>NC_137282.1:149767500-152267500 GCF_054371585.1 Giraffa tippelskirchi
TCTTCTCTTTCCTTCTCCTTAGAGAACAGTGAGGCAGGACTTTCTTACAAGGACACCTCTCAAGCAAGGATTCTTTTCTTCTTGTTGACTCGGGTGTTCCTGGGCATACAGTCCAGGAACTGTGACAGAACACACTTCTGTTGTCTTAAGCTACCAAGTTTGTGTTAAGAAACTATGGGCAACATGATTGGTGTCTTCATAGTCTAGCTGCTTGATTTAAGATGTATTAGCCTCTAGAGCTGTGAGAGGCATAAAGTACAAACAGGGCAAATGTTTCACTTTCAGAAATTAGACTAGTGAGATCCTGCTAGTGAAGACATTCAAACATAGATGGGATGCCCACTCAGGAGAGACGGTAGAAAGGATTTAAGTTTTCTATATGAAAGGATGGACTTGAGAAACACCTTAAGTATCTCACTGAGTTCAACGCCTTCATCCAGAAGCTCTCCCACAAGAGGTGTGCAGAGTCTACCTGGCATCAGGCTAAAATCTTCTGGTCACATCTCAAAGAAATAGACAAACGTTTGACAGGTTGTGCCAAAAAGCCTGGCATAAGCCTTAGTTGTTTACTATTTCCCACCTGGAAAATATTCTAGTTTCCTTGACTTAGACTGATGTTGAAGCTGAAACTCCAATACTTTGGCCACCTGATGTGAAGAGCTGACTCATTTGAAAAGACCTCGATGCTGGGAAAGATTGAAGGCGGGAGGAGAAGGGGACAACAGAGGATGAGATGGTTGGATGGCATTACTGAGTCAATGGACATGAGTTTGGGTAAACTCTGGGAGCTGGTTGGTGATGGACAGGGAGGCCTGGCGTGCTGCAGTCCATGGGGTCGCAAAGAGTCGGACATGACTGAGCAACTGAACTGAACTGACTTAGACTTTTGCCAGTGGTTTCAAAATGAAGGCTCATGAATTGAGCACTTAATGTGCTCCAGATTCTATGTGAGTGTCCTTGTACACTGATACTCATATTTAATCATGTGCTTTTTTTTCTAGGATGTGCTACATTGTCATGACCAAGGTACTCTGATAACACCCTTCCAGCAAGACAATGCAGCTTCCTTGAAAAGCCATTCTGCACCGGTAGATAAATCATGGTCACAGTTCATGAATCACTTTGACTTTGACCCACACAATGTTCACTTGCAGAGAGGGACCACTGTGAGATTTTGTCCTAAGAACTGCAGGGATGGGCCAGGGAGAAATGCCAATCCTAGAAACTGGAGTGGAAGTGGCAACTCACATCTGGATGTGTGGTGGTGGAGGATGCAGGACATTAGTATTCAACACTAAGCATTAGACTTTCTGGCCAGCACCACGCAAACAGATGCCGTGCAGTGCCACAGTGATCTAATTAAGGGCATGGGCTATTTCTCCAAAAGGAAAGGCAATTACTATCCATCTTAGTTGTGACTGCTTGGCATGTGTAGAACACTTTAGAAATTTGTTACAAAATCAGAAGATATCTATGATTTTTTTTTATAAAATCTATAGAAGATATAAAGAATCATGCAATAACTAATACCTGTGTTCTCACTTTCTCAGTTCAAGAAGAAGTTGGCATTTATTTTTTTCTCCTCTGATGTAAGTGCTGGAGTTTGAGAAGTGTCTTGAAAGATGACTCTGATAGGAGTCTCTAAATACACAAGGCTGAGTTGATTAAAACTGACCAACACGTGTGTGAACTACAGAACAAAATATCCTCCCATTCCTCTGGCCTATGATGTCTATCTACCCTCAGAAGTTCCCAGATCATCTCATTTTTTAGACAGAAGGTGTCTGATTACACATCGGAATAGCTCTTATCCTCATGTGAATATGGGTTAGAAATGCTTCTATCTACAACAGCCCAACCTCTCCATCTCAGACTTACTGCCAGGTTCTCTGGCTGTGGGTTCTCTCCTTCTATATTCCATCCCATTTCCCAAGCTCAACAGTGCCAATCATACTGGGAGTAATGGTGAGACCTTGGAGTAACAGAAATCCAAACATAAGAATGTCTCTGCTGGGTGAGATCATTTGCATGCCTGAGGCAGAATTGTTCATGAACATCAACAAAGCTCTAACCAGAAAGGCAGTGGAACAGAGCCTCCACACACATTCGTTACCTAAGAGAGATTTCCTGGACCCTCCTCCTAGAACCTTCCCAAAAGCACTCCACAATCATGCTACTGGGGACCAAGTTTTCCCCACGGCAATGCCAATGCCAGAACCAGTAACAACATCCTATGGCATTCAGTAGATCCACTTTCAAGACAATCACATCTTTCAAACACCTTTTTGTCTCAGCATTTTAGAAAACGATTCAAAATCAAGAATCTTGCTTTCAGAACAAGGAGCTCATTCTTATGATGTGCTACCTAGTTTAGGACTAAGTGGTCATTATTACTAATATAGTTACCTATTAATTGGTGGTAGATACTTAAAATACTTTCAGTTAATGTTGCTATTAATCAATGTCAAAAGCATTTCACCTGTGTCCATCATCTGATGAATGGATAAACCAAATGTGGTCCATCCAAACCACACGCTATTATTCAGCCATAGAAAGGAATGAAATACTGATAGAGGCCGACCCAAAAGGCCACATATTATATGACTCCATTTATACGAAATATACAAAATAGGCCAATATATAGAGACAGAAAACAGATCAGTGGTTGCCAGAAGCTGGAAGGAGAGAGAATGGGGAGTGTCTGCTTAGTGCATAAGGGTTTCCTCATAGGGTGATGAAAAGTTCTGAACCCGGATGGTGGGAACAGATGCACGACATTGTGAATGTACTTAACGCCATTAAACTGCATACTTGAAGATGGCTAAAACTGCCAATTTTGTGTTCTATGTATTCTATCCCAATTAAAAGGAAAAAAGATTTAACCTCTGGGTTTCTGTTTCCTCAGTTGTACCCTTAGATCTATTGTCTTTGGTACGTTATGGGAGATATAGCTTATTTTGTGAAAATCTTTGTGAATGGAAACCTTTGAAAATCTTTCTTTTGGCTGCACATCACGTAGGATCTTAGTTCCCTGGGACTGAGTTCAGGGACTAAACCTGTGCTCCCTCCATTGGAAGCACAGAGGCTTAACCACTGGTCCACTAGGGATGTCCTGCAAATGGACACTTTTTTGGAAGAGAACTGTAAGAACCACCATACTGAGCACATATTCAAGAGCTGAAGAAACCCATGACACCAGGCCACTGGGATGATACTAAAGGTGACAGCTGCATTCTCCCAAGCACATTCCCCTCAATGTCTCTCGTTCTCTCTCCACCCACCCCCAAGATAGACTGCCAATCACAATCAGAACACTATTTAGAAGCATCAATAGACAGTTGCGCCTGTTCCTAACGGATTCTAAGTAACTGATGTGCTGAGATCACAGGATGGTTTCTTTCACACGACTGAGCTCTGTAGGGTCTGTCTTCTAGACCATTTTATTGGTTTAAAATACACCAATGCCAAGCACTGTGAAGTCCGCCCCGAGGGGAAAGGGGGTCAGTTTGGTTCACCGTGCCGAGATTTTTCTTTTATTTAAATCACCTAAATTTCAAACCACATCTTCTATTTCTTTCAACAACATCAGGTATTAGCATGTCACTTGCCTCTCCGTTTCTAGGAATAAAGACCAGAAATCTTAATATAAAACATTAACTCAGTGGGCTGGACTGGCAGAGTAATAGATCTTTGGAACTGCAGTGGCAAAACCTTGCCGGGGCTTCCTCAAGTCACAATAAAGCACTGTAATTCTTTTATTGAACCAAGAGAAGTTAAGTCACAAATGTATCTATGCAGAAAGCAATTGTGGCAGCAACTCGAATGGATGACTTCCGGAACCATTCAGTACTGGCGCTGAAGGGCCCTGATGCTAAAGGTGAAAATAATAGATTGGATTAGAAAGCACTGCCCAGACCCAGAGCAATCAATGACACCTCAGCACTCTTTATTTGAACTCTGATCACTCTTACTTCACATGCAAGGCACACTGCATTAGCAACCAGATGGTATTTTCCTTTTCCTGCTGGACTTTCTAGGATTTCCAAAGACTCTTGTCTGAATGAGTTCACTTTCTCTGGCCAGCCTAATAAGGTTTCAGCCAGCTGACAAGCCTGAATACAAGGAAAAATGAATCCCAACAGATAACACAACTATTTATTGGGCTTAATAAGAAAAGAGGAGAAAGAAAAGAAAAAACACAGCTTAGATATCAATATAGTCAATACCTTTGGGTTTCATTTTTTCAACCCCTGAAAACTCATAAAACCCTATAGGTCTGAAAGCGATGTCAGAGGTCAAGTACTCAATGTGCCAAATTAGTTATCTACTGCTACTTAACAAATCACTCCCAAACTCAGTGACTTGAAACAATGTTCATCATTTCACAGTTTCTATGGGTCAGGAATCCAGGTGCAGTTTATGTGAGTCTTCTGCTGTCAGAGACTCTCACAGGCTGAAGCCCCAGTGTTGGCAGTGGCTGCGGTCAGCCCAGGACTTTACTGGGGAAGATACTGCCCTCGGTCACTGAAGAGGTTGATGGCAGGAGGCATTTCCTCCTGGGCTGTTGGACTGAGGGCTCTGGTTCCCCACGAGCTGGTGGCCAGAGGCCTTACTCTATTTCTTGCTTCCTCACACGGCAGCGTGCAATATGGTGGCTGGCTTCATCAAGCAAGTAAAAAGGATGGCAAGAGAGTATGAACACAACACAAGTCATGGTCTTTTGCAAAGTAATACAGGCAGACCTTGAAGATATTGTGCATTTGGATCCAGACCACAGAAATAAAGGGAATGTCTCAGTTAAGTGAGTTACACGAGTTTTTTTGGTTTCCCAGTACATATAAAAGTTATGCTTACATTATATTGTAGTCTAATACATGGGCAATAGCATTATGCTTAAAAAATGCACAGACCTTAATTTAAAAATATTCTATTACCAAAAATTGCTAACCATCATCTGAGCCTTCAGAGAGTCATAGTAGTAATATCCAAGATCATGGATCACAGATCATAACAACTATAATAATTATGAAAAGGTTTGAAATATTGTCAGAATTACCAAAATATGTGGGCTAAAATCTAACTCATCAACTTAAACAAAAACATCTAATGAATTAGCAAGACAATTGACTCAGATAGACATGGGTGGCAAAAGGAAAATTGAAGCCTTTGTATCCCAAAGAGGTAGAATGCCCCCTGAATCAATCTGCTGGAAAGGTTATTTCTAATCAATACAATGGTCAGATTGTATTGTGGGAGTGTTAACCTGTTTCAGTCACTTGCCTTTTTTAGTTTCTCTTTCTGCCATTTACACTCTTTCTCAGACATGAACCATGACCTCTCCATCCTGTGTAGCTGTCTTCAGCTTCCAGGCTGATGGTCAGCATCCACTCAACGGGAGTTCAATGTTTGTCTTTGGATGAAGGGTAAGAATGAGAAACAAAAAAATGCAATACCAACTCCGAACTCCAGTGCATTTTCAAATGCCCTGTAGCAAATTCAATATGCTCATTTACCCTCAAATCTGAGCCACTGGTAGATGATGAACACAAATCCCAACCAAAGTTAGAAATACCCTGACAGGACCAATGAGAGTGCATTTGGGTGTAGTTCTCCAAATGTTCTGCTGAGGACAAACCAGCATTAGCCTTTTAGAGATACACAGATGACACTGTGTGTGCATGGGGATATAACAACCATGGATCCAAACTTGCCCTCAGATTCCGGAAGTGCTTTTAGCAAATCTGAAGTTCTTTGGGAGTATAGAAATATTTGCACGATAAACCTAAATTAACACACAAGCTGTAGGCTGATGACTTCCAGAATCCAAGGGGCCTCTCAGTTCAGTTCAGTCACTCAGTCGTGTCCGACTCTTTGTGACCCCATGGACTGCAGCACACCAGACTTCCCTGTCCATCACCAACTCCTGGAGCTTGCTCAACCTCATGTCCATCGAATCAATGATACCATCCAACCATCTCATCCTCTGTTGTCCCCTTCTCCTCCTGCCTTCAATCCTTCCCAGCATCAGGGTCTTTTCAAACGAATCAGTTCTTCGCATCAGGTGGCCAAAGTATTGGAGCTTCAGCTTCAGCACCAATCCTTTCAATGAATATTCAGGACTGATATCCTTTAGGATCGATTGGCTTGATCTCCTTGCAGTCCAAGGGACTCTCAACAGTCTCCTCCAACACCACAGTTCAAAGGCATCATTTGTGCAGTGCAGGGCTTTCTTTATAGTCCAACTCTCACGTTCCCACATGACTACTGGAAAAACCATAGCTTTGACGATATGGACCTTTGTCAGCAAAGTAATGACTCTGCTTTCTAATATGCTGTCTAGGTTTGTCATAGCTTTTCTTCCAAGGAGCAAGTGTCTTTTAATTTTTGTCTTTTAATTTTTTACAATATAATGTAAAGTATGGGTGAGTAAACCCACATCAAGGGTTTTAAAACAGGGCTGATCTCACACTAGTGAGGCACACCACCCAATCTTGGGCTCCAAGGGGCCTCAAGGCCAGTTCACAGGTAACTAAGTAATAATAAAGCATTTTTAACTTTTTGAAAGACAGATGCTTTAAAGAAAAACCTATTAGCCAATGAAGAGAAGAGGGTCACAGAATGGTTTCCTCTCCTGTCTTTCTTTTCCCACTAGAAGAGAAAGCATGCTGGGCTTCTCCAAATGTGGGCTACATAGATTCTCCACATGGTTTGTCAGCTGGCCTCTCTGTGAGACTCAAGATTACAATGAGGCCAATCCATGCCTGTCTCTGGCCTGACTTAATAACTTAACTAATTGTAATTGACTAAACACCAGGCGTCAACTCACACATGTCAAGACTCATTTCTATCACCATCTTGGATCTATTGTAGTCTATAGCGAAGCATGCTGGGAAATGTCCAATGGGTCACCCAAACATGGCAGATCCTAGGTCGATATCATGACCCAGAAGATAAAGCCAGATGGTCCCAAGGCCAGGGCATAGGAGTGGGGAGCTGAGGTCAAGCAGGCGCTGTAGGCTGAGTGAATGAGGTCACTGAGCCCGGGTCACTGTGACTGCACGTGCTTAGTATGGGTGAGTAAATCCACATCAAGGGTTTTAAAACAGGGCTGACCTCACACTAGTGAGGCACACCACCCAAACCTTCTGAATGTCTTCAGATCCAGGTATCTCTGGTCTCTCTAATCCTCATAACTGGAAGTCATTGCTTTGGGGGAGGAGGGGAGGGGGGCCTGAGCCAGTCTTCTTTTAAAAATATGAATTTGTCTAAATCTAGGGGTGATGAAGATGTAAAGGGGTAACACACTGCCCAAGGCAGTGGACAAGCCCATCAAATAGGGTTGTCCTGAGAAACTGGCATGGAGAGAGATTACGTATCTTGACAAAAGAACTTCTGAATTTAAAAAGTACACTCCAACTCGTCAGGATTTCTGATTCCTAACTCGATACTCTTTCTAAGGACCCTGCTATCTTTACTTGCAAATTATTAGGATGCAATGTGTCTCTCCATTGCCTTCCAGCAACAAACACGAGACTGTGTCATTTAGAGGCTTCCACAAAACTAGGCCCATGAGATATTTCTTGAATAGAGCACTATGACCAGAGACTATTCAAAGAACTAGAAACAGGATGGCAAACAAGAGAGGGTTCCTCACCTCAAGAAAATTGCCCTAGGGGCAAGACAGACCCTGCTCGGAGCTACATTTTCATGCATATTCTACACCACATGAAATTTTCCCTTAGCTTCCTTCTCTTGAACTCCCTCAATGACAGGAAGCCCCATTATACATGAGCTGAGGTGTCTCTTCTCCACCTCCAGCCCTTCCCCCAGCTCACACGGAGGGACGTTGAGCCCAGCCAACAACCTCTGCCTCAAATCTTTGCAAGATGGGAGAGCCTGTGAGAAGAGTCTGTCCTGAGCCCCATGCGTTCGCTGGGACAGATTTCGCCTCTCAACACTGTATGTATTACTGGGGTGTGAAACACAAATCTGCAGATGCCTGTTCCACTCGCCTGCTGTTGAGAGCCTGCTCAATAATTTAGTGCTCCCTCCCTTAAGGACAGGACATTTGGTTTCTGTTGGCTATTGCCTAAGACAGAAGACGATGTGGGATGGGTTCCGAGGAATCCGGATCCCTGCATCCTCTCTCTGGACTCCCTTGTGGTTGGTTCTTGCGAACACTGGTTTGCAGCTGCAGAAGCAGCAGCTCCTTAACTCTTGGCCAGACATTATGGCTGTTTCACATATACAGTACTCTTCTGTCTCCCCATTCCATTATCACAGTGAATTGATGACTACTTAAAAAAAAAAAAAAAAAAGCTGTCACAATAGGAGACCAAACACTGGCAACAGATAAAACAAAAGGAGGCACTGAGCTCTTTAATTAAGGTTTGCAAAGGCATGTGAATCCTTGCTCTTAGTTAGCCTGCTGTGTCTCTGCCTGATTAGCGACGATGCATCTGCTCAGTTTCCTGGTATCCATCTGTACTGCTACGAAGAAATGTATTCGGGCCGCCCTGATCCTCAATGAGATGGCTCAAAGGCATCAGCTGTAGATAGACTAATGGTTATGCGTGTTGACAGAGTGTTTCCTGCACCCCTTGCTGTGCTGACATGCAAGATCACACCACCTTACACGTACCTGAAGTTAACCCACATCCACACAGACAGTCCAAATGAAGTGCCTACTGCCAGGAAACCCGAACAGTTTTAGGATGACCCGTTTCTCTGCTGTAGTGTTCAAGATGAAATAAACCTCAATCACATTCTTTTCAGAAGCTCCGCCTACCTGTTCTGCCTGGGCTCCTGCCATAGAATTTCTCCTTGAACAGATTAGAAGGACCAGGAGAACTGGGATCTTCCTGCATGTTACAAGGGAAGGGACTTCTCATATCGATGTGTCCTGAAGGTGTGTCTGTATATCCGAGGATTTTTTATCACCAAGAGAAGGGCAACCAAGACCTCAGTGGCCACTAGTCAGAGGTGTCTGGGCAGAATATGCTGCACAACTGAAGTGATGTTGGCCCTGTGTGATTTTTGTTCCCCCAGTGACTTTATTGGAGAAGGCAATGGCACCCCACTCCAGTACTCTTGCCTGGAAAACCCCATGGACAGAGGAGCCTGGTAAGATACAGTCCATGGGGTCGCTAAGAGTCGGACACGACTGAGCGACTTCACTTTCACTTTTCCCTTTCATGCACTGGAGAAGGAAATGGCAACCCACTCCAGTATTCTTGCCTGGAGAATCCCAGGGACGGCAGAGCCTGGTGGGCTGCCGTCTATGGGGTCGCACAGAGTCAGACACGACTGAAGCGACTTAGCAGTGACTTTATTTCTCTCATTCTAAAAAAGTCGTAGCACTATGTGGATCTTAAAATTCTCTACTATACCATTCTGTGATTCAACATCATCAGCTTGGGTTGACAGAACTTGAAACCACTGAACTGACCCCTGTACACAGATTCAGACATCAGAGATTGAAAATATTTTTCTAAAGCTGGTAAAACCCAAATAAAGTCCGGAGTTGCATTAATAGTGGCTATCAGTGGTTTCTTAGGTTTGACAAATGTACCATAGTAATGTGAGATGCTAACAGTAGAGAGAACTTGGTGAGGGTTGTGTGGGAACACTGTAATATCTTTGCAACTTTTCTGCAAATCTAGAATTATTCAAAAATGAAGCATTTATTTACAAAAAATTTTAACATATACTTTTCTCACTTGAGTGTAAGTGAAAGAAACATTTGACGGAATGTGGTCCACCGGAGAAGGGAATGGCAAACCACTTCAGTATTCTTGCCTTGAGAAAGAAACACTGAGTTTAAACTAAACAGGGGTATCACAAGGTGACACTTTGTCAGCCCTTTCATTTCAGAAAGGACAGGTAAGACACACAGGTTAATGCTGCTATCGCCATGAGTGCAATGTTTGCACTGTCAGATCACGCTCACTTCTTGAACACTTTGTATTCCTTCTCTTGATGTGGGAAGGGTCTCAGAATTTGAAGAATTCACATTCTTGGAAAACTCCGGACTGCATGCCTTGAACTATGAGGACAGTAATTAGTATAAAATACAATAAAATACTAGGAGTAGGACAAACTCCAGGGGGAATTTCCCTTAGAAAATGACCAAACCAGGGAACCTCAAGTGAAAAGCATTCTAAATCCTGAGACTTTATTGGCAAGTGTGGACCAAGCATTGTTCAGTCACTGTATACTGGATTTCCTACTACCTGTTCACACTAGCATATCAATTAGGCTTAAATTTGGTGCAATCATCACTAGGCTAGCCCTTTCTTTGCTTTCTCACTTAACCACCTCATTGAACTCATAGTGGTAGCTTCAAAAGAGACTTAGACTGGCCTGACCCATTCTATTCCTGAGTCCCTTAGGCAAGTTTCAAATGAAACAAGGACACACAGGCACAAATACTTTGAATAAATTGCTGCAAGATTATAAAGTATAATTACTACTGATATCCTGATCAGCCACTTGGTTAAGGTCACCCAGCTACATAGACCATGGAAGATTCTGAACTCCAAAGAACCCGGCATGGACTCTTTGTACTTTAATTATGGACAGTAGTGAACCCCACATAAGGAAGTGTTGAATAAACAAACAACCCATCGCAATGTGAACTCTTTAGTCCCAAGGCAGTAGACATGCTCGCTTTCCTCTTCAGAAAGAGCAAAGCTTGAAGAGAGAGCATTTGTTTACCAATTTGAAAAGGGAGCAGAGAAAAGCCTGCATTTATTCCTGGGGGAGAATAATGTAACTGTTATAAGCTGCTGTGTTACATCAAATTAAAAGTAATTTTTCTGAATTAAGAGAAAATTGAGTGGGGAAATGCTTCCTTTTGGAAATTTAATTCCCAACTGAGTATTTATATGCTGATAGTCTTCGCAAGTACACAGACTGTAAACTGCTTCACGTGCCAATAGCATCAACCAGGACAGGAAAAGAGGCGTTCTTTAGACAGTCATTTTCCTCCCAGTCTTACCCTCTCCACACCCCCAACTTCTAGTCCTTCTGATCTCACGAAAGCCCAAGCCAGCTCCTTTAAAAACAGATTGGCACAAAATAATCAAGTTCCATGATGAATATCAACAAAATACATGGCCATGAATGGGAATGAAGGAGAATGTTTCATTTCATATTTAAAATGTTAAATTGGGTACTTACAATTCCCCTGATTTAGCTTTTTTAATTAAAAAATTCAAGCTTTATTCAACATTTGCATATTCATGCCTCTATAATGTGCACTGATTGCATTAAAGGCGGAGAAAAAGCATGTAAGTGCAGTACAAATATAGTTACTCATCAAGTGCACCATCTATGTGTGCATAGATAAATATTTCCAAACAAATTAACATACACCCCAGCACAGGTGCCCTGGCCTCACAGCTCCCTCCAGCTATTTCAGTCTGACTTTCCTTTCCACCAAGTTTCCAGAGCCAGAGCACCAGTTTAAAATTTTTATAATTTACTGATTTGTAGGCTTGGTGAGTCCCTTTGCCAAAGGCTCTGATCAGTGACTAACCCTTCTGATGAGCAATAGACAGGGAAGAAAACATTCAGCTGCACTTTTTACTGAGAACCAAAAGTATGGCTTCCAAGATTCAACAAAGACCGCCAATGTGTAGTTTGTGGCCTTCAGTCACAGGAAGGGGCATTCCCCATGCCTCAGAAGAGAATGCCCCAGACCAGGCATAGCTGGCCCTGTTAATGGCCCACCAATAGCTGGCCTCCCCTGACTTCATGCTTACAGAATCATGACTGTCTGCAGCTCCAGTGTCCCCAACGCTTAGAAGTAGGTCATGCTTTGACTAAGCCGGAGGCTGGCAAACGACCCCTGGGTCAAATCCAGCCCACCACCTGGTTTTGTCCATAAAATTTCATGGGAACAAAGACCCACCCACTCATTTACTTGCTGTCTGTAGCTGCTTTCACACTCCAAGGACAGATTTGGGTAGCTACAACAGAGAGCATATGGCTTGCAAAGCCTCAAATATTTACTGCCTGGCCCTTCACAGAAACCACTTGCCAAGCCCTGGTCCAAGTCAACTCCAGCTCAATTTCCCAGCCTCCCTTGCAGCTAGGAAGATGTTGAATTATATTCAGTAGGTGAGGAGTAAGACGTTACCAAGAGCTACCTTTGAATACATAATAGATGACAGACACATTCAGGGAAGTAAGAACCACACAAGAGCATTTGAACTGGGGAGCTGAATGCAGGAAGGAGGATGTAAGTTCAGGACAGCTGAATATATGATGTGGGGTACTTTGGGAAAGTCCAGTAACTACTTCAACAAACAAGGCTAGAACTCAGAAAAGGGGTCTAGCCTGAAGACCTCTAAGGTCAACTGCTCCATTAACTTTAACTCAAAGAGACTCTTTTTGGAGCTTGTCCTCTGAAAAGTATTACCTCCAAGTAAAACCTTCTGACACTGCCTCCTTCTTACAACTCTGTCTTAACTTGGTTCCTCTGGCACTAGCCTGTCTGGTTCCTCTTCCCACCTCTCTCACTGTTTTTCCATCTTCTTTCTGTTAGTTGCTCAGTCGTGTCCAGCTCTTTGTGACCCCATGGACTGTAGTCCGCCAGGCTCCTTTGTCCATGGGATTTCCCAGGCAAGATTACTGGAGTGGGTTGCTATTTCCTTCTCCAGGGGATCTTCCCAACCCAGGAATTGAACAGGGTCTCCTGCACTGCGGGCAGAGTCTTTACCATCTAAGCCACCAGGGCATCTTTGCCTGCCCATATGTTGTCCTACACTCCTTAAATTGGGAAATTCCTTTAGGATTTATCATCAAGCTTTTTTGCTTTCCTCAATATTCTCTTTCTGAACATTCTCATCAGCCTCCCAGCTCTCAAGCAAATGACTCTTCAAGTTGACATTTCCAGCCTGGACTTTCCCCTAGATCATGATCCACTGTTAACTGGTTGCATATCCCAAAATGGGTGCCATGTTGCCAATCCAAACTCTATGTACCTATTTATTGATCTTGCCCCAAAGAAAGAAAAGACACTGGCCATGGAGTTGGAATTGCATGCTTTGAGTCCTACTGTGTGAGCTTAGCAAGTTTCCTCATTTCTGAGCCTCAGTTTCATCATTTCCATAGGGCCCAAGAGAGGTATGAAGTTCCATTTATGGCTGTGGATGAGAATAAATGGTAAGAGAAACCTAGAAAGAGTGGGAGAAGAGGATGGTATTTCAGCTTGAAAAGCATTTGGGGAACTTCAGGAATCTACCTGTCCTCTTTTCATGGGGCCTATGTGGTTTGATTTGAGTATACACATGGGTAGAGCATACTTTGACTTCTGGCCTCTTGTTGAGAAGAAGACAAAGACCTGAACACCATTTTTGCTTTTGTCCTCTGCTCCCAGCTTCATTTCATACTTGCTTAGTTTCAACCTGGTTCCAACCTCAGCTCTGGTGTCTGTGACCTGTGCTAGTTGGTGTGTATCCAATTCACCTTAACTAACCTCTGGCCTTTTCTGAAGCCTGGGCATCCAAGTTAGCTCAAATGTGATCTCAGGTTTGTCTCTGCTTTCCTTAAGCTTAAACTTCCCAGATTTAAACCACTACCACCACCACCACCACCACCACCTCATTTACAAAGAGGCAGACACTTAGAGTGGCTTTATATCAAGTCAGAGAATACAGGCAAAATATTGGAAGCAACCTTCAGGGATGTTCTCTTAGGCTGTGGTCAGAGACTGCACCCTGGCCCTTCCCGGCTGTGGCATAGCTCCTGCTGGTCACCCTAAGATGCCCAACCGAAAATGTAATGGCAGTGAGCTTCTTTTGTCCCGTTTGTATTTCCTATACTCCAGTTTTTATTTAGTGTTTGCTGAAAGATCAGCTTCTAGCCTTTACATGTGTCCTGAGATGAATCTTTTGCCAAAGAAGGCATTTTCTGACTCCATAAGCACTCCAAGGGCAGGTTCAGAATACTTGATTCATTTCCCTTTGAAGATCTTTTCCATGGGAGCTATCATTTCAGAGATCTACACCCCGGTCTCTCTGTTTCTACTCCCTGAGAACTCGAGAAAGCAAACTTGACCTGAGAAAAAGAAAAATAAACAATTTCAAGCCAGGGTGGTTCCCAGCAATAGAAAGTAAAGCTGGAATCCCTCATTGCTCTCTCTCGACTGTTGGCTGAGGACTGGGAGCTGCCCAGGAAGATGGAGTTAGCAGAGACACCCCACTCCTCCGAGAGAGTCCAGGGGCAGAGTTCTTTCTTTGTAGTGATGACAAGATAGTTCTGCCAGTTAGTGTGAGGCCGCAGGCCTGGCATTTGAACAGGAAGTGAGGCCAACCCTAAATGAAATCACACTGTGAATAAAGGAGGATTCAAATAAAAATTGACAGCACAGTTCACAGAGCTCGCGGGTGGCTCGGCTGCCTGGAAGTCACTGCCATCGCTTGCCTTGGATGGGAGGCCTCCGGAGCGCTTGGCTGAGGAGGTTGTGTGAAGCGAGTTTGTCTGCGCTTTGCCGTGCCTGTGACACGGAGAAGGTAAGAGGGGCTGGTGAGAAGGCTGACAGGCTGATAAGTTTCTCTGGAGACAGCCTGGAAAGGCTGCCAGGAATGCAGGAAGCAGAATGTTCTAATTCCAAAGCGCTACTCCACATGCTGTCTAACTGTGGCCATATGATTTTAAAATAACTATTTCAGATTAGGACCACAGAACTCTGGTCCTGCCTTTGCTAACTGGTTGTATAACCTTGACAAATTGTTTCACTTCTCCAGGCCCATGTGTTTAAAGCAGGTATTTCCTATTGAAAGGAGAGAGAATAAGGGGGGTGGGGGTTGGTAGGCGATTGACAAGGGGGTGGCAGAGACAGATGAGATTTGGCTCCTGGATTCCTGGGTCCAGTCTGGGGAGCCCTAAGCCCTGAAGAACAGAGAAAGTCAGAACAGGACTGAGTTGACATGGCTCCCAAGAGGTTTTAGCTTATGGGCCACCATCTCAGTGGAAATATCCCCATAAGCAGTGGGTTGAATATGAACTTTCCAAACAAGAATTCCAAGTCCTAAGCATCAGGATCCGTGAAGGTGATCTTATTTGGAAGAAAGATCTTTGCAGATTAATTAAGGGCCTCAAAATCAGATCACCCTGGATTTGGGTAGGTCCTGCATAAAGTGACTCGTGAGTGTTCTTATAAGAAAAAGGCAGAGTGAGGGTTTTAGAGACTCAGACGCACAGGGGAGAAGGCCACGTGAAGAGAGAGGCAGGGGTGGGATTCGGTAGATCTAAGTCAGAGAAGGCCTGGAACCACCGGAAGCTGGACAAGGCATGGAGGATGCACCCCTGGAGACCCCAGAGGGAGCGTGGCCCTGCCGCCAGCTTCTTTTGAGACTCCTGGCCACCAGGACTGGGGAAGACTATGTTTCTGTTGTTTTAAGCCACATGATTTGAGGTAATCTGTTACAGAAGCCCTGGGAAATAAATATAACATCCTTGTGAATCCCACAGCCAAGCATCTCTTGAAACAGACTTCCTTCCTCCCCTTGGGATCCTAAAGATGTTCATTTAAACCAGATTTGAGTCCCAGTTTAAACATGGGCAAGGGCAAAGAAATATGTCTCTCTTACACTATTAGTGGCTCAGTGGTAAATAATTCCCTGCCAGTGCAGGAGATGCACGTTCAATCCCTGGGTTGGGAAGATCTCCTGGAGGAGGAAATGGCAACCCACGCCAGTATTCTTGCCTAAAGACTCCCATGGACAGAGGAGCCTGGCGGGCTACAGTGCATGGGGTCGCAAAGAGTCAGACAGGACTTAGCACAGCACAACCCTACTAAAGTCTATGCTACTCCCAGAGAAAGAAAGACCCTGCTGCTTTAGTTTAACTCCAAGATGAACACCAAAGTGTCAGAGGTGTTTGAAGCTGTCTCCATCTCCCCTCTCTCCCCTAAAACCTCCCCACAGACTGCCGAAGGTGGCAGGGAGCCTGCTTCTCTTCCGGGTCCCTGTGGTTCTTAGTGTGCAGAGTCTGGCTTCTAGAAGCTGCCTGAGGAGCCAGCCTCTAGTTCTCTCCTCCACTCTCCAGCTTTCTCCCTCATGCCACTGACTGGGTTCATTGGGTGACTGACTTTCTCTGATGGCTACACATGTTTGTTGCACACCTGGCTCATCAAGAGGTGGGAACCAGCCTCTATCTTGCAGACGCAGGAGCAGGAAGCCCATCTGGGGTTTAGGTTTGGGGCTCTGGTTTCGGGGAGCAAGTTGTCCACAGTTTCCCAGGGGGCGTGCTTGGGTAGTGAAACTGTTAACTCTGTTGCTCATCTGACTACTAGTGTTTGTTCTCAATTAACTGAAGACTGGAGACAATGAGGGGCACATGGATACTCCAAACGCGCCGGCAAAATCACGCAGCTATGGAGGACTTGCCAGGCACCAGGCACTCAGTTATCCATGTTTTTGGATTCTTGCCTCTTTTTCCTCAATGCAGATGGCTTTCTGAGACTATTTCCCCATGAACTAAAGAGAACCTTCCATCCTATCTTTCAAGCACAGGTTTCAAATTGATTTCCTCCACAAAGCCTCTAGAAATAATTTCAAGTCCACAGACACTACATCTCTACTTTGAATTTCTTTATATTTATAAATGTCACATATTAATTTTAAATATGTCTCAATACCCTGGTTTTTACCTACATATTTATCATTCTACTTCATAGCTGTTCAAAGTTATACAATCAGGAATGATGTTTTTCCCAACATCTCTCCTGTCCCTATGAACGTTTCCAAATCTCAGGTTCTCTGAATGGAGTTTCAATTTTGTGTCATTTTACCAACTTATTCAGTCAAACATCTACTGAAATCCTACAAAAGGCAGGTATGACACAGACAGAGATAAATAAAACATAGTTCTGGCCCTTGGTGCTCTCAAATTCCATTGGGAAGGAAGTGTCAATAGGAAGTATTGTTATAGGCTTTGCTTTATATTTACATTACTTTGCGAACAGAGTCATGAAAACATTAGACAGAACAACTCACTCTGCCTAACAGTCAGGAAGGCCTCACAGAGAGGAGATGTGCAAATAAGGCTCTTATGGATGGACAGGAATACACCCTACAGATTAAGAGGGAAAGGAATTTGAAATGGAGGAAATAGTATATGCAAAGGCACAGAGTAATCAGTGGACCAAGCATGGCCCACAAAACAATGAAAATCTCAGAGGAGCAGGAGTTGCCATGGAGATGACTGGCAAGGGATTAGATTGGCAAGGCAATTGGCAGCATGCAGTGAGTCAAGCTAAGGTGTTCAGATATTATCTGGTCAACAACTGGCAGCCAATGGCAATTCCTAAAACCTTTAGCTTTAAGATTTAAAAAATTAGAAATTAATTTAGAATAAATTTCTGGTTTGAAAATTATGGCTAAGGTGTGCACAACACCCAGGATAATGCTAGACACACAGAAGGCACAAGATAAGTTCCTACTGAGCATGAATTCAGAGTCAGAAGGGAGCAACCATGAAAGAAATGCTGAGGCCATATTTATCGCTTTTCCAAATCTTAGTTGCCACCACAGATAGGATGCTCCACAATGATACAAACAGAAGTCCTTTTCCTCAAAAGGACAACTCTGTGCTCACGGGACTGAGCACCTCTGCTTTGGTTCCACTGACTCTCACTTCGTAGTGAGGAGATGGCAGAAACCACATTAACACACTCAGTTCATACTTGGGGAGGGCCTGTCATGACTACCCCCACCTCTTACCATGGTTGATGAAATGACTATCCTATGTCTAGAAATAAATCTAGAGGTGGAGTCATCAGATAAAAATATTTTGAAAAATTAGCCACAGATGGTTGAACAATTCTGTAACACTTTCTCAGATATTTTTCTCTTTTTTCCTCCTCCTTCTTCTGTAAATAATGCAATTAAAAGGAATTCCTTAAGACATGGGTCTCCAACCTCTGGGATCTAATGCCTGGTGATTGAGGTGCAGCTGATGTAACCATAATAAAAATAAAGTGCACAATAAAGGTAACGTGCTTGAAACATTCTGAAACCATCCCGCCATGGAAAAATCGTCTTCCATGAAACCAGTCCCTGGTGCCAAAAAGTTTGGGGAGCGCTGCCCTAAGGGGAGCTGCTGTTGCTGTTAAGTCGCTTCAGTCATGTCCAACTCTGTGCGACCCCATAGACAGCAGCCCACTCCCTGGGATTCTCTAGGCAAGAACACTGGAGTGGGTTGCCATTTCCTTCTCCAATGCATGAAAGTGAAAAGTGAAAGTGAAGTCGCTCAGTCGTCCGACTCTTAGCGACCCCATGGACTGCAGCCTACCAAGCCCCTCTGTCCATGGGATTTTTCAGGCAAGAGTACTGGAGTGGGTTGCCATTGCCTTCTCCAAACCAAGAGACCTGGTTTCAAATCCCAGCTCTGTAGCTTACCACCTACCACACAGCTGACTTCGGTCAACTCACCATACTCCACTGAGCCTCAACTGCTTTTCTGTAAATGAGAGTTAGTCACTCAGTTGTGTCCGACTCTTTGCGACCCCAAGGACTGTAGCCCGCCAGGCTCCTCTGTCCGTGGAATTCTCCAGGCAAGAATACTGGAGTGGGCAGCCATTTCCTTCTCTAGGGGATCTTCCCTGACCCAGAGGTCGAACCTGAGTCTCCTGCATTGCAGGCATATTCTTTAGCGGCTGAATCACCAGGGAAGCCCATAATCTGTTTTTTGTAGTTGTTTTTTTCTTTAAATATTGAGTTTTAAACTCAGTACCTATTATTATAACAAACTCATTTTGATACTCCAATCTCTCAAACCTTTGGATAAATTCTAAGAAAGACCAATACACATACAGTGTGTCAGGGTGACATTTTGGGGAAGTATCCGAGAAACTTTCTCCTGTATTTGGTTCCACCTTGACTCTGAGAGCCAAATCGATGTTTTCAATTTCAAAACTTCCTTTTGTACTAGTTATCAGTGAGACTCCAGTCTCAGGGGCTTCCCTGGTGGTTAAGGGGTAAAGAATCCGCCTGCAATGGAGGAGACATGGGTTGAATCCCTGGCTTAGGAAGATCCCCTGGAGAAGGAAATGACAACCCACTCCAGTATTCTTGCCTGGAGAATCCAGTGGACAGAGGAGCCTGGTGGGCTACAGTCCATGGGGTCACAAAGAGTCAGACATGACTGAGCAGCTAAACAACTCCAGTCTCATCGCCTTCATCTTTACGATAGGACTGTGTTCCTCAAAAGGGGCTTTAGCTTACTTTCTCCCTAAAACAAACTTTTGGGCCACTGGTCAAGCTCTGGAAATGGTTTAAAAGCATTTTAAAACCATGAATCAGGGCTCTGAAATAATGTATTCTGCCACAGGTGAAATCATCCAGCTCAAAGATACATGAAATAATTAATTTCTATTAATTATAAGTGAGTGGGGAAAAAATCATCTCATGTTTGTTCCGATTTCCATACAGGTGAAATCATCCAGCTCAAAGATACATGAAATAACTAATTTCTATTAATTGTAAGTGAGTGGCGAAAAAATCATCTCGTTTGTTCCAATTTCCATTTAAAATCAAAGCAGTCAGGTTTTGAACACAACACACTCTCACCCTTCCAGAATTAGCAGGATAGTATGACCACAGACAAGGACGCACTGAAAATAAAATCCCCAAGAAGAGTTTGAACAACTCACAGGCAGCCCCGGACAGAAAATTCATTACATCCAGAAGACCTTCTCCCTCCTACTCACAGCACCCTCCAACCCCGCCATCCACAAATAAAAGGTATAATACTCACCTAGCTGTTGAGAGGGCCCTCAGAGAAGGGACTGAAGACATAAACATATCCAAGGATGGAAAAGTCCTTTGCAAATCTCTGTGCCGCCAACTAGTGTTTTGTAAGCGTGTTGTTGTTTAGTTGCTAAGTCGTGTCCAACTATTTGTGACTCCATGGATTGTAGCCCACCAGGCTTCTCTGTCCTTCACCATCTCTCAGAGTCTGCTCAAATTCATGTCCACTGAGTCGGACATGAACTGGATAATACAAGGCTGTAGAGACTGAATGATTCCTTTGTCTTAATCATTGTCTTTGAAAAGCATCCTCTCTGTGGTCTGTCTACAGGATCAAATGATACCAACTCTGAAATCCCAGTTTTTAAGAAAAGGAACGGCGACCCACCGCAGCCCCCAACTCAGCACCACGAGCTTTCTGCTGAGAAAGGAGCTGCCTTCACATAGTGGTTCTCGGGCCGGCGTGGGCTGCACATTGCCTTCACCTGCGGAGCGCGAACAGCCACTGAGGGCCGGGCTTGCTGGGAGCATGGTGGTTCCCAAATGTTGCTAGGTATTAGAATCACCTGGGAGCGTTTACCCCAGTGCAATTACATTCTTTTCTCTGGAGGTGATACCAGTTATCAGTAGTTCTTAAAACTTCTCAGGTGATTCCAACGTGCAGTCAAGGCTAAAACCCAGTGTGAGACATCGGTGGTCTGGGGTGAGACCTGGCAGTGGGATTTTTACAAATATATATTTATTTATTTATGGCTGTGAATGGTCTTAGTTGCAATGTGTGGGCTTCTTCCTAGTTGTGTCTGGGGCACAGGCTTCAGTTGCACCCAGACATGTGGGAATCTTAGTTTCCTGACTAGGGATTGAAGCCACATCCCCTGCATTGGAAGGTAGATTCTTAACCACCAAACCACCAGGGAAGGCCCCCTGGCATGGGATTTTTAAATTCCATCTCCTTCATCCTTGCTTGATCCCACTGCTCACAGAATGTGCCCAGCTTTTAAACACTATATTTCCCAGCTTTTTGTCTGGATTGGAGGGGAGGCTGCGGGAGAAAGGATGTATGTTTGTGTATGGCTAAGTCTCTTTGCTGTCCACTTGAAACTATCTGCTATACTCCAATATAAAATAAAAAGTTAAAAAAAAACCCACTAATTTCCCAGCTTCTTGCAAGTATGACTGGACGGACATATGATATGTTTCTGACCAATGACATGTAAGCAGCAGTCACAGTGTGAGGATTCTGGGAAAACTCTTCAAAAACAGCCAAATCCAGGAAAAGTGCTTTTGGCCTTTGTTCTCCTTATTCTTGCCTTAAGCACAAATGTGAGGCTACAGAATAGATACCCATCTCACCACCCAGAGGACATCACCACAACACACTAAGGTCTCAGCAGACATCTGGAAAGAATCTGTGTTCCCGAAGCCATAGGGAGCCACCTTACCAGCCAATTCACAGACTTCTTGTATGTGAGAGCATTTCCCTCTCATTTGTTTAAGCTTTTTCTCCCTCATATTCCTGGACTGTGTGATACACCCTCCAAAGAAGAAAGGGACCTGATGAACTAATAGGAGAAGATTTCCACAGCAGAGGTAACAAGGAAGTCAAGGTGGAAAGTGTGAACTAAAAACAAAGTAGGAGAGAGAGAAGCATGGTTAGCAGTGCACATTTATATTTTGGGGACAACCTTCTTGGAAAAGACAGGTTTTTTTTCTATCCTCTCATCACTTGTTAGTTCCATGACTCTTTTTGAAATTTTCTTGGATCTGGTTGCTTGTCAATTTTCATGGCTCTAGAATTAAAGACCATACCATTTTTTCATAATATAAGGTGGCTGAGATGGTAAAGAATCTACGTGCAATGCAGGAGACCTGGGTTTGATCCCTGGGTTGGGAAGATCTCCTGGAGAAGGGAATGGCTACCCACTCCAGTATTCTTGCCTGGAGTCAGGTTTTGGACAGAGGAGCCTGGTGGGCTATAGTCCATGGGGTCATAAAGAGTCAGACATAACTGAGAGACTAACATTTTCACTTCTCTCTCTCTCTCTCTCTCACACACACACACACAAACACATATAATGCAAAACAATGAAACCATTATTTTTCTAGCATTTCTGAGCACAAGCACAGATATTTCTTTGACACCCCCAAAATGGCATGTTTTATGTGGCTTTCTTTCCTGCTAAATAAACACTATTAGCTCTTTGTGGATGAGACTGTGTTTCTTTCACCTTCATATTCCCATCACTTAATAGAACTTAGCACATAATAGATACCATTAAGTGTCTGGAGGAAAGGAAGGAAGGATGTATATGTCAGGAGGGAAGAAGGAACCCTTCCTTAGAGGGCCGGAACTAATGAACAGTTTGTAAACAATTTCCCATGCTGGCCTCTGGTGGGGGGTCGGGGAGGTTGGTTTAAGGCAGTTTTGTTGTTATTCAGAGCCCATATAAAAGGGTTTAATCATTTTAAGAGGACATTTTAAAAGTTAGGTCTTCATAAAACAGTATTTTTTCACTACAAAGCTCAATCCCTCTCTACTTCTAGGTTTCTTCCTTGAGTTTATCAAGTATCCCTACGTATTTCCTTAAAGGAAACATGCCCATCTTCAACTTGTCTTTGCATCATATTATTCACGGGTCCTGTCTCAATGCTATATGGATTAAACTATTTCCAAATTTTGAGAACTCTAAATACTATGAATTATGTTCAGTGAGACAACTCCTATAAAGTGCCCTACTTTATGTCTGGCAAAATGAAAGAAGCACATACTGGCTTCTTTCCCCTTTCTTTTTTAACTAGTGACAAGAATTGAGACTTACAGAGATACTCTTCTAGACCTGCTGTGTGTTACTGAAAACTCTTTGAAAAATTATCAAAAGCATTTTTTGAAAATAAATAGTAAGTTAAAAAATGTTTCCAATTTTCCAATATTTTCGTATTTCTCCTCCTTATTATCTCTTAATCTTTCCTGACAGTAAGATGACTGGTTATAACTGCACAAGTCATAGCATAGGGAGAAAGAAAGTGGTTGGCAGCTATGAGGATGACAGTCTTGGAATATGAATGAATGACAGTGAGCCAAGAGCCAAGGGTTCATTCTCCTGGTGCTTTCCTCACATGAATGGGCAGTGGACTTTTGACCTTTTTTCCCCTTAATTAATATTCTGTGGCTCATGACATCAGACACGTGCTGGTATTGAAACCTCTTAGGAAAAAGAACTAATAATGAATAGAAAAAGTAGATTCATTATTTTGTAAATGTCAGGAATAGCGATTGCAGGAGGCTACAAAGACCCAAGAACCTCAGACACTTTTAGAAAGTAGGTGGGAGAATTCGTCTTAAATAAAGGACCTCACAGGCAATTCTCTTCTCAAAAATCCATAGTTGGACAGTAATATAATAGCAAATGCTAATGTAAGTATTCTTTATAAAATACAAAGGCTGGTGTTTAAGAAAACTTACTTTAGAGAATACGGTTAATTTTAAGAGCTTATCGAAATAAATCTTCTGCTCAGAGAAGTGAATCACAATTTAAAGCAAATGCCATCAGTAATTTGAAAGTTATCCCCAAAGCTATTTAAAAGCTTTCTGTCAGTTCAAACCCTGCATTCATACACAGAAAATGAATTATAAGACTGTTTGTTAAACAAAATTATTTGACCAAGCAATTTTAGATGGGGCAATGATTTAACAAATTAAGAAAGGAACAATAGTTGCTAGGCAATTAACACTATAGTTTTATAACAATAAATGTAGTTTTAAGATATTCCAAATAATGTTATACCGGTACACATTACAATATCAATATTTACAGTATTAAGACATGCACACAAGGATATTAAATTCCCCAAATCCACTAAGCATTTATCCTTGCTAGTCATAAACACTCAGAATAGAACATTGAATATATTCCAATGTATAAAATAAGGCATTTGTTGCCCACAACAATTGACATTATCTATTTATTTATTGCTTGCCATTTATTAACATGGAATGAGAGAGAAAATTAGTTTATAAGGTTGGCCAGATGTTGCTTTAGCACTCTTTCCAGTGCTTTCTGACCTACTACCCATGGTCAGGACAAATACAAACATGACAAATACAGAAAAAAATATTATAAAAATAGATAAAATATACAGTATCTGGGATATACTGAGACACCCCATCAGCTATCCCAGACCTCCCCTAGACACCTTACAGCTGAGGAAATTCACATTTTTTCAGGCCCAGGTGGGGACCTGAGTTTAGTCCTTTTGTTGGATAATGAAGTTGTGGGTAACTTAAGATGTCACTGAATCAGCACAGTGAATGTTGGGTGGTCATTTCTAGTTTATCTAGAGTAGCATTAGAGTAGCAACATTCTTACTTCTACCGGGTTAGTTAGTTGGGTAACTGAAATGTATGGTTAAAGTGTGGAATAAAAAGTGATTTTAAAATATACACATGTCCATTCATACCATAAAGGTGATGCTTCTACCTTGTAGCTAGGGACCACTGCACCCAAATTGCCTGAGAAGCTTGCTTAAGATGCAGATTTCTGGTTTGTAATCGACACCTCCTTGGTCAGACTCTGGGGAGCAGAGGCGAATATCAAGGGAGGGGCACAAGAGCCAAGAATCTGCATTAAAAATAAAGCATCTCAGGTGATCCCTACTGTTGGTTTTAAAGTCTGAGAGAAGCTTTAACATAAGAACTGACTACTGTAGGAATTGACTACTATATAAGAATTGACTATTGTAAGAATTGACTATATCACTATTATAAACAAAATGTTTACCGTAACAGAGAACATCAACAATACCGTGAGGAAGAAACTGGTTCATTCAAAACGAGAACCTTCTGTAAGACACCTGTGCGCTGCAGCTTAGTTGCTCAGTTGTGTCCTACTCTTTGCAACCCCTTGGGCTATAGCCGGCCAGGCTCCTCTGTCCATGGGATTTTTCAGGTAAGAATACTGGAGTGGGTTGCCATTTCTTCCTCCAGGGGATCCTCCCTACCCAGGGATCAAATTCGCATCTCCTGTATCTCCTGCATTGCAGGCAGATTCTTTACCTGCTGAGCCATCAGGGAAACCCTGACCTGGTTTCTTTCACAAATCAATGACATAGATAAAAGGGAAAAAGACTTGGGAATTCCCTGGTTGTCCAGTGGTTAAGACTTGGCCCTTTAACTGCCATGGGCCCTGGTTGGACTCCTGTTGGGCCACTAAGATCTCACAGCCTCAAGGTGCAGCCAAAAAAAAAAAAAAAAGGTAAGATGCTAAAACCAACTTACAGGCTTCACATATAAACCAATGAAATACAATGGGTCTTGTTTGGATCCTGATCCAAACAAATCAAAGGCAACACAGTATTTTAAGACTATTGGGGAAATGTAAATATAGACTATTAATTGGTTGTTATGGAAGAATTAATGTTAATTTGGTTATGGTGGTAATGTAACAAGATTCTGCTCTTTATTTTTAGTAGTATACTTCACTTTTGATTGGGGAATGGAGGGATTACATGATACATGAAACCAAAATGAGATAGTCTGTGGGGAGAAATAATGAAACAGCTGTAGCAGAAGGTTGACGGCTATTGCAGATAACTCGTATCTACACGGGACTTGTTGTACTTTAAATTTCTAGATATGTTAGGAAATTTTTAAAGCAAATTGTTAAGAGGATCTAAGGAAATGGGAATGCATACTCCAACAGAATGAGTTGCCAGAAGCGGATTTGTAAGAAAACCGTTTGACAGTTCCTCAAAAAGTCAAACATAGAATTACAATATGACCCAGCAATTTCACTCCTAAGTATATACCCCCAAAGAATTGAAAATAGGAACTAAAATACATGTACACACATATTCATAACAACACCAGTCAAAATAGCCAAAAGATGGAAACAGCCCAAACAACTACCAGCCGGTGAGTGGACAAACAAAATGGTATATGCATACCACTGAATGTTATGTAACCATCAAAATTATGAAGTTCTGATACATGTTCCAACATGGATTGAAAATATTATGTGAAGTGACATAAGTCAGACACAAAAGGACAATTATTATATGATGCCACTTGAATGAGTTATGGACAATGGGCATAATTCATAGAGACAAAAAATAAAACAGAGGCTACAAGGGGAGGAGTGACAGGAAAATGAAGTTACTGCTCACTCCACGCAGAGCTTGTCTCTGGTGATGAAAACGTTTTGGAAATACAGTTGACTCTCAAACAACATGGGTTTGAATTGTGCAGGTCTACTTAAATGAGAAAATTGTTTTCAACCGTAAATACTATAATTTTAATACTACAGGATTTGTGGTTGGTTGAACTGAGGATATGGAGAAAAATTACAGATACAGAGCAACCTCGGGCACTGGCAGCCAATTCTAAGTCGTGTGTGGATTTTTGCGTTGAGGGTTGATAGCCCTAACCCCAAGTCGGTGAAGGGGTTCAACTGAACACAGAAGCGGAGGTTGTACAGCATTGCAAATATACTACATGTCACTGATATGTTCCTTTTAAGGTAATTTTATGTTATTTGAATTTCACTGCAATTTAAAAACAAAAGGTGGAAGTCAGCCCCCCAAAAGCTGAGAAACAGGTGTCCTACCTCTGTACTCATGGAAAGCACTGGCTCCAGACACGGCCTGATGCTAAGTGATCATTCTACATAAAAGATGAATCCAAGGATTACTTTCCATCTATTACTTAATCTTAGCAATTTCCTTGTCTTTGTATGCCTTCTTTCAGGACAGTTTAATATTTTTTCCCTCTAAAATGCAATTTTTATTCAATGTCATAAATATTTCCATTCCTTTGCATAATTATTTCCCCTCGGTTCCTTTGAGATCACATTGTGATCAACACGACTGAGAACGGACAGGTGAGGTTTTCCAAGGGGTCGGCCTTTGTTGGTTACCTGGGCTATGTGAGCTATCGGAGCATCCTGAGGCGTGATCACAGGAGCTAAGTAGAAACGGTGCAGTAGAAATTTAAATTTCTCATCCTCTGACTC
Source organism: Giraffa tippelskirchi (assembly GCF_054371585.1). NCBI lineage: Eukaryota > Metazoa > Chordata > Mammalia > Artiodactyla > Giraffidae > Giraffa > Giraffa tippelskirchi. The sequence goes on from NC_137282.1 coordinate 149,794,268, forward strand.
CTTTGTCCCAGGAATACTGATGTGGCCAGTCTGAGGCTAGCCATGGACTTTCACCTATAGATGACATTTTCATTAAATACAGTTTTTAAAATGTAGCTGAAACAGGTCTTAATATCATTCCCAGAAGGGACATGGGTTTGGTGTGGAAATTTTAGAAAAACACTTTCAGAAGATAAAGATTAACTTGGAAAATAAGATGATAAAAATCACATGATTTGGTAGTTGTACAGAAAAGACCTGCTTCATAATTTTTCCTTTGAAAAACTGATCAGATCAAAACAAACCAAGTGTATAACTGGATAACGTGAAAACAGTGAACAAAAAGTGTCCCTGCTCGGGCCTGTGTTGCTGAGTGGGGCACTCAGGAAGGAGGGAATGAAATCAGGGTGTGGGAGATACATCTCCTAGCTCTGTTCCACCAAGGCCCCTGACCACTGAGAAATTCCAGAGCAGAATGGGTGTTACTGGGTTACTGCCAACTCTCATTGGCAGGTCTGCATGTTTTTTCATCAGAAAGAAAATGAGTTTTACCCACGTGCTTTCATGTAAACTGACATCAGGGTCTGGGGAGTAGGGTGAAAGAAAGACTCAGAGGGATGGACCCCCTTCTCTGCTAGATGGTTGTCTGTTTTCAAATGCAAGGAGGAGGCTACAGGAAATGGAACAACAGGCTCAGGAAAATTGATCAGATCCACAAACACCTGCAGGGGTGAGGAGCTGATGGGGAAGGAGGACCGAGACATAGGTTCAAGGAAGATGCTCAGACTGGGGCAAGAATGCCCTGGATGCTTCTCTATCATTTCTCTTGTCTCCTCTTTTCCATTTTACTTTTTTTAACCAATTAGTGTAAGCCCCAAATCCAGAGACTTCTTCAAGCAGTGCTAAGTAGAACTTAACACTTTTTATTTTTCATTGTTTTAAACGGTAACTGTTATGGATGGCAAGTGACATTTGTAATAAATGTTTTCTTTTAAAACAGATAAACTTAAGTTTCCAAAGTGATTGACTGAAAGCAAACTATTTAGTAAGCAACTATGTCAATGGTACTTGGCTGTGACAGAAGTCCTGAGGTTTGGGAAACTTCCTAACTGAACAAAGCCTTTATGTTTGGTCATAAAAGCTAATATCTAATCAGCATCTACTATGGATAGGCCACTGTGTAGAGCACTTTTCACATTCAATTCATCACAAGTCGCTCAGTAGTGTCTGACTCATTGCGACCCCATGGACTGCAGCACGCCAGGCTTACCTGTCTTTCACTATCTCCTGGACCTTGCTCAAATTCATGTCCACTGAATTGGTGATGCCATCCAACCATCTCATCCTCTGTTGCCCCCTTCTCCCACCCTCAATCTTTCCCAGTATTAGGGTCTTTTCCAATGAGTCGGCTCTTCGCATCAGGTGGCCAAGGATTGGACCTTCAGCTTCAGCAACAGCCCTTCCAATAAATATTCAGGGTTGATTTTCTTTAGGACTGACTGGTTTGATCTCCTTGTTGTCCAAGGGACTCTTGAGAGTCTTCTCCAGCACTGTAATTCAAAAGTTGGGAAAGTAATGTCTCTGCTTTTCATTACACTGTCTAGGTTTGTCATAGCTTTCCTTCCAAGGACCAAGTGTCTTTTAATTTCAAGGCTGCAGTCACCGTCCACAGTGATTCTGGAGCCCAAGAAAATAAAATCTGTCACTGTTTCCACTTTTTCCCTTTCTATTTGCCATGAAGTGATGGGACCAGATGCCAAGATCTTAGTGTTTTGAATGTTGAGTTTTAAACCAGCTTTTTCACTTTCCTCTTTCACTGTCATCAAGAGGCTCTTTAGTTTCTCTTCACTTTCTGCCATCAGAATGGTATTATCTGCATATCTGAGGTTGTTGGTATTTCTTCTAGCAATCTTGGTTCCAGCTTGTGATTCATCCAGCCCAGCACTTCTCATGATGTTCTCTGCATTTCCCCTTCATGGATCACAGCCTTGCTGTGGTGAAGGAGCTTGCCTAACTCAATGAAGCTATGAGCCATGCCAGGCAGGGCTACCCAAGGTGGATAGGTCATAGTGGAGAGTTCTGACAAAACATGGTCCACTGGAGGAGGGAATGGGAAACCACTGTAGCATTCTTGCTATGGGAACCCCATCAATGGTATGAAAAGGCAAAGACACTGGTGTTATGAGCCCTATTTGACAGAAGAGGAAGTTGAGCCTTGAAGTTAAATTTTGTTGTGAAAGGTAACACAATAAGAGTAGAAGCCAGGACTAGAACTCAGGTCTAATGCCCCAATCACTGAGCTTTCTGTTAAAACACACTACTCCTGCTCCTCCCTTGCAGGGCTGGGGCTGAAGAGAACAAGGAAGGCCTTTCAGAGAACTGCAGTAAAGGCCGTGTACTTCTGTGTCCTCTCCCAGGTTAGGGCTCAGAAGTTGTCCGTGTTCTCATTTGGTTTATACAATAGCCAGGGCCCCTTTCTTTCTTCTTCTTCTTTTTTTTTTTTTGGGGGGGGGGTGCTGTATCACACAGCATGTGGGATTTTAGTTCCCCAAAGAGAAGAAGAGATTGAACCCACACTCCCAGTGGCGGAAGCCGAGTCTTATTTGCCAGACCACCAGGGAAGTCCCCTATTTCCATTAATTTTCTTCCTAGTCTGAACACTTCTTCCCCTCCCAAGCCCTCTTTCTGCTCCATCATTATGAAAACACCCATCTTCCGCAATCTAGTGCTATAATAAGTTATGCTGGAAAGAGGCAGTGCCCGCTGACCTCAGAGTGGATTACAACATATCAAAGAGTCCGAGTTTTAAAGTCAGACCTCTGTTTCCATGAGGAGGAACTCTTTTTTTGCGCTCATACCCCAGCAAGAGATTAGCAGCCTGAAATCACTTTGACAGTGTCAGTTGCTCTATTGCAGACCACAGGGAATTTTAATTCCAGCCTGTGAAATTGTAATTGCTTCTCAAGGAGAAGTGAGGAATCCTGGGTAATGGCCACAGCCGAGCTCAGTGTCAGAGTTGCCAGTTGCTGCCACATCAGATATTACTTGCTGTTATTCAAAAATCACTCCAGCTTTCCATATGGGAAGTTGGACCAGGGAGTGAAAGTAAATTAACAGAAACTGTCAGCTGTTCAGAACAGCATGGACAGCAGTGTGACAGAGGGGACTGACCTCCCATCAAAAAAGGTAACTTTTCCTCTTTTTTGGGGTGTTAAGATAAAGAGTTTTGCAAACAAATTTCATTACTTAAGTTATGCAGCTAAGTGATATCATTATTAAGCAAAAAATTATCTGGTCTTTGGTATGATAAGATTAAAGCTGCTAATGTCTAGTCACTTCTTCCAGAAAGGAGTTGGGGGGGTGGGGAGGGAAGGGCAAAGTGGCCCAAAAGAGTAATTAAAATAATGAAGATAGCAAGTCCATGTCAGGTTGATGTTTGCAATGGATTAAAATTACCTGCTATCAAAGTTAAACTGTCTGAGAAATTGCTTCCTGCCTATGTTTGGAATAAAGGGAATTTAGAACTACCACATCTGATTACAAAACACTGAGAGATAGAGAAAATTATCAGCAAAGGAAAAGACTTGTCACCTGCCACCTTCTGAAGATACGGGAGGTTCTGACGAGTACTAAGTGGTTCCAAAATTAATTTTTTTCCTACAGAGGGTCAGAAAGAAAAGAGAAGGGGCTAAATAAAATTGCTTAGTTAAATAGCTACAATCTGTGGCTTCTTTTGTTCTAGATGGCAGAAACAATTCATATACGGACTTTACTTTTCCTCATTTGATCATTTTTAGGGTAAATTTTAGGCATGATATTTCACTCGTCCGATTACAGGAAACTTGCCCTTAGAAGGTCCATCAGCTGGGATACCTTCTGGTAAAGGTCCTACTGCCCTAGTCTCCTCTCTACTGACCCTTACCTTCAGTCTCCCCCAAACTCTACTCCGACCTCTCTGCCTGGCTAAATCCCCTCATTGTTTAGCAACCTGGTTTATACTCTGCTTGCCCCATGATCTCATGACATCTGCCCCTGCCCTCTTCATGGTACTTAGTATTTTTCTTTTAATTTTAATTTTTTGGCCATGCAGCATGTGGGATCTTAATTCCTCAACCAGGGATCAAACCTGTGTCCCCTGCACTGGAAGCATAGGTCTTCACCACTGGACTGCCAGGGAAGTCCCTTAGCATTCTTTAGAAAGTCTTTGAGGACCTCCCCAGTCCATGTTAGATGTCCCTCCCATGCTCTGATGATTCCCTATATTTTCTACCTTGAGTGGCTGGATTGCAATTGCCCCCCAGCTTCCCAAAGGTAGGGATAGCATCTGTCTTGTTCACTTTTTGCAATTCCAGTGCCAAGCACAGTGCTTGGTACCTAGCACCAAACAATTGCCAAGTTGTCTTTCTCCTTCAGAAAGTCTTCAACCTGCATCCAGAAGGGATTCTGATTCTCCCAGTGCCCTCAAGTTAACGTGAGTACCTCCTATGTTCATGGTCTCGTGCATCTGTGGGTGCCCTGCCCACCCTCTAGCTTGAGAGCAGTAAACTGGTTGAGAACAGGCTGTAGTACCAGATTGCCTGGGCTGTAATCTTGGCTCTTCCATTTACCTGCTAATGACCTTGGGCAAGTAACATCTCTGTGCCTCAGTTTCCTCATCTAGAGTAATTGCTTAGAGTGACTATGAGGATCAAATAACCTAATGTATTCAAAGTGCTGGGGAAATTGCCTGACTCTATGTAAATGGTAGCTACGATGATGATTTTGTTCTTTACTTTTACTGCTATATGCATCAGAGGTATTCTGGCTAAGCTTCCATTTGCCTTGATTTGTGTGCCAATCCAACCAATCCTTAAGCATCATTTCTGAAACCAAAATTGGTACGGAGTATATAAACTCGAGTTTGAGGAATATACATTTTATGACTCAAGTTTCTTCTTACAACTCAGCTTTTTATAAGCCCACTCCTGTGGAGAGATAAAAGTCAATCCTGGTCGGTTGAGCACAGGGCCTCCCACTGCCTTCTCTGGGGTTGGGACTAAGAACTGAGGGGATGGAGATGGGTGCAGGGGACACCTCTGGCCCCAGCTGGCATCAGGTTGCATAGCATTCTCTTAGCCATGAGGGGGCACCTCAAGAGACACATTGTCTGGACACAGGTAAGTCCCAAAGCATCTCAACACCAAAGAGAATACTTGGAATTCCTGTTCAGAAATGCTCCAGATTAGAGGGATGGATCTTAGACAAGTCACCAAACTCCTCCTAAGCCCAGTTTTGCCATCTATAAGGTCAGGGGGTCCAACTCTATGGTTCCCATGAGCCCCTCTTGCTCTTATTCCAGGCTGACCTGCAGGGTTCACCACCCCTGCTTTTCCTGCAAGCCCACATTATGTGTGAAGCAGAAAGATGCGCAGCAATCCCAGCCTTTTATCAAGTGATGAGAAAGAACAGTCTTTCTGCGCAACTTATTCAAATTTCCAATACGACCAGCAGAAAGTTTAAACTCCCTGACACGTCGCAAAGAAACAGATGCTGTTTGGGACTGATTACCAGAAGGCAGCCACTGGTGACCTTCCAGGGGTTTACACTTGTGACTTCAGTGTTGGGCTGCTACGAGTTTTGCTTCAAATATTAATTGGAGCTACTGCAGCTCCTCAGATAGGCAGCTTGACTCTGCCACACAGCGTGAGGGAAAGCTGGTGTTAAATTCCCCCCCCCAACCCCCACTCTCCTTTCCATTCATGTGTCCAAAGGCATTAAAAATATTCTTCAACCTGAAATACGACATTTTTAGTTGGTGAATGTTCTTGTAGTTGGTATAATTCTGACTGCCCAAGGCAAGCTGGTTTGATGAGATTGATTTTTTTTAGACTGGGATCCAACCAACTTGTGCTTTTTGTCAGACTGCTTTGGAACTTTCAACCTCTCTAACCTCAAAAATCTTGGAGGATGTTGTGTTAAAAGGGGAAAAAGAGAAGATGGATCTTAATTGGAGGCTTGAGAATCTTATCCTGCCTGAATAGGGTTAGAGATCTTACATGTGAAAGAAATGTATAAGAAGAAAACCTACTGGAAAATCAGAGACCAAAAAAGACATAAAAACAGGAAAGGTGAAAAACGGTCAAGGGCAACAGCTAGAGGAGACCTTTTCAATGACACAAAACTCAACCCATCCTGAATGCCTCTTCATATAATACATTTAAAACTGAATTTCAAAAGCTCCTTTACATTCTCTCGAGGGGACCCAGACTCTACAAGCTCCATCTCCTGGTTTATTTTCTGTTTAACTTCCAATTTTATTATCGGATATGGAACCAAATAGGACACGGCATTAACCATTCTCCATTGATTCCCAGGTGAGAGAAAGTGCTACAGTCGTGTTCCCTTCCTCAGGCCCAAAATATGGAGTTGAGACCAAATTGTAGCCTAGTTTTTCATTGTTCTGTAGACATGACAAGTGTTAACACTTCCATGGGCCAATAATCAGAAATCTGGAGTTTTTCTGTGGAGTTTGGAGTGGAGGGTAGTGGACCATGAAGGTTCTGTGGCAGCAGAAACCCTTTCCTTGTATCTCAAATGACACTAGGTAAGGCTGCAGAAATCATACTGATGGGAACCTCAAAAAACAGAGAAACAAAAAACCCAGAAGCATCTGCTGTCTAAGGTCACAGCCTGAGATAGTTATCCCAGGTGGCTTTTTGGTTAAGAATTCTCATCCATGTGTTGAGAACAAAGCATGTGAATTCTTAACTGAACAGGTGTATTAAGAGAATTTGAGATACAGGAGATCAAGACCAGAAAGCTGGAGTCAGTGATTGGCATCTTTGTAGATAAGCAGAGTAAGTAGCAGGTGCTGGAGGAGCAGAGGGTTGCTAGGTCCCCAGAAGCTCCTCGGCGTAGGAGTGCCAAAGCAAAGATTAAGGATCAAACACGCTCAACTACGAAGACAGGAGCTGGACTCTTACTGAGGCACTCTCTTAATTGAAATACTGATGGGATCCACACAACCAGCTCGAGTTACGAGTTACGTGTTACAGCAACAACTGTAAAACAAACAAAGCCCCGTATCAGCAATACCAGTGTCAGGAATAGCAATGATAAGAACTATCACCCACTGGCTAAGTGAGGCTTAGCAAATGGTTCTCTTGAAAATGGACAAATTTGAAGCTTGGCAGCAGATAAAAAACTTAAAACTGAGGACAGAGATTTAACTCTCCCTAAGTCTTGCTTTGTGGTCCCTGAAAAGTGATGTACGTTTTCAAAAGTGGCAGAATAGGGTGAGGTAAGGGGAGCCCATTGGCCTGATCATCAACAGGAGAACAGGCCACCTTCCAGACTGCTAATCTTTCCAATCAGGAATCTCTTCAGAGCTTAGAAGCCCATTTAGAATCCTACAGTGGCTCTTCTTTGACTATCAAATAGCCTAAATTCTTTAGAATGGGATAAAAACTTTTTACCATCTGAGCTTATTTTTAATTTCCAGGCACTTCTCTTACATATCTTTCACTCTAGTCACACTGTTTCTCAAACTCACCATACATACATTTGTAGACTACAATGCCATTTTATTTTGGTAAAATATGTATAACATACTGTTGATCATCATAACCATTCACAAATGTAGAGTATATAAACTCATAGAGACAGAAAGTAGAAAAAAGGCTACCCTCCACTTCTGCAAAAAAAAAAAAAAAAAAAAAAGGCTGTTTCAAATGCCAGTGTATTGAATCTGTAGCTTACTTTAGGTAGTACTGACATTTAAACAATGGTAAGTCTTACTATCCATCAACAGTGGATATTCTTCCATTTATTTTGATATGTAAAGATGTCTTTCAGCAATGTTTGGTAGTTTTCGGCACACAAATTTTTACCTCCTCTGTGAGATTTATTCCTCAGTATTTAGTTCTTTTAAATGCTGTCAAAAATGGAATTGCTTTCTGAATTTCTCTTCAGATTGTTCACTGCTGTTGTGCAGAAACAACTGATTTTTGTGTGTTGATCTTGTCATCTACAATTTGGCTTTATTTGTTTATTAGCTCCAGTAGATTTCTTGTGGATTCTTCGAAATTCTCTACACATAGGATCATCATGTCACCAGCAGATACAGTTTTCCTCTTTCTTTTCTTCCTTTTTCTTCGCTTACAGTTCTGACTAGGATTACTAGCACAGTGTTGAACAGCAGCTGTGACAGTGGGCATTCTTGTCTTGTTCCTTATCTTAGGGGAAAACTTTTGGTCTTTCACCACTACATGGATATTTCATAAATATCATGTTGAGGAATTTCCCCCATATTCTTAGTTTTCTAAGAAGTTTTTGTCATGAAGGGGTGTTGGATTTTGTCAAATGTCTTTGCTGGATCAGGGGAGATGATCACATGCTCCCACCCCACGTTTTTTTTTTTTTTTTTTAATTAATGTGATGTTACATTGATTAACATTACATTGATTGGTTTTATATTGAACTTGTATTCTTGGAATAAGTCCCACTTGGTCATGGTAAACAATCGTTTCGATATGTCATTGAAGTTAATTTGCTCATACTTTGCTGAGTATTTTGGCCTCTATATTCATAGGGGGATTTTAATCTGCAATTTTCTTGTAGTGTCTATCTGGCTCTAATATCAGGATAATTCTGGCCTCATAGAATGAGTTAGGAAGTGTTCCTTCCTCTTCCATTTTTTTGGGTAAGAGATTAAGAAGAATTGATGTCAATTATCTTTAGACGTTTGGTAGATTTCGCTTGTGAAACCATGTGAAAAGCTCCTGGACTTTTCCTCGTTTATGCTAGTCAGGGATAAAGCTCTAGTGCTTAAAGAAAACAATTCCTCTTGCAAGGTATTTTCTTAAGAGAGCCGAGGCCCACAAAAGGATTTTCCCAGGGACCCTTACCAATACACTTAGTTCAGTCTTTTGCTTCACTGTTTAAATTACTTCCGGTTATTTCAAAATAAATTACACCTGCAAGAGTGAAAAATATACAAACTCCTACTGCAAGGGCAAAGATTCACAAGATACCATGAGGAACTACTTTCAGGATTGAGTGTCATAAGAGTAATTCCAAAGTGACATTTTGAGGGAGATAGCAATTTAAAAGTAAGCTGCAGTGTGTAATTAGATTCATTACTTCATTACTTCTGTATACATTATGTGAATGGTATGCTTCAGGTCACAAAGGCTGGGTCCAAGTATATTAAGTCATAAGCACACAACTTGCTTTATTATCTATTTTAAAATCTTTAGGTCTATTTAAAAAACACATGTGTTATATTGCTCTTTATGGAAATTGGGAGTTAAAAATCAAAGGTAAAAGCCTGTCCTCAGAATTGGACAGTCTGGGATAACTCTATTGTTACTATGATCAATTAGGCATTTTAAAAGCAGATTAGATAAACTGGAGAATTAAACTTCCTAGTTCTTCAGGCTTTTCTGAACTCCCAGCTTTCCCTTACCTTGATCTAAGATTTTTGGGGTTTTTTTCCCTCCACAATTTTTCTAGGCACTTGCCTCATCAGTACTTATAAGTGTATTCAGATGCCCATAAATTAAGAAGACCATAAGAAACCAAAAGAAACTTTGCTTCAACTGCTACAGCTGGGATATTTTGGCTATAGAGCTCTAGGAAACAGTACTGGTATGAAATAATTGACAGAAAACTAATGAAGAATAATAGTGTCTGCATTTCCTTTTATCCCCAAGGTAGGGTGGAGGAGGGCATGACTTCTAGACCTCTCTATTAATCTCTTTGCTCTTTTCATCTTTGGCCATGGAAAAATCTGCTTCTTGATCTTAGATTGGCCACCCAAATCTGTGCAGCATTCATTAATTTGATCTCCTCAAATACAGCTGCAACCCATTTTCTTTGAATTTTTCTTCCTCTGCTGCATTTGTTAAAATTAGACTGTAAGTCCCTTGAGGCAGGGATCTTTTTATTCCACATATAATTCTTTTGGGTGGCCATGTGTTAATATCAAAATTTAAAACACCTATCCTTATTTATAAAATCGATTTTCATGTTTAAACTGTAAAAGAATCATGAAAGGGGAAGAAATGATGTGTACCAAGGACACACTACTTGATAAATGTGATCTCATTTCATCTTTCAATGACCCTGCAATGGAGTTGTGTTCCTATTTGACAGATGAGGCTCAGAAAGAAGAAGCGGTCTGGCTGCAAATGTAAACCAAACTTTGGTTGATGTCAAAATCTCATGCTCTTTCCCTATACTGTCTTCCTCAGATTTGTACTGGAAACAACTGAGATCTTAATCCAGCTGATCTGGGTCCTTAACTCCTTCACGGTTCCTTAACTCAAATTCCACAGTTTCAACACTGGAGAAACCAAGCTCAATGGTAAAGCAAGTGTAAGTTTATTAAACATGTGCTATTGATGACTTAACTTTTAACAGCACTCTGAGAAGTGATTAGGACACCAGATTAAATATAAATTTGGCATGGATGCTCTAGATTAGGCTGCATCATAGAACAGAGGTGCCCAAGCTCTCTTGATTCAAGATACTCCTAGGCCAAAAGAAACAGCTACCCATTCTCTTTCATTAAGTAGGTAGGGACTAACAACTTAATAAGTACTTCCATCTTAATATATTACAAAAAGTGTTTGAAAAAATATACGTGTAGATTGAAATAAAGATATCTTTATTTCATTCTAAAATGATAATTATCTGCATTTATTGGGCACTGCACAACGTCTCAAAGTTTGAAATAAAATCACATTCATTTCTTGTTAAAGATTGATTTTTCACTTCATACCTGCTTTTTCTTACAGCAACCACCTAAAACCTAGTCTTAGAAAGATATTTTTGTTGTTGTTCTTTAGTTGCTAAGTCATGTCCGATTCTTTGCGACCTCATGTACTCTAGCCCACCAGGCTCCTCTGTCCATGGGATTTTCCCAGGCAAGAATACTGGAGCAGGCTGTCATTTTCTTCTCCAGGGAATATTCCTGACCCAGGGATAAAATCAGCATCTCTTGCTAGGTAGGTGGATTCTTTACTGTTGAGCCACCTGGGGAGCCCATGGTAACATCAAAAAATGTGCATCCTCATGTTGAAAGTGTAAACTATTTTGAGCTATTATTCCACATGGATTCTGACAGATTGCTCTGTTTCCTTCAAAAATTTAAAATATCCCATAGATCTCCTCTGAGTTCACTACAGCACCTTGGGAGGCCTAGGGTAAGGCGAGCCTTAAGAAAATCATTTACCTCCCTTTTCTTCCTTTTCTCCCTTTCTCCCTTCCTACATTTTTTTCCTATGCTTATTTTATAATGCTAAAGCCTCTTGAAGCTTCATTTGTAACTCTAATTCTTTCTCCATGACATATTATATTTTACACTGAAATATGCAACCTGGAGTGAAGTCAATGGAAAAGCCTATGTTTTGACTGAAGGACATACGGAAATCTGATGTTTAGACACATTTTCCCAGCAACAAAGCAAAGTTTTCACCAAAGAATTTTTACATTATCATATTGACAGTCTCACACTTGGTGCATCAGGCAAGACAGAAAGAAAAAGAGAGAGGGAGAGGGAGGGATGAAGGAAGAGAAAATAAACTTGCATGATACATCTTTTAAAAGTGCATCAAGTACCATGCACATTCTTGGAGCAGGACAATACAGAGGGCAAGGCTGGGCTCCCACAGACCCCAGGCATCCACAGGGTCAATCCTAGATACACATCTACTGGTTCAGGTCAAGTTCACATGGAAGATGGAGTCAAGGGAGTAGGAAGAGTATACAGCCCAGGAGCATATAGGCTTTGGAGTAAAGATGAGTTCAAGTTCTGCCTCTACAACTTAGTGGTTCTGTGTCCCTTAGGTTACTTAAACTTGTGGGCTTTAGTTGGTTTTTTTTTTTCCCCTCAGCAAAATGAGAATAACAATACTTATCTCAGGGCTGTGTTTTCAGGAGGAATGCTTGTAAAGTCCACATCATTCCGTCTGATGCTTTTAAAGGGTAGATGGTTAATGATTATCAGTATTATCATTATGATCAAAACAGGGCTAGTCATGATGAGAGACAACAGAGATGAGATTGGCTGAAGAAAGTCAAAGGTGCAGAAACAGTGGGGAGAATGGCAGGGTACACGTCAACAAGTGGACACATACAGAACTCTCAATGACTGCTGATGGGAATGGAAATTGGTACAACCCTTGCAAAACACCATTTGGTGGTGTGCACAAATGCAACGCCGCTTCTTGATGTAAGTTCACACAAACGCATGTGGACCCAAACATACGTTCATAGCATCATTATTCCAACCGGCAAAAAATCAGAAACAACTCAAAAGTAGGAAGGATAATTACAATGGGGTATATTTATACAATGGAATTGTATTCGGCAAGGAAAGTGAATGAACGACTGCCACACACAACCAACTGGATGTGTCTCACGTGCAATGCTGAGCAAAAGGCAGACGCACAAAACAGCACACACCATGTGATTCCATTTATATGAAATTCACGAACATGCAGACCAATCTATGATGTTAGAAATAAGGACTGTAAGCTTTTGGGGGACAGAGCCAGTGACTGGGAAGGTACACGGGCAGCCTGCTGTCTCCAGTGTCAGAGGTGAAGTTTTCTTCTGTCTTATATAGTGTGACTCTAGGCTTTTGGTGGTATTTCCACGTCTGGGAGGTTTTCACTAAATCAGTACTATGCTGGAGCCCACTGTTTATTAATAAAGAAACGATTGCACGTATCTCAGAAAGGAAGCACCCAGCAGGCTACCTCCCATACTCTGCTAACACTTCTTTCTCTTGCTGATGGAACAGGATGATCATAAGTGGCTGAGACTGCAGTGCTCCCAGAGGGGCAGGAGCCGATCCTTGCATTTCAAATGTGATCTCTTCTTAGAACCACACACCAGGTTTGGGAAGTATGTACTGTAGTCTTTGATTTTTTTTTTTTTTTTAAACTCAGTGACTGATGACATAGTTTGAATTTAGATTCCTTAAAGACACAAAAGAGGCTGAAACATTTTGGGATAAAACCACAAGCTGAAGAGGGTGGAGATTTAAAGTGAAAACTGTCCTGTACCACGGCGTGACTGATGTTCGTGTGACTGTACAATCCAAATAAATTATTTAAATTCTGATAGTCATGAGACTTGTTCATTACACTAACTGCTTTTATTGTGACAGAAATCACTTCATTTAGTGAATGCCAACGACATCAGGTAGAAATAAACAGTTGAGGTAACTGATCAAAAAAAAAAAATAATGCCGGTAAAGAGGCAGAACTTGTTTTAGACAAATTCAGTTTTTGAAAGTTTGTGGGTTATTAAAGAAGGGGGTGATTCCTCATATTTTTCAAAATGTTGCCACGATCCTTTAATTGGCAGGCTCTTCCTGTGCATTCCGAAAGGACTGAAGTTCCAAACACAGGTTTCCATATAAACTTTTCAGTAACACATCTGCTGTGGAAAACAAAAGCTTTGCAATATTGGGGCCCCAAACAATGCATAAAGACAAAGATAAGATTTTAAAATGTTTATTGAAAATGGAAAATTCTTCCTGCATGAGGAAGAGGTGACCAGACCCACCATACAAACAGGTTCTGACTTGAAGACTGGTGATTTAAAGAAAATGCAACCACTTGCATTTTTTTTGCTAAAAATAAACCCAAAGGCGCTTAATTGAAAAGATATGCTGTGGCAGCTGTTATTAGATTTTAGGTCAAATAACCAATGGGTCCAACTCAATGTGAGACAGGGAAGCCTCATTAAAGAGTGTGGCTGAAGAGCCGTTAGTGAGGCCAGTATAAATCGTTGCCCTTTAAGAACTGATGTGGTTGCTCTCCTTTTCTTTGAAGACTTGAATTAGAAATTTATTCTTCTTCACAGATGCTTCAGCTGGTTGTGTTTTAATTATAGACCTTGACCAAAAGCGCAAAAAGAAGAGCGAACAGAGCCAGGCCCACAGACATCTTCAGTGCAAAGTCCCGGTGTAGTCTTTGCAATTGTAGCACCATTCGGGAACTGGCCGAGTCTTGTTGAGTTGCAGCTGAGGTGTGGGATACTGAATTCAGGTGGTTCCCAAGCCTATTTCTGAGTTCCTATGGAGAGAGAAACATAGAGGAAAGCAAAAGATTTTAAAGACAAAAAAGAAAAAAGCACTGACATTATATCAATTCAGCAAAAGATTCCTAGAAGGAACTAATTTTTTTATTGAGATATAATTGACATATAACATTGTATTAGTTTCAGGTGTACAACTTAAGGATTCAATATTTGTATACACTTGTGAAATGAGCACCACAGTAGGTTTTGTTACAGCACAGTTACAAAATTCTTCCCTAGTAAGGAGAGCTTTTAAAGATCTATTCTCTAGAACTTCCAAATATACAATGCAGAATTGTTAACTATAGTCACCATGCTGTACTTACATCCCCGGGATGTATCTCTAACTGTCAGTTTGTATCTTTTGACTCTCTTCACCTGTCTCCCACCTGCCATGAGCCTGTCTCTGACAACCACTGATTGGTTCTCTGCATCTATACAACCAGTTTTGTTATTTTAGATTCCATGTCTTTCTCTGACGCATTTCACTTAGTATAATGCCCTCAAGTTTCATTCATGCTGTTGTGAATGCCAAGACTTCCTTCTTTTTTATACCTGCATAATATTCCATTGCATACATATGCCACATCTTCCTTGTCCATTCATCCATTGATGGACATTTGGGTTGCTTCCATGCCCATGTCTTGGCTACTGTAAAAAACGCTGCAATGAACATGGGAATGCAGGTATCTTTCTGAGTTAGTGTTTTTGTTTCCTTAGGGCTAATACTCCAAAGTAGAATTGCTGGATCAAACCACAGTCCTATTTTTAATTTGTTGAGGAAACTCCATACTGCTTTCCAGAGTGGCTACACCAATTTACATTTCCACCAACAGTTCACGAGGGTTCCTCTTTCTCCATATGCTCACCAGCATTTGTTAGTTCTAATCCCTTTTGATAATAACCATTCTAACAGGTATGATGTGATAGCTCATTGTGCTTTTAATCTGCATTTCCCTGATGATTAGTGCTGATGAGCACTATTTTAACGCACCTGCTGGCCATCTGTATGTCTTCTTTGATAAACTGTCTACAGTATTCAGATCCTCTGCCCATTTTAAAAATCACCTCTCTTTTTTGGTATTGAGCTACATGAGTTCTTTATATGTTTGAGGTATCAACCCCCGCCATCAGATATCAAATACACAGTCTGCAAATATTTTCTCCCATTCGGTTGGTTGCCTTTTCTTTTTGTTGATGGCCTCCTTTGCAGTGTGGAAGTGTTCTAGTTTGATGTAAGAAGCAGCTATCCCTTACTCCTTCACCACAGACGCATTCAAACACCCACCACAGGTCAGGTGGGCCAAGGCAGGTATAAGGGATGGTTCCTTTCCTTTAAGGGTCAGACCAAGTTCATAAATTTCCAGGTTATACTCAAACTATATGGGAGAGACAAAGAGTGTTTATGGAGAATCAAGGCAGAGTTCCTGAAGGACAGAACTGATGCAGAGTCGCATCACAAAGGAACTTAACTTTCAGGGATATGACTGCATCTACTCAGGAAAAGAATAATGACAAAGGAAACACCACAGGAAGTAATTTTATTCAGCAAACATACTGGTTGTAGGAGGGCTGCTCCTGACCCCGAGGGGGGCACCTGAAGAGGTCTGGGTGGCCAGAGGGATCCATACCACACGCAGCCCTTCCATTGACCTGGGTGCCATATAACCCTCTGGGTAACCCTCTGGGTGACCCTTTGGGTACCAGACATGGAAAGACTGGGAAACCCAGCTCGGCGGGGGGCACGAGGAGCCAGGAGATGTGACAGTGAGAATTCTGAGGCGGTGTCTGTTCCCTGAGGCACCTTTGCAGGAGTGGGAGGATGGGGGGCCCCTGGCCACTCTCAGGGTGGTTCTAGGGTTTCAAAGTGTAGTTCTGATTCCGTGATATAAGATTTCCACCTGATGCACAGAATCAGTGCCTCCCCTGCTGAAACCTGAATAACATTTTGAGAGATGGAGGTGGGGTTGGGGGAAGGAGAATACTGGGTGGAAAGAATGAAGCAGGGATGCAGAGGAGGCAGCAACCCAGGGGCACGACTGCAGAAGAACAAGAAACCCACGGAAGCACCAAAGGTCTCTGAACAGCCACTTCCCTTCGCTTATTCTTTCTTTCCACGCTTTCAAACAACCCGCTGGTGACAGCTTCGGCCTCTGCGAGGAACAGCAGCCCCACCGTGCACAGCAGAAGTGCTGCCACTGTGCTTCACAGCGGTGACTCTGGCAGGAAAGTCGGGTGGAGTGAGGGGAGGGCAGAGAATGCGGGTAGGGAATCTGGGGCACGCTGTGGCGAGAGATGGGGTGGGGGGGGACAAGGACCTGTTAGGATGATGGCTGGAGGCAGGGAAAGAGGGAACGACAGACTTCTCACGTAGAGTCAACAGTACTTGAGTTCAGATGAGCGGGTAATGGAGGGGCGAAGAACAGGAAAGGGGAAATGAGAAGAACTTTCACAACCCAATTGCTACCAGCAAAGATTTCCATGTGAAAGATATGGAAGAATTTTCTTGCTTTGA
The DNA here is from genome assembly GCF_054371585.1 of Giraffa tippelskirchi. NCBI lineage: Eukaryota > Metazoa > Chordata > Mammalia > Artiodactyla > Giraffidae > Giraffa > Giraffa tippelskirchi. The sequence continues at coordinate 149,810,835 of NC_137282.1, forward strand.
CCGCAGGAGACTAATCGGAAAATTAATACAGCTTTTGACCACAAGGATACATCTTTCAATTCCAATGGCACTCACGCCATCATTTCCTTCCGGACTCCTTGGGGACCTGGGCTGACCCCCTGCTGTCCCTGTGCCGGGGGCCCAGACAAGGAGCTCACAGCGGGTCAGATGGACCCTAGGAATCACTCACTTGTAAGACAGGCATTCTGCGTGGTATTTTGGAGCCGGGAATATGATAACAAGCTTTCGTTCTGATTGGTTAAAAATAACCCTAAGGTCTCGAGGACAGCGCTCATATGGATAATGGCAGCCTTGGGAAAGAATGTGAACTTCTACAGCTGAAATGACAGAAGCTCTGCAAGTTTCTCAAAAGCAGGGAGGTCGCCTAATTCATCTCTGGGCTCTTGGAACCTCCACAGCTGCAAACACAGAGCAGGTACTCAGCAAGTGTTCAGAAATGAATGGATGGATGGATGGATATGAGGATGTATTGCAGATGAGATCTAGCTGGTCAAAAATAGGCTCAGCCATGTCTCTAGTGATCAATGGGCACAACTGTACATGAGCCATGAGTTGTTGCCTCTAGCAATGGTTTAACATCACTTTCTAAGCTTAGCTTTACACGACCAGAACTAAGAGGCTCATTAATTTCTCCTAGGCCTGTGTCCTTTGACCTTTTTAAGTCACAGATGGCTTTGAGAAGTCAGTGAGGACTACAGACTGGTCCCCCAGAAAAATGTGGAGGCGTCTGTGCACATACACACACAGCCAGGCTCACACCTGGCAGATAACTTCAGGAGGTTCACAGATCCAGGTACCATGGGGCCTGATGCTTTCTCTCAAAAAAAATCAATTCAAAATTAGGTACAGGCCCTTGGAGCAGGCCCCTCAAAGTGTGAGGTCCTGAGTCTTAAGCTCTACTAGCTTCAGGGAAGATCTACCCCAACCCTCAGCTCTGAATGCTGGACCTTGGTTCTGTGCCTGCAATTCCAGAAGCTGCCACTTGGATCATTGGTGTTGGACCAGGGGTCAGGCTGCCCGGGGGCAGAACTAGGTGAGTCTCCAAGCTTTAATCATTTGTGTATGCTTAGTCACTCGGTTGTGCCCAACTCTTTGTGACCCCCTGGACTGTAGCCCACCAGGCTCCTCTGTCCATGGGATTCTCCAGGCAGGAATACTGGAGTGGGTTGCCATTTCCTTCTCCAGGGGATCTTCCACATCCAAGGATCAAATCCACGTCTCTTATATTTCCTGTGTTGGCAGACGGATTCTTTACCACTGAGCCACCTGTTTGGTTGGTTTCATGAAGATCCGCTGGAGAAGGGATAGGCTACCCACTCCGGTATTCTCGGGCTTCCTTTGTGGCTCAGCTGGTAAAGAACCCATCTGTAATGTGGGAGACCTGGGTTGGGAAATCCCCTGGAGAAGGGAATGGCTACCCACTCCAGTATTCTGGACCCTGGAGAATTCCACGGACTGTATAGTCCATGGGGTCACAAAGAGTTGGACACGACTGAGCGACTTTCACTTTGTAACATCTGCTTCACAAAGCTACAAGAATAGGTAAAGTACTTGTGTTCCGAGTCTGAAAAAAAAAACCCCTTTGTTAACAAGGGTTTCATAAAAATTTTTCCTCTGCTCCTTCCAACTCATTTGCCATAAAATTTTGCTCAAAATATAAACGGTCCCTATTAAACTACTATTGTAGATTATCTGGGGCTGGGTTTGCCTTAGTCATTCTTCCTCAGGCACTGATTTTTTTTCCTCTCCCACGCAAACATTTAACACATTTGAACATAACTGACCCATCTGGTGCCAGCACTCGCCTGTCCTGGAGGGACAGGCTGCATCACAGGAGTGTATGGAAGTGCAGTGGGGTCTCTCCACGGCCACAAGAAGCCCCCTGACCTGCCACTCTCCCGGAGATCAAGGTGAGCTTGACAACAGAGCAGCAGAGAGAAAATGCAGCCTGTCTTTACCACGCTGTGCTTCTGTTATTATCTCTGCTCAGTAGTATCTGACCCTTCACGAGCCCATGGACTGTAGCCCGTCATGCTTCTCTGTCCATGGGATTCTCCAGGCAAGAATACTGGAGTGGGTTGCCACTCCCTTCTCCAGGGGATCTTCCCAACCCAGGGATTGAACCCAGGTCTCCCACATTGCAGGCGGATTCTTTACCATCTGAGCCTTCAGGTCTTCACTCTCTACCAAATCATGATCTTGATTAAAAGAGTCTGATGATATGTTTTTAAATATGATTGAAAAAAAGTTTCTCAGATGACAGAGTAATTGGTAGCCAACTAGCTTTGTCCATTTCAATTGTCAACTACCACTGGGATACTGAAGGAAAAGTAACTTGGAAATAAAGGAAATACAAGGACTTTCTCATAAAGTCCAAGTTCTTTTAACATGCAAACACACAACTATTGCAGTTTCCATAGTCAGAAGCAGCATTCACCGACAGAAAATAATGTATATAGTATTTACTTGCTATAATGAAAAAAAGTGCTTGTAGGTGAAGTGATGATAAATAACCAGTAGCAAGATAAAGTTTAAACATACACGTGTGCCTAGAATAATGCACATAACTGACTTTAGAGAAGAAAAACTTGACATAGTCAATAGTTCTGGAAAGTAAACAGAAGGCTTGAACCTTCCATAAACCTCTTAAACATTTTCAGAGTTATTAACTTTTGAAATTCAAGACACACGTGTATCTCTCAAGCTATAATACAACAAATACAAGAAATTTTATTATTTACTAAAACCAAACATCAATGCTGATTTATAACTCTTCGGAAGTCCAATTCCATTTAGAAGTGCCTATACAAAACCGACAGAAACAAAGCAGGATATGACCTTTGCTCAGTCAAAAAGAGTTATGTATTTATCTAGTCATAGTCCATTAAGGACATACTGAGAAAGTGTTGACTTTAATTAACATGATCTTTCCTCCTTGTATATCTCACAGTTTCATTGATTAATTTCTAAACATACTTACATCCAAATTCTTAAACATATTCTATGAATTTTCAAAGGTGTAGCTTATCAAATCCTATTAAAGTAATAAATCTATTAGAATAGAACCATGAATATACACTAAAAAAAAAAAAAATTCCTAGAAACCAAAACAATTTTGATGTTCAGAAACTTCGGGGACCGGATAACACTTTCCTCCAATATCTAGTATTGTTGTGGTGCTATTTTCAAGGAAACTAAAAATGAATGAACCAAGTCACACTCAACTCCAACTTCCTTCTCCTTTTCACCAAAAATATTTATAAAGTGAGACATGGCTGCAGAACCAGAGGCATACGGATCCAGCAAGACAGACGGATGGTAAGCTCTGTGTAAAAACACTGAGGAGAAAAAGCAGTGTTTCTGGAATGTTCCCCAAGTGTCCAGCACATGTTTTTATTCTCCATGCCATCTCTCCTTTAATTCTCCCAACCACCCAGTGAGGAAGTTAAGATGAGTTTCTCCCAACTTGAAGTACATGCCCAGTTTATAGAGAGTAGGTGTAAACGGGGAAGGTGGGGAGAGGCATAGCTTCAGTCATATTAAGTCTAGCTTGGTAGTTACATATCAGAGATGTACTTATAATGCAATGCAAAGAAATGAGAAAAATCAAGGCACTGCTTAATTATTAAAACAACTGCCAGTATCAAGATTCCTATCAAACTGACTTTGTCCACTTCACAGGGAGGTAATGGTGTTATTCTGTGTTTCCCTTCAGAATGCCCTTCCAGGAAAACCAGCCTCAGGTCAGGTGATTTCACATGACCTGTCTCATGGCTCTGAGCCATGCTGGGACTCAGTAAACGTGACCGGTGGATGGTATGTCACTGGGTTTTCTCTGCACGGGCAACACACACACATCCCTAATCTGCTCACATTAGAACATGTTGCAAAATGTGTTTTAATGAGGCACAGTTGGTCTGGTTCTGCTCAAATAAAAGACATCCCTGTAAGAGAGCCGCCACCTGTCTCCCCATTTTGCAGTGCAGCTTCTAAATGAATTCTTCAGTCCCTGCCTCCTGCAGGTGCTGCCAGGGCCCCGCGATGGCATTCCATGCGCCAGTTCCCCTTCTTGGACAAACAGACAACCTCGTCCCTGTGTTCGTGTCATTATCTGATGCCAGGACAGACAGGGGATTACAGGGGCCAAGGTACCTTTCTCCACTATTCTTTGAGACATTTCTCTAATTGGGAGCATATTAATACCACATCATTAATAGGGTTCATTATCTCCAAACCAAACATGGTAGCATTTTCTAGCTCTTGCAGTCTCTGGAAAGAATGCTCCACGTATAGTCCATTAGCGTTACAGGTACATCATCATGTAAGAGGATCAACAAATGAAACTTGGAATCTATTACACCTGTTCATTTATTCCGGGAGAAAACTGACATTGGAAAACCTCTGTTGCAATTACCAGATGACAGCACAGTACTATCAGCCTTTGGGTGCCACTCCGGGGCATGAGCAATTCTAAATCAGCCATTATTCATGTGTAGTTTCCTCTCCCCCTCACCTCAAATGTGTACTTGCTATCAGATCATTAAAACTGCAAAGAAAATGTTTTCAACTGGACCACATACACACTTAAAAACTCACTATGATCTTAGTTTTTTTCATCTTATTTTGGTGATCGAGTAAACACATGGCTTTGCTAATAAGACCAAACATAAATTATTAAACTATCTACCATAGGATCAAATGCATTGCAGATTCTGTTCTGAATAATTCTGGCTTGACGTCCACCAAAGGAACAGATCTGATGTGCCCCTGTGTGGTCTCGGTGACCCCCCCCCATTGTTAGGTGCCCAACCTTCTGACTTGAGCTGTGCCAAGTGAAAGAAAGATACATAATCATATCAAAAACCAAAGCTCGGCATCTGCCCATCACCTAATTATTTCCTGTAAGATCATATTTCATCCTACTCAAGAGATCTGAAAACAACTCTTAAGCTCTGAACTTCTTTTAACGAATTCAAAACATTTCTTATGTGTAAATTTTCTCATGGCCCAGAGGCACTGTTATAGCTTGAAGTGGAAGCTAACAGGGAGGAAGGAAAAATCATTTGATATCTTATAACTCAAGATAAATTAGAGTTTAGAATCTGTTTTTAACCGAGCCTGAACATATGGCCTATATAGAAAAATCTATCGAAACCAAATATGTGATCAATGCAAGGAAACTGTCTTAAAATATACATTATGCAGTGCAGTACGCTATTGGAAAAGAAACTCAAGATCTCCTAATTTTGAAAAGTTTGCTTAGAATACAAAATTATCTTCATAGCAGAAAATTATCTCTATCGTAACTGTATTTTATCCCTAAAATATGAACTTAGGGAGGCATGTCTTTATGTGGGCATCCCTAATGTGCACTGCTGAGAGAGGCCCAGTAAGAAGGGATGAAAGAAGGTGACCGCTCAGTCTCGCTGCCTTCTCAACCCTCCATCATGGGCTTCTATTTGAATGCTTTCATCTTACTTGACCTTCTTAATCTTAGCACCAAATGTTCATTCAAATAAACCTACCCTTTCCTCATTTTCAACTCCTTACACTTACCAAAATAAGGAGCAGGGTAGGGTAAAAAGTCAGATTCAAAATTAATAGTACAGTTCTCTCTTCTGCTTACTAAATATCAGTCACAGATGTGTACACACACACACACACACCCACATCCACTCCAAGAGGCTCGCTTAGAACTATGAAGCCTGGGATTACAATGTTCATGACAGTAGCAGAAATCAGAACTCATCTATTCCAAATTATTGGCTGGCAATAAGCAAGCTTCTCCACAGGTGTGGTAAAGTTAAAGAAAAAGAAGGGATGAATTGGGTCAAAATGCTTCGTTGACAATTAAGTCCTTTTGATAATCTCTTAAACCACAACCAAAACCATCCTCCTCCTTACATGGAGGAAACCGTGAACTGGGATGCAGATGAACATAACAATTGAGTGCCTTAAAGTTAATCTTTAATCAATTCAACTCAAAATAATTACTCTTAAGGATTTTGTCTAAATAGGTCACCATGAGAGTGTTTTGGCAGATGTTTTGGTTTTAAACAATAAGAACAACAAAAAAATGGGTGATGTTACCTGCTGTCACAATCAACCCTGTCATCCTAAGTATTATCCTCAGTGCCACTGAATATATGGTTTTAGAATCAATGAGGTAAGGGATACCCTAACAGCACAAATATATTCATTCATTCATTCAAGAGACACCGAGTGAGCAGGCACTATTTCAGACATTAAGGCCAAAGGAGTGAACAAAGCAGAACAGCTCAGCCCTCATGGATGGGGCTTCTGTTTTATCAGCTGGAGACAAACACATAAATATTTGCTATGTCTGACGGTAAGATGTACCATCAAGAAAACCAGAGTAAGGACAGCGGGTACTAGGTCTGACAGAAGGTGGGGGTGACTATTTTACAGAGGGCTCCTCAGGAAGCCTCATGGTTAAGGCGGTGTTTCAGCAGAGACCTGAATGGAGGAGATGACAGACATGTCACATGGCATCTACGAGAAGCATGCTCCATGCAGAAGGACAAGCAAGTGGATAGGCCCTCCGGAGGGCCAAACCCGGTGTGTGCACATCCAAGGAGCAGCATGAGCTGGTGGCTGGCTCAGCGGGTTCGACGGGGAAGAGGTCGATGACCAGGTAGAGAGACCAGAGGACTGCGCAAGGCACTAGGCCTTGGAGGTCACTACAGGGCCTTTGGCTTCCATTCTGAGTGTCGTGGGAAACCCTAGACTTTTTTTTTTTTTAATTTTTCTTACTGTGATGAGATACATATAACATAAAAATTACCATTTGAATCATTTTTAAGTGTACAGATCAGTGGCAATTACAATCGCCATGTTGTACAACCATCCCCACTATCTCTTTCTAAAACTTTTTCATCACTCCAAACAGAAACCCTATAACCATTAAGAAACAACTCTTGCACCCACAACCTCTGACAACCTCTAATCTACTTTCTGGCTCTACAGAAAGAGGCTCTGCTTATTCTAGATCTTGTATACAGGTGGAATCATGTAATATTTGTTTGAGTGCCTGACAGGTCACTCAGCATAGTGTTTTCAAGGTTCATCCTTGTGGTAGCATGTATCAGAACTTCATTTCTTTTTATGGCTGAACAAAATTCCATTGCATGTATATATCAACATATCAAACACATTCTGTTTAATCCATTTATTTGTTGATGGACACTTGGATTGTTTTCAGCTTTTGATTATAGTGAATAATGCTGCTATAAACACTGGTATACAATTGGCATACAAACAGAACAACTATCTATTTGAATGCCTGCTTTTTATTCTGTTGGGTACATATGTTAGGTCATGGAATCCTAGATGGTTTTGAGCACAAGAGAGATATGATCTGACTTTTACAGAGGGTAAAAACAGGGAGACCAATTAGGCAGATTGTTTGTGTTTATTATCAGATTATACAGTACAGAGCATGGAAAACCAGAGAAGGCAATGCCAACCTACTCTAGTACTCTTGCCTGGAAAATCCCATGGACGGAGGAGCCTGGTAGGCTGCAGTCCATGGGGTCGCGAACTTCACTTTCACTTTTCACTTTCATGCATTGGAGAAGGAAATGGCAACCCACTCCACTGTTCTTGCCTGGAGAATCCCAGGGACGGGGGAGCCTGGTGGGCTGCCGTGTATGGGGTCGCACAGAGTCAGACCCGACTGAAGTGACTTAGCAGCAGCAGCAGCAGCATGGAAAACCACCTCCTACAAGAATATTTTTTTAAAAAAAAGCCTGTAGCAAGTAACACTATCCTACACCACGGATGCTTTTTGACATCATCTGAAGGAGAGCAGAAAAGAAACAGCACTCAAAGTCAATGAAAAGGGGAAACTTAGAAACACGATCACAAAGTACTTATTTTAGGTAACTATACTTGAAAAAACGCTGTTGCGGTTATAAACATTACTGAAAAGACCAATGACCAACTCCTCTTCTCACGGTATATATGTCATGGATGTGATAGTAACATCTCCGTTAACCAGGCCCCAATAAATCTTCAGTGATCATCAGCACATTCACTTCCTCCGCGCCAGTACCTCTGGGTGCCTCCCATGCATTATCTCATTTCATTGCCAAAATTACTCTATTGAATAGACGCTACTACCCTCAATTTATAGGAGTGGAAACACACCTTGAGATGGTAAGTAACCAGCCAATGATCACACAGGTAGTTATAAGGGACAGAACCAAAATCCCAAATCTATGTAGAAAGATCACAAAGTTTATGTGCTTGAGGAATATACTCGTCTTTCAGTATGGATATCTGCAAGAAAGAATCCCCTGGAGCCGGGGGCCTCCAGAAGGAAAATGCTGACCTTGATTAAGTAAATCTCCAGTGTTTTTTGGCTTTTATTTTTTTGTCCTTCGGACTTCTTTCTCAAGTGGTGGCAAATTTGAAAGTTACCAGATCTTACTTTTACAGGTTGACTTCCTACCAGATAACTGTTGACTTGACACATGGCTTGTACATTTATGTTTCTCAGTAATTTAATACAATGGCATTGGGGAGATTGAGGGACAGGAGAGAATTTCTTTCTCTGAAGCCCTTTAAATTTAAAATGTGACAAACTATGCTACAAAACAGAAGGTATTCATGGTTCTATTATTTTAGGCACAACTCAAAGTTAGTACTCTGAACATGACAGGAGAAATAGGCTGAAAATATATGGTTAGAAGCATGCCTGGCTCTAAGGTACTCATCCTTACAGTTTCCGTGAAAAGAATTTAAACTTGCAAGATTATTATCAATTTAAAAAGAGGCTTTTGCAATCTGCTTATCAAGATGTCAAATGACTTCAAAGAGCAGGTTGAGTGGCTTGACTGAAATTTTTTTTTAGCCTTTGAAGAATATACTAATGTCCTAAGTTGAAGGACTTGAAGATTATCAACCTATCATGCACTGTTAACCTCCCTGCCTCTGGTCAAGAAACCCTCCATCCTACCATGCGTATCAGTGAGAGTCCAGTTCATTCAACAAATGTGTACCGAGCACCAGCTCTGAGTCAGGGGCTGTGCTATGACCCAAAACTGGTGGTAAACCGAGCAGACGGGGTGGCCCTGCTCCTGTGAACTTGGCTCACACAGGCAACTTCCACCATTACACTCATGCTCAAAAACCTTCCAACGTGCATGGCAGAAACTTCCAGTACTCCCTCATATTTTATTCATACAGAAGTGTGTATCTCCTAAACTCTAGGCCATGTGAATACTTCTGGCCAATGGACATAAATAGAAACACCCTACGCCCCTCCTGTGCTGAGGCAGTGAAGAGCTGGTTCTCTAGGCAGTCGACCCGGGTCCCTGAGTGCCTGTATAGAGCAGACAAGCCCTGATTCAAGATCACCCAATAAATGGTACTAGATGTGCTGCAGTCAAGAGCAGGAAATAAACCTTTCCTGTGTTAAGCCTGAGATTTCAGGGTTAATGTGTTACCGCAGCACAGCCTAACTTATCATAGACTAATACATGTGCTTTACTGTATTGGGTTGGCCAGAAAGTTCATTCAGGTTTTCCTGTAACATCGTATGAAAAACCCAAATGAGCTGTTTAGTCAACCCAGTATAACATGCTGCTGCTGTTGTTGTTTGGTCATAAGTCATGTCTGACTCTTTTTTTGACCCCACGTACTAGAGCCAGCCAGGCTCCTCTACTCTTTACAATGAACACTATTTTACACTTGCGCCCAACTGCCCACGTCTACTTACAGATGCCCAAAGAAAGCCAAATTCATTCCTGCTCATTCTGTCACTGACTTATGTTCCTTTGGCATTGAGAAGAATCTTCTCCTTCACTTGCCTGATTAAGGCCTTCTTATCTTGCAGTCCAGTTCTAATCCCATCAGACTCATGACACCCTCTCCAGTGGGAACTGTGTGAATACCCTTGACTGGTGTTTTCCACACTGTAAATTCCACCTCACTGATACAGATTCCAGGAAACATGTTCCATCTTCCTATCCTCCTCTGTCCTTCTGGTGCAAATCTGAGGCCCTGGTTCCACACTCAGATGCAGCAGGTCTGAGACCTGGATTGTGAAGCAAGCTTCATGGGGAAGTAGACAGGAGCTTGGGGCTTCTGTCTTGCTGGGGCAAGAGGGGCAGAGGCAACATCTCTTACCAGCAGCTTCTATGTACTTTGGGTCTTATTTCTGGAAAACTTAGCAAAGATCTGCTCCGCAGCCCTTCTAATTATTCTGTGAACTGTTCAGTATCCCTTTTTAGACCCCTTTCTGTTTAACTGTTTTCTTTCGTCTTTAGGGAACCCTGATTCATATATTCGCTGATCCCTCAACTCTACAAGGGTCTCCCATCTTCCAGTTTCTTATGGTCTGATGTCATCTCATTTATCACCTTATATATTACAGATTTTTTTCAAAAAGCACCTGTCTTCCTTTCCTAACTACACTTCCATCTCCTCAAGGGCAAGGATCACACCTTAGACTTCTGACCCCAAGCAGTGATTGGAATAGTGCTGGATCTACTTTACAGACTGATCGGAGGACCATTTAATTTATCATCCAAACAAGGACCCCTCGAAGAATGAAAAAAGGGCACTGTTATTAATTATACCAGGACAGTGGGTGTAAACCAGGACCATCCCAGACAAACCGAGACGTGATCATACTCGGCACTGCTCACTGATGCCTGAGTAAAAAGCTCAAGACTTTTGAAAGGAAAGAAATGTAGTCCAAATGAGAGCACCAAAGAGCAGTCCTGGACACCTTAGATTTGGTGAGAATCACCTATAAAATTTTCATCACCAGAGCAGTGATGTCACATTGGGTAGCCAGTGCACACCCACAGGACTCTTTCACTCCAATCCCTCCCAACAAGGGTCACAACAGAACAGTAGCGTTATCAGAAGAACATCCAGACTAAAATCTCCTCAAAAGCTAAGACCATATTTATTACTTCTATCTCCAATATGTAGTCCAGTGCTAGGATAATATGTTCAATAAGTGCTAAGACATAGCCTAAGAGGCCAGGCATTACCTGTGGGTTGAACGTGTGAGTCATTCAGGCTCGGGAGCCTAATCCTTTTCTCTCACCCTAAGCCCCTCCTTGCTCTGGGATTTCCCCCCGCCTTTGCCTCAAGCCCACTGCCCCTTGCACTTGCTTCCCGTCATGTGGACAAAGGATGCCGAGGACCCAGCCTCATCCTAGGATGCCTCTTTGTGAGTGTGCACAGCCGTGTAAAGAACACTTAGAATGTTCTTGCTGCTTTAATCCAGGCTGGAATGATAAGTAGAGGGAACACAGGTAAGAAGCCTCGACACCCAGCACAGAGTAGAGGCTCAGTGAATGGCAGCTGTCATCACTATCACCGAGTCACTTCCCTGATGCACACAACTCCCCTCACCATGCCCAGGCCACAGCCTCGGGAGGGGGAAATTACCATGAGTGGTCACACAGTTAGTGATACAAGTGAAATGAAAGCTAACTGTTTAGCATCAGCTTGCTCTGACCATACTGTGGATGGTACTCAAACTGGTGAGTGGAAGGCACTGCTAACATACTAAAGGCCTTTTGAACTGACATAATCATACGAGTTAGGCTGTAATCCCTAATAAATTCAGCTCAAGAGCACAGAATAAAAGCTATATATCTAGACTGTGAAACCCAAATACACCCTAACAGATCTACAAATGAAACTAAGTAGAAGCCATAAGAAAGGAATAAATGGACTAAATGTTAAATGTGCTACAGTTTTCACCGTGAAACCGATTTAACATATGGGCAATGAAGAATTCAATTTTATATGAAGTTAAAAAGGAAAAAAGAAAAACTAGGAAAAACTGCTTTGGGATTGGAGCCAGTATCTTGGGGGGAGTGGAAGGAAAATAGGAAGGAACACACCCTCGTTTGCTTCTAACACGGTTAGCTGATCTGTTTGAAATTAGATCTACTTTCAACTGTTTTAACTTAATTATTAAGCCATTTCTTAACCTCATGAATGCAGTTTTCATGCACTTTCAAATCTGGCCCTGAACTAATAGACCCTTTTACTTCAGTGGTTTTGGAAATGAATGTTAGATGGAGAGGAAAGCATTTTAATGATGCTTTTCTAAGGGTCAAAGCTCTGAAAATATAGTATAGTTTGTACATAAAATTCAGTACACCTGAATATCCTGCTGGCCCTTTGTCTGGTAATGAGGCAAACCATGCCACCCTTTAAAACGCCCACTTCCTCTCTGCGGGCACTCGGCTGCGTTGGTGCTGAGCTATCTGACCGCTCAAGTGAATCCATTATTAGGATCAAAGTCCCGGCAGATGAGAAACAGGTGACAGCCGGGGCCCTGGGGCAGCCTTCCCTTCACTTGTGAGAAACAGGGCAGGTCCTGGTCTCCATTCTAGAATATTCTTCTTTAAAAGGCGGTGAAAGGAATAAGAGAAAGAAACACCTGTCAGTAAGAACAGTCAGTACTATAAGACTGCTATGAGTCTCTCTCTGTGAATTTGTCATTCTCACTGTGTAGAGGAACCCGTAAATTGATTTGGTTTCATCTGCCATCCTGTATGAAATCAATGGCTGATGAGCACAACATTTGCAATGATACAAGACTGTGCAATTTCTACCTTCATTGCCTAAAGTAAAATGATGCTCTAGCATGTGCTGCAAATTATAATGATAATTATTATCAGTGTCAAACATTTACTGTGACAGGAGCTGACATTTATTGACTGCTGAGTCATTTCTATGGAAATATTATGAAGTGGGTACTGTTATTATTCCCCAGTTCCAGAAGCAAGAACTAGGTTAGAAAGAGGTTGAATAAGTGGCCCAAGCTCTGTTTCTTATGGTAAAACAGGGATTCAAATGCAGATGATCAAAATACAGAATCCATGTTCTTATTTGCTATACTGTGCTGGATGGTGAAGACCAATGGAAGTGATGTACCACTTAGAACAGTAAAGACATTAAAATAAAAGTCTTTAAACCACTGATTTTTAAAGGAATACTTACTGCATCCCTTTATCAAATATTAACATACATACTATGCAGTGGGTATGTTGTCCACATTATCTAATGTAATCTTCTGCAGATCGCTTATCTCCGTTTTACAGATGGAGAGACTGGACTGAAGAGGTGTGCTGTACAACACTGGAGGGTAGGAACTGTAGTCTGAACCCACACCTGACAGACGCCAAGACTCGAGCTCTTTTCAGAAAGTTACTCTGCCTCTTCTTTCTTTAAAGTGATTCTTTACAAACATGAAGAAACCTAAAAGGAGGAAAACTTTGGAATAAAACTGCTTACTTCTAAGTTTAAAATGAGGAGAGAATTTTCTTCTTTTCTCTCTTTTGCAAGGCACAAAATAGCTCTGACTTCTTGAGTATGCGTCTAAGAAATGGGAGGATTCAAGTGATGTGTGTTAACAGGGGCCACAGAAGGAGAAGCAACATCAGCAGTGAATCTGGTTCGTCTTTACCAAGCAGCAGCAGTGCTCACGTTCCCTGGTATTCCTAAGGCAGACTCACAGCTCAAACACCTCTTAGAACAAGGGGAAGACTGTTAACACTGTCCATTTTCTCATCCTTTTTTTTCCTCTCTCTTTTTGTACCTAGTGTAAGCTCACTCTGGTATATAAAAAGTCTGGTATTACTACATTAAAATAGTAAAACTGCTTTTACAAATATCAAACACTCTTCCCCTACTTGGGCATCATTTTCCTGGAAGAGTGAGTCTCAAATTTCAGTGTGCATCTGTATTATCCAGACAGCCTTTGAAAAAACAGAGGACTAGGTCCCTCTCCCAGAGTTTCTGGATGAGTTTTGGGTTGGGGCCCATGAATCTGCATTATAACAAGTTCCCATATACTGCTGATGCTGCAAATCTGGGGACCACACTTGAGAATCACTATCATAGAAGTGAAGTGAAGTCGCTTAGTTGTGTCCGACTCTTTGCGACCCCATCGTCTGTAGCCTACCAGGCTTTTCCATCCATGGGATTTTCCAGGCAAGAGTACCAGAGTGGGTTGCCATTTTCTTCTCCAACTATCGTAGAACATCTATGAAAATGTACATGTCCTCTGCCTTCTCCCATCTCTTCTTCATCCTAAGAACAAAGCTGCCTGACAGTGTTCACAGCAAAACGCATCATCTGTCCTTTATGTTTTTACCCCTTTGAACCCTATAGTGCTATCCACAGGATAACTATTACATAGCTTTTTTTCTGAAATTAATTATCCTTAAAGAATACTTATTCAAAAATGTTCCCTATTTGGATAGAGGTGGCATTTTTGGCTCCCATCTTCTCTAAAAATAATCAGACAATTTTTGTCTCTCTATCCTAGTCTCCTCTTCTTCCTCTATTCCTCTAACCAAGCTGAAAGGAGGAATAGGAATAACCATTAAAAAAGGTTACTATATGCTGTTTTTATTAGAATATAATTTCTTAGAGGACAGTTACCTTTCGACTCTACAGAAGCTTTCCTTTCCACCATGCTATGAGCATTTACATAACTATCATTATTTGAAAATAACTAGGCCTTATTCACTTCACTTCTATGACAGTGATTTTCAAGTGTGGTCCCCAGATTTGCAGCATTAGCAGTATATGGGAATTTGTTATATTGCAGATTCATGGGCCCCAACCCAAAACTGAACCAGAAACTCTGGGAGAGGGACCTAGTCCTCTGTTTTTTCAAAGGCTTACTCCTTGGAAGGAAAGTTATGACCAACCTAGACAACATATTGAAAAGCAGAGACATTATTGTGTTAATAAAGGTCCATCTAGTCAAAGCTATGGTTTTTCCAGTAGTCATGTATGGATGTGAGACTTGGACTATAAAGAAAGCTGAGCGTCAAAGAATTGATGCTTTTGAACTGTGGTGTTGGAGAAGACTCTTGAGAGTCCCTTGGACTGCAAGGAGATCCAACCAGTCCATCCTAAAGGACATCAGTCCTGAATATTCATTGGTAGGATTGATGCTGAAGCTGAAACTCCAATACTTTGGCCACCTGATGTGAACAGCTGACTCATTTGAAAAGACCCTGATGCTGAGAAAGATTGAGGGCAGGAGGAGAAGGGGACGACAGAGGATGAGATGGCTGGATGGCATCACTGACTCAATGGACATGGGTGTGGGTGGACTCCGGGAGTTGATGATGGACAGGGAGGCCTGGTGTACTGCGGTTCATGCAGTCCATGACTGACCAACTGAACTGAACTGAGGCCTTATTCTCTTAATATTTACAGAATTTAAAGTCCTGCCACAGGGTAGGCATTGAATCCGTTTTTGTCAGATGAAATATTTCAAACAGTCTTAGAGAAAACTGAGGTCAAGAGAACCTAAGTGATGTACAGAAGGTCACAGAGTCTATTACCGCAGAGACCAGAATCCTATGATCCAGATCTCGTAACTCCCACCTGGCCTGTGTTCTTCCCCTAGTCTGTTGGACCTCTCTCAGTTTTATCAGAAGTCAATGGTACCTGAAGTGAGACAAAATAAGTCCAAAGTAGCGTAGGGCTAAAGACTTAAAGAATAATCATAATATTCTCAATTAAGGAAACACATTTACTATGGGAAACACTTTTTTTCTTTTACAGTATTTTGCTTTAGATGCTTTGGCTTTTCTAGATTTCTTTATAATGTGTGGAGGAGGAAGCATTTACTGTAGAAAAACTCAGGAAAAGCCAAGAAAATTAAAGAAGATAGAAATTCTGATGGGATTAGTTTCTTTGGCACTGAATAGATGACCCTATCAGAGAAATTCACCCCCCCCACCAATGCCATGTGCCCTGCATAATCACAGCTAAACAATTAACAACCAAAGGTCACCTTCAGGGTCTGCTGTTTCTAAAGCAGCTAGATTTAGGGGAAAGAGGAGATAACCACTTAGTAACTACTTACTATGTCCCAAGCCTAGTTTTAGGTGGTTTACATACACTATCGAATGCTTTCCTTTCAACAACCCCATGAAAGAAATGATTATCCCCATTTAACAGGCTAAACCAAAGCTCAGAGGAGTAAATTGACAAGTCGAGATGGCAAACTCAGGTCTATTTGACCCCAGGGTCACATTTCATCCACAGAGTGAAGCTCATTTTTTCACTGAAGAGTTCCAGCACCTTTATCAGAGCTCAAAGGGCTCAAAATGTCTGAGGCAGGATTATAACCTCTATCGCCTTCCTCTAAATCCTATAAAAATGGAAGCTGTTCTCCTGTTTAATCTATTTTGGTTCATATCATCAGCAACAACATTTGTAACACCAGGACAAATGCTTTTTTGAAGAAGGCTTTTTGACCCCAAGTTTGGCATATCTTTAAAAGCAGACAAATAATGAAGCAGAAAACTCTGTTCATTAATTCACATGAAGTCACAAATGGTGATAAAGGGCTTGCTGGATGTTCCCCTTAATGTAAACGCACAAATCAATATTCTGAACCCTTTGGCTTCATGCCTGAGATCAGCCTATATTTCCGAGAGGGGCAGAAGGGCCAGCAGTCAAATGACCTTTATCCTCATCTCACCTAGGACTTTAGGGTCATCCCAGCCCAGAGGAGGGCTGGTAGGGGAGCTGATGACACCATTTCCCAGGCTGGAGGGAGGCAGAGGAGAACAGAAAAGGCTGGCCCATGGAATTTAAATGGGGCTGCCCTCTTAGAAAGTAACATTACAGTGAAGGAACCAATGAAAGGGTGCTGCTTTTCCTCATTTGTATACAATTATAATGTGATGTTTTAAAATAGCAGCCATTTTGATAGGCATACATGAAGGAATTAAATCAGGCAGGGTCTTTGAAATAACAGTTTGCCCACTGCTGCTATTTGCCTTAAATCCTTTTCACTGTGGCAATTTAAAATCAATCCTGTAAAACATACCATGAGGAAAAACAGATTTTTTTTTTTTTTTAAGTCACTTGCTTGAAAAATTTCTGAAGTACTACCTAACATATCAAAAGCAATGTAATTTAAATGCTGGATTTCATTGCTTCTTCCTGGTCATCCATCCAAACCCCCAAGTATGATGTATGATTTTTTTCTAAACAACAGAAAGCATTAATTTCTATGCTTATCAAGTTGGAGAGTTCACTCCTGGTCAAACAGGCTGACACACTTGGCAGGGTTTCGACAAAAGCTGGCCGACATCACCCCGCATCAGTCAGACGGCTACGCCCACAGAGTCTTCACATGTCCTTGTCAAGCTCATGAGAAGTGTCACTCATTTCAGGATTTCAGAGAATGTCATGCAATAGGTGAGAATATAGATAATATGAC
Organism: Giraffa tippelskirchi; assembly: GCF_054371585.1. Lineage (NCBI taxonomy): Eukaryota > Metazoa > Chordata > Mammalia > Artiodactyla > Giraffidae > Giraffa > Giraffa tippelskirchi. Next base: position 149,828,113 of record NC_137282.1, read on the forward strand.
CCTCTTTGTCACTATTTCTAACATTTAATTAACATGCCTTTGCCATTTCTTTGGGGTGGGGGCGGGGGGAGATAATACATCTACTAACACAAATCTGGAGTTATACAGCCAGATAAATATCACTCATCATTTTTCTGAATGTTAAGTCATTGCTCTACTTTTTATTTTTTTTGGAGCACTTAACAATTGTGTTGAAGAAAGGACATCAAATGATGCTTAGAAATGTGATACACATTTTCATTTCACACTCCATCAGCTTTTACAGCTGTAGCTCAATGAAATGTAAGAGAGAGCCTGGCAAACAGCCATATTTACCAAGGTATAAAATAGGGGTCAGGTTACTTTTTTATAGAAAGAAAAAAAAAATGTTTAATTTTCACTCCACATGACTAAAGCAGATACTCAGCTAACACGCTAGAGAAAGGCACTACAACTACACACACTGACATGGTTTAATACCTGTTTAACTGTAGGTAGGTTTTTTATTTTTATTTTTTTTACTATATTATGACCATCTCCACAAAACATGAAAATGGCCCTTTCCTTACCCACTTCCACTCAGAATCTACTGACATAGAAACATACTGGATCAGATCATCTTTGGTATTAAATCTTTCACCTGGAAATAATGGCTTCTGCCCTCTGCTTCTAGCCTAGAAGCAGAAAGAGCTTCTTCCCTCCTCAGGCAGAGAAGCAAAGCTATAGGCATCCGCAAAAATGCATCTTTCTAATTCGGATTTCAATCTGTCAGAAAGGATTAAAGCCTCATGCATACATAAAAAGGGAACTGTACATGATAACAGAAACATGGTTGGAAATCACTGAGCTTCCACAGCTGCCTTTTTACCAGCTGGGCAGAGAGGAAGGCCGCTTTTACCCACCTCTGTTAAACCCGAGACTTCTCCTCTTGCTAATGGTTTGCTGATGGATGGCGTGTATACTTTGGCGTCCGAAACTGGCTGCCCCTTCATAAAATGTTTTCCTGATTCATAAATGTCCACTTCGACCATTTTCCCCATGAATGTGGGATTCTTTGGTACTAAAACCTGAAAAAAAAAAAAGACAGAAGACTTAATTTTTAAAAATAAAATTTTATTTTAGAACAGTTGGGGATTTACAGAACTATAGTTAACATGGCACAGAGGGCTCACATACCCCAGGCGCAGTCTCCCTCTTAGTAACACCTAACGTTGCTACGATACATTTGTCACAATTAATAAGCCAATATTGATGCATTGTCGTTGTTCAGTCACTAAGTTGTGTCTGACTCTTTGTGAACCCATGGATTACAGCACGTCAGGCTTCTCTGACCGTCACCATCTCCCAGAGCTTGCTCAAATGCATGTCCATTGAGTCGGTGAGGCCATCCAACCATCTCGTCCTCTGTTGTCCCCTTCTCCTCCTGCCCTCAATCTTTTCCAGCATCAGGGTCTGTTCCAGTGAGTCAGCTCTTCTCATGAGGTGGACAAAGTATTGATGTACGACTATTAACTAAAGTCTATACTTTATTCAAATTTCCTCATCTGTCCCTTAATGTCCTTTTTCTCTTTGGGGATCCCATCTTAAGTGGGCTCTACCTTCCAGATGCTCAAAAATCTGGGTATCCAGCAGACAGGGAGAGCATTTCTAGGAGGGGTGGGGCCGCAGACAGTGCTCACTCCTTGCAGGACGCCTATGGTCCTAAGGCACATGGAAGGCAGGCCCGGAACCCCTCAGGCATCAGCCAGTTACTTGTGAACAGGTCTTTGATATCCTGCTCTCAGCTGTCTCAGGCAATGAAGACAACTGGGACAACACCGATGAAACCCTCATACGTTTGGAACCTTCCAAGTTCACGGTCAGAGTCATGATTTAAGCAGCCACTTTAAATTAAGGCCTGCATATTTGGGTGCACGTGTGAGTGTGCACATGCCTGTTGTTTTGGGGGAAAAAGAAGAACATTTCACAACCCCCTTTTCAACAGTTCAAACCTTGGTGTTTGGAGCTAAACGACTTCTTTAACTGATGGTTGCCATCATTTCTTTCACTCTGTTATAAAATGCATGTATTTGCTAGTTCTGCGTCCACATAGGACCAGCTCCTCTGAAGGATACTTTGGCTGGCTCACAGGAAACTGTCAGATGGTCTCTTTCCACTAGAGATTACAGATCAAGGTACTTGTTTACTCCAGCAAATGTTTCTCCTCCTCTGGGACTTACAGGTAGCCCGTATGTATTTTGTTCTCCCTCACACTTCTATTTCAGAACTGGAGCTACCTGCCAATCTTTTCAAGTCAGAATCCAAAATAAACAGACTAATTCTGACCCAGCAGTCTACTCTGATATCTAGATACAATCTCTACTTCTGGAGGTCATCTTTTGTAGAAAAATAATTGCTATGAAATCTTTGATAGGCTTGGTTGTAGAGACCAAAAAAAAAAAAAAAAAAAAAAAGTCAGATGAGAGCCAGAAATTCCACAGCCAGTTTCTCAGAGAGGCTAAGTTGGATCTTGGTCTTTCTGAGTTTGATTCTTTATGACCACTGAGTACAACTGCTTCATCAAAGTATAGGAAAAAGGTCACCTGAGTGGTGGATTACTCATGGCAAGCAAATGAACTAAGAGAGCCGTAGTGTCAGGATATGAAAGCCCTTTTAAATCAGTTTTTATAAAACAAGAAAATCTCTAGAGTAAACTGTCCCTGGGAGATCTGGTACTATTCTGGGGGAAAATAACTCTCCTTGATCTGCTGCCTTGATCTGAATGAAGGGCTCAGTGTTTTCTCCCCCTCCGGTTTTAATAATTAGAAAAAGCTCCACTGCTTTAAATTGGAGGAAGCAGCTAATGAGGCATGCCATCGCCTTTAAAATGAAGGGGAAAAAAAGTTCCCTGCTGAGGCAAAAACCCAAATGGCAAGAGAAAGAAGAGGAAAGAGGCTACCAAAATATAATCCAGCTCCTCCAGAGAGCTGAGCAGAAGGCTGACCTGAAGAGGAAGAGGGTTCTCTGGAGTCAATTACTGAGATGAAAAACGGGGAAGGCTCAGCTCAAACATGGAGGGCTGGGATCAGTCCTCAACTGGCTGGCTCAGTAGGTAAAGAATCTGCCTGTAAAGCAGGAGACCCAGGTTCAATCCCTGGGTCGGGAAGATCCTCTGGAGAAGAAATGGCAACCCATTCCGGTATTCTTGCCTGGAAAATTCCATGGTCAGAGGAGCCTGGTGGGCTACAGTTCATGGGGTCGCAAAGAGTCAGAGGCAAATTAGCAACTAAACAACCACCACCACCTCAGCTGGGGTCTCTACAGGGGCCTGACCAGGGCATGTTCAGCCTGGGCCTTGTAACGCTCTCCCCCGTTCCCTGAGGACCCGGTGCCCGGTGTGAGATGAGTCCACACGGAAGCCCATGCTGGAGCCCCTCCCACTCCTGCATCCCTGCTTCTAACACAGGCGGTCGGCCTCCCTTGCTCATCCTTTACCGGAGTGGCCCATATTGGCCTGAAGAGCCTTCCCAAGCCGTGATCCACAGAAAAAAAGTTGACTTCTCATTTGCTGAGAGAGGAACAAAAAAGTAGGAAAAACCACCTAATATTAAGAAAATACAATCCAGGGATGACCCAAGGAATCCCTCTCCCCCTAGGAGCGTCTCTAACCAGGAGGGGCCTATGGCACCTCCTCCTTGGCCCTTCCCAGGGCCAATGGCCCCTGAAGGAGGCACTGTTTGCTTCAGTCACTTTTGAATTGCTTTACCCCCTGGGGAAGTGCAATCCCAAACACTGAACTAGAAGTCTGGCTGCTGGTGTGGCAAAGCACACTGCCTTAGACGGGCAGGGACTGGGGAGCCCCTTCAGGTGGGCCTCGAAGAAAATTCTCAAAGTGAAACTAGTGTGATCCTCACTCTGGTCTCCAAAGTTGTTCACACAATGTGAGCTGAGTCCAAGAAATATACTCTTTTCCTTTTGCCCTCAGCACTTTTCATTATAATGGAAGTTTAAAAAAAAAAGGCAATACAAAAAAATAAAACCCTGAAACTAAAAGAGCCAACCAACCAAAAGCCTGTGAGTGCTGAGACAGGGAGAGGAAGTCCCCGCCCTTCCAGGCTGATGTCGCCGGTACAGACATCCTTCCTGTCCCCTGGACAGAACTTTTCCCTCCACGGTGCCAGGCTGTGGGAGGCCGGGGCGGTCAGAACTGCCTGTTTCAAACTCCCCAACGCCAGAGGCTGCTCCCATCAAAGACGAATGAGGACTAAAACACACTTACTCCTTTGGATAAAATGTTTTGTAGATTAAGCCACAAAGATAAGCCCCAGGTTAGCTTGGCTGGCTTGATGCTATAAAATAGCCTTCCTGCCACAAGATGCTATCAATACCAATCTCTGCTACTTTAAGTCTCTTTTGCTTAAACTGATTTACTTTCAGAACTCTTTCTCATTTTGGAGAAATCCTGAGAGTGTGGGAGTGTCTCTTACCTGCTCGTAGAATCGATTGTGAGCAACATAAAACTTGGAATCAAAAGATTCTTCAGTGACTAACACTTGTTGTCTCTGACCAATCTGTGGAAAGAGGGGAGAAAAAAAATAGGAGCCATCAGGCAAATGTCTGAGAATCCAAAATAAATGCCAACCTAAAGAGTTATGGACCAGTAAGTCACGTCTTTTTAAATTGTTTTTTAAGATTTTTTTTTTTTTAATGTGGACCATTTTTAAAGTCTTTGTTGAATTTATTACAATATTGCTTCTATTTTATGTGTTGGTTTTCTGGCTGTGAGGGATGTGGGATCTCAGCTCCTCAACCAGGGATGGAACCCATACCCTGTGCACTGGAAGGTGAAGTCCTAACCACTGGACCAATGGGGAAGTCCCAAGTTGTGTCTTCTTGAATTTAAAGCAGATCTAGATTGCTAGCTACTTAACAGCCAAAACAAGAATCACTATTTGAATATACAATAATAATAATAATATTAGATTATAATAATACATATTATCTAATACATAGATACTATGTATATGTAATACTATCTAATATTATATATTATTAGATGTAATACTATCTAATACATAGATAATAATAATACATATAATCTATGTAGTAATATAAAATTCGGGTAGAAAAAAATCTTATTGTCTTAGAGAACTATGAAGCAAAACTTGATCTTATGTCTTCCTTCAACAGAAGTTAGATAATTAAGGCTTCTGAGACATACAAAAATCTTCTAAATATCACTTCGTTTCTTGAAACAAAGTTGCAGAACAAGCCAGAACAAGCTGCTTCTAATCCAAATTCATGAAAATATTTTGGCAATATGAAAGACTGGTAATAAACATTAATTTGAGTTATGAGGGATGTAACACTAAAGAAAGTGCCTCAAAAACTAGTCATTAAGTCTTTGCACCTAAACATTTCATATGCTGCATGCAATTCTGAAATTATTGATTAATTCAGTTATTTGCTTAATATATACATTTTCTCTCTCATGGGCAACGGTCGTTTTTTGCTGCAGTTGTGACTGCATATTCATTTTATTTTTTTAAGAGACTATTCTCTGCAGGATCTGTATTTATGATTTAAGCATGCATTTTTAATAACCAAGAAGTTAAATTAGCCAAAATGTTAGTTAAAGCAATGTGACCATTCTAAATTATTCTACCATTTCCAAGTTTATTCTGCTGTGAATGCAACATTTAAAGTATCTGTTATTTTTTTTAAACAAGGTTGTCAAAAAGGCTGATGGAGCAAACCAGCTACATTAGATGATTATGCCTAGAATCATTTTTGCCATTGCTCCTTGATAAATACAACCCTCCATGTTAAAGTACATTGGCAGGATTTTTTTGAACAAAATCCCTTTTCTCATATGTAGGGACTTGTCACCATGTTCAGGCAGTTACCACTTAGGAAACATAAACACAGCTGCACTAAATAGACCACCTAACAATTAAAAAGAAAAAACTGAAAACACCAAACTCCTCTCTCCATTATACAATGCCAATACCTAAATACACTGTAATTTACTTTTTTTTTTTTTTTTCTTTTACTCTATCATTCAAATGTAGCCACTTAGTAAGGGCTCCAAGATGACACATCACAGACTGATGTAGTTCACGCCTTGAAAACCACTGAAAGTTCCCGCAACACTAATCTCTTTTAAAAATCAAGTTACAACAAAAGGAAGTTCTCCTAACTTCTACTTTGAGCTTTAATGGCCCTGTTTATTAAAAAAAAAAAAAAAAAAGATGAATACTGGGTTTCGCTGAAGTATATTCTTCTGGAAGGAAACTTAGAATGTTTGCACACATTTCACAGTGTGAGTTGCTTACGACTTAGGATAAGTATCTGTCAATGGTTCTTAAGGAAATCTGCAATTACACTTCATCTAACATTAAGTTTTCAGGAAATTAACAACAATACAAGACTGCAGAGCCACTGAAAACGAATGCTGAGACCTTCCTCTTGTTAGAATTAATGTGGATGGTTGCAGTTATCATTTTGGGGGTTATTCTATTTTATCTGGAGAGACTAACCATGACAGTAATACATACACATAGAGTTAGAAAAACTTGCTATGTTTATATAGCACAGGGCAGGGCATTTGATCAACCATTAGAGAACAATTTATATGCAGTATTTAATTATTTGCCACTGGGATTCGGGAAAATTGCGATGGGCAGTCATTTATGGTGGCAAACACCTCTCCAGTCACCTTTTTGGTCCCTTCAGCCATCAATTTTGTCTCATTGGCTCTTAAAGTTCCCCAGAAGCTACTGAGCAAAATTGAGCACGAGCAACCTAAAACTTTGACCAAAAATTGATGCCATCTGTCCCCACCCTCTGAAACCGCCCTCCCTGCCACAAAAAGACAAATAATAAATGCTCTAACGCAGTATTTTTTTTAAGAACGAAGTGAACATCGAATATGAACTTTAAGAAAATCAACTGTTTCAAATAACCTTAAAAACAACAAAGTTAAGGAAGTGTGTAGAGGGGGGATTGAGCTGGAATTCTGGAAGAGGCAACATTGCCTTAGACAATAAGGAAACCAACAGACCAAATGTGTAAATATCATATCTTTTTTTCAATGAGTTACCTCCCCATTTCCAACCGCTTTCTCCCCAACTTTACGTGACAACTCAGTGTGGTTAAAGATCGTATAACAAGATTTAGGGTGTAGCTAGTCGCTCAGTTGTGTCCAACTCTTTGTGACCCAAAGGACTGAGGCCTGCCAAGTTCCTCTGTCCATGGGATTTCCCAGGCAAGAATACTGAAGTGGGTTGCCATTTCCTTCTCCAGGGGGTCTTCCCAACCTAGAGGTCGAACCCAGGTCTCTTACACTGCAGGTGGATTCTTTATTGTTTGAGCTCCCAGGGTACCAGATTTAGGGTGATCATCCTAATTTGACTTAGAATGCCTCTACTACCCAGCAAGGTAGTCTTGGTCTCAGAGGAAGAAGCGGGGCTTCAGGAGAAAAAGGGCAAGGCTACAGATACCCTTAGGTCCCTAGGACTACCATCACCCAGCTCTCTAATATACTAAAGGCAGAGGGATCCCCCAGGAGAGGGATCAGCTTGTCTTATAGAAGGATGGGTGTACACGGAACCTTCTCTGAGATGCTGCAGCATCTACTCTCTGCTGATGTTCTGAGATTCTGTGAGAAGGAGGCTTCTTCCCTGGCTTCTCACCCTCGCTGACAGAACGTCCCCTAGCAACTGGAATCTCTGACAGGAATGCAAGGCTACCTCACTGGCTTTGAGACAAGCCCCTCGAAGAGGAAGTTAACAGAATGACTGCTTGTGTAATTTAAAAAATGAACAAACTCCTGAGTTTATAGAATATATATACAGGTATACACACACGCCCACTGAGAGAGAAAGAGAATACATAGGAGGCTGAAAATACTGGTTTCAATACCCTCTGTGACTGTTAACACAATATGGCTACTCAGCAGGAATGATTAAGACGCAAGTGGAACTGTAAACCCACAGAAGGATCCAGAGGGTGACTCCCAGATAACTGGAACTTTCAAGGACAGGATGGAAGGGGAAGGTGATGCAGGGAGAAGGAAGAGTCAGAAGCAGGAACACACAGTTCCAGCAGAACCCTGGGGAGAGGAAGAAGGGTTATTCAAAGACATCAAATGCCACATGTTCGAACTGGAGAGTGGGGCAAGAGGACACGGGTCTGAGTAGATTATTTTTAAGATAAAAGAAATTTGGCTACATTTTGGGCCTTTGATTTCCTCACAGGAAAAGAATGAGAGTTTGGTAGAAGCGACATGGAGGTGGAGAGGCGAGCAGACCAAAGAGGAAGTGGATTCTGATTTTTAGAGGACCTTTCAGTTCCAAAATTCTAAGTCGTCATTCATGGTAGATTTGATCTGCTGACAAGGTTTCAGATGAAGGAAATTTGTTCTCTGAATCCAGGCTGTCCCTTTTCTCCTAGTCAATGTGTGCTTAGAGCCCTCTGCAAACTATAGCCACTTTCTTGCTGCCCTGAAAGAAACAACCTGATTTTTAATACCCACCAAAGAAACATTAACAAGTCTCTCATAAAGTTATCCAGTGACTTGCACCTGAAGAATGCTGTTAAAATCTTCCCAAGAAAGTCCTTTTTAAAATAATCTCTTTGCCTTTTGATTTGCTTTACAGGTACATAATCTGTAGCTGATTTAATAAAATGCTTCTTTAATTTCTAGAGCATTTTAGAGTTTAAGAAGTTGGGCTGGAAATACAGTCTCTTGCACTTCAGTTTCCATTTACAAAGTCTGACCTTCAGGACATGCGTCAGAACTTCTCAAAGTGGCCATAAGACCTGGCACCTGCTGTAAGCAGACAGACGTACTCTGTAATTTATTCATCAGATGTCAGTGAAGACAGTGGCTTTTCCTAGGACATGCACAACTTCCTTTGGTCCATGTGAACCTGACTTCAAAATTACATTTTATGAGAAATGAACTGCAGAAATGTTGCAGGGAGGAAGCCAATTCTGACTCCATGTTGGAAACTGTTTCGTTGACTTGCTTTTTGTTGTTTTTATTATTATAATCAATACTCCATGGCTTATTATTATTGATACTCCATGGCTTGCCTGGAGGATCCTGCCCCTCTGACTGTAAACTAAAGTGCCTTTGTTCAGCTCATGGAGAGATAATTTGTCCCTGCCCACCTGTGAATAGAAGAGATTAACACACCCCTTCCAAGGGCTGGCCATTCCCCTGGTGATGTTTGGCAAGACGGAAGACCCTTTCACTTTACTTCCCCACTGCTTCTCCTTCTGTTCTTCCTCTTGACTTTAGTTCCTCATTGTTTCTTTCTCTCTGATCTATTGGCATCCAGACCCCAATAAGACGGTTATTTTGAAGTACTAGCCTGCCATCTTCTCGGTCTGACAGCTCCCCGATTAAAGTCTCTTCCTTGCCTCAACACCTCGTCTCTGAGATTCACTGGAACCTGTTATAACAGAAACAGTCCTATGAAACCATCCCTCCATTTCACAGATGGGGTCACTGAAGGTACAGAACAAGCCCACGGGATCCCGCATGACTGCTGATCTCGCAGAGCTGATGGGAACCATGGTCCCTGCTATGAAGGCGGGAGGTGCAGGTGGGGGTAGAACTTTCCAGGCTTTGTTGGAAAGACATGAAAAAAAAAAAAGAGCGCTTCTGCTTTTTTTTTTTTTTCAAACACAAAGGCAGAAAATAAAGACTGCATTCCCTTGAATAGACAAAGACGGTCAGAACCTGAAAGGGGCTTAGCAAACTCTGATTTCACAGAGAGGAGACTGAGGTTCAGCCGAATGCACTGATCTGTTCAGTGGCCGAGAGAAGTCTCGGAAGCATCCTTGCTACTTGATGTCTCCTATGTAATTTCTAGCTGCAGAAAACGTACAATATCATGGCTCTAATTCTGGAGTGTGCGGCTTTTCCTTGAGTAGGGAAACATCTGCGACAAACAAAAAGCAGTAAAGCAGTGGCTTTTTTTTTTTTTTAATTCAATTTGGGGGTAGATTTTTTCAGTCCATTATATAATCAGCTGGCTGTGTTATTTGTGTCACATCTATGCTTCAAATTTCCCAAGTGCCTGAAGTGGTGAGCAACATCAGTTCTAACCATATGGGCAAATAACACACAGAAAACACACACTTGCATGAAAAAAGCAGTGGTTTCCAACAGAATTGGGTTGCTGAATGAATGCTCATTCAAGTACATTCTATTTCTCCATGGGTCCTAAAACAAACAACATTCTGCATGGCTATTTCAGGATGTAAAGAGAGAAGCTAAAAAGAATTGCTTCAAGACAGGCAGATAATACTGAAATTTAACAAAAACATTGAGTACTTGGGTTTTTACCTTTAACCCAGTAAGAATTGTGACTTATGTAAGTATTCCTTGAACTAGAAGAAGCAGTTTCTTTTAAGCCCATAATGTGGCTTCAAAATATAAACTTTATGTAAATTTTACTTTTCTCAACTTTTTTTTTTTTTCCTTCTCACTTTTGTTTTACTTAAACAGAAAACCTTACATGTGGCTTTGGAAAATAATTGCAATTCACTTTCCACTCTTAAAGGGTCAGGTTACAGAGATTTCAATAATTCTATATAACTGCTCAGAGTACCCAAAAACATTTATAAAGGACAGATGTATATTAGACTTGTGTAAGAGAAATATTTATTTCTTGAAAACAGTTATAAGAAGGTAGAGGAATTATTTTGCTTCCTCTGAAAAGTTTCTGGCAATTAATTTTTCTGTCCAGTTGCCTTAGGTGGAGAAACGGAGATTAAAACACACGTATCAAAAGCTCTCATAATTATTTACTGCACATTTCTAATAAACTTGAATTTCATCTCTGCTTATCCTATACAATATTTTGACATGCTACTTTTGCAGCTAAGTTTTTTTTTTCTTAAATTATAGATAATAAAATACAATTTTTCTACCTGACTGGTTTCTGAATGCATGACTCTGGGAAATGTCAAATGTCTTTCTTTAGCTCCAGTCAAATTAGTTGTGTTTTTTTTTTTTCCCCTAAGCTGCCTGGAACATGTTAAACACAAGGCTGTGACCTTAAACTCTGAAATAATATTTCTAGTGTCTGTGCAAAAGCCTGCCCTCACATACACCTTTAGACTAATTACTGCAGTGTAATGTTGCCAGTGAACCACTGTAATTACACTTGGAGAAAAGTATGGTCTTGTTCTTTCCTAGCTAATGAAAATGATAACCTTTCCATTTTGATTCATCATTCACAACAGGCAGAGCATGCGATGCTGGGTCTCCAGGGTATACAGTAATTTTCCTGATTGTTTATGCACACTTCTGTTTTCTGGCCCTGCAGAAGCTGGAATTAAAGAAGCAGGCATACTTAAGCTAAAAACAGTCAACAGTAATAATAGCAATAACATTAAAATTTAATATCATCCTTATCCACAGCGCCATTCTATAACGAAACAGGGCCGTGACATGGGAATGTGTGTCAAAATGATGATAGCACAGAAAACAAGTAATGAGCCTCTAAGTCCAGCGTATTGAAAATGCCTGCCATCAGTTTACTGGTCTACTTAAGGATTCCCAAGAGACGAGGGAGGACAGTTCACTGTGAAAGGGGCTGGATTCGTATCTGACTCTTAAACAATGATGGGAAATACATTCTATTAGATTTTTAAAAAATACTATCCTCTGTGTGAAAAAAACACATAGTCTCTAGTTATTCTTATTATTCGAATTAAGTGTGTTCAAAGGGAAAGAACGCTCCTTAAATGCAGAATATCCATACCTCTAAAGTGTTTATTTATCTAGTAATTGCCATGAGTATCTCAGTGTCTCTATTATTCCTTCCTCACATTTCAGAAATAACCTAACCACACACAAAAAACAATCTGGCTTGTTGAAAGTCCTTCCTCCCAAAGCAGTGATGAAAGTTACAAAGACCAGACCCAAGGTGGTTCTGCTGAATCCAATCAGACAATGAAATTTCTTCTAACAACGGCCCTTGTATTTTTGTCTTCAGTTGCTGGCTGATTTTCTTCTAGCTATGTGCCCATCCCAGTAAGAGAAAGGCAACCAAACAGGTCTCTTCCCAGGTGGAGGCAATTTCACTCCTAACAAAGGTTTTTTTTCTTCTGTTGGTTGATCAGTTCAGTTCAGTTCAGTCACTCTGTCATGTCCGACTCATTGAGATCCCCTGGACTGCAGCACACCAGGCTTCCCTGTCCGTCAACAACTCCCGGAGCTTACTCAAACTCATGTCCATTGTGTCGGTGATGCCATCCAACCATCTTATCCTCTGTCATCCCCTTCTCCTCCCGCCTTCAATCTTTCCCAGCATCAGGATCTTTTCCAAGGAGTCAGTTCCTCATATCAGGTGACCAAAGTATCGGAGTTAGCCAACAATAATCAGTACAGTAACAGTGCTTTATTGATACAGTGATTCTCAACAGCAAATGGTTACATGACAAATGTTGACCTGATTCCTTGGCTGCATTGGAAATCTGTACCTCCGTGCTGACTGAACTTCCAATGTGAAAACCAGTCAAGTTTTAATTATCTGCCTGGAGATTTTTGGTAATCTAGAACATTCTAAGGTATTATCTACAATGTTTTTATGGAATTTTTAAAAATTGTGATAAGAACATACAACATGAGATCTATTCTCTTAACAAGCCCAAATAAATTGCCTTTCCTTATCACATATTTGGCACAGTTACGTTACATGTATTTTTTCCCAAACTAGGCAAGCTCCACAATGCCCACATGGTATACGAAAAGTGCTAAAACCAGATGTTGCCAGTAAAATCTATTCATGAGATCTTATTAATGGGATGACCAAGCAGGGCCAACATGGGATATGTATGTGGAACCCTTTTCTATTAAGATTTCAGTTCCAAGATTGAACAAATTATCTCCATTTGCTTCTGCCTTCCCAATCTTTTCCCATTGGTCCCTATCAATCATTGCTCAGCATGTCTGGGCCACTGTTCTTTGATGAGCTTTTCACATAAGTTCAAAGGTGACCATACTGATATCTTAGAACTGTTGAACAGATTACCTCCTTGGAAAGTATCTTTAGAATTTTTGCTTCACTGGTAACACAATAAATAATTCAGATTACAAAAAGAAAGGAAGGTAGGCAGCTGAGTTTTAGAGAGAGATTTAATGTTAACACATAACTCATCAAGTTTATCTGTAACTTTAAAATTGGATTTTATCCTGACAGGTGCTTTTAGGCATGTGGTAAATTAAAGAAGTAATCTAAAACTGCACTACCCAGTACAGTGGCCACTAGCCACGGGTGGCTGTGGAGCACTTGAATGTGGCAAACCCTTAAAGAGAGATGCTGGAAAACATACACCAGGATAAAAAACTTAGCAGATCTCAAAAATTTGATATAACTAAAAGAGTGTGCAAACTAACTTATTAACTTTACATTGTTTACAGGTTGAAGTCGTTAAAACTGATAAACAGAAACCTCAATTAAATTAGTCAAGAGGCCAGAAGGGGAAGCTCTATGCTTTAGGAGGATTGTATCACCCAAGAGTAAAGAAGACTTCCTCCACTTTCCTGGCAAGAGCTCAGCCAATGTGAGACTGAAACAACACAGCCAAAAAACAGTTACAACAGTGCTCTGAACTCTCAATTCCTCCAGGGAACTCTTCGCTTACTATAGCCCTCCTGACTTCTTTTTCCCTTCTTTAAAAGAGTTCTCTTCTCCTTGCTTTGTGGAGACTTGCATGTGGCTCCACGGCTGTGGCTTCCCAGGTGGTGCAGTGGTAAAGAATTCACCTGCCAATACAGGAGACCTAGGTTCGATCCCCTGGGTCAGGAAGTTCCCCTGGAGTGGGAAATGGCAACCCACTCCAGTATTCTTGCCTGGAAATCTCATGGACCGAAGAGCCTGGAGGGCTACAGTCCCGGGGTGGGGGGTGGGGGGGTCACAGAGTTGGACACAACTGAGTGACTAAGTACCCACACATGCACCAAGCTTGTAGGCACCAAACTTGCAATTCTTTGTTGAGCTGTAATAAATCTATTTTTTTTGAGAAACAAACGGCAGTCTTATTTGTTGTATGGCAACGAAATAATGATTTCTGATATGCTGAGTTAAATAAAATATATTAAAATTTATTTCACCTGTTTTATATTTTTAGTGTAACTACTAGAGAATTTAAAATAACATCTCTGATTCGTTTCCATTGAAGAGTGCTATTCTAAAACATTACTATGTGATTTTAAAAAATTTAGCAGAAATTCCCCCTTTCACTATTTTAAGGACCAGATTATTTTTTTCCCTTTAACTCACCCCAGACACCCTTATTTGCACTCATTATGTAATGCTTTAATTTTACTACAATGCTTTAATTTTAAGAAAGAATACCCACATATCTATAAATTGTTAAAGGCAGCGATTTCAAACTACTAAATTTCTCTTGTTGACCTTTAAATTAATCTTGTTTCCATTTTTTTCTGGTCAACCTTATCTTCTCCAAAAGCTTAAGGCATGATCAATTTGCTGGTTGTTTTCCAGGTAATCCAGGCAACCAAAGAAAGGCCGTCTAAAATTTCCAATCTGTCATTTCTGATTCTGTGTGGCTGCAAGAGCAACCATATAAAAAACAATGATGTTTGGCAGAAATAGACCATTCTCAAATTCATTTTTTTAAAAAGCCAAAATGAACATCCAGAATACCTACCGCCTTTGGTAACATCAATCTTTTGTTAGCAACCCTATTACCAAAGAACTCAGCATAGATGTGAGCAATAAATAACACGTGCAGCGCACCCACCATCTTTCAACCATTTGCCAGTCAGGATGGAGGCAGAGGAAGCAGAAAGGATTAAGCAGAAATCAAAGACAGCCAAGCTCTAATGGTGTCTAATTAACATAACAAAAGACACAGCTACAATCTTTCAGCAGTGGGCAATACATCTCATTAAAGAAGACTGAATAACAATTATTCTCTCCGGCTCCCTCCCAGCCCCACCCCCCTCCATGCTTCTTGGCTTAGCTCAGGGAGACCCTGAGAGCTGGGCTTGAGAGCTTCTGCTTTCTTGGCCAGGCATTATAGCTGCAGGCAAAGAGGCCACTTGTATTGCTGTGCACCTGCATCTCAATGCTTTATTCTGCTTTCCTCTTCTGTGAAAACGTAGCTTCTTCAAGCACATGCCAAGTCCTACTATAGGGCTGTTTATAGGTATATAATATTGAGAAGTAGCAATGATGACCTAAAAAATGAATACCAGTTCCCTCCTAAAATATCTTTATTTAAAGACAATTGATCTGTTTCTCTTCCCTTATTCTGTTTTTCCCCTTCCTTTGATATCACTACCCTGTTTCAGAGTTAATGATGCTAAATTGAAATTCGACCAAATTTATTGCAACCAGTAATTAGTCTGAGCATGTGTGCATACACACACACACACACACACACACCCCATGAAATTTAATGTTTGGTTCAGACATATCCCTTCTCCCCATCTTCTCTTGATAGACAACTGAGAAAATTTATGAAATTCAACACAAGGAAATTGAGGTTGCAGGTGAACACGTGGGTAGTTTTTGTATAAATTTACACCAAAAATAAAAGATTCTAGTTAAACCAAGGATAAAAAAAATATTCTTCCAGGGTGATCACTAAGAAAGATGAAAATGTCAAGCAATCCTATGTACTTTTTCATATCAATCTACTTCGGGGGAAGGATTGAGGATTGAGAGGGTAGGAAAGAGAAAATAATGCAGTTGTTTAAATTGAACAATTTCCAATTCTGAGCTGTATTTTTTTGGTCAGTATCCTTTCAAAAAGGAATCTAGTTACAAGGGCTGCTTTGATTTTTTTTAATGGCCTTTCCTGCCAAATACAGTATTACAGAGTCTACTTAAACCCAAACACTGGTCTAGGAAAAGCTGTTGATCACAGGGGTGGACAGGAACCTTTATGAGTGTTACAGAGACTCAAGAACAGAAATTGAGCCAATGCATCAAGCAGCTGGGAAAACCTCCTCAACCTGTGTGGTACGTCTGGATCGTCCACACTGTGGAAAAGTCACTGCCTTGCAGGGACTGAGAGACCTTGAGAATATTCAGGTTGTTCACATCATGAGTGGCAGACATGGAGTGAGATATTTTGATGCTACATGCACTCTGCATGTGGCAGCACACAGTTAAAATAAAACTTGAGAAGCCACTTTAATCTTAAAAGGCCCTTCTCCTTCTGGTGAACTACTCCACATTCAAGAGCTGGTTTCCACCTTCCACCTGTGAGGAAGAGTGAGTTTTTAAAAATCTTCTCTTCCACTCAATTTTTCCTGTTTAATAGATCACCTTGTACCTTTAAAGGAAAAAAAAAAACAACTTCTTGCCTATTTCCATCTTAAAGTTTTGCAAAAAAGTAGTATGCAAATATAACACGTTATTAAGAAGTCTATCCCGATTTATATTTTAAAGCACAACAATTTGGTATTTTTATTCCCAGTCAGTAACTAGATCTCTGGAAACCACCACAGTCTGAGCCTATGGTCTAATATCTTACAAAGCTTTCTTGGTACATTGGTACAATTTCCTTCTCTTTTACGACTGAGCCCTGGCCAACAGAAAAGCTTGAAGAGTACTAAGCAGGGAGTTAAGAAGTCTTTTGTTTCCCAGATGAAGAAACAAGATAAAACCCCAAAAGACCAACTAAGTGAAGTGGAGACAGGAAATCTACCCAACAAAGAGTTCAGAGTAATGATCGTAAAGATGATCCAAGAACTCAGGAAAATAAAGGATGTCCAGAGTGAGTTAGCAAAGAGAAGATATAACAAACCATCAAACAGAGCTGAAAAATACAATAACTGCACTGAAAAATACACTAGAAGGAATCAATAGCAGAATGAATGCAGCAGAAGAACAGATCAGTGAGTTGGAAGGCAGAGTGGTGGAAATCACTGCCATGGAACAGAATAAAGAATGAAAAGAAACGAGGACAGTTTAAGAGACCTCTGGACAACATCAAAAGCACCAACATTTGCATTATACGAGTCCCAGGAGGAGAAGAGAGAAAGAGCCTGAGATAACAGCTGAAAACTTCTCTAACATGGAAAAGGAGACAGTCACACAAGTCCAGGAAGTGCAGAGAGTCCCAAATAGGATGAGCCCAAGGAAGAACACACCAAGACACATAATAATCAAACTGACCAGAAGCCTGCAGTTTGACCTCTGCCACTAACGAGCTGTTTGACTCCACAAACAAATCATTCACTTTGGGGCCTCAGCTTCCTCATTTTAAAGGGGGTTTGAAACCAGTCAACTGAAAGGCTACTTCTGGTTCACATATCCGTGGAGGAGGCAGTGCCAGCAAGGTGTCTTGCAGTGAGGGCTAAGCACCCACAGTGGAAACTGCACTTCAGCAGGCAGTGGTGATGGTGGCAGCAGCAGTTCTGAGCATCCCCTGGACACAGCCGGGCTGGACCTTGTCGCACACCTAGCACTAGTCTAATCACCACTGTTCCTTCCCTTCACTTCCAGAACTGACAGGTAGCCTGGCATTAACAATGTTTGCCAAAGGCGAGACTGAACAGAAGAATGAATGGGAGTAACATTTCAGGTATTCGGTTTATCTGTCTGAAAGAAACAATTACAATAATTACCTGGCTTGAATCTTGAGTTGTCTTCAGATTAATGACCTAACTTTTGGGAGTCAGTATGCTGGAAAGGTTGGGTGACTATTGGCATTACAGCTGATGGGACTCCTCTTCCCGCCAGGAGTAAATTCCTGAATTTCATGCATCTTTCATTGGCTGTAGAAGGTAGATCTGTTAGCTAAAACATATTTATGAATTCAACCTTACTCCTGGATATCTTGATTGAAGGAGTCAGGAGAAAATTTTAATTTTAAGTAGAAAACCATCTTGGGGCTCTATTCAATCACTGCTGCAGAATAGGCATAAGTTTTAGAAAGCAACGCCGTATAGATGCAGGACTATTTAGCGTATATAGATGGTGGCTAAACAGGCTAATAAAACAGAAGGCTGCAGGGGCAATTAGGACCCGGGCTTAAGGACCCCAGGTCAGCATCTTGCTGGGCTTGTTGTCACCTCTCTTGAGGAATTCTGCCCCCAAAGCAGAGATAGCTCTGTACTTCCTTTTCAAAGCCATGACTCAAAAGGATTTCAGAGAAGACAGAACACATTTAATGGGAAAAAAGGAAGAAAACTGTCCAATATTGATAAACCTACAATTTATTTTTTCAGTAGCTATTGGAAAGATGAATTATGCTAAAAAAGAAAAAAACAACACCCCAAGCAGCTTCTTGTCATTTCTAAAACATGATCCTGTGCCTTCCTGAAAGAGTTAAGGCTATATAAATATTTATCATTCTTCTTTCAAAAGGATAAGAAAAATTCCTTCTGCATACATGAATTTCAGATTGCTAGGCAAACATCAGGATATGGTCAGAGGCCCATCATCTTAATGAGGATATAGTAGTGATAATTTTTTTTTTTTAAAGCTTGCTTATATGTGATCAAAAACACCCTAGAGATTTTGATTTTATACTGGGGCATGCACAGACCCATGAACAGTTAATGCTTTCAGAAGCATATGGGTGGGATAACAGGAATACCAAAAAGGGCTTACAGTGGGACTAGGGTGAAAGATTCATTAAAAGTGATAAATAGGATATGCCTTGCTTAATGTCTTGCAACTGCATATTTAATACAGCAGGCCAGTGACTATGCATTTTAACTGTCTTTATTTTTAAGAGAGCTGCCAGATTTTAATTACAGATTAAACAGTTATTTGCAAATGAGTACCTCTTCATTAACATATCAGAATCATAATAATAAACAATTCTGTTACCAAACAGTGCATAGGGCAGTGGGAAGTTTAAGAACAGTAGGTACACATGGCACAACAGCAGGGCAAAATATCCTGTTTATGGTGAGCGAGCTGATACCTTAAATTTTTTTTAGGGGAAATTAATAACCTAGAAGAAAGCTCACAAGATTCTACATTTTATGAGATCAGATATTGTGTTTCTTTTATTTACAGCTATATCACTAGTGCCAACACCATGCCTGGTTCATTGTAGGTGCTTAATAAATGAATGAATGAGTGAACTAGCTGAAAGAGTACATATTTGTATTTCGCAGTTATACTGTCAAGCACTGATACTTTGTAAAAATTTGCTAAACTGGAATCAAATTATCAGTGACGTTATTCTCAAAGGAACTATTTCTTTAGTTTATTCCAAGGAACATAGAAGAAATACATTTTTCTGTTACCACCTTCATAACAAACTATTGTTGTGTGTGACTCAGTCATGTCCAACTCTTTTGTGACCCTGTGGACTACAGCTCGCCAGGCTCCCCTGTCCATGGGATTTTCCAGGCAAGAATACTGGAGCAGGTTGTCATTTCCTTCTCCAGGGGATCTTCCCAACCCAGGGATCAAACCTGCTTCTCTTGTGTCTCCTGCATTGGCAGGTGGGTTCTTTACCATTGCACCACCTGGGAAGCCCAATAGCAGCCCAATAGAGGCACAGCCTCTATTGATGTAAAAACGCAGGTTCATAATTTGTAACAAATGTACTACTCTGGTGAAGGATGACAACAGTTCCCTGTTTTTCATTTTGACCTATACTTTCGTTGTTTCTAACTCTGAGACCAAGAAACACAAAGTTAAGTAACTATCTCAAGGCTAAGTGAGTTAGATACAGCTCCCTGGGCACCAAGCATCCTAGCCAAGTGTTTTCTGCAGTCTCCAATGTTGCACCATCCTTCTCCTTATTTTGCATCTGGAAGAGAGCAGGAAACAAGGCCCTTGATAAGAGGTATAAGAAAGTCAAGGTCACATAGTGTATGATGGTGAAGTGGAATAATTTCCTTTTTAGGGAGGCAAAGTTCATAGTCTACGATATTCAGTCACAAAAGTTTTATTTCTGAGTTTAAAAATACAAAGTAATTTATTACGAATAAACAATTACTTCCAAATTCTTCAGCTTGCCAGAAAGCTAGTAGGCAAGAAATAGAAAAAAAAAAAAAAAAGGTAAGGCTAATTACTGAAATATACCCACCCTAGAAAATAGGTGGGGGGAATGCCCTCCCACCCCAAAACTACTTGCTTCTAACTAGGCAGCTTCATGTTCAGTATGTGACTTTGTTTAGATTAGTCCTGAGGTTAAATAAGGCTGCAGACTAATAAATGAAGGAAACATTTGACTATCAACAAGCACACCCATGATAAGAACTGTTGGGCAATTGACTTTATAAGTCTATTTTGGGTTATGTTTCTATTACGGTCTCATTCATTCTCTCTCTCTCTCTCTCATTCTTTCTTCCCCTGCCCATCATGCCCACACCCACGCACCCCACTTCCTCTTCCCTCTTTGAAAATCCCAGACCTTCTTTGCAAAGATATTGGGGCCTTTTCTCACCCTGAGAAGAGGTGAGGGAAGACATGCAGCCATACTGACAGCATGGAAGTCACTTCCCTTCTAATGAGTCTCTCACTTGCTGTGTCCTAGGTTAAAAGATGCTGACAAGAAGTTTCTAAACTCGTAAAACTCATTGTGACAGCGATCCTCTCACAGTTTTTGAGCTGAAATGTTGTTTGTGTAAAAATTCAGAAAAATGTGGCAGGCTGGACTCACTCCCTAAGCTGTGTGCTCTGCAAGGGACCCAAGCGTTACAGACAGAACATGGAACCCTGCTGGAGACCAGAGCTGAGCTCTCCTGTGTTTTGCTAAGTCCTCTCTGGCCCTCAGTCAGATGCAAGTACTGCCAGTTCACTCAACAAATGAGAGCAGGTGTCATTCCTCAAAAAAGTGATGACTGCTCCATGAAAATAAGTTGCTAATGATGCTGGTATCACCATTACAACTACAGAGGCCCAGAGATTATACAAGGGAGGAAGTTATTTCTGGAAGCTGCCTAGGATTGGAAACTTTTTTGCGTACCATTTTTAATCAAACAATTCCTTCTGCAATGGCTTTTAACAGGATCATCTTTGACAACGTGATTCCTCCTTGCTTTCAATTAAAAAGCCTTATGTACAACTTAGGGCTTCCCAGGTGGCACAGTGGTAAAGAATCTGCCTGCCAACACAGGAGATGCAGGTTCAATCCCTGGGTCAGGAAGATCCCCTGGAGTAGGAAATGGCAACCCATGCCAGTATTTCTTGTTTGGGAAATTCCATGGACAAAGGAGTCTGGTGGGCTACAGTCCATGGGGTTGCAAAGAGTTGGACATGACTGAGCATGCACACACATATACAGTTTAAAATTATGCTAAAAGTGAATATGAAAATGTTAATCACTCACTCGTGTCTGCTCTTTGTGACCCCATGGACTGTGTAGCCTACGAGGCTCCTCTGTCCATGGAATTCTTCAGGCAAGAATACTGGACTGGATTGCCATTTCCTCCTCCAGGAGATCTTCCCAACCCAAGGATGGAACCCCAGTCTCCTGCCATGAAGGTAGATTCTTTACCATCTGAGCCATCAGGGAAGCCCTAAAATTAACACTAAAACCAAGTTTTTTTAAGAAAAGCTAAAAAGTATAGCCTCTTCTTCATTATTTGAGCTCAGAATCTACACAGAGCGCATCTATACTATTAGCACATTGATGTCTTTTCCACTGTCAGTGCAATCACATCGATGGTGAAGGATTTACAAATAACAATAGCCATGGGCTTTGTGCAAGAATTTTATATTATTAAAAATCCTTAAATATATCACCCCTGTCATACAGTTTAGAATGATGATAAGAATGTAATTTCATGACAGTTTCCCATTCTCTCTCATCTTACTCTCTCCCCAGTAACTTGCCCTCACCTTGTATACTGTATGATGGCCCCTTGAATCTTCATTTCTCATTTTCTTCTGCTGTTCTGTGCTTGCGGCACTGGCTACTCCTAACTTTTAAGTGACATTTCCTTACTTAGTTGACAGACTAGACAGAACATCAAGGGGTGACAAAACAGGTTGAGGTCAAGGGAGATTCTGACTTTTGTTTGGACAAGCCATTCACTTCTGCTGCCTATAAAATGGGAAAAGCTTACATCCAACTACCTTAGAATTAAAGAAACATACATAAAAATAACAGCTAAAATACTATGAAATATATTTTAAAATGTCACTTCTCATATTGGTTTATTCAACATTTCTGGTTAGGTTGCTAGGCTCTAAGAAAACTTTTAATCAAAAATAAACTATTATTCTATGTGTTTGCTTTCATTATCTTTTTTGGAAAATCATCAAATATCTCCATAAATGATGATTCTCCAATTTCCTTATGGAACAAATGTTTGAGTAGATCCAGCAGTTATCTTTGAGGTAATACATCATCGTCTTACTACTAAAAGATGAAAATCTTAAATAACACCTAGCTGGGCTGAAAATCATATCACACTCTTTAAATCAAGTCTTTGTTTTTGTAAATCAAGTCTTCTGGTTTTGCTCAAAACACCTACTTTTTATATATTCATGTTTAGAAGTTAATCAAGAGAGTAGAAAAATAATGTTTAAAAAAGAAAAATAATCATATGAGGTTTCCAAACAGAATTAAGCAAGCAAATCAAATCTGTGAACAATAAGTAATCATTAGAAACTAAAACTAGTTCCTCCTTCTATTTGATAACAGATATATTTTCTACAAAATAGGATTTATGAGTGTGTGTGTGATGTGTGTTCAATTTAGCAAAACAGTAATTATCATGATATATAAAAACAAAATATCCTAAAAATGCAACTAAGCCAGTATATTAATGTGGAGGAAAAAAAACCAAAAACCTCCACAGTAGAAGGCATGAGATCTAATTTCAAAAACAAGGCCCAGGGAACTCTGCACAATATTCTGTAATAACCTAAATGGGCAAAGAATTTGAAAAAGAACGTGTATACATATAAGTGAATTGCTTCTCTGTACATCTGAAACTAACACAACATTGTTAACTAACTATACTCCAATATAAAATGAAAATTAACAACAAATACATATTAAAATGGAGCACAAAATAAATCTCTAATAAGAGCATTTTTTAGCTGTGTAACAAGTTTCAAGCTCTACCATACCACAGAGCCACCACTAATGCTCGAATGGATTAACAGCCTCTATTTTCTGTCTCTCAGATCCATTTCCCATAATCCATCTAAAGAGATATTTTAAAAACTCAAGTCAGGTCATGTCATACCTCCATTAAAATCCTACAATGGGTCCCCAGTGCTCTCAGGAGAAAGCTATCACATAAGGCCATATTTTATTTTTTAAATCAGTGCACAGGAGGCCATGTAATAAAGATGTCATAATTTATTTGACTACTTCCCTATTAATAGACATTTGGCTTGTTTCCAATTTTTGGCTATGAAAAACAACAATGCATGCCTTTCTGGACACCTGGGTGAGCATTTCTCTAAGAGTGGAATCACCAGGTTGAAGGAAGAATATTTACAGTTATAATTTTCACATATACGACCAAATTGCCCCTCAAAATGGCTTTGTCAATTTATACCTTCCCATTTAGCACACAGGGCTTTCTTTCCTAGATCCAACCACATGGTGTGTGCATGCTTGCTAAGTCACTTCAGTCATGTCTGACTCTTTGCAAACCTACGGACTGCAGCCTACTAGGCTCCTCTGTCCATGGTATTCTCCAGGCAAGAATACTGGAGTGGGTTGCCATGGCCTCCTCCTCCAGGGATCTTCCCAGCCCAGGGATCGAACCTGTGTCTCATATCTCTAGCATTGGCAGGCAGGTTCTTTCCCATTAGTGCCACCTTTGTAGCATAAAAACTAAAGAAATATTTTTGGTGTAATTTCCATTACACCCTAGTTGCCAGTGAGATTGAATCTCTCTCATAACTCTGTTGAATGCAATTTGCCCATTTGTCTGTTAAGTTGCAATTACTGAAGTACAATTATTAAGTATGGATGTGAGAGTTGGGTCAAAAAGAAGGCTGAGCACTGAAGAATTGATGCTTTTGAACTGTGATTCTGGAGAAGACTCTTGAGAGTCCTTTGGACTGCAAGGAGATGAAACCAGTCAATCCTAAAGGAAATCAACCCTGAATATTCACTGGAAGGACTGATGCTGAAGCTGAAGCTTCAATACTTTGGCCACCTGATGCAAAGAGTCGACTCAGTGGAAAAGACAGAAAGATTGAGGGCAGGAGAAGAAGGGGGCAACAGAGGATGAGAGGGTTTGATGGCATCACCGACTTGATGAACATGAGTTTGAGCAAACTCTGAGAGACAGTGAAGGACAGGGACACCTGGCGTCCATGGGGTCGCAGAGTCAGACACGACTTAGTGACTGAACAACAACAAAATATTAAAGATATTTTCCCCTGATTTCTTGCCTATCTTTTAATTTTATCATTTACTGTATAGAAATGCTTACTCTTTGGTAGCAAAATTTATCAAAAAATCCTGTTGGCCTTTTGATTAAGATTATATTGACAATATGGAATAATAGGTGGAAAGTTGACATTAGCATGATATTAAACTGTCTACAAAGGGATGTGTTATGTTTTATGATTTAAATATATCTTCTATATTTTTCAAAAAATCAGCTTTCATCCTAAAGATCCTATACATTTGTTACTAGATTTATTTGTTGGTATATGTATTTGCTTAGTTTCTATTGTGAATGGGATCTTTTTCTATTACTTTCATTTAAAGTCTTTTTCTGTTAATTTTAGTTTTGATGGAATCTTGCACCTGGCTCATACCCCTTAGTTTTTCAGTTAATTCTCCTGTACTTGTATACTTGTCTGTATTTTGTACCAGAATAAAACTTTCATGAGAAAGGAGATGACGTCTATCTTTTCACTGTTATGTTCCCACTACCTAGCATAGATCCTGGCACACAGTGGGGAGTCAATAAACATTTGCTGAACTGAATAGAATTTAAAATGTAAATTCACATATGAGTGTCAATGCATGTTCATTCCTCTCTATGATGGTCAAACTTTTTTAATGGAATGAACTTAACATTCTACTATCTTAAGACTTATTAACCTATTAAAATACATATGAAAATTAAAAACACTTTGCTAATCACTAGCCCAAAGAGAAAAGAAAAACTCCAAATAAGTCAATTTAAGAATAAGAAAGATTAGAACACTACACACTAGAAAGGGAAGAATAAAACGAATTAACAAATAAGTTTAGCAATTAGAGAAATCAGAACAACAACAACCCCAAAGATGGCCACACCCTACGAAATGCAGAATAAAGGAATACAATTAAAGCCAGAAATAGAAAACATAAAAATAGGAGCAATTAATCATTCAAGCATATTTTTGTTCATGTGGGGGCGGGGGGAGGAGCTCACCAAACCAAAATGAAACACAGCAACAATGAAGCAGACAAAATGTTAGCAAACCAGTCAAGGTGGGGAAAAAAGAAAAATGAGGAATGAAAAGGGCAAGAGAACATTACATACAACTCTATGCTAAAAAAGGTGAAAAAGAAAATCAGTGTAGGACTGATTGTAGGACTATATTACAAAAATTGACTCAAAATGAAAACTGATATGCATATAAGCAATTGAAAAGGTTATTACACCATTTCCTCTTAAAAGACTCTATGCAAGAAAGCTTCTTAGCAGTCAACTCAACCTTGTGAGAAACAATTAACCTCATGCTAGAGAAATAGATCCAGAGCATCGAAAAATATGGCAAATTTCCCCATTAGATTTTTAGGAAGTCAGCATTACTATCATTAGAAAAAAAACTGAGAAAATAATATGAAAAAGGAAGATGAAAGATGAGGTATCTTAACCTCAATACAGTGTAACATGTTGGATAAAACGGCAGGTTCTGGAGCTGGAATCCCAGTTGGCCACTCACAGTTGACCTTTGAGTGGCACAGGCATTAGGAGTAGCGACCCTCCGTGCAGCTGAAAATCCTTGAGTAACTTTAGTCTTTCCTCCACATCTGTGGTTCTGTGTCTGCAGATTCAGCCAGTTGTGAATCGTGCAGTACTGTAGGACGGATTTATTAGGAGGAAAAAAAAATCCACATAGAAGTGGACCTATGCAACTTGAATGCATGTTGTTTGAGCATCAGCTGTGCTAGTTATGTCACTTTGAGTGAGTTATTTTCCTCTGTGATGCCCCAAACTGTGAGGATTAAATAAAATAATCCTCGTAAAGCATTTAGTATAATGGCAGCCACAATATTTTAAGGGGATGACTGTGGACAGTCCTCCCTTGAAAATATGTAAAATTATGCATTTTGTCGGTATGTCAATTTTTCTGAGAGGAAGGCTAATAGTTTTCATGAGATTTTCAAATGAATCATGACTTCCTCCAAATTAAGACCCACTGTTACACATTAATCTTACTTTAGAGTACAGATGTAGAAAATCGGGATGCAATATAAGCAAAATAAATACAACAGCACATTAGAAGAATCATTCATCGGTACCCCCAAAATTAATCTTTGAAATTGAAGACTATACTTTGGTGAGAATGTACAGTGGTCAGCTTTTCTAGAAAACAATTCCCCAGTATCTATCATGAACCTTTAACTGAGTAATATTTACAGTCTTTAACCTAATAATTGTGCTTCCAGAAATACATTTACTGAAAATGGCCACTGGGACCAAAAAATGTGTGTTATATGATGCTTATTATGGGGTAATTTATAATAACAAGACATGAGAAACAATCTGAGTGTCCAACAATAGAGGAATAGCCAGCAAACTGATGCATCCATTCCAGGTTTAGTGTGTAGCCATTCCTGACTTCACGAACTTGAAAGACACAAATGATGTTCACAATGTAATTTTTTAAAATTAACTTGTATACAGAGTATAATGCCAGCATGATAAAATAAAGGAACATAAGCTAAAGGAAGTAAATACACAAAAAAGTGCTAATGGTTAACTCTGGGTGGTGGGATTATGAGTGATTAATTCTCTTCCTTGCCTTCCTCCCTCCTTTACAGATGCTCTACAACAGGTATTTTTAAAACAATCATGTAAAACTCATTTAATAAACATATCTTACTAAGAGGGGCTTCCCAGGTGGCTCAGTGGTAATGGTTCACCTGGAACAGGTGAAGCAGGTTCAGTCTCTGGGTCGGGAAGACCCCCTGGAGGAGGAACTGGCCACCCACTCGAGTATTCTTTCCTAGAAAATCCCATGGACAGAGGAGCCTGGCGGGCTACAGACCATGGGGTCCCAAAAGAGTCGGGTATGACTGAGCGACAAGCACACACACATCTTACTAATAAAAGTGAGCAAACAAATGGATCATCAGAACTACCACTCCCCATTTTGTAACTTTTGCTTATAAAATTGTTTCAGCTTTCTATTTAATATTATGATAATTAAAGAATACTGCCAATGAATGACAAGAATTGCAAACAGACCAGTACCTTACAACTCTCCTACGCAGTGAATTAATGTTGGCTAAAAGCAATATAGTCTGTTTCGGTAGGTTATGGTAGCAATACTTTCTCAGCCTCTGTAAACAGCAGGAAGTTTTTTCCCTATCTTTCCTGTGAAAACAGTGAAACATATTCATGGCCTCAGAAATATTTTAGAAACTGGGTCATGATTTTTTGCTCCAAACTTCACGAAGTAGAAGGGAAACCTAAAAAAAATCCTTAAGTAGGTAATATGCATGAAACAAGATGACTAATAAAACTATTAATTCTTTTGCAATCTTCCTTCATAACTCTGGCCTTATATAATATTAAACGATTTCCTGGTCAACCAGCCCATCTTCTGTGACAGTGTGGTACGGCCCCGATGATCACCTCGGGTGATCGGGCATGCTTTTAGGCACCTTATCAGACAAACTAAGCTTCACATGCATGCGCCAACAGGTCATTAGCTACTCTCATTCTTACTTTTGTTCCCTCACTGGTAGGTACGTGTTCATCTACATCTAGCAAAAACTTGATGGCTTTTCTATCTTGTTTTTTTTCTTCATCTTGTCAGAAGACTGACAAGGCCACCGAGGGTTAGGCTGGGTGAGATACGAGGTCTCAGCGGGGACACAGGGGCACAACATTGGTATCGACATTGCTGTCATGGGGTGGACTTTGTAAAACATTCTAATCTCATATATATTTTTAATGTCCAACTTGTAGACCATCTTATTTTGTTTCTTCCTGTATTCCTTTCATTGGGATAAAAACTGTTCTGTGTAGGTTCCTTCTTTCTCTAAACAAATAATTTATTGCCTCTCACGTGGATTTCTCACGAGTCCTCACTGATTTGGAACTTTGTCTTATAGCCCAAGATATCTAGTCAAATCATATCTGCTCTTCTCTCAGGTAGGAAAGAATACTTACATATTTATGTTTTGGGGAAGGAGGATATTTGTAAAGAGGAAAAAGGAATCTCTGAGAAAAAGACGAAAGAGAGAGAGAGAGGGTCGAACAGGAGTAGAAACCAAGATGGAGAGAGAGAAAAATACCATAAGTGCTCTGGGTTTGGAGTTAAATATATTACCTAAAAGAAAGCTTCTGAAAGCCTGCTATCTACCTGGGCTATGGAGACATTAGAAATTGTTTCTATAGCTCTTTTAAATCACCCTGATTTCAGAATATTCCCTTTAGCCCTTAGAAACCGATGGCATGCATTTTATTTTGAAATTACTATCAACTTTTCCTAACTGTGGGGTATTACTTTCTGATTTGTAAGACAACAGCTTTGAGTCCAAGGAAAGGTACACTTACAAGAATGTCTTCGTATGTAGCTCTGTCAATTAAGCATTAAAGGTTCTTCCCCAAAGTGACTCAAAACTAATCTCTCTGTAGCCTCCACGTGTTGTTTGTAGAGCATCTGCTCAAACGAGTTGTCTTCCAGGCTGGCTGACACTTGACAACCCTGATGATGATCCCATCTTGCTTTAATCTCAAATGCCCTTCATAAGCGTCACTGATGAAGCAGCTTGAGTGCCCGGATGTTACCCGCATGGAATTCGGTTCTTCACCAAGAGTAGAAAGTTGAGTTCAATGGTGTGAGAAGTCTCTTATCTTCTCAAAGGATATACTGACTGACTTCATTTCATCTTCTGCTTCTGTTCTCAAGCCACGAGTCAGCATGCTTCCTTCAGTCACCTGCAGTCTGTGGCTACAGACAGGATACATCCCACACATACAGCCTGGATAGAACCGCACCACACCTCAGGCTTACTGTCAAGCATTAATGCGCCACCAACTGTGCACAGCCGTTTATAATCCAGCACACCTTCTAGGCTATGTCTAGCATCTATCACACATGACAGAGTCGAGGGTTTCTGAAGACACCTGTAGCAGGCAATGTAAGAAGGCCTCAGAAACTCACCCATGTGCTCTGACATCAGCTTGCAGGCCCTTGTGTCTCCTTGAGCAAGGCGCATAATGCCTCATGGCGAATACAGTTTATTAAATTAAATCAAATAGAATCTCTAACAGTCCTGATTTACTTCAATGGCAGAGAAGAACATGTTAGATAAGGTCTGTCAACTGGCCATCCATGTAAACATACTCAGGAGTTTGGTCCCTTAATCAGTTTACAAGCTTTGCAGTAGTCCTCTGAGAGGGTACATTCACACGGTGTCAAAGGGAGGCCACAGAATAGAGTACAGAGACCATAAAACTGTTGTGAGAAGTGCATATTCTTGGCCACAATGAGGCCTAAGATTGTTAAATAATTCTAGTAGCCTAGGCAGAATGACAAAGTTTAGTAGCCATTGCTAGGTAAGATCATCATGTCTATTATAAACTAGCTGCTGTCCTTGTTTCTAAGCTAATTAAATATTTTCTGGTATTAAATAGCCCTTCCATGGTTCATATGAATTAGTTATGGTTACTTTTAGCAGCACTTTCATTACAAGTGATTAAGTCAATCAACCGTCAGCTTTGACAGCGCATTTGGAAGAAATATTTTAGAAAAGCAATTCAAAAATTAAAATTGAACAGCATTACAACTCAAACTCCTCCCCTGGCTCAAAAACTCCACAAAAACTAAACCCAAATTCATAAGAACTAGAGGACAAACAGCTTAAAATAGCCCATAGGATATGCATAGCTTGGCAAACCACAGCACCTCTCTATTTTTCTGTTTCACATGACTCTCACCTACATTATCACATTTGTTTCTCATGACAATCATCTGAAGTTCAGATGGCCTTCTATATCTGTGGGTTCTGCATTAGCAGATTCAACCAACTGCAGGTCAAAAATATTTGGAAAAAGAATTCCAGAAAGATCAAAAAAGCAAAGCTTGAATTTTATGTATGCCTGGAAACTGTTAGATAGCATTTTCATTGTATTTACAATTATTTGCATAGCACTTACATTGTATTAGGTATTATTAAAATCTAGAGA
Source organism: Giraffa tippelskirchi (assembly GCF_054371585.1). Classification (NCBI taxonomy): domain Eukaryota; kingdom Metazoa; phylum Chordata; class Mammalia; order Artiodactyla; family Giraffidae; genus Giraffa; species Giraffa tippelskirchi. Next base: position 149,858,381 of record NC_137282.1, read on the forward strand.
CCATTTAAAGTACACAGGAGGATGTGTGTATTTTATATGAAAATACTATGCCACTTTTATATACGGGACTTGAGCACCCACAGATTTTGGTGTGGATATTATGTGTGTGTGTGTGTGTGTGTGTGTCTGCATGCGCGTGCGCATGCATTCTGGAATTCCCAAGGATACCAGGGCATGACTATATTATCTCCAGGAAACTGGAAAGGAAACCAAGTCTCTCAGAGGTTAAGGGATATGCTCCTAGTCACCCGGGCTTACCCAATGGCTCAGCAGTAAAGAATCTGCCTGCAAATGCAGGAGCCATGGGTTTGATCCCTGGGTCGAGAAGATTCCCTGGAGAAAGAACTGGCAACCCACTCCAGTATTCTTGCCTGGACAATTCCATGGACAGAGGAGCCTGGCAGACTACAGTCCATGGGATTGCAGAGAGTCAGAGATGACTGAGCATGCACACATGCATAGCCAGTTGTATGGGTTTTATATCTTCCACCCTCATAATAGACCGGTACTGATGCAGACAATAAACAGAAGTTTAGTAGCAACATATGAGATAGTCAAAGTATGGTACCCAGCATAGCTTCTGCTTCAAAATCACTGTAGATAGTGATCGTAACCATGAAACTAAATGACACTTGCTCCTTGGAAGAAAAGCTATGACAGCTTTTCTAGACACTGTATTAAAAAGCAGAGACAAAGGTCCAGCAAAGCTTTGCCAACAAAGGTCCGTATGGTCAAAGCTATGGTTTTTCCAGTAACCATGAATGGATGTGAGAGTTGGATCATAAAGAAAGCTGAGTGCCGAAGAATGGATGCTTTCAACTGTGGCAGTGGAGAACAGTCTGCGGGAGGAGAAGGGGACAACAGAGGATGAGATGGTTGGATGGGATCGCTGACTCAATGGACATAAGTATGAGAAAACTCCAGGAGATGGTGAAAGACAGGGAAGCCTGGCGTGCTACAGTCCATGGGGTCGCAAAGAGTTGGACACGACTTAGCAACTCAACAACAACAACAACAACAACAACCTCCACTGAAGTTATTTAATTATTCCTCTATTTTAAAAACCCATACTCCCAATAGTTCACAGCAGGTCTACATTTTTCTTTTCCAATAATAATTTTTGACTATGTTCTCTTTGATTAGCCTATTGAAAGCTAAGCTTTTGTCCATCTGAAGATTTTTCTGAAGTTAAATTCGAAATGAGGACAATATACTTGTAGTAGTATTTAATTTGGCTGATGACTAGTGTATCAAAGGACGTGGCCCATCAAAAGGGATGAAGGCAATTAGCCTTTAACAAAACTTCCATGTGAGGAGTGGAACCCTCTCCTCTGCCGCTCCTGTGAGTCCACCCCCCTGCGTGCCTGCCACATCATACCATCTGCTTTATGTTATCCTCAATCTCCTTTTCCTGCCTTAAAACTGGCAGGAGGATATTCTTTACAAAGCCCAAACCCAGTCACCTAAAGCCTTTTAATGGGTGCCCCATCACTTTATCATAGAATAAAGTCCAAACTCCTCTCCTCGCAGTTTTCACCTCTCTTTACTCTTACGTGTAGCAGCTCCTTTGGGGGCAATACTGGAAAACTACACAAAGTTCCCTGAACTTCGTAGGCTCTCTCACACTTCTATACCCCCACATTGACTTCTTTTCCCTAATTCAACTGTCAGGTCAACTCCTAATAGTAGTTAAAGTTAATTCTGTGCCAGGCATTGTCCTAAGTGCTCAGCGAGTATAACATGAGTCATTTCAAATGTGTAACACTTAGAAAAAATTGTAAGAGGTAAGGACTACATTTACCCTCCATTTACTTAGGAGAAAGCTACCTGCGCAGGCAGGTTAAGTTACTTTCTGAAGGTCACGCAGGTGGTAAATGGAAGCACTAGGATATGAATCCGGGCAGTCTGCTTCCAGAATGTCCTCCTAAGCTCTGAACTAGACTTTAGGTTCAGCTCAGGTTTCCCTTCCCCTGTGAAATGTCCCTTCAGTCGCCTGCCTGCCCCAGTCTTCAGGTAGCTAAGGCCCTCCCTCTTGACAGTTATCACCCTGACGGCGTTCTACCCACTCTTTGGTAAGTGTTCTGTGGTGCGCTGCACTGACCCCCACCAGCCTCCCTGTCTGGGACAGTGACCTCTGTCCTCTTCACCCTCTCCTCAGTATCTGCCACAAGCTTGGCAACAATCCATTCTGAAGAAATGCATTTTGCTTGAATAAAATGAAAAATATTCTTCCAATGGGACCAGTACATCAACACAACAATTTATTTATCTAGTCTCTTCTGATGGTTCTCAAATCTGAGTGTTTTTTAGTAGTTCCTTCCCCATAAGGCAATATCAAGAAATTTGATATAATTATGAAAATAAAAAGAACCTACCAGCTTATTTATCATGTCAGACTGTTCTGAGAAAATAAAAACAATCTGATATTTTGATTAGTAATCAGGTATTTTTTTGGCTCTTTTGTTTAGACCCCTAAACAATACTATTGATACTTCTTTTACTTTACTACCACACAAAAACTTGAGCACCAATTTTAGGTGAGCTGGGCAACAAAGAAACTGATTTTAGGAGTGGAGTGATTGCTCAGACACTCTTAGAAGAGTTGAATGATTTAAATAAGAACGAGGTGGTCCCACCCCTCATGAAAGAGAAAGTAGAAGGGAGCGGATGTAAGAAGTGTTCTTTGCTGCTGCCAAAGCTATGGTCAGTACCTTTGCAACAGGGTTTTAATCAGGAAGGAAGTTTGCTCCTCTGAAGGGTCACTTGGAGAAGGAAGAAAGAAAGTGCTTCCATCCTGCTTAGCCACATCTTAGCTGTCTGTTCCGTTCATTTCAGTTCAAAAAAATCTTCCGAGTGTGTGCCAAGGTCACAAAGATGAAGAAGCCAGATTCCTTACCTTGTGGAACTTTCCAGCTTAGTGATGGCGACAGAGGTAAAAAAAGATTCTTTCTGATATAATATGCCCATGCTCTTGAGGAAAGCAGTGAGCACAAGTGTGGAACACAAGAGACTGGTACGGTGATGGTGAAGCTGGTAGTCAAGTGTCAAGGAGGAATAAAAATTCATCAGATTTCAACACTGCTAATTATTAGAGAACTGTAAATCGAAACTACAATGAGGTATTACCTGACGCTGGTCAGAATGGCCATCATCAAAAAGTCTACAAACAACAAATGCTGGAGAGGGTGTGGAGAAAAAGGAACCCTCCTACACTGTTGGTGGGAATGTTAATTGGTGTAGCCACTATGAAAAGCAGTAATTCACTTTTTAAAAAAAGAAAAAAAAAAAATCAAACCTCCCCAAATTAATCAGGTTTACAAAGGTGGAAGAGCTGGTTCAAGCAGAAAAGAAGCCATAGAAGAGGAAAGGGCATTCTGATCCAGTCTCAGGATTGAGAACTTTTTGACCCTGTGCTTATGAATATAAGTTTCTTGGTTTATATTATACCATCATTGATGTATTTTTCCCCAGCCAGTACTTTTAGGAACAAATGCCACCCAGCCAATTGAATTTTGAGACAGGAAATGGTAAGAGATGATGGAAAGTAGAGGGGGCCAGTTCAGGCCTTTGGGTTGTAGTGAAGCATAGATACCAGTGAGTATTATAAGGGTATTAGAGCAGGAATACTAGGAAAATTGGGGAAGGGGGCAGATGAAGCTTCTAAAAAAAGAAATAAAACCAGTTTGTTTATAAGGTTAACCACTTTTTTTTTTTAAATTTTACAAGTAGGGGCATACTTTCGTGAAGATTTAATATTTATGATCATAATCATTTCAAAATAGGAAGTCACTTTAAAAAGTATCTCTTCAATAGTGATTTTAAATTTGCTGTATTCTACTGTCCTTATGTTAGATTGGTAAAAACATCACCCTGGACCAGCACTGAAGGCTTAAGAGCACTGGGACAGACCATCCTGGGAGTATAATTTAGACAGAGCTACAGAGGCAAGACTGCGAGCCACAAGCCCAGCTAATTAAAACCATAGAATCAGTATAAGACCACAAAGTTTATGATAAGATTTGCTTGAGAACGCAATTCCATATGCCTTTTCCTGATATTCATCTAACAAACGTCTGTGGTTTACAAGCCTCCATGGAGTAAGGATTTTGGCACTCGGTTGGAGAACCATTAAGGGTTCTGAATGGTAGGGACTAAGGTGGAAGAGAAACAGGCAAGGAAAGAGCAAAAGGTGGTGACTTGAAATCAAGGGCTACTCCGTCCCCAAACCACACAGGGCTCCTCTGTGGCTCCGCGTTGGTGTTTGTTTCATGTTACTGTGAAGACCAAGAGGCCAGGGTGCAGCTCAAAGAGGCGAGGAATGTACGGGAGGCCTCTGCAGTGTTGTGAGGTGTGAAGTGGCACAGGGTATTACAGAAACCCCAGGAAGAAGCCAGATGCAACCAGGGCCAAGAAACCACCACGTCAGCTTCTGCCATCTGGAGAGAAGTGTCTTTCTCACAAGGCGGAACCAGTGAGGAGTAGAGAGGAGGAGAAAAGGGCCATTTGCTGGCCCCCTACATCAGGCAGGAATTTAAGGCCAAACTCTGTGAGTTTCGTCAGACAGATGCCCTGACTTCACTCTGTGGGTGTGGTGAGTCCACCCTGATGTGCTCAGGTGTGACACAGGAAATGTGACATCAACAGTCTTATTCCAGGTCCATGAGAACAAACAGGTGGCACAGAAACTACAAATGTGATGCTCAGCCTGACTGATCGCTGCAGTCTTGCTTTTATTTTCAACACGAGAGCATAAGCTCCATTAAACAGAATTCATCCAACTTAAATCCTCGGCCAGGGCTGCTGCTGCTGCTGCTGCTGCTAAGTCGCGTCAGTCGTGTCCGACTCTGTGCGACCCCATAGACGGCAGCCCACCAGGCTCCCCCGTCCCTGGATTCTCCAGGCAAGAAAACTGGAGTGGGTTGCCATTTCCTCCTCCAGTGCATGAAAGTGAAAAGTGAAAAGTCAAAGTGAAGTCGCTCAGTCGTGTCCAACTCTTCGAGACCCCATGGGCTGCAGCCTACCAGGCTCCTCCATCCATGCAGTTTCCCAGGCAAGAGTACTGGAGTGGGGTGCCATTGCCTTCTGGTTGTATGCAAAACAGTGGAATGAACTTCATGGTTCTGAGCCCCATTTACTCCCTTTCCATGACAGCTTTTGGTTTCAGGGTCTCTTAAATTTTAAAATGCTGCCTCTCTTGGGGAAATATTTATTTTCATGATCCCAAAGAGATGCAGCTTTATGGGGAATAAGGAGACCGTAAGGAGATAGGATGGGAGCTTCCCAGATGGCTCAGTGGTAAAGAGTCTGCCTACATTCAATGCAGGAGACTCAGGTTTGATTCCTGGGTAGGGAAGATCCCCTGGAAGAGGAAATAGCAACCCACTTGAGTATGCTTGCCTGGAAAATTCCATGGACAGAGGAGCCTGGTGGGCTATAGTCCATGGGGTCACAAAGAGTTGGACAAAACTGAGCATACATGTGGAGAAGGAGATGGCAACCCACTCCAGTATTCTCGCCTAGAGAATTCCGTGGACAGAGGAGCCTGATGGGCTGCTGTCCATGGGGCTGTACAGAGTCAGACAGGACTGAAGCGACTTAGCAGCAGCAGCAGCAGAGCATACATGACCACACGCAAGGAGACAGGACAGGACAGGAAGTATCACCTATCTGTTGCCCTGACAACCATGCCACTAGGAAAGGCTTTGGATGCTTCTCTTCTGGGAGAAAACTGTAAATTAAGGCTCATAATCATAGAGGCAAAATTTCAAGGAATTTTGTGGGGACAGTAAAGTTCAGTACCTTACAATATCCACAGAGAGAATTTCAGTACCAAATATATTAATGCACAGGAAAAAAAGTCCTAAAAAATCAAAGATACCACACTCACTGACACTCTTCAGATGGCATTTTTAAAAACAAAGGTTGAAACTGCAAGGACACAATGTTTAACCAAAAGACGGCTGTTCAGTCTTCCAAACCATTCCCGAATTCATGCTGCCGAATTCTGGAGCTGTTTCAGTGTGTTTCTTGAGTCAATAATCAAATTGAAAACCTTTCTAAGATTTTAAATCGGTCTGGCAAATTAGTTGCTCACATTTTTGGAATATGAAACCAATCTCTCCCTTCCTACCAAAGCACATCTCCATCTCCAATGACGACTTCCTGCAATTAACACTGTTTCAAGAAAAATATCAGCATAAATTAGGGAACTCAGGCAAGCAGTGTCTTCTTACTTATTAAAAGCCTCATGCTAGGCACAATAGGTACTCGCATTTAAGTGCTGAATTAATGAAAATGGCACTATGTACTTTCCATTCAAACACATCTTTTCCTTTGCACCGTAGTTTAACTTCTTTCTAAATGTGGCTTTTAGTAGAAAATGACAACAATTATGAGCCCTTTGAGATTTAAAATCTGAAACTCAAATTATCCAGCCTTAATAAAAGCCTAATAAATTCCTTTATGTGTTATATTATGTCTGCTTAATTACTCCAATCCCATAATGGCAGCAAAGGAGAAGCAGAGTTTATAGTCAGATTTACAGAAGAGTGATTTTTGAGACTCTTTCCTCTAAATTTAATTTTCATGTGTACAATGAAAAACATATATTCAGAAACATTATAAACCTGAAACTAAGATTGCTTCTATTAATATATTAAGTGGACAAATTCTCTTGAAAGGCAAAAAGTGATTAAAACCACCCCAAAGTTCTTTATCACAAAACAGTATATTCTCAGTTTGGGGAGCATCTCTTCATTATTGCTAACAGTTTATCTCCTGCACTGATGGTCCAACTTGCTTGCTGGAACTACCATTTCAATAGTGTATTTCTACAGAACATAAATAATCTTTTAGTGAAGCAGGAAGTCACTGTTACTTAGAAAATGGCCTCTGCTTATTTGCTGCTGTTTAGGAAAAAAATAGCAAGCAACATTATTTTCGTTCTGATAATGTCAATCTTATACAGTATCTTTGGAGGGGACAAAAAAATGTAGCCTCGTCAAGTATGGGAAGAAGATGGGCCCATTTATATAAGGTTTCCACAATCTCTTAGCTTAGAGGAGTGGGGTAATTCATTATTCTGCACTTGTGACACACAAACTGAGCTGGTGACGCCAAAAGGTCATTCTCTGTCCACCTTGACCCCACCTTCACCATATCCCCTAGGCTTCCTGTGTTACAATTGACTCCTATTTTTCCTAAACTTGCATTTTCTAATTAACAGCTATTTTCTTGACTGAATTAGCCACTGTTTAAGTAAATATATATATGTATTCAAAAATTACAGTGAATAAAAAAATAGTTTTTTTCCCTCCTTGAAACTAAAAGATGAAAGAAAAATGAAAAGGTAGCATGCTCAGATGTCATCTTAAAGCCAAAAGATTCTTACTGATCTTTCCCTGGAATCCTCAAGCCTAGGTCTAAGTGTGGTTTAAAGTGGATCTACAAAACTGTTTACAGACCACAATCATGCCACATACCGCCCAGATCGGCAAAGCAATCCCTGAGAGAACTGTCACAAATGGACAAAAGCAAAAGGTAACCCAAAACTACAGGGACAGATCCTGTACATCTGGTGTCACGGTGTCTTTTTCTTTTTTAACATCTCTTGTTCTGAAAATACACAATATGAAAATAATCAGGTCTCATTGGAAGGATCTTTTTCAAGAGGTGCTAGGAAGTCAATAATCTCCCTCTCTTGTCTCTTATGGAAACATATCCTCGAACCCGATCCATGCTGCTTGAAACTAGAGGGAATTTTTTGATTCCTTGGTGGCTCTGACAGTAAAGAGTCTGCCTGCAATGTGGGAGACCTGAGTTCGATCCCTGGGTTCGGAAGATCCCCTGGAGAAGGAAATGGCAACTCACTCCAGTATTCTTTTTTTGTTTTTTTAATAAATTTATTTATTTTAGTTGGGGGCTAATTACTTTACAATATTGTAGTGGTTTTTGCCATATATTGACATGAATCAGCCATGGGTTTACATGTGTTCCCCATCCTGAACCCCCCTCCCACCTCCCTCCCCATCCCATCCCTCTGGGTCATCCCATTGCCCTGGCCCTGAGCATTTGTCTCATGCATAGAACCTGGAATGGTGTTCTGTTTCACATATGATAATATACATGTTTCAATGCTATTCTCCCAGAACGTCCCACCCTCACCTTCTCCCTCAGAGTCCATAAGACTGTTCTATGCATCTGTGTCTCTTATTCTGTCTCGCATATAGGGCTATCGTTACCATTTTTCAAATTCCATATGTATGCATTAGTATACTGTATTGGTGTTTTTCTTTCTGGCTTACTTCACTCTGTATAATGGGCTCCAGTTTCATCCATCTCAATAGAACTGATTCAAATGTATTTTTTTTAATGGCTGAGTAATATTCCATTGTGTATATGTACCACAGCTCCCTTATCCATTCGTCTGCTGATGGACATCTAGGTTGCTTCCATGTCCTGGCTATTGTAAACAGTGCTGCGATGAACATTGGGGTACACGCGTCTCTTTCAATTCTGGTTTCCTCCGTGTGTATGCCCAGCAGTGGATTGCTGGGTCATATGGCAGTTCTATTCCCAGTTTTTTAAGGAATCTCCACGCTGTTCTCCATAGTGGCTGTGCTAGTTTGCATTTCCACCAACAGTGTAAGAGGGTTCCCTTTTCTCCACACCCTCTCCAGCATTTATTGCTTGTAGACTTTTGGATAGCAGCCATTCTGACTGGTGTGAAATTGTACCTCACTGTGGTTTTGATTTGCATTTCTCTAATAATGAGTGATGTTGAGCATCTTTTCATGTGTTTGTTAGCCATCTGTATGTCTTCTTTGGAGAAATGTCTGTTTAGTTCTTTGGCCCAGTTTTTGATTGGGTCGTTTATTTTTCTGGAATTAGCTGCAGGAGTTGCTTGTATATTTTTGAGATTAATTGTTTGTCTGTTGCTTCGTTTGGTGTTATTTTCTCCCATTCTGAAGGCTGTCTTTTCACCTTGCTTATAGTTTCCTTTGTTGTGCAAAAGCTTTTAATTTTAATTAGGTCCCATTTGTTTATTTTTGCTTTTATTTCCAATATTCTGGGAGGTGGGTCATGGAAGATCCTGCTGTGATTTATGTCGGAGTCACTCCAGTATTCTTGCCTGGAAAATCCCATGGACAAAGGAGCCTGACAGGCTATAGTCCATAGGGTCACAAAGAGTTGGACACAACTGAGTGACTTTGCTTTCACTTTCTTTTTGAAATTCAAACCCTGTTTGGAGCAGGGATTTTAATTTTTAAAAGGCTAGTCTATACAGCAGACTACAAAACGAATATACAAAGAAAGCAAGTTCTCAACAGTGATAATTAAGTGAATCAGGTGTCACTGTTAAGAGTGATTATCTGTAAAGGACAGGTTTGTGGTTGCGAGGGGGAGAGGGAGGGAGGGATGGGTTGGGAGTTTGGGGTTAGAAGATGCAAACTATTATATACAGAATGCCTAAACAACAAGGTCCTATTGTACAGCACAAGGAACTGTGATGTATCCTGTGAGAAACCATAATGGAAAAGAATATAAAAAATGTATACATATGTATAACTGAATCACTTTGCTGTACCGCAGAAATGAACACAACATTGTAAATGTACTACACTTCAATTGATAAAAAAAAAGAGTGGATATCTGTGAAAACTGTAAACCAGGGTGACTGAGGATATACTTTCATAAAACAGAAAATACTACAGATATGGTTGTCTTCATTCCATTCTCCTACAAGCTTCCACTGAGCATGTACCATATGCCAGGCTTTGGGCTGGGCTCTGCTGACATGGAACTCAGTCTAGTGAGGGAGATGAACTGTGATCAAACAATGACACAAGTATAACATGGTAACTCGGACGCATGTTTAAGAGGCGTGTCACCTGTTATTAACAAGGATGGTGATCTGGCCTTGGCAGACAGGTCTGGGAAAGGTTCTCTAAGGAAGCTCTGGGGTGAGATCACAAGGTAACTAGGAGCTAATGGGGTAAAAAAAAAAAAAGGGTGAGCAGAGCATTTTGGGCAGAGAAACAGCACAGAAGGAGCAAGGCTTGCATGAGGGAGCAGAAGGCAAGGTGTGCTCAGAGCAGAGAGCCGGGGACGCGTGGGGAGAGATTCAGCTTCATGTACAGAAGGACTCAGTTTCAAAGAGAGAAGTGATATGATCAGATGTATTGGTATGCAAGATCATTCTAGTTTCCCTTCAGTGAAAAGATCTGAGAGGGAAACAAGAATGAATGCAGAGGGATGAGTGAGCAGGTGACTGCTGAAGTCTAGGTGAGAGAAGCGGGCTGCTCTGGTCAAAGATTTTAAGGAGAAATATACAAATGCTTCCTCGAATCAGGGTGGTATTTTTCACTACTGGCAGATTTTCTCTTACCTGAACAAGAGAAGTTGCATTCTATCCTAGCAATGAAAGCATCTTTTGGCAGCACAAAACTTCATCCCAGAAAGACAAGTCATATATAATTACATGTATGATTACTGTCATATAAAACCAAAAATACATAATTATGTACACATGTGTCTAATTAAAAAAAATAAAGTCTAGAAGTTGAAGATTTTAAATATCCAGTGAGAAATTCATGTGCATATTTAGCTATTCTAGATTGAGTTTTAAAGGATACAAGATTCCTATTTATCCAAATTAAATCACTCAGATTACAGATTGGATACTTGTAGTTAGTGATGAAATGGACACTGAATTTCTAGACTTATACTGTCAGTACTTTCATGAATGCTATCACACATGATTTGCTTGTGGTTTTTCACTGCTCAAAAGAAGGGTGATGGAAATATGTAAGACACTACCAGGCAGCCATAAAATGGAGCACACTTTTGCGGTGTGGTGAGGGAAGCAGTGGGGCATAAACCTGAGCTTTAGCAAAAGGGTTAACCAGTGCCTGCAGCCTTCATCTCGTGCATTTCAGAGTTTCCCTCAGAGTAAAGCAGGAACAGCATATCAGATCCCTGCAGATGCTGAGAGCTGAAGGTAACAGAAAGAAAAGCTTTGACATTCTGTCACTGGAATGACAGGACAAACTGGACTGTAATAAACAACAGTTTGAGCACGATAATTTGATGCATCGGGACCTTAAGCTTCTTCAGATGCTGAACTCGGCATGGGCTGTGAGATAAGAGGACAGCATTTACCCTCTTGAATAAAGCAAGGGTGGGTGAAACCAGAGAAAAGAAACCTGCTTGTGCAAACAGAAATCAGTTCACCAACATGCACAGCTTCAGGTATTATATACACCAACTGATGTACAGACCACATACAATATCCATACATGTTACCAACACATGTAAGCCCTCACACTCACGCTTATGTATAAAATATAACTTGTCCCTTATCCTAATAGGAAATGAGAGTTAAGCCAGAAAGAAAAATAAATGCTCATGAGGAAGCTTCACATGGAAAGCGCACTATACCACTATTCAGCTCACCCACTCTCATGTTGCTCCATAACTATTACAAATAAAATGTCTCTGAATAACATTTCTTTTCCAAATAAACAAGCACATGCAGACACAGACTTCGACTGTGAAGATTTAATTCACAACAGAAGGATGTTGCTTATGGAGTGAGAAATGGAATCACAGTCCCTGTGGGCACATCCAGGTGTCTGCCAGTTTTCCATAACAGGGCTGAGTGATGTGCTTGCATTTCTCAAAGACTGTTTTGTTCTGGGGAGGCCAGTTTAGGTGACTGCTAGATGTCAGAATGAAACAGAAGTATCACCACACTATTGATTTTGGTTAGGATCACTCAGAATCAACAAAGCAGCTAGCTTTGACTGGGGAAGATTCAAACTTTTTAAAGATTGTTACTAGTTTTTCTTAAGTAAAAAAAAATTTGAAAATGACAAACAAAACAAGACATCAACACAAGCATATGGTTTTGTAATTATAAGATACACTGTGCTTGTGTAAGCAAGAACAATGAGAAAAGACAATCTTAAGGACAATAGCTAACATTTATTAGCTTTCTGTGACTGTGAAAGGCATTGAGCTGGTGACTTTATATACATCTATGTTGCTTAAAACCCTGCAAGGTACTTGTTATTAGCCTCATTTTAAAACTCGTGGCTCAGGGCATGGAAACAAAGTTGTCCAAGGTCAAAGAGCTCAGAGGTGATAAAGCAGGGCTGGAGCTCCTGTCTGCTGAATTCGGCCAAGCTCAAAAGCCCACCTCTTTCCACTCTACCCACTGTCTCTCAAAACATCACTGCAGAAACAAAGAACAAGGTGCAGAAAAAGAAAGCAATAAACACATACTAAGAGCCAAAGGAATGCATGGCTAATCCTATGCTGAAAAAAAACCACCCAGGCAGAATACAGACCCTGCCTCTAGACAAAACTTACCAGGGTTCTGTTTTCTACCTACTTCACATGGCTTGATACTCTTCGGAGGACTCAGCGCCAAAGCAATGACAAAGGTGATACATACCAATCTTGCTCCTCAGGTTCCAGGGATCTCTCTGCACCTGGCCAGCTATCTGAGCTCTACTGACCCCACCAGACAAACTCATTGGTGGCTGCGCTTCTTGACCATTGAGTCATCTGTATCTTGAGCACACACCGTCTCTGCTCCTCACCATCCACTGCCCTTTCAATTCCTTTCTCGTGCGTTTGTTTGTCCCACAAAGTAACACTGGAAAAACATTCTTTCTTCCACCCTTCTAACAAAAGTGCTATGTGTTTGTTTTAGAATTTAAAAAAATTCAGAAAGGCCACCAAAGGAGAAAATGGAAACCACCCAGGATTCTGTCACTTAGAGATAACTACTATTAACATTGTGGTATGTGTTATCAGTCTTATTTTTTTTCTAAGCAAATGTATACTAATTATTATTTTAGTAAAGTTGATATCAAAGATATTGTTTCCACTTTTGACACATCAATAAACCTTCCCCCATCATTAAACATTCCTTTGCAAAATGATTTTCAGTGATTGCATGGCCTTATCCTGTGAATGTAGAGTATCTATTAACTATTACCTTTATTGGATATTTAGGGTTCTTTTTTTTAACATTTTATTATTACAAACAGTTCTGTAATGAACAGTCTCATAGATTTATGTTTACTCAGATTCATGACTGTTTCTTTCAACATATTCCTCTATACACTTGGAAGGCCTTGATATGTACTGGCAGGCTATCCTTCTCACAGATTTTATGAACTTAATTCCTTGCCAGACTAAGTACTAAGGCATGGGAAATGGGTCTTTTGAACACAGTAAATAGTCACCAACTTGCAAAGTGACGTATAAGTGAATTCACTAATTCATTCCACACATACTCGTTAGCCTTCTAAATGCCCTAGGTACTGGGGATACAGCAAGCAGACACAGTCCTTGTTCCTAAAGAGCTTTCACTGTATTAACACAGAAAATGAAGGAAGCAATAACAGTAAGATGCAAGAAGTGCAAAAATGGGAGGTCATGAGAACAGAGAAGAAAGACCAGATTGGAAAAGTGTCTGGAGGTAAAGGGGGAAGTATTGGGATCGGCCCGATGTCCTGAGTGAGGTCGGATCTCTCCATGTCCTTCTCAGGTCAGGTCCCTCACCCTTTCTGCCATCACGATTCCCCTTGTTCTCCCGTGTTTCCCATTTCTAGCTTGTGCTGAGCTAAAGCAGAATATTTTATTGCAAAAGTTTCCTCCCAACTATAAACAAAATCACTATTAAAGAGTATATCTTTTTAAAGTTGTGCCCCTACAACACCCTGCCACCCTACATACACATTGATTAAAAGACCAAATAATTCTGGAGAAAAATTAGGTAAAACAAACAGTTATTTAGGAGAAAAGGTTTTCTAGAAGATTATTTAGATATAAATTATAGTTTTTCATGGCTAAGTTTCTAGATATATTGGAATCAATAGGCTAAAACAGTTTTTACCAACATAAATGGCTACCAAAATTGGTCAGTAGTAAATGGCCTAAAGGTTTAAAAGGAAGCAATCAAAACACACAGTAATTACATTCTCAAAATAACATCACCATCCCTGTAGTTGAATATTTTACATAAGACAGCATTTAGTAACCACTGAAGCTAATAACTTCTACAAAGTAAGCTGCTTTTCCATTTTATGCAGAGAAGAGCCCAATGATTAAAACTATAAAAGTTATATATAATGAGTCCTAGTTACACCATTACTTTAGAAACAAAGCACTACTTCTGAAGAGCAAATATATGTGGATTGGAAAATATATCAAGACTTTGATAAGATTTTGGTCTTATAAAATATATAATGAAAAAATAAAATGAATACAAGATGACATATGGAGCCAAATAATATACAGATTATATATATTGATATCTATATCTCAAGATATAGATCAACATATAGATATCTATATCTCAGTATATAGATATCAATATATATAGTCATACATAGATATCAATATATATTGATAAACAGATAATAAATTACTAATTTATTCGTTTTAAGTATTAAATACTTTTTGATATTTAAACGAGAAATAAGGGTGTTAGAAAAAATGGATTCTGAATCAATTTTAACTACTTAAAATGGGTTTTATAGACTTCCCCAATGGCACAGAAGGTAAAGAATCTGCCTGCAATGTAGGGGATACAGGAGACATAGGTTTGGTCTCAGGGTCAGGAAGATCCCATGGAGGAGGAAAATGGCAACCCATTCCAGTATTCTTGCCTGAAAAACCCCATACAGAGAAGTCTGGTGGGCTACAGTCATAGGGGTCCCAAAAACTCGGGCATGACTGAGAAACTAAGCATGAGCGTGGCTTTTATATGTACTACTTCTCTGGAACTCAGTTTTAAGGATATACATGAAAAGCAAACCCAAATGTTCTGTCATATGTGTGCTTGCATGAGGATGGATGATGTATATGGCAACATGCAGTGCTTACTATGTACAGCATTTTTCTAACCTCTTCACATGTATTAATTTATTTCATCAAGAAGACCCAGTTAAAAAAAAATATATATACACACATATACATACATATATATGGACTTCCCAGATGGCACTAGTGGTTAAGAACCCACCTGCCAATGCAGGAGACACAGAAGACTCAGGTTTGATCCCTGGGTTGGAAAGTTCCCCTGGAAGAGAGCATGGCAACCCACTCCAGGATTCTTGCCTAGAGAATCCCCATGGACAGAGGAGCCTGGTGGGCTATGGTCCATAGGGTTGCAAAGAGTCAGACACAACTGAAGCAACTTAGCATGCATGCACGTACATATACATACATATATACATATATATATATATATACGTATATATATACACACACACATACACACACACACACACGTAGATACTTTTATTATTTCCGTTTTGTGAATGAGGAAACTATCTTTCCAAAGGGTACATAGCTGGTAAAAAAGGCAGAGCTGAGAATCAAAGCCAGGCATGACTATATATGAAACACAGATGTCACCTGGAGTCTTCTTGCTCCTTTAGATCTAGGCTCCAATGTCCCACATCTTGTCTTATCAAAAAAAGTACAGTTCCTTCTCCACATGACTTTCAACATCTAAGGATCCTGCATTCTCAAGGTCATATCTAATTCCCAATTTCTGGTCTTCTGACTCAGTTTTGCGATTAAGGGCACATAGGGAAAAAAGTAAAATTCACCTATTAATTATTTAATTGAACTGAATATTAATTTTTTCCCCACTTCATTCCTCTCTTTAATCACTCTTTCTTCCATGTATACTGAGAGAAAAATTCCTTCTATTTTTCTATTGCCAAGCAGTCAGTTCTATCTTTCACAGTCTTGTTTCCTTCTAACTTATGGCCTCAGGTTCTTTTTTCATCCATAAAACTGTTTTTCAAAATAGTTTCCTAGAAACTTATTTCCTTTCCTAAGAGAAATTCTTTTCCAAGCTAAGAGAGTGCTACCCTCCCCACCTCCCCCTATATATGCACACAAAGATAAAGGTGAGACATCTTATATTTTGATTAATATGAAATATTGCTATTGATGCTATACTGCTGCCATAACAGAAGAAATCTGACATATGTTCACTGACATCAGAATAGAAGCAGAAGTACCTGAAGTTCAAATGACATTACGTTAATTCATTGAAGTCTTAAATCCAAACAAGAGCAATCATTTTTCTTTGAGAATCCATGGTTAGAAACGACAACCCTCAATGATAAAAAGAAATCACATACCTCTACCCTTCCAATGAGATTGTCAATATATATAACAAGTGTTACAAAGTCATGTCAAAACACCATTAGAAAACAACAGGTTAGGCATATAATTGGAGGCATACACAGATTACTAAATCATATGTATCTGACTCATAAGAAAATAAATTTTCAAAACATCACCTACTTCTGAACCAGTGAGCATGAATTATTTCCATGGCTTTATGTTCTAGAGGAAACTGAAGGGAGTAGGAGAAAGAAAGGATTTAAGGATACATTTTTTAAAACAAAACAATGTTTCATAAATTGCTGGCATCCTAAGAGTCAAACACATATTTCTTGAGCACCAAGAGTCACTTAGATTGAGATGTGTTTGGTCCCCCTGGAGCTGAACAGAGCACAGGAGGTGGCCCTGTGGTTAGAGTCCTCTGTCAGGCAATGACCATGAAAGATAAAACAGCAATTCAGTTTTGGAAAAACAGTCTGCCTTCAAAAGTTTCTACCAAAATTGAAGAAAAACCACATGAAGCATTCTGGATTCATATAAAATACACTTCAGAATTTGGGACAGGAAATAAGGGCAAGTTCAAAATGCGATGTGAGGCTGGTATGGGCTCACAGAATTGCAAACACTATCCATCCTCGAGAGCAAGGAATGTCTTTAGCCATCACTGTGTCACTTGGATTTGACTCAGGAAATGTTTGCTGAATGATTGTTTGGGGGGGGTGATACGTAGAACAGGTTACCTGTTGAATCGGTTTGATAGCTGTCAGCTACTGAAAAGAAGAGAGTCTATCTTATTTGAAGGTATATATATATATATATATATATATATACCCACGTGGATTACTTGGCCCAATGCCTGGGACCCATTGAGTATTCATTCATGTTTAGTATTTAATGGTCATTAAAGAAGGTGGGCTTCCCAGGTGGTGCCAGTGGTAAAGAAGCCATGTGCCAATGCAGGAGACACAAGGGTTCGATCCCTGGATCAGAAAGATCCCTTGGAGTACGAAATGGCACCCCACTCCAGTATTGTCACCTGGAAAATTTCATGGGCAGAAGAGCCCAGTGGGCTACCATCCATGGGGCCACAAAGAGTCGGACATGACTGAGCGACTAAGCATACAAAGGCAGCAGGTTCAACTTGGGATTATCACTAGGCCTATCAGGAAGCAAAGAGGAAGGAGTCCCAGGCTTGGGGAAACCTAAAGACTCCTGGGGACAAGTGAGAGCATTCCAGGAAAGCCAGCAGAGACCTGACTGAGCGTTGAGGGGAAGGAAGAGAGGAACCTCTCTGGGACAGGAAGGAGAGGAAAGATCACGAACGAGGCCCAGGGTTACCTCCGAGGGGGAAAAGGCAAGAATATTTAGAAAGTCACAGCGGTCTCCATCTTCTCAGTTAATGAAAATAATGGTACTTATTTTAAACATGCATAGGTCACGGTCAGCAAAGACGACATTGTTACCTGACAGGAATAAAGGTGGATTGAGTAGAATCTGAGCCTTGAAGATGGAGCCTGAAAGCCACCGTGTGTATGGGGTGGGGGTGGCATGCTAGGGAGAACTAAAACGTCTAATAAATTAGATATGGACCATATTTCCCACACCAATAATTTTATCAACAACTGTGCTAGGCACTGTGGGGAATTGAGAGAAATGTAAGATACGGCTCTTGTCCCTGAGAAGTTAAATAACAACCTGGAGATATTTCATGGTAGAATGTGAACAGATGCCAAAAAAAAAAAAAAAAAAAAAGTGGGAGAGATAAGGGCAAGAAGTTCCATAATAAGAACTACATTCATTACATGCTATTTCTTTTTACATTAAATTCTAATAATTATCTCTTCTGCTTTTTTTTTTTTCCTTTTCTGCTGCTGCTCATTTTGTTGTTTACAGTCAATAAGAAGTCATTTTCTGGCTTTCATCTTGGAATAGTTATTTTAGTACGTATTTGAGTTCTTTTGTTTGTGAAGAAATTGCTTCTCCTCAAGGTTCACTGAACAAAACAAGTCACAAAGCTTTGGTTGAACACAGGGTCATTTCTTAAGTAGACAGAACAGATTCCTTTAAGAAACATTCTGTGCAAATACAGACCTGTTTCCAAGCTATACAACAAGCAAAAACCATCACTAATGTCGGTCCACGCTGAGGCTGGGTCTGAGAGGGTTAAGGTAAAAATCAAGCTATTGTTACTTCTCTTTCAGTTCAGTATGGCTTTTCTATAATTCTCTAGAGCTAGGCAGCTGACAGCATGGATTTTATTGAAGAAATGCTATGACATTTGTTCTAAATGTCACATTTCTCCCCCACAACCTAAAAATAGCATGTCACTATACCCCTACCCCTAATAAAATTGTTGGCTTGGAAATGACATTGATAAGCAAAATGAAGCATATAACCTTTTCTCCCCTTTTCTATAAATGTTTTATTTATTCCTGAGTAACATTTGGTATCTTTTGTAGGCTGAGATCAAAGGGACAACTCAGTAAATTTTACTGCTGAAGTAGTCTTTACAGTACGGGGTTGTCATTTTTAAAGCCTGTTTCAGGCTGGCACTGCTGTCATTTGAGTAGTGATCTAGTGACTGACAGAAAATATCTGTAGAAATAATGTGTGCTCTCATAGTAATGTGACATTTTATGAGCAGTTTGACTGTTTTCATTACTCTGATTCCAGTCTGGTGAAGAGTGAGTTAGAAAGCTAGCAATGGAATATGGAAAGTCAGTCAGGATGAAGTTGACAGGATAACCTTGAAATTGGGCTGCTGTATTTAATAAGGCTCAGTGGCAATTAACTGAAAGCATTTTACATATTAAGTTGGCTGGAGTACTTAATCTGATCAGTTCCAAGCTTACTGGTTTTATTGATAAGAATGTTTGACTAGCTGACATTTGAGCCAGGTTTCAAGAAGCTTGATGGAGGCTTTGACTATACTTGCCCTCATCATCTTAACTAGGTTTTAAGAGTGACGATTTGGGTATATAGGGAAATGTGCATTACAACAAAATTCCTGTCTGAACCATTCCTGTCAGTGGCGGGATTCTGTTAAAAAGAACATATTGCTAGAAAACACGGTCCTGGACCAAAGCCATGTAAACAAGCTTCCAACAGATGCTTTCAAAGGCATCAATGGAAGTTTTGACTTTTAGTATTGCAAATAAGGGATACCTGTGTACCTTGTTATGACTACCCAACAGCCATTTTCTCTTGCTCCTCAAAGTGTATGCTGTTTGATAAATGTGCAATTAGTGCAAGAACTCTTCAAACCAGTGTGGGATTCTTACTACTCCTTTGAACTGGGATGTTCAGGACAAATATCTCTTGGCTTTTTTGGTGACACACAATCTGGAATTCCCAACTTCAAACTGGTGGATGGGACGGACTTGATTAAAGAGTGAAGACAGTCAGCTTCCCAGTGCTTACATCTTTACATGGCTTCTTTACTGCCAGGGTACACAGTCTCTTTCAGAAAGCCCTGAAGCTGCCACACCTTAATAAATTTTCAAATACTTTTATTAGCATAATGTAGGGTGGTAATGATAAGCTGTAAGGTTGTTGGGGAATCTGTAATTTCATAAAGGCTCTAGGATATATAGCTGGCGAATGCCAAAAGGCCATTGTATATACAAATTACTGCCACCAGATCAGTGCTATTTTCATTGTATACTACCAAGATCATTTTATTATATAAATTCTCCTTAGAATGTTTTTTGTACATAAATTACTACAATTTCTATTTTGCTTTAACTCCTAGTCCCTCAAATGCTGACTGACACCATAAGCTCCCTGAAGGAGGCTATCTTTATCTTCTGTATCCCTAAGCACACAGCAGATACCAGGCACACAACAGACACTGATATTTCCTACATAGAACGAATGCTAATGTCTCTTCTGCTTCCAGATATAAAATTTCATCTGAGTATTCTAGGACTTAACTAAAAATTCGGTCTTCATATAGTTTTTAAGATTTTAGTCATGAGTGGCCATCTCTTTTCCATCTGCAAAGTATGTAGCCTTGGTTTTGGACAACAGTCTGCAGCTCCAATTGTGTCTTGTCTCTCCCCCCACCCTTCAACTTTCTCCTCTATTCCTGTGGACATTTTATTGGTACACTACCACTCTCTGAAATTATAATCAGATGCTTCAAAAACCTCTGATCATTCTCTGTAGCTGTGAAAACATAATCAGAGTGTTTGAAAAAGACTGCTGTGGTAGTTGCTAGCTGAAAAAGGAAATCATGTCCAGAAAATCGATTTTTTCAAAAAAGGATACAATAATTTATTGGGGGCTCAAAACTATAGCACTGTGATTCTGTGCTTTGCTTAGAATATACAAAATACTGAAAAATCAATGCTTCTGAGTTTCATAAAATAAAGATCTGTTCTTCTGTATATGTTCTGAATGAGGTTATCTAGGGTATTATTGTTATTATTGTTATTAGATGGTGATTATCTATGAGATCAGATTTTTTTGAAGGATGAATTAAGACTCTTTCCCAATGTAAATGTTAGCAATAATGTGAAGTACAGAAGGGCAACACCGAAACCTCAGTCGTACATGTCTAGCATTGAACTTCATAACCCCTCAGTTAAGACAGTCTCTTCCTTTGGTTCATTCATAAACATTCCCATCTTCTTGTCTGCCTCCTCATTCCCCTCCAAAACAAAACATTTATTAACTGAAGCTTCCAACTGTGACAGAAATTACAGTCATGTTAATGGTACAGATGGTGTACAAAATGCAATCTAAAAACATGATTAAAAAACTCAGGAGTTAGGTAACCCAAGTTCATCTCGGATATGGCTGACCAGACAGCTCTCAGGAAGGAAATACACGTTTTTGTTTAATTAGTTTGCTTTTATCCATCCCTGTAATTAGAACATGCTTTCCCCCTACTTAATCCTCAAACAGTCATTAGATTTAATAAACCTTTCTCGATTGCCACAAATGAGAAAATGAATTAGTTAAAAAGGAAGCATTAAGCTGGTATTAGCAATATGATTGTAACATTATGTGAATAAAAATGTTTTTGTTTAATTATTCAAAATTAAATATATCATTTTATAGCTTGTTGCAAAAGAGTGTACCAGGCTTCCTGTTTCTTTTCCTTCTTCCTTATGTTGCTTTATAAGGGAGTAAAAGCATTAATGCTGCCTCCACAGTTTACATTCCACCAAATGGAAGTGATTATTAATCATTCTTTCAAAAAAAAAATAAAGCCATAATTAGCATCTTCTCAAGTCAAAGTAGAGTCAGAATCCCACATGACTAAGGAGAGAGGGTGGTCCTGGTTGCAGGGGGAGCTTGGCTCAAATAACTTGCAAGGCTCCTGTGAACTGACAAGGGAAGTGGAGATGCAGGTTAGGCTTCTTTATTCCTACTAGTTTAGGCCCTAAGCCCTTGTGTGATGGTCTTATCTTTCCTAGATCCAGGCCAGTCCAGAAAGGCCTCCTAACTCCACAGGTCCTATTAATCCCCACCAGGCTCTACCGACCAGTTTGGTAAGAAAGTTACTCACTCACACGGTGCTACTTTTCAGATGACTAAAGGTGAAAGTTATTTTTTAAGGTGAAAAACAATTCACCATAAAGTTGAAGACCTAAACTTTCCAGACTTTCATCTTGTTGAGCATTCTGTATTAAATGAAGTCACTCTGTGTTATATGTCAAGAAGCATCTCAATAAAAAATGACTTGATGTATGAAAAAGAAGCCAAGTTGGTCCTCACCTGTATCGTGTGATACAGTCATAGCAGGTTTACTTTGATCACAGGACAACAGCAAAGATTTGGAGACACCTGGGTAAGAACGTGAGTTCAAGAATGTCTTAGTGGGACCAGTCTATACAAGGAACAATGCTAGGCTCTCTAGAAATACGTCTACATATTTTCCTTCTCACTTCAAAACTCGTAAGGTTAAGAGTGGAGGCAACTGAGTCCAGTCCAGTCTTTCCATATTTACTCTGAGTATGACCTACCTTCGAATTTGTATGGTAGATTGGAGAGGTTAGGGTCCGAAATCAAAATCATTTGTTCCTCTGGGCTATGGGACAACAACTGCAGTATTTTGGGGTAATCTTAAAGGAAAAATGGTATGCTATGGTGCTGATAGCTGGTCATGTCAGCCACCTTATCATTCTAGTTTCAGAGCAGGGGAAAAAACCCAAGACCCAGAAAGTACATGCTGGCGCTCAGGCAGCTGCCTGGTCCCTGATTCCCAGAGCCATACTTGAGGAAACGTTTTCTTTTACTGGGCGATTGTACTGCACACAGTCCAGACCCAATAAGGATAGCAGGAAGATGTAATATTGAATACTAGTTTGGAAGTGTGAAGTCTCCAAGCTAGTTTTCACATGTATTTATTTTAATAAAAAACATTACATTTTAGTCCACCATAACCTTTAGGAAATATCACTCTTTATGTTGCCTAGTGTATCAAATTATAGAATCGGTCAGAAACCAGCCATGTGATTTTAGACAGACATTCAGCTTCTCTGGGCTGTGGCAGCCTCACTGCAAAATGAAGTGGTTAGATAAGATAATCTCTATGGTTCTTCTAATGCTAAAATTACTTGATTTCACCTATTCCCTAATTCCACAGACTGCAAATATAAATTACTATTCTTTGTTGAGATTAACTTGGAATGCTCCCTAAAAAGAGGTGAGGAATCAAGCTAAGAAAAAATTGCTCCTTCACAAATGAGGTAGAATAAGAGAGATGCGTGTCAAGATGGTGCTTGACCTAGGGGTTAATAGAGAATTCCAGTTTTCTGGGATGTCGCTAACACAGGAGGAAAAAAAAATCTCTTCTCATAATAATGTTACAAGCTTTTGGAATCTTTTTTTCTTTTTAAGGAGTTACTACAAAGGAGATGTTTATTCTGAACGTGAAAAGTTCAGTTCAGTAAATGAAGAGATTGACATTATTACTTTAATTTAAAATTTTTACAGACTTTCTGCTCTTCATTGTTAAAAACAAATACGAAAGTCTGCACACTTGCAACAGTCAAGACATTGCTCTGAGAAGGCAAATGTAATTGCCTGGGAAGAGAGGCTGTGACTCTAGCATGTGTACAGGATTCCTGTCAGCTCTGCAGACCTCACAGAAACACGTGGAAGATGTTAAAATCTTCAAGGCTCCAGGCAACTGAAGGGGACGTGACCACCTAGCACTCAAGCCTAGGGAAAGTGAAGAACTCATGTTGCTCACTTCACGAGGTTGAAGCCACTGAGTGTAAATCTCTGATTGAGAGTAAGTTTAAGAATACTTGAAACAGAAAAGTCTCAGAAAATATGTGAAGTGATGGCGGGCATTCTCCTGGGCTGCCTCCTTACTGGGGTCCCAGCTTGCCTGCACCCGTTTCCTTCATTTTGAAGAACTGACAGGCGATTCAGTGACCCACCCCATCACAGAATCCATTCCCAGAGCCTGTGAGACACTGGGCTCTCCGCTCATGGCTCAGACCTTACCAGCGGGTGGTTGCTTAAAAACAGTTGTTAATGGATGTAGGCAACTTTACTTGAGCCATGGGGAAGATACCTGACACCTGCTTGACCGAACTCTACATCATTTGACCTTCACAGTTCGGTGGCGTTAAGAAGACCATTTGCAACTTTATCCCTGTTCTTTTTTTTCCCCCATGGATCAAAAAACTGAGCCTCAAGGAAGTGACATTAACTGCTTCAAGAGAACAAGGCTTGGTGGTGCCTTGTGTAAAGTACTATACAATGAAAGTAATTACTAGGATGATTTTGGCACAGCTCTATAAATGAAGGCAAAATTAAAACTTTACATAGAAGGGTAGGCTATTCTTTTCTGAATATGCCTACTAAAATGTTGGTGTTTCTCACCTTCAAATTCCCTCTTCACTTAGCTACCCATGAAGAGGTGTGCCTCCTCTGTGGCAGACAGCAGGCCGGTCAGCATGGGGAAAGGCACTCTTCTATGACCTGAGCTATTCCAGATGGCCTGTCATTGGGCGTTCGACAGAAAGCAGCAAGACACACAATTACCCTCCTGACGAGAGTCCCTGGGGACACAGGCCTGGAGAATTATGGCATTAAGAAACGGGGTTTGGTACAATCAATAGTCTTTCAGGTTGACTCTGTGTGGAAAGAAAACAGTATTAAACAATTACACTGCACATGAGCCTTCTCTAGAAGAGTGCATAGTTGATCATTTTTATGGTTTAATAAAAATGTATTTGCTTTCACTTATTACAACTGCACCAGGAAACTAAAACACCTAGCAAGACACCAGCTGAAAAAAAAATGAAAGCCTGACAAATTTAAGAAGCAAAATATCAATTTCTAATTTAAATAACATCAAGCCAATTTTGTTTAAAAACAAACACAAAGCTTTTGTGTGAGCTATTAGTCACTCTCGTTTTTCTGCCATTGAAAAATGAACAGCAGAGCTTTGGGGAGGAAATGCTAATATTAAAGGTTGACATGGTCCTACCTTGCACTCATGAGACATGAGTCATCCTTACAGACACACTTGCTTTGATGACACACACGAAAATAGAAAAAAACAACCCCTATAAAACAGAGATATGTTCAAAGAAAAACAAACTTCTAGAAATTTATTACTGTGTGTGTTTTTAACTTCTCCAACTAAAGGGTATACTGACCTATCCTGGTTGGTCTTATTTTTGATGTCCTGGCAAAATTGTTTTGAGCTTCTAAAAAATAAAATATGGCTAAATGAAATATGAACTTACAGATTATTGTTTCTTCATTGGAAAATAAGGATTAGGCCAAATCAGCAAATTAATTATGTTCCCGACATTTTCGGCCTGATGGAATGATTATTTGGTTGGCTACAGGCTGCCGGACCATGCATTCTTCTCTGTAACAAGGCAAATTAGATATTTATGTTGCTATTCCAAACAAAGCAGACACGCTGTCTGGTAGGAATTTTTTTTTTTTTCTACACTAGTTAGAACTCTTGTGAGTAAAGCTTACGAGTTTTGCCATGTGATACTTCTACCCCATCACTCATAAACAATCTTTATGAGGGTCATACTGTTTCTCATTTAACAGTCAATAAATGTGCCACTGCCATTCCCGTCTCTGACTTTTTGCAAAAATTTTGTAAGAATAATGTTTTCTTGCTTTAATCTGCACACAGACTAGTTCATGTTTATTCTTTACGAATGTCTTACAACAATTTGTACTTCCTGTTTCTCTGAGAGCATTCTATCTGTGTTCTGGCCTATGCTTTGGCTCAAATTGTCCACACAACTGTTCACCTCTGAATCTCTGTAATACCCGGCACAGTGCTCCTAATATCCTAGGCATGTCAGTCTCCACCTCCCGTAACCTGCTCAGTTGCTGCCAATGAGAGTTCTCAGCTGATGAATCTAGCCAGTCTCACTTACTTCTTGAGCTAAATCATTGTCAGGGTGGAGGGTACATTGGTGTCCACTAGCTCACTAGGAGGTAGGAGCTGAAATTAGGTGTGCTAAACCCTGCTGCTTGAAGTGAAAATGAGGTATCTCAATTTCTGTGGAGTCTCAGCTCTCCTGAAACTCCTGACAGGTTGACTTGATCCACACAAATTATTTCTTTCTTTTCTGTTCGTTTTCTGCTTGGTGACCCCATGGACTATTGCCCGCCAGGCTCCTCTGTCCATGGGATTCTCCAGGCAAAAAATACTGGAGTGGGTTGCCATGCCCTTCTCCAGGGGATCTTCCCGACCCAGGGATTGAACTCTCATCTCCTGAATTGCAGGCAGATCCTTTACCGACTGAGCTCTGAGGAAAGCCCTACGTACTCAGAGAGGCCCCTAATTCTAATCCCTTGGCTCTGTCTCAAGTTCACCAGTCCCTTGCCAGGAGGGGAAGGAAGGAAGGTGAGAATTAGCAGGAAGTTCCTGCTTTGGCATCACCCAACTTGAAGTCTGGTGTGAAACAAATTCATCACTATTCTGGGATTGCCTGGACCAATGATGCTCAAATATCTGAGGTGAAGAGCAGCTTAAAAAATTTTCCCCTCTTTCCTTTCTTCCTTTCTGAAAAATATTTCAGATGCATCAGGAACCAATTGACTTGTAACTTACTTTCTTAATTCTTAAATGCTTACTCTCACCTCTGTATGTAGCTCCTCTCAGATCAAAATGTTTGAGGACCTGCTGGATCTGATGACCTCACTTAGAATAGCATGGGCCAGGCTTCTTATGCTCTTGGGTCCCACACACAGTCTCAGAGCTACTGAGTGAATCAAACCTGAGCTGGCCCCATTGGAAGGATAATTTCCCATCCTTTTTCCTGACCTCATCCCTTCCCTCGCGTCCACGATGCCAACGGTGCTGACACCCTCGGATGCCTCATGGCAAAGGCTCTTTCTAGTCATGAAAGGTACACAATAAATATTTGCTGAATGAACTAATTCCTGGGTGAAAATTGCACTGATTGATTCACTCACTCAAAAAATTCTTTATGAAGTGCTCAGTATGTGTCAGGCACTCGGTGAGATCCTGGGACATCCAACTTATTCTTAAGTAGATTTCAGTCTAGTAAGAGAGACAGGAAACAAACCGGTAACCACAATTTCACGGGGATACATGTCACGGCAGAAGGATGCACACACAGGAAAGTGCCACTTATGCTAGTCTGGGTTTGAAACAAGCAAAGGCTTCTTGGAAGAGCTGGTGCCTGAGCTGAGTCCCGATGGGTTAGAAGACGTTCGCCAGAGGAGAGAGCAGGACAAGAGCAGAGGAAACAGAACCTGCAAAGATAACGAAGCAGATGGAGCTTGGCATGATTGAGAATCAAGTAGGGGAGTAAAGCTTAGACACAGCGGATAAGCGGCAAGATGTGAACACGAGGTGTGAGTAGGAGGAAGGGAAAAGTATGGAATGCAGTGCTTCCTATGAGCTCATGACCACAACTTTGTGCTGTGCAGGACTGTGCTGAGCAACACTCAGGATATTGAGCATCCCTGACCCCTGGTATCACATGTCAAGACACCATCATAGTATGACAATCACCCTGGTTGAGAACCTCAGGTAGACACATCATTTGGTCAAGAAGTGGCTAAGTCTCTTAAGAAGACGCAGTGGAACCAACTAGTCTGAATTAAAAGTGTGATCCTAAAACATGTGTTCAAGGCAAATCACATGAGTCACGTCCAGCTTTTTCCCAAGAAAAATCACATCAGATTCCTCCAGTGTTTACATCTGGCCTCTACATGAGAATCCGTAAGTAACTTTACCATAAATCCAATTCCACTCCTCAAGTATCTACTTAGAACCTATTAAATATCAACCTCTGGCCTAGTTTCCTTTAAAGCATTTGAAAATGTAAGACATGGCCTCTTCCCATGAGAAATTTATAATCTAGTTGCCAAGACATAATTAAGCATACACACAAGGTGGTATATAATCCAGTGCTTGACGAGAGTATTATTTGTATGTTTCATGGGAACATTTAGCAATTAAGTGGATTTTATTTTACTCCTTCTCCTTGATCTTTCATATCTGACCACATCCTCTATCAGAGAAGTGCAACAGAGAAACAGAAAGTCAGCAGAAAGCAGAGATTACCAACAATTCCCCACCAGTCTTCCCAGTCTCTCCCTTACTAGGGATTTTGGAGAAGATGCAATTTTAACTCACCTAAGAGGAAACAAAGCTATTCTTGCCTGTGACACATTCCTAACAATAAACACGATTTTCCTATATTCTCCATAAGTGATGATTTTAAGAAAAGATACACATACTACTACTGATTTTGCACTGAAGGTGGAAGTTATTTCTGCCTTCTCCAGTGCTGTTATGTCTTTCCTAGGATACGTTGGTGACCAGAAATAACTCTTTCTGGTCACTGTGCTGCTGCTGCCATCCTCTCTTCACCCCAGTTCTCTTCCTCGATGACACTGCATTTTCCTGAACTACATGTTCACAAAGTGTTATGGGCTTTGCTAAGGGATAGCTGCCAGTGATTTGTGGATCTCTTTGCTGGGATCATAGTCATCAAAAGTAACCTCCCACTGGGGAGAAGGCTAATTTCAAGTTATCATTTTCATAGACTGCATAATTGATCAGTTCCAGAAAGTCTAGAAAATAAGAAGGTTCAATAACACAGGTGAGTCAACAATTAGTTATGAATACTTGGGCTTGAGTCCTTGTCTCTTGTTTTAAAATGAAAGTAGCCAGGGAGATTCTCACATTGACCCTTTTCAATAATTTATACCTGGTAACGGACATGTTTACCATATTCTTTCCTGCAAGTGGCTTGACTTTGAGAGGTGGAGGAGCTTGGGAGCAATGGGCAGGTCAGGCAGAGAGGAAAAGGGGAAGGTAACTGCCAGAAGTGGCAAACTTGACTTCACAACCTTCTCCAGGTCAGGGCTGGACTTTGAATCTATGTATAAAAATGGCCTTGACTGAGACAAGCCATGATGTGTGTGAATTTTCATTACGATGTATTTTTCTCAACTGTCATGGAAAGGCGTGAGAAATACAACAAGAAAATATTCAATAATTCAGTATTTCCAAGTGTCTAGACTCCTGAGCATATTAAATAGTAATTGTTTAGCAGGAAGGGAAAGGAAATGGGTAAGAGACTTTATGAGCACTTATGTACAATGAATCGGTTGTTTTGAGAGGTTCATTTCTCACAACAATTAGACACTGTGCTCCCCTAGTTTACAGATGACCAATGAGAGGCTCCGACAGACTAGGAAATGCGCCCAACGTTTCACAGGTAGTAAAGGAGAAAATGCACTTTCCAAGCTAGGTTCACCTAACTTTCAGATGACTTGCTCTTTCGCCTATTCGCTATGCTGCCCAGATCTAAATTTGTTTTGACAAAACAAATTTAGATTACAGAAACGGGAAAAAAATCATGTTCGCTAAAAGATGGGCAGTTAAAAAGCTTTGGGTTGTGGTTGCCTGGGTTGAAATGTTAAAAAATGGTTTCCCCCAAACTCACACACACCCTGATAATGTTAGTTACTATGGCTGAGCTATTGACTTTGGAGAAATTGTTTTCTTTTGCATGACAAAATTGAGATGGCAGTAAAGTATCTACACAGATCTTCTGGGGTTAAGGGCATCAAGCATCATTTGAAATAAAAATATGATCCTAGTAACACATTTGAAAGTGAATTGCTTTGCTAATATTAAAGGGAGAGAGGGGAAAATGAATAAAACAGCAAGAATGAAACTGAAATGAGGCTGAAAGGAGGGAGGAGGATCTGGGAGAACAGGGCACACATGTATGTTACACAGAGCTGTTCAAAGAATGTTTATAAACAATAGATGTGGAATGAAAAGCTGAATAGCTGTGCTGTTAAGACTTTCTACTCGTAGGAAAAACAGGGACACCTTAGCCTATATATTATTTGATTCTGACAAGCATCTTCCCATCTTGTCTAACCTTTCTATTAACCGTGCAAGAAGCTTTCCTTTCAGTATTTTGTTTTTCTTCCATCTGAAAAAAATGAGCTTTAACAGCCATCATGTTGTCATTATGCCCTGTGAATAGGTTCTTCTAATGAAGAATTTTAGTGAAATTACCGCTTTGGAAAAGAAAATCAATTCACATTTTTATATGTGTTTTATTAAAAAAAAAAAAAAAAACCCTAAATCATAAAAATGAAGACTCTTTCAAAAGATAAATATCTCATATATTTAGAAGACTTCAGTCTATTAACCATTTCAAGACTTTCTCATGCTTAAACTACCTTTTGAAAATAGTTTGAAAATAGGTAACAGATTGAAAAAGAAGGTAAGTTAAGAGTAGTTCCTTTCTTTAATATTATAAATCCACCTTTGGCTGTGAAAATCAAGTGCAGGCTGTAAATAATTGAAATAACTCATGACTAATACACAGGTTGATCAACTATTATCAAAAACAGCTAGCTTCTTTTTTTTTTTTTTTTTAATAGCAAGAAAGGGGATCTTCAACGTGAAACTAAATCATTACAGCACACTAGGTTAACTATGACATGTAGAATTCTACAGAGCCAATTTTCTTTCCCTATTGTAAATGAGCCTTGATGATCTTTTGTTCACATTAATGCTGACAAACTCTGCATAATGCATGACTGTCCCATCCTCTGCTACTGCTACTGCTAAGTCACTTCAGTCGTGTCCGACTCTGTGCGACCCCACAGACGGCAGCCCACCAGGCTCCCCCGTCCCTGGGATTCTCCAGGCAAGAACACTGGAGTGGGTTGCCATTTCCTTCTCCAGTCCCATCCTCTAGCTCATCCCAATAGAGTTTTCTGCTTTTATTCCAGTCAGCGCACTTACTCCATGTCTATGGATGTGGCACAGGGCACACATTAGTCAGGGGTGGGGGTGAGGGGGTGGAAATGGTAGACACCAGTCTGGACTATCAGTAACCTTGGAGACCTTGGGTAAGATACAAGGGCAAATAATCTATTGTGGTAGAGAACAGAGAGCTAGGAAGCAATCCCTCCGTATTATCTTTATGATTTGAGATAGCATCAAAAGAGATAATACATGAGAGTATTTCCTCCATCAAGGAAAAAGCACTGGGAAGCTACCTGCACAGGTACGTCCTGGTTCTTTGGTTACAATTTAAGCTGGATGCAGAAACCCAAAGAGGTACACTGGGACCATTACCCTCTTGGTGAATGAACACAAGGGCCATGACAATTTTAGATAAACTTCTAAATATAAGTTTTAGGGGGAAATGTGGGTAATTTTAGGATTTAGGAGAATGAGGAATACATTGACCTGAATTAAATAACGAATGAGCCTTGATCCCCACAGCTGTCTTCAGGTGTGAAGCTGATACGGAATTCCTTGTGCTTTCAAAGTTTCATATAATGTGGTTCCTATGAACTGTATCTGTGGCTTGCTAGTAACAGTATTACTATAATAGAGTCATTGATAATAGTGGTGTGAGTGCCACTCGGTGTGGCTGTTAGAATTAAAATTAGCTGCTCACCTCTCTCCCCCTCAGCACACCATGTGTTGAGACCTTGGCCTACATGATTCTTTGTGTTTGCAGTGCCTTGCTTACAGCGACTGAATAAACAAATGCAAATTTTATAAAATTTCATATGATAATTTCTGAGTCCTGAGTTAAGTGGGGACAAAGCTGGCATCAGGGCAAGACTTACTGTTTACAGACATTAAAATCCACCCTGTGATACTAGGCTCAGTGCAGAGAGGCACCTGATCTCATCCAAAGTTAGAGCAAACACAAAATCCAGCCTTGAAGGGAATTTATTCTTTCCTGATTTGCAGAACCAGAGATGTCCCTCCAACAAGCTGGCAACATGAAAAAGTGCCTAAAATTCAATAACAAATAAACATTTATATACTCATGATAATGCCAAAACAGAATACTGTAGATTTGTTAAAAAGTTACAAATTTAAGTCACTTGTGTTCTTGTATTTACTATTTGAAAGAGGTTTATTTGGCATTCTGGGACTTTATTGCCTTTTGAATCAAAGTCTAACGATGAGTTGTGGAGGAAGGGGAAAGCTGTCTAGTTTGTAACTTGTCCATCTGTTCATCCCCTCTCTCTACATGGCCCCAGTCCTCTGATAAGAGAAGTGAAGCTTTGGGCTTAGTAAGCTGTCTTTCTGGCATTGCCTTTCTGAACCAATGAAATGTTTTGCTCAAAAGCCCTACCCTTTCGGTCCTGTCCAAGCTTCAGGATGAATGTCCTTAATTTTAAAGAAGCACAGTCCAATAGTTTAGATGTTATTTGAAGAAGGAAGTAAATTACGTTTTATTTCACTAGCATATGGTCCTTCACAGGAAAAGAAAATTTTTTAACCTCTGCTGTAAACTCTAAAGGGATTTTATACAAGAGGAGGAACCCAGGCACCAGGAAACACATGTGTTCATCATTTCACTGGTTTTTAAATTTACTGTGATGTAGGACGGGTATGTATCACTGTGCAAACTCTCATGAATATAACAGATGAAATCCAGAGAAGTTTCATCAACACAAATTATAATATATATTTCTGATGTATTTAAAAGTTAACACATGCACCTTATACCATCTGACCCTCACAAACCATGTTCAAGACAATAAATCAGGTTTGAATTAAAGATATTTCTTTTTTAGATAAAAAGCTCAGTGAGATTATGTATGAGAAGGATGATTATGTATTTTCTACTCTCTAGAGTTTTTCAGTGCAGTGTTCTTAGCAGTTGAGTGTACTTTTTAAAATTAATAGAATGAATTAAGTACTGGAAATAGGCCAGCCAGTTTGAACCCATTTTCAACACTGTTCAGCTAGCTGAGTGGCACTGCCAAGATATGAACCCTGCCTTCCTTTAGCAAAATCAGTTTCTCACAAATTCCTAGAACTACATCGGTGTTCTCATGGTCATAGTCCTATTTATCACAAATTTTCTGCTCTCTAGTTTTTCAATGCAGTGTTCCTGGCAGTTGAGTGTATTTTTTGAAATCAATTAATGGAATGAATTAAGTAATATTGGGATGTAAATTGCTGGAAGAAATAGCTTAAAATAGCTTTAAAATAAGAAAGAGATGAGAAGAATATTTTATGTTACTGTTTTAAGTCTTAAAAACTGTTTTTTTCTAGCTTTATAGATAATGTTATCCTAATATCATAAACCCTTCGGATGTCTGTTTGGACCCATGGATTACATTTTATACAATTTCTGTTGGTATTGCTCATAGTGCTCATGTGACACATTCAGCCTCAATGAAATGATGTTTCAAATAGAAACTGCACTTTACATCTTTCTCAACTAAAAAACACGCTATCAGCCTTGTGTCCCATGCATTCTTCCAGGACTGAGCCCTGTTAAAAGTTTAGGTTGTATTTTTTATACAACCCAAGTTGTATGCAAGATTAAAGTGAAGCTTTAACCTTCACTCTTTTTTCAGGAGTAGGATTCATTAAAATACATACTTAGAATTCAAGGCACACATTAAGAAGATGTGACTACCTAGGAATACGGTGCTGTTAGGAAAAATGTAATTAATAAAAGACAAAATGTGTTTTACGAAGTTATGGTTTTAATTTGCTACCTTAAGAAATATGCTCTTGCAATTGTGTACAAGGGAACTTCCCAGGAGAATTTAAATCCTCTTTTACCCTCCCTCCTCAAGATGCTGAAACAATTATGATTAATGCACACT
Organism: Giraffa tippelskirchi; assembly: GCF_054371585.1. Classification (NCBI taxonomy): domain Eukaryota; kingdom Metazoa; phylum Chordata; class Mammalia; order Artiodactyla; family Giraffidae; genus Giraffa; species Giraffa tippelskirchi. Next base: position 149,891,648 of record NC_137282.1, read on the forward strand.
AAATCTCTCTTCACTGAAAAGGGCCTAGCAAATTTCTAAAACCAAATTTAAGCTACTGAGAAGTACGATAGTCCGGAATCTGGAACAACTTCCTTGAGAATTTCTATCCTCTCTCTTTTTCCCCTCCATGTTATGACACAGCAGGAGACAGTGTGTCAAAGGTGGGCCCAGCTGGAGGCAGCACAAAAGAGCGGGCCACATACAAACTCAGCGATCCCAGCAAACGGATGACCTACATTGGATGCAAGCAGTTCACAGGAGAAAAAGTGAATCTGTGTTGCAGCCTGCATTTAACCTGCATTTTAAGAAGCAGTTAGAGAGATATACAAAGTAAATACCGGCAAGATAAGTACTATAAGCATGCAGCGCTCTGAATTCATAGGCGGCATCAGCAAAACTATATATGTTCATGTAAATGTGCACATGGCCTTCTTTCTCTTAATTCCTCAATCTTCACAAACAAATGTACTAGTGGGAGGTTAGCACAAGTAAAAACAGCATTAATGGGTCGCATATTAATATTTATGCTTTACTATATAAAGACCTTGCATACATTATGACTCTGTTTTGCAAGCTGAATGAATAACTAATGTTACATTATGTATGGGTACATATTAAACAGACGTGTCTACACTTTCTTAGTTCAGGATATGATTAATGCAGCCTATCAGAAGCCAGATGGTGCAGAACTAGAACCATCAATCAAAATGAAAAGACCACTGCGTGCTCTCCACAATGAGGTTCTCACAAATGGAGATGCTGTTCACAGACCCTAACTGGTAATAGGCAGAAAATGCCAAGAACATAGCTGCACTGTCCCACTGGGATAAAAAGCTGCAGCTCAGGCTTGGCGGGATACAAAATCTGGTGCGGGCATTCGTCGCTGGAGCCCTTGAGCATCAGAGCTGGGAAAACCCCAACAACCAAACAGTCTGTCCTTAAGGTTAACAGAAAAGAAATTCAGAAGCTTTTTCATTATTTTAATAATGTTTGCGCTGATGACAGTAGCTGTCAGACAGCGTCCATTTCCCATTTGATTTGGGACGGGTGGTGCCACGGAGCAACATAGCAGCTGCCGCTGTCCGCCTGACACGTGAGCGGGCGGCGTGCTTCCCTCGCACAGGCTTTATTATGAATAACCCCAAATGCTTTCGGATTACTTTGCAGCCTTTCTCCATGCATCTGTGGGAAACAATTTTAGCCTCTGTTATGTTTAATACTAATGACTATTTTGGGGGCAGTTGTAGGCAGAAAGGTGGTCGAAAGATGTTTCCTGTTCCTTTAATAGCTTTACATAAAAATAACTGCAGAAACATAAGGTGCTTTGTTTTTGTAAATGGATCATGTGTGCTTAGAAAATGTTAAATAATCCCCATGCACTGCAGGACTAGGAAAAAAAATTAAAACAAATATATATAATAGCCACTGAAATACCATCTTGGAATTCTAATTTTCTAGAATTTAGAGGAGGTAGACAGATGTGCAGGACAAAATTCCAGGTAATGTATACTCTTTCCAGAAGAGTTATGCAGCAAAATGAGATATTTAAATATGTTGAAAACCACAAAATTTAAAAGGCTAATGGAAATAAAAATATTTGGAAAACTTAAATGTGTTATCTAAAGATATTTCCATCTAAAGATAAAAATTATATTATGACCTTCATAGCTTGACATGTGAGATAATTTGGAAAGAGAACAGCCTACTTTAACTTTTGTAGCAATAATGGAAAAAGAAGTGATTATGCATATTTGCATAATTAAGACCTTAAATAGAATTGCAGTACTTAGGAGATTTTTGAATTTTGTATATTTCTATTTTCAATATTTTGTTGCTTTAAACCAGCACTAACATGCAAAGTTATGTAAAATTCTGTTACCATCTTTCCCTTAATAATATGACCATTTCTTACATTGTTATAAACTCTGTGTAAATAATAGTTATCAGCTAGGTATTACTCCACTGCACTTATTTATTATGATTTACTTATATAATTAATTTGCTTAATGGCAAACATTTGAGGTTTTTTTTCTCTCTCTTTCCTATTATCATTAATAATACAGTGAACATTTTTGTGAAAAGTGGTATTTCTGTCTTAAATATTTCCTTGGAATAGATTTTCAGAAGCAGAATTGCTGAGCTAAATGATACAAATTTTAGGGATCTAAAATTTATATTCTCATTCAGCATTTGGTAGTCTCTTTTTAAAGTCTTCACAATTTTATAGGTGAAAATAATACTTTATTATAATTTAAATTTGTACTACTTTAATTACTGGCTAGGTTAAGAATTCTTCTGTGGTTATATAACCACATTTCTTTTTTAAAGTCTTATTGATGTCTTAGAAAATGTGCCACTCCTACCTACTCATAAAATGAATCAAAGATACTCCTCCTTGGAATAATGAATTTGTCTAATTCTTTGAAGTCAGTTGAGATTACTTGAAGGTAATAAGCTTTCAAGTTTATGTATTTATTATCCATTATTATTTTAGTATAAACTAAATATTCCCTTATTTAAAAATACATATTTTTCACTAATTTGGACCTTGCATACACTATGACTGTTTTGCAGGCTGAATTGGTAACTAATGCAACATTATGTATGAGTACATGTTAAACAGACCTGTCTTTACTTTCTTAGTTCAGGATATGACTAATGCAGTATCAAATCTCCCTGGAAACTACTTCAAATCAGTGAAACTTTAATGTAAAGAACTAAACAGTCTGAACTGATCAAAAACATTTTAGAGTAGCCATCTCGTTTTCATTTTAACTTTTCCGTGTCAGGAAAGTTGAACAACATTTACCTTTCTGAGTAATTCCCTCCCGTGAAATGTTTCTCTGTTTGACGTCTACCAAAGCTTGAATACTGGGTGGTTTGTCAAGCTGCTTTTGACTTATTGATGGTGACTTTCTGTTCTACACTGAACAACACGGACCATACCAAAGTACTGAAGATGGATGGTAACAGCTGAATGGAAAATAGTTGTGACCTTTTTTTAAGGTTAACTTATGCATATAGTGAATAAATTGCTCTCCATTAGAAAAAAATAAGAAAATAGGTGTGATCAACACGTACAACATCATACCATCAAAAAAGTCCAACAAGAAAGTGGAAATTAAACTGATACAGAAACAGTATGTCCTTCTAGAACTACATGTTATTGAGATAAACACCCCCAAAGACAGTGTCTGTCCTCCATTGACAGTTTCAAAATTCAGTGACGTTTATATTTAAAGCAGATAATACAGGTGAAAAAAATCAGAGTCTGAAAAATCTAGAGGCATCCAAACTTTATGTAGCCCAGTCAAAGACTTCTGAAAGGACAGGAATATTTGCTCCTTTCACTCCTCTTAGAGAAATCATATTATATAAAAGGTAGACAATTCAGAAGCACTGATACCTAACATTGCATCATACTGAATACACCATTTTGTAACTGCTTTTTGAACTCTGCACAGTCATAAGCGTATGTTAGGTAGTCTTTGAGAACACACTCTTTTTCAGTGCACCGTGGCAGGTAGCTATTGCAGAGGGCAAACCAGGGAGAAGAGTACTGATAGCTTATGACAGAGAAATCAAGTTTATTTCTAAGTGGCAGGTCCTTGCTGTCTTAGCACTGGTGATTTCTGTCATACGGTCCTCTCTCAGCCCTAACCACTGTATTCCTTGGGCTATGGAGAGGTCTGCAGGGAACTGAAGGCTTACCAACTAGCCTGGCCAATTCTGTGACCTTCTACCAGAAAAAAAGCCAAGAGGGCCACCACAGTTGCTTCCTTCCATACAAATCCCAAATAGGCCTAGGCAACCCAAGAACAGTAGGTGTGTTGATACTGTACCACTATAACTGATAAAAGGCTAAGTCACCCGCAAATTCACATTCACAAATCAACTGCACATCAACCTCAAGGGCTTAAAATGTTGAGTCCAGTTTGCTAAAATGTGGAGTTCACTGAAGGTCTGAATTTCAGAGTAATTAGAAATAAGGAAGCTCTTATTCTGTAGAATGCAAATATTAAAAATCAGTAATAGCTACAAACAAAAGTATACAACAATGCCCCCAAATCTCCAAAGCACCTTGTGGTGAGGTGAAAAGCCTCTCAGACTAGGAGTTGGCAAATCTCACTGTAAGGTGTGGTTTTATCATTAATTAGCTAACTGCCAGGGCACGTAACCCCTGTGGGCCATAGTTTTCATATCTAAATTAAAACGAAAGAAAAAAGAAGGAACTGCTTATTAATTTGATTTTAACAATTCCTCTCAGTGCTAACATTAATGCTTCTAAATATATACCCTATTACTTTGACTATTTAAGGGATAAAGGTAAAAACCATCTACGGCCAATGTATTAGCGTGTAAAATAATCTAAGTAATCTTAATTTGGATTATATCTACAGCTACAAGTAAAATTTATTTTTTTTCTCCTTGTTCTTTTTTGAGCGTGGGGTGGGGGAAATGGTAAGCTAGAGTTAGCATCCTGCATCCTGTAAGACAATACTGATTATACAAAGGAATGGCTGGACCACAACAACAAGGCTTCAATATGCTAATATGGTAACACACATCTAAGCAGCATTCTAAGGCAGGTACTGTCAGTGGAAGTGTGAATTATGAGGTCTACTTTGGGTTCACACATGTGAGTTAGCTTTTTGACCCTTCACAGAACAGGCTTTTCACTGTTATGCTATCCTGGAGTGCCTCAGTGCTATACCAAAATGACTTACTTCAAAAATATACGTATAGCAGAAACAATCAGTTCACAGAGAGAACTTGAACAATTGTTTTCACTTCTCTCCTTTAGACTTCAAACTGGTTAGATTTTTATCTAGTTGAAAGGCCCTAGTGATACTTTCTAGTATCCAATCACACGGATGCTTTAACTGCCATAAAATTACCTCATTGTTGATATTCTTTAACAGATATCTAATTATAGCATTACAAGTTTACTGGTGGATTTATTTTTTAACATCATGGGAAATAGATGGGGAAACAGTGGACACAGTGTCAGACTTTATTTTTGGGGGCTCCAAAATCACTGCTGATGGTGATTGCAGCCATGAAATTAAAAGACGCTTACTCCTTGGAAGGAAGGTTATGACCAACCTAGATAGCATATTTAAAAGCAGAGACATTACTTTGCCAACAAAGGTCCGTCTAGTCAAGGCTATGGTTTTTCCCGTGGTCATGTATGGATGCGAGAGTTGGACGGTGAAGAAAGCTGAGCGCCGCAGAATTGATGCTTTTGAACTGTGGTGTTGGAGAAGACTCTTGAGAGTCCCTTGGACTGCAAGGAGATCCAACCAGTCCATCCTAAAGGAGATCAGCCCTGGGTGTTCATTGGAAGGACTGATGTTGAAGCTGAAACTCCAATACTTTGGCCACCTCATGCGAAGAGTTGACTCATTGGAAAAGACCCTGATGCTGGGAAGGATTGGGGGCAGGAGGAGAGGGGGACGACAGAGGATGAGATGGCTGGATGGCATCACTGACTCGATGGACATGGGTTTGGGTGGACTCCGGGAGTTGGTGATGGACAGGGAGGCCTGGCATGCTGTGATTCATGGGGTCGCAAAGAGTCAGACACGACTGAGCGACTGAACTGAACTGAAGCACAACATTCAGAGCACTGTACCAATCTCTTCAACATACATTCTCTTTCTTATTCCTTATAATAACCCCATGAGGTAGGTATTATTTTTTAATCTCCATTTCAGAGATGAGAAAGTTGAGGCTCAGAGAAGTTTAGCAAACGGCTTATGTCACATAGCTAATAAATGCCCTATTAAAACCCAGGCTTCAGTGTTCTCTTTTGAAAACTGTCCAAAATAGTTTGAAAGCTTACTGGGTTTTATAAATTTGATGGTACAATAGCCCATTATGCTGTTCAATGCCTCTTAACAGGAAGATTGATGGGGTATATTCTATTTAGAGATTTGCCCTAAGAAAAGGTTGTCACTCCTCCTGAGTGATATACTTTCCGTTATTACAAAATGAAAGCTGTGCATTTAGCTGTTTATCTATTTGCCTTTGCTTCCCAGAAGCCCAGGCTTTTATTCTCAATTGTAGCAATGACTCAGACTTTATGCGTAAACAACACAGATCTTTTTATTCTATTCTAAAATGTATTATGTACTTTTTATATAAGCCACCCTGAGGCTTTAGATAAAGCCAAAAAATAAAAACAAAATAGGTTTTAAGTAATGAAGGCAATGTGTCAGTAAAAGAGAATCATATTTTAAATATACTGATACTTTTCTTTGGTCAGGTAAACTCAACCTGATGAAATAGTGAAATAAATAACAATTAACTTTGTTTTTTATTATATGCTTTAACATGTATCACTTCATTTGGTACAATAACTATAAGACAAGTATTACTTGTATCTGCATCTAGTAGATAACAAAATTAGTGATCAGACAAAATAATGTATCCAACATCAAGTGATGAAGCACTGATTTGAAGTTGGTTCTTCAGACTGAGGACAGGAGGAGAAGGGGACGACAGAGGATGAGATGGTTGGATGACATCACCAACTCAATGAACATGAGTTTGAGCAAGCTCCGGGAGACGGTGAAGGACAGGCAAGCCTGGCGTGCTGCAGTCCATGAGGTTGCAAGGAGTCAGACATGACTGAGTGACTGAACAACAACCTCAGACTCTATTTTACCAAAATTCTAATATGTAGTGGAGCAATTTTATTATTTGTAAAAAAATTAAACTCATAAATTCAAATGACAGAGAGTGATTTCCTATATTGCTTATAAAAACAGAGCATATTATAAGTATGTTTTGGCATTCACTTCACTAGAAAATCAAAATGGTCCAATATGACCCAGCAGTTTTACTATATCCACATGTATGACACTTCAAATTAAATATACATTGCTCAAATGTGGATGAAATCCTTATAGACAGACTATATTATGATAATGTAGGGAATGTGAACGTTTGTTGTTTGCCTTAGCTGCATTCATTCTTTACTCCTTGGGGAATTCATTGCCCCTTCATCTCTCATGCTGTAGCCAATGTGGTCTGAGTGAGTTCACAACATCCCTTGCCTCCCGGGGTGAGAATCCTGACTGGCTTAAGTCAATAAGCACACTGATCCCCATGTCAGGAAGTACATACAATTCAAACTGATTGGGTTTGGTGGAACTTCAGCTGGACGTTCCAGGACAGTGGCTTTCTCTCTTCTTTACATCTGGTGGTGTGAGGAGGGGGGCTGCCACAGCCACTCTGCTCACGCCAAGGGGGGAGTTTGGGAATGGCTGATATATCAAACCCTGCCAAGTGACACAGCAGAGATTGCTACTGGTGACTCCATGTGAGTTCTGAATCAAACCTGGCTTAATGCAAAGATCTACCTTGACAGTTCAATTAAGGAAGCCAATAAATTATACATATAAATTGTCTCTTCGTTTAAGTCAGCATGAGTTGAGTTATTCACAACATTACTTTAAATAAAATATCCAATAAGTCAATTAGGATCCTTAGGGATATGTCACATTATCAAATTAAGTACAATGTGGGTAAAACTAGCAAATCAAAATTGTAGACTAGGGTCTTCTGTTTGAGCAATATTAACAGAAGACCAGTTCATGACTGGGCTGTGTGTGTGGTGTGTGTGCGCACACGTGTGTGCATGCTACAGTTATTGGTGAGACAGGAGGACTCAGAAAAGTGATAAAGGTTTAGGATAAGTGCCAAGAGAAATGAGAAAGGGAGCTGACTACCAATGTAGAAAAGGATAAGACTGAGGGCTCAGCTGAGATGGGAACGTATAACTTTATAATGAAGCCAATTATGCTCATACAGAACATTTGGAAGCAATGTAACACACACACACACAAGTTGTGCAGACACATGGGATGCAAGCATCAGTACATTTTAAAGCACCCTCATTATTCTAATGCACCATCAAATTTGTAAACCTTGGGTAGAGTCAAGTGTTGGAGAAGACTCTTCAGAGTCCCTTGGACTGCAAGGAGATCCAATCAATCCATCCTAAAAGAGATCAATCCTGGGTGTTCATTGGAAGGACTGATGTTGAAGCTGAAACTCCAATACTTTGGCCACCTCATGCGAAGAGTTGACTCACTGGAAAAGACCCTAATGCTGGGTAGGACTGGGGGCGGGAGGAGAAGGGGATGACAGAGGATGGGATGGTTGGATGGCATCACCGACTCAATGGACATGGGTTTGGGTAGACTCCGAGAGTTGGTGATGGACAGAGAGGCCTGGCGTGCTGCAATTCATGGGGTCACAAAGAGTCGGACACGACTGAGTGACTGAACTGAACTGAACTGGGTAGAGGCAACACACCCTTGTACACTCCACTCAGCCACAGAAGAAAGCATACCCTGCTTTCAAACCATTCTCCTTAATTTTATATAAAGGTAACATAACTGGGAACAGAAAAGATAAATTTTAAATACGAAATACAGAAATCCAGCAGGATCACTGCTTGTCTGTACAAGCTTATAAATTTCCCATGCGTGCACAGATATAGATGCTTCATAGATACACAGCCAAGAGTATGAGACAATCAGACCTTGAAAAAACATTATGTTCATCTCTTAAATTACCATTTATTAAACACCTTCTGTGTGTCAGCCATCCCTAGTCCTTCAGGGCTGCAGACCTTATAGACACAAACTCTGTCCTCAAAAAGTTCAGTCATCCAGGGGAGATAGAAGGACCAAGAGGTTGGGGGAGCAAGTGGAGAGGAAAGAAGACAAGGATGGCTTCCTGGAGGAGATGACTGTATTTGAGTTTGGAAGAGGAAAGATGAAACAGGGAAATGAAAGAGGAGCAGCTCCCAGAAACTGAAAACAGGAAGTATAGAGACATGGAGGGCAGAAGGAGCGTGGGGTACCTGGGAGAGGCATGTTATTCTGCTGGACCTGGGAGGGCTGGAGAATGAGGTAAAAGGAAGGAGCAACCAGCCAGAAAGGGCCTCAGCTCTCTCTCTGGGGCTTTATTCCGTAAGTGACTCAGGGCTGTGGAAGTATTTCATGCAGGGGATTAACACAATCTGAACTGTATTTTATAAATATCCCCATCAAATTGGGAACGACATACATACACTGTGTGTGTGTGCTCAGTCATGTCTGAGTGCTCAGTTGTGTCTGACTTTTTGGGACCCCATGTATGTAGCCCGCTAGGTTCCTCTATCAATGGGATTTCCCAGGCAAGAATACTGGAGTGGGTTGCCATTTCCTTCTCCGAGGGATCTTCCCAACCCAGGGATCGAACTCTGGTCTCCTGTGTCTCCTGCACTGGCAGGCAGATTCTCTACCACTGAGCCACCTGGGCAGCCCCATAGCTACACTGCTACATATAAAAGAGATAACTAGTAAGGACCTACTGTACAGCCCAGGGAATTCCACTCAATACTTTGTAGTGACCTGTATGGGAAAAGAATCTTAAAAAAAAAAGAGTATATGTATAACCATTTCACTTTGCTATACAGCAGAAACTAACATAACAACTATTCAGCTATACAACTACAATTACACAACTACAGTTGTAAACAACTATACTATGATAAAAAAATAAACAATAAAAAACACAGTCAACCAGGTAAAAAAAAGAAAGCAGTAGGAGAACAGATTGGGGTTTGGGAGCACAGTGAGAATGCAAACAGGGAAATCAACCTGAGGCAGGAGAAGAAACCCAGGAGAGAACTGTCAGAGGACCCCATGAGGACATCTGCAACGAAGACCATGGTCAGATCTAGACAAATCCCAGGAGGAGATCTGGGAAAACCTGACCAGGCAAAGGTGGCAGACAAAGGGAGAGGGAAGAGGCCAGGGATGCCATCCTGGACTGTGGCTGAGGAGCCAGGATGACCCGTTGGCATTTGTCAAGGTGGTAAACACAGAGTAGGTGTGCTGGGCGTGGAGGGAGTGAATCCAGTCCAGGATGTGGTGAGGTTAAGGGATGATTCAAAAGGAGATGCCCTGGAGCCTGCTGCATGGATGCTCAGGTTCCTGGGAGCATCCACGGGCATGTGAGGAATAGAACACTACCGTGAACTGGCAAGAGCTTCCTTTGTCAGAGATACAAACAAGGAGAAGCCTGGAGCAGAGACGGGGGAGGTGAGGGGAAACACTGGAATAGATCAACAAACTAAGATGCATGTATTACACTATGAACCTATCACCTGAAAATCAGGAAGTTATATCCTTAGATAAGCGTTTTGCAATCCTTAAGGGATGTTTTAAAATACATGTGTGTTCCATCTTCAGAATTTGTCATTATGAATACTTAATCTGAAAAAGCTTTCTCATCCCTGAATTAAAACCATGTCTTAATTAAAATGAGTATATTCGCACGTTACAAATGAAGTGAAGACTGGTGGATGTCTACACATACCAAGTCCAGAAAAGAGAAGTTGAACTCGGTTATCAGGTGGAGAGGCATCACCGACGGACCTGAAGCCTTGGCAACTGCTGACCTTTGGTGGCGCGAACTTAGTGACAGCTCAGTAGCAGTTCTCTTCTGTTGTTCTAACCTCACTACAGATTGTGACAGCATTTCAGCAGGAGAGATCAGGTTTGCCTCAAGTTTTCAGAGCAAACTTTCAGGTTTTGACCTTATCTTCTTCAAGTAAGTGAAAGGTAAGTGACTGTAAAGTCAGATAAACCCATCAGCAAATGGGGCTGTGATAAAAGGGGACTTCTATAACCCGTGGGATTGACCTCCATCTACACTGAGATGCTCATACAAGAGCAAGAGGCCCTCTTTCCTTCACCAAGGACCCAAAAGCAGGGCCAGGCTCTGCTGATTTAAGGGATAGCTGAATTTTCAACAGAACTGTCACTCAAACACTCAACTAAATTTAAGGTAAAAACATCCACATTTAATTTTTGAGTACTGTTGAAGCCATTCAAAGAATTTTAAGGCCACTTTTAAGGTGGGAACAATTACCCAGAAATTGGCTATTTGCAGAGAATTAAGTTATTCAAGCTAACCTTGGTATTGCTTGCATGCTCAATTGCGTCTGACACTTTGTGACCCCGTGGATTATAGCCCACCAGGCTGCTCTGCCCATGGGATTTCCCATGTCTCTTTGCATCTCCTACACTGGCAGGCAGATTCTCAACCACTGCGCCATCTGGGAAGCCCAACCTTGATATTAGCCAGAGTTTATATTTCAGTCATATCACACATGCACCTCTCTCTATACACTTAAATACACATACCCCACAATATTTATAAGACAAATACACACACCTTAAGTCTATATTTCATATCTCTTATATTTCATAGGTGGTGCTAGTGGTAAAGAACCTGCCTGCCAATGCAGGAGATGTAAAAGATGAGGGTTCAATCCCTGGGTCAGGACGATCCCTGGAGAAGGAAATGGCAATCTGCTCCAGTATCCTTGCTTGGAGAATTCCATGGATGAAGCAGCCTGGCAGGCTACAGTTCACGGGGTCACAAAGACTTGGGCACAACTGAGCTCACACATACACAGAGCAACTATTTACATAGAATTTACATTGTATTAGGTATTATAACTTATATGCAGAGTACAGCATGTGAAATGCCAGGCTGCATGACCCACAAGCTGGAATTAAGGCTGCCAGGAGAAATATCAATAACCTCAGATATGCAAATAATATCACTTCAATGGCAGAAAGAGAAGAGGAACTAAAGAGCCACTTGATGAAGGTGAAAGAGGAGAGTGAAAAAGCTGGCTTAAAACTCAACATTCAAAAAACAAAGATCATGGCATCTGGTCCCATCACTTTAGGGCAAATAGATGGGGAAAAAGTGGAAACAGTGACAGATTTTATTTTCTTGGGCTCCAGAATCACTGCAGACAGTGACTATAGCCATGAAATTAAAAGACGCTTGGTCCTTGGAAGAAAAGCTATGACATACCTAGACAGGATATTAAAAAGCAGAGGCATTACTTTGCCAACAAAGGTCCATATAGACAAAGCTATGGTTTTCCTGGTAGTCATGTACAGATGTTGAGAGTTGGAGTGAGAAGGCTGAGTGCTGAAGAATTGATGGTTTTGAACTCTGGTGCTGGAGAAGACTCTTGAAAGTCACTTGGGCAGCAAGATCAAACCAGTCAATTCTAAAGGAAATCAAACCTGAATATTCATTGGAAGAACTGATGCTCCAATACTTTGGCCACCTGGTTGCGAAGAGCTGACTCATTGGAAAAGACCCCGATGCTGGGAAAGATTGAAGGCAAAAGGAAAAAGGGGTAACAGAGGATGAGATGGTTGTATGGCATCACTGACTCAATGGACTTGACTTTGAGCAAATTCCAGGAGACGGTGAAGGACAGGGAAGCCTGGCATGCTGCAGTTCATGGGGTCGCAAAGGGTTAGATGTAACTTAGCAACTGAACATCAAGGTATAAGCAACCTAGAGATGATTTAAAGTACATGGAAGGATGTGTGTAGGTTATATACAAACACTATTATCATCTTGTATCAGGGACTTGAGCATCTATGAATTTTGGTACCCTTGGGCGAGGGGGTTGTTTGGGAACCAATCCCCCAAGGAAACGGAAAGATGACTATACTGTGCTTTGACAATGCAAACTCTAAAAATGTAGGACTTACACAAACCTTATTAGTTCTTATTAGAACCATGTATGTGCCAAGTTGCTTCAGTCATGTTTGATTCTTTTGCGACCCCATGGACTATAATCTACCAGGCTCCTCTGTCCGTGGGATTCTCCAGGCAAGAATATTGGAATGGGTTCCTATTTCCTTCTCCAGGGGCTCTTTCTGACCCAGGGATTGAACCCACATCTCTTATGTCTCCTGCATTGGCAGGCAGGTTCTTAACCACTAGCGCCACCTGGGAAGCCCTAGACTCATGTACAGATTACATAAAACTATTTTTTTTTTCAACTGAACAATAGTCTATTGTTTGGAAAAAAATATTATACCAACAATATTCTGAAGAATTCTTTCTATTCAAAGTTTTTAGCTTTATAAATATAGGTTTTTAAGTGTTTACACTGAGCTCCATAGGGCTCTGCTATTTCTGGAACTAAAGCAGGTGTTTTTAAATAAGGTCTAGAAGTTTCTGTGAGTATGGAGGTGGGGGGGGAGAGAAGAGTCCAAGAACACAGAACCCTTAGATCCCCAAACCCTGCTACTCAGAAAAAATGAAGATTTCTACACATAAGTCTGCTGAACCTTTGGAGGAGGCAGTAGATTAATTTCTTCAATCAACACGCATTTATAGAGCACCTGCCATAGGCCAGTACTGTTTCTGGTGGTGGAGAAACAGCATTGAACAAAACTCACAAAATCCCTGATTCAGTCAGTTGAGTTCAGTCGCTCAGTCGTGTCCGACTCTCTGCGACCCCATGAATTGTAGCACGCCAGGCCTCTCTGTCTATCACCAACTCCCGGAGTCTACCCAAACTCATGTTCATCGAGTCGGTGATGCCATCCAACCATCTCATCCTCTGTCGTCCCCTTCTCCTCCCGCCCCCAATCCTACCCAGCATTAGGGTCTTTTCCAATGAGTCAACCCTTCGCATGAGGTGCCCAAAGTATTGGAGCTTCAGCTTCAACATCAGACCTTCCAATGAACACCCAGGATTGATCTCTTTTAGGATGGATTGATTGGATCTCCTTGCAGTCCAAGGGACTCTCAAGAGTCTTCTCCAACACCACAGTTCAAAAGGATCAATTCTTTGGCGCTCAGCTTTCTTCACCGTCCAACTCTCACATCCATACATGACCACTGGAAAAACCATAGCCTTGACTAGATGGACTTTTGTTGGCAAAGTAATGTCTCTGCTTTTAAACATGCTATCTAGGTTGGCCATAACCTTCCTTCCAAGGAGTAAGCGTCTTTTAATTTCATGGCTGCAGTCACCATCTGCAGTGATTCTGGAGCCCAAAAAAGTAAAGTCTGACACTGTTTCCACTGTTTCCCCATCTATTTCCCATGGAGTGATGGGACCAGATGCCATGATCTTAGTTTTCTGAACGTTGAGCTTTAAGCCAACTTTTTCACTCTCCTCCTTCACCTTCATCAAGAGGCTCTTTAGTTCTTCTTCACTTTCTGCCATAAGGGTGGTGTCATCCGCATATCTGAGGTTATTGATATTTCTCCTGGCAATCTTGATTCCAGCTTGTGTTTCTTCCAGCCCAGCGTTTCTCATGATGTACTCTGCATATAAGTTAAATAAGCAGGGTGACAATATACAGCCTTGACGTACTCCTTTTCCTATTTGGAACCAGTCTGTTGTTCCATGTCCAGTTCTAACTGTTGCTTCCTGACCTGCATACAGGTTTCTCAAGAGACAGGTCAGATGGTCTGGTATTCCCATCTCTTTCAGAATTTTCCACAGTTTATTGTGATCCACACAGTCAAAGGCTTTGGCATAGTCAATAAAGCAGAAATAGATGTTTTTCTGGAACTCGCTTGCTTTTTCGATGATCCAGCGGATATTGGCAATTTGATCTCTGGTTCCTCTGCCTTTTCTAAAACCAGCTTGAACATCTGGAAGTTCACGGTTCACGTATTGCTGAAGCCTGGCTTGGAGAATTTTGAGCATTACTTTACTAGCATGTGAGATGAGTGCAATTGTGCGGTAGTTTGAGCATTCTTTGGCATTGCCTTTCTTTGGGATTGGAACGAAAACTGACCTTTTCCAGTCCTGTGGCCACTGCTGAGTTTTCCAAATTTGCTGGCATATCGAGTGCAGCACTTTCACAGCATCGCCTTTGAGGATTTGAAATAGCTCAACTGGAATTCCATCACCTCCACTAGCTTTGTTAGTAGTGATGCTTTCTAAGGCCCACTTAACTTCACATTCCAGGATGTCTGGCTCTAGGTGAGTGATCACACCATCGTGATTATCTGGGTCATGAAGATCTTTTTTGTACAGTTCTTCTGTGTATTCTTGCCACCTCTTCTTAATATCTTCTGCTTCTGTTAGGTCCATACCATTTCTGTCCTTTATCGAGCCTATCTTTGCATGAAATGTTCCTTTGGTATCTCTAATTTTCTTGAAGGAATCTCTAGTCTTTCCCAATCTGTTGTTTTCCTCTATTTCTTTGCACTGATCACTGAGGAAGGCTTTCTTATCTCTCCTTGCTATTCTTTGGAACTCTGCATTCAGATGGGAATATCTTTCCTTTTCTCCTTTGCTTTTCGCTTCTCTTCTCTTCCCAGCTATCTGTAAGGCCTCCTCAGACAGCCATTTTGCTTTTTTGCATTTCTTTTCCATGGGGATTTTCTTGATCCCTGTCTCCTGTACAATGTCACGAACCTCTGTCCATAGTTCATCAGGCATTCTGTCTATCAGGTCTAGTCCCTTAAATCTATTTGTCACTTCCACTGTATACTCATAAGGGATCTGATCTAGGTCATACCTGAATGGTCTAGTGGTTTTCCCTACTTTCTTCAATTTAAGTCTGAATTTGGCAATAAGCAGTTCATGATCTGAGCCACAGTCTGCTCCTGGTCTTGTTTTGGCTGACTGTATAGAGCTTCTCCATCTTTGGCTGCAAATCCCTGATTACATGATTAACAATAAATTTTGCATTAATAATAAAAATAATTACAGCAGCAGTTATTTATTGAGAATGTACTGTATGCTTAGTACTAGTGGTGGAGCTGACATTCTATTAACTATGATTTTACTGGAAGAACAATAGCAGCCATTTTTTGAGCACTTATTATGTGCCTGCTAGGTGCTATTCCAGATGCTTTTCATTTCATCCTCAGGACAACCCTACGGTGCAGGTACTAGCAAATCCCACTGATTCTTAACTACATTTCTCCTTTACATTTTAGCATTTCTCAGTTTGAGACGCATCTTCTAATGAATGGTGTCTCACTATTATAATAGCTAGAGTTTTTTCTTTTCTTAGGGTTATATACATTTTCATTTTGCATAGGAGAAAATGGAGATAAATACAGCTTCAGTTTCTTGGCAAAGGTACACAGCTGGTACGTATTGGGTTAGCCAAAATGTTCTTTCAGGTTTTTCTGTAAGATGAAATCTGAATGAATTTTTTTTTTTTTTGCCAAGCCAATCTATGTGTCAGAATTTCAAGTTTTAAAAATGTGGAGATAGCTACATAAAATCAAAGATTCAATTATTCTATTTTTTTGTGGCTATTTCTGACAACTGAGTCGCTACACTCAAAAAAGAAATACAAATGAAAACTACAAGAAGATATCTTTCTCGAACAGGAAAGGATTTTAAAAGTCAGTTGACAAAGTATGTCAGAGAGGGTATGGGAGAACAACCTTGTTGATGAGCATGTACATTGCAACATCTTGTCTACTGGGTATTTGGCAATTCCTATTGTGATTTAAAATGCACTCACCTATGATCCCGTCATTCCACTTGTAGAAAGTTATCCTACAGTTAATATTTATACATGTATGAAATGACATGTGAGATTATACACTACAGCAATGAGTCTAAGATAAAAAGATCAGAAGTCATCCGAAGATCTATCAGTAAAAGTCTACTTAAATAAATACAGTACACATCTGGAGCAGCACATATTCATCTATTTTTTTATAAAAAGGAAAAAGGCAGCTCTTTATGTACTGATTGAAATTATCTTCAAGACACACTATAAAGTGAAAAGGAGAAGCATTTGAGATGGGTGAGAAGGAGGTTCAAAAGGGAGGAGATATATGTATACCTATGGCTGATTCATGTTGGGGTTTGACAGAAAACAAAATTCTGTAAAGCAATTATCCTTCAATTAAAAAATAAATAAATTTTAAAAAAGAGTATGTATGTACATAAAGACACATAGGAAGGTATGTGTTTTTATATGCAGAAAACAACTTGAGGTATACACAAAGAACTTAAAACAGTTGTTGCCTCTGGAGGGGAACAGGGATCTCTAATACTGGGTTAGGAGGGAGGACTTTCTTTGAATATGGTATTAAGTGCACATATTACCTACTTTATGATTAAAAACCAAGAACAAACTTAGTGCATCCTCCTGCAGCGGTGGTCATTACTACTGGAACATTCCAACTACACAGTGACATGGCCAGAGCACCAAACTGGCAATTAGAAGGCTGAATTTTCACCCTGTGTTTGCTGTGGGATAACGGGTAAGGGCTTGGTACAGTTATGGTATGCAGAGCAAAAGAAGAACAAAATACACTTCATACATGCAACACATTCGATTCTAGTCCATCAGTCTAGGATCGAATGTGTTGCATGTAAGGACAAGATATGATCTTTGTCCTGTTGATATTCATGGTGTAAAAGGAGGAAACAGTTACGTCAACAACAAATACATAACAGAACAAAATGACCCTAATGCAGCATTTGTTGTCACCTCCTCCTCTTGCCCCACTGGATTCTAAGCATTTTATCCCAGGTATTGTATCTGTTCCCTAAAAAACAAACAAGCAAGCAAAACTCATGGTTGTTGAATGGAGCTGAATTCTAAGAGCATGACAACTCAAATAATAAAGACATATGTTTGTCACAGTGGCAGGATGAGAACAATTTCCCAGGTGTATCAGAAAAGATGCAAAGACGATAAAATGAAACTGAGTCTTGAAGAAAGAGGAAGAATTCAACAGGACCAGAGAGATTTCTTTATGTGTACAAGACGTGGAATGGGGAGGGTGGTGGGATTATAGGAGCTTTCTAGTTTAAGAAGGGGGAAGGGACGGACACAGTGTTGATTTTTCGTGTTTCTGGCTCCAGGGGAAAGGAAGCAAGTCCCAGAATACATCACCAAGTTGAAGATCCCAAGAATTATAACCCATACAACTCCAAGAAGGATCATGTTAGAGGGTAAAAAGCAAAAACATCTAAGAAACTGTGTGGAGAGATGTAAAAGTAAGTGGCAATAGTAAGGAAATACAGTACAAACAATGGATGGGAAGATATTTAGCTCACAGGGAGAGAGACAAGCTGAAGAATAATCAAAGGAAGCACCCAGGCCCTAGAGGTGAGGGTGTATGTGTGTGCTGGTCACTCAATCGTGTCCGACTCTTTGCCACCCCGTGGACTGTTGCCTGCTAGGTTCCTCTGTCCATGGGATTTTCCAAGCAAAGACGGAGTGGGTTGCCATTTCCTTCTCCAGGGGAGGCTCCCAACCCAGGGATCAAACCTAAGTCTCTAGTGTCTCCTGCACTGGTAGATGTATTATTTACTATTGTGCTACCTGGGAAGCCCCTAGAGGTGAGGGGAGGGAAGCAAATGTAAAAGTGTTAACTACATCATAATTTTAAATTAAATTAGAAAAATAAAGTATTGATAAGAAATAAGAAGTGAGGAATATAGACAAACAAGCAACTTTAAAATTACTCCCTCAAAAAAAAAAGGGCCTAAATTGAACTAGAGATCTATGTCAGATGATTATATTTTACAGTAATTAAAAATGGAATAGTTTCCTTTCTTACTCATGTGTGTGCCATATAATGACAGAGCTACATTAAAAAGAACTTGAGTTTTTAAAACTCCTTTATTTTTATTTGACACACGTGCATTTAAAATACTTCTGGAAATCTGAAAAGCATCCAAAGCTAGAATGCTGAGTAATGAAAAATATTAACAATCATGAGAAGAAGCTGGTTAATTCATTTTTTTCTCAGATGCTAAAATTCTCTAGATTTCCAATTTCAAGAGAAGAGTGTTAATGTATATATTTAAAAAATGCCACCGATGCTAACTGTAATTATGTCTTCTTAACCTTGCACAGAAACCCTAGAGAGAATGAATTACTGGCCCATGGAAATACTTTCATTTCACTACTCTTTGTCATGAGAATTTTGGAAAATGTGTAAGTCACAATCTGTACTGAAGGCTGGTGATCGTAGGAGAGTGGTAAGTAGACTGAGGTCTGTAGCTGTTGTTAATGATGTGCTGAGGAAGATAGAGGCCAGGCCTGGGAAGAAAACTCTGCAAACAGAATCAACCCTCACACCACCAATGAAAAGATTCTCAACTGGCTGAAAACTTAAGCAGCAGAGCTATAGATGAGAAAAAAAATCAGGAGTAGCTTCCTTATTTCTCTAGTGGATGCCTGCATTACTTGCTTTAAGCATCACTGGCATTAATGCTTTTTAGTGTCAAAACATCTCAATAAAAAGAACTTCAGCTGGAGAGAAGTCACCAACATATTTTACAACAAAATGTATTGCTGGAGAAACAAAGCGTACTTTTCAAGGGGAATCTGAAAACTCTTCCTCGAAAATAAGCCATGAGCACTTTTTAATTTTAACTTCTGTGTCTTCTAAGCAATTTTCCAAACAGGTTTCCCAGGTTAAAACACAGTCACAAGATGTTAGAGAACAAAAGTTACATGAGTAACTTGTTTTATCTTCTTCATTAAAACAGTAAATGTTTGAAAAACCATCTGACATTGGTGTCAGTCTTTGACAGGGAGGCCAGGCACTTTATACGAGGATGGGGTTAGGAATAGGAAGAAAACTTGCGCATATCCTTCGTATTACATATAGGGGAGGTTCTAAACTCATTTTTGATTTCATTCTCTTTGGGATACTCTTTCCCCTCTCATCTTTCTATCTCAATTTATCAAAATGAAAAGTGTAATGCACATACAACTAGGGTTGCCAGATAAAAACAAAACATCCATTTACATGTGGATTTCAGATGAACGAATAAATTTTTAGTACAAGTAGACTCCAAATATTGCATGAGACATACTTATACTAAAAAAAAGGAAAGAAAAAGAAACAAATAAACAACAACTTGTTGTTTAGCTGAAGTTCAAGTGTAACTGGTGTCTTGTTTTCATTTGCTAATTGGCATCCCAACATGTTGGAAGGACTGATGCTGAAGTTGAAACTCCAGTATGTTGGTCATCTGATACAAACAGCTGACTCACTGGAAAAGTCCATGATACTGGGAAAGATTGAGGACAGGAGGAGAAGAGGGCGTCAGAGGATGAGATGGCTGGATGGCATAACCAATGCAATGGACATGAACTTGGGCAAACTTCGGGAGATGGTGGGAGACAGAGAGGCTTGGTGTGCTGCAGTCCATGGGGTCGGAAAGGGTGAGACATGACTGGGCGACTGAACAACAATGACAACCCAATATGCAACAGGCCTAATATGTCAAGTGGAGGGTGTGCTAGCTAAGTATGTTGTTGGGGAAGGCTGGTAAGTAATAGTGCCCACTGGTGGTCAGACAGAAAAAAAGGTTGGGGCAGGGTGTGTATCAAGACAGAAAGAAGCTGGTGATACATTTTAACTGCATGCAGAGGCTGATGGTTGCAGTTCCTTTTCCCTGCTCTGCCTATTTCTTCCTCATGCTAGTGAATTTCATAGAGGCAGTATATAACAATGACGGTAGAAAATGAGATACCTTTAGACTCGATAAATAATTTAGAATATAGTAACTGCCACTTCTATGAGGATTTTATTTTTTTACTTGAGATATGATTGAAACACATTATGTTAGTTTCAGGTGTACAACATAATGATTCAAGTTTTGTATATACTGCAAAATGATCAGAGTGGGTCCAGTTAACATATGTCCTCATACATGTAAGATATTTTTCTTTTAATGAGAACTTTTAAGATTTACTCTTTTAGAGATTTCCAAATACACACTACAAAATTATTAACCCTAGTTGTCATACTGTACATTGCATCTCCATGGATTATTTATGTTAAAATCGAAAGTCCTATCTTTTGACTCCCTTCATTCATTTCTCTCACCTACCACCACCACCTGCCTCCGGAAATCATCAATCTGTGTTTTTGTTTGTTTTTTAATCTATGAGTTTATTTTGCTTTGTTTTAGATTTCACATTTAAGTGAGATCATGCAGTATTTGTCTTTCTCTGCCTGACTTATTTCACTTAGCATAATGCCCTCAAGGTCCATTAGCAAGACTTCCTTTTATGGCTAAATAATATTCCGTTGTGTGTGTGTATACACACACACACACACATTTGTTTTCCTTATCTATTCATCTATCCATGAACGCTCAGGTTGTTTTCATGTCTTGACTATTGTAAATAAGGCTGCAATGAACAATGGGATGTATCTCTCTTGTAGAGTTAGTGTTCTTGTTTTCTTTGAATAAATAACCAAAAGTGGAATTGTTGGATCACGTGGTAGTTCTGTTTTCAATTTTTTGAGGAACCACCAGACTGTTTTCCACAGTGGCTGCACCAACTGATAATAGTATGCAAGGATTCTTTTTCTCCACATCCTTACCAACATTTATTTCTTGACTTTTTGATAACGGCCATTCTGTGTGAGTTAATATCTCACTGTGGTTTTGATTTGCATTTCCCTGATGATTAGTGATAAGGGCTTCCCTTATGGCTCAGCTGGTAGAGAATCTGCCTGCAATGCAGGAGACCCCGGTTTGATTCCTGGGTCAGGAAGATCCGCTGGAGAAGGGATAGGCTACCCCTCTCCAGTATTCTTGGGCTTCCCTTGTGGCTCAGCTGATAAAGAATCCACCTGCAATGCAGAAGACCCCAGTTTTAGATCTCTGGGTTGGGAAGATCCCCTGGAGAAGGGATAGGATACCCAAGAGAGAATTCCATGGACTGTATAGTCCATGGGGTCCCAAAGAGTTGGACATGACTGAGAGACTTTCACTTTGATTCCTTTGATTTTGATGATCAGTGATGCTGAGCATCTTTGCAGGTGTTTGCTGGCCATCTGTATACCTTCTTCTGTAAAATGTCTATTCAGATTCTCTGCCCACTTTTTAATTGAACTGTTTGTGAGGTACTTTGCTACTGAGTTGTATGAGTTCTTTATATATTCCAGATGTTACTCTCTCATGAGATACAAGATTTGCAAATATTTTCTTCCATTTGGTAGGCTGCCTTTTCATTTTGTTGATGGTTTCCTTTGCTGTGCAGGAGCTTTTTAGTTTGATGTAGTCCCACTTGTTTATTTTTGCTTCTGTTGCCTTTTAGATTTTCTTTTGATTACTTTTTATCAATACTTTTACATTGAATGCTAGCAAAATATTTGACCATGAATGTTGTTTCTCCTTATTCTTGATATTTCCTGGGAGCAGCTGGGCAAAGAGGTGTGAGGTAAGAGAGCATGCTACTAAATAAAACCTTCTTAAATGAGGACCTGGGGAATTTTCTGACTTCTGATTTAGAACCACAGCTGCCTATAAAAGAAGTCAGAAATGCTAGCTGGGGTCCTGATAAATGGAACAGGTTTCCAACCTGTCCTGCTGCCACTTTCCCATCTCCATGTGACTTCAGTTGATTCCCTCCTCAACCTTTCTTTGGGCTCGAGGCTTATAAGGCTGGCTCGCACTATTTCTCTGGCTTGGATATCCCCTGCTGTTTTGGCTCTAAACATTCCAACCTTTAGCTGCAACTTGTCCCGTACCCACCCTCACAGATGGGAGCTGAGAGGAGAGCAAGGTGAACAGGCTCTGCGAACAGAGTGCCCAACAGTGCTTAACGATCATCTGTTAGTCTCTGATGGTAGAAGCCCTGATGTCCAGCTTAAATTAAGTTTCCCTTGCCCCAGGCTGACGGTGGATTTATCAGATTGGGGAAGAGTGGGGGTGAGGGTGGTAGTTCTCGGCGTAAGCTTGGCTGCTCTACTGTCTGCTTTATGGGGAAGCAGTCAGTGCAACCTTTGATGCTTTTCCCCTTGACTGTTTCTGTCCTCTCTCTCTTATTACTTCTCCTACCTCTGTGTCTACATGGAGTTTGCCTATTTAGATTTAGATTTGCAGGTGGAGGGTAAGAAGGCCCATTTTGACCTGGAACTTGAGTTGCGCTCATCAATCCACCTTTATTAGAACCTCTTAATCTGCAGATCTGCAGCTACTTGTGGCGGAGGGGTGATGGAGCATGGATTCTGGAGCTAAACTGCCCTGTAACTTACTAGTGGTGTGACCTTGAGCAGTTTCTTAACCTATGTCTCAGTTTCATCATTTGTAAAACAAGGGATACTGCTGAGTTGGCCAGAAAATTTCTTTGGGTTTTCAGTAAGATGGTACACAAAGCTCTGAATGAACTTTTTGGCCAATCCAATAACAGTACTGATAGAGTTGGTATGAAGATTAAATGTGCATATGCAAAGCTCTGAGAATAGTACCAGTTACATGGTGTGCTTTAAGTAGTGTAATAATGATGATGATGATGATAATTCAATTAGATTCCAGTCTCCTTGCCAATCCTCAGGGAAACTGCAAGAGCAGAATTCTGACATCTATGGGTCCCTGGATATATCATTTTAACATACCACTAAAATCTTCATTATTTACATATACTTCCATAAAACCTATTCCTGAAGTTACAGTAACAAAATAAGTCAATGTGTTTAAAAAAAAAGTTTAATTTTCAGAACAATGCCATGTTAGAAGGAAAAGAGAAAAAGACAATGGTACAATATCAAAGTTAGGCTCCAGGAAACATGCCCTGTTATTCAACTTGAATCACAAGCTGAGAAAAGTTAAAAATAAAGAAAATGCTTTTGGATCAGGTTGGCATGGATCAGGAAGCAAAAGGGAGTCTAGAGATACCTGTTCTTGAAGCCAAAAATAGCACAACTATATCTGCCTCTTTGGTAACAATTATATGGTTACCTTGAGTGGGAAGCACAGATTTTACACCAAAAGAGCTCTTGAGAATGCCCGTTATTTTGAGACTGAGTTACTCATACGACTTTAGTGTAGAGTTCCTGAGGCCAACGAAATGAGTTTAATATTTACTGAAGTGCTCCCTTCCCTGTGTTCCAAGGCCATAACCTGAGCATGGTTTTAGTATGCTCTATGCTCTTTAGTTTACTAAAACTAAAACTATGGTTTTAGTATGACATGTGACAAATGTAACAATAAGGGAACTCAATCAGACGTTTATCCAATTGTTCCTGCTATTTAGCAACATCCCCCAAATTACTTTTTAAACAACTTTTAGTCTTTGCCAAAGATGGGGACTAGAGTTGAGTGCACAAATGGCTTTGCCCAATCTGCTGCAGAGAACCGTTTTAAGCACGGCATAAACATAGCTTGTCTCTTCCTCTGTATGTGCCATGAAAATCTGGCTATCAAAGAGTGCTGGATCCATTAGGAACTGAAGTTGCTATTTCCAGACAGCAGATAGCTCAAAGCCCAACAGGGCCAGCAGGCAATAATCCAAACCCGCATCTCCTCTAAATGTACAACCCAAGGCACTCTGATGCTACTTCACTCCAAACACAGGGCATGATGAAGGTTTGACAGTTCTGTAGCTGCCTCAGGATTGAGTCAAATGGCTGTGACTCTTCAAACATAAAGAACTGGATAAAGTAACTTCTATCTTACATTACTAGACAGATGTGATTAATGGAAAAATGTAAATCAGTAGATGATTTTCTGAAATGAAACTGTTCCTTTGGCTTAAGTTGTGATATGTGGATTTATGAAACTTGATGCCATAGAGATTACTAGTCTCCTAGGGAAGAAAGGACAATATATAACCGAAGACTTTTTTACCCCAAGCCTTCTGAAATAGATTGGGTTTCTGCCCAAATGAAGCTGCAGAAAATATAATTTTACACTTTCTATTACATAGTTCACTACACACTAGTAGGTACGAATTCCAAGAAGTATTTGTATTCACAACAGTTCTTAAGGTAATCTTAGGAAGTGTGGATAAGGAAAACACACGTCAATTATTTTCGTATATTTAACACTGCAGGTAAAAATGCACTGTACTGGACTTCCCTGGTAGCTCAGTGGTTGAGAATCTGCCTATCATGCAAGGCACATGGGTTCAATCCCTGGTCTGGGAAGATTCCACATGCCTCAGGGCAACTATGTCCATGTGCCACAATTACTAAGCCTGCCCGCCTAGAGCCCGTGCTCTGCAACAAGAGAAGAAACCAGAATGAGAAGCCCATGCACCACAAATAGAGAGTACCCCGCTCACTGCAACTAGACAAAGTCTGTGCACAGTAATGAAGACCCAGTGCAGCCAAGAATAATTAAGCAATTTTTAAAAATGCATTGTACTAATTCACTATTTAGAAGTATTCACTCAAGTTACACCTAGAATAAGCTTTAGGATAAAAATATAATGATTCTCAAAGGCCTTAATAATTTTAGAGTATCTAATTATATAAATAAATAATTGGGGGGAAGACAGATTCTACCATTCTCACCTCTTATGCTTTCATACATTTTCTGTCCCACCTGGGTAATTTCTTTACCCAATTACCAATACATGTTCAACCACTATTTGACTATTTCCCATTATTAAACCACTCTCTATAGTAATACATACTTTATTTATCCAACATTATTAACAACCAGCTCTTCCTAAGAGAGTTTTCAGGATAAATACAATTTATTCTTAAAAGATCAATGTTTGTAAAAATAGATTAGACACATCTCTACTATTTTTTAAAGAAAACATCTGTTTCCTGAGGTAATTTAGGTCCAATTATTTTACTCTGGGACTACAAAAAATGTATTATAGGGATATTTGGATCCACATTAAGTGGCCTTGGGCAGCTGCACATTTAGAATCCTTCTGTTAATGACTTAGAGCTTTTACGGCCGAGCTTGTCCTTGCATTCATTTTGCATGCTGCCGCTTCTTAATGGAGCTCTGATTTCTTGAAGCAATAACCACCCTCTTTTTAATTGCTGCTAGAGTTGACTGTGGTTTGGGAAACCAGGCATCTATGTTTGTTAGAACTTTTTTTTTTTTTTAAAGTGGACTGTTTGTGGATGGAGAACTGAAGAACTAATGAGGCAGGGAGAGAGAATCAGATGATTGTGACAGTCTGGACCTAAGCTGGCTTACTTTCAGGTTCTGGGTTGTGTTTTTGACGGCTAAGATCGCTACACAAAAGACCTCCGGTTGAGTGATTTTCTGTCTATTCATATGCTAACTTCTCAAGTGTATTCAATTCACAGGCAGCTGTTTTTTTGGACACAGATGAGTCTGTTTACAGTTCAAGCGATACATGTCTATGTGTGTAGAAAAAAATCATTAAAATAACACTGGTCACCAAAAGACAAAGAAAAGTTTACTTCACCAACACAAGTATGTTTCTACTCATGTGTGTCCACTGATTTATGTAGAAAATTATTCAAACAACAGTCACTAAAAGAAAATGAGAAGCCCACTTCACAAAATACAGAAACTGTAACAATGACAACCTGTTAAAAAGACTCACTTTTAATGGTCGACTATATGTTAATTCATATAGATTATCTATGTTTAGGAAGTATTAAATTTTGCAGATGTAAAAACTATTACAGACCTAAACAGAATTGTGTACCTTTTCCTTTCCAAGTATGCTCACATTTTTATAGTAGCATTTTACAATAGCAAATTATAAACATCTGTGTTTAACTGATAAACCTAGATTTCCCCCAACACATAATTCTGATAATATGTAACAAGAAAGAAAAGAAGGAAATAGGAAAGAGAGAGACATCTTATATATGCATGGCAGTATTTTCTTCAGGTCAGAGACAAAAACCATATGCTAATCTGCACAGCTTTAATAACAACATTCTATTGACAGCCTATTCCACTTATCCTTGACTTATCCAAAGGAAAAATGCAACTCCAGGTTGGCTGTCCTTGGCCTGGGAGACCTTTGGTCCTATAAGCTTGTGGTTAGCTGTGATGCGGTTTCAGAAATTCCAAGGTCTGTTTATTATGTGTTTATTAAAACAACAGAGGAAAGAATATAATGTACACAACACAATCAGCTTACCTGCGGCTACTAGATTTCCTTTACCAATGTTCCCTTTTTATTAGGAGAGAGAAATGAGACTTAGGGTTTGGTCAAGCCTTTCTGTGTATGTTTACGAGAATTCCTAAAAACAATTTTTTAAAAAGATGAACACAGGACTAGAGATAACAATCCAAAGCAAAATTCTTCCAGGCTCCAGCAAAATTTGACTTAGAATATTAAAAAAACAAATCGAGTATGTTCCTCAAGACTCATTCTGAGTGCTCATTTTGCCCTAAGCTCTATTTGCTTTTTGCAACAGCACTTAGAGAAAACCAACTGACCATTTACAACCTAAACAATGGCTTTCAAGTCTGATTAAGAAACGCACCTGGCTTCACTCAAACAACAAATCTGTTTAACCTGGTGACTTTCCTGTGTCTGGGGTTAGGCAGGAGCAGTCTCAGTTTGGCGGAGAAAAGAACAAACGTAAGTGACTCACTGAGAACAAAATGGTGGGACTGACTCCCCTTTGTTATTACAACTGTTTAAACAGTTTCTTGAAGGTAAGACTATCATTTAAGTGACCCACCATAATTTGGGATGAATCCCCAGAAAATTATGCCAACCTGAGAACAGGATTTGCATTTCTGAGTTTACTCAGCATTATGAATCTTCTGAAATGCTAAGTATTCCTTCTCTGGTATAAATTTACATCAAGGGAAGAATGAACAATTAAAAAAATCTAGCTAGAGAAGAAGAGAATACCTTAACACTCACTCCCAGGAGTAGACCATAGTGGTTTTTTTTTTTTACTTCTGGCATCATTTATACTATGGAAAATTTCAATCATATAAAAAAAAAATACACAGAATAGAAGGATGAACTCCCCCAAACCAATAATTTAGTTTTGATAATCATCAACACAAGGCCAACCTTATTTTTACTGTGCCCTACTCACGTTCCCCTTTTAATTCTATTTTAAAGCAAATCCCAGACAGCCTATATTTTATGTTATATAAGCTTTCATTTACGACATATGTATACATTTAACCTGAAAGATCGCTCCAGAAAGCTCACTCATTGAGCATGAGATGTTTAAACCAATTTTAACCACATCTTACAAAACATTTTACAGTAAAAGATATCTGCCTAGAAAACTAATTTGAATATAATTGGGTAATTAAAATGACAAGGTAACTCAAATCACAATCTTCTATTATTTTATTTATGGAGAAAAAAAGGACATTCTAATATTGAGAAAACAGTGCACCTCACTCACTCATTCAAAGGACATGGTTAAAAGTAAAATGGTTAAACTTGCCTGGAAGGAGTTTAGAAAAACATGAGGAGGTGAGTAAGGGGAAGGAGAAATTTTCCTAGAAAATTTTACTGCACATATAGAATAAAACAGAATGCCATCAGGCTAAACCTTGGGTGCTTCAAAAATCACTCATCAAGCCGTCCAGCTACTTAACAGTAATTTATGACCAACCTTAAAGCAAAGATCAAAAGGAATTCCATCTAGCATTTATGTTCAATTTCTCACTGCCTGATGACTAATTTGTAGAGGAATGAAGTCTTCACGGAGGAAGCCAAAATCATCTGAGGTGACTTTGATACAATGCCACAAAGGATATGAAGAGGAAGCCAGGAGAAGCTGTGAGTGGCTAAGCTTCATTAAGAGTTCTAATAAAAGAATAATGGAATTTCCCTTAACAGTGAATTCAAAAAATGTTAGAAAAGTGGGCAAAATTAGACAAGTCAGGCTAAACCTTTGATTTGTCACAGCCTATTGTTGCTGCTGGTGTTAAATATTAACATCAGCCACTGTTGCATTTATGTTAATTACATGACACTGTCTAAAAAAATCAGGCAACTTTCCCATCGGAAATCTGGCCAATCTCACTCCTCTGGCTGTCGTGCTACTTATCAGCCTGCACCTTCCGCCTGCATTGCCAGACACTCCTGGTTTGCTCAAGCTCTTTCCAACAAATTACTATTCTGCAGTGATCGATTTCACTTGAAAAATTTAACTTGAAATGATAAACGTTTAGTCTTGTACATCGCTGCGGTCACATGGAATACAAACATCTCTTTTGACAGATTTTTGATGCTTAAGTCAACTGGTCACTATAGAAAAACCAGAAGCTATTCAAATTCTTTCAACTTCTATGAACAACTGGCACAATTTTTTTCCTCCTGAATCCAGACATCTCTGTATTCTCAAATGAGGAAAGTAGTTTTCACACTCCTTGTTTTGGCTAGTTAAAAAATCCTTATCACATGTCTCCTTGTAAATTCATAGATAAAGATTTAAGTTTATATCAGCATTTCAACTGTGCAAATGTTTTGTTTGCTTCTGAAATCACCTCAAATTAACAGATTTATCGGAACCTTACATGATATAGAAGACTTGAACAAGTCTCAGGATACCTTTTCATATATTTCCAAATGAAGATGTGGCATTGCACATTTTCTTTAAAAGGTTAGTGTTTTTTTGTTTTTGTTTAAAGAATTTATGTTTTACAAATATATGGTGAAATACTTATCAGTGAGAAGAGGCTTAAGAACAGGCAGTGGACAGTGTGGGGTATAAATGCAACAAGATTGGCAGTGGATCCATGAAGCTATTGGATGGATGAAGGGCCAAGGTCATTACACTATGTGGTCTTCGGCACAGCAAAGGTGTTGGGAGTGAATATTTCAGGTATAATTCTAGGCACTGCTTTCTATTAGAGTTTTTTTTTAAGAAATATAACTTTCTGTCAGGAGCAATGGTGAACCGAGAGTTGGCAGATAATATTTCAATTATCTTCACCAATTCAAAAGCCAAGTTCATTTACTACACTGTCTGGAAAGAAAAAAATCCACTAATCAAAAAACACCCCCAAATCTGTCTTTTCACAGTCTTTGAGGCTTCAGTGACAATATGTAACCAGATTTTAATGTGAATACAGGAGAATATTTTAGTTCAGAAATACAAATTTTCTCTCTTCTTTACAAGAGATAAAGAGTTAAAAATTAAAACTGAAATATAAATGTAATTGGTAGAAGTGTACTTCAAAATCACTGTGTACTGGTGAACATTTTGCTCGACGTTCAGAAGGACTTATATTACCCAATCACACTAATAACATGCTTCTCTTACCTTGTGATCATATGGGTTGTACGAATGAAATATCCGAGAAAGCTCTTTTGTTCTTTGCTTTTTCTGTGGGAGAAAACACAAACCTTTGAGTTGACAGGTGACAAAAAAACACACACGTGTATATACCTAAATGTAGATCTCAGCTCTGTCTCTCTACTTACTTTATGACATTATTTCGAGATTTTTCCTTTGTGCAGGCCGAGGACCTACACGGTTAATTTGGGATGAATGGATACAACCAGGAACCAAGGCCACTTGGTGGTCATGTGGATCACTGTCACACACCAGCCAGGCAATCTCTTTCTGGAAAGTTTCATAATTACAACTCTACTTATTATAAATGTACAGTTCAGAGACTAAAATGAAAAAAAGCTATGAAAAGAAAGGAAACACATTTAGAATACTTTCAGTTTCACAGCAACACCAACTTCTGTTACTCTGAGTTGGGCATGAGCAGGACTTCCTAGTGGCTCAGCGGTAAAAGAATCTGCCTGCAATGCAGGAGCTGAAGGAGACACAGGTTGGAGCCCTGGATTGAGAAGACCCCCTGGAGAAGGGAATGGCAACCCGCTCCAGTATTCTTGCCTGGAGAATCCCATGGACAGAGAAGCCTGGTGTGCTACAGTCCACAGGGTCACAAAGAGTTGGACACGACTCAAGTGACTTAGCACACATGCACGCATACATATACGTGACTGCTATAGATATAATGGTGTCTCACACACAGTAGGCACTCAATAAATATTTGTTGAACTAACGAATAAACAAATATACCTGAGCTAGACAGGCATATACCAACTGTATCCGTAATGACAACACATAACTCTCATACATAGTTATGAGAAGAAAAGCCCCCTTCACTTTTCATGATGCCTTCTTCATTACAAGAAGCAAGGCCTCTCCATCTCCTTACCCCCAGCATCTGTGATAATGGAGGGTGCTGTTCTCTTACGAGAGGTGACTGTAAGAATCAGCTTGTTTACTAATCCACTGTGATCTGTCCACCTTCCCATAACCACTGTGAGAAATTCTGTGGATGATTCCAGACCTTCTGTGCATATATCTTCACACACAACTGATTACTTTTACTTTCAAAGAAAAAGGATCATTCTGTATACATTCTTCTGAAATTTACTTTTTTTCCACTTCACTATTTATCCTTGCCAAACTTCAGTGCTTGTATATCCAGCACTGTGATCCCTTAAGAGTTCTAAAATCCAAAAACTTCTGAAACCTGAACTTTCTTCCTACAATGCACTTCAACTTATAAATATAATGATAATCTTTGCACAAACATCTAGGCCAGCTTGAGAGTGTGCGTATTTTTAAAAGGATAAATTATGGAAGTCCAGTTGCAGGATCAAGGAGTAGACATATTTATTACTTTGATAGGCAGCCTCCCTCCTGCAGAGAGTAGACCAACCTTTCCTCTCACCAAGAGTGAATGAGAAAAAGGATTATGGCTTAGGTTGGAAATTCTTAATTTCTCTTTTCTGTTTAAAGGTTAGAACATCTATAAATTTAGAGAAAAGACATTTTAAAAAACAGGTATTAAATACCATCCCGGCCGCTGATTATAGAATGCATTTCTTGTATTTACATTTTGTGTATCATAGAGTTAGCCCACTTCAGTTCAGTTCAGTTGCTCAGTCGTTTCCAACTCTGTGATCCCATGGAATGCAGCACACCAGGCTTCCTTGTCCATCACCAACTCCCAGAGCTTGCTCAAACTCATGTCCATTGAGTCGGTGATGCTATCCAGCTGTCTCATCTACCACATCTTAAAATTCTGTTATGAGAGAGGCCAGTCTGTCCTTAAGACTGTCTCCGTCTGGCTTCTGGGTCTACTCTGATGTTGTTGATCCTTGCCTGGTATCCATGTTTCCTAGGGAAGGATTTCCTTCCTTTAAACTCCAGTCTCCTGAGCACATCCATCGCACCTCCCCAGGGTGAAACCCATGTAGATCTTCAGCACCGGTCCTACATGACCTTTGGCATCTACCTGGTTGAGGAGTCAGAGCTAACATCAATGAGGCCCTTGTGTTAACAGTCATTTGTACACACTCACGGGTTTCCTACAGGTTAGTTTCCTACTTCAGAACTGTCTTTGGAGCCCAATTCAAGTAAGCAGTCCTTCAAATCACTTGGCCTGTTTCCACATTCTGACACCCACTAGCAGACACCCCTCCCTGCAGCTCAGCCAAAATTTCTACTTCCCCTGTCCACCTCTGAGCCATGTTTCTGACCACCTGGCTGCCCAGTAACCTAACTCCATTTCTCTGGAGAGCAGAGATGTATGTATAACTGTATGGAAACAGTTTTGTGGCTCTCCGAACCCTGGCATCTGTTCTGAACAGGTCACCTGCCCACCAGAGTTTTCATTAGCTTCTAATTTTCTCTTTCCTTTCCATACACCCACTTAGCTGGTTTAACCGTTCTTGGCTTATACTTCAATCAGAAGAGAAATGACGGATATTAACACTTCCTTTGGTAGGAGACAATATAAAACACTGGGTTTTTTTTTTTTTTCAGAAAGGAAATTATGCTAGAGAAGATAAAATAGGCGGCATATCAGTATTCAGCTTAGGAGGTGTCCCCAGGACTGATCAGTCCAAAAATGGTAGAGCTACCAGCTTGAGTCAGCAAGTGGATAAGGGATAGGCAGAGGTAGCTTGGTGTGGCCTTTTTATGTGGGTTTGGATTTTATATCTTTATTTTGATAGCTAAAACCTAAATATACCTTCTATTATTTGGGGAAGAAAGTAGGGTATAAATAAATAGCAAATAACACTATTCAGATTAAACCCCAAAAGAAGACAGTGAGGAAAGAATGCCCTTTTGTCTGACAACAAATTTACTATATACAACTATAGTGAAGTCTTGGCTGTGACTATGGAAGGTTATGTATTATTAGTCCAGTTAACTGAATACCACTGCTGTTTTTCCTGTGAGGTCAGAGTCATGTAGCCCAGAGCTGCATCTTCTGGGATCTAGAATAGGGGTTGACAAATGATGGCCCCTGGGTCAATTCAGCCTATTGTCTGTTTCTGCAAATAAAATTTTAATGAAACATAGTCACACTCACTTGCTTATGTATTATCTATAGCTACCTTCACGCTATAACAGCAGAATTTGAGTGGCTGCAACAGAGGCTCTATAGTTCATAAATCCTAAAATATTTACTATCTGACCCTTTACAAAAAAAGTTATAGAAATAGGCATCTCTGATCTATTCATAGAATTTCTATCTTTGACCATGTCCACTTATGGCAATAGTCCCTTGACCCCAAACCAAATGAACAACTATTTGTCCAGCAAAATTCCTTGTTCCTTTTGCTCACTGGATGAAGACAGTTCAAGAATCAATCACAACCTATATCCTGACACATCAGGATGAACATATCAAGGAAAATATCAGTTAGCTGTTTTTTCAGGATTTTGCATTCTGAGCATTCTATATTCAGACAGAGAATGTTACAAGTTGTTTTTAAGAGCATGCTTAAATAGGAGCTTTCTGTACTTATATTATAACTGCAGGTGACAGAAACTTTGAGAAGAGACCCTTTACTAAATTCTAGCACTAAAGCCAGGTAGAAGGTTTTGTGTACAAGTAACTAAAGTAAGCCAGTTGCTAGTGAGCCAGTTTCTCACATGCAGACCATGTTAACAATACGAAGCTACAAGACTTGTTGAGCCTTGCTATCAGCAGTTTTAACTGAAACTAAAAGCTGAGCCAAAAATGGAATAATTAGATATTTTCCTATTGCATCACAGTGTGTCTAAATTACCTCCCACTTTTTCGCCTGTTCAAACAAACATCTCAGTCATGCAACCACCTGTTAATTCTCCAAGTGTTTAAAAAGTAAACATGTTAAACAAGTTGTGTGATGAACTTGGAATGAGGGTGGCCAAAGTACAATAAGTACAGCAAAAACCTCCCCGAGAACTGTGTAAGGTACCTTCAAGTCCACCTCATCACTAATCTCAAGGTCCAGGTCACAGAGATGTGCGTGCATGCTCAGTTGTGTCTGACTTTTTGCGACCCCATAAACTGTAGCCCACCAGGCTCCTCTGTCTGTGGGATTCTCCAGGCAAGAATACTGGAGTGGGTTGCCATGCCCTCCTCCAGGGGAAATGAGAATCTCACTCTGCAAGGACAGAAAACACCAATGACCCCTTTTATGTCCATGTTTAAACTCCCTTTCAGACAAAACCAAACAAAATTAAAGGTCCTAAGGGAGAATTTTTTTTAACAGTTCAGGTTTGCAGATAATGTAATTATTTCAATTTTCATCAAAGATAACAGAGCTCAGATCTGAAAGGCATTCCACATGTGATGAGAACCTGTATTTTCAACAAGATCAAAATATAATCAATTGAGTTTTAACAATATCCACCAATTTTACTTCTCCTGGTTCCCCAAACGAATTCAACACTTTCTAGGCCAAGTCTCTATTTATAGATTAAAGTTTTCAAAAATAAAGTAGTGTTGAGTATAAAGTGAAACTGTAATAACTCTACATATGGATTCTCAAAAACAAGAAAACCTACAAGCTTTCAAGGAGTTTGATGTGTTTAAGGTATGTCCTAATAAAACACAAGTGTTTCAGCAGGTCTTCATCATACTTTGTGGTAAGAAGACAAAAGAACAAGTTTGAGTTTCAGTGGACTGACTGCTGGTTTCTGGTTCTGTCTATAAGGAACTTCGAAGTTACTATTCTGAAAAATCAGCAACTTGTCTTGGACCCAGACGAGAGCAAAGGACACATGGAACACTGTTCCCCTCCCTCCCACCCTCGACTGGAGAGACCAACAAGCGACCAAGCAGAGCAAGTCCTTGCTGGAACCAGGGTCGGGGCAGGGAAACCTGAACAGTAGTTACTGGGAGCTCAGTGCTGACAACTTTGGGGGTTAAGGATTCCAACGGGATCCAGTTGTAGGGGGGCCCCACAAGGCTGTGAGATTTACCAGCAGAAGCTCAACAAGGTCCCCACAGAAAAATCAAAGAAAAATCCTCTTGGGCTTCTGGCAGGAGGAGGGGGAAAAGGAATCATTTTGGAATACACCAGTGCATTTTGCTCTTCACAAGTTCTGCCTCCAGGAGAAGCTAGCTAATCAGAGTCTAACCCGCTAGGGTATTACCAGAGCCTAACTGACCTGCGGAAGGGAACACACAGCTCCAGCCCACCTCGCCATCCTATCCCACCTAAAGAGAGAGAAAAACATTGAGAAACGCTTGTGAGGATCACAGTAAAGAGGCCTAGGCTAACTAAAAGACTGAGATGCAATCACAGGAATACAGAATACTGCCCCCCCCACCCCCACATCTTGCCATATTATTAAAGGCAGTTCCTTTTAACCAGGACATCATATCTGATGATCAAGAAACATCACAATGTATGTCAAA
This sequence comes from Giraffa tippelskirchi, assembly GCF_054371585.1. NCBI lineage: Eukaryota > Metazoa > Chordata > Mammalia > Artiodactyla > Giraffidae > Giraffa > Giraffa tippelskirchi. The sequence continues at coordinate 149,926,839 of NC_137282.1, forward strand.
GGAAAAAACACCCACAATTTGAAGAGACAGAGCAAATGTCACAACCAGACATGGCAGAGATGTTAGAATTATCATAAAGCAATTATGATTAACACACTAACATCTCTAATGGGTAAAGCAAACAGCATGCAAGAACAAATGGACAATGGAAGCAGAGAGAGAGAAATCCTAAGGAAAAAAACAAAAGAAATGTTAGAGATCAAAAATAATGTAACAGAAATGAAGAATGTCTTTATGGGCTTATTAACAGAGTGAACACAGCTGAGGAAAGAATCTCTGAGCTAGAGGATATTTTGATAGAAACTTCTAAACTGCAAAGCAGAGAATAAACACTAAAAGAAAACAGAATATCCAAAGACTGTGAGATAAAAGGTATAACATATATGCTACTGGACTTATAGGAGGAGAAAAAAGAGAGAGGGGAGAAGACAAAGTGCTTGAAGTAAGAATGACCAAGAATTTCCCCAAACTAAGGTCAAATTCTGTAAGATTCTGGAACTAAACCACAGAGTCAGGAAGCTCAGAGAACATCAAGCAGGACACGTGCCAAGAAAACTACACCTTGGTATATCATTTTCAAATTACAGTAAATCAAGGTAAGAAAAAATCTTGAAAGGTGCCAGAAAGGAAAAAACACATTACCTGCAGAGGAGCAAAGGTAAGAGTTACATTAAACTTCTCTTCAGAAACCAAACATGCAAGGAGAGAGTAGAATGAAATATTTGAAGTGTTGAGAGACAAAAATCCACCAACATAGAATTCTGTACCCTGAACAATGATCCTTCAAAAATAAAGGAACAATTAAGGCCCATATCACATATGGGTGTGAGAGTTGGACCATAAAGAAAGCTGAGCGCTGAAAAATTGATGCTTTTGAACTGTGGTGTTGGAGAAGACTTTTGAGAGTCCTTTGGACAGCAAGGAGATCAAACCAGTAAATCTTAAAGGAAGTCAGTCCTGAATATTCATTGGAAGGAATGATGTTGAAGCTCCAATACTTTGGCCACCTGATGCGAAGAACTGACTCATTGGAAAAGATCCTGATACTGGGAAAGGTTGAAGGCAGGAGGAGAAGGGGATGACAGAGAATGAGATGGTTGGATGCCATCACCTCCTCGATGTACATGAGTCTGAGCAGGCTCCGGGAGTTGATGATGGACAGGGAAGCCTGGCGTGCTGCAGTCCATGGGGTTGCAAAGAGTCAGACATGACAGAGCAACTGAACTGAACTGAAGAATCTTTCAGACAAAGAAAAATTGAGGGAACCGGTTAAAAGAAACTCTTTAGAGAAAAGGAAAATAATATAGGTCAGAAATGTGAGCCTTATTTTTAATTGATCTAATAGGCAAGAGTTTGTTCAAAATAATAATAACAAAAACAATGTATTTGATTATGCATGCTCATGTACATGTGAAATAAGGCCTTACTCCTCCTGTAAGGCCACCACACAAGGGATGGGAAGAAGGGATGAGGATTATTTTGTTATTACAAAGTATTCACACTACCTGTGAAGTTTTATCATCCTATGTGAAAGTGGATCTTTTTTTTTTTTGGGATTAGTTAAAAATGGATGTTGTAAATTCTAGAGCAACTAATAAAATAAGTTAGTTGTTTTTCTAAGTATAACTGATATGCTAAGAAAGAAGAGTTTCAACACACTTACGTTTTCCTGCTTCCTTTCTGGCAGCGAGTCTAAGAAGTGGTTAGCCGATTAACTGGCAAGTAGCAGCAGCAAAGTCAGAGTGAGAGGACGGGCGCTGAGGAAACTCAGGCTCTGGATGGTCAGTTCTGAACAGCTGCCCTTTGTGCTGTGCAGGGGCAAGGGTGACTATTGGGCAGTGATGGTGCCGAGGGGACTAGGGGAGCGTGGCTCTAAATTCAATCCAAGGGCCTGGAGTCAAAACTCCAGGTAATAAGGGCTAGGGAACAAGGACTGGTCAGTCACTACACAACACAGAAGCGGCAGGTGTTCCACAGGAAAGCCAGAGAACCATGTTCTGAGACAAAAGGGTGGAGAGAACCAAGAGTTGCAAGGTAATAACAAAGGACTGAGAATCCAAAGGGGTGTTGGTGAAGGACTAGGAACTGGGAGAACCACAGTGAGAACAAGGACTAAGCAAAGAGTAGTCACAGACACTGAAGTCAGGGATGAGAAAGGAAGTGGCCGGGACACCTTCAGAGGTCAGTGAAGGCCGTGACTCCCAGGGATGTGGTCTGGGGCTGAGGCAGGTCTGATGTTGACCGTGGGATCCTCCATTATACTTTCTGCATGGGCAGGTTCCTCTAGTCAGCGTGTGGGCAAAGCGGGGCCCATTAAACTCAGCTGAAATAGGACAACGTTTCGCCGAAGAAGGAAAATCGTATCGCCTACTGGGGGGAGGTCAGTTTTTGATAAAAGCAGAAAGAAAAGAATTGAGTCTATAGATAGACTGTGCCATTTATAAACCATAAGAAAGTAGGTCAAGCACAGGCACACAGAGACAGAGAAAAAAGGACGTGGCTTTGTTGAACCAAAGAAACGGCTAACTGATTCGAGCGTATGGTGTAAGAACTGTGACAAACGATCAGATGTGTGTCTCAGAGAGAGTTTTGTCATGGTGTTAAGGATGGAGCACGGGAGCAAGGCTAGAGGCTGAAGGCTGAGAGAGGAGGGTGCAGTGGTTCCAGAAAGTGACACCATCCCACAGGAAGCGAGGGGCAAGCAGAGGAGGTGAGGTGAATGTGAGAAACAGCCCAGAGGCAGGACAGGGGGCACTTGGGTTAGCAGGAGTACAAGATGGGAGAGGGCAGAGGAAGACACCATGATTTTTGGCACAGACAGCTGAAAGGAGAGGGGTGCCCTACTCTAAGATAAGGAACCTAGACTGACAACACCTCTCTGACCACTGGGCGGGGCATCTACTCTGGCTGCTGCTGCTGCAAAGTCAGGTCAGTCATGTCCGACTCTGTGCAACCCCACAGATGGCAGCCCACCAGGCTCCTCTGTCCCTGGGGTTCTCCAGGCAAGAATACTGGAGTGGGTTGCCATTTCCTTCTCCAATGCATGCATGCATCTGCCCTGGACCTGAGTGTAAAATGAAGGAGTCGGGTTAGGTTCCACCCTGCTTGCAGGTCAGAATCTCTGGGGAGCCTTTCAAGTAAACCTGTGCTCCAGTCTTCATCCCCAGTGATGCTGATTTCATTGGTGTGGTGGGACCTATGCCAAGTGTGGGACTTAAATGCTCTTGAGTTTTTCAGTGAGCAGCCAAAGCTGAGAGTCACTACCCCAGACAATCTCTAAGGTCTCCTCCAACTTTGTTCCTCTATTTCAGTTCCCCACTGTCTTTCAGCTGCTGTCATCCTGGGTTGTGAATTCGACCAGACATTCCCATTCTTAATCCCCATATTATGTCTGTGGCTTTGCCTTATTTCCTGACCTCTTCCTTTCCTTAAAAATGGACTCCACGCAGGAATTCCTCTGGGGCACATTGAGGCTTTGACTGCAGAGAACAGGCTGCTGTTATATATTTAGTTCCCTATGTGGTGAGAGCTTTTGAAAAAACAAGTGGAAAGCTAATTTAGTAAACCTGAATCTTTATTTTGTTATCAATGTATAAAACGTCAGAAGTTTAATTAAAAGCACTTGACATTATCAGTGTTCAATCACAACCTCACTTTTATGTCATATGTTTTTGGCTGGTGTCCCTAAAATGATGATAATCATTCAAGGTCATTGCAAAGAAGGAAAAACAAGTCCCTGGAATTTAAACAATGGATCCCCACATTTAAAAATTGGTGGAAAAAAAAATTAGTGATGTGAAGTATGTTTGGTGATCAAAAACACCCCAAAACACTCAGGAAAACAGACTCTTCAGAATATCATCTGTTTTTCCTTTATATGGTATGTTTACTACTTCTGTGTTCTTTGAGAAACAACTCTACTGTGAGGATGGTAGGAAAAATAAAGAAAAAGAAAACTGCTCTAACTTTATAGATTTTTTTGACCTCTTATTTTCTAGTAAGATCTACAAGAAAATGGAAATGACCATGAACGCTGCTGTAGTCTTAAATCCCCTTCTCGCCCTCCTGTAAGAGCAAATTCAAGGAGAGGGAATGTGTTCTTTAGTTTCTCCAGTCTTCCCAGTTGGGCGGGGTCAGGATAGGCATTTCTTGGAGAACACTGAGACAGCAGACTTCTACGAGTGGAAGTCAGAAAACAGATAAGTGAATCTGTTCACTTGACGTAATGGTGCTCAAAGAAAATAACCAGGCCATCGTGGAAATGTACCACTGATTTTAAAGCACAGTAGGTATCAGTGGGAAACTTTCACCAGCCTTACGATTCCTAAAATAGTGGAAAGAAGGAGCAACAATCAGCCTCTGGGTTTCATGGTAGGGGTGGTGGAGGAGCAGGGGCACCATTTACCCTGGCAGGTCCTCAACTAGGCAACAAATGCTGGAAGAACATGCAGAGGGAATTCTGCATAAATTCAGTGGTATCTGATAAAATAAAATATAAGGAGCCCTATCTCCTTATATCAGGCTCACCTTACTTTCTAAAGAGAACATTTGTTTGCAAGGAAAGGTCATTCTTTGAAAACAAAGGCATGGCTGGCACATAAGAAAGGAAGGAGACTTGGCTATTTGGTGGTGATGGGCGCTGCTGAATGAAAAGTCATCACAAGCAGTGGGAAAAGAAACAGCCTTTCAACGTAAAACAAATCCCTGCAAAGAGAACAAAGTCAAAGGGGAACTAAGCTCTACACACCACCACCAACGGTTCCTCCTTCCAGGCTCCTTTGTACAGTAACCTCTGGGTGTTCGAAAGTAGTGCATGAGAACGAGAGTCGCTATAAATATCGACTCAACATCACTTATCATCACTCTGCCCTTGCAACGAACCACAAAAGAGAGTTAACTTTACCTCTTATCTGAACTGCTGTAGAAATGTTTTCTTTCCTGGACTACCTGAGGCCAATTTTCACCCTCTAAATCAAGAACTGGCAAAATAGACTCTGCGGGCCAAATAATGACTGGCTGCTAGTTTTGTACAGTCTGCAGTGTGCTTTTACATTTATGAACGGCTGTTAAAAAAAAAATCCAGACAACAAAAATAGTGGTGACCTGTGAACATTATATGAAATTCAGATTTCCATAAAGTTTTATTAGCACACAGCCACACTCATTCATTCACATATTGTGTGTGGCTGCTTTTGCGGACCAAGGCGGCCTGGGATGGCTCCAACAGAAACCCTATGGCCCGTAAAGCCAAAAATACTGTCTGGCCTTTGACAGAAAGAGTCTGCCAAGCCCTGTTCAAAATCATTGGTGTGCAGTCCTCACTGCACGCTAGAATTGCTGGGGGATTTAAAGAATACTGATGTCTGGGTGCCACTGTTAGAGACTCTGGTGACTCAGATAGTAAAGGGTCTGCCTGCAATGCAGGAGACCTGGGTTGGGTCCCTGAGTTGGGAAGATCCCCTGGAGGAGGGCATGGCAACCCATTCCAGGATTCTTGCCTGGAGAACCCCATGGACAGAGGAGCTTGGCGGGCTGCAGTCTATGGGGTTGCAAAGGAGTCGGACATGACTGAGCGACTAAGCACACACAGCTGATTTAATTGATCTGGGGTGCAGCTTGGGATTTGGGATTTCCAATCTTTGCAGGTGAGGCTAACGTGAAGCCAAAGTTGAGAACCACTGCTTAACCCAACTCTGTCCAGAGGCTGAAGTGAATTTTCTAAGACATGATCATCTGTCCCTCTCCTCTTTCAGAACCTGCAAGGGTTCTGAGAATCAAGTTTCAAGTATTACATCGGGGCTTCATCCCACTTTCCCCACTAACACCAAAGACAATGTCCCGTTCCTGGTAGACCCTGCCTTTTCCTGAGTCCATATCTTGCTAACGCTATGTCCTTTGCCTGGAATGCTTTCCCCACCACCTCCACATATTATATCCATTTGAAAAGCCCAGTGCAAATTCGTGCTGGATCCCCGCCCCTTCCTTGCAAAACAGAAAGAACCTTTTAAACCATGGGCTCCACAGATCTCTCACCACCCTCCCTGTGTGTCACTGCCTCCTTGGGGCAGAAGCCATGTCCTGGTCATCACTTCTGTCCACAACGTTTTATTAAAGAAAGTGACTTGCATGTGGGATCTGCCCAACAAATGCTGCCACACCCATAACCCCACATCATTTTGGTTTAATTTTCACTGATTCTTTGAAATTGAGCCTCAAACGACTAACCCAGGTCACCTTTTCCTCCAGGCTCTTGATTCATGAATACAACACTCAACTTGAGTAACCTTGGCTTCCACATATTCCTTTGTCCTTCATTTTCCCTAGGACTCCTGCTCCCCCATTTCATATTGATCCAATCACTTGCCCGCTGGGTAAGTGATTTGGGTACTATCTCTGAACTAAAGCCACTTCAGCATTCCTTGGTCATTCCTCAGATCTTCCTCAAGAGTTTTTCTGTCTTCACTCTCTTCCTCTGTATCTAAAATACCCTCTCTAAGCTTTAAAATTGAGTTACTAAACCCCTATGTGCATAGCAGCATTATTTACAACAGCCAAGACAGGGAAGAAACCTAAATGCCCACTGACAGATAAATGGATAAAGAAGATGTGGTGCATATATACGATGGAATACTGCTCAGCCATAAAAAAGAATGAAATGATGCCATTTGCAGCAACATGGATGAGCCTAGAGATTATCATACTAAGTGAAGTAAGTCAGAAAGAGAAAGACAAATACCCTGTCACTTATATGTGGAATCTAAAATATGACACAAATGAACTTATCTACAAAGCAGACTCACAGATCTAGAGAACAGACTTGTGGTTGCCAAGGGGGATGGGGGTTGGGGGAGGGATGGAGTGGGAGTTTGAGATTAGCAGATGCATACTATTATATATAGAATGGATAAACAAGGTCCTAACTGTATAGTGCAGGGAAATATATTCAATGTCTTGTGATAAATCATAACGGAAAAGAGTATGAAAAAGAACGTATATGTACAACTGAATCACTTTGCTGTACAGCAGAAATTAATACAACATTGTAAATCAACTATACTCCAATAAAATAAATTAAAAAAAAAACCTCAGCTATTAATAGAATCGATTATTCATTCAATTGATGCATTGACTGTGTACCCAGGGGGTCATACTAATCACTGTTGAGCTGGAAAGCAAGTCAGATGAGGTCACTGGACTCAACAGAACTTACAAACTAGCAGGGAGAAATAATCACATTTAACCACAACCGGGAACACAGACAGCAAGTACTTAAATGTTTGCTAAATGAATCGCAAAAATTCTGGCTATTGACATTTTGGCATTAACACTGTTTATTAAGTGACTGTGCTAACGAATGACCTGTTTATGGTTTGTATACAGATTACTAAGTCAATGCAAATTAATTTTATGCTTGATAGTTATTTTTGTAACCATAAAATGCTGCTTCAAGATGATAATCATAAAAACTCCAGAATTTGAAACTTATTTCCACAGGACTTTGCTTTTGAGTCAAGTTATATGTACACACGATTTTTTGTTAGCATGTGTACACTCTCATAAAGCCTGCTCCTCTCTCTGACAAGTTATATACAGGATAGGGGAAGGACAGCACCAGTATCTTTTGCCAGGTAGAAAAAATACTAGGAAAGGACAAAATCAACAGCTATAAGTCATGCATTACCCACAAGGGCTTCCCTACTGGCTCAGATGGTAAAGTCTGTCTGCAATGTGAGAGACTCGGGTTCGATCCCTGGGTTGGGAAGATCCCATGGGGAAGGAAATGGCAACCACTCCAATATTCTTACCTGGAGAATCCCATGCATGGAGGGGCCTGGCGGGCTACAGTCCATGGGGTTGCAAAGAGTGAGGCACGACTGAGTTACTAACATTTAAAATAAACAGGTAAATAAAATAACCAATAACAGTTCAGAATAGAGCCAGATAACTGACTTGCTATCCATATATTCAGTACTAGCTCTTACAACATACACCAAACACTTGCTGAGCAAGAATAAATATTACCTCCCCACGGAGGTTCTCCATCCCCCCACCCCATCCCTTTGATTACTCTTTATCTAAGCAGTTTGGCAAAGGAAAGAAACTGGGCTTAATCTAATTCCTGTAAAATTTGCTTTCACACAATTTGAGAATTTCTAGACCAATTCATATATATAAATATTACCAATACAAGAAGAGGTTTCACTGTTACTTTTAAAATTTTAAAAATCCCTTTAACACATGACAGCTGTTCTTACCATGGTATTTTAGAATGACCAGTTAACAGTGCTAAAACCCTCTGGAAGTCTGGCTCATCATCACAACCCAGTGAACAGTGTTGGGCATCAAATCCACTGCCATCTATGCACTTCACAGTCTTTCTTTTTGTCTCCAAAGTTTGACTATGCTATGACCTGCTTGAAATTAGGGAGAGGGCAGGGACAAGTGGTTTTATTTAACTTTTTCCGACTTGCTTAATAACAACATCTGATGTCTGTAAACCATTTTAGTAAGGACAAATCATATAACTGAAAAAGGTAAACATAGGAAGTCGTATCAGAGATGTAACTATGAGAGGATCCTATTTTGCAAGTGGATAAAAATAAATGCAGGTTGGCTTTTTCTAATTAGTGCCGTGGAGTCCTATGTCTTTCTGTATTGTCATTAAATACTTTCCTTCCTGTCCTTTACAGAGAGATAGTAACATGCTTTTACTGTATCTACCATTTGGTGAGTTTGGAGCCCAACATAGTGAAATGCACAGGGTTGTACAGTCTGGATCTGCACAAACTCTATTAAGGCTCAGAGTCTCATTGTGGCTTCCAGAAGCTAACCCACCTCTCACCCAAGGGGAAAAACGATGACAAGAGTATGAAGGAAACTAAATTTCTCTGACCCACAAATAAGCTGCTCTACAGTTCTAAAAACCGATCAAAACCAATGTATCTCCTTCATGACCCCAAAGAACCCCTGGTATCACTCCATTCAAAGAGAAGCTCGAAAACTGTTCTGCACCAGTTATTGCTGCATCTCGAGAAAAGCCCACAACTCATTTTTTTTTTTACAACTCGTTTTTATTATGATTCCACGACTGCGACCTGGAAGGTCAGACATGACAATGTAGTTTTGATAACTCTTCTGCTTTCTACATCTAATTCAGCACATACTGTTAAAAAAATCACTTTTATCAGCAACGCGACCATCACCCATCTCTCTCTCTGCCCCATCGCATCAATAATAAGAGTCTAAAATTCATTTCAGGGGCGGCTGGGCTTTTTGACCTATTTTCTCCTCCAGTCCTATGTCAAAAATAGACTTATTTTTGTTCTATGTATTAAACATACACGTTTTATTTTTTTTATCTTTGGCCTTTATGACAGAGGACTCTTTTATTTGATAACCAGAAGACAATTTAATATATAGCTCGATCTTCTCCATTCTCTTGTCCTCGTCACTTCAGAAATCAGTCGATTCTTTTTCACATTGCAGAACAAGGTTACTAGGCATCCAGCCAGTGGATGAAAATTTCTGAGTTGGCTCTAAGACAAATAATATTTTCAGCCACTGTCAAGAAAGATGCAAGTGGAGGTGGGTTGGTGGTTGAGGCCTGGGAAGTTGGACAAAGGGCAAGATAGGAGGAACATAAAGTGGCTGCGGTTTGCCCTGTGCCCATTCCAACACTTCAGACAACTCCAGCTAAATGTAATTCATGTAACATAATAGCTTTTGGAGAAATTAACCCATGTTCACACAAGTAGGAAAAACTATTGCCCAGAGAGGGTAGGTTTCTGTACCAAACGACAGGCCTGACCAAGTAAGTAATGAGAAGACAGGCATGCTTCTACTAAGTCCAGGATTACAAACTTCCTTGGAGGTTGTACAACTGTTGTCACATCAGCCAGGCTCCGGGTACTTAGGGAGTCATCCCCTGAGGCATATCCTCGGGGCTCAGGGTAGGACTCCCTCCTCAGCCTCAGTGGCTCTCACACTCTCACACCCTCATCAATCTCTCATCTCTCACCTATCTTTCTGTCTCCAAAGAGGAAGAGCTAAGTGAGAAGACCCTGATAGCTACTTATTGTGAATACTGTGTGCTTTCTGCTTTTTCACTGGGAGATGATCCTAAGGTGAAAAAAAAGAAAAAGAAAAGGCCTATAGGTGAACATACATGCACGTTTACAATGCAAAATCACAAGAGTGTCTGAGAAAAAGCTGCATAAACTACCTGACTATGATGATTTTAAGAGTTAGGCTTAAAGTAAGTTTAATAAATGTCAAAGTCCAAACACTATTTTTTGACATTTATATAGTGCTTTATATATTTTCAAAGTGCTCATAACTATACAATGATAAGCATTTATCCATTTACTCAAAGATTTACTGAATGTTCCATGCATTTTTATCAGCAATTGGGCTTCCCTGGTGGCTCAGCTGGTAAAGAATCCGCCTGCAATGTGGGAGACCTGGGTTTGATCCCTGGGTTGGGAAGATCCCCTGGAGAAGGGAACAGCTACCCACTCCAGTATTCTGGCCTGGAGAATTCCACGGACTGTATAGTCCATGGGGTCACAAAGAGTCAGACACGACTAAGCAACTTTCAACCTCCGTCTCGTCACCCAGTGACTGGATAAACTGGTTTCCTCTATTACCAACAGCAAATGACCATAAGCTTCATTATTTTTTTTTTAAATTTCAGAGCAATGTTGTAAGTTCTTTATGAATCTATTAGTTGTACAGAGAGCTATACATTCTTTATAACTCTTTTTCTCCTTTAACACCGCTGGCCTCATCTTTGGCTTTTATGTGCATCTCGACAAGTTCTTAGGTTGGAGAGTTTGCAGTGATGGGGTAATCTCTTTTGTGTGTGTGTTGTTTGCTTTTAGCAACTCTCTTAGTCCTAATCTCCCCATCATTTGCTTTTCTTTTGAGTTGTTTTCCAAAATCATTTATACCTTCATCTAATCTGAAAGAGTCAACCTCAACTCAGTTCCCAGTTGCCCTTTCCCATTTCTGCTTCCTCAGCAGTATTTACTCTATTTATCATCATATTGCTAAGTAACATGTCTTTATTGCTATTCTTACTTTTTAGTCTTAAATACTATGTATTGATTTTTCACTATAGGACATGAGCTTTCACACCTTTCCCTCCCCCTATTTACTTGTATGTTTCCTACCTCCACTTCCTGATATGATGACATCATACACATGCTATTCAGCATCTGGCTGTGTAACAACTATGATTACATTTCCTTTCATGTATATTTTCTTTTCCTGGAGTTAAAGTCATTTTTCTCACTTACTTAATCTTCTATGCACTTGCTAATTCAATCCCCAATTCCATTCCACTTATCTAAGTCTTTGTTCAAGAAATTCATTCACATGAAGTAGTCTATTTTTAACCTTTTAATCTTCTTGAAGTCTTTCCCTCAGACTAAATGTTTAGTCTGGTTGTTCTCAGGCTCTTCTGATTCACGGCTCTCTCTTTAACCATGGTCTTGGAGATTCTGCTTGCCTCTCATCTGTGCTGAGTCTTCTGTTTCATTTATCTTAAATCCTTTCTCAGTATACTCCTTTGTTTTGATGATGCCCAGAAATTCTCTAAAAGCTTTCTGAAAAAGAGGTATCTTGGAACCTGATTGATACTTTGGTGAGATATTAAATTGCAGGATGGGAAGCATTTTTCTTCAGAATGGAGAAGGCATCATTTGTTTTCTGGGTGCTATTAAAAACTCTGAAGCCATTCTGATTACAGATCCTTTTAATGTGACTTGGATCGTGTCTCTTGTCTTAGAATAGGTCTAGTCTTCATACATACTGCTAGACTTGGGGTGATGGCTTTCTGTTGGCAATTCATGTCCTACAGTCATAGGAAACATTCTTGACTTATTTCATTGATAATTCCATCCTTCTCTGTTCACTTATTTTGGAATTCCTATTATTTGAATGTTAGCCTGTTCTGGATTGGTTCTTTAATTTTCCTTTCTTTCCCTAGTAAATTTGCTATCTCATTTCCTTTTGTTCTACTGTCTGGAGAGTTCCTCTACTTTATTTTCTAACTCTTCTGAATTTTTCACTTTGCTACCATGCTTTTAATGTCCAAGAACTGTTCTTGTTCTCTAAATCTTTACTTTTGGCAGTCTGATCTTGTTTCAGGAATATAATACCTTCTCTCATGTCTCTGAAAATATCAAGGATTTTTTAAAAAAAATCTTTATTCCTCCTGTATAGTCCTGTGTCTTTTTTTTTTCCCCCTTTCTCTTATCCCACTTCTCTTTGTTTACTTTGGCCCTATTCTTCACGTTAGTTAGTGACATTCCTCAGCTGTTTAGTAATCTTTGATTGCCTAAGCGTAAGGTACATGAACTGAACTGTGTCTCCCTCAAAATGCAGATGATGAAGTAAGTTGGTTGTTTGGAATCAGGCTGCACTGTTTTCATTATAAATGATGATTACATTCTGATAGAACTGCCACATCCCCTAAACCCAAAACAACAACAACAAAAAATCCAACCAATCACTTAATCTACAGATCATGTGTGTTGTTTCAGTTACATTTAAGTGCCATTTATAACCTGCTTCAGTGAATTCTTTTCCAGTTTCAGGTCATATTTTATGACTCTTAGAGCGGTCTCTTTCTCATTCTATCTCAGACCTCTATAAGCCCAGTTTCTAGAAGTGCTGCACTATCTTTGTTCTTGACTCGGTTTTCTCTGTTAGGTTTATATGAAGCGTATTCGCTAACCATATGTTCAAGTATGTTTTCCTCATGAAAGAATCTATTTTTCAAAGTTGGTGTTTTTATGAGACTTCTTCAGCAATTAAGTGGTTAGTCTACACTTAATCTTTTTATTCCATTCAGCAAGTATTCACTGTTGGTGCCTGCCATCTCTGAGGAAATGTCCAACTGTGGACAGGAAGTCAACAGAGATAGCAGTAGGCCAGTCAGGTAACACAAATCAATCTGCACACTGGTCCTTACCATAGGTGGCTTAAGGATATCTACTACTCTAAAAACATTAAAATTTTTAGGAAAATTTGCTTTTTTTTCTGGAAAGAATGCATATGTATGGATATATACACATGTATATATGTGTAGTAAATATTATATATATATTTATATATATCATCAAATTCTCAAAAAATGTTAAGACCCATTGACCTAGAATTAGAGACCTAGACTAACACTTTGACTCTTTTGACCCTAACTATAGTTTTAACTATATTTTTAAAAATAGCAGATCCAATTTCCAAAGGGATCAAGAGACTTAAATTGCTCCCCAGCACCACGTTTTTGGTCATTATGGGCACTCTGACTGCTGTGGTTACGTTATACTGGTGTGAGGTGCCAGTAGAGAGCCTCTTTCCATCTTCCAATCTGTCCCTGTATAATTCTGGCCGCTAACAGAAGATGAAATCAAATTAAACTACTTCACAGTGGTCTTTAAATTCTCTAATGGAATAGGATTTCAGGTACCTGACAAATTATCCATTTGGATAACCTTTCTAGACTTTGAAGAACACTCTGATTTTCATTTTAATAGCATCTGAATAAAGAAGGCTGCTCCCTGGGGGGTCTTGGAGCTCCTGGGCTCTCTAAGACTTAATATCAAGTTAGTTGGGAAGAGATCCGTCAATTACTGAATCTTTTCATTAACTCTGTAATGTCCCCAGTGATCTCAATCACGTTTCTGTGCTTGATTCCAAGTAGAACCAACAGTAACTGGATTCTGCCATGTAATTTACATAAAGAATTCTCCCTCCACCTTTTTATATTTGTTTGTCCTAAAATAATAAGTTAAAATGACTCAGAAAGTAGTTTGAGAGGATATCTTTTCATTTCACTGATAACAAAGTTCAAGAGGAAAGACAGTAAAGGAATAAAAGATACATGGAAAATATTTCTTATTCCAACAGTATGACTTTGACACTGAGTATATTCCAACAGAGCCAGTAAGTATCACAGTATTTCAGGAGAAATATCTCACTCATGAATTCTCACCTATGAATTCCCTCCAAATGTTAAAGATTCATGAATTTTCCTAGCTCCTCTTGACCCACACAAGTTTTTGATATGCACAATTTTTAAGAATGAAAGTGCTACATGTGCTTACTTGCTGTGTAAATATACAGGCACGTCAATGAAACAATTTTTCTGACTTTCCAATTTTAGTTTCCCCTCTCTGTCACTGCACCCTCAATTTAAAGTGTCATGTTCAGGGGTGGGGAGGGATAAGTTAGGAATTTGAGATTAACAGATATACACTACATTAAATAAAAAAACAGGTGGACAACTAGGATTTGCTGCATAGCACACATAACTATATTCAGTTTCTTGTAATAACCTACAATGGAATATAATCTGAGAAAATACATAAACATACACATTCACAAAACTAAATCACTCTGCTGTACACCTAAAACATTATAAAGCAACTATGCTTCAATTAAAAGATGGGAAAAGTATCTTGTTTAAAACAATTGTACTCTAAGGATTAAAAACTGACAGAAAAAAATCCAAAGATTTAGACAATATTAAAACTAAGAAATGAAAAATTGTTTTGATTACATCATTATGGTAGTTCAAGCTATCATAAAATTGAAAGTGTCACTTAAACCACTAAAATTTTTGAGTTTTCAAGGCCTTTTTTTTCTTTTCCCTGTCTATGATCCTGTTAAATACTTGAGATTAAACATTCTTTTGCTAAAAATAGATAAGTATTCAGTGGAGAAAACCAGACTCCACCTTAACCGCATGATCACCATCAAGGGACAGAAAGACATTGTGTGTCTCCGGATGTGATATGCTGAGAAGGACATAACATCATTTATTTACTTAAACAGGGCCAAATATGTGACATGAATCTAAACAGGAGGAAAATTCACACCCCAATTGAGGGACATTCCATAAAATAACTGGCCATTATTCTTAAAAAGTGTCAACATACCATGAAATATAAAGAAAATCTGAGAAACTATCTTGATTAAAGAGGACTAAAGAGCTGAAATGTAACATTCTGAACTGAGTTCCATATCAGAAAAATGACAGTTATGAAGGACAATGTCGGGATCCTTGACAAAATTGGAATCTGAACTGTAGATTGGAGAAAGCACTGTATCACTTTAAGCTTCCTGAATTTGATAACAATATTGTGATTAAGAAACTGTTTTTAGGAAATGCACACTAAATATTAAGGGGCAAAGCAGCATGATGTCAGTTTTGTGAGTGTGTGTTTTTTCTTCTCAGATTATATTCCATTGTAGGTTAGGGGGAAAAGCTAATGTCTAAGTGTCTGTTTCTTGAGAAAAAGCAAATGTAGGGAAATGTTAAAAACTGATAATTCTGGGTAAAGGGTATACTGTAGGTATACAACTTTTCTATCAGTTTAAAATCATTTTTAAGAAATAAAAAATTTTAGAAATCACTGCTACAATAGAAAAACAACTTTGGAAACCAACACTTTTTGGTCAAAATATTCTTAAATTATTTTGACCTGTGGGATAAATACTTATTTTACTGTTTATAAGAGTATGGAGCCAAGAGTCACTTATGTGTACGTGCATGCTCAGTTGTGTACTCTTTGTAACCCCATGGATTGCAGCCCGCCAGGCTCCTCTGTCCATGGGATATTTCAGGCAAGAATAGTGCGGTGGGTTGTCATTTTCTTCTCTAGGGGATCTTCCTGACCCAAGGATTGAAACTCCATCTCCTGCACTGGCAGGTGGATTCTTTACCATTGAGCCATCAGGGAAATCCATGGATGAGTTTATTTAATGTCTCTGAGTCTCACCTAACTCACCCCTAAAGTATGAAACAATACCTAAAAGTATTGTTGGAAGAATAACATAGGACAAAGTACATGAAAAATACAGACTATATGATTCAGGCACATATTAATATTTAAACAATGGAAGGTTCTTTTCCCTGCCAATATATCTTCCAATCTTACATACCACTTCGATAAGGGTATTTTATTATGAATAGCAAAAATAAAGATAGTCCTTAATTATGAAATAAACATGATCCTAAGAGGCAGAAGTAAGAAAAGAGTGTCATATTAAATTACCAAATATATTCTGTTAACCTAAATACACATTTAACATTAGCTCTAATATTGGAACTACACATATAAATCCCTTGGAAGGTTATAAATATGGAGTTATTAATGAACCATAGTTATTACAGAAAAAATAATATAAGATCAAAAAACAGGATAGATCTGAAGGTTCTTTATCTTTAGAAGTTACTTCGAAGAGTCTACTCAGTTCTAAAATTGTTATTAAGGTAATAAAAGTGAGTTCAAATTGAATATTACAATTTTAATAAATCAAATTCATATAAAAGGCATAAAAGAATTATGTAGATCTTTCCAACTTTTCTGAAATTTATATGAAACAAAGCACATAATCATCACTGAAAAAAAGTTAGACTAAAATATAATAAAGTCGACTTTGCAAAGGATAGAATTTATATTCTCTTTATTTAATACAAAATCACTCAGTCCTTCTCAACCTGAATATCCACAATTATTCAGCATCTGAGAGAAAACTTATAACCACATACCTTCCCACTACTTTGGTAATTCTAAATTCATAAAATAAGCAAGATAAAAATAAATGCCAAAAATGAAAGCAACAAATCTAAAAAAATCATAAGAAACAAGTGCATTTTTTTCTAAGAAAGGTTAAAAAAAAAAAGAAGACTTTCTATGAGGTCACTCTAAAGTACACATTCAGACTGCTATCACTGAACTCAAGGCTCTCAAATCATATCCGACTTTTCACTGTCCTAAAATTGGGTTATCTTAGAAAACTTGAAATACTAAGATTTTCAAGACAAACTATGGTTCTAAAGTATAGCCACCTCTAATTTTTTCTTACAATGGCTTGTATTTAACAGAAGAGTCATATGAAAGGGTTTCAGGTACCAACAAAAATCTGTGCTTTTTCTTATCTTTACCATCCTGAGCAAAACATGGCTGCATCCTGGAGTTGCAGTCTACATATGTCTAGTTCTGTGGGCTTGACTACATGAGAACTGATTTACATGATAATGGAATTAGTCCATTAATGTCACATCAGGACTTAATAAAAAGTCAGGCAGTGCTCTGTGGCAGGCAGGCAGGCAAAAGGTCAGATTCAGAGTTCAGAAAACAAGGTAGGGGCAGTGAGGATTCACTGAGGGAGGGCTGGGATTGTCTGAAGGATGATTCAGGCCGAGAGGAATCAGGAGCAATTGCCTTAAAAAACGAAAACCCCCCTATGGCAGTAAAGATGAACAGTGATCTCACTGATGCTACTACCTCTTTTCTAGTTTTGGAGGTGAGAAGCCTACAACAGGTCTCATTGGCTAAAATCAAGGTGTTGGCAATGTTCTGTTCCTTCTGGAATATCTAAGGGGGGATCTGTTCCTGGACTTTTCCAGTTTCTAGAGGCCATGCACATCCCTTAGCTCATGGTCCTGTCCTTGATCTTCAAAGCATATTACTTGATCTCTGCTTCTGATCTTACATCTCCTCTCTCTAGGTTTAACCTTCTTGCCTTCCTCTTAGAAGAATTCTTGCGATTACACCAAGCCCACCCATTTTACATGCTTTCACTTAATCACATCTTAAAAGCCCTTTTTATTCTATAAGGCAACGTATTCACATGTTTGAGGATTAGCCTGTGGACATTTCTGGGAGCCAATTATTCTCTCTACCACAGTTGGTCTTACTGCCACCATTTCAAGTCCCCACAAAAAACTAATTATTATGTTTACTATTAGTAGTTTGTATTCAAGAAAAAGCCATTTAATTAACTGATTATACAAACAAAAAATCATCAGATTTATAATAAAGTAAAAGGTGAAAGAACAGGGAGATGTAGAAACCATATTTAAGTGGATGATCTAGGAAACTAAAACACCCAAATTTTCTAAATATTGGTTTGAATGGTGGCCTTAAAACCAAATGTTAGAGAATCTGTTAGGGAGCATTTAACAGGAGGTTTACTGTGTGCTGTTTTTTGATCTGTCATGATTCCTCTGTTCTTTATTAATCCTTGAATATTCAAGGATTAAGAGGAGCTGGCAAGCCACTCAGGGGACTGAGGAATGCATGCATTTCCTTCGTTAGCTTTTCCATACGGTGAAAAGTAACTATTTACAACCCTCTTCCTTTCTGATATGGAAAGTGATTATTTACAACCCTCTCTCTTTGAGATGGATTCTAGCCTTATGTTTCCTTGATAATTTGTAAGATTTTTGATCCTTATCTTTGCTGAAAAAGCTACCTTGTAAGACAGTATATATACCCACACTATGTTGAATAAAACACCCTTGTTCCATCAGAGCTTGGGTCCCCGTGTCTTTCTTCATCTCTCTCCCCACCTCTCCTTCAGGCTAATTCTTTGGAGTGCAGAGGCCCGCCGAGCTTACTTAGTTGCCTGGGCTTTCAGGACCTCCTTGAGAGGGCGCCCTGAGCCTACGTAAGCCACGCAAACCCTTTGTCTCAGGGTTTTATCGGTTTTCTGCGTAAACCAGGGAATATCAGCCTCTTTCTTTCTTTTACTTTCTTACCGTTGACTCTGTACCACCAGGTTCTGGTCCATTAAAGGACCTCAACAAGAATCAAAGACGATTAAGAGTTTCAAGGGGACTTAGAGACCATTTAAGTTGATTCTCCATTTGTTAAGTGAATACCATCTGTATTAAAACTCATACAAGGTTGGTGATTCCCAACCACCTATATGGATGAAAATCTAGCTCATAATTCTCACTGTTAACTACAGAGTCATCATAAAAGATTCTAAGTAACCTACTAAAATCTATAAAAACAAAACTATTGTCAGGCTAAAAACTCTATCAAAAATGGAAGTAAAAAGAGATATGACATGTCCAGAAAAAAGAAACTTAAAAAACCCACTGAAGGAACCAAATGAAATTGTTTAAGAAACCCAAAATGTTCCTTCTGAAAAGATAAGTCAAATGAAAAAGATCATGAGAAAAAGGGCTTGCCTTGAGGTATGATTGGAAATTGGTTTAGAATAAAATACAATGAACAATCTAGAGTATAAAAACTCTGGAAAATACTTTTCCCTCTCCTCCCAAAGAAAAAAGTTTAATTTGAAAATCAGAAACTGTGTAAATAATGTAATTATGCTATCAAGCAAGGTAAAAATATCAGAATTCCTTCCATGAAGGCAACTTGAGATTCTCTAAAATACTGAGCTGTTAAACTTTTACATCATAGTCAGAAACAACAAAAAGTTTTAAAAACATTTAGACAAAGTGACAAAGTTCTTTCTATCTGCTTTATTTCTCCATTCTGCTTTTTTAAAGAATTCATAGGCAGCTAGATTTGGGAGAGCAGTTATATGTCACTGTTCTTAAATCAACATATGATTTAAGAACGTTTCTTATTTGACATCTATTCCAGGTGGTCACCTCGCCCTGATCTGAAGTACCTCCAGCAAAAATTCACTCCCTCAGCGAAATCCATTGGGGACAGTTTCAACAAAGCTACCTTCATCTACCCCAAGGATTGCCCTGCAGCTGTCTCAGAAACAAGCACCTACACTCTTCAGAGCTGAGGCAGGAAGTGTTATCCCTAGGGTAAAAGTACTAGAAACTGCACGTAAGTGAGTTATAAGAATTTTATGCTAACATAGATCTAAAGACATTATCTCTATCTCTGGTTCCAAGATGTAAGACAAGCAAGCAGGTGGATTTAATATTACAAGGTAATGTTTTAAACCAACATGAACATTCCAAAACTAGTCTTGTCACCTAAAAATTATTTTTTCCAAGTCATAAGCCTCTTAAAACATAGACTTCATTACAGTTTCATTATTTATTCTTCATCAAAATTTTCTTAAAAAGAAAGTCTGGAAATGATAGCTAAGAATCAAAGGACTTTTAAACTTAAGTTACCTTTTCTAGTTAGACTAAGAACCTCAGCCACAATTTTTAAAATACTAATAGAATTACTTAAGATTAATGAAGACTAATAAAGGAAGACTCAATGAAATAGAAAATATAAACATGCAAATTTGACCTTCTGAAAGAACATTTGGGGAGTTTGATTTTAATGGAAATAAAATATATTCAAGGCAACAACATATTTTCACTAAGAGGCATTCTAAAGACAGGATAAAAAGTGTTGTTTGAAAGTAACTGTTATTTTGTTTTTCTTTCAGTATGGGTTAGAGCCTATTTTTATCATTGATTTTTTTAGATAAGGAAATGGGAAACAAATTAGAGAAGAATTTGCTGTCTAAGTATTTGATAGTAGTGTTTTACTTTAATGAAGTCTAGTTACTTATGAGTTTCACAAAGTACCTACTTTAGAGTAGAAAATTGTTAATTTTTGACAAATTTAAGAAAACCAAGGAGATTTAAGGCACATGATACATCCTCTCTTTGATGGAAAGTCTCTAAAGTTTCATCATTAATACTTAATTCCCTTTATTTAAGATTCTGAATTTTATAAAGATGAAAGTCCTCCAGGCTACAGTTTGCTGTGCACTGTGTTGTATGTTGAAGTCGTAACCCCTTAACCTCAGAACACAATCTTATTTGAAAAGGGGGTTACTGCAGAGGTAAGAAGTTGAGATGAGAAGTGCAGTGGGACCCAAACCTGTTCTGACTGAAGCCCTTACAGGAAGACAGCCATAGGAAGACAAGAGACACATAGAGACACCATGTGACCATGAAGGCAGATAATTAGCTATGAGCAAAGGCAAGACAATCAGGAAACCACCCAAAGCCAGGAAGAGGCTAGGAAGGATTCTCCTGTGTGGTCCAGAGAAGCAGGGGCCTGCCTCTGGGCTTTAGCATCCAGAATTGTCAATGAATTTCTGTTGTTTTAAAATGAAATGAGCTATTAAGCCATAAAATGGAGAAACTTTAACTGCATACTACTAAGTGAAATAAGGCAATCTGAAAAGACTACAGTACTCCAGGATCCCAACCATATGACATAGTTAAAAAGGCAAAATTATGAAGACAGTAAAAATAATCAGTGGCATTGAGGGGCAGGGGAACGATGAAAAGGGAGAGCACAGAGGATTTGTATAGAAGATCAAACTATTCTATATGATACTGTAATGGTAGTTACATGTCTTTACACATTTCTCCAAACCCACAGAATGTGAAGTGAAATGAAATACAAGCCACTGACTTTGGGTGATAATGATGTAACCAACATACCACTCTGGCGTGGGATGCCAGTATCAGGGGAAGCTGCATGTGTATGTGGCAGAGTATATGGGAACTCTATGTCCTTTCTACTCAATTTTGCTTTGAATCTAAAACTGCTCTAAAATATATAAAGTCATAAAAAAAAGGTTCTGCTATGCCAGGGCTGGATGACCGAAGTCTAAAAATGTAGGGAAGATGCCAAGGGGTTATGTATAAAAGATGAAAGAACAAAATAAAAAGCATCTGAAAGCTGATTTTATGCAGAGTTCTGCTTCTGGCTAAGGCAAATCTGCTTGTATCAGACCAGTGATCTTGCCAACAACAGTTAGAAAAGGTGAGTAAAATTTATAATAGGTACTGTTTAAACATCAAAAAGCTATCCAGGCAGTGAGAACCTGAGGAACTAAGATCCTAGAGAGAAGCTCAATATTTGAATCTACCTTTCCCCTCTGGGTATCTATCAATTCGTAAGCAGTGGATGGGAGCCTGAGAAGCCAAGTAAAAGCTAAGAGGCTGAGTAACTTTGTAGAGCCTTAAGGGCTCTCATGAGCCTGTAGAGACAAAAATTAAGAATTGAAAACCTGCCATAAAGAAAAGGCCCTGGTAACCACCACAGAATTTTGGTTTGCTCGAGATTTTCACTAATTCACAAGAGTTGATTATGTGTATCTCTTCCCAATTTCATGTTCAGTGATATCACACTGGTGATTTGAAATTGGCAACAGTGAAAGTATTTACACTATGGAAATCGGCAAAAGCTACAAGTCAGAACCCGTCCCCCACTGAATGTCAGCTGTTAAATACCAACACGCCACTGTCGGCTTTCAAAAATTAAGGGCAAGCTAGAAATAACCAAATCCTCAGAAAGATTGAAAAACAGTTTCAAAAATCAATCTCAGATCAATTACAATAATTAGTCCTTATCTTAGAGTCTAACAGAAATGAAATAGAGTCCTCCCAGAGCAAGATATATTACAGTCTAGAACCCATAGCTGTTTTTTTTAATATTAATAAACAAAGGTAATCATAGAATGAAAGTGATCATATATATGGAAAGAGAAGACAAGTTATCAAAATCAAGGGAAAAGAAGACAATACAAACAAACTGACATTAGATTCAGATATTAGTGAATTCAGTATGGGCTTTAAGGATTAAACATGTTAAAAGAAAATACAGAGGAAAGTATGGGGAACTTCACCAAACACTGGAATCTATAAAAAAGAATCAAATTGTAACTCTAGAAGTAAAAATTAGATTAACTAAAGAAAGTTAGAAATTTTTTAGGTGGATGCTTTTAACTATGGTGTTGCAGAAGACTCTTGAGAGTCCCTTGGACTGCAAGGAGATCCAACCAGTCCACCCTAAAGGAGATCAGTCCTGGGTATTCATTGGAGGGATGGATGTTGAAGCTGAAACTCCAATACTTTGGCCACCTGATGCGAAGAGCTGACTCACTGGAAAAGACCCTGATGCTGGGAAGGATTGGGGGAAGGAGGAGAAGGGGACGACAGAGGATGAGATGGCTGGATGGCATCACCGACTCGATGGACATGGGTTTGGGTGGACTCCGGGAGTTGTTGATGGACAGGGAGGCCTGGCATGCTGCGGTTCATGGGGTCGCAAAGAGTTGGACACAACTGAGCGACTGAACTGAACTGAGGACAGATTAAAAACAGGTGAGTAAAGCAATGGTAAACTAAGACCAGTTCAGTTCAGTCGCTCAGTCGTGTCTTTGCCACCCCATGGACTGCAGCACGCCAGGCCTCCCTGTCCATCACCAACTCCTGGAGCCTACTCAAACTCATGTCCATTGCGTCGGTGATGCCATCCAACCATCTCATCCTCTGTCGTCCCCTTCTCCTCCCGCCTTCAATCTTTCCCAGCATCAGGGTCTTTTAAAATGAGTCAGCTCTTCCCATCAAGTGGCCAAAGTATCGGAGTTTCAGCTTCAGCATCAGTCCTTTCAATGAATATTCAGGACTGATTTCCTTTAGGATGGACTGGTTGGGTCTCCTTGCAGTTGGGACTCTCCAACACCACAATTTTAATGTAAACACAAATCACTTGGAGAAGAAGACTGGGGAGGTCTGGGGTGGGGTGGGTTGGGGCTCCAGAGCCTGCATTTCCAGCAGCCCCATGGGTGGAAAGCAGCTTTACTTCTATGGGGACCAAACTTGTCACTAGCGCTGTTCACCTCGCTCCTCGCTACCGCGAATAGCAAGTAATCAGAAAGAGGTGAAGAGAAAACATCTAGAAACACACTTTTCTGCATGTATTTCATAGTTCAAAAACTTTTTTTTATTAAAGAAGTTTAAAAAACAATGAATTAGACTATTTAAGGAAGATAGAATAGTAGTTGCCAGGAGCTGGGAATGAAGAGAGTAGATGACTACAAAAAAGTAAAAGGGAATTTGAGGGGGGCTGATGGAACTGTTCCATATTTTGATGGTAAGTGCAGTTACACTAATAAATGCATTTATCAAAATTCGAAAAACCACATTCTGAAAAGAGGTAATTTTGTTGTATGCAAATTATATGTCAATAAAAATTGTAATTTAGATATAGAAAGCAAGGAATTCATTTGATTTCTTTTTATGTTTATGAAAAATTAATGGTAGCACACACTTTGTTTTAATTATCAGAAACAAAGCAGAAAATTTTCATTGAAAAATTCTACTTCCTTCTAAGGCTTACTAATATTTTTTCATCTTGAGCCAATGAATTTAAATGAAATTGGCTACTGTGTGAGAAATTGTGTGAGGCTATTAATTTCTGGGGCATTCTGGGAAACAGTTTGCCTTTCCTGGATCTCAAATTCTTTCACATTTATTTCATGTCATCTTATTCTAATATATCAATGAACACGTAAGAATGAAATTGAGGTTTATTGTGAAAGCAATACCACATCTAAAATAGAGAGACAGCGTCAAATCTATCTCACGGAAAAGGAGGAAAACCAGGGGACCCCCCCCAGTAAGTAACGAATTATGAAAAGCAGCTCTTAAGAAGCAGGGAAACCTCCTTCACTCACAGATATTTAAATTTAGGCTTATTTTCAAACATCCAAGGACTCATCTGGTAAATACAGTTAGTACTAAATATAAGTTTAAAAATTTTTCCCCAGTGTTATCTGACCCTCACTCTCTAAGAGGAACAAAAAAAAGGTAACATGTTAGTCACCTAAGGTCATTTAGTGTACTCAGGTCTCCCTACCCCTGCCCCCAACTGGGAACAAACACTCCATAATTTGTAACTTGAGGGTCACACCATGAGCTTGCGTTAAGGCAGGCAACACAGATGCATTGTTACAGCTACTGGCTAAATTTAATATCTTACAAGAAAAGTGTCTTACCACTTGTGCTGGAACTTGTTGCATTTTTGCAGCAGGAGTTCCTGGTCGTGGGTAAAACTGGTTAATAAAGAGACTTGGAAATTTGTACTCTTCAACAAGTTTCACTGTTTCTTGAAAATCTTGGTCTGTTTCTCCAGGAAAACCACAGATAATATCTGTAGCAATAGTAATTCCAGGAACTCTAGAAAATAATGAGACAAAAATGTACAAAGTTGACTACAATCATAATTATTCTACTTCCTTGACATTTTAAATACCACTATTACTTCAAAAATTAAATTTTATTTTTAGGAAAGGGACATTTACAAAGAATTTTAAAATGCCCTAAATACTAAAAGTTTATGAAAAACATGGTCCCCTACTATTTCCCAAAAGTACCCATTTTTTTAATATTCAGATGTTTGTCTTTTCTTCTATATTTTAGTACTGATGCTTATTCTGCTATTCTAGATTTACTGATTGTTAAGCAATATTTGCTGACTTCAACAAGGATTTAACTCTTTAAACTACTCTATCCTTCTCCCAACATAATCAGTGCTCAATTTTTAGTTAAATTAACAGTATTAATGGTATTTCCATTGGTATAATTGCTAAGATATTGTTCACTCTACAAGCAACTGATATACTATCTATCAATAGGGTGTATTTTTCACATTTAATTTTTTGCAGAATAACTGCCTCCTTTAAAAAAAAATGCTTAATATTCTATGTACTTAATTAAATGTTTTCCAGATTCATCAGTTCTGTCAAAATCCAATATTATTTTCTAAACTCTCAAAGTACTATATAATTCACCAGTTCCATTTTTCTCTCTGGAAATGCCATTCCTAACTTTCTTCAGGCATGAGTTGCTTTCATAATGGACCAGCTCTCATTCCTGAATATGGTTCCTTGGTCTTTTCTTCAATCACTTTTTTTTTCCCCTGGATCTTATGTCTTCCTAATTCTTAATTATTCTGTTCTCCTTAATTCTGCTGGAGTATTCTTTTAGAAGCTTCATCAAATAGAGTGGCAGGGAAATTTGTTGTTATTGTCTTAGCATCTCTGAACATCTTAATCCACACAACTTACCAATAGTGTGGCTATGCATAGTACTTCAAAATAAATAGTGTTAGCCATCAGACTGTTGTGTTGTTCCTCCTTTTTTCTTAACTAGGCAAGGATGCTGATGAGATTTCCAGATTTACTCTGATGCAAACTTTTTATGTGTGCCCCACTAACTTTTTGTGAGTTTTTAGGGTGTTAATTTTTTTCAAAGTTTTAAAAATTTCATGTTAACATCTTGGCAGTCATTTCTCTTTGGCTATGGAGTTTCTCCATAAGTATGCTACAATATTGTGTGAAAGAATGACAAATTCATTTTTAAAAATGTTTCTTGCTATTTGCTTGGTCTCACCCAGCTATTAATTTGGCTGAACTTTAATTAGTAAAAGTTCCAAGGGCTGGAACTTTTCTATGTGCTACTGAACAGAAAGAGAGACAAAATGCACAGAGAAAATTGAAACAGTGTATTCGGAAAAAATTTTTAAAAATTTTTTATTGTGATATAAAAATATTTTCTTTCTTTTGAGGGTAATTATCAACATTATTTTTAAGTATCATAAAAGAACATATGCTTTTATAATAAGTTGTAAGTAAGAAGATGATTTTCTAGACTTACTAAAGCATGTTAAATAAAATTATGTCAGTAACTTCAATTAGCAATTTTTTTTTACAGTTAACATAAAACTACTTCTGAACAAAAGAAATCCACAACTAAAAATAAAAGTAATAGATCACAGCAGAAATGACAGAGACGAGTCCATCTCCCCTAGGAAATTAGAGGAAAAAAAATCTGAGAAATGGCCTGTGAAACACTGCAGTGACAAAGACAATTGGTTATTGTCCTAGGCTATGAACTGGAATGAACTTGGCACCAGACTGTGGGGCATTCCCAAAGGAAAGTACCTTACTGCTCCTCCCCCTCACCCAGCATCCTTCTTGATCCTGTGTAATTGAGTTCAGTATGATGCAACACCTGCTTACTTTGGCCTTCAAGTCCACAGCAAAAAAGAAAAGACAAACCTTTACAGTAGTCATCATAGATGTTAAGGAAGAGGGCGTTCAATGCATAAATACATATGATAATCTACAAAAAAGCTGACCAATAACAGCAGTGAGGGTAGGACACTATGAATTAGGGAAAGACCTAAGTCAGTTAGTATTTAAAAGTAAAAGCAATTTAAGTTACAACGTATATAACAACATAAACTGACTACCCATAAAATGTTTCAAACTAGAGACTATACCTTGATGTTGAAGCTCATCTATACATTGATTTTGTATATGCAAATCATTCTACTTAGGTTCTTCAAAATAATTGGGCTCCTTAGGTGAACCAAATGAAACAAAAAAACCCCTCATATTTACACTGTTAATTGCTTAGTAAATAATTCTCTTCAGTACATGAAAAAAATCAAACAAGTTTGAAGTGGACCAAATTCTAAATTAATTGCATATGATTTCAGAGTCTGTGAGAACATTTTAAGGGGTGTAAAACAGAATATTAATGCAAATATTTAATGCTAATTGTGAGTAAATGCTGTTTTGTGAGATAGTATAAGCTTTCAAAATACTAATATTTTTAAATGATCATTTCCACAAATTTACTGAAACTGTAAGTCTAACAAATATAATTACTAGCTGTTAACACTTTTTAAAATCTAGATGACCTTCTGTATTTACATTTTCAAAGTAGTATTAATTCTGAAAGAACGATGAAAATGTTCAATGAGCTTAAATAAGAGAAATTTTGATGCATTTTCCCCAACTTACACTAGTTATTTAGTTGTAAAAAGGTTCATTAAATAACTTGGGAATGGAATTAATGAGAATGTTTCCAACTATGCATCTGCTCTGATCTTATGATTAGTTCTGAGAAATCAGTCAGGGACATGTGAAGAGAATACTACCTATGTAGTTGGTAGGCCAGCATTTAAGAAAACTCCAAATATTTTAAAATACTTAGTTATTTATACTGACTAAAAATATGTACAAATATACACTCCATACTATATCTGCAATACTACAAAAAATGTGGTGCTTTAATTCACTTCAATATTTTCACTTGCAATTTGGTGTTTTATTGGCAAAAATATAAGAAGGATGATTCTATATCATTCTTTAGGTCTCAATAAATTATGAGCTTCAAATTCTACATGTGAAAAAAGTAAGACTAACACACATGTTAATTAGCTCAAAAGAAAGCGGTAAAAATGATCAGAACAAGGATCAGACCTATTAAAATTATTAGGCATAAACAAAACACATGATTAAAATAATCATTTTTTAGTCTTATGGAAATTAATTTTAGGACGATCAGTCCACACTTTTAGGAAAAGCTAAATTAGAAGTATAAAGAGAAAAAAAATCTTGAATTGAATGAAAATAAAAATATAACATATCTAAATATATGGGATGCAGCTAAAGGAGTGCTTAGAAAGAAATTAATAAATTTAAATGTCTGTGCTAGAAAGAGGTAAACAATAATTTAACCTTCCATCTTAAGAGGTTTAAAAAGGAGCAAATCAAGCCCAAAGTAAAACAAATAAGCTAATAAAGGTAAAAGAAGGAAACAAAAAAATAGGAAATAGAGAAAAAACAATAAAAGTAAGGGTGTATCTTTAAAAATAATAAAATTGCTAAATTAGTAGTAGACTGAGAAGATAAAACACAAATAACCAACTTCAGGCATGACAGAGGAAACAGCACTATAGATGCTATCAATATTCAAATGATACTAAGGGAATATTATAAGCAATTTTGTGTCAATAAACTAAACACTTAGATGAAATGAGCAAATTCTTTGAAAGACCTAAGTTATAAAAACGGACTGAAAAAGACAAGAAAATCTGGATAGCCTTTTATCTATTACAAAAATCCAACTTGTAATTGAAAATATTGTCAAAGAAAACAACACAAAACAACCCAGTCCAGATGACTTTATATTTAAGAGGGAATACAACCAATTCTACAGAGATTCTTTCTTGTTTTCTTTCTTTTTTTTTTTTTTTGGCCGGTTGGCATGCCATATCTTAGTTTCCTGACCAGGGATCAAACCTGGAGCCCTGGCAGTGAGAGCATTGAGCTCTAACCACTGGATTACCAGGAATTCCTAGACATGATTTCAAAAACAGACGAGAAATAAACTCATTTTACAAGTCCAGCAAAAGTAGCCTAAATGAAAAAACAGAGAAAGAGATGGAAATATTAATATTTTCAGATCAATAATCCTCATGAACTCAGAGATAAAAATCCTTAACAAAACATAAGCAAACCGAGTACTGAAATACATAAAAAGCATTCTATATCATGACTATGTTTTTAATCAGAAATGCAAGGGTTGATATGACACTCAAATATTAACGAAATAAGCCACATGAAAAAAGGATAAAAACCCCATGGTGATCTTAGTACATGCAGAAAACTCAGTTTACAAAACCAACTCCTATTCATGATAAAAATTGTCAGCAAAGAAAGAACAGAAGGAAACTACTGCAACCTGATAAACGGTCTAGAGCTATTATATTTATTGGTAGAAGATTAAATGCTGTTCCATTAAGAATAGCAACAAGGCAAAGAATTCTGTTCTTCTTCAATTCAGCATTTTAGTGGAGTAGAACGTATATTCAGGGCAGGAAACCAAGAAAGAAATTAAAACCATATAGACTGAAAAGGAGAAGTCTTTTTTTTTTTTTGGCAAGTGACATAACCTCATATGTAGAAAATTTAAGGAATCTAATGAATCTACTAGAAAAAATGAGTTCACTAATGTTAAAGATCAACATACAAAAATCAATTGTATTTTTATATACTAAATGAATGAGAAAATGAAATCAAGAAAAGAATTTCATTCACATTAGCATAAAAATACTTAAGAAAACATTTGAGCATAAAAACAGATAACTTAAAGAGAGTTTCTTAAAATTTGCTGCGATATTAAAGAAGAGCTAAGTAAACTGAAAAATATCATTTTCATGGATTGGAAGGTTTTACTGTTGTTGAGATGGGTGGTCTCTTCAAATTGATGCAAGATTCAATGAAACCACCATCAAAATATTTCAGCACGTTTTTCCGTAGAAAACATCAGCAAGCTGATTCTAAAATTTATATGAAAATGCAAAGGACCTAAGATAGCCAAAACAATTTTGAAAAGGAACAATGTTAGTGGAATGGATAAAGCCAACTTAAAGATCTACTACAAATGCTACAGTAATCAAGACAGCGTGGTAGCAGTATAAGGACAGACCAGTGAGAGAAACAACACAGAGAGTCCAAAAATACACCCATAAATTTATAGATCACTTTCATCAAAACGGCCAAGGAAATTGAACAAGGGCAGGAGACAAAATGTTTTCAGTAAATGGTGCTGGAGCAATTACATATCACATGCCAAAAAAAAAAAAAAAAGAACTTATTAGATCCTTAACATTATACATAAAAAGTACTTCTATATGAATCATAGATATAAATCTAAGAGCTAAAATTACTAAGTTCCAGAAGAAACTCTTTGAGACTTGAGTAAGGCAAAGATCTATTAGCTATAACACCAATACCAAAAGCACAATCTATGAAAAAAAGGTGGATAAACTGATAAACTGGGCTTACTGAAAAACACACCGTTAAGAAAACAAAAAGAGAAGCTACAGATTGGGAAAAGCATTTACAAATCATATATCTGATAAAAGATTTGTATAGTTTGTACATAAAATATATTAAGCATACTTCTGGCTCATCAACACAGGAAGACAACACAACTGTACACTGGGCAAATGATTTTAACACTTCACTAAAGAAGATATACAGACATTATAAAAAAGTGCACAAAAAAATTGTCAAACATCATTAGTAATCTGGACAACCCAAGTTAAAACCGTGTAAGATGCCACATACCCAGGAAAATGGCTATACTGAAAAAACACTAGAAAACAGCAGACATCGGTTTGCATATTGAGAAACCGAAACCCTTATCCCATTGCAGGTGGGAATTTAAAGTGGCACACTTTGGAAAATGGTTTGGCAATTGTTTAAAAAGTTAAAAACACACTTAGTGTTACTAAGATAGTCTATTTCTAGTTATGTACCAAGAGAAATTAAAAGATATGTCCACACAAAGACTTGTACATATATTTTTACAGTAGCTTTCTTCATAATGGTTCCAACCTGGAAACAGTCCAAATGTCTATCAGCTGGTGAAAGGATAAACAAATGGATATCCATACAATGGAAATTTACAAATAAAAGAGAACCAACTAATGATACATGTACCAACATGGATGAACCTTGAAAACATTCCTAAGTAAAAGAAGGGAGACACAAAGGATTACTTATTGTTTCCACTTGTATGAAATTTCTACAAGAAGCAAAACTATAGAGACAGAAAACAGACCAGTGGTTGCCTGGGGCTGGGAGCAGGGATTCACTCCAAGTAGTCATTAAGAGAATCTTTGTCATAACGAAAGCATTCTAAAACTGAGTTGTGATGACGGTTGCACAAATCTATACATTTACTAAAAATCTTCAAACACACACTTGCGTTGGGTGTATACTGGACGGCATCCGAATTATACCCACGACAAACCCCTTAAAAGTGAAAAAATAAAACCCAAACAAAAATTATCTGTCTGAAGACAGACAGTTACGGAATTCTCCATACTACACTTTATTCTAAGAAGTCCTTAGCCAAGCTCCTGACAGACCATAGCCCAAGAGTTAAATACAGTCAAACAGAGGAGGAAAGGCAAAGATAATAAAAGGTAAAGTTAAGGTTGAAAGGGAGTTATGTTCAGAGCCTGCTTTCACGAAGGACTAGAAGAAAGAAAACTTGAAACTTATTTCCCCACTACTGATTTATGACAAGGAATCATTCTCTTCATATTGAAAGAGGAAATTTAGGGAGAAACAGTATGACATCTTCAAATAAAGTTAGAAAAAATTTTCAGCAGCTTTAAATTTATTTTCATAAGTTTACAGAAAAGTTCTCAAAGGACCTGGACTGAAAATAGAAAAACCCCTGACACATTTAGCTAAGGGCTGAAAAGCCAAAATGGGTCACTAGCACAAAGAAAGACTAGAAGGCTTGGGAACCCATTCCTAATCTTTTAACATGGGTGACTAGGAGAAAAATCTTCCCTGAGGGGCTCTGCTACTAATTAGCTGCAAGCTTTTGGGCAAGTTACTTATTTAGTACTAGGATGCTTCAGTTTCCTTTTCTATAAAATGAGGATAGTGAAAGTATTCACAGATAAGAGGATTAATGAGTTAGTACACATACTAGCTGCTTAGGATAGTGCATGTTACATACTACCTGACATGTTTTAACCAGTATTATTCTAATCCTGTCAGAGAGATGTTAACAATAACCATCGTTCATCATATGATACTAAGTACTAGGCAATATGTGAACTTAAATATCTTATTTAATACAACTTCCATGTAAGGTAGAGTCTATTTAGTCCCTATAAGAAGGAAAGTAACAGTGAAACAAAATTCTGAAAGGTAGAAGAAATTGCCAATAGTCACAGAATCACTAAATGATAGGACTTCCCTGGTAGCTCAGCTGGTAAAGAATCTGCCTGCAATGTAGGAGACCCTGGTTTGATTCCTGGGTTGGGAAGATCTGCTGAAGAAAGGATACGCTACCCACTGTAGTATTGTTGGGCTTCCCTGGTGGCTCAGCTGGTAAAGAATCCGCCTGCAATGAGGGAGACCTGGGTTCAATCCCTGGGCTGGGAAGATCCCCTGGAGAAGGGAATGGCTGCCCACTACAGTACTGGAAGGGAACAACTACCCACTCCACTATATGGCAAAGGAAGGGTCAGTCTTATATCTTATCTGTGTCACTTAGGTTCTGATCACACTTATGTACATATTTGAGCAAACCTTACCAAACAGAAAATTGTGTACAGAACTGCTGGTTAAGTTACTTTCTAAGTAGAAACTTGGCTCAGATATTTTAAGTTCTACTTATTTAATTTTATTTTTAGTTACCAACTTATTATTGACCAGTTTTTATTTGTGCAATAGGTTTTAACATAATTAACTTACAGAAACAAACTCAGTGCTGGTATAATTTCTATGTTAGATATTTTTGGACTTTTGTCAGGCTGCGCTGAGGCCAGAAATTGTTAGTATTAAGAGTATTTTAGAATTTCTTATACTTTACACATCAGTTCAGTTGCTCAGTTGTGTCCGACTTTTTGAGACCGCATGGACTACAACACGCCATGCCTCCCTGTTCATCACCAACTCCTGGAGTTTATTCAAGCTCATGTCCATTGAGTTGATGATGCCATCCAACCATCTCATTCTCTGTTGTCCCCCTCCTCCCGCCTTCAATCTTTCCCAGCATCAGGGTCTTTTCAAATGAGTCAGTTCTTTGCATCAGGAGGCCAAAGTATTGGAGTTTCAGCTTCGACACCAGTCCTTCCAATGAATATTCAGGACTGATTTCCTTTAGGATGGACTGGTTGGATCTCCTTGCAGTCCAAGGGACTCTCAAGAGTCTTCTCCAACACCACAGTTCAAAAGCATCAATTCTTCGGCGCTCAGCTTTCTTTATAGTCCCACTCTCACATCCGTACATGACTACTGGAAAAACCATAACCTTGACTAGACAGACCTTTGTTGGCAAAGTAATGCCTCTGCTTTTTAATATGCTGTCTAGGTTGGTCATAATTTTTCTTCCAACTTTACACATATTCACACATATTTATACTTTAATCACATTACCATGTCAGTATCTTCTAAATTTTTTGTGTGATGAAGAGTATCAAACTAATCATGGCATGTCAACTTTTAGTGTCTTTTATATTCTCATCATATACTACTGCTATAATTTTTTTACTAACACTTACCCACACTATCCTGAGAGCTCAGTTGGTAAAGAATCCGCCGGCAATGCAGGAGACTGCAGTTCGATTCCTGGGTAGGGGAGATCCACTGGAGAAGGGATAGGCTACTCACTCCAGTATTCTTGGGCTTACCATGTGGCTCAGCTGGTAAAGAATCCGCCCTCAATACGGGAGATCTGGTTTCAATCCTTGGATTGGGAAGATCCCCTGGAGAAAGGAAAGGCTATCCACTCCAGTATTGTGGCCTGGAGAATGCCATGGACTGCATAGTCTATGGGGTCGCAAAGAGTCCGACATGACTGAGCTACTTTCCCTTTCACTACCCACACTATCAGATACAGAAGAAACATGAGCAGAAATAGGGGTCATTAGTGTAGCAGACGGACAAGGCAATGGCAACCCACTCCAGTACTCTTGCCTGGAAAATTCCATGGACGGAGGAGCCTGGTAGGCTGCAGTCCATGGGGTCGTTGAGTCGGACATGACTGAGCGAATTCACTTACACTTTTCACTTTCATGCATTGGAGAAGGAAATGGCAACTCACTCCAGTGTTCTTGCCTGGAGAATCCCAGGGACGGGGAAGCCTGGTGGGCTGCCGTCTATGGGGTCGCACAGAGTCGGACACAACTGAAGCAGCAGCAGCAGTCTAGCAGAAAGAGACGAGTCTGCATTCAAGGCAGTTGGCATGGTCTTGTTCCCCACTTCTGTTAGTCTCTCAAGGAACACAAAAGCAAGCTGGCATCTGTTAAGCACGTGCTGTACAACAGCCGCTATTATAAATGCTTCATACTTATCACTCCACTTGGTCATCACAGCAGTCCAGGAAGCGATGTGTTGTCATCCCTATTTTGTGAAAGAGGGACCTGAGGCTCAGAAAACTAAGATAATCTGTGATTGAGTGGCTAGAAACTGGGGCTAGAAACCCAAATTTGTTTGGATTTAAAATCTGATTTCTTTCTAGTGATATTATTACTGCTTCCTTTCTCGGAACCATCTGTTAATAGGAATAATTATATCTACCTATTTCTTGATGAGTGATGATAAAGATAAAAAAATATATGTTATCAGGGAACCATTTAGGCTTTAAATGCCACTATAATCACCAGAGAAGAGCAGTGTAAAGAGCACTGATCAGGCTGAAATGTTTGGGTTTATTAAATATCCTCTGTTAGAAAAAGCTTGCAAAATTTTTCCTCATGAAAGGACACTGATCAAAACAATCAAATTCATCAGTTCATATTCTGCTACCTTAATGAGATCATATTTACACAGACCACACTCTCTGAGGATAAAATTACAAACAAATGGTAAAAACATGGGTTTAGAAAAACTTCAACCCTATTTTTTTAGAACCTGAATAGAGTAAGAACATAGATGTATTCCTACAAATAAATAGCTGTGATCTTTTTCAAAACAGAATATATAAAATTCCTGACCTTTAGAGAGCAGTTTAGTCTACTTGTTTGAAGAAATTACTTTCAATAGTAGCCAAAATCTACATGCTAATATATAACTCACACAGTAATTTTAAGTGATATTTATAATCGGGGA
The DNA here is from genome assembly GCF_054371585.1 of Giraffa tippelskirchi. Taxonomy (NCBI): domain Eukaryota; kingdom Metazoa; phylum Chordata; class Mammalia; order Artiodactyla; family Giraffidae; genus Giraffa; species Giraffa tippelskirchi. Next base: position 149,961,810 of record NC_137282.1, read on the forward strand.
TAGACTTTCAAGGTCTCTCTCTGAGAAAGAGCAGTTAGCAGTAACTAGTTTTTAAAATTATTACTTCTCTTTGAAAGTAATAAAATCTTTTGATAAGCTTAAAAATTTCAGATGTTTACTGCTTAAATTGGTACAAATTTACTTTTTTGAAGTAAAAAAGTAATATATATGAGACAAGCAAAAGAAGATGGATAAAATGACAGATGATCTGTTAAAGCTTTGTGAATTTCTAGAAATTCTAAGAAATCAGGATTTAAAATGGTAAAAGAAATGGGTTGGCGGAGGGATGGCATGGGGTTAGCAGATGTAAGCTTTTATACAAAGAGAGAGAATGGATAAATGACAAGGTCCTACTGGATAGCACAGAGAACTATATTTAATATCTATGATAAACCACAATGAAAAAGAATATTTACAAAAAAGAAAGTATATATGTATAACGGAATCACTTTACTGTACAGCATAAATTAGCAACACTGTAAATCAACTATTCTTCAGTTAAAAAATATTAAAAACTGAAAAAAAACAAAATAAATTGGTAAAAAAAAAAAAAGACTATTAAATGTCTGTGAAAAAACTAATCACGTTCATGGGCAGAAGTGTTTCTGAAACTCAGAAAGAAAAGTGGCTGGTAAATAGGGGGGAAAAAAAAAGATGAGGCTGTGCATATGCATAACACCAAACAGTTTAGTGTCATCCATTATATTTCTAAACCTGGTTTAAATCCAGAATATACAGTTTGGCTTCAAGTGAAAAATCAAATGAATCATCACAGTTAACTAAAAACTAAATAAATACTATGTTAAGTAAGTTTTTTCTCCTGTAACACCATGCTTGCTTTCCACAGCAAATATGTAGGAGTAAGCACAAAGCCCTACATAAGACCAAAGATATTGCTTTAAAAATTAAAAGCAAACCGGATAATATTGTTATAATAGTTAAAGGAACCATATTAAATTTTACAGAAGTTTTACACATCTTTTATTAAAATCATTTTATGATATTGCTGGTTAAAGTGAAGGTATTTACTATCTTTGTTACTGTTAACACAATTCTTATATGAGTTTTTCTGTTTCTATGGTAACATGAATTATAAGGTTCAATGAAGCCAGATTCTGTAATGTGTATTTTTCTGTTACTCAAGGTGAAAAGGAAATGAAACATTTCTAATGTTCATAAACTGCCGCAAATGTCTGAATTCCATTTAGAGATAAGACGATAATTACTAAAGTAATTATAATTCTTCCTGGATGGAATTATTTTGCACACAGTGGAAATTTAGATTTGGGAATGAAAGCAGGGGCCAGGGTATATTCAGCATTGGTAATTAATTACAACCAGAACCAATACACTATTCTGATACCTTGGAACAGACTAAACCTTCTGTCTGCTTCTGACTACAATATGAAAGAAAACTGGTCCCCCGCCCCCATCCCTTAAGTCAGAAAGATAAAGTGGGTAAAATCATTTTATTCAAGAGAAAATCCAATTATAGAAATAATCAACTTTTCTCTCTTGCTTTATTTTTTTTTCATATCTGAAAGGGTTTTCACATTAGCAGAACCAATTAAACGAATATCAGGACAGGGCAAAAACTACAAAGTTGGGCATGTTGCTGAATTTTTTTTTTAATTAAACTTTGGAAAAAAAAATCACTTATTGAAATTTTAGAGACTCAGAGCCAGATCACAGCATTCTCTAATAGGAAAGCATGACTGGAAGGTGACTAAACACTGGGTTCAGGAAGAATAATTTATAAAATGCTATCCAGTCAACTACAAATAAGAAATTAGGCAAATTTCTACTTTTAACAGAAGTGTTGCGATCATCAAAAACTCAGAGATATCACATTTCAAGTCTATGCCATCCTAAAGGGCAATCGTACAGCATCTTAAATAATACTGGAAAAATACAGACAGAGGGGACATGCCAAAAGCCATCAAACCAAAACACAGAAGCAGTATTCACACTTTCTTTATCCCTCACTGGTTGAACTGTTTTGTTTTGCTTACTCTCAAAATCAGATCAAGGGCTGGCAAACTATGGTCTGTGGGGCAAAATTAGCCACAGCCTATTTTTATAAATAAAGCTTTATTGGAACTTGGCCACACTCATTCATTTCCATGTCAACTATGGCTGCTTTGGCTACAAGAAAAGAGTAATTGTGACAGTTGCAATCACAAAGCCAAAAATATTTATTACTTGCAGCTATCATAAACAACCAAACAAACTGTTGAGTCTAATTGTTGGTAAAGTACTCCCAGGGACACTCCAGGGTAACTGGCGGGGTGGGGGGTGGGGTGGTGTCCATGGTGGGGGGGTGTCAGTGGGCATATGATGCTCTGCAAAATGCAGCCCAAATCAATCTTTTCATTATCACCAAAGTCCTCTTGATACAGTTCAAATCAGAATACTCTCTCCCTGAGGAATCCTGGAGCACAATCTATTAGCACCTATCTGTACAATTCATCCCTCATGACACATCTCTCTGACAAAATATTTTCTGATTTTCTCTCAGCATCTCGACTCCCTGGTTCCTACTTCGTACTTCTGTGAAGGCCAGAATATGATGGCACCTGGCACCTTTCACATTTGTTTTCTTGTCTTATGTGTCCTAGTAAATCATAAGCACCTGGTGGAACTAGGATGGGGTCAGAGTCACATTCTCATACTCTTCGGCAAGGTTGCAGCAGCTTTACTGATAGTTGAGGCTCAATAAAGGTGCCCACTGAATTAAAGGCGACGGGTAAGGGAGAATTGGGAAAAAAAGACAGGGGTGATGAGAAAAAAAATTCAATAAAGTAATAGGCTTTTATTCATATGTGTGTGTGTGTGTGTGTGTGTGTGTGTGTGAGCGTGCGCACTCAGTTGTGTTCGACTCTTTGCGACCCCGTGGGTGTAGCCTACCAGGCTCCTCTGTCCGATGAAATATTACAGGCAACAATACTGGAGCAGGTTGCTATTTCCTACTCCACGGGATGTTCCCGACCCAGGGATCAAACCCGTGTCTCTTGCGTCTCCTGCACTGGCAGATTAATTCTTTACCACTGTGCCACCTGGGAAGCCCCTTATTCATATGCACTAACGAGTAATCTCTGTTCTGACTAATATCAATCTCAACATTCTACTTCAAAGTCCTAGAAGCCCACTTCTGGCCTTTATCTATTTGGCAAGGGAAGAGAAGGGGCTCTTCTCAGGGCTTTTAAGTGGCAAGCTTCTCTTTGGAGTAAAGGCTTCATGGATGCTGCCCAGACACTGGCCACCAGAGTTGATCTGTCCTGCTTACAATGAAGGCAGTGATTCTCCAGTGGGCACTTTTAAAAATATGTATTAGTTCACTAACAGTTGCTTCACTCTCAATTCTTATTTCTAGAAATAAGTAAAACATTTACAAGGGGTCAAAGCTTATTTTAAATGACCTGAGTTTATTTGTAACTTTCAGTTTAAAATTTGGCAAAATGGGGTTTGAGGTGGAATGTTTGAAGTTGAACCCAGAGACTTGGGAGAGAAGTTTTCATTCTAATTCTGCATTAGAGTTGCTTCCTTGTGTTTTTGAGGGTGGTAAGTCCCATCATTCAAAAACTGCTTATTAACTGGATGGTATGTTCTCAGTAAAGTGTGTGTGCTCAATCGCTTCTGTCGCGTCTGACTCTTTGAGACCCCACGGACTGTAGCCCATCAGGCTCCTCTGTCCATGGATTCTCCAGGCAAGAATACTGCAGTGGGTTGCCTTGCCCTCCTCCAGGGGATCTCCTTGACCCACGGATCGAACCCGCATCTCTTGCGTCTAACACATTGAAGGCAGACTCTTTACCCAGTGAGCCTCTGGGGAAGCCCCTCTCAGCAGATGGATAGGGAACATCTCAAAGGGCTGCTGTGACATAGAGGCAGCAAGGGACCAAGAGCCCTTTCCACACTAATATCACATGAAATGGGCCTGTTCATGAAACACTATAGATTTTACATGAAGGGCCCATCACTCTTTATGACACTGCCTTCTGGATCCCCCGTTTGGTCCAAATGTCAACCTCCAAAAGAGCAATTCCGCTCTGCCTCACACCATGCTAGACTGGTCTGTCAGCAGTGGCTGTCCCCCAGCCCTCCACAGCATGGCCTAAGACACGCTTCTCCAAGTCTGAAGATGCTTGAGGCTCTCCCGACGGTGAGTAACCCGGTTCCATTCTGACCACAGCAGCTGTGTGGAGGCGGCCTGTGCCTCATACGCTGGGTTTAGCAGGACTGGGATGCTGGGCCTCGCTCTGAGGCTGGTGGAAGCGGATCCTAAACCAAGATACATTCTAAAAGCCAGGAGCAAAGCCACTGCACAAGGGAACATCAGGACACTATACAAAACTCCAAAGTCACCGTTAGGAGAGAAGACAGACACAGCTAGTCACACCTGAATTAGCTCAGTGCCAGGCTGACTGCGTGGCGCTTTCTGACGCCAGCCTTTCTGAACCTTATTGAACACTTAACTCTATTCCAGGCATTCTTCAAGTATTTTTCATATACTGACTCATTTAATCCTCAGAGCAGTTAATGAGATAGGTAATATTTTCTCCATTTCATAGATGTGGCAGCAGAAGCACAGAGAGATTAAGTCTCTTGCCTAATGTCACGCAGCAATAAGCAGTACAGCCTGGGTCTGTTTTCACAGTCTGTGATTTTAAATGACAAACTGCTTCCGTGATGGTGGGCAGTGAATCTCCAGTAGTGCTAGATACAATTATTCCAAAAGATCTCCTTTTTCAGAAACACGAACTACCAGACGTCATTGTAGAGTGACTTGACTGAGACGCTCATCCAGAAACACAAGTGCCATCTGATGAGACCACAACCGTGAAATAACAAAAATACCCACTTAACATTATCTGCTCAGTCTCTCCTCAGTTATGCAATTATTATTTTCATGCTAAAAAACAAGGTCACTGAGGACAAAGTCGCTTGTCCATGGTCACACAGAGTGAGTTAACAGGACAGCAGGCTTGGGATTATGGTTTCTGACTTCCAGTCCTTTACTCAGATACTTATCCTTTCAGCCAAGGAAAAGAAATGTAGAAAGAAAATAAAGAAAGAAAATGAAAATCCTCACCAAGTAGCCTATCTGTGCCAGTAGTTAGCAAAAAGATATTCATGAAAATCCAGATTTTATCACACACATTTTTAGCAGTGCACAAATGAGAAAGAGAGTTAGGCTCCCAGGAGATTAGAAACATTTGCAGACAGAACTAGCCTTTGGCTCAGATAGCCAGTGAGAAAACAAAAAATCTTGTTAATTTTTAACACTTCACAGCACATCCCAAATTATGCAAGGTCTACAAAGCAGCCCTGATTGTATCCTTTTTGGGTGAAATAATCTAAGGAATAGTTAGAAGGTGGATTCTAAGTCCTGGACAGTTCACAGCCTTATACAAAAACCAAAGTATCTCTGTCTCTCATACAGTTCAGATACTACTAACGGCTCTAAAGAACCGTAGTGTGTCACATGCTGATACCGCTTTCTCTGTGCTGTTTCACAGACTTCAAAACAACCGTCTAGAAGGATGGGGTGAGATTTACAGAGGTTCTGGGAGGCAAAGCATCTGCATAGAGGAACACAACTACCTCTCAAACCTATTGAACTGAACAATTCTCAGGAACCACAGTCCATCTAAAAGGTTTTTGTACTGTGATGTTAGAAAACCAAAAATTTTTGTCTGTGAGCACCAACGTAAACAGAGATGTGTAGTCTATCAGAAAGGCATTGGGGTGGTAAGATCTACCAGATGAAAGCCTGATTTAAAGACAATTTGATTCAATCCAACGTACAACAACTGAAAGGTGCAGACGTGCTCAGTCGTGTCCAACTCTGTGACTCTGTGGACTGCAGTCCACCAAGTTCCTCTGTCCATGGGACTCTCCAGGCAAGAATACTGGACTGGGTTGCCATTTCCTCCTCTAGGGGATCTTCCCGACCCAGGGATTGAATCCAGGTCTCCTGTGTCTCCTGCATCGGCAGGCAGATTTTTTATCGCTGAGCCATCTGGGAAGCCCATGATAACTGAATTTCACCTACAAACCAAAGGACTGAGCAAATAGAATCAGGGTCCACTGGAGGGCTGAGCACCAGTCGGGGTGAACAGTAAGATGGCTGACGGGGCCAGATTCCATACAAGGGAGAAGGTGGTGAAATAAATGGGATTATGAGCCACAGAGAACATGAAATTAGGAATAACACGGTTTGGAGGTGGGGAGAGAAAGGACACAAGGAAAAACTGCAGAGGCTTGTTGTCATGGTAACAACATGGCATGACAGGGTGCACAGGGCCCCAGTCTGCCACCTTCTAATGTACCATCTCCTGAAATGAACAAAGTGTGACATCACTGGAAGCTACATTCCACTTCAGTCTACGTATGTAACATCAATCATAGAGAACGCTTCCTTTATCAAACAGCTTTAACAAATCAATTTCTGATCAAAACAGTAGAAGAAGAAACTCAAGGTGGTAAAACACAACTAATGGCTATCCCATCATACCTAAAGAGTAGATCTTTTTTAAAAGTCCTCATCAGATACGCACACAAAATTTGTAACTCTGCATGAAGACAGATGTTAACTAGACCTATTGTGGCCATCATTTCATAATATATACAAATATCAAATCATTATGTTGTACACCTGAAACTAATATACTGTCGTATGTCAACTTTAGAAAGAGTTTGTTAGCACAGGAGCAGGGTGGTAGTGGTGGTAGAGTACGTAGCTGGAAAGTTAAAAGATGAAGTTGAAAGGTAAGCATAATGACTGCACTATATGAAGCGCTGGAAAGGCAGGTGCAGTCTCTCAAAATAGACTAAGACTTGACTCTACATTTCCCATGCAGTTCAGAACATTAAGGGACTAAAAACAGAGCCAAAGGAGAAGGAAAAAAACAACACTTTTATCAGAAAGCAAATTGCACTCTAGTATTATAGATAACTATTCCTTTATACAAAGCTAAAACTGTTATGCATGTAATTTATTGTATTAAAATAAATTGTGCTGATGAACATGAAATAACAAGAAAATGAATCTTTGTACATCAACTATAATAAAGAGATGTTTACAAACCTGTATGCTACTCACCATAAAAATTACAACCAAGAGAGACATTAAACATTAAATCCCTAATCGTCAAATATTAGAAATTCTACAAAAAACATTATCATATTATGCAAAGGACACATCACATATGATAGGCAATTACTGTATATTGTGTGTTAAAATAGTTTCAAGGGGAAAATACGAAATACCTAGAAATATGAATTTCAGAATAATAGTGAAAAATCTAAGATAAAAGGTAATTTGATGCAGAAACTCTATTAAATTGGAAATTCAGTTTAAAGGAGTTACATGATTTTAAGCCTGAGTTTTTTATTCAAACCTGGTCCAATTATTTTTTACAAATTTAAATCTGCTGATGGTGTGCATATTTCCAATAAATACAACAGCATGAGATTCCATGCTGTTAGCAGGACACCTGCTAACATCTTTTATTCATGTGCGTGTTCCCAGTGCAAAGCAATTATATTATTTCAAATATTTTCAAATGTTTTCTATTACTGCCTAACATAACTGCAGGTTATCTTACAAATCATGACTTTCTTTTTGCACTCCCTCTGTCTAAATCTCTGGGGGGGAGAGGGGGAGACTTATTTGTGGTGTTATTTGTAAAAGTCAGTAATAGCTCAAAAAATAATCTGTCTAGTTTACCTGCATCTGATTACAGATGTGAGAATATAGCTTCCCATCAAATGCAGGGAAAAGGCATGCATATATAGATTTTGTTTTTTGTCCTTGATTCAGCTCTTTGGAACTGGTTCCCAACATTATAAATTCTGGGACAGGAAATAAGTGCTAAAAATTAGTTATTATAACTCTGAAAACCTTTCAGTCCTCACTGTTCTCAAGGGCTCATCATCTCATGGGCCACTGCAGTCTTGTCAGCTTCTCATCCACAGGAGTGGGCATAGAGATACATGCGGGGGCATGATGCTTCAAAGAGTGAGGGGTGCAAGGAATTAAGGAATGCACAATGTGTGTTTATGTTGTATTTCTCTACATTTGTTGAAATGACAATCGTTTAGGCATATCTCACAACTGAAAATGGTAAATCTGAAAGGCAATGAGTTTCTTTATATTAATTTTAGATCATCCTTTTATAGATTACTATGTTAAATTATGTTAAATTAATTCATATTAATTTTAGATCATCCTTTTACAGACTATAATAATATAACTGTTATAATAATTTATAATAGATTAATAAATAATACTATTTATTATAATAAATGACATTATATTATGTCACTTATTTTAGTACAAGTAGTTGTACTAAAAGTTACAAAGGTTGGCTTTGAAGCTTAATACAGAAATCTCACTTTTAGCATTGAAGTAATGACCCCAAAGTATTAATGTAACAATATTTTTAATAAATCTGAAACTCTTCATTGACATATGCCTAAAGTGATATTTTTAAAGAAGCTATTCAATCTATTTAAATCCATTATTTATATGGCTTATAAGGTATTAATTATAGCTAGTATCTAATTTTTAACAGCCTACTATTTACTCTATCCTTTTTTTATCTAACTTTCTCAGCAATGGTGAGCACTCAACAAAAATATTCTTCATCTTGACTTGACAAAGAGACATTTATCTAAAACAGAAAAGGCTCACACAAAGCTTTATCACAGGGGCACAGGACTTCAGACCATTATTGTTTTATGACTAAAAAATGAATGACTTAAGACAAAAAGCTCAACATCCTTAAACTTCATTTCTATTCATTCTCTAATAAATGCCATCTGTTGTGTACTTTAGGGATATAATACCCGTCAAGAACTCCATCGTATTATGAGAACCGGCACCAAGTTGATCTGAAATGCATATTTGAACAGATGTGTTTAAATTACATCTCCGTCAATCCACATGCATAAATTCAGAGCAAGCGTGTGTTGATTTAAAATGCATAAAAAAAGGGATTTGGAGATGCATCAAAAGTGAAGAGCATCTCAATGGATCAAGGCTCACATTACAAAAGGTCATTACTAAAAATAAAGTTTGCATTTATTAAGGGTTGCACCAAGGGGCTGTTCATGGGAACTGATTTAATGTTTGTTGCACAAAATCAGCCACTGAAACTACACTAATTTTTTATATAACTTCTCCATGTAAAACATTAAAATAATCATGCATGAACAGAAAAAAAAAATGGAATAGAAGACATCAAAATAGAGAAAATTATATGACAAGTCTACTGACTGACATTGGTTCATATGGCTCAGTTCCCCACATTTCAACCACACTTTGCAGTTATCCAAGGGAAAATATCTGAGTGATTTCTGTAGGCATAATATTGCTCTAATTTGATTTTTTACAGACGTGCTTCCAAAAGTTAAAATTAATTAAATTCTCTTGGGATTATGAAGATTATGGAGTTCATCGATATTTAGCAAGAAATTAAACATACTAAAATACAAGTATGAAGGTAGAGACCTTAATTAAATGGTCCCTATATTCTACAAGGTGTTAATTTCTAAACAGGTTTTTTACCTGTTTAGAGCAGGCGTGTATCAATATAAAGCTTAATAGTGAGCTGTTGAAAATCGTGCCCACTTCTCATTAGGTTAGTGGTGTAAGAAGAAGACAACTAATTGCTGAGTTAAGTTCCTAGTTATCAACATCATCATCAGACATTTAATTAATGTATACTATTTTACATGATATATATGTACAAGCAGGTCCTATATATTCAGCTCTCAAGGAAGAAACTGAATATGAGAGTAAATATACTCACGCATGAGGTTTCATTCTTAGGCAGTGCTACTACCTACACCAATGCTAAATACACTGGGCAACTAATATTTTCTTTATTCATAGATGAGGAAAGTAAAGATTAAGCATAAAACTGATACAGGAGGGAGGAGAGATAAATTAGGAGATCGGCATTTATTGACATATACATACTGCTGCTGCTGCTGCTGCTAAGTCGCTTCAGTCGTGTCCGACTCTGTGCAACCCCATAGACGGCAGCCCACCAGGCTCCCCCGTCCCTGGGATTCTCCAGGCAAGAACACTGGAGTGGGTTACCATTTCCTTCTCCAATGGATGAAAGTAAAAAGTGAAAGTGACATCTCTCAGTCATGTCTGACTCTTCGTGACCCCCATGGACTGCAGCCTACCAGGCTCCTCCATCCATGGGATTTTCCAGGCAAGAGTACTGGAGTGGGGTGCCATTGCCTTCTCCGATATACATACTACCATGTATAAAATAGATAATTATAAAGAGAACCTACTGTATAGCACAGGGAACTCTATTCAATACTCTGTGATGACCTTCATGGGAACAGAATTTAAAAAAGAGTGGACACATGTATACGATTCACTTTGCTATACAGGAGAAACTAACACAACACTGTAAATCAACTATAGTGCAATAAAAATTAATTTAAAAACTGATAATGGAAAAGCTGTATATACTGGCCATCTTTCAAGTGAAGCTTCTCAGATGGCACAGTGGTAAAGAATCTACCTGCCAAAACAGGAGATGCAGGTTTGATCACTGGGTCAGGAAGATCCCTTGGAGAAGGAAATGGCAATCCACTCCCATGTTCTTGCCTAGAAAGTCCCACGGACAGAGAATTTTGGTGGGCTACAGTCCATGGGGTTGCAAAGAGCTGGACATGACTGAGCACACACACATGTTATCTTTCAAATAAGCCTTTAAGGTACTATAATATGTTAGGGCAGTTTAAGAAAAATGACCATTTCAAGACGAGTTTCAGATTTGTACAAAAACGATATTTCTGAGGTGTAAGAGGAGAATCATCTTTCTAAGAGGGTAGATTTACAGTTCTTCTTACTGAGTGATCCCCCCCAATTCTCTCAAGCTAGAATTAATTAGCAAAGGGATGGTAATGAAAGTAAGCATGACTAGTAAGTGCAGTAATAACCACTATGAAAAAGCCTTCTTTTTATTAAACTTCAAAATACCATCTAGGTTTTATAATTTGTGCTAATTATTCTGTCCCCTGCCCCCTGCCAGCCATTCCTAGCCTCTGTGCCCTGCTATGCACCCCCAGAGGACTGAGCCATGTAGGATACATCATCTGAATTCCGTATCCTCTGTTACAGTCCATCCCACTGAACTTCCATCCCTTCTTTGCAGTCCCTGCTCTCCAGCTGAAGACGTAACAAACAACAGCCTTCTTACTGCTCCTCCACGTCTTCTTGGAAAAGCTAACCTTGCCTCATTATTCAGGCCTCTAACTAAAGGGCATTCCGCTAGGAAAACTTCCCTGCACTTTGACTAATTCACTCCTTTTCCAAGCTGCCAAGTCCTCCATATTTTCTAATGTTTCAATGTAATTGCTTGTTATGTCTACGTTTTCTCCACTGGGACTGGTAAGTTTCCTGAGGACACTGACTGTCTTGCTACCACTGCATTCCCAGGGTCCAGCTCAGGGTGTGGCACAAAGTGGGTGCTGACTAAACATTTAATCAATCAGTGAAAGACCTAGTCCTCCTTTTAAGGAGGAAAAATCAAATCCCATAAATGCCTTTTTACTGAGGCCTGCTTGTCAGCTTTTTAGTTTAAATAAGTGAAATTGAATATTTATTGATACACATAACAAAATAGTCTAAGATAAATATAAATCACATAATAATCTTTCTAAGGAAATGAAAGTAAGAGGATCATTGGAGAACAAATCAGTTTGAATGAGACTGGTACCTAGAGCTGAATTTTCACATATAGGAGATGCTATCCACCTATTTAAATGAAAGTGAATTAAAAGCAAATAAATTTAAGATTCAGTTCCTCAGTAACACCAGCCACCGGTGGTTGGGTAGCCACATATACCGACTTTCTATCATATTTGACAGCACAGATATAGAACCTCCATTTGTAACTATCACTGCAAAAACCTCTATTGAATAGCACTGTTCCTGAGAGCTAAGATTCTATAGATACTTAAAAAAAAAACAAAAAACCTCTAACCATGAATTTGAAGTTTCTTTTTCCTCGTTTCACAAATTGGTGATACCTCCTCATTATATTGCCATGCGGACTGAGATATTTTAAGAGACTTACGAGCTCAGTGTCTAATACGTAACAGGGATTGGTTAAGTCTCTTCCCTCTTGCTCTGGTAGTGCAATGGCACTTTGCTCAAAGGACCTTTTATCACATGTTCCCCAGTCAAGCTAAAAACAGTGGTTTCAAATTGTTCTGCACAAAAGGCTAAGGGAGCCGGGCTTCCACTTCTCCATTCCCACACAAATTTCCAGCAGATTTATTTTCTGAGTTCAAGCTACAGTATAAGCAGCATTTTTTCTGATCTTAATACAGGTGCTTGGGAAACATCCACATTTAAAAATCATTTAATTGTATGACTGAGAAGAGTTTCCACTCAACCTTCAGTTGGAAGTGACAGATTTGATAAAAGGAAAATATATATAAAAAAAGGATCTAACAGAATTCTATAAATGCCAAGTAACAGAAATACTGAAATATTGAATTAAAACCATGATATACTGATATCATGAAGTAATATAAATATTCAGTATTATGGATCTGTGTGAAAAGATATTTTCAAAAAAAGAAATACAAAAAATCTCGTTAGATATCAACACTGACAAATGAATACTAGCAACTGAGTGATGACAGGGAACGTTAATTTTTGTACCCCAATAAGTGAAATGTTATTCAGATAAATTAATCCTATCCTTCTTACTAGCAGGTCAATATTTTAAATACTGTAGTATATTATTATTATATTTTTAATTTCAACAATAAAAATTTGTGAAGGTTGGTTTTCTTTAGAGAAGGATGGTACATAAATCATCCTTGATTTTGTTTCTTGATCTGCAAAGACTTAAAACACTATCCAGCCTTTTATCAAAAAAATCTTGCTGATCCCTATAATAGATGCTTCTCTAAATATTCTGAATAGTTTAAAATATATATAAAAGTAAAGCATTCCTCTCAGATATGTTATGCTGAAAACAAAATCTATGGCAGCTATATCATTTAATAGTAAAGATAAGCATCAGAGTACAGGAGATTCCCAAGAAGGTACTAGGCAGTTGTACCTTGTCTCAGAGATTGCCCGCACTTTAGTCTGAATAATTCTATAAAGAAAATTTCAGTAGATTTGAAACAAGCCCAGTCTCCAATCAAGGGTCTCAAAACCTTGCTTATTGAGAACTTAACTCTTTAGGCAATATTTGATGTTAATTAAATCTTATATGTTCCTGTGATATGTTCCTAAGACTGCCTAAGACTGCTGTTGATAAGGAGAGAAAGGTGCTGAAATAACATTTGTACTGAATCTCAAGCATAAACATTAATAGAATAAATGTTTCAATATGAGAAGTTCTTAGCAACCTGTAAAAAATGAGCACCAGTAAAACACATTGTATCTTTACACATGGCATGCAGACAAATCCACTACACTGCAAAATTTATAGACTGAAAGATTTCAAAAGTAATTGAGTTTACAATTCACAAATAAAATCCTTAAAATGGAATTTTTTACCCTTGTCTCTTTTGTTTATGTAGGGAAAATGTCATACATGAATTGCTCACATTTTATTTCTTCATATTTATTTTGAACCAAAACTGGTTCTTTAAAAAATAACAAAAATAATTTGCTGAGATTAGATTATCCATTCTTTGGTTGGATGAACAAACAGCTGCATTAAACTAACCCTATGTTCACATGAGCAAGTCTTTTATGTACTGAACTTGCAGGCAGTTTGTGTCGGCCTGATAACAAAACAGATGTTTTCCTCAGTGATTGGGCTAACTTTACTAGGTACAGGCCAGCCTTGAGATCAAACTACGTGTACACCCAGGGTGGATTCACGTCAATATTCGGCAAAACAAATACAATATTGTAAAATTAAAAAATAGATAAATAAACTAATTTTTAAAAAAATTGCATTCATCTCTGTGACATAAAGCCTATCCGACTAGCTCATCTGTGAGCTGCTTTAACTGGACACTTATTTGAAATTAAATAGGTGTAATTCCAAACAGTTTTTTACTTTACATTTTTTTAAAATTAAAAATACTTAGAGGATGTTAGAATCTCCCGAGATAAGACAATGATGGCTCAAAGGTAAAGAGTGGGAAACTCATAAGAGGACCAGATGCAAAGCCAACATACTACTACTACTAAGTCGCTTCAGTCGTGTCCGACTCTGTGCGACCCCACAGACGGCAGCCCACCAGGCTCCCCCGTCCCTGGGATTCTCCAGGCAAGAACACTGGAGTGGGTTGCCATTTCCCTCTCCAGTGCATGAAAGGGAAAAGTGAAAGTGAAGTCGCTCAGTCCTGTCCGACTCTTAGCGACCCCATGGACTGTAGCCTACCAGGCTCCTCCATCCATGGGATTTTCCAGGCAGGAGTACTGGAGTCGGGTGCCATTGCCTTCCCTGCAAAGCCAACATGGTGACAGAAAATAACACCGGCTCCTTGAGGGAGAAGATGGAGACCACCTGGCAGGACCAACATCTTGTCTCCATCCACATATATCAGTATAGTTTGGTATCATTTTCTGTGTCTTCCTCCAAGTTCTTAGAAACACACTTACTGTTTTCTTTGTGCTCTGGATCCCATTTTGCTAGGACCCTGATGGGCTTTCTTGTCCTTAATGCTTGCTCCTTCCTCTAGCAGCACCATGCTCTTCTCTATACTATGGCTTGCCTACATTAAGTAAAAAATCCACCCAGCTTGTTGTGCCTGGATCCTCCATCCCTTTTCCCTAATTGATTCCACAGACTTCCTCGTCTTCCTTTCCCTCCCAGACTTCTGGAAGAGCACTGTCGTTGCTCCTTCTGCTTCCTCATGATTAACTTCCTGGTAAACCTGCTATAACCTGGCTCCTGCCCCAGCACAGTGATGAAATGATCTCATCTCTGGCAAATCCACAGATGTTATTTTCTGCCCTGATTCCACTTGACCTACTTACCGTGTTTGATGCTGTTCATCATCCTCTCCTTAATTGTGCATGCGACAAATGATGTAACAGGGGGAGCTTTAAGGTTGGTGGGTTGTCAGTATACAAAACAGTATCAGGATGGTAGAAAGCAGCAGCTGAAAAAGATGTACTTTGTGGGAGCTAAATGATACAGATTATGTGTCTAGGCTATTTATCCTCCATACAAGCACAGGGACTGGGCAGTGAAATCATGGTGTTATTAATAAATATGCCAGGACAACAGGCATAAACCAGGAAGGTCCTGGGCAAACAAAGAAAAAAAAAAAGTCACCACAGGAAATACAGGAATAAAGGCCTAGATGACTCCACACTTTGGGGAACCTTGGGACATTGAAGCATTTTCCTAATAATATTCAAAGGTCATGCAAATAACACACTGAAAGAGACTGGGCTTTGAGATGTCGTAATCTATCACTCAGTAATAAGAAATGAAGACAGAAAGAGTGAACTAAGGCCAAGTCCTAGACTTCTACTAAAACCCCTGTCAGCTTCAATGAAAAGAGAGGATGGAACAAGAGAGTAATTAAATCAACTCCCTTCAATTAAAAATACCTCAGAAAAAGAGAAACTGACTAGCTGGAGTGAGAGACTTATTTTTGACTGCACCTACTTTGTACTTTTTTTGAAATTTTTTCTCTATTAACAAAAAAAATGAGAATGAAATTCATCATGACATATCTGCAGATGATTTCAAGAAAGCATCAGAAGATGGGATTTAGTGGAAACTGATGCTCATATACACATACAAACCTTAAAGTTAGAGCACTTAATCCACATATCAAAACGTATTTATCCTACAAAGAAGCTCTAAGGTTTACAGGAAATTTTATACGAAAACAGGGCTTCTCCACGACCGCCACCTCCATCACTCTGACTTCCAACACTCTCCACTCTGACTTTCATCTAATTTTTCTCTCTTGTTCATTCAGAGAGTGATCAACATTATAAAAAAAAAAAAGAGAGAGAGTAGTGACAACCAGTTAATTGCTAGATGGGAGGGAGAAGGAGGAGAAGAGCATCAAGTTCAGTATCTCCACATTTGAAGTTGTAGCAACTCTGAAAGCATAAGTACAGTGAAGAGAAACAATAAAGCTTTAAATCAGTGAGGCCAGCTTGAAGAAGGGAATATGATTTCTATTGGAAGCTGAATCTGAATCATCAATGGGACATTCAGGTTAAAAGGTCTAGCAAGTACTTGGTAAAGAGCTGTATGATCTTTAGCATCACCCCCCAGTTTTAGAGAAATTTTGAGCCTCTTTAAGGTTGTATGCTTTAGTCTACAAACTGAGGATAAAACCTAACTAGCTGAATGCTGAGAAGACCAAATGAGATTGACATCTATGTAGCTCTAAGATACTGCCTGGCACAGATCCTTAAAGGGTAACTATTATAATTTTTTGAAATGGTAGGTGAGTTAAGAATCAGAAAAAAGGACCTACTTGAAAGTTCTTTCATAACCAAGGTATTTCATTGATTCAGACCCTGGGCTTACCTTCACCACAGTGACGCCATTCTTCCCAGATGACCCAGTCATACCAGCTTCCTTCAGATTCCCTAGAACCTGGGCCCATCTGTTCCTTTCGTGGCTTCCCTGACTCCTCCTCAGTTCCTGTGTTTAGTCCTTGGATTTCATCCTCTCCAGCCCTACTGAGAGGGCCTAGCGATCTCCACCTCAGACTCCCAGCCCAAAGCCTTTGTCTGTATCTGCTCGGCTCTTCCCCACTGGGTTCTGTTTTCCAGAACGTGGTCCACGCCTCTCATCTCACTGCCCATTAGGATATGCATTAGTTCTGCTGAAGAGAGAAGCAAGGAGCAACAGATTCTTAGGCAGGAAGGATGTGGAAACAGGCTGGGTACAACGACCTGAGCTCCACAAGGAGGGGAGGTAAGGTGGTCCTTGCTGGGAGTCCCATCTCATTGCCAAATACGTTAGGTGGGGTATTACACTTGAAAGAGATGAAAAAAAAAAAAAAAAAAGGATGTGGCTAATTTGAATATGGAAAGCAGACTGAAAAAGAAAACAGAGATGAACAGCAAAATGGCTTGATAAAGATTTAAAACATTTGACTCCTTTGGTAAGGTTTAAGCTAGACTTGTACAGGCATATTTAGCAATCTGGAGGAGGGAGAGGTGAACGCTAGTGGTAGGGGCAAGGCTAGTGGTAGGGTGGGATTAGAAGTAAAGGAATATCAAGTTCAGTTCAGTCGCTCAGTCGTGTCCGACTCTTTGCGACCCCATGAATTGCAGCACGCCAGGCCTCCCTGTCCATCACCAACTCCCGGAGTCTACCCAAACCCACGTTCATTGAGTCGGTGATGCCATCCAACCATCTCAAAGCTGTTATCAAAGAATATCACTAAGAGAGGACAATGGGGTCTGGGACGTGGAAACCAGGAGATCAGAGAATTAGGAGAAAGCAAATGATGAGAGTTCATGACCAGATGAAGAACAGGAAAGAGAGAGCATAGGGAGGCTGAAGTTTACCTTCTGGCAGCCACTCATTATTGTAAATGGACAACATGATGTATAAAATCATGCCCAATAAGAGATGAAGAAGTGTCTAGAAATGAGGCCACTATTTATGACAACATCTTAGTTAAGACCACACATTTGTTTGTTTTCACACATGAGTAGTTTCCACTTTTCTCCAAAATAAACTCCTGGAAAAAACATCATCAAACGCTACCTTTTCTCAAAGGAATAATAAAGATATTGGTTGCTGTCCTCCTGGTTGTGACTCAACATTAAGTAAATCAGAGATGAGACCAAGAATATATCATAAAAAGCAAAGGTATAATAATAACCATGTATAACAATTTAAAACAGCAAAACTGTGTTCCAAGTTTTAGAATGGTAGAGTTTTTAGAGCAAAAGTGAACTTCAGAGCATGTTGAGTCTACTCTCTGCATTCAAAAGATGAGACTCAAATTGAAGTCACAACGATTAAATCAACTTTTCCAATTCAACAAACCTATTTTTTTGATTTCAAATAAATGTCTTCACAGCCTATTTCAAAAGAACCCCATAATATGAGCAAAATTATACTGTTTATTTTGAATATATATGGGTATATAATCCACTTACAGTGAATCTACAGAAATGAAAAATGCAACTGCATAGTATCATAATTTTGGACTATCTAACATCAATACATTAGCTGTACCTACAGTCGCCCATCTGTATCCAAGGATATAGAATCCATGGGAGCCGAAAGTACTAAGCCACTTTATGTAAGGGACTTGAGCCAACATGAATATGGAAAACAGACTTAAAAAGAAAACCCATGGATTCTGACATCTACTGGGGCCCTGGAACCAATTCCCCAGGGATACCAAGAAACCACTGTACAACGAATTTTAACTTGTTTCTATAGTCTCCACTTCAGAAAAAATGAAAAGGAATTCTTAGCCAACTCTTTACATGATAGTTGGAAGTTGAAAACAATTCAAATGTTCAACGATGAGGAATAACTAAGGAAAGAAGTGGTTGTAAACTTACTAAAATATTATATAACCTCTAAAAATGATAAATACATGGACAACACTGAATCATGGAAACGTGTATTCAAAAGAATGATGTGAGAGAAATGGATACAAACTAACAGGTATTCAGTTGTAAATTCAGCGAACAATAATAAATAGTTGAAAATTAACCAACATTATATTTTTTTTCCATAAAGTTCTTCCATGTCCAAAACATAAACCAATGAAAAGAAAGCAGATGAATGAGCAAGCTGTCAGGCAAGTTTGGGATGAAGCTTTGTCTCTCTTGATATTAAGTTCCTTGGTAGCTAGAAAGAGTAGCAAGGGTTCACAAAATCAGTTTACTATTTATTTATTTCAAAGAGAATGATTACAGCACATATATATTCAAAGAATTCCCTTAAAACTTTCCTTTCCAAGGCTCAGAGAAAACAATAGTTTGAATTCTTTTCATTCATCTCCATTTTACTGCTCATTTAACAGACCCAAATCTCTGTCTCCAAATGGAATAAGGAAGAAGTAAGAGGGGTGGCCTGAAAGTTCTAGGGGGAGAGGGATGACAAGAACATTCATCCACCTTTGCATTTCTTTAAAACTTGCTTACATTTATAACAAATATAAACAAGCAAAACCAAGTCAAGACAAAAAACTAGAGCAGACAAGTAAGTCTTTAAAAAAAAAAAAACAAACTGGAAGCATACAGAAGAGCAACTAGATAAGAGGATGCTTAATCAGAAAAAGTGTGTCTGAGTGTTAATTACACTGATAAGAAATACTATCTTAGCCCATCTTAACAATCCACAAAGCAGAAGGAATTTGGGGGAAGAAAAAGGATGGGGTGACAAATGTACAAGTGACAATTAACCAGAACCAACTTGAAAAGTGCTTGACACTGGAGGATGAATATTTTTAATAATAACCTGACCATTGGCATCATCTTATCTTGCCTACATTAATTTTCTCTTTTTTATTTCTTCAATTGCATTAAAAAGAATACATTTCACATTTCTCTACAAACTACTCAATTCCTGAGTGTAGGTATAAATGAATAAATTTTGTTAATATATGTTAAAATTATATAAGCTCATGTCATGTATCAAACTGTTTCATACCTTGTCCCCTCAAAAATTTACTTCTAATATTGATGCTTTTTATCAAGTCATCTCTGTAAAGTAAAACCTAGCAGATTTAAAAATATGCATATTATTTTGTTGGCTAAAATAGAACTGCCATGTCTTGTTATTTCACTATCTCTATGATATATTTATTTACAAATTAATATAAAAAGAAATGCCACACACTAAAATTCATGATACATTCTTTGCGGACAGTTTCCTCTCATGTGAAGACATCATGTAAACCAAAGGAAAGCAATTGTAACTTTCCTTTCCCATGTCACACCATGTGAGCAACTAACGTACCCCATTCAAGTGAATGACGCAGAAAATGATGAACGAGCCATGATGGATTTGTCCCCATTTTGCCAGGGAAAAGCGAAATGGCCATGATCAATGGTAAATAAAAATATATCATGCCATTCCATTGCTTCTATTCTCATGAAAATTTGCACTGTGTTCTAAGATAAATGAAAACAAAACAGAAAAGTAAAATAAAAACCAAGGGAAATTTGTAGCAGATATTCTCTAGAAGGGGCTTACCAGGTGGCACTAGCGGTAAAGAAGCTGTCTGCCAATGCAGGAGAGAGATGCTGGTTTGACCCTGAGTCAGGAAGATCCCCTGGAGAAGGAAATGGCAACCCACTCCAGTATTCTTGCCTGGAGAATCCCATGGACAGAGGAGCCTGGAGGGCTACAATCCATGGGGTCACAAAGAGTCAGACATGACTGGAGCAACTTAACACCCACACACACACACACATTCTCCAGAAGATAAAATACTAGTCATTAGAAAATAGAATCATTTATGATTGAGAAGCAAATCTTTTAAATGATTTGGAGACTTCCAAAATTGTAACAGGAAAGAGACAGGGAATAAAGTGTGATAAGGCAATGGAAGAAGAAAATCACTTGATTTATGTTCTTAAAGAGCTGAAACTTTTTGGCTTTCCAAACCAAAAACTAATTTATAGAAAGAACATGAAGATAATCCATATCAAAGCACGGTCCTCAAGGGTTCCTGAGACTCAAGACTCAGGCACTAACAGGATGGTGTGAGGTCACAGCCACCTTCACTCACCCTCTGAGGTCCAGTTCCTCATAGGACCTCCCCATGAAACAAAAGTACCCTTTAAGAGGATCTACTGAAACAAACATACCTATAGATGGACATTCAGTCACCTCAGAGTAAATACACTTAAACCCCTATCAAAGGGCTAACAAGTTTCCATTTGTCTGTGTGTCTCAATTTCAAATCACTACTTATCTTCAAAGACTAATGGTAGAAAAAAATTGAATGTAAATTGAAAAACATTTACCTTCAAACTTAAAAAAAAAAAATCATACTGAATTGCTAATGTTTTGCCCACATTCATCCTCATGCTTTCAACCTTAGATCACTCTTCCAACCAGTATTCAACCCGAGTGATCTAATCATAAGGTAACAAGGATGATTAATGCTGATGCAATGTACTTCTTGCCCTGCCCTAGCCTAAAGTATATTGGACAGATATGATTCCCTATGAAAATCATGAAGCGCTATATAGATGTGGCACATGATAAAGTGAATACTAATGCACTTCTTATTAAACATCACTAACAACACAGAAATAAACAGAAATCAGACAAAGCACACAGGACACTGGCTTAGCGACTTAGTGACTAAAACACAACAGAGAGTCAGGCATGACTTAGTGACTACACACCACCACACTGGCATCTCCCTTTGGGTGGTGACTGGATAATCAGTGATGGGAACAAGTGGTATGAAGAAGCCAAAGCCTGGGCAGATGAAAAGTCATTGAAAGAGCCTCATGGCCAGGCTGTGAAGGCCACTCAGAGTGGGAGGAGGGTAACATGACCAGAGGTCATCCCCTCCCTCCTCACACACAAAAGTAGCCTCCTTTACTGGTAATGGTTTACAGATAAGTCAGCTGATCCAAACTGGTGTCAGATCTAAGTATGAGTCAAGCTCTCTTGACAACTTAAATCAACAGTTTGGGCGCAGTCAACCCGCCACTTACTGGAGTTCCCGCCACAATCTATTGTTCAGAATTAACTGAAACTGATTACATCTCCCAGGACTCTGGGCAGTAGCCAGGCCGTGAGAGTTTTGAAGATAATCTACCCTCTTTTAGTAATGCTCAAAATTAACTCTTGGGCTAGGCAGAAACCTGTGCAACAACTCAGGAGAATACTTTTCTGTATTTATTTTAAAACAGTGGAACAAGGTAATGTGTTACACCACCCAGAGATGACAGAACTAATTCTGCTTTTAAATGAAACTACATTTTGTACCTGGCGGCAGAAAAAGAAGAGGCAGTGCTAGGAGCTGATACTATTCCACATACTGGTAGCTCTTCTAAAATGGGTAGGTGGGTTCATTAAAAAAACATACAACTTCTGAAATTTCTTTCTGGACAAAATTATCTTGCATATTGGCTCTTCAGAGTTCTTAACCTATTCTCTGTTATTTCTTCTTTTCCTTAAGTCAATAAAGACCACAGCCAAATGCAAATTTTATTTAGGAAAGAAGTTTTCAGGCATTATCAATCAATGACATTTCAACAAGAATAACTTCATGCAAAATTAACTGCCAGTGACAAAGATTTTGAGGTATTCCAGGAAAGCAAAGGTTCACAGTGAAGAGGCAATTTGATTTCTGGTTCCTCTGCCTTTTCTATAACCAGCCTGTACATCTGTAAGTTCTCAGTTCATGTACTGCTGAAGCCTAGCTTGGAGAATTTTGAGCATTACCTTGACAGCATGTGAAATGGGCACAATTGTACGGTAGTTTGAACATTCTTTGGCAATGCCTTTCTTTGGGATTGGAATGAAAATTAACCTTTTCCGGTACTCTGGACACTGCTGAGTTTTCCAAATTTGCTGACATATTGAGTGCAGCACTTTCACAGCATCATCTTTCAGGATTTGAAATAGCTCAGCTGGAATTCCATCACCTTCACTAGCTTTGTTCCCAACAAGGACAGGGGAGCCTGGTGTGCGGCAGTCCGTGGGGTTGCCAAGGGTCAGACATGACTTAGTGATTGAACAATGACAGTGAAGAGGATAGACTGAAAGGTTTAGAGGACTGGCACAACTGGGAAGTGAACGAGGCCACGGAGTAAACAAGGGAGAAAGGTCTTGAAACGGTGATGGAAATTCCAGTTCTCAAAAAAAAAGTGACCCGAATTCAAAGCAAGATCCTTGGAGACATTAGTAGACTTTAATTAGTAGGTGTTGCACTTTCACCTTCTTCTCAATCTTTTGAATGAATTCTGCCAAATAAACTACATTTTTAACCTAATGGGACTTTTTCTAAAAATTTGCAGAAGAAAATAAAATAGAAAAATATTTTCAGTGAGTTTTTCTTCTTCCATACTGATTTTGTGTGTATCTTAGACTGCATAGGCCATGTGCATTGTATTTTTATTTTTTAGTTATCACCTAACAACTGTTCTGTGTAGTGGTTGTGCTACTGTTGTTATTGTTATTAGAAGGAAAATGTAGCAGCAATCATTTAATGAGTGCATACCAAGCACTGTACTAAGTGTATCTTGGTGCATATTAGCTCATTTAAGTCTTAGAACCTTAAAGAAAGGGTATTGCTAGCCTCATTTTAGAGGTAAGAAAACCAAGGTCAAAAAGGTTAAGCAATTGGGTCAATATTACAAAGATAGTCAGGATTTAAACCTAGCTTATCTGGCCTGTGCTCCAATATTCTGACTTTAACTATTCCCACACACAAAAAAATTCTTGTTCAGAATGAAGATATGGGGCCATCTCCAATACAACCAACTTACGGATTTCTGTCTGACATTTTCAGAAGTGAGCCTTTTTATGGCAGTCAAGAGTTGCCACAGAAAACCAGAGACTGACTTGGCCATTTGTTGGTGTTTAGTTTCTAAGTCATGTCTGACTCTTTTGCAACCCTGTTAAATATATATAAAACAGAAAAAACAAAAACAAATCCCAAAACTTCTCTAGGCTTTGGTTGAAAAAAAAGAAAGACAGACTATGTTTCTTAGCTTCTTCTCATTCCACACATTCATGATCATACTAATTAAACTGGCAAAACCACATATCTTTTTTTTTTTTTGGAGTACAGAATAAAAGAAACAGAGGAAGAAACATGTGTTTCTAATGAGGTTACCACCATAGCTTCTAAAACTTCTAAACATTATCAATTAGGATGCTGGTGTTAAAGAAGCATTTTTACTTAGGAGATAAAATATTTGGGGGGTGAAGAAGGAAAGAGAAAATGACCACTGCATAAACAAAATGCTTTGAAAAAAGGAAAAGCGGAGAAAAAAAAAAAAATATATATATATATATATATATTAAGCCAGAAGCTACATTTCAGGTTCCTTCCTTCATGCTAGCTGACATAAGTAAATTAAATGGCCATATTGTTATTTAGCATCTCCTAGTGGCCTGCCGGCATATGAAGCATTTTGAAGGATAGACTTAAATAGGTTATATTTTGCTTACTGCTGTATGGATGATGATCCCTATGTACATTCAATTAAGTAAGGAAAGTTTTTTTTCAAAAGATGCATGACACACAAGACAGCAGTTCATTGAGTATAACACCTGAAGCACAGGCTACTTACTGCGATACTGAGAGACTTCTAAGGCTCTGCCAAAGGTATTATTTACATTTCATATATCCAATCGTACCCAAAACCACTAAGACGTATGCCATCTAGACTCCAGTCTGGTTTTTATTAATGCAAAAAACAACTCCTTTAGAAACTCTAATTCTGTACACAGCACCTGACACAGCAGTAGAAAGAATAACACATGGGATCTCAATTAGGAAAAAAAATAGTAATACATCTGCAGTATTGTAAGTAATGGGCACCCAGATAGAGTTTCTCTTTAAGCTCAGAGAGAAAGAAAAGAAAAAAGGAATAACTCGATGATGAGCACAACAGAAATCAATTATTAAAGTTAAAAATGAAAACCAAACCAAAACAAGAAAACACCTAACAAACGAGACATATGACAAAGCAACAGAAATAAAATTAGTTAGGTGAGGTATAACCTCCCTTTTGCCACTAAGAAAACATATCTAGTTTATATATGGATGTAACTTAATTTAAACAACATGTGAGGGAATGCAGACCAAGAAGACTTCACTTCCTACCTTCACAAAAGACACCCTGACAACAATAAGAAACGAAAAGTAGTGACTGGAAATGATAAAATAATGTAGAAACTTGTATTATTTCATTTTAGGCCATTAAAGGTTTGCTTGACTGAAGAGTTCACCTTTACCAAAAGCACTCAAAGTCACCATATTTGCAAAAGGGTAGACAATCCTTCTATTTTATATCTAAGTATAATTTCTATTACTTAGACACAAGCTTATTCCAATATTTCAATGACATTTTTATAAGAATACATTCCATTAAACCAATATGAAATAAACAGACACAATGAAAAATTGCAACATATACATATTTATACTTGAAGGATCAACTTTGGTTTCTGCATTTTCTTTTAGGGAATTAGCACCAAATTAGTTCCTCTGAAATCAGTTTTCTTTAGTTTTTCTCAACTGCTTTTACAGCAGAAACAGAAATACAAAACCCTGTCTTGAAACATACAGTGTGGGCCAAACAGAGCCTGTCTGTGTAAACTCGCCTGCATTGTTAGATTTCTTTCTCTTGGCTTGGTGTTATTTCTAGAAAAACAATCTTGAGCCCTACGTTTAGCTAAGTAAGAAGTTCTATTAATCTATACCTATCTTAAGCAGTGAATATTCTAGCAATTTGTTTGAAGGAAGGCGTAAAGTCATTCTGCCCTTTCTGCTGGTGCACCAAACACTGCGATGGCTTACCCAAGGGAGAATGTACGGAGGAAGGAGAGACTCCCATTTGACCCCTGCTGGCAATCAATTTATGGCCGCAAGCACAGAGCTTGAGAGTCCTTGCAATTCTTTATTAACTTTTGTAACTCTTGGTATTATTCATATAAATGTCAAATTCCTATTGGTAACCTGACCTAAAAGTGTTCACAAGCTCAGCTTACACCCTTTGAACACCTCAGAAATGGAAAAATTAAATTAAACTTTATATATTTTAAATTAAACACCCAAGAAAGGAAATTAAGAAGAACCATTTCTGCTGCTACAAGAGAATACCGTGCTGTGTGAAGGTTGATCATTTCGGAAATAAAAAACAGCTTGGAAGAGTCAGCTCTCTCACAGTAGCAATAATGAAATCGCTGTCTTTCAGTGAAGGGGGTTGGCAGTGAAGAATGAGACAAACTGGAGCGAGGAAGGGAACTGAATTTCCAAGGCTATTTTCTAGAGAATACAATTATTTTGCCTTTAAATATGGTGCATGTCGGTGTGAGGCTGCTAGGAGGAGGCTGTATGCACTGAATCAAAGCATAAAGACAATCGTTTTCACCCTTTCTGAGACCTGCTGCATCTAGGTGATGATGAAAGAGGCAAGGGCGCTGGGTTACAGGGCCTCTGGCTCCCTGAGCTGGGACAAGTATTCCGTCCTCACTAGCAAAGCCTTTGTTGTCCTTACTGTAGGCTTTTCTACTACAGGAAATCTCCACATCCTGCAACACAAGTTAGTCCTACGTCGACAACAACAGAAACTCTTCATTCAGCAGAAATATAATGGGTTTATGTTTCAGGCACTATAGTAGGTGCTGGAGAGAAATACATGAAGAGACTCATGAAGTCATACAGGGTTGGGGGAGTGTCTATGGAGGGAAACATGGCATAGAACCATATGGGAAGCACCATAATGGAGACAAACTATGAGATGATGCAGGTGAAATCCTTTGCAGAATTTCTGGCATACACATCAGTAACTAGTAGTTGGTATAAGGGCTACTGTTATCATTTCTATTACTGAAGGCAATGGGGATCTAAGGATGATTTTTTTTTTTTTACTGGAATATAATTTTGATTAAAAAAATACAAGGTCGGTACATATTTTAGAAAGAACAATCTGGCAATGAAGAGAAGAATGGGTTGGAGGGAATGAGCCTGGAGTTTGGGAAGGGGTTTAGGAGGCAATGCAATTCAAAGAACCTCCGCGATGAAGGCAGTGACAGTGGGGATAAGGCATGGGACACAAGTTGAGTGGAAGATCAAACTCATGAGACCTGGTGGCAGATGAGACTGAGTGGGGAAGAGTGAGAGGGAAGTTCAAAAAAACCCGTGCTTCTGACTTGGACGGATGAATGGGGGGCTTCATACTAAGAGGAAGAGAAGGGCAGGAAGAGTAAGCGTGAAAGGTGAGCATTGCACACTTGGGGGACACCCGAGTGACAGGCTCTCACTGCAGCGCAGTCTGTAGACGGATGCATGTGTGTGAGGGCGGGGGAAGGAGGGGACAAGCATGGGCTAGACTGAACCTGACTCAGAGGAGGGAGCTGGCCAGCATAAGAGAGGAGAAAATTAAGGCTGGAAGAAGACTGCCTGCCGGAGTCTGCAATGAGGAACTTAACAGGAGTGAAGGAGAGTGGGCAGAAACCAGACCCCAGAGGATTGAGGAGTGGATAGAAGCTGCGAGGGTGGAGGCAGGCAGCAGAGGTGGCCACTCTTCAAGAGAAAGTGGGCGTGAGGAGGAGTGAGTCACAGGTAAATGCAGGCTCCATGAGGGGTTTCTGGAGAATGGGAGTAACTGGAAAGAAGAAAAGACTAACACTCATTAGAAGAACGCTAAGAAAAAGGGGGAAAATTATACAAATCTTCAGTAAGGCTGGAATTTAAAATAACTTAGCTCATCCTTTTGAAGTTAAATTAAAAAAATTTTTTTGGCAGCACTGCATAAGCATGTGGGATCTTAGTCCCCCAACCAGGGATCAAACCCGCACCCTCTACAGTAGAAGTGCCACTACACCGCCAGGCAAGTCCCATATCCTTTTCATTTTACAGATGAGGAAACTGAGAAAATGCTACCTTATGCTCTGCTGTTACCATAAGAAGATCTGAAGTCCTCATTCTAAGCAATATTTACTAGTAAGTGGAAGGAACTAGGGTTGCCAATAAACATTTGAAGAACTGCCTCTAAAAAATAAAAATAATATCTTACCAAAGTATTAACAAATGACCAGGTTGTATTACTCTCTGTAGGGTTCAAGAATCTTCATATTTTTAAAAAATTCTTACTTCATCAATCAAAGTTCTCTTTTATGAAGATAACTGACAAAAAAATATCTTGAAAGGCTTCAACAAATTTATGTTTCAATATGAATGTCACCAGGGACAGGAGAATATGGTTTCTATATTTTATAGAATAAAGAACAGGCTTTGAATCGTAGATCACATATATATATATGTATATCTTCTCTGATCTTTAATTTTTCAACCTAAAAAATATGTGACTAGCACCATAAACTTCCAAGGTTATTGTGAGAACTGAATGAAATTATGAATTTAAAAGCACCTAACAGCCATAAAAGGCACTTTACTCAGAATAGTGCTTCTTGAACTACTTGTGGAGAATAACCAGTTTTCCTTCCAATTCATTATGGACTGACACATTTCTAAAATATAAGTAAGATGAATTACTAAAAATATATATCATAAATTTGATGTCCTGGAAATGTTAAATTACTAGAAAATCCAAGAGCTTGCTTTCAGTTTTAGTAATAATCTTGTACATTGATGACAAAAGAGTTTGCAAACAGGCACTGGTCTATGAGCCAGTTTTTGAGCAGTACTTATTGAGCACGTTCAACAGTAGAGCACAATAAATAGTTAAAAAGAACTAGCTCTGATACCAGGCAACTAGGGCTCAAAGTTTTCTCTGTCACTTACTATCTATGTGACCTCAAGCTCTCTGCGCTTCAGTTTTCTTCATCTCTAAAATGTGACTGTCAAAGATACCTTTTCAAAAGGTTGTTTTAAGAATTAAATGACTTCATATATATAAACCAATCTGAAGAGTGACTGAGACATTTTTAAGTACTCAATAAGTATTAGCTATTAATATAATTATTCAGTGAGTAATACACATACAAAAGGTCATGACACTAAGTGTAAATATTTTTATGCAAATGTTTTCTATTTGTATATTTCTGTTGTTTATCTATGTGGGACAAACACAGATTTATTTTAGCTTAAAGAAAGGGAAAACATACATCTTTTATGCATGAAAATATTGCTCAAAAATGTTTTAAAATTTAAGAGTTTTCTTAAAGCTTCCTATGTACCAGGATTCTTAATGTTGTAAAGTGTTTCCCATTAAATTTAGTCTCTTTTATCACTAGAAGAAAAATTCAGGGAATTACACTGCTATAAAAGTTAAGATGAATTCTGACTTTCTTATAAATAGAAAAACACTCTGCAAAATTCAATTATATCATGATTCTTGAAACCACAAATTATTTAAAAGGAAGAAAAAAGAATGAAACCCAATTATAACTGTTGAAAGAGTCAGAACAAACTAGACAATGAAGCAACTTTTTTCAAGGAAAAACTGAAAAGAATAGTATTTTTTCCAAATGATACAATAAAAACACTGAATTACAATAAATTAGGGCAAAATATATGAAAAAGAGCCATTATTGGATGGTTAAATTAAAACAGTATTTTCTAAACATATTTAATGCTTGGCCTTATTTACACATTTAGACTAAAAACAATTTACTCCAAATAAAAATTCAGGGAAGAGAAATATGCTTACTTTAAAGGATACTGGGCTTCCCTGGTGGCTTAGATGGTAAAGAATCTGCCTGCTATGGGGGAGACCCAGGATCAATCTCTAGGTTGGGAAGACCCCCTGGAGAAGGGAATGGCAACCCACTCCGGTATTCTTCCCTGGAGAATTCCATAGACAGAGGAGTCTGGCAGGCTACAGTCCATGGGCTTGCAAAGAGTCAGACATGACTGAGCGAACAACACACTCATTTTTAAAGTCTTTATTTGATTTGTTACAATATTGTGACAGATTGCCAGCTCCAGTGTACTGTCATCTTGAATTGGAGATGGTAGCAGAAGAGATATACTGAAGACTTTGCATCTACTTTCTTATAACTAATTAATTAATTAATTTATATTTGGCTGCACTGGGTCTTCATTGCTGGGTGCCATGCTTTCTCTAGTTGTGGCGAAGTGGGGGCTACTTTTCGTTGTGGTGTGGAGGCTTCTTTTTGAGGTGGCTTCTCTTGTTGCAGAGCACAGGCTCTTGTGTGCAGGCTTCAATAGCTGTTGCACATGGGCTTCGCTGCTCTGCAGCATGTGGAATCTTCCTGGACCAGGGATGGAACCCGTGTCCCCTGCACTGGCAAGTGGATTCTTTACCACTAAGACACCAGCATCTACTTTCTGATCTAGCGTGACAGATATAAGCAGTGGGTAGAAAGATACGCCCTAGAAGGTACAGAACCACAAGAAGGGACTCACCATGAGGCTGAGGCAATTAACAGTATACACAAAAAGGACATCAAGACAAGAAAAATTGAAGCTAACACTGATTTCTATTTGACATTAGAGCAAAAAAAGAAAATGTAGATGTTAAACGTCTTTAAGTCTTCAAGTTTTAAATGGCCTTTTCTGACAATCACTCAAAACAGACAACTGATAATTTGCCAAAATATTATTTAGTTTGGGAGGTGGTTTCAGTATGTGCTCATTTTGAAAAATAAAACCACCATCCCCACCAGCAACAATAAAAAAATAAAGAATATTTATTGGCTTATGTGCAAAACGAGGTATGACATTGAGAAAAGATATCTAGATGCTTAGAATTATGATTACAAATACAATTCATTTTAGAGGCAGTTAACAAACTTTAACATGAGGACTTTTAAAAAGTACATGTAGTAGCGGAGATTGTTGGTGACTTCTCCATATTCATTCCCACCATCTTCCATAGAAACAGATCATTAGCTAGACACATGGATGCCTAGAAGGAAGTATTATTTTCCATCTTCCCTTGTAGCTAGGGATGGCCATGTTCTACTCACTGATATACAAGTGAAAATGTCACGCACAACTTCCAAGAAAGTAACTTTTAAGGTAAGGAGGAGTATGTGCATGCTCAGTTGCTAAGTCGTGTACAACTCTTTGCAAAACCATGGACTGTAGCCCACCAGGCTCGTCTGTCCATGGGATTTTTCAGGCAAGAATACTGGAGTGGGTTCCCATTTCCTTCTCCAGGGAATCTTCCTGCCCCAGGGACTGAATCTGTGTCTCTTGCATTGGCAGAAGAATTCCTTAACACTGAGCCACCCGCGAAGCCCTTTCTTCAATTATTTCTCCTTTTTGTTAGCTGGAATGCAGACTTGATGGATGGATTTTAAGCAGTCATCATAGATGGTGACACAGAAACTCACCCTGAGGACAGCTGAGCAACAAGATCAAATCCTGAATCTTTGCTACTAGGGGCCATCCCATTAACTCAAGATCACTACCTCCTCAATTTTTTCGTTATATCTGAGAGGGCAATATACATCCATCTTTTTTGAGATATTATTTTATGTTTTTGGCCATTCATAACCTTATCTAAGGTTGCCAAAGCCTTTGACTGTGTGGATCACAATAAACTGTGGAAAATTCCTCAAGAGATGGGAATACCAGACCATCTGACCTGCCTCTTGAGAAATCTGCATGCAGGTCAGGAAGCAACAGTTAGAACTGGACATGGAACAACAGACTGGTTATATGCAGAGTACATCATGAGAAACGCTGGGCTGGAAGAAGCTCAAGCTGGAATCAAGATTGCCGGGAGAAATATCAATAACCTCAGATATGCAGATGACACCACCCTTATGGCAGAAAGTGAAGAGGAACTAAGAAGCCTCTTGATGAAAGTGAGAGAAGAGAGTGAAAAAGTTGGCTTAAAGCTCAACATTCACAAAACAAAGATCATGGCATCTGGTCCCGTCACTTCATGGCAAATAGATGGAGAAACAGTGGAAACAGTGGCAGACTTTATTTTTCTGGGCTCCAAAATGACTGCAGATGGTGACTGCAGCCATGAAATCAAAAGACGTTTACTCCTTGGAAGAAAAGTTATGACCAACCTAGACAGCATATTAAAAAGCAGAGACATTATTTTGCCAACAAAGGTCCATCTAGTCAAGGCTATGGTTTTTCCAGTGGTCATGTATGGATGTGAGAGTTGGATTGTGAAGAAAGCTGAGCACAGAAAAATTGATGTTTTTGAACTGTGATGTTAGAGAAGGCTCTTGAGAGTCCCTTGGACTGCAAGGAGATCCAACCAGTCCATCCTAAAGGAAATCAGTCCTGAATGTTCATTGGAAGGACTGATGTTGAAGCTAAAACTCCAATACTTTGGCCAGCTGATGGGAAGAGCTGACTCATTTGAAAAGACCTTGATGCTGGGAAAGATTGAAGGCGAGAGGAGAAGGGGATGACAGAGGATGAGATGGTTGGATGGCATCACCGACTCAATGGACATGAGTTTGAATAAACTCCGGGAGTTGGTGATGGACAGGGAGGCCTGGCATTCTGTAGTCCACGGGATTGCAAAGAGTCAGACACGACTCAGCGACTGAACTGAACTGAACCTTATCTAAACTGGAGTGCTACATGCAACAGAACCAAAAAGTATGGCAGAAGTTTAGTTGGGCAGCAGGTAGAAAGAGCTCATACTGCAGGCTGGAAAGCTAATTAATGTTACAAGTTGGCAAATTACTTGGTCAAACTGTCACCTGCTGAACCTTGGGAGACCAAGTGTTAACTAAGTCTGCAGCAGTAGAATTGTTACAAATGATTCAGAACATTAAATACTATTTGGCTTCTCCTTGCTGTTCTTAGCCACAAGGAACAGACTTGGGCTAGCCAGCTGCAAGCTGAGATCGAAGAAAACAGAGCATTACTAAGAAAAATCTTTGCGAATTACAGTCTAATTGGGCTGAGAATCCTGTGATTTTTGAGGTTTGCAGGTTTGCAAAAGCCATGGAAGGCTCTGGCTATAATAAATACTATGGGAAGATGGAACTGTGCCCCCATCATACACTAGCCCCAGTTTACCAGCAGTGATGGGATTAAGAGTGTTTCAGATGGTCTGAAAGGAGTCATCAGTAAGTTCAGAGGAGGGAGATAAAGAGGCCAGAGGTCAATAAATAAGAGAGCCTTCAGGTTCAAAACTATGTCCAGACATGACTTTTGACTACAGTTGTTCATGGAACTGACAAGAAACAAACAGACTGAAAGCATACTAAATTTTTGAGGGGATGGAGTCGCTAAAGATACACCAGGATGCCATGCATAGAATAGGCAGCTCTTGAAGCAATTTCCACGTCTCTAATCAGCACCATGACGAAGCAGGCATGGGAGTGTTTGAACCCAGGCAGAAGATCACACTCCTTACTGCCTTTCTCAGATATGGCCATGAAGGCCTGTCAACTGGGGAGCTGCCTTCACAGAAGGAAATCAGGGTTTATCAGACGGGACAACTAAAGAATGTCCTTCAGTACTAGGGCAGAAAATCTGCATGATTTCTATCAAGCAGGGTGTGTTAACACCCAACAAATGGTAGCCGAAATGTGTTTCACATTCTCCCGTTATTCAAATGGGAATTTAATTTTTATTTTTTTTTCAAATGGGAATTTTAAAAGTTATAATACCCATCTTATTTTTATTCCATTTTAAACAAAGACTTTACACCTTTAGTTTATAGCCATCAGTCCACAGAAAGCCATCAGTCCACAGAAAGCCACATCTGGACCTTCTAAAAAGAATATAGCATCTACTATAAATCACGGTACAGTAGGACAGGGTACTAGATGGGGCTTGGGTTCTCTCTCTTAGATAAAGGATAAGCTCTGTATGTAGCAAGAAGAGCGATCAAATGGGACAGACTGAGACAGAGACTACTGGTTGTTCCCTAATATCTCACCTACTCATTTCTAACAGAGCTCTTCATTTACAAATGGGGACAAAGCCACTCAAAATAAAGGTTATCTTTCTTAGCCTTTCTTTCTGCCAAGTGCAGACACATGACTAGGTTCTGACCAACTGGATATAAACAAAGCAACATGTGTGACTTTCAGAAAGCATTTAAAGAGAACGAACACATACTCTTCTTTGCCTCTCACCTTCCTACACACTAGAATGCAAATCTGATGGCTGGAGCTCAGTCTTGGACCATGAGATGAAAGCTTCATCCTGCCTGCATCCCTGATATCCCAGAGCCTTATAAAGCCCTACTTCCTAGCTCTGGACTTCATTTACATGACTGAAAAATAAACTACTTTCTTTAGGCCATTATTTTATTTTTTTCTGTCACTCACAGACAAGCTGAACTGTGACTTTTATATACATAAATATACGTGTTGTTTTTGTTCCAGTTATTATAGTGTTAGGCACAAAACAGATAAATAAAAAACTAAACCATTTAATTAGCATTATTATTAGAATAGGATGGAAGACTGAAACACAGTAGAAACTGAAGATCTAGTCCTATAATGAATAAGTCACTATGGGATTTCAACAAGTCTTTTTAACCATGTGAACCTTGACTTTCATCCTATAGTGCAGATGGAAAACACCTAACCTACATACTGGAGAAGGCAATGGCACCCCACTCCAGTACTCTTGCCTGGGAAACCCCATGGACGGAGGAGTCTGGTGGGCTGCCGTCTATGGGGTCGCACAGAGTCGGACACAACTGACACGACTTAGCACCAGCAGCAGCAACCTACATACTTGCCTAGGTTTCTGTGACAACATCATGACAATGAGTGAGCCTTATGAAATAAAAGAAGCACTCTGAAAGGAAAAGTGCTTACTATTAGTATATGACTTTACAGCCTCTAATGTTTACAAGAAAACACTTAGGTAGAGAAAACATACAAAGGATTGAAGGAAGGTAACATCTCAGTTTCTACAAGAAATATTATATTACAATCATATTACAAAAGAAGGTGGAAAGAGGTTAGGGGTGATGAGACTTTTCTCTTAACTGGGCTAGAAGGAAAATAGCTAAATCAGTAGAAAATTTAATTACCTTCAAATCAATGAATCAAGTTTGGGGTAATCCCCAAGTAAAATGGTATTTACTATATGATTTCAAAATCTTCCAAATATAAATATAATACCATGTTCAAAAATAAAAAAGTAATTGCTGGGTCATATGGCAGTTCTATTCCCAGTTTTTTAAGGAATCTCCACACTGTTCTCCATAGTGGCTGTACTAGTTTGCATTCCCACCAACAGTGTAAGAGGGTTCCCTTTTCTCCACACCCTCTCCAGCATTTATTGCTTGTAGACTTTTGGATAGCAGCCATTCTGACTGGTGTGAAATGATACCTCACTGTGGTTTTGATTTGCATTTCTCTAATAATGAGTGATGTTGAGCATCTTTTCATGTGTTTGTTAGCCATCTGTATGTCTTCTTTGGAGAAATGTCTGTTTAGTTCTTTGGCCCATTTTTTGATTGGGTCG
The DNA here is from genome assembly GCF_054371585.1 of Giraffa tippelskirchi. Lineage (NCBI taxonomy): Eukaryota > Metazoa > Chordata > Mammalia > Artiodactyla > Giraffidae > Giraffa > Giraffa tippelskirchi. The sequence goes on from NC_137282.1 coordinate 149,996,823, forward strand.
TTTATTTTTCGGGAATTCAGCTGCAGAAGTTGCTTGTATATTTTTGAGATTAATTGTTTGTCTGTTGCTTCATTTGCTATTATTTTCTCCCATTCTGAAGGCTGTCTTTTCACCACTGCTGGGCATATACACCGAGGAAACCAGAATTGAAAGAGACGCGTGTACCCCAATGTTCATCGCAGCACTGTTTACAATAGCCAGGACATGGAAGCAACCTAGATGTCCATCAGCAGACGAATGGATAAGGAAGCTGTGGTACATATACACAATGGAATATTACTCAGCCATTAAAAAAAATACATTTGAATCGGTTCTACTGAGATGGATGAAACTGGAGCCCATTATACAGAGTGAAGTAAGCCAGAAAGAAAAACAACAATACAGTATACTAATGCATATATATGGAATTTGAAAGATGGTAACGATAACCCTATATGCGAGACAGAATAAGAGACACAGATGCATGGAACAATTTTATGGACTCTGAGGGAGAAGGTGAGGGTGGGACGTTCTGGGAGAATAGCATTGAAACATGTATATTATCATATGTGAAACAGAACACCATTCCATGTTCGATGCATGTGACAAGGGCTCAGGGCCGGGGCAATGGGATGATCCAGAAGGATGGGATGGGGAGGGAGGTGGGTGGGGGGTCCAGGAAGGGGAACACATGTAAACCCATGGCTGATTCATGTCAATGTATGGCAAAAACTATTACAATATTGTAAAGTAATTAGCCCCCAACTAAAATAAATAAATTTATATATAAAAAAAAAAGCAATTGCTTTTTGACTAGGTAACTGCTCCAATGATATGAATTCATTCTCTTAAAAAAATTTAAAAGCAGCAAAGGAGAGAAGGGAGAAGAGCAGAACTTGACTACTTCTGAAAAAATCTGACAAAGATAAAAGTGTGAAAAAGACCCTAGGGTCTCCCCAAAATAACAACCAAGCTAAAGATATTAAAGATCATGATAAAGAGCCAGAAAATATATTTGAGGGAAGTGTTTTGCCTAAGTTATTTTGGAGGTGGGTATTCAGTGAACAGAAACACATCTGGGAACGCATCTGTAAGAAAACTTAATTACCAAATCCTTCTTGAATCACTCTTCTTTTTTTTTTTTTTTGGCAATCTTCTTTTCTTCTATTCTAACAAATATTGCTAGTTGCCAAACCACTAGGAATAAAGCTAGATGGAGGTGGGAGGGGATGGAATAAAATACAAGTTTAATATAATTTGCCTTTTATCAGATTATGCTCCAGTATGGACACATGAAAGGAAGAAAAAGAACTCGGCATGCTAAAAAGAGTGCATTACTTTTTTGCAGATAGATGGTTAAAGTGGGGCATAGGACAGACTGGACATGGTAACTCCACGACTTACTTAGAGAAACCAGCCTGCCCGGGTGACCCTGGCTTCGTGCCCTTGTGACCCTTCGCTGTCCGAGTGTAGAGTGGAGAGATCAGCGGTCAGAACTTTCTCTGCAAGGCTGCCACTTCACCTCTACTTTGTTTTCACCACTAGAAGATACCTCTTTACCCCTGAGTGCTCACTAGTTATTGGTTGTTGGCATTTCACTGGGAAATCTGAGTAGAGTAAACTTAGGGGTGTGTGAATGGCTATCACAGGACGAAAGGGACAAATGATAAAGGTAAATTTTGAGACAGCAAATATCATAAAATTACAAGGCAACGCAAAGATGCTATCATATGGTGTGACTTACTTTAGACCAATGCAACTTGCAAGTAAAAATACACTGGTCATTAATTCACTCAAATCTTATTTACTGAGTAAGGGAGATGAATCTTTTTTTTTTTTTTTTTTAAGTCCACTGTGTATCTATAGGACTTCGCTGGTGGCTCAGATGGTAGAAGAATCCGCCTGCAATGGGGGGAGAGCTGGGTTTGATCCCTGAGTTGGGAAGATCCTCTCAGGGAGGGTATCATATCACATCTTTTTTTTTTTTAATTTATTTATTTTAATTGGAGGATAATTACTTTACAATATTGTGATAGTTTCTGCCATACATTGACATGAATCAGCCATAGGTACACATGTGTTCCCCCATCCTGAATTCCCTTCCCACCTTCCTCCCTACCCCAGCCCTTTGGGTTGTCCCAGAGTACTGACTTTGGGTGCCCTGCTTCACGCATGGAACTTGCACTGGTCATCTATTTTACATATGGTAATACACATTTCAATGCTATTCTCTCAAATCATCCCACCATTGCCTAGGAGATGAATCTTGTCTCCCAAGTTTAAGGTCTACTTAACATAAACTGCAAGGCCACTGGACTTTTAATAAAATAATTTGTGTAAACAGTTAGGTCTTTTAATTCATAAACTATTTCATTTCTTAAGATGCATCTATCAATAGGACATTCTTGCTTGTTCCATTCACACATTCATGTGTGAATCTGAAGACTAAGTAGTTCTTTTACTTAGCATTAGAACACATGATTGAGAGGAGAACTCTGCATGTTACCATTTTTTAAACATGTATGACAATATATAGTTTTCGTTGGGGAGTGACTGTGTAAATTCAACACAGCTCAAATGGGGAAGGACTCAATTAAAGTTTATATCTAAGGCCCCAAGGTCCTGGGAACCTTAATTACAATCTCCTCATATATCATGGTGAAAAATTCTCTCATTGGGAGGTAACTCTTTAAAATTACACGAGGAAATAAAAGTAAATGATTCAAATTTTCTACTTTCTTAAATCCCAGTATTATGTTAAAAGGACAATAGAGAAACTAGTAAAATGACAGGGAATGAAAGTAAATTTATGAGGTATTTACTAAAAATTATAAAAACACAAATCTCTAAAAAACCCGAATTGCATCTCATGCTTTGTTCTATATAGTTTACTTCCATATCCCTATAAATCCCATTACATCTTTCAAGAAATCATCTTATTCATTTAAATAAAAGCATCAAAGGACTATAGTTAATTTTCCAACTAGATTAATAAATTTGAATAGAATAATTTTAGTCATATGAGTGTCTGCTCATGACCAGCTGTTTTAAATTAGTACATTAAGTAATTCAGACACTTTTCTTTGCAAAGGCTGCATGATTTAATAAAGTCCCATATGCCTCCACACATGCCAACACTACTAGGTTATCTTCAATCCAGCTGCTGTTATGATAGTAGCTGCCAACTTTCAACCAACTGAAGAGAATAATGAATCAGCTTCAAGTTGGCTCATATGTAAACTTCTACTGCTCCTAGCTAAAACATGGGCCAATTTCAACTGTAAAGAAAATTAATTAAAAAGATTCACCTCTGCTGTTTGAGAAACGGCACCACAAATACTGCTGAATGAGGAGTTTAAAAGCATGCAGCTTCAGGTAAAATCCCATAGTGTGGATTTCACCCTTAAATGCAGTAGGTTGTTTTAAAGATTGGATTTTGTGAAGAAACAGATTAGGAAATGCCTCGTCCCTAATTCATAACATGAATTATTTGAGAAGCCTCACACTGCTGGAGAAAAAATGAATTAATGTGACTATTTGTTAAAGGTTCCTTACAGAAAAGGCTTCAGAGGAAACAAGATGCAAATAAAAAGGGCCACATTTATATAGAAGCTAAAAAGCAAAAGGAGCAAGCACCAGACCTACCATTTTAAGTGAGCACCACTGTCAAGTATTTTGTATGAGGCACAAAATAGGCACATGGCATCCGGTCCCATAACTTCATGGCAAACAGAAGCGAAGTATTTTCTTGGGTTCCAAAATCACTGCAAACAGTGGCTTCAGCCATGAAATTAAAAGATGCTTCCTTCTTGGAAGGAAAGCTATGACAAATTGGGACAGCATATTAAAAAGCAGAGACATCACTTTGCTGACAAAAGGCCATATAGTGAAAGCTATGGTTCTTCCAGTAGTCACGTACAGATATGAGAGTTGGATCATAAAGAAGGCTGATGGCTGAAGAATTGATGCTTTAGAACTGTGGTGCTGGAGAAGACTCTTGAGAGTCTCTTGGACTGCAAGGAGATCTAACCAGTCCATCCTAAAGGAAATCAACCCTGAAAATTCATTGGAAGGACTGAAGCTGAAGCTCCAATACTTTGGCCACTGGATGCGAAGAGCTTATTCATTGGAAAAGACCCTGATGCTGGGAAAGATTGAAGGCAGGAGGAGAAGGGGATGACGGAGGATGAGATGGTGGGATGGCATCACTGACCTGATGGACAAGAGTGTGAGCAAGCTCCGGGAGAGAGTGGAGGACAGAGGAACCCAGTGCGCTGCAGTCCATGGGATCGCAAAGAGTCAGATACGACTTAATGACTGAACAACAACACAGGAGCACCATGGTAATATCAGACCTGCTTTCTAAGAATGACAATACTGTATTAAATTTCAGCAAACACTGGATGAAACAACTATGTGCTGGATCAGTTACCCAGACTAGTGTCCTACAGAAATCCATGAAACTTTGGTGTTTCCAGGAAGCAGGAAGCTATTTGGCTTGAAGTTATGCTAGATTTTTATAGGGAAAAGTAAGCAAATGTCAGAGCTTAAAATATTTCATTTATTCCTATATGTCCATCATTACTGGAAATGATTCACTGGATAGATGGACTTCCCCGAGAGGACAGGAAAAGTTTCCTACTAAACAGTAGAGTTACATTAGATTCTGCACAAGAGTAAGCCTATACTAGTCCTCCCAAGCAAGAAGACAGACTGGACAAAACATACAATTTTTTGGTTCTGAGGAACTGTCTAAAACTATAAATAGAACAAGAGTTAATTAAAAAAAAAAAGTTTAGATGCTAACTGGCTAGACTTGTATTTTCCAATTGCAGTGATTCACAGCACCTGAAACTGAAACTGTGGATGTCTGGGTGGGATGGGCTATCTTCTCCAGGAATCTCTAATTCCCTCGTGCAGGGACCTCTGATATTTCTAGTGCTGGAAATCCTGGAGATCCCTGGGTAGGTTCTGGAGTCTTCCAGACAGTTTGGGTAATTCTAGAAAAGCTCTGTGGATGCCTCAGAGTAATTGAGAATCCAAACAAAGAAAAATGAGCTTAGCACTATTTTTTAATACCTTGATGTGATCCATCTTTTGACCCCTATTTAGCTCATGGATGCTGCTGAAAGTGTTCAAGAGGCAACAGACTTAAAAGGTCCACCCTTGGAGTAGCATAAAAGGCTAGAACACATCAGGAGATTGTTGCCCAGTTAAGCAGCCACAGTAATTTCCCAAACAACTGAGTTAGCACTCACCCAAATGGAGGCAAAGGGAGCTGTTGATTCCTTTACCTCACTGAATCACAGTAATAAAACTATTTGGAAAGTGCTCTTGTCTATTTTGCACAACAGGCTACATGTCTGCTCTCGGCAAAATCTTGTGCAAACGTATGAACCGTGTGCTAATCTGCTGTTGCTACTGCATTACCTGATACTGCTCTAGTAACCAAGAGGCAAGAAACTTAACAGGTGTAACAATTTATTTGAGGCTTCCTAGGTGGATCAGTGGTAAAGAATCCTCCTGCCAAAGCAGCAGACTCTGGTTCAATCCCTAGGTCAAGAAGATACCTTCAAAGAGGAAATGGCAACCCACTTCAGTGTTCTTGCCTGGAGAATTCCATGGACAGAGGAGCCTAACGAGCTACAGTCCTTGGGGTCTCAAAAGAGTCAGACACGACCGAGCAACTGAGCACAGCACATATCACAACAATTTATTTGTAATTCTGAAAACAAGACATTCACCAGTACTGGTGTGCCCAAACTTATCTGTACACAAGACTTTACCTAGAATGAGGTAGAAGAGATGCAAAGGAGGCACACAGGCCAACAACAGACATCTAACATAAAAATCCTTATTCTTTAGCCTTGTCCTCTGTTCTCAAGATCAGGAAGTATTAGAGATCCATCATTATTCTGTTTTCTACTTTGAAAGTTGTATATACTTAATGATTATAATTATGAAATCCTAGAATAAATATACTTTCCATTCACTGATTCGAATATTTGAACAATTAGCTGGATTTGCTTGAATGCAAACCAAGTGTCTTTATTTCTGGTGGTTAGGATAATCAAGAAACGCCTAGAGGTGAAAAAAAAAAATTAGACACATAAAGGGAAGATGAGGAAGGAAGGAGAAAGTAAACAGTAGAAAAAGATTCGTATGTAGTCAGGATAAGTGACTAATTGAAGGTGGAAAAAATAATTGCTTACAATTTGTATAAAGCAATCATATCCACGTAGTACTTGGTACAAAGGTACATAATTATAAACAAGATGGAAATAAAGAGTTGTATTTTAATTAAGAAAAACAACAGAGGAAAAAATTATGGGAAAAAATTATGGAAAGTAGAAAGACCCATGCCACAAATATGCCAAGATAAATGACATATTCCCCAAGGGGAGAATAGTGCCCCGGACTTGAGAACGTTCCGAATGACCTTGGCCGGCACTATTTCCTGCCTTGTATAATCATAGAAGGCATTCAACCCTTGGTGATGATGAGAAGTAGGATTTTTAAGAATATAATTATAGGCTGCAAGTGTTTTCTGTGGAAGCAAAATTATCATTCATGTCTGAGATTGTGTAAATATGCCTTAATTTTGGTCAATGGCAATTTGAACTTTAAAAAAACAGAATCTCAAAACCTCCTTATAAAGCTTCATTCTTCAAGAAAACTACAGGGATAAGTGTGTAAAAGCAAAGGCGTTCCCAGATACTCTTCCAAAAATGCTATTTCGTAGAAAATTATCTCTTTTGTAGTGACACAATTTGACCTATCTCCATGTCAGAAACAGTTGACAACTTCAAAAAGCCACATGAAAGGAGATGTAAGCAGAGCAAAGCTAAAGCAGTTTTCATCTACTAGGTCAGGTACAGAAATGATCACAATACACATTACTTTAGGAAGACTGGCAACCTTACACAAATTAATAGTGTGTGATGCACAGATGGAAGGTGGATAAAACTGAGAGGAAAGAAGAAACCACATCAAGGGTGTCTAAGGAAAACTTAAAGGCTTTGAAAGCTTCAAAAGTCTCACCTCTCTCTGGTGCCTTTAATTGTGGCTACCATAAGTGCATTTTTGCCACATGCTTTTAAAAGAAAAAAGAAACGGTGATTTTCTTAAGTGCTAACAGACTTACTTGTCTTTCAGAAAATCCACCACTCTTTTGAAGTCAGCCACGCAGTATTCTCTTTTCATTTCCATGAGCACAGTGTCAGAGGCAGACTGGACTGGTATGTGCAGAAAAGCATAGACTCGGGGGTGATGAAGGATTTTTGCCATTTCCTTGAGAAAGATGGAAGGAGAAAACATTAATCATTTTAACAAATCAGAGAAGGGTTTCCCTCAGATCAACTCTCACAAGTACAAGTGAATGAACACAGCTAAAAACAAACCAACCCTCCAGGCTCCTCAGGTGAAGTCCACTGGCTGCACTCTAGGATGACGGCTGGGAGTTTAACACGACTTCCCGAGGATTGAACAGAAGAGCTATTTCCTCATGGTCACTGCCTCTCTTAGGTGACGAAACAGAGACAAATTCATGTAAATCCTAGAGACTAAAAAGATTTTTGAGTGCTTCAAAATAAGCACCACTCCTCCCTTGCCTCAAAGCAGTGTTATATTCTGGCCTGTTTCATTAGTAGCAGAAACAGCAATATTTAAGGCAAACAGTTGAAGCTGTACAATCCTGTGTACTTGAATAAAGTTCCCAAATTTACAGCAAGTCAACACTTTTTTTTTAATACTAAGGGAGAAAAAGAAATCTGTGACTCACCTGTTTCTTTTTTTAGCTAGTTAGCAAACACTTATTTTTGAGCATGCAAAAGGCATAGTATCAGACAATGAAGCCAATCAGTTCACCTCTGGTCGCCTACGGGTATCTACCTATAAGCTGCAGTTTAAAAGAGGAGAAAGAAGGGAAGAGCAGGAAGAAGAATCTGTCTGGTGAAGTTAAAGAGAGCAAGTTTGAGTGAAATAATTAGGAAATACACAGCTTGTTCTAAATTCCTCCAAGGATATGAAGTGGGCAGGAAAAAGAATGGTAAAAGGAAAACTAAGGTAAGGAAACCATTTATGTGAGCAATAAGGAAAACGTGACGAACTTATGGCCCATCAATGGTGGGGGAGGGGAGAAGAGGAAGGGGGGAAAGAGGGAGATGAGAGAGAGACTGAGTGGGCACTAAGGGTCCGAAAGAGATAAAAACGTCAAGAAAGGGACTGCTCTTTAATAACTTGCATGTGTCCAGTGATTTTAGTTTTCAAAGTACTATACTGCACTCTAACATCTGCTATCTAATTTCATCACTAGAAAAGCATTTTGAGGGACCTGTGGAGTCAAAGAGCCACCTAATTCCATAGAGGTGACTACCTCTTTGCTATTCAGGGGTCAGTCATGTAAATGTATCACCCACGCCCTTCGTCCCTTCACTTTCTTTCCACTGACTATGAATACTAGTATTTTGACCAAAGTGGAAGAAACGAATGACAGACTCAAGCTACTTATTTTCTTAGGAGCAGCTTAGTTGGTTTAAAAAAATCTTTCTGATTAAGGAATTAAAATAACCGAATGGTATTACTCATGGATATCCTTTATTGACCTTCTCTTTCAGGAATTAATTGGGATATACGACTGAGTGACTAACACACACGAACACACTGTGTTAAACATAGATTACTGAATTGGAACCGAAGTTCAAGAATTTGTTTGGCAGCAAAATAACTGGCTAACACATTACCTGAAGTTCTCCTTCACAAAACTTACATTTCTTGGCTGGGAATTCAGTCAGAAGGCTCTTCACCTCCTTATTCAAGACTACTATGTACAAGGCTGTGGGAGGCAGGGCTGAACATTTATCATCACTACGGACACTGAGTAAATACACTGGCCTCCTACTGTGACTCTTCCTCTTTCAGGTTTTTTACATCTGAGTATCAGCATTCTTGAACAGTGTGAAAAAAAACAATTATACAAAAATCTCTGTTTTCTAAAGGGACAGGACTCAGCTTTAGCTAACTTGTAATGTACATGGTGTGGTAAAAAAAAAAAATGACACCTTTACAGGTAACACAATTTGTGAATTGAAGTTCTACTCTCAGTCTTTGTGCATTGGTTTTCTTATCTGAAGAATGAAGACAGTGGTAATAACCACCTCATGGGGTTACTGGGCTATGGTAAGAATAAGACAATCCAGTAAAGTGCTTATGTGTTAGCATTTGATACATAAATTATCTAACATTCTTCTTCTTTGGAGAGTGTTTAAAATTCATAGTAACACATTTTCATACACATTAATGGAAACATCAATAAACAACAGCTTTTCAACAAGGTAGCTTCCTTAACCAGTAAGTGAAGGAGCGATAACTTGTACTGATTTGCAAAAAATAAATTTGGAAGGGGTTCCCAGTGAACATGACCTGGGGCCAGAAGGGGTGCAGTTTCTGTTGGAAACATTCAGGGTGGCCCTTCTACTATAAACAGGATAATTCACTAGATGAAGCCTTGCCCTATTTATGACAATTTTCAAATTAAAACGTTAATAGAAAACAAGCAGGATAAATTTGGTGGGTTTCTTCCCCCTTTGGCTCTCAAAATAAGATTTCCCAACAGTAAATTATCCTCAGCTTCATACTACAGACTTTGCAACTTCATAAAGGTAGGTACCAAAACACAAAATAAAAATAAGCTCGCCCCTTGCATAAAGTCTGTACTTGTTCCAATAGAAGAACCACAACTTAACGTAGATTAACATAATGCAAAGATACAAAGTAGATATTTTTTGTATTATTTTTCCTTTTATCCCTCTTCTCATTTAATACTGTTGGTTACATATAACCTCTAATACTTTGGCCACCTGACGTGAAGAGCTGACTCATTGGAAAACACCCTGATGCTGGGAGAGATTGAGGGCAGGAAAAGGATCGACAGTGGATGAGATGGTTGGATAGCATCATCAACTCAATGGACATGAGTCTGAGCAAACTCCAGGAGATAGTGAAGGACACAGAAGCCTGGTGTGCTGCACTTCATGGGGTCGCAAAGAATTGGACACAACTGAGTGACTGAACAACAAATGAATAACCTTTGGGCTAGTTCCCCTTTCAAAATTCTTCTCTATTTTTAAGGTTCAGTTTGGAGTTCCAGATTCTCTGGCATAAGGGATGACCTCTTATTCCGTGATGCCTCAGCAACCTGTTCCAGCTATCACCAACATATTTCCTTAAATCTACCATGTAACATGGCCATGCATCAAACAGAAGGTCTACAAGGGCAGCAATCATGTTTTACTTCACTCTCTGGATTCTACAATGGCTAGGACTATGCCAAGTATATACCACCAAACATACAAACGGAGATTCAAGTCAAAACTACATCCACATACAAAGAGAAAGATTTAAAGTATAATTGCTATTTGACAGTAAAACAAACTTTCCACTAGTTTCATTAGCTAAAGCAGGTATATAAGTACATATTCAGGCAGGTATACAAGCAGATACTTGGCCTGCTTTAACTGTAGAACGTTGGCCACCTGATACAACAGTTGAGTCACTGGAAAAGACCCTGAAGCTGGGAAAGATTGAAGGCAAAAGGAGAAAAGGGCGGCAGAGGATGAGAGGAGAGTGTGAGGGACAGGGAGTCCTGGCGTGCTACAGTCCATAGGGTTGCAACGAGTCAGACACAACTTAGCAACAGCAACAAACAATTCTAGAAGCCAACATCAGAAACTTTCTAGGTAGCCCCACCATGGGTTATAGCTCTAAAAATCTGCTGGAGCTTTGGATTAAAATCACAACGTATATTCTTATGGAAGTAATTTACAAATGGTGTGCTCAAGAACAGCAGTCAAGAGCAACCCTAATCTCTGAGGTGGGTAATAGAGACTGAAAACAGAGACATCACTCTGCCAACAAAAGGTCTGTACATTCAAGGCTAAGGTCATCCCAGTGGTCACATGTAGTTGAGAGCTGGACTGTAAAGGCAAAGGCAGAACACCAAAGAACTGATGCCTTCAAACTGTGTCACTGGAGAAGATTTCTGAAAGTCCCTTGGACAGCAAGATCAAACCAGTCAATCTTAAGGGAGATCTACCCTGAATATTCAATGGAAGGACTGATGCTGAAGCTGAAGCTCCAGCATTTTGGTCATCTGATGAAAACAGATGACTCATTGGAAAAGCCCCTGATCTGGGAAAGATTGAGGGCAGAAGAAGAGGAGGGCATCAGAGGATGAGATGGTTAAATGGCATCACCAAATCAATGGACATGAATTTGGGCAAACTCTGGAGATGGTGAAGGACAGTGAGGCCTGGTGTGCTGCAGTCCATGGGATCACAAAGAGTGGGACACGACTGAGTGACTGAACAACAACAACAAAACAGGCAAGTACGTGAGCAGGCATGTGTACATACAGGTATGTGTGGGTCTATGTGTATGTGCACATGCCTCCGTGTGTTTTGAGGAGCCCTTGTAGTAACTAGCATAGAAACAGTATCTATTAATATTTTAATACAAGTTCATTTTTAATGTTAAGGGTTGAAGTATCAAGGCTGCTTAAAATACAAATGCTGACTACTTTGTAGGTAAGGAACACAGAATGCCTTAATAGATCAAGAAAACAGTATTTCTATCTGGTGTTTTCATATGAACTTTTCCTATTCAGTTCAGTCGCTCAGTCATGTCCAACTCTTTGTGACCCAATGAACTGCAGCACGCCAGGCCTTCCTGTCCATCACCAACTTCCGGAGTTTACCCAAACTCATGTCCATCGAGTCGGTGATGCCATCCAGCTATCTGATCCTCTGTCGTCCCCTTCTCCTCCTGCCACCAATCCTTCCCAGCATTAGGGTCTTTTCCAATGAGTCAACTCTTCGCATGAGGTGGCCAAAGTATTGGAGTTTCAGCTTCAACATCAGTCCTTCAAATGAACACCTAGGACTGATCTCCTTTAGGATGGACTGGTTGGATCTCCTTGCAGTCCAAGGGACTCTCAAGAGTCTTCTCCAACACCACAGTTCAAAAACATCAATTCTTCGGCGCTCAGCTTTCTTCACAGTCCAACTCTCACATCCATACACGACTACTGGAAAAACCACAGCCTTGACTAGACAGACCTTTGTTGGCAAAGTAATGTCTCTGCTTTTTAATATGCTATCTAGGTTGGTCATAACTTTCCTTCTAAAGAGTAAGAGTCTTTTAATTTCATGGCTGCAATCACCATCTGCAGTGATTTTGGAGCTCCAAAAAATAAAGTAAGCCACTGTTTCCCCATCTATTTGCCATGAAGGGATGGGACCAGATGCCATGATCTTAGTTTTCTGAATGTTGAGCTTTAAGCCAACTTTTTCACTCTCCTCTTCACTTTCATCAAGAGGCTTTTTAGTTCCTCTTCACTTTCTGCCATAAGGGTGGTGACATCTGCATATCTGAGGTTATTGATATTTCTCCCGGCAATCTTGATTCCAGCTTGTGCTTCTTCCAGCCCAGCGTTTCTCATGATATACTCTGCATATAAGTTAAATAAGCAGGGTATTATATACTAACACATATATACGGAATCCAGAAAAATGGTACTGAAGAATTTATTTGCAGGGCAGCAATGGAGAAACAGACATAGAGAATAGACTTATAGACATGGGCAGAGGGGAGGACAGGGTGAGATGTATGGAGAGAGTAACATGGAAACTTATATTACCATATGTAAAATAGATAGCCAACAGGAATTTGCTGTATGTCTCAAGAAACTCAAACAGGGGCTTTGCATCAACCTAGAGGGGTGGGACAGGGATGGAGAAGGGAAGAAGGTTCAAGAGGGAGGGAACAGATGTATACCTGCGGCTGATTCATGTTGAGGTTTGACAGAAAACAACAAAATTCTGTAAAGCAATTATCCTTCAATTAAAACATAAGTAAATTTAAAAAATAAGTAAACTCCATTTGGGATGGAAATTTCTGTGGCCCATAAAACTACATTTCTTTCTCCCGTGTTCTAGTTTTATAATTGATACACATTTCCATTCCAATATGTATTGAAAAGTGGTTAAGAGAAAGGACGCAGCAGTCTGATCAGGCTTAGGCTCTAAATCTAGTTATTCCATTTACTGTTCTTCACTGTGGACACATTTAAATGTCTCTGAATGTTTGGCTTCTTCATTCATAAAATGACAGTGTATCAGCAGGATTCATCAGGTGATGCTGTATATGATCTCAAAACTCTTGGTGGCTTGTAACAACAAAAATGTAACTCTTCCTCATATTCCAGGAATGTCATGGATTGGTTCAAGTTTTGCTTAAGTCACTTTCACTTCCAAACTTACAATGTGGAAGAGGGGGAAGCAAAGAGAGACACAGAGAATCATCAAATTGAACCATATGCCCAGAAATCATCCCTGTCACTTCTGCATGCATTTCACTGGCCACTGCAGGTCTCACAGCTACTCGCAGGTTTAATAGGCAGATATTCTAACACAGAGGAGGGAGAGGCAGAGATTCCCATCATGGAGAGGGAAACCAGAATGTCTGGTAAGCAGTGATACAATCTGCCAGAGAAATAATAAAAAATACCTACACTGAAGAGGGAGGGGTCAGATGAGATATACATAAAGTACTTGGTGGAGTTTCTGACACAAGTGAGCACTCCTTCATTAAAGGAGGCTCTTACGTGTTCACCTGTTTGGAAAACACAAAGGAGGTTACTGCCTTCTTTGCATCCCCATCCCAGAGACACAGTTTACTGTTTAATAAACACTTGTTTTGCTGCATCATTTTACATACCAAGCATCCGTAACTAGAGCAGAGAAATCACTAGAACATACTTTCCACTCTGTTTCATGCAACACACGAAACAAAAGTTATCTGAAATTAGCATCATTTGGGATAATCAGATCATAAATCAAGGAGAGTTGAATATTTCTAGATAGATCTTTAACATCTGCCTTCTGACTGGATTCTTTAATTGGGGCTTCCTGGGTGGTGCTAGTGGTAAAGAACCCAACTGTCAATGCTAATTATTTTTTTACTTCATATTAAAGAGAAGCCAACTGAATTGCCTGAGTTGAATGCTCAGTCTAACTAGGTTGAATGTATCAATACTACCCCTATTAAATTGATCAGGTATTGATTTGTTCTTTTAGTGTTTGGTAGACATGGTCTTTTTTTAAGGGAAAAAAGGGCAACTATATTTTAAGTGTGTGTATATATATATATATATATATACATACACACGCACACACACACACACATATATACTTGTTTTTTACCATATATCATTTTTTTACCATATACTTGTTCATGTTATATAGTGTTTGAATCACAACAGATTTTGTTAGTTTTCTTGTTTTATCTTATTTTAAAATTAGTACAGTAAACCTGACTTTTTTTCTATGTGTTCAGTTTCATGAATTTTAATATATGTGTAGGTTTATGTAACCATCACCACAATCCATATATAAGAGCTCTCTTTTGATTTCTTGGCCTTAGCAGAGTAGAATAATAATTTAAAAATAAAACAAACCACTGATAATATCAGTTGAAAATAAATGTGTGTATAATTACAACTCTTAGCGTTTTGACATTTAGTATTAACATATATTCATACCTTCATAATGTAAAGTCTGATTATTGACTCTGACACTGAGCTGACTGTGACACTGAGGTGAAGTGGTAATGGTGAAGGGGCACGAAAGTCCTTTTAACATTTCTATGAAAGCTAATTAGGACAGACATTTTGTCTTCATTTATTTTAATGCAAATACTGAAAATGTTAACTCTCTGCAGTTTAGAAGTGAATTTCCTATTATAATTAAGTTATAGATCAAGTGTAAATTAGAATCTGTTCACAATATCGACGCCTTTTCATTTGGGATATAAGGATGGGAAATGTTCTCTTTTTATGCTCCTAGTTCACTTTCTAACGCTATTAATGATCATTTATCTTTAGATGGCTGAGAAGAGTTTGCATGCAGGTGTGCTAAGTTGTTTCAGTCGTGTCCGAATCTCTGTGACTCCATGGATTGTAGCTCGCCAGGCCCCTCTGTCCACGGGATTCTCCAGGTAAGAATACTGGAGTCAGTTGCCATGCCCTCCTCCAGGGGATCCTCCCGACCCAGGGATGGAACCCAAGTCTCCTAAAGCTCCTGCACTGTAGATAGATTCTTTACCACTGAGCCACCAGGGAAGCCCCAAGAATAATTTTAAATGCTGAGAACTGACTTAGTGGCTGATACAGCATCATTAACGAAGTAATGGGTGAAATATAACTCTGGTCTTAATTTACCTTGACTTATATGACTTTAAGAGTATTGAAGGTGGTTCCGGAAATAGGATCTCCTAGAACATAGGCACTGATTTTGTCCTTAAGGCAAAACTGCAAAGAGTTAACATTTTCAGTGTTTGCATTAAAATAAGTGAAGACAAATGTCTGTCCTAATCAGATATTTTACCTTTACCTAGAAACCTTTGTAGGACTTACTCCAAAACAGCCATGTTGATTATTCAATTCAATCATTCCATCATCCATTCATTCAGCTACAAATTAATTGTTTAAGTGCCAGGCATTAAGCAAGGAAATGAGGAGATACAGAAAAACACAGTATGCTCTTGGGGTATGAGCATGGATGGTAAAATTGTAGGACAGAAGAGCTAAATGAAGTCTGTACAGAGTGCTCTGGCGGTAAGAATAAAACTACCCAAAAAAGGGATATTTAAAATAACCTAATATTGGTACAACAGGGAAGAACTTTGAAAACATTATGCTAGATGAAATCAGCCAGACCAAAAGGAAAAATATTGCATGAGCTCACTTACGTGAGGTACCTACAACAGGCACACTCAAGAGAGACAGGGGGCAGAGGGGCACAGGGAATGTATTGTTAGTGGGCACAGAATTTCAGCTCAGGAAAATGAAAAAGTCCCAGAGATGGACAGTGGTTATGGGTGCATAATACTGTGAATGTACTTAATGTCAGTGAACTGTACGCTCAAAAATGGTCAACAGGTATAACAACACATAAGGTGTAAGGTGGTATATCTTATAAAGTGATCCAGTGACCTGTCATATCAGTTCTGCTTTTTTTAATCTAATAATATCAATTCTATCTTTAAAAGTACATTTGGGAAAAGTAATAAGTATGGTTAGAGACCACTTAATGATTCTCTACCTATTTACTCTTTTATCAAATACACCGACTGTAAAATTATTTGTTGAAATTACTTCAAAGAAAGAATTGTTTGAGGGTTGGACTCATAGATTTTACAGGCTAAACCTGTTACCCATTTCAAAAATAAAGATGTACATGGTAATTAGTGAAGATAAAATAAAAAAATCACACTATTCTGTTTTAAAAAATGAATGTCTTTCTGTATTTTATACAAAGGTAATAGATATTCATTTTTAAGGTTTTGGAAAAACAGAAAAAAATAGAGAAAAACAAATCACAGTTAAAGCAATGTTGTTACTATCATCATGAAACAATTTTAAAATTATACTTGATATGATCTAGTGGGCTTAGAAAAACTAAAATGATTTTCAAAGACCAAATACTGAGTTAATAATATTTCTTGACAATATATCATTCTGTGAAAGCTCTACTTCTTCAAAAATGAAAGAAGCAAAACTTTCTTCTAAGCAGGGTCCAAATCACCTAGGCTCTTATACTCAAGGGACTCCTAATGCTCCCACATTAGCATAACAGGAGAGAGAAACTGGAATATGAAAACAACAAACATCGGAGAATCAGAGATAAGAATCAGCAAAATAGCTCCGAATCATTCCTGAAGAAGTTATTACCATTAGAGCAGTGTTGTCCCTGGTGCTATGATGAGAGAGTAGAAAAAAACAGACATGGAAGAAATTTCTTTGTTCAAAAAGAACACAAAAATGAGAATGAAAGTAAAAGGAGAAGAGGGATGGGCAATTCCTTTCCCACTCTCAAATTTATTGTAAGGGAACTCTTGCCTGGAGAATCCCACTGACAGAGGAGCCTGGCAGGCTACAGTCCATGGGGTCCCGAAGAGTTGGATAAGACTGAAGCCGGTTAGCACAAGGGAATTAAAAAAAAAAAAAAAAAAGGACCATAAGCAGTCATTTAATTGGAATGATTATTAGAGGAGAGGAGAAAGATCTCAGCAGTCTCTGAATCACATACTATGAAGTGGTACAGTAGCAGTAGAAGTGAAAGTTGTTCAGTAGTGTCCGACTCTTTGTGACCCCGTGGAAAGAGGCTGCTCTGTCCATGGAATGCCAGGCTCCTCTGTTCATGGAATTCTCCAGGCCAGAATTCTGGAGCAGGTAGCCTTTCCCTTCTCCAAGGAATCTTCCCAACCCAGAGATCGAACCCAAGTCTCCTGCACTGCAGGCGGATCCTTTACCATTTGAGCCACCAGGGAAGCCCAACAGTAGTAGCAGTCATAGTAATAACAACAATGATGGTAGATAGCCTCCTTAGGTGCCAAGGGGTACCATTTGCTGATTCACACTGAAACCTGCAGAGCTGGGGGTGGGGGAACCTTTAAGGGGAGTTTTAGTCCCTTAGGCCTCCCCCAGGTTCCAAAGAGCAGACTCGAGTCTAATTATCCAAGTTAGAGAACACAGATATCTACAAAGGAAAAGTAGTGAAGCAAGAAAAGTACTAATAGCTTAAACAATAGTTTGGGGATAAAATAGAGTCCAAATTCCCCCTCAAGGGATATACATAACAATCTGACACACATCTTTAAGATGTTCTACAGAAACTAAGACGATGGCAATTACATACTGACCACAAGCTCTAGACTTCTGACTGTAGTACAGTCACAGGTCTGTGAACCATAAGGTGGATGATTAAGATTTCCAGAACATCACCCTGTTACCTTACCACCAATGGATCACAGGGAAGTCCATGAGCTGCAACCCTCACCCAAAATTCTGTCTTTAAAAATCCTTCCCTGAAAGTAATCGGGGAGCTCAGGTCTTTGGAGTGGGAGGAGCCCATTCTCCTTGCAAGGCACCCTGCAATGAATGCTATACTTTCCTTCACACAACTTAGTGCCAGCAGACTGGCTTTGGTGAGTCAGGAAAGCAGACCCAAATTCACTTTGATAACAATACTCATTATCTCATTTAAATTTATGCACAAACCTAGAAAGTAGTTTTATTGAATCAAAGACACAGGGAAGTTAAAACCTTGTTCAAGGTCAATGGTACAGCTGTAGTGTAAACACACTCACCCTGACTAAAGTTACAATAGACCAACTCTCAAATATGCCTCTTTTGCATATACGTTATTTTGAGCTAAAGGCGATTGAGAACCAGCAGACCCAGGAAAAGCTCAAAAAACGGCGCCTTCGTTTTCCTTTGGTAAAAAGAATTTCTACATATAAAGTTTCCATTTTTAAAGGTAGAAATGTTGGGCAAAAAAAGATGTAAACATGGAAATTCCACACTGAGAACAAAATTTTAACAATTCCTATCAACAGTGGTGACAGAAGACTCTTGAGAGTCCCTTGACAGCAAGGAGATCAAACCAGTCAACCCTAAAGGAAATCAGTCCGGAATATTCACTGGAAGGACTGATGCTGAGGCTGAAGCTCTAATACTCTGGCCACCTGATGCAAACAGCCAATCCGTTGGAAAAGACTCTGATGCTGGAAAAGATGGAAGGCAAAAGGAGAAGGGGTTGGCAGAGGATGAAATGGTTAGATAGTATCACTGACTTAACAGATGTGAATCTGAGCAAATTCCAGGAGACAGTGAAGGACAGGGAAGCCTGGTGTGCTGCAGTCCATGGGGTCACAAAGAGTCGGACATGGTTGAGTGAATGAAAAACAACAACAAATCAATGGTGAAGACAAGACTTAAATATGCATAAGAAACCTTTCTAAACAATTCCTGTTCACTATACATTTCTTGTCACTTTCTCATAACTAGTTTTCTATCCCCAGAAGCTACAAATACATCTTCTTTAGTTTTAGCATAAGATGGTAAGCAAACCCAAGTTCTAAACACCCTTTAGGGTTACTGACTACTGGGTGCTTCCATGCATGTAGGTGGGAAGCACATATTAAGAATCTTTTTTCTCTTACTAATCTATCTTTGGCTAGTCTAACTTAGAGAAACCACCTGGAGAACCTTAGATAGGTAGAGGGAAAGATTTTTTACTCTCCTACATCCTGCTCCACCAAAATGTGTCTCACAAATGTGTCCTCACTAAATTTAAAATAATTTTTGAGGAACAGCATTAATTAATTCACTTGACAATGTAAACAGTAAATCATTTCTAGAAGCAGGGCTGCCAATAAACAGTGAAGAGTTTTCGCTCCAAAACAACAAAAACACAAAGACGATTAAAAATTTTCAGTTTGCAAAATTCTCCTTATGTTTGATTAAAATGTGAATTTTTCCCAAATGTCTCAAAATGCATGAATTAAATGGCTCTTACTACAGTACTTGAAATTAAAAGGTAACAGATTAATAGACTCTTTTTACTCTTTTGCTATTTAATAATATAGAATTTGAGTTCAAACTGAAAAATGGGTATATGATTTTTATAAAGGAACAAAGAGGAGCCTATTTCTTTTTTGTTCTACTTTAATTGTTCTCACTTGGTAAAACTGGCTTCACATGTCAGTTCCTTAATTGGACCTGAAATGAAAGCATTTCCAGTTACTGTATGGTAGGCTAGCTTGTCTAAGAACACCTTAACAGAGTTATTTTCTGAGATTTGAATCTGCTGCTTTTTTAAGCACTGTGGTTCCAAAGTTATAGGATCAGATAGCTTGTCTAGAATGTAAAGAAATATCAGGAAAAAATTTCATTTGATGAGCCAAATTTACCTGTTAAGACTTGAGCTACTAGGTTGGTGCAAACATAATTGCGGTTTTTGCATTGTTGAAATCTTCTCTTTGATATTGGAATAAACAAATGTGGTTATGGGTCAGATGATCAAACATCATTTGAATGGGCACTTCTCCTTTATGTTTTTTCTGCTAAAGATTTATTACTTACTGCTTCTTTTATATTTATTTTAGACTAGGGAAATGATGTTAGACAAAAAGCAAATTTGAGCAATTTTCTTATTTGAGTTCAAAATGGTTCATGAAGCAGCAGAAACAATTCACAACATCAACAATGCATTTGGCCCAGGAACTGCTAATGAACGTGCAGCACAGCGGTGGTTCAAGAAGTTTTGCAAAGAAGACAAGAGCCTTAAAGATGAAGAGGGCAGTGGCTGGACATCGGAAGCTGACAACGACCAATTGAGAGCAATCACTGAAACTGATCCTCTTACAACTACACAAGAAGTGGCTGAAGAACCCAACATCAACCATTCTATAGCAGTTCAGCATTTGAAGCAAACTGGGAAGGTGGAAGGAGAAGGCAATGGCACCCTACTCCAGTACTTTTGCCTGGAAAATCCCATGGACGGAGGAGCCTGGTAGGCTACAGTCCATGGGGTCGCTAAGAGTCGGACACGACTGAGCGACTTCACTTTCACTTTTCCCTTTCATGCACTGGAGAAGGAAATGGCAACCCACTCCAGTATTCTTCCCTGGAGCAGCAGGGAAGGTGGAAAAGCTCGTAAGTGGGTGCCTCGTGAGCTGACCAAAAACAAAACAAGTCATTGTTTTGAAGGGTTGTCTTCTCTTATTCTATGCAACAACGATCATTTCTTGATCAGGTTGTCATGTGCGATGAAAAGTGGATTTTATATGATAGCTGGTGATAACCATCTCAGTGGTGGAACCGAGAAGAAGCTCCAAAGCACTTCCCAAAGCCAAACTAGCACCCCAGAAAAGATCATGGTCACTGTTTGGTGGTCTGATGCCCATCTGATTCACTACAGCTTTCTGAATCCTGGTAAAATCATTATCTGAGAAATATGCTCAGCAAATCAATGAGATGCTTTGAAAACTGCAACACCTGCAGCCAGCATTGGTCAACAGAAAGGGCCCAATTCGCCACAACACTACCCAACCACATGTCACACAACCAATGCTTCACAAGTTGAACGACTTGGGCTACAAAGTTTTGCCTCATCTGCCATATTCACCTGACTGCTTGACAACAGACTACCACTTCAAGCATCTCGACAACTTTTTGCAGGGAAAATCCTTCCACAATCAACAGCAGGCAGAAAATGCTTTCCAAAAGCTTGCTGAATCCTAAAGTTTGGATTTTTATGCTACAGGAATAACCAAACTTATTGCTTGTTGGCAAAAATATGTTGACTGTAACAGTTCCAATTTTGATTAAAAAAGATATGTTTGAGCCTAGTTATAATGACTTAAAAATTCATGGTCCCAAACTGAAATTAATTTTGCACCAACCTAATATTTTTTTAAAGTGTTTTAAAAATCAAATTGAAGTTAAAATCCTATGCAATTACAACAGATTTCTTCAGATTAGAGGGGAAAATGAAGATTTTTATTTTCTTTCTTTCTGTCAAAGTCTGTGGCCTTTAAAAATATAAAAAATGGATGTACCTTTTTTAAAAGGAATTGCCTAGTAAGAGAAGTGATCATTTGATGCAAAAGTATTTTCAGATATTACCTGTTGCCATTTTTAGAGGATTTACTTATTGGGAAAATAAAGATAGTAGAGTAGGACTTGAACTTCATCTCCCCAATGATCAAATGTTATAAACACATATTATTCACATATTATGTTTACTTGGCTTCAAAACTGGATAAATATAGGTCTAAATAACAATCATTAAAGGTTTCCCTGGTAGCTCAGCTGGTAAAGAATCTGCCTGCAACACAGGATACTGTGGTTTGATTCCTGGGTTGGGAAGATTCTCTAGAGAAGGGATAGGCTACCCACTCCAGCATTCCTGGGCTTCCCTGGTGGCTTATCTGGTAAAGAATCCACCTGCAATGTGGATTACAATGTGGATTAACAATCACTAAGGAGATATAAGACATCATATTACATGCTGTGTATTTCCTTCTTTCTTAGGTGAGAAAAAGGATTTCCAAGTCAATTATTTTTTTTTAATATTTCAAAATTATCTAGAGATTGATAATCTAGAAGACAGGAAAACAGAGTGTCAAAGAGAGGTCAACAAAATGTGCAATACATTGAAATGAACCCTATGGAGAGTGATGGTGCCATCCACAGTTGTCCATAGAATGTTCAGATCACCTCCTTTGTCCCATTTTCACAGGACTCTAAATAACCTCTCCACAGAACTACCTAAATGGGCACAGTTCATACAGGCGATCTATAAAGATCTGGGATTATTCTGAAATAAGAATAATAATTTATTCTGAATAAACAATACTCAGTGTCCCTGAAGAAATGGTGTCAAGAAGTAGGAGAACAAGGTCCAGATAAAGAAATTTCTCCGAAGAGGCTGCCCTGAGAATAATCAACAATCTGAAATGTTTTCAGCTGAGTGAAATGAAGATAGGAAATCCAACCCCTTAGAGGTTTAAAGATTAGACATTAAAACTACTCATTAAAAATTAAAAACAAATGGGATACTCCCATCTGGGTGTTTATTTTCCCCTTAATAAACTATTGAAAGACTTTCCCAAGTACTGATTATACATATGACGTTTAAAAATGAACTCACTGTGGATGAATGGATAAAGGAAATGGGGTGTATGTATACAACGGTATACGTATTATTCAGACCAAAAAAAGAAGGAAATCCTGTCATTTGTGACAATTTGGATGGACCTTGAGGGTGTTAGGCTACATGAAATAAATAAATCAGACAGAAAAGACAAATGCTGTATGATCTCACTTACATTTGAAATTTAAAAAAAGAAAGAGAATTCATAAGACACAGAGAGCAGACTGCTGGCTGCCTAGTCTCATCACCTACTGTGATCATTTCAGAATACATACAAATAACAAATTTTTATGTTGTACATCTGACACTAGTAAGTAGTATGTCAATTATAGCTCAGTTTTAAAAAATGAACTCAGCATATCTTTGCCAAAGAATTACAACCTTCTCCTGATCAGTTTCAAAATTGCTGTGTTTCTCACCTTCATCCATTATGCCCGGTTAGCTACTGTGTGTTTCTTCTACTACTCAGCCCTCAGAAATCTCTGATATCTGGCCAAATCCACCTTCTAAAACATGACTTTGCACTGTCCAGGTCACACACTTCTTTCTTAAAAGCATAGTGTGAATGCGGCCCTTCAAATGAGCACAGAGTATTCCTAGAGCAAAACAAACCAGCAGGCGAGGGTCATTTAAAAATGAATCCAGGTCCAGGTCTTTAATTGCCATTGGTACATTTTCATAAAACCCATTTGTCTGTGGTCAAGGCTTCATTCAGAGTTCTTCTGTCACATCTCCCGCTCACTTTTACTGAACACCTTCAGGTCACCACGCAGGGACTTATGAAGCTGCCTTTTTCCAAGCAACATAAAGAGTTACCATGCCTGCCACCCTCAACATCCATTTCATTCAAAGCAGAATTTATAATGCATTTCTATATTAAGGCTTATTAAGTATTTATAGTTTCTGATGAATTGTATACTACTAATGATAATTTAATAAAATAGTGTTCTTTAAAAAATACTTAGATACTTATGGTCACAAAATTTTAATTTATATACACATTTTAAAAATCTTTTTATTTTATATTGGAGCATAGCTGATTAATAATGATAGTTTCAGGTGGACAGCAAAGGGACTCAGCCATCCGTATACATATGTCCATTCTCCCCACAATTCCCTTCCCATCCAGGTTGCCACATAACATTGAGCAGAGTTCCCTGTGCTATACAGGAGGACCTCACTGGTTAGCTATTTTAAATATAGCAGAGTGTACAAGTCGATCCCAAACCCCCTACCTTTCCCCCCATTCTCCCTCGCTTCCTTGGCAACCATAAATTCATTCTCTAAATCTGTGAGTCTGTTTATGTTTCATAACTAAGCTCATTTGTATCATTTCTTTTTAGATTCCACATATAAGGGATGCCATAAGCGATATATGCACCCCAATGTTCATTGCAGCACTGTTCACAATAGCCAAGACATGGGAGCAAACTAAATGTCCATTGACAGAGGAATGGATAAAAATGTGGTGTATGTGTGTGTGCGTGTGCATGTGTGTATATACATATATATATACACACACTAAGCAGCTAAGCCCATGTGGGCTTAGTTGCTCGGTTGTGTCTGACTCTTTGCAACCCCATGGACTGTAGCCTGTCAAGCTCCTCTGTCCTTGGGCATTCTCCAGGCAAGAATACTGGAGTGGGTTGCCATGCCCTCCTCCAGGAGATCTTCCCAATCCAAGGATTGAACCCAGGTCTCCTGCATTGCATGGAGATTCTTTACAATCTGAGCTACCAAGGAAGCCCATATATGTGTATACACATACACACTAGAATATTACTCAGCTGTTAAAAAGAATGAAACAATGACATTTGTAGTGACACGGATGGACCCAGAGATTGTCATGCTGAGTGAACTCAGAGAAGGTGAAATATCATATTTATATATTTTGATACAGAGAAGGATGATAGAATGATCAGTAGATGACTTTCAAGCTTAAAAATACACTATATTAGGCTTCTGTAGAGAAAATGGAGATTTAAATCCAGGGGAAAAAAGGATGATGTAAATTTTTCTAATTTTTAATATTTATTTGAATACATGAGTGATAACAATTTTATTTGACTACAATTCTTTACTTAAAATATAGCAAATATTACATCTTTTGCAACTATTTAAATTTACCATGAAAAAACTTCAATATCAATCAAAAAATGTATGAGGTAGCACATGATTTTAAAAAATTATTTTGGAGTAATATCAAGCAAAAGTTTCAATACCACTCATGGGCTTCCCAGGTGGCACAATGGTCAAGAATCCACCTGCAATGCAGGAGATGTAAGAGATGCAGGTTTGACCATTGGATCAGGAAGATCCCCTGGAGTAGGAAATGGCAACCCACTCCGGTATTCTTGCCTGGGAAGTTCCATGAACAGAGGAGTCTGGTGGGCTACAGTCCATGGGGTCACAAAGAGTCAGACAAGACTGAGTGAGCATGGACGGATCTGCAAAACCAAGTCCCAACATCTCAGTCTGGCATTCTGCTCTCTTTACAATCTCATTTCCCTGATGGCTTTCTTTTCTCTTTCCAACATATACCAACTCCCTGGGAAGCTATTTCCACTCAAAAAAGATCTATACCATTTTGCCTGGAACATGCTTTAGATTTTTCACCCTTGTTCACATGTCAGCCTCAGCCTAGAATGCAACTCCCCACTTCCAGTTACTTCTGCCTACGAAAAACTACCCACATCTCATATATCAATTCTTTCTGTGTTTCACAAGGTACACAAAGGATCATTTCTTTTCAATTCTCATTTAAAGCACTTTATATTTTAACCCCCCCCACAACACCTCCCCACCACATCATAAGTAAAAAAAGTTGGTATCTTTTTGTTTGAGTTGAATAGCAGTTAATTTCATCATGAGTCAATGTGTTTAAGTGAGACAAATTACAGACTCAGTATTCACAATTCTCATTTTGGCTTTTTCAGTGATTCTGCATGTGCCTCCAAGGGAATCCTCAACTTTATAGGTAGCGTATACCTAAGTTTCTGCACTTTAAGCTTGAAGATTATAGTGCTGCTTTTTTTGTACAGTTTGAGTAAATTCGTACGGTGGTACAACCAAAAGCAAAATTGGCATTCATTTTTAAAAACTGAGATATAATTGATATATAACATTGTATTAGTCTCAGGTGCACTTCATGATTTGACATATATATATATTGCAAAACAATCACCACAATAAGTCAGGTTAACATCCCTCATGACACAAAATTTTTTTTTCTTGTGAAGATAACTTTTAAGATGGACTTTCTCAGCAATTTTCTAATATACAATATTATTAACTATAGTCACCATGCTGTACATTACATTCCCAGGACTTGCTTATTTTATATTTGAAAGTTTGTGCCTTTTGACTACCTTTACCCATTTTGTCCACTCTCCCACCCCTGGCAGCCACCAATCTGTTCTGTTTTGATAAAGTCTCTTTTTTCTTTTAATTTCACATATAAGTGAGATCATACAGTATTTTTCTTTCTCTGCCTATTTCACTTAACATAATGTCCTCAAGGTCCATTCAGGTTGTTGTTTTCTTTATGTATTCATTTCATCAATGGACATCTTACATTTTTTATACAGTAGAATTTTTTAATGAAGTTAATAAAAAATAATTTGTCACCATTTGCAAATATGAGACCAATTATAAGTATTACTAAGTTATAGGAACCTTAAATTAAAGCCATTTTTAAGATACAAGGAGGTCACATGACAAGGCCAATCAGTTGAAGAGCAGACAATACTGCTCAAATGCTAAAATACTCAAACATATCTTAAATTTTTCCTGTTCAAAATATGAAATTTTCTAAGCAGACAAACTACAATCCCAAAAAACAAAAAATTTCATATTCACTAGCCATTTTATTATGTCTCTCAAATAACAACCAATAACAAAATGATAATTAAACATTTTAATTTTTTTATTCAACATTAAAATGTGCAGTGATAAATTCCCATGTCTATTTCAAAAGAATATATAACATGTCATCACTCGGTAATATAATTATTAACTTATAGCCCAAAGAGAATATGAAAACATGGTACTCTTCAGATACAGCTCAACTTTATAGTTATCTGTATGTCTAACTTAACATCTGTTTCCTGTTTATATTTTCACAAGGTATTCTGCATTGCTCAGTGTAATTATATATTCTTCAGTATGAAAAAGTACAATATAAGGCTTCCTTTAATCCCATCTGGATGTAATAGAAGACTCAAATTCTGAAATGGCAAGACTGTGAAAGGAAATTTCTACCTTTAATCAGAACAGAAACAGCTATTGCCCTTTTCCCTACACTGTGGCACTTACTAGTAACTGTAAGAAAAACACTAGCCACACATGAAACTCGGAATCAGTGTAGGTAGGATCTGAAGGGCCACAGACGGGTTGAATCTGTTTTAAGCTGACTTTACAAAACCCAGTCCAAAGCTGAACCTCTGCAATGTTATATGTGGAAATTCCTTTAGGATTCTGATTATGTAGTAGTGGAGTAGACACATCTGTGGCATATTACAAAACCAAAGTAGTTTCCAGAAAAGTTGCAAGCATTTTATTTTTTAAGAACTTAACATTTTTGGCTTACTAAATCCTACAGTCTCAGCAGTTGAAAATTTGAGAGTCACTTTCCATGTCTTTGAGTCTGTAACCAGTTTTATTCTGAGTTAATGAAAACTAATCTGTTAGGTCATTAATTTATTATTTAGATATTAATTATAATACAATATTAACTTTAAGTAACATTAAAAAAATCATAGAATGAGGAAACTAAGTGATATATATATATATCAAACTCCCATTCTACTCCCATTCTACTTCTATAGCAAGATTTAAAGGGGTTACATGACTTGCCTAAGGTCAAACAGATACATAGTGCTAGAATTAGGGTTAGAACTAAGATCTTCAGATTTTCAGAGCAGTGTCCTCTCAAATATAAATCTAAATTGTATTGTATGATAGGTAGTTTAAATTATATCAAAAGGCATTCTAACAGAATATTTGGTTCAATTATTGAATCTATCATATAAACATATTTAACATAAATAAAACCTGCACATTTAAATTTTTAAAAATTCTCTTGAATAGGCATTACATCAAGTACCTATTGGAGAAAACCAACTCACAACCAATTCCAAACTACTAGCCTTCAGGAGGAATATTATACTAGGCCACCTGTTGAAGGGTCTTCCCATTCAAAAGTCTATTTAAGGGAATAGTGACAACTCTCACACAAGGCTGGCAATTTTATCAAAGCCAAACATTTGTCTACCCGGTGGCCCAGCAATATCACCCCTAGGTATATATCTCAGAGAAATGAATACCTTGGTTCAGTAAAGGACACATATGATAACATTCTTGTGAGCTTTATTCACAATAGTTGAAATCTGGAAATCACCCTAGTGTTCACCAGGAAAATGGCTGAACAAACTGTGATATACTCACACTATGGAACACTTCACAACAATGGAATAGTAACAAATTCCCAATATAGAGAATAACACGGGGGACTCCTGTAGACATTCTGGTGAGCAATGACAGATAGCAGCATCACTGCAGAGGCCAGGTGAACAATGGCATCCCTCCATCTCTGCTCATAGTTACCAGTTACCTACAAGCCACTCCTTCCCCAGAGCCCTTGGAAAGTCTCTCACTTCCCAAATGAGTCCTGCTTCACTCCCTCACTAGATCTCTTTCTCCTTCCCCATGAGGACTCTATACTTCAGTTTATTCTATTAATTGTGAGATTTCTGATAAGCAAATACATGTGTGATTCAAAAGATACCTTTATACAGAAAAAGAAGAAGTTATGTACTTTCTGATCTGATGCATCGGTTTAAGGTAAAGTTTCAAAA
The DNA here is from genome assembly GCF_054371585.1 of Giraffa tippelskirchi. Classification (NCBI taxonomy): domain Eukaryota; kingdom Metazoa; phylum Chordata; class Mammalia; order Artiodactyla; family Giraffidae; genus Giraffa; species Giraffa tippelskirchi. The sequence continues at coordinate 150,025,213 of NC_137282.1, forward strand.
CTCTGATATGATAATGGTAATATTAATAGCTAAAAACTATTAAGTACTTCTATATGTTAGATACTATTCTAAGATGCTCATTGTTCTGCCAATGTTACTCTAATCCAACTAAAACAAAATTTTACATTTATATAACATCCCATAGAGCACTGGCGATACACTGTTCAATACTCTTTGTACAGGTAACTGCTATTATGCCCCAGCTGATACGTGAAAACATCAAAACCCAGAGAAATGTGAAAAATTCCCTCAGTGCCCCACACATCAGCAGCACATCCAGGATTATATCAAAATATGGAAGTACAGGACTTCCCTGGTGGTCCAGTGGTTAAGACTCAGCGTTTCCACTGTAGGGGGTGCAGGTTTTGACCCCTGGTTGAGGAACTAAGATCCCACATGCCACACAGCACAGCCTCCCCATCACCTGGCAAAAAAAGGACTGGAAGTATAGAAGAACAGAGAAACAGAAGTAGGTTATTGGTTTTCCTGCTCTATTTTGACAACTTCTTTACAGAAATCGAAAGGACTCTGAGGAATTAAGTTCTAGGAATCTAATGCACAGCATGGCAATTATAGTTAACAATACTGTATTGTATCATGGAAATCTGCTCTGAGAACAGAGCTTTAATATTCTCACCATAACAAGAACAACAATAAAGTGGTAATTACATGATGTGAAGGATGTGTTAATTTACCTTGTTGTGGTGAATTTCTCAACACTTATTTGAATCAAATCATCACATTGTACACCTTAAACTTACACAATATTATGTGTCAATTATATTATAACTCAAAATTGGGGGGGGAGGGAAAAACGGTGGGAAAAGTTATGTTTATATTTTACTGTAGTCTATTAAGTGGGCAATAGCATTATGTCTAAAAAGTGTACATATTTTAGTTAAAAAATACTTTACTGCTAAAAAATGCTAATCAATCATCTGAGCCTACAGCAAGTCATAATCTTTTTGAAATAGATTTATCAAAGATCACAGATCACCATAACAAATATAATAATGAAAAAGCTTAAATATTGCAAGAATTACCACAATGTGACAGAGAGACATGAAGTGACCAAATGATGTTGGAAAAATGGCAGTGATAGGCGCTCAATGCAGGGTTGCCGCAAACCTTTAAATCTGTATAAAGCACCATATTTGGTAAATGCAATTAACTGAGATAGCTTTGTATACAAAACAAGAGTGGCTGGTGCCCTGGGAGACTTGTAAAAGAACCCTAAGAGAACAGAGAGTGAAAGTGAAAGTCGTTCAGTCAGATCCGACTCTTTGTGACCCCATGGGCTTCCCTGGTGGCTCAGCTGGTAAAGAATCCACCTGCAATATGGGAGACCTGGGTTCAATCTCTGGGTTGGGAAGATCCCCTGGAGAGGGGACAGGCTACCCACTCTAGTCTTCTGGCCTGGAGAATTCCATGGACTGTAGAGCCCATGGGGTCAAATGATTCAAACCCAGGAAGACTGGGAGTGAATGCTGGCGGTATGCTAGAGGGCTTATGGCGCCAGCCCCCCAAATGATCCCTAATTCCTCTCCAGGGTTGTCAGTGGGGAACCAGAATGGTCTATGGAACAATTATTCCTTCAATAAGAGAGAGATCTTCTTGATATGGTTTTCTACAGATTCCATTTTTCTACCGAATCACTTGCAGCATGAAAAGCACTTACAAGTGAGGAGCGCCATGCTTCTTTCTCAGCTGATAGGCAGAGACTCCCCACACTTAACTACAGAATCAGAAAGCTTTTGTGATCCAGGCTTCTCATTCACAGGCTTATATAAACATGATACAACTGTCAAAGAAAGTATTAGGATGATTATTTCATACCAAATATGGAATGATGAAATGACACAACATTTCTTTGGCTTTTTTGGTTTGTTTTTTTGTGGGTTTCTATTTTTTTTTTTTTTTTTTTGGTTGCACCACACAGCTTGTGGGATCTTAGTTTTCTGACCAGGGATTGAACCTGTGCCCTCAGCAATAAAAGCACGGAGTCCTAACCACTGGACCACAAGGGAACTCCAGCAATTCTCTGAAATGCTATATTTTAAAATTCTAGGTCACATCAAGTAAAATGAGTCTGCCAAGATTTTACAAGGCTCAGAATTAAAGAGATCAAATGGAAAAATTTCAATCTATCTCATTCATCTCAATCCCTTCAAAATGATGTTCCCTTTTCAAAAAGACTGAAATGTAAATAGAGTGATCAAGATTCAGGTAATTTCCCAGATTGATGACAAACTGATTCAGACTCAGGTATCCTACTTCTGTGAGCATTTCAATTCATAAAATATCATAAAGATATTTCAACAAAAATTTTGGTAAACTTTAAAATCTATGTTTACTTTAAAATCTGTTTATATTCGTGACAGTAAAACAATGCACCGCAAATTTCAAAACGACTCTTTAATTTCAGGAGTTACATATCCGCAAACTACCAATATTTTCCAGTGCTTCACTGCAAATTCTACGGTGTACAGCTTAATTCTAAGTTTGATATTTTCCTAGTTTAGTAAAGCAGCATCAACAGCAAACCTCTTCCTAATTAACAAATACCTAGTCAGCTGATGCGGAGAAGGCGATGGCACCCCACTGGAAAATCCCATGGATGGAGGAGCCTGGTAGGCTGCAACCCATGGGATCGAGAAGAGTCAGACATGACTGAGCGACTTCACTTTCACTTTTCCCTTTCATGCATTGGAGGAGGAAATGGCAACCCACTCCAGTATTCTTGCCTGGAGAATCCCAGGGACGGAGGAGCCTGGTGGGCTGCCGTCTATGGGGTCGCACAGAGTCGGACACGACTGAAGCGGTTTAGCAGCAGCAGCAGCAGCAGTCAACTGATGCACAAAGCTTTCTGGAAGATGACCCAGAGGATGGAACATAGATGGAAATACCATGTATCAAGAAAATGAAGCATTTTCATGAGAAGAGATTTACAATAGCTTCAACAATACAGGAGAGTGATTTGGAAGCTGATCTATTAGAATACATATATAACAGAGTAATATTTGGTATGGTTTTTAGAAAAAGAATCAATATGTCTCAGGCAAGGTTCTGTAGATATAAGCGACATTTTCCTGTTTGATGCCCACAGCTGTGAGTATCTAATGAGGGATGCATTTTAGTTGCTAAATCTCTGTGCCTTCTGTGAGGCTGCTGTTTGTCACAGGCCACTGAGAGACTCAATTAATAGTGATCTTTAGCAGTCAATAACCTCCTAACAACATGAGTTCCTCCTCACAAGCTTTACAAGGGCAGATGGAACCATAAGTGGCTGATGGCACCTTTGACATGGAACACAAAAATTAAGGGAGAATATTGAGCCAACCCCATTAACTCCTGGCCTGACAGACACAGAGGCAGCTCATTTTAAGGTATAAGGAATATTTATTGACATCAGCAGGGATGGCAGAGTAAGACCCCTGAAAAGCCTCTCCTCCATAAAAAACAATGAAGATAGTGACAAAAATGGTCAGAAACAATTTTTTCCAGAACTCTGGAAATTAACAAAAGGATTACAGCAACCTGAGCAGTGTTTATTCAGGAAAAGTGAGGCAGTCTTGGTAAGAACACAGAGTTATGTGGCATTTTAAACTAGCTATTTTCTCACCTCCCACTCCTCAGTTCTGTGGTGGCCTTAGAAACCAACAGTCTTTAATCACGGTGAAAACCAGCAGCGTGGCAGCCACTGGAGGGGGCAGAAGAGGGTTGGAGCCCCTTCAAAACGCCATTCCCAGAAAAACTGTCGCTATTTGACCTGTCTCGTGGTTTCATGGAAGACTCCACTCACATGGATTTCTTATTTAACCTGACCTGGCACTCACCCAGTGAGAAAAGCCTTTTTCCCAGGGGCATTTGTCAAAAATAATCAGCTGCAATTGCTTAACATCATGGCTGCCTGGGGCTGCAAATAACAGAGCAAATAATAAGCAAATCAAAAAGCTTAAAAGGAAAAGCTAGGGAATGTGATGTCCAGAAGGGGTTTTGAAACACACTGACATATTTCGGGGACTCTAGAAGGCTGTGTGCATGCACAAGGACGTGTGCATGTCTGGCTATGCACCTACTCAGCAGACATGAGAAGGCCCTTAGCTCTCACCTCTGGCTAAGTCTGTGATTTTACACAAACAGGAACTGTAAGCAACCTGAGCGCTGAAAATGCTCCAATATGCATAAAGGGCTCTTCTGCAAAGACAGAAATGTATTGGTTCTAGGCATTTAAGGAAATTTCTGTCCAATCATTAGTTGACTGCTGCTGCTGCTAAGTCGCTTCAGTCGTGTCCAACTCTGTGCAACCCCATAGACGGCAGCCCACCAGGCTCCGCCATCCCTGGGATTCTCCAGGCAAGAATACTGGAGTGGGTTGCCATTTCCTTCTCCAGTGCATGAAAGGGAAAAGTGAAAGTGAAGTCGCTCAGTCCTGTCCGACTCTTAGCGACCCCATGGACTGTAGCCTACCGGGCTCCTCCGTCCATGGGATTTTCCAGGCAAGAGTACCGGAGTGGGGTGCCATTGCCTTCTCCGATTAGTTGACTATTAAGCTTTTAATTTGATAGAGACTTCACTGGCCACATATAACAAAGTACTGACTTGACTGAATTAAAAAAAGTCACTAAACCACCAACAACAACAATAAATCCTGGGGAGTAAAGAGTATCTGATTTCCAGAGCTGCCACATTATATTTAAAAGTCTAGTTTTCAACAAAAAATTACAAAGCATGAAAAACACACAGAAAAAAGCAATCAATAGTAACTCACCCAGCAAAAGCCCACATAGTGCCTACAATGTAGGAGACCTGTGTTCAATCTTTGGGTCGGGACAATACCCTGGAAAGGGAATGGCTACCCACTCCAGTATTCTGGCCTGGAGAATTTCATGGACAGAACAGCCTGATGGGTTATAGTCCACGGGGTCGCAAAGAGAGACACGATTGAGTGATTAAGACTTTCAAAGAAGTAAAGAAAATCATGCTTAAAGAATTAAAGAAAAGTATGGGAACAATGTCTCAACGAATAAATACCAATAATGAGAAGACATTCTGGTATGAAAAGTAAAAGAACTGAAATTTAAAAATTCACTATATGATCTCACCAGGAGATTTGAGCTGGCATAAGAAACAATCAGCAAACTTGAAGACAGGTTAATTGAGATTACTTGGGTCTGGGGAACAGAAAGAAAAAACAATGAGTAAAAATTAATAGTGTCTCAAATCTGTGGGATACCATCAAACATATCAATATATACATAATATGAATTTTAGAAGGGAAGAAAAAAGCAGAAAAATATCGGAAACAATTATAGCCCAAAACTCAGAAATTTGAGGAAAACCATTAATCTGCATAACCTTGAAGCTGTACGAATTCTAAATAAAATAAACTCAAAGAGATCTATACCTAGCTATCTCACACACTACTGAAAGACAAAAAGGGAATCCTGATAACAGCAACAGACAAGTATCTCATCATGAATAAGTTATCCTCAATAAGATTAATAGTTGGTATCAGAAATCAGAGGGCAGAAGGTAGTGGAAGGTCAAATATAAAGTGTTGAAAGACTGCTAACCAAGAATTCTCTCTCCAGAGAAGCCATCTTTCAAAAATAAAGAAAAAGTTAAGCTATGCCTGGGCTTCCCAGGTGGCTATAGTGGTAAAGAACCCATCTGCCAATGCAGGAGACACAGGAGATGTGGGTTCGATCCCTGGGTCGGGAAGATTCCCTGGAGGAAGGCATGGCAACCCACTCCAGTATTCTTGCCTGGAGAATCCCATAGACAGAGGAGCCTGCTGGGCTACAGTCCACAGGGTCACAAAGAGTTGGACATGACTGAGGTGACTTGGAACATACCTAGATAAACAAAAACTGAGAGAATACTCTGCTAAGAACCCCAATTTAGAAATACTAAATAGAGTCCATCAAGGCTGAAATGAAATGACCCTACATAGTAACTCCAATCCACACAAACAAATAAAGAACATGGGTAAAGGTAAATATACAAGATGACATAAATGTGGTTTCTGTTTGTAACTCTTTATTTTTGTCTTTCTAACTTAAACAACTGCATGAAGCATTAATTATGAATATGTAGATAGATGTACATTTTACAAAGAGATGCTTATGTATGAATAATATCAGCATAAAGAAGGGGAGAGAGAATTGAGCTACATATAGAAGCAAAAATTGTGCATCCTATTGCAAAGTTGATATTAGCCTAAACTAGACTACTATAGATTAAGATACCTACGTATCCACTGAGAAAGTAATTTTAAAGATTATAATATGAATAATTCAAATGGCACATAGAGCATATGTATTTATCACAAAAGAATGCTATTGGGGGCTGAATTGTGTGTTACAAAAAGTCATTTTGACATCATCATCCCCAGAACCATGAAAATGAGCTTCTTTGGAAACAGGGTCTTTGCAGATGTAATCAAGTTTAAATGAAGTCACAGTGAATTAGCATGGGCTCTAACCCAGTCACTCGTGCCCATATAAAGAAGAGGAGGTCCAGTCACAGAGAGAGGAGAATACCATGTTACAATGGAAACGGAGACTGCAGTGATATGTCCACCCATCAAGGCATGCCAAGGACTGTCAGCAACCAGCAGAAGCTGGGAGAGAGAACAGGTCAGAAGGAACTAACCCTGACAACACTTTGATTCAGGAACCTCTAGCCTCCCAAACTGTGAGCAGAGATTTCTGTTATTTTAAGCCACCTGGTTTGTGGTACTTTGTTACAGTGACCTTGGGAAGCTAATACAAAGACAGTAATAGAGGAACAGAAAACAGCAAGCTCTACTGAGGTGGAAAGACGAAGCCTGGATATAGAGCAGACAATGAAGGAAAAGACGAATGCCTGAAATTTCAACTGAGTAGCATTTAGGCTGCTATTTCATATGACTATGCAATAAAAAGTTGATGCAAAGCTTATTTTTTAGACATATTTTAACACATAACTATGAAAGTTACTTCTTTGTTGCCATATATTAGAGACAGATTTATCCACAGTATTTTCTCTAATCAAACAAGGCTTTACAAGTAGCAAACATTTCACAGCAACTTGAAAAACAGAGAAAAATACAAGCTATAAAGAGACAGAATAGATTTCTCCCCCCAAACTAGTGAACAACTGGGGAACATTAAACTTTATTAACCAGTTTGACTTATCTGGCCAAATGCAGCACTCACTAATGCTAACAATGATTTATTATATATATACCATTCATATATGTATAATTCATCTGGGCTTCCCTGTGGCTCAGATGGTAAAGCGTCTGCCTGCAAGGCGGGAGACTCAGGTTCTATCCCTGGGTTGGGAAGCTCCCCTGGCGAATGGCAACCCACTCCAGTACTCTTGCCTGAAAAACCCCATGGACTGTCACCTGAGGAGCCGGGTAGGCAAAAGAGATGGGCATACCAGCCCACCTGACCTGCCTCTTGAGAAACCTGTATGCAGGTCAGGAAGCAACAGTTAGAACTGGACATGGAACAACAGACTGGTTCCAAATAGGAAAAAGAGTACATCAAGGCTGTATATTGTCTCCCTGCTTATTTAACTTATATGCAGAGGACATCATGAGAAACGCTGGGCTGGAGGAAGCACAAGCTGGAATCAAGATTGCCGGGAGAAATATCAATAAGCTCACATATGCAGATGACACCATCCTTATGGCAGAAACTGAAGAAGAACTAAAGAGCCTCTTGATGAAAGTGAAAGAGGAGAGTGAAAAAACTGGCTTAAAGCTCAATATTCAGAAAACTAAGATCATGGCATCCGGTCCCATCACTTCATGGCAGATAGATGGGGAAACAGTGGAGACAGTGGCTGACTTTTATTTTTCTGGGCTCCAAAATCACTGCAATGGTGACTGCAGCAATGAAATTAAAAGACACTTATTCTTTAGAAGGAAAGTTATGACCAGCCTAGACAGCATATTAAAAAGCAGAGACATTACTTTGCTGACAAAGGTCCGTCTAGTCAAGGCTATGGTTTTTCCAGTGGTCATGTATGGATATGAGAGTTGGACCATAAAGAAAGCTGAGCACCGAAGAATTGATGCTTTTGAACTGTGGTGTTGGAGAAGACTCTTGAGAGTCCCTTGGACTGCAAGGAGATCCAACCAGTCCATCCTAAAGGAGATCAGTCCTGGGTGCTCATTGGAAGGACTGATGTTGAAGCTGAAACTCCAATACTTTGGCCACCTGATGCGAAGAGCTGACTCATTGGAAAAGACCCTGATGCTGGGAAAGATTGAGGGCAGGAGGAGAAGGGGCCGATGGAGGATGAGATGGCTGGATGGCATCATCGACTCAATAGCCATGGGCTTGGGTGGACTCCGGGAGTTGGTGATGAACAGGGAGGCCTGGCGTGCTGCAGTTCATGGGGTTGCAAAGAGTCGGCACAACTGAGCGACTGAACTGAACTGAAAATTTTCATGTGGATTATTTTTGTGGTAGGCAAAGGAAGATGTGGGAAAAAGGACAGATGCACAATGGATCCAAAAACAACAAAGAATTTAGTCAATTAAAAATAAATAGAAGGAAACCAAGAAACTATTTCTGAAAAATAGGCAGAATGTCTCTCAATTATTCTATGAACCATTAACTTCATTACCAACTTTCTGTTCTACACCATGAATCACGTGAAAATTCCATTACCCACCTGATATAAAATATTAAGATTTCATTTTACTAAGTGCTGAATTAGCAATGGTGTATGGTAGCCTTTCGTAGGCTATCAGAGCAAAGAAATCAATACAGAAACGATCCTAGTATCCAAAGAAAGGTGTAAACAAAAAATTACATCGAATGCCTTATGTGTTAGCTATGTTCTGTGCTGTTGAAGGAAAAGCCAGAGGCAGCTTTTCTCAATGGTTTGAGCATAAATGACTTCCTAAATTAATGAGGAAGATAAAGCCCACAGATGGTGTATTGTGGAGTTTGAACTATACTAATTTTGACAGGTGACATGGAAGTCTTCTCAGCTACTCCTGTGAAATTAAGGATTCAGGGAAATGGCAATACGAAGTGCCTTTTAAGATGCAAATTAAAGCATATACATATCTAATGCCCTTCTTTAGAAACTGAGATGTACACCAGAATACTAAAAGATGAAACAGGAATATTTTGTATGCCACAATCAAAATATGTAAATTTCCAGGCTTCTAGTATCCTAGAATTATATCTACAATTCTGACATATTAAAGTGCTCTGCTTTGTTAAAAGATATATAAATATATATCTATATATATAGAGATACACACATGCACACACACATATACACATAATTCCAGATATTTGTGACATCAGTTTCTTTATAAGGCATTTGTTGAGGCCTTTTCACTTATCATCTTGACCCACGTTTTATCTCTATGTTTTTTCCTCTCAGGAAAATGATCATCTCTTTGGGGAATGATTGTCAATAAGTCACTAGATTTCATGAGCAATACGTAAAAATTTAGGCCAATGGCAAGAGAAAAATGTTATCAGTGGTTGCAAAGTTCAGATAATTTTATCACCAAGTGGATTAAAGTATATTATGATAACCAAAACCAATCTATTTATATTCCTTTGCTGAGTCTACACTCCAATCCATGCTATCTGGTCATTCAGAAACTGAGGGCGGCAGGGAGGCCCACAGGGTGAGTCGCTGTATAAATTACTGCCACATAAACAGAATCTTAAAACATGGATTTTCCACTGTTCTCCCCAAGAAGACAGAGATAATATTTTCAACATGAGAAACAGTCATGCCCAAAATAGTTCATTCTCCCCCTGGGAAAAATATACCTGGGATGATAAACATGAAATTTCTGATGAAACTGATGAGTCTGTGGCTGTGAGGATAGCAACAGTTATTTGTTGAGATCAAGTCTAACTCTTTATGAGCTCGTTTCTTTTCTGGGTCCTCTGGCCCGCGTGCTGTTATGACTAAGTGAGACTTAGTCACTCAAACACTACTATATGCAAAATAGATAATAAGAGCCTACTGTATAACACAGGCAACTCTACACAGTACTCTGTAATGACCTATATGGGAACAGAATCTAAGAAAGAGTGGGTGTATGGATAACTGATTGACTTTGCTGTACAGAAGAAACAACACAATATTGTACAGCAGCTATATTCCAATAAAAGTTAATTTAAAAAATATAAGCAGTGCCTTCATAAATAAACGAATTTACCAGGATTCAAGTCATTCGGCAAATAGGGCTGGGGCACAAGCCCCATTTATCTTCCTTTCCAGGGGGCTGCTCCCAGCTCTCGAATTAGGCCCGACAAGCTCTTTATTAAGGATATAGAAATCCTTTTAATAATTAATGAAGGCCTCTTCCCCCTAAATTTTCAGAGAGGCACAAACTCTGGTTTCCAGTTTCAGAAGTTTCACTGATGTCTTGAAATCCAGTCACAAATCAATGGCAGGTTAAGAATGAAGTAAAGTGCTGGTAATTCTAATTAGTAGAAAGCTGGGTGCCAACACTCACATCAAACCACACTGACAAGACTCAAAAGCTATAGTGTATTGCAGAAATAAAAGATGTCTCTTTTTCATTTGCTTGCCCTTCTATTCACGGAAAGGGTGAAACAGTTTGCATATAACAGCACAAAATCTATTTGCATATTTTTCTATTATGCTGCAAAGCATAAATCTCAAGGAAAAATCCAAAGGTTTAAAGACACATGTGAACTGTTCACTTCAATCTGGAAATTCTGAATTGCTTTGATGAAACATAAGCACAGCAGGTACTGAGTTTGCTATTATTTTGAAACTATGAGGAATTTTTCAGAAGTCGACCAAGCCAAACATACTATTAATGTTCATAAATTACCACTCAGCAAAAGTCCTTGACAGATATCTACTATTTTTTACCAGATAAATTAACTTTGCTAAGTCAACAATTAGAATAAAATGTAAGGTCATTTAAACAGAAGTAAATAAACTATACAAAGATCAAGAGCAGCAGGAAACGGTCTTGCAGTAGTTACTACAAGATTTCTCAATCAAAAACGGATGGGATACTTAAAATATCACTATGATTAAACTTACATAATATAACATATACAACAAATACACTAAATATAAATCTTGTAAAAAACTACACATTTTAAATCAAGCTGATTAAAATGTAGCATATCAATGTAAATATGAGTGGCAATACTTTTCAGCAATATTTTGCAAAGTAACATAAATTTGCTGCTGCTGCTGTTAAGTCACTTCAGTCGTGTCCGACTCTGTGCGACCCCATAGACGGCAGCCCCCCAGGCTCCTCTGTCCCTGGGATTCTCCAGGCAAGAATACCGGAGTTGGTTGCCAATTCCTTTTCCAGTGCATGAATGCATGCTAAGTCGCTTCAGTTGTGTCCGCCTCTGTGCGACCCTACGGACAGCAGCCCACCAGGCTCCTCTGTCCACGGGATTCTCCAGGCAAGAATACTGAAGCGGGTTGCCATTTTCTTCAACAACATAAATTTAAAAGTAACCAATTTGCTTTATTCATAATCTGAACATAAGAAAAGTCCTTAGTAAAAAGCACATGTACTCCAGATTAATCAACTTGCTCTTTCTGGACCAGGCTGTAAGTGGTACACCAAAATTCTGATATGACTCTAAGACATACAGGCATCTTCAAGGAAGATGAGTTATTTTAAATTATTCGTAACACAAGAAGAACCAGGATAGGTTAGATAAATCATATCCACAGATAATTCCCATATCCCTGACTGGTCAACAGTTTTCATATCTTTTGCCTACCAGCCAACCCATAAAATAAGGGCAAAACAAACTGCCTGGTTTTAATTTCTCCTCCTTGACCATCCACTGTTGACTTCTCTGATGGAGGTGATCAAAAGCAGTGAAAGCTAAGAGGCAGGGAAGAGAAGAAAGAGGCTAAAGACCTAAATAATCGACAAGTTCAGTAATCATATAATGAACTCAGTGGCTCCAGGTAGTTCAAAAGAGACGATCTGTCACCATGATATGTTAGCAGGGCAAATAACTGAAGCATACCGCTTAGATGGGTTTTCCCCACCCCCTAGTGCCTCTTCACAGTAGGGTGACTCACAGTGAGAAGCACGTAGAACGATAATCCACAAACTATTCCAAAACCAGATGCTCAGCCCAGATATGAAAGTGCCTCAATATGTGTAAGACATGCAGTCGAACAGCATACACTTATCAAGTACATGTTTTCCGTGGTGCTGAAATGCAGAGACAAACAATACAGCCTCTCCCTAAAGATGAGAACACTTTTGTTGCATTTATGCGTAAATAAGGAATCATGATGCCCCATGACGAATGCCGACACAGACATGTTGGACAGAGTCTGACAAAGCTAAGAAAGTAACTGGAAATTATTGGGGAAGGTCTTATGGAAGATGCAGGATTGTAGAAGATATTTTAGAATCAGAGATTAGAGACCAGGCAGCTGCTAATGACTTATGTAACGCAGTCAATTATTTAAGCTTTTTAAGACTTGGCTTCTCTGTCAATAACATGAAGATGTTGTTAACTTGCCCAGTTGTGTCCCACTCTTTTGCAACCCCACGGACTAGCCCACCAGCCTCCTCCGCCCATGGAATTTTCCAGGCAAGAATACTGGAATAGGGTGCCATTTCCTACTCCGGGGATCTTTCCAACTTAGGGATTGAACCCACATCTCTTGCATCTCCTGCACTGGCAGGCAGATTCTTTACCACTAGCACCAACTGTTCAGTCTGAAGTAACATAATACCTGACCTGTGGGCTACCCACAAGCAATGCAGTTTCAAGAGTAATCAAAATCACAAGCCACTCCATCTAGAAGGTCAGAGTTCACTGAAGAGGAATATATTATCTTAGTGATATCAACAGGAAAGCAAAAATAGAGGGAAAATATCTTTTACTAGATGCTATAGGAGCATATATTAGGGGAATATATTAGTCAACATATGCAGTAGCAAACATTAGTAATTCTGATTAACTGATTACTACTCACTGTCATCATATGGCAAGTATGAAATGTAAAAAAAAAAATTAAAGTAAAAATAGCAGGAGTATAAAATGGTTAAAAGAAAAATGCAGGCTAAACAGGAGGCATTGTAAGGGTGGCAAAGGGAAGAGCAAACAGGGATGTAATGAAAGAAGCATCTTAAGGATCCTGTCAGTCAGTTCAGTCGCTCAGTCGTGTCCAACTCTTTGCGACCCCATGGACTGAAGCACGTCAGGCTTCCCTGTCCATCACCAACTCCCAGAGCCTCCTCAAACTCATGTCCATCGTGTTGGTGATAACATCCTACCATCTCATCCTCTGTCTTCCCCTTCTCCTCCTGCCCTCAATCTTTCCTAGCATCAGGGTCTTTTCCAATGAGTTAGCTCTTCGCAACAGGTGGACAACGTATTAGAGTTTCAGCTTTAGCATCAATACTTCCAATGAATATTCAGGACTGACTTCCTTAGGATTGACTGGTTGTATCTCCTTGCAGTCCAAGGGACTCTCAAGAGTCTCCTCCAACACCACAGTTCAAGAGCATCAATTCTTCGGCGCTCAGCTTTGTTTACGGTCCAACTCTCACATCCATACTTGACTACTGGAAAAACTATAGCTTTGACTAGATGGACCTTTGTTGGCAAAGTAATGTCTCTGCTTTTTAATATGCTGTCTAGGTTGGTCATAGCTTTTCTTCCAAGGGACAAGCATCTTTTAATTTCATGGCTGCACTCACTATCTGCAGTGACTTTAGAACCCCCAAAAATAAAGTCTCTTAGTGTTTCCATTGTTTCCCCATCTATCTGCCACTGGATGCCATGACCTTCGTTTTCTCAATGTTGAGTTTTAAGCCAACTTTTTCACTCTCCTCTTTCACTTTCCTCAAGAGGCTCTTCAGTTCTTCTTCACTTTCTGCCATAAGGGTGGTGTCATCTGTGTATCTGAGGTTATTGATATTTCTCCTGGCTATCTTGTGCTTCATCCAACCCGACATTTCTCATGATGTACTCTGCATATAAGTTAAATAAGCAGGGTGACAATATACAGCCTTGATGTACTCCTTTTCCTATTTGGAACCAGTCTGTTGTTCCACGTCCAGTTCTAACTGTTGCTTCTTTATCTGCATATAGATTTCTCAGGAGGCAGGTCAGGTGGTCTGGTATTCCCATTTCTTTCAGAATTTTCCACAGTTTGTTGTGATCCACACAGTCAAAGGCTTTGGCATAGTCAATAAAGCAGATGTTTTTCTGGAACTCTCTTGCTTTTTTGAAGATCCAACAAAGGTTGGCAATTGATCTCTGGTTCCTCTGCCTTTTCTAAACCCAGCTTGAATGTCTAGAAGTTCACGGTTCACGTACTGTTGAAGCCTAGCTTAGAGCATTTTGAGCATTACTTTGATAGTGTGTGAGATGAGTGCAATTGTGCAGTAGTTTGAGCATTCTCTGGTATTGCCTTTCTTTGGGATTGAAATGGAAACTGAACTTTTCCAGTCCTGTGGCCACTGCTGAGTTTTCCAAATTTTCGGGCAGGACCCTATAGGTCATGATAAAGAGCTTATTTTTACGTGGTGAATAATGAAGGGGCATCACAGATCTAATATGAGGTAAAATGCTTTTTAATCTATTATTTTATCAATAGTTTCTATTTCATATTCAAATTAATAATTATTACATAGATTATGTTTCTTTAATTTCAGGGTGTTTTCCCACCAAGCATTTTATACACACACACACACATGCATATATAGATTATATATACATATATGCTGCTGCTGCTAAGTCACTTCAGTCGTGTCCGACTCTGTGTGACCCCATAGATGACAGCCCACCAGGCTCCTCCGTCCCTGGGATTCTCCAGGCAAGAACAATGGAGTGGGTTGCCAATTCCTTCTCCAATGCGTGTGCGTGTGCGTGTGCGTGTGTGTGTGTATGGGGGGTGTGTGTGTATAAATAAGGTATCTTTGTCAGTCATGTCATCATTTAAAATGAATGCTCTATGGTTTTCTACAGCATCGATAAGTTAAAAATAGGGTTTGTAGGTGTTCCAATCAATTACTCAACTTTGACTGCCTGTTAGGGATTAAGAATTCTCCCTCCTTTCCTTTTATTCATTACACATTTATGCAGTATCCGCTATATAAAGTGTCACAGATAATGCTAGCCTCTCAACAGAAAGTTAAACCTACATCCAATGTTAAGTGTGATATCTTCTGTTCCTGGGACGATTTAATAAAATGTATTTTCAACAGACCTATTTTTCCACAGCATACATTTAAATAATGATAGAAACTTTGGTATTTTCCTTTAAATGACTTTTCCTTTAAACTGTTCAAATAAAGAAAAAAAAACTGTTAAAAGAGTTTAAGAAAAATCTCAAGAGTCAGGTAACGTGAAGTGAACAGAACCAAGAGGAAAGGAAAGCCGCCTAGTGAAGTGCTCTGTAATTAAAGTCTGTAGCATGAAGCATCTTCCAGAAACACAAAATGGCTGGGTCCTCCTAATATAATTTGCAAGGAATGCCCACCATAAAGGTATTAAAGCATCAGAGAAGTTATTCAAGAGTGGCTTCCTTCTATCCTGATGGTCTAAAAAAAAAAATCACCTGCCATTCACTGGAATTTTTTTTCCCCCTCCATTTTCAGCTTTTCTTCTGTTTTCTTTTTTTCCTTATTGATGAATTCTCTTCAGCACTTTAGATAAGTAATTTCTTCAGAGTGGTCTAAGCTTAGCAAGAGGAAAATGGGTAAATACAATGCACTGTGGGTACAGGCTGAGGCTCCCTGGGCTTGGCTTCCTTCGCTAATGCCCTTTCCACACATGGAAGACTTGAAGCTCATTTACTTGGTCATCTTGTGCTGCCTCTTCTGGCCAGAATGTTAAGACTTCGAAATTCAAAATGATAGCATGGTCTCTACCATCTTTCTATGAAGAAAGCTCTTCTTTATTCACCCTTTGATTCACTCATTCACTGAGTCACTACTGAAGGGGTGTCAAGAGACAGGTAGTGACAATGCCCTCGTGAAGATGAGAATGTAGGAGGGAAGGCCAACATTATAGATATCTTAAAGCAAGCCTATTTAAAAGGTAATGTTATGACCAATACTTTGGTCACCTGATGCAAACAGCTGACTCATTGGAAAAGACCCTGATGCTGGGAAAGACTGATGGCAGAAGGAGAAGAGGCCGACAGAGGATGGCTGGCTGGATGGCATCACCGATGCAATGGACATTAACTTGGGCAAACTCCAGGAGATAGTGAGGAAAAGGGAGGCCTGGCGTGCTGCAGTCCATGAGATTATGAAGTCAGACACAACTGGGTGACTGAACAACAACAATGTTATGACAACTGGAAGTTATTTTCACTCTAACTACAGTCTATGAATTAAACACTTATTGTTTTTCCAGGTAAAGTATAAAGCTACATTTGGCATCTTCTGTTGATTTAGCAGCTCTTCTGGAGCATCTCTTCGGAGGTCAACAACTCTAGCACTATGCCAGGTGCTGAGCATTAGGGTTTGCTATAACTGAAATATTAGCTTCTGCAATTTTGCAATTAATTAAAGGGCTGAAATTTTTCCAGGAGATATTAGGTTACTCATCTCAGAGCCAATACATTATTTTTTTCCCCTTGTGTTTACTCCCCACCTGAACTTCTCTGACTATCGCTACTGATGTTCCCTTGATCTTTAATGAGTTTTTTTTTTTTAAATCCAAAGAAACTGGCCTGCTATCAGCTATATACTGACAGGGCTTACTTCTCTTCCTACCCACCAAAGACCCAACATATCTCCTGGTCTTCATGATGGATGCCTCACATTTACTGCAAACACAGCAAGACCGCTCTTAGCAGATTTGATTTTTCACAGAGAATCATCTTGGTTTTTCAAGTTCAAAGAGTTAAGTAAGAACAGACATGCCTGCAACTTATTTTTAAATACCAAATCATAATTGTCCCACACTGCCCAAAGTACCACAGTTAACATATAAATCACACACAGTTACTAAAAAGATCTTGCTGGGAAAATGTAACAAAATTGTTAAATCTCTTCATTGTATATTTATATTTAACAACCAGATTGCAATCAACTGTTTTCAGAATTTCTAAAATAGGTTGTTCATAGTAGTGTGACTTTTCAGCAACAACCTCATGGTAAATGCCTCTAAATCAAATCAACAGAAACAATTCAGGGATATTTATTTGCATTTACACATTTAATTTCAGCCACTAGCTTTAAAAATTTTGCGATGCCATTTTTCTGTGCAAACTTACTGCAAAGAACACAAGTGATTAAAAATATAAGTGATTTGTTTCTACACTTTGTGCATGGTTTTCCAAGGGTACTTATTAGATTTCCTATCCTCAACTATGAGATTAATAGCATAATTTATTTCTCAAATAAAAATCACGGATCTCAGCACATACTTTTTCATTTAAATGGGTTACTCCCTTGTCCATATTCTTTGCTCATACTTATTGTACCATTTGTCATCAAGTATCACAGTTACTTGGGCTTTCCTGGAGGCTCAGTGGTAAAGAATCCACCTGTAACGTAGGAGACATGGGTTGAATCCCTGGGTTGGGAAGAGTTTGGAGGAGGAAATGGCAACCCACTCCAGTATTCTTGCTTGGGAAATCCCATGGACAGAGCAGCCTGGCAGGCAACGGTCTATGGGGTCACAAAAAAGTTGGACATAACTGAGTGACTAAACAATAACGACAACCACAGTTACTTGTACAAATGTCCATTTTCCTAATTTAACAGTAGGCTACTTGAGGGCAAGCAACCTGATCCATGGAAGTTATAAAAATAAGACTCTGGATCTTGTATTATCATAACTCCTTTTTTCACACTGGTCACAAAAGAACAAGTGGAAGAATATGAAGCTCTGTGTCTCTTTGATCTCATTTCACCCCTAACTATCGCCAGACAAAGGGTTAGAGTTTAAAACATCCTTAAATTCTGCAGCACAGTATTCTTACTGGTAGGGCTAACAGCAGTTCACATAATGCAATGTTTGCAGTTGGTTGCAAAATCAATGCACCATATTATCTGTCCTGAAATAGACAAGGATTAAAAATGGAGGGATTGAGATAAATTTACACACTGAAAAACTGAAGGGCTGTAAGCAAGATACAAAGAACTGGGACAAGATGGCAAATGCTAGAAAACCTAGGCAACATTAACTAAGGGTGAGGAAACAGAAACAAGATGTGCAGAATGACAAAGAAGGGGACTTGAAATTCCCAATTCATTCTTGGTAACATGGGACCACAAAAGAAATGTGAAAGTGGTCTTAAAGGAAACTCGTGGGATGGTGCTGAGGCTGCCGCCACGCTATCTGGATTGGTTCGGGTCTGTGTCAGCATGGAAATAAGCTGCTTTTCCTTACCTCCAGGTGCTCTAAAATATAGGGTGGATTGGTCATGCCCAGCCTCAGCATCGCTCCCTCAGGAATCACTTCAACCAGCTTCCACAGCAGGGCCGGGAGGCTGGAGCCAATATCTCTGCCGTAAGCCCCCGTGTCTTCACTGGTCAACCATATCTCACAAACACCCTCTGTGAATCAAAGGAGATAATTAACAAATCTGTTGCAAAGCTGTCCCCTTCATCATACAGCTGCTCACTCTTTTTAATGCAGGTTTTTTCAACACTATTATGCAGGCAAGTCTGGGTATTCAATTGCAGAGAAAAAGCAGCTTATCCCATGGTGGCACCAGGTTATTAAGTTCATTTTATGAACACCAGAGACTTACAACAATGCTGTAAATTATCAGTGTGTCCTATGGAGTGATTAACATTCACAGCCAATCAGTTCAACCATGCTTCCTCCAAAGCCCTTTGATCAAGACTGAGGCTTTAGTCCCATCACAGAGGATACCTAGTTGATTGAACAGCATAAGCCCCAGAACTGAAAGAGTCCCTCCACAGAATAGGTACCATCAGCAGTTAACTCACTAATCAGTCTGTCAGCGACCTAAGGAAAAATGTCAAGTGTAGTTAAAGTTGGACTCACAAATTATTCATCATGAGGTGCCCACTTCTCCTGCAGTAACTACGCCAATTTGTTTTCTTTATTCAATTAATAGAGTGCATTGTATTGCTGCATTCAAAGAAGCTGGTCGCTGTAAGAACTAAGCATCTGTGTTGGAAAACCTGTTTACTAAAAATAGGACAGATTGCATCTTATTTTCCATCAGTTGGACTTTAGGAAAATGTATCTACAGTTCCTTGCTACTCTTGTTATAAAGGATCCTGACTTCAAACATTACCGCTTGCAATAACATTCTTCCAAAAATTGAAAGGAAATACTTTGGGATCACCTAGTATTATTTAAAATAAATAAAGCAGAGTTAGCAAGAGCCACCCAAGTTTGTAGGGTGCACAGAATGTTTCTGAAGGCATATTCAATTAAAGGATTAGCCTGTTTTATAAGGCCAAATGATTCACAAGGCGAAAACAAACAGTGACAAGGGCCTGTGAAATTTGCTCAGGCTAATGTAGCTTGTTGCTTCTGAAGAAACTCGACACACACACAAGGCACACAAACAAATACAATAGCCTGAACCAAAAGTAGAAATTTCTAGGAAGAGACTTATAAATTAAAATTTTAAATTGTCTTTGGTTGACAGAAGAATCTAAAAAATACACCTAAATATTCCTAGCCAAGAGAGACAACAAATAAAACATACGGTTTCTATGTGAATGTGAACTTTAACAGAAAAAAGAAGCAAAAAAGAAAGATCTTCACTCTCTTTAATGTGTTGCACAGAGGTGGAAAAATATACATGAAGTTAAGATCTCCAATCCTACATAGCCCTTTCCATTAGAAGAAGAGACATATTTACTTTATCAACAAACTAATCAACCAGCATAAAAACATTAACTCTTCCCCATTTGATTCTCTTTCTCAGACAAGAACATCCTCACCCATACCCAGACAACATGGAAAATACAAGGATAGAAATAAAATTTAGTTTCCCCCAATTAAAGAAGACATTAAAAAAAAAAAGTTCCATTTTAAAAGTTAGAGATGTTTTTTAAACATTCCTAACACCTCATATTTGAAAATCTGTAATGTTATGAATATATGTCTTTTCTTAATTTAAATATGTTGTTTCAGAAATTAATAAACATTTGCTTAGTTTTAATCATTTAATAAAAAGTTTTATCCTCAAAGTAAATAATCTGGCATATCCACAGGCTATCTTTGTGGCTCTATAATTTTATAAATATCCTCTGTACACAGAGTGTTTTTCTGTTGAAAAAAACTGGTTGCAATTAGTGGTATCATCTGTATTTTAACATGACATATGCCATCAGACACTGGACTCATACAACCATTTTTTTTTTTTAACTCTTATCACGAAATCCACTCCAGGAAAAGAGATGGCTAAGTAACAACATAAACGGATTTTAAAACACTCTGAAAGAGGTTATAAAAACAGGACATTATCCATGATTTTCCAGTTATTGGCATTTGAGCAACACAATATGAATATTTTAAAATGAACAGAATAATTTTAATTTATAATTTTTCCATCCAAATGGTTCCATGTTACGCCTTATGTAGAGAGAGCAAGTTCCTGGAACAGTGCCTTGCTGTTTGCTAGATGAATATAGAAGGGGAAAATCGCTATGAATAGGATGGAAATAATAGCCATGCGGAAAATAGCAGCCAGCCCTTCAGTCTGCATAGGTGGGAACCAACAGCCCCCTGGTGGGCTGAAGCTTCAAATTAAATCACAGAAAGAGGAAGCAGCTGTAGCACTAAGTCAGCAACAACAGGAATAATGGTCTCCATCCCTCCAAGATCAAGGCTGCTAAAATGCTTGATATAATAGCAACCTGGTGTAAAACACAATGAAATGAGAAAACGTGCAAAATGTGAAGTCCTTGGACTTGAGGAGAACTGTGGCTTGCTCATTCAATTCCCAACTTTGTCAAAGATGATTTTGCTCTTTTCGTCAGAAAGTTCAGGTTTTGGAAGGCGGCCTTTCAAGCATTCAATCTAATGAAAGTGGATCCCTCCCACGTTAGGACACAGAAAGCCATTTCATAGCAAAGGTGAACCTCTGTGGTGCGGAATCCCCGCCACTGAAACCCTGCCCTCTGGGAAGCCTTGTGATTATTCATAGTGCAAGCAGTTTCTGTCAGGTCAGCTTGCATATGAATTCACCGGGGAAACCCAAGGCTGCAGTCTGTAATCACTAATGGATATTGGGACCCATGCATGCTTCGAGCTGCACACTTAATTGGCTATACTTATGGATAGAAGTGCTTGCCTAAACAGCTTCATTCCTCAAGGACTTCAGTTATGAGCTCTATTCCTTTGCACATTCATTTCTTTATTCGTCCATCAAACATTTATTAGGCCCTTACCTACTATGTGCCCTGCAGCTCTTCCAGCTCATGACAGATATGGATTCATCATTAGACTTCTGTGATCTGAGACTGGCTATTCCTCAGGCGTTGGTGAGGGGACACTGACAGACGCCCTGGGAATCTCATATACATCCCTATCAGTGGTAATGGTGGACGGGGGTGGATGCTAGAGAACACGGCCTGAGAAACGGAAATCAAGGACAATCTGAGGGGCCTGAAGTGCATATGAGGTAACCCCAGTGACACAGAGCCAGTCTACACTCCAACACAGATTTTAACTAATACCGATGCATGTCAGAAAAACAAACACATGGAAATGAAAGAGAGTCGGAGGCAGGAAGAACTGAGATAAGAGAAGTGAATCACCAATAAATCCTTCCATATTCATAATAATAAATACATGCATAAAAAGAAAGTAGTGGGTAGAAACTCAGGAGACAGGAATGAGTCTTTTTTAAGCATCCATGGAGATATCTTATTTTTTTCCTAAAAATGACTTTTGTTCATCTTCCTTACTGTCTATCTGACATTTCTTACGAACACTAGGTTCATAAGATTATCTATCATCCTTTGGTTGTGTTAATTTTGGTTTAAAAAAAAGCAGATACCAGGAAGAAATGAAATGCATCTTATAAAGGAAAATTCTTTAAAAAGTTTAGTTACTGGAAGTTATTATCATTTTACCCAAGTAATTACAGATCAGCCTATAGCTGAAATGCTCTTTCCCCTGAAGACAGAGCAACATCAACAGCTGGATTTTGATTTCCACTCCACAGTAATTTGAGATGACAGAGGATGGAAAAAGCAGAAGACATAAAAGGTTAATAGTAAAAGATAATATTCTCAGTAAAACAGTCTCAAAATAAAGAAAATCCTTTCTGAAAAACCAAACTTTGCCAAAACTCAATTCCAAAAGACTATGTCTCACTATAAATTTTCCTGTGTATGAGCTTCATTGTAATAAATTAAAATATGGGTGATGATTGATTTCATCTGATCAGAGAAGTGATATTTCTCTGGTAGGTCATGCTTTATCACTGGGAAAAATTTCCACTATCATGAGTTGCTTCAGTTATTTCATATGAGTAGTCTCTAAAAAGAGAGACTATACCAATATAAAGGAGAAGGCAATGGCAACCCACTCCAGTACTCTTGCCTGGAAAATCCCACGGATGGAGGTACCTGGCAGGCTGTAGTCCATGGGGTCGCTAAGAGTCAGACACGGCTGAGCGACTTCACTTTCACTTTTCACTTTCATGCACTGGAGAAGGAAATGGCAACCCACTCCAGTGTTCTTGCCTGGAGAATCCCAGGGACGGGGGAGCCTGGTGGGCTGCCGTCTATGGGGTCGCACAGAGTCAGACACAACTGAAGCGACTTAGCAGCAGCAGCAGCAGTATACCAATATAAAAACTGTAAATTGTGATGTTTTCTTACCACTATATGGTAAGAAAATCAACATCAACTAAACATAATATAAAAAAAAACCCATCTCGTGAAGAAAAGAGAATCCTCCTACACTGTTGGTAGGGATGTAGACTGGTACAGTAGTTACTGTACTATGGAAAACAAGGAGGGGTCTCAAAAAACTAAAAACAAAGTCGCCATGTGACCCAGCGATTTCACTTCTGGGCCTACATATCCAGAAAAAACTATAATTTGAAAGATTCATGCACCCTTAGGCTCACTGCAGCACTATTTACCACAGCCAAGACATGGAAGCAACTTTCATGTGTTCATCGGCAGGTGAATCGATAAAGACGGGGTACATATATACAGTGGAATATTAATCATAAAAAAGAATGAAATGCCATCTGCAGTAACATGTATGGACCTAGAGATTATCATGCTAAGTGAAGTAAGTCAGACAGAGAAAGACAAATATCATATGACATCACTTATATGTGGAATCTAAAGTAAGACACAAACGAACTTATTTACAAAACAGACTCACAGACATAGAAAATAAACATACAGTTTCCAAAGGAGAAAGATGCTGGATGTCGGGATAAAGCAGAAAGTTGGGACTAGCTGATACAAACTACTATACATAAAATAAACAACAAGGTTTTACTGTATAGCAGAGAACTATATTCCATATGCTGCTATGAACCACAATGGAAAAGAATAAGAAAAGGAATACATACACACACACACTCACACACACATAGGTATAACTGAATCACTTTGCTATACACCAGAAACTAACACAACATTGTAAATCAACTATACTTTTATATTTAAAAAAGCGCCTCAAAACCGGCTACACCGCCCCTCCTCAGAAGGCCCATTCTGTCTCCTCCCGTGTCTTGTGCCCTCCACTACTAGCTCTGCCTTTCCCTTTCTCCTACAATCCCACTGCCCAGTCTTTCTCACCATCCATCCCAGCCTTCATGCTCCATTTTCTTCTCTATATAGGGAATACAGGCCATGGGAATATGAATTAAATATACATTATTTGTTATCTTTATTTGGCTTCCCTGATGGCTCAGCTGGTAAAGAATCAGCCTGCAATGCATGAGACACAGGAGACACAGGTTTGATCCCTGGATCGGGAAGATCCCCTGGAGAAGGAAATGACAACCCACTCTACCACTCTTGCCTAAAAAATCCCATGGACAGAAGAGTCTGCTTTACATTCTCTGCTCTTAATTCCCCATTCTCTCTTTTAAGGGTCACAGTGTATTATATGAACTAGATTTTTATGGGCTCTTTCTTCTTAAAAAATTATCTTAAAGAAAATTCAGAATTGAATATGACCCTCTGTTTAATCATATGAAAGGTTATGAAAATTTCTTCAATGGCAACATTTCTAAGTAATAATATACACAGGTAGCCTTCTACCTATTTAGCTAATTCATTTTAGAGTGAATTTTACAATATAACTCCTTCGGTCCTTTCTAATCCTGCTATTAGACACTCAGAGATCATATGTTTCCATTGAGATAAAAAGGGCTTAAGTAACACTTTTATTAAAGATAGCATCACAGCAGATCCAATCAAGGCTATCTTTTATAGAACAATGATTTATCATGGACAAATACCCAAACAGGCCACCAAAGAAGACAGTTATTGATGAGCTAATTCTTCAATTATGTTTATACTATTTTTGTAAACTTAAAAAAGTTTATTACTGGCCTGAAGGTTTTTGCCCCATTTTTATTTTGAACGGTGTTGAATTTCAAGAAAATTTTCAAGAGCAGTACAACAAATCCATGTACCTCTTTCACCTAGACTCAGGAATGACATCTTGTCACATTTGTGAACACACTCTCCACATCCACAAATACAACTTCCTTTTTTTTCCTGAACCGTCTGAGAATTAGCTGCAGACATTAGGATACTTTACCTCTAAATATGTCAGCGTGTAGCTTCTAAGATCAAGAACATTCTCCCTCACATTCTCACAATACAACCACTACTCCAGGCAAGGGGAACACTGGAGAACACTGTGGTCAGAACTCGATGCTTTGGCACACACTGTTCTGTCTAAAATACACCTTGCTCTTCTTGCATAATGAACACCTCTTCCAGGAAACTCTGCTGACCAACCAGGCTAATTGAGATGCTCTTCTCTGTGCTTCCCAGAATCTTGTACAAAATTCCATACCATAATGCATTATAATTACCGGTTTAACTGCTTGTCTCTCCTGAGAGGATGGAAGAATCTTCTGGGGAGAGATGCAAATTCTTACAAGTATACTTATGCCGAGGACCTATTATGGTGCCTCAGCACACAGGAAGCCCTCAATAAACTTTGGTTCCAATCAATTTAATTAATAAGATTATGTTCAGTAAAAATGACTAAGTTGAATTCAGTTAACATTTGAAAGTACCTCTTCCTTGTCCCCACATAGGTATATATAAACATATATGTATGCACATGGATACATGCAGAGTGTACACAGTAATGTACCAGGTTCTGCACTAGGCAATGAGAAAATATCAAAATCAGTTTTCTTTGGACACTATGAAAATGCAACTTGAATAACGCACGTTTGTTGCATAGTTTCTTAACGTCTAAGCAATCCTTAGAGTTCCTTATTACCGGATAGTGATTACAGGATACCATGGCAAGTGAATACAAACTATCTTTTTACTTAGAGGTAAAACTTCCCATGTACATGTACATTCAGATGGATCAACTATCCATAAATTGATCAAGCTTTAAAATGATCTTTTTAAGTGCTTTAACAATAAGAGTTAACAAAGAGACAGTATTTCCAGGGTACACTGACATCTGACTACAGTCATGCACAGGAAAAAAAAAAATTGTTGGAATAAATTGACAATGTTGCCGCTAAATAAAAACAACCTACCTAATTCCTTTTGAAAGGTCATAATCATATAAAAATTGTTTATTTCCACACTTCCGTAAGAATTTGGAAATAACGGAAAGCTAAAACCAAACTGAACACCACAAAAGGATGACACGCTTTCTAAAAATAAGGCATCTGACTCCCCAGTCTCCAAAAATCTGCAACAAGCCTCAATGAGGCAGATTAAGTTTATCCTCTTAGCACCAGTGTGTTCTGCTCCATACACGGGGCTTTTTAAATACCCTTAGAGAGAATATAGACAGCCATGTCTATGAAAGGACCCCCTGGTGTTTCAATAGGATTCAGGAAGAGATGTTATTTTGTTTTTTGTTTCTTTTTTAAATTACAGCAGGCTCCAGTCTCAGCAGTCCAAACAGTATAGATAAAAAAGGAAGTAGGAGGAGGAAAGAACAGACATCTGTAATACAGGACCTAGTCTCAGAGAAGATTAATATGAGCTGATCACAGTGATGGGCAGAAATGTATCTAGATTCCAAGACAAACTAGAAGAGCTACAGAAGAGTTTAGAGGGTAGAGGAAACTAAAGAAGCAAAAAAGATTTGGTGTTATTTTGGCCACTGAACTCAATTACAGAATGAGGAATAAACATAACTTAAATTATTACAGAAAAATTTTATGTAATTATTACATATAATTATAATTATTACAAAAACATTTATAAACAGAATGTTTTTAAGACAAACATTTTCTGATCCTAAATGTCTTTCTCATAAGTGAACTCCACCAAACATACAATCAAATAGGATCAGAAATTCTGTAGTTATAATCAGGGAACTTTGACTTTAAATATAAAGCTTATTAATATTTCAAGTATTTAAACAGCAAACAGTTTTCTATTTTCTAATACTTTCTTATATTCAGTCTCTTCCCAGCTATCTGTAAGGCCTCCTCAGACAGCCATTTTGCTTTTTTGCATTTCTTTTCCATGGGGATTTTCTTGATCCCTGTCTCCTGTACAATGTCACGAACCTCTGTCCATAGTTCATCAGGCATTCTGTCTATCAGGTCTAGTCCCTTAAATCTATTTGTCACTTCCACTGTATACTCATGAGGGATTTGATCTAGGTCATACCTGAATGGTCTAGTGGTTTTCCCTACTTTCTTCAATTTAAGTCTGAATTTGGCAATAAGCAGTTCATGATCTGAGCCACAGTCTGCTCCTGGTCTTGTTTTTGCTGACTGTATAGAGCTTCTCCATCTTTGGCTGCAAAGAATATAATCAATCTGATTTAGGTGTTGACCATCTGGTGATGTCCACGTGTACATCAGAGAAGCGAAAAGCAAAGGAGAAAAGGAAAGATATTCTCATCTGAATGCAGAGTTCAAAAGAATAGCAAGGAGAGATAAGAAAGCCTTCCTCAGCGATCAGTGCAAACAAATAGAGGAAAACAACAGATTGGGAAAGACTAGAGACCTCTTCAAGAAAATTAGAGATACCAAGGGAACATTTCATGCAAAGAGAGGCTCGATAAAGGACAGAAATGGTATGGACCTAACAGAAGCAGAAGATATTAAGAAGAGGTGGCAAGAATACACAGAAGAACTGTACAAAAAAGATCTTCACGACACAGATAATCACGATGGTGTGATCACTCACCTAGAGCCAGACATCCTGGAATGTGAAGTCAAGTGGGCCTTAGAAAGCATCACTACGAACAAAGCTAATGGAGGTGATGGAATTCCAGTTGAGCTATTTCAAATCCTCAAAGGTGATGCTGTGAAAGTGCTGCACTCAATATGCCAGCAAATTTGGAAAACTCAGCAGTGGCCACAGGACTGGAAGAGGTCAGTCTTCGTTCCAATCCCAAAGAAAGGCAATGCCAAAGAATGCTCAAACTACCGCACAATTGCACTCATCTCACATGCTAGTAAAGTAATGCTCAAAATTCTCCAAGCCAGGCTTCAGCAATACGTGAACCGTGAACTTCCAGATGTTCAAGCTGGTTTTAGAAAAGGCAGAGGAACCAGAGATCAAATTGCCAATATCCGCTGGATCATCAAAAAAGCAAGAGAGTTCCGGAAAAACATCTATTTCTGCTTTATTGACTATGCCAAAGCCTTTGACTGTGTGGATCACAATAAACTGTGGAAAATTCTGAAAGAGATGGGAATACCAGATCATCTGACCTGTCTCTTGAGAAACCTGTATGCAGGTCAGGAAGCAACAGTTAGAACTGGACATGGAACAACAGACTGGTTCCAAATAGGAAAAGGAGTACGTCAAGGCTGTATATTGTCACCCTGCTTATTTAACTTATATGCAGAGTACATCATGAGAAACGCTGGGCTGGAAGAAACACAAGCTGGAATCAAGATTGCCAGGAGAAATATCAATAACCTCAGATACGCGGATGACACCATCCTTATGGCAGAAAGTGAAGAAGAACTAAAGAGTCTCTTGATGAAGGTGAAGGAGGAGAGTGAAAAAGTTGGCTTAAAGCTCAACGTTCAGAAAACTAAGATCATGGCATCTGGTCCCATCACTCCATGGGAAATAGATGGGGAAACAGTGGAAACAGTGTCAGACTTTACTTTTTTGGGCTCCAGAATCACTGCTGATGGTGACTGCAGCCATGAAATTAAAAGACGCTTACTACTTGGAAGGAAGGTTATGACCAACCTAGATAGCATGTTTAAAAGTAGAGACATTACTTTGCCAACAAAAGTCCATCTAGTCAAGACTATGGCTTTTCCAGTGGTCATGTATGGATGTGAGAGTTGGACGGTGAAGAAAGCTGAGCGCCGCAGAATTGATGCTTTTGAACTGTGGTGTTGGAGAAGACTCTTGAGAGTTTCTTGGACTGCAAGGAGATCCAATCAATCCATCCTAAAAGAGATCAATCCTGGGTGTTCATTGGAAGGTCTGATGTTGAAGCTGAAGCTCCAATACTTTGGCCACCTCATGCGAAGGGTTGACTCATTGGAAAAGACCCTAATGCTGGGTAGGATTGGGGGCGGGAGGAGAAGGGGACGACAGAGGATGAGATGGTTGGATGGCATCACCGACTCGATGAACATGGGTTTGGGTGGACTCCGGGAGTTGGTGATGGACAGAGAGGCCTGGCGTGCTGCAGTTCATGGGGTCGCAGAGAGTCGGACACGACTGAGCGACTGAACTGAACTGAACTGAACTGATATTCAGTCTGAAGGTGCATCAAGCAGGTATCTTAATACAAATACAACATCATTTGTTCATTCAATCATTCTTTCACTCATCCTTCTTCTAGCAAGTATCTGTTGAGTATTATTATGTGCCAGACACTGTTTCAGATCTAGAGATGAGGTCTCTGCCCTCAAGAAATGTATTCCAGTGAGAGACAATAAAGTGAGATAAAGAATATGTTGTCAAGTAAAAATAACTGCTAATAAAATGTCTGAAAGCAGGAATAAAAGGAACGAGTCATACTGCAGTTGGGAAAGGATGCTGTCATTGTCGACACGGGATAGTGAGGACAACTCAGGATGACATGAAATCTGAATGAATCAAGTAGCAAACCCAGTAGACCAGCGACCTGAAGGAAGAGCGCTTGCAGCAAAAGCACTGCAAGTGCAAAGACCCAGCACAAGCACTTTTACAATTCCCAAGGGAGCACAGAGCTGTCAGTGTGGTTGGGGCACAATGGGTAAGGGATGTGTGCTGGAAAAAAAAAATTGTAAAATGGGAGCCACCGGTGACAGCAGTTGGTGTAAGAGGCTCAAGCTCACTGCGTGGAGCTAAGAGAGTAAATATTACACATCCATAACCTATTAACTATTGTATGTGATGGATATGCAAGCTGGATATTATAATTGCTAGTGAAAGCTCTCAATAACTCCATGTTTTAAGATACTGTCAAACCTATGCTCAAAAATATTCAAAACAGTTTTGGAATCCTCAAATCACTAGATTTGGCATATAAGAAGGGCCAGGACAAGAAGTAACAGAAAATGCCACTGTCCAGTCTTTTTTAAATTGCTTTCTTTCACTGTTTTTTTTTTGAAGAAGGGAATTTATTACAATTGACCAAAATGCATGAAACAAGACTCATGTATTTAAATAGAAATAAGCAAAAAACCCAAGACCAGAAACACATTTATGCTTTCTAGTTGGGAGCACCAAGAGAAAAAGAAAGTGGTATCATCCTTATATATCTGCTCCTTTTTCTTCTTCTTCCCATCCAACAGAGCCTAAACACTATTACTGGGCATAATTCTACTACCCCATCACTGAGCATCACTTAGGCTGACATCCAACAAACCAACAACTGCCACAAACTCGGAGAGTCTTCAAAGATGTTCGACCACTACAATGACTTCAGGAAGAAGGACAGGTAAGAATAAGTAAAATAGAATCCTCTCTTGTGTGGCAGGGGAAAAGAAAGGACAAAGAGGCTTGTGCTCAAAAATCTATTACCCACACACCAAGTAACTATCATGATAAATAAAATAACTGAGGTCAGTTTTACTCTTTTTTACTATAACTGGCAACTGACCAAAAAATGGGCTAGTTAAAATAGTCAAGAAGCATTACTTGTGCCCTTTCCAGGTGTAATATCATAGAGATCAGAAGATATTTATGCTTTCTGCTGAGTAAAACTAAAAAAACGTGGGGGGAAGAGGTGAGTGCTATTTCTATATAATGAAATGTTACAGTACAATTTTAGGACAAAAATATATTTAAACGTTTGGAGGTTGTACGGAGAAGTTGGTGGTTGGGCCTGGAGAAGAAGATGAATCAGAATAGGAAGGTCTGATTTTCATAATCAACTAACTCTTCAATTTAAAATTTCTAAGAACAAAGCACTATAAACATTTGCACATTATATTAATAAAAGTTTTTAATATGTATTATAATAGAATAACATATATGCCAAAGCCTAGCTCTATAGCTTGACCAGTCTATGCTAATCAAAATTATATCCACCAACCATCTGTTTCTGTAGAGGAATGTATAATATCCAGTATGAACTGTGGACTCTGGCCATGTTAATGACAGCAAATAATTTTAATTAAAAAGAAAGATTGTGAGGACTTCCATTTCTACAGACGAAGAATTAACTGTAACAAGAATTGCCTTCATGCTGTAAACAACTAGAAATTTTGACAGAATATATAGAACAACAATCATCAGACAAGGACCAGAAGGCAGTGCAGGACTATGATTTTTGAGAGAAGCACATAAGGTGAGTCCTGTAACTGTTCATCTTACTGCCTGGCGGCATTTTCTAGGCCACAGCACAGAAAAAGAGAAGCAAATAGAGCCTGGTGATCTTGCCAAATTGAGGAGATGGAAACTGGAGTTCAGAGAGCTACCTTTACAGGTGCAAATATTATCAACAAGAAAGAGGTACAGAGATAAGAGTTCCAAAGAATAGCAGATGGCTCCCCTCAAGTTTTTCACTGAGAATGCATGGGAGGAAAAACTAAACCCCAAAGTTGGGTTAAGAATCACAGAAAAGCAGTAAGACAAACAATTCCTTGAAGTCACAAAGGACCAGAAACAGTCTGTTCCTACAAGCCAAAAGGCAGACTTCAGAATACACAAATCACTGGATAGAGTCCTTACAAGGTTAACCACCTTAGGGGTAGAAAAAACATTTGTGTTAAACTAAAAGCTGCTCTATGTGTGTTAGTTGCTCCGTTGTGTCCAACTCTGCGACCCTATGAGCTACAGCCCACCAGGCCCCTCTGTCCATGGGATTCTCCAGGCAAGAATGCTGGAGAGGGTTGCCAGTTCCTTCTCCAGGGGATCGTCCTGACCTAGGGATCAAACCCAGATCTCCCACAATGGAGGCATATTCTCTACTTCCTGAGCCACCAGGGAAGCCCCATAGCTGCTCTGGACCTATACTAGTGGACCTGAAAAAGAGCCTAAAAAAATAAATAAAGCTAATTTCCAACTATTTAAAACAGGACAAAGTCCAAAAAGAACACAACAAAATTCAAAATGATTTTCAAAATGCCTGGCATCGGAACAAAAATGACCAGACATGCATATAACAAAATACTGACTATGTTTATGATGTGGAGAAAAACATTAGTCAAATGAAACAGAGTCACAAATGACAGAGATGACAAAGTTATCAGACGAGGACATTAAAATGGCTACTGTAGATAGCATTCACCTGTTCGAAAAATATGAACATGATGAGAAAATAACCAGAAAAATTTAAAAGACTGTACTGGAACTTCTGGAGATAAAGATCTAGTAACAGACACTCACCAAAATGAAGCAAAGAGGCACAGAGAGCATTGAGAGTGAGCATGCACAGAGCGACAGTAAGCCGGTCAACACACGCACAGCGAGGGTCCCTAAAGGAACAGCGGGACTTGTTTCCAAATCTGATAAAAACTATAAAAGTGTTAGAAACTCAATCAGCCTCAGTAGAATAAAGAACCACACCAAAGGATATTATAAATTAATTGCTTTTTAAAAATAAAGAGGAACTTTCAAAAGCAACTGAGGATGAGGATGACATTATACACAGGCATAGATATAAAAACCACAGAAAGCTTCTTGTTAGAACCATGCAATTCAGAATGTAATGGAGAAACAGCCTCAAAACACTCAAACACTGAACTAGAATTTTGTATTCAAAGAAAATAGAAAAATATTTTTCCAATGATAAATAAACACTTCAGACAAACAAAGCTGAGAAAATTCATTGTAAAGAATATTATGCATATTTAAAGCCTACAGCAACCATGGGCTTCCCTGGTGGCTCAAAC
The DNA here is from genome assembly GCF_054371585.1 of Giraffa tippelskirchi. NCBI lineage: Eukaryota > Metazoa > Chordata > Mammalia > Artiodactyla > Giraffidae > Giraffa > Giraffa tippelskirchi. The sequence goes on from NC_137282.1 coordinate 150,057,622, forward strand.
AGTAAAGAATCTGCCTACAATGTGGAAAAACTGGGTTCAATCCCTGGGTTGGGACAATCTCCTGGAAAAGGGCAAGGTAACTCACCCAGTATTGTTGCCTGGAGATTACCCATGGACAGAGGAGCCTGACAGGCTACAGTCCATGGGGTAGCAAAGAGTCATACATTCCAGGTGGAGCTAATGGTAAACAACCCGCCTGCAAATGCAGGAGACACCAGAGACGTGAACTTGATCCCCAGGTCGGGAAGATCCTCTGGAGAAGGAAACTTGAAAAGTACTAACTAAAACTCAAAAGAAAGAAAGCTTTAGTAACATTAGAAATAAGAACTGACTGAAGAAAATCAAAACACAGTATAGATAACACATGAGATGCATTAAGAGTATAAGCCCACACCATTCAATATGACAGCTACCAGCCACATTTGGCTACTGAATATTTAAAATGTGATTAGTTCAAATTGAGATGTGCAGTAAATACACAGATTCTGAAGACTTAGTATAAAGAAAGACTGTAAAATCTCATTAAGAACTTTTATGTTGATTATAAGTTGAAATTATTATATTTTGGATATATTGGGTTAATTAAAACATTTGATAAAATTTAACCTGTAGTTTTTTCTTTTACTTTTCTTAATGTGACTACTAGAAACTTTTAAATCACATAGTTGGTTCACATTGTATTTGTATTGGACAGCACTGTTTATATAGACTATAAAATTGTCTACAATGCAGAACTAAAAGAACACGAAGTTTCATTCATTAATAAAAACTACTTTCTTCTAAATAATCAAGGGAAACTGAAAAGTTTCAGTTAGATAACAATAGATGTAAGATGCTATCCCCTATACATTTTATACTTCATTTACTTATGTGTTTTTATTTGATTGTGTTGCTATATTTTATTAAAATCTCACAAAATATTAAAGTTAATAAAAATGCCATTAGCAAACTCCCAATTCTACTACAACCATTTTGTGTATTATGTTTAAGTCATCTTTGACATGCACATTTCATATAGTTCACAATATAAAAAAAAGTAGCAAGATTATTATTCTATTTAAAACTATAGTTAAAAATTCCTTGAATACTTAATTTGATACTTTGTATTACTACAAACAGCATTCCCAAACTTTGATACAAAGATCTACCAATTGCCTCTAATTGTAAGCCATTATTTATATCATAATTTAAAAATGAGGAAACATAGAAAATGAGTGAGATAAGTGGCTCACTTATTATTAACCAACATATCAGTTGAGTATAAATCCTTTAAAAAGCTCCTAATTTCCAAGGCTGACATACACAACTTTGCTCCTTTGTGAAAAAATGAAATATCACCCATTCGTGTTTGAAATATCAAACATTCATGTTAACTTAATAATAAGTTTGCCTTCCCTCAATTCCCCTGCATGAAACCATTACAAGGAACTCTCTACCTTCTCTTCCATTCCTGCAGTCAATACATTATTATGATATTTTCTAACTATGCAGAAATGATTTAAAAAGAAATTAGAGTACTTGTGGTAACTGCACTGGCCCAAACTCAGCCAACTTCAGCCAAGTCATTTTGTTAATTTTTTTTTTTTTTTTAATAAGTAGGTTGGTTACGTTTTTTAAATGCTTTAATTTACCTCTATTAAGTCTGCAAAATCTCTTCCAGGAAACCCAATCTCAATATTTCAAATGGGTTTATTTAAATATTCTTTAAAAAATAAAAAACCCTTTGTTGTGTGTGGTGGTGGGGATTTATTCTGTATTCTGAAATTTCCTAGTTCTTTTGTGTTATTTCATGTGACTTCAACTGGCTAAGGATTAAGCTGAGGTCCTAGAGAGGGTCTCTTTCACTCTCTATTTATTCTTAAGATCTCCCAAAGTATCCCTGGTAACTCGGTGAATAGCACAGGAGGGAGGAGCCAGCACAAGGAAACATGGAGAAAAATGTCTAACACACAACAGCTTACTTCTAATTATGTTTATAGTGTATTTTCGCTCTTCCCCACCACCACTGAGGATGAAAACTACAGTAAGACTGAGATTTTCACCTGTTTTCTTCACTAATATATCTCCTGTAATAGACCACTGCCTGAGACTTCATGGGCGTCCAACGTGTATTTGTTGATTTAGTTACTCAGTTAATAAAAGGACAGGACGAGAAAAACACACAAAGTGCTAGAGAAGGAGAAGACGACCCGGGAGAGGGCATGGAGGGCTGAACGGGGAGCCTGCAAACGCAGTGCTCGGATTTCAGCGGCAGGAACAGAAGGAAGTCACAGTATTTGAAGCAGAATACAAAATATAAATATGGGGGGGGGCTGGGAGGAAGTTTCTAGAAGGAGGGGAGATATATACATATATGTGTGTGTGTGTGTGTGTGTGTGTGTGTGTGTGTGTGTATAGTTATGACTGATTTGAGATGCTGTGTGGCAGAAACCAACACAATACTGTAAAGCAATTATCCTTCAATTAAAAACTTTAAAATGAAAAAAAATGCTTTTCTCATTATAGTAGAAAACTGCACAATCAAAAAATACTTAAAATATACTGAACAGTATTTAACAGAAAAAAATCAAAGACTCTAAAATAATCATAATAAATTATTTGAGCTTCAGTTAATACATGTTTTCTATTCAGGCATTAATTTGTCATCTTTCATACATCCAGTCAAGTAAAGGCTAGACATCAAAACAATGAGAAAAAGTTCTCTGAAAAATACTGACAATTGAGATACTTCTTTGAATTAAGTTCATATTTTCCTTTTGAAATGAAGAAAACAGCATTATTTTAATGGGAAAAAAGAGTTCCACTAGAGAATCATTTCGGAGAAGGCAATGGCACCCCATTCCAGTACTCTTGCCTGGAAAATCCCATGGACGGAGGAGCCTGGTGGGCTGCAGTCCATGGGGTCGCTACGAGTCAGACACGACTGAGCGACTTCACTTTCACTTTCATGCATTGGAGAAGGAAATGGCAACCCACTCCAGTATTCTTGCCTGGAGAATCCCAGGGACGGGGGAGCCTGGTGGGCCGCCGTCTATTGGGTCGCACAGAGTCGGACACGACTGAAGTGACTTAGCAGCAGTAGCAGAGAATCATTCAAAGATCATCACTTTATACAGAAGTGCATTTTATTCAGTTCCATAGAACTCCACACATTTGAAATGTCAAAGGTCAAGCCAGAAGATGATAACCCAGAAGCAGTCAGGACAACCAGAGACCTTGGGCTTAAACACCATTCTCCCATAAAAACAATGCAATTCAAGAACCCATTTCCCTTAGCAAAGAGTACAACTTCCTGATTTAAAGTAGCTAATGTTAGGATGCTTCTAAAAATTATCACCTTATTAAAAAAAAAAAATACCATCAAATGAATCGAATTTGAAGAATTTGTCTTCAAATAAAAAGCTTCCCACGTTACATAAAGAAGAAAAATGTTATATACTTATTTGCTATTAGAAGCGAAAAGACTGGCTTCTGAAACAGGTCTTATTACTGCCATTAACATCACAAAGTAGTACTTATTAAGAAGTCACCATTGAGTCCTATGTGATGTTTGCCAGTTTCTTAAGGCACTTATAAACAAAGTGGATGACACGTTTATGAAAGAATTTAAAAGTACATGTAGAGAATATTTTTAATTACATATTTATAAGATATTATCTATCTTGTAAATAATCACAAGGAGTAGGCCAGGGAGATGTGAAAGTGATAATGTCAACATGCAATGGAAAGAATATTCCATGTTTCTGAGGTATTAAACTGAGATACATGTAGGTTCAATCCCTGGGTTGGGAAGATACCCTGGAAGAGGACCTGGCAACCCATTCCGGTATTCTTGCTTGAAGAGTCCCATGGGCAGAGGAGCCTGGCAGGCTACAGTCCATGGGGTTGCAAAGAGTCATACATGACTAAGCAACTAAGCACAGCACAGCACATAACAAAGATAAAATATATTATAGCTATATTTATTATTATATAAGCACTAATACAAAGGAGAATCTAGAGGACAAGAAACTGTGGTGTAAAGGAATCAATTCCATCACTGGGGAGCTGTGGACACTCTCTTCCATAGAGAGGACAGGGGAGGGTCTGGCGTGCAGTAGCAGGAGTCCAATTCCACATCCACATAGGGCGACTTGAACAATTGGAGGAAAAACAGTGGGAAGGACAAGGGGGGAAACTATCTGGCTTTTTATCAAATATATTACAATTCATCTGAAACCACGACTTGCATAATAGTTACCAGAGGAGACCAAAGGTAAAGAATATTTTATAAATTACAAGGCTATTAATAGTCATTAGCAATAAAAAGGGGCTTTCCTCGATGATGGCTCAGCAGGTAAAGAATCTGCCTGCAATGTAAGAGACCTGGATTCAATCCCTGGATCAAGATGATCCCACGGAGGAGGAAATGCCAACCCACACCAGTAAAATTGCCTGGAGAATCCCATGGACAGAGAAGCCTAGTGGGCTACAGTCCATGGGGTCGCCAAGAATCAGACAGAACTTAGTGACCAAACAACAACAACATACAAGAGATATGACTTCATCTTCTGTAAATCAAATATTCATGGGAAATCATTCTCTCAGTTAAATTCCATCCTTATGAGATTTTCCATTTCACATCTTCTAGTTCCATATTTGACTAAAATTCTTTCACACTACGTAGTGACCCTTGGTCTTTTCAAACAATTGTGATCAGCACCACAGTACGCATGATGCTTTGAACATTACCAGTTTCAGCAAATAACAAACCAGCTTTACTATTAAAAGAAATAAAAACGAACAATGAACCTAGATTGCAGAAATCTCTATTGATCACAGAATTGCCGTCAGTGACCCTAACAGCTATTTTATTATAAAAGGCCCTCAAATGAGAAAATATGCAATTTATCTTTATGCAAGAAATGTACCGAATATAGTCTAAGATTCAGTGCTTAAAAATATTCATCCAACTGGGATGATTTCAGATTAAAGAAAATAAGGACTGTGTAATTATATACACTTACCTTGACAAACAGAAAGCAATCTGTGATTAGAACATAGCAATTAGTTACAAAATGCTTCACATGGATTTAATTACCCATCAGTCTACATGTAGCTTAATTACTTTTATCTCATTGCATCAGTAAAAGATTTCTGCCTAAGGCAACTGCCAGTCATATATTTATAAAGGCTTCTAGACTTTACAGTGAATACATTATAACATTCAGTCAAACGTGCTAAAGTTACAGTTGCAGAGACATTCTTAATTTTGAGTCTCTAGTTTTAGTTCAGAAATGTCTCATCACTGTCTTCCAGTCAACTCTCATCCAACTTTCACATGGACACTGTTACCTATTTGGCTGTATAATACTGTTTACTAAAACACAACTTCTGTTTATCCTAAACCTGTAAGAGCCAAAAGGAAAGACCTCTAAAATCAAAACAATTATCTTACTGTCCTGAGGCAAAGGACACTATAGACACTATAGTCTCATGAGTAAGGTAAATACTTAAATTCAGAAAGAAGGTGACTCTTTCAGGGGAGATGAAGATAGTCCTTTCACTCAGTGCTCATCTGCTGAGAAGCTTGGAAAGATGTTGGCTTCATCGGATGGGGATTTCTGTGTGTGGGGCTCAGAATGGGAAGCGCTGTCTTCCACTGCTCTTGCCTTAGGAAGAGGGTTGTGCAATTCAGCCAGCCACAGTTTCATTCCTAAAACCTTTGCTGATTAACTTGGTATCTTTGGGCTAGTTATTTAACTAGGATGTAAGCATAAATAATAACCATCTCATCTAACTGTTCAATTCAATAACAAAAAATATCTAGTAGAGAGTCTGATCCGTAGCAGGGATGTAACAAAAAAAGTTAACACTGTTTCCTGGGAGGGGTCTGTGAGGTTTACATGAATTCATCAGAAAAAGTGGTCTCTTCGGAACTAAGTAGAAAAAGAAAATTCTCCCTCCATTTTTTTTTAAGGGAATATTTTTGGTGTTGGTTAGGAAATTAGATTCTTTGAGAAGTGGGAGTTTTCAAAGCTCTGGAATCTGGTGTTACGGAATTCTGGCCTCACCCTATTTAGAACCTTTGAAGAAATGACCATCTGTTAAGGAAGGCACATCTTTGGGCCAGAAGGCATATGGACATCTAGTAAGGCTTTCTTTAGGGCTCACAAGTCACTAAGTATCCCTCTGTAATTTCTGTTTTACTCAAACCAGAGTTGCTTCTGCTTAAATACATACAAAATCAACAAGAAAAGAGATTAAGTGCTACTGTGCTTAAGAATAACTTACAAAGCATCTTAAAAATTCAAGCAGAGTGGGTAAAATTCTACCGAAGTACATCTAGGTGATGTCGATCTAAGTCTAGGTATTCTGTTGATATTGATAACCACACCTAGAGAAACACCTGGGGCTAGGCTTCATGGGAATATACAGCAACAGCAATTAAATATATTATCAAAATTCTTAAAAAAAAAATCTTTTCAAGACTTTTAAAATTCCCTCCCTGCAATCAGTTAACACACTATGATTTCATACTTCCCAATTATTGATCCCGAAAAGGATTCTAGGCTCTCGATTCTTAGCAAGAGTTTGCAAATAGTTCTTGTGTCACCATGATGAACAGGTTTCCCACTACAGTTAAAAGAAACACAGAATGGACAGAGGTAAGACAATGGCCAGAGTTTACGGTTAGGTGTGAGAGCTAAAATACAGAATAAGATCTCAGTGTTTTGAGATGCATATTAAATATGTAAAGATAACCTATACTGTAAAATCAATCCCCTGAAGATCTTAGGGAGGTTTACTCCTTTGCTTGTAAACCTCAAAGTAAGTAGTACAGAGTAGTTGCTCAAAAAGCACCTGGAAGTTCTTACAGTGTGTGTTTCATTCACTTAGGTGCTCTCAGCTCTTCATACAATGACCATAGCACATAATAACTACTTAACTAATATTTGCTAATGGAAGAAAAGCAATGGGGCAGAAGGCAGGGAAATGATTCAAATATTTAACCTTTGTGGAAAGGATGCATTTGTTTTTAATAATAAAATTTTCCAATATTTCTGTAGTTAGGAAACAATTTTTTAGAAAGTGTTCTGAAGATATTAGATCCCACAGAGACAAATAACCACCACACACTAAAACAAAACAAACAAACCCCCCCCATCTGTACTTCAATCCTTTTGTGTAGCTTGTCCAATAGTACAGAAATAGAAAATAGTTTTTCTATTTTCTAAATAGAAAACCCAAAAATAGAAAAATTGTTTTGTTTGGAGAAAGAACATGTTCTTTTTCTTTTTTAATTTTTACTTGTATTGTAGCATAGTTGATTAACAATGCTGTGTTAGTTTCAGGTGTAGACAGAAGTGACTCAGTTATACATATGATGTATCTATTCATTTTCAAATTCTTTTCCAATTTAGGTTATTACAGATTATTGAGCAAGGTTGCTTGTGCTATACAGTGTAGGTCCTTGCTGACTGTAAGTTCTAATTATAGCAGTGTATACATGTCAATCCCAAACTCTCAACCTCCCCTTCCTCCCCACGCTTCCCTCCTGGTAACCATAAGTTCGTTCTCTGAGTCTGTTTCTACTTTGTAAATAAGTTCTCTTTTTTTTAGATTCCACATACAAGTGACATCATATGATATTTGTAAGAAAGACCAGGTTCTAGTGCCCCAGGATGGCCTCTTACTAGTCAGTGACAATGACCACGTTAAAATCTTCTGTATTGTTTGTAAAGTGGGCACAGCAACGTTGAACTGTGACAATTCAATGATGGCAAATTTTCCAGTAAAGAACTCAGCACAGGACCTAAAGCCAGCAAGGCCAACTACTTTGTATGGTTACTCCTCTAAATTGAAGAGGCTTCAAAGATGAACTATCACTAGAAACACACACACAAATATACATCCCTGGGTATCAGTACAGCACAGATGCTCACGTTACAGGAGCTTTTGAGTCAGCCTGGTTTAGAATTCTGGCTCTACCATTTGCCACCTGGGTAGGAGACGCAGGTTCGACCCTGGGTTGGGAAGATTCCCTGGAGAAGGAAATGGCAACCCACTCCAGTATTCTTGCTTGGAGAATCCCATGGACAAGGAGGAGCCTGGTGGGCTACAGTCGACGGGGTCACAAAGGAGTTGGACATGACTTAGCAACTAAGCAACAAGAAAGCCTTGGGTAAAGTCAACTCCATAACTCAGAGCACAAGTTTCCTCAGGTGTGAGATGAAGATAATTATACCCACACCTCACAGGGGAGACATAAAGATAAACGAAATAATCCATACAAAGCAATTCCCACGCTGGCTGCCACAGACTATACAACAAATACTAGAAACGTTACTATTATGTGAAATACCAAAGTAACAACAAGGCGGTCTGGGTCCATTTCAGGTCTCAATGCAGGTTTTGTTTGCTGGATCAGGGGCCATTGCCTTTGGAAACTGGAAATGACAATATGTTTACGAAGGCATTTGAGTTACTCTGAATTTCCATTTGGAGAAGAAAACTACTTATTTGACAGTCGAGTTACAATAAAAAGGATAACTGTGGCACAGTCTGTTCAGATCTATATGCAGAAATGGCCCCATTTGCAAACGGGAACTACCCAAGCACAGAAATAGAGCTTGATGCTGGGCTTTAAAAACAATAAAGTTAATTAAAAGAAAAAAAAAAACTTTTTATAGAGTTCAAAAACAAGTTAATTTTTCTCAAATTCACATTTATAGTGTTAACAGTCAAGGAGTTAAGAAAGCAATGAAATAAGTGCTTAGAACCACTTCAACTGACTTCTCTTAAATAGCTTTCATTAGTTTGGTTTGAGTCTGCTTTGTAGCACATGAAGTGCTCTTAAAATTAGATTTGTTGTTTTAATGCAGCTTTTCTTGGCACTTTTTGGTCAAGAAAGAAGTCCAGAAATTACTGACACTTTTGATCTGGAAAATCCAAACCAACTTGATAAATTTTTTTGAAAATGAACTTTATGAAGACAAGTTAAAATTAGAGAAGAAAAAGAAAATACAGTTTTAGAATATTTAAACAAGTACTTACATCATAAGCCAGGAGCCGACACCTTTTTTTTTTTTTTTTTAATAAAACTGCACTAAATCTCTAGCCTTTCTTCCTTGTATATTTTCTGGTCCAAATGGGATGGGAAACCTTGACGTGAGTTAGTCCTTGAATGATGTGCGGGAAGGGGCCATCAGCAGCCCACCTGCCCATGGAGAAGAACACAGGCACCAGTGACCACTGAGGTTGACAGGGGTAGATTTTCAGGGCTGGTGTGAGACAGCAAAAATTAAAAATAATAAATCTAGCCCATGCCCTGCCTGCTACAAATCAAACCCCCAAAACCCTATTTTGATGATTATGAATGTTAAAGAAAGGCCAAATACAAAGCAAAAATCACTGCTGCTGACATCAAAATACACAGAAAGACTATTAAAAAACAGGATTAAGATTAAACAGGAAACATCCAATCTGCTATCATTCCTTCCTTGTGAGTAGCTGCCCTTTTCAGAACATCCTCATCCCATTGTCTTCTTGACTCTATCTTACTTTCCCTACTGTGGCTCTGGATAGAGTCCATCTCTGCTCCATCTTCTCCTACACTGTGCTGCACTGGTAACTAGTACCCTTGCCCTCAAGTTAGCCTTTAATACCAGAAAGAATGCATAATATCTCTATGTGTCCTCTCCCCAAGAAGACCAGGAGTATCCCCAAAGAAAAGCCAGCAAATGAGTGGTTGCATGTATTAAAACCATATGTTGTCACCATCCTCACAGGAAGGCCATCTCACTAAGCTGGGGCCTTTAAGTGAGGATCTTTCCAGGGTCTACTGGGAATCCTCCTTATTATCTGGGAACTAGCAAGATTTAGTCAATAAATGTCAGAAGAAGCTAAATTTCCACTGTATAAGGTTAAAATTAGGAAGGGGAGGAGGCCTTACTTTCTCTTACAAAATGGAATCAATACTGGCTGTCTTCTGCAAATAATAACTTCAAGCTCAGATGCAACTCAAAAGAGTATCATAGAAGTATTATAAGTATATATAATAATTATAAGTATTATAAGTCCAGGTCTCTAGCTCATATGTATTGTGGGTTGAATAGATTTTTGTATGGAAAAGGTCCATAATTTTTTTCAATTTTTTTCAATTCCAGGTTTTGCACATCTAACTTTTAAAAGAATAGGGAAATCTCAGGAACAGTCTATGGTGGGAGAAAGGGTTTTAAATGAAGCTCTTTCAATACTGTTTACCTTTAAATAAGTCACTTGACTTTGCTGGACCTTACTTTCTTCATCTGGAGAATAAGGAGATTAAAATAGGCTATTTAGCTCAAATCTTCTGGGTTAGAGATTGCCTTTGACACGGTGGAAGTTATGGATCCCTTTCCAGAAATAAGCCACATACAATATTTAGCTTGATCTTTCAGGGGATTCAAAGATGCCTGAAAGCACATGTGTGGAAGAATTCTTCAATTATATTTTTAAAATGTGATGCTAGAGACCATACACAGAATAAACCATTAAAAAAATTAAGATATACAATTTTTACCACTAGAAAATCAGCTGCCTAACATTCACACTAAATAACTAACTGTCAAGCAATTACTTGAAAGATATAAATTTAAAAGAACTGTGAAATTACCAGACTGTCCATGGTACCCACAAACACTCATACTTTCTGCTAGTTGTAAAATAATCACTTTATCAACCAAGGATGTCCACTAATGATTGGGAAGTGACTTAAGTAGAATAAAGGTCATAATTTCTCTCCAACTAGAAACTTTCAAAGCTCTCACCAAATATTAATGAAGTAGTTGGATGAACTAAAATAAGTTTTGTTCAGAAACAGTCATTACCCTTTTGCATCAAACGCAGGCTGTTCACTTAGAGAAAGAGTGGTTAAGAAGATAGCATCTCAATTAACAACAGTCAAATGAGACAGTTAATAAAAAACCTTCTAAGAGTTTCATAAAAATTCACAGAATTAGTTTTTATATTCAGCAAAGCTCTTATTAAAGCGAACAAATTTTATCATGACTATTAAAGACAGTAATGTAATTAAATATAGATAGTTCTTGCAAGTTTAACCTAGAATATATCATTCTCAAAGGGAAAAAAAAATATGTGTTATTCCTGGTTGAGTTATTGGATGGTTTCCAATAAATAACCATCATTCCAGGCTTATCAGCTACCAAAGCAAATAGAAAATAGTAAAGCAAAAAGGCACATCCCTCCTTCAGGAAACCAAGGACGTGACTCCTAGAGTATCCTTTAAGTTGTAGAATTCTAGAGTTTTGACATATATTCTTGTCCAACATAGGTCAAAAATTTGATTTTCCACTTATCTTTGTTACTGTGGATAAAAATCAATGAAAAAGTAATATTAATGCAAAATAGGTGTACTCCTATTGAATTATTAATAGGCAATACAACTGTAAATGTTTTTGTTCATCATTCTTCACTGCCCTTGCAAACAATTTCAAAATGGAAGGTGCTGAAGCATGAAGACTGTTTGCAGCCATTGCTTTTTGAAATCACAGTGCTGGGAATTGGTGGAATTCTAGCTTCCTTGGGTTATTATCAGACATTGTGAACTTTTCTTTGAAAGCAAACTATAAATTCACAAGGGGGTCCCTTGCCTTCAATCAAGGAAATGTTTAAAACAACCCCCATCTGCCATTTTAATGTATTCTTCTCAAAGACTGCCATAAATATTTAATACAAGAAAGGCACTGTTTAAACACAATGAATAGCTTATGAAATTAAAGTTGGCTGACAGATTACACTATGTACATAATACACTGTAAATAATGACAAAGAAAATACAAGCCACATTACTAACCTTCTCTTGCTTCTCTTGACATTTCTTAAGGAATACGCAAAAGACACTTCAATATGAAGGTCAGTTTAATTGACATCAAAGAGTGACGAACTCTATAGAATCATTCATTCTATTCTTGACTGTATATAACACTGATATATCACCTCATGGAACAGATACCACACGCGTTTTTCCATTTCTCAAGAAGTCTCACGTAGCCTGCTAACCACTTTCATGAACGAGAACTAGGAAGGGTACTGTATACCTAGTCCTTAGTTTCTCGGCTTCAAACGGGAATCGATACCTAACATCAGACCTTCCTATGGAAGACATTCAATATTTATGAAATGAGTACACAGTTATTACCAGGTGCAATTATGTACTATACTCAAAATTCCTAAGAATAGGTTCCTCTTTTTCTTTCTGGTACTAATACAACGACCAACCTGCTTCCACTCTCACTGATACTCATTTATTCTTACTCTCTGTTCACAGAAATGGGGGACAGCTGGTACCTCTTTTTTTATCTCAATCACTTGATTCTTCTGTTTAAATCAAACCATTTCAATTTTTAAAAATTTTTCTCAGAAGTCTCTTTTTCTAACCCATTTTCCCTGAATTTCCCCAGAGACTAACAGAAGAATTATTTCTCAATACTTATATATCAATAGTTTACCCCCAAAGTAATATTAACTCTTATAAGAACAACATATCCTCGACATAATCTAAATGAGCTGCCCAGACCCCTCCCCCCAATCCCCCAGCACCCCAAGCAGGGTGAGTGCTAAACCTCAATTCTTTATAGAAACAATTTTACAGTTCAACATACTAATACACTTATTGATGTTTTAGACCAAATCTTCTACAGTTGATTCAGAGTCTTCCATTCTGTTAACACCATCAGTTTCTCCCATATGGATGTCATGCACCAATACCTTCTATATGCTTTTAATTCTATTTACTAAATAAAGTGCAATAATGTTCCAGGCTAATGATATCATCTCTAGGAAACCATCCACAGGCTAAATATTAATAGAGCATTGTAGAGTATCTTTTAATATGTGATTTCAATTACATTCACATTAATATGTGAGTTCAATTCCTAACATTCTTATGGGAAATATATACTGGAACTTGTCAAAATTTTCACTGATGTCTGGATAATTAACATTAATTTCCTTCCACATTTTCAGTTGGGCCATCACTATCATAAAACCGATAAAATTAATTGGAAGTATTCTTCAAAATACCATAGTACTTACCAACCCATATCACCAGCTTAATACTAGAACCTCAAAATTGGTTGAGGCTCTAGTATCTTTACAATTCTTATTTATTGATATGTTTCCTTAAAAGACAATTACTATATATAATGGAATGTAAGACACCAACAATATAAAATACACTGTTTTTGTTATATTTCAATTGTGTATCAGTAAAGCTGGGAAAAAAAAAAATACACTTTGTAAAATGTGATTCTAAGGAAAAAAACTATCATAAACTGTTTCCAAATAATTACAAAATTTCCTGTTATAAAATATATTTTTATTTATATGTAAAATGATATACAAATGCATCCTCACTTCAAAGGAAAAACCAATATACCCTAAAATTTACTCAACAGGGTATTGTGGATTTTTGCTCTTGCAACACTATTTTCTATAGTAAGTACATCTGAGAATGTCACTAATGCAGTATTTATAATGTAAGCTAGAGAGTTAAGTATCTAACAAGTCGGTGTGCTAATAGTCAATTTTCTCTATTAGAATTTTGAACACCTTAAGTACCTAAGTTTATACGTTCATGCTTTTCCCCTCTAAATACCTTTTAAAATCACAGTAGCATTTTTATAAGCTCTACTTTGCATAATAGAACATTTTTAAGTCAAATACCACCCCACCTAATAAATACTCTGGTGCCTAATGCTTAAGACCTATACCTTAAAATAAGTTATGCTATCCATTATTTTTGATATATCAGCTCAAATGTATACAGATGCAGCTGAACTTACAAACCATTTGATAAATGATGGAAATTTCTGTGCATTATCTAGACTTACTGAAATAACCTACTTTTGTAATGAACAAAAGCTTCCGAAGGGATAGTTATTGGTTGAACAAAGTCAAGCCATAAAATTCAACTCCCGTTTCTCTGTTCTCACCCAGTCTTCAGTCAGATCTTGCAAACTGCAGACTATTTTCCTGGGTGGAAAAGCTTGGAGCTGACTGACTCAAACAATTAAAGAATAATATTGAATGCAATGCACAGGGAAATGAAGGAACCCTCAGTTTAACCTCGCCACTTTTTCACTATAGCAGTTTGCCTGTCATCCTTCACAAAACAGTACATACACACACATGACCAGATGTTACTAGATTATTATATAAGACTGAAAATCTTCATGTTCATACTGTCCCCTCTCTCTGACTCAGGTATTTCTCATGTGAGATCACCGTTGTGTTAAATTCTTCCTTCACCCCTACTCAGACATCCCAGAAATAAGAATACTGAAGAGGGTCAAGAAAGAAAAAGTCCAAAACCACAATTTCTTCATAGCTGAAAACACACAAAAAAATTTACAGTGCTTCCTTTTATGTCTGTATTTTGAGTATGTGATTCATTATGGAACATGAAGCAGATCCTTTGAATGTTGATGGGGTGATGATCTATTCAAATATGAAGTTTGTTCTCCAAATAGCACAGGAGGATTGACAAAAGTTTGATGTGATTCTTCTCTCTGCATTGGCTCAGAATGCATGCCCTTATCGCAAAACCAGGTTGAACTTTGTTCAAATATCCTGTTAGATTTTATTTAAAATATCCTATGCTTTTAAGTACTACAGCTCTGGAAAATCTATCTGAGGTACTTCATTCACAGTTAACAGCATACAAGTAATATATTAAGGCTTCTAAAGTAAGTGCAAATCAGGCCTGGCATCTCCCAGGATAAGAGGAAACGTTTGACTTATTTTTCCTTCTTAGAACAAGAAAATAGTGGAGGTATCTGCAGTTGTTGAGAAACAAGTCAGAGGGTTTACATTCTCAACACAGCAATCTCAACTCATTTTACTGTTTTGGACATGCGTGAAGAATGGAAACTAGGCAAAGTGAAGCTGGAATCTATGAGGAGTTACTTCAACAGGGAGTGAAATGAAGTCATTCTCAGTAGTCACTGCCGGTTGTTACAAGATAGTAACTTGTGACATCGAGACACAGATCTGGTCCACAGAGTAAGGACAACTTTTCTCTGAATATAAAAGCTAGGATGAGCCACAGGGCCACTATACTTAACACTCTTTGAGATCAGGTTCAGGGTTAAGCAACAAGTAAAAATTCCTAAGAAAAGCACCTTTGTCTCCTTTTGTTTAATTTAAAATTACTCTGAGAACTTCCCTAGCAGTCCAGTGGGTAAGACCCCGCGCTCCTGCTGCAGGGGGCACAGATTCCATTCATGGTCTGGGAGGATCCTGCCTGCTGCATAGCGTGGCCAAAAACAAACAAACAAAACATTACTCTGAAACATCAACTTTAAACAGACCTGGAGAGCTATGAGCAAGTCACTTAAGCTCTCTGAGCCTTATATTCTTGATATTAATATGATAGGGATAACAACTTGTCTTGCTGGGTGTTGTTTAGAGAGCATTTATGTAAAACACATAACACAGAAACTGGATCCAATCACCACTAAATAAATGGAAGCTATTTTTATTATTACCAGTATGTTTAATATGAAAATTTTAAGAAGGAAACCTTCAGTTGTATAGGTATGAGAAGGACGTTAAGATAACCATCTGAATCTCAAGGAAGAGAGGCACTTAGCATTTGGTACGTATTATTAAAATATCATGACCTCCTGATTGTCATAGTCCCAAATTAAGAGTTAGTATTCATTTTAAGTAAAACTCACAATATTGGGATAAATCTACTAAACTAAGAGTATCCAAATGATAAAGTCACAGGTCCACAATTTTTGAAGGGTTATTTTCATTGTAAGTGCTTTCTTGGGCATACTGTTCACTAAAAATTGAAAAATTAGCATCATTATTTGAAAATCAACTAAACAGAAGTGTGGATGGTAAGACATAATCCTAAAGATAAAAATAATTTAGGCTTAGTCACTTCTGTATATAGTAGACAAAGAACCCAATTCTTTGAAACTTTTTAAGACTTAATATCTTGGAAATATGACAAAGAAAAGTCAGAATCAAAATTTGGTATTGAAATCTAAAATTGTCTAAAACCAATATAAAAATTTTCATACATTGGAGAAGGAAATGGCAACCCACTCCAGTGTTCTTGCCTGGAGAATCCCAGGGACAGGGGAGCCTGGTGGGCTGCCGTCTATGGGGTCGCACAGAGTCGGACACGACTGGAGCGATTTAGCAACAGTAGCAGCAATATAAAAATTACCCATATTTCAACATGCCTATCAAGCATGAATCTAACATATTCTATTCACTTTACTGCCTTTGATATCTACTGTCACCTCATGTTGGAGTTGTCTTTTCCCAGAGTGAACTCAAACCTTTACCTTGAATCCAGGCATCACTTCTCATCGACAGGCCTACCGTTCTAGGTCTACTCCTAAAAACGGTATCATTCTTCAAGTTCTAAGCCTAGACCCTGCATTCTGCCTTTACCTGTCACTGAAATACAGGCATGCTAAGTTTAGTCTGGCACCCTAATGAGATGCTTCACAGTGTTAATTGAGAACTGATACTATTCAAGTTCTTAGTTGTAAGTAACAGCAGCTGATTTCTGAATAACTGTAGAAAAAGGGAGTTTATTAACAGGATACCGAGAATGAGGCTCAGTACTAAGCTTCCGGGAACAACATATGACACAATACAAAACAGGCTGAAGGAGAACGTCAGTGCTTCTGCTGCACCAAGAATCCAAGCCTGAAAACATGGCCACCCCCAAGAGCAGGCAGCTGCTCCACCCCTCTGGCTAGCAAAAATGGGTTACAGGTGGAGCCTCTATCCTCAAGTTGCTCACTTCGGAATTTAGATTTCTTGGCGGAATCTAGGTCATGCTCTAGTGCTCTAGGGCACAGGAGGTTGGTTTTCTGGGCTCCATCCTGGGGAAGTGGTTCTCCAAGGTTGGAAACATCCCAGATTACACCCAAGAAAGTTCAAAAGGTACTGGGTGGCCAGCAAGCACAATTAATGCCAACAGGATGAAGTTATAAATTGCTAAGACCAAATAAACAGCCTCACAAAGAAGAAAGTGAATAGCTTTCCTCCCTACATTGTGGAAAAGAGAATGTTTTAAAACAAATAATTATATCAAATACAGCAAACAAATATGGTCTGGCTCAAGCAGTATCTTCAAGCATGATTTAAGTCCATTATAAACAGAGAAGAAGAAAATCTGCAGCGTTTCTGTCTGCTGTCAACATTTCCAATACATATTAGTCACCCTCCCCCTTTTCAAATTGTATAGGCACAGCTGATGCTTCACGCCCTTTACTGGTTTACGTCACCCTTGGTGAATTCTGTTTCCTTTAATCCTCCTTTTCCTCTTTCCTTTTGCCTTTTACCTTTAGTAACTCACTGACGACTGACATACTAGTTTTTGCTAAGTTCTCACAGAAAACCACTTTCATCATTAAACACGTGGAGCCACCTCTGTTACATGAACACTTTGTTCTGACTCACAAAGTGAAGGATTTCAGGATAAGATAGGGACAAAACTGCTACTGGTCAATCCTAGAGGGTAGGATCGTCCAGGAAAGCCAAGTGCCGGTGGCATTCTTGCTCACCTCAGCATCATGCATGGATAAACACAACAAAGATGGGTGGATCTCTGTTTCTTAATCCACCGTAAGACAGCATCATTTTATGGAGCCTCCCACGTGAAAACTGTATTTAAGGATAAGAATATAAGAGAGTAAATAGACTGAGAAGTAGATGCAAGAGGATTATCACCTCCAGGCTGAAGTCCTAAAACAAACACTGCATTTACAGTGGGCCTTCACTGCATCTGTGGACTCCGCATCCTGGAATTCAATCGATCACTGGTCAAAACCAATCTACCATTGGTTGAATCAGTGAATGCAGAACCATGGATACAGAAGGCCAACTGTACTGTGCAACTTTATATAAGGGACTTGGGCAATCTAGATTTTTGTGTCTCCAAAAGTCCTGGAATCCCTTCCTGCAGTCAAGTAGAATGACTGTATAAGCCTTAAAAATAATTAGAAGCACACACAAAACTTCACAGTACTTATATGTGGGCAGAATTATAGAATGAACATGACTTACTCTTCTCTGTCGCTTTTCTCTGATATGCAAGAAAGACCATGTGTCACAATTCTCCCACTAGGGCAAAAAGGCAGATTTGTTTACTGAGTAAATAGTTCCCAAATCTAACTAACCTACAACACTATCTTCTAGCAAAATACAAGATTCTTATGATTTTCATTTTCCTTTTCTAAATTACATTAGAAAATACTTTTAACAGAGAAAGTTTTGTGTGAAACATGGACTTTTTAAAAGTGAGAGGCCTCACACAAGGCAATGTGGAAAGTGAGATCCGCAGAAATTTCCCTGAGTTAAAGTTGATTCTCAGATCAACTGTTTGACCGTGTGTGCCTCCAACTTAATCCTGCTTGCTGAGCTATCCGGTTTTTCACAAGGTGCCTCTGATTTCACTTCTGATTACCTGCCTCATTCAGCTATTCCTAATTAGATCACCGCATTCCTCATGTATCTAGACTCCTGAATGCCTTACCCCTGGTAAGGAACCGAAGGCCAAAGTAACACACCACTTCCCTGATAAAACTATTCCTCAGCAGAATCGAGGAGACCAGCTTCACCTCACGAGAAGGTGAAGCTGGTCTCGGGGTTGATGCCAGAACCCAATCCAGGAAAGTCTGCTCCTTCCCCACCCAGACAGGGAGTCAAACAGGTTCCACTGAACTCCGCTTTAGATGAGGGAAAAACAAACAAATAGCAGCTAAAGAGAAGCTGGGGGTGGTTGGAGGGAAAAGAACACGGGAAATTTTTATGAATTTGAATCAAACAATAATAACAACAATAAAATCACCCAGTAGTTCCCTGGTAAAAATCAAGAATAGAAACAGGGGTTTCTTCATATGCTTTCACTCCAAACAAAATGACAGTGGATCATGGGAACATCAATCACTGAGTGGTTAAAAAAAAAAAAAACAACAAGAACTATCAAACTATTGGGTGGTCCTTCTCAGAGGAAAGTTGTCAGATCCATCTGACTTTGATCTCTCATTCACAGAAATAGCCTGGAGAAACTTCTCCACCCCATAAAAATAATAAATCTCAGAAGCCACACACTCTGCGTGCCAGAAAGCACCTCTGGTGGGAAATCCTCCTTTCCAATGTTACTAGACAAACATTACCTGTTAAAAAGCTGGACTAGACACATTTCAGTGAAAACTCAGAGGAATAAATCTGCACCACAAATCTCAGATCCTGGGGAAGGCACAGGAGGAAGAAGACAGAAGTAAAATCTTAACATTTCCCTCATCAGAAAGATTTTATTGACAGCAATCCTATAGCGAAACTGCTGAGCATTAATAGGAATTTAAAACCCAGAAATTAAATTTGACAACATCTATTCTGGTCTAAAGGCAAAACAGAAAACTTTACTTTTATCACATTCTTCTAATTCTTGGTAAAAACTCATGAACAAAGGCATTGTGGGTGATCTTGCCCACATCAAAGATTACTGATTCATGTGTATGTATGCAAAATGAAAATCTGAAGCAAAATACATACTTCTAGGGCAAAAAAAAAAATCCAACTAAATAAACAACCTATTTTTCTCTCATCTATTCCTTTACAGAACTACACAACTGGTGAGTGTCTTTCTTGTCTAGAAGTAGTACAGAATAGAGCTTGGAACCAGGGGACTGGAACTTGATTCCTGGCTCCTCCTCTTGGAGGAGTACTACTTGCCTGGGCCCAAACCCTTCATCTTCCTCAGCTTTGATTTTCATCCATAAAATGAAGTTAATGAACAGTCCCTAAACACTGGTTATCCTGAAGATTAAATAGATAATGTATATGAAGTGTTTGGCATAAGACAGTCACTCAACAAAGGTTGTTACCTTTTACTTTACTGGCAATAAATATGATTCCTTGTTTATACGTTAATAAATGTTGGTAAATATGAAACACTGTGATCAGTGGCTTGCTGTGTAAGCTGGTATAAGTCATTTAACTACTTTCTGCTTCAGCTCTCACATTTGTAAAATGGAGATCATGCTAGTTGTCAAGCCCACATTCCACAGATTTTCCACACCAAAGCGAGAAAAAAAGCTCATCAGCCCAATTTTTGTACCGCATGTTTATTAGCTTGCTAGGGTTGCCCTAACAAAGCACCATAAGCTGAGTGCCTTAAACAGCAGAAATTCCTACTCTGGAGGCTCGAGTCTAAGACTACCGAGTTGGAACAGCTGATTCCTTACAATGGCTGAATCTGACCCCGGTCTCCTAGCCTCCTGGGGTTTCCGGCCATCTTTGGTGCTCTCTGGCATCACCCTCATAGCTGTCTTCATCTTCACATTGCATGCTCCCTATGTGAGTGCCTGTCAACGAGATTTCCCCTTCTGATAAGGACACCAGTCATATTGGGCTAAGGCCCATCTTAATGACTTCGTTTAAACTTGATTATCTCTGTAACAACACTATCACCAAATAAGGTGAGGAACTGGGGCTTAGGACTTCAACATATGAATCTGGGGGAGGGGACACATTGAGGGTTTGAAGAGGCACCTCCATTGTATGTCCGAGAGACTTCTCACTCTGGCTAGAATTTATCTGGCCCCCAGGCTATATAAGTTCAAACAGGTGCATCTACAGTAGAGATCTGTTTTTTCCCCAAAGGTAGGATTGCCAGATAAAACACCAAGTTAAATTTTAACTTCAGATATACAATGAATAATTTGGGGCATAAATATGTTACATGAGTCTCTGGCATTTCTCTTTGCTAAAGCTGGCATCCTACCCACATATGGATTTGCTAGTGCAGTGCCACACTGAGGTCAAGGTCGGGCAGCACTGCCTAAACCCGAAGAAGCCCCTGAGGTACTTGTTACACATGTGCATTCCCAGGCTCCACCCAGAATCACAGGAGCAGACCCTCCATGGGAAAAGGCTAGAAAACTAGAAGCTTAACCAGTAGCCAAGATGATTCCTACCAAAGACATCTGGGAAACAGTGGGCTAGCTGAGGACAAAGAACAGCTGTTAGAATAAGAGCAAAGAAGAATGATCACGTGAAAACATCTAGAAATAAAACAGTTGAGAATAACAAGCCTTTCCTCATTTAAAGCATGAGAATAGAGGAAAGAGGACTTGATAACCACAAATAATTAATGCTTATCTTCTGGGGAGATGGGGTTGGGTGTGATGACTGTATGAGTTACTCTGTTCCCCACTGGGCTCAATCCACCAGGTTCAAGCTGTAAACTCAGGCTGCTCCACCCACCAAGGGCCCCTCCTGGTGGAAACGAGCACTTGCTGTCTACCTCTCTGGGCACCACAGCTTTGCGCTGCCTGAGGCCTGCCCAGCAGTCTGTTCTTCCTGCCTCCTGAGTCTCAGCCTCCTTCTCATGAGGGCATCATTTTTCTCCCTGTCAGTGGAGAATAAGGGAAGAGTTGCACCTAGTTGGTGGGTGGTCTGGGTGCAGCTCAACGTACTAATGTATGTTTCAAACACTGGAAAACAAAACAAAACCAGGGCAAATGCCACGTGAAAATAAAATCTGTGTTTTAAGTTGATTTTAAATGAAGCACCTAAAGCATTTAGATAAATCTTATTGACTGCCTATGCAGTAATAGTCTAGATGTGACTAGTGGCCTTTTAAGCAAAGTATCAATGGTTTACAAAACTAAATCATAGTGAATGAGTCAAGACTTGTTGGATTAATTCTAAGAGGTGCTGATCCGTGACATATTCTTGGGAAAATCTGAACTATTTTTGTTCCTTCATCAATTCTGATTGCCTAACCTCAATTTTCTTCTTGTATGAGATATTTAGAAAGATTTCTCAGCCCTGTGTAATTTGAACTCTGTCTTAGAGAGGCATAAATTCAACAAGACCATTGTATGTATCGCATCATACACACAAATCACAGACAGAAAAGCATACATGGTTTTATCACATGACTGGTTATTTTAGCTTTTGGGTTTTAACATATAGGCTTGATCTTTTATTGAATATAGTTTTGTATATGAGGAAAGAAGACAGCACCAAAGAGGAAACAACCAGAAAATCTGACAAATCATTAGAACAGATCAATGCCTAGTGCTCCTTCAGATGTACTGTAGCAACAGTGCAAACAAGGGTATAATTTCTATGATGAAAATGAATAATTTTCTTATTATTAAAGCTAACCCAGTACTTTTACTGAAAATACAGGTGAAGAATCCTCTTAGAACAACCAAGAAAGATGAATCCTTAAATTTTAATAAAAATATGCTGTCATATTACAATTGCTTGAAGACAGACTTCACTGGAGTGAGACTTACTATGTATTGCACACGGTCTATCCATTAAAAGGTTGTTATTTCAAATAAAAATGTTTGTAAGTTAACCTTTTGTCGATTGGAGGGAACTTTTCCCCTGAAGACAGTAATATTTGAAGATTGTATACTGCTTCTTAGTTTTCACATACATTATTTCTTTTAATCTCCATAAATAAAGAAGGTAAAGATGAAAAACATTAAATATTTATGCCAAGTCACATAGCTGGTTTATAACACAGCTACTATTAAAATCGAGAGAGAGTCATGCCCGGCCCAGTGTGTCTTTTTATTTGTCTACCAATGAAGATTCAGGAAGGAATTCATTGTATTCAATTAAATTTGAACTCATAATTCCTATCAGTTTTAATCAACACTAAATATTTTCAAGCAATTACACTTAGGCCCATCTAAACCTAATAAACATAGGCAGTATGTAATTTTAATAAGTTGACCTTACGTATTCAAGACTTTTGTTTTCTAGTGAAAAATACATTAACATTTCTTTTATCTCCATTCGCTAATTCTGTCATTTAAAGTGGCTGAAAGCAAACATTAACTTTCAGGAGCCCTGTTGCTCAGATTCTGCACTGTGGCTGTCTGTTTCTACTCTGCTCTGTCCTGAGTGAAAGCTCCCCAAGGAGGAGCTCACATCAGGTTTGGAAGCCAAAGTGAGGCAGCAGCCACAACTCTGAATGAAACTCATTGTAATTAGGAGTGCTGACAGCACAGAAATGCCAGCAGATTCGAACTTCTCATTCTCCTCCGTTTGGTTTCCAGCACGTGTTTCCGAGCTGACCCTGTGGATCAGCAGCAGCCTGAGGCCCATGGCCAATCCCCTGCCCAGACGTGCATCCTCAGTTCCTGCCCCACTGTGGAAGCTCCACCTCCTATCAATTCAGTTCAGTTCAGTCGCTCAGTTGTGTCCGACTTTTTGCGACCCCATGGACTGCAGCACGCCAGACTTCCCTATCCATCACCAACTCCCAGAGTTTGTTCAAACTCATGTCCATCTAGTCGGTGATGCCATCCAACCATCTCATTCTCTGTCATCCCCTTCTCCTCCTGCCTTCAATCTTTCCCAGCATCAGGGTCTTTTCCATTGAGTCAGTTCTTCACATCAGGTGGCCAAAGTATTGGAGCTTCAGCTTAGCATCAGTCCTTCCAATGAATATTCAGTACTCTTTTCCTTCAATATTGACTGGTTTGACCTCCTTGCAGTACAAGGGACTCTCAAGAGTCTTCTCCAACAGCACAGTTCAAAAGCACCAAGTCTTCAGTGCTCAGTCTTCCTTATGGTCCAACTCTCACATCCATACATGACTACTGGAAAAACCATAGCTGTGAATAGATGGACCTTTGTTGACAAAGTAATATCTCTGCTTTTTAATATGCTATCTAGGTTGGTCATAGTTTTTCCATGGAGCAAGTGTCTTAATTTCATGGCTGCAGTCACCATCTGCAGTCATTTTGGAGCCCAAGAAAATAAAGTCTCTCACTGTTTCCATTGTTTCCCCATCTATTTGCCTCGAAGTGATGGGACTGGTTGCCATGATCTTCATTTTCTGAATGTTGAGTTTTAAGTCAGCTTTTTCACTCTCCTCTTTCACTTTCATCAAGAGGCTCTTAAGTCCCTCATTCACTTTCTGCCATAAAGGTGGAATCATCTGCATATCTGAGGTTACTGATATTTCTCCCAGAAATCTTGATTCCAGTTTCTTATTCCATAACTCCTAATGGCCCTGCTTCCCCTGACAGACCTAACTGATCCATATACCTCCTAGACCACAGTGGTGAAAGGATCAGCTAACGGTTGTTATTTGTTTCCCTAATGACTAGTTTTTCTTCATAGTCACTTTTGAGACTACAATTTCTAATCCTAAAAGAATTTATGTCTACCATGATAGAACAGAGCAAGCCCAGCAAGTCCAGGACTACATACAGATTTGAGTTTTATTTACTCCTTAGGGTTGGTTATTCACACCTCCAAATTTTTTGTTTATTTTTAAACACTTTCTATTTAAAAATAGCATGTTTGTTGCCAGAATTCTTTTGTCTTCTCAGTTACTATATGCACTACATAGAAAATACAACTGTGACTGAACAATCAAACTGAAGCATGCAGGAGCAGAAAATCATCTAGTCTTTTCCAATAAATATATAAGGGCATGTAAGAGCAGCAAAGCTAAGAGAGGGAACATCAAGATTGATCTCTGCAGACTTCTAAAATGATGCATATTACTAATGCTCAATTACAAAGTCTCAAAGGAACTTGGGCTGAGACAAGTAATGAACATACATTTACCAATTCCAGCATTACTTTATTCAAGAACACATCTCCAAATAATGATGCCTGGGAAGATTAAAGGAGCTAGTGTTTCAAAGACTAACATCCTCAGAAAAGCTTTGATATCAAAATTAAGATATTCAGCATTAAAGGTGTGTGTGTGTGTGTGTGTGTGCGTGTAAAGGGCACGGGGGAAGGGAAGACTGCAGTTAAGCTTGGTTGTTCAGATATAGAAATTAGGCATAGACGATTTGTAAGCAGGACTGGCAAATAAACATTAAAAATAGTCTGGCTTTTCTGTCCACAACTTCCAACTTGCCCATTTTCCCTCAAAAATGACCACTTACACTAATGCTGAAGCTCCAATACTTTGGCCACCTGATGCGAAGAACTGACTCATTGGAAAAGACCCTGATGCTGGGAAAGACTGAAGGCAGGAGGAGAAGGGGACGACAGAGGATGAGATGGTTGGATGGCATCACCAACTAGATGGACATGAGTTTGAGTAAGCTTCGGGAGTTGGAGATGGACAGAGAAGCCTGGCGTGCTGCAGTCCATGGGGTCGCAAAGAGTCAGACACAACTGAGCGACTTCACTCACTCATGCCATCTTAAATCATTTCTTTTAGCGATTCTCAAATTCAGATCTCCAGCTCAGACTCTTTTTCTCAAACTTCAGATATAGCTATGTATTTAACCACCTCCTTGATCATCCCGTTTTGACAGCTCACAGTTATTTCAAAATAGCATGCCCCACATGGACTTCCAGATCTTGAGACAAATTCGTGCCTTTTCTGGTCCTTCTCATTCAGTACATTATATCACAACTATAAACCTGGGAAATATTAGCACCTCCTTTCCTTCTTCCTCACACCTTACATCTAAATTCTGCTTACTTGACCCAGCCAACCTGGCAGGCAAGGGGTGTGTGTGTGTGTGTGTGTGTGTGTGTGTGTGTGTGTGTGTGTGTGTGTGTGTGTGTGTGTGTGGCAAGGGGTGTGTGTGTGTGTGTGTGTGTGTGTGTGTGTGTGTGTGTGGCAAGGGGTGTGTGTGTGTGTGTGTGTGTGTGTGTGTGTGGCAAGGGGTGTGTGTGTGTGTGTGTGTGTGTGTGTGTGTGTGTGTGTGTGTGTGTGTGTGTGTTTTCAATCTGTCCATTTCTTCCCATCTGTCCATTTCTTCCCATCTGCACTGCCAGGGCACTAGGTCAAACCACCAGGTGATTTCATCAAACAGCCTCTTATCTGGTCCCTCTACTTCAATTCTGGACCCCTAAAACTTGTTCTCTACACTGCAGTTACTGATCTTTTATGAATGCAAATCAGATGATGTCACCTCACATCCTCAGAATTTTTGCTATGACTTCTTTCCATTGTTCTTAAATACAGTTCAAACCTATAATCTGGCCATTTACAAAGGCAAAACTAATGAATGTATTAGAAGTCAGGGAAGCAGTTACTCTGGGATGACTGGGAGATGAGAAACTGATTTCTGAGTTGCTGGGAATGTTCTGGTTCTTAATCTGGGTGCTAGTAGATGTTACATTTTTTGGTTTCAGTTTCCAAAAATCAAACTGTACACTTAAGATTCATATAATGTTTTGTATATATGTTATACCTGAATAGTGATATTAAGCAAAATTCAAAAGAAAAAAAACAGACTCTGCAAATACAGGTAAGAGTCACAAATAAAGTCTCCACCTTTTTAACTGTATATCACCAATAGACTTGACATACACCTGACTCTCAGACCACAGAACTGGGAGTGGAATAGAAGAAGAAGGATTCTAGGATACTACGTTTTGCTGTGCTGAGTTCACTACAACTAGTTATATAATCATATAACATGAGCAAGTCACTTAGCCCCTTTTGCTCTCAATTTCCATACAAATAAAATATGGAATTTAATAAGATGACACCCAAAATACTCATTAGCAGTAAAATATTTTATATAGGGGGAACCTCTGGAAGTCATCAATCTTAGCAATAAGCTAGTTTGCTGCTGCTGCTGCTAAGTCACTTCAGTCGTGTCCGACTCTGTGCGACCCCATAGACGGCAGCCCACCAGGCTCCCCCATCCCTGGGATTCTCCAGACAAGAACACTGGAGTGGGTTGCCATTTCCTTCTCCAGTGCATGAAAGTGAAAAGTGAAAGTGAAGTCACTCAGTTGTGTCAGACTCTTAGTGACCCCGTGGACTGCAGCCTACCAGGCTCCTCCGTCCATGGGATTTTCCAGACAAGACTACTGGAGTGGGGAAGCTAGTTTGAACAAACATAAATTAGGAGGGAAATGTTTTGCAAAAAGCTCCATCATAAGATTAAGAACAGAATCTCACTGTTTGAGAATGAGATAATATATATGATTGACTTCACAGAACATTATTTTATTCAATAATTTTCATGGTGGTAGTATTTAAATATTGGTCCATTTATCAGTACTCTCAATGAGTATTCCTAATCCTACTGAATTCATCATATTTAGAAAACAGAATTGGCTTTCTGTTAGATTTCAGATGCCAAAAAAATAGCCATTAGTCAAGAGCAGGCCACTTTAGAATAATGATAGCATTCCTATAAAAATGAGTTCACTTCTGAGAAGAAGCTAAAGAAAACTAAGCATGAAGCCACTCTTTGCATGACAGTCACATTTAGTGAGTCTGCTCCAGTCATTAAGGTCTACCCTATCTAAATATCTCATCAGAATCCCCCAACTAGAGAGGGCTACAAATTGATCAGGAACAAAAAGAGAGACAAAAGGAGGGGTGGGGCAGAAAGACTGCATCTCTTAGGACCAAGAGAAGATCTAGAGGTATGGAGAGAGACACACAGGACAGGACAGTGTATGCTGAGATATGCAGAGGCAAATGAAACAAAACTCAGACCAAGCAATAACAGTAAAAAAGAGCCCAAGGAGTCCCCCATTACAGTACCCAGCTGTTATAAACTGTCACAAGCTGAAATATAGCCAAGAGTCACTGGGATAGCCCTCTCTACCCAGGAGTGAATGAGTAAAAGTCTGTTGATTAACAAGACTATACCCTGAAGAATAACTACATTTTTCATCAACTTTCTATAGATTTA
The DNA here is from genome assembly GCF_054371585.1 of Giraffa tippelskirchi. NCBI lineage: Eukaryota > Metazoa > Chordata > Mammalia > Artiodactyla > Giraffidae > Giraffa > Giraffa tippelskirchi. Next base: position 150,085,308 of record NC_137282.1, read on the forward strand.
GAAACTTAATTTCATCAATTCATGAGACCTTGACTGAGTCATTCATATAATCCAATCTTAAACAGATTGATTCATTAGTTGTGAAGCCATTTAACTGAAAAAAAAAAAAGAATAAATAAATGACACAAAAATCACAGCTGCCATATATCCTCCTACTTTCTGTGCAGCATTAAAACCATTAAGTGCTTTAGCTATGTATTTTTAATTACTTTATAGCGGGGGGGTGATTCACATTAATTGTGGGAAAAAAGATTTTGCACACTCACTGTATAAATTCTATATAATATAAAGTAAAAATAAGTTCCATTACTGAGAGATAACTACTTATTTCAATCCTCATCCACCCTTTATATCTCAGTTGTTTTTGGTCTAAGAAGGTCATCTTTTCCATAAAGATAACCATGTCTCTAGCAGAACACTCGTTGTTGAACACATTAAGATAATAACTGTCTAGGACAATTCTGAATCTACATTAGTAGCATAGGAGTCCTGGAAACAATAAAACTTAACAATTAGTTTCCAAATTATTAGGTACATTTAGCCAAGACTGCCACACTTCTCAACGCTCTACCTGGCAGCTCTTCATTTAAATGTTTCATACAGAAATTCTTTTAAAATTCAGTTTGAACAACAGAAGTTTCAAGTCCTTTTCATTTACTGTTGGAGACAGCAGGTCTAAGTAAAAAATAATTTCTGAGATCATCCTCTGAACTCAAGAACATTTTAACCCAATTGAGTTCTATGAACTACTGGGTTCCAAGGCCACAGGTCTCTTTGAGAAGACAGATTTATTTTGAGAAAGGCAGGGAGAGAAGAGGGATGGAGTTTCATCCTGGTGGTCCCTGCTGCACCCCCCACCTAACCTGTAACATCTAGCAGTCTCATTCTCAAACAGTGGGGTGTAGAAACCTAATCAACACTGAACTGTTAACTGAAAAATGAAAGAACCACATTAATTTGATGAGTTCACAAATTAAACGCAACTATACATACTTATTTTCTAAACCAAAAAACCCAATCCTGGCTTTCATTATTGGTTTAAAATATTCTTTACCTTTTTATTTCCATTCTCAGATGAGCAGAAAACACTCATATAAGCAATTTCCAAAATATGCATTTTTATATCAACTGGACGTAGGTGGCTCAGTGAGTAAAGAATCTGCTCACAATGCAGGAGATACAGGAAAGGGGGTTCGATCCCCAGGTAGCAAAGATCCCCTGGAGAAGGAAATAGCAACCTATTCCAGTATTCTTGCTTGAAGAATTCCAAGGACAGAGGAGCCTCATGGGCTACAATCCATGGGGTCGCAAGAGTCAGGCATAACTGAGCACACATACACAGAGGACATAATATATATGTCTTACTTAATATGCTTTTACCAAGACTTTGCTATCCATCCTCCTGAATCTCATTTCTAAATTTCATAAAGTGATTTCAAAAGAAAAAAAGCCATTTCCAAATGCCGATCTCTTAATTTTTATCTGTCAGTGTTCCCTTTTAGCCTATTTCCAGAATGCTAAGTTATTTCTGACACGCTGCTGTGGAGCATGGGAAATCAGACTTTGAGCTTATTCAAAAGGGGAAAAGAAAAACTGAGAAACAGAATTTTAAGGAGTGATTAAGAAACATGCATATTTCTACTGGGTAATCACGCACCTGAGTGTGGTTTGGACACAGCGGTGCTCGCACTAGGGCAGATTATCACAGGAAGCCATTCCCGTTCTTTCTGGGAATGATTATAAACAGTGGAAGTTAAACAAAGCTAAAGAGACACGAGACTTAGCTGACCTTCTCACAACAGCCAGTGTTAGATGTAACCTGCAAATTCTGAAATCTCCTAATGGAAATTATCAACACAATGATGGTAAATACCTACTGAATATGTATCTGTCAGCTTACATCATTTTTCTGACAGAAATGTTAGATTCTGAATTCTAAAAAAAGAATTGTATGGATGTGGGGAAACAGAAATACTTATATGCTTCTGGAAGGATTATATGAGAGCAGTGACATAATATCCAATAAAGCTGAAAATAAATACATCCATTAACTCAAGATTTCACTTAGAGGTAATGTACCCTGAAGCAACTACCACACATGTATGCAGGGAAATAAGCATAAGGATGTTCATTGTGATTTCATTATTTGTAATTGTGGTCTAGTTGCTAAGTCATGTCTGACTCTTGCAATCCCATGGACTGTAGCCTGCCAGGCTCCTCTGTCCATAGGATTCTCCAGGTGAGAATACTGGAGTGGGTTGCCATTTCCTTCTCCAGAGGATCTTCCCAACCCAGAAAGAATCCAAATGTTCATCACCAAATAAATGAATAAACTGTAAACTCATAAAATGAAATACTATAGAGCTGTTAAAATGAGTGAAACAGATAAATGGACCAACATGGATAGCCCTGTAAAAGAACATGTTGAGTGAAAAGCTAAAAAATATTTTAGAGTATGAAACCATTTTTCAATGTTATAAACTTACAAAACATACACACATGATAAATACCAAATTCATGACAGCAGTTACTTTTGGTAGAAAAGTAGGAGAATAAAACCTGGTGGGAGATGATAGGGTATTTCAACTTTATAATATTTTATTTCTTAAAAAAAAAAAAAAAAAGAGCATGTGACAATACCAACATCTGTTCATTCTCTTTGAAAAATTCAGTTTTTGCTATAATAGCTATGTATCTCATGCGTTATTTTTGTTTGTCAAAACTAAAGTTAGAAAGTACATAGCTTAGCGAAAAATAAAAATAATGGTTATCTCTAAAAATCTGTGTTCAGCTCTATAAATGTAGGGTCACTTATTATACCTGAAACACTCAAACATGAAATAAAAGACCTTCTTCCAACTTCCCCAAATGGAAAAATCTCTTATTTAGAAGAGCAGCCTTTACAAACAAGATTATCATTCAAAATTATTTTTACAATAGCTTAAATTTAAGGCTTTTAAAAAATTTAAGGTGTTAATGTGCTTTCTCCTTGATACCACTTGAAGAATTATTTCCTATATGATTGAAAATACAGCAAAAATAGCGCACAATGCAAGATCAGAGGTTAATTCTCCCAAGTTCTAACACTAGTAAATTTATTACTGTCGATTTATTAAGACCATATGAATGGTATGGTAAAAAATAAAAGGATTTTTGTTGAATATGTATTCTAATTTACAATGTTTGACTCAAAAAATAGTTAAGCTGAATTTTTAAAGAACCAGACAGTTGAGGTCAATAATACACTGAATTGAAAACTGTGGAGAGTTTTCAAAACTGTGGAGACTGACTCCAAAATGACATTTTTAATATTTATTTGTACTTATTTGGCTGTGCCAGGTCTTAGTTGTGGCATGTGGTCTCAGTTCTCTGACCAGGGATCCAATCCGGGTCCCCTGCATTGGGAGCACAGAGTCTTGGACCAGCCATTGGACCACCAGGAAAGTTCCCAAAATGACATTTTTAGATACTAAGTATGAAGCCAATAAGCAAATGAACTACCAGTATCCTTGGCAGTAATTCCATTCTTGCTTTGATTAAAATGGGCTCAGTACACAATTATATGTCAAAAAGCTTGCAACATTTTTTTATGTATTTATATTTCATTTATAATCACACCACTTGAATGCTTGAGCAAGGTCTGTTTTGTTAGCATGAAATAACGTTAATTTCTAAAAATGTTCAAAGTTATATACCCAATCTCTTTGTTCACACACTACTATACTACTACTCCTACTCACTTCACCATCACCACCACCACGATTATTACCATCATCACCATCACTTAAGCACCTATTCAAGCCCAAATCCTGCCAAGCCCTTTGCATACATTTTTTCATTTGATTCCCACTGCAACTCATGAAGTTAGTTCTGTCATTTTCCTCACTTTATAGATAAGTAACTGAGGATAATTATGTTAGATAAGTTATTTAAAGTCATGGAGACTCAACAAATAGGAGAAGAGAGACTCATTTAACTGTGGAAGTAGATTACTTAACCATTATACATTCTATACTCTACCAGACAGAAAACCTTGAAAACTGTATAGATAAGTGCAACTCTGTCTACAAATAAAAATCATGTAATGAAACAAATACACCTTAAAATTTACATTTAGTTTCCTGCTGAGTCAGGCCCTCCCCACTCAAACAATCCAGCCTTAACACATCATGTAACATGCCTTCATGCACACAGGCTAAGGCACTTAAGTCGTGTCTGACTCTCTATGACTCCATGGACTGCAGCCCTCCGGGCTCTTCTGTCCATGGGATTCTCCAGGCAAGAATCCTGGAGTGGGTTGTCATGCCCTTCTCCGGCGGGGGAATCTTCCTGACCCAGGGATCAATCCTGTGCTCTTATATCTCCTGCATTGGCAGGCAGGTTCTTTAGCATTAGAAACATCTCTGCACTTTACTGCAATTATTAAACACTTGCTACAGGCCTGAGATCTAAAATGAATATGCCAAGAACCATTAAGCCATACAGCGGGAGGGCAGGTGCACAGAACCCTACTATCCTGTGGCTCTGAGGCAAGGAAAAGGCCAGCAAACGCCTCATGAAAGTAGGCTCTAAACTGCATTCGGGGCAGGTAGTGGAATGAAACACGATTACTTGACTCCAATCAAAATCCCAAAGAATTTAGTACCTTAGTCAGATGTCCTAATGTGTTTCTTCTGTGACGCCAAGTTAAAGCTATCAGCTATTAAAAATGAGGCTGTAAAGAGAGCTGCCTATTTGATATCATTCCAGGCCCACCACCTACAGAGTAATGCTGTTCTGCTTTCCACAGCTGTTTCTCCTTACCTGAGGTGAGGCAGGTGCAGGACAAAAGAAGCCAAGGACTCTGCACCTGCTCCCTCAAATACAGCTCAGGTAAAGCAGGTAGCCTGACCTTTGTGAGCCCATCCCCAGGAGCAGATGTTCGGTAGAGACCAGGAGGTTCTCATGCACTTGACTTTGCCTCAGTTGAATTCATTTAATTTAACCAATCTGATCAGACTCTACTGACAGATGCTGAGGGGAACTGCTTCTTAAAGGCTTGGTGTATCTCGAAAGATCTTGTCAGAAAATACTGGAACAAAATCTCAGCAGTTCAAAGTACAAGTGGATAGTTACTATAAGGTAAATGAAAACTCCTGATAAAGAATCCATTTTAGAGTAAGAACTGCTTCATTAATTCTGGAGGTTGATGCAGATAAAGAATGAGTATAAGCACGTATTTCATTTTAACATATTATAGTGAAAAATTGCAAACATATATACAAGTAGATAGCATAGTATAATGAACTCTCATATACTTACCAATCAGCTTCAACAAATAGAACCCATAGAGACCCAGGGCCATCCATTCATACACGCCCTCCTTTCTAACCCCTCCCAGAGATTTTTGTGGCAAATTGCAGATATATCACTTCACTACAGATATTTCATCACCACATTTAAAAAATTTTTAAATATTTAACTCATCAGTATTCAATTTTATAAGTGTCCATCTTTTAAAAGTTCATTTGAATAAGGATCTATACCCCACAATTTTCTTTTAAAATCCTTTCATCTATATGGTTCCCCTTCCATCTCTCTTCCTAGCACTCTTTTTTTTGATGAAGACACATGTCTTTGATCCCATAAACATCCTCAGTCTGGAGTTTATTGACTGCATCGCTCAAGTACAGTTTCCCAGGTCCCCATGTCTTCGGCGTTGCCTTCATCAAATTTGAGTTCAACTTTTAGGTACCGATTCTTCATGGGGGTGGTGTGGAAACACTTATTTTAACAGAGATACACAATAAGCAAAAGTCACAAAATGCTAAAGTAGAGGAGAGATACAAAACCAGAGCAGCTCTAAGGAAGCTACAGAACGAAAGAGTTGAGGAGAAAACTCCCTGGAGATTAGACTAAAGGCCCTAGTGGTAAAGAACCCACCTGCCAATGCAGGAGACATAAGAGACTCGGATTTGACTTCTGGGTTGAGAAGATCCCCTGGAGAAGGGCATTCCAGTATGCTTGACTGGAAAATCCCAGGGACAGAGGAGTTGGTGGGCTACAATCCATGGGGCCACAAAGAGTTGGACATGACTTAGTGACTAAACAGTAATAGCTAAAAAGAAAAACAGGCAACCATCAGGAAAAGTGGATAAGCCCCATATGCATACAAGAAAAGAGCAGGAAGGTCAGCAAAGGGTGAGACAGCACAGGAGTGGAGGATGAGTGACACCCCCTGCCGTGATCCAGCCACCACGGGAAGCACTGTGAACTCAAGGTAAGGACAGGCTGCAACACACCCACCATCCTGTTGCTAGTAAGTGATCAGCCACAGCTCAAGCCAAAGCCTTCCAACCCCTATGGGGTTCAAGGTCAAGAGTGCTAGAGAGTCAGTAAGGAGATAATAGAGGAAGGATACAGGCACTGGATCATCATCCTACCTCATCACACTCGTGGAGAAAGGTTCCTTCCAACCTTCAAAAGAAGATATTCTCGGGACTTCCCTGGTGGTCCAGTGGCTAAGACTCAGTTCCCACTGTAAGGGGGCCAGGTTCAATCCCTGGTCAGGGAACTAGATCCCACATGTGGAGACTAGGAGTTCGCATGCCCCAATGAAGATGGAAGATGCCACGATGTGCCAAAACTAAGATCCAGGGTAGCCAAATAAATAAGTATTTTTAAAAAAATTTTTTAAAGGTTTAAAAAAATTTTTTTTCTAAAGAGTTTCTTTCCACAACCTATTTTTGTGGCCAAGCAAAGTGCTAGGTAAGGGATGGGATCTACAGCCAGAATATCTAGTTTTAAAGCCTGACCCTGTCACTTTCTATCCTTGTGCTGCTGCTGCTGCTAAGTTGTTTCAGTCGTGTCCGACCAAGGGCAAATTAAATATTAGTCCTCTCTGGGACTATTTCCTCATTTGTAATATGAGATAATAATAAACCTTCTTCTTGTGTGGAGGATTAAACAAGGCAATAAAAACAAGGCATTCCAAAGAGTGACTGGACTACATTAACAGTGCCATATTCAATAATATTATTGTATAATTATTATTGTCCTACTGAATAATTAAGCTATTATTGGTCACCACTAAAGAATTACGAGAGTACTTCATGTCTGATGTTTTTACGTACAATCTGAAAGCAGTGTCTCCCAAACAATTTGACGTGAACTGCCTTATGTACTTGTTCAAAAGACACGTACCATGATTCCCATCCACACTGGGGCAGAATGTCCAGGAGGGGAGTGTAGAAAATTTACTCTGAACCCACACTCCAGGTGATTCTTATTTTAAGCAATGTTAAGAAACACTTGGAGAAGAAAATCGCAACTCACTCCAGTATTCTTGCCTGGAACATCACATGGAAAGAGGAGCCTGGCAGGCTACAGGCCAACGGGCTGCAAAGAGTTGGAAATGACTGAGCGACTGCGCACAAAGAAATTAGGAGGGAAAAATCTGGGTGTCACCAGAAGGTTCTTTGCCATCAGACTGAAATTCCAAGGGGCACAAACAGAAAAGATGATTTTATACATACTCTGTTATCCTGGAAAACGTATCGAATTATCTACTGCACACTTTCCTCCGCTTTCATTGTTGAGCACTTTTTTTTTTAACAACTGCACACAGTGTTCAAATCTGGGCCTCGACGACTTTATCACTAGACAGGAAGTTCTTGAGAAAGGAAAGCTTCCATAAACAGCATTTGTGCATCCTGCTCAGACGCTACAAATTGATAATTAAGCAGTCAGGAACACCAAGATGTAGCTTAGAGTGTTCGTTTTTAAGATGGTGAGTGCATTGTAAAATAGCAGGCTCTCGCTGCCCAAGGCCAGCGAGAACAGCCCCATAAGACATGCAGTTGTTCTATGCTACTGAGCGACTGACTTCGAAGCTTAGAATTATTCTCCTCTTACAGAAGGAACTAGACTTTTTTTTCATTTGAGGCAAAATTTACATAAAAGGAAATGCACAGATCTTAAGCGAGTTTTGACAAATATACACACTTGTGGAACCCAAACTCCTCTCAAGAAGCCATCAGCACTCCTCTGGAAAGTGATCCCCACGCATCTGATCAATCAACCTCCACTACCTCCTCCCGTGCCACATCCCAGAGGAAACAACACACTGAACATTTTCCCACCGCAAGTTAGTTTCACTTGTTCTACAGACTCATGTAAATGGAAAACATACCTTGAGTACTTTTTGGGTAGTGCTTCTTTGGCTTAGCACGTTTTGAGACAAATCCGTTTTTGCTTCAATCAGTGGTTTCTTTTAATCTATAAATAATACTTTCCTGTGTGAATAAACTATCCTTTGTTTATTCATTTTCAACTGATGGACACATGAGATGTTTCCAATTTTTTTTGGCTACTGTCAACAAAATGGCTATGAACATTCCTGTACAAATCTTTTCTGACCATTTGCTTTTCCTTGTTTTCAGTAAATGAGTAGACTATCTGGATCATTAGAAAAGTGTACATTCACTTTTGGGCTTCCCTGATAGCTCAGTTGGTAAAGAATCACCTGCAATGCAAGAGACCCCGGCTGGATTCCTGCGTCAGGAAGATCCGCTGGAGAAGGGATAGGCTACCCACTCCAGTATTCTGACCTGGAGAATTCCATGGGCTATATATAGTCCATGAGGTTGCAAAGAGTTGGACACAACTGAGAGACTTTCACTTTCACTTTTAGAAGAAACTGTAAGACCTTTTCCTAAGTGGTTCAGTTCAGTTCAGTCGCTCAGTCATGTCTGACTCTTTGCGACCCCATGAGCTGCAGCACGCCAGGCCTCCCTGTCCAACATCAACCCCTGGAGCCTACCGAAACTCATGTCCATTGAGTCGGTGATACCATCCAACCATTTCATCCTCTGTTGTTTCCTTCTCCTCCTGCCCTCAATCTTTCCCAGCATCAGGGTCTTTTCAAATGAGTCAGTTCTTCGCATCAGGTGGCCAAAATACTGGAGTGTCAGCTTCAACATCAGACCTTTCAATGAACACACAGGACTGATCTCCTTTAGGATGGACTGGTTGGATCTCCTTGCAGTCCAAGGGACTCTCAAGAGTCTTCTCCAACACCACAGTTCAAAAGCATCAATTCTTCAGCGCTCAGCTTTCTTTATAGTCCAACTCTCACATTCATACATGACTACTGACGGACCTTTGTTGGCAAAGTAATGTCTCTGCTTTTTAATATGCTGTCTAGGTTGGTCGTAACTTTCCTTCCAAGAAGTAAGCATCTTTTAATTTCATGGCTGCAATCACCATCTGCAGTGATCTTGGAACTCCAAAAAATAAAGTCAGCTACTGTTTTCACGTCTATTTGCCATGAAGTGATGGGACCGGATGCCATGATCTTAGTTTTCTGAATATTGAGCTTTAAGCCAACTTTTTCACTCTCCGCTTTCACTTTCATCGAGGCTCTTTAGTTCTTCTTCACTTTCTGCCATAAGGGTGGTGTCATCTGCATATCTAAGGTTGTTGATATTTCTCCCGGCAATCTTGATTCCAGCTTGTGCTTCTTCCAGCCCAGCGTTTCTCATGATGTACTCTGCATATCAGTTAAATAAGCAGGGTGAAAAATATACAGCCTTGACGTACTCCTTTTCCTATTTGGAACCAGTCTGTTGTTCCACGTCCAGTTCTAACTGTTGCTTCCTGACCTGCATACAGGTTTCTCAAGAGGCAGGTCAGGTGGTCTGGTAGTCTGGAAACCACCTAAGTGGTTAGAAACTTCAATTTCCAACAACAATGAGTGAAATTCCAGTCACTCAACATCCTTGCCAACATTTAGTGTTGTCGACATTTTAAATTTTGATTATATTGAATGTACACCAGTGGTGGTGTACACTGCAGACGAGATGGTTGGATGGCATCACCAACTCAGGGAAGCCTGGCGTGCTGCAGTCCATGGGGTCGCAAAGAGTTGGACACAACTGAGGGACTGAACTGAAAATTTTGCTAGTGGAAAGGAGTGGGTTTCCAGATGTTAGCTAGGAACCAAGAGCAGCAAGATTGAATGTCCTTCTTACCTGTTACCTAATGAGCTTTTCCCTGTTTCCCCGAATACTTTCATCTCCAGCACCCCTTTCTGTGCTAACCTCCCCTGCCCTCATTCCTACATAGAGCAGCTTTGCACTGTTGTCCTGCACTCATTCAATTGTTGAGTAAGTCAATGAACCTTTGAAGCCAACCATAATAACCCTATGTTTTTTTTTTTAAATAAATTTATTTATTTTAGTTGTTTTTAAATAAACCGCTCTCATCAGAGATCATTCCAGTACTAAGGGAACAGAGAAGTATTTACAATGTTAAGGCTGATGGTCAGCTGGGCTTTCTTCCCATATCTTTGGACCCAGAAAGCCCATTAGTACCACTGACAAAGCTGAACTGGCAGAGAACACTTTAGAAGTGAGAGGAAAGTGCAGTTAAGAATCTCCATTTAGTTTTAAAGTACAGTTTTGGTACACCTTGGTTAAGAGGAACAGAATACACCTCTTGACTTAAAACAGGTCATATATGCTTCAAAAAGCTCTCAATAAATAGTATTTCCTGTCCATTATGTACAAGGTTTTTGAATAGTTCTTATGTCGTTTAATCTTCAAAACAATTTTTTTGGGTAATTATTATTCCTGCTTTTAGAGATGAAAAGCCTGAGATTCCAAGATACAGGAAGCAAAAATGTATGTCCTGGTGTCAGGCTTACTGCTATCTCTGCGTGGTGTTTTAAAATTAATTTAAGCTTCATTCTCCTTTTTATCAGCTAATTCCTTCTTATCCTTGCTGAATTTCTACACTTTTTGCCCTTGACCTCCTCTAATTATTCTTACCTCTCTCGTTTTAGAAGTCATCCCTGACTCCCTGGACTTCGGGTCCTTGTCTGTGCAACTATCCCTGCTATTAGCTGCCTGCATGCTGTAGTGATATTTAGCGAGAGAATCCAACCCATTAAAACCAAACAGTTGACCATGTTTCTTAAACAGAGGCTTTTCCTCACTGTCAATTAAAAGGGTTACCATGGCTATTCATTTCTCAATTACAGGCAGAATTGTGGTGCTAACTATCCTCTCACTATTCCCAGCCTTCCTTCAATTTCTGTCTTACTGTGTTTTACATCTGCTTGCTTCTTTCTTCTTCCATCTCAAGCCTCCTTGGCTGTTATGAGCAGGGATGTCTGCCATGTTCTTGCCATTGTTTTCCAGTGTTTGGTTCACCAAGAGAGTCATTTTAATTTTCTCAGAGGTTGTGACTTTAATAATTCGATTATTATTTTTTTTATTTTTATAAATAAATTCCATGTCTTCAACATAACAGGCAGAGAAGCACTCAGGAATATTTTATTATATTGGAATTGTTGTAAGTAATTTCCTTACGCAAAGAAGTTTTGCCAAGGGCTCCATACTATTTAGAATGGGAACGTGAGGTAAGGATAAGAAGTTCTACATATTTTGTTATGGGCTTCCCGCCACCTCCCCCCCAATCAGAGAAATGAAATTCTTTCAGTTTTTACAATATTTTAATGTGAAATATGTAAATTTAAGTTTACATTACATCTTTAATGTAAAAGATGCTATGTCATAATAGGTATTTCTGTTATTTATATAGTTCCCTGGTGGCTCAGATGGTAAAGCATCTGCCTGCAATGCAGGAGACCTGGGTTTGATCCCTGGGTTGGGAAGATCCCCTGGAGAAGGAAATGGCAAGCCACTCCAGTATTCTTGCCTGGAAAATTCCATGGACGGAGGAGCCTGGTCAGCTACAGTCCATGGGGTCGCAACGAGTCAGACATGACTAAGCAACTTCACTTCACTATGAACTATATATCTTATATGATCTACAGAAAGCCTCCTGAATTTATAATGTAGACCTGAAAACATATTTGAAGATTGACTATTTAGAAATTTGAGTTATGTTATATAACTATATACATACTGAGTTATATGTTATAAAGGGCAGAAGTTTGCTAATTAAGTTCCCATAAGGCTTAAAGGAAAATTATCAAATTTGTTCTTGCTGGTTCTTGTGACACCCGAGCAGCTGGGCAGGTGGGAGAACATCCACAGGTGACTTGGCTGGATTAGTTTGGGTGTTTCCTCGGCAAGGGGTCACCAGCTCTCTGAGGATGGGGAGTTATCCAGGCATCGCCCTTAGCTACTCTTTTTCCATCTGGAGCTTATGCAGGACAAAATCCGTTAATATACATATGAGCACATGTATGTGTGTGTGTGTGCTCAGTCACTCAGTCATGTCTGACTCTTTGTGATCCCTTGAACTGTAGCTCCTGAATGAGGCTCCTCTATCCATGGAATTTTCTAGTCAAGAATACTGAAGCAGGTGGCCATTTCCTCCTCCAGGGGATCTTCCCAACCCAGCGATCGAATCCACGTCTCTTGCATCTCCTGCATTGGCAGGCGGATTCTTTACCACTGCCCCACTTGGTACCCTTAAGTATAAAGTGTGTATATATAATGAGGAATTAATGTGGTGTCCTTCCAGATATCTGCTAAGTCTTTGCCCCATCACTATTCCTTAAATAAACTACCAGTTCTCCAAGTATGATCCTAAAACCAGCATCAGCATCTTGGTTCTCAAAACTCTGAGGAACATCACAGTCACCTGGAAGGTTTATTAAAGACACAGATCTCTGGGCCTCATTCCCAGAGTTTATGATTCAGTGGATCTAGAGTAGAGCATGAGGACTTGCATTTCTTTCAAGTTTGAAGATGCTGCTACTGGTGGTGGTCTGGACTGTACTTCAGGGATCACTGGAAAGAGACCTTCCTTTCTCCACTGTATTATTCCTTCTTCACTATGCTGACTTCAAATGCTCAGTCGTGTCTAACTCTTTGCAACCCCATGGACTGTAGCCCACCAGGCTCCTCTGTCCATGCGATTTCCCAGGCAAGAATACTGGAGTGGGTTGCCATTTCCTTCTCCAGGAAACCTTTCTGACCCAGGGATCGAATCCAGGTCTCTTGAGTTGCTGCATTGGCAGGGATTCTTTACCACTAGCACCACCTGGGAAGCCCCTTCTTTAAATATTTATAAACATATATTCTGTATATATGATACGTAACTCTAAAAACCTTAACTTTTTTTTCTTTGTTACAATTTTATTTTTAGCTAATTCTTTTGAATGGATTTTCTTATTTGGTTATGTCTTCTGACTTTATCATTTACAGATGGGCAAGCTATTGATTTTGCTATATTTATCCAGACATTTGATTGAGCTTTCTTATTAATTATTAATCCTGTAGATTTTTAGTTGCTTCTTTTGGGCTTTCTAGGTAAACACCCGTATTATCTCTGTTTTCCTCTTTGAACTCGGCTTATTCCAGAAATGGCTCTCTGTGAAATGCTTTTCCCATCTCCTAGCATGTTGCTGTTATTTGTTCGTTAAGGTTTTACTTTTTTAAGTCTGTCCTTATTTATTTTTAGGCAATCTCAAATCTATTTCTGCCTTCAAATTAAAAATTAAAAAAAAATTTACATAGTTAAAAATTTCATTCTGTTGGGAAATTGTAACTGCCATTACAATCAAGACATTAAACAGATGTGTGTGCTCAGTCACTTAGTCATGTCAGATTTTTGGGACCCTATGGACTACAGCCCGCCAGGCTTGTCTATCCATGGAATTTTCCGTGCGAGAATACTAAAGCGAAGTTGCCAATTCCTTTACCAGGGGATCTTCCCAACCCAGAGATTGAACCTGCATCTTCTGCATTGGCAGGTGGAGTTTTCACCACTGAGCCACCTGGTAAACCCATTAAATAGCTGTACTACCCATGAAAAATGTCCTCTTTGTTCCTTTGCTGTCCAACCCTCTTCTCACTGCAAGCCCTGGCAATCACAGATTTGTTTTTTGTCCCAGTAGTTTTGCCTTTTCCAGAATGTCTTGTGAATAGAATCATATAGTATATATGGTATGTAGACCTTTCAGACTGGCTTCTTTCACTTAGCATAGTGTATTTAAGATTCATCCATATTGTTGCATATTTATTCCTTTTTATCACTGAGCAGTATTCCATTGTATGAACATTTGATAAGTTGTTTATCAGTTCACCAATTGGAGTACCTTTGCATTGTTTCCAAATTTTGGCAATTATCAATATAGCCACTATAAAAATTTATGTATAGATTTTTGTGAAATAACATCCTAGGTAGTTTCTGACTTTCCTCACCAGTTTTTCTTTTCCATGTAGTCTTTATTTACTGTGATGTCTTCTCTTCTCACAGTGGCTTCCTGTGATTTCTGGACTCAGTGTCCTTTTGTGTGTTAAGAACAAGTTTCCAAAACTGAAAGAAAAGTTCTTATATTTACATTTTGTACTGATGGAAACTTGTCTGTCTTTAGTACTTGATTTTTTTTTTATTTTCTGTTTTTCTGCTGAAATTTTTGTTCAGTGTGAGGTTTTTTTTTTTAATTCATCCTCTGTAAGAGAGTGGTCTAAAGTCATATGTGAGTCATAGATAAAATTGGATACTTTAAGAATTACCATGAGTTCTGTTATAGACTGGCCTAGGGCCCCAATTATTCTTTCAACAGGAGCTTCTCAGATCTATACTGAAGCATAATAAAACCCAATTCTTAATAGGTGACTAGATGGGAAACAGAGCATGAGGAACTAAACTTGAGCTCTTCTTACCTTCTCTGGCATCCCAGTTGTTGCACTGTTGTCAAGATCAGGATGTCTAATTCTAGGCAGCTGCCACTTTCCCACATGTGGTAAGCAGAACTGAAGTATGGTTCCTAAGATTCTCGCCCTCTGCTGTACATGCCTTAAATAACTACCTCCCTTTGAATGTGGGTGGAATCGATGAGCGTGATGCGGTATTCCTCCAGTGATTTTGTAGCCACTAGGCACAGTGGCAATTTAACACTGAAATGCGGCTAATACAACTGAGCAACTGAATGTTTTTATTTATTTAATGTTAGCTAATTTAAAAATAAACAGCCGTATGTGCTTGCTGAAGTATTTAGAATGAATTGTACTGATGTCTGCATCTTACTTTGAAATGCATAAGAACATTAAGATGGATAGTTCAGTTCAGTTGCTCAGTCGTGTCCGACTCTTTGTGATCCCATGAACCACAGCATGCCAGGTCTCTCTGTCCATCACCAACTCCCAGAGTTTACCCAACCTCATGGCCATTGAGTCGGTGATACCATCCAACCATCTCATCCTCTGTCGTCCCCTTCTCCTGCCCTCAATCTTTCCCAGCATCAGGGTCTTTTCAAATGAGTCAGTTCTTCGCATCAGGTGGCCAAAGTATTGGAGTTTCGGCTCCAGCATCAGTCCTTCCAATGAACACCCAAGACTGATCTCCTTTAGGATGGACTGGTTGGATCTCCTTGCAGTCCAAGGGACTCTCAAGAGTCTTCTCCAACACCACAGTTCAAAAGCATCAATTCTTCAGCGCTCAGCTTTCTTTATAGTCCAACTCTCACATCCATAAATGACTACTAGAAAAGCCACAACCTTGACTAGACAGACCTTTGGTGACAAAGTAATGTCTCTGGCTTTTAATATGCTGTCTAGGTTTGTCATAACTGTCCTTCAAGGAGTAAGCGTCTTTTAATTTCATGGCTGCAATCACCATCTGCAGTCATTTTGGAGCCAAAAAAAATAAAGTCAGCCACTGTTTCCACTGTTTGCCCAACTATTTGCCATGAAGTGCTGGGACTGGATGCCATGATCTTTGTTTTCCAAATGTTGAGCCTTAAGCCAACCTTTTCACACTCCTCTTTCATTTATATCAAGAGGCTGTTTAGTTCTTCACTTTCTGCCATGAGGGTAGTGTCATCTGCATATCTGAGGTTATTGATATTTCTCCTGGCAATCTTGATTCCAGGTTGTGCTTCTTCCAGCCCAGCATTTTTCATGATGTACTCTGCATGTAAGTTAAATAAGCAGGGTGACAATATACAGCCCTGACGCACTCCTTTTCCTATTTGGAACCAGTCTGTGTTCCATGTCCAGTTCTAACTGTTGCTTCCTGACCTGCATACAGGTTTCTCAACAGGCAGGTCAAGTGGTCTGGTATGCTCATCTCTTGAAGAATTTTCCACAGTTTATTGTGATCCACACAGTCAAAGTCTTTGGCATAGTCAATAAAGCAGAAATAGATGTTTTTCTGGAACTCTCTTGCTTTTTTGTTAATCCAGCGGATGTTGGCAATTTGATCTCTGGTTCCTCTGCCTTTTCTAAAACCAGCTTGAACATCTGGAAGTTCACGGTTCATGTATTGCTGAAGCCTGGCTTGGAGAATTTTGAGCATTACTTTACTAGCATGTGAGATGAGTGCAATTGCGCGGTAGTTTGAGCTTTCTTTGGCATTACCTTTCTTTGAGATTGGAACGAAAACTGACCTTTTCCAGTCCTGTGGCCGCTGCTGAGATTTCCAGATTTGCTGACATATCGAGTGCACCTCTCTCATAGCATCATCTTTTAGGATTTGAAATAGCTCAACTGGAATTCCATCACCTCCACTAGCTTTGTTTGTAGTGATGCTTCCTAAGGCCCACTTGACTTCACATTCCAGGATGTCTGGCTCTAGGTGAGTGATCACACCATTGTGATTATATGGGTCGTGAAGATTTTTGTACAGTTCTTCTGTGTATTCTTGCCACCTCTTCTTAACATCTTCTGCTTCTGTTAGGTCCATACCATTTCTGTCCTTTACTGAGCCCATCTTTGCATGAAATGTTCCCTTGGTATCTCTAATTTTCTTGAAGGAATCTCTAGTCTTTCCCATTCTATTGTTTTCTTCTATTTCTTTGCATTGATCGCTGAGGCAGGCTTTCTTGTCTCTCCTTGCTATTCTTTGAAACTCTGCATTCAAATGGGAATATCTTTACTTTTCGTGTCTCTTCTTTTCACAGCTATTTGTAAGGCCTCCTCAGACAGCCATTTTGCTTTTTTGCATTTCTTTTTCTTGGGGATGGTCTTGATCACTGTCTCCTGTACAATGTCATGAACCTCCGTCCATAGTTCATCAGGCACTCTATCAGATCTAGTCCCTTAAATCTATTTCTCACTTCCACTGTATAATCATGAGTTTGATTCAGGTCATACCTGAATGGTCTAGTGGTTTTCCTCACTTTCTTCAATTTAAGCAAAATTTTACTTAGAACCTATATGTAGGAGACAGTACATGTGTGCTCAGTCACTTTATCATGTCCAACTCTTTGTGATCCCATGGACTGTAGTCCATCAGACTCTTCTTTATTCATGGGATTCTCCAGGCAAGAATACCGGAGTGGGTTGCCGTTTCCTTCTCCACGGGACATGGACAAAAACATCTTACGCTTTAGTAGAGGGGACAAGGCATAATACAAATAAACTACAATGCAAAGTAGAAAAAGGAAAGTATTACTAAATACAAGACAGTTTCGAATAGGAGAAATTATTTCTGGTAGGAGAAATCACCTCAAATTTCAAAACGAATGTGGCAACTTTGAGCTTGACCTGAAGGAATGAAACCAAGCTTGAAACACATGTGGAAAAGTCTAAGTAGGTGAGCTTGACAGGAGCAGCAGGAAGTGGGGTGGTTAGGCCATCAGCTGGAAATAGAGACCACAAGTAGCCTTAATTTTCAGGCTACAGAGCTAGGATTATAACCATACAAAGCCAAACACAGACACTTCAAACATTCAAGGGCTGAGTCAACACAGGATAAGTACGAGATTCTGCTTCTAAGAGAAGGAAGGCTCAATTAAGAGTGACCCCAATGCACATGTTTAAAATGAGAGCCGAGCCATGAGTCATGCATGGATGAGTAACAGTGAGAAATGCACACAGAACTAATTTAGGGTCACAAAGAGGTTCTGAGTTCACACTGAATTCCCGCTGAGGAGGCAGTCAGGGCCAGTCAGAGTAACACAAGGTGAGTCATTAGTGAATTGATGACACAGGTCTTCACCCTTGGGCAGTGAGCTCAGGTAGGCCTGCATTAATGGCCTGATGGGTACTCTCAGTACTGGTCAAACTGGGAGGATACCTGAAGGTTCTGTGATGGTGGGAACAGGACAGAAATTTTAGACAAAGAAAGATCTGAAAACCCCCAGGATGCTTTCACTGTACTTATCTAAAAATTCTCTAAATTGTGGTCAGGTCTTAGACCACACAGGTTTATATACGGCCTGCACAAATCTGTCCAAGTCAGAATCACTATGTTTATCGAACAACGGAGGCATTTCCACATGCCTGAGTCCTAACTGCTATTACAGACATATTTTTGAGCAAAGTGTTGCAGATTTTGTACCACTGGCTACAGGAAAGTTCCCCTCACCATGCTAGTCTTCCCCATCACAGCACTGGCCAGATCACAGTGCAAATGCTTGTCTTTTCTTAGACATTTACAGCCATCCAAACCATCACCCCTTCCACTGCCGTTAGAATGTCAGCTATGTGAGGCCAGGATTGTAGCAGTCACAGCTAGGTCTTCCCATACCTAGCACACACAGTACACTAAAAATACTGTGTGTTGACTGAATAAATATTGACTTTGAGCTGTTTCTGGCTAGCATGTAAATTCTAGAAGACTTACAGTATCTTACAATATCTAGAAGACTCACTGGTAAGAAGATCGACAGTCAAGAGGTAAGAGGGAAACACAGAGATGCGTGTGTATGTGTGTGTATCACACTGGGAACTGGTCAATCTATTACATAACTGTTTTCATTCCTTAAAGGTGTTAAAAGTGAAACACTTAAAAGTGACTGTCCTCTTCAATATGAGGAAAGACAACAAAATGTTTAATGATCACACACTGAATTCGAAATCTGTTCTAGAAGCAGAATGTATTGAGTTCACATGATACTGCCAACATAAGGATGTAGGACACCAATGTTTCAATTCTGAAGCAAACAAACTTTTAGTAAGCATTTGTCCTTTTGATAAGTCTACACCTAGGAATCAAAGAATTGAACCAGGGTCTCCTGCACTGCAGGTGGACTCTTTACCAGCTGAGCTACCAATGTAATCTCCTATCTGTGAAATGAATATAGTGCCGTTTTGGCACATTATTATTAAGTGAACCTTCACATCTGTGTCTTGGTTACTACTCACAGTATCACAGATCTTAACATGGTGGAGGAAATCAGCAGATGACTGAGCTGGGCCTTATTCCCTCAGAAAAGCATAATGACCAAACACAAGCCATTGTTTTTCTCCCTCGATTTACATATGTTCAGGGCTATAGAAACAGTTATCAGAGGGAGGTGGCTTTCCAAGGTGTCAGAATCGCCCCGACAATTTCACCAGATAGATATCATCATTCTTTTACAGATGGGGAAACTGAGGTGCAGAAGGTTTAAGCAACTTCTTTGACAAGATCCCACACCTAAGAAACGACAGAGTCTGAATTTACTCCTAAGTATGTCTACTTCAAAGTTCAAATTCTTTCCAAGAAATCATTCTCTCTTCTAGGCTCAGAATACAAGCTTTGGAAATAAAATGCAAGAAGAAAAAAATATTGAGAACTTGGAGTATGAAATTTCATAGCAATATACAATATTGCCAGTTAGCCTAAAATGTACCTACTAGAAGGGCTGAAGCTCCAATACTTTGGCCACCTGATGCAAAGAACTGACTCACTGGAAAAGACCCTAATGCTGGGAAAGACTGAAGGCAGGAGGAAAAGCAGATGACAGAGGATGAGATAGTTGGATGGCATCACCAACTCGAGAGACGTGAGGTTGAGAAAGCTTCAGGAGTTGGGTGATGTACAGGGAAGTCTGGCGTGCTGCAGTCCATGGGGTCACAAGGACTCGGACACGAATGAGTGACTGAACTGAGATAAAAGACAGGTGCGATTTTTTCTTTTTCCCCCTGCAAGGATGACTCCTTGTTCAAACACTACTGATGAGTAGTCAGAACAACATCCTGAATGTTCTAACCCCTTAGTAGCAGGTAGTGGTACCCATCTTCCTCCTTTGTACTTAACATCTATACACAAAGTATACCTTATTTCCTGCCTCAAATGGAAGAATCTCTGCTGCTTAAAACTGCAGTGACTTCTCTAATCACTGGTCCAGCCCTCCCTCAGTCTAAACTATAGGTTCTTACATCTATCAGTAGCAACCAACCCACCAGTGTGTTCAGATCCTGAGTTAGCTTCCAAACCCCAGCAGCAGCTGGTAAAATGGAATGCTAATTCATTACAGATGGCAAAACACTGCCTAACATTTTAATTTATTTATATTTTCAGAAATTTTTAATCTGCACTTAGATTGCCAAATTATTTTAACATGGAAGTTTAGCCTTTTTCAATTCAGTCTGTGCTCAATAAAAATTAATGTTTATATGTTAAAATCTCTTTCAACAAGCACAATTAGTCCTATATTCCCACAGTTTACATTTTAAAAGCCATTTAAGCTGGTGAGCTTTTTTTTTTTTTTAATTTCTTATTATACAAGCCGCACACAGAGATGAGGCAAAATTAGGCCAATCTCAAGTCAAAATTTCCAAATGAAACTATTACATTTAAGGATAATTTTTAGTACTTTCCACAATTGCTATGCTTAGTAGTGTGAGACAAATTAATAAATTGTAAAACAATTAAGTACCTTTATAGACTCTATTTTTTTCATTAGTTAAGGTAATAGGGACAGAAAACACATTATTACTTAATTTTTAAAAGCCAAGTGAATAGAGGAAGGAAATATGTACCCAAATTAAATGTTTATAGCGCTGCTGCCCCCTCCTGGAATCAGTCTTCCAACCCCCCCCAACACATCTCAGAAACAACAGTGAAGATGAAACATTTTAAATACTGAAACATCTAAGAGCTATTACTTTTTTCTCTTACTAATTTTAAAGGTCTAGAGAAACATATAATTATCAGCTGATATACAACCATTCTCCTCAAATCCCCAGTGAGTCCTGGGAGCCAACAACCTTGCTACCTACTTATTAAAAAAAATTGGAGAACATTCATCTTGAAAGTCTCTAACCTTCCTTCCATCACTTCAAAATTTCTCTGTTTTTTTTTTGACATGAACTCTCCTTTTCCCTTTTTGTGTCACAGTAATGAGTGTTCCTAGTTTTCTGCTTGTCTAATCTTGCTATCCTTTCCCATTTCCTTTGAAATTGCTCCTCCATTATGCAAGATTTGTCTCTCCAGTAAGACCAAAATCTTCATCTCTACTTTCTTTTTCCTTGTCATACCAAAACATGCATAAATAGCCCCTAATGTAAAAATAGCATTCCCTCCATACAATTTCATCATCTACCACATTATTTTTGTTCTTCTTTCCATAGCTGGGGACACTGAAGGGTAGTTTTCAATGGGGCTTTAGCAATCTCCCCTTGACCCCAACTCCCAACCTCAATTATTTCCTTCTGCACCCCTGGCCCAATGCTCTAACCAAGTAGTACAAGTTAACATACCTAGAAGTGGACTCAGTGTGTTTGTTTTAAAGCCACAGTTTCCCCACCTCAGATGGTATCCCTAAGTCTCTTCTACGTAGACTTCGGGCCCAGGCGCTACTCCTTAACCCCCAAACCCCAGCTACTTTTGACTTCTCTGCCTCCCCTCAGCTACTAATTTCACTGCAATCCAACTCCCTCTGCAATCACTTGCCCAGGGCCTCTGGAAAGTGAAAAGAAACATAGTCATTTACATTTTTTAAGGCTCAAATAATATTAAAAATTAAGCAAGGTCAAAACAGGGTTACAAAAATTGTAACAGGAAACAAAGCAATGCCTTTTAAGACACCCACAGAAATAAATAAATGCAATGACTAAGGGCCTTGGTAGATGAAAGGCTGAGTCAATGGTCTCCCTTTAGCTGCCTCTGATGCCCGGTGTGCTAAGTTACTGATTCTCAGCACTCCCTGGAAGCAATGCTGTGGTCAGGATCACAGGCTGTGGAGTCATCATTTCTTGGCTGTGTAAACTGGGGCAAGCTATTTAATCTCCTTGTGATTCAGTTTTCTCATTTGTAAAATAGAGCAATTATGGTACATACCTCATAGAGTTCTTATGGGACTACGATTATAATCAACTTAAAACAGTGTCTGGTATATAATAAATCATATATATATATATATATGTATGTGTGTGTGTGTGTATCAGCTACTTATAATCATCACCATCATCATCATCATCTGAGTGATTTTCAAAGCAGACTTCTAGGCCCTGCCCTAGTCCTAGAGACTGGTGATCAAGATTTAATAAACATACATTTTAGACAAGCTTTCTAAGGCCATTCTAAAGTCTGGGGCTGGCTACTATAATAGAATTGTTCTCTTCAGGTAATCAATGAATTCCTAATTTTCACATCAATGATATCTTCTTAAATCTCACCCTTGTCAACCTCTGCAAAACAGATGGCACTTCTTTAGCTTTCTGCTTCAAAGTTTGACTCCCCTATCTTCTTTAAACTTGAACTTCTTAGGAGAGCGTCAGATGAGAATTTGGAATAGGAAGCTATATTTTTCTATGAAGAAAAGCTTTCAACACTACACTGAGCCTAAGTCTAAAACTGCCTTTTCCTCTAAAACAAGCTCCTCCTTTTTCTATTTCCATTTCCTTTTCCAACCATGCAGGCTAAAATGTCAGTTATTTGTGACTGTGTGTGTTTTCCCTATCCTCTAATTTTTTAAATCTGTATTCTAAGGTATCCCTTGGTTCTAACGCATCCTTTTCAAAATTCCCAATGCTAAGATCAAGTCACTCACCTGAAACATTCAAACAGCCTTTGACAATCTCATTCCCCAATGTTTTCCCTTTTCTCATCATCCTTCATAATACAACCTGAATTATTTCCTTAAAATGTAGATTTGTTCCTATGTTTTTTATGACTAAAAAAATAAAAGTTTATTTCTTTCCAATAATTACAAAGTAATAGTTAAGCTTCTTAGCTGTGGACATAAATCTTCAATAGTTGGGCTTCTAAACCGTCCATCACACACTAACATGAACCTAGCTATTCGGACTGCTCCTAATGAAAATATGTATGTCACTCTTCTTCAGTATTTGATCGTATTCTTTCTCCAGCCTAGAACTGTCTTCCCTGGTGACTCAGACAGTAAACTTGCCTGCAATGCAGGGGGCTAGGGTTTGATCGCTTGGTCGGGAAGATCCCCTGGAGAAGGGAATGGCTACTCAGTCCAGTATTCTTGCCTGGAGAAGCCCATGGACAGAGGAGCCTGGCAGGCTACAGCCCAGTGACTAACACTTTCACTTTTACTTTTCATTACTTCCTCCAGTCTAGAAAGGTCCTTTACCACATGACCATCTATCAAACCCTACATGTCTGTTGAAACTCAGCTTACAAGTACCTCCTAGATAATCCTGAATTCATCTTGAAAGCCAAAATTCATCTCTCTCTGAACTCGGATGACTCTCACTAAATTATTTTTACTTAGCTCTGAGTACAATTTTGATAATCAAAACCCTAATCAGAAAAGCCCATATTAGGAAAAGTAAGCTTTTCAGAGTGAAAAAAAAAAAAAAGAAGTACTGCTGCTTTAAAGTATGTGTACTTTAAATTAAAATGTTTTCAATAATATAAGTTGCTGAATATGTTTTTAAAAACATGGCATACTTTTGTGGCTACAATCTTCTATAATAAAAGATACACAAAACTACACAACTACAATTTCTAAGAAATATGCTTGGGTCTTTCCTGTTGCTCCATGTTTGGACAAAATAATTTGAAGATTCCAATTTAGGTATCTACTCAAGCTAAGGTCACATGGTTTGGGAAGTCCAAGTCTACTGTGTTCCTGAATAATCTTTGCTCACAGGTAAAGGAATAGATATTTTCTTGTAAACTAAGTGAATGTTATAGACCTATGACACAGATCTAACAGGAAGTTATATCAATTTCATGGAAAGTTTGTATTCTAGTTCAAATAAAATAGTTAAGTCTATTTGTAAACATAATCAAATAACAAGGAACTATTGAGTATAAAACTGTGACGGGATGGACAGAGGTAGTATTGAAGAGTCCATTTATCAGTGATCTTGGTCAAAGGCTAATACAACAAAAAACCAGCTGGTCTGAATCATTTTTGGATTGTTTTGTTGATATTGATGTGTGTGTATTAGCTTCTGTCATTGTTGTATACACCTTTTCCTTCACTAAGAAAGCTAGTTGAAAGTTACCTATACTCCACCTGGGGGTTTTATTTTGGGTACAGAAAATCTGAAGGTATGACAGACTTGAGGGGTGGAGGAAAGAATGCCTGAACTTGAGAGAGAGGGAAAAAAAATATATCACAACTCCGCTTTCACTAATCTTTTGCCAAATTTTTGCATTTCTAGAATTATAGATGGACAGGGAGGCCTGGTGTGCTGAGATTGAGGCGGTCGCAAAGAGTCGGACATGACTAAGTGACTGAACTGAACTGAGTACCAAGTTACAGGTATTTACAGTACCTGTAATTTTTGTCCATAAAAATTATAGTTTTATATATTATAGTTATTCTAGATATTTTGATATATCACTATTAGGAAATTATTAAAATTATTAGATATATAGCTGCATCTTGCTATTTAATATATTCATAAAAAACACGTACCACAAAAATGTCCTTTCTGCACATTGATATTTCAATATAATTTGTTTCTTTTATTCTTATGTATTTTATGTATTTAAAAATAAAACATACATAACACATACATACACAATGCCACAATGAGAAGGGATATACATGTAAGTATTTCTCCTAATTGATCAATACATGGCTGCTGGCATTTCTAATCTATTAAATATCTTGGAACTATGTAGGTAAATGTCCACCTTTGCCTTTGAGAAATGTGTGGTGCTAGTCAGTATAGGATGACTTATTCTTGTGTTTTCCTGTGTACTGGTTTCTTTGAAGATAATCTAAACATTGGAGTACATGGTCTTAATCACACCTGTTAGTAAAAAAAACCGTAAGAGCAGCAACCATCCACTGAGTGCCCGTTCACAGGCCCTCTGCTAGGAATACATTATCAAGAATTCTCATGATTTGTGTAAAGGATTCTTATTTCCAGGTTATAGATGAGAAGACTGAGACTTGGGAAGGTTAAATCACTAGCTCAAAGTCACATATCTGGGTAGTAGCCAAGTCAGGATTCAAATGATTTGACCTCTTGCCCAGACTTGGGCTAAGCTCAGAGCCTAGTAAATAGGTGATTTAGCTAATATCCGTTGAATGTATGAGGAAAAAAAAATCCTATTTAAATGCTCTGAACACAAATGAGTCAACTCTGAGAGAATAAAGTACTGCTGACATGTTTTCTGTACACCACCACACCACTTACTAAGTAATAATCAAATAATTTCCCAAGAGATAACTTACAAGGAGTTTTCAACCTCTTCTCATCTGCTGCCTTAAATGAATTTATATAAATAGAAAGGAGGGGAAATGAGATACATTTTATTAATGTTTTAGGAGTCCTATTCAAGACAAATATGAAAAAAAAAAAAAAAGTTGGGTATTTTAAAGCAGTAAAAACTCTCTCCTTCCATGCAGATGGGGGTATCTGGGTACCAAGCTGGATCCACTGAAGTGATGTTCAGAGGGCAGCATTGCTGTGACTAGAAATGTCCACAAAGCCTCTGTGCACGCCCACTGACAGACACAGACCTCAGAGGGATCACTGGGGGTGTTCCTATAGTTTTTAGAAGCAGCTGATATATCTTTCTTTCATTTTCCATTTTAGGAAAATTCATGGAAACGGAATGACAAAATGCATGGGGATTCCCCTGGTGGAAAATTTCAGTAGGGGTATTTTTATTATTTATAAAAAGCTCTTAGAGAACCACGCAGACCATACAAATATTATACTTGTATTTATTAAAGATTGTGAAATCACTAATCTCATGTCAGTTAAACGCAACCACAGACTCCAGAAGATTGTCCACATTATTCTGATATATAGAACTCTGATATAAAATATATGGTATAAAAAAGTCATCCAGTAGATGTTACTTTGTTATTTTTTGTATTTATATGAATGTATACTACAGATTTCACTAAAATTTTTTAAGATATTAATATTTATATTAATAAATAAGCAGTCATGAGAACTACCTACAAACGCTATGCTAGGTGCCTTAAATTTATTTTTCTTAATATTATGTGAAAATATTTATAAAATTCATTTAGCAAATTTCAAGCATTTTACTTCCCTACAAAACATACATAACTTCAAATATCACTTTCTTATTCTTTTTTAAGAACCATTTTAATCATTCTTAAATGTACAGCTCAGGGGCATTAAGTATATTTATATTGTTGTGCAAATAATTTACCCCTAAGCTTGGCTGTAAAGTAAGTTTTTGTTATTATCTGAGACAAAAATTATATCACCCTGTAGAAATAAGACATAATTTTTCTAATTACCAAAGAAAATGTACTTTTGTAATTTTTATAAATAAAATAATCTTGTATTTTATAAAATATTTTGGAGACCCATGTACATTTAGCCAATGTGAACAGTTATTCTAATTATGTTATTAAAAATTAACTACAAAAGTAGTGAATCGTTTATAATTAGCCATGTGGATGTTACCAAAGACAGTTATCTTTACTGCACAAACAAAACAAAAAATCACCTCGATGATTTGCTCTAATATACTTCACATAGCTGAGACTGTGAATTACATCATATCAATACCACTGTTGAAAGCAAGTCCCAACTAAGATGAGATGAGATACTGAACAGATGAAGCACTGTTCCAAGTCAATGTAGACCAGACTTAGGGGACAGAAGAATTAATGAGAAAATGAGAATCTACCAGATGGTTGCTGCAGGGTCCCTCGCTGCACATCCGCCACCTCAAGCAGCGTCTATACATGCAAAGCCCCAGGGCCCCACCTGGTAGCAGCATAATTACCCTAAATGTGCACTTATGTTTCATTACACCTTGGCCGTGACTATGTGCACTGATTACAAGTATCAATCCCTTTCATTTTCATACACCTCTGCAGTTCCACAGCATTCAACTGTGAAAACCCAGCACTCTGGCTGCTTCTAACATGCAGCCCATGCTGATAAAACCGCAGAGGGTAAATTATTTGTCACTCTACAGGGTGCCAATTCAGTCTGATAAGGATGACATCATCCCCATTTTACCAATAACAATGGCACTAACAAGAACGTGTAATCAACAAACCTCAGTCCTCCACTAGCCCTGGCAGGTGCAACTCTTTTTATGCTAAAAATAAGCCAACATTAGCTTCCAGCTCAAAACTATTTCTTTTATCACAATGCTAAGCAGAAGTTGGCTTCCATAAGGCACTGCAGCTGCTGCTGCCGCCGCCGCTTCTGCAGATGCCTGCATTAATTGTATCAAGGACATACTGAAATAAGTGCTTATTCAGCACAATGGCTACTGGGGAGCAGCTGGAGGCACAAGACAAACTGTCTTGAAGAGAATGTACCAGCCCAGTGTGTAAATTACAATGATGAAGCACAAAGAGAGTCTCTAAGTTTAAGGGTCTAATATAACCACAGAACAGCATGAAAATGTAGTGTTATCAATGGAGTCTGAACCCAAGTATTTTCGAAGGAACAGACCCTTTCGGATTTCACTAAAACCACTTTCAGAAAAGGGGTGAGTACCCCTTCAGCAGAGCAGAAACAGAAAAGTTACCATTAAAAATATCAAACTGTGATACTGGTTTCCTTACATGTATAAGTCATAATATAATTCCCCTCAGGTGTGTGTGTGTGCAGTGTGTATATTTCAAAGAATTAAACAGTAATATAATAATAACATTGTTTATTACACAGAAGCAACCTGTAACTGAAAAAGACTGACTTGTCTGTCTTTCTCATCTTCTTATTACATACTCATGCCCCCTTTATACATCAGTTTTATGTTCTTTAGTCATTTCCCTCCCACTTTCTCTTACATGAGAGGGCAAAACTAAATTAATGGTGATTAAAGGCTATTTCAGGGTGATAAGGTATTATGGAGCATTCAGTTGTGCCAGTTTGGGTGGGGATAGGGGAAATGGGTCCACAAAGGTACTGCTGGAGAGGAAAGGAAAGTGAAACCAGAGAAGTCCAGGGCCCGGTCAAGACATCTCATGATTCTTTGTCAGCCTGCTGCTGCTGCTAAGTCGCGTCAGTCGTGTCCGACTCTGTGCGACCCCATAGACGGCAGCCCACCAGGCTCCCCCATCCCTGGGATTCTCCAGGCAAGAATACTGGAGTGGGTTGCCATTTCCTTCTCCAGTGTTTGTCAGCCTGGTTCCCCCAAATTATACATACCCTTTCTAGAACGGACTGAGGATGGCCACACTCCTGCACTGGTTCTGAAACTGGCCTGAAAACAAACAGTGGACCTAAGAATCCATCAGTATATCTGATCTGACTTGTAGTTGAGATCACGACCAAGTTGCTCCATATTTATATCACAGACATCACACCCATGCAGGCTACACTTCAACCATTGACATGTTTTTTGAACTTTCACTAAGTGATCTGCACTTTTGATAAAGAATCACACTTTTACAAATCAGAAATGACCTCAAATAAAAATAACTAAGTTTTTTAAACTTTTCAAATATTCAATTATCAATACAGTAGCTCATTATCATCTACAAACCTCCAAATTCACAAAGGTTACACCACTAGTACCAGCTTTCCTTTAGCTGACATCTTGGACACAGAAACAAAGATTTAGTCATTTACAACTAAAAAACTACAAGAGACTTACTCTACATCACATGAGACAAACGCTGAGCTGCTATCTAAACTCACTCATCAGATAAATGACTTCATCTTCCACTTTAGCCTCAGAACACAGCTACTCAAATACAAATTCAAGCTTCAGAAAATCCAAACTGCTCCTCTCCACACTTCCAAAGAATCAAAAATAGTTAGAAACATGAATGGTAAGTCTTGAACTCCGAAGATATGCTATATAAGTCATTAATGTATGGCAGGTATAATTTCTTTTAACTTTAGCTAAGCACACAAAGGGTACTTTACATAAATAGACTAGGGTGGATTTGTAGAAACACTGCTCAAAGCGCACAGAGACAATAATAACTGTACCTGTAATCAGTGTGGGGAACCAACACCTCACTGCATCAGTAATAATTTCTATCTCTACGTAACATTTTCTAGCACAATTGCCACGATGCTAAAATGTTATTACAGTCATATTCAAACCATTATGTCATCTGCAATTCCATAAAATAAAAATTAACAGTATGTCTTCATTTAAATGACAGACAGCCGAATTTTAAAGTTCCTAACCAATTTAATCACAATGGATACCATTCAAACGATTTCATTCACTTACCCATAACCTTACACTCTATAAAACAGCATCCCTAAGAATATTTGAGGGGTTAGAAAAAACACATTTAAAAAGGAATAAAAATAAAATTCCAGTGTAAACCACAAACCAGGATAGCCATGCTCCAAAGAGTCTTAATAGTTTTTTGTTTTTCTGAAGTAGTGTTTTTTTTTCTTTGAATGTATTTGATATTTGACAGATATATAAGCTCTCGAGCATCATTTATCATGTTTATTTTTAATAGGGTTCCCTTAGAACAGCTGCCTAAGATGCTAATCTTTTCTTTTTTCTTGGGCCTTTTGTAAATATTTGAAATAGCTATTCATTAACAGTTGCACATTTATTCAGTCCTGTTGTATGGCTTATGAACTGGAATTAGCTTTTATTTTATTTTTTCTATCTGTTGGCCAGACTAGAGAAACCCTGCTGTTTGGGTTCAATCTGTCAAGGTTCAAATTATCCTCCAACTGAGAGCTAATCAAGGGCGTCTGACCTGGTTTGCAAATAAACTAGGAACAAAAGTGGGTTTATTTTTTCTTTCTTTGGAGCACTGGTTCTCAAAAAGTAAAGCCAAACAAGAGTGGGTCACAAAAGCAATTGCCTAAAATTAAAAACAGACACAACTGGTAACTGAAGATGAACTGGATTTACTTGGCATTTCTGAGGTACCCAGTTTTCAAGCTATAAATCCATTTTTTACTAGAAATTGGTTTCCAAATGCATTTCAAATTAAAATCTACAGTTCATTTAGTGCAAGTCTGTGGCATGAGGATAACATAGATTTTAGGCAATCAAGCTACTCTGATGGGTACACTAGAAACTAAGGATCTTCACGGATCCAAAGTCTCAAGTTAATAGTTACATATAGAACTAATCTTTCTGCATCATTAACATCATTTCTATATTCGTTTCACGTACATTGAAATACACTTTTAAACATTTTTAAATCTCCAAACGTGAAAAGAACAGGTAATTTTACAATAAAGCAGAGTTTTAAATGTACCTTAAAAAACCACTTAATGAACAGACTTAAATGTAGTCTATTTACTGACACACATATGAAAATACTTTCTCCTGGTGTATTAAGGTACCTAGAATCTAAAATTTCTGAGTGGGCCTGATTTTTCAGCATTCTGTTATCTTTATAGGTACCTAATCTTTTGAAAGAGTGATGACCAAAGAAGCTGAAAACTGTGAAATGCGTCAGTGACACCATTCAAGAACATGATGATTGCAGTTCCACGAGGGGCGTCTCCAAAATGATCTCAACTGATGAAATAACCCCAGTTATCGTAATAGATTAAATTGCACTACAGCAACCAATGCATTTTCAATATTCTCCCTAAGGAGCAGCATGCTACAGTGCAAAGCACACCGACCCATCCATCAGGAAATCTCTACCTTCATACTCTTCTTCAGACCTTCGGAGGAACCTATCTGTGCTTCAGTAAAACAGGGCCAACAACCACCAGCAGCTATAATTCACTCAACGAATGTAAGGGTGAAGTGAAACGCTAGATGTAAAAGTACAAAGAACATTACTTGACATCCACTTCTTACACAGTTTTATTAATTGTCTGAATTAGATTTACAATGTACCTATATTTATCACACACAAAAAGTCAGTGTCACTAATATGAATAAAATAAAGCAAGGAAGAAAATCAGTGATATGCAAAAATTCTATGTTGCTTGGTCGTAGAATATAATAAATACTATGCAGCATACAAAATAAATTTTTTCTTTGCTTAGGGATGGCAATTTGGCTTCCTGAAGTCCACGTTTAAAAATAATTAGCAATGAAGGGGCTGAATATGTGATTAGATGTCAAGAATTAGCTGATATCCAACTTGAGAAATATCCTGTCATACCTAAAATACACTGATCCAAATGTCCATTTACTTTTCCTTTGATATGAATTATTCTGAACAAGAGTCATTTTTAAGTAGCAACTTTTATTTTATCAAATTTTGTATTTTAGTGAAGAAAAATATGTGTTTGTTTCATAACCTGCTATAAAGTCATACTTAAAAATTACAAATTGTTTCTTCTACATGTCCCAAGATTCACTACAGAAAATGTAGAACATAAGCAGGAATTCACCATCACATATCCCCACTTACTAGGTACTTGACAAATGTTTGTTAAATAAACAAAGAAGAGTAATAACAATTAAGATTAAATCCAACACTAATCTTGGCTAAGGTACTTAAAAAATGAAACAACATACATTTTCCTGTATGTACTCTTTTCAAATCAAGAACTATTCAGCAAAATGTCAGTCAATCAGAGCAAAAAAAATTACAGCTTTTCAAAATTCCCAGGGAGAGGTATATTTTCACATGATTACAATATTTATGAATTTATAAAAAACACATACTATTTGAAAATTTAGGTGCAGAAATAATCCTGCTGGAAACATTCAAATACAGGGCTAATACAGTTAGAGAAATTATTTTTAAAATCTTTATTCAATTATTCTCCACTTAACATAGTGCCAGGCTTCTCCAACTCACCTCCCCTTATTTATTTTTTTTTACTAAAACTAATTACACAGTGAATTATATCTGAAAGTCAGTACAACAGTAAATGAAGGTCAGACCATTGCATACAAATTATTTCTAGTTTAAAAAATAAAGCACAGATGTATCCACAGTGAACAAATATAGATACAAAAGCAGAAATGAATTCACTTATACGTAATATGTAGCAACTCAATTTTTCAAAGAAAACAGATATTATCTTTTTAAATACAAGCTTTCTTCAACATTTCCTACCTAGAACATTAAATCTGCTTCAAATATTCTAATTTTATACTATTTGCTTAATTGATATAGTATGGGTGTACATTAATATTCACAAAAAGAAACAGTCTGAATTGTGCCCAATCCCCATTATCCTCCCCAAATTATTCACATCTGTGAACAATCCATTCTTCTCTCATTTCCAAGCAAGGACACTAGCTGACTATTCCTTCAAACTCCAGGATTCACAGCCAGATATTGTGAAGGGTCATTCTCTGAACATTTACTATTTCCATTAGTAAAATGGAAGATGAAGTTCCCAGTTCAGTTATGAGAATCATAAGGGCATGCATCAAAAGACATTTATTGAACATTAATTGTGATATCAAGAAAAGTGAGACCCAAGCAGTTCTCAGAGAGATCACAGAGGAGGTAAAGTAGAGAAATATAAATATTTAAACAGATCACTTTAACTACACTTGGCAAGCGCTATCATAGACGTATGAAGAAAAAATTCTGAGTGAGTGAAGAACAAATTATGAATGGTGAAAGATGATGCCTGAAGAGGGGATTCAGGACTACAATATGAAAGGTCATAAGGACCAGTAGTATCAGTATCAATAGAGAACTTAAAAAGCAAATCCTCAGGCCGCACTCAAGACCCATCAGAAATAGAATTTGCATGCTAACAAAATCTCCAGATGATCTGTCTGCCCTTTAAAGTGTGAGAAGCACATCTACTAGCCAATGTTTCCTCTTAAAAATAGCCAGGCTTGGGCATGTGGCTATATGCACTAATACAGACAGGACAGATTTGGAAAGAAAAATAAAATGGCAACAGCATTTTCTCTTTTGTGTTCCCTTTCCTCCTCCTTGTCCTTTTACTAAATCATTAAGAACAAACACAATAAAAGTAAGTAACCATTTATTAGAAAGGGAAAAAGTGGAAGCAGTGACGGATTTTATTTTCTTGGATTCCAAAGTCACTGCAGACAGTGACTGTAGCCACGAGGTTAAGAGACTTCTTTGGAAGGAAGGGAATGATAAACATAGACAGCATATTAAGCAGCAAAGACATCACTTTGCTGACATAGTCCATGTAGTTAAAGCTATGGTTTTTCCAGTAGTCATGTATAAATGTGAGAGCTGGACCATAAAGAAGGCTGAGCATCGAAGAATTGATACTTTTGAACTGTGCTAGAGAAGACTCAAAAGTCCCTTGGACAACAAGGAGCTCAAACCAGTCAATCCTAAAGGAAATCAACCCTGAGTATTCACTCAAAGGACTGATGCTGAAGCTGAAATTCCACTACTTTGGTCACCTGAGCGAAGAGCTGACTCATTTGAAAAGACCCTGATGCTGGGAAACATATATTTCTGCTTTATTGACTATGCCAAAGCCCTTGACTGTGTGGATCACAATAAACTGTGGAAAATTCTGAAAGAGATGGGAATACCAGACCATCTGACCTGTCTCTTGAGAAACCTGTATGCAGGTCAGGAAGCAACAGTTAGAACTGGACATGGAACAACAGACTGGTTCCAAATAGGAAAAGGAGTACGTCAAGGCTGTATATTGTCACCCTGCTTATTTAACTTATATGCAGAGTACATCATGAGAAACGCTGGGCTAGAGGAAGCACAACCTGGAATCAAGATTGCCAGGAGAAATATCAATAACCTCAGATATGCAGATGACACCACCCTTATGGCAGAAAGTGAAGAAGAACTAAAGAGCCTCTTGATGAAGGTGAAAGAGGAGAGTGAAAAAGTTGGCTTAAAGCTCAACGTTCAGAAAACTAAGATCATGGCATCTGGTCCCCTCACTTCATGGGAAATAGATGGGGAAACAGTGGAAACAGTGTCAGACTTTATTTTTTTTGGCTCCAGAATCACTACTGATGGTGATTGCAGCCATGAAATTAAAAGACGCTTACTCCTTGGAAGGAAGGTCATGGCCAACCTAGATAGCATATTTAAAAGCAGAGACATTACTTTGTCAACAAAAGTCCGTCTAGTCAAGGCTATGGTTTTTCCAGTGGTCATGTATGGATGTGAGAGTTAGACGGTGAAGAAAGCTGAGCGCTGAAGAATTGATGCTTTTGAGCTGTGGTGTTGGAGAAGACTCTTGAGAGTCCCTTGGACTGCAAGGAGATCCAATCAATCCATCCTAAAAGAGATCAATCCTGGGTGTTCATTGGAAGGTCTGATGTTGAAGCTGAAACTCCAATACTTTGGCCACCTCATGAGAAGGGTTGACTCATTGGAAAAGACCCTGATGCTGGGTAGGACTGGGGGCAGGAGGAGAAGGGGACGACAGAGGATGAGATGGTTGGATGGCATCACTGACTCGATGGACATGGGTTTGGGTGGACTCCGGGAGTTGGTGATGGACAGGGAGGCCCGGCGTGCTGCAATTCATGGGGTCGCAAAGAGTCAGACACGACTGAGCGACTGAACTGAACTGAACTGATGCTGGGGAAGATTGAAGGCAGGAGGAGAAGGGGACAACAGAGGATGAGATAGGTGGAAAGCATCACTGACTCAATGGACATGAGTTTGAGCAAGCTCTGGGAGTTGGTGATGGACAGGGAAGCCTGGTGTGCTGCCGTCCATGGGGCCGCAAGGAGTGGGATATGACTTAGTGACTGAACAAAAACAACAGTTTTTAAGTATTCTCAAAGTATCATAGATTTAGTATTACAGCATCTTGCTTAAAATCCATGCTGATTATCTAATGAGTATGCTTTATTTCTACTATTCAGAAGAAAAAACTGAACCTGAGAGAGAACAAACAGCTTTCTTAAGGTTGCAGAATTTAACCCTTCCTGTTCATACACAAAATGCAATCCTGAATCCATTTGGTTAAAATGAACAGGTATTGTAAATATAATGATAGCATTAAGACATTTTAATTTAAACTACATTTTGAAAATAGCTAACATAATATACTTAATGCTGCAAAACAACTATACAAAAAGTGGCATAAAACAATAATTTATTATTGCTCACAGTTCTGCAATGTGGATTAGATTTTGTTTTTTTGATAAGTGTGATAGTGGGGGCATTAAAGATGGCTTCCTCATTCACATCTCGCATCTCAGCTGGTATATCTGTGGGCTGACTATGTCCATGCAATAAATGCAGTAGATCAGCTGGACCACTTTCAAGGAGACTCAGGGATACAAGCAACATCCCATAAGAACAAGCCCCAGTATACAACTGTTTATAAAACTCTGCTTCATCAGGCTTTCTCATGCTCCAACGGCCAAAGCAAGACACATGCCAAGCAGACGACCAATACAGAAGGGCCCTGTCTACACAAAGAATGACTACCGGGGGAGTGAGTCATTGGTGGCCACTGAGTAATAGATTTTTCACTGTTCATTCACATGATATTTAGAGAGAAGAAAACAGAGATTATGATTCGCTGGGTTTGTTAAATCTTAGGTTCTAAAATGCATTTAAAAAATATGTAATTAATTATGAAACATAAAATCAACTAAGCTTATGGGACTTCTTTGGTGGTCTAGTGGTTAGGGCTCCATATGTTCACTGCAGGGAGCACAGGTTGGTTCCCTGGGGAGAGACCTAAGATCCCACACGTCACACAGCACAGCCAAAACAACAAACAAAAAGCCTAAGCTTAAATATTTCAAACAGTTTATAATGCCAAAAGTGGGTTTTGTCCATTGTGCACATTGCCTTTAAATCCGGAATTAAGTTCATCACTCTGCAAGTGGCAAGAAAGCAACATAGCCCATTCTAATTAATTAGTTAGGACATTCACCTATTTATTCTCCGGGCACTTGGATTTTATTTTCTGTCTTTTTGGTTTCAGACTCTGGTTTTAATCTCTGGCTCAGATCTCCGTTTTGATGCCTTTCCAGGCTACTTTTTTTGAGTTCGATCATATTTCTGGGCTCTAGTAATGCCACATCAAATGTGCACGCGTGCATACACACATTCTGTATCAGGCCTGACTCACGGAACACTGCTACTGTCCCACACCCACCACTGAAGCCTGTCACTTCACATCCATTGACAAAAGTATTTAGAGAAATGAAAGACGTATTTCCCAAAAAGAGGAACATGGAGAAGACCATTTGTGTAGCTTATGTTGTTTATGCTGATATTCTTGACTATAAACAGTACATTTCTTCTTTCAATATTCTGATCAAATGACTTGGTGTATTTAATCAAGAAAATTCACCAGACAAGTTTCTGGAAGTGTTCCCCAAAACACCTACACCTGGGTCATTAGGATCCATTCATTTGAAAACGTTAAATTCCTGGGCCTGAGGCAGACCTACTCAATTACCAATCTGGCCGGATCAGTTCAGTTCAGTCACTCAGTTGTGTCCAACTCTTTGTGACCCCATGGACTGCATCACGCCAGGCTTCCCTGTCCTTCAGCAACTCCTGGAGTTTGTTCAAACTCAGGTCCATCAAGTCGGTCAACCAACCACCCAACCATCTCTTCCTCTGCCGTTCCCTTCTCCTCCTGCCTTCAATCTTTCCCAACATCAGGGTCTTTCCAATGAATCGGTTCTTCCCATAAGGTGGCCAAAGTATTGGAGGTTCAGCTTCAGCATAAGTGCTTCCAATGAATATTCAGGACTGACTTCCTTTAGGATTGACTGGGTGGATCTCTGTGCAGTCCAAGGGACTCTCAAGAGTCTTCTCTAACACCAAGTTCAAAAGCATCAATTCTTCAGCATTCAGCTTTCTTTATAATCCAACCCTCACATCCATACATGACTATTGGAAAAACCATACCTTTGACTGGATGGACCTTTGTTGGCAAAGTAATGTCTCTGCTTTTAAATATGCTGTCTAGGTTGGTCATAGCTTTTCTTTCAAGGAGTAAGTGTCTTTTAATTTCATGCTGCAGTCACCATCTGCAATGATTTTGGAGCCCAAGAAAAAAACCTCTCAGTGTTTCCATTTTTTCCCCATCTATCTGCCATGAAGTGATGGGACCAGACGCCATGATCTTCATTTTTTGAATGTTGAGTTTTAAACCAGCTTTTTCACTCTTATCTTACACTTTCATTAAGAGGCTCTTTAGTTCTTCTTCGCTTTCGGCCATAAGGGTGTTATCTGGCCAGATACTTGCATTTTAAACATACACCTCCAATGTCTAGAAGTTAGTCTCAGAGACAGGATAGTTTAAGAACCACTTCACTACCTCACCATCATTCACCTTCTTTAACTAGAATTCCACAATTCAAAAGGATCTATGTGTTATGTATGATCATCAATGGTGTGCTCACTCACCTAGAGCCAGACATCCTGGAATGTGAAGTCAAGTGGGCCTTAGGAAGCATCACTACAAACAAAGCTAGTGGAGATGACAGAATTCCAGTTGAGCTATTTCAAATCCTAAAAGATGATGGTGTGAAAGTGTTGCACTCAATATGCCAGCAAACTTGGAAAACTTAGCAGTGGCCACAGGACTGGAAAAGGTCAGTTTTCGTTCCAATCCCAAAGAAAGGCAATGCCAAAGAATGCTCAAACTACCACACAAATTGCACTCATCTCACAGGCTAGTAATGTTCAAAATTCTCCAAGCCAGGCTTCTGCAATACGTGAACCGTGAACTTCCAGATGTTCAAGCTGGTTTCAGAAAAGGCAGAGGAACCAGAGATCAAATTGCCAACATTCGCTGGATAAACGAAAAAACAAGAGAGTTCCAGAAAAACATCTATTTCTGCTTTATTGACTATGCCAAAGCCTTTGACTGTGTGGATCACAATAAACTGTGGAAAATTCTGAAAGAGATGGGAATACCAGACCATCTGACCTGTCTCTTGAGAAACCTGTACGCAGGTCAAGAAGCAACAGTTAGAACTGGACATGGAACAACAGACTGGTTCCAAACAGTAAAAGGAGTATGTCAAGGCTGTATATTGTCACCCTGCTTATTTAACTTATATGCAGAGTACATCATGAGAAACACTGGGCTGGAGGAAGCACAACCTGGAATCAAGATTGCCAGGAGAAATATCAATAACCTCAGATATGCAGATGACATCACCCTTATGGCAGAAAGTGAAGAAGAACTAAAGAGCCTCTTGATGTAAATTAAAGAGGAGAGTGAAAAAGTTGGCTTAAAGCTCAACATTCAGAAAACAAAGATCATGGCATCCAGTCCCCTCACTTCATGGCAAGTAGATGGGGAAACAGTGGAAACAGTGGCTGACTTTTTTTTTTTTTTGGCTCCAAAATCACAGCAGATGGTGACTGTAGCCATGAAATTAAAAGACGCTTACTCCTTGAAGGACAGTTATGACCAACCTAGATAGTATATTAAAAAGCAGAGACATTACATTGTCAACAAAGGTCCGTCCAGTCAAGGCTATTGTTTTTCCAGTGGTCATGTATGGATGTGAGAGTGGGACTGTAAAGAAAGCTGAGCGCCAAAGAATTGATGCTTTTGAACTGTGGTGTTGGAGAAGGCTCTTGAGAGTCCCTTGGACTGCAAGGAGATTCAACCAGTCCATCCTAAAGGAGATCAGTCCTTGGTGTTCATTGGAAGGACTGATGTTGAAGCTGCAACTCCAATACTTTGGCCACCTGATGCGAAGAGCTGACGCATTTGAAAAGACCCTGACGCTGAGAAAGATTGAGGGCAGGAGGAGAAGGGGACGACAGAGGATGAGATGGTTGGATGGTATCACCGACTCAATGGACATGAGTTTGGGTGAATTCTGGGAGTTGGTGATGGACAGGGAGGCCTGGTGAGCTGCAGTTCATGGGGTCCCAAACAGTTGCACCCAACTGAGCGACTAAACTGAACTGAACTGAAGATCATCAAATTATTTATCACTTTCCCTTTTCATTCAATTCATTCTTTCATCAGATCTTTCTCATTCTGTTTCAATTATATTCTTACTGGTTAAATCCTCTTACTCCCATCTTTCTCTTTTGACAAGACCAGAAATGAACTAAAGGGCATAGTTTTTAAAGTCGGCAGTCTAAATCAAACTTTTCTTTCTTATATTACAAATAACAAGAAACTCACCAAGAGAAATAAAAAGCATAACTGAGAGCAACAAATAAGAAGAAATACAGAAATTTATAACCTCTGCTGAACTGCCACGGTCCCACTAACAAACATTTTTTTCACGCAGATAATTGTGCTCGCTGTTCCTGACACTGTGCAAGTATGTTTAGTGCAATTTAATATCCACACAAGCAAGAGAAGAAATTTAATAATTTTTCAGCTGGAATGAATTGACAGCCAGTGTTAGAAAACTGCAGACTCTGCAGAATCAATAAAAGCTGCTCGCATCACAAAATAGTACTTTTGCCCAGAAAACATCTCACAAAGGTCAGGTTTACAAACCACCAGGTAGCAGTATCACTTTCACATCTTTCCAAGGCTATTAAAATTCCATTAAACAACCTTCCAAAACTAACTTGCAGCCTTTAAAGTTCACCAAAATGATCCCAGAGACAGATTACCTTCAGTTCGAACTTCCGAAAGCAAACCCTCGGTTAACTTTGGTCCCCTTGTCACCACAAATTGTTTGCTGAATTCTGTTTCATAGAAGAATGTCAAAGCAAATTTTTGTTTATAACTAGAAACATGGGACCTACATGAATATACTCATTTGGTAAAATGACAGGTACTGTTAGCTACCAGGAGATACTTTCCAAAAGTAAATTAATTCTCTTCTGCAAATCTTAGAAAGCAACTGCCACCAAATGTCTGGTGTCATAAAATCAAGCCTGTGTTATGAGACACAGTACTCAATTGTGAAGGAAGAGCGGCTGAAACTAAGCAATATCCCTTGCCCACTTTAGAAATACAGCTTTTCCAGGCTATATTTTCACTGCAGGTTCCAAGTCGCATATGGAATTTCATCGAGCATAATCAATTCAGGACCAGCCACTGATTCAACATTTACTGAGCACCTACTAAACTCAAATATGGACTGTCACCCAGGCCTGACCTGACACCCTCCTGGCTCAGTCATCCAGTGATCTGAAACCCAGATGGAAGGAGAGTGGAAACACGTGTTGCCAAGGACTAAGAGCCTGCCTCTGAGCAGATGCTTTGCAAGAGTCTTCATTAAGTACTACAGGTTTCCTCCAAAGGTCATCAACTTTACTCTTTGCTTAGTTGATCTCAAAAGCAGATGGATTTGCCCTCAATCAAAACAGAATATGGGGCACCTTAGGACCCTGACAGAGAGCAAACCCTACTCAAACCAGATGCCTGGTGGAAAGAATTGGGTTTCCAGTGGTAAACGGGCAGGCTATTTCTTCCTCTGATCAGTGGTCTCCACATTTTAGAAAAATCTCTCCTGATTGAATTAAAAAAGGTTTAATGAATCCCCATGGAAATGTATTTACTAATTATACTCAAGCACTACTGTGGTATTATATACAATATAAAACATATACCAAAAAAGCTTTTAAGGAAGAGAAAACACAAATCAATAAAAATCCTTGTATCGTCTTCCCGCACTCTGATGTATCATCTTGCAAAACGACCTCAGGTGTGCAAACCCTAAGCTATTAGCCTCTACAGCAGGATTCCTTTGTGGTACCCAAGGACCATGGGAGTGGAGCCAGATCACTAGCAAGTCCCAAACGTGTATTCTCTTAGGCTCCCAAGAAATCCTGTCAGAGTGTTATGCTTTACAGGGCATGGCTGCAAGTTCTAACAAGGAATGCCAAAACATACAACTGTAAGAAACTCAGTATGTGGATCTGAATGTTAAGGGGATGCTGTTGAGACCTAATGCATCTCTCTCATTCCCTACAAGAGCTCACAAGTGAAAATTTTCTTTCAAATCTAATGCCAAGCTGTTTTTTTTTATTTCTTACAGAAAATAAGCTTTTAAGACAAGTTCAGAGTTGAAACAGTATATGTGACTATGGCCTACTTTCCCAAGTTCCAATTCCACACCAAGTCTTGACTTTTCCCATCTGTTTTGCAAAGGTCTTTTCATACTATATGTAATTTTTCATACCTAACTGCATACTTGCAGGTTGTTTTGTAGAACAAAACAGAGTGAAAAAGGTAAAACTCACCATTAACAGTGGAGGATTGATTACACTCTAGTTTTCCTAGGGATAGACTTAAAATGATATTCCCAGAAACTCCAAATTTTCTGTACTTTTGGGTTATATGTACTCTGAACTATGTAAGCTTACAGAATTATAAACAGATGCCATTCTGTAAAACAGCCCTGGGACTGCATCTTTCTTTCCCACAGCAGGGATAACCAAACCTCACCACTGGTCCCCCTATCTTACTGGCAGAAGTAATCAAAGGCTGATTACAATAATGTATTGCTATCACCACATTTCTAAAGCACATACCTATCAGTAGAACTAGGAACTGTTTCTAATCAATGTTCAACAAATATTTGTTGAATGAATGGCAAAACAACAACTATACAGTTCCAATAGTTACTGTGGTTTCTTCCGTCTACCTTCAGCATAACACAAACTTTAAGATTCAGAATGGCAAGTAGAGTTCATCTAGAATACTAAGCAGTGGCAAATAGCACTCAGTATTGAGAGGGATTCGGAGGGGAAAGCTTGGCTGATCAGTGAAGGATGCCAGGAGCTGGGAAAGTGGAGGAGGAGCAGAAGGGCCATCAATTTGCTGACACCACCCAGACAGATCATGGATCAAAATCCAAAGTTAAAAAAGCTCAATGTTTTTTGCCATCTGAACACTGGCTTTTCTGGCTTGGTGTACTTCAATTTTCATTAGTCCAACTGGCTACTCTGTCCCCCTGAATTAGGAGGAGCTCCTTGAAGACAAGCCTTTTCCATCTTTCTGATTGCCACAGAGCCCAGGAAACACTTGTAAAATGCCAGCTGACCCTTCTGTGATACCTAGTGAAAACAAAAAATCATTGAGCCTCTTCACTTAAGTAAGCACCATCAGGGGATTCTGAAACCAGCCATTAACCAGCAGGGTAGTATCTACAAATGAAGAGCACTATGGGAGAAGGAAATGGCAATCCACTCCAGTATTCTTGCCTGGAAAATTTGCATGGACAGAGGAGCCTGGCAGGCTACAGACCATGGGGTCGCGAAGAGTCAGACAGGACTGAGCGACTTCACTTTCACTTTTCATGCTGCCCCACCACCCTCCCTAGCCTGGTTCATTCTTTACTGATCAACCAGGGTTTCCTCCTCACAGTCCCTCTCAGTCGAGATTGAGAGGGTCAGTTCACTTAATAACCAACCAAAAAAATCATCTAAACTAGTGGATCTCAATTCAAGTTCTCAACTCTGGCTAATACGTTAGAATCATCTATATTTTAGAAAATGCAGGGCCTCCCAATC
Organism: Giraffa tippelskirchi; assembly: GCF_054371585.1. NCBI lineage: Eukaryota > Metazoa > Chordata > Mammalia > Artiodactyla > Giraffidae > Giraffa > Giraffa tippelskirchi. The sequence continues at coordinate 150,127,609 of NC_137282.1, forward strand.
CACAGAAATTATGATGCAGTTGTCAGCAAGGAGACACAGACATCAGTGTGGTTTTGGTTTTACAAAATTTCCAAGTGACTAAAATAAACAGCCAGACTGATAATATTAATTGATGCCAGAGGAACATTAGTTCCTAAAGACTACAACCTTCTCTTATAAATTTATGTGTATTAGCTAGCATATTAGAGACCATAAAATAGTTCTCAATAATATCTTATTTAAGTTACCTTTCCCCAAAGCTGACCACTAAACCCTTATTCGAACACAGCCACACCCATTCATTCGTGTCTACAGGTAGCTGATTTTATGCTACAAGGACAAAAATGAACAGATGTGACAGAGACCTTGTAGCCCATAGAGCCTAAAACATTTATGATGTGGCCCTTTAAGAAATCATCTGCCAGCCCTGGACTGGTGTATTTAAGGAATACAGCAGAGAAACATTAATCAATACTAGCCAGTTCAGGCTGAATCCTAAATGTTCTGAGGAAAGAAAGGCCTCAGAAACAAAGGACTTGTATTAACCAGGGCCCCACCTCTTACCTTCAATCCTGGCAGTTCTGCTTTTACTTTTCAAATTTCATTTAAAGAAAGAGTTGTTTTATTGCTAAGAAAACTTTGAACACCACTGACTTAGAATCTCAAAGGTCTTAAGAGGCAAGAACCAAGTCAGTTATACTATGGTTGCCATAGATAACCTTAACTAACATTCTCTGACACCAAAGTGATTAATCTCAGCTTATTTAAACTGAATATCTGACAACAGCTATTTAGGTATCAGATCCTCCTATCAAGTTATACATATTATGTAAATTTATTTAGCTCTGCCATTAAAATTTCTTTTAAATGTTACAGTTTAATGTTATATTGGGGGTTTTGTAACAATCAACAGAAGAAAAGGCCATGAAGAGACTATCTTGAAATTCTATACATCACTGAGCTAAATCACTCAGTTGTGTCTGACTCTTTGTGACCCCATGGACTGTAGCCCAACAGGCGCTTCTGTCCAAGGGATTCGCCAGGCAAGAATACTGGTGTGGGTTGCCATTTCCTTCTCCATACATTACAGGCTAAAGGCATTTCTATTATATTTGTCAATGTCTGTTAGAAAAGGATGTAAGCAAATAACTCTTCTTAGTATTTACAGTCTAGAGACATGTGGATTTCTCATTAAAAACTAATTATCAAATTATATAAATCACCCTAACTCCCTATTCTTTGGGAAAGCCAAGATTCATGAGTTGGTAAAATTATCTTCCCTCTTTTGAAACACAATACAATATTTCACATAGCCTTTATTTTTTTATGGTCTATTACATATAATCCTTTAATGTAAGCTACCTAAAATCCTTTTGTGGAAGTTGACAATGTATAAGAAATATATATATTAACGTTATTAATCCTACAGAAGAAATAGATTTCTCAGTTTGAACACAGCACAAATGAAAAGATAAAAGAATAAAAGAGACATTTAAACAACTGCCATATAAATTAATAGGATGCAATTATTGGTCTCTCTTTCATCTTAGATGAAAATCAATATAGAATATTAATTGCTAAAAGTTATAAGTCAAATGCGACTTCATGTAAACCATACAACTCAACAATTTCAAGTTTATACACCAGAATAATCAAATATTGCTCATATCCTCTCCTATCCAAAAGGGCAGGAAGTAATATTTTCCAGCTGCATTGCATAATTAATCTCATACACGTTAGACGGTATCTTTGCAAGTCTTGAAATAAAACTGAATTCATCAAATTCCAACATAAATCTCTAAATCACTAAGCATCAAGAAATTTTCTCCTTGCTCTGAATACTTCATCTTAATTTATTCACCTTTCCATAACCAGTTTATGCCACTTATCTTGTGGAGGGTGGGGGTTCAGATTTATGAAGAAGAAAAAAAAAGTAACAACACAGAAATGAGATCTAGAAAAGCACACGAGAGCTATGAAAACAGCCCATCCATCATCTCTACATTTTGATTCCAGAGACAGCAGAGAAAGGTGCTGTTTCCACACCACTCACCCAGCACACTTAAAAAGGTTTGCTCCATCACTTATACAACTGAAACTGATTGATTAGCTGCTGGAGAAAAATCAATACAAATATCCTAGAAAACACTAGCTTGTAAATTCATTCTGGCCCCAACAAAGTCTTGGTCATTGCTTGACATGTTTTTCTAGGTATCTAAAATACAACCATGTCAAACCCCAGACCCCAAAGACTGTCATGGCTAGGAATTTTTAAAACCTAAAGCTCAGCACAGGTGAAGTGAGGGTGGGAGGTTTCCCAACGGTCTGTTAGAACAAAGAGATGATACCAAGAAATTAACCTGGTAAATATCACACTCATACACAGAACTGCCATGAAAATGAAAAACACATGAGAAAGTTAAAATAGTCAATAAAAATGTAAAAAAAAAAAAAGCTAGGAAACCAACAAAATATAAACGATATATATTTTTCATAAAAGGTAAACTAAAGTTTCTATTAAAAATATAAAGTTTGTTTAATGATATCCATTCAAAAGTTAATGGGCTCCTTTTCTCATTCTTGGCAGCTGAATGTATAGTCAGTATATTTTTAGTACTTTAGGAAGCCACTTTATATTCAGAATGATTTCATGATTATTTCAGAATCTCTTCTGAATGCTCCCTTGCCTATGGGCTAGCACTAGTCTCTTCACTCATTAGATGTCTAAGAAATAAATGTTTATGAATATAAAATGTTCCATGAATATGCTATTCAGACAGAAATTGTGATCTTATTGTATAGTCTATCACATGACAGGCAACCAGGGATGTAATCCCTATATTACAATTGGTATAGAGATTTTTTAAAAACCATTTTGTATTTTTGACACATAGTCATTTATAAGTTTAAGAAAAAGTAAGAAAAGGAATGCAATTTTCAGTTGGGAAATTTAACCTGCATTGACATAACAACTTTAAACACTAAAATTTAGTGACAGCATATTTAGACTTTACTTAAATTTTGAAAGAACCATAATGTTTATTACTGATTATGGGAAAATTTAATAATGGTATAATGTAGAATTTAAGGGGCTGTGATCCTCTCAATATTTCTAATTTCTGAATTACTAAAGAATGAGATACACAAGAGTCACCAAAGAAGAAAAACGGGCTATTTCTACTATTACAGTTAACTTCATAATTATTCTTTGCAATTTAAAAACTCATAGCAATTTTAAAACTCATAGGAAGTCTACACAACCATGATGATACCAAGGCTTGCTGCAGAACAAAAGACGATGCTGCTAACTCAATGTCTTTAAAATGTGAGCTTATAGATTGCTATTCCCTATTGTGAAATTATAAGGCCAACCTTAACATGATTTTGCATTTGTCAAACTGAGAAAACAAAACATGACTGTCATACTCAATAGTTCCTATCTGTAAAGACATTCTTCATAAAACATATTCTAGAAGTAAAAGAAAATGTCTCATGGTTCTAATCATTAATGTTACAGATATTACAATATTCTCACTCAAAATTGGACGTCTCAAAAAAAAATTAGACTTCTCTCCTTGGAATTATTTTAAATTCCTCCAGTTTAAGTCACATGCCTTCTTTATGATAAGGGCACAACCAATGACTTCGTGTAAGTTATTCCAAATTCAAACAACAAGCAACACTACATGTCACAGTAATGAGAAAACCATGACTTGTATACATCAAGTACCATTGTAAGATCATGTGGCTGGAACCCAGAAAAGCACTGTTGTGAATTCAAACTCTCCTATGGCAAAGAGCATCAGATACTCACAACTTGAAATTTCCTAAACACACTGGCTTACCTAGAAATTATAAGAGCTTGGTATTTTAGTAACAGTTCCACGTATCAACCCAATGAGCCCATCAGTCCAAAAATTAGTCGTCAATCAATAAGACAACAGAAAAACATTGCACTGCACACATTTCATGGGGGGACTAACCAAGCACATATGTATCTACTAATGATGATGAAAGTAATATTAAATAAATCTCTTTTAATACTTTCTCTAGAAAGAGCAACTAAGTCATTGTTAACCTCTGATATATTCTTTGAGTCACTCATCTTAATCAGCAAACCCACTTGTAATTTGTATGCCTTCTAAATCACAGTTAGTGGATAGATCATACAGTTCTAATATCTCTGTTATCCAATAGATACATGGAAAAACAAACACCAAGTAAGAATGCCAGCAAAGGATCATTTTTCAAACAAAGTAGGCTTCTGTACAAATTCATTCTCTTTCTAAAGAATCCTTAAAGTAGCCATATTGCAGAAAATACAACCACTCAGACTTCTGATTAGCCTATTACCTGGTTCTGAAACAGAACAACTACAAGAGTCAATGAGTTTCCATTTATTTCTTTCAATACAAGTTGAATGTGAACAGAAGAGGGGACTGTGCTAAGAATATAAAGTTAGAAAAAAAAATTGTCCAGAAGTGTTGAATTAATCAAGAGTATTTTTCTCTTTGTTTTAAAGAACGGTTCAAATTCATGTTGATAAAAGCTTTTGACTAAATGTGTGTGTTTGTAACACATACTTTCTGAGATTCAGGGTGTGAAGTACTGGAAGTAGCACTCTAAGTTACTTGCTAAAAGGAAAAGCACATTGCCAATAAGTATAAAAGCACATTGCCAATAAGTATTAACCCATAAGATTATGAGACAACAGATTATCGCATGTTGGTTATAAAAACACACCAATGTTATATACACATACTATAAACAAAGACAAAAGAGGAAATTTATGGTTATGTGTCAATACAATTGTGATTCATGTTACACATGTCTTACTATAAGCTAAGAGATACCGAGGCGATCACATTTTCCAGCAAGTGATGAATCAGAAGTAGCTGGCCACCCACACAAAGAATTCTCTTTAGGACTCTATACCATTACCAATCTTCACAGCTCCAACAGTCCTGTGGATGAGTGGAAGTTATATTTACTTGCTCAAATTAAAATCTACCTTCTCTTTCCAAGACTCTTGATAATGCTTATTAGTTCTGTTTTCTAAATGGCCCAAAATTACCAAAGAAAGAGGTAGAAATCTTTAAAAAAACATTTCACTCAATCCACAAAAGTCTAATTAACACACACCAGAAGGTCATGGCTTTTATTTTTATTTTTTAGTCTTTTCCATGAAATATAAAGGCAGGTGATGAATTTCAAAGTATGTCACTTACCTTAGAGTCATAAGAAAACGGAAGAGTGGTGAAAGAAAAGTTATGCAAATATCATAACCTGAATCTGATAACATCTTCTATTAGATAAGCTAAAATATTTGTAAACTCTCCAGAAAGCTAAACAAGCATACACCTAAAGTGAAGTTTTACTTAGAAGACTATTAAAATTTATTAGAGAGACTGAAATCACACAGAATTCTAGAAACTCTTACCTTGAAAAGACTGTTTGGCTCTATCTACTAATTCATCAATTGGATAACTGGCCAAATTTCCTCTGGCGTGTTTAGTTTTGCAGTAGGTACAAGCATTGAGACACCTGTTCAAATGATAGTGATAAATACAGTTAAAACTTCTAAAGACACTTAACATGGGCGGAAAATATCCAAAATATACACCAAAGTGCTGATTTAGTATCATTTGCCAGTTTATAAGAGATATGAAAAATGAGTTTCTACCAAACTTCATATTTATTTTATTTCCACCAGGCACAGAAATCTGTAATTTGTAATTCTTTTAAGTTTCAACTATTCAAGAATGGTTGTACAAACCACATAATATTAACTTCAAATGTACATATTAATATGGAACAAAGTTTATAAATGCTTAAAATGGTTAATCAAAAGAAAAAACATTCATAATTTTTAAACCAATGGAATTTATTTGGCTATTATAAAACTAAAATTTTAGTATCACTTATATATACTGCATTATTCATAAATGAAAATGTTTTAACTTTTAACTAATGATATAAGAATAAATTGGCAACATAAAATTCTCCTAAGAAAATACATTTTTAGTAATCTTCACATAATATTTTTAACTCTTTGAAATCAGAAAGAAATATTAAAACAAGTCCAATGAATGCTCTTTGGGATTATATCAGTCAAAGAAACTGAATGACAACATTAGTTTTAAAAAATTAAAAAACAGAATTATCTCCCAAAATACTTAAGAGATGATAGCCGAAGAAATGTCTTTTAATAACGAAAATGTTGGTTCTACTCTTATAATTTTAAAATAGTTTAAATACATTTTATTATAAAATTTTAAAAAACCATTACACATAATAAAATATCCTTTTGCCAAAAAGATTAAGTCTCAGCAACACTGAATGAAACAAAGAATAACATCTCTTCAAAGATCCAACTGCTATAATAAATAGCAAGGTTTTTAAAGACCATCACTAAGCAAATGCTTTAAAATTTCAAACTGAGAAAAATTAAACTTCTAATAATTACAAGTGGCCAATATGTCATTTTGTTAATATATAATTTAAAAATACATATAAATCATATGAATCAGGAGGAAACAATGTAATGCTTAATTTATAATTATTTTTGCATGAAGTGAAGTGAAGTCACTCAGTCGTGTCCAACTCTTTGTGACCCCATGGTGTAGAGCCCACCAAGCTCCTCCATTCATGGAATTTTCTAGGCAAGAGTACTGGAGTGGGTTGCCATTTCCTTCTCCAGGTGATCTTCCCAATACAGGGATCAAACCCAGGTCTCCCACATCGTGGGCAGATGCTTTACCGTCTGAGCCACTGGGAAATCCCTCTTGAGTAAAACAACACATTTGTTTTGCCAATGATTTTTAACTGTTTAACTGACCACACACTCTTAAAAAAACTAACATCCCTTTCTTCCTAAGCCGTTTACACACACACACACAAATTGTGATCTCTCATATGAATAGAGGTTCTGGTCCCCCAACTGTTCCATGTCTTCTCTTTTTAACTTTCATCTGTTCCATAATAAGGGAAAAAAGTAATCTTTTTTTTAAACTTCTCCATGGAAGACTAGGGCTTCCCTTGTGGCTCAACTGGTAAACAATCTGCTTGCAATGCGGGAGACCTGGGTTTGATCCCTGGGTTGGGAAGATCCCCTGGAGGAGGGAAAGGCTACCCACGCCAGTATTCTAGTCTGGAGAATTCCATGGACTGTATAGACTATGGGGTTGCAAAGACTCAGACACGATTGAGTGACTTTCATTTTCACACTGTAGAAGACTAACTTCCTTTTGTTTAGCCCTGACTGAGCACCAGGCATTTTTCTAGATATTGTACATACATTATCCTATTTAACTCTTCTCAAATTGGGTGTTACTGTCTCCATCTTACAGATGCTTCGAAAAAGTTAGATAATACAGTTGATTCCACAGAAATTCAAAAGAGCATAAGATACTACCGTGGCAACAACTGCACACCAACTAAACAACCTAGAATAAATAAAACCTCCTAGAAACATACAGTACACCAAGACTAAATCATGATCCCATTTACAAAAGCATCAAAAACAATGAAATACCGAGGAATAAATTTAAGCAAGAAGGTTAAAGATCTGTAGAATGAAAAGTTTAACACATTGATGAAAGAAAAAATTTTAAAAAGAGCAAAGCAAAAGGCAGCTCAATTCCTAATTTCAAACGATATTACTAAGCTACAGTAATCAAAATAGTAGGTGTTAGTGAAAAAACAGGCATATAGGCTAATGTAAAAGAATTGAGAGTCCAGGAACAAACTCATGAATATATAGTCAACTAACATTTGACAAAAGAGCCAAGAATTCTCAATACAGAAAAAAACAGTCTATTCAACAAATGGTGCTGGGAAAATTGAATATTCACTTGCAAAAGCACTTACTTGTATCATTGCGAAAAATTAATAGACAATGAGTTAAAGACTTAGATGTAAAACCAGAAACCACGTAAAGTACAATTACAATTAAATGTAAAACCAGAAACTCCTAGAAGAAAACACAGGGAAAAAGTTCCTTGACATTATTCTTAGCAATTATTTTATTTTTGGACATGACACCCAAAGCACAAATAACAGAAGCAAAAATAAACAAGCTGGACTACATCAAACTAAAAAGCTTCTGCACAGCAAAGGAAAACAATCAACAAAATGAAAAGGCAAACAACAGAATGGGAGAAAATATTTGCAAACCACATATCTGATTCAAAATAAATCACTGAATTTTTGATTCATAATATATGGTTATTATTACATAATTCGGTTCCATTTAGCCACTCAGTCATGTCAGACTCTTTGCAACCCCATGGACTCCAGCACGCCAGGTCTCCGTGTCCATCACTAACTCCTGGAGTTTACCCAAACTCATGTCCATTGAGTTGGTGATGCTGCCCAACCGTCTCATTCTCTGTTGTCCCCTTCTCCTCCCACCTTCAATCTTTCCCAGCATCAGGGTCTGTTCAAATGAGTCAGCTCTTTGCATCAGGTGGCAAAAGTATTGGAGTTTCAGCTTTAGCATCAGTCCTTCCAATGAACACTCAGGAATAATCTCCTTTAGGATGGACTGGTTGGATCTCCTTGCAGTCCAAGGGACTCTCAAGAGTCTTCTCCCAACACCACAGTTCAAAAGCATCAATTCTTCGGCGCTCAGCTTTCTTTACAGTCCAACTCTCACATCCATACATGACTATTGGAAAAACTATAGCTGTGACTGGATGGACCTTTGTTGGCAAAGTTGTGTCTCTGCTTTTTAATATGCTGTCTAGGTTGGCCACAGCTTTCCTTCCAAGGAGTAAGCGTCTTTTCATTTCATGGCTGCAGTCACCATCTGCAGTGATTTTGGAGCCCCCCAAAATAAACTCTGTCACTGTTTCCACTGTTTGCCCATCTATTTGCCATGAAGTGATCGGACTGGATGCCATGATCTTACTTTTCTGAATGTTGAGCCTTAAGCCAACTTTTTCACTCTCCTCTTTCACCTTCATCAAGAGGCTCTTTAGTTCTTCTTCGCTTTCTGCCATAAGGGTGGTGTCATCCGCATATCTGAGGTTATTGATATTTCTCCAGGCAATCTTGATTCCACTTGTGCTTCTTCCAGCCCCGTGTTTCTCATGATGTACTCTGCATATAAGTTAAATAAGCAGGGTGACAGTATACAGCCTTGACGTACTCCTTTCCTGATTTGGAACCAGTCTGTTGTTCCATGCACAGTTCTAATTGTTGCTTCCTGATCTGCATACAGGTGTCTCAAGAGGCAGGTCAGGTGGTCTGGTATTCCCATCTCTTTCAGAATTTTCCACAGTTTGTTGTGATCCACACAGTCAAAGGCTTTGGCATAGTCAATAAAGCAGAAATTGCTTTTTCAATGATCTAGCGGATATTGGCAATTTGATCTCTGGTTCCTCTGCCTTTTCTAAAACGAGCTTGAACATCTGGAAGCTCACGATTCACATATTGTTGAAGCCTGGCTTGGAGAATTTTGAGCATTACTTTACTAGCATGTGCTGCTGCTGCTGCTAAGTCGCTTCAGTCGTGTCCGACTCTGTGCGACCCCATAGACGGCAGCCCACCAGGCTCCGCCATCCCTGGGATTCTCCAGGCAAAAACACTGGAGTGGGTTGCCATTTCCTTCTCCAATGCATGAAAGTGAAAAGTGAAATTGAATTTGCTCAGTCGTGTCCGACTCTTAGCGTGTGAGATGAGTGCAATTGTGCGGTAGTTTGAACATTCTTTGGCATTGCCTTTCTTTGGGACTGGAATGAAAACTCACCTTTTTCATGATAAGGGATTCATAACATCTGATTTGGGGTTTATATTCTAGATATAAAAATCCTCATATGGCATAATAAATAATAATCAAATATTAAGATGGCTAAAGACTATGACTAGATGTTTCTCCAAATAAAATATTCAAGTGGTCAACAGTCACGGGAAAAGATACTCAAGAGTACTAGTCATCAAGGAATGCAAATGAAAACTACAATGAGATATCACCTCACCCCTGCTAGAATGGCTATTATCAAAAAAACAAGAGTTGACAACACCTGACAATAGGAAACTTGTGCACTATTGGTGGGAATATAAATTGGTATTGCTAGCATGAAAAACATTATAGAGGTTACTCAAAAAATTAAAAATAGAATTATCATATAATCTAGCAATTCCATTTCTGGGTATATCTCCAAAGGAGATGAAATCCCTGTCTCAAAGAGGTACCCACAACCTCATTTTCACTGCAGAATTACCTACAACAGCCAAACATGGAAAACAACCTGTTTCTTCAACAAATACATGAATGAAGAAAATGTGATACATTTATATAAGGGATATTACCCAGCCCTTAAAAAGAAGGAAAAACTGCCATTTGCACCCATATGAATGGATCTTGAGGGCATTATGTGAAGTGAAATAAGTCAGTCAGAAAATGAAAAATACTGTATGATCTCATTTTTATGTGAAACTCAAAACTAAACAAACAAAAGCAAAACAAACAACAACTTCACAGAAACAAAGGAAAGATTGTTGGTTGCCAGAGGGTGGGATTTGTGAGAGGTAGGGAAAAAGAGTGAAGGTGGCCTAAAGACACAAACTTCTAGTTATAAAATAAATTCTGGGGGTGTAATGTACAGCGTGATGACTATAGTTACCAATACTGTATTGTATATCTGAACAGCAGTAAAAAAGAACTGAGAAGTTCTCATTATAAGAAAAATCTGTAATTATATAAAAGGAGGAACATTAACTTAATGTGGCAAACACTTCACAATATATACATGTATCAAATATTTATGCTATCTTAAGCTCATACACAATGTTATATGTCAATTATATCTCAGTGAAACTGTGGCGGCACTGTGGGAGGAGGGGAGTCAGATAAGTGGCTTGTTCAAGACATCTAACAACTAAAATTCAAAACACAAGCCCATCAAATTTCAAATTCCCTCCTACTGCCATACCAAGCTGCCTCTCCAGAATAAAAGTGGATCAAATATCCTGTGTGTGCATGCTAAGTTGTTCTAGTCGTGTCCGACTCTTTGCAACCCTATGGACTGCAGCCCCCCAGGCGCCTCTGTCCATGGGATTCTCCAGGCAAGAATACAGGAATGGATGGCCCTGACCTCCTCCAAGGGATTTTCCTGACCCAGGGATCAAACCCGCATCTGTTACATCTCCCACATTGGCAGGTGCGTTCTTCACCATTAGTGCCACCTGGGAAGCCCATCAAATACCTAGCTACAGACAAATGCAAATAAGATATAATAAGACAACCAATCATCTGTCATGAGATGTAAAGTGATGCAGCACAGATATTCAAAGACACAGCTGGTACTCATCATCTTGTGTATGAAAAATGAAAGTGAAGTCACTCAGTCGTGTCCGACTCTTTGCGACCTTGTGGACTGTGGCCTGCCAGGCTCCTCCGTCCATGGGATTTTCCAAGCAAGAGTACTGCAGTAGGTTGCCATTTCCTTCTCCAGCAGATCTTCCTGACCCAGGGATCAAACCCAAGTCTCCCGCATTGTAGCAGCCACTTTACCATCTGAGCCACTAGGGAAGTCCTCTTGTGTATGGAATTATTTGTCTGAAACCTGTTTCTCTTTCATTCTTTGGAAATATCAGGCTAGGCTTCCTGTCCGTCCACTGGCCCAAACTAGTTATTTCACCCTTGTTGTTTACAAGAGTTCTATTTTCACCCTACAGCTGCTCTGTGGCAGAATGTGTCACTTTCTTGGTCTTGCTGTGGTTTTTAAGTTCTACAGCTAAGGTCTCTCTGCCCCTCTACTCAGTGGCTCCATGATGGCCCCATGCTGCACACCCCACATTCATTCATCCAGGATCCCTCTGCCATTCACTCAAGTTGAACCAGGGAAAATGCTCTCTCTACCCCCTGATACTACTTCCCCTGATCAATTTCTCCAGACCTATTCTCTTATTTCTCCTATTCCCAATACAGAGCTCCATAAATTAAGTAGACAATCTCAATAAAAGTTGATACTATTTCTAACTTGGGCTATTTCTTAGAAGTAACTTTCTTAAGGGACACTAGCCTAGGGGAGGGTAAGGAAAACAGAAGGGAAAAATGCATTCTAAGTATTTATAATATAAATGAATTGACACACATAAAACACTTAGAATACTGCTGGCCCTAGTTAAGTGATCAGTAAGTACTGGTCAGCGGTTGTTCACCGTGACCATCCTCAACAATTCTGTAAGGAAATCATTATGCACCATCATGTTCCAGGAATACCTGACCTTATGGAACTGATGTGTTGCTGATAGGTTGACTTCAATCAACTATGGAAACCAAATCACGTTTTCCTACTGGCTCACTTAATAAAGGTGGGAATGTACTTCCCACGGAAAACCAATCAGGAAAATGAACTAAAACATTTAAATAAAACAAGGTGACTGATGCTCAGGAACATTTATAATAATCAAAACAAGGCAGTAAGTATAAAGTTACATTAAAAATTCAAAATACTCTTTACTAAACTGCTCCCTCCAGGTTAATTAGAGTCCTTGATGTGATGTATTTTTGAAGTTCTAAACTCTCCATTGTATAAGATAGGGTCATCCCTATCTGCAGTTACCACAATAATACCTACTATTATTTAAACAAAGAGAAAATTTCTATGGAGAGTATTTCTTAAGCATGTTAAAACAGCACTGATCAAGCACTAAGTCTGCTATGTCTTACATTGAAAAAGGAGAGAGGTTTGTTACAATACACAGGAAAAATAGCCAATGCAAAATCAGAAAAGAGTGAGCTTTTTGATGCTCTCTGGTTTAAAAACAGTCTTCTCAACCACCAGGAATTATCATAACCGATCATTTCCACACGACAAGCCTCCAACAAAATAGATTCATGACAGAAACCCTTTGTGGTTTCAGTTATCTGTAAACAATTAAGTAATTGTTTAAGAGTAAGAACACTGAGCCTATTTCTTTAACTGTCAGAAAACAAAAGATCTTTGAGGGTTGACTGTTGAAAGCCAAAACCAAAAAGATGGCTGTTGAACTGTAAGGAAGGAGCAAAATCCTGAACAGACATACCCTATTGTCACAGAAGGGTAAAGCTAGCACACTCCACCTACCCATCTTTGTACAGGTTGTTAGATGGACACATGCCAAGAAATAACTGAAAACCTCAAAAGTGGAGGCAGACCAGGCATTTAATTTAGCAGTATAATTCAAGTCTTGAAAAACATCTGTGGTAGAATAGTTTCCCATAATAGAAATGAAACAAATACAATAATGAATTTCCACAATTAAAATTTAAAAATTATCAAAAAAATATTTCAAAGGGTTCAAATGCATAACATGCTAATTTGATACCTAAACCACATACAGCAAATAAATAATTAAAAGTTTTAATACATTAGGCTTTTTCTTCTAAAGAGCATCTTCTGATATTACATGCTTTAGAATGACTTAAAAATCAGAGTTATATTTTTAAAAATTCACCCATAATGATATCTATTTTTTTAAGAGGAGAAAAAATTATGTGACTTAGGATTCTGTTTCTGCTTCGGGACAAAGATGATTTTAAATATGCAGAAACTATTGTTTTTAACAATAACATTAACACTTCAAACTAACGTTCTGTGTCATTCACATACTCTAATCCTTATTTATTTTTAATCAGTTGACAGAGCATCATCTTTCTCAAAGCTTCAAATTTTACAAAATAAGTCCTTTGTAGACCAAAACCTTGGAAAAATCCTATTGTGGCTTTCCATATGGAACCCTCATGAAGCAAAGAAAAAACAAAAACTCAAGAAACAAAAAGGTTCGCACACTACAGGCTGTGCCAGACTTGATTGTTAAATATAGTCTATTGTGAACCCTCATCATGGTTTTTAAAGTATTCAAGAGTACTTCCAGGAAAATTACAAACTTTTTGACTTTTAAACAAATCCAAAGATACTCTTTATCAGTAAAATCTGATTGGAGCTTCAAATGATAATTCTTGTCTGCCAAGAACAAAATCCTGAACAAGGAAAGGAAAAATAACATACCTGAAAAACTAGAATATATTCTAAATTCTTCAAGCTTCCTATGGACATGGAACAACAGACTGGTTCCAAATCGGGAAAGGAGTACATCAAGGCTGTATATTGTCACCCTGCTTATTTAACTTATATGCAGAGTACATCATGCAAAATGCAGGGCTGGATGAAGCACAAGCTGGAATCAAGATTGCTGGGAGAAATACCAATAACTTCAGATACGCAGATGACACCACCCTTATGACAGAAGGTGAAGAAGAACTAAAGAGCCTCTTGATGAAAGAGGAGAGTGAAAAAGCTGGCTTAAAACTCAACATTCAGAAAATTGAGATGATGGCATCCAGTCGCATCATTTCATGGCAAATAGATGGGGAAAAAATGGAAACACAGAGAGACTTAATTTTTTCGGGCTCCAAAATCACTGCAGATGGTGACTGCAGCCATGAAATTAAAAGACACTTGCTCCTTGGAAAAGCTATGACCAACCCATACAGCATATTAAAAAGCAGAGACATTACCAACAAAGGTCTGTCTGGTCAAAGCTGTGGTTTTTCCAGTAGTCATGTATGGATGTGAGAGTTGGACTATAAAGAAAGCTGAGCGCTGAAGAATTGATGCTTTTGAACTGTGGTGTTGGGAGAAGACTCTTGAGAGCCCCTTAGACTGCAAGGATATCCAACCATTCAATCCCAAAGAAAATCAATACTGAATATTCACGGAAACGAATGATGCTGAAGCTGAAACCCCAATACTTTGGTCACCTGATGTGAAGAACCGACTCATTAGAAAAGACCCTGATGCTGGGAAAGATCGAAGGCAGGAGAAGAGGGGGATGGCATCACCAACACAATGGACATGAGGTTTGAGTAGGCTCCAGGAGTTGGTGATGGACAGGGAGGTCTGGATGAAAGAAGGCCTGCAGTCCATGGGGTCGCAAAGAGTCGAACACGACTGAGCGACTGAACTGAACTGATGGCCAGGGCTCCTCCCATGGAACAAATCTCTCCACTTGAGTTCCTGCTGCCATATCCAATCTCAATGTCCTATTCCAAAATTTCCTTGTAATAACTGTTGCTTCTGTTTTTAACTTAATTGTGCCCTTTGCAATTGCAGGGGTTGGGATAGAAGAGTCTGGGAGCACAGCTGCTAACCTTTCTTCTATTTGTACTAAATTGGAAAACAGCTGCAGCTACATTTTCTCCTTATCCCACTCCCATTAGCTGCTGTGCTACATCCTTTGCTTCGAGAAGTTGTGTCAATTTATTTAAATTCTGTACCCTTATTTCTCATTTCCTTTACCTGAAAGATCTCTTTATCATCATCATCCATCAATCTCTATAAAAGTCACCACAAGCTTTAAAATCATCTGGGAAGGGGAAGTGCTAGTAAGAGTAAAAGATGGTTCTGGAATGCTTGCCAGGCACTCAGCCATACAATAATTTTATATTAATAGTTTCATTTATCCTTGCAACAATCTTGGTATAAGTATCATTATTCCTAACTTTCATACAGGTAACTGAGGTTGAAAAGGATGGAAAAATTTGTCCGAATTTTCATAGATGGCCAAGTGAAAGATGCAATCGATCTTATCGGAAATTCCTGCATCACGGATTGTACTCTACTTCTCATGAGATACAATAAGTTACTCTAGGTAAGAATACATGATTGTTGGGGAGGATTATGGTGAGATGGCAGAGTGGGAAACTCGAGGAATCTGTCTCCCGACCTAGACAACAATTGCACTGGCAGAATCTGTCTGGTGTAACTATTTTGGACTTCTGGAGTCTGCTGACGGCTAGCAACTTCCAGGGGAAGATCTGAATGCAAATTGCCCAACAACAACAGAGTAAATGTGGGACATTCTCCAGGACAGACCAGATGTTATGTTAGACTGCAAGTTAAGACGCCAAATATTTTAAAAGATAGGTATCACACAAAGTTTCTTCTCAGACCACAAGAGAATGAAGTCAGAAGTCAGTAACAAAAAAGGAGAGGAAAATTGACAATTTTGTGGAAATCAAACAACACATGTGTAAAGAACCTATGAATCAAAAAAGAAACCACAGGAGAAATTAGAAAAAAATTAGATATGAACAAGCAGAAGCACTGCACAGAAGTGCAGAAGTTACGGGGTGCAGATAAAGGAGCACCACGTGGAAATGTCACAGCTAGCTAAAAACGCTTAAAAAAAACTCATACTGATACTCAACTTTACAATGTAAGTAAGCAGAAAAAGAAGAAGAAACTAAAATCAAGACTAGCGGAAGGAAGGAAATAAAGACTTGAGCAAAGATAGAGCATAGAAAAACAAAAGAGAAAATCAACAAAACCAAAAGTTGATTCCTCAAAAAGATTAATAAAAATGACAAACCTTTATCTAGATAAAGAAAAAAAAAAGGAGACTAGTATAATCAGAAATGAAAGTGGGCCATTATTACTAACTCTAAAGATATTCAAAGGATTATAAGAGTGACATGAACAACTGTACACCAACAAACTGAATTACCCAGTTGATATGAACAGATATCGGAAAATAAAAAAAACTATTCAGACTAAATAGGCTTCCCTGGTGGCTCAGATGGTAAAGAATCTACCTGCAATGCAGGAAACCTGGGTGTGATCCCTGGGTTGGGAAGATCCCCCGAGGAGGGTATGGCAAACCACTCCAGTATTCTTGCCTGGAGAATCCCATGGATAGAGGAGCCTGGCAGGTTACAGTCCATGGGGTGCAAAATGTCAGACATGACTAAGTGACTAAGCACATACATATCCAGACTAAATCAGGAAGAAATAGAAAATGTGACTATATCTGTAACTAGTCCATAGCTTGAATCAGTAATCAAAAATCAACTAGTCCCCTTTCCAAACATACTGAATCAGAATCTACAAGAATGAAACCAAGGCATATGCATTTGTAAATGTACTATTTTTATATGCCTGAATTGAGGCCAAATTTACTTGGTGATATTAGAAATAACAATTTACTTCTTGTGGCTTAACAGTTAACATATCTGCTATTAAGGAAAACTGAAGCTTCACTTCCAAGTATTCTAATGGATAACATATGAGAAGTAATCTCTAGCAACACTTATCTAAGGGTTAATCTCCTCAAAGTTTGATGAACCACACACTGATTATACCAAGAGAATAAAAACCTGAATAACTGACCCCAAAATCTATTAAAAAGTAAAGGAGTATCAGCGAAGAGCTATTGTTTTTGCTTCCTCAGTGGCTCTGGAGGTAGACATCTGCCAGGGTGAAATCTGACAGAAAACACTAGCAGGAATGAATTCTATAATGTATAACAGGTACCATATTTTGGTGCCTAGCATAAAAGGTATTGCTCCAACATGGGTCAAAACATCCTGGGGAAAGAAAACAAATATATCTTATATTCCAACTGTGTTAAAACTACAAAGCTAAACTCAGATAATTTTCTAACCTCTGTAGGAAAATAGTTTGGGCCAAGTAATGGTGTGATCACATAATGAAGAGAGAGGAGGCGTTTTAAATTGAAATGTAAAAGTAACACCTAAGCATTTATGTAATTCAGTTCAGTTCAGTCGCTCAGTCATGTCCGACTCTTTGTGACCTCATGAATCGCAGCATGCCAGGCCTCCCTGTCCATCACCAACTCCAAGAGTTTACCCAAACTCATGTCCATCGAGTCGGTGATGCCATCCAGCCATCTCATCCTCTGTCGTCCCCCTCTCCTCCTGCCCCCAATCCTTCCCAGCATCAGGGTCTTTTCCAATGAGTCGACACTTCGCATGAGGTGGCCAAAGTATTAGAGTTTCAGCTTCACCATCAGTCCTTCCAATGAACACCTGGGACTGATCTCCTTTAGGATGGACTGGTTGGATCTCCTTGCAGTCCAAGGGACTCTCAAGAGTCTTCTCCAACACCACAGTTCAAAAGCATCAATTCTGCGGCGCTCAGCTTTCTTTACCGTCCAACTCTCACATCCATACATGACTATTGGAAAAACCATAGCCTTGACTAGATGGACCTTTGTTGGCAAAGTAATGTCTCTGCTTTTTAATATGCTATCTAAGTTGGTCATAACTTTCCTTCCAAGGAGTAAGAGTCTTTTAATTTCATGGCTGAAATCACCATCTGCAGTGATTTTGGAGCCCAAAAAAATAAAGTCAGCCACTGTTTCCCCATCTATTTGCCATGAAGTGATGGGACCAGATGCCATGATCTTAGTTTTCTGAACATTGAGCTTTAAGCCAACTTTTTCACTCTCCTCTTTCACCTTCATCAAGAGGCTCTTTAGTTCTTCTTCAGTTTCTGCCATAAGGGTGGTGTCATCTGCATGTCTGAGGTTACTGATATTTCTCCCAGCAATCTTGATTCCAGCTTGTGCTTCTTCCAGCCCAGCGTTTCTTATGGTGTACTCTGCATATAAGTTAAATAATTTTACCCTCCACTTTAACTTCAACAAAACCTCCAAATTTGAGAAGTACAATTCTAATTAGAATTAAAATAACTGAATAAGTAAAATCCACCTACCTATTTCTTCCTTTTGGTAATTATACGTAAAACAGGGCCAAGACATAATACCACATATCAACGATAAAATGAAGGGACCAGCAGGTCCCTAATGTAAAGTCGCTGCCCATGAAGCAAACCACCAAAACCTCCAAAATGCTGTCTGCACTCAAGTTTCAGCCGCACAAAGGTTTGTTTTGTGTACAGTGTTCTCCTCCTTCATACATATTACACCTGTTTCCTTGAACAATTGCAAGAACCTCTATTGATCCCCCCAAAGCTCTTTTTGTTCCCTTTCTTTGCGGACAGGGAGAGGAGTGATCAAAGCTATTCCAATTAAACACAGAATTTAATACTTTCTAAAGAATCATGCTTGGGTAAAAACGTTTACCCAAATTTTGGAGAGCAGACCAGGTAGCTGAATGCCTACAACTCCCAAAAAATATAAAACAAATGACAGGAAATGTTATTTATTAGTCTCTTCCAGAGTAGATGTCTTAAACTTTTTTTTTTTTGGCTTGCAACAGATCCTACTGGAAAATTCCAGTATCTCCTATTCTATTTAACTTTTCTTCTAGATAAAAATAGGGGAAATCAGTTCATTTTCAGATTTTTCAAGATAAAATCATTTAATTTGTCTTGGTAATTCCATTTCCAGGGTTCTCAGAGGTTGCTGATAAGGGTGCAAATTGGTCTAACTTTTGAAGACAAATCTGCTAATACGTGATAAAAGCCTCACAATATTCCCCAATATCTCGATTTCCAACCTAATACATATTTCATTGCATTTTAAAACAGTACAATTTGAATACAGCTTATAAAGAATATCTTTCAACTACAGATTCTTAAAAACAAAACACTATTGCTGGCATAATAATAAATAGTAAGCTAATAGTGGCACAATGTTTACTGTGTGAAAGGTACTATTTTAAGCACTTTACATGTATTAAATCACTTTTATGGGCTTCCCTAGTGGCTCAATGTTAAAGAATCCACTGCCAATGCAGGAGATATGGGTTTGATCCCCAGTGCAGGAAGATCCCCTGGAGAAAGAAATGGCAATCCATTCTTGTCTGGGAAATCCGATGGATAGAAGAGCCTAGTGCACTACAGTCCATGGGGTCAGACAAAACTTAATGACTAAACAACAACAAATCACTTTCGGTCCTACAGCAACCTAGTGAGGTTCATATTTTTATCGACCTTCTTTCACACATGAAAAAAACAGGTCAAATGAGACTAAGTATGTATAAAATGGATGGCTAGTGAGAATCAAGCACAGGGAACGCTACTCAATGCTCTGTGGTGACCTAGATGGGAAGGAAATCCAAAAGAGAAGGGATACATATGTGTACGTATAGCTGACTCACTTTGCTGTACAGCAGAAACTAACAGCATTGTAAAGCAACTATAGTCCAGTGAGTTTTTTTTGTTTTTTTTTTAAGTCTACTAATGAGCGGTGAGGCTCAGATTTGAACTTGAGAAGCCCTAGGATATCTGACTTCAAGATACAAAGTCAAAATTAGCTAGATTAACAGACAAGATTCCATGATATTCTGATATCCATGACCAAATATCATATCCTAAGGCATTTAAATTTCCAGAAAAGTAGCTTGTAAGCTACACAAATGTTAACCTAGAACATCTGCAGACCCTGCAAATTCGCTACTCCTTTTGACAGTAGCCTTCCAAGCATCCCCCACTGCAATGTGCTATAGGAGCAGGAGCATCTATTTCTTTCTTACTGTAAAGTCATTCAATTCGCCACAGAAGGTAAGTTTAAGCTGAGTTTCTAGCTCTGATTATCTTGGTGGTGCTGCCTTATTTCTAAAAGAAAATATTTTCATAACATGCAAATTAATCACATGTACAGTGAGCTAACAAGCAAAATTCAGCAAATTAAACAGCCTTTGAAACACAAGAGACATTACTTAGCCAACAAAGGCCCATCTAAGTCAAAGCTATGGTTTTTCCAGTAGTCATGTATGGATGTGAGAGTTGGACTATAAAGAAAGCTGAGCACCGAAGAATTGATGCTTTTGAACTGTGGTGTTGGAGAAGACTCTTGAGAGTCCCTTGGACTACAAGGAGATCCAACCAGTACATCCTAAAGGAGATCAGTCCTGAATATTCATTGGAAGGACTGATGTTGAGGCTGAAAATCCAATCCTTTGGCCACCTGATGTGAAGAACCGACTCATTTGAAAAGACCCTGATGCTGGGAAAGATTGAGGGTGGGAGGAGAAAGGGATGACAGAGGATGAGATGGTTAGATGGCATCACTAACTCAATGGACATGAGTTGAGTAAACTCCAGGAGCTGGTGATGGACAGGGAGGCCTAGATGAAAGAAGGCCTGCAGTCCATGGGGTCGCAAAGAGTCGGACATGAATGAGTGACTGAACTGAACTGAAACACAATCATCAGTTTGATTCACTTCAAGTCTTTTCTTTTCCCACTGCCATTTCTTGAGGGCATCTCCAAACAAATGACACAGGTACTCAGTCAATTCACAACTCAATAGTGCATGTGTGGGCGATATTACCTTTCCATTACACAGGAGGAAAAGGAGGTCAAAGCCGGATCCCACGGGCTATTGTTCCAATGCTCAGAAGAAGGAAGGAGGGAGAGAGAGAGGGTTAATTTGAAGGATACAAGTGTTCTCTCTCTCAGCCTTTTATGGGAGGCATCCCAAAAATGATGAAATGATGATGAATGATAAAAGAATGATGAAGAATGATGAAATGTGTTGCCTACTTAAGATAAGCTGAGGCTAAAAGCAGAGAGGGAGACAACAGACCTTTGCTACAAGAGACTCTCTCTGCCTCTATAACCCAAATAACCTAAAAGTCTGGCCTTATGCGAACTCTAGCAGGGTTAAAATAAAAACCAAGCAAACAAAAAGCTAAGTTGTGAAAGCAAAACTAAGGTTTGTGAAACAGAGTCTGTGAAGTTAGATTCCACAGGACAGGAGACTGCATCCTAGAAGACACCTAACTCCCGCCCCCACAGCTGTCCTTTCCAGAACACCTCCAGCTAATAGGCCTTGCCCTAGCCTAACAAAGAAGACAATATACTTCATTGTGAAAATGGATTTGAAATGCAGTCTAAGGGTAAGGAGCAAGCAGAGGCCAAGATAGGGCAATGGCTTTTAAATTAAGGTCCCAGGGCCTGGGTGGAGGCCTCACGTTCTAACAGGCTCAAGAAGAACAAGTCTGGGTACCTAGAATGGGAAGTGACCACAAATCGACCAGTAGTCTACTTGGGTTTTATGGGAGTTAATCTGCCAAAGAAACCACAAAACCTGCTAAATGTCTATGTCAACGGCTCAGAAACTCGAGAGTAGGTCCAGAGCTCTAGAAGTGCTGTCAACGGACAGGTTGCTGGTGGCCCTATTCTGACTCAGAAGGTCTGGGGTGACACCTAAGAATTCGCTCTCTAGGTCATACTTCTGCTGCTGGCCCAGAGACCACACTGAAAACCACTGCTTTGAGGCAGCCTCCCATCCACTGTGGGAGAGTTACTAGAAGCTGCAGTTCCCAATGGACAGTCCTTCCCAAAGGCCACCCCAGATGTGCCATGGAAGACCAGAAAAAGGAAACATTCTCAGAGATAAAACTCACTTGCTGTCAAGTACACTGACTAAGAAATTATCTTCCTGCTGGTACAGAGAGTACTCAACGTTCCTGGACCATGAAAGAGTGGCCAATGTGGATAGTTTCCCATTATTCTCCTTTAAAAGTGGGAATTTTTACAGTCATCGTCCTGCTCTTGCTCCAGCATTATGAGTGATTCTCCAGCCTTAGGCTGCAAGACTGAGAGGGGTTCCATCAGACCGGAGAAAGAGGACCTGGTCTTGGAACTGAATGAGGCATTGAAATGTCCCTGTTTGGGGAGGTGATGAGGGTGTTTTGTTGAAGAGCAAATTTTAGTTAAGAACATGTATGAGAGGAGTCTGGGAGTGAAAAGTGAACTACAGGGCATGTTTTTAGGTTCCTACCATGGACTTGGTTCCATTCCCTTTCCTGAAAGAATATTAGTTTTGTTCAGGAATCGATTTCTCCCTCATGGCATCCATAAAGCTCACGAAAAACCAGCTCCAGCACCAGTTCTAAAGTAGGGCATGATTACAGAGAAATCCCTTTTCCTTTTCCAATAAATGATTTCAGGAACTCAGAACTAAGCCAATCAGCACATGGCATTCTTATGGAAACTGGAATTAGTTTAGAAGTGTGCAAGAATAAAATTCTTATCAACAAAATGCACTGAGACTTTGGGGAAAATATTTTGCTCTTAAAATATAGTCCCTCTCCTTTAGAGATTATGAAGTACAGGTTTGCACTCAAGACCATGTGATGCTCTGAGAGTCAGAGGAAGGTTGCTATAAATATCACAGAAAAATGAAAACAAAGCCACTGAAGCAAGGTATATCTCTTAACTTAGCATTATATTAATCATTGTATTTCATTATCATTAGGTTACTGATTATCTGTAGTTGAAATATGTGAATGATAACAATCAACATATGCAGCAAAATCCATTAAGAACGTCTAAGAACCAATTAAATGCTATCTGCCACAATAACTTTATACCTTCCTTAACTCAAACAGGGCTTCCCTGGCGGCTCAGATGGTGAAGAATCTGCCTGCTATGTGGGAAACATGGGTTCCCCCCCTGGGTCTGGAAGATTCCCTGGAGGAGGGCATGGCAACCCACTCCAGTATTCTTTCCTGGAAAATCTCATGGACAGAGGAGCCTGGCAGGCTACAGTCCATGGGGTCAGAGTCAGACACAACTGAGTGACTTGCACTCTTACTTTAACCTGAACAACTTTCTTTGCACTTGCATTCTTTCTAGGTGCCAACTTTGAAAAATGCCTTATATTGGGAGATATGAGGTTTACAAGCTAGACAGACCCTTCAAATTAGAAAGGATTATAGCGTAGACATATTATCAAGACTCCATAAAGATTATTTGGGTAATGTGCTAGGTTTCAGAATTTGAGGTGTTTCTAAGAGTCTGGTATCATACTCCTTTCATACACACACACACACACACAGAAGAAAACCAGAGTTATAAAAAACATCAGAAACTACATCCTTCTAGTTCATTCCTCTCATTTTACCAATAAGAAATGGAGACCCAGTGATACAGTTAATTAATTTGAAGAAGAAAAGAAAAAAGCATGTTTTCTAAAATGCAGTTTAATGGTACTGCTTGCTGTTTACCTTTTCTCCTAACCAAAGATAATGCTGAGACAGACCCAGTCCCATCAACAAGAGGGATCCTTGACAGAAGGAGAGAGAAGAGGTGGAGTCAGATAGCATCACCTGCTTCTTTTACAGCTTAGAAAATAAAAAACCTACTGTTAAAACACTTACGAAAATTCATTATCATATTCACATTATCATGGTCACATTGAAAACAGCTAACCCAAGTACTAAGAGGTACACAATACAGTCTCTTCTATGAATCTGAGAAATCAAAATTATAAAGGTTAGATCACTGCCATACTCTCAGGACACAAGCACCTGAGATAAAATACTTAAAGCTACTTTTTGTGTTTTGTCATTTCAGTCTTTTGGTAAGCTTGAAAAAAAACTGTTTTTCAGGATGACTTGAACACAAGATTCTACTTAATCCTACGGCTACCTATTTTGATGTTAAGTCATAAGACTAAAGTTGAAAGGTAATGCCATGCATTTCACCTTCCCAGAGTTTCAGCAGAACAAGGAAACAAGTGGGTGGCTTAATAAAACTAATGTCTGGAATACAATATTCACTGTATTAGGTATGTAGGAATTAAAATGAATCTGATAAGAACTAAATACTAGAACAATGGCTCACTTTGAGACTTTGACCAAATCTAATTGATTCCCAAGGAAAATGTACACAACACAGAATTCTACAGACAGTAGAATATAGCCACTGTGGCTAACAGAAAGCTGGTTCCTGAAAAAATGAAACACAGAATCACATATGATCCAGCAATTTCACTTCTAAGTAGACACACAAAAGAATTGAAAGCAGAAACTTAAACAGCACATCAGTGTTTGCTGCTGCTGCTGCTGCTAAAGTCGCTTCAGTCGTGTCCAACTCTGTGTGACCCCATAGACGGCAGCCCACTGGGCTCCGCCGTCCCTGAGATTCTCCAGGCAAGAATACTGGAGTGGGTTGCCATTTCCTTCTCCAGTGCATGAAAGGGAAAAGTGAAAGTGAAGTCGCTCAGTCATGTCCAACTCTTAGCGACCCCATGGACTGTGGCCTACCAGGCTCCTCCATCCATGGGATTTTCCAGGCAAGAGTACTGGAGTGGGGTGCCACTGCCTTCTCCAACATCAGTGTTTACAGCAGTATTATTCACAATAGTCAAAACGCAGAACAACTCAAATGTCTGTCAACAGTTGAATCTATAAACAAAATGTAGTCTATACATACAAAAGAATGTCATTCAGCCTTAAAAAATTAAAACTCTGACCCATGTTGCAACATGGATGAGCCAGGAGGGCAAATGTATAATTCTACTTATTTGGGGTATCTAAAGTAGTCAAGTTCCTAAAGACAGAAATTTGAAAGGTGGTTGCCAGGGGCCTGGGGTGGGGGAGGGGATGGAGAGTCACTGTTTAATGGGCACAGAGTTTCAGCCTGGGACGATGAAAAGTTCTAAGAGATGAACAATGCTGATGATTACACAAAAATATGAATGTACTGAATACCAGTGAACTGTACACTTAAAAAATGGTTAAAATGGTTAATTTTATGTTTTTTATATATATATATTACTACTATGTGAAAACAAAAAGTAAAAATTGATTAGTGAAAACAAATACCAAAAAATCTTCAAAAACAAAGTAAACTCTATAATTTCCAGAGTTCACAGATCACCTAAAGATCCGCAAGGAATCCCAAGTTATAAACTCCTGATAAATTTAGACTCAAATATAATCAAATTGGCACCATAGGAATTTTTATAGAAATTAGCTTTTCATGATCCCTATGATTGCCAAGAAAATCCCATGCCTAAATATAATAAAAATTTATTAAAACAGCAGAAAGTTTTAGCCTCTGAAGTTGTCTTTCCCACACAAAAATAGAGCACCAGCAATTCCACATTTGTTGTTTGTGTTTCATCAGTTTTCAGACAGAACAAGAGATCTGCAGCCTACACACCATTTCTCAGCATCAACACCCATTTTCTTATGCAATTTTAAGTTCTCTTGGCAGGTTAAAGACATTTTTTCCAACCACAAACAAAAACTTCTTTTGATACTTTAAGTGAATGTTCAAGGAAACGTTCCCAATTAAAAAAAAAAAAAAAGACTTGAAAACAATAATGTGGAAGTGTATCAATAGTCAAGAAAACTTAAGTGGTAGCTCAATGAAAATTTAAGTTTTAGATAAAAGACAGAAGATTTGGTATCTACTTTCTGTAGAAAATCAGATGTTTTTATGTTTTGAACTAGGAACTTAAGCAAATGTTAAAAGAACAAAGAATGTTAAAAATGGCAGAACCACATTCCTTGGTTTTTCATACAACTACAGGTACAATTTTTTTTTTTAATGTTTAAACACTACTTTGCAATTGTCTTTGGTAATGAAAAGTGTTTTGCTTCAACTGTTCACTTCTTAAAGAGTTATGTATTAAAAAAATGGTTTCTACAGGAAATTTTTAGCTTTAAAAACTATAAATCCTAGTACATATTTTTAATATAGAATAAATAAATTCTTGCTATTAACAAACAGTTTTGTTTGTTAGTAACACTAGAGAATCACAAAGATGATTAATGATAGCTAAGACTTTTATAAACCTACCTGTTGTAAGCACTTTATATATATTAAGTTAATCCTGCAAACAACCTTCTGAGGTTGGTAGTATTATTGTTCCCTATTTTTCTGAGGCACACAGAGACAAAGTGATTTGACAAATATCACAAACATTACAGAACTGGTTAAGTGGTAGAGCTAGTATCTAAGCCCAGGCAGGGCATGTTCCACATCCATTCTCTTAACCATTACACATACTATATTTGGGAAATAAAGGTGATCTTGATCATGCTGAACAGGTTTTTCAATAATATAGGAAATATTTCAGTTGTCTTTTTGAAAATTAGTATTGCTTGCTTTTTAAAACTATGAGCCACTCAACTATAGAGTGTAGCTCACAGGATGTAACACACAAATGAAATCTAGATTTTTGGTACTGCACATGACTAAGAAGGACCTAAGTCACAGAGACTGATACTTTTTAAAAACAAAAAGTCTTTTTCCAACTTTACAATCAATATAGAAGTATAAAAACAAAGTTAGTGCCAACAGGACTGGTAGATACTCAACCAAGACAAAATTGCAGTAACCTATGAAAGAATAAAAAGTATAGATGACTCAGCTATCCTTTATATACAGACACATAGTTGAAAATTTTAACCTGTTAGCTTCTAGATGCTTAGGTAAGTTGTTCAAAATAATTAAAGGTTTGGAAGAAGAACATAGTTCATGATAAGTATGACTCACATGTGTCTCACAGAAAAACAAAAACCACCAGACGTTTATCTCTTAAAAACAAAAGGCACAGCATCTGGCACCAGCCGGACAAGCAAGAAACACCACGTGCGAGTCAGACACTCGTATGCCATTTAAAAATAAAAAGGGAGATAGGCATGTGATGAGTGATGACCTTCTCCAAAATACACAATCCCATTTATAACTTCCCTCCAAATCAAAACACCTGAAAATAGCAAGTTTCACCAAAGCAGCAAGCAAGAAAGACAAAAAAGAAACACTATAAATCAAAGGATGAAGTATGTCACAGCAAGAAATTACTATATTTAGGGAGAAAACAGTCACAGCTTTTGGTCATAAGGACTTAATTCAGCAGGTCCCCCTCCTTCCTGCATTTACATGAAGCCCAAGAGGACAACCATTCTCTCCTCAAGCCAACAGGCTGAGTCCACCAGGAGGGGGGACTGGCTTCCCCTGAGAGCAATTTTCACTCAAAACTCCACTTCCATCTCAAAAGAGAAAGGCTGCAGATAGACTTTAAGTTGCTATATCTACTTAAACATGGATCCTATATGAAGAGGACATTAAATAATTACATGTTGCAAGAACCTCTCTTCCAGGATCAAATTTACTCTGTGAATAAAAAGAAATTAATTTCCCCTCAAATATAATGTAATATAGTAATCTCTCAAAATTTATTTTTAAAAAATAGAATGGAGAGGAGATATAAGTCCAAAAGAAATAACAATAAATGCAAAAGAAACAAGAGACCATAGCAGAAATCAACAAAGCCAAAAGCTGGTTCTTTAAGAAGATAAATAAAATTGACAAACCATTAGCCAGACTCATCAAGAAACAAAGGGAGAAAAATCAAATCAACAAAACTAGAAATGAAAATGGAGAGATCACAATAGACAACACAGAAATACAAAGGATCATAAGAGACTATTATCAGCAACTATATGCAAATAAAATGGACAACTTGGAAGAAATGGACAAATTCTTAGAAAAGCACAACTTTCCAAAACTGAACCAGGAAGAAACAGAAAATCTTAACAGACCCATCACAAGCATGGAAATTGAACCTGTAATCAGGAATCTTCCAGCAAATGAAAGCCCAGGGCCAGATAGCTTCATACCTGAATTCTACCAAAAATTTAGAGAAGAGCTAACACCTATCCTACTCAAACTCTTCCAGAAAATTGCAGAGGAAGGTAAACTTCCAAACTCATTCTATGAGGCCACCATCACCCTAATACCAAAACCTGACAAAGATGCCACAAAAAAAGAAAAATACAGGCCAGTATCACTGATGAACATAGATGCAAAAATCCTTAACAAAATTCTAGCAAACAGAATCCAACAACATATTAAAAAGATCATACATCATGACCAGGGATGCAAGGATTCTTCAATATCCGCAAATCAATCAATGTAATACATCACATTAACGAACAGAAAAATAAAAACCATATGATTATTTCAATAGATGCAGAGAAATCCTTTTGACAAAATTAAACATCCATTTATGATAAAGACCCTCCAAAAAGCAGGAATAGAAGGAATATACCTCAACATAATAAAAGCTATATATGACAAACCCACAGCAAACATTATCCTCAATGGTGAAAAACTGAAAGCATTTCCCCTAAAGTCAGGAACAAGACAAGGGTGCCCACTCTCACCACTACTATTCAACATAGTTTTGGAAGTTTTGGCCACAGCAATCAGAATAGAAAAAGAAATAAAAGGAATCCAGATTGGAAAAGAAGAAGTAAAACTCTCACTGTTTGCAGATGACATGATCCTCTACATAGAAAACCCTAAAGACTCCACCAGAAAATTACTAGAGCTAATCAATGAATATAGTAAAGTTGCAGGATATAAAATCAACACACAGAGATCCTTTGCATTCCTATACACTAACAATGAGAATACAGAAAGAGAAATTAAGGAAACAATTCCATTCACCATCACAACGAAAAGAATAAAATACTTAGGAATATATCTACCTAAAGAAACAAAAGACCTATATATAGAAAGCTATAAAACATTGGTGAAAGAAATCAAAGAGGACACAAATAGATGGAAAAATATACCATGTTCATGGATCAGAAGAATCAATAGAGTGAAAATGAGTATACTATCCAAAGCAATCTACAGATTCAACGCAATCCCTATCAAGCTACCAACAGTATTTTTCAGAGAACTAGAACATATGATTTTACAATTTGTATGCAAATACAAAAAACCTCAAATAGCCAAAGCAATCTTAAGAAAGAGGAATGGAACTGGAGGAATCAACCTCCCTGACTTCAGTCTCTACTACAAAGCCACAGTCATGAAGACAGTATGGTACTGGCACAAAGACAGAAATATAGATCAATGAACAATTGAAAGCCCACAGATAAATCCACGCACCTATGGACACCTTATCTTCGACAAAGGAGTCAAGAATATACAATGGAGAAAAGACGATCTCTTTAACAAGTGGTGCTGGGAAAACTGGTCAACCACTTGTAAAAGAATGAAACTAGAACAATTTCTAACACCATACACAAAAATAAACTCAAAATGGATTAAAGATCTAAACGTAAGACCAGAAACTCTAAAACTCTTAGAGGAAAACATAGGCAAAACACTCTCCAACATAAAACACAGCAGGATCCTCTATGACCCACCTCCCAGAATATTGGAAATAAAAGCAAAAATAAACAAATGAGACCTAATTAAAATTAAAAGTTTCTGCACAACAAAGGAAACTATAAGTAAAGTGAAAAGAAAGCCTTCAGAATGGGAGAAAATAATAGCAAACGAAGCAACGGACAAAGAATTAATCTCAAAAATATAAAAGCAACTCCTGCAGCTGAATTCCAGAAAAATAAATGACCAAATCAAAAAGTGGGCCAAAGAACTAAACAGACATTTCTCTGAAGAAGACATCCAGATGGCTAACAAACACATGAAAAGATGCTCAACATCACTCATTATTAGAGAAATGCAAATCAAAACCACAATGAGGTATCGTTTCACGCCCATCAGAATGGCTGCTATCCAAAAGTCTACAAGCAATAAATGCTGGAGAGGGTGTGGAGAAAAGGGAACCCTCTTACACTGTTGGTGGGAATGCAAACTAGTACAGCCACTATGGAGAACAGTGTGGAGATTCCTCAAAAAAATGGAAATAGAACTGCCATATGAGCCAGCAATCCCACTGCTGGGCATACACACCAAGGAAACCAGAATTGAAAGAGACACGTGTACCCCAATGTTCATTGCAGCACTGTTTATAATAGGCAGGACATGGAAGCAACCTAGATGTCCATCAGCAGACAAATGGATAAGGAAGCTGTGCTACATATACGCAATGGAATATTGCTCAGCCATTAAATAGAATACATTCGAATCAGTTCTAATGAAGTGGATGTAATTGGAGCCTATTATACAGAGCGATGTAATCCAGAAAGAAAAACACCAATACAGTATACTAATGCATATATATGGAATTTAGAAAGTTGGTAAAGATAACACTATTTGCAAGACAGCAAAAAGAGACACAGATGTATAGAACAGTCTTTTGGACTCTATGGGAGAGGGCAAGGGAGGTATGATATGAGAGGATGGCATTGAAGCATGTAAATTATCATATGTGAAACGAACCACCAGTCCAGGTTCGATGCATGATACAGGGTGCTCGGGGCTGATGCATTGGGATGAACCAGAGGGATGGGGTGGGGAGGGAGGTGGGAGGGGGGTTCTGGAAGGGGAACACATGTACACCCATGGTGGATTCACGTCAATGTATGGC
This sequence comes from Giraffa tippelskirchi, assembly GCF_054371585.1. Taxonomy (NCBI): domain Eukaryota; kingdom Metazoa; phylum Chordata; class Mammalia; order Artiodactyla; family Giraffidae; genus Giraffa; species Giraffa tippelskirchi. Next base: position 150,158,379 of record NC_137282.1, read on the forward strand.
AAAACCAATACAATATTGTAAAGTAAAAAAATAGATAAATAAAGCCTTTGTGGAAAAAAAAAAAAAAAAAACAGACTGCAGGATGTTTAGGGGCCTATGGAGCCGACCATGTTTGGAATCTGGCAAGACCTTCATTAAGGAATTCACAAATAACCAACTTGGGTCGGTATCTGTAAACCAGGATCATTTAAAAATTCATTTATTAGACTTACATTATCAGCAAAGGTTCTTAAAGTCTTTTACAGTGAATACAGCGTGTCACTAATGGATATGCCTTCATGTCACAAGCAGTGCCAAGAAGAATCACGTCATCCTCTAAAAGTTTACAAGAGCTGCCATAAAAGCACAGGGTGTGACACAATGAAATATTACTTATATCCAAAATTTCAAAAAACAAAACAAACTTTAAAACCTTATGCAAAATTTCTCAACGCTGACTCTTTATTTCTGTATGGACCTTGTCTTACACCCAGTAACATACTCTTTACAAGGTTCATATTTTGAGCATCTAAGTACACAGAGCTAGAGCACCATTCTGTTTCCCACAGTGGCTACCAATTCATACTCTCACCAACAAACAGAGCACAGGGTTCCCCCTCCTCCTCCATGGCCACCACCATCACCACTAGTAACGAATAGACTGGCTTCCAGACGTGAAAGCTTGACTCCAGCAGGACTAAATGTGTTGGCATAACCACAGGCAGCAAAAGGAGCTGAAATCAGAGTCAGAAACCTACCTTCTCTTCTGCTGGCACTATTACAACCCTCATTTCTGAGGAGCTGTGAGCACTGACCATACTGTCAACACATTTTAGGCACAAGCACTTCTGCTTACATTTTAGGCACAAGCACTTCTGCTTACTTTTGGGATTTCTGAGGAGCACCAAAGGAAAGCAAGCACAGACTTCTTGGAGGGAATCCACTGGAGCCCAGGGCAGGCTACACCCTAGACTTCAGCCCTGTGGTGTTCTCGGAGTAGAGGAAGCCAGGGCAACCATGGGTACTAGGCAGCCTCCACGTTAGCTCACGGCATCACAGGCAGGAGTAAGCAAGGTTCTTGAGAAATCCTCTAAAAATATTCACTCAGAACACTGAATGAGAGCTAACATCTTTTGACATGGGATTTACTGCTATCTTCCTGGCTCTGTAATAAAAATCCATTTGTAATGCAGAATATAAGAAAAAACATTCATACGCAGTAAATAAATCTTTACACTTTGCATTTTTTTCAAGTATAGAAAAGTCTCATGTGCTTAGTGATCAAAGATTTTAATGCATCAGAAGATGAATACTTAGGTAATCTGTCACCACAGGACAGTATCTAGTTAGTTGGTGTTTTCTGTCACCAAAGAGGTGAAGCAGAGTTCAGGGATCAGTTTGACCATCAGGAATATAGGAGATAAGAGTTCTAAATGAACCCAAAAGAAATACATTTGCCAGCAACAATGAAATATTCTGCCACTTCTTCAAAAAACTCCAAATCGTATCCATTGAGTCAGAAGAAATCTACAAGGCACGCCTATCACATTCTCATTCTTTCCCCAAGCAAATTAAAAAAGATGTTTGCTTATAACCCACATGAAACGTTTTTGGACACCCCAGCAGACTGTCATCTTTTCCAAACTATCCATCAACATAGGTAAAAAAATATATGTGGATTCTTTGCCAGCTGAGCCACCAGGGAAGCCCAAGAATACTGAATTGGGTGGTCTATCCCTTCTCCAGTGCATCTTCCCGACCAAGGAATCGAACCCGGGTCTCCTCCTTCGCAGGTGGCTTCTTTACCAGATGAGCTACCAGGGAATCTCTATACTCTAAATCTTTTCCTGAGCAAATTAAAAAAGATGTTTGCTTATAACCCACCTGAAACATTTTTGGACAGCCAGGCAGACTGTCATCTTTGCCAAACAACCCATCAATATAGGTAAAAAAATACATACCCTAGATAAACACTTGAGCATACAAAACATGGGGAAAAAAACAGCAAACAGATAAATCAAAGTTTTGCAACAAGATACTCTGACCACATGAGGGCCAAAAATACAGAATACACCATTGAAAATGGCACTGTGAGAAACTGTTCAACAGTCAGATCAATTGAGTAACTTGTAAACATGATTAAGCCAAATGACTGTTTTAACAGAAAACATATATATTGCACTTGCATCATCTATGAACTGGAGAAACACATACTCCTGCCATCAGTTAATAACACATAGAGGATGAAAAGATTTTTAAAACATTCTATAAGATGTGTCACAAGAGGATGAACACTGAGCCACTTTCCCTACTCTCCAGGGCACCTCAGCATCTCACTGTGACTTGACAAGGAGCACTTTTAAAATACATATACCACACTGGTATAGCATAATACACTGATATGAATTTTACTATGAATTCTTAAATGTTTATGTACTTTGAATACATCTGTTCTAACAAAACTTATTCTTTGATTCTGAATGAAGCCTTATTAAGGAGAAGCCCAGAATGGGCAATTATGTAGTAACTCTTCTTTATTTCTGTGGTTAATACACATCTACAATTCTTTGAAGTAACTGATTTCAATTACAGGAGGTAGAAAAGTAACACTGGCTCAATTTTAATGAGAAGAACCTTATCACTTTTCTTAAATACAAAACACTCAGGCAAAAAAGATAATTAGTTGATATTGGATTGCTATTTATAATACTGACAACCTGATAACGTTATATAATAATTTGACTTTATTGCTCCATAGTATGTGAGTAATGACTGAGGTACTAATCTGAGATACATGGCATTACTATCAGAGAACAGTTTACAGGATTCAACTCAGAAACATCCCTCAGGTGAAGAAACTGTGCTTATTCCAACTCTGAGACATATTATCAAAGACTGTAATCTAACTCTTGATTGTGACAGTAAAACATTTGGTTCCACAAGACCAAATAAGAGACTGTGAAAGCTCTGAAATAAGCCATCATCATAGAAATGACTCACTAGTTTGAGGGGAGCGCCTTTGGGAAAAGTTGACACCACAGTATGAAGCATAATGTAATGACCACTTGATAAGTATTGATGCGGATGGGGTTAGGAATGGGAGTGCAAGGCTAGGAAAAGAGTAAAAAGACCTTTTTATTTTAAGGAATAGGAAGTTTCTTCGAGAGCCAGGCACTTTAAGTAATACTCATGTTCATCCAGTCTGCCATTATTTCTATAAAGCATTCTGTAAAATCAAGCTATTTTTTTTTCCACAAAAATTCTATTATAAAGTTCTTTGTTGACGTAAACCATAAAAACTCTCAGTATAATGCAGTAAGTCGGCTTTCTCAGGTCACACCAAGCTGATTAGACAATGGTGCATTTGTGTGCTTGCTGGAGATGGAGAGCAACTTTCTATCATTATTACCCTTCGAAAAATATTAGTAAATTCTTATCAGACAGGTTTTTTCTTTAAGGCAGGTTTTTAAAACACCTAAAAGTCCCCTTTTATTTAATCCAACAACATAAAACAAATCAGTAGCATAAAATATAGGCAGTTTGACAATGACTTTCTCCTTTTGACAAATAACTTCTTTTAAACCTATAATGATGATGAAGAGATAGTGTATGGCTGAGAATTAAATGATTTAAAGAAAAAACTAATTAAGCAAAATTCCACTTCAGCTCTTAAAAATGGGTTTCCTTATAGAAGAGGTTATAGAGGATGCTTACACACACACACACACATACAAACACACACACATATATCTCCTGTCTCTGCACCGGGACCTGTGTGTACATTTACTAATATGAACTACACACCTTCCTCAACTTACAATGAGGTTAGGTCTTAAGAAACCCTTTCGAAGTTGAGAATATGGCTAAATCTAAACTGCATTTAATACAGTAAGCTTTCAAACCTAGTTTAGCCTACCTCTCCTTACACATGCTTACATTAGCCCACAGTTGGGTAAACTCACCTAACATAAAGCTTATTCTACAGTACAGTGTTGGAGCTCTAATGTACAGAATTCTGTACTGAAAATGAAAAACAATGGCTGCTTGGCTCAGGAATGTCTATAAGTGTGAGATGTTTACCCTTTTGGTGGCCAGGCAGGTGGCGGGCTGCTCACCACTGCTGCCCAGCATGAAGGAAAAGCACTGCACCCCCTACCATTAGCCTGGGAAAAGATCAAAATGAAAAGTTTGAATGCATATCACTTTTACAACAATCTGAAGTTAAAAATCCTGTCTGCAGGGCTATAACCAAAATTTTGAATATTAAGGTCTAAATTAGAGTACCAATTATACCAATAACTACTGATATAATTTTGTTTCATGTTTCAAATACTGAATGTGGTGTTCAGTTCAGTTGCTCAGTCATGTTCTACTCTTTGCGACCCCATAGACTGCAGCACGACAGGCTTCCCTGTCCATCACCAACTCCCGGAGCCCACTCAAACTCATGTCCATTGAGTCAGTGATGCCATCCAACCATCTCATCCTCTGTCATCCCCTTCTCCTCCTGCCTTCTATCTTTCCCAGCATCAGGGTCTTCTCCAATGAGTCGGTCTTCGCATCAGGTGGCCAAAGGATTGGAGTTTCAGCTTCAGTGTCAGTCAGTCCAATAAATATTCAGGACTGATTTTCTATAGGATGGATTGGTTGGATCTCCTTTCAGTCCAAGGGACTCTCAAGAGACTTCTCCAACACCACAGTTCAAAAGCATCAATTCTTCAGCGCTCAACTTTCTTTATAGTCCAACTCTCACATCCATACATGACCACTGGAAAAACCATAGCTTTCACTAGACGGGCCTCTGTCGGCAAAGTAATGTCTCTGCTTTATAATATGCTGTCTAGGTTAATCATAGCTTTTCTTCCAATGAGTAAGGGTCTTTTTAATTTCATGGCTGCAATCACCATCTGCAGTGATTTTGGAGCCCCCCAAAAATAAAGTTAGCCACTGTTTCCCCATCTATCTGCCATGTAGTGATGGGACCAGATGCCATGATCTTAGTTTTCTGAATGTTGAGTTTTAAGCCAACTTTTTCATTCTCTTTCACTTTCATCTAGAAGCCCTTTAGTTGTTCTTCACTTTCTGCCATAAGAGTGATGTCATCTGCATATCTGAGGTTATTGATATTTCTCCTAGCAAGCTTCATTCCAGCTTGTGCTTCATCTAGCCTGGCATTTCGCATAATGTATGCTGTAAATAACTTAAACAAGCAGGGTGACAATATACAGCCTTGACATATTCCTTTCCTGATATGGAAAGAGTCTGTTGTTCCATGTCCAATTCTAACTGCTGCTTCTTGATCTGCGTATAGATTTCTCAGGAGGCAGATCAGGTGGTCTGGTATTCCCACCTCTTTCAGAATTTTCCACACTTTGTTATGATCCACACAGTCAAAGGTTTTGGCATAGTCAATAAATCAAAAGTAGATGTTTCTTTGCAACTCTCTTGCTTTTTCAATGATCCAGCGGATGTTGGCAATTTGATCTCTGGTTCCTCTGCCTTTTCTAAATCCAGCTTGAACATCTGGAAGTTCACGGTTCACGTATTGCTGAAGGCTGACTTGGAGAATTTTGAGCATTACTTTCCTAGCGTGTGAGATGAGCGCAATGGTGCAGTAGTGCGAACATTCTTTAGCATTGCCTTTTTTTGGGATTGGAATGAAAACTGACCTTTTCCAGTCCTGTGGCCACTGCTGAGTTTTCCAAATTTGCTGGCATATTGAGTGCAGCACTTTCACAGGATTATCTTTTAGGATTTGAAATAGCTCAACTGGAATTCCATCACCTCCACTAGTTTTGTGTGTAGTGATGCTTCCTAAGGCCCACTTGACTTCACATTCCAGGATGTCTTGCTTTAAGTAAATGATCACACCATCCTGGTTATCGGGGTCATGAAGATCTTTTTTGTATAGTTCTTCTGTGTATTCTTGCCACCTCTTCTCAATATCTTCTGCATCTGTTAGGTTCACACCATTTCTGTCTTTATTGTGCCCATCTTTGCATGAAATGTTCCTTTGGTATCTCTAATTTTCTTGAAGAGATCTCTAGTCTTTCCCATTATATTGTTTTCCTCTTATTTCTTTGCATTGATCACTGAGGAAGGCTTTCTTATCTCTCCTTGCATTCTTTGGAACTCTGCATTCAAATGGGTGTATCTTTCCTTTTCTCCTTTTGTCTTTAGCTTCTTTTCTTTTCTCATCTATTTGTAGGGCCTCCTCAGACAACCCTTTCGCCTTTTTACATTTCTATTTCTTGGGGATGGTCTTGATCACTGCCTCCTGTACATTGTCACGAACTTCCATCCATAGTTCTTCAGGCACTCTATCATATCTAATCCCTTGAATCTAATTCACAATTCCACGGTATAATCGTGAGGGATTTGATTTAGGTCGTACCTGAATGGTCTAGTGGTTTTCCCTACTTTCTTCAATTTAAGTCTGAATTTGGCAATAAGGAGTTCATGATCTGAGCCACAGTCAGTTCCAGGTCTTGTTTTTGCTGACTGTATAGAGCTTCTCCAACTTTGACTGCAAAGAATATAATCAATCTGATTTTGGTATTGACCATTTGGTGACATCCATTTGAAGAGTCTTCTCTTGTGTGGTGTAATACTTACCTTTCAGTCAGTTTAAAGAAACAAGCAAAAACAACACGGATAGCACACAGTACATTACATGTAATATTCACAAAGAATGTTTGGGTCCTTGCCCATAATCTGACCTCTAGAATCCTGAATCCAGACTAATTAAAATGTAAAATGTTAAACAGCGACAACAGTAAGTATTTATGTATTAACTCATCAAAATAAGGAAAAGCCACTGACTTTTATGTTACAAAAACAGGAATGGAGTTGGACGAACATGTGTTAAAGAAATGTTGAAGATAACTAGAGAATGTTACAGGGTACATGAGGAGCAGGATGGGTATCATGATAAAGGTCGAGGAAAAACCACCACCACCACCACGACCAACAACCAAAAAAACCACTCAAGCCACCCTTTTTTTTTTTAAGTTTTCCAATGATACAATTTGATTAAATCTATTTGCTTTTTTGTAATACTTAATTTGGGTTTAAAAATACCACATTCAGTCTATTCATTTATATATGATACATTTAAATTATTTTCAAGAACAATATGAGAAAGAACATCCTCATCCTCTAAAATGAACCAGAATATAAGCACTAAGGAAATGTAATGAGCCCTGCTCCTCTTTTCTATGATGACGTTTTGTTAGGTAAAGACAGCTATTTGTGCCTGTGGGTAAACTGTAAGTGTAGTTTGCTGCTAGCTCATCACAACGCTGATTAATTCTGGCACTGACAGTGCCAGCAGCAGATCCTAAAATTCACTTATAAAAACAAAAGTACAAAGAAGGCCTTGTAATAAATAGAAGGGGAAGTAACAGAATATAGTATTTGGGTGAATTGTGAAAGTCGCTCAGTCGTATCCAACTATTTGCAACCCCATGAACTATATAGTTCATGGAATTCTCAAGGCCAGAATACTGGAGTGAAAACTCAGCAGTGGCCATAGATAGGACTGGAAAAGGTCAGTTTTCATTCCAATCCCAAAGAAAGGCAATGCCAAAGAATGTTCAAACTATCACACAATTGCACTCATCTCACACACTAGTAAAGTAATGCTTAAAATTCTCCAAGCCAGGCTTCAGCAATACGTAAACCGTAAACTTCCAGATCTTCAAGCTCGCTTTGGAAAACGTAGAGGAACCGGAGATCAAATTGCCAACATTCGATGGATCATCGAAAAAGCAAGAGAGTTCCAGAAAAATATCTATTTCTACTTTACTGACTATGACAAAGCCTTTGACTGTGTGGATCATAACTAACTGCAGAAAATTCTTCAAGAAATGGGAATACCAGACCACCTGACGTGCCTCTTGAGAAACCTGTATGCAGCTCAGGAGGCAACAGTTATAACTGGACATGGAACAACAGACTGGTTCCAAATAGGAAAAGGAGTACGTCAAGGCTGTATATTGTCACCCTGCTTATTTAACTTATATGCAGAGTACATCATGAGAAACACTGGGCTGGAGGAAGGACAAGCTGGAATCAAGATTGCCAGGAGAAATATCAATAACCTCAGATATGCAGATGACACCACCCTTATGGCAGAAAGTGAAGAAGAACTTAAGAGCCTCTTGATGAAAGTGAAAGAGGAGAGTGAAAAAGTTGGCTTAAAGCTCAACATTCAGAAAACTAAGATCATAGCATCCAGTCCCATCACTTCATGGCAAATAGATGGGGAAACAGTGGAAACTGGCTGATTTTATTTTTCGGGGCTCCAAAATCACTGCACATGGTGATTGCAGCCAGGAAATTAAAAGACGCTTACTCCTTGGAAGGAAAGTTATGACCAACCTAGACAGCGCATTAAAAAGCAGAGACATTACTTTGCCAATAATGGTCCGTCTAGTCAAGGCTATGGTTTTTCCAGTAGTCATGTACGGATGTGAGAGTTGGACTATAAAGAAAGCTGAGCGCCGAAGAATTGATGCTTTTGAACTGTGGTGTTGGAGAAGACTCTTGAGAGTCCCTTGGACTGCAAGGAGATCCAACCAGTCCATCCTAAAGGAGATCAGTCCTGGGTGCTCACTGGAAGGACTGATGTTGAAGCTGAAACTCCAATACTTTGGCCACCTGATGTGAAGAGCTGACTCGTTGGAAAAGGAAAATCCTTCCCTGATGCTGGGAAGTATTGAGGGCAGGAGAAGAAGGGGACGACAGAGGATGAGGTGGTTGGATGGCATCACTGACTCAATGGACATGGGTTTGGGTGGACTCCGGGAGTTGGTGATGGACAGGGAGGCCTGGCGTGCTGCGGTTCATGGGGTCGCAAAGAGTCAGACACGACTGAGCAACTGAACTGACCTGAGCCTTTCCCTTCTCCAGGGGATCTTCCCAACCAAGGGATTGAACCCAGGTCTCCCCCATTGCATGCGGATTCTTTACCAGTTGAGCCACAAGGGAAGCCTTTGGTGAATGGTATACCCCCTTTATTCACGTCCACCCAAAACCTGTGACCTTATTTGAAATATAGTCTTAGCAGACATAATTAGGATGAGCTAAAAAACAGGATTCAGATGAGCCCTAACTCAATGAATACAGTCCTTAAAAGACAGGGAAGGACACACACACAAGAAAGAAAGTCACATGAAGATGAACAGAGATTAGAGTTCTTTTGGAAGGTGCATGGCCATACCTACTTCTCGATTTTGGATTTCTGGCCTTTGGAACCATGAAAGAATAAATTTGTTATTTTAAGCCACCCAGTTTACTTTGTTATGGTTGCCCTAGGAGATTAATACAAATATGTGCACAGAAAACTGATCTCAATTGTGTTAAATTAACATGCAATTAAGTACACGTGTAGCAACACATGAAATGTTACCAAACTGTTAACAAAGGTTATCTCTGAGTGGTAGACTAGCTGATTTTTATCTTGTTAGTTGTGCTTCTTCCAAATTTTGTGAATCATTTTTCAATAAACATGTTTACTTTTTAAATCAGAATAAAAGGCAATAAAGGATGACTCCACAAAAAAAGTGTACAAACACTGACCTAATCAGGAAGCAAGGCATAAAGGAAAAAACATGCAGAATCAGAAAGACCAAGAAAGAAACAATCATTAAAACAGGCAAATTTTAAAAATAAGAAACCACTTTGCATAAACTTATGTAAATGATTTTAAAACTTTAGGTAAAATGGATTAACTTCTAGAAAAATACAAATTAGCAAAACTGATCCCAGAAAAGACAAGAAGACAAAAGACCCAATATCGGAGCAGACAATCTAAAGCATTCCTGCTACCGAGTCTTGCGAGAGCAGATGATTCAAGTGTTACATAAACTATTCTTAAACACAGAAAAACAAGGAAATTATGCAATACACTTCGTCTTATACAAACATGACAATAATTCGGAAATCTGACAATGAAACCAAAGCTGCAACCATTCCCAAGGATACTGGAGCAAAAATATTAAATAAAACACTGGCAAAAAGACTTTAACTTCTGGCCAAGATGAAGCAATAGGAAATCATATTTATTATGTGATTTAGAATATATAAAAAAGCAAAATGGAGGACAATTGAATAAAGGAAGAAAAGAGCATGTAATCATATACTTCTATAAAGTTCTTAATCTGGATCTAAAATGGTATGAGTTGGAAGTAAATTATAGTAAACATAAATACGGTAAACTGTGCAGAGCAACTACTAAGAAAATGGAACCAAAATAAAGGATAGAATAAAAAAATTAACATTTCATGCAAAAGAAGGCATGAGAAGAGGACAAATGGAATCAAAACACATGTGATGATAGCAAACAGCAAAATGGGTGAATTAAATACAGCACACCAATAACGACATTAAATGTGAGTGGCCACCTGATGTGAAGAGCTGACTCGTTGGAAAAGGAAAATCCTTTTACACCTTTAAACACCAGTTTAAACACCAGTTTAAACATACCAATAAAAAGATGGAGGTCAGCATTTCCCATATATAAAAGCTAGACTTCAAGAAAACTACAGACCAACATTTTACATGAAAATATGTTTTAAAATTCTTTACAAACTTTAAACAAGTTGAATCCAAAAATGCATAAAATAATACTTCTTAACCAAGTGGGATTTATACCAATCAGTAAAGCAAAGTTGGTTTAACATTTAAAAATCTTTTAATGTAATTTACCATACTAAGACTCAGTTCAGTTCAGTTCAGTCACTCAGTCGTGTCTGACTCTTTGCGACCCCATGAATCACAGCACGCCAGGCCTCCCTGTCCATCACCAACTCCCGGAGTCTACCCAAACCTAAGTCCATCGAGTCAGTGATGCCATCCAACCATCTCATCCCCTGTCGTCCCCTTCTCCTCCTGCCCCCAATTCTACCCAGCATTAGGGTCTTTTCCAATGAGTCAACTCTTCGCATGAGGCGGCCAAAGTATTGGAGTTTCACCTTCAACATCAGTCCTTCCAATGAACACCCAGGACTGATCTCCTTTAGGATGGACTGGTTGGATCTCCTTACAGTCCAAGGGACTCTCAAGAGTCTTCTCCAACACCACAGTTCAAAAGCATCAATTCTTTGGCACTCAGCTTTCTTCACAGTCCAACTCTCACATCCATACATAACCACTGGAAAAACCATAGCCTTGACTAGACGGACCTTTGTTGGCAAAGTAATACTAAGACTAAAAAAGAGTAAATATCAACATGATCATCTCAATAAATGCAGAAAAAGCATTCAACAAAACTAAACATCCATTCATGATTAACATCCTTAGCAAATTTAGGAACAGACGCAAATTCTCTCAAGAACATAAAACCCATAATTAACAACAAAATTTGAGTGTTCAAATTCTAATCCCCAAAGATGATGGTATTAGTAGGTGGGACTTTGGGGAGGGTAATAGGCTAGGAGGGTGGGGTTCTCATGAATGGAATTAGTGCCCTTATAATTTTGAGGCTCCAGAGAGATCGCTTGACCCTTCCACATGTGAGGAGACAGCAAGAAGGTGATGGCTCTGAACCAAGAGGAAGGCCCTCAGCAGAGGGTGACCATGCTAACGCCTTGATCTTAGACTGCCTAGCCTCAGGAGCGGTGAGCAATAAATTTTTGTTGTTTATAAACTATTCAGTGGTATTTTGTTATAGCAGCCCAAACAGACTAAGTACAGCTTAACAAAAGTAAGGTAACTAAAATTAAGCCTCCTGATATGATGCAATGAGTAGTACATACCACTTGCTATGAAGTATATTTGCCAAAATTCTAGATTCTGATCAAGCCTCTAGATCTAATTTCCAATTCACAGCAGAAACTGGGAAATAAAGAAACGTATAAAACAACATGGTGAGGATATAATCAACAAAACCTAGAATGTGAGAAACCGGAGAACAAATGAAATGACTTCCTAAGATCAAAATCAAAGGAAAAAACTAAAGAATACTTAAAGAGAACATGTGAATAAAGGGTTAATAATGGCCTGGGCTGACATCCTGGGAATGATGTCAGTGTCCTTTTTCTCCCACTTGGAAATGTTGGAGTTATAAAATCAGAATGTTATGCCTGCTTCATCTGCAGTACGGAACTGTCCCTGGTATTAAGCAAAGCAGTATGTAGGGTGGGGCCTACTTAACTGAATGGTTTAGCTGAGGCTTCACTGTGTCAATGCGCCATCCACACTCTTGACCATGGCAGGTGAAATGCTCAACACAGGTAAAGGCTAAAATAGCTGTATATGGAGTAGGCAGGCCAGGCTTCTTGCTGAGATGAAAATGCTGTACCTGTTCTGTCTGCTGGCCTTGGTCCTTCTATGAACTGAAATAAAAGCAGTATCAGATTAAAATCACTTGAGTCTTATGAGTCTAATAGCCAACTTGGACATATAACACCAGTGCTGGCTGTGATAGTAGATACATCAACTAAAAGCATGTGTGGATCTCTTTCAGGTCCTGATTCAAAAGAACCAACTGTAAAGATAGTTGGGGAAGAGGAGAAGAATGAGCAAGGGCATCAGCCGAAAGTTTTGAGACTGATTATGTATTTATTGATAGTAAGGAAATTTATTAATTTTATTTTAGGTGTAACAATGATATTAGATTGGTCTCTCTTTCCCTTCCCCTCCACATAAGGAAAAAGAATAAGATCTTTTCTTCAGAAATATATAACTGATATACTTACCAATTAATTGATACAATGTCTTAAACTTGCTCCAAAATAATCAAGTTGGTCTAGGGCAGACAAGGGGCAGTCGGTGGTGGGGGGCACATGAAATAATACAGGTTGCCCATTAGTTGGTAGTCACTGCAGCCTGGTGAATGCTTGAGGGTTCATTATATTACCCTTTTTTTCTTTTCTATATGCTTAAAACTTTCCATAATGGAAAAAAAATAAATAAAGGAAATGTGGAAGAGTACAGGTAGAAAAATGGGACACAAAATAAAGGATAACTATCAGTCTATAGGGAAGTCTACCTATAAGTAAGTTTGTTGTTGCTTAGTTGCTAAATCATGTCTGACTCTTTTGTGACCCCATGGACTGCAGCCTGCCACGTTCCTCTGTCCATGGAATTTTCCAGGCAAGAATACTGGAGTAGGTAGCCATTTCCTTCCCAGGGACATTCCAGACCCAGGGATGGAACCTGCATCTCCTGCTTGGTAGGCAGATTCTTTACCACTGAGCCACCAGGGAAGCCCTGGAAGTTTAGATGCACCTTTAAACTGACTTGCTGCATTCCCTTTCTTTTTGAATTTGTTAATTTTTTTCATATGACAAGATTGGAATACTAAACACAGTTAATATTGTTGAGTAATTTCTCTTCATAAGACCTCAAAAATAAAATCACCTATCTTCAGGGAGTTACATTCTTAAAAGAAAAAAAAAAAAAAAATCAGCTAAAAGGGATAAGCCAAACCAATCCCCAAATTTCTGTCACTCTTTAAGAACCAGAGCAACTCATCTGCAAGTGTCTCCTCCCTTTCTAAAATGTATTTATTCTTCAATTGTTAATCCTCTATTTGGCTGATTTTACTGAGTTTAACTGAACAAATATTTACTGAGTATTCACTAGAATGAGTCATTCTGATGAGAGCAGACAAGAACAAAAAGAAGTGTGTTGCCTCCTCGGGCCAGTGCTTCATCTCACATACTCCAGATGCAAAAATATCAATACATTAAATTCTCTGCTCACAGTTGGCTATTGAAGAGATATTACTACTCAGCACACTGAATTTCTAATTTGCTTTTTCAAAAAAAGGCAGAAATAAAAGTTAAAAATCACTTGTGATATGAAGTAAAACAACTTTTCGTAACATATTATTTTAAGCTAAAAAAAGCACAGCCCCCAGATGCTGACTAATAACTTGAAATACACACCGTATTATGGAAGGAATGTGTGTATGTGTGTGGGGAGTGTGTGTGGGGAGTGTGTGGAGGGACTGTGTAAGGAATGGCCCTATGGGTGATGGCTGGGACTGGGAGCCTCAGCTCTAGCTGAAGAATCTTAATTAGGAAATACTGACCTTAGATGTCTGTTACAGTAAGTTGTTTTGGAAAGAGTCCTCAGGCAAAAAAGATCACAGATTTTGTTATGCTTTCCACTATAAACAAGTTTTTGCTTTCCCCCTGATAAAAACACTGTGGTTTCTGCAAGCAACACTAGTGGAGCCAAAATGCATGTATGCCTTTTGCCTTCAAAAAAGATCTTCTAGATGCTACTTCAAGTACTGTAGCTGAGAATTAAAGGTGTGCGTAGTGAAAGAGAACTCTATCATGAAGTCAAGAAGACAATGTGAAATATTCCCCTTAGTATAAAATCAAAGACCAGTAGTTACTTAGTGACCCGAGTCTGTGTTTCAGGAACTCCATGAACAATAAGCTTTGTTTCAAAACAGAAAACATAGTAGAAAAACATACTTATTTCCTAAAGGATTACAGAACACCTTTAAAACTATACCCTTGGTTTCTATCATCATCTTATGCTAGTGACAGCATATCTAGTCCTGGTTTCTCTCCTGAAACCCAGACCCAAATTTTCAACTGGCTCCTGAAAATATCCCCCAGGCACTCCAAACACAGGGCCAAAACTCAACTCCTCATCTCTGTCTCACCACCAAACCTCTTCTCTTGACCTGTCTGCAAGAACATCATAGCAATGTCCCACCAGAAACCATGGGCTGCTCCTGCTACCATTATTCCCTCTCCACATTCAATCAACTAATAAAGGCATGGAACATTTTTTTTTAAATAAAGGGCCAGAGAGCAAATATTTTTTCAGGCCAGGCTTTTCAGGCCAAAAGGCAATACTGAGGTCAACATGTAAGTACTTATACAAAAAATTAATTCTGTTAATAAAATAACACAACTAATCAATACATTAATATATTAATGTAATAAAAGTATATTAATGAGAAAAGACTGATATGTGAAGAGACTTTACCTATTTTACCTTTGAAAACATCTTTTCACACAGATAGGTAATGGCAAACACCAAGAGCCACACATAAGGATGATTTTAACTGAGCATACTCATCACTTGGAAGGCATCTACAGAATTCTATTCTTGATATTTGCCTTTTAGTTTTCATTTACAAGACAGATGAATCCTTTTCAATGAAGATCAGGTGGGAGCTCCTCACTGCACATTCAAACGGATTTTAAAGTATGGAAATTTCCTTTGCTCTGACACTGTGGTGCAAAAAAATGCTGCTAGGATGGTAGTTGGAGATCAAAAGATGTATCTGCTACAAAACCTATGGGGAATGGACAGTGTGCTTCCTGGTTTAAGTTCTGATGGCACATGAAGCAGAGAGTAGGTGATTACTCGTGATGTGAACATTAGTTGCCAACAATGAATTTACTATAGTATAAGATTTACATGTAAGTTCCATTTTACCTTTTCATGTTAAGAAATATTATCAAATCTTTAGCAAAGATTTCTTATTTCCAAAGCAATTTAACGTTCAGCAATAGTAGTTAGGAGTGGTTCTCCCCATTCAAAAAATTTCAATTCCAACCCCCATCTCGAAAAAAAAGTCACAGTACAACTTTGCCACTGCTAAGCAGCCAACTGCTGTGTAGTAAGGCAAGTCACTATATTTAGCTTTATTTTCTGACAAAAATCCATGGAAATGACAAAGGCGTAGTCTGTGAGACAAAAAATGAAGTTCACCAATGACATCACTGGTGCAATAATACATGCCAAGGTTCAGATTATCTTCCTTAAATCTTATCTGCTGATGAATATAACAATAAATAACTATATGCTTTACACATTTTATAATTAATTTGAACACATCTTCACAGATTCCATTTCAGCTCCTACTGAATTAGTGCTTTCTTACTTTCTCTGTAAAAATTCTCTCCTGTAGATCATTCCACACAGTCTATTCAGAGAGGCTCATCCTTCCATCACCACAAATTCATCAGTGACTCCACTAATAAACCATAACCAAGCAGCATTAGCAACATCTGTTGACTAATAAAGACCCAGAGAAAACCACACAAAATCATTTGTCTTGCTTTTTAATTAACTCTTGATGTAGCATCCCACATCCTCAACTGTTTGAGCAACTGTTCTCACCTAACGTTTAACAGGTTTATTTTCACTGGATACACTTCCTTAGCGCTACAATCGAACATGATTTAATTAAGTCACTATTGATGAGCAGCTTTCCTTATTTGGCTAACAACAGTGCTCATCAGAAACTTAATTTGCTTGCAGCCTCACTTTCATTTTTTCACTTTTCTAAAGAAATTCTGCTGTGAATAGATATTTTGTTAAATTGCCAATTTTTCTGATTGCTGCCTTCCTGTGGATTGGGAAACCTGTGATGAGTGCTCACTCTGGTTACGTCAAGGCGTGTTGTATTCTTTCAGCACAGTGCCAGGGGATAATAAACACGACGCTCTGCCACCTAATCTGGTAACAAAATTACCCTCACTACACTATACCTTTACCAGTGAGACATTCAAAGTATACCTTTCTTTTGTTTGGGATGATGGCTGTGCTCTGATCATCAAAAATAAAATAAAAACAGCAATACACATCTCAAAACACTGCTGAATTAGTTATAACTGCAAATTGTAACATGCTGAGCATCAGTGCACTATCTCACAGTAAACTCCTACTTTAGGAGACCCAAGATCACGCACAGACGTCGTGACTCACTATAAGGAGATCCAAAACCATGCACAGACGTGGTGACTCACTGTAAGGGAGACTGCTGCACTCAGGACTAGAGTTGATTCTAGCAATCGGCAAGAGAAAAACAACTTATTACGTGAGGACTGGAGGCATCATACACAGGCTTCCTGTTTTCTCTCTCAGGAAGGGCCGTACAGAAAGTACTCCTTTCTCCAGCAGTGACACGGATAACACACATGGATGATATTTTGGCATGTAAGACATGCTACGACCATGACATACAAGCCCACCCAAGGAGTGACCAGTTTGACATTCAAGTAGTAAAGGGTTTACAGGAGAAAAATACAGAAACATGAGAATTCCATTACACACTTACTGCTGGTTCTTTGAAAAGAATAAGCCAATTTTCTGTAACTTATTCAGCAAAAAGCAAACTTAGCAACCACCCTTAGTAAAAATTTAAGTCTACACAACCTAAGGGAATGTGGAGTGAAAAAAGAAAACTGGTATCCAAATGAAGTCTATCAATGATGACACTTCTTAGAAAAGTAAGTTTTAAGAAGGGTATTAGAGGGTCAGATAAAGTGAATAAACCAGCCTTTCTCAACCAGTGTGCCAAGATAACTAAGTAGTAGAAAAAATAATCTAAGTGATCACTTTCTCATTTCTCCCAAGAATTGTACTTGGCTATTTACCAATCCAGATGCCCAGGAGAGAAGATAATCCACAAACCACAGTGAATGTCTACAACATTTGGGTTGTAAGTTTAGGCTTAATTCTCTCAGCACAAACTGAGAAAGACTGGAATACGTGGTCAAGTCACGAAACAGTGACACTTGAAAATGAAAATACACCATTACTGGGTCATAAAATCTTTTTTGAGAGCACCTGCATGCTAGTTGCTATTAGCATACAGGCACTAAGGATACAAACACATAAACAAACAGGAATAAATGTAAGGTACAGATTAGAACCAGAAATATTGACAGAAAAGGCAAATAATGAATCAATAAAAGAGGAACACAAGGATATGTGAGGTCTGGAGCTGTTGTGAAGGTTCTCACATATCAAACGAAAATCTTAGGTCTCAATAGCCTTGTTAATCCATGCAATCCAATTCACTTTGTAGAGTCACTGTTTTCCATTGTTTATTGGCCAAACATTAATGGCCAAAGTGATACCACTTTCTGGTGTTTTGATCTATACTTAACTCAACACAAGCTAAAATAAAATATCAATTTTATAAAGTCTTGCAGACTACAAAAGCTTCTAATCCTCCCACCAAGCTTCAAAATCCTAAAAGTGAAGATCTACCATCTGTCAAAGTGGTCTCTGTTTATCATGAGCCAAATTCTCCAAAAGTGAGTGTGACAGGCAAGCCACCAGACCTCAGGCTGTTGAGTGTCCTGTGGGCCTCAGTTTCATCACCTGTGAAGAAAAGATTTTGAATCTCTAAAATCTTTTCCGGCTCTCACAGTCTCTGAACATATAAATCTGCCAAAAGGATTTTTAATTATCCAAGAATAGATTCGTATTAAGAAGGTGTATGGGCACTTGGTATTTGGCTATGGGGCTACAAATAATAAAGAAAATTTTAAATAGTTTGCGAAGTCTATCCCTAATTAAAAGGTATTATTTTTTCCATCCCTTATTTAAAAGGAGGCCTCAGACCATTCTCATTAATTGGCAAAAGATCTTAGGCAGTATAACCCATTACTAAATAGCTTAAATGAAACTGCTGTTCAAAATGCAAACTATCATATGACCCATCCAAACATTTGGCAAGGAAATGTTACAAGGACAAATCCATATGTTTACAATAGACATTTTTAAGTTAGACTAGTTCTTTCTCATCTAGTATATCAAAATAAGGAGGCTATTAGTAAAACATCATAATTATATAAAAGCCAAAGATGTGGGTTCTAGTCTGGTTGGCTAACTGGCTGGCTTTCTTTCATCCACACAAAATGGTTTGAATGGTTCAGTAATCTGATTACCCAAAATGTCTATGTTGTTTTAGAAAGAATAATGGTGATAATGATAACAATCTCTTATATAGCAATTATATTTACCAGATGCTTTTCTAAGCTATATATAGAGAGAGATATACTTAATCCTCACAATAATCCTATGAAACATATTATTTTCATTATTATTCCTACTTTAGAGATGAGAAAACTAACAGTGAAACCTGCCCAGAATTACATAGTCAAGCACTGAAGCCAAGATTTAGACCCAAGAAGTTTGGCTCCAGAATTATACTCCTAACACTAAGCCTACCAGGCCTCTTTAATAACATGAGGCTACAAATTTTAGCTGTATCTATACTAATGTGGTAGTTCTGGGCACATTATTTAATCTCTCCAACCTCAGTTTCTCTAAAATGGGAATAATAATGAAGACTTTACAGGGAAGTAAAATGTGTACCTCTTGTTAGCATTGTAAATGACAATATTTTGGAAAACAATTTGAGTTTGTATTCCAAGATCATAAAAAGGTTCTTAACCTTGACATAACAATTCCACTTCTGGAAATCCACCCTAATGAATTTATGAATTTATTTGAAAATCTATGCTCTTTAATATGTAATAGTACAAGTTAGACACATCAAAGGTAACTGCACTTAAGACCAACAGTGTGCTCAGTCACTTCAGTCATGTCTGACTCTTTGTGACCCCATGGACTGTAGCCTGCCAGGATCCTCTGTCCACGGGATTCTCTAGGTAAGAACACTGGAGCAGGTTGCCACGCCCTCGTCCAGGGAATCTTCCTAACCTAGGTCTCCTGCATCCCCTGCATTGCAGGAGGATTCTTTACCTACTAAGCCACCTGGGAAGCCCATCAGAGCACCTGGGAAGACCATCAGAGTAAAAGGACAAGGATAAATTTATAAAGTACCATGTTCTAAAAAGAAGAGATAATTGAGCCTAGATCATAAAATCAACTTTCTGGCTGCTGTCACTATATTTATCTCAATTCACGAGAAAAGTTCTGCCAGGGTTCACTCTTCAGAAAAACTACAAAAACAAAAAACAAACAAAATACTAATAATTCCATATCCGATATAGAGAAGAAAACAGTACATTAGTGATTTCTTAAGACCAAACTATTCTAGTAATCAAAGCACCTTCATGGTAATGATACCGCACATGAAAAGACAGGAGACATAAAAGGTGGAAGAATGGGAATGGGAAGGGAACAAAGAAATAATTTAAAGAAAATAAAGAGACTATAAGACAAATCAGAAAACACAGACATGACAGGATCAATTAATTAAAGTTGTCTAGGACTATTAAGATACAAGCAAAAAAGATAATGAAACTAAAAAATTAGGCAAGTCACAGTGATGCTGCTTCAAATAAGCACTTATAAAATATATCAGGAAAGTACTCTACATATGAGTTTTACCCACATTTGGATTTGAATTAGGGTATACAAAAATAAGATACCCAATTAAAACTTTATAAAAAGAAGAAACACTGAAATATCTGTATTATTCTTATTTTCATCATTCACCTTTGAAAATCTATCACAGAATTTAAAGTTAGTGGAGTATTAAATTATATTAGTCATATTGCAAATAGAAAATTTAACTCCCAAGTCACAATAAAATTAAGAAAAGTTATTATTGAAAATATTAGTGTAAGAAGAAAAATATGTAAGTGTAAGACAACTCAGTTACACATAAGACATGCAGTATGCCAATCAACATGTAGCAACCATCAGGCATCAGTAAATATTACTAAAATTTGCTTTCAGCACCAATAGAACCTCATTCTCACTCTCTCCTCGTAGGCATTGGACACAGAGTTTTTTTTAAAATATGAAAAAAATTTGGGGAATTCCCTGGTGGCCTAATGGTTAGGCCTTGGAGTTTTCATTGCCAGGGCTTAGGTTCAATCCCTGGTCAGGAAACTAAGATCCTGCAAGCCATGAGATGCACCAAAAGAAAAATACGTGAAAATTTTTCAAAATTTTGTTTGCTTTTACTGTTATTGCTTTTCTTCTCACTTTGCATGTTATTGACAATTATGGTAGCAAAATAGAAAAATAAACATAATAGTAGAAATAAGAATGAGAGAGAAGTTGGAGGAAGCATAAAGGGGTCTTAACAGTTTCATTCTTGAGAAGTGAAATCAGGTGTTTCACAGAGTAGGCAGAGGATCAACATTCAAAAGATCATGGGTTTCCTGAATTCCAGAATGAAAACAGTATGTGATAATGGATGACACAATTCTCAACAGTAATCAGTTTACCAAAGAGGCCTACCCAGTTGACTTATTACAAAAGTGATATACTACTGTTGTACAAGTCCATTTTCAGCCATCATATATGATACAAGTTCTGTTCTATTCATTCTTTATATTTGTGGCCATTTCTAGGCACATAGCTCTATGTCTCACACATTAAAAAAAAATCTGATGATTATTATATTAAATGAAGATTAAAACAGGGTTACTTACCAGTTAACTAAACTACGTTAGTAATAAAAGACTCATGGGGCAGTGATAAAATAGGTAAACCTCATTTCTTTCACTGCACTACTAGAGGATTTTATACATACAGATACCTGTAAATGTTTGCTGAATAACTGAACAACTGAAGAATAAACAAATGAATATATAAACAAACCAATGAGTAAAGTATATGATCATCAATAATGACTAGGGATATTGTTCAGTCATAAGGGTTATTGGTCCTAAATAAATTGATCCATCCATACATACCTTGTTCCCATAAATTTATAGAAGGGGTAATGGAGAGAAACAGAGATGGGGCAAAGGAAGTGGGGGAGAAGAACAGACTAAAAATCTCATTTCAGACAGTTTGTTTTCCTCGAGAGCAGTAATGGAACAATATACAAAAGGTACTCTGCAAGGTACAAAGATTTTCCTAAATCTGTATTATCTCTCACCATTAATATTTTAAGGACAACCTAAAAAGAACCACAAAAATACACATTACAAATCACAGAGCTATATACATTGTTTAAAAATAGAAAACCAGGATTTTTAAAGATGACCTTGTCTTAAATCCCATTTCCTTAGAGGATTTACAGAAAAATAGACATTCCTCAGAGAGGACTTCATCAGATAAAGTAAAGGAGGTCTTAACTACATGCACTATAGCCTTTTTAAAAAGCCAAACAAAACATTCTGCTTTGTTAGGGTTAGCAAAAATAAAACAACTGGTGTGCTACCATGCTGAGATGTAGCAGAATAAAAACAAAGTGTTTCAGAAATAAATATAAAATATATAATATTTTTGTATTAAAAAAATTGACAGGCTTTTATTACATGTGTGTCCAATTATACTTAATTAAAGTTGAGCAACCCAAGTATTGGGTTTTTCTCTCCTTCCTGACAAGACTGGAAAACAAGTTTTCTTGAAGCAACAGGAAAACTGACAAATGGCAGCGCTTTTGGAACATCCATTCATCCACTCCTATTGTGCCCTTCTAAGTGCAGCCTGGACTTCCCAGGTGGCTCAGAGGTAACAAATATGCCTGCCAATGCAGGAGAAGCAGGTTCAAGCCCTGTGTCGGGAAGATCCCTTGGAAAAGGAAATGGCAACCAACTCCAGTATTCTTGCCTGGGAAATCCTATGGACAGAGGATCCTGGTGGGCTACGGTCCATGGGGTCACAAAGAGTCGGGCACAACTTAGCAACTAAACAGCAACAGCAAAGTGCACCCTAACTCAAGTACTGATTTAAAAATAAACCAAACCAAAAAAAAAAAAAAAAGAGAGAGAGAGAGGAGTGCATACTTATCAACTATCTCTAAATCTGTATGACTGAGCAGTCCGAGCCTTTAAACATCAGAATAGGAATCTCAGATTCTATCCCACTGGATAAACTTAATGCCTCTTAAGAGGTATCTGACACAGTACAACCTAACAGCAGAAATTTTCCCAGTCCACCTTCACTTGACAGCCCATGTTTTCCATTCTCCTCATAAAGTCACGGGGCCCAGAGCATCTTTTTTGACTTTAGTTGACTATCCTGTAGACTGGCTTCACTTTCTGCTAACTAAACAACTATGGTTCCGATGCAAGGAAAAATAGAAAACTGCACTAGAAGTCAGTGAGCCTGTGGTTTACTGGGAAAAGAACTGGTTAGATGATGTGGTTTAAGTTATGACTCTGTCACTTACTCCTCCATGGTCTTAAGGAAACGGCAGTCAAGTGAAGCCTGAGGCCTACCTTCTGTATAGCTGTGATTGTTGTTGCTGTTCAGTCACTAAGTCATGTGTAACTCTTTGCGACTATGGACTGCAGCACGCCAGGCTTCCCTGTCCTTCACTATCTCCCAGAGTTTGCTTAAACTCACGTCTATTAAATTGGTGATGCCATCCAACCATCTCATTCTCTGTCACCCCTTTCTCGTCTTGCCTTCAATCTTTCCCAGCATCAGGATCTTTTCCAATGAGTCGGCTGTTTGCATCAGGTAGCCGAAGTATTGGAGCTTCAGCATCAGTCCTTTCAATGAATATTTAGGGTTGATTTCCTTGACGGTTGACTGGTTTGATCTCCTTGCAGCCCAAGAGCCTCTCAAGAGTCTTCTCCAGAACCACAGTTCAAAAGCATCAATTCCTTGGATACCAGTCAACAATCATCATTGCATGAACAGATACTACATGCATGCATTGTGTTGATTACTTTAAACAGATGATCTCTTTAAATTCTCACAACACAATTACTACCCCCTTTTATAGGTGAGCCTATGGACTGCGTGCTGCAGTCCATGGGGTCACAAAGAGTTGGACACAACTGAACTGACAGATGAGAAAATTGAGATCTATAGAGGGGTTGAAATAACATACAATATCACAAAGCACATGATAAAATGATGAGGCCAAATTTGAACCCAAGCAATCTCAAGCTCTCTCTTCCCAGCCTTTCTCCTACCATTCCCTTATTCAAAATACCACACTGATCTACTCATCATTCTCTATTTGAGACACTGCCTTTCACAAGTCAATACCACTGTTCATGGTAGTGGGAGGGGGTGCTTGCTTAAACTGCCTTTGAACCCACCTATGAGATACACTTTGAGAGACAGGATTCACTTTTCAGGGAAGCTCCTTCTAACTCATCCAAACAATCCATCATTCTCGTAAACAACTCTGTTCACTTCTGTACTATTGTACTTACAACATTATCATTTAAGTGTTTTGTGCTTGTTTTACTCTCTCCCCTGTGGAATTCTTAAGGGCAGACAACAAACCTTTCAACTTTCTGCACTTCACAAATGTTCACCCATGTTTGTTGAATAAATCAATATCCAAAAAACAGGGTTCTTCAATTTTCTTAAAGAACAAATATAAGACTTCTATACATGAAATAAAATAATAAACCTTCTAAGCTATAAAAGCATCTGTAAGTATCTATAACTAATGTCTATCCTCACTATACAATCTCCAAACCTGAAAAAAAGTATGAACTATTCTATTCCATTAACTTAAAGGTTTCTTTAATGGTATGTTGAAATTTGTTGTTCTTCAGTTGCTCAGTCAGGTCTGACTCTTTGTGACCCCATGGACTGCAGCACACCAGGTTTTCCTGTTCTTCACTCTCTCCCAGAGTTTGCTCAAACCCATGTCCCATGTCCATTGAGTTGGTGATGCCATCCAACCATGTCATCCTCTCTCATCCCCTTCTCCTCCTGTCTTCAATCTTTCCCGGAATCAAGGTCTTTTCCAATGAGCCAGATGTTCGTGTCAGGTGGCCAAAGTATTGGAGTTTCAGATTCAGCATCAGTCCTTACAATGAATATCCAGGGTTGATTTCCTATATGTCTTGATCTCCTTGGGGTTTAATCTCCTTGCTGAAATTTGAGTACTTTTAAATTTTGCTTTTTTATCCAAATTCAGAGTTCTTCTAGCTTCATCAAACTAAACAATTTTGTTGACCACAGAAATACAGTAAGCCAGATGCACTTTTTAGTTACAACGATATTATAGACTGTAACATGCTAGAACTTGAAATGGCTTTTAAAAATCAGCCATTATATATAATTACTAAAAAAGTTAAATATTCATTTCAAAGTTTATGTAAAATATTGATTACATAAAAAAGAAGTTAAAAAATTTAAGAATAAATCTCCATCCTAACACTGCCTAAAATTTTTAACTGGGCCACTTAAAGCCATTTATTAAACTTTGCATTTCAAAGTTCTGCAACTTAATGGTAATTATTTCACAGGTACGAGCCAATAGTGCCATCCACTGTTCTTATAAATGATCTTGCCCAAATACAGTTTTTATGATGCACTAAAAATAGATTACTTTAAAATTTTATTTGGACAATAGTTAAGTGGAAATAAGGTATCTGGGGATTTCACTGACGATATGAAAAAAGTGCAAATTTCAGGACAACTAGTTCTGGGATAAAAGCAAAAATGTAACAAGTTCAAAATTGACATGAATGCTTCAATTTCACCCATTTCATTTTTTGAGATAATTTTCACTTCATTCATGGTCCAAATTAACATTTTGTCTCTACAAAACAATCATCCATAGCCAGAGAGAAATAATTAGAATTATATTCCAGCTCAGCCAGAAAACGTCCAGCATTTAAGTAACCCTGCTGTCCCTGAAATACTAAAATGCTTATGAAGTGAATATTTTGAGTAAGACTATTATACAAGCCATGGGTGAGACTAAGATTAATTTTTTTCCATTTATTTATCAAACATTCACTTAAAACTCAACAAATGAAATAGGAAGTTGAGGAGCTAATGATTCTCAGATAAACTCCTAACCTTAAATTCTAGTACCAGCACCTTTCCAGCCAAAAAAGTACAAAGGGTAAAGAGAAAGGATGGTCGGGGTGGCTTGGAGAATGCTGGTAGAAAACAGGCTACAGCAAGGTCACAATGTTATGGAAAACACTTACTGAAATGCCCATGATGTGTCAGGCTATGTCTATAGAAGGTAGTCTGTGTCTAACTTACAAAAGAGATAAGCTCTTAGAAGTTACTCAACTTATCTGAGTCATGGAGCTAGAAAATAACAGTGTCTATGACTCTAAACCCCAAGCACAGAGGTCCCTTAGATGAACCATAAACTCTATCTTCTCTGGAATACACTGGAGCCACATTCCAGGCTCATTACTAAGAGATATTTCCTGGCCTCCATAAGCTTGCAGAAGAACAAGAATAATAACAGTTATCTACTGACCTTAGGGATGTGCCAAAAAAATAGTTATAACCTTCAGTTTCAAGATTCAGGCGGCCCTGTTAGGACTTCTATAAGTTACTTTTGAAAATCCTAATGTCAAGGGTGTAACATAAAACTGTGTGAGTTATTTTAAGCTACAACTAAGAACAGACTCCTTTTGCTAGTACATAATTAGAAAGATTACCTTCCAGAGATAATTGATACATTTTAGCTTTTATCTTTGGTCAACAGCACAGGCTTTGCAAATTAGCATAATAAATGACAGAAATAAATTTTCATTTCTGAAAGTAATGACTGACTACTAAATACAAGTGCTTACTGATCAGCATAAAAGATAGTAGAAATGGGATCACATTACTGAAATCAGTGACTCTCAAGATGAGCTGATTGGCTGAAACATTTGCGGAAAGAGGGTAAAGTGTATCTTGCAAGACCCTGGCTGAGATTGATATGTCTCAAACTGTAGTGACAGACCAGGATTTTTGTTTCCAACTTCTTGTAAAACAGTATTTTTCTAAAATACAATGAAAAGGAATTATTAGACAGCACAGTAATGTTAAACCATCTTAAAAGTTTCTGAGGTGCTTACTCTCAATTTCTATACTTGTCACAGATAAGCCATCCACAGATGTTAATTAGCTGGCACTAGACCACAGATCACACTTCGGGTAGCACAGTCTTGGACTATTCAGTTCAATTCGGTCCAGTCCACTCGCTCACTTACGTCCAACTCTTTGCAACCCCTTGCACTGCAGCATGCCAGGCTTCCCTGTCCATCATCAACTCCTGGAGCTTGCTCAAACTCATGTCCATTGAGTCGGTGATGCCATCCAACCATCTCGTCCTGTCGTCCCCTTCTCCTCCTGCCTTCAATCTTTCCCAGCATCAGGGTCTTTTCCAATGAGTCAGTTCTTCACATCAGGTGGCCAAAGTATTCAGCTTCAGCATCAGTCTTTTCAATGAATATTCAGGACTGATCTCCTTTAGGATGGACTGGTTGGATCTCCTTGCAGTCCAAGGGACTCTCAAGAGTCTTCTCCAACACCACAATTCAAAAGCATCAATGCTTCGATGCTCAGCTTTCTTTATAGTCCAACCCTCACATCCATACATGACTACTGGAAAAACCACAGCTTTGACTAGATGGACCTGTATTAGCAGAGTAGTGTCTCTGCTTTTTAATATGCTCTCTAGATTGGTCATAGCTTTTCTTCCAGGAGCAATCATCTTTTAATTTTATGGCTGCTGTCACCAGCTGCAGCAAGACCTTTTAAAGGAGGTCACCATTATCTTCATTACCTTCACCATAGTTTGGTCTCAGGTCAGACAATGGGGAGGGAACACAGTCCTGCCCAACAGAAAACTGGATTAAAGATTTACTGAGAACGGCCCCACCCATCAGAACAAGACCCAGTTTCCCCCTCAGTCAGTCTCTCCAATCAGGAAGCTTCCAGAAGCTTCTTATCCTTATCGCTCAGAGGGCAGAAAGAATGAAAACCACAATCACAGAAAACTAATCAAACTGATCACATGGACCACAGCCTTGTCTAACTCAATGAAACTACGATCCATGCCGTGTAGGGCCACCCAAGATGGATGGGTCATGGTGGAGAGTTCTGACAAAACATGGTCCAGTGGAGAAGGGGATAGCAAACCACTTCAGCATTCTTGCCTTGAGAACCCTATGATAGTACAAAAAGGCAAAAAGATATGACACCAAAAGATGAAGTCTCCAGGTCAGTAGGGGCCCAGGATGCCACTGGAGAAGAGTACAGAAATAACTCCAGAAAGAATGAAGAGATGGAGCCAAAGCAAAAACATCGTCAAGTTGTGGATGCCACTGATGAATGGAAGTAAAGTCCGATGCTGTAAAGAACAATACTGCATGGGAACTTGCAATGTTAGGTCCATGAATCAAGGTAAATTGGAAGTGGTCAAAAGGAGATGGCAAGAGTGAACGTCGACATCTTAGGAATCAGTGAACTAAAACCAACTGGAACGGGCCAATTTAATTCAGATGAACATTATGTCTACTATTGTGGGCAAGAATCCCTTAGAAGAAATGGCGTAGCCCTCATAGTCAACAAGAGTCCGAAATGCAGTACTTGAGTGCAGTTCCAAAAATGACAGAATGATCTCTGTTTGTTTCCAAGGCAAACCATTCAATATCACATTAATCCAAATCTGTGCCCTGACCAGTAATGCTGAAGAAGCTGAACTTGAACAGTTTTATGAAGACCTACAAGACCTAGAACTAACACCCAAAAAAGATGTCCTTTTAATTACAGGGGACTAGAATGCAAAAGTAGGAAGTCAAGAGATACCTGGAGTAACAGGCAAATTTGGCCTTGGAGTACAAAATGAAGCTGGTCAAAGGCTAACAGAGTTTTGCCAAGAGAACGCACTGATCATAGTAAACACTCTCTTCCAGTAACACAAGAGATGACACTACACATGGACATCACCAGATGGTCAACACCGAAATCAGATTGATTATATTCTTTGCAGTCAAAGATGGAGCTCTATACAGTCAGCAAAAACAAAACTGGGAGTTGACTGTGGCTCAGATCATGAACTCCTTATTGCCAAATTCAGACTTAAAGTGAAGAAAGTAAGGAAAACCACTAAACCATTCAAGTATGACCTAAATCAAATCCCGTACCATTATACAGTGGAAGTGACAAATAGATTCAAGGAATTAGATCTGATAGAGAGAGTGCCTGAAGAACAATGGACAGAGGTTTGTGACATTGTACAAGAGGTAGTGATCAAGATCATCCCCAAGAAAAAGAAATGCAAAAAGGCAAAATGGTTGTCTGAGGAGGCCTTACAAATAGCTGAGAAAAGAAGAGAAGCTGAAAACAAAGGAGAAAATGAAAGATATACCCATTTGAATGGAGAATTCCAAAGAATAGCAAGGAGAGATAAGAAAGTGTCCCTCAGTGATCAATGCAGAGAAATAGAGGAAAACAATAGAATGGGAAAGGCTAGAGATCTCTTCAAGAAAATCAGAGATACCAAAGGAACATTTCATGCAAAGATGAGCACAATAAAGAACAGAAATGGTATGCCCCTAACAGAAGCAGATGATATTGAGAAGAGGTGGCAAGAATACACAGAAGAACTGCACAAAAAAGATCTTCATGACCCGGATAACCACATGGTGTGATCCCTCACCTAGAGCCAGACATTCTTGAGTGTGAAGTGAAGTGCACCTTAGGAAGCGTAACTATGAACAAAGCTAGTGAAGGTGATGGAATTCCAGTTGAGCTATTTCAAATCCTAAAAGATGATGCTGTGAAAGTGCTGCACTCAATATGCCAGCAAATCTGGAAAACTCAGCAATGGCAACAGGACTGGAAAAGGTCAGTTTTCATCCAATCCCAAAGAAAGGCAATGCCAAAGAATGTTCAAACTACCACACAATTGCACTCATCTCACACGCTAGTAAAGTAATGCTCAAATTCCCCAAGAAAGGCTTCAACAGTACGTGAACTGTGAACTTCCAGATGTTCAAGCTGGATTTAGAAAAGGCAGAGGAACCAGAGATCAAATTGCCAACACTTGCTGAATCATTGAAAAAGCAAGAGAGTTCCAGAAAAACATCTGCTTCTGTTTTATTGATTACGCCAAAGCCTTTGACTCTGTGGATCACAACAGACTGTGGAAAATTCCTCAAGAGATGGGAATACCAGACCACCTGACCTGCCTCTTGAGAAACCTGTATGCACATCAAGAAGCAGCAGTTAGAACTGGACATGGAACAACAGACTGGCAACAGACTGGTTCCAAATATGGAAAGGAGTATGTCAAGGCTGTATATTGTCACCCTGCTTATTTAACTTATATGCAGAGTACATAATGTGAAATGCCAGGCTGGATGAAGCACAAGCTGAAATCAAGACTGCAAGGAGAAATATCAATAACCTCAGATACGCAGATGACACCATCCTTATGGCAGAAAACGAAGAACTAATGAACCTCTTGATGAAAGTGAAAGGAGAGAGTCAGAAATTTGGCTTGAACCTCAACATTCAGAAAACAAAGATCATGGCATCCAGTCCCACCACCTCATGGCAAATAATGGAAACAGTTCGACCCTTAAGGACACTATTCTGACTTGGTCCCTCCTTTATCCTCACTCTAGACACTGGGTATAGGATTCTGGCTGCCTGAGGCTAATTATACTGTCTCATCTGACTCAAGTGACCCTTTCCTGCAAGGTCTGATTTAATCAACCAGAACAGGTGGAAGGTGCCAGCTTACTTAAACTCTAGTTGCAGATTTTGCACTGGGACTTGCTTTCATTATAACCTGACAGCTGGGTTGTAGAAAGCAAACTAATCCTCACTGGTAGCTACTCCTGTCCATCAAAAACCCTCTAGAGTTATACATGACACAATTGAGTTACATTAATTTATATTCAATCAGTGGTCAATATGTAAAAAAATGATACTGACCCATAAATTTTAAGTAAATGAGTGACTATTAAGTCTGCTGAATTCTTTGCGGAACATGTTTTATCTTGAGATACTGTCTCCTAGAGAAAGGTGTCAGGACCTGGATATCTCTGAGGATGGCACCAGGCTTAGGGAACTTTTCTCAGGAGAGCAGATTCAGAATAGGGACATGGTTAATACAATCAAGACACGTGAACAGAACAGTACAATATAACTGAGCAAAAAAGAACACGTTATTTATCGACACCATGCTAAGATATAACAACTTACAAAATATTAGAAAGATTCAGCCTAACACAAGTGTGATACTGCATATATTCAACCCTCTAAGAATCTCTTTGGAACCTTAATTCAAGCTTTATAAGAACACTTACAATTAAATACCTCAAAAAAAAATTTTTAACACAACATTATTTTCTGAAAGCTAGAACTTAAAAGTAATATTAAAAAATAGCATTTGAGGTTTATATTTTCCACCTATGTACTGATAAAGGCAGTAGTCTTGTTTGATGACAAAGGTCAAGGAGAAGACGACCATTTTTCCATGTTGCTGTCTCATCTCTTAGAAGGGCAGTAAGAGGATAACTGAGTGTCTCACATCTCTTACCTTCAGAGGCCTCAGGAGTCACTGCTGTGCACCCTCACCCCTAGACGAGGGTCATGCTAGAACTTACAAGCATTCATTCCCCAGAATATGGAACAGAATAAGCTCCCCACACAGGAGCTGCTATTTACTCTGCATTTAGAGCTGCATGTTTTAGATTATTTCAGTCAGTGTTGGTTACCTGTTGACTCTGGAAATGTTTATCTTTGTATATGTCATAATATCTAACAATACCAGGTAATGTGGTAAGCAATAATAATTGTATTTTCAAATATATTGTAATTATATCAAGTTAATAACTACTTCATGTTTTATCATTAGAACCAGAAAGATAACCAAATATTATTAGTAATTCTGTTTCTCCAAAAATAACATCACTTATATGAGAGAAATTTGCATTTTTGCTCTCATTCATTCAGTCACCTACCTATCTAACTCTGAAATAGGGACTTATAAATTCTGGACATTATAGAAAAAAACTTAAAACATTAGAATTATTTATTTTCCCAAAGCTAAAATGTCATGGGGCAGGGAGTGGAAGTAACAGATACTTTAAAAATGATAATAAATTCAAGTAAGTAATCTCAAAAAAATTAGATTCTCCTTAAAAGTTCCCATATACCATCATTTTATGTCTGGCAGATGGCAAATAACAAGACAGACAAGATGAATTTTAAAAGAGAAAGCATCAGTAAAGTATTACAGGGTCAGAGGGTATTTTCTAAGATGTGTTTAGCCTTGGGGAGGATTATCCCTTCAAATTGGGGATAATCTGATAGTAGCATCTAAAAAATGACATACCTCATATCAGAACCACTGAGCAGCATCCAACTCCTGGCTTCGGAAGAATGAAAATTGCCAAGGGATTGTCAAAAATAATGACTTTAATAGTGACAGAGAAGGCAAAATAAACCAGAGATTTTCTTTATGGCCCAATTTCTGATTTTTAACTTTTTGTCCCCAGGACTACCTTCTATCTCCACACTCCATTCTCACTACTAAAAAAAAAAATAGATAAAGCAATCACACAAATGGGGTCCCTGGACCAAAAACTGAGCTTTTCAACCTCAGCATACTTCCTCCTTTTATGCACATGTTGACTCCCCATTATACTGACCAGAACACTTGGTTGATATGCTTCTACATAAATACCCACAGATTTCCTACTCTCTTGTGTGTCAGAACCCTGACCTCACTCTATGAATTTAATGAAGGAAAAAAAAAATTAGGAACAAAAAAACTCTGGATAAACCTTCAAACTTCATTAAATATATCCTCAGAAACAAGATTATTTCTGGCCAAATATTTAATTAGAATCTCAGATTGCATATAGCTTCCACTTTATAGAAAATGCCAAGGGTAGAGTACCAGCTGAACACTACCATCAAAGGCAGAAAAGAGGGGAAGAAGAAAAGTGATAAATCCTAGAAGGTGAGGGTTATTCTGATCAAGCACTGGCTGTATCAGAAGTCAGTGGCATCAAAAAGAGACCATGGTATTAATATATTAAACCAGAGCATAAAGGGATGTGACACAGAACCTTCCACCCTCCATCTTGCCTGATAGCATGGAGGGACTGAACATCTTTCTCTAAGTCAGTGAAAATCTTTAAGAAAAATGAAGTGATAAGTTCTACAATTAAACTTACGTCCTTAAATCCTATCTCTAAGGAATTATGAAAGTTATCTTTCTCCCCAGCACTTACCTGTCTACCTATGTTCACAACTGTTCCTGTTCAGTTTCTCCTGTCAATACATTTCTAATCCTTACCTCTCTGCCTCTATAAATAAGCTCAGAAAAATCTTTCTAAAGACCACCTCTCTCACTTTATAGCTGAACTCCTCCAAAGAGTAATCATCGTTTAGTAAAGTCTACTAATTTCTAACAAGACTTCTAATTTTCCCACTCTTCCAAAGTGGTTCACCTATGAAATCAAGACACTTGCCCCTTGGAAGGAAAGCTGTGACAAACCTAGACAGTGTATTAAAAAGCAGAGACCTTACTCTGCTGACAGAGGTCCATTTAGTCAAAGCTATGGTTTTTCCAGTAGTCATGTACAGATGTGAGAGTTGGACCATAAAGAAGTCTGAGCACTGAAGAACTGATGTCTTTGAACTGTGGTGATGGAAAAGACTCTTAAGAGTTGCTTGGACAGCGAAGAGATCAAACCAGTCAATCCTAAAGGAAATCCACCCTCAATATTCATTAAAAGGACTGATGCTGAAACTCCAATACTTTATTCACCTGATGTGAAGAGCTAATTCACTGGAAAAGACCCTGATGCTGGGGAAGACTGAGGGCAGGAAGAGAAGGGGGCAACAGAGGATGAGATGGTTGGATTGTATCACTGACTCAATGGACATGAGTTTGAGAAGTCCAGGAGATAGTGAAGGACAGGGGAGCCTGGTGTGCTGCATTTCATAGGTTTGCAAAGAGTTGGACAGGACTTAGCAACTGAAGAGCAACAACAATCCCAGTATTACTTCTCCTTAAGGAATCAGAAGTAATAGATAGTTAGACATTACACATTCATAAAAGCTTCACCTCTGACTAGTTCTACTTCATAAATAATTCCTCTCTCTTCTTTTATTTTCCGTACAGAGGCACTGACCATTCACCTTCAATGACCTCAACTCTCACCCCTCCAAGTAAGGCTTCTTTTCAGCCTTGTACTTCTACCTCCAACTGCTCTTTGGAACTTCTAGCTCCATGGTAACAAATAAATCCACCGAAGAATGCCAAAGCCCATCTTCTTAACCATTTCGCAGTTCTGCCACCCTAGCTTTTCATTCCCAAAACTACCACCCAGGCACTTGTTCCTTCCTGGCTGGGTTGCTATCAGAACCACAGGCAAGAAACATGGGTGGCCTACAGATACTGATGTGTAGCATATATATAGATAGATAGATAGATAGTGAAGTCGCTCAGTCGTGTCCAACTCTTTGTGACCCCGTGGACTGCAGCCCACCAGGCTCCTCCATCCATGGGATTTTCCAGGCAAGAATACTGGAGTGGGTTGCCATTTCCTTCTCCAGGAGATCTTCCCGACCCAGGGTTCGAACCCGGGTCTCCAGCATTGTAGGCAGACGCTTTACCGTCTGAGCCACCAGGGAAGTCCATATATATATATATATATATAGCATTTCAAATGTTATTATAATGCAAAGATTATTCTGTTCCCTCACTTGATATGACCCCTTGCTCCTATGAACCCACAAATATCTGACGGGAACAGTACATAAGTCACAGTCTCGGCCATCTACTAGCTGCAGGAGAATGTGAAGTCATCAAACTTCTCTGTACCCTAGTTTCCTCATCTACTAAAAAAATCTCCTGGGCTGTTCTGAGGATTAAATACAGGAAAAAATACACATTTCACAGAATTGTGTCTGGCACATATTAAGCACTTAACATACACTGTTGTTGTTATTGTTCAGTCATACTCTTTTCCCAATTTGGAACCAGTCTGTTGTTCCATGTCCGGTTCTAACCATTACTTCTTGACCTGCATACAGATTTCTCAGAAGACAGGTAAGTTGGTCTGGTATTCCCATCTCTTTAAGAATTTTCCACAGTTTGTTGTGATCCACACAGTCAAAGGCTTTAATGTAGTCAATGAAGCAGATGTTTTTCTGGAAATCCCTTGCCTTCTCTATGATCCAATGAACGTTGGCAATTTGATTTTTGGTTCCTCTGCCTTTTCTAAATCCAGCTTATACATCTGGAAGTTCTTTTTTCATGTACTGCTAAAGCTTAGCTTGAAGGATTTTTGAGCATTATCTTGCTAGCATGTGAAATGAGTGCAATTGTATGGTAGTTTGAATATTCTTTGGCATTGATACATGCATTAGCAATGATTGATTTTATTCTCACTTGTATTGAGTCATATCCATAAGCTTTATCATTCTATTAGACAAACATGTGCCTATTTATGTCTACAAGGAGTCCTTACCCCATAAGGGGAAGTCTAGAAATAAGAGTGACATTAGACAAGAGGCAGCTAACCTCAAAAGTTTCATCTCAAAAAAAAAAAAAAGAACATTGTAAATTGGGACAAGGAAGAGAGTGGACCAAATTTGTACATGCAATACAGCTAACATGAGCAGGATGAATAACTGAACATAAAATTGGGAGAGTATAGAAGGGAAAGATAAGTGTTATTTAAGAAATAAAGGTACTCATATTATACACAATATGATCAAATAAATAGTCATCTCAGCTCACCCACAATCAAGCGTGATCTGAGAGTTTCAATTTGTTCCTTGGCTAAAGCAACTAATACTCAAGTTAGAACTGTAAAACTGTAGAGTTTAACAGTCACTTTGAAAATGTACCAATACATGGAATGAAATTTGTTACAAATGGAATCCTTTCCCTAACTGATAAATACAACATTTAAATGAAATTTGTATATCCATATTTAATTTGAAAGCCATAAAACTTTGAAAAGTGTAAGATTTTGATGGAGATGATCATTTTCACTTGAAAGAAATAATTACCCATAGAACTCTTAAAATATTTAAATGTAAATAAAAAAAAAAAGCTATGAGTTCTATCAGAGGTTTAAAAAAAAAATCAATGTAAAGATGTGAAGAATGATATTGTTGACAAACACAGAGATATTTTCATCTGGGAACAAGTGATAAGGCTCTAATTGACTCCGAAGAATGATTAGCAGTTGGAGAAGTTTAGAAACTCTTACCTCAGTGAGTGACAGTATGAAATGAATCCTCTTAATAGTAGAAGAATGTTTGCTAATTTACTAAGCAGCAATCCTATACTGTAATATGAGAGATGTAAGAGGATGAGAGAGTGAAAGAAAATATCCAGCAAGCTTTAAAAAGTCCATAGCCTCATTTTAAGAAACACTAAGTCCAAGAGAAGAAAATGTTAAATTATAATATAGGGGAAGAAATTTAACTTAATGCATTTACAATGGCTACCTAGGGGAAATTTTGAAAAATGTATGGCCAAAAAAAATTAGAAATAATTTAAAAATACAACATTAATTCAACATTTATCGAGTACTCACTTTGTACTAGACACTGAAGTCAGAGGTAGTAACAGTGATAACTGAAATACTTTCTAAGTTCACGATGCTCATGATGTAGTAGAAAATATAAATTCTACATTCTGAGAAGCACCACAATGAAGGCAAATAGGGAATGCTGTAGCTGTAGGTGCAGAGGGAGATCCTCAGTCTGGTCATGAGGGAGGAACAAGCAGCCACCCACAGGAAGGGGCACACAACTGTCTCAGCAGGATCACCCACGAGTGCACGGAGAAGTAGTAAGACTTGCTTGGGGCGGGGGTAGTGGGGGTTCCGAATCTTCCGCACTGAGAGCCAGAGTTAGTCCTGGACAAGTTCACAAAGTCAGCTGAAAGTCCCCCAGGGCTTTTAGGGAAGAATCAAATGTCTTCAACGGTCCCTGGTCTTTGGCCGCAGCGGTGGGATGAACCAGAAGGTGATCAGACAAGAGCAAAGATGACCAGTGACAAGGCAGTTTCCATAGTGTAGGGGGAAAGGATGGCATAGGCTTGGAAAGAGGCAGGAAGATGCTGAAGCAGGAAAGATAAGTTCATCTGTTCTCAATGGGAAAGAGCATGAAGAAAGCAAAGGGAAGGTAAAGAACAATTTTTTAAAAGCGGGAAGGAAGATAAAATTTTAAAGGAGCAGGAAGGCTTAAATCTGTGGGAAATGTGAGGCAGCTGCATAAATGGAGGGACCCCTTGAGGTTCTACCAGCCTATGATAGTGTAGATCAAAGTAGGAAATAAGTAACTTTATCAGATGCAGTCATAATTTAAACAGAAGGAAATAAAACCAAGTACGACTGGTTAGCCCAGGAGTTAAGAGTCAGGCAGAACTTCAGACCAACATGGAACTCAGAGTACTTGATCTCCAGTCACAACATGTGTTTATTTGCATTTTAAGGCTCATAAAAGTAACACTGAAAAACCTTCATTTCAGATAGTTAAGAATCAGAATATGGTTAGGATCTTGGACAATATTTACTATAAATCCCACTGAAAAATAGTCAAAGATGATAGGTATAGTAACCATTTTACAGAGTGAAATACTCTTCTTAAAAAGATTTTATCCAAGGGCAGAGCTGAAAAATAAAATCTGTATTTATAACCAAAAAGGAGAAGTTAGAATAATGTTAATTTTTTTATTTTTTATCTTTATAAGGACAAAAACCCTTGCTGCAAATATAAGTGTAACTGTATACAGGGAACATCTTAGAGGGAACGATATTCAGGTATGATTCTTTAAAAAATTCATTTTTTATTTTTCTTTCCCATAGAAGTGTTCAATTACTTTCCTATATCATATAGCCAGGAAAACAAACAAAAAAACTAGAGTACACTGAATGTTTAATGGGTAAGTGCAAGAGAAGCTTACCCGGTATTGATGGAAATGATTTCTATGAGTGGATTCTTCCTAATCTTCGGCAAATCCAGTCGTGCTCCCCCCAAACGTTTTCCATTATCCTTTTTCTGACCCAACAATCTCACAGAGTGACCTTCAAATAAAGCACATAAATATATGTGAGCATGAGTCATACAACATCACTTTAATTTACTGCTTTCAACAAATGTGTTGACATTCGCATTTAACTTTTTCTTTTATGAAAACAAACAAAAATGACCGAGCGAAGATATGATCATTGAACCTAAGTAATACTACCAAAGGGAAAGGCAGCTGTGGCCAAGTCCTTCAGTCATAAGCGCCTTGCTTAGAATATCTGCACATTTATACTGCACAGATGAGAGAAATAGGAATCTCTTCAGAGTGTCATTCCACAGGTCTGAGTGGTCTCTAACACGGACCAGGTATGTATAGGAAGTAGGAAGCGTTCACTTGGGCACTGGTCCTGAAGGCCAAGTGCAAAAGCAGATCATCTGCTCAAGGCAAACTGTCAATCAAAGAAGTAAAAAATAAAAAGCTGAGATAAAATGACATGTGAGGGCTGGATTTTTTAAGAAAAAAAAGTCTTTAAACAACTTTTCAAAAAACACTACAAAAGAATCAGAACACTAAGACCCATTAAAATTCTGAATTAACTGTAGACTTACAGACAAGTTGGAAAAACTGAACAAAGAATTTCCATAGGCTTGATATTTCCTAATTATTATTTTCCATATTTACTTTGCCATTTTATTTATATACATACATATGATTTTTTAATAATATCACTGAGGTACATCCTATATAATTCACCCATTGTATATACACAATTCAACAATTTTCAATAAACTTATACAGCTGTACAGTCATCATGACCCATTTTTAGAACATTTAGAACATCACCTCCAAAATTCCCTCAAGCTTATTTATAGTCTATCCCTGCTCCCATACCAAAGATACTACATTTTATTAATCTATCAACCAGCTGATGAACATTTGAACTGTTTCCAATTAACACCTTTTATAATAATGCTTCTATGAATATCTGAATACAGATCTTCATGCAGATATATGTGTTCATTTCTGTTGGACAGATATCTAGGAAAATTGTGGGTTATGCTGTAAACTTAAATTTTATAAGAAAAAACTGTTTTTGAAAGAAGTGCTATCATTTTATATTCCACCAGCAATGCATGAGGGTTTGACTTTCTCCACATCACCAAGACCTCATACTGTAACTTCTGGGAACAGCTATTCTAGTGGGCATGTAGTGATATATTATTGTGCTTTGAGTGACTATGCATTCCATGATGATAATGATACTGGACACCTTTTCATGTGATTCGCCAACTGTATTCCCAATTGGTAACATGTTCTGATGGTTAATTTTATACGTCAAGTTGACTGGGCCACAGGGTGCTCAGACATTTAGCCAAACACTATTTTGGGTGTGTCTGTGGTAGTGTTTCTGCATGAGACTGATATTTGAATTAGTAGACTCGAGTAAAGCAGATTGCTCAGCCTAACACTGGTAGGCATAATGCAATTAATTAAAGACTTGAATAGAACAAAAAGGCTGAGTAAGAGGGAACTCCTCCCACCTGACTACTGAGCTGTGTAATTGGTCTTTGTCAGCCTTCAGACTCAGACTGAAATATTAGATCTTTTGGGGTCTCATGCCTTCCCAGTTGCCTACCAGAACTTACACCATCAACTCTCCTGATTCTCTGGCCTTTGGGCTTGGACCAGAACTATACATCAGGTCTCTGGAGTCTTCATCTTCTTGACTATAGACATTGGGAATTCTCAGCCTCCTTGATGGTGAGAGCGAGTAACATAACATATGCCTTTACAAACAAAGACACACACCCCTTATTGGGCTCTCTTTCTCTGGGGAACCCTCACCAGTGCAGATGTCTACTCTAGTATTTTGCCAATATTTTAGCTGTAGTATTTATCTTATTATTGAATTACAAGAATTCTTTACATATTCTGGTTATATGACCTTTATGACATATATGATTTGTAAATATTTTCTCAGTCTGTGGCTTACAGTTTCACTTTCATGATAGCATATTTTGAAAACTGAAGCTTTTTTAAATTTAATGAAGCTCAACTTACCTATATTTTATTTTACAGCTCATGCTTTGGGTGTCATATCTAAGAACTCTTTGACTAGCCCAGGAGCCCAAAGATTCCTCCTACATTTTCTTCTACAAGTAGTTTTATCATTTTCACTCTAATAATTAGGTCTAGGGCCCACTGTGTTACTTTTTTTGTTTTAATAAAGGTCTAAGTTTATTTTTGCACACAGATATTCAACTGTCCCAGCTTCCTTTCTTTTCCTTCTTCCTCCTTTGCGCTACTGTCATCACATATATTACCCACTCCAGTGTTCTTGCCTGGAGAATCCCAGGGACGGGGGAGCCTGGTGGGCTGCCGTCTATGGGGTCGCACAGAGTCAGACACAACTGAAGCGGCTTAGCAGCAGCAGCAGCATCACATATATTAACATACATTGCTGTGAAAGGGTTAGTTGTTCAGTCGTGTCTGACTCTTTGCGACCCCATGGACTGTAGCCAGCCAAGTTCCTCTGTCCATGGAACTCTCCAGGCAAGAATACTGGAGAGAGTAGCCAGCCATTCCCTTCTCTAGGGGATCTTCCCAACCCAGGGATCAAAGCTGGATCCCCTGCATTGCAGGCAGATTCTTTACCATCTGAGGCACCAGGGAAGCCCTCAAATAGTTGTATAAACCCAAAAATATAATGCTAGAATTGTTGTTTTATACAATTGCATGTTTTTTTAAATGTTAAAAAGATCTATGTACAGAGTACAATATATTTACCCACATAATCACCACTTCTAGCACTCTTCATTTCTTCCTGGGAATTTCCATTTGGCACCGCTTTCTGCCTGAAAAATTATCTTTAATATTTCTTGTAAACCAAGAAAAATTGTTATTTGGAAATGTCTTTAGTTTGCTGTTATTTGTGAAGGATACTTTTGCTAGATATAGAAATCTTAGTTGACAGTTTTGTTCTCTGAGCATCAAATGCATCACTGCACTGTCTTTGACCTCTGTTGCTTCTGATGAGAAGTCAACCATTAATCTTGTTGTTCTCCCACACACAGTATTAATATGTCATTTGTCTTATGCAATAAAGATTTTCCCTCTGTTTCAACAATGACTATGATATGAGTAAGTGCAGATTTCTGGGATTTTTCCACATGGAACTCGCTTAACTTTTTGGATCCAAAAGTAATAGCTTTCATCAACGTTGGGAAGTTTTCACCCAGTACTGTTAAAAAATGTTGTTGTTGTTGTTATTGCTTTTTTACTGGATTCTTTTGTGACTCCCATGATGATCCATCTGTTGGTGTGCCAGAAGTCCCACTAGTCTCTGACGTCTTTCTCATTTTTCACCTGCTCTTCTACCCAAGTCAGGTCTTTCTCTTAGTCTATCCACAAATGTCCTTCTACCATCTCAGATCTGCAGTTGAGCCTCTCTAATGCATGTTTCACTTCAGGTACTGTACTTTTCAACTCCAGATTTCCTGCTGGTTCTCATATAATTTCCATTATTTTGTGATTGTTTATTCAAGTCACTGTCATCATCCTTTTCTTACGACTTTTAACATCATTTCACTTACTTCTATAAAGTCTCTGTCTTCTAAATCCAACAATTCTGGCCAAACACAATTGATACTTACTGCTTTGTCCCACCTTGATTATGGTTATACTTGGTTTTGCTTTCA
Source organism: Giraffa tippelskirchi (assembly GCF_054371585.1). NCBI lineage: Eukaryota > Metazoa > Chordata > Mammalia > Artiodactyla > Giraffidae > Giraffa > Giraffa tippelskirchi. Next base: position 150,199,437 of record NC_137282.1, read on the forward strand.
TTTCATTGAAGGATAGTTGATTTACAAAGTTGTGTTTAATGTCTGCCATATAGCAAAGTGGCTCAGTTACATGTATATTTGGTTTCTTTGTATCTATTATAATATTTTATTAAATATTAGAAATTTTACATAATATATTGCAGCTATTCTCAATTCAGATTTATCTCCTAAAGGCTGCTGCTATCTTTGTTTAGTAATTCACCTGGACTAAATCTATGAATTCCATGTCTCCAAAATGAATGGCTAATGATTTCCCTTCTTGGTTTTTTTGGCTTTTATGCCCCCAAACATAACTTTCTAGCAATCAATTCTGTATCTGCACAGCAAAGCTAAGTGAAGGACTAGTCAACATATGCTCAAACACCTTAAGCCAATAAAATTCCTAACTTTGTGTTGTTGACTGATCTGTGTGTGAGCTGAGAGCATTCAGTGTTAGGGCTATTTTCAAGTCTGCCTCACCTTTTACTTTCTCTTGGACTTTTCTGGGTCCTCTCCCATCTTCTCAGGGTGTGCATGCAAGCCTCAGCAGACAGGTAAGTTTAAGTGGCTTGAGCCCACTCTGGTCCCTGCTGGGCATATGCATCCTCTAATCAACTTACAGTTTGTGAAGAGTTATCAAGCATCCTCTCTCTGTCTCACTTCCCAGAAGTCTCTGCTAAACCTGTGGCTAGTCTGTCTACTACTTCTGCTGAACTAGCTACAACTTGAGGCATACAGAGTCAGAGACACTCCATCCCCTACATACCCCCCCCCCACACACACACAATCTACTCACCCCTAGTCACTTGCCATTAAAGTCTAAACAGTTCTCCGAGTCAACTGAGCCTTCTTGGTGCAGCAGTGAAGCTGCTGGTTTTCACAGCCTGCTCTGCCCTAGGTGAACAACCTTGCCTATGGAGCTGAGGAAAGAAAATAACAGTACCACCTTAGACTCACACTGTTCTTACCCAAAGCACAAACACCTTAGACTCACACTGTTCTTACCCAAAGTTCAGTTGTTCGCACAAAGAAACACTTCTCAGTTTGCTGACTGCTATTGGTCAATTTCCACAGTGCCAGAATGGCTTGTTTTTGACCATTTGTCCAGTTTTATTGTTGCTTGTGGGGAGATTTGTTGACCTTCACATACAGCCATGCCACAAGCTAATCAAAGCCAAATTTTTTAAAGCAATTATTTAAAATAACTTCAAGTACGTATTTAGCACAGATATAAGATTCATATAAGCAATCATACGTATGTTTCATCATCCCTCAATTCAGAAAGATATATTACTTAAACATCTCCTGTACAGACAGCTTTTCAGGACTAGAAGTAATAAAACCATTAGTCATAGCCTTTTTGTACTAATCACTTTAATAAGAAACATTAAGTACTTCATTTACTCTGAAAATTCTTGCTCTGACGGAGAAACATAGTTCAACTCAGGCAAGCATTTGGTATACCAGATTTCACAGATTTCCAAGATAAGTTCAACTCTTCCATCACAAGTCCAGTTAATGAAGAGGTGAGCACGACTGGCATGATAACATAATGGTTCTGAGAGATGCCAAAAGTTCAGTAATGACTAGGCAAAGGCATGCTATTTTCATACTAGCATGAGACAAATTTCATTATATCCTGCTGAGACTTCAGCAATATGAGCCCGTACTAATAACATTTGATAAATTATTCATCTCCACTATCTACATGCAAATAAAGGAACATATCTCTGCCTGATGATATAATGAGTTATTTTCCAATCCAATGATTCATTAAAGAGTGGCAGACCTAACAATAGTCTGGTTTTTTTTTTAAATTGAAAAAATATACTACACTAAAAATAAAGTAGGAAATAATATAAAAGCCCTTCATTATATCTGGCCAAAGATGAAAGAAAGGAAATTCAATCACATAATGATTACTAAAAATAAAAATAAAAACAGGCTAGGAGTATAAAACTTTTATACCTGTTATATACCATCTCTTTTAAAAATCTTTTTGCAAACAAAATTGCTGCATCAAATTAACTCCTTATATCTACAGACCACAGAATAAAAACATATACTCTTAATATTAATACAAATCATAACCCATTATATGAGTAGGTATCAATATTACCCTCTAAAACAAACTGAAATTTGGCAAAATAAAGAATAAAACTGAAGATGTCTTAAACAAGGTTTATCTGTGGGACAGAAAGATAGGAAAAAGGACTCAGGAAAGGGAAACATGCTCAAGGAATAAAAACATGGAAGGCAAAAAGGAAACTCTGAGAGCAGGGACCATGCCACATGGACCACCATTAGACACACATGGCTTCTCTGTTCAATTCCTTCTGGATGGTCACTGATGCCTAGCACTGTAATGGAAAGAGAACGCTGTTCAGTGAATACTGATTTATTTTGTGACTACTGTGAATTTCATCACCCTTTGTGGCTAAAGAGAAGGAGAGGAAGAAAAGAAAACAGGACAACAGAATTTGAAAGAAAAGCTGAGTGAAAATATTAATTTTGACATCATTTCAATGGGCTTCCCCGATAACTCAGGTGGTAAAGAGGAGGAGACCATGGTTCAATTCCTGGGTGGGTAAGATCCCCTGGGGAAGGGAGAGGCTACCCACTCCAGTATTGTTGGGCTTCCTTTGTGGCTTAGCTGGTAAAGAATCCACCTGCAATGCGGAAGACCTGGGTTCAATCCCTGGGTTGGAAAGATTCCCTGGAGAAGGGAACAGCTACTCACTCCAATATTCTTGCCTGAAGAATTCCATGGACTATATAGTCCATGGGGTCACAATGAGTCAGACACAACTGAGCAACTTTCACTTTTTCAATCACACATAATAAGAGGAGGAAGTATTAATAGGAACAGTTGGAAACAATTATGCTCAGCGTGACCAGGTCAACTGATAATAACATGAGACCACTGAGGAGACAGAAATAAAGATGTAAGTGATTAAAACAGAAATGTATGATTTTAATGCAAGGATGAAAAAAGAAGATTGCCTTACATGTAGAATGGGACACACTCAAATGTTCTATTTCCAGAGATCTTTTGTCTTTCCAATTTTCAATGTAAATTCACATTTCATCTCCTTTAAATAACGGTCAAATATGTCTCAGTGGGCTTATTAACCATCTTTAATAAACATCTCTCTAAGTTGTTACTTACAAGTGTCACATAAAATTCGTCCTGTTAAACCAAATTTAATTTTAAGCCTGAGGCTTTCAGCAGTTATTTATAAATCAGCTACAAAACCCTGATTCTGTGCTGGTTTTTACATTTGATCTAATTCAGTAAAGAATGTTACTCAGCCATTTTATTAGGTAAAATTATTACACATTACAAAATATGGAACCTAAAGCTAGTTTGCTTTATATAATGCACTATTTATGCATACTTGTGAATTCATAATACTGATAAACCTATATGAAAAAGGCATGTTTTGGACAATAATTGCTATACTTGTTGAATCAACATTCAATGTTGTTTATGGATTTTTCAAGAGCAAATAATCTTTTCCAAATCTCACAGGGCTAACTGCATTGAACGTTATTAGAGCTGAGGAAAACCATCCCACCCATACATACTAGAAAACCCAATCTGTCAACATATCAGGAAGCCAATTATAATGGTCACTTACCAGCAGAAACTACCAACCCCTGGAATATAAGTGTATATATAAATAGACACACACACAGAGAGATAGAAATAGGACTACCTACAAAATACATATTTATTAGGGAAACTATGTTTCCATATAAAAATCAAACTTCTCCCTCTGATTCTTCAAACTAAAGTGAGTTGTACAAAAGCCTTAGAATATCATTACACATTAGAGAAGCACTGGTAATCTGGCAACTTGTATTTCAATTGTTTCTTTCTTCTCCCTTTAATTTCTTTTTCTTCTGAAGGCTCTATAAACAGCCAGACTTTCCTTCAATATTTCATTCATTCCACCTAATTTTAAAGGTCATTCACTATTTCCTTAATATGTGACCACCCACCTCCACCTCCACCAGAGAGACTTCATGCCAAATTTTTTTCATCCCTTACTAACTGCTCTCACTTCACACAAATTCAGTCCTATTAATAGACATTTCAAAGACCTATCTGAACCCTAAGCTCTGGGTCAGCCCGCTGGAAAACTTCCTAATAAAGCAATCCAACACGATGCGGGGGACAGAGGGTAAGAGAAGACAGATACTCAAGCAAAAATTTCTAAAAACGAGTAAATGCACTACAAACACAACTCTCACCTAAGTAAACACAGTCCCATCAATTTGAATATGGCTTAAGAATATTAGAAAGCCAATGCTCAATTTACTCTGTTTTTCTACAAAATGCTTGGCATTGTTTCTTGGCATAGCCTCCAAAGGCTTTTTAACTACTTAATTACACAGAAAAACAAAAATTTGGCCAAAAGTTTGTCTCTACTCCAACCAATGTCATTCTTTAGATGTAGGCTCCTCCCAAGAAAGCCAGCATTCTCCAATAGTCACACTTCGTAACTCTCTTGAAATACTGTCATCTTAAAAGAAGAGAGCAATATTCCATTGTGTATATGTACCACAGCTTCCTTATCCATTCGTCTGCTGATGGACATCTAGGTTGCTTCCATGTCCTGGCTATTGTAAACAGTGCTGCGATGAACATTGGGGTACACGCGTCTCTTTCAATTCTGGTTTCCTCGGTGTATATGCCCAGCAGTGGGATTGCTGGGTCATATGGCAGTTCTAGTTCCAGTTTTTTAAGGAATCTCCACACTGTTCTCCATAGTGGCTGTACTAGTTTGCATTCCCACCAACAGTGTAAGAGGGTTCCCTTTTCTCCACACCCTCTCCAGTATTTATTGCTTGTAGACTTTTGGATAGCAGCCATTCTGACTGGTGTGAAATGATACCTCATTGTGGTTTTGATTTGCATTTCTCTAATAATGAGTGATGTTGAGCATCTTTTCATGTGTTTGTTAGCCATCTGTATGTCTTCTTTGGAGAAATGTCTGTTTAGTTCTTTGGCCCATTTTTTGATTGGGTCGTTTATTTTTCTGGAACTCAGCTGCAGAAGGTTCTACTGAGATGGATGAAACTGGAGCCCATTATACAGAGTGAAGTAAGCCAGAAAGAAAAACAACAATACAGTATACTAATGCATATATATGGAATTTGAAAGATGGTAACGATAACCCTATATGTGAGACAGAATAAGAGACACAGATGCATAGAACAATTTTATGGACTCTGAGGGAGAAGGTGAGGGTGGGACGTTCTGGGAGAATAGCATTGAAACATGTATATTATCATATGTGAAACAGAACACCATTCCATGTTCGATGCATGAGACAAGGGCTCAGGGCCGGGGCAATGGGATGACCCAGAGGGATGGGATGGGGAGGGAGGTGGATGGGGGGTCCAGGAAGGGGAACACATGTAAACCCATGGCTGATTCATGTCAATGTATGGCAAAAACTATTACAATATTGTAAAGTAATTAGCCCCCAACTAAAATAAATAAATTTATTTAAAAAATAAATAAATAAATAAATTTTACATAAACTAAAAAAAATAATAAAGTTATTAACTGCAATGTTCAAAAAAAAAAAAAAAAAGAAGAGAGCAAAGTAAAACAAAGAAGTTGGGTTAAGTGAGAGAAGTAGCTAATCTAAGCTGGAAAATTTTACCTGAAATTCCAGAATTGACGCAAAAACACAAGATCAGTACAATCTGAGTGCCAATTTTAACTACTAAGATTTCAGCAACCATGAAAATTTTTAATGTTAACTAGAACAATGACACTTAGAAAAAAGACAATAAGAGAAGAATAGTAAGAATCAATTGTCCAAAAAGACAGAATGCAAAGCGTGAATCAAAGTAAAAGTGAAGAAAGCCTACTAAGGTTCTGATGTTACCAGCATACATGTTCAGAGTTTGGGGTTGGAGAGGAAGACAGGACAAGAACAGAATACAAAGTCTAAATCCCCCTAAAAAGTTTGAGGGTTATTTAAGTATCAAAAATCCTATTGCACAAAAATGTATTTATACTGTAATTATAATGATGTGAAATTAATGTATGATCTAGAACTATGGTGAGAAGGCAACGGCAACCCACCCCAGTACTCTTGCCTGGAAAATCCCATGGACGGAGGAGCCTGGTAGGCTGCAGTCCATGGGGTTGCACAGAGTCAGACACGACTGAAGTGACTTAGCAGCAGCAGCAGCTACAACTATGGAAGATGTAAAGAGGAAAACATGTTGGAATGGAATGTTCTAAGGCAATTTTTTCTTTTATTTGCACAGCGTTATTGGTATAACTAATGGCAACTATTTTAAAGTCATCACACTGGACAAAGAACACTTATAATAAACAATCTACATAAGCAAGATATCTTCATGAATGGAGATACTCTCCAGAGGCAAACTACCCAAAGCACTTAACTGTATGTTTTAATTACCTCTTTTCCAAGTGGATATATCTTTTATGACAGTGAGAGGAGATTTGTATGGTGCCAACTTATTTTTCACAATCTAAACCAAGTGTACATCAAAATACTCAAACGTCCAAGCAGTCTTTTGTCAGTAACTCCACCTTAGTACTGACTCTTAAAAGAACTCAGGTCATTGGCTACAGTAGCTCTCCTGAATTCTAAAGTTAAGTAGCTCCAAGACTTTAATGTTTATAGCAGTAAAGCTACTCAACACTTCAGTTTCAATAAGTAAAGCACCCATGGCACCAATGCAAAAACTTAATCATTGCTCATGCTCAAACCCCTATTCCCCAAATTACCGTACCAGTAATGGAAAGCAGAGATAACAGACCTAATAACAGATGGCATTTAAGGTCCTTAAAAAAAAGAGAATGATATTATACAAGAATAGAGAACCTGCAAGCCACATTTAACTTTCAAAAACTGAAGCTCCAATCCCCAAGTCCAATCACAAATGAACATGTCAGGTTCCTCCTGCTATTGTTCAAATCAGTATAAAATATGACAGAGGAGAGGTGGGAACAGTATAAAAGCATCCTCAAAGGAAGGAGGGTAGGGAAGGGGGCATCGGGCACTTGCTTATTGGCTTTAAATTCACACTTCTGGTCCTCAGCCCCTTGTGATAGGCATTATTACTGCCTTTCTGCAGAAATGTGGACAGTGAAACAAGTATAGAAATGTAAGGAAAACAAAGAGGAAGCACATTTTATATCACAACACAATACACTAATGCACATGCATAACTGAAATAGAAAGCTCCAAAATGCTACAGATGAGTAAAAAAAATGAAGTATGTTTGAAATATTATATCCGTATTTAAGTACAACATAAAGACTCCCCAAATACAAACAGCCTGACCCCAAAAAAACTATCCTGCCCTGAGTCACCACAGTGACTTCTGCCCTAAAGGGACTTAAGGTCTTGAGGAAAACAACTTGTAAACAAATAACTAGAATGTAGTGCAGAGGTGATCAACGTCTTTAAATACAGTGGTTCACCATGAGAGAGTGGTCAGCTTTGCTTAAAAAAGGAAAAAAATCAGGAAAGGCTTCAAGGAGAAATGACATGGTAGTATGGGAGGCCAAGCAAGACAGGCACCAAGTTACATACACGACTACTACATACATTTCCCAGCACATCTGGACACCATACTACTAACACAGCAAGCACAGATCTTTGCTACAATTCCTGCTTGTTCATTTTCCACTTCTTAAAACCAGCCTATCACTAAAATCAGAATTCACTGAAAAGACTTATTAAGACTTGGCATAAAGGAGCTCCACTGTGAAAAACCACACCTTCAAAAATTAACTGTGTCTAAACATAGTTTATGAAGTAGAAATTATGTGGGTTTGAGATTCATTCTTAGTTCTAATTAGAAGACTGGCCAAACATTATTTTTAGAGCTTAATTCAAACCTTGAGTGTTGAATACTGGAGGGAAAAGAAAAACAACCTTAATTCAAGAAATTAAAATTAATACTGATTATGAAATGTTAAAGACTGAAAGCTATCTACATCAAAATCCTCTGGTTACAGCTTCAATACTTATCTGGCCTAAATACAAAACTAGAATTTAGAACATAGGCTGTATCCTTAAAAAAGATAGAAGGATTTTCTTGACCTAATCATTTAACAAGTAAAAACTGTACAAACTGTGTTTTACTTCAAAACCCCCCAAAATTACCCAAGAGAATGTTCTGCAGAATCTCTTAGCTTTTTTGTTGTTGTTGGTAGATCAACTTTTTATTGGTTGCTTACAGTTAACAAATATGTGTACTCACTCATTTCCTAAGTTAAATACCTTTACAACAAGATTAAGACTAAAATATGGTTTTCAGAATTTTTTAAAAAGATACAGCAAATCTTTATTAAAGTGAAGTGAAGTGAAAGTCGCTCAATCGTGTCCGACTCTTTGCGACCTCATGGACTATACAGTCCATGGAATTCTCCAGGCTGGAATACTGGAGTGGGTATTCCCTTCTCCAGGGGATCTTCCCAACCCATGGATTGAATCCAGGTCTCCCACATTGCAGGTGGATTCTTTACCAGCTGAGCCACCAGCAAATCTTTATTAACTCTTTACCAGCCAAGCCACCAGCAAATCTTTATTAATTCCCTACAAAAAAGTTTTTTATGTTGGCTCAAAATAAAATTGCATGCAAAACTGAGAAGGAGAGAGAAAAAGAAATCAAAGAGGGGAACAAGAAACGTGAAGGAACAAAATATGTGAGAGAATATGAAAGGGAACTAGAAATAGGTGAGCCAGGACCTTAGTCAGTAGTCAGGAGGGATGGAGATAATAAAGAGGTCTCACTTTCTCACTTCCCTCCATTCAAGGTAAGCAGCTTAACAGAACTGGAGATTTAGAGGACTAGGTTTCAAATTATGGTATACGGCAATGTACCATAATTACGGTATAATCAGCAATGCCAGGATTCCTGTGGAGTACAAATGAATTAACGTATAGGAAAGGGTAAGCTACAAAAAGCCAGAAAGAAGTTAATTACAGTTGCTACTGTAATTAATGCAATTGTAATCCTATCAAGACCTATAATGCAAATGATGTTTCTCAAAAGGAAGAAAGCAGGGAGATTTTTACAACTTTAAAGTACTGTAAGTTAAAGTCAGATTCCATTTATCTTTAAACCTCTGGAGGGCTAGGAAATAGGTCACAAATAATTGCATTGATAATGATAATCAGGTTTGCAATTTTTTTTTTTAATGTATAAATCAAAGTAGATTCAAGGTCATCCCTCTCAGATCACTCACTGGCATTCTGATACAATTTCTTGGATATGAAGGAAGAGAAAGAAGGCAGAAGTAGGGCACCAGGAACTGCACCTGACCCTGGGTAAGTCTAAGCGCAGGTGCCCGGACAGCCAGGGCTAACTTCCCACCCCAGGACACCTGAGTGACAGGATCCTTAGCATCATACCAGTGGCTCACAAGGCAATGAACCCAGGTGAGAGGCCACATGGCAGAGTCTCCAGCCCCCCTGGCTTCCCCAGGTTCAGATAAACCACTCTACTCTCTTTCCATTCTGGCGAAGGGTCCCCCTCCCAGAAAACACTCTGGAGAATCACTGCTACAATGTTCATGCCTTACATTAAATCTTCTCAAATAACTTTTCTTCCCAGCAATCCCAGCCACCAAGATGCAAAATATCTGTCTCAAAGCCCCCAAATAAACAAGCCCCAGGGTAGAACTCAAAGTAGCTTTAGAGAAGCACGAAACTCTTAAGCAACACTGGGAAGTACACAGCCTGTCACCACCTAGGAGAGCGATACCAGGGAATGGAATAAGGGCAAAGGACTGAGGGAACTGTCTTTACTCAAGACCCTCTTCACTAGAGAACATGAAGACACAGAGAAGAAAAATGCACAGTGTGTCTGCCACAAATGTCTTCAAATTCATTTTGTAAGAAAGAAGACAGGAAAATCTGGCATGTGGAGATTAGGCTGTAAGAAAAAGCTACAGACATTACAGTAACTTTTGCTAGAGATTACTGTCAAAAATGTCACCATTTCCTTCCAATGACAGGCTTGGGAGCTCAGTTTTATGTTGCAGACTCCCAACACTCCTAAAATTTCCGAGTTGAAGGGACCTACCATGTCCTACAATTTACAGCCCAGGAAATGGAGAACCAAGGAGCTTGTGCGGGTTGTTAAACACGACCCTGTGAGCGGCAGGGCCAAGTATTTCAGCATGGCCCTGCCGAGTCTCAATCAGTGACTCACCCATCACAGCACCAGGCTTCAGGGCGGCTTAAAGAAATGGTGCACTTTAATTCTCAGAGTTACAATAAAAATTTCATGCATTGGAAAGCATCTTTTATGAAGACATTTCAATTACTCTTTCTTACTCAATACAGCATATGATTTGTTATAAAACAGTAGTACTGATTAAGTTTCTACTTAAAAATCCATCCATAGTTGATCTCCTAACTGGAGATTCTGCAAATGGATTTTTCCATCCTCAAACTAGTAAGTAAGTGAAATTGGTGTTTATTCTTGCAGTCTCCGAAGTAATGGCTGCACATATGCTGTACGCTTTGTAGAGGGTTATGGGATGAAGTTTTCAAAGAAAATATGTGCATCTCCAAACATTAGATACAAAACTTTAATATTAACTGAGCATTCTTTCTCGACATCAATTGCTAGCAATATTAGATTTTCTAAGGAAGGGCCAATGACGTCACCTAATAGAAGAAATCCTACAACTTGTCTCATTAAGTAAATTCTTCTGTCAAAATGTTCAAGAAAAAGAGAGGATCAGATTTCAATTTCTTGTCCAGTAACATCTGAGCCATCAAATTACTCTATGTTGCCCATTTTCTCACTTGTCTGTGACATATGATTTTACTGGCAATAAAATGTTTTTAAGAAATATTTCAAAGATGTCAAAATTTTATGTATATTTTTGCTACTGGAGTTTTAGATAGTGCACCTCTATCATGACCTGGTTTTTCACTTTGTATTTCTATTTTTATAGAACTCAGCTATAAAGTACTAAAGAAGAATTACCAACACAATACAATTTACTATTTTGTTGACAGTCATATTGGAACAGAAAACACTACAATCAACCTACAATTTTACTCTCTATTTAAAAAATGTAGTAAAGCTGCTAGGATTATTTTCCCTAAGTTTATAATACTAAACAAAAACAGTAGAGTTTTTAAATGAAGACAAATTTTTCCAAATAGTAAGAAAGCACCTATACACATGCAGAGTATAAAAGCAGTGTACCACATGCTAATTCTCTAAAAAGATAGTTACTATAAAAGAACTTAAGTGCACTGAAGTTTTTTTAATTACATTAATTTTAAGGACTTCTATGAGAGCCTCAAAATAGTATTAATTGATCTACTTGGCATCACTAAATAAAGTAGTGAAGTGAAGTCGCTTAGTCGTGTCCGACTCTTTGTGACCCCATGGACTGTAGCCTACCAGGCTCCTCGGTCCGTGGGATTTTCCAGGTAAGAGTACTGGAGTGGGTTGCCGTTTCCTTCTCCATAAAGTAGAGTAAACAGAAATTGGAACTACAGGACTCAGAAATCTTTATATCTGAGAATACCAAATACTTGAAAAGAAAATTATTAATCTACAGACATGATTACTGTGATTGATGTTCAAACTTTATAAACTGTTTTAACATGAACAGAACTCACAAAAGTTTAGCCTACAATAATCCATTTTTAGAGAATTCAACAATCTGCAATCTGCCAAGGCAGTATCAAACTCTGCAGAGTTAACATGTAAGCCCAATTTCCACAGCAGGCAAGTCCTTGTTAATATTTAAACAAGAAAAGATGGAGCTACTTTACCAGACAGATCACTGAGACCACAAACACATGGGCTGGGTCATGGGAAGCCTGAGAAGTTCAAACTTAAAGTAATTTCCTTTCCTTGTTCTGAACAATCAAACCCAGTGAACCATTGTAATAGTTATGTGAAAACTACATTACCATCATCAACCTAACGAACTAATCAACACTATGCACCCACCCCACTTCCACTCTGGAATAAAGAAATCGAAGTTAATGAAACACCCAAGTCTTCATATCAATAAATCCCATTATCAGTAAAGGTAGCTGCAAACCATAAGATCATGCATCTCTGAATAGAAAATATAAGTGATGAACACACAAAAGCAGTGTAATTAAATTAACACAACCAAAACATATAAAACACTGAAGTTAGCATAGCACAATTCACCTGGGAAACACACTTATGCATTTGAGTTTTAAAAGCTTTAATGGTAGAAAAGTATTTGACCAACTTAAAGTTCTTTAACTACTCTTATTTTCAAAAATAAAATAAACATGATTATTTCCCATGTTTAAAGAAGACTCTTGGGAGAGCATCTATTGGCTATTTTTGAAGCAGATAAATAATACTGGGACTGCTTATTATTTCTGTGGCTAAAAACAGGATTGATCATTGATAAAGTTACAGATATCCAGACAAGACATGGTGGTTTCCTCTCACAAACAGTCCTATCCAGTCATTATTCCAAACCATCTATTATAGAATAAAGTGATGTAAAGAAATCAACTTACAGTCTTATGGGAGACCTTTGCTGTTTGGGGTCATTAAGAAATTTGCTTGGTCTTACTTCTAAAACTATGATGATTTGAAAAATGCTGTCTAAGAGAGATATGATGAATAAAAAGTTCATTCTAGGACATACAAGAAATACAGAGGACAAACAAGTAAAGGTAGAGGACTATGGTTATTCAGGGAAACTTAAGGAGAGGAGAGAAAGGAAAGAGGATGGAAAGAACATCAACTGACACCTCTAAGGAGGCATAAATGTTCACCAACCTGTAGTCACACGTTAATACAGAACACACAGGTAAAACAAACAGGCTCATGAAAAAAAAAAAAAAAGACTGCAACAAATTTCTGGCTCCTTTAGTTATCAGAAGGCAGAAGTTACCACCTATCTAACTGCACCAGTGAGACTGGAAAGTGTTCACAACATGTAGAACCAACATCCACCTTTTTCCACTATATTCAGACTCTAGTAACTACATCAGAGATTACACATAATGAGAGGCTGCGTAGGAGTGTCTTCTCAAAGCATATTTTGAAAAATCAAGAAAATTATTTTACTGAAAAGCAAATACTGAAAAAGCAGATGTGCTTCTGTGATACAATACTATCCCAGGTGTACGAGGCTACTTATCCAAGCTCAGGTCACCTGCTTATTAAGTTTGAAACATCTTCAAGAAAATCTCCATTGGACTTCGTAGGAAGGTTCCTCAGTCATTAACACTGATAAAACCATACTTGAGACAGTTCCGCCTTGCAGTCTCAATTTACAAAAAGTTTATATTCTAAATCAGTAACAAATGCAAAGTACAATTCTGACAGAGTAAAGATTAATAGCAATGTGTTAAATAAGAAAGAACTGTTCGGTGAAGTACCCTGGGAATTCAGGTCAGTCTAACCCAGGACCACATCAATTACCAAGAAGTCAGAAGAAATGGAAAATCAATTAAACTTGCAGATTGTACCGTATTGGAAAGCTTTGAATTACCAACACTGGAGGCATCTGGAATTAGACTAAATGAAATATCAGCAAAACATATAAAACAACAGAGGCCTCCTTTACTAGAGACTGATGAGGGAAGAAATATGACATAACAGTAAAAACATTTTTTCTATTTTTAATATGTAATATTTATTTGCAATCATTTATCTTAAGTTATCTGGTTAGGCTATCTTTTACAAAAATGAGAACATTTTTTTAAGATTTTTTTTTTGTTTAGAGGACTTCATATATGAGAAAAAATGCTTAGATTTGTATTTCCTTCAAAGCTTTTATATCAAAAAGGGGATGGGGGGCTTTAACGATCATATGAAATATGACTAAGGTGCACGTGAGTATTTTTTAAAGAAATGGAAATCCTTTAAATACTGTACTCCTTCCATTAGCTTCAGCTACATATCTTGTTGAACTGTCAAGATGACACAGAAGAAAATCCTAAAGTAGTTATAATTTGGTCTCTCCTAAAGCAAATGAAATATATGGATGGTATTTTCAGTCCACTAGTGTTGAAAATTGAGAAGTCTTTAAGCATTAACTTAAATTCTCCATTTTCCTCCAACCAAGAGAGACATAAAAGGAATATGCTTTATACGGTTTTACTATAAATATTTGGGTTGGCCAAAACATTCGTTTGGGTTTTTCCATAACATCTTATAGAAAATCCTGAATGAACATTTTGGCCAAACCAGTACAACAGATTTAAATATTTTTGTCACCAATGTATCTTATTAGTATGTTTTTTTAAAAAAAACATGACTTCATATAATGTAAAAACAATGCAAACAGGCTGTGGTAGAGCTGCATGTCCAAACCCCCATCAAGGAAGACATACAAAGGGAGCCCAACAGGAATCAAATGTGGAAACAAGACAGTTACAGCAGAATGCCCTCGTCAGCCTGTATTCCATCTGGCCCTTCTGGGCAGTCTTCTCCACGGAGCATTTATCAACCAGGGTCCCAGCAAAACAGATGGCACACTGCATAATGGAAGAGATTTTAATAAAGGCATTAATTACTAAAGTTTGGCAAGGTTAGGAAGACCAACAAGAGACAATGCAAGAGTCTCAGGCAAGCAACAACAGGGTGCTGTTTCTAGCCTCGGGCCTGAAAAAGGGAAGGAAGAGTTACAGGAACCAGGAGAAAAACAGATGACTAGAGAGGGCCACCTGATAGGAGTTATGACCTTCGGGTTAGGATGAGCAGGAAAGAAGGAACTGAGAGAAGGGAATGAATCCTCCCATCTCATACTCTAATCACGCCTCTAACTGGAGAAATGCAACTAGACACCAAGTAGCAAAGAGCCTACCAATGTGGTCCACACAGGTCTGCCTCCATGGACACACGTCGAGGTGGGGAAGGGCAGGGAATGGGTCTGGCGGGCAAACAGAAGTTCTCTGCTGATGTGTAAGTTCCTAAGACGAATGTAGAGCAAACTGCAAATAATATACAAGACACATCAAACAGTCCAGTTGGCTGGAGCAAAAGGCTTAGTATGGAAGTAATGGAAGAAACAGTGGAAATGGCGGAATGAGGCAGAAGTCACTAGTTAACTTGGTAGGTAACTGGCAACCATTGAAGGTACACATGCAGGAGAGGAAAACATTTCCAGAACTTGAGGGCCATATACACAGTCCAATTGAAAGGAGCATCTCTGCTATTGAAGGTCAGTTAGATTATTCCAGCAGCCTAAGCATTAAAGAGGTAGAAATAAATACACAAGAATTTTCCCCTAGTATACCCCAGGTATCGCAAAAGTCTTACCCATTTAATCCTCTCCATTTTACACTGAACCTCAGAGGAATAACTTACTGCAAGACAGACAGGAAGTAGTTAAGTGTTACAAGGACCACATTATTTCACTAACTTGTGCTGTCTTAATGAAAATAAGGATTGACAGCAGAAATAGAAAGCGAAGAATGGAAAAATCAGGCCCAGATTTCCATTAACCAGAAGATCTCAGATGAGTCACATAACTCCTTCCTGGATCAGCTTCCTGATTTGCAAACTAAGGACATCTACGAAAATTATTTCTTCTGTCTCTAAAATTCTTTTGTTGAATTCAGTGCAGTTGCTTAGTCGTGTCCACCTCTTTGTGACTCCATGGACTGCAGCACGCCAGGCCTCACGGTCTATCACCAGTCCCAGAGTTTACTCAAACTCAAGTCCACTGAGTCAGTGATATCATCCAATCATCTCATCCTCTGTCATCCCCTTCTCCTCCTGCCTTCAATCTTTTCCAGCATCAGGGTCTTTTCAAATGAGTCAGTTCTTCACATCAGGTGGCCAAAGGATTGGAGTTTCAGCTTCAGCATCAGTCCTTCCAATGAATATTCAGGACTGATTTCCTTTAGGATGGACTGGTTGGATCTCCTTGCTATCCAAGGGACTCTCAAGAGTCTTCTCCAACACCACTGTTCAAAAGCATCAATTCTTCGGCACTCAGCTTTCTTTATAGTCCAACTCTCACATCCATACATGACTACTGGAGAAACCATAGCTTTGACTAGACAGACCTTTGTTGGCAAAGTAATGTCTGTTTTTTAATAAGCTGTCTAGGTCATAGCTTTTCTTCTAAGGAGCAAGTGTCTTAATTTCAAGGCTGCTATCACCATCTGCAGTGATTCTGGAGCCCAAAAAAATAACATCTGTCACTGTTTCCACTGTTTCCCCATCTATTTGCCATCAAGTGATGGGACCAGATGCCATGATCTTTGTTTTCTGAATGTTGAGTTTTAAGCCAACTTTTTCAGTCTCCTCTTTCACTTTCATCAACAGGTTCTTTAGTTCTTCCCTTTCTGCCAAAAGGGTGGTGTCATCTGTGTATCTGAGGTTATTGATATTTATCCCAGCAATCTTGATTCCAGCCTGTGCTTCATCCAGCCCAGCGTTTCTCATGATGTACTTTGCATATAAGTTAAATAAGCAGGGTGACAATGTACAGCCTTGACGTACTCCTTTCCTGATTTGTATTACCAAGACTTAAATCCTCAGCCTTCCCATCCTCAAACCAACCTGCCAGTGAACACCCACATCAACTCCACATCAACTTCATCTTCAACTCAACTCTTGCTGTAGACTATCAAAAACTCAACTACAATCTCTCCAATAAATCTACTTAAGCAAAACTCTTTAGTGAGAGGTTATCCCTAATTAAATCAACCTGGAAGTGATAGGCCTTCTGTGATACAAAAATACATAACCATCCATCCCTCATTCCTGGTACCAATTTCCTAAAACTCTTATGATTTCCTCAGTGACAGCAGTGGGAGGTGTATCTTTTGTTATTCATAATAAGCTCTTTTCAAGCAAATTTGAATCTGTACTAATGAGTTAACTCCTGGAGGAAAGAGGCTGGTTGGTATTATCCCTGACGACATATGATGTGAAGCATCTTTTCATACGGTTATTTTCCACCTGTGTATCTTTGGGGATGTTTCTGATACAGTCACTGGCCCATCTCTTCATCTGGTTGTTTATTTTCCAATTGCTGGGTTTTAAGAGGTATTTTATGTATTTTGCTGCTGCTGCTGCTGCTGCTAAGTCGCTTCAGTCGTGTCCGACTCTGCGCGACCCCATAGACAGCAGCCCACCAGGCTCCCCCATCCCTGGGATTCTCCAGGCAAGAATACTGGAGTGGGTTGCCATTTCCTTCTCCAATGCATGAAAGTGAAGGGTGAAAGTGAAGTCGCTCAGTCATGTCCGACTCTTAGCGACCCCATGGACTGCAGCCTACCAGCCTCCTCCATCCATGGGATTTTCCAGGCAAGAGTACTGGAGTGGGGTGCTATTGTGTACTTTAGATTACAGTTAATCAGGTATGTCTTTTGCAAAAGCCTATGGATCATCTTCCCATTCTCTCGATGCTATCTTTTGCAGAGCAGAAGTTTTTAATTTTATCGAGGTTCAACTCAATTATCTTTCACAAACAGTCCCTCTTTGGTATATCACCTAAAA
This sequence comes from Giraffa tippelskirchi, assembly GCF_054371585.1. Taxonomy (NCBI): domain Eukaryota; kingdom Metazoa; phylum Chordata; class Mammalia; order Artiodactyla; family Giraffidae; genus Giraffa; species Giraffa tippelskirchi. The sequence continues at coordinate 150,216,909 of NC_137282.1, forward strand.
AGTCATTGCCACACCCACAGTCTGCTAGATTTTTCTCCTGTCTTCACTGTCATTTAGTTTTTTAAAAATATAATTTAGGGACTAGTATATGCCTGGTGGGCTTCCAAGATGCTTCAGTGGTAAAGAACCTGCCTGCCAATGCAGAAGCAGGTTCGATCCCTGGGTTGGGATTATTCCCTGGAGAAGGAAATGGTAACCCACTCTAGTGTTCTTGCCTGGGAAATCCCATGGACAGAGGAGCTTGGTGGGTTACAGTCCACAGGATCACAAAGAGTCAGACACAACTGAGTGACTAAACAACAACAACAGTATATGCCAGGTAATCAAGACAAGCAATAGAATCCTCAAGCATCCTGAATCACTACTTTAAGAAGCTCAATTGAACAACTGTTAAGGTAGTGATTCTCAACCAGGAGAGAGCAGAGCAGTCATAGTACAGTGTGAATGGAGTGGCAAATTTAGGAGCAGGGGTATCAGCGTCATAATGCTTAGATTCAGATTCCAATTCCGCCATTTACTGACCGTATACCCCTGTGTCCAAACTTCCTCTTCTGAAAAATGAGGAAAACAGACGTACCCCCTTCACAGCACTGTTGTAAAATACTGAAATGACTTACTCCATGCTTAGTATAGTGCCTGTCACTCTGTAAGTGCACAATAAATGCTAGTACTTCTAGACCTTACAAGATAGGGTTGAGGTATGGTTTGAAAAAAAGTTTCAAAATTATCACAGCTACAAAGTTTTAATCCTGATATTTCATTTTATCTCAGAATTTCAAGGAAGACTAATATGTAAGCCAATTCTCATATTCTGTGGTCAATTAATAAATTAAATAAATCTGGACCATAAAGAAGGCTGAGTGCCCAAGAATTGATGCCTTTGAATTGTAGTGTTGGAGAAGACCCTTGTGAGTTCCTTGGATAGCAAGGAGATTAAATCAGTCAATCCAAAGGCAAACAACCCTGAATATTCATTGGAAGGACTGTTGCTCAAGCTGAAGCTTCAGTACTTTGGCCACCTGATGCAGACGGGCAACTCAATGGAAAAGATCCTGATGCTGAGAAAGACTGAAGGTAAAAAAAGGGGGCAGCAGAGGATGAGATGGTTAAATAGCATCACTGACTCAATGGAGATGCATTTGAGAAAACTCTGGGAGATAGTGGAGGATAGAGGAGCCTGGCTTGCTGCTGTCAACGGGGTCGCTAATAGTCAGACACAACTTAGGCACTCAACAACAAAAATAAATTAAAGATTCAAAATTAATGAATAACAGCATGTGGAAGGTAGTCAATACAATCCAGCAGGAAAAGTATGTGGTTAGAAATCTCAACTTTGTGGAAGTAGATTTTAAAAAAAAACATACACAAAATTTGCATTTATTAAAAAAATGGTTAAAATTTTAAGTGAGAACCTCAATTCACTTAATATTTTAATATCATATTATCGGTTTTCATTTGTGCTAATCTAACAGAAGTAGAATATAAATATTTACAAATTAATCCACAGAATTAAGAATGGTTTATTCCTCGTGGCTTCAATAAGAATCTATTTCAAAGAATCCTGGCTAATAAAACAATCCAAGTGTAATTTTATTTTCTGGTGTAACTACAAAAATTACACATAGAAGAGAAATCAAAACTGAGTACTACTTTTAACAGTACTTTCAGAAGGAATAACTACAACTAATTATGTGATATAAAAACAAGCAAACAATGTCAATTGTACCTCAATAAAACTGAAGAGCAAATAAAGCCATTTCCTTATTTTAAGATTAAATCCTATCTTCCTGATCCCAGATTCAAATTAAGTCTATTTTACACTAAAATAAAAAGCCAACCAAACATAAGCCTCACATATTGGACTGGTCAATGCACGATGCAGGCAAGGACAAAATTTTATGATTTTGTTCAACAATAACTTTCATAAAAATGCTTAACAAATGTTAAATATAGTACCTTCATGATATATTTCAAACATATACATTATCTCACTCATAACACCCCCTAATACCACTCCTCAGATGAAATCACTTTATGGTTTGATGAGTAGATACCAAGTGTTAAACATTTATGCATAGTTGTTCTGTAGTGTTTTTTCCCCACTTAAAAACTATGAGATAGGTGACAGATAAAGTAACAGACCTGTCCCTTGATTTTTTTCTATACATCATCAATACACTTAGATCTACTTCATCTATGATACAGTTCAAACAATACACACATTATCTCACTTTCAACATTTACCTTTAATTGTTTCCTCCACAACTTCTACTACACGATCTATCTGCTGAACCTAAAAAGAAAACAAACTGTCAGGCAAGCAATTTACATGCAAAAGAAACATTAATTTTTGTTTATCCTTCTGCTTGGGTCAAGAGAACATATTTTGAAACACACAAATGCAGGTCTTCTTTAATTAAAGCATTTGAAGATAGTATAAAAATACTCCATATTGTTTTGTGCTACAATGAAGTATGAAATTATCACTCTTCATCCTACAATTATAATTAAAGAAATCATATTACATTTAAATAAACTGCCTGGAGTTCAATTAGAATAGCCTATCAAATATAAACTCAGCACATCCTGAGATATAAACTGCAGTTTAATTAAAACATGTATCTTCACACAGAGCTTCAAGGAAAATAGCATAATACGACAACCTACAAAAAAGGACTTGCTGGTATTAAGAAGATCTACTCCAAATCTGACGCTTTATTATTTTAACACTGAAACCCCCTTTAATGAATTTCTACCATGTGCTGAGTACTCCGCTCAGGTCCATGGAATACAAAATCAAATAACGGCTCCTGCTCCAGACACCAGTGACTAAAGATTTCCCAGGGTGCCATGGGAACACAGAGGGAAGGCATTAATAATAAAATATGTCTGAGTAATCCAGCAATGCTTAGTGGGAACCAAAGGTGACTCCTGAGGAATAAACAGGATTAAGATAGGAGAAGCCGACTAAGGGGATTCAGAAGAGTGGCTAGAGTTTGGAAGGAAAATGAAAACAAGCAAAGACTGTAGCCCAAGAAGCTAGAGGAAGGAGAGCAAGACAAGTAAGAATAGGTCATAAGCTGATATTTTTTTCTACATTTAAAATTCTCAAAATCATTATCGTTCTATTACAAAACAAATATTAAAGAGAAATAAAGTAATTCGTAACACCCTCCATTTCCACTCCTCAGATGAAATCACTCATAATGGTTTGATGAGTAGATACCAACTGTTAAACATTTACACATAGTTCTGTTCCATAGTGTTTTTTTCCCCTTACAAATTATGAGATAGATGACAGATAAAGTAACAGAACTGCTCCTTTTTTTTTTCTAGACATCATCAATACACCTAGATCTACTTCATTCATTTTACTAGTGCCTATTACCCTATGTATGGATATTACATAATGCAGAAAGCGAAGAGGAACTAGAGCCTCTTGATGAGGGTGAAAGAGGAGAGTGAAAAAGCTGGCTTAAAAGTCAATATTCAAAAAATGAAGATCATGGCATCTGGTCTCATCACTTTGTGGCCAACAGATGACGGAAAAGTGGAAACAGTAACAGATTTCATTCTCTTGGGCTCCAAAATCGCTGCAGACGGTTACTGCAGCCATGAAATTAAAAGATGCTTGCTCCTTGGAAGAAAAGTTATGACAAACCTAGACAGTGTACTAAAAACCAGAGACATCACTTTTCCAACAAAGGTCTGTATAGTCAAAGCTATGGTTTTTCCAGTAGTCATGTACAGATGTGAGAGTTGGACCATAAAGAAAGCTCAGTGCTGAAGAATTGATGCTTTCGAACTGTGGTGCTGGAGAAGACTCTTGAGAGTCCCTTGGACAGCAAGGAGATCAAAGCAGTCAATCCTAAAGGCAGACAACCCTAAATGTTCATTGGAAGGACTGACGGTGAAGCTGAGGCTCCGAATACTTTGACCACCTGATGTGAAGAGTCGACTCATTGGAAAAAAACCTTGATGCTGGGCAAGATAGAGGGTAAGAAGACAAGGGGGCAACAGAGGATGAGATGATTGGATGGCATCAGTGACTCAATGGACATGAGCTTGAGCAAACTCAGGGAGAAGTGAAGGACAAGGAAGTGTGGCGTGCTGCCATCCATGGGGTCACAGAGAGTCAGATATGGTTTAGCAACTGAACAACAGCAACAATCCACACATTCCCCTATTAATGAACATTTCTGTTATTCTTAATCTTTCATTATTATACAAAAACGTCACAATAACTCAACTGAAACCAGAAGAACCTTTAAAAACACTTTATTAAATCTCCTTGAAACATTCTTTTGGCCTCAGCGCCTTATAGGAAATAAGGGAAGACGTGTGAGAACACACTGAATCCAGCTCCACCTGTGATCACTCAGCCCAGCACAATGGCGGTGGTAACAATAATTGCTGGGAAATTGTCAAAGGCAAAGTAAATCTCAAAGTTAGATCTTCACTCCTCAACAAACCTACCTAACTGGAGATGGATGTGTCCACCTAGAACCACTGGAACCATTAAGCTTGGTTATAAAAGAAATCCACATGGCTTCCTTATATTAATAGAATGTGATCAAAGCTAAGAAAGCAGAGAGTTCAAAAAGGAAGAAATAGCCAACAGTGTCAAATGCTTCAGAGATAACAAGTAACATAAAGACTAAAGTGAGTATGCCTGATTTAACAATAAGGGGGTCAATTAACTCAGGAGAAACAGTTCATTAATCATGAATTATAAGAAAATGGTGACAGCTAATTTAGATGATGCTTACTAAAAGCCAAGTAGAAAAAAAAGAGAAAGAGGACTCCTGTAGCAAAAGAGAAAAAAATTGAGTATACATGTGTTAGTATATTAATTCTTTCTTTCCTTCTTTCTTTCCTTTTTTAAAGTATATATGGTAAGTAGAGAAGGGCCACAGAGAAAAAAGAACTGGAGATAGAAGAAATAATTAACAGAGCTAGGTCCTTCAGGAGGTAGAGAGAGTAAGATCCAAAACACCAGTAGAGACACAAGCCCAGAATGGGAGAGGGGCCAACTCATCCTCTTCTGAAACAGGAGGTTAGGAGGGAAGCATGAAAACAGATGCTATTATTCTTGTAGAAGCCAGAGAATACTAAACAAGATTCCCATCTGTTGGGCCTCAATTTCCTACATGAAATAGAAATTCATCTGCTATGAGAAAGAATATTGTTAAATAAGAACACAGTGGATGTTTAAAATACGTGTTAAAAGGTTTAGTACCTGTTAAAAGAAGTAAAGACTAGAAATACATAAAAATTGCCAAAGTACTGAGATACCAGTTGAAACATGCCAAAGTACATGAGACACCATGAACTTTTAACAGTGACTCCTTGTATAGGTGTCATTTTTCTCAGGGCCCAGCAGTTCTTCTGCAGGAACTGAACAGTTATATTAACTGATCCAAGGTTTGTTCATTTTATCATTCATTCATTCACTCATCATTTATTGAACATCTAACATATGTGATGAACAACGAGTCTGAGCAAACTCTGGGAGACGGTGAAGGGGAGGGAAGCCTGATGTGCTGCGGTTCATGGGGTTGCAGACAACTTAGTGACTGAACAACACGATATGTGAGGGAGGTTCAAAAGGCTGAGGAAATAGCATGGAGAGATTTATAGGATGGACATGAAGGAAGAAAAAAGAAAATTAACTATGCATGTTGAATAAGATGATACTTCAAGTACAGGTTGGAGAGCAGAGCCAGGAAGGAGAAACAAAGTGCTTGAGCATTGGAAAAGCAAAGAAAGAAAGGGAGGAAGGGTAAGAGGGCGAGAGGATAGAGAGAGAGAAAGAAGAAAAAAAGAACAGGAGGCGATAATAGAGGACAGGTATAAGCATTTGGCATTTTTAAAGAACAGCAAGATCTTGTCATGAGAACAATTTGCTGAAAAAGGATAAAAGTGATAACCACTGGAGTTGAGCAGTAAGGAAGGTTAGAATGTTGGTAAGACATCCCATATGGGCACTCAGATTGCCCCCAATATTAGAAACACAGGTAGGACAAGAAAGGAAGAGTGGGTCAAATTTCCCAGCCAGGGTAGGTGAACAACTGACACATCAGTTGAGGATAAAGGCAGCATAAAAGAAGCACAATATGAAATAATTCAATGATGGAACCAAAACAAAAACGCTTTCTTATGCACTTGGAGACATAGCAGTTCAAACGGTGTACTGCACCCAATCTCACAAGTCATGGACTGAGTAAGAAGCAGGATCTCTAGAGAAGAGTCAGAATAGCATTTGGAAGGAACAGCTGAAAAGTTGGAGGTAAGCTAAAACTGTAAAATTTAGAAGAAAACACATCCATAAAGCTAAATGAATTGTGTATAAGACAATGGTTTCTTACTATTACATCAAAGGCATGAGTGATGAAAGGAAAAAGGCAAACTGAACATGAAAATTAAAACCTCTTGGTACATCAAAAGACACTACCAAGAAAATAACAAAACAGCATAGAAAATGGAAGAAAATTTTTGTAAATCATATACCTGAGAAGAGACTTGAATCTAGACTGTATAAAGCACTATTCCAACACAGTAAAAAGATAAATAAGCCACTTAAAAATGGGCAAAAGATCTGAACAGACACTTCTGCAAGAAGATATACACATGGCCAATAAGCACATGAAAAGATGTTCAACATCATTAGCCAACCAAAGAATACAAATCAAAACCACAATGGAGGAAGTGGAAAGTTATTGTTTAATGTGCACGGATTTTCAGTTTAGAAAGATGAAAACATTCTGGAGATGGATGGTGGTGATGGTTACACAGCAGAGTGAATGCACCTAACACCACTGAACTACATGCTTACAATCGGTTAAGACAGTAAACTTTATGTTATATATATTTTATCATAATGAAATACTACTTCATACTCATTAGGATGGCTATAATAAAAAAGACAGACAGTAACAAGTGTGGGCAAGGATATGGAGAAATTGGAACCCTCATCACATGCTGCTAGTGGGAATGTAATAAAATCATGCTGCTGCTTTGGAAACCAGTCTAGCAGATCCTCAAACAACTAAACAATATGATCCAGCAATTCCAATCCTAGGTGGATACCCAAGAGAAATGAAAACATATGTCCACACAAAAAACTTGTACACAGTCACAGCATTATTCATAATATGCAAAAGGTAGAAACAACCCAACTCCCAGTTTCTGATGAACAAATAAACAAAATCTGGTATTATGCATGCAACAAGTATCACTAAACCATAAAGGGGAATGAAGTATTAATAATGTTAAAAACATTATGCTAAAGGAAAAAGGCTAGAGGAAAAAAAAAATATTGTCTGATTCCATGCGAACGAAATAACCATAACAGGGAAACCTTGAGAGCCAAAGTAGATGAGTGATTGCCTACGGATGGGTGGGGAAAAAACGGAGAGGCACTGCTAAGGAGTATTGTGTTTCTTTTTGAAGTGATGAAAATATTTTAAAAGCTGATTGTGGTGATGGTCACATAACTCTGAATATACTAAAAACCATGGAATTACACACTTCCATTTAAAGAGTAGTATGGTGTTTGAATCGTATCTTTAAAAAGCTGTTGTATATATCTCTAAGGAAAAGGAGGGGGGGAAGCATTTGGTTACAAAAAAGCAGAGAAGTTCATTAAATGTTTTAAAGAGAATATTGTGTCATTTTCATTTCTAGTAAGGAGAAGCAGTGGGAGAAAAAAAGAAAGAAGAGGAGCCAGTGAAGAAAGAGAAGAGTCGGGGAGGGGGAATTAAATGGAAGAAGGAAAGGTCAGGAGGCAAAAAGCACAGGGTGGGAGGCAGGGAGAGAAGAAAAAACAATCATGAATGAAAACAAACTCAAGATTCACATATAATAATGAAGAATATATTGAATTCATTCCAAGGAGAAAAAGAAAGCTGTTCTTAATTAATACTATAAATTGTAGCCCTGAATACACAAGAGCTTAGTCTCAGGCATATAATTCAAATAAAATAAATAAAACAGTATCTTGTGTCCTTCAGGCACTTCGTTATAAATATACAGGGGGAAAAAAGACATGCAGTATGTTCTATTACTGACTCCATATGTTCTTGACAATGAAGAAAAGAGTTGGTGAATAAACAATTCATAAATAACATTAATGAGTCATTCTGCTCCAGAACTTTTAAAAGAAACCCATAAAAATATTTTTTCAGCTATTATGAACTACTCCAAATTTATAATGCAACATATATTCAACAAATAAACCTATACAAAGTTACCCAAAGCAAATAAAAGAGGTAGTCTGTTTTCTAATTCTTTCGAGCAGTGCTCTCCAATAGACCTTTCTACAATGAGGGAAATGTTTACACGTGGGGCTGTCCAACATGGCAGCCACTAGTCACATGTAGTCACTGCCTGCTTAAAACATGGCTAACTGTGACTGAGGAGCTAAATTCTAATTCATTCAAACATACACCTGTGGTTATTGGCAACCGGAGCATGGCTAAGACAGCCACCCGGTTTGTGGTGACTTGATAAAGGCAGCCCCAGGAAACTAACACACACCTCAAACAAAATTTTGACAACCAGGCTAAAATAAAAGCACAGACCAGGAAGAGGTTGAAACTGTCCTGCAGTCAGAGATTCAGCTTTAGTATGTGCATGAAGTATCCTTTTTTCTCAACAACCAGCAACTAGATAAGTTACTGACTAGTAATAAGGAGCAATTATCTTGCCCCAGGCTCCGTACTAACATGCCACATGCACCATCACTTTTAACCCTCACAGCATCCCTTGGCAGTAGATACTTACTGCTATTTCCTAGGCTGAGGGAACTAAGGCGTTAAGGTATCCTGCTAAATTCTTACACCAAGTAGTCTTGAAAAGACCTTGATGCTGGGAAAGATTGAAGGCAGGAGGAGAAGGGGATGACAGAGGATGAGATGGTTGGATGGCATCACCGACTCGAGGGACATGAGTTTGAGTAAGCTCTGGGAGTTGGTGATGGACAGGGAGATCTGGCGTGCTACAGTCCATGGGGTCACAAAGAGTCAGACACAACTGAGCAACTGAACTGAATGAACTGAGTCTTAGTAAATCTTATCTAGAAATGGCACCGAGGGGGCAGGTTTCTCGAATTTCCCTTTTCCTTTATACGCAGACATCATTACTAAATAATCACAAAATGCTATCCAACTGAATTTGGACTTTCAAGTGAACCCAGGCAACAACTATCCCCCCAAATGCTCATCCACAAATCACCTCTGCTGTGCATGCGTTCTCTTGACACGTATCTATTAAGCACCAACCAAGCACTATGACTGTTCTAGGAACCCGGGAACTAATGGCGAAAAACACCAAGTCCCTGCTTCTGGTTGGAGGAGATAAACAGCTAAACAATGGAACATGTTCATTTCCTATCATGACAGATGCTATGAAGAAAGCAAAATGTGGGAGTGACTGGAGGAGGAGAGGGCAGTTTTTTTACAGCGCTCCAGGCCAACCTCTGGACAGGCAGTATTAATGCTGGGACCTGAGCCATACGCCAGAAACACGAGCGTGAACCTCCAGGGGGAAGATCACACACAGAGGAAGAGAGACAGAAGCCATGGCGAATGAGGGGCGCCGTGGTAGGTAATGAAGTGAGATAATCAGAGGAGGGAGCCTATGGAAGACCTTGCAACTCATGCTGTGCCAATCAGATTTTATTCTACCTGCTGAAGGAAGTCACTGAAGGATTAACAGAACAATCTCAACAGCATCGCTCAGGCTAATACTATCGAAAATGTGCAAAAACTACTCTTCATCCATATTTCTGTATTACTTGGTGTGGGTCTTTTTATACCTGCATGAATCTGGCTGGGGTTTCACTACCTCTTGATTTTATCCCAAGACACCTCAGATCGTTTCAGGAGAAACAAAGGTTATACACTATAGATACACATCAACATAGATACAGAGGCTCTCTCTCATTAGCACTCTTAACCCTGCCTGTACATAAGTAAACTAGGACAATCCGTCATTTCAGTCTAATTAAGCAATATCAGACCAAAACTTTAAAACCACCTAAAAATTCTATCAACCTTTGAAAGGGAAAAAAAAAATGCTTTTCTTTTTCTGTGAAGAACTATACTATAAAAAGCCTTTTCCATTAAGTGTATATCCAGATTTTTCACTCTTACCATAATGGGTAAGTTTGATCCAATAATCAGCATTTGACAGGTTAAAATTCAATACTGACTTCATGGTTAAAAATAAAAATTTTTCTCTCTAAAAATATTTTTCTTTAAGCTGTTAAGGAAAGTCCCTATCTCTATAAATGCTATTGGAAGAGAACTCAATTTCCAAATCTCTTAAATTTGGGGAAGTCCAGAGTAGTCACTAGTTGACTCTACTGGAGTAAAATTTCTTGAATTTACAAGCCCCTGAACAAGTTTACTCATGAATTACACAAAAGAGCATTTGACGTTACATGTGGTTTAACTTTTTCAAAAAAAAAAAAAAACTCTCATCTGCCAGTACATGATCTCCTTTCATCTCTTCATTGAGAAAAATTCTTCCCCAGTGGTAGAAATAGCCCTTTCATCAAAAGTTATGTGACAACACATTCCACACACCACTGAAAGCATACTTCCCACCTGAATGGTACCAGTGAGTGACGAACACCGAGTAAGAGATAAAAGTGACTGAGTGAAAGATGAAGCCAGGCTAGATGGATGCCAGCAAAGTGGGGTCAGTACCAGGAACTTCTCCCTCTTAAATCCAATTAAAATACCTCTACAACTTTCTGGGGGCAAGAGGGAGAAACCTTAAGCAGCTCATCAGCACACGAAACTCAATTACATATAAGGAAACATTTCCTAGGACATTAGAATCTTATGGCCATATGAAATAATAGGACATCTTATAAACTAAAAAATTATTTTTAAAGTAATACTAAAGTTGAAAAAAACAGTACTATTAGAATTAAAACAGACATATACAGTAGGGATGTAAATCATCAACAAATAACTTGCACGTAGTGGGCAGAATAATGGCCTCTCAAACATGTTCCAGTCATGATCCATAGCACAAGAGAGTAAGTTACCTTCCATGGCAAACGGACTTTGCAGGTATGATTATTAAGATTAAAGACCTTGAGGTGATGAGATTAACCTGGATTAGGCAAAGGGGCCCAATCTAGTCCTGTGAGTCCTTAAAAGCTAAGAATCTTTCCCATCTCTCAGAAGATGAGAAGTGATGTGAGAGGAAGGCGCAGAGAGAAAGACAGCATTGCTGGCTGTAATGATGGAAGAAGGGGCCGTAAGTCAAGGAATGTGGTGCCTCTAAAAGTTGGAGAGACCAAGGAAGAAGAACCCCCCTAGAGACTCTAGGAAAGAATGCAACCCTATCAACACTTTGAGTTTAGCCCAGCAAAACCCAAGTTCAACTCATCTCCAGAAACATAAGATAATAAATGTGTTATTTTAAGCAACCCATGTTTATGGTCATTTGTTAAGGGACATACAAAACTCATACATCAATTAAGAAACAAACATGATAAGAGTTAGCATCAAAGAAGGAAAAGAAATTTTAAAAATAAATGCTGCTGGTAAAACTGAGAACAATATGGAAAAACATAAATGCATACTTGATATTTAACAAATAACCACTCAACAAATATTTACTAAGCCAGGCACTGTACTAAGTACAGAAAATAATGTAAAATAAGTAAAGCTGTAAAATAACAGCAAAAAAAAAAACCCTGGCTTTCTGGAGCTTGTAAGTGTTCACCATGGTAAACTGCAAACAGATTGAAGAGTTGAACAAATCCCTTCCATTCTTTAAAAAAAGGGGGGGGGGCAGTTAAAGGAGAAAAAAAAATTTTTTATCAGACCTGTTCCTAGATCCTGGAAACATAAATTTTAAGTTTTGAAACCACAGGAGATATTACCCACTCATTCCCTTCTCCCTCAAATTCCAAGCTTCCACGATATCAATATTTTAAAAGACAATAAAAAATAGTGATTAAAAGACACACACACATTTTCCCCCCATGTTAAAATAGGTTGATTCCCTGCTGTTGAGTTGTAGGAGTCCTTCATATATTCTGGATGTAAACCCTTAAGGAGATAAATGTTTTGGAAATATTTTCTCCAGTTCGAGGCTTATCTTTTCATCTTAACAGTATCTTTGAAAAGTTAGATTTATTCATTTCTTTTCCTTCCTCTCCTAAAAAACAGTGCTCTGGGTGTGTGTGTGTCCGTGTCCTAAGAAACGCTTTCCTAACTCAAGGTCACCAAAAGAGAAGGTGATTAAAAAAAAAAAAAAGTCAAACACTCTATTAAAGATATATGGATAGTAAATAATCACAAAAAATATGGTCAGCATCACTAGCCAACTAGAGAAAAGCAAATTAAAACCACAACAAGATACTGTTAATACTATTCTCCTAGTACAACTGCTAAAATTAAACTGGCAGTACCAAGCTCTGGTCAAGAGGTGAAGCAACTGAACTGCTAGTAGAAACGCAAAACAGTACAGCTGTTTTGGAAAACACTTGGGCAATTTTTAAAAGGCTGAGCAAGTGCTAACTACATGACCAACCAATATCATTCCAAGGTATTCACCCAAGAGAATGCAAACACACAAAGACTGTGCACAAATGTTGACAGGAGCTTTATTCTTCATAGCCCCAAACTGCAAACAACACAACTTTTCCATCAACTTGCTGAATGGATAGACAAACTGTGGTCCATACATGTAGTGAAATAACTCCATCCAATAAAAAGTTAAAAACTATTAACCACAACATGTATGAACACTGAGTGAATTATGCTAAGTGAAAAAGTAACATATACAGAGGCACAAATTGTCCTATCGCACTTTCCCAATATTGAGGGTTATATATATATATATACACACACACACATATATATATATATGAGTATATATATATATATAAATTGAAGGTTTATGGAAACTGTATTGAAAAAGTCTATTGGCACTACTTTTCCTCCAGCATTTGCTCACTTCCTATCTCTGCGTCACATTTTGGTAATCCTCACCATATTTTCAACTTTTTCATTATTATATTTGTTATGGTGATCTGAGATAAGTGACCTTTAATATCACTCCTGTAATTATTTTTGGGCACCATGAACTGTGCCCACGTAAGACAGCAAACTTAACTGACTACAGAAATGACAAAAAAAGGCTTTAGAATACTACATAAACTTAGCTGATAAAGAAGCAGCAGGATCTGACAGAACTGACTAATTTTGAGAGTTCTACTTGTAGGCAATATGCTATCAAATAGAATTGCAGGCTACAGAGAAATCATTCATGGAAAGGAGAGTCAATCAATGAGGCACACTTCATTGCTGCCTTATTTTAAGAAATTGCCACAGCCACCCCAACCTTCAGCCACCACAACCCTGATTAGTCAGCAGCCATCAACACTGAGGTTAAGACCCTCCACTTCCAAAAAGATTATGACTCACTGAAGACTCAGATCACAGCATTTTTAGCAACAAACCATTTAAAATTAAGGTATGAATATATTTTTTAGACACAATGCTATTGCACACTTAAGAGACTATGGTGGTGGTGGTTTAGTCACTAACTCATATCCGACTCTTGCAACCCCATGGACTATAGCTTGCCAGGATCCTCTATCCATGGGATTCTCCAGGCAAGAATACTGGAGTGGGTTGCCATTTCCTTCAACAGGGCAACTTCCCAACCCAGGAATTGAACCCAGGTCTCCTGCATTGCAGGCAGATTCTTTACCAACTGAGCTACAAGGGACTATGATATGGTGTAAACATAACATTTATATGCATTTGAAAAGCAAAAAAAACCCCAAAAATCATGTGACTTGCTTTATTGTGATGTTCGTCTTATTGGAGTGGTCTAGAATCAAACCCACCGTATCTCTGAGGTATGCTTATAGTTTTATTTATGTGACATTCTGAAAAAGGCAAAACTGTAGGGACAGAAATCAGAAATATGATTTCCAGGGACCCTATTTACATTTGTTGAGGGTAGGGGGTGGAGGATATATGAGAACTTTTCAATACAACGGAAAAGTTCCACATAAAACTCAATGGTGATTTCATTCAGTTCAGCTCAGTCGCTCAGTCGTGTCCGACTCTTTGCGACCCCATGGACTCCAGCACGCCAGGCCTCTCTGTCCATCACCAACTCCCGGAGTTTACCCAAACCCATGTCCATCGAGTCAGTGATGCCATCCAACCATCTCATCCTCTTTCATCCCCTTCTCCTCCTGCCCCCAACTCTACCCAGCATTAGGATCTTTTCCAATGAGTCAACTCTTCACATGAGGTGGCCAAAGCATTGGAGCTGCAGCTTCAACATCAGTCCTTCCAATGAACACCCAGGATTGATCTCCTTTAGGATGGACTGGTTGGATCTCCTTGCAGTCCAAGGGACTCTCAAGAGTCTTCTCCAACACCACACTTCAAAAGCATCAATTATGCAGCACTCAGCTTTCTTCACCGTCCAACTCTCACATCCATACATGACCACTGGAAAAACCATAGCCTTGACTAGATGGACTTTTGTTGGCAAAGTAATGTCTCTGCTTTTAAATATGCTATCTAGGTTGGCCATAACCCTCCTTCCAAGGAGTAAGCGTCTTTTAATTTCATGGCTGCAATCACCATCAGCAGTGATTTTGGAGCCCCAAAAAATAAAGTCTGACACTGTTTCCACTGTTTCCCCATCTATTTCCCATGAAGTGAGGGGACCGGGTGCCATGATCTTAGTTTTCTGAACATTGAGCTTTAAGCCAACTTTTTCACTCTCCTCTTTCACTTTCATCAAGAGGCTCTTTAGTTCTTCACTTTCTGCCATAAGGGTGGTGTCATCTGCATATCTGAGGTTACTGACATTTCTCCCGGCAATCTTAACTCCAGCTTGTGTTTCTTCCAGCCCAGCGTTTCTCATGATGTACTCTGCATATAAGTTAAATAAGCAGGGTGACAATATACAGCCTTGATGTACTCCTTTTCCTATTTGGAACCAGTCTGTTGTTCCATGTCCAGTTCTAACTGTTGCTTCCTGACCTGCATACAGGTTTCTCAAGAGACAGGTCAGATGGTCTGGTATTCCCATCTCTTTCAGAATTTTCCACAGTTTACTGTGATCCACACAGTCAAAGGCTTTGGCATAGTCAATAAAGCAGAAATAGATGTTCTTCTGGAACTCTCTTGCTTTTTCGATGATCCAGCGGATATTGGCAATTTGATCTCTGGTTCCTCTGCCTTTTCTAAAACCAGCTTGAACATCTGAAGTTCACGGTTCATGTATTGCTGAAGCCTGGCTTGGAGAATTTTGAGCATTACTTTACTAGCGTGTGAGATGAGTGCAATTGTGCGGTAGTTTGAGCATTCTTTGGCATTGCCTTTCTTTGGGATTGGAACGAAGACTGACCTCTTCCAGTCCTGTGGCCACTGCTGAGTTTTCCAGATTTGCTGGCATATCGAGTGCAGCACTTTCACAGCATCATCTTTCAGGATTTGAAATAGCTCAACTGGAATTCCATCACCTCCACTAGCTTTGTTCGTAGTGATGCTTCCTAAGGCCCACTTGACTTCACATTCCATGATATTTGGCTCTAGGTGAGTGATCACACCATTGTGATTATCTGGGTCATGAAGATCTTTTTTGTACAGTTCTTCTGTGTATTCTTGCCACCTCTTCTTAATATCTTCTGCTTCTGCTAGGTCCATGCCATTTCTGTCCATGTGATTTCATTACATGTTACTTATATCTCAATAAATCTTACTTAAAAGAGAAAAGTTAGCACGAATAACATACAAGAAGAGTTTAAAATAATGAACAAAGGGTATATAGAAATAACCACTAGATTATACTGCTTGTAACACCTTTTCATACTATCTTACTCCTACCCCCATCTTTCACCCAGTCATGCTGATTCTGACTTAAGCATTGCATTGAACTCCTTCTTTCCACTCTATTTATCACTAGCCTGCAATACTTCAAACCACACCTCTTAAAGCTAGTGCCTCCAAGTTATACTCAAATCAGGATACACTTCTTGATATTCCTTCTACCTCCACGGTAGCCTTAAGCACACATGCTTTTCCTTAGGTATGAATCTTCTGCTCAAAAGCCCTCTCTCCTCCTCCATTCATCAAACCACCACTCAGCCTTTGAAACTCAAGTCAAGAATGACTTTAACCTGTGTGTGCCCACCAGACTGTATCCTTATGTGTATTTATCATACTTGTGGTTCTCTTCAGATTTCACTGTCTTTAGGGAACAAATTTTATTCAGCTCGGTATCTCTAGCACATAGCTTCATTCCAGGCACATAGCTGGGCTCAGTGTTAATCCTACTAGTGAGAGAATTAAATAATTTTAAAAAGCTAATATAGAGCACTAATGATGTGCCAGGGACCATGCTAAGCACATTACATTTATTAAATACTTTAACCCTTACAAAATGCAGAGTTAGGTTCTATTATTATTCTCCATGCTACAGATGAAGAAATTGAGGCACAGAGAGGTTGAGTAACTTGAACAAGGTCACACAGCTAACACGCTGTGGGCCAGGGACATGAACCTGAATCATAATATGCTAGATCTCCTTTTATATAATTCAGTAGGTGAAAAGTATGTACACATATAGATAGAGGCCCCAAAAAAGTAAAGACAATGGATCTAGGAAGGCACAAAAATGAAGGGGCTTTTAAATCTACATGTCATTCTGTTCCAACACTGTCATTTTGATAATTAAAGGTTAAAAAAAAAAAAGAAGGAATATGACAAAAAGAAATATTAAATGACATGAAGTAGAAAAAAAATAGAATAGTTTCTCAAGTTTTGCCTTCAATATTGATGCCATGGTTACTGGGACATTGTTTCATTTCATGAATTCACCTTTTGGAATACAGTATATCATAGAAATATTCTAAAACGTATCCTCTTTCGAATGCTCATTTACACACATAATTTTCAAAATTAACATTCATATATGAAACAGTCCTCTTGCTGTCTGACTCTTCAGGATTAGAGTAGCCTGCCTGAAAAAATGTTTAAATCACTGCAAATCAACCTGGTAATAGTCCCTGAGATAAGTGGACACCTGTGTTAAAGCACATTTTTGTTCATTTCTCCAAAGAAAATATGCACCTGCCTGTCGGGCTCACAGCTGGCACAACAGGAAGTTCTATCACAAATTTTCAACATTCAACTGTATATTCCGCTTTGAACTGTATGTTTTAAAATGTTACAACTTGTTTATTAATTCAGTTATTTAGTATTTCTAGAGATATTATACAAAGACAAGGCTAATGAGTCAACACCAAGCCAAGTTCAGATGCAAGTCTTTGTTTACTAGCACAAAAAACCACACAAAATATATAGTTCTATAACTCTGTTTTCTTGTAACAGAATAAAAACCAACCTTCTTAATAAATGTCATGCCTATCAATAATGACTACTCTAAGAATTGAGGAATAAGACCACCTCAGGAAGAGCTCAAGTAAATAAATACTATTTCAGCTGTCTATTTCTAACAGAACTCCTAGCTGATGGACACAAAATGTATTTGCATCTGACCCTTACAAACAAATTCCCACCTCATCAATCTCCCTGTTGCCTAGGGACCCATCCCACCAACTGCTCCAGGAGGCTGAAGATGTTCTGGGCTCAAACCAGATTTCTCTCTCCAAGAACTGGAAGGTAAGCTCTATGGGGACAAGGATCTTTGTTGATTTTATAAACCACTGCATCCCTGGCACCTGGAACAGTAGCTAGCACTTAGTAGGTACTCAGTAAGTACTAGCTGAATAGAAGAAAGAATGATGTGGTGACCCTGGGATTTAAAGTCTGGCTTTCTGAGCTCTAATGTCTGCTATTCTTTCCTGCTACCAAACTTTAAAAGAGAACATTCTTTCTGGCTGACTAATTTTAAAGCAACTTTCCTGCCAAAAAATGAACTAAAGAGAAGAAAAACAGCATTCAATAGAGCAGTCACACAACGTTGGAACTACCTACAGCTAGACACGGAGTAACCAATGTAAACAATTAAGAGTGGGGATTAAAAAAAAATACAAAAAGGCAGCATTGCATGAAAACTATTGCAAGGTGAATAGTTAACTATAAGTATTTGTCAAAAGAGAAATAACAGTTTTCACAGTAAGGTAAAATGTTTCAAGCTCCCTTAAAAATGGAAAAGTTCTTGATTCTGCACTGATTATCTATAAATTTATTATAAATTTATATTCTACATATAAACTTCATTTAATTACGTTAGGGAAAGAGTTTTGGTTAAAAAAAGATCTTTTTATCTAACACATATATGTTTTCAAATCTGTCCTTTCTCGTCTCCTAAGCTGAGCACCGAAGAATTGATGCTTTTGAACTGTGGTGTTGGAGAAGACTCTTGAGAGTCCCTTGGATTGCAAGGAGATCCAACCAGTCCATCCTAAAGGAAATCAGTCCTGAATATTCACTGGAAGGGCTGATGTTGAAGCTGAAACTCCAATACTTTGGCCACCTGATGCGAAGAGCTGACTCATTGGAAAAGACCCTGATGCTGGGAAAGATTGAGGGCAGGAGGAGAAGGGGACGACAGAGGATGAGATGGTTGGATGGCATCACCGTCTCGATGGACATGGGTTTGGGTGGACTCAGGGAGTTGGTGATGGACAAGGAGGCCTGGTGTGCTGAGGTTCATGGGGTCGCAAAGAGTCGGACACAACTGAGCAACTGCATTGAACTACAAGGAAAAAAGCAGGTTGGGAGAAGTCTAAAGATCACTGCCATAGAAGCCAGTACTTCTGGACCCAGAGGTTGATAGGTATTACCTCTGGTTTTGATATTCTGTTATCCTCTTTCTCTATCCCACCACACAGGTAATATTAATCACAACTGGATTCAGAAGGCATTAAGACATGATATTATAAAGCCCAGGCATCAAATCACCAATTATTATGCTATCATAATAATAGCATACACTGCTATCTCTGATTATGGAAACAAATTAAATGTGCCATTTCTAAAGGCTGATATGGCTGGAAATTAACATGTCACAACAGTAACAAATATCATTTTTCCTTAGTAAACATCTTCTTGCTTACTTGCTTACTCTAAGAGCACTTGCAAACATGGGACAGTATGTCTTTTTAACCTTAGGGTTGCAATATGTACCTTGCTCACGATCTAAAGCTTTTTATTTCAATCACTTGGTCAACAGAGCAGACCACCCTCCCTGTATTGTGGGCAACAAAGACAAATCCTAGCAGGAGGTGGAAGCACAGGACATAGTTACAGCTGGTCTTCCTTTCATCTCTATTAATGCCTCCATCACAGAAACACTGTGAGGGAAATACTGAGAAGGAGTAACAGTTTTCACACAGTCTGTAAATCAACTGCGCAATACAATTCTAAATATCCTCCTAACAATAGTTTCCCAAATCACTGAATTTAAACATCTTCATATTGTTTTACACTTCAGAAATGTTTTGTGTAAACCAATATAATTTGTTTCTTTACTTGACTATAACTCACTGTATTTCAGAAGGTTTTTGATTTGTAGCAGTTCAACAATTCTATTCAGAAACTACTGTTGTTGTTTAGTCACTAAGTTGTATTTGACTCTTTGTGACCCCATGGACTGTAGCCTGCCAGGCTCCTCTGTCCATGGGATTGTCCAGGCAAAAATATGGAGCAGGTTGCTATCTCCTTCATCAGGAATCTTCCTCACCCAGGGATCAAACCAGCATCTCTGCTTGGTAGGTGGATTCTTTACCACTGAGCCATCAGGGAAGCCCTATTCAGAAACAGATCTCTCCAAATGCCAATTATAAATGATACTGGCTTCCTTCTCCAAATTTTTTTTACGATTTCAGTTCTCCAGGACACAGTTTTTATACATAGTCAGTTATGACAGATGTCATATAGCTGCCATATATACAAATGCTGTGTAAAGGGATGTTGACAGAGAACAATCTTATACTTTAGTAATATTACTGAAGTATAATTATATTACAACTCTGAAATGTTATTGATAGAGCAATTCTACTTTTGGAAACTTTTCACAATAGGCTGATCTTAAGATAGAAAGTCCTTGATGAGCATTATTGTATTATGTATATTTCTTAAAACTTAGAAAACTACTTATATCCAACAATTAAGAACAGTTAAGTAACTTGTGCTATATCCTTCAGTAGAATATTAACGCAGGACTTAAAATGGCTAAAGAATTCATGGAATAAAATCTCATGGAAAAACAGGGACACAAAATAGTTTTGACATTGCACTTAAGTAAACTATGCAGAGGTTAAAAAAAGTCTGAAGAGGATGAAAGTGAAAGTGTTAGTTGCTCAGTCATGCTTGACTCTATGCAACTCCATGGACTGTAGCCCACCAGGTTCCTCTATCCATGGGATTCTCCAGGCAAGAATACTAGAGTGAGTAGTCATTCCCTTCTTCAGAGCATCTTCCCGACCCAGAGATTGAACCCAGGTCTCCCACACTGAGGCATATTCTTTACAATTTGAGCCATTAGGGAAGCCCCTGAAGAGAATAAGCAAAGTTATAAGTATTGTGTTAGGGTGAGAGGATCATGAATTTTCTTTCTATTCACTTTTTTCAAATGTATTATTTCTCCAATTATAAAGAAACTAAATAAATCTAAAGAATTTTAAAGGTAATAAAATGAGACAAGGAGACAGAACACAAAGTGTGCTAGGTTAAATGCAGAAAAATTTTTACTGCCATATCCTTGAGTTACATCATCTCTGAAAATCATCTCTCATATCACCAGCATTGGCATCCTCTCTTAAACATCTTGAGAATCTCCCCAAGATCCCCATATACACTGAACTCTTCACAACACACAGTAGAGTTCTGGGGAATGTTCCTATAATGCACACAGGGAGGGGGCTTCTGCCATACTACAGAAATTCTACTGTTCTGGGAATTTAATTCCTTGAGATAAACTCAAAAATGAATTCCAAGCTTTTACCACACTTTGTCTCTAAAGCAGAATTCTAACTAGTTTTCTATTTCCCTAACACAGCAGGATCATGTTTATGGAGCAACTTAGTTTGACATGAAAAGATAACTCAGGAGTCCATATTCAGTTCATTCCTTAAACCAAGAGAAATCAAAATGTAAACAGACAAGTGGTAAAAACAAACTAAAGTTCCCAAACATTCAGGTTCTGTTTAACAGGAGAATGTTTGTTCAAAGATTATTAAATTTGCCCGTGGGGCAAGGACTTCACAGCAGAAAACAAGTTCATTACACTGAGAATACAGTATAAGAACCTATCAACAGTACGTCAAAGAAAAAAAAAATCCAATGAGTTTCAATCCAGATGGCAATTTTATATATAGTCTTTTCTATGAGCATGTAATATTTTTATATATTTTTTAAATTATAAAACCTCTTTAAAAGAAGATCATCACTGAGTACAGTGAGTACAGCTGTAGCAGAATGGTGGAAAGGATGAAGCACCAACACGTGGTCAACAAATACAGTCGGAATGCTAACTACCTCTGGGCATGTGTGAACAGTGATGGCCACAAAGATAGTAGGTCGTCGTCTCCCGACTTCAGAGAGCTTACTGCCCAACAGGGAAAGGAGCACACCAACTATAAAAGTACAACAGGAAAACTTCTTTCATTCAGTCACCAAATACTGACTGAAAGACTGTCTACTGTTTCTTTGGCACCGTGAGATTGGCTGGAGAAACACGGTCAGAGTTTTAAAAAAAGATAGAAAAGCTGTTGGCGTGGAGCTAATAATTCAGAAAGAGAAGTGGGCTATATTCAAAACATCATACAAGTTAACTCGAAACTTATAACTGTGAAACGCTGAGAGAGTAAATGACAGGTAACTGGATAATAAGTAAAGGGAAACCGAGAGACAGGATTGTCGAGGCTGGCACAGAGTGGTCAGCACAGACTGAGGTAGCGTAATGGTGAAGCCAAGATTCAGGGGACAACTATGACGGAAGTGGGTCATTCCAAAAGAGGTATCTATTTACTATGATACAGCAAGAGATAGTGCTAGACAGGCAGACACAGACCAGGTTATAATTAACAAAGTTAAATTCCATACCACGGCTTTCTGTTGTGTATTTTTTTTTTTAATGATAGAACCTAGAACATGGTTCCATGCTAGGTTCAAATGTTACAAAGACATAACAAAATTTTCACAGCAATAGGGAAAGTGTGTGAAGGACAGCAGGAGTGTAACCAAGCTTGTAAATAACCTGGAAACAGAAAATAAAACATGGCTCCATGACAAGTTTTAACAGTGGGACTATTTTCCCATCAGGCGCAAGCTTACCCCAATGATGCTCAGCCCTTTGAGGTAATCCTGACGAGGCTGGGCTTGGGGAACACAGCCAGCAAGCACTATTTTCTTTTTCTCCTCCTGAGCTTTTCTAAAAGAGAAGACAAAGCAGTGTTAATTCTTTTCCTCACAAGTGTACCCTGGGAAACCGAAGTTAGTGCGCATAAATTCCCTAGAACTCAACAAGCCCATCTAGCACAAAACAGGATTTTTTTATAGCTGCTTCAAGAAAGTACATTATAATATGACTTCTGAACTAGGCATCTATTTATTACACCATAAAGGACACCATGGCAGTTCAATCTGGTAAGGTCATTCATTACTGCCTCATTTTAAAACAAAAAAATTTTACTTATATAGAATTCTCAAGGATATAAATCATTCTTGAAAGCCGCATTTTCCAGACAGACATTAGACATTCAAATAAGTTATTTATTTTAAATATTAATGAAAATGTTCCTAAAACATACTATATGATTTCCTAGTCTTTTTGTCTAGAATAAAACTAAAATATATATTTAAAAAGTTGAACAGGAAAGCAACAGAAGGTATAATATCCCCCTCTCTTTGGAGAATTCACACAGCTCCTCACTTCTGTTCCTCAGAGATATCTACAAGTTACGGATTATTTATGCTCTCAATGCAAGTATGATGTGTAAATAGACCTGTGTTCACTATAAATACACAAAGATGAAACAATACTTCATTTTACAACTTCCATCCAATGCACCTTGTTTATCATTTGTGTCTTTACCTAAAGATTAGCCTCATCCCTTTTTTTGTATTCTACTTTTTTTTAAACATAAGTACAGTTGATATTACAGTACAATATTATGTAAGTTATAGGTATACAACATAGTGATTCAGTTTTTAAAGGTTATACTCCACTTACAGTTATTATAAAATATTGGTTATATTCCCCATGTTGTACAATGTATCTTCATAACTTACTTATTTTATACCTAAGTTGGTACCTCTTAATCCCTTATCCTGATCTTCCTTCTTCTCACTGGTAACCACTAGTTTGTTTTCACTGTGAGTCTATTATTTTTTGTTAAATTCAGCAGCTTTTTTATATTTTAGATTCCACATATAAGTGGTATCATATAGTACTTGTCTTCCTCTGTCTTATTTCTTTAAGCACAATGCCCTCCAAATTCATTCCTGTTGTCGCAAATGGCACAATTAAGTTCTTTTTTATGGCTGAATAATACTCCATTGTGTATGTAGTGAATATATACCACATCTTCTCTATCCATTTATCTGTTGGACACTCAGGTTGCTTCCCAATCTTCACAATTGTAAATAATGCTGCTAAGAACATTGGGGATGCATGTATTTTTTTAATTAGTATTTACGTATCCTGGATATACACCCAGAAGTGGAATCTCATCCTTTTTAAACATAACAGTGTAGGTATACTATAGCTTAACTAATCTTGTTCTGATAGGCATTTAGGGTATTTCCAATTTTTCACTATTACAGATTATTTTACAATAAACATGCATATAGATATGTACACACATATACATTCACAAACACATGTGGATGGATAGATAAGATAATCTTTGAATATCTGAGAAAGTATTCCTGGATTATAAAAACCTAGGTGCGAAAGCTATGCCAAGTTGTCTATTTCCCTAACAAATTCTAAGAAGTAGAAATGCTGGTTCAAAGGTATATATGTCTGGTTATTGTATTAGGCATTTCTTTACTTAGCAGGAAGTTGAGACATATTTGATGTGGGTGAGGGTTAGGGTGTCAGTCATTTGTCTGGTCACGCGTGCATTTGGCAAACACTGATACTCTGCTAGAAGATGGTGGTAAACCAAGCAGAGCTAACAACTTTTCCTGGAAACTATTCATATTCTTTGCTTATTTTACATTAAAATTTTATTTTACATTAAAATTTTAAACCTTCAATTCTTTTTCGAGTATGTGGGTTTTGGACCTGTGATACTGTGTATTTTTTCACAGGTTGCTCGGGTACGGTGATTTATACACCCAAATGTGCTTCTGACCGCCCTCTCTAGGCAATGAGTAGGGTTCTGAAACCAACCGAGAAAGCTAAGGGAATCAGCAGCCCCGTTTCCAGACGTGGAAACTTTAGGCTACACACTGTGAAATGAAAAGTCTCTATACCTGGCACACCTTGTTTCTGTCAACTTTCTCAAGTGTATAAATTCAGAACTGAAAGCCTAAAAAAGTGGGAGTGCGGTGGCAGGGTGCGGGGAGTGGATTAACAGAGTCAGCTATGTGTGACCAACAGCCAACACCAAAACCTGCTGGGAAGTACGCAGAGAATGATGAAATGAATGAACAGGCAGAGGACAAAATACTAGTTTATCAGCACCTACAAGCATTTCACTTCCATAACTTCTTAGAATAGTATAACTTATCCACGTGGAATCATGAAAAAAATTGTTAACAGAATCAAGAAAATGTGACTGTGGTAAATTGCTTAACACAACCAAAAGAATTACCGCCTGGCTGTGCCACTTAGTTTTACTTTTTTTTTTAAATCAGTACCAAGCACATCATTGCACACAAATAGTTTTCTTGTAGTAAATGTGAAATACCCTATCAAACCAACAAACAAAAAAACAATCCAGTGTAACAAATTCTTTACATTAATAACACATATAATGGAATAATATCTGGTTTCTTCAAAAATTTCAGCTATGCACCTAGATTCACTGACAAATGTGCAAGGGTCTGTGAGGTCACCAAAAATTAAACCCAAATTTTAATAAAAGCTGGCTTCCAATAATGTGATTCAATTATTTAATTATTAAGTACATCTAAGACATGATGGAGAAGAAAATGGCAACCCACTCCAGTATTCTTGCCTAGAGAATTCCATGAACAGAAGGGCCCGGCAGGCTGTAGTCCATAGGGTAGCAAAAAGTCAGACATGACTGAGTATCCACATAAGACAGGATAGTGAGTGTTTAAGGGTCCACAGTAAGAGAAAGACATGCACTTTGCACTTGACACGGTTCTGGTTTATAACAGGTAAGATGTAAAAGAACAACAACATCACAGCATTAAGCAACAGAAAGATATACAAGCAACATATGATGGGAGGGAAAAAGAATATGCACACAGGAAAAGACAGTAAAAAGCTTTACGAAAAAACCTGAGAGGATTTTTAAGCAAGACAAGAATGGAGAGGGCTTGCCAGGTGGCGCAGTGTTAAAGAATCTGCCTGCCAATGTAAGAGATGCAAAAGAAGCGGGTTCAATCCTTGGTCAGAAAGATCCCCTAGAGAAGGAAATGGCAACCCAGTCCAGTATCACGGCCTGGAGAATCCCAGGGACAGAGGAGCCTGGTGGACGCCAAGAGTCAGACACAACTGAGCATGCACTCATGGGACTGGAGAGGGTGAAATGGAAGCAGAAAAAGCTTCAGGAAGTTGTTACAGCATGGACAAAGGCAAGAAGAGAGATGAATACGGCTTATATTGTAGAAGGAGCCTCACAAAAAAGGCTGGGCAGGCTCCAATTTGGTGCGCAGTGGGGAAATTTTTTAAGTTTTGGTGGCAGAGTGGACACCAAGTGGAGCCAAACTGAGTAAAGGACCCTGGAGGCAAGGTGCAAAATGAGCTGCATGGGGCAAAGAAGCCAAAGGGTGGTGAAATTCATTTAATACCCCAGGCAAAAGGACGTGAGGACCTGAACACACATGGAGGATCCAAAAAAAAAAAGAAAAGAAGTTAAAAGGAGACGAGTTCTCTTGCTAGAATGTACTTGGGAAAGCTTAAGGATAGATCAGAGGTGGTACCAAGGTTTTGAGGCTTAAGGCAAGGATTAACATTTTCTAAAAAAACAGCCAGACAGTGAATTAATTTAGGCTTTGGTGACCACAGGTCTCCGATGCAACTGCTTAGCTCTGTCATCTTAGAGTAAAAGCAGATAGACGCGGTACTTAAATGGGTGTGTTTGTTTCAACAAAACTTTATTAGAAACAAGCAGCAGGTGAGATTTGGCCGGAAGGCCAGAAATTGCAAATCCCTACTCTAAGAAAATATAAAAGAACAGTGGTGCCACCAGCTATCAGCAGAAGCTGAGTAATAAGGATAGAAAGTGAAAGTGTTAGTCGCTCAGCAGTGTCGGACTCTTTGACTGTAGCCCGCCAGGCTACTCTGTCCATGGGATTTTCCAGGCAAGAATACTGGAGTGGGTTGCCATTTCCTTCTCCTAGGGATCTTCCTGATCTAGGGATCAAACCTGGGTCTCCTGCACTGCAGGCAGATTCTTTACCATCTGAGCCAACCGGGAAGCCCCAATAAGGATAGAAGGAAATTCAAATAGGACAAATCAGATCTGAGGTGACACTAATGCCCAGCAAGTCTCTGGAAATGCAACTCGGCTGGCTGGCTGGGAATAAAGTTGGGGGTAGGTTTTAGAAATGCATTCCAAAGTGATGGTTGATGATAATGGATGCGACAGTCTCTAAAGATGTGGAGAGAATCTGTGGAGTACAAAACTGTAAGGTTCTTTAGCAATGTATAAACATTCTCATAGGCTAAAAAAATATTAGTGTGAAAAGCAAAAAAGATAAAATCACTACCAACAATTCTATAATAGCAGTAATAATCATGGTTAGCATTTATATGCACTTCTTCAAGGTCATTATGTACTTTTGAAAACAGTACAGCCAATATACAACAACCCAGGGAAAGTGTTCTGCTGACATTATCAATCCTAGACCACGTCAAGAAACAACAGTCCAAGACTGATTTTAGGGCGTAAGCAGAACACCAGAAAATTAGGAGGAAAAGTTCAAAACAGAGATGCTTAAATAATTTATTTAAAATATTATTTCATGCTTTTTGTTGAATTTGGCTTTAAAATGCTAGGGCAGACCATAACTATAAGCCAAAAATCATACCCCAGCAATGGAATATTGATGCTACTACACTCTGTGACCAAATAAAGTAGCAGAAGTTTTAATGCAATTTCTCAAAGAGTGTTCTTGTTCTAAACATTCGTTTCTTACATCCTGTTCTTTTTGTTTAGTGAACTTTGTTCAGGTTAATAAGCCTGAAATAAAGCTTGAAATTTCTTTTATTTATAAATGTACCTAACACAAACATATTTTTTAAAGCCTTATCCTTCAAAATATGAATGCTGACAAGAATATTTTAAGAAATTCTAAAATACTATAAATTTTAGATAGCCTTGAAATGTCAATTAAAATGAAAATTGAAAAGTTAATTCAATATAATCGTTCATATTTCTGAAGCCCATTTCTAAATTGAAATAGAGATGTATGCTTGTCTAAAGCATTAATCTGAATAATACAGAAGACAAACCTTTTCTTCTTTTCTGCCAAGCATCAATTAAGACATAATTCATACAGAATCTTAAAATTCATAGCATCATAGAAAATAAGGGGCTTCCCAGGTGGTGCGAGGTAAAGAATCCTCCTACCAATGCAGGAGACCAAAGAGATGACCCTGATGCAAAGAGCTGACTCATTGGAAAAGACCCTGATGCTGAGAAAGCCTGAGGGCAGGAGAAGAAGGGGCCAACAAAGGATGAGATGGTTGGATGGCATCATGGACTCGATGGACATAAGTTTGAGCAAACTCTGGGAGATAGCGAAGGACAGGGAAGCCTGGTGTGCTGCAGTCCATGGCGGTAGCAAAGTGTCAGACAAGACTTAGAGACTGAACAAAAACAGAAGAAGATAAAGATGACATAATATCATTATTTCATGAATGAGACTTAAGAAGACGCAATGGTCAAGGCCCAAAGTTCCACACTTTGTGGAATTAGTGCTGGAGCTAGGATAAGCGCCCAGGATCTCCTGGGTCCTTGAGTCTTACATTTCAAAATATAAATCAAACTTGAGTTTTGACTGTATAATAAACATTGGAGCAAAGGTTTCTTGATTAAAACAACACAGAAAGACAAAGATTATATTATGTTGAACGTCTTCAAAGTAGAAACACTATTTAATACTTCACAGTTCTTGTTTTCCTGAGTCTCATGAACAAAATCATAGTCTAACAGAAGAGTAATAAATTCATGGATCTATCAAGAAAAGCACAGTTCTCTAAAAGTAGTAGATAAGGAGGAAATGTTGCTTCTTCTCCATGTCCATTTCTCTTATTCCTTATATCCTTTCTGCAAATTGACACTTAATCTATATAAAAATAGTCATAGAATATCTAAGCCTTCAATCAAAATTCTCTTTCATGAAAATGTATTCTTAAATCTACATCTGATATTTATTATTTCTAAATGCCTACTGATAACACTCCTAAAAACTCTTATTCACAGCAGTACCGGAAAGAGGGTCAAAGCCAGCTGCTTCTATGCAAAGCAAGCAGTCTAAACTACTCTGCACGTGAGTATTGTCTCCATTCAAATACTCAAGTGAGAGGATGTTATTTTAAGTATTTACATGCAGGCCTATAGCCTTCTGAAACTCATAAAAATATCTCAGAAAATAATCTAAGACAAAACAACTAAGGATCTAAGTTTGTGATCTGTGTCAATAACCACAATGTTATTCCTAAGTTTTGGAACAACCAGTCAAAGAGGAAAGTTTGTACCAACAGTGCCACTGTCTCCAGACATGACTGTTATTGGGACTTGCAGAGTTAGGCTAGGAGCTGCCAAAGGTTGAAAATAAAGTTACTCTAAGTCTTGACAGGATTTATCCACCCAAAAAATAATCCAGATATATTCAAATACATAACTGGGGGTATCTGGAGACATTCAAATCCAAAGTAACTGGAGTGTAATCTCAGGATCACAAGACTGAATATGATTTTAATCAACAAAGCTAAAAACATAGTTGCACACTGTACAACCCGTGAGAATAAAGAAAGTTACCATAAGGCAAGTGGTCTTCACTGCACTAGAAAGGAGGAGTCTGAAGGGTTAAAGCATCTCAACACTTATAACAGTGGCAAACAAAGTAGGCACCTGAGACAGATCACCACAGTGGTTAATCTTTTTAGACACAGCAGGTATTTCTTCAAGGTGTATGTGGATATAAAAAGCTACCATTCCCTGATGAACTGGCCGTATAAATCCAGTCAAGCAATCTATACTTAATTTCAGGTTCAATAGGTTTCCTTTATTGTCCTTACTGCCAACACAAGGTTCCTGGATTCACCTCTAAGAACTATTTTTTATTGAAAAGTAATTAATTCAGCATTTCATGTTTCCATTCAACCATCAGTCAGTCACCACATGCTAAACACAGGAAAATGAAAAAATAATAGGATAATCTCTACTCTTCAAGATGTTTACAATCTAGTGAGAGGAGAAAGAAATAAGCCTTAGAACCCAGGTTTTTATATAAAAGGGGAGAACAGAGATGTCAAGGTCGCAAGGAGAGCTGCAAACATATCTGTGGGAGAAGCAGCACGTGCCCATGGGCAGAGACCCAAGGGAATCCAGTTATGAAGGAGAGGTGGGTTCTCTGACAGCCAAAGTCTTCCTCTTCCTCCTGCAGCCTGTCACTGTGCTTTCATCTGCTCTACGTACCAAGAATCTATGAAAAATTTTGTTTGACCAAAGGATTCTGTGACTTTAAGAAAGACCGTGAGAATAGGGCATGGACTTATTTTTCTTCCCAGGGTTACTGAGGTGTAATTGACAAGGACATAGACTGCTGTGGAGGAGAGGTTAACAGGGTAAGGAAGGTTGGTTCATTATAGGAAAGGGAATTTCAATGAGAAGCATAAAAAAGTTTTGTTTTTTTTTTTTTAAACTGCAGGGGAAAAGCGATGGGAGACAGGTAAGAGACCAAAGACAGGAAGTTTGGGAAGAAGCTACAGTCATCAAGACTGGTACTGGCACAAAAACAGAAATATAGACCAATGGAACAAGATAGAAAGCCCAGAAGTAAACTCATGCACCTACGGGTACCTTATTTTTGACAAAGGAGGCAAAAATATACAATGGGGCAAAGACAGAGTCTTCAATAAATGGTGCTGGGAAAACTGGACAGCTACATGGAAAAGAATGAAATTAGAACACTTCCTATTACCATACACAAAGATAAACTCAAAATGGACTAAACACCTAAATGTAAGACCAGAAACTATAAAACTCTTAGAGGAAAACACAGGCAGAACACTCAATGACATAAATCAAAGCAAGATCCTCTATGACCCACCTCCTAGAGTAACGGAAATAAAAACAAAAGTAAACAAGTGGGACCTGATTAAACTTAAAAGCTTTTGCACAGCAAAGGAAACAATAAGCAAGGTGAAAAGACAACCCTCAGAATGGGAGAAAACAATAGCAAATGAAACAACTGACAAAGCATTAATTTCCAAAATATACAAGCAGCTCATACAACTCAATACCAGAAAAACAAACAACCCAATCAAAAAGTGGGAAAAAGATCTAAACAGATATTTCTCCAAAGAAGACATACAGATGGCTAACAAACACATGAAAAGATGCTCAACATTGCTCATTATTAGAGAAAGGCAAATCAAAACTACAATGAGATATCACCTCACACTGGTCAGAATGGCCATCATAAAAAAAAAAGTCTGTTGGTGGGAATGTAAATTGATAAAGCCACTATGGAACATGGTATGGAGATTCCTTAAAAAATTAGGAATAAAAGCACCATATGACCAGCAATCCCACTTCTAGGCATACACCCTGAGGAAACCAAAATTGAACAAAACACATGTATCCCATTGTTCGTTGCAGCCCTATTTACAATAGCTAGAACATGGAAGCAACCTAGATGTCCATCGACAGATGAATGGATAAAGAAGCTGTGGTACATATACACAATGTAATATTACTCAACCATAAAAAGGAATGCCTCTGAGTCAGTCCTAATGAGGTGGATGAACCTAGAACCTATTATACAGAGTGAAGTAAGTCAAAAAGAGAAAGATTAATATTGTATTCTAATGGAAATAGATGGGGAAACAGTGGAAACAGTGTCAGACTTTATTTTGGGGGGATCCAAAATCACTGCACATGGTGATTGCAGCCATGAAATTAAAAGACGCTTACTCCTTGGAAGGAAAGTTATGACCAACCTAGATAGCATATTAAAAAGCAGAGACATTACTTTGTCAACAAAAGTCCGCCTCATCAAGGCTGTGGTTTTTCCAGTAGTCATGTATGGATGTGAGAGTTGGACTGTGAA
The DNA here is from genome assembly GCF_054371585.1 of Giraffa tippelskirchi. Lineage (NCBI taxonomy): Eukaryota > Metazoa > Chordata > Mammalia > Artiodactyla > Giraffidae > Giraffa > Giraffa tippelskirchi. Next base: position 150,248,363 of record NC_137282.1, read on the forward strand.
GAAAGCTAAGCACTGAAGAATTGATGCTTTTGAACTGTGGTGTTGGAGAAGACTCTTGAGAATCCCTTGGACTGCAAGGAGATCCAACCAGTCCATCCGAAAGGAGATCAATCCTGGGTGTTCATTTGAAGGACTGATGTTGAAGCTGAAACTCCAATACTTTGGCCACCTCATGCGAAGAGTTGACCCATTGGAAAAGACCCTGATGCTGGGAAGGATTGGGGGCAGGAGGAGACGGGGATGACAGAGGATGAGATGGCTGGATGGCATCACTGACTCGATGGACATGAGTTAGGGTAAACTCTGGGAGTTGGTGATGGACAGGGAGGCCTGGCGTGCTGAGGTTCATGGGGTCACAAAGAGTCGGACACGACTGAGCAACTGAACTGAACTGAATGCATATATACAGAATATAGAAAACTGGTACTGAAGAATTTATTTACAGAGTAGCAATGGAGAAACAGACACAGAGAATAGACTTATGGACAAGGGGAGAGGGGAGGAGAGGGTGAGATGTGTTAAAAAAAAAAAAAAAATAAGAAAGAAAGAAACAGGACTTCGGAAAGCATGGAAAGAGTGAGTCCAGATCAAAGTCCTTTTTGAACAGTTGGTGTAGGATGGCCTTGGCAGGGGCTTTCTCGGATGATGTCTTATCATTATCCATATACTGTCAGAGTATGAGTGGACTTAATGATAATTATAGTATTGAACTGAAATCCTATGACAAGGCCAGGTGTTGCTAGGGCTGGAGGAGCTCTTGTAACAATCAGGGACTAGGATTTATTCTGTGACATGCGGGGGTTTGGTGGGTCATTGTCTGCTGTCATGTAACTAGAGACTTACAGAAAGTCCCCTACATACGAACCTTCAAAAATAAAAAAAAAAGTTTTTTTAAAAAAGCTACAGGGGAAAAGTGATGGGGGATGGGGAAGAGACCAAAGACAGGAAGTTTGGGAAGAAGGACCTCCTGCATTCATCAGAAAATGGGTGAATGGTGCTTGCACACTGGGTAGAAGATAAGAAACGTGGTTACAGAGCACCAGGTGGGCCTAAGTGACCTCGTGCTCCTAAGGGACTCAAGGGCAGAGAATGAGAACGATTCCTCAGGCTTACGGGAAGATGCTTCTCTCTGAATCCCACCAGGGATTCTGAAAGAAAATATCCCAAATTGTAAATAATAGTCACCTCTACTGGATAAGGAATTAAGAAAAATAAAGAGGACACTCGTAACACTGTTTTTAGAAACCTGACACCCAAACAGGGCAAGAGAACGATTCTCCAGTGTCTGCGGTAAGGCAGGCCGACCGGCTTCTTGGAGACATCACCTTGGAATAAAGACCAACCTAAGAGGATGGATGTGCCATACTCCTCCCTATCTACTTTCCTAACTTATTTAGGTAACCTCAAAGTGGTCCCCAACAGTCCCAGACCTCCTCTTGGATAGGAAGGTTACCCAGATTTTACTCAAATGGTTAATATTTTCTACAATACCCCTTGTAAGTGGACGTGTGGCTTTGGCTTTAGTTCCTCAAAGGAACCAAGTTTATTACTTCAAAATTTCCTGTTTAGTCACCGCATACCTGTTTTTGTCCATATGTTTATATTATTAAACTCTACCTCTAGATAGCTTCCAGTTAGTCATTCTCATTTGCCTTCTTTCACCTCCCAAAGCTTTATCCTCTACACACTGGCCTACATCCCAGGCAAAATATATGTAACCGTTTCAAGGAAATATTTTGAAAATACGTGGCATGCCTACACTTCTTATTACATAAGGTACCACGAACCTAACTGAACCTGTATTTGACTGCCTTACAAAATCACTGTAGATAGACTTTCACATCTGTAAGAGACATCTAAAACTTTCCAACCCTATCATTTCACTTTTAAAAAAGGAAACAGAGGACCACAAAGATTAAATAGATTGCCCAAGATCAGAGTGAAGAAAGGACTGGTGGTCATGCATCACTACCCTTTGCTTTGATATAATGATGTTCTAACCAGAGGGTAACAAGATCCATAATAAACAGGCCCCATAATAAACAATCTCAGTAAGCCATATATATTGATTCTTCTTTTTCCTGTGTGTCAGCTATTACTTCAAGACACTTCTAACTTTTCTATCCAAATCTACCACCATTTCTAACTGCCATGCAATGAATCTACAAAATTTCTGGAGTAATTCTGAAACAATCAAAAACTTCATTTTAAATTATTTTCACAAATTTATTAATGAAATATTTTGTGTCTATTATGTGTACAATACATGCTTAGAGGTTTGTCAGATACCAAAAGGAATTTGCACCTCCAGGAATACACATGAAGTTTAAAAGATCAAAACAAAAGCATGAAATATGCAAACTGAACAGAAATATAAAAGCAATATATTTTAATAAAGCGCAAGGTTCAGTTCAGTCGCTCAGTCGTGTCCGACTCTTTGCGACCCCATGAACCGCAGCACACCAAGCCTCCCTGTCCATCACCAACTCCCAGAGTTTACCCAAACTCATGTCCATTGAGTCGGTGATGCCATCCAACCATCTCATCCTCTGTCGTCTCCTTCTCCTTCTGCCCTCAATCTTTCCCAGAATCAGGGTCTTTAGAACGTGAGTAAATACAAGTAAGTTTATGGACAAATAGCAACCAAACTTTTTATCAAGGGACACACCAGTTAAAAAAAAAAGTGATGGCTCAGTGGTAATAGTCCGCCTGCCAATGCAGGAGATGTGAGTTCGATCCCTGGATTGGGAAGATTTCCTGGAGAAGGAAATGGCAACCTATTCTAGTATTCTTGCCTGGGAAATCCCATAGACAGAGAAGCCTGGCAGGCTAGAATCCATGGAGTCGCAAAAGAGTCAGACAGGACTTAGCAACTAAACAACAACAAACAAGGCCTTACAAAATCTGGTGTAATGTTATCAGTCACCTAGAACCTTTTCTCATTGAAGGGTTAGAATATGCCAACCCAAAATATGCCAATTCGGCATATGAACTACTTTGAGCTGAAGGCAATTAAGAAACAGCAGACTCAGGAAAAAACCTTTTTTTTTTATCTGTAAAAAGCAGGACATAAATTTCCATTTGTAAATGTGTCTCCCTCTCTAGTCCCAAGAAGAGAACTACTACAGAGACAGCTCTTATCATCAGACTGTTATCTGCATAATAAGCCTTACTAAAAAGCCTTTCTTACTGTATATGTCCTAATCACCTTCTCATAATTTATACCTCCCCAATAAGCCCCAAACCCCTGAATTCTTCTCAATTCTTTACCCCCTTTGTTAAGGGGTGATAATCTCCAAATTCTAACTCCTGCATACTTACATAATTACATCTGTTTTGTTTTTCTGATTAGTTTGTCTTTTATCACTTTAATTTACATGTCCCAGTTGCTAAACCTAAGAGGGTACATACAAAGAGGTTCCCCCCCATCCTATATCATGACGTTTAAGGTTCAGTGAATTTATGTAACTTCAAAATTCAAGGCAAAGTAAGATGAATGAAGCTAATGAACATCAGACCACTGCATACATGATACCTCACTACAAACAGACTTTTAAAAATATTTTTTAAAACTGCATTTCGAACTTGCATAGCATTTAATATTTTCATAAAATGAAAAGCAAATCTGTAACTAGTTCACTTCCCTATGACCAATACACTGATACTCCAGTCATAGCAAACACTTGAGAATATCCTTCAACAGAGAAAAGGAACAAAGAAAGGAAAAGGAAAAAGTTGTTTAAAAAAAAAAAAAAAACCTCAAAATATATTGGTATATAGGAAGACCTTAATAAGGTGACATTGAAAAGAAGTGTCCTGATCAGCTGTTACATTTATTCAATTTGCCATCCAATTTGCACATTTAATTACAATTTACTCTAATTATCGCATCCACCAAGAAAGACCAAAATTAATTTACGATAGGAATCTATATTTTGAGGAAGGAATGAAGAAAATTCACAGTTCTTGTTCCAACTAAACACGGTATTACAGGGATAAAAGTTCTGAAGGAAAACACATACTTTCAAGTTCCAACCTAAGTACAATTACAGCTAGAGTACTATTAGATCCCAACCTGATTTCTGGTGGGAGACCCAGGCAAAATTAGAATTTACAACTGGTCTATATACTCTGGATAAAAAGCTGTTGTAAAAGCTTATAAAAGGTTCCTAAACAAAATTTTCAGTTGTTTTATATCTTTTCAAAATCACTTTTCCAAAGAGGTACTAGTTAATGGGAAAACTGATCCTCTGGTGGCAGTACCAGAAATGTGCTTTGTTTAAACTGGCCAAGCAGGAAACACTTAGCCCTGGGAAAGGTGAGAACCTGCAGTTGTCATCTCTTTGGCTAATTTACAAAGTCATGGAATCCCCAACCCACAGGACTGAGGCAACAGAAGCAAATGACATTCACCATTTAGCAACATGATTCAAACTAAAGTATACCATAATAAACTAAAGAGATTTCTTCATTATTATTTCATCATTATCAGCAGAATTATATAGAAAGGCACTACAGGCTCCCACTGAGACATGTAAAACAACATGTGTGTGTGTGTATATACTGACACAAAGAACAACATATAGGACTGCAGCAATTAAAAAATTTTTACTTAATCAACAAATACTTATTGAACAATCGCTATATTGCAAGCATGCAATATTTGGAGTCAAAAACTATACATGTTAAGAATGAAGGGAAAGATTTGGTTTAGTTTAACTGTATACCTTACTAATTATCCATTTCCCTTTATCTGTACAAACAAAGCATGTCATTCTTGCGATTTTTTTAATTATTAAGGCTAGCTGATATCTATGGTTAATTTACCATGGTTAATTTAAAGTTTCCATTTTCCTCTGGAGATTTTCCTCTGAATTCTACTGAAGTTAATCAATTAATTGGTCCTATAAGTAACTATATTTTACTAAGGCACAGAAGTAACACACACATATCTATATATATGAGAAAAAGAGAACCAACAGTATTAGACTGATATTCCTTCATTTTTATCTCAAAAGTAATAAACAAGGTACTTCATATTATCTGTAATTAACAAGTTAACAGGTTTTCTCCCTAAGATGAGAAATAAGGCAAGGATGCCCATTCGTATCATTATTATTCAATATTATGATAGAGGCCTAGCTATAAGCAAAGAAAAGGCATACAACCACAGGGGAAAGGCATTAAAAAGGTTTCTTCACAAATGAAATAACTTAGTATGTAAAAAATCCTAAAGGAATAAAAAGACTACCAGAACTAACAAGTTAGTTGAGCAAGACCACGGGATTCCAGAGAAAGTAGCGCTTAATAAAGACAAGCCAAGACACGCTATCATATGAATAAGAGGAGCTCCCAAAAGAGAAAAAGAGACCTGAAGGCAATGGAGCAGTGCGCTAAAAACTATAATTCAAGAAAAGTTATGTAAAAACATTTAAATGATTTGTCTATATATTGGAAGATGATACTATATACCTGAGAACATCACCCCAGAACAACAAAAACAACCAACACCAACACACACTCTAATAAAATTACTGGACTCTAAGAAAAAAATTCCTTTGAGCTTCTAGGCAAAGACAACACATGATTTTTAAAAAGGGGAAAACTTACACTGTCACCCGACTTTGAAGGCAGTGCTCTACGGCAGAAAGAACATGTGACCCAGAACTTTATATCGTGCAAAACTGATTATCAAGTATAAAGAGTACTATTATCGACATGCCGTGATTAAGAGACTGCTGTTCCCAGGACTCCTTTCTAAGAAACCTACTCAAATGCACTTCAAACCACCAAAAATAACTAGAAGGATATTTACATGCGCTCTTGTGGCAGGCGTTAAACACAGTCATTTATGGAATGAATACCAAATAAGGGTTGAAAATGAGAGATTATGTAATGACTACATCATGATAGAGAATTTCCATTAAAAATATTTGGGAGGAGAATTGGAATACAGTATTAGCAAAAAAATCTTTTTAACACTTTCAGCAGTCATAATTGGTGATGTACAAGTATTACCATCCTGAAACTACCATATGGGCTTCTCTGGTGGCTCAGACAGTAAAGAATCTACCTGTCAATGCAGGAGACCCAGCTTTAGTCACAGGGATCTTCCCGACCCAGAATGGCTCTCCACTCCAGTATTCTTGCCTGGAGAATTCCAGAGGAGGAGGAGAAGGACAGAGGAGCTGTCAGGACAGAGGAGCCTGGAAGGCTATAGTCCATGGGGTCGCTAAGTCGGATACAGTTCAGTTCAGTTCAGTCACTCAGTCGTGTCCGACTCTTTGCGACCCCATGAATCGCAGCACGCCAGGCCTCCCTGTCCATCACCAACTCTCGGAGTTTACCCAAACCCATGTCCATCGAGTCAGTGATGCCATCCAACCATCTCATCCTCTGTCGTCCCCTTCTCCTCCTGCCCCCAATCCTTCCCAGCATTAGGGTCTTTTCCAATGAGTCAACTCTTCGCATGAGGTGGGCAAAGTATTGGAGTTTCAGCTTCAACATCGGTCCTTCCAATGAACACCCAGGACTGATCTCCTTTAGGATGGACTGGTTGGATCTCCTTGCAGTCCAACAGATTCTCAAGCGTCTTCTCCAACACCACAGTCAAAAACCATCAATTCTTTGGCGCTCAGCTTTCTTCATCGTCCAACTCTCACATCCATACATGACCACTGGAAAAACCATAGCCTTGACTAGACAGACCTTTGTTGGCAAAGTAATGTCTCTGCTTTTAAATATGCTATCTAGGTTGGCCATAACCTTCCTTCCAAGGAGTAAGCGTCTTTTAATTTCAGGACTGCAATCACCATCAGCAGTGCTTTGGAGCCCAAAAAAACAAAGTCTAACACCGTTTCCACTGTTTCCCAATCTATTTCCCATGAAGTGATGGGATCGGATGCCATGATCTCAGTTTTCTGAACACTGAGATTTAAGCCAACTTTTTCACTCTCCTCTTTCACTTTGATTAAGAGGCTCTTTAGTTCTTCTTCACTTTCTGCCATAAGGGTGGTGTCATCTGCATATCTGAGGTTATTGATATTTCTCCCAGCAATCTTGATTCCAGCTTGTGCTTCTTCCAGCCCAGCATTTCTCATGATGTACTCTGCATATAAGTTAAACAAGCAGGGTGACAATATACAGCCTTGATGTACTCCTTTTCCTATTTGGAACCAGTCTGTTGTTCCATGTCCAGTTCTAACTATTGCTTCCTGACCTGCATACAGGTTTCTCAAGAGACAGGACAGATGGTCTGGTATTCCCATCTCTTTCAGAATTTTCCACAGTTTATTGTGATCCACACAGTCAAAGGCTTTGGCATAGACAATAAAGCAGAAATAGATGTTTTTCTGGAACTCTCTTGCTTTTTCAGTGATCCAGCGGATGTTGGCAATTTGATCTCTGGTTCCTCTGCCTTTTCTGAAACCAGCTTGAACATCTGGAAGTTCACGGTTCACGTATTGCTGAAGCCTGGCTTGGAGAATTTTGAGCATTACTTTACTAGCGAGTGAGATGAGTGCAATTGTGCGGTAGTTTGAGCATTCTTTGGCATTGGAACGAAAACTGACCTTTTCCAGTCCTGTGGCCACTGCTGAGTTTTCCAGATTTGCTGGCCTATCGAGTGCAGCATTTTCACAGCATCATCTTTCAGGATTTGAAATCGCTCAACTGGAATTCCATCACCTCCACTAGCTTTGTTTGTAGTGATGCTTCCTAAGGCCCACTTGATTTCACATTCCAGGATGCCTGGCTCTAGGTGAGTGATCACACCATCGTGATTATCTGGGTCATGAAGATCTTTTTTATACAGTTCTTCCGTGTATTCTTGCCACCTCTTCTTAATATCTTCTGCTTCTGTTAGGTCTATACCATTTCTGTACTTTATTGAGCCCATCTTTGCATGAAATACTCCCTTGGTATCTCTGATTTTCTTGAAGAGATCTCTAGTCTTTCACAACCTGTTGTTTTCCTCTATTTCTTTGCACTGATCGCTGAGGAAGGCTTTCTTATCTCTCCTTGCTATTCTTTGGAACTCTGCATTCAGATGGGAATATCTTTCCTTTTCTCCTTTGCTTTTCGCTTCTCTTCTTTTCCTAGCTATTTAAGGCCTCCTCAGACAGCCACTTTGCTTTTTTGCATTTCTTTTCCATGGGGATGGTCTTGATCCTTGTCTCCTGTACAATGTCATGGACCTCTGTCCATAGTTCATCAGGCACTCTGTCTATCAGATCTAGTCCCTTAAATCTATTTGTCATTCCCACTGTATAATCATAAGGGATTTGATTTAGGTCATACCTGAATGGTCTAGTGGTTTTCTCTACTTTCTTCAATTTAAGTCTGAATTTGGCAATAAGGAGTTCATGATCTGAGCCACAGTCTGCTCCTGGTCTTGTTTTTGCTGACTGTGTAGAGCTTCTCCATCTTTGGCTGCAAAGAATATAATCAATCTGATTTCGGTGTTGACCATCTGGTGATGTCCACGTGTAGAGTCTTCTCTTGTGTTGTTGGAAGAGGGTGTCTGCTATGACCAGTGCATTCTCTTGGCAAAACTCGATTAGCCTTTGCCCTGCTTCATTCTGTACTCCAAGGCCAAATTTGCCTGTTACGCCAGGTGTTTCCTGACTTCCTACTTTTGCATTCCAGTCCCCTAGAATGAAAAGGACATCTTTTTTGGGTGTTAGTTCTAAAAGGTCTTGTAGGTCTTCATAGAACCATTGAACTTCAGCTTCTTTGGCGTTACTGGTCGGGGCATAGACTTGGATTACTGTGATATTGAATGGTTTGCCTTGGAAACGAACAGAGATCATTCTGTCGTTTTTGAGATTACATCCAAGTACTGCATTTCGGACTCTTTTGTTGACCATGATGGCTACTCCATTTCTTCTAAGCGATTCCTGCCCACAGTAGTAGATATAAGGGTCATCTGAGTTAAATTTACCCGTTCCAGTCCATCTTAGTTCGCTGATTCCTAGAATGTTGACGTTCATTCTTGCCATCTCCTGTTTTACCACTTCCAATTTGCCTTGATTCATGGACCTAACATTCCAGCTTCCTATGCAATATTGCTCTTTACAGCATTGGACTTTGCTTCTATCACCAGTCACATCCACAGCTGGCTATTGTTTTTGTTTTGGCTCCATCCCATCATTCTTTCTGGAATTATTTCTCCACTGATCTCCAGTAGCATACTGGGCACTTACTGACCTGGGGAGTTCATCTTTCAGTGTCCTATCTTTTTGCCTTTTCATACTGTTCATGGGGTTCTCAAAGCAAGAATACTGAAGTGGTTTGCCATGTCCTTCTCCAGTGGACCACATTCTGTCAGACCTCTCCACCATGACTCATCCGTCTTGGGTGGCCCCACATGGTATGGCTTAGTTTCATTGAGATAGACAAGGCTGTGGTCCGTGTGATCAGATTAGGTAGTTTTCTGTAGTTATAGTTTCAGTGTTTCTGCCCTCTGATGCCCTCTCGCAACACCTACCGTCTTATTTGGGTTTCTCTTACCTTTGACGTGGGGTATCTCTTCATGGCTGCTCCAGCAAAGTGCAGCCGTTGCTCCTTACCTTAGACAAGGGGTATCTACTCACGACGGCCCCTCCTGATCTTGAATGTGGAGTAACTCCTCTCGGCCCTCCTGTGCCCATACAGCCGCCGCTCCTTGGACCTGGGCTAACTCCTCTCGGCCGTCACCCCCGGCCTCCAGCCCAGGCTAGCTCCTCTCGGCCACCTCCGGCCCGGGCTAGCTCCTCTCGGCCGCCTCCAGCCCAGGCTAGCTCCTCTCGGGCGCCACCCCCAGCCTCCAGTGTTAGGTCTAAATCTAACACTTTCACCATATGTAGAAAGTGGGAAAAGCTAATAACAACTATGAAAGTGAAAGTGAAGTCGCTCAGTCATGTCCGACTCTTTGAGACCCTATGGACTATAGCCCACCAGGGTCCTCCATCCACTGGATTTTCCAGGCCAGCATACTGGAATGGGTTTCCATTTCCTTTTCCAGGGGATCTTCCTGATCCAGGGATCGAACTCAGGTCTCCCACATTGCAGTTGGATTCTTTACCATCTGAGCCACCAGGGAACCCCAATGACAACTATGGGATAATTCTAATTCTATCATCCTCAATGTACTAGAGAACTAGGATTCTTGGTGAAGAAGGAAATATATATGTAATATATGAGATTAAGGTGAAAACCCTATAAACTTAAGTGTAAATTGGAAATGTCAATATGAACTCGTGAGCTATTTTATCTTAAAAGTTGTGTTTGTGTGTGTATGTTTCCCCTGAAAAGATTGAAATGGCCTAGAAATAATAACCAACACAGAAGCAAAGCACCCAGATGTGGTGATGAAACTCCATCTCCCATTAAAATAACCAAGGCTTTGCGGAGAAATGGTTGACTGTATATCTGGGACAAGAAATGTACACGATGAGCTTGGAACATCTTATCAAAGCACCTGAGAGCAAGGAAGCTATCAGAGTACCAGGGTCATGTCAAAGGGTCTCAGAAACCAACCTGAAGGGCATCACAGTGGCCAAAGACAGGACAGTTGGAACTTGGGCAAGAATTGCAATTGACTAAAGCTCAAATATGTTTAAATTCATGAGTTTCTAACTGTGGTTTTTAAAAAATAGATTATCAGTCACCTTCTGAGAATGACAGGGAACCAATTTATTATCTAGGAAATCGGATAAACAAAAAGAATCTAGAATTTAATCTGCCTTTCTCTATATACTCTACCAACAAGTAAATAGCAGATGAGGGGGAACATGTCCTTCTAACATCATTACAGCCAATATATGACAACAGAATGATAAGGTAGAAAGCCACCATTTTCCAAACTCCAAAGAAATAAAGACTCTGGGCATTATGCATCAAAAGCTGGTAACACTGCAAACAGACAAACCACCACATGTTATAAGCCTCCTGATGAGCGAATACAATTCAACCTAAAATCCCACCAAGGCACTGCAGCAAGCTGCCAATTTGGGGCAAAAACAAGACAGGGGAACGTACTGAACTGCACTGGAATATGCAGTTCAGCAAAATCTGGACATGGAGAGTTCACAGGTGGAAATGCCCAGGTTCTTCAACAGGTAAGGAAAGAGATAGAAGGGGAACCTACTGATTAAGAGAGATTTTAAAATACACTTCAGGTTTTTTCTCCTAAATGGGTTATTTCTTGAATTGAGGGGATAGTGACAGGGGTGCTTGCTTTAAAATAATTCCCTAACCTATACACTGTTCTGTATGTAATTTTTATATATTATAAAATTATAATAAATTTTAAAATTTATTATTGTAGAGTTAAAATAAAATAAACCTCTAACCAAAAAAAAAAAAAAACACTCTAGAACTAAATAACCACAGATTTCCCAGTAAACAAAAAGGAGAAGAGAAGTAAAAGTGTGGTAGCTGTCTCTAAAGTCTTTTCAACCTCCCTATATATCTCAGAACCCACACGAAAGCGGTTTCAACCCATGGTATGTAAACAGGATGTCACAGTTAGCTGGAAGAACCCCAGTGCATGCTTGTAGAAACAAAATTGTATTTTATCCTCTGACCATCTTTGGAGGAGGTGACTGGAATGACACTGAAAGAGACCAAGCAAGTCAGAATTATTACTAAAGAGACTCCAAGAGAACATCACAAAAAACTTGCTTATTTTCTATATTTTGTGGCAACTGGTTACTGTTTACACCACTGAAAGCACAGGAAAATGAAAAAGCATGAAGAGTGAACAGAATTGCACTCTGTGCTCTCCTGTACTGGGGACAGGGAACTTCACTCGTTCTTCTGAGAACACAACTGTGAGCTTTAAGAGGCAGGCAGTTCGGGAAGCAAGATACTACGCTGTCCATTTGGGTTCTGGCTGTGTCATGAATCATTAGCAAGACAAACTCCCTTCGTCTCAGAGTCTTCATTTTCTGACATACACATGAAAATGGTTAAACAAGATAAACACTGACACTTATTCCAGCCCTAAAAATCTTGATTGAGAAATATCTGCCCCCAAAAGGTAGTATTTGCCAGAAGAATCCACCAAGATTAAGCAAATCATACCACAATGGAAAAGATCATTAGACATTTTTTTCTTAAAATTTCTTAGAAAATTCCCCCCAAAAAGCTGCAATGGATGCTCAATCTTTTTACACCCCACTGAGGTTCCAGTAGAGTTGAAAATCAGCAAATGAAAACAGAAGAAAACATTTCATTTTGAGTATTTTAAATTCTGGTTTGTGGTTTCACAAATCCATTTGTAAAACTGTGACAGAAATTACTGTGGCTTTTAAAAGTGAGAATAATGAAAACAGGTAAAAAAAAATTCCATTCCTTTCTCTCACCTCCAGTTTATAGTGTTCAAATTTCAAACCCCATCCATCAAAATTCTGAATAACATTCAAGTCACTACATTAAGCGCCTAACAGAAATGAAATAAGAACACAAGAAACGAACACCCCTGAAAGGTGAAACCCAAGAGTCTGAAGGATGGTCCATGTCTTCTAGAGGACAACAAAAATGATCATCATGACCACAGAATTTTCCTTTTTACATCACGTTAGGCTTTTTCAGAACAATTTTCACAGACATCACATGCTGCCTCATGCAAGCTTCATGAAGAACCTGTGAGTTAAAGGATGAATTATTACTTTGCAAATAAGGAAAATGAAGGTTAGAGAAGCAAGCTAAAAAAAATGGAATATAAGAATAAGAGAGGAAATTAACATTAGCCTCTAGAACTTAAAACAAAAGCGGTACGTCGAAATAATCAGAAAAAAAGAATATATGGAGGAGATTGCTACCTGCTGAAGAAGAAAGATGAGACTTTACCTAAAACCTGGACAAAAGCATCTCTCTACTTGGGTGACCTTCACTAGAAGGGTAGGGAGGCCACTAGAGCTTCAGAAGTTGGAACATTTCACTGTAGAAGGAATGAATTTTCAACTACTCGCAAGTCTTGCAAGCAAGTGGATGCTGCAGAAAGTAACTGAACTTGGTGAATCCATCTTCCCTCTCTACTACTGAAAAATTAAAGCACTAGAACACAGAGACAGCCCCAAACCTTCCCTATGGTTACAGAATTTCAAATCCCTATATTCTAAAGGCAGTGGGAGGGGAGAAGTTTGAGTCTGATTTATGATGCACAAGCCCTAATGAAATTCGACTCTCCCAGTTTAAATAAAATGTATTTGGGCATAGACTGCTAACCACCATAACGACAACAAAACCCAACAGCTAAGGGAAGAATATATTTCTGAAATATTATTTAGAAAATAAAACATTTTTTATTGCTCTGACATGGCCTCTCTCCTTTAAGGTTCTCAGCAGATGATCTTACTTCTTATTTCACTGAAAATCAGAAGCAATCAGAAGAGAATTGCTGTTTCCTTCTACCACTGTGTCTATCAAACTACTCGCTCTGTGTTCACCTCTATTAAAATAACCACTTGTCCTCACGGCCATTTAAGCCCCGGACTCCTGCTTGTCTGCTGTGTCCCAGCCCCTCGCGCACACTCTGCTCCCACGTGTGTGCTCAGTCGTCCAGTCACGTCCGACTTTTGTGACCCCATGGACTGTAGCCCCGCCAGGCTCCTTTGCCCATGGAAATTTTCCAGGCAAGAATACCGGAGTGGTCAATTAAAAAATTAAAATTTTTAAAAATAGCACTGTAGTACCAAACTGACCCTTTTTCCTTGATATAGTCAGAAGGATAAGAAGATTGGTAAAGAATCCACTTGCATTGCAGGAAATGCAACTTCAATCCTTGGGACAAAAAGATCCCCTGGAGAAGGAAATGGCAACCCATTCCAGTATTTTTGCCTGGGAAATCCCATGGACAGAGGAGCCTGGTGGGCTGCAGTCCATGGCTGCAGAAGTTAATTTTCTCATTATGTATTTCAGTGCTGTTTAGTGACACGCCCTGGAACCACCAGATATAACCTGGTGTTATGAGCACATGATGTGAGAAACACTGACCCATAGCAACTCCTAAGAGGCGATTATAATAACACTAAGAAGTTAAAATTGATTTAACATATACTATGTGTTAGACACCATACTTTATACCTGTGCTGTCCAAAAAGGTAACCAGTAGCCCCTGTAACTATTGAGTACTACTGAGTACTTGAAGTGTGGCTAGTCTAGTTTGAGGTGTGCTACAAGTATAAAATACATAATGGATTTCAGACTTAGTACACAAAAAGTGTAAAGTATCTCAATTTTTTAAGTTGATAATGTCTTAGTTATATGGGTTAAATAAAATATACAATTAAAATTCAAAAAAAAAAAAAAGAATACTGGAGTGGGTTGCCATGCCCTCCTCCTAGCAATCTTTCCAACCCAGGAATCAAACCCAGGTCTCCCACATTGCAGGCAGATTCGTTACCATCTGAGCCACCAGGGAAGCCCATGAATACTGGAGTGGGTAGCCTATCCCTTCTCCAGGGGATCTTCCCAATCCAGGAATTGAAGTGGGGTCTCCTGCACTGCAAGTGGATTCTTTACCGGCTGTGCTGCAACTTATCCTGCGTGCCGCATCTGGGACCTGCTGCAGCCAAATAAATTGCTTTTATTCTTTAAGTAAAAATACAAAACAAAAACTCTCTTTGACTCTAAACTTTTCCCCACTCAGCTCTAGCTCCATTTCGGCTTCCCTTTATATACCAAACCTCCTTTAAGTTGCCATCTGTACTGTCTTACTCTCTCCTGTTTTAAATTCACTCACATCAGTCCTATATCCATCTCCATCTCTCCACTGCAACTGCTCAGCAAAAACCACCACCAGCTCACTCACTGTTGACAAACTCAGCAGATCAATTCTTAGTGTGCAACTGACTCAATCTCTCAGCAGCACTTACATAGCTGACCACTCTCTCTTCTTGAAACGTATCCTTCACTTGGCTTCTGAGACAAAACACTACTGGTTTCTTCCACCTGGACTGAGGTCCCTCTGCTGGCTCCTAGTCCTTGGTCTTCTCCTCAGTTCAGTTCAGTCGCTCAGTCGCGTCCGACTCTTTGCGATCCCATGAATCGCAGCACGCCAGGCCTCCCTGTCCATCACCAACTCCAGCAGTTTACCCAAACCCATGTCCATCGAGTCAGTGATGCCATCCAACCATCTCATCCTCTGTCGTCCCCTTCTTCTCCTGCCCCCAATCCTTCCCAGCATTAGGGTCTTTTCCAGTGAGTCAACTCTTCGCATGAGGTGGCCAAAGTATTGGAGTTTCAGCTTCAACATCAGTCCTTCCAATGAATACCCAGGACTGATCTCCTTGAGGATGGATTGATTGGATCTCCTTGCAGTCCAAGGGACTCTCAAGAGTCTTCTCCAACACCACACTTCAAAAGCATCAATTCTGCGGCACTCAGCTTTCTTCACCGTCCAACTCTCACATCCATACATGACCACTGGAAAAACAATAGCCTTCACTAGACGGACTTTTGTTGGCAAAGTAATGTCTCTGCTTTTAAATATGCTATCTAGGTTGGCCATAACCTTCCTTCCAAGGAGTAAGCGTCTTTTAATTTCATGGCTGCAATCACCATCAGCAGTGATCTTGGAGCCCCAAAAAATAAAGTCTGACACTGTTTCCACTGTTTCCCCATCTATTTGCCCATGAAGTGATGGGACCAGATGCCATGATCTTAGTTTTCTGAACATTGAGCTTTAAGCCAACTTTTTCACTCTCCTCTTTCACTTTCATTAAGAGGCTCTTTAGTTCTTCCTCACTTTCTGCCATAAGGGTGGTGTCATCTGCGTATCTGAGGTTACTGATATTTCTCCCGGCAATCTTGATTCCAGCTTGTGTTTCTTCCAGCCCAGCGTTTCTCATGATGTACTCTGCATATAAGTTAAATAAGCAGGGTGACAATATACAGTCTTGATGTACTCCTTTTCCTATCTGGAACCAGTCTGATGTTCCACGTCCAGTTCTAACTGTTGCTTCCTGACCTGCATACAGGTTTTTCAAGAGACAGGTCAGATGGTCTGGTACTCCCATCTCTAAGAACTTTCCACAGTTTATTGTGATCCACACAGTCTCCTCCTCTGTCTACCCTAATTCCCTAAGCAAACTTCTTCAGACTCATGGCTTTATATACCAGAATGAGGATTCCCAAATACTTCTCTCAAATCTCAACCTCATCTATATAAACAGCTGTCTAGTAACCATCTCAAATGAAGCATGATCCAGTCAGAATTCCTGATCTCCCTTCTGTGCAACAAGTGGGAAAATCCATCTCTTTTCTATCAAAAAGGGCCAACTGCATATGCTTTGCATCCTGATCAAAAGGAAAGGTCTCTCATCTGTGCTTCCTGAATAATGAACATCATCCTAGGTTTTGTTCTACTCAACACTTTTCTCACTACAAGGCATCAGGTAAGTAATAGCTGCTTCGTACGAGAGTTAAGAATATCACAATTACAGTTCTCTGATTCTTAGACTCTTATATAAGAGTTTCATACTAAAAATATATGGCCCTTGGAAAGTTATTATCCAACTTTTACTTGAAGAATAAGAAACATTCTGAACATTAATTGTTATAACTATAGGTAATGGGGCTTAAATCTGTTGGGTATTGAATCCAAAATTTCTGCCCTAAAACATTTCTTAAAATAATCTCAGATACACCATCATGACTAGGTTTTGACCTCTTACAAATGTGGGGAAAAGAAGTGCAGCCCCATGACTAATAATTGCCTGACTTCCACTCATTCTTCAGGTAACAACTTAGATGTCATTTCCTCCAGAAAAGTCTTTGCTAACCACTGCAACTTTAGGTCTTACGTTTTTCTCGTGTATTCTTCTGTAGTGCCTGGTACATTTCCCTAGAATAGATTGTATCATATTCTATTATCGCAGTCTCTTGGTCTATGTGCATCTCCTATCAGATTCTGAGAAAGCTGGAGTGCTCACTATTGCTTGCCAACTCATATCCCTTCTCCCAGCTCATAGCTTTTTTCTTACTAACAGAGACCTGATTTTGTTTGTTGTCAATCCTTTGAGGCATTGTGCTTGGGAATGTCTCCCCCCCAAAAAAAATCCCAGGTCAGGTTAAAAAAATAGTCTAAATAAGTCAGTCAAGATGTCTCCATTCTCCTTGCTAGTAAGTAACTTTTAGGTCTGACTTTGGGATCCAATTCTAGCCAGAGGCATGCAGTAGGAGTTTTGAGGAATGATTCTTCTCTCTACTAAAACAGAGAATGATGAGGGTAATATCTCTCTTCACTGGCTGTGCACCATAAAGTGCACATAATACTGGAAACTATTGCTACTATAGCAATATTTCCACAAAGAAAGAAGAGCAGCATCAAAAGGACCATGTATCGCAGAAGACACTGCTGCCACGAAAGTAATCAAACCAGAACTATGACCTCCAGGCTTCTTGTTATGGGAGATGATAAAACCCTCATGGTTCAAGCTACTTTTGGTTGAGTCTTTTGCTACTTATAGCCAAAGGTATCCTAGCTGAAATGTCTTGGTTCATCACAATATATTAATGTAGTGGCAAAACCAAACAAATCCCAGTGTCCATATTATTCTACTGTACTACCAGGCTTTCTTCTTAACTGGCTAAGCCAGAATTTGAACCAACTTTTTTTTTTTTTGCCTTAGCACAGGTCTTGCCTCCTTGCTTGCGACAACCAGACACGACAGTGAGAGTCACTACGAGATGCTCCTGCCTAACAACCGACAGAGTCGCCCTCAACGGCGCCGCTTCACCCTTTCATAGGCTGAACAGCAATTGTCTATTTCAACCAACTCTTACAACTACAAATCCAGACCTCTTTTTACTGAATTACAGTTGATCTAGGAAATCTAGGCATCTGCATTTTATTTACAAACTTGCTGCTGCTGCTGCTACTAAGTCGCTTCAGTCGTGTCCGACTCTGTGCGACCCCATAGACGGCAGCCCACCAGGCTCCGCCGTCCCTGGGATTCTCCAGGCAAGAACACTGGAGTGGGTTGCCATTTCCTTCTCCAACGCATGAAAATGAAAAGTGAAAGTGAAGTTGCTCAGTCGTGTCCGACTCTTCGCGACCCCATGGACTGCAGCCCACCAGGCTCCTCCATCCATGGGATTTTCCAGGCGAGAGTATTGGAGTGGGGTGCCATTGCCTTCTACAAACTTACTAGCCTGACATTATTCCAGATGACAGACATCATCAGAAGCTCATTTTGGCAAATGAGGTACAAGAAGTGTTGGGAAAATGTAAGACACTTATACCTACAAAATACTTGCCTTTCTGATGAGTTAATATGTACGTTTCAGAACAGAAAAACTCTTTTCTATAAGTATGATATGCATTAAAGACCGAACACCTATCTATCTCACAACCAGGACTCACTTTTTACCTGTCCCTCCTAGTTCAAATAAACTTAAAGTACATATAATGTTAGTTACACTAAAAACCGCAACTCTAAAGGAAATAGATGTGTCACTAAATTCCCAGGAAAGGAATGGTTTCAACCAAGGAAGTGCACAACATTTTTAGGAAACTAAAAGGGAACTCTTTTACAGATAAAGAAAGGAGGGCTCACAGAGGCTTACTGTTTCACTAGAAAGCAGATAGTTAGGGCCAGAATCAGAACTAGAAATCTGGATTCAAATTCCTAATTCAGTGCTTTCTCCACAATATCATAGTGCTTCCAAGTTGTGCATTAAATATTTACTGATAATTCTTGGCCAAACAAAAATAACCCATTACTGTATGTTCAAGTATATCAAAAACCTTTTAGTAAGTTAAGGTGACAGATGCACGTTGCCTTGTATATTGACTTTTTACTTTTTTAAGTAAGCTTCACCATGTCCTATTTATCTTTGCCACTTTTCAAGTCAACAAGATTTAGTTTTATTTAAATAATTTAAACACACCAATTGTTATCAGTGCAAATACACTTAAAGGGGAGTGATGGTTCTGCCTTTCACACATATACTTTCTACTTTATAAAAACACTGCAGCATGTAATATTTATTAGACTTTCACAAGACAGACCAAAATTGTCACATTTTTTTAAACACTGTAATTTCCCTAATGAAGCAATTATCATGATAACGTTGACTTCACTCAGCATCCCCTTGGTTATGAACCGAATTCCTTTGGGAAGTACTAACCTGGGACTCAGGATATCAACAGTCTTTAGAAATTTATTTTAAAAGGTTAATTTATATGAGATCTTAGTGTTGTACCCCATTCCAATATCTATTTCACTAGAGATGATGAGTCCAAGTCAATTGCTATACTTCCGTCTTCTCTGCCAGTGCTCAGGAAGGAGCAGTCTGACGTCAGTTTGGACCAATGACACATGTAGAAAGTCTTGCTTAAGTCTTCAAAGAAGGAAAGCCAGTCTCTTCCCCACTTTTAGTAAAATAGGGACTCAGCTGTTGCTCCTGTCCTTATAACCACAAAAAGAACCAGATTTAAGGATGACGGTAAGAATGTAAAAGGAAGAAGAAAAAGAATAAATGAACCTGGATCTCTTATGACCACAGTTAAGTTCAATCAACCCACCCTGAAGCTTCCCAAGTCTTCCTGTTGTGAGAATAATCCGCCTCCTTATTGCTTAAGTGAGATTCAGCTGAGATTTCTATTACTTGCACCAAAAAGGATCTTAACTGATGAAATAGTAAAATCAAGTCTAGGGACAAAAAGCACTAGAAAGGGAAGAGGCTGTAAGCCTGTATTATTACAACAAGAATCACTACAAAGAACTTCCCTCCTCAAGAGATGGTTCAAATACCAGCCAAGACTCAGGTTTTCTCTAGAGCAAGGCAACTCCAAGACTCTCCCTAATTAATATCTTGACTTAATAAGCTATCAGGAAACTAAAGCATTTCTATTCATTTTTTCACTTAGTTATTAGCCACCAAGCACACTTCTAGGCTCTGGGAATACAGCTAGAAACAAGGCAGAATGCCTGCCCCGGAAGTTCCCACTGCAAAGAGGGAAAGATCATTAAAAGTAAATAAAAATCATCCTCATGGATTTAGTTCTACTGTATAAAAATCAGGAAGCACTGAGCAAGTTCTATCATGATTGGTATCTGAAAATTATGAACCATTACGGTAGAAATAAACAAGAAGACTGCATGAAGTCTCACTAACATGAAGAAAAAGTCAGAGAAACACGACCTGAGAACAGTAAGAAAAAAAACTGAAATAAAGAGAAAAAAACAGTCAGGTCAGAGTTGTCGAAAAAAAGGGAAAAGATGGAGAAAGATCAAGACTATGAAATCATCAAGACACAGACACAACGAATAAATAAATGGGAATTTAACATCTATTTCAATTCTTTTTCACATTAGAAACAAAGAGACTAGGACAAATGGCATGTCAGACCAATTAACAAGGTCTAGAACCCCAGATCTTCTAACATCTCTCTTTAAAAATTTTTTTAAAAACCTATCTCAGACCAGAAGAAAACACTGAAGTTCCCAGCCCACATCACAGACTACCTCTAAACCACAACTGACTGTTCAAAACCCACCACACTGTAACCCACATTCCAGGGTTCAAAATCCACCTCATGAGATGGCCACATGAGCAAGAGACATCATTTGATTATCTCAATAGAAAAAGAGAGAAGTTCCTGCACCCTTTTCTATGTCTTATATGTAAAAAATAAAGACTAATAGAGAAAATTTAAATCAAAGACAATTTCTAAAGTGATAAGCACAAACTCAAAGCTCTGCATAAAAATTATCCAGAATTTCAGTGCTCCCACACTATGAATGTCTCTGACTGGGTACTATCAGAGAACTAAACTGAATAACTTGGTGTCCTAATTTTGTCAGAAGAAATTTAAAGAATCCTTAAGTATCCAATGAATTGTTTAACAACTTCAAGTAACAAGGTAAAGTAAGTTACCAGGCTAAGTCATAAGCACTTGACTAAATGGCTCACTCTTTTAATATGTATTTTAAATTATTTTAGACAGAACCATAGGCAATTGCAATTTTCAAGTGCTATCCCTACCTTTATAGTATACTACATAATGAAATGGTTTCAGAGTTCAAATCATAAACCAATGGGAACTATCACTATGGGGCAGCCTGAGACTGGGCCCAAATATCGGGAAAATATTTAGAGGATTTTTAACCCAAAGTTGCTTATAAATGTACATTTTTAAAGACAAATATCTTTAAATAGCAGGAAGCTTTAAATATTAAGCTTTAATATTTTTTTTATATTTTAAAAATATAAACATTTATTCAAATTGCAAATACTGAATGTCTACTTTGTATGTGGTACCATACCAGCCACAATTAATGCAATTTAAATAAAGAAATCATCCTTAAATGCATATGGAATACTTGGTTATTCCTGATCACAGGGGATGATAAAAATGCCCATGTTTTATACATACAGTACTCATATGTCTTTATCTATGCCTCTAATCCCAGTATAACTTTTAGTGGCTCTCTGTCACTCTCAGAGGGTCCCAGGTTGGTCACTGAATTACAGGCTTACTCTACCACAGCGGGTAAGCAGACAGGTGCTATATGGTAGCTAGTTACCATAATGCCAGATACTACTACTAGATTTTTGTTACTATGTCATAAATAGGAATAACCCAACCTCAGATAAAATGTAAGGACTCAGATGTTATATCAACAAGATAAAAGCATTCTGTGATTGCTGAATAACAACTTTAAAAGGGATTTGTTTTCTTAATTCAAACACCCAGTAGTCAAATATTCCATCGTTCAGTGCTACCAGATTAATGGTTCGCAACTATACCCGGCAGATCTCCACAGCCACGTGACCGACGAAAGAACCAAAACACTGGGGCCACTTGCCAGACTGCCACAAGAACAAAGGCCTAGCAGGTGGCCATCCACTGCTCCAAATTAAATCATGCTGCTCAGAACATTATCTCCAGCATTGTATGATGATGTTTTTGTGTCATGTTACTCCTCATATCCAATTTTCAAAATTAAGACAAAATTGGTTTTAATGATGGGCAAACCACAATAGGAGATAACAATGATCTAAATAACATTGTTCAAGACTCAGTGAAAAGGGCCCCTTCCAAGTTGCAGAAGTAATCACCAAACCCTACCCGCCCCTCACCCCAATATTTGTTCAATGAAGCAGTGCTGTATCTGGAACAAATCCCGAGGCCTAGTTAAACACCAGGTGGTACACCAGGGTAAAAAAAATGTTTTCTTTTTAAGTAACAGATGGCTCAAACTTTTCATCTTTATGACAGGCAGCAAAGGACTTAGGCAAGTGAAACTGTCTTCCGAGTACTTTGTACAAGTTATACAATTACTCATGTGACTCATCCCTTCACATCATAAAGAGAGCAGCAGGTGAGAGACAGATGCTGTGCTCCTGGATTATTTATTACTCTGTATAACAAACGTACAAATGATACACATAAACACAGGTACACAGTTATGTACTTAAACAGGCTTCTGTACTTCAATATGGTTATATATTTGATGGTATTCTGCTTCTTCTGTTATAAAATTAGGGGGCTCAGTTAAATGAACACACCTGTTTCAGTAAATAAAGGTAAGATGTTACAAATCTGAAATAAAGTCAAGAGCAAGGAGAAACGTGTGGCCAGCTTCCTTGAATTTGACTTGCAGGTATTTTTAATAGAAATTTAAGAGCGGAAAGTAGGCAAAGGCTGGATGGGTCAGCCTATAGGCATCTGATCACTACTTTAAATTTGCCAAAAAGGACCAGGAAAGCCTAATGTAAAGTACAAGGAGTTAGGCTGAGTGATTTTTTCATCTTTTCTCCCTAGCTATTTTCCCCCACCACACAATTCACCCTCCGGCCAATGCCCAACCACAAACAACCCTGCACCCCTGTATCAGGCAAAGTTAGTGAAAGGGGTGGGTATACCCTCATTAGAGTCAAGTTAAGTCAATGGAATCTTCACAGGAAGCACCTTGGGCCATTAAGTAGAAAGAAGGCAAGGTACTCGGCATTCACCACCTCCTACTGTGGGACAAGGTAAGCACACGGTGGGGTCAGGGGCTTCCCTGCCCATCACTCAGCTTTCTTGTGGCTGAGAATCAAGGGATGATGACCCATGGGTAAGAACTGCTGACCCGGGGAAGAGCTAGTGACAGGTTAACTGTTTGGTGACATCAATAACAGCCTCATCTATAGACCCAATACATGAAGCAATCCTATGAACACAGACTTCCTTACCCATCACAGGGGACAAAGCGACACAGGCAGCAGACAAGTAACTCTAAACAGACTCGAGGAGAAGTGTGCTGCTGAAATATGTGCACCAGGAAAAGAAAAGCTACAGGTTTTTACTGGAAATTAGATCTGCTCAAAACTGCACCAGAGTTGTCTCTAAAATCCATTTGAATAGATTCCTGATACATTTTGAGCTTGGCTGAAAATCAAATACCATATATATTATTACTCCTGAGTAAAAACGAATCCTGAATTCTGCCAAGTTTTTGCAAAAGAACTTTTTTTAAACACAATCTGTTTACATGTAGAACCCTTCTTGGTGAAATACTTCTCTGAATGGTACAGGTTTAGTCTTACCTTTGTATGGCATTTCAATAATCACCACTGAGTTTCAAAAACCTGCACTGCTTTAAATATGGTAGCTTTATAATAGTTGATTATGTTCTTTATAAATATTTTGTGAATAAACTGAAGTAATATTATGCCTGAAACAAAATTTCATTTATTAATACCTGTGTCAAAATTGAAAATCACCAAAAAAAAAAAAAAAATGTGCTCAGTGATATTACAATAAATTAAAACTCCATAAATATTTTCTTTGGTAACATGAAAAAAAGCAATTATTTTTAAATATCTGCTTTTACTAAAGCATATTACACAAGCCCTGAGTTAATTAGTTCACACCTGAGGTCGGCTACCTAGCATGCCTGTCAATTACAAACACTATGATCTGCGTTTCTACAATTTCTCCAACTTGACCATTTTGCACAACACTTCCAGGAAAAATTAACACTTGGAATAAAGCTGACTTTTAAAGTTACAACTATTAATTATCATTCTATTTCTGGTCTCCCCTTAACCCTACTACAATGAAAAATTATTGCAGGCTGTGCACATTTTAATTGAATGTGAATTGTTACTCTCATTTTAGTAAGGCTTTCTGACCCATTTATTCCAAACCTCATATTCTTTGTTGCAGTTAACCGGATGGCCACACTGTAATGGGTATTGGCACACCATAAATTCAACAATTTATACAGACCTCAGGGCATGGACTATACCACGTAGAATTCCACTTTGAAAGAGTCAATTGCCAAGAGAGTCACAGAAGTGAGATTTAATTTCAGGAACAATGAGCAAATTGACTCTATTATTTCCTGGTCTGGTCTAGGGACATCTTCCACAGATCCTTATTTTCTTGTTTTATACCACTGTCACTTCATATAGAATTTAGCTTGGCCCCATGTGACTTTACTCCTGATATACAAGCAGAGCCATTCATTAAGCAGAAAATAAACTCATCTCCTACCCTTCTTCCGCTGTCTCCTTCTCCACCACCACAATGGTCTGTCCTGGCTGTTCCTTGAACAACCTAGCACGTTCCTATCCCAGCACTTTCTCACTGCTATTCCATTTGCTGGGAATATTCTTTCCTCAAATATCCCCACTGCTAGCACCATATTCATTCAGGTCTCAGCTCAAATGTCACCTGATCAGAGAAATCTTAATCTTTCTCAACCATTCTATCTAAACTAGAATCCCCAGTCTCTCCCAAGACTTTGCTTTCATTTTCTTCATAACATTTGTCACCAGAATTACCCATTACCTCTCTTCTCCAACTACAATGTAAACTATATGAAAGACACATAAAAGACTGCATAAAAGATCTGCTTTAATCACTACTATGTCCTCAGGACTTAAGAGTATTTGGTATACCTCAATAAATAACTTATCAATGCATATTTCTCTCTGAGCCCATGTAAGCTAAGTGTTTTTTTATTCAATGAAGCCCCAGTGCCTAGAACAGTGCTTAATTCATGAGACACTTTGAACATCATGCTGACTGAACCTAACAATACAGGCCTGTTATTTTCAAATGTTCTCAAAATAAACAATAAACAATTAACAATAAAGATCTTTAATTCATGTTTAAATTGATCATAAATTAAAGTTCACTATTTGAACTTTAATTTCCTAACAACTTCCCTAATAATTGAAACTTTTAGCAGTTTTCAAAGTTTAAGTTAATACCACAATGAACCATATGTGTACATTTAAGCATTAAATGTATTCCTGAAAATATATTACATGTAAAACTGGTTACATAATGTCATGCTTACATACTTACTGCCATTATATTCTTCCCTCCAAAAGAGTTGTAGCCCAAAACATAAGTTTTATTTCACCAATTTTTACTAATATGATTTTACTAACTATATTACTCCATGTTTTGCTGTTAATTATTATTATAATCTTCCCCAGCAATAACAACATGGTGCATGGAGGGGGAAACAACAAACCTGGCAATTTTAAAATGGGGAACTGCCTAATGGAACCTGAAGGTAATAAAACCCCATTCTGTTAAAAATCTGCATTATTTTCTAACAAAAACAAAAAAAGTACAACTCAGGTATTCCCAAGTATAATTAAAATTGTTTTCTTCTTTAAAAGAGTCAGCTATGCTCCTAAGACTGAAAATCAAGATGTTTTATAAACAGACAATATAAAAAGTATTTTTTAAGAAAAAAGGCCAGACCACCCTCCTCCTTGGGTGTTGAGTGATTTATTTCAGTCAACATGTAAATCAATTTAAAAACTCATCTATAAAAATTCCATCTGATTCTGAAGTCACACAAAAGGTGGCTCAATGGACAGTTTCCTTTCTCAATATTCTGTATATGTTTCTCCCTTTGCAGCTGGTATCTAGTCTCAATCACTGAAGTCTTGTAGCAGAAGGTGAATTTTGTGCTATAAAACAAATCTGAGCTTGCCATGAAATCTAGGCTACTTAACTCAGGTCAGACCTGTCACAGGTCAGGCCTGCCAGCTGCTCTGCAACTCCTGTTCCAGTTTCTGCCCAGGCCTGTAATTATTTACAGTTTTGCACCTGTCAAAATCTTGAAACAATGACTTCCCTTGTTTCTCAGGATTTACAGACAGTTAAATGTACTGAGTTTCAAACCTGAACACTTAAGGCACACACGTGAAAAGGTGGTCATTATCATTCACGTTTTTAAAATTTTATTTAAACAGAATTAAAATAGAAATGAGGGGGAAAACATAAACTCAGGTTTGATGGTTTATAAATAAAACATTAAAAGTAGGTATTCTCCATCTTCATGAATAAGGAAATTACCCACAAATTGTTTTTTAAAAAATGCTTAGCCCAAGGCCAGATCTCCAAAATCAGAATGTAGAAAGAGAGAAAGTGGATATATCTTTACCATGTGGCCTAGAAAACATGGTTTTTAAAATATTGAGTACAAATAATATAATAAACCATAACCATCATATTAAAAGTTTGATCACTCTTAACTACTGTTGAGTATACAGTTGGGGGCAGGGGTTATTTGCTTAATCAGTAGGCAGGTAAAATAAAAATACTAAGTAAGTCAAAAGAAGGAAAGGTAAATAGTAACTGAAAGTGGTTCTTTCAACTAATCTCACCACTCATGAAGACACAGAAATCAATGTCCTCAGTACAGCTGATTTTGCAACTGAGGGCTGGAGCGCTCTGGCTGGCAAAGCTTTTATTCCTTCTCCTAAGTTATGCAACTCTATCCAGAAGGTGTCTACTCCTTTAAGAAATCAGCACCACTGGGTAAACAGAGTGCATCTGGTGCACACATGTCCACGTACAGGTAAACACATGATTTCAGTAATTACTTCCAACACCATCTGTCAGGCAGGTAGTTCAAAAGCTACTCAACAGGAAAGGCGGTTTGAAGTAATTTTTAAGTAAGTGCACTTCTCGTCGGCCTAAATGAAAGTAAAGATCAAAATACAAACCTGGAAGCCTGTCTGCTCCATCCTGAATTTATCCAGGGCAGAAGCAGGCAGGTTCATTCTTGCCGCTAAAAAAGATGACAACCCAACACTGGTTGGGAAATATACGAATCTGATTAATTATCCTCAAAAGAAATTTTCTTCTGATTAAAAATGGCAGTAATTTATTCATCACTAATCAATAACTAACAGGACTAGTCTCTGCAACAGATTAAAGTGTGTCACCCGTCTGCAAAACCATCTCACCATTAATTAAGGGGTAAACTACTCTGGTGTCAAATGCTTTGAAATGTTTCTCAATGTCATTAACTCGGCCTGAAAAATATCAACCCTAATGCAGAAGAACATAGGGAAAGCAAAACACAGAGCCCCAAAAGAAAAAAAAAAATCCCATTAAGAATGCTTCTTACTTCAAAAACTTGATTATTTGAGAGACTTTTTAAAGATCATTGCAATACTGCCTTGATGTGTATCATCTATTATACCACTGGCCTTTTCATTGCTCTGATTTGTACCACTTAAGCATTTAAATCAAGTAAATACTACCAACTCTCCAACATACAGCACAATGCATGACAGGAGTATCAAGGACTGAAGTCCCCCAGATAAGTTTACGTTTTTCTTTAAGAGCCAGAGTCCTTGCCTTATCCTTATCACAATTTTTAGCATGGCAAAACTGATTTAAAATTTCACCTTCTTGCTCTCTCCATCTCTCCACTGTGAGACTGAAATATTAAAAATTTGTTTGGTATGTACTCCTGATAAGTGGCACTTCATCTCTGTGATCTTCCTCCCTCAAACCATTACCCTATTCTAAATATGAGGAAAAACAGACAAATGCAAACTGAAGGACATTCTACAGAACAGCTGACAATTCTTCAAGACAGTATTCCTCAAAACTGTCAAAAACAAGGATGGATAGTCTGGGGAACTGTCACTGACTAGAGACTAAGAAGACATGACCATCAAATGCAATCCTGGATGAAATTCTGGAACAGAGAAAAGGAAACTGATGAAATCTGAATAAATTATGGTGTTTACTTAATAGTAATGTCCCAAGGTGAATTTCTCAGTTGTAACAAAAGCACTGCAGTGATGTAAGGGGTCAACAGTGAGGAACGGGTAAAAACAATACTTCACAGCAATACTGGGTGAAGGGTACACAGGAACTCTACATTATCTCCACAACTTTCGTGTAAATCTAAAATTCTTCCAAATTTAAAATGCCATCTGACGTTTTATTCAGCAGGCATTTTGACTGTCCATTATTCATTCAATCAAAACTCATTCAGCAGCCACTGTATTACAGCCACACACAAGGAAACGTCCTGGAGAGCACACATGAGACAGGGACCACGTGAACACACGTTGGAGTCCTTCAAATGTGGGACTGAGATCAACCCCGATAGGAAATGATTACAAGCAGGCAGATAGGAAACAAGGGCCTCATCAAGAGAAAGCACACAATTATCTGTTGTTACAATGTCTGTCAGCTAATTTAAATACTTGAGCATAAAGAAGGAAGTTTCTGTAGTTCAAACCTGGAGTCTAGGGACATTCAGTGTACTCTAACCAGAATTCTAATTCCAGACACAATGAATATAGATATTTCTATTATCAATATCTCAAGTAACAACTTAGTGTTTGCTAATTGGTACATTAAATGTCAGAAATGAGGGTTTTTGTTTTTTGTAAAAACAGTAGCTTGTTGATGTGCAGGATTCCTGCCAGGAATGGGTTTCATTTACGGGATGCAAGACACGTGAACTGACCGAACAATTTAGGGGTAAGACACGCTCTGAGCCAACAGGGCAGACGAGTTAGTGAGATCCGTAGCTCTTACTCTTAGAAATAGCTCCCAAAATTTCATCTCCAGAAGGTCCTGTGTCCAGTTTTGGATGCAGGAGGATTCTCTGTCGATGCTGAATATAAAGGTAACTAAATCCTACTTCTAAAATGTCACTGTATCTGCCTGGATGAAACTTCCAGACAAAGTGCCAGTTGAGGCACCAAAGAGAACAGAGATCTAAACCTTCAGTCAAGCTTATATAACAAACTGCATTAACTGTTTTGAGCCTGTTTCACTAATGACTGATTAATACATATACTGTGTATTAATGTGGTGTGAGACTAGTAGAGAAGAAGCCCCCCTGCCTCAAACTTATTTGACAAAAACTAAGTGTCGTGAAGGACAAACCCAACTTACGTCAATTCACTACAGTCTCTAGAGAAAGACTTGGCATCTGTGTATGTTCTAACTTCACCCCATGGATGGCTGTCCAGAAATCCAACTGAAATTGTATGAAAACTTCTCATGTGTTTGTGAATGTGCTTCTTTTCGATAGGGAAAGAATGTCCTTAGCTTTTACCAGATTATTAAAATGATTTGTGACTCAAAAAATCATGTAAGTCAACCAACAACTACTGTTTTTTCCCATTAAAACCAGTCTTCTCTTAAATTACGCAATTTACATTTTCCCCAAAATAAGTGGGCCTTCTCGTTTGATCTACATGATTAGCCCATCCCTTCCAAAAACAGGTAAAATCTTAACTATTAGGAAATACAATTCACTTGACATCCCAAACATCTCACCCTAAGCAGAAGTCAAAACTTTCAAGAAGTCATTATTTTTCAATCAATGATGCATTTTGGATTTCAAACCATTTTATCCAAAGATGTGAATGATCTGCACAGCTCAGTGGGGTTTAGTTTGACTTGTTTTTTGTTGTTGTTGTTGTTCATTTTAAACAAAATCAGTTTACTTCAGCTATGTTTTACACTAATTGCACCTCTCTCATCTTTTTCATCCTGAATGAACTGATACAGAAAAATAACTTTCTATGTAGTCACCAGAAATGTTGCTAAACATCAAATCATCACCTAAGCAGTCAAGTGATAAAGCAACATGAGATTTTTTTTTCAATCCTCATGAGCAAATGTGGGAAAATGCTAAAATTTATTACAAATGAACACTATGAAAAGTGAGTGCCAAGTACCAACATCACACAAATATCCTTCAGCATGTACTATTTTGGGTCAAATCCTACCTGGGGAAAGCTAGAAGCAAAATGAGCAGCGGACGCGGTCATGGACTTACTTTCATAAAGTTAATGAAAGGATAAAACAGCATGGACTCAAATGCTATATAACCAACAGCTGTGATACTTCTTCCATCATAGTATATTTCAATTTCATACATTCTATATTATAAATAGCTTCAGAGATATTTGGTTAAAATATACTTTTGTCAAAATACTTTAAAAAATTATAAAAAATAAAAACAAATTTCTCTAATCCAAGCATGAAATGAGAGCTAGAGATAAAAAGGAGTTCCAAATTTAAATGTCCATATGCTAGTGTTAGAGAGAAAACAGCTAGCCAAAGGAAAATGTCCTTGTTGAATTGCTAGGCGAAATTCTAATTTTTGTTTTCTAAGAATGGACTTTATTTCATTCACTAATTTGAGATGCCTTTAGCTACCCAATTTCTTAAAGAAGTCACAGTTTAACCTTAAAAATCTTTGGAGACTAAGTAAAGCCTGAGTAACTTGCAATTTTTTCTGTTTTGTGGAACTACATCACTGTCACTGAGGGCTATAAAAAACACGGGGAAGAACTCTCACTTTTAGATAACTTCTCAGGATTAGTTTTTATTAAAAGGAAGAAGGCCCATCATCTCTAGGGTCTCCCTGCATGTTTTCCTCTCTTGCTCCTAGCTGGCCAGTCACTGCAGAATGCAGAATGCCACAGGCTAAGAGAAGATGAAATGTAAACTTAACTGGTGATTTAAGCCATGCATTCAAGAAACATGGCAGTGATCTTTTCAGATCTATGTTTTACATTTCAGTGACTCCACTTATATGAGGTACCTGGAACAAATTCATCAAGACAGAGAGTAGAATGGGGTTTATCAGGGACTGGGGGGGAAGGAAGAAAGAAGTTATTGTTTAATGGGTAGAGTTTCAATTTGGGAAGATGAAAAAGTTCTGGAGTGGACTGGTGAGCATCACATAGCAACCAATGTACTTAGTGCCACCTGAACTGTATATTTAAAGGTTTAAAATGATAAATTCTATGTTATGTACATTTTATCATGATAAAAAATAAAATCAGTGAAACCCAGACTGGCTACACACAGCATCTTGTAGAATGAGTGGGCAATCAAGGGTATGCCTGCATGGCCAGAGAATACATGAACAAAAGAATGATGGAAGAAGCAGGAACAGGTATCAGGAAGCCAGGTGGCAACTGAATTAGCAGATACGAAGACCCTAAGCTCCCTCATGGTATAGAAATACCACTTCCTCCAAGGATAACCTGACATCTGGGCTCGGCTCTAAAAGAGAAAACTGTGTGTGTTTATGAACATCTGGATAGACCTATAACCTGAACAGCCCTAGGGGATGAGTTTTACAACAAAAGCCCTCCATCCAAGAGATAAAGGGTTATTGGATGGTGGGCCAAATGTCCTAGATACCCTTTTAGAAACAATTCTGGACAAACCTATCAGGATCAAATTTCATCTAGAAGTATGAGAACATCGAGTTCTGAAAGTGCTAAACAACTCAATTTTTCCCAGGAAGACAAAATCCTAAAAAACAGTCTTGTATCTACTTCTTTCAAATTTACAAGCTGGGAGGGAGGCAGCTATGCATTATACAGGGACTTAAAACATTTTCTATTCTTCTCTAGAGGTGAAATAGAGTGACAAAGGTCTTCAGTATGCTTTTTATGTATTTCAGTACATGAGTGATGACATGCTTCATTACCTTCTTGGGCTGTTCAGGAAAAGACAGAAAGGGCTTCTTTAGCCCTGGCATCAGTGTAGCTGTGGTTCCTGTTACCTCTGTTGAGTGGATGCCTCATAACAAATTAACATGGAAAATATGGAGAAGATGGAGGCAGAGAGCACTCCGCACAACTCAAAGAATGACATCCTGATGCACAGGTACAGATGTCCTTTCTTCTCCTTCTATGGAAGGAAAGCGGTTCCTCCTGTATCAAGAGCAAAAACTGACTCCTACGAATTTAGCTTGTAGGTTCTGAACTCCAAGTTTATTAAATCAAAATTTTTCTAAGTCAAGTAACCTCAAGTTCAAGTATAACTAGGTCTTACGAAAAGCTTTTACTATTAGACTTCAATCATCCACATTAAATGGATGAGACATGACAAGAGAAGGCCAAAGTATTTCTGTGGTCTTGACCTTTTGGGAAGCCATGGGCAAGAAAGTAAAGCTGCTGTTGTGTGTAGTACTAGGTGTACATTAATATGAAGTCTATCAAATTAAAAACAAAAAAACAAGAACAGAATATTCGTCCCTGGAAGAAACACATCTATATGGAAAGATAATTTGGTCATCTATCCTGTTCTTCACTCCTGGGTTTCTGGCAAACAAGAAAATGACTGCTCTTCTTCCTCTGATTAAAAAAAAAAAAAGTTCTAATAGCTGATAATTCTGCAAGTTTTAGTTTCAAAGGAATTTCAGTGATGTGCAGGTAACAAGAATTATCTGATCTCAATTGGGTAAATTATCACAAATGGTTAGTATTTCTGACTAACAATGAAAGCCAGTAAGTATTTGCACATTTAAAACATACATCAGAGGAAACCAGAATTGAAAGAGACGCGTGTACCCCAATGTCCGTCGCAGCACTGTTTACAATAGCCAGGACATGGAAGCAACCTATATGTCCATCAGCAGACAAATGGATAAGGAAGCTGTGGTACATATACACAATGGAATATTACTCAGCCATTAAAAAAAAATACATTTGAATCGGTTCTATTGAGATGGATGAAACTGGAGCCCATTATACAGAGTGAAGTAAGCCAGAAAGAAAAACACCAATACAGTATACTAATGCATATATATGGAATTTGAAAGATGGTAACGATAACCCTATATGCGAGACAGAATAAGAGACACAGATGCATAGAACAGTCTTATGGACTCTGAGGGAGAAGGTGAGGGTGGGACGTTCTGGGAGAATAGCATTGAAACATGTATATTATCGTATGTGAAACAGAACACCATTCCAGGTTCAATGCATGAGACAAATGCTCAGGGCTGGGGCAATAGGATGACCCAGAGGGATGGGATAGGGAGGGAGGTGGAAGGGGGGTTCAGGATGGGGAACACATGTAAACCCATGGCTGATTCATGTCAATGTATGGCAAAAACCACTACAATATTGTAAAGTAATTAGCCCCCAACTAAAATAAATAAATTTATTTAAAAAAAAAAAAATTAAAATAAAGCATACATCAAGGAAATGAGAATGTAGGAAGAAAAGTGAGTCTCCCTTAGAACTGGAAGGGCCACCCCCCTCAAAAGAGCAGCTGAGATCTGATCCCTTCCAAGTTCTGGCTCTTTCTTAATTTCTTGCCATTATTGGCAGCTCCTATTTTCTCTAAACTGTGACCCCTCAAAATATGGGTTTTCCAAATTTATCCAAGTGGTTTGGTTATTCTTTCTCATGTTTGGGGCTGCTGAAAAACAACAACTAAAACTAAAAAATGAAGCCCTAATAAATTATTTATTCTAAGGGGGAAAAAAATGCAAAAATGAGAATTACTGTAAATTTTCACAGCTGATATTCCCCATCAATAAGCTTTCTACAATGGTTTCACTGTAGGTTTCATGATTTTCAAACCACAAGAATAATAAAATATCAGAGTTTCCAAAAATAACTAACCCCTCAGTGACCCATACAGAAATTCTGTGCAATACACCAAATTAAAAGGCCAGAATGGTTTCAACATCATAAACAAACACTTAAAAGAAGTAAAGATGAAGAAAACCAGAGACAAATTACCGTCATTACACCTATTTATTAGCTGTAGACAGAATTCACAAGAGCTCATGATGGTTGGGGCTCCAAACAGAAAGCTGCCTAAAACAGTTATAAAACTCCAGGTGAACTCTGAGGTTAAATAACAAACCGAGAATACATCCACACTAGCCATCTCTAAAGTCTTTCCTCTTTTTGACATTTTTAAATTCAGAATGTAATCCTGGCAAAGAAACAGTGAGAACTGTCCTCGACCTCATGGCCTTCGTATGTACTCTATTAAGCCTGATTTACTCTGAGGGGAAAAAAAAAGGCAGAACGAGAAACTCTTATTAGGCAGACAGTAATCTTATGTAAATGTCCCAATGATAGGGATAGAGTAGGATAATGAAATAGTTACTTTAAAAGTCCCACTAAGGGATTAAAGACAGAAAGGAAATTTTAAGGGAGCTT
Source organism: Giraffa tippelskirchi (assembly GCF_054371585.1). Taxonomy (NCBI): domain Eukaryota; kingdom Metazoa; phylum Chordata; class Mammalia; order Artiodactyla; family Giraffidae; genus Giraffa; species Giraffa tippelskirchi. The sequence goes on from NC_137282.1 coordinate 150,282,566, forward strand.
GGGAGACCATCCTAAGCTAATGACCACTCAAGAAAAGAATCCAGTAACCCGGCAACAATCTACACCACCTTGAAAGAAGAGCAGGAGCATGGGAGCTCGTGGCACACCCAAGCCACAAGTCCAGAGAGCTGAAACACAAGACAGTAGATTTGGGGTCTGGATCTTGTTACATGATGACAGGCAATTAACAGTCCTTGAAGAGTTGCGTTTCTGCTTTTGCCCAAGACAGGAATATAGGTGAAGGGGGGAAAAACTAGGTGAAAGGGGGAAAAAAACTAGGTGAAAGGGGACATTATACCGAAACCTGAGATGAATTACTGTATTTCAGTGTATGCTACCACTCTTTTGCTGATATACATATGACTAAAGCAGCACCATGATAGTTCCAGTTTGGCATGGTCATGTACACACTGCTATATTTAAACTGGATAACCAACAAGGACTTATTGTATAGCACAGGAAACTCTGCTCAATGTTATGTGGCAGCCGGGATGGGACGGAAGGTTAGGGGAGAATGGGTACATGTATATGTATGGCTGAGTCCCTTCATTGTTCACTTGAAATCATCACAACATCGTTAACTGGCTATATTTCAATATAAAATAAAAAGCTTTAAAGAAATAAAGAATAAAAAAAAAGACAGTAAGTTTGAGTCCCACTGTCAGGGATCATCAGGGATCATGGATTCAAGTACCATCCAAGAAGGACTGCGGTTTCACCAATGTCCTAGTATTAATATGCAAAATTACCAGACCTATATAACAAATCCCATAAGACAAAGTCCTACAAAATTTAAAAGTTGCATGCTGTGAAAACAAAGTCAAAACTAAAAGGCTTCTAAGCATACCACTCCAATTTATATATGTTTATTTGTAAATTATATACTTCTTCAGGTGGCACTAATGATAAAGAACCTGCATGCCAATGCAGGAGACATAAGAGAAATGGGTTTGACTCCTGGTCGGGAAGATTCCCTGGAGGAGGGCATGGCTACCCACTCCAGTATTCTTGCTTGGAGAATCCCATGGACAGAGGAGCCTGGCGAGCTACAGTCCATGGGGTCACAAAGAGTCAGACACGACTGAAGTGACTTAGCATGCACACACACAACTCACTGTGCAAACTGTGTAATTCATAAAAATGTACAGAAACAGAAAATTTAAAGAATGAGATAAAAATGAAGCTTTTACTACTTTCTTCCCACCCGACTCCCAATGCATTGTTTTATCTACCCCATGGGTATGTGTACTCTATTTTGGAAATACCTACAAGAAAAGACAGAAAGCAGACTGAGGCACGTAATGAGCTGCCTTTACACTGCCTTGGAGTCCATTCAAATTATGAGAGCACCGATGACTGAGTATCTTCTCCAACTCAAGATGCTTGCTTTCTGCCCTTTCTGAAACCTTTAGTATCACCTCCATCAGAAGATACAGGGCAAGAGACAAACAAGGAGGCAAAACAGCATGTGCAGAGGCCACTGCTTAAGAGCACTAATGAGGAAGTCTAATAAAACTCAGATTAGATTAAGTGTGCATGTTTGCCCTGCCACTGCTGACTTTCACCTAAGCCTGGTACGCTTGCTGCCCTTGCTTCAGACCATCATGCAGGGCAAGCAGTGTGATCAATCACCTCCAGCACCACCCAGCAGAAGGCAGGCTGGCCCCACCACACCATCTGCACATGCACCTGCTCTCAGCAGCACTGGCTGCTCGGGGTCTGCTGGCCCAGAGATGCCCTGGCCCGGAGGGGCATCACTGTGAACTCATATTTTCCACAGAAACAAGTCCAAGGACGAAGGAAGAAAGCTGGAGAGAGCGAAAGACAAGAGACAGGATAATGAATGGCAGCTTACAAATTAGAGCTACAAAACCTCTTGGGAGCTAGGTCATACAGCATTTTACCCACCCACAGTCCCTAAAGATTTTTTTAAGCAGTACTGCCCATTCCTTTGGATATTTCCTACTTTTAAAAAAGTCTAGTAAACAGTATTTGTTGCATGAAGTATATATTTCATCTTATTTGAAAAATATATTTATCATTATGTATCAGTGAAATGGTTATTAATATAACATATCATAATCTCTACTTTCTGTTTTTGTACACTAATGAAAGTACTCAAGCAGACCATAGTGGATACATAGGAAAAATAGCAAAAATGATCTGAAAAACCTTCTCCCAAGATCTGAATGTTAAATTCACTGTCTTGATTACTGTCTAAATGGGCTCCCCTGGTAGCTCAGATGGTAAAGAATCTGCCTGCAATTCAAGAGACCCAGGTTCAGTCCTTGGGTCGGGAAGATCCCCTGGAGGAGGAAATGGCAACCCACTCCAGTATTCTTGCCTAGAGAATTCCATGGACAGAAGAACCTGGTGGGCTATAGTCCATGGGATCACAAAGAGTCAGACACGACTGAGCAACTGTACTTTCACTATCACTGTCTTAAAGACAACCCTGACTTTAAAAGTTCTCCTATAGCTGATTCTCAATATACAAACAAGCTCACATGAGCATACTTGAAAAACAAGTCTGTAATTAAAGACAAAGTAAATGGTAACTAATCCAAATACATTAAAAATAGTCGATTCCACTCATAATCAATGAAATACATATTAAAACAAGGAACTATCATCCAAATCCCCATTAAATTAGCAAACTCAAAAGGTGTAATTCTAAAAGAACATGAGAGAGAAGTGTGTTTCTTGCACTGTTGGACAGAAAGCTAATTCATACACTTTTTCCAGAGAACAATGTGACAAAATGTACCTAGAGTTTTTGAAATGCTGTTTTCACCCAAAATTATACCTTTGCAAATACAAGCTACATTAAAAATATATACAATAGCCAGCAATGAACCCAAAGACTTACACCCGAGATGTTCATTTCTTTCATGTTTATAATATATGTATTGTAGTGAATGACAAACTGGATGAAATCTAAGCATCAGCCAAACAATGTACATATACTATATCCATAACATGAATTATTACACAGCCGTTGAAAATTAATATTAATCAAGTAATAAACTTGAGTGTTTAAGTAGGACACAAAAACAGCACAGAACAATATCATTTGTATGAAAGAGGAACTCATGCAGATAAAGACTGGCGAGTCACAGGGCAGCATGCTAACTGCACAAAGGAATACAGGCAACTCTGAAATTGCATTTTCCAAACATTCTACAATCTGCTGCTACCTTACTTTTTAAATAATCGGGAAGAAAAATAGTTTTAAAAGTCTGTGGATCAACAACCAATGATATTGGAAGATCTTAAAGGTACAGATGGTATGGTACAGCCAGGACCAGAGTTCCCTGAGGGATGTGGCCTGCAGTGTCGTCATCGCTGGAAAGGATCTGTACTGTCCACTCCAGCCTCGCCAAGCCTCCAAGCACCCGGCCTGGCTCTGCAGTGAATGAGAAAGGAAGGAGGCCTAGAATCCAGAGAAGTGCTTTCCTGCTCCTACAGCCCTGCAATTTCCCACCAGCGCCCTCTACTGACTGCAGCAGCTAACAAGAGAACTATTATTACCGGGTCCAGTTCCAGTTCCACAAAGCCAGACGGAGAAGGCTGGACCGGGGGCTGAGAGACGGTCAACTGAGAGCTGGCACACTGTCTCGCCTATCAAATAAAGACAGGACTCTTCCTTATTCATTTTTGGGTCCTTGGCCCCTAATACAATGCCTGGTGTAAAGTAGGAATTTAAGACATGGAAAGAAAACAGAATTTAGACCCAGGCAAATACTTGGTTCAAGCCTGTCCACTCAAAGGCCGGGGACAATGCACAGCTTAGCAGCAGGAAAGCACTGATTTCCCCGATTCAGCAAGCACAGGACTGTGGCTGGCTAGAAACATTCTGACTCCAGGTCACACTTAGGAGTGACTGTAACAACTTCCTATGTTCTTTAGAGGGATTCATCTACAAAAGAGAGGCCATCCTGCAGAAGAACTGTAAATGCATTCAGGACAACACTGAACAATTGAGGCAAAGCAGGCCAACAGGAAAGAGGCTTAATCTAAAGATCCCCACCTAAAGTGATGCAACAAACAAAACCGAAACCATGGATCCTTCCCAACCTGTTTCTCATTTTTCATAAAATGCTGATTGTTCATCTCGGGTATTAAAAACTTTAGTATCACTGATATCCAAAACTGTTACTTTTCCATCTTAAAATCACATTCTGATGTCAAAAAACTTAGATGATAAAACAAAATACCTCTTTACAAGCTAGCAAGTAAGAAATACAGGTTTAAGTTTTGCCCTATTATCAAGAGCCTCACCTCGCTGAACAGAACCATCATTAAGTTGTCTTTTTCAAGGTTTAAGGCTCAAGATTTGATCCAAAAGTGCCCTGTCCACCCAGATTTCTATATAAAGCTACACGTATACGTGCTCGGTTGCTCTGTCATGTCCAACTCTTTGTAACCCCAGGGACAACAGTCCACCAGGCTCCTTTGTCTGTGGGATTTTCCAGGCAAGAATACTGAAGTGGGCAGCCATTTCCTCCTCCAGGGGATCTTCCCCACCCAAGGATCAAACCTGAGTCTTCTGCATCTCCTGCTTAGCAGGTGGAACTAACATGGAGCCACTTGGAAGCCCCATATAAAGCTATATGCAGAAAGTAAAGATTTTCTTTCAGTCAGAATAAAGAAAATCGCAGATGTAGACAGTGACAGACAACATTCAGTCGTAATAAAATCTTGCTTACTGAGAGAACAATGTGAAGCAAGTGACAACTTGTCTAGTCTTAACCATCTTATAAAAAAAAAATGACTAGTCCTAGAATAGTAGTGCTTTGAGCAATAAAGATAAAAAAACCAAACATTGCTAACAGCACTGTCAGGAAATTCACTCTCAGTTTTCCTTAATTTGGCACATAGTATAACAAAACTAACTTCAAATATAATGTCATATCTTTAAAAACTACTAACATATGGTAGTCTACAATCATTACAAATCGTTTTTCTTCAAATAGCAACATAATAGATAATGTCCTTGTATCCTAAGATGTTCTTCCAATAAATTTCAGAAGGAACATTCATTCATCTTTCAGAAACTATACAATTATGCCAGAACCTCCCTCTAAAACCATTCAACACAAAACAGACCTAGACTCAAAGCTCTCTGCTAAAGCGGCTTATCTATAGCTGAGGACAGGGTCCATGCTCCAGTTCCCAGCACACTGTCCAATGTGTAAGACATAAGGGATGACAATATTTGCTGGAGAAATAGCTAAAACGGTCTCTCCACGTAGAAGTCTAATACACAAGGTGGCCCAGGTTGTGGATAACAATGTCACTCATTTTATCTCATAGTCACTATTAATAATTAAAAAATAATTCAATTTATTCTATTCACTGCTAATTGTCATAACGAACCCTTTGTCAGCTGGTTTCAAGCAGAACAAAATACTATCCACATATAATTTCCATTCCTAATAATAATCTAGGTCTTGCCTGAGGAGGGCTGGAAATAGAATGGCAGAAATAGGAATGGCAATGGCAATTTAACACACAGGGGTTTTTTTAAGTGTTTTTCTGCTATGTTTGAAATGTTCTTCTCTTACTATGAATAAATATTCTAGAATTCATTTGAGATCTAGATTAAAAGTTATTCTTTCAAAAGCTTTCCCAACTAGTTCACCCCAAAATGATCCCACCTAACTATAAAGAACCATTCTAAAACTAATAAAAATGCAATAGGGAATAATTAAGAAATGCAGTAAATCAATCAGCACCAAAAAAATGTGATAAAGAAGCTAAAAAAAAAAGCAAGTTGAAGAGAAAGTGGTGGAATTAGAGAACAGGAAATGAGAATAACATTCATAAAACTGGATTCCGAAAGAAGATTTATAAATTTAAAAAAAAAAAAAGGAAAAAAAGGAATAGAGCCAATATTTAAAATTAGAACCCACGAAAACTTTCCAGAAATAAACAAAGATCTGAATCTACATATTGAAATTATTCCAATACCTAGGAGAGTTAACCTGGAAGAATCGCCTGGATAAACCTCAGTAAACTCTTAGGCTTTAAAATAGATACTCAAGGCCCACAGGCAAAAAAAAAAAAAAAAAACAATGAACAAAGGCGAGCAAATCTGACATCAGAGTTTCTAAAACACAATGCATGGCAACAGTAGAGCAGCTTTTTGTTTTTGTTTTTATAGAAATTCAATGAAAGAAAGTATGAATAATGGATTTTATATCCAATCAAGCTGTCCTTCAAATATCAATGCTATATAAAAAGTCTTAAAACATATAGGAATTCATAATCCTTTCTTGAAGAATCTACTATAAAATAAGCTTATTAATGCAACCAATCAATGACTAGGGAAATTTCAGAGAAACAGAGTGGTAAGTCCATTCATATAAATAACTGTAAATCTGAGACTAAAATAAAAGTGAGAATATTAATCTTTGAAAGCTGAAGATTAACATAAAACATTGTAAGTTGTAACAAAGTACCAATGGTGCAAAAAAAAAATCTGAAGAAAAGGGAGAGGAAGTGAGAAAGTAAACTAAGTTCACTGGTTGGCAAAATGTCAGAATTTAAACTCTAACACTGAATAGATGGTTAATGATTAAATAGGTAAAAGAGGAATACAATCATTTAAACAGTACAAAGACAAACATAACCACTAAAATAAAAATACAAACGTTCCTAATTACCATTTAGTTAATCTAAGGAAAAAAGTATATCTCATAGAGAAACATAACAAATATAAAATAATATACATAGAGAGAGAGAATCACAAAATATCACCACGGAGATGAGACACAAATATATCAGTCATATCACCAAATACAAAGGAGCTTGGCTTTCTTTATTAAAAGAAAAAGATTTTAAATTTGGCTCACAAAGTTAAGATCCAACTCTATTCTATACACAAGAGACAAAGTAAAGTGAAGTAGTTCAGAATGGCTAAATTAAAGGGATAGACAAAGGTATAAAAAGAGTACAAGAGCAAAGTAGAATTCAAGCCACAAGGGTTATATATGAAAAGAACACTTTAATTCTATAGCCACAACTGACAACAGAATTATAAGACTTAGAAATATTCATGGATCAAATCGTGCTGGAACCACATTTATAAAATAAAGAAGTTGAGTCTGAAAGGATTTTAACTCAATGGAACTTGAGGATATGAAATGAAGTTATCTCACAAATGTGCCATCAGAAAAAAGAACCTTAAAAACAAAGAGGTTTTTTTTTTTTTTTGGAGAGTATTTTGGTAACTAATATCTATGTATGCACTTACTTTTCAACCTAGCCATGTCTACTCAAGAAATTAATCCTGAAGATACACTTTCAATAATACAAAAATATATATGCAAAAGTTTAGTCACTGCAGCACAAAATATTAGAAACAATCTAAGTGCACATATATGAAAGTAGCTGAAAATACAGCCACTCGAAGTACTATTCAGTCATAAGAAAGGATGAGCTCTATCAACTAAAGCAGAGTTTCCAGCCTCTATTACCAGAAAAGGGTAAAGAATAAAGGAATATCTAGAATATGCTATCATTTAAGTAAAAAATAGAGGGAGACTTCTAAAACTTACACGGATTCCGCATACAGAATTCTGTATATTTATTCTGTGGAATAAAGACCCACAGAGTAAATAACCATGAGTCAAAACTGATATAAATAAATGATTAAATAGATGGGGGAGAAAACAGTTACCCTCATAGTAAAAGTCCAATTAATAAATGTAAAAGACATGATAGAAATAGAAAAATCAAGACTTGATGTGCGCTTATATGTACAAAAAGAAGAAGAAATCAGAAGCTAATGGAGACAGGTGGGATAAGGATGGAAAGAAGAGAAGAATGGGGATGATACACAGCGTAAGTTGCCAGTGATACTTCTGAGTAAACCGCTCAGTACAATTCTGACTTTGAGAACCATGCTAACATTTCACATACTCAAAAAGAAAACGAAAATTAAACCAGATAGGAAGTAGGCAGAATTCACAATGAAATGCTAGAAGTAACAAATTGACGCAAGTAAATTACAAATTAATAAGATAACCACACTGAACAGGGAGGGTGGCAAAGGAAAGAACTAACCATAGTCACTTTCGAAAGCAGGAAGTCTAACTACATGATGTAAGGTTAAAGACATAAAGGACTTAAACCTTATATTCTAGTTAGTAAGATGTCTTTTTCATACAATGGGTAATTCTGAAACTATATGTTTAACAGGATTGAACAAATAACATAAATATATTGCTAAAATAAGAGCTGTATTTCTCACTCAGATAGAATGCAGTTACACAGAAGAAAGAAGGCTAGAAATAAATCCTATTCAGTTGAAATAGAATTGAAGGGTATATAGCATGACCTTATACTTTTTAACACACATACAGATACTGGATATAGAAAAAGCAGAAGAACCAGAGATCAAACTGCCAACATCCACGGGACCATCGAAAAAGCAAGAGAGTTTCAGAAAAACATCTATTTCTGCTTTATTGACTATGCCAGAGCCATTGACTGTGTGGATCACAAAAAATTGTGGAAAATTCTTAGAGATGGGAATACCAGACCACCTGACCTGCCTCTTGAGAAATCTGTATGCAGGTCAGGAAGCAACAGTTAGAACTGAACATGGAACAACAGATTGGTTACAAAATCAGGAAAGGAGTATATCAAGGCTGTATATTGTCACCCTGCTTATCTAACTTACATGCAGAGTACATCATGAGAAACACTGGGCTGGATGAAGCACAAGTTGGAATCAAGATTGCTGGGAGAAATATTAATAACCTCAGATATGTAGATGACATCACCCTTACAGCAGAAAGCGAAGAAGAACTAAAGAGCCTCTTGATGAAAGTGAAAGAGGAGAGTGAAAAAGTTAGCTTAAAACTCAACAGTCAGAAAACTAAGATCGTGGCATCTGGTCTCATCACTTCAAGGCAAATAGATGGGAAAACAGTGGAAACAGTGTCAGACTTTATTTTGGGGGGCTCCAAAATCACTTCAGATGGTGACTGCAGCCATGAAATTAAAAGACGTTTACTCCTTGGAAGGAAAGTTATGATCAACCTAGACAGCATATTAAAAAGCAGAGACATTACTTTGCCAACAAAGGTCCATCTAGTAAAAGCTATGGTTTCTCCAGTGGTCATGTATGGATATGAGAGTTGAACTATAAAGAAAGCTGAGCACAGAAGAATTGATGCTTTTGAACTGCGGTGTTGAAGAAGACTCTTAAGAGTCCCTTGGACTGCAAGGAGATCCAACCAGTCTATCCTAAAGGAGATCAGTGTTGAGTGTTCATTGGAAGGACTGATGCTGAAGCTGAAACTCCAATACTTTGGCCACCTAATGCGAAGAACTGACTCACTGGAAAAGATCCCTTTGCTGGGAAACATTGAAAGCAGGAGGATAAGGGGATGACAGACGATGAGATGGCATCACCGACTCAATGGACATGAGTTTGAGTAAACTCCAGGAGTTGGTGATGGACAGAGAGGCCTGGTGTGCTGCAGTCCATGGACTCTCAAAGAGCTGGACACAACTGAGCGACTGAACTGAACTGACATACACACAGATATAAATACGTGTGTACAAATATACATTTCCTAGCCCTGTCCACAATTAACAGTGCCTAATTACAATGATATCCCAGTAACAAGGAGCGTACCTATTTCTCAGAGATTTCTTTATACCCTTCACCAATGAAAGAAACCAGAGCTCCTTGGAGAAATGGCTCAAATCAAGACCAAAGCAAGGAAAGCACAAGAGAAGCCTAGACTCTCATGGTACTGGGAAGTAGCCAACTTAGAGGAGTGTCCATTGGCCAAATCCAGAACACTTTGGGCAGCAAAATAATGATAGCAAGGAATTATGTCTAAGATTAAAATAAATAACCTTGACTCTGTGTGTGTGCTCAATCATGTCCAACTCTTTGTGACCCATGGACTGTAGCCCACCAGGCTCCTCTGTCCATGAGATTTTTCCAGGCAAGAATACTGGACTAGGTTGCCATTTCCTCCTCCAGGGGTTCTTCTTGATCCAGGGATTGAACCTGCATCTCCTGTGTCTCCTGCATTGCAGGTGGATTCTTTACCGCTTGAGCCATCGATAAGACAGATGGAAAGGGGAAAGAGTCAGCTGTTTCTTACAGCAAGATTCCAATTAATTAACACAGAATGCATGATGGCAACAGAAAATCATCACTTGAAAAATAACACAGTATTAATTGTTATATGCAAAAATAATCATTGAAGGCAAAAATTAATGGTGAAAACATGAGAAACAGGATACATGCATAATACCAAAGTATCACAAAATACTCAGTCATTCCAAAGGTGAAAATAGTAACTATAGTGCAGCAAGCTGAAAGCCACCACCTTAAGCAGATAAATTTAACACCCAGTTACTATATATCAAAGTTAACAACAACAACAAAAAGATTTAACAATACCCTGAATCTTCTTAGTATGACACACTGAGAAGGACACATACCTATCACTTTCTGTATTCTTGATAAAATGCATAACATCTGAATCCAATCATGAGGAAATATTAGAAAAGCTCACGTTAGGCAATATTCCACAACAAAGGTCACCGGTACTCTTCAAAAGTGTCAATGTCATAAAAGACAAAGAGAGACTGAGGAACTGTCCTAGATCGGAAGAGACTGTGACATGACAACTAAATGCAATGTAGGATCCTAAACTGAATCCTGAACAAGAAAAACACAAAATTTTGAATGAAGTCTGTACAACAGTTCATGGTATTGTATCAATATTAATATCTGGGTTTGATCACTGCATTATGGTAATGTAAGATATTTAAACATTACAGGAAGCTGAGTGAAAGGTCCATAGAAGTCTCTACACCACTGTGCAACTTTTCAGTATGACATTGTTTCAAGATGCAAATACAAAAGTTTAATATTCTATAAAATTCCAATCAGAGCATGTTTATAAACAATATTTATAACAGCCAGTTATTAGGGAAAAACCTAAATGTCCATCAATAGATGAGTAAATAATATTTCATGTATATAAAATAGAATATTTATGAATCCATCGACTTCACTTTCACTTTTCCCTTTCAATCACTGGAGAAGGAAATGGCAACCCACTCCAGTATTCTTGCCTGGAAAATCCCAGGGACGGCAGAGCCTGGTGGGCTGCCGTCTATGAGGTCGCACAGAGTCGGACACGACTGAAGCCAACTTAGCAGTAGCAGTAGCAGTAAATAAACGAAGCACAAAGAAGTATTCTAAGAATCTCTGCAGGGACACAAAGACGCTGTTGGAAAATGTTCAAGTCACAATCTGAAATCAGAACTGGATATTCAACTTTCTTCTAATAATATCCAATGGCACCTACAGAAATCCAACAAGTATTATAGGACTCTTCGCTTTGGTTAGCTTTTCACTGGTTGTATCTAATTGTCCATTTTCAAATTAAACGCAAAACACTAAACTTCCATCTAAGAACAAGAAGCATTGTTCTCAGATAAAACTTTTTAGAGTTATATAAAAATACTGTTTTCAACATGCAGAAAACTAAGATCATGACATCTGGTCCCATCACTTCATGGGAAATAAATGGGGAAACAGTGGAAACAGTGTCAGACTTTATTTTTTGGAGCTCCAAAATCACCACTGATGGTGACTGCAGCCATGAAATTAAAAGACGCTTACTCCTTGGAACGAAGGTTATGACCAACCTAGACAGAATATTAAAAAGCAGAGACATTACTTTGCCCACAAAGGTCCGTCTAGTCAAGGCTATGGTTTTTCCAGTAGTCATGTATGGATGTGAAAGTTTGACGGTGAAGAAAGCTGAGCACCGAAGAATTGATGCTTTTGAACTGTGGTGTTGGAGAAGACTCTTGAGAGTCTCTTGGACTGCAAGGAGATCCAACCAGTCCATCCTAAAGGAGATCAGTCCTGGGTGTTCATTGGAAGGACTGATGTTGAAGCTGAAACTCCAATACTTTGGCCACCTCATGCGAAGAGTTGACTCATTGGAAAAGACCCTGATGCTGGGAAGGATTGGGGGAAGGAGGAGAAGGGGACGACAGAGGATGAGATGGTTGGATGGCATCACTGACTCGATGGGCATGGGTTTGGGTAAACTCCGGGAGATGGTGATGGATAGGGAGGCCTGGCGTGCTGCAATTCATGGGGTCGCAAAGAGTCGGACACGACTGAGCGACTGAACTGAACTGAACTGTTTTCTAGCAGTTAATTACATAATGGATTTAAGTCTCAACCTGTCTTCCAATTGTTTAAGACCTTCTGTGATAAATTTTAAACTCTGCTTTTATTTTCTGTCTAAACTGTTCTAAAACTTTTCTAAACCAGGTTTACTTGTTATCACAAAACGAAGTATCAGAAAACAATGAGATACATACTTTCCTTATAAATTCCATTTCAAATATGGTCATTGCAGTTCTTAAAAGAAGTATTTGAAAATTCCCATTTTGCTATTGTTATTATTTCTGAAATAGCACAGGGTAACCAAAAAGAAGAAAAGTTTTCAAACATCAACTATGTTGTTTCTTAAACATTCTGAATAAAGTAAACAGGAGGGAGAAGGGCCATTGGTTCACAAATGTGCTAAGAATGTCACCCAATATTCTAGATGTGATAATTGAGGAAGATAAATAAAACACATATCTTGCCTCAAAGATTACAATCTGTAGCAGAGGTATCAAGACACAGTAAGTATTCTCCCTTTCTTCACTACTAACAGAACCCCAATTCTGCTGGAAGCAAAAACAAGACTGAAGTGTAAAAGTAAAAGTGTTAGCCGCACAGTCATGTCCGACCCTTGGCGACCTCATGGACTGTAGCCTGCCAGGCCTCTCTGTCCATGGAATTCTCCAGGCAAGAACTAGTCTAAATCAAATGAAAATACACTGCATTTCCTAGCCTCCCTTACAAATAGAGGTGGTCATGTGATACGGCTCCAGCCAAGAAATGCAAACACAAGGTATTGTGTGAGACTTCCTATGAAGCTCCTTTAAAAAAGGGACAAACTCAGCTGGCATTGTCCCTTTTCGTAGTTCCTTCTCTTTATAAAGTACATACAACGCCTGAAGAGTAGCAACCATTTTACATCATAATGGAAAGATCAACAGAGCTTTAGAGACTCAGACCTCAACATCCTTCAGTTGGTAAACCAAAGCCAGCAACTTCCTAACTATGAACTTTATATTATATGAAGAAAAATAAACCCCCAAACTTACTTAAGCTTCTATTTTTAGGGTCTTCTATGACATGCACCTGAACTTAATTTCTAAGTAATGCAATCTAATAGGAAAGAGATACAGAAAAAGTTCTATGAAAAGCTACAAAGGAAGACATTTGTTCTGACAGAGGCAGGGAGTGGAGTAGGTCAGGAGAAAAAGAAGAAGAAAAAAAAAAAACAGCCAACATACCAAGAAAGCAGAGGTTGGTTTCATGGGTTGGTTCATTCATTTGTTCAACTCTTATTGTCAACCACTGTATGAGGTGCTGGGATACAGATAAAAGACATAGTGGCTGTCCTTAAGGAACTTCAAAATAGGTTACAGACAAAGATATGATTAAAATTCAAGGTTATTTATAGGGGGCAACCACACACAGCTGTGTCCGATTGTGTCTACAAAGATGGATATCTTTTCCTAATACCCTCAATGGTACCATCCACTCAAGGTCCGTGCTCAAAGGTGCGCCTTAAGGACTGCCCTCAGCCCTTGGACTATGAAAACAGTAATAGAGAAGCTAAACATAGGGTACTTTGCATAGAATGTGCATCCACAGATAAGACCACTCACTAAAGGCAAAAATTGTACTTTACCTGACGATTTTATTTATCCTTCACTGCACCCCATCCAGTTTTCCATGACCCACGACGACCAAGTCTTAATGTAGTCTAAAATTCAAAGTATTTTAATATGATCCAAAGGACACCTAAACCTAATTTAACCACAAGGGACAGAAATAGTTAACGTTTAATATTTTAGTATCTTGTCCTATGGGTTTAAAGGTCATACTTTTTTTTCATTTATTATCAGCTAATAAACAACACTACTGAGTGACCAAAACTTCAGAAAGATTATGTTTTTTCACACTTAGAGCATACAAGAAGGGGAAGAAAAAAAACACAAGCATCTTTTTTTCTCTCCTGTTGCATAAACACACACACACATCAAGAATAAGTAGAATGTCTTTCAAACCAAAACAATAGGAAATCACTCTTGGCTGAAAGCACAGGCTTAGATCATGTTGATTTCATCTTTAATCCTGCTGAAGCAAGTTTCTGCATGCTTTCTCGGCCTCCACCTACAGAGATGTTAGGACAACAGCCAACACATATATTTAATTACGTAAGTATTCAGTGCTATCAGCCAGCTGTTGCCAGTACATAATACACTGACCTCTTTCACTTACTCTCCTGTTTAAAACGGCAAATACAAAGCAACTGTTGATGTAACAGTAATCATGAAATATGCAAAATACTATTCTCCAAAAACATTTTAGGTAGCTATGAAACTCAGCTTTGCATTTTAAAATGATTTACTACATCTAAACTGCTTTTTCTGTTCCTGATTTGCAAATTAAGTAACTAATCTTTCAACTGTAAATTTAACTATTCCCTTTCTGTTTGTTTGAAGTTAACCAGGACTTCAATCCTAAAATATACTTTGTCTTTTACTCCCCATCAAATTTCTCACTGGGATTTGTCATGTATCAATCCCCCACACTTCCATTCATCTCCATGCTTTTCCATGGATAGGAGACATGCAACTAAAGCCTGTAACAGGAAATGGGTCAAAATCTGCCCTGAATTATTTAAGTCTCACTCTTCACTTAGCAATCAACAGAGAGCTCTTCATTTATGTTTCCAGAAAGCATGTTCCTCCAATACCATGATTAACCCCAGACTAGCTGACAGGGGAAAAAAACAATACAAAGTCCTAGCAACAACAGAAAGTAGACTAAACAGACCCATGACTTAAGACTTGAATAATATGAATTCACATATGGTAGACAGTAAGAAGACCTAACACATAAACAGCAACTTATCCAGAGAAATTTGGCCTGCATCAAATCAGCTTTCAATTCGATGAAAAACTCAGTGCCAAATACTTACCAGGCACTGTTCTAGAAACTAAAGATCCCTCAGTAAACAAGACAACATCACTGTCCGCATAGATCTTACTGTTCCACTCCTCTCACAAAGATCCTGTATCAAGTCAACCTCCCCAAAACATCTACTTCTACCCCCACAACAGTCATGTTGATTTTTTTTTCCTCGCACTTTGGGGTTTTTAATGTTTTGTTCATTCATTGAAACTGGACAACTTGACACTCAAATATATAAGTAATAATATACTTAACATAAAATAATACATTAGCAATGACTTGTTGATGCCCTGACAGCAGAATGATGCCAAGCACTCTTCTCCCAAAAGGAAGAATCAATCAATTTAACCTAATTGTACAAATACATGTTGAGTACAACTATGTGTCTAAAACAAGGTCAAATACTACCTGCTTTTTATCTACCCTTTCCTACCCTCTGACTTGAGATGAGATGCTTCAATTAATCCAATGGCCAAGATTCTGAAGCAGGCCTAGCTCGCTTCGTGTGGCAGGAAGAACAGGGTCCTGCCACTCGTAGCTGAGCTTCTGCTAACATGACCAAGCGAAACTCCAAGAAGGGAGAATTCTCACTCCTTTCACTACCTCCCTCTGGGAAGAACTGTGGACTCACTATGACAAGCACATTTCTCATCTCATTTAGGACAACAAGGGGCAGGTTTCTTCCTAGTTTATAAACAAAACATAAAAAGCAAAATGCCATGATTCCTTAAAAAGAGAGCCCTTTCATACAGTCTTGCAACTTAGAAGATTCTTTCCCCTTTTAGCAAATAAAAGCCTGTGTCTACAAGGGAGTCACAGCGGTCTTGGGAGTCTCTGAACAGCTGACAAGCAAGTCTTACTCTATTGATGGTATCTGTTTCCCAAGAAAAAGAAAATCATTATACGGTGGAGTCAGAGGGTCAAAGCCTTCATAAAAAAGGATTTTCCTGAGGTCAATAACCTGACTTAGAGACCACAATCTAGTAGAGAGCCAAATATGTAAACAAATAATAAAATGTAATATGCAACAGTAGATGTTTGTCTGGGATGAAGAGGCAGCACAGAGCAGAAGGTGATTACCTCTGTGGACCCTGGAGGTGAAGGGCGGTGGCAGCAGGAAGATAACCTTACACTGAATTACCTCTGATAGGAGCTCCACAAGATGACTAGGTTGCCAAGTAGGATTGTGTGGGGTGCATGAGAGAAAGAGAGAAGAGAAAGTATTCACATGCATGCATTTGTGGGGGAAGAAGAGCACACTCCAAGGAAGAGGAAAAACATATGCAAACATATTATGTGTCTGGGAAACCATACAATTTTGGCAGGAAGTAAAATTCTATGGAGGAGTAGAGAGAAAAGAGGCAATGGAGGCAGGCAAGGAACAGATTATTTTAAAATACCTTGTTAAACTAAGAAATTCTGTCTTTATTCTGTAGCTGAGAAGGAACTGTTACAGAGTGTGAAGGACAGGGAAGCATGAACTGGAACAGAAAAGAAGCTGAGAACAGGCTCAACTTCTGCTGTAATATTAAGAGCAAGAAACACGGAGGACCGTAACTAAGACATTAGCAACAGGGATGGAGAGAAAAGATTAAATTTAAAAAGTATGTGTCCAGTTCATGGCAATTTGATGAAACATGAGAACATACTGGTTCACTGCAAATTCCAAGAAGCAATAAACACTAATAGATAGCACTGGGCAAAAGCAAAGAGAAGAAAGAAGTTGAAGGGAGGAAGAAAAGGCTATTTAAGAAGGAGAATCAATTCTAAAGGATAGGGAAAATCAGGAAGGGAAAGAGGGAGTCAAAGAAAACTCCCAGACTCTCTGATCGGTGACTTGTAATCCAACAAGACAGGTAATAGGAACGCTGGCTGGAGAAAAGGTGAGGCAGATAATGGAGAGGTTCTGACACAAAGATTTAAAGTGTCAACGGGGCATCTAAATGAAGAAGTCCAGAAGGAGTTGGATGTACAAGCTTGGTTCCTGGAAGAGGAGACCAGGGTCAGGAACAGAAATTTGGGAGTAATCAGCACACAGATAGTATCTCAACAGTAGAAGTAGATGAGAAACGGTAGGAGGAAATGTAAGCTCATGTTAAAAATAACACTGCTTTGAGAAAAACAGTCACATTAGACAAAACTTGAGCAACAATACATATTAGGTCAAACACTACAATATTTTGAACTAACACTCCATACTGAGGGAAACCTTTAAGGTGGGAAAGGAGAGCTGGAACCATGAGACTGTGACTGGTACAAGCAAACAATGATTCACTTTCTGCTGCTAACACTTGAAGCAATAACATAAAACTGATACTGAACTAAAGCCACTTCATACAATCAGAAAAGCCAAAGTTAAAATATCTCAGTTTAAAGAAAGAATCCATAGCCTACAGCATTAAAAAAAAAAAGTAAATTTAACAAAACAAACTGTGTTATCTAACCTGTTTCTTGTGAAAGGCCTAACTAAAAGCTAGTATTTTTATCTCCTAATGCCAATTTTTTTAATTAAAAAAAGATTGCCTGATTACTAACAAATCTAGTTAAAAATAGAACCAGTTGAGGTTTTTTTCTTTCTTTAAACTGTGTAAGTACTAACTGAAAACGAAAGCATTTCTCTGTTCTTAATAAGTCAGCTTGTTTGAAGGCAATTTATTTTACAAATTCAAGTTGAAATAATGTTCTGATGTGCCCCCCAGCTTCAACTTATGATGAGTAAGTTCACTAAATCCACATAAAGCCAAAAATCTTTTCGTAATAGGAATGAAGTTCCAATAATTTGTTTGATCAACAGCATGCTGTTTCTAAAAAGAGCTCTCCTTTAAACTGAAGATATCATAAAAAGCAGGTTACCCTCTGTCTCAACACACACTTTCATCTTGGTCCATTTCTCCTTATATTTCCATGGTTCCTTCCAGTAATTTCACTTAGATATCTAAACCATCCCTTTAACATTACCATTTATTTCTTCAGGCAAAGGTGGTTCAAAGAACTCGTGACTTGTCTATCTACTATCAGTATGGCTAAACCACAGTGCCCATTTGGGTTAATAATGCACAAGGTCAAACAGAGGTTGACAGTCCATGATCAAAGCAAGCTGGCTATTCTTTCTGTCATTTATATAGAACACACAAGACGTGTTTATTTTCACCAGCCTCTGAATGACCTCCTTTAGGTGGCATGGAAAAGATCCCACATTTCTATAAAGCACGAACCAAAGGAGTTTTCTTATTTGATACTCTCATTAAGAGGAAATTCTATTTTTTTTTTTAAACTTTTGATCTTTTTCGTTTACTCAAGAGCCCCTCAAGTTAAAGGCCATATTGTCTAAATCAAATTGGTATATTGGATAAAAACAAGGACAGGGCAACTGGCAAGGGCTCAAGAGGAAAGAGTATGCATGCAACAGCCTGCCATCACAAAATGTGGGGCTCATTAGCGATTTTTTCAAAATTAGTAAAGGCAATAACAGCATTTAAGATTTCAGAGTTCAAAAGGCAGCCAAAAAAAATCATTCTTAACTCCTTTTTTACTACTTAAAACTCCTACTCTTTTATCAATCTGAGTATCAATAATATAAACACTGCAAAACCTTAGTGATTAGATCAACTAGTAAGTACTGAGCGGTAGAGCCTACAGATGAACAGACATGCATTTTCATCCCAACTATGTTATTTTGACTAGGTTAAAAAATGATTTAAGGTTACAATGATTTATTATCAGCACCAGCATATAAAATGAAAATTTCCAAATAATTTTAAGCCAATATGCTCTGCAACAAAGGTTAAATAATACTCCCAATATTTTTTATACTGTGATGCTACAAACCTACTACTTTTGACCACCACCACCAAGAGAAAAGAAAAAGCCCATGGCTGCCTTGTCACATATTTACACTTCTGAGATCTTAATCAAGACTGCATTAATCACATAAAAGATAGTAAATCTCTCAGAGTTTTCTTTCTTTTCTCCTGTTAAAACAAGAGGGTCTACTGCTGTGTAGTTCAAGAGAGAGAAAATGATTTGATAACAAACAACTCTTAAATATCAAGATTACATTGGGAGAGAAACAAAAGCAGATGATCAGAAATGATGACAACCACCTACACATAAGTGGCAAAGTAAAGCAATCATCATTTGTAGGGCGTTCAGACTAGAGAAATATAGCTCCCAACCCATTCAATAAAGGGTGAGTTTGAGCATAACGGATTAGGTGCACCTGAACAAGGAGAAATGCCGACACCCTACCAGGCACTGTGCTGTGCTGAGTCGCTCAGTAGTGACCGAATCTTTGCAATCCCATGGACTGTAGCCCACCAGGCTCCTCTCTCCTTGGGCATCTCCAGGCAAGAGTACTGGAGTGGGTAGCCATTCCCTCCCCCAGAGGATCTTCCCTCAGTTCAGTTCAGTCGCTCACTCATGTCCAACTCTTTGCGACCCCATGAATTGCAGCACACCAGGCCTCCCTGTCATCACCAACTCCCGGAGTTTACCCAAACCCATGTCCATCGAGTCAGTGATGACATCCAACCATCTCATCCTCTGTCGTCCCCTTCCTCTCCTGACCCCAATCCTTCCCAGCATTAGGGTCTTTTCCAACAAGTCAACTCTTCGCATGAGATGGCCAAAGCACTGGAGTTTCAGCTTCAACATCAGTCCTTCCAATGAACACCCAGGACTGATCTCCTTTAGGATGGATTGGATCTCCTTGCATTCCAAGGGACTCTCAAGAGTCTTCTCCAACACCACAGTTCAAAAGCATTCATTCTGCGGCACTCAGCTTTCTTCACCGTCCAACTCTCACATCTATACATGACCACTGGAAAAACCATAGGCTTGACTAGACGGACCTTTGTGGGCAAAGTAATGTCTTTGCTTTTAAATATGCTATCTAGGTTGGTCATAACCTTCCTTCCAAGTAGTAAACGTCTTTTAATTTCATGGCTGCAATCACCATCAGCAGTGATTTTGGAGCCCAAAAAAAATAAAGTCTGACACTGTTTCCCCATCTATTTCCCATGAAGTGAGGGGACCAGATGCCATGATCTTAGTTTTCTGAACGTTGAGCATTAAGCCAACTTTTTCACTCTCCTCTTTCACTTTCATCAAGAGGCTCTTTAGTTCTTCTTCACTTTCTGCCATAAGGGTGGTGTCACCTGCATATCTGAGGTTATTGATATTTCTCCCAGCAATCTTAATTCCAGCTTGTGTTTCTTCCAGCCCAGCGTTTCTCATGATGTACTCTGCATATAAGTTAAATAAGCAGGGTGACAATATACAGCCTTGACGTACTCCTTTTCCTATTTGGAACCAGTCTGTTGTTCCATGTCCAGTTCTAACTGTTGCTTCCTGACCTGCATACAGGTTTCTCAAGAGACAGGTCAGATGGTCTGGTATTCCCATCTCTTTCAGAATTTTCCACAGTTTATTGTGATCCACACAGTCAAAGGCTTTGGCATAGTCAATAAAGCAGAAATAGATGTTTTTCTGGAACTCTCTTGCTTTTTCGATGATCCAGCAGATATTGGCAATTTGATCTCTGGTTCCTCTGCCTTTTCTAAAACCAGCTTGAACATCTGGAAGTTCACGGTTCACTGGAGAATTCATTGGAGAATTTTGAGCATTATTTTACTAATGTGTGAGATGAATGCAATTGTGTGGTAGTTTGAGCATTCTTTGGCATTGCCTTTCTTTTGGATTGGGATGAAAACTGACCTTTTCCAGTCCTGTGGCCACTGCTGAGTTTTCCAGATTTGCTGGCATATCGAGTGCAGCACTTTCACAGCATCATCTTTCAGGATTTGAAATCGCTCAACTGGAATTCCATCACCTCCACTAGCTTTGTTTGTAGTGATGCTTCCTAAGGCCCACTTGACTTCACATTCCAGGATGTCTGGCTCTAGGTGAGTGAGCACACCATCGTGATTATCTGGGTCATGAAGATCTTTTTTGTACAGTTTTCTGTGTATTCTTGCCACCTCTTCTTAATATCTTCTGCTTCTGTTAGGTCCATACCATTTCTGTCCTTTATTGAGCCCATCTTTGCATGAAATGTTCCCTTGGTATCTCTAATTTTCTTGAAGAGATCTCTAGTCTTTCACAACCTGTTGTTTTCCTCTATTTCTTTGCACTGATCGCTGAGGAAGGCTTTCTTATCTCTCCTTGCTATTCTTTGGAACTCTGCATTCAGATGGGAATATCTTTCCTTTTCTCCTTTGCTTTTCGCTTCTCTTCCCTTCCCAGCTATCTGTAAGGCCTCCTCAGACAGCCATTTTGCTTTTTTGCATTTCTTTTCCATGGGGATGGTCTTGATCCCTGTCTTCTGTACAATGTCACGGACCTCTGTCCATAGTTCATCAGGCACTCTGTCTATCAGATCTAGTCCCTTAAATCTATTTGTCACTTCTACTGTATAATCATAAGGGATTTGATCTAGGTCATACCTGAATAGTCTAGTGGTGTTCCCTACTTTCTTCAATTTAAGTCTGAATTTGGCAATAAGCAGTTCATGATCTGAGCCACAGTCTGCTCCTGGTCTTGTTTTTGCTGACTGTATAGAGCTTCTCCATCTTTGGCTGCAAAGAATATAATCAATCTGATTTCGGTGTTGACCATCTGGTGATGTCCACGTGTAGAGTCTTCTCTTGTGTTGTTGGAAGAGGGTGTTTGCTATGACCAGTGCATTCTCTTGGCAAAACTCGATTAGCCTTTGCCCTGCTTCATTCTGTACTCCAGGGCCAAATTTGCCTGTTACGCCAGGTGTTTCCTGACTTCCTATTTTTGCATTCCCGTCCCCTATAATGAAAAGGACATCTTTTTTGGGTGTTAGTTCTAAAAGGTCTTGTAGGTCTTCAACTTCAGCTTCTTTGGCGTTACTGGTCGGGGCATAGACTTGGATTACTGTGATATTGAATGGTTTGCCTTGGAAACAAACAGATCACTCTGTCGTTTTTGAGATTGCATCCAAGTACTGCATTTCGGACTCTTTTGTTGACCATGATGGCTACTCCATTTCTTCTAAGGGATTCCTGCCCACAGTAGTAGATATAATGGTCATCTGAGTTAAATTCACACATTCCAGTCCATCTTAGTTCACTGATTCCTAGAATGTCGACATTCACTCTTGCCATTTCTTGTTTGACCACTTCCAATTTGCCTTGATTCATGGACCTAACATTCCAGCTTCCTATGCAATATTGCTCTTTACAGCATCGGACTTTGCTTCTATCATCCATCATATCCACAGCTGGCTATTGTTTTTGCTTTGGCTCCATCCCATCATTCTTTCTGGAGTTATTTCTCCACTGATCTCCAGTAGCATATTGGGCACCTACTGACCTGGGGAGTTCATCTTTCAATGTCCTATCTTTTTGCCTTTTCATACTGTTCATGGGGTTCTCAAGGCAAGAATACTGAAGTGGTTTGCCATGTCCTTCTCCAGTGGACCACATTCTGTCAGACCTCTCCACCATGACCCATCCGTCTTGGGTGGCCCCACACGGCATGGCTTAGTTTCATTGAGATAGACAAGGCTGTGGTCCGTGTGATCAGATTAGCTAGATCTTCCCTACTCAGGGATAAAACTCAGGTCTCCCACACTGCAGGTGGATTCTTTACTGTCTGAGCCACCAGGGAAGCCCCAATAGGGTTCTCCTTGCATTTATTTAAATGTTGCCTCACTATCATGAGAAGAAAAAAATGCATCTAGTCAGCAGGCTGAAGGGAAAGAATGGAGCTAGAGGTACAGAGAAGACAAACATGTCACATGACTGAAGATATAATAAAGTTTATGAACTATTCATTTTTGTTTTGTTTTGTTAGGAGACAGTGATGAAGGAGGGGAAAACATTTAAATAAAGCGAAATGCTTGACAAGAGTAGGTAATCTTTCACTGAAAGTCTTTACATATATAAATGTCACTTGAATTGGATGTTTTCTCAATGTTAATTGTTATTGTGCCTTCTACAGGATTATATTTATTCTGGAAACAAATCCAACATTAGCTTAGGTGTTACGTTAACAAGAGCTAGTTGTGATTATCAAAAGCCTTCAAAACCATTAAAAAAAATACTTAATCACCTATAATACTGTTTTTAAATTTTCTCTCAATCAAGCAGAACAGTGCATTAAAGGAACCTGCACTCGCTACCACTAGCTTTGTAGTATTAAAATGACAAACACATCTTAAGTGATTTCCTCACTTAATCAAACACTGTATCATTATCTTGAACCACTTTCACAGCAGTTTATATAAGAAAACCCACTGACACAGTTATATTTGAGTTTTTAAGCAAACTTGTATAGACAGTCTAGAAGTGTATTCATTAATTACATTATAACATTGATAATCACAGAAACTAAGCTCTCTGGGTTCTGAGTTTAGAGGCTACCAGCAGCACTAAAATATCTTTGTATCTTACGCCTTTTCCGCGGGGAAAAAAGTAGATACAGTGGAACATGACAGACTTCTCACAAAACAAAAAGCATTCTTTGAAAATAAGCAGCACCTAGTAAATTTCATGCTCTGCTCTTGTTTTAACTCTCCCTCCTTCTGGTGCTAACCACAGCCCTAACTCCCCAGTTCCTTCCCACATCACCACCTCTCTCCTAAGCCTCCCACCATCATTCAGGTAGCAAGTCTCTGCTCCTTCCATAGTTACTGAGTTGACAACACCATCACATTCAAAGGTCACTTCCATGGAAATACAAAATCTGTATCTCAAGTGTTGTCTGATATCTGCCCCAAATCTACAACTGCTTACCTGACATCTTTACCTGGAAAGCATAGCATTCAATTTAACAATGCACAAACTGTAGTGAGACTGCCTATGTTAACATCCCACCTCCACCATTTATGACCTCAAGGGCTTTAGAGAACTTCATCTGCAAAACAGATGCTGCTTCCTCTGTGAAACAGAAATAAAAGTGAAAACTAGAATCCACTGGAAGACTGCAAGAATTAAATGAGATAATATCCAATTGATGTAAAGCATCTTGAACATTGCCTGTCATACAGAAGACACTTGATAAAGATTAAATATTATCCATTACTTTATTATAATATTTAGCTGTAACTTCAAATACAGCATTTTCAAAAGTAAAAGATGTCTTCTTCCAAATTGAAGAACAAAAAGGCACTAGCACTATCAAATGTTTAGGCCTAATATAAATCTATACTAATTATGATCATGAATAAGCACCAAAACAAATAGATCCATGAAACTGAACACTGTGCCGAGGGACAGACTCAAGCATCTATGGACACTGAGCCTATGACAAAGCAGATAATAAATAAATAAAAGGAGAAGGGGTAGGTTTTTTTAAAAAAAATAATAAATGATACTGGAAAAGTTTGTCTTTATGCAAAAAATAAATAAAATGAGACCTCCTTCCTGGTACCACACCAAGAGAAAAAAAAATCAATTCCAGATGAATTATAAGCATGAATATGAGAATTAAAAACCACAAAATTTTTAGAAGAAAATACACAGATTATCTTAACTTTGGAGTAAGGAAAGACATTTTAAGACTACGAGCACAGATCCAAAGGCAAAGATTGAAAATTGTAAGCCAGTATTTCTCTTCAGCCTGAGATACCATTAAAGAAAGTGAAAGCCACAGCTGATAGCTGCAACAAATGTAATATGTAAGGGTTAGTACACAGAATGCATTGAATGTATTCTCACAAATAAAAAGACATGTATCAGAAAAAATACTTTAAAAGCATTTCACAAAAAAAAATTCAAATGGCAAACATACAAAAAGATGCCCAACAGCACTAGTAATCACAGAAATGCAAATTTAGACCACATTGAGACACTATCTCCACCACCAGATGGGCAGAAATTTACAACCCTGACCATATCGAGTATTGGCAAGAATGGAAAACAACCACACACATCCATAACTGGTGGGAATGAGGTTTGGTACATCCGTCAAGGAAAAAGTTCAGCATCACCTAAAAGTTTGAATATGCACACACCTGTGACCCAATAATTCAACTCCTAGGTACATATCCTAAAATAACTTTTGCACAGCTGCACTGGAAAACGTTCAAAATATTCAGAGCACCAATGCTCATAAAAGCAAAACATGGGGAAAATTCAAAACTCTTTCAATAATAAAATGAATAAATTATGATAAATTCATTCAGTAAGATACTACAAATGACCAGAGTTATTTTACATCCACCAAATAAATGGATAAATCTATAAATCTTTTGGATAAATCTAAAAGCAAAATGGTAGACAAAAGAAGCAAATCTCAGAACACAAACAGTTTAAGTCCAATAAATAAAGTTTAAAACAGGGCAAAACTAATTAAACACATTGTTTACAGATGTATTTAGCAGATGATAAATAAAAGGAAGGGAATGACTCACACAAGTCAGGATAAAGATTACATCTTGAGGATATGACTGAAAGAGGGACACGGGGCAGTTACCTAAGGTCTTGGTAACGCCTTATTGCTTATGCTGGGTGGGGGGGTGTATAAGTATTATGTTTGTTACCCTTACTTAAACTGTACATGTTTCATAAACTCATTTATGTATGACACATTTCACAATAAAACCAATGTGCTGGGGATTGAATTTGAGAGTGAAGTCAGGAAATGAAAAATCTTAACAAATTTCTCAGGAAAGGCAAGAAGAAAAACAGGATCATAGCTAAAAGGGGTGCATGGGGCTGAGTAGACCTGAGTGTGTTTAAAGGTCAATGAAAAGGCACCAATGGGGTTGGAGAGGTTGAAAATAGAGGTGAATGAGGATATAAATTTATAGAATGAAGGTTCTAAGAAGGTGGAATAAGATTCAGAGATGTGAAAAAAGACCACTTCTTTCACTGCAAGTTGAAGAACAATTCAATAACCATGGATTACATGCCCACTCCCCCAGTAAACTGCAATTTCCTTGATGGCTAGGCATTATTAGCACCTAGAACAGCACTAACAGGCAGGGAAGAGAGAAGAGGTAAGGACTGCTTTGGGTAGTTTCAAAAAGTAGAGACTGGATTCCCTGAGAAAACTATGCTATTAATACTTAACAGATACTCAAAACACCTATTAGCCACCTTTATAAATACTCAAACATCTATTAGAAAAGTCTACATTCAAGTTTTGCTCTTTGTCAGATAAAGTCAAAACAGTATAATTATAAAAGTCCAACTCATACTTTTATTGATAATATCGTAGTATTTGTAATGTTAGGAATCTTTTAAAAGCTATTTTCCTGAAATTCTTACAACACTTAGAAAAGATAAGGAAAAAAAAAATCAGCTTTCACTTACTTAATTGAGTTTCTAAAGTGGTCTTCAGCCGGATTTTTTACAGTACAACTGTTCAGGAGCCATAAGTCTGCATCTGATGCATTTTCTATTAAAAACAGAAATATGAAACAGGAAAGTAAGTATCACATTTAATCAGCCAAAAACATTCAAGTGCTTACTCAGATGGCACTGGGACTGCGGGGGGTGGGGGGAAAAGCTAGTGGATGAGTCAAGTCAATGGGCCATTACAATACAATATGTAACTGCTTCAATATGGAAACACTGGTGAGAAATAAATATTAAAAATATATAACCTGTGCTCTTATCTTCTCATTTAAAATATAAAGAGGATAAGCATTTTCTTCCTACATTGTCAATACCTGCAAGTATTTAATAACGTTCAAAAGATAAAGTGAAACTGGCCTAATCTTCCCTCTGGATGTGAGATTAATTGCCTCTCTGGGGACTGTGTGTTAACATTATTCAAGCGCATGTATTATACACTGAATATTCTTCAGCTTGAGATGTTACTAAAAATATGGTTTGTCCTCTTTGAAAAAGTTAATGATTAACATTAAAGTGAGCCTTTTATTCCTCTCGCTAATTTGATTAGATACTGTTATATACAACAATAAACTCACTAGCAATGCAACAAATCACCTAAACCCATGTTTACTGAAATGAATTTATAAATGCCTGAAGTGCTTGATGCTATTCCAACAACCTTACTGCCTAAAAGGACTTAAACAGTAAAATAGGATTACCATGATGAAAGGAAAACCAAAATTGAAAACTGCAGCACCTTCACTGGTATTTCACTAAGAACAGAAGCAAAGGTCAAAAGAAATGAAGAACCAAGGACACTGATGTCTGTGTGTACATTCTCTACCTGAGAATGGAACTTCCAGTGAGAACATAACATGAAAGGGAGGGTGAGCATGTCCAAGCTTCCAGTAAAACTTAGCAAAACCTTCTTCCTCGGCATCTTTTATAAAAATGGTAAATTTCTTTTTACAAAGAGGCAAGATACACAACTATCTGAAAAGGAAAGCTCCTCATTACTATACATCAGCTGAATACTAAGATTCCCTCTAACTTGTCTTACTCCTTCCATTCATATGTATGCCTCACCAGCACCCCAGAGTCTATCTTCCCACCCAGAAGCCAGAGGGGCTGTCCGTAAAACATCAATCTGATTATGCTGCCTGCTCAAACTCAGAGAGGACGAGTATTCACCTACCTTTTCTAGTTCCTCCCAAATTATTCCCAGAGATGCGACCTAAAAGACAATCTTCTTGTAGCAATCTAATCAGATTACCTTTTCAATCTTCCAGTGAATTCCAGTTGGTATTCAAAAATCTCTACCTCCTTAACTTCAATATTCATTTCTCCCTATATTCATTATCCTTCCAGCCACACCAAAGCAAATCCCTCAAGTTTGCACTGGTGCATCTGAGGAGCACACTTGATTTTCTTCATAGAAACAGCTCAGGCCCCTTTCAATCTGCCTACCCACTTGGCTAACTCCTATTTGCCCTTCAGTTTCCCCTTGATGTTGGTTCAATGCCTCCTCTCTGCACTCCCACAGTAGACTGTGTTGAGACTATCCTTGTACTTTACAATTCTGCATTAAAATAATACATTTTCCCAGTCTGTATACATTACTATTAAAGAGATATTGAAGACGACATTTTTTTCTGCTGTTATCTGAATGTTCAGGGCCTAACACAGTGATGGGTACAGAACAGACATTCAAATAACCATGGAAAACAAAACAAGGCACAAGCAGGAACAAGAGAAAAGATGCTAAAGGGATAATGTGTGGGACCACATGCATATGGCTTGTTAGATGCCTTCTGCCAATTTCCTAAAGCTCTGAAGTCCACACCAATCCTCTGAAATAAGCTTCAAGAAGCTCACCAATTTATTTGACAAATATTTAGGACCAAGATTTTACCTTATTCACAGCCAGATCCCCAGCACTTATTACGATGCCTTGTACATAATAGATACTCACTGAATACCTAATTACTGAATGAATGTTGACTCTTGAAAGACAAAGCAATACTATGAGCTATGTATTATGCACATAAGAAAAAGTCATGGGTGTCTGTTAGCTAATGATGAAGAATGTAGAGACTATGGACTTACTTCAAACAAAGAAAAGTCAAAAGACAGAACCATATGTGGCAGATGCCAACTCTATATCCTGGCACATTCTTTCCTTTGGTCACCTTCAAGTCGTCAGACCACTTTCCCCATACTTCAACAAAAGCCTTCTCAAGGAGAACTCCATTAATAAATAAGGCACATTATTCTACTCTGTCTGGAATTTTGCCAATGTTGAAATGTACTGCCTTTCAAAATAAAGTGAATACTGTGCTTGGTGACCCAGTAATCGTGATCAACAGGAATCCTGTGAATATACCAATATGCCCATAATGTTATCTAACTTTTTTGGGGTGTGTGTGTTAGTTGCTCAGTTGTGTCCGACTCTTTGCAACCCCATGGACTGTAGCCCACCAGGCTCCTCTGTCCATGGAATTCTCCAGGCAAGAATACCGGAGTGGGTTGCCATGCCCTTCTCCAGGGGTTCTTCCCGACCCAGGGATTGAACCCAGATCTCCTGCATTGCAGACATATTCTTTACATATGAGCCACCAAGGAATACAAACTTTGGTAACCACCTCCAAAAAGACAATGTCCTTTCTCCAATGAACACATGAGTTTCTTATCCAGTTATTTTTGAACTTAGTTTTGAGCTAATATATCTTATTTAATATTGTCAAAAAGATCATTCTACTTAGAAGTCAAAAAGATTGTTCTATTCAGAAGTATAAATCAACCAACAATCAAAACGCAATGAGGTTGCACTACGTGTCAGGCTCTGTCCTAAGTGCTGGGGATGTGGCTGTGAAAAGAGATTCCAACCTCAAGGAGTTTACAATCTTAAAGAGGAAATCTGATCAAAACAAAAGAACAGAAACAAGCAAGGTAATTTCAGGCACTGGTCAATGATATTAAGATGATTAAAGAGGGTAATGAACAGAGAATAACTGTGAGGTTGCTGGTCAAAGTCAGTCTCCCTTAGAAGTTTAAATCTGAGTTGCGACTGACACAATGGGAAGGAATCCGCCAAACAAAGATCAGAAGAAAGAGCACTCCAAGAGGAAAATACCACAAGTGCAAAGGCCATGAAAAAGGCCCAAGCTTGTCATGTTCCAGTAACAGAGATGATCAGCATGACTGGACATAGGGAGAGAAAGGTCTGAGAAGCAGGCAGGAATCAGATGATGGTGGCAGGTTAAGAGCTTTCAGTTCAGTTCAGTCGCTCTGTTGGACCAACGACTCTTTGTGACCACATAGACTGTAGCACACCAGGCTTCCCTGTCCATCACCATCTCCCAGAGGTTGCTAAAACTCATGTCTATCGAGTTGGTGATGCCATCCAACCATCTCGTCCTCCATCATCCCCTTCTCCTCTCCTCCTGCCTTCAATCTTGCCTAGCATCAGGATCTTTTCCAATGAGTCAGTTCTTCATATCAGGTGGCCAAAGTGCTGGAGTTTCAGCTTTACCATCAGTCCTGACAATGAATATTCAGGACTGATTTCCTTTAGAATAGACTGGTTTGATCTCCTTGTAGTCCAAGGAACTCACAAGAGTCTTCTCCAACACCACAGTTCAAGAGCATAAATTCTTCAGCACTCAACTTTCTTTCTAGTCCAACTCTCACATCCATACATGACTACTGGAAAAATGACTAGATGGACCTTTGTCAGCAAAGTAATGCCTCTGCTTTTTAATATGTAAGAGCTTTACATTTATCCTAAGGGTAAGGGGAAGTCACCATTGGATTTCAAACACATAAACTAATTTCTACCTCAGTAATCCCACTCTGCAATCACTGTGAAGAAAAGTCTGTAGATAGGGTAAAAGTAAAAACAAGTGGGAGAAAAAAAGTAAAGGCAAGAAAACCAGTTGGAAGCTGATGCAATGCAATGGTCTAAGAGTAAGTGACAGGTGATGGAAACTTGGACTGGGGTCAGAGCAATGACATGAATCAGAGAAGTGAGGAGAGGCATGTTTCAGAAGTAGAATCAAAAAAAACTGATAGAGTAGGTATGTGTTGTGCAAGAAGGAATCAAACAGGATCCCTAAGCATATGGCAAAGATTCTGGCCTGAGTATCAGTTGCCTGTGGTGCCATTTACTGAGATGAGGAAGGTTTAGAAAGACATGATTCGGGGAACAGAGAATCCAAAGTTTTGTTGTGGCCATGTTATATTCAAGATCCCGATTAAACATTTAACTAGAAATACTGATCAGTCATTTGATCTCAGGAGTCTTCCAGGCTGGAGGAGACTCAAAAACCCAAAAAATAACTGAATTCATAGAAATGGATGCACTCACCTAAGAAGAGAAAATGGGGTGGGGGGGAGAGAAAAGTAGAAGACAGAACATTGGTGCTTCAAAGGTCTGATGGAGAAGCGGAGATGTGAAAAGGCCATCGAAAAGAAATAGCCAATAAGATAAGAGGATAAAAACTAGGGACCATGGTGTCACAGAAATCCAAAAAGAGAGTATTTTTAAAAGTAGTAATCCACTGTACTAAATGCTAAGAGTTCAAGAAAGATATCTGCATAGTTACTAAAAAATTAAGATGATCCTCCACCCTTTATCATTTTTCTTTCTCAATTTTGAGTATTTGCTTGCTCTGTGCCAACCCACACACACTCAGCAAAGGACTTTTTCTAAGGTTTTTAAATAACACAGAAAAATTCACTACAAAAGGGGAGTGAGGAGAAAAATTATATATGGCTATTTGCCATTAAGAAATGTTGATTCCACATCTTCTGCCCCTTATGAACCCATTTTCTGGGTTTTAAGATGCCATCAACCATAAGAAACACAGTCAACTTTGTAATAGCTCTTCAAGAGAGGTGGAACACTATATTCAGTTCTTTTAAGTTTTAAGATACATCCCAACTTCAAACATTACTATAGGAGGCAGGGTGAGAGTGACATGCATTTGAAATGGAAGAAATAAGCTATTTGGTATTTGGTACATCTACCTTAGAGCAGCACCATCTAGAACAATCAGGAAATAACAGAACACCTGCAGTGTCTAGAACTTCATCACCCAAAACAAAACAAATGTTTAAACATCCTACTGCTAGTAGGTAATTTGGTTATTGGATTAAGTATCTGCTAAGAGAAGGTTAACAGCTCATGGTCTTGCCTTAATCAGAGCATCCCTGGCAGATTCTCCAGTCCCAAGAGAAACAGAATTAGAGCAAGAACAGACCAAGGAAGGGAAAGGCAGGGAGAAGGCACCAAGACGGAAGGCACGGACTTTGAGAAGCCAAAGGACTGAATTCTACCTACCCTCAACTTGTTCTCTAACACTTGTTAACCCCTGATATGCAGCTGAAAATCATCTGTACACAAGCCAAATATTGCCAATGCCAGAGCTGGGATATCAGGGCTGGTGTGAAAAGCTACCTGTTTGAGGCTGGCCAGATGGAATCTAGAGCCCAAGATTTGATTATTCACAGCCCTTCATTATTACAAATGGTGTTGCAATGAATAGCACTGTGCATGGATCATTTTGTGTTTTTCCCATATTACCTTTGGAATCAAGTCCAAAAAAGTGGGGCTGTTCAGTCAAAGGATAAATTCCCATCTGTAAGGGGTACACAGCTTCGCACTCCCATGAGCAATGCATGAGATTACCTACTTATCCACAGCATCACCCATGGAGTGTGCTATCAAACCTCTGTAATTTTGCCAATGCAATGAGAAATAGGAAGCCAGTAGGATTTGAATATGTGCACTTCTCTTATGAAGAATGAGTTGAGCAACTTTTCATGTGTTTAAGGATCATTTGCAGCGTCATTCCCCACCCCTACCCCATTTTCTGTCTGTTCAGATCTTTTGCCCATTTTTCTACTGGGCTAAATAGTCATTTTAATCTCACGTTTTAATTTACTCATACATACAAATACACATACAAAGAGGATGTTAATCCTTTGTCTATGATAGAAGTTGCAATATTTTCTCCTGGCTTGTTATTTTACTTTTTATAGTTTCCTCATGCTTTTTAATTTTCAGGATGTCAAATTTATCAAACTCTTAATTTTATTGAAGTATAGTTGATTTACAGTGTTAATTTCTACCATAAAGCAAAATGACTAAGTTATACTTATATATATTGTTTTTCATATTTTTATTATGGTTTATCACAGGATATGAAATATAGTTCCCTGAGCTACACAGTAGGAGTTTGTTGTTTATCTATCCTACATATAACAGCTTGCATTGGCTAATCTATCAAATATTTCTCTCATTGTTTCCAGATTCTGAGTCATAATTAGAAAGTTTCCTCTATTCCCAGATTACTAAGGAATTCACCCATATTTTAATACAGTCAGGGTTTTACATTAGAGTTTGGCTCTATTAGAACTGTATCCCAATGTACATTGTTCTCACTAAATTTTTTTCATGCAAAACAAAATAAGATCCTTTGTTCTCATACCAAATTGAAAAATATTAAAAAGTATGGAACTACCTAGTGATAGCAAAGGAATGAGGCAACTGTCAAGCTCTCCTCTATTGATGGAGCCTCTACTGATGAAGCTCTTCGGAATACAACGGGAATAGCTATCAGATAGTTAAACCTGCCCTAGAATCTCTCCTACACATGCTTATAGGATACTTGCCCCACACACAGATTTATATACAAACACACACATATCCATGTATGTGGATATATGTACACACACACAAACTTTAAAGCTCACATGGAAGACTGACAAAACAAAGAACTCAGAAAACTTACATATTTGTTACAAGGAGACATTAAATAAGTAATGGGACTGCAGCTACAAAGCCATTTAGCTGTTAAAAAAGCAAGATATACCTATAAGTGATTATTTACAATAATCTTTGTTATATCACCAGTGAAAGTAAAGTGAAGAGTAGGTCTTGTCCTTTACCTGTGTTTTAAAAAAGGAAAAGGAGAAAAGAGGAAATTATAAGTAAAAAACAAAATTTCTTGAAGCATAAATATGAAAGTGTTTTAGGTGTTTACCCTTGGAAATAAAATGAAGGCTCAGCTGGCCTCCAATACGGCCTAATGTGCACCTTTTATAGTCTCTCCCTCTCTTCTTTGTTTAAACTTGCATGGATATTACTTTTATAATTTTATGAAGTTTAACCCTGAGAAGAGACACGTTAATATTTAATTTATATCCATCTGCATTGTTTGAATTTCTAAAAGCATTTAAACTAAAAATACTAATCAAGCCTTAAAAAAATCATTTTTAATTTCCTTTTTTGTAGAGCTCAGAATCAATAGCAGTCTTTCATTTTTAAGGTAAGAACATAAACTGTGCTCCTGCTGTGATCCATCATGAGAACAGTGACCTGATAAATATTTTCTGGGACTTTTCTCCCCACTGCTAAAAAGCTTTTGTACTCACTGAACCAAAAAAATGATGGCCATTGACACACCACCCACTTTGATTATGAGGATAGAGAAACAAACTATTATTTATTTTAATAGAAATGCATTTACTTTCCAAACTATTTCTTTATGTACACAAGATAAATCGCTTCCAAATCCAAAGCAATAAAAATCTGATTAGCAATAATGATAATAGCTAACATTATTGAGTACATATTATGCACCCAGCAATGAGCCAAGCATGTCATATTCCTTTTCTTTTTATCCATCTAATCCTCCAAATTGAAGTGGGTTCAACTTTTACTCTGGTTTTACAGAGGAGGACTCTAAAG
Source organism: Giraffa tippelskirchi (assembly GCF_054371585.1). Lineage (NCBI taxonomy): Eukaryota > Metazoa > Chordata > Mammalia > Artiodactyla > Giraffidae > Giraffa > Giraffa tippelskirchi. The sequence continues at coordinate 150,316,731 of NC_137282.1, forward strand.
CATAGAAAGGAAAAGTAACTTGACTAAAATCAGAGTAAGACAGTTGGGGCAGGATTAGAAATCCAGACAAACTGACTCCAAAACTGTAAACTTAAGGAAATCAGAATGCCTCATTAGTGACTCTTTGCCTCCTGATCAAAAAATAACACAGCCAATACCTAAAAACAAAATAAAGCAGCATTCCATGACCGTAAGGTTGCCTCATGATACTATTTCTAAGAAGGCAAATAACCAGGCTTCAAAAGGAGCTGTTAGGCTATTTCCAAAATTTCCAAGACCATGAACACGTCAGCTCTTGGCCTTCCATAATCAGTGGGAAACTGGCAAGTGGAGAAAAGCTTACTACTGAGTACAGGAGCATCACTGGCAAGCACAGGCTGACTCTCCAAGCAGCGCATCTTCCCATCCCCCTGCAGCCTTCTGCATAAGGGTGGCATTACAGAAGAGAGGGGCATGGTTCACATCAGCACTACTCATAATGAGACATTTAGCTTAGAGAACTCTCCACTGTCAAGGGCACACAGGAACAGCCTCACACAGTACGAGGAGCCTTAAAAGACTTAAATTCACAGATGTAAGTAAGGAAGTTAGCAAGCTGATACAAATAAAAATCCATTAAGAACAAAACGAAGGGAGACAAATGGTCTTGACTGTTTTAGACCCAGCAGCATCTGGGGGCAATTTCTTTACCACAGAACTCTGGAAGACAAATCATGTCCCAACCGTTTCAGTATCCATTGTTTAATCCAGTTGGGGAATTTCTTTATGTAAGACAAACCACTGGATGCCTACGAAAAACTCAGAGAATGGAGCATGCTTAAATGAGAAAATTTTTAAGCACCTTTAAGGAACATATTGAAAAATAATATCTTCAAACCAATGAAAGGCAAAAAATAAAAATTCTAGTCAATGCATTCATATTTTCCTCCCACATTTTATTGTTCTTTATAGGGAATGTATAAATGCACGAAAGCATGCAATAACCATGCTTTCAATATCTATTTTATAAAAGCAAAGTGATCATGACAAAGTACACTCCCTTTAACCTGCTAGGCTTGGAGGGCTGAGAGGCTGGGGAGAAGACGAGAGAGAAAAAGTAGGAAAGATGAAGAGAAGAAACAAAGAGGAGAGAGAGAGGGACAGACTGACGGAAAGTATCTCCAGCTCCCAAGTTGAAATACTTGGAGCCAGAACTGACCCTCCGTCACTGCACAGCGCTGGTGACTGTTTGGCATGTTTCTGAGTGAAGCAGAATACAGCATCTTCCGGGGAAGCACTTATGCTTGGAGATTACACGCATAATGAGTTTGTTCTTTTAAAATACTCCTGCTGAGCATTTTGCAGAAATAAGATGAGGAAGCCAAGGGTCAGCTTGAACTCTGTTTACTGTATGAAGGGAAAAGAATATTTTTTTTCTCTTCTAAATGAGAAATAAGAGTCGGTAAAACTCTACCAATAACCACTGAAAATTAATTATATAGCTAAATAGACCTGGTCATAATCAAAATCAGAATGCTAGACAGACCTCTTACAGAACACTGCTAATATTCCTCCATCCTCTTTCCAGGTTAAACTGTTCTGCTGATACTGACACATAATTACTTCAGAAGTAACTGTGTCCAAAGAATCTCTATTTCAAATGTGTTAAACAGGCTTCTAAACTAAGAAGCAATATACACACCAAATGGACTTTACAGGGCACTGCATGATCGGGTCCCCATCCCTCTGTCCAAAGTCCACCTTATATGCTATGTTCCTGTCACCGAGCTTTTAGGCCCTCAGGCCTAGTAAGTAAAATTCAAATGCTGAGATGACCAAAATCTAATTGGATAAAAAAAGGGCACAGACTATGAATAGAGTTAATGAAAGAAGAAACACATATGGCTTTTGAACAAAGATGTTCAACCTCATTTTTGATCAATGAAAACTAAAACTGCACCAAAAACAAAACAAATACCTGTACCATTTTTCTTCACTTTCTATATTGTCAAAAGCTCCAAAGTTTGATAAAACACTCAACTGGTGTAACTATGAGGAGACAGGAACTCTCGTGAATAGTAAGGGTTACAAATTAGACCATCACCCATGGAGGCAATTTGACATTATCTCCGGAAATGGCAAACGCATAACCTGGGACTGAGAAGTTCCATGAATTTAGCCTATGACAAACATATTTGCACAGGTGCAAAGTCATTCATTGCAGCATTATTTGTAACAGCAACAGGTGACCAGCTAAATACATATTAGTATATTCAGAATTGAAACTCCTATAAAGCTGCTTTAAAAAAAAGGGGGGGGGGAGAATAACCTCAAAGTCCTAAAGTAAAAAGATGTCCAGGACATATGGTTCAAAGAAAATACGAAACTAAATAATAAAGATACTATGCCACCACTGGAAATCAAGAATATATATTCACACTTGCTTGTATTTGCATCAGAAATTGGGGGTATGTGTACAAGAAGTGAATAGCAATGGCTGGGACTAGAGGAGGAGGTGGAATGAGATTGATGGGAGACAAGAGGAAGATATTTTCCTTGTATAACTTTTTAAATTTTTGAGCCTATTCAAAACTTCAGTATTTTCAAAGTAAAAAAAAAAAAAAAAAAGCAGTTTTACAAAATGTAGCTTCTTAACCATCCCACTATCTTCGCATTTCTTATACTCCCTTCCACGGTCACACACCTGGAAAGAACTGTCTCTCTGCACCCGCTATATTCTGTTACCTCCCAGTCACTCTTCCGCCACTTCATTTTGATGAAGAGCTTCAACCACTCTCAATTTCCTGCAGACTTCTTTCATCAAGAAAACGGATAACCAAAAGCGACAAGACAGCACACCATGCAGTCAAACACTCCTTTCCTTCCATTGTCTAGAGTATGGAATGTTCTCCTCTTTTCTCCTCTCCTGTTTTCCTCTTACCTCCTTGGCTACTTTACTTTATCCATTCCCATCTGTCCTCCACGAAGTAGATTTAAAGCCTAGATTTTTGTTCCCTTGTGATCTGTTGTTCACTGGATGCTTCCAACTGTATTTCTCACAGTATTAAACATTACCAGTGCACTGAGAGGTGGTACCCACATTTACATTCCCAGTTCAGACATCCATCTGAACTCACCATCCAACTCATCTAGCAATATCTCCCCTGGAACATACCGAAAAAACATTAAATTCAACACCGATCACTTCCAAAATTGAACTCTCAAATTTTCACCCTTGTATTCTTAAGGTTCTAGTTAGGAAAACAGAAACCACTCTAGGCATTAAGATAAAGAACAATTAATACAGAAGTGTGGTTACATGGGCAATGGAGAAGCCAAGGCACCAAATGGGGAAGGTGAAGTAACCAGGAGCTGAGTAACATCAAGAAACTGTTACCAGCCCAAGGGCTAGAGGGACCCACTGGAAGAGCCCAGAAGCCACATCTGACCACTGGCAGCAGCAACAGCAACAACAGGAGCTGCCCATGGGAAACTAGGACTACAAGCAAAGGAAGAGCCCTCTGATAGGGACTGAAGCCACAGGAATGAAACTGCCACTTCCTGGGACCTAACCCAGAGTGAAAAGAGAGGGAGCAACAACCCTACCTCATTCCTACTCCCATATGCTAGGCTTCCATCAGTGCCCCCTACATGCCAAATCTAACCACAAACGCCAAAAGGCAGGGAGACTGTGAAATGCAGTTTCCTGCAATACAGATGACAGAAGTCAAGGAACTGAATCTGAGAGCCAACAGGAAAATGACTGACCCTACCCTCTTCCAGAATTCCCCATCTCTAGAAACGGCACATGTTGTTGTTGAGCCACTAAGTCGTGTCCAACTCTCTGCGATCCCATGGACTGCAGCAGGCCAGGCTTCCCTGCCCTTCACTGTTTCTCAGAGTTTGCACACACTCATGTCCATTGAGTCGGTGATGCCATCTAACCATCTCATCCTATGTTGACCCCTTATCCTCCTGCCTTCAGTCTTTGTCAGCATTAGGGTCTTTTCCAACAAATTAGCTCTTTGCGTTCGACAGCCAAAGTATCAGAGCTTCAGCTTCAGCATCAGTCCTTCCAATGAATATTCAGGGTTGATTTCCTTTAAGATTGACTAGCTTGATCTCCTTGCTGTCCAAGGGACTCTCACGAGTCTTCTCCAGCACCACAGTTTGAAAGCATCAATTCTTCAGTGCTCAGCCTTCTTTATAGTCCAACTCTCACATTCATACATGACTACCAGGAAAACCATAACTTTGACTATACAGACCTTTGTCAGCAAAGTGATGTTTCTGCTTTTTAATATGCTGTCTAGGTTGGTCATAGCTTTTCTTCCAAGGAGCAAGAGTCTTTCAATTTTATGACTTATGTACTCAGATGGTTTCTGGTTTCAACCAGAAACCTGGGAATCATCACTGATCCTTCTTTCACCTTATCTTCTCCCACAGCAAATCCAACAACTTCCAAAGGATTTTACCTCCAAAACAATGTGAATGTGTCTGCTCTTTATCTCCACAGCCAACACTCTTGCTTAAGTCACCTGGACCACAGCACAGGCTTGTCCCTCCCTATGGCTGCAATTAAGGTAACTATGAAAACTAGCAATGAACCAAAGGGAAGCACGAGCTGTTTTTGTCTTCACTAGATTATCATGGATAATATATATATGTGGACAGTGAAAACTGGGTGAACAAGATACATACTATTGGCAGCTATTTGCAACTATATCTTAGTAAGGAGAAAACGAGTCATTATTGAAAATCTGCAAGCCAGAAAATAGAGTTGTCAAAAAAAAAAAACTGTATCTTTTTTTAAAAAATGACTCAGTAAAATACAATTCCAGTTTATTTTTGAACAACAATGTTTCACACAAACAGGCAAAAAAAATAAACAACTTCACAGACAAAAAGAGTGGAAAAAATAAATCTTTTATCTTTGACCTTTATAATCATCTCATAAAACTACTTACAGTACAGTTAAGTACATACACAGAAAAGGTTACCAGCATCCTGGGACTAAGACTGTTTTTGTTGTTGTTTTTGTGTTTTTTTTTAAACCAAGGTGTTTTTTTTTTTCTCCTTTGAAATTATAATGAATATGGTCACTCAACAAGTCAAGTCAGAAATAGGAAGAACACTCCAAAGGCTGGTCTGGTCACCCACAGTCATTAAAAACGGCTAACCTCTAACAGTATGTTTAAAAATAAAAATTCAAATTATAAATACAAACAAATCTTCCTTTCAAAAGCACTTTTTTTAAATTGGAGTATAGCTGATTTTGGAGAAGGCAATGGCACCCCACTCCAGTACTCTTGCCTGGAGAATCCCATGGATGGAGGAGCCTGGTAGGCTACAGTCCATGGGGTCACTAAGAGTCAGACACGACTGAGTGACTTCAATTTCACTTTTCCCTTTCATGCATTGGAGAAGGAAACGGCAACCCACTCCAGTATTCTTGCCTGGAGAATCCCAGGGATGGCGGAGCCTAATGGGCTGCCGTCTATGGGGTCGCACAGAGTCGGACACGACTGAAGCGACTTAGCAGCAGCAGCAGCATAGCTGATTTACAACACTGTGTTAGTTTCAGGTGTACAGCAAAGTGACTCAGTTATACAAATACATATATTGTTGTTACTTTCTAAGTCATGTCCAACTCTTTCGAGACCCCATGAACTGCAGCATGTCAGGCTTCCCTGTCCTTCACTATCTCCTGGAGTTTGCTCAAAATCATGTCTATTGAGTCAGTGATGACATCCTACCATCTCATCCTCTGTCGCCACCTTGTCCTCTTGCCCTCAGTCTTTCCCAGCATCAGGGTCTTTTCCAATGAGTTGGCTCTTCACATCAGGTGGCCAAAGTATTGGAACTTCACCTTCAGCATCAGTCCTTCCAATGAATATTCAGGGTTGAAATAAATATAAACCTATTCTTTTTCAGATTCTTTTCCATTATAGGTTATTACAAGATAGTGAATATAGCTCCTTGTGCTATACAGCAGGCCCTTGTTGATTATCTATTTTACATATGGTAGTATGTATACATTAATCTCCAGTTCCTAATTTACCCCTCCCACCCTGGTTTTCCTCCTTGGTAACCATAGCTTGTCTTCTATGTCACTTTTAAGAAGCAGTATATGCCTGGAAAGCTTGGGGGTTTTTTACTTCTCTTATTGAAAATTCGTGTTGTGGGTTTGTTGGGTGGTGGAGAGCATGCATCACCTTCAGGTGGCTCTGCCCGCAGCGGGCAGCCTGGACGGCCTCGCCCCTCCAAGGTAATCATGTTGCTGAAATTCTAAGAAAGGAAGTAGAAAATGAATGGCTCAGGATGGCCTTTTTTCTGTTTGTTTTTCTTTTTATTGTCTAGTTATCCTCATCTGTCTTCTTCTTCTTGTGTCAGTATCATCATCCCTTTTTCCTTCAGCTGCCCTTTTGCCTGTAGCTGCCTCAGTTTCCTCATCTTCATTTCACCCTCTTCCTCACCAACACCTCCTTCCTCCTCCACCACTTCCTCTGGGCCTTCTTCTACCTCACTGGCAGCCTCCTGCCCCCCACTTTCCTCACTAGCCTTCCCACTGCAGGTACACCTCTCCCACTTTTCATCTCCTCCACAACTTCCTTCTTCTCCTTTAAGTCCTTGGTGGTGATCTCAGAGCTGGTGTCCACAGCAGTGTCTGACATGGGGGGGCACATGGTGAGTCTGGTGCACCAGACTAAAGAGAAAGCCCAGTTCACGGACTCTGGCAATACAGTCACCTGAGTCCACATCTGATGAGGAGGTGCGCAGGGAGCTAGTCTCAGCGACAATGAAAAGATGGCTTTTCAGAGCCAACTAGTTCGATTATGTCTTTACAGTCATGTATTCCATGAAAAATTTTCTTCCTGATTCAAATATTTCTAAAGTGGCATACTGAAAAGAGTTCCATTCAGCTGAGGAATAAATCTTAACGACCTAGAGAAACCACACACAAGCAAATTTGCAAAACATTTAGTTTCCACTCAAATTATATACAATCCTCAACTGGTTAGCAACTGATAACTCTTGGAATAGTACACTTCCATGAACAACTTTAGAATGCAGAAGTATCTCCTTGAAGGGAAGTTTAAGATATCTGCTGAATATTATTATCTCTAATACCAGAGTTACCTCTGATTTTAACACCCAGCAAACTTACTGGGCCAAAACAGTTATCAATTTGGCAATCAAAAGAGAAATACATGAAATTACCGAAGGAGGAAAGATCCACATTAAAAAAAAAGCTATAGACTAGGCATAGGTTCACTAGATTTCAAAATACAAAGAACAACAATATCAAGGATCTATGACTGAAATAATGAAACTATGAGTGAAGTACTTTAAAGTCAGTCTCCATTTTGATTTGCTAATGCCCACACCACACCAATGTTAGATATTTTGAGTATGACCCCCAAAGAGAAACAAAGTGAGTCAACCATATACCTAAGCAGGCATCCAATAATTGCTGTTCAACTGACTGACAGATATGCATACATAATATCCCCAAATCACAATATCACTTTCTGAAGTTACAAATGTGCTTGACCAGCTTGAGATAAAGAGAAGAAAAACAATTGCCTTAAAGGACTATTTGGGCAAGAAGAACTATTAGAAAATGTTGCCCATTTGTCACAGCAGCTGGGGACTTTCTGAGAGAAGTCTTTAATTCTCTGATACCAGTGCACATCAGTGGGGCTTCCCAGGTGGTGGAGTAGTAAAGAAGCTAATGCAAGAGATGCAGGTTCGATCCCTGGGTCAGGAAGATCCCCTGGAGAAGGGCATGGCAACCCACTCCAGTATTCTTGCCTGGAGAATCCCATGGACAGGGGAGCCTAACAGGCTACAGCCCATGGAGCTGCAAAGAGTCAGACACGACTGAGCAGCTGAGCTGGCAAGGCAGTGCACATAAATAGGGAGAATAAGCTTGATAAAAACAAGTATGACCACTTAATAGCATTTGACTTGTGGAACCTATGAATGTTATTCTTGGAAATTAGTATTGCTACCCCCATCTCCAAATCTATTTTTCAGATTTAAATTCTTTCTTTTCAGGTGGTTCAAAATTTTGATTGAGTTATTTTCTACTTAAAAGTCAAAAGCAAAGTAGTATTAATTTTGCTTCAAAACACTAGAGACAATAAAAAATCACTATAATTCAATGATAAAAAGGCAAATAATCTGATTTAAAATAGGCAAAAGCTCTGAATAAGACATTTATCCAAAGATATACAAATAACATCACATGAAAAGATGTTCAACATCAATAGTCATCAGGAAAATGCAAATCAAAATTACAAGGAGTTACTTCTCATCTACTAGGATGACTATAATAAAAATAAGTACAAGCCTTGATGAGGATGTAGAAATATTAGAATCATGATATACTGCTGATCAGAATGGAAAATTGTACAGCTAATTTGAAAACAGTCTGGAAATTCCTCAAATTGTTAAGTATAGAGTTATTATATGATCCAGAAATTCCTTTCTTGGGTGTAGATCTCAGAGAAATAAAAATATGTATCCACACAAAAACATGTACATCAATGTCCACAGCAGCATTATCTATAATAGACAGAAAATAGGAAAAACCCAAATATCCACCAGGTGATAGAGAAATGCTGCTGCTGCTGCTAAGTCGCTTCAGTCGTGTCCGACTCCGTGCTACCCTATAGACGGCAGTCCACCAGGCTCCCTCGTCCCTGGGGTTCTCCAGGCAAGAAAACTGGATTGGGTTGCCATTTCCTTCTCCAATGTATGAAAGTGAAAAGTGAAAGTGAAGTCTCTCAGTCGTGTCCAACTCTTAGCGACCCCATGGACTGCAGCCAACCAGGCTCTTCCGTCCATGGGATTTTCCAGGCAAGAGTACTGGAGTGGGGTGCCATTGCCTTCTCCGGATAGAGAAATAAAATGTGGTATATCCACACTGGATTATTAGGCAATAAAAAGAAATGAAATACTAACACATGTTAGAACATGGATGGACCCTAAGAACCTGAAAAGTGAAAGAGGTCAGTCACAAGGGAGCACATGTCATATGATTCCACTTAAATGAAATGTCGAAAGAGACTACTGGTTACCCAGGGCTGGGAAAGCAGGGGGACTGAGGGGTGACCGCTGAAGGAGTTTCTATTTTAGACAATGAAAATGTTTTTAACTGACTGGTGATGAATGCACAACTCTGTGAATACACTCAGAACTACTTAATATAGTACACTTTAAATGGTGTATGGTAGCAGAATCATTATGTCCATAAAACTGCTTTAAAAAAACAACAGTAACAGTAACAAAGTACTACAGATAAGCTAGAGCCACATCATCACCACTGTTCTCATTTCTCTGCCTACTGCCTAAATATTTCCTCCACCTGCCTGCCCTAGCAAACTCCTCCTCACCTTTCACAGTTCAGGTACAAGTCACCACCCCAGGAAGCCTTCTCTACCCTCTCCAGAAAGAGTAAGGCACTGCTCCCCATGTGCACCCAAATGAGCCTGGGACACAACCTCGCAAAGATTCATAAATGTGTCTCTCCCTTAGTAGAAGTCCCTCAATTGTCTATTCATCTTTAAATCCCCAGAGCCAAGCTCAGGACTTAGAAGAGAACATGCTCATATTGTGGATAGATGAAAAGGGAGGAGGGGAAAGGAGTGGGAGAGGAAGGAGGGAGTGAGAGGCAAAGAGGTGAAGGTGGGGCGGGGAGAGAGAGAGAGAAAAAAAAGGAAAGGGGAAGGGGAAGCACATGGATGAACAAATAAGCAAAGTAGCAAAGATCAGGACAGTTAATGAATTTGCATCAAGACCAAACGTTGGAGGCAAAGAGACTAGTTTTTGTCAGCAATCAAAAGTTAACTCTAAAGAAATACTACTTTCAGCAGAAGCTGGAGTCAGACTCTGACAGACAATCCAGTATTTCTTCCAGGGGATCTTCTTGTTCTAACAGGAAGAAAGACAGCAGCAACTTTCCATTCTGTGGAACACTATACACCGATAATTTTTTTCAGTTGCACTTGCAAAAATACCATGGAAAATGTTTTCCATTTAATAGACATTATGCAATTTATACATACAATTATATAAAAAGTTAAAAAAAAAAAAAAACATGCGTTAAAAACAGATTAGAAGGAAACATGCCAAAATGTTAACTGGAGCTGCATTTAGATAATGACACTCATATTCTAAAGATGCTGCTGCTGCTGCTGCTGCTAAGTCGCTTCAGTCGTGTCCGACTCTGTGCGACCCCATAGACGGCAGCCCATCAGGCTCCGCCATCCCTGGGATTCTCCAGGCAAGAATACTGGAGTGGGTTGCCATTTCCTTCTCCAGTGCATGAAAGGGAAAAGTGAAAGTGAAGTCGCTCAGTCGTGTCCGACTCTTAGCGACCCCATGGACTGTAGCCTACCAGGCTCCTCCGTCCATGGGATTTTCCAGGCAAGAGTACTGGAGTGGGGTGCCATTGCCTTCTCCGATTCTAAAGATGAGCTCTTCCGAAATTCTAGAGGCTTTCAGATAGGAGTCTAAGCCTGACAAGGCAGAGCTTCTTCCCCAAGCCTGATCTCAACTAAGGTCTCTGGAGACGTGTTCTGTACCATCCTACTGACTCATCTGCAAGGGCTGGCCCCTCTGAGACTTGGCTTTGGCCCCAAGGTTCCTCTTCAACCAGTTATTCAACAGAGGCCCAGGCTGGGACCTGGCAAGTCAAGGTTCTGACACTGGCCTAAAAGAAGGCTATTTTGATAGCTCAGAGATTAGGTAATAAGGGTCAGAGATAGGCTGTTAATTATAGGAAAAGGAAGGCTCAAGTGGGAAAGAGGTTTCTGCAAAAACCAAAGAACTTAGTGAATGATGGTGAGCTAGGAGGTAGATGGGTGCCACCAGAATAAAGGAACCAGAGATTCGTTCCCTGTGGATCTGAGAATGGGAAGACGACTGAGGGAGGAGGCTGGGTCCTGCCCAGATGGAAGATACGAGACCACATATTCCTCATCCTTGAAGTCAGGAGACCTCCCTGACCACACAAGCACACAAAGGCTCCTTGGAGGTCAAAACGGGAGTGATACTAACTGATGTTCTACCCATAAGCCTCTTCGGTATGGAATCAATCTCGGCTAAGAGATATGTGTACACACATGGGAGGTATCTTGAGATATCAAATGAAGACTCTGAACCAGGCAAATCAAAATGATTGGCCAAAGGAAACCTAGAAGAAATGGCCATAAAAGTAATTCAAACTACCACAACGGCGCAACTCAGCAACTCTGAGTCTGCCTGTGTTTCTATCCACACTTACTGTACTCTTTTCCTCCTGATAAATACTTTACTTGTTTCACTACTTCCCATCTTTCAGGGAATTATTTTTCTGCAAAGCTGAAGGGCCGAGGCCTTGTCACTGAACACTGGTCTAGTGGCTAGGATTTGGTCCTCTCAATCTCCAGCAGGAAACCAAAGCCCTGCTTCAAGCCACTGCAGGCCCAGGCCACCTGAGATCAATTAGAGAGTAGGAAATGACAGAGGGTTTAAGGTTTCTAACCTAGAAGGCACATGCAGAGGGTGACATCAGTAACATAAGTGGAAGCTATAGGGAGGAGCAGGTCATAGGAAAAGCGTGTGACTGCAGCATTAGACACATTCACTTGAAGATACTCTCCAGTGATCTATGAGAACACAACTGCACCACAAACAACTCATATAAGGTCAAACGCAGAACTCATATAAGGTCGATGATGCAGACGCCACCACAGATGACAGTCAGCAGGCACCACAGTGAAGAGGACTATTGTATACCAGGGATAAAAATCATCAAGGAGGTGGAAATGTGTCACAGAGGCAGAATGGGGGGGCAGGACTTCAAAAAAGGAGTGTTTGCCTGATTGAGTAATGGTGACAAAACAATAGATTTAAAGTGGTAGCAAAAAGCAGAAACTATGCTGACCTCTTCCTTGCCTTATGAATCAGAGGGAATTTGCCTAGAAATCACAAGTGCAATTTAAATGCTTGACTTAATTTCCTGTAGCTTCCCATTTGACTCTGCAATAAATTACAACTGAAGAACCACATCTGCATGGCATTTTACTCTCTGCACAGCACTTTCAAGTATATTATCTCATCTGAGCTCCAACAGCTCAGGTAAGTATTTATGATCCCCAGGTTGTGGATGAGGAAACAGGGATAGAAAGATGTCATGACTTGCAGACTGGGGTCCTAAGCTGGAAGCCAGGAGGCAGGGCCAGGACGGATGTGTGTCTCTAACAGGTGAACTGAAGCACTCGTGATCTAAACTATCGCTTTTCCTTTTGAGGGAAATGGTGATGTTGCCTTAATGCCCATGTAGGGAGATTATTTCTTTCATGATACTTAAAACAGCTAAGATTTGCACACTGAATCACAGATTATAGTCATCTACTTTTCTCCAAAGAAAGTAAATCTAGCACTTTGAATGTTATAAATTACCTCTAACTACTCCTCATAAAAAAGAGCTATGAAGTAGAGAGAGGAGATGAGGAAGCAACAATGTGGGGGCTGGATAAGAGAGTAACAAGAGGAAACCTGAGCGGCCCTCACCCTCCCCACCCTTCCGTACACTTTCCTACAGGGCGATGAGGGGCACTGAGCAAAGCGGGCACTGGGGAAGGTGGGTGGTGGCCATGAAGTGGTATCAGAGCCCAACCGAGTGGGTGGGGGTCAGAGGGGGGGAGTGCCAGAGCACAAGCAGGAGGATGAGAGTGACTGGCATGGGCTATCAGTGGCCAAGAGATGAAGAAGGCAGGGGCAGTCTAAAGGAGGGTGGCCTGACACCAAGTGGCAGAGTCTGAGCAAAGCGGGAACACCCACTAAGGCGGAGAGCCCAGCCCCGGGTCTCAGGGCCCAGGGAGAACAAGAAGGGCATCCTGGGGTTGGCGGGGTGGGCAGCCCAGCAGGATGTCAGAGCTGGAGCACAGTAAAAGGGGCAGATGCACAGAGGGCAGCCTGGTCTGCAGTGCCCAAGCCCATGGGAGGTGAAGAGGGTGCCACATGAGGCAGGTGTCTGCTGTCAGAGCATAAACAGGGTTAGGTGACTATGCACACAGGAGGACGGCCTTGTGAGCTGTCAGGAGGGTGTGCTCGCAGGGCATACAAGAGGGCTGAGGAGGCCACCTCCGTAGGATGCAGCAAGGTGCAGAGTACATGAGTTCGAGAAAGGTGAAAAGTTTTAAGAAAAAATTTACATAGCTCAAAGAACCTTCTCAAAAAATACATTATTAACTACAACAGGAAAAAAATAGCCCTACATCACCTTAATCAACTGATCAAAGTTAACGTCAACGATAATGAGACAAATCCAAGTCAGGTGTCACCTGACAGGATACACTAAGAGGATCGATTCTAAAGACAGTCCTTCCAAAGACGCCTCACGTGAACCTATTCACGAGCAACATCAGACAAACACAAATCACAGGGTGATCATTCAAATAACTGCCTGTACTCCTCAAAAATGACAAAAATAAAAGGGCAAGGAAAGAGAAATTGGTCCAGATTAAGAGAGTCTTAAGGAGACGTGACACCTCGACACAAAGTGTGATTCCACATTTCCCAGCACCACTTACTGAAAAGGCCAACTTTTCTGTGTTATGTTCTTGCCTCTTTTGTCAAAGGTAAGGTGCCCCTAGGTGTGTGGGTCTATCTCTGGGCTTTCTATCTTGTCCTACTGATCTGTATTTCTGTTTCTGTGCCAGTACCATACTGTCTTGGTTATTGTACCTTTGTAGTACAGTCTGAAGTCAGGAAGGTTGATGTCTCCAGCTCCATTATTCTTAAGATTGCTTTGGAGATTTGGGATCTTTAGTGTTTCCATACAAATTGTGAAACTGTTTGTTCTAATTCTGTGAAAAATGTCATTAGTCATTTGATAGGGATTGCACTAAATCTGCAGATTGCTTTGGGGAGTATAGTTTCTTCCAACCCAGCAGCATGGAATATCTCTCCATCTGTTTGTGTCTTTCATTTCTTTCATCAGTGTTTTCTGTAAACAGGCCTTTTGTCTCCTTAGGTTTATTCCCAGGTATTTTATTCTTCTTTTTGCAATGGTGAATGGGATTATTTCCTTAATTTTTCTTTCTGATTTCTCATTGTTAGTATATAGGAATACAACTGGACAGCTACATGTAAAAGAACAAAATTAGAACACTTCCTAACAACATACACAAACTCAAAATGGATTAAAGACCTAAACGTAAGACTAGAAACTATAAAACTCTTACAGGAAAACACAGGCAAACACTCTGACATAAATCACAGCAATATGCTCTTTGACCCACCTCTTAAGAGTAGTGGAAACAAAAATAAATAAGTGGGACCTAATTAAACTTAAAAGCTTTTGCACAACAAATGAAACTATAAACAAGATGAAAAGACAACCTTCAGAATGGGAGAATATGATTCAAATGAAACTGACAAAGGATTAATATCCAAAATATACAAACAGCTCATGGAGCTCAATACCAAGAGGGAAAAAAAAAAATCAGAAAGTGAGCAGAAGACTTACAAAGACATTTCTCCAAAGAAGACACACAGATGGCCAACAAACACATGAAAACATGCTCAGTATCGCTCATTATTAGAGAAACGCAAATCAAAACTATAGTGAGATCCCTCACACTGCTCAGAACGGCCATCATCAAAAAATCTACAAATAATATATGCTGGAAAGGGTGTAGAGAAAAGGGAACTCTCTTGTGCTGTTGGTGGGAATGTAAACTGATACAACCACTAAGGAGAACAGTATGGAAATTCCTTAAAAAACTAGGACTAAAACTACTGTATGACCAGCAATCCCACTTCTGGGCATATGCTCTGAGAAAATCATAACTGAAAAAGACACATGAACCCCAATGTTCACAGAAGTACTGTTTACAATAGCTAGGACAAGGAAGCAATCCAGATGTCCACAGACAGATGAATGGACAAAGCAGCTGTGGTACATATATACAATAGAATATAACTCAGCCATAAAAAGGAATGAATTTGAGTCAGTTCCAATGAAGTGAATGAACCTAAAGCCTGTTATAGAGAGTGAAGTCAGTCAGAAACACAAAAACAAATATATTAACAGACGTATATATGGAATCTAGAAAAACAGTACTGATGAACCTAACTGCAGGGCAAGAACAGAGACAGACAGAGAACAGACTTTGCACAGAGTGGAGGAAGGAGGTAGGATGAATTGACAGAGTAGCACTGAAACATATACCTCGCTATAAGTAAAATAGCTAATGTGAAGTTGCTGTGTAACACACAGGGAGTTCAACGTGGTGCTCTGTGACAACCTAGAAGGGTGGGATGGGGTGGGGCAGGGGAGGTTCAAGAAGGAGGGGACATATGTATATTTATGACTGATTCACACTGTTGTATGGCAGAAGCCGACACAATATTGTAAAGCAATTATCCTCCACTTAATAATAGATTTTTTTAAAATAAACAAACAAAATTCCAAAGCAGATCCTCCTGCTGTAAAGGACATTATGGAGATAACCAGTGTGAGGGCCAAGGAGGAGGTGGCGGCGAGGCCTAAGAGCCAATTCCCTGTTTTTGTTGGCAATATTTTGGCTTTTGTTGGACAATAACTTTACAGGAAACAGACACTAAGTATTTGGGGGTGACAAGGCATCAAGTGAACGGCTTACTATCAAATGGCTTAGAAAAAGAAAAGGATTTTCTATAGTGCTTCTACAACTTTTCTATAACCATTTTTATTTTTGAAATGAAGTAACTAGAGCAAACAGGCTGTTCCACAACGTAAGAACACAAGACTGCCATGAAAAAAATTGCAAGAGAATGAAAGGCACTAAAAATCATGGAACATGACTATCCAAAAGAAGCATTTTTTCTCTGACAGGAAAATAAGCATCATTTTTATGGGAACAATGTCTGGCAGGACCAATAAATATACTGACAAAGTAGGTTTTTTGTAAATCTCTTTATTAAGGGAATATCTATTTTAAAAGCTAAAGAGAAAAATATTCACATGTAATTATATTCATAAATCTTTCTGTAAGTATGGAGAAATAAATGAAGTTGATTCAGAGCCAGATACTTAAGTCTTTGGTGTGTTAAGTACCGTATGTGTTAGGTAAAAGACTTTATCATTCTGCTATTCATCCACTAACGTATTTCCAAGTAAAAAATAATTCAGTTTCCCTCACAACATTTTTAAGTATCTATAATTCATCCACACCCTTTCCTAATAAAAACACTCAGAAAACTAGGAAGAGAAAGTATTTTCCTCAAATAGATAATGAATACCTACCAAAACTCCTACAGCTCACATCACTTAATGGTGAAAGACAATACTTTCCCCCTAAGATCAAAAATCCAGGCAACTGCCCCATCTGACCTCTCAAATCCAACAAAGCACAAGGTGGTCCAGACAGCACAATGAAGAAAAAAAAAAGTGAAATGCAAACAAATTGGAAAGAAAGCCTTCTCTTTTTGCAGATAATACGATTATCAATATAGAATATCCCAAGAAATTTACAAAAGAAACTGCTAATAATCGAGTTCTGTAAGGTTGAAGTGAAGTCGCTCAGTCGTGTCCGACTCTTTGCGACCCCATGGACTGTAGCCTACCAGGCTCCTCCCATGGGACTTTTCAGGCAAGAGTACTGGAGTGGTTGCCATTTCCTTCTCCAGAGGATCTTCCCCATCCAGGGATCAAACCTGGGTCTCCCACACTGTAGGCAGACGCTTTACCATCTGAGCCACCAGGGAAGTCCTCTGTAAGGTTGCAGAATATAAAATCAACAAACAAAAAGCAAGTGCACATATATGTTCTAGCAACTAACAAGTGGAAAAAAAATCAACAAAAAGAATAACACTTGTAAGTGCTTCAACAAAAATGAAATAGGTATAAATCGAAGAAAAGAAAAATATGTACCAGATCTGTATGCTGAAAATTACAAAATTTTGTTGAAATAAATTAAAATAGACCAAATCTTGGAGAGACTTACCATGTTCATGGGTTAGAAGACTCAACATAGTAAAGATGTCAATACTCCCCAAATTGATCTATAAGTTTAATGCAATTCCCATCAAACTCCAGTAAGATTTTTGGGAGAAATAGATAAACTTACTCCAAAATTTAAATGAAAAAATAAAGTCCCTAAAATAGTGCAAATAATTTTGCAAAGGAAGAGGAGAGTGGGAGGAGTCAGTCTTCCTGATAGCTACAGGAAACAAGATCTTTATGACTGAGGACAGCCTCCCAGGAAACATACAATGGGGCAGCAGATAGATTAATTCAGGAAGTTATATTCACTGCCAGAACAGAAGCCTTTGATATTCATATCCTCCAGAGTATGCTGTGTTTGTGGACTAGTGAGTTTCTAATTCCTCACTTTCCTAAGTGGGAGGATTTGTTATCTTGTTCCTTAATCCACTGTAGTGTACTAGGACGCAGATTTTCTCTTTTAGCTTTATGTCACCAGAAGACAACAGGCTACAACCAGAGCCGATGGAGAAAACCACATATCAAGCAGACATCCTGGTCTATGAGGTAGATGTATGTCATCTCCCCAGAGAGGTGGTGACTGCAGTCATAAGAAGGCCGCATTGTGATTCTGGCTAGCCAAAGTGATATACTTTGCAAATACTATGGATGAAGCACAAGCTGGAATCAAGATTGCCGGAAGAAATATCAATAACCTCAGATACACAGATGACACCACCCTTATGGCAGAAAGCGAAGAAGAACTAAAGAGCTTCTTGAAAGTGAAAGAGGAGAGCGAAAAAGTTTGTTTAAAACTCAACAGTCAGAAAACTAAGATCATGGCATCCGGCCCTATCACTTCATGGCAAATAAATGGTGACACAGTGGAAACAGTGACAGACTTTATTTTGGGGGGTTCCAAAATTACTTCAGATGGTGACTGCAGCCATGAAATTAAAAGATGCTTGCTCCTTGGAAGAAAAGCTATGACCAACCTAGACAGCATATTAAAAAGCAGAGACATTATTTTGCCAACAAAGGTCCATCTAGTCAAAGCTATGGTTTTTCCAGTAGTCATGTATGGATGTGCGAGTTGGACCATAAAGAAAGCTGAGCGACGAAGAACTCGTGCTTTTGAACTGTGGTGTTGGAGAAGGCAATGGCACCCCACTCCAATACTCTTTTGCCTGGAAAATCCCATGGACGGAGGAGCCTGGCAGGCTTCGGTCCATGGGGTCGCTAAGAGTCAGACACGACTGAGTGACTTCACTTTCACTTTCTTTTTTTTTTTTTTTTCCCACTTTCCACTTCCATGCATTGGAGAAGGAAATGGCAACCCACTCCAGTGTTCTTGCCTGGAGAATCCCAGGGACTTGGGAGCCTGGTGGGCTGCCGTCTATGGGGTCACACAGAGTCAGATACGACTGAAGTGACTTAGCAGCAGCAGTTGGAGAAGATTCTTAAGAATCCCTTGGACTGCAAGGAGATCCAACTGGTCCATCCTAAAGGAGATCAGTCCTGAATATTCATAAGGACTAATGCTGAAGCTGAAACTACAGTACTTTAGCCACCTGATGTGAAGAACTGACTCATCTGAAAAGACCCCTATGCTAGGAAAGGTTGAAGGCAGGAGGAGAAGAGGACGACAAAGGATGAGACAGTTGGATGGCATCACTGACTCAATGGACATGAGTTTGAGCAAGCTCCAGGAGTTGGTGATGGACAGGGAAGCCTGGCATGCTGCAGTCCATGGGGTTTCAAAGAGTCGGACATGACTGAGCTACTAAAGCGAACTGATGGTTAATAAGAGGCTTCCTGGTGGCTCAGTGGTAAAGAATCTGCCTGCCAATGCAGGAGATGTGGGTTCAATCCCTGGTTTGGGAAGATCCCTGGAGAAGTAAATGACAACCCACTCCAGTATTCTTGCCCAGGAAATCCCATGGACAGAGGAGTCTGGAGGGCTACAGTCCAAAGAATCATGGAAGAGTCAGACATGACTTAGGGACTAAGCAAAAACAACAGTTAACAAAGTCAATACCTATTTCCAAACTTTCTCCCTTCCTCCCTCTTTACCAAAGGCTGGAGAAGCTTTTCCAGCCTTCCTTTCAGTTAGGAGAGACCACTTGAAACGGTTTTGGCCAGAACACTTAGGGCAAAGTCAGCTGTGCTACAAGGTTTCCGAGACAGCTTCTGGTTTCCTGGTGAAATGAAGAGAGATGCTTCACAAAGGCTTTTGGCTTCCTGACAGATACTTCCCTCAATCCATACCCTTTTCTTGGCACCCCACACAGAAAGGTGATACCTAGAGCAGGAGTAACCATCTTGCAACCATGAAGGAAAGGCCAAGAAAATTACAGAACAGACCTGACATTGCTGAGCAGCTCAGCCAATGTCAGCAAGATACCTGCCTCCAAACTTCTCCTCATGTAAGAAAAATAAATCCTCATTAGTTAAAGCCACTGCTGTTTAGGTGTTTTGTTATATACAATATAAAGCATCCCTACCTAGAAACAAGGTATGTTATCTAGTAATAGATTCTTTTAAAATATGAATAATGATTTACTACTGCATGAATATCACACATAATAACTCATCTTTCTAAAGCCTTCTGGAGCACTTTTATAAAGGATATTAACTTGATAGTATCTGTTATATACTCTCCACATACATTCACTTAGCCTCTCTGGGCTCTCACTTCCTTTCTTTCATTCAACAGGTATCCTGAGGAGCCTACTATGTGTTAAGCACTCTACCGGGTGCTGGGAAAACAAAGTGATCAAGATTTTGTCAAAGCCTGTTTCCAGCCAGCTTACATTCTAGCAGGAAGCTGATTTATAAAATGAGACACATGGAAAAGGGTATCTCCCAATACCCATAGTTACAAAGCAATGAAGCTAGGTTCAGCATATAATACAGGCATCAGGAAAAAAAACAATAAAGGGAGGGGGCTTCTGAAAGAGACTACTCCAACTCGGTGAGTCTAGGAGGGGAAAAAAAAGGTAGTAACTATGAAGTTAGAAGTTAAATCATTACAAAATAAAAGAAACAGGGGGGGAAAAAAAAGCACTCAATTCACATTCTCAACCCCACTCTGCGCAAAGCAACTGCAGTAAAGAAAACAGATCCTAAATCAGACTGTAACAGTTGGATAATAGGAAACACGATTAAGGCAGGTCTGGGAGACGGTGCTATGGCTTTAAGCCTAAACCAAAAAAAAAAAGCAGGATTTGTCAAACGAGGGTAGAGTCTCCCAATTTCGATTTTATAAAATCTCACAATTTTTTAACTTACCAGTCAACACTTTCTTCTACGATGATATTTTATAATCTTCACTACAGCCAAATCTGTTTGTTTTGTTCTACCCAGAAGCAATTCATTGATTGTTAAATGCCTTACTTCTACTTAATCTCATGGGGCAAATAGATCTAAATATTACAAATCACTTAAGAGAGTTAAAATACACAGAGTGCATTTAAGTCAAATGTGTCTAAACACTTATTAAAATGTACCTTATAGCAATATATTGACTTCTTACATGCTACCTATATAACTTGACTCATTAGAAAGCCCCAATTTTCAGCAATTTGTCATGAGTCAAAAAGACATTAAAAACTTTTCATTAACTGAGTGCAATTCGCACATTTCCCTGGTGAGAAACTGTGGGAAACATTCTAGACTAATGCAGACACCCTGGAATTCTTGTCTAACTAACCAATGCAGAAAAGGTAAAATGAATGCATACTGACTACACACTAACTTAATTAACCAATAAAGTTTTCTCTAACAGCCATTCTTACATTTGATAGATAAGAGAACTTACGTAAATACAAGTTTTACAACATATTTAAAAGAAGTTTGTCAAAGTGGAATATAATATGGAACTATTTCTAGATTACAGTTGTTAAAACAGATACCAATCATATCTATGACTTTATTCTTACAAACAGCTTTAAAGGAAATATACTAATTTTTCCTAGGAATTAACTGTCCATAATATCTTTATCCAGGATGCATCAGAATGTTTTATGTCACTGCAGCCACAGCAAAGACAAATATTGTCTTTTTGACTTAAGTGTGCTAAGTATTCTGGGAAATCATGCTACTACTCAGAAAACAAATGAAGAAGAAGGTGAGAATATTTTTACAAACCATAATCGTAGGATCTATGCAAAAAGCATATAAGCATTAGAGACAGAATTTTGTTTCGATAAAATCATTGTTACAAAGAAACTTTCTATTCTACAGCCTACTCTAATACCAATTGTTGCTGTGAATAAAACAAAGTCAATTAAAAACAAACAAAAATTGGCTTTCATCAACTCTTCAAAAATATTACACTACACAGCATTTTAAACATAGAAGTTTATGTACATATTTTAGTACTAAGTCATCTTACAATTTGAAATACTTTTCAGATTCTGGTGTCTCTTTTTTCCCCCTACTATTCCCTTCATTTGTGGAAATAGATGCTTTTAAATTAAGTCTGGCCCTCGGTTCTCATCTGAAATGATAGCCCAGTTTTATGTGAGTTTGGGGAGCTTAGGGTGGTGGTGAGTTGTTGAGACAGAATAAAGATGGAAAGAAGTAGGGATCCAAGTATACCAGAGGCAGGACTTTCATATTTTATATACAAGACACACTATTACCTGCCTAGAAGCTGGACACCCTATTACCTGCCTAGCCTACTCCTGAGTCAGAAGATAACAAAAGCATCTTCAAAAGAGAAGGAAAGTTTACAAAAACAGACAAAATACTATGAGTTTTTCCTAATGAGTCCTCTTCACTGACTGAAGAGAAGAGACCATCTCCATGGGTCTCACCTCTTAACTACTACTACTCCACTCCTAAACCAAGAGCTGATCAGCCCCTCACCCTAGCAGTCACCCCAAATCACCAAATGCTTTCTCGTGAACTTTGAAAACAAACCCTTTGAATTAGGTAGTAAACTCTCCCAAACTTCATAGGATCTAGTTTCAAGAAAAGAATTCCACAATAAGCTGCAAATAAAAGGTTCTCCAATCTCCCAAAGAAAGCACATGAATAAACCAATATGCCTTTTTAAAATGAGATGTCAAAAAAATAATAAATTATAACTATTACATATTCAGCACATTCTTGTGCCAGATTCTCAGAGTTCTACAAGCATAAATTCGTTCAATCCTTACCACAATTCCACAAGACAGGAACATGATTGTTTCCACTTTACAGACGAGGAAACTGAGCGTAAGTAACTTGGCCAAGGTTACACATTGCCAAATGATAAAACAAGGATTTTAACTGAGCAATCTGGCTCCAAACTCTCAACTTTAATCACCACTTATACACTCCTGCTGTTAAATGTATTTAAAAGCACTGCAAAATATATCAGGAATAAAACAAGGGTCTATTACATAGCACTATTTTTCTTTATGTCAGGCACTATGACTTAGAAATCAGCAAAACCTCCCTATTAATTACTAACTTCCATCTTGATTTACATTGTAAAAACACATACAGTAAGCATCGTGCACTTGATAAAAAAATTTCTGAATCAGTACACCTCTCTTTCTGTAAATTATGGATCACTATGTAAACTTATTAGCTTTCTTGGCTTAAAAAGTTAGCTTATATACTGATTATCTTCAGATCTTTCAAAACTTATTCCACTAAAGTCAGGGTACATATTTCACTGGAATGTTAAAAACTCTTTCTGTTACTAAAAAAATGAATGGGATTTCAGCAACAACAAAACTTGTTTACTTCTTCAAATAAATATTTGCTCTGGAAATATACAGATTGATTTATATTTCACTGCTCACTAACCAACAAAACAACTTTAATACACATTTTTCTTCAACAAAAAGCCATATAAAAACAATACAATTAATCCCCACCAAAGATGCTTAGGAACAAAAACATTTTATTGAAAAAGCCTGGCAAATCCAAGTGGTCTCCTTTCTGTTTCAGATTAGTATAAAAAAAAAAAATCAATTTGTTAGTTTCTAATGAGAATGACAGCTGATTAAGTTCTTAAAAAATTGAGAGTTGTGCTAGATAACAGCTATGATTAATAATTAGATGACACCATAGTACTGAAATGAAAATAGTAAACTTGCTGCTGCTGCTGCTAAGTCGCTTCAGTCTTGTCCAACTCTGTGCGACCCCACAGACGGCAGCCCAGCAGGCCCCACCATCCCTGGGATTCTCCAGGCAAGAACACTGGAGTGGGTTGCCATTTCCTTCTCCAGTGCATGAAAGGGAAAAGTGAAAGTGAAGTTGCTCAGTCGTGTCCGACTCTCAGCGACCCCATGGACTGTAGCCTACCAGGCTCCTCTGTCCATGGGATTTTCCAGGCAAGAGTACTGGAGTGGGGTGCCATTGCCTTCTCCGTAGTAAATTTGAGGAAGCAGTAAACCAGAGTAGGAAGGCTTTCAAGAAAAAATGTTCTGGTCAAGGGAAAAGACGGCAGATTAACACAGAATCACTGAACCTGTCTTTTTCAAACCCCAATGAACTAAACAGAAAAAATAAAAGTAACAAAGAAAAAAAATACCACCGGCATTCTAATCTGAGAAGGGACCAAACTTAATCTATAAATTTTTTTTAAATGTCATCTGGAAGCAGAGTAAACATATAAAACTGAAAACAAAATATTTTAATCATCATCTCAGAGATATCCTTCACTCTTTTGCCCCCATTACCCATTCAAAATCAGAAATACTATGAGGGAATTCCCTGATGGTCCAATGGTATAAGACTCCACGCTTCCACTCCAAGGGGTATAGATTGGATCCCTAGTCAGGAAACTAAGATCTCTCATGCCTCATGGCCAAAAAATAAATAAATAAATGTAGAAATAAAAGAAATATTATGAGGATGAAAGGTGAATGGACAAAATCTTCAAATATCTCACTGACAGAACTTAATTTTTATTTAAAATACAATTTCAAACATATGAGTAAGAGCTTAGGAAATATAGTTATCCATAAACACTGGGGAAGGAGGTGGCAGCAACCTGAGTATAAAAAAGCTATACGGTCCATAGAAGAATGAAAATGACATAGGAATGGAGAAGTCCTTACAGGAAACAACTGGGAGTGAACAATGAATCCACCTAATATAGCTAAACAAAGCTGAATAACAGAAGAAAGCATCTATTATGGGACAGGATAGACTTGCCATAAATTTGTAAAAGAAAAATTTAATTACTTAAAAAATTAGAGTTATACTGAACTAGAGTTGTAGACATAAGTAAGAACTCATGTTTAACCTAACACAGATACAGATAGAAATATTTATACATATGTACATATACATGGGTTAGAGTACCTATATATATATTTCCTTGATCTGCCATCAGAGATGGTCTAAAAGAAATGACAAGCACTGGCAACCAGTATACCCAGCACCCCAACCTTGGTTTCGAACACCTCTCTCCAGTAAAAGGAACCAGGGCTCCCCAGAGAAATGGCTGCTTCTGGGGATGAACAAAGAGGAGCAAAGGGTGTTGCCCACCACCCAGTTCCACAATGGTGAAGTGGGAAGCCACTGCAGCTGCTGACTGACAGTGCACCCGAGAGCAATTTAGGATGAAAAAGAAAAAAAGAGGATAAGGCACTCTGTGTTTTGGATGAACTAGCTCCGTAGATAGTTAGAAGCCTACCTCGGGAAGAATTTCAATGACCCCCGATTCTTGCAATTTCCCATACAGAGAAAAACACTAAAATCATTAACTTGAGATAAAGAAAGCTGAGCATCGAAGAATTGCTGCTTTTGAACTGTGGTGTTGGAGAAGACTCTTGAGAGTCCCCTGGACTGCAAGGAGATCCAACCAGTCCATCCTAAAGGAGATCAGTCCTGAATATTCATTGGAAGGACTGATGCTGAAGCTGAAGCTACAATAGTTTGGCCACGTGATGCAAAGAACTGACTCATTTGAAAAGACCCTGATGCTGGGAAAGATTGAAGGCGGGGGGAGAAGGGAACGACAGAGGATGAGATGGTTGGAGGGCATCACCGACTCAATGGACATGAGTTTGAGTAAACTTCAGGAGTTGGTGATGGACAGGGAGGCCTTGCATTCTGTGGTCCATGGGGTCGCAAAGAGTCAGACACGACTGAGTGACTGAACTGAACTGAGATATTCATTTTTTGTGGTTAGCAGTAATCTCTTACCAAGATGAATGCTTGACTGCATATATTTCCTAGCCAAAAATCAGATACAGACTGGCTTCTGCTCTACCTCTTCAGAGCAGTTTCCTCAGAGATAAGTAGCAGCCTCTTGGTCTAAAGAGGAGGAGCCTGGCAACCTACATCTGGATTTAGTCAAAAATGCATCAATACTGGCTCTCTAATTATAATAAATATACCATATTAATATGTTAATAAGGGAATGCATGGGAGAATGGGGGCATATGTATGAACTCTGTACCATATGTTTAACCTTTAAGTCTAAAACTGTCCATCAAAAAAGCCTATTAAGAAAAAAATATTCACTATTTTAAAGTTTAAAGTTCTCCAATCTACCCTGAAAAAGATAAAAGTTAGACAGACAAGGAATAAAGGTACAATAAATGTCAGAGTGCTATCGATAGTTTTGTCATCTTCATGAATTCAATAGAAACCATCAAATGCTGAAAAGTTAAGAACTTTGCATTCAGAAATGTAGCTTTGAATCTTCACTGCTTCATATACTAGTAGTGTGAATGGCAATGACAACCTCTAGAGCTTCAGTTTCTTCATCTAATGGGGATAATATTCAGTTTGTGGATTTGTTAAAATTAAAGATGATATACACAAAATTGTTACTAGGACAAGACAGAGCAAACTGTGAAGCAAACTGCTGAAGGTTAAGAGATGGTACAAATATTTAAATTCTTTAAGGATCTGGACTAACAATTATTTTCAATAATTCTGAATTTAGTAGTTCTAAAAGAAGGGTAGATTTATAAAAACTGAAAAGCTATCTTGTTAAATACACAGTGCCTAGATACTACTTTGAGATTTTTACCATTTTCCTCAAATAGATTGAGGTTTTGTGTTTGTTTTTTCCTCAAATACAAAGTATTGTTTTTTATATGTAGAAAAAGTAAGGTTTTCAGCTTACATTCTGTTTTATCTATTTAGCCAGCACATATGTATTAATATGAGACAAAAACCTACCAGAAGGAAACTTAAGAATTTCTGCCTAACATGGAAAAACAGAGTACATTTGCCATAGGGTGAAAAGAAGATTTCAAACAGTTTATTCAAGTCAAATAAGAGAGGTGTGATTAGACTTCTACTAAATTATTCATTAAGGGATTGTGCTATAACCTTTCCAAGTCAGCTGAACACACACAGAAGTTAAGGGGATATTTAAAAGCTTAAGAATATGGAGAGTTTAATTCAATCAAATGACTAGATAGTAAAAATCAATGACATAAATGAAAAAGTGCCTCCTCAGATCATTTCTGGGAGTTGTAGGGCTCTGGAAGACCTAACTAGTCAAATATCTATGAGACTCACTAGACAGTAACAGATTTTAACAAGGTATATAAAACACAGTGAAACTAAAGAAAATAAAGGAATGGTAAAACTCTTAAAAAAAAAAAAAAGGAAGAATTCCTAGTCAAATTGGATATATGAAATGTGCAAATGCTAACTAAATTTCAAACTCATTTTATATCACAGTCAGATATTTGGTGAATCATAGTGAGTATCAGGGCTATTTGATGAAAATGGCTTATCATTTCCAAAAGTTTTATAGTGTGAGACATGTTTTAAGTTTCTGAAGCTGCCTTTGGAAGTAAATCTGAGGATATAATTGAATTATTATGAACAAGCACTATGAAGTTAGCTCAGTTTTAAGATTAAACTGAAAGGAAACATACTAGCCATAAAATCTGACAAATATAAGTTAAACTGAAATTTATAGTTATGTAAAACACTTGTACCCATCTGGCATCGTGGACGTGTACTTTCTCATATGCAACTGACACACCTGAAACTGAGCACTAACGTTAGTGACAGAACTCTAGAATCACATGGGACACACATGAAGCCCCGATTCTCAAGTACAATTTCTCACCTTCTATACAGTGTCAGAAATAGATTAAGATGTAGCTTAACTTAGCCTATGTAGAAAGCTTATGTAGCTTAATTTAGCTTATTAAGATGTAGCTTATGTATCACCCCCTTGCTCTCATCCATACATTTGGCTATATTTAACCGCCATTTACAATTTTATTATTCACGTACCCTACACACAGACTGGTCATGATGCAGCCCACTAGTGAAATCATCTGAACACCTCTACACTAATAAAAACATTTCAATACCCATGGTACACAGATCCAGGCTCTTCAAATAAAAAAAAAAAAAAACAATGCAGGAAGAGAACGATGATTCAACACTAAACAACCAAAGGGCTAATATGACATCACCCTCTGAAGCAACGGATGACTAGTAAAAGCACAGAGACACCAAATGTTAGCCTCAAATGTTTTTTCTCTTGAATTTGAAATTAACAAGTCAAATATTTAACTTATCTTTTAAAATATGTGTATTTTTAGAGTTGCAGGCAAAAGTTATATAAGGGTCAAATAACACATCTGGGACTGCTTTAAAATTCCTCAGCAGAAACAAATAATGAAAGAAAGATAAATCTTTTTTTTTTTTTTTTAGATAAATCTTAATTACTGAACCTGTTGATAGGTGTAGAGGGCTCACTCAATTCTCACTCAACTATCCCCTCTACTTGTGTGAATGTTTGCACTT
This sequence comes from Giraffa tippelskirchi, assembly GCF_054371585.1. Taxonomy (NCBI): domain Eukaryota; kingdom Metazoa; phylum Chordata; class Mammalia; order Artiodactyla; family Giraffidae; genus Giraffa; species Giraffa tippelskirchi. Next base: position 150,344,410 of record NC_137282.1, read on the forward strand.
TCACAATAAAGAAACATAACTCCTAAATATGGGAAAAAATACAAATGCATATACAAAATTAGGGTATGGTAAAGGTAACATTTCCAATTAAAGGAGAAAAGATAAATGACTCAGTTAATAGTGTCAGGAGAACTGGTTAGTCATCTGGAAAGAGGGGGAGGGTTGGATCCACATGGCACACATAAATCAAAATGAATTCCAGGCAGCTCAAAGATTCAAATGTAGGAAAATGAAACCATTAAAGTCACAGCAGAAGCGATGAGAGAATTATGATCATCATCTTGGCATAAAAGAAAACACTGATAAGGTCAACTGTATAAAAAAACAATTACTTTCCTCATGGCAAAAGCAACCATAAACAACAAGTACAATAAAGAGGGGACAATCTGGAAATCATATCACAAAGGAACACTTTCCCAAACAGCGATGGCCTACCAATTAGTAAGCATCACCCAATGGAAAAAGGGTAAAGGGATATGGACAGGTCACAAGAGATAAAAATAGCTCTTCTGAGAAATGCAAATTAAAAGACACTGAAATATCATGTTTCATTCATCACATTAGCAAAAAAAGCAATTTGGCAGCAACTAAAATTATAAATGCATACACTGTTTGACCCAATAATTACACTTCCAGATATTAATTCAACAAATACACGCGCAAAATAACACACAAACACAAGGATGCAAGGATGTGGGTATCCCTGTAGTGCTGTAGGTAACAGTAACAGACAACAGAAGCAATATGAATATCTAGAATAAACAGCCCAGTTTAAAAAGAAAAAAATGATCCTACACCTATACAGCAGAATACAATCCTAGTTCAAAAAATAAGGAAATTTGCAATGAAATGGTAAAAACAATTGCTAAGTCATACTGTTAAATGAAAAGGGTGCAAAACCATGTGTATTATCTGCCAGCTTTTAGGTAAAAGGAAGCAAAAAACATGTATGTTTATACATGTGAGTGTGATTATGTGTGCACATTTATTGTTAAAATTCCAAGCCCTTTCTTATAAAGAGAAAGAAATTTTAAAACCGGATTTCTTCAGGAAGATTTAGTAACTAAAGCGGATGGAGACATTAATGTACACCCTTTGGTTCCTTTTGAATTTTGTGCCATGTGAATAAATTATCCATTCAAAAACTTTTTTTTTAAAATATTCTCTGTCTGATTCAAATGCGTGATCATAACAGTAAGCACCAGAGTCTTGGTTACATACACTATTAATGTAAAACTGAAAGACGTAACAAATGCTTTGGTCCTGAGTCACAAAAAGTCTTCCCTACTCAAAATATGCTGATAAAAAAGTTAAGACGCATGACAATGATACTGTCACTTAAAAATAATCTCTAATTTGTTCTCAGACTATTAGATTTCCTCCTACATCCACAGAAGTAGCAGGCACGACCAACTGCTCATTATATTTACTAGTCTATCATCAAGGCACAATGTCTGGTTTGCCTGCCATCTTTCTCTACACCAAAGAAGTAAGATGATGAAATGGTCACAACTAGAAGAAAATTATTCTGGGGTGGGTAGATGGGCACTGGCACACTTTCTCAGGCTAGGAAAGAGGCAGCAAAAGCAAAAGATGGTTAAGTAGTTAAAAGAAAGTAACCTACAGCAGAGAACTGAGAGAAAATTCCAGAGAGGCATGAAAGAAAGCCCAGAAGTCACTGTTGATAAAGAGGTGGTCATCCTAGCACACAAAATTAACACTGTATATGTATATATAAATTTGAGAACATATTAACTATCTGCATGAAAATGTGGAATATGGAAGACTTATTTCTTTTCTTTAGATATAGTTAATGCACATATGAATTTTTAAATATGCACTAAAGTTAACTGCTACCATGTATTTTTTAGTATACCACTGTAAAGGAAATTCCAGAAAGTAAGTTAAAAGGCAAAGAAGTTCGGTCCACGACATATATCATAAGACTGGCAGAAAAAGACAAAGGAAATAAAGGTATGGAAATAAAGAATAAAATTGAAAACTTCCTAGAGATAAAGACATTGGAACCTTCTGACTGATAATAGAGTGCTAAGTATGGTAACGGAAAGATCATCCACACCTGGAAATACCCTTTTGCTATTTCAGACTGAGGCTTTCTGAAGATAAAGTCCTAAATGTTTTCTAAAAAGGAAAGATAAGATACCTACAGAGAGAAAGCCAGATTGTCATCAGACTTCTGATCTATTAGACTGAACTCTAAAAGGAAAGAATGCCTCAAATATTCGAGGGAAAATCATCTTCGGTCTAGAAAACTATGTCCATTCCAACAAGTATGAATCATGTTTGGTCAAGGAGGAACAGACAGTGTACTACCGCAGACCTCTTCAGACACAATGACTCAGGACAGATTCTAAGTCAAAGGTGAATTTTGTTGCCATATCTCCCTACCTTTCATATTTTGTTAATTTTTGGTTTTATCACCTGGATAAGATTTACTCACGGAAGGGAGCAAGGGGGAAAGGAGGCGGAGAGAGAGGAGAGGAAAATCCTAACCTGATATTGGTTATTGGTCCTTTAATGAGTTTGGGCAGGAAGGGTGAGTCAAGAGGACACCAGACAAAAGCACAACCGTAAGTAATTTCAAAGTCAAAACTATTAAACAATAATAAAACTGTTCCAAGAGCCCAGCTGGAGAGACCAAAAGAGTGACAGCATGCACATTTATTACCCCCACACCACCACCACAGAGGGCTGTAAGGAACCCCAACAATGTGTATACTCCTACTCCCCAACAAGGCCTCTAATTGTGCTATTGCCCCATACAGGCAATGCAAAACTTAATTTCACAACAGAGTCAAAGCCATGACAAGGAGCAAATTATAAATGTCTAATAATTTTCTTAAGATTTATTTTACTGTACAAACTTGCCCTAAATCCAAGTCTATAAAAATGATTCTTGTAAAAGTTCCTGCCTCATTGTGTGAACACCTTTTCTGAACCCTCAGCATGTTAGCTGCAATCGCAAACCAGAAACACCTGTAGTTCGAGAGCATTAAAAACAAAGCATATCATGCAAATCTTTTAAAATAACTTAATCAAGTGTTATTTACTTTTTATAATACATTAGCCTTTTGATAAGAGTAAATAAAGATGCTAAATCATGTTCTTTCCTGATCTGGTTTCCCAAGGTAGCACTAGCACCAACTGTTTGACTAAACCCATTGTAAAGTACTTGACTGCAGGCAACTTCAGACATACTCTCGTTTACTCCATGCTTACAAACTAAATAAATAATTGGCTTCCTCTCTACTGGTATCAGTCATAGTTTTGACAGATGGTGCCATTAAATGAGGAAGGTATGGTACTGAATACAACTAATGACTAACCATATGCCAACAACAAAATAGTGTTCTTGTCAAGGATATAACAATGAATTTTATTTACTTTTCGGTTTTGGCTAGAGTAAAACAATGTACAATGCAGTTATAAAAACTGATACCTACTTGGAACCAGGAACCTAAAAAGTACTAAAAACATCTTCAATTTCTTAAATTTTTCAATTTCCTCAAATATGGAGTATATGGGCTTCCAGGGTGGTGCAGAGGTAAAGAATCTGCCTGCCGATGCATGAGACACAAGAGACACTGGTTCGATCCCTGGGTTGGGAAGATCCCTGCAGTAGAAAATAGCAACCCACTCCAGTATTCTTGCCTGGAAAACTCCACAGATAGACGAGCCTGGTAGGCTACAGTCCTATGGGGTTGCAGAGAGTCAGACATGACAGGGCATACACACACACACAGAGCATAGCAAAGAAAACAAAAGCACACAAAGTGCCAATGTCACTGTCATAGTCACACAATGAGAATTATTTTTATTAGTTCAAGAATCTTCTCAACTTTGGCCACAGGCTTTATACATTACCAAAAGCAATAATATCTTTTATATGATGAGCACTAAACTGCTTTCCTCAGTAAACTTCCATCTGTCCACATGGGGATATCTCAGAATCTACTACTCATATGTTATTTTAGGAACTACAGAACATACTCAAACTTAAAGTAATATGAGCTATCTAAGTACACCACTGTTTAACATTTTTAATAATGTAACAAGCTTTAACAAAAGAATACATGCTGGCATTGAATGTGTTCAACTCTATTCTTACACTGTCTTCAAGAAAAAGGTATAGCCACCACCCCCCAGTCATAACAACTCTGCTTTTATAGTATTATTCAATTGTGCTTCAGGATCAGATGATTTTATTTGAGAAATGGACTCTGAACCTTCCTGAGATATTAAAATTATGACTCCAAGTGCTATCTGATACAAAAACTTACTTTAACCCTTGGATCATTTACAAGAATGCATGATTAGCTGGTTTAAAAAGTTCATTAAAAAAATATGTAACTATTTTATTGAGAAACATATATGGCCATTTCAACACAGTGACTGTGGGCATTTCAACAAAATGTACGTTAAGTCAGCACAGGGAAAACACAAAACTTGGGTTTTAGACAGGCTACTCATTCTATACTTCCCTTTTTCTGTTAAGTTGGTGACCAGAAGAAATTGAGATAACCTAAGAACTACTTTCAGTTCTTCAGTTTTTGCTCTTTACCCATGGAAAGAAATCTTTATCTATTACCTTCAGAAGGAAGGTATAAACACACAACCCATGTATGTGATGAAGTATAAAGAATACTTGTCTATGAGTCAAAACTCCAGCATAATCCTTGCTCACTAACTAGCAGTGACCTTAAATAAACTACTTAAAACCCTTATAAGCCTCAAAAATCTCCATTTTAAAAAGGAGATTAACACCAAATACTTCACAGGATTTGTCAAGGAAAAAAAAAAAGATGAAATAATATATGTAAAGCACCTGGCATGAAATGAAAAAGTTAGTTGTTCAGTCGTGTCCAACTCTTGGTGACTCCATGGACTATAGCCCACCAGGCTCCTCTGTACATGGAATTCTCCAGGCAAGAGTACTGGAGTGGTAGCCATTCCCTTCTCCAGGGAAAGCACCTGACATAGAGTAAGGCAAAAAGAAGTAAAAGAAATAAAAACCTCACTTCATCAAGACTCAAACCAACAACCAGAATAGACTTCAAAACCGCAGTGGGGAGCCACAAGGTTTTGCCATTTTCTCCCTTAATTGAGATCGATTCTATGAAAAGTTGCAAAGTTAGCTCTTTGCTCTCCCACTTCTTACCCAGCTTTTCTGCAGCACGTCTGGATCAACGCCTTCAGCCTGGTAAATTCTCCAACGTACGCAAAGCCGACCTCAAATCAATAAACAACAAACACAGAAACATATACTGAAGACACGACCTTAGGAATACTGGGCATTAAAAGCTTCTCTTTTGATTCTTCGTTTTCATCTCACATTTATTTACAAATGATTCTTTGGTGCTCAGATAAACTCTCCTCTCGACTTCTCTATCACCTTGAAATTCTACACATTCAGCTGCTCTGCAAACACAAACCTACAGAGGCAATCAGGTCAATCTTATCTGCATTCTCTCTTCTCTGTGTTCTACTGATAGAATTTATGAAGAAAAACTCTGGAGACACACAAATCTTCAATAAAAATACATCTCTCCATGATTAAGAAGTGGATATAAATGGCTAAAAACAGGTTCTCATGATGCAGAAAGGTTTTCTTTTGACTTTTGAAATAATCAATATGTTTTGTTCTGTTTAATCTTAGCCTACTAAATGCTATATGAATATGTGGCCTCAAACACTACACTAAAAGCTCCCACCTGAAACAACCAAAAAAAGACACGCAAAATATATAAAACAACAGTTTAAGATACTGAACATTACACTGTGAAGGACAATGAGCCCTGCGAGATGGGACACAAACGAGGTGGGCTCTCAACTGCCCCAGCTTACTGCCTTCACCGTTTCCAGTCTGAGATGTATTTGACCAAGACAGTCTAGAGGAATTTAAATTGAGAAGAGTTAAGGGTCTAGGGAAACCAAGGTTTCCTATGGTTTGCAGGACAGAATACCGGAAACAAGAGAACTACAAAGCAAGAGAACTCCAGAGATCTGTAGAAGAGACTCTCCAAGTATTCAGCTGAGCATTAATCAGCGCAAACATGTGAGGAAACAAGCCAAAGTCAGAAAAAGAATGACCTCAAAAGAATGGAGGTGACAGTGCCCAAAGCTCACTTGAGGTTGGGAATAATGCCTGTTCTCTCCAGCCAGATGGAAAAACCTTATGATTCATGGGACACTGTGTAGAACACACAGAAAGGTCTTGCCTCAGTAGCAGCCCTTGATCAAGCATGGCTCTGGCCATGCTACAGAGCACCAAACTTCTTCTAAGTAACTTAGCTGGATCCCAGAACAAAGCTTAAGAATATTTACAGGAATACAAAAATACCACATCCAACAAGGTTAAGTCTGCAATGTCTAGCATCCAATCAAAAATTACCAGCCATGCAAAAATGAAGGAAAATAAAATCCCATAATGAGGAGAAAAATCACTAAATCAAAACTGACCCAGAATTAACACAGACATTAGAACTGGCCAACAAAAACATTAAAAAGTTATTATAACTATACTACATATGTTCAAGAAATTAAGCACAGACCTGAAAGACTGAAAAAACAAAAACAAATTGAATCTCTAGAGATTAAACTATCTCAGCTGCTCTCGGGTTCTTCATCTGGCAGAGTGAACCCAAACCTTCATTTCTAAAAGATGAGTCATTAATCACTGTCCTTTTTTGACTGATACAGTTTTCCAGTAACCTTTATTACTATGAATAAAAATATTAAGTGGAATGCCCCAAAACCCTTTGGGTTCCAGATTTTGTCTCCTTGACTCCATAAAATAACAGTAACCCAAATTCCCCTTAGTAATCAACATCAATCACTCTAGGGCATAAGTTAGCCTCATTTTTCACGTGTTGGCTCAATGGCACGACGTTAAAATAGCCAAATGGAATCTTCATCTTCCAATTCAGCAGAGCCACCGTCATTCCCTCTACTGGAAACATTCTCCCCCTGGAGATTAAGATCTCCAAAACCGCAGAGCTTGGTATTCCCAAGACAGGTAGCAAAAGTTCTACAAGTGGATTATTAGGTATAACAGTGAGAAACGCCACTCTCACTTCAATCCTTGATTCCCAGAGCCATGAATTCTAACTGTGGAAGAGAGAAAACCGTATAATTCAAAGTCTAGACTGCATCCTATAATGCAGAACTCCATCCTTTCGTGGTATTGAAAGGATGCTACTGTAATGGAGTATTCAGTAAGCCATTCCACCTTTCAGTTAGGCAAGCCACTTTCAGGTAACAGGGTACGTGGCAAGACCAGTTAATTCCAAGGACCTGTGCTGCTGTGAAATGAATGCCCTGACCAGAAGCAATACAATACAAACTGCCATGTTGCTGTTGTCTAGCCGCTAAGTCGTGTTCAATTCTTTGCAACCCAATAGACTGTAGGTCGCCAGGCTCCATTGTCCATGGGACTTCCCAGGCAAGAATAGTGGAGTGGGTTGCCATTTTCCTTCTCCAGAGGATCTTTCCGACCCAGGGATTGAACTTGCATCTCCTGCGTTGGCAGGCAGATTCTTTACAGGTAAGCCACCAGGGAAGCCCACAGGATGCCACAACAGTGGATGAAATAGTCTGTGAACCCAGATGGTGGTGTTGGCAGAAGCATTAGAGGTGAGAATGCAAATTCATATGCAGAGTATGTGACTATTCCAGTGAAGATTTAAACCTCTGTTCTCTCCATGATAGAAGAGGTCCAATATAAGCAACTACTGGCAGGCAGATGACTGGCTCCCTTGGAAAACAGAGTCCTGTCAGGGACTCAATGTTGAACTGGCTGCTGGCAGATTCGGCACTCAGCAATAGCATAAGTCTGGTCAGTCTTGTTAAGATAAAGTCCACACTGTTGAACCACATACACCCCTCCAGCCCTGCCAACACAGTCACTTTTTCATAGGCCAACTGAGCAAGACCCAGGGAAGCTAGAGAAAGAAGCTAACTGACATCCACAGAGTACACCATTTTGTCTAACTCATTTGCAGTAATGCCCTTTGGTGGACCTTCACAAGGGAAACAGTCTTCACAGCCTGAATATTCAGAGTGGCCCATCCATACACCTCTTCCCTAGACTTCCTTGTCACCAATCTTCAGACTGTGTTCCTTCTACACAAAACATCTGCAACTGCCCATTAATCAATCTAGGTCTTTCTCTCTGGTCATCTCCCACTCCAAGCATAGCAGGCAACAAAATATACTGCTCAAAGTTTGCCCGCTGTAGGGATTCTCCTTCACCATTGTCATGCGTGGTTAGTCTTGAGTAGGGCTTTAGTGCTATAGCATCTGTGCTTTCAAGTGAAAACCAACCTATCATGCAGACTCATCTGTAAACCAGGATCAAGTCATTTTCTTCTTTGTTCAACTGATCATAAGGAACTCCAAAGAGGCCAGAGACACAGATTGAAAAAGAAGCAATGCAACAAAAGTTGGCAGTGAAGGCGTTGGACTCCCCTACTCATACAACCAACTTACACATTCCACACCTGCCCAGATTTGATCTCATATACCATTCCCATCTGATAACAGATTGCTGCTGTTCACTCCCAATCTCTGGCCAAATGGGTTAGACAACACCCAGTGCTCAGGGAGCTCAGGTCACATGGTCACCTGGTATCTCACGATTGCATGTTCAGTTTCCAGTAAAGCCCAATATAGGTGAGCAGCTATTTCTCAAAAGAATCATTATCTGAAGAAGAGGCCATAGATTTGCCTCTAAATCCTTGACGTCTGCACTGTGATTCTTACTGGTGTTTGCCAGAGGCAAATAATCAGAAGAAAAAGGAAAAAGTAGGAGGGGGAGAAAATCATAGAAAATAACTTTTGCTACCAAAAGGGAATAAGTGAATGTTGCTCCCTAAATCTATCCCCTTGAGATTTCATCAGTATGCCAGGACTATAGTCCCAAGCAAGAAAGGAGACCCAGAGAAAAGATGAGTACTGAGTTTTTTCTTGCCTTGAGAAACTGGATGTGACCCTTTTCTTCATATCAGAGAAGAAAACAATGAATGTGACAAAAAGGAAATAGAGGCCAAGATGAGGAAGAATAAAGTGTCTCACTGTTCTAAATACAGCCCAGGTGATTGACATCTCAGGTAATGAGAGAATAAGCAGGTGAGGCTGCTGAATCCATCACTAATCTCTGAAGTTTTGGAGAAATAAGGAAACATGGGAAGACAAAAAGGTAAGTAAATATTCCAATTTTCAAAGATCAAGTACGTTGGGCAACTTGTCCACTTGCCATCCCTCAGAGGACTGTAAATAAACCATTTTAAAGATGGTTTCAAACCACTTCAGAAAGTAATCACTAACCAGTCAGGGAAAGCCTGAAATCTTGAGGATCAAAATTACATATTTATTTGCTTATCTGTGATCAACCTAACCTCACTGTTCCCTTTCTAAGGGTTATCAGACCATCCAACACAAGCTCTATCACGTGAAGGAGCCTACTCACTTAGAAGTTAGAGTGAGTTCCAATAAGCTAACTTTCCCATTATAATTGAAAAACAAAAGAAAAGATACTAAAATTCAGTGGTCACTAGATGTTAAGAGCTAGAAAGGGCTTTGGGTTTTTTCAAAGGCCTTCCCTTAGATGTTGATCGACATACAATGGGAAGCAGAATGGGATATGACAGGAGTTCAGATCTGTACTTCTACACTCAGCAGATACTTATCTTTAGCAGATTACTTCACCTCTTTAAGACTTACCTTTTGCATCTACAAAATAGAATAACAATGTTCTCTAGTTCCCAGATCTCTTTCGAGGATTACAGGCAAGTACATGGAAAGCTCTCTGCCCCATGGCTCTTACCCAGCAAGCCCTCGATGCTACATTGGCTACTATGATTGTTAGCCACCCTGGTCCTCAGTAGAACTGTGAAATAAACTTTTGCATCAGGTCTTCCTACCTCCTTTCTCAATCACACCTAACCATCTGGTAGCCCAATAATAATTTCGTATAACCAACAAACAAGTAAGGATAGTAGCAAAGGAAAAGGTGCTGGGCTAAACAAATAAGAACTGGAATCCAAGCTGTCACATATTAGTTCAGTAACTTGGCACAAGTTCCCCATTCTCTATGGGCCTCAGTTTTCCCATTAATACAATACATGTATGAGTTAAGTGCTGGCAAGAGTTTCTTCCTCCACTACAATTCTATGATCAGTAATCACAAAGCAAACTTTTAAGTTCTGTGTTATTAGCACACCTGTGCTTGATCCTCCCGGATTTTTACTCATAGCATCACCTTCATCACCATCACACATCAACTCACTACCAGGGATGCTCTGAGTACTCCCATTCCTCCAAGGACAAATTTAAATCAATTCTCAGGGCTTCTCTTTTCCTTCCACTTATTAAACTCAAAACTTTAATCACTGCTTACTCTTCTCCCAGAAGAAGTTTGCTCAAGCTTAATAAAAGTTTGCTATACTCAAACATTAATTTATCTAAAAGGAAAACTAAGAATCATTATATTTATTAGATGGACCCCGTATCCCCAAGTGGTCAGTGACGTGGGATTAACCTACATTAACTCAAAATTAAACAAGTTACTACCATTTGCATTTAATTACATCTCTCCTCTTTCTCAGAGGTCTTGAGCCTTCTATAATCATGTACAAAGCATTCATCAGTAACACTGAACTTCTCAGAAATCTGACCTCAGTGTGGGCCACACGAAGAGCAAGTCAGGAAGAAACTGGAAATTTAGAAATGCCATTCAAGGGAAATTACCAGTCAGTTCCCTCAGGGGATCCAGGATCAACCTGACCAAGAACATGACTGTTTACCACTCAGTACACACAGCACAGAATTTGGGAACAAAAAAAAACAGGCCAGGTTTCATAGAGGCATTTGCCTGGCTTTACGTAACACACGTCCTCAACTAATATTGCATATAAGGTGAATTTTACAAATCTAATACTTTAAATACACTAAGGAGTACACATTAGCCAGAAATAACTTATAAATAATGCTACAAAATATTTTATATTTATATATCTATAATTCAAGGCTTTTTTGGACATCATTAGATTTGTTCAAGGTAGTCAAAACTTTACAAGTACCCTGAGTATTACTCAATTACCATCTTATTAAAAACTTATTTTAAAAGGCATCGAGACTATTCATAATAAAAGGAGAAAATTAATTGAAATTGTACTACTTAAGGACTGATGTTTGTTCAGTCACTACCTTGAACCTGATATCATCCTGAGGTCCTACAGAGAATAACGACTTCAATGGAATTGATAGAATCAAACTGTTCAAATACAGCCGCCTAGTCAATGGCCTAACACCCTTACCAATATATTTACAGTAGGTTTAACAGATGGAGGAAGGTAAAGTAAGAGGTGTGATTTTCCTCTGCCTTTGCAAATCTCAGGCAATCACTGTTCTGAAAAGTAATCAACCTTTGTAAATAACCAGGAACTTTATCTGTAAAGATTTATACAAGCTCACTGCCTCCAGTGAGGGTTTCCCTAGTAGCTCAGACAGTAAAGACTCTGCCTACAATGTGGGAGACCCAGGTTCAATTCCTGGGTTGGAAAGATCCCCTGGAGAAGGAATGGCAACCCATTCCAGTATTCTTGCCTGGAAAATCCTATGGATGGAGGAGCCTGGTGGACTACAGCCCATGGGGTCACAAAGAGTCAGACACAACTGAGCGACTATCACTCACTCACTCACTGCCTCCAGTAGATCATCACACACACATACACTTACACAGTATTTAATAAGAAAGAATCTGCTTCTAAAAACAATAACAAAAAAGATGAGATGACTGGGAAGTTATCAGTTAACACCAGAAATAAAGCCTACAATGAAACAAGAGCCAACATGAAGTAAACAAAATTAGTGCAATTTCTTTCAAAATTATAAAACACATCCTTCTCCTGAAAGATCCATATAGAGAGGATTTAACACGGCACAGCTTCTAGGATTTGAAACATGCCATCCACCATCTCCAGTGTGAAAAGGCAAACCTGTCAGACATGTGTCTGACACTGCGACACGATACCACAGCTAATTTCCAGAAAAAATTATCAGTGAACTAAATGTGCTTAGATTAGCTTTTCATCATGAGTCAGTCAGTCAGAGCTGCACATGCTACATAAATAAGGAGTTAAAATTTTGCTCACTATACCATAAGCTATCAAGCAGACCAATTTTATGCAAATCTTCATCAACTGTAAATGGAGTTGGGTTAATAATCATAGGTCTAGATTCAATATGCAAATTAGAATTTGAATATCTGAGACAGAGTTATCCTGAGAACGTTCCCTGTCACAGAACTTTTCTATTTGGTACACACTATAATGTTTCATATCCACAGCATTTGAACTCCTAACAATATACAAAACTAGATGAGCTGAATCACTATGCAAATTTTACCAAAAACTCCTTTGAGAAACACAAATAAAAAATACAGGTGGTAATATTTGTATAAAGCACTCAGTGTTTGCATGACTGAGTGAGTTTGCATAGGATGGGTCCAACAGAAACAGTTCCAGTTAGGGTAGATCTTCACCAGGAACTTTCTATTCTGAAGATGAAGCAAACACGTACACTCAACCTGAAATAATAGGGGAGCGGGTAATACACACAACTGAATGATTTCCAAGAATAACAATACTTTGACTTTGTTCTTTCCAAGGTATTATCTAACATTTGCTATCTATTACCTTATATGCCTGGATCTCTCCCCTTTTTTTTTAATGTGACAATGTATTTGTTTGCATTTTTTAAACTATGGAAGGATCCACAGAAACTAATCAATGTTTTCACAAGGAGAGGCTATGAGAACAGAGCAAATAAGGAATGAATTCCGACAGGAATATACCCTTGTCTGTGGATCTTTTTATGTCTTGGGTATTTTAAACCATGTGAGGACATAAACCACACTAGAGACTAAGAAAAATGTAAATAAAATGATTTGACAATACACCACAGTAGCAGAAAATACCTTTTCATTAACTGCAGAAGTTAAAGAAGGAATTTTAGCATTTCAACAGACTGTAATTGAACTTAGGTAGACTAAAAAAGCATTAAATATATTTTATAATTATAGTTTTATAATGTAGAAAACTCAGTAAGTTCTTTTGTTATATATAAAGGCCCCAGAGAATAAAAGCAGAAATGCCAATGTTTAAGTGTATGAAAAATAAATGTCCTCTTTCATCTTCCTGAGGCAGAAATCTTATAGCATGGAGTAAATCTATTTTAATTACCTTTATTCTTTGGGCTAAAAGCTAATTAATTATTAAGAGTTGATAAAATGAGCTGTTTGAAATGTTTCATTTGATTCCAGCTTCATATGTATACTTTAATGAACACAGTAGACATTTCTCAGTGGGCCACCATTTATGAATTTAAAACATGTGTCTGTGCTCATGACAGGAGGTCATGTCATTACCGACTTGCTTCAGCAAGATGTGTCAGACACATAGCACATGCCATTCTTAATGCAGAAGTTCAAACACATTCACGCTTCAAAAATGGCTGTAACCTATTTTTCAGTCATCACTACACAGCCCTCAAAATCAATATTAAGCTCAGTAAGCTGAGGTTTCAGTTTAGAAACAATTTTGCCTTCCAGAGAAAAGAAAATCAGTATGTGACATTAGCAAAAGCAAATTCTGACACAAAACTAGCCCATGCCACAGCCTTCCCTAGGTTCCAGATTATTCCCATGCTTTCTGTAACTATAACCATGACAAATGTTAAGAATTTAAGGAAATGCAACTTCATCTTTCTAACAGTGCCTCTGAAACTCATTTAAGCCTTTAATGCCTTTACAGTTTTATGTGGTCCCATGCCAACACTCTAAAAGGACTGTGATTCATATCACAGTGTTTGCACCGTAACTCCAGGCACTGTAACAACCTCACAACAGATACAATACCAGACAAAGAGGGGGGCCTATCTGCAGACAGACAGGAGATACAGGAGAGGGAAAATGCTGGCCCAGTACTCACATCCTCACACGCAGAGGTGAAACCATAATGGTCCCCACCACCTTTCTCCCACAGCCAGCAATTAAGCAACATTTATTTCAATTCTGTCTAAAAGTCCTGAATTCCAAAAGCGTTCCTCTTTTTTGGAAACTCTCTAGATGTTCATTTAGCAGGATGCAGTGAAACATTACAACAGGTTAAAGAAAAAGGAAAATGGATATCAGGCAGGATTTTCAAGAGAAAAAAATACTAATAATACAACTGCTAGTAATAAAGTTATGATGCCCTACTCTGCTTGGAGATCAGTGTAGTACATCATTTGGATATGCATCTGTGCCTCCTGATGACTTTGACTAGGTACAATATAATATAATCTTCATTTTAAAGATGAAAACTTAGATATGAAGTAAAGTAAGCTGGGAGAGTCATATAAATATTCAATGACAAAGCAAGAATCCAGGCACAGAACTGTTAATACTAATAAGGACAAGAATAATAGTAGTAGCAGCTGTATTACTATAGGACTGTTTCTTCTCAATATACTTTAATGCATTTCTAAGTGTCTTAAATATTTTAATCTAAATTCATTTATTATTCATAACAACCATACAGAATAGGTACTATCATCCTCCTTACAGATGAGAAAACTGTGTACAGAGAGGTTAAACAGCTTATTCAAGGTGACAAAGAAAATAAGTAACGAAGTGGCTCTTGGATTTAGGCAGCCTGGTGCCTGCTTTTCTACACCATTCCTCTAAGGTCTAAAATAACAGAATGAGGTTCTACAGTCAATAAGTCACTCTGTAAATCTCTGAAACAAAAATTTGAGCTTCATAAAATTTCAGTGAAATGAGAAAACTCACCTAACAAAATAATTTTTAAGTATTGTTGTGCAATATATTCTTTTTCTGAAATTCAGTCTCACTGATGTGAACAGGGAGGCTCTCTACTTTCCTCAAGAACTGAGAGACAGGTAATGAATAATTTTCTAATCAAACAAGAAGCATTATAGGATCCTGGAATGTTCCATGAGAATACCTGCCAAAGGAAACTTGAGAAACAATAATTATTAAGTACAGAATTAAAGAAACAAAAACTCTCTTACAAAGTTAAGCCTTTCAATTTCATTGACTTTCAGTAAGAGTATCAATGACATCTAAAATCAAGTAGCAAGCGATCTGAAACTAGAAGGGGTGTGTGTATGTGTGTGTACAAAGTATAAAGGAGAAAGCAGAGGCAAAGCCATCACCAAAGTAAAAGCCCAACATAAATATGCAAGATATTATGATACATGTAGTATAACAGCTCCTGACTAATGCTATTTACCCTGAACATTCATAACATATGAATCTGATAACAAAAAGCAAAGCACATTTCTCAATGAGGAGAGTAGATATGAGACAAAAAGACTACCAATTATATCACGTAGGGCTATCTGAATGAAAAAACAACAAGATACCTTCTTCTTTGTAGTGACAGTTTTCATATTATTCCCTGGCCCAAGACTCTGATTCACGTAAAACCACAAAATAAAACCTCACATCGTAAGTTTTCAGATTTTTCATTTCAAAACTTACGTGTATAATCCTATTAAACAGAAGTGGATAGCAGCTAGACTAGACTCAAGACATCTTGATTAACTGAATTTTCTAGTCTAGACAAGGAAAACAACAGCTTGTTTTTAGGACTATTATACCTACAAGAGAAGCAGCAATAACATGTAAAATAGATTTTAAAAACACTTTAAAAGGAGATCTAACTCAAGCAATAATCTTGGTAGAGAGGTGGAGTCTGAAAACAATAAACAAAGTTCAAAGCCTAATTTTACTAATTTTGCCTCTGAACTTCTGAAAGACTGCCAAAGAGACCTAGGCAAAAGGGGAAAAAAATGTTTTAATGAAAAAAACCCACCTCTGAGCCACTGAACGTAGGAGTGCTAGAGGGAAAAACTGAAACAGAAAGAAAACTTCAAAGAG
This sequence comes from Giraffa tippelskirchi, assembly GCF_054371585.1. NCBI lineage: Eukaryota > Metazoa > Chordata > Mammalia > Artiodactyla > Giraffidae > Giraffa > Giraffa tippelskirchi. The sequence goes on from NC_137282.1 coordinate 150,360,374, forward strand.
ATTCCATAATCGAAGATGCCTGACTCTTGACTGCCTCATCTCAGAGATTAAAGAAGATTTTTAAAGCTGTTCCATGGACTTAGAGATCAAACATTTATAAATGTTTATAATTTTACAAGTCCAAAATTCAAAGGTGGCCTCAAAGAATTAAGAGTAACATAGGCAGGTAGGAGGAAAGATGAGTTTTCTTGGGTGAGGGAGGGATGTTGAAGGTGACTTTGAAGAATATACTCTTTGGGTTGAAGAAAAGGAAGTAGTTTTGAAAAGCTCATTTGTCACCCAGGACATCTAAATGAACCACAACACACTGGGAAATGGGTACTAAGACACTGCCTCAGTTTATATTTACTCAATTTTAAAAAGCATTAAATTTACCATGTATTCACATAGTATCTACTCTGCAGCAATCCAAGATTATCATATCAACCTAGTTAGCGCTCCTCTTTTACAGTGAAAATCTTAACAATTCAGATTTGTAATTTTTGAACGTTCATAGACAACTGATGAGTTTTACTGGCCTAGTTAGATTTCTGCAGAACCCTATCCCATAATGAGAAGAGGAGGGAGGTAGAAAAAAAAAAATTTGATCCCCATCAACAGATCGGAGCAAATCAACCACTAGGAGGAATGGTTATTATCAGTACTGATGGAATCAAACAGACATTTCTCAATATATTTTTATATGTCAATCTCTTAATTATTAAATAATACATATATCATTTAAATGCTAATAGAAAGAGCTGAACTTAAACTTTTCACCACTTTACTCTATTTCCAATCAGTGAATATCACTATATCACATACAATGAGTTCATGGAAGGAAGCAAGAACATCATATTAATCTTCTTTATCTCACTAGGACCCAGCACAGAGTCCACCACACAAAAGAACCTGTCTTCATTTGAGTTGCCTAAATGTCACCATTGTTGAAAACGAGGTAAAAACAAAATATAAATTAAGTCACATTAATTTTATCTCTCCTAAAATAAGACAATTTTCTATTAAGGCCTAATTAGAGTTTCAGTGTTCTATGAAGATAGTTCTAGTCCTGAATCTGAAGTCATTACTAATTCCTCCATAACGACAAAAAGCCTTCATTCATCAGTCAACACGAGTATATCGTCACCTTGACTCTAATCACTCACTCATTAACTAGTTACTGACTGCCAACAACTGCTCTAGGCTCTGGAGCTACAAGCCCCTGCTCTCACAGCACTTACATTCGAGTGAGGAAGACACCGATCACAAACAAGTCTATCAGCTGGTGATCATTACTCAAAGGAAATATGGAAAATTAGAGATAGAGAGAAGGGAAAGATGCTATTTTATATAGTGGAGTCAGGGAAAGACTCTCTGATAAGGTGACATTTGAACAAAGCCTGAAACGTGAGACCAGAACAAGTAGATACCTGGAGGGAGAACAGTCCAGGCGAAGGGAACAGTAAGTGTGAGCACATACTTCCTGTGTCCAAGGAACAGCAAGAACCTTAAGGTGACAGTGGTAGTAGATGAAGTCAGAGAAATAAAAAGGGTGTTCATCTAATACCTCATAAGTCACGATAGAAACTTTGGCTTTTACTCACATGGCTACTTATATTTAAATTCATTAAAATTAAATAAAATTTAAATTTCAGGTTTTTGGTTACACTAACCAATTTTCAAGTGCTGAACAGCCACCTGTGGTCAATGGGTACCATATTGCGTGCATGCATGCTCAGTCATGTCTGACTCTTTGTGACCCTATGGACTGTCGCCTGCCAGGCTCCTCTGTCCATGGGATTATCCTAGCAAGAATACTGGAGTGGGTGGCCATTCCCTCCTCCAGGGGATCTTCCCAACCCAGGGATCAAACCCACGTCTCTTGTACTGGCAGGCAGATTCTTTACCATTGAGCCATCTGGGAAGCCCTAGATACCACATTAGACAAAGTAAAAACAGAACATTTCCATCACTTAGAAAGTTTTATTGGACAGTGCTGTGATTATTGAGCCAAACAGCAAAATATGATATTCAAAGAATCTCTGACTGCTGCGTGGAAAACAGATTGTAGGAGTAAAAACAAGGAAATAAGTCAAGTAACTATTATAATCTAGGCAACAAGATGCTGCTGAATCAGTGTAAGATGGCAGCCTAGGTGTGGATGATAAAACTAGCAGGACTCCAGTGTCAAGACAGAGCCACCAGGATCTGCTGATAGATTTGGTGTGGGGTGTGAAAACCAGAGGAGTTATCCTTGACTCCAAAATTTTGCGCCCACGCAACTGAAAGGTGGACTCCTCTGAGATAAGAAGACAATGGAGGAACAGATTTGTTGGAGAGATCAAGAGTTTTAGACATGTTAAATAGACAGGCCTATTAAAGATCCACAATCAAATAATACATAACCAGAGAGTTTAGTGGAGAAGGCAATGGCACCTCACTCCAATACTCTTGCCTGGAAAATCCCATGGATGGAGGAGCCTGGTGGGCGGCAGTCCATGGGGTCACTAAGAGTCAGACACGACTGAGCGACTTCACTTTCACTTTTCCCTTTCATGCACTGGAGAAGGAGATGGCAACCCACTCCAGTGTTCCTGCCTGGAGAATCCCAGGGACAGCGGAGCCTGGTGGGCTGCCGTCTATGGGGTCGCACAGAGTCGGATACAACTGAAGCGACTTAGCAGCAGCAGCAGCAGAGAGTTTAGGGCCCAAAGGAGAGATTAAATTCAGAAATACATATTTGAGAAGTGTCAGCATATAGAGATTATTTAAAAGCTGTGGAGCTCTATAAAATTCCAAATCAGTGAGTATGGGTAAAAAAATAAACAAAGAAGTACCCTGGAGACTCTCTGACATTCAGATATCATATCATAATAATGAGGAGGAATCAACAAATATGACTGAAGGAGCAGCCGGTGAAATGGGAAGAGAACCAGTAACCAAGAGGGAGTGGTGTCCAGGAAGTCCAGTGAGTATATTTCGAGAAGGAAAGAGCTATGACAAATGCAAACAGATAAAGACTAAGAAGACAAAGACGTACTAACTGCATTTGGTCACTGGTGAACTTGACAAAAGCATTTTAGTAAAGGGGTACGACTGGAGTAAGCTGGAGGCAGAAGGGGAAGCAGTAGGTATAAACAACTGCTTACAAGGAGTTTTCGCCACCTACAAAAAGACATGGAACAGTTGGAGAGAAATATGGTGCCAAGGAAGGAGATTACTTTAAGATGACATGTTTGATGATAGGAATAATCCAATAAATAATTAATCCAATAAATAGTTCAATAGAGGAAGGAGAAAACAGCAGGAACGTCCTTGAGCAGATGAGAGGAAGTGAGTTCACAGTGATAAAGCTGGCCTCAGTTCAGTTTAGTTCAGTCGCTCAGTTGTGTCCGACTCTTTGCAACCCCATGGACTGCAGAACGCAAGGCTTCCCTGTCCATCACCAACTCCTGGAGCTTACTCAAACTCATGTCCATTTAGTCAGTGATGCCATCCAACAATCTCATCAGAAGGGTGCATAGACCATTCATCAAAGGCAATGGAGGGGCCAAGGTAGGTTGGTGAAATAAATTCATGCAGACAGGAGGATGTGGTATTGGGAACATGCAAATATTCTCTTCTGATGGTTTCTAAACAGTTACGTGCCTCGTTAGACATTGCTTTTCAAAGGAACAGACTGTGTTTTAGTCATCATTGTATTCCTAACACTAGCAAGCTGGCACACATTAAATTATTCAAGAGTTCTATCCAACAAAACATATTCTTGGAACTACCTGACTACACAGGGACCTCAGCTTAAGCCCTGACTTGTGCAGGACTTACCAATCCATTCTGTATGGAGAACACTCAACATTACACAGAAGAAAAGGTGTCACAGTCATCACCAACCACAGCTCGCCACCTTGCCCTCCCCACACAGCGCTGCTACTCCAGGATGGGGTGGGAGGATTATACACATATCCAGCTTCCATGTGCAGAAAGTGTCTCCTGCCTGTTGAATTAAAATCCCCAAATGGCAACTACCCACTTTTATTTTGACTGATGCCCCCCATCAGACAGTGGTCAGGACAGACCAAGTGGTTCTACTTTCTTAGACTATAACTTGAGTCTCTTTGCCTTTAAGCATACCATATAGAATGCCTTTCTCATTGTGATCAAACCCAGCTCCTCTGTGGTCTTTCCCTTCCTAGCCTCCCGAACTTGCAAACACTACAGACCCCTGTGTACAAAGAGTTTTCAGAAACTATACAAAACTTGAACAATGTTAGAAATTAACTATATAAAACGTAATTCAATTTCCTGAGCCCTTTTCTAAGAGTAAGGGCATTGAAAACAAATCAAATGTGAAATAGTAACATTAAAAACAAAAAAAAAAAAGCAGTCAACATTACTGATGTTCATTATCTAATCTGGACTACATCTAGCTTGCTTCCTATACTTGCTTTCCTAACTTAATGTAGTATTTTTCTAACCAAATAAATTTAGGCTTATTAAATCTGTTAAAACTTGACAAAGATAAAATAATATCCTCAGTCTTTCAAAAAAATTTGTAAGTAGTTCAAATTGTTGAGAGGAATCATTCTCTGCAATAAGCATGCTGAAACTAATGGGGGGGGGGACACTTTGACTAACAAAAGTGTCTGATTAGATAAGATAATGCAATACATCTATTATATCTAGTGTAACAATATCATTCACTATAGCTAAGACTCTTAGCATTTCCATTATAAAAAACCTGTTTTTCAACTCTGCCACCTGCCATCCATTAAAATAATTTTCTTTTTCTCCTACAGCACTCAAGTGTTGATCCTGGAAACATTCTACCACCACTCCCACTAAATGTTTTTGTTCTTTAGATTATCATGCAAATATTTTAAAAGCATATTTTGTCTTTCTGCACTGCACAGGTCTGAATTCAAATATTAAACTTCTGATGTGCAAGGATGGATCACAGGAACATTCATTCCAGAAATACATCAACACGTACTAGAGGTCAAGTTGGTAGAATCTTAGCCAACAGAACATTATTCTAATGCCCCAAATAAGAGTTACAGATACTTATGATCCTGAAGACATCAATAGTGATAAATGGTTCTTCACCTGAAGAGGGAAAAAAAATCTAACATGGTAATATGAAACCAAAAAACACAAAAATAAAGATCAGGTAAAAAGAACTAAATTCGCAGCAAGGAAAAGCAAGTATGCAATGGAGACAGTACGGTAAGAAAAAGTGGGCTAAAATACAACTACCCACTCTCTAAGAGGTGTTAGATAGCTCCAAAAAAAAAAAAAAAGCACAAATGCAAAGGTACGGTTTATTTTTCCTAGAACAATTATCCCTCAGAAGAGAAAATTGTTTCATATTCCTATTAAGTCCACATCAAGTGTTTCTTTTTTACCGCCGCTCTTACTCATTCCTCCCCTTATTGTGAGTTACAGTATCACTTCAAGTAGACATTACCCCAAGTAACAGGATCCCTGGAAGCCTAGGGAAGCCACCTGAATCAGTCACCTGAATCGGTCAGAAGGGCTGTAAAGGATTTAAGCCTGATTTAACTGCTAAGGATATAACCTGACACTGGCAAGTATTTGATTTCACTGTAAACAAGTCCTTCAAAGACAAATTTTTACAAAGCATTATAAGTGGTTACACTTTAGAGATCAACATATATGCTTCTCCAAGAGGAAAGACAAAACCAACTGTCCTTTAATTATGAGAACGGGCACCAGGGAGAAAATTTCCAGGGACCTCAAAGACTCAAAATATGTTGGATTTCAAATAAGTCAAGTGGAAGTAAAGTCTTGAAAACTGTCAGACAATTCAAAGTGATTTAAGGAGGGAGAAAAAACCTTTATGTTCAAGATGCCCTCTAAGTGTTTAAGTTGCTTCACGAAAAGCCAGGGGAGGAAAGCAACATTTAAAAACTACTTCATATGATGCAACTTTAAACCACACATGTATAACTTAATATAAGGATATGTGACAATTTCATCTGCATTCCTAAACTTTATATATTCCAGTTAGTCAAAACAATTCACTTAACCTACTCACTGGGAAAATCGGAATGATACATATTTGCCACCAGTAATAATTGAAAAAAATAAGGACAAAGACCAAATCTTTTCATTTTTAAAATCACTTCCCTCAACCCGCAGCAGCATATCTCACAGATTCGTTCAATAGCTAAGCAACATGTTAAAACTGACTTCACATAAATGAAAAGGTTGATATAAAATGTCTTGTGAATTATGCATTAGATACATCAATTAAAAAACTGTAGTATGTCTACTTTGAAAATATATTTATATATCTGTAAGCACTGGAGAAGGCAATGGCAACCCACTCCAGTACTCTTGCCTGGAAAATCCCATGGACGGAGGAGCCTGGTGGGCGGCAGTCCAAGGGGTCGCTAAGAGTTGGGCACGACTGAGCAATTTCACTTTCACTTTTCACTTTCATGCATTGGAGAAGGAAATGGCAACCCACTCCAGTGTTCTTGCCTGGAGAATCCCAGGGGCAGGGGAGCCTGGTGGGCTGCCGTCTATGGGGTCGCACAGGGTCGGACACAACTGAAGCGACTTAGCAGCAGCAGCAAGCACATTTTTTTTTTCTAAAAAAAAGGAGTTGGGGATACAGTGCTAGGCTTTTCAAACCCAGGTTCTGCAAGACAGCTTTGTTCTATTTTCCCAGAAAGATTTAGTATTACTTTTTGGAAAACTATGCTGAACATGAAGCTAATATATGTAAAGGATTCAAAGTAATGTCTAGCATACGGTAAAAGCTAAGTACGTTTTCGATATTACCATGAATAGCTAAACCAAAACTAGGGTGTTAAAGGTTGTTTACTGACTTGTACTTTACTGAAAAAGGCAAAATCTGCCTTTTTCATGTTATTTAGTGTAAATCGTAAGTAAAATAATACCCAAACTGGAGACTGTACTTCAAGACCACTGCAGGCACTTCGCACTGGCTGTCAATCTGCTCAGTTCTGAAGGCGCTACAGCATTTGCCGCTACTGACCGTCATACTACATGGGTCACTTTAATACTTACATTTCATTAATGTAGGAACAGCATTAAAGGAATAAGGAATAGCATTAAAAATGAGGGTTAATGAAATTTGTGATAAATTAATAATTTATTATGTATAGAGTTGTTCTTCAAAATTTTACCCATACTCTAACAAAAGCAATTTATATTTGGTTTGCCCAAATTTATATTTTGTTTGCCCAAAACATTAACACCTTTCAACATCCTTTTAAAAAAGGATGAATGTTTTTTAAGAATGGAAGACAAGGTTTCATCTCCAAGTCCCCCACAACACAAACCTCGGTATCTTTTACACAGTTAAGTACACACTGCACAGATGCTATGAAAACGACTCCTAAGAATTTCAAAGAATTGTAAGTTGGCCTGTTTACCAAACCAACCACAGGCAGTATGTCTCATGAGTCAGTATATGAAAAAAATATTCTTTTACAAAAGAATTTTGAATTAGAAATAATTTCTACCAGACAGGGTATATGGTATATTTGTTAAAATATAAATGTGAGATAAACTTTTATCCCCAAATCACAGTACAGTGAAATGTAAGTATGACTTTGAAAAATGAAAAATGTGTATCTTTTTTTTTTGAAAAACGTGTATTATAATAACCCCATTCCAGGTTTCCACAAGGTCCGAGGTTCCAAGTTAGTAGGAAGCAAAGAAATGATCTACTGCATCAAGGCACAACTAAGGTTCTGAAGGCCATGGTGAAAAAACATCTGGACTTCTCTTGCAAAAATTAATAATGTATTTTAAGATGAAAAAAATTAAGAGAGAGAAAAAAAGTCAGTGAAGCAAACATAACCATGAGTTGAGGGAGAGATACAAGACTTACAGCAGAGTGAAAAAGAGGAAATACTATCCAGAATGCTTGAACCCACAGCTAAGAAAGGTGACAGCCATGAACAGTCTCTGTGACAACCCAGAGAGGGGAGTCAGATAATAAATAATAAAGGGATTTCATCTTTAAAGACCAAACAGGAGTAAAAAGTAAGTGCTCCATAAGTGACAAGTGGGCGAAAGTAACATTGAGGGCCTAAGTCCAGGGAAGAAATCTGTGCCAGTATGGACCAGAGTGACAACAGTGCCTCCTTGACATGGCAAATGGATGAATTCTGAGATGTTCCCAAATTCATGAACATCAAAAGACAGGTGGGAACCTCTGCTGGCGTCACTGTCTAACAAAAGGACTAGAAATTGTAATCCCACCTCCTGACAGCTAATTCCTACAACTACAAAACTGATAGTGTTCTCATAACAAACTACCAAATGTCATAGACGTTCTGGGTGCTTGAAAATAATTGAAACCCCGAAGGCTAAGTTCACAAATGTCAAGGACCTAGTGCAGATGTGTCCAATCCTTCTGAGCACAAGACCCCACATGGTGATATACTACTTTCAACTGCCAATGACTAAGAAAACACACACATACATATATTCAGAGACCTTTCCTACAATGAGTCTGCTAAGTCTCTCACCCTCAGTGTGTACAGACAACTAGCTGAGAAGCATCAATCCTCTGTGCATAAATGCTTGAAGAAGCACTATTTCATGAACTACACAAGTCTTAATTTAAGTTCCAGTCACTACCTCTTTATAAATATTGTCAATCCTCCCTAACCCAATACTCAGCCAGTATCACCACCAATACACAGAATACACAGAAGAACTGTACAAAAAAGATCTTCACGACCCAGATAATCACGATGGTATGATCACTCACCTAGAGCCAGACATCCTGGAATGTGAAGCCAAGTGGGCCTTAGAAAGCATCACCACGAACAAAGCTAGTGGAGGTGATGGAATTCCAGTTGAGCTATTTCAAATCCTGAAAGATGATGCTGTGAAAGTGCTGCACTCGATATGCCAGCAAATCTGGAAAACTCAGCAGTGGCCACAGGACTGGAAAAGGTCAGTTTTCGTTCCAATCTCAAAAAAAGGCAATGCGAAAGAATGCTCAAACTACCGCATAATTGCACTCATCTCACATGCTAGTAAAGTAATGCTCAAAATTCTCCAAGCCAGGCTTCAGCAATACGTGAACCAAGAACTTCCAGATGTTCAAGCTGGTTTTAGAAAAGGCAGAGGAACCAGGGATCAAATTGCCAATATCCGCTGGATCATCGAAAAAGCAAGAGAGTTCCAGAAAAACATCTATTTCTGCTTTATTGACTATGCCAAAGCCTTTGACTGTGTGGATCACAATAAACTGTGGAAAATTCTGAAAGAGATGGGAATACCAGACCATCTGACCTGTCTCTTGAGAAACCTGTATGCAGGTCAGGAAGCAACAGTTAGAACTGGACATGGAACAACAGACTGGTTCCAAATAGGAAAAGGAGTACGTCAAGGCTGTATATTGTCACCCTGCTTATTTAACTTATATGCAGAGTACATCATGAGAAACACTGGGCTGGAAGAAGCACAAGCTGGAATCAAGATTGCCAGGAGAAATATCAATAATCTCAGATATGCAGATGACACCACCCTTATGGCAGAAAATGAAGAGGAACTAAAAAGCCTTTTGATGAAAGTGAAAGAGGAGAGTGAAAAAGTTGGCTTAAAGCTCAACGTTCAGAAAACTAAGATCATGGCATCTGGTCCCATCACTCCATGGGAAATAGATGGGGAAACAGTGGAAACAGTGTCAGACTTTATTTTTTGGGGCTCCAAAATCACTGCTGATGGTGACTGCAGCCATGAAATTAAAAGACGCTTACTCCTTGGAACGAAGGTTATGACCAACCTAGATAGCATATTTAAAAGCAGAGACATTACTTTGCCAACAAAAGTCCGTCTAGTCAAGGCTATTGTTTTTCCAGTGGTCATGTATGGATGTGAGAGTTGGACCGTGAAGAAAGCTGAGCACTGCAGAATTGATGCTTTTGAGCTGTGGTGTTGGAGAAGACTCTTGAGAGTCCCTTGGACTGCAAGGAGATCCAATCAATCCATCCTAAAGGAGATCAATCCTGGGTGTTCACTGGAAGGACTGATGTTGAAGCTGCAACTCCAATGCTTTGGCCACCTCATGCAAAGAGTTGACTGATTGGAAAAGACCCTAATGCTGGGTAGGACTGGGGGCAGGAGGAGAAGGGGACGATAGAGGATGAGATGGCTGGATGGCATCACCGACTCAATGGACATGGATTTGGGTGAACTCCGGGAGTTGGTGATGGACAGGGAGGCCTGGCGTGCTGCGATTCATGGGGTCACAAAGAGTCGGACACGACTGAGCGACTCAACTGAACTGAACTGATCACCACTAAGATCGAGCAAAAGGAAGAAGCTGGTTGGGGGATTGTGGCTTAAACTGTAGTGACTAAAAGCAACGTGGGTTCTGAAACCAGCTGGCCAGGGTAAGAATCCCAGCTCACCTTTATGACTCACGTGACTTTGGTCCAGAATTCTAGCCTCTCAGTGATTCAGCAGCCTCACGTGCAAAACAGGAATTAAGAAGAAAAAGTTCCCAGTTCGCACATTTGTGAGAATACACATGTAAACCAGTTAGGACAGTGTCTGGCACACAGCAGGCATTACATAAGTGCAAGCAAAACAAACCAACATGAAAACTCAAAGTGGGACTGAAAATCCTCAACAAAAAGAAGGGCACCGTATTATTACAAGCATCTTTAAACACTCTTAACACAACAACTTTTCATATACACAAAGGCTATTTCCTTGCAGTCATGTCAGGGGACTCTAAACCGAGCTACCGCATAGCTTTCTTTCCTACCCAGTGCCACTCTTCCATTGCCCTTTTATGCTCCTGCTCTTGGTTCATGTTTTAGCTCATCAATACCTGCCATGAACACTGCTTGGTCCTGAGGAAAACAATTAGAATTCTACAACACAAGACAGTCCTTCATGAGATGTCAAGACTTTCACCAAATAGGTCTGCCACAGAGGACTAAACACATAACCACAGAACTCAACTAAATAAGATAATGTGTGCAAAGAACTTAGCATAAGGGCTGGCACTCCATCAACGTGAGCTGTCGTCATTAATTCTATTAACAATGTTCCTGAAAAAGCATTGCTCAATCTCTCAGCTTTAGGGAAAAATAAATTTTTATTCGGTGGTGAGTGTACACATTTTGTTAGCAGAAGCAAATGGAATTTGTATATGCAACAATATGAATTTCAGAAACATTATTTTGAGTAAAAGAAGCCACACACAAAAGGGTACATACCATATGATTTTGTTTATATGTCTCCCAAGAACAAGCAGAGATAGTATCAGAAACTGGCTACTACAGACAGGAAGGAAAAGGGAAGATGGATGGGAAAGAAGCACAACAAAATTTTCTGGGATGATGGAAATGGTCTCCATCTTCTTTGGGTGGTTGGACCATGGATACACAAAATGGGAAACATTCATCGAACTGAACACTTAAGACCTGTATATTTTACTGGATATAAATTATACCTGAATTTTTACTAAAAAAGCACCTCTTTGTAATTGAGACTTAGGCATGTTATATAGGTGATTTAGGGGAAGGAAGACAAGAAGAAGAATTGTGAAATTTAGGGTCAAAACTTAATGAGTTATGGTCCAAGGAGAACAAATATATGCATCTGTGCTTTCTAGTAACAGCCCACCTCCTATTTATATCCACCTCATCCATCTCCTATTGTCTCTCTCAGTTCTGATCACTGGCTCATTCTTCCACTCAACGCCGAGTTTGCTGTCTCTGCTTACACCACGATGCTAACAGAGTTAACAGAAAGAAAGACTATGAATACTCAATCAAAACAGCAATGTTTTTATTAAATAGGCGAGCAGCTGTGTGAGCAGAGACTTGTAAATGCATCTGTTCTACAGGATTTTATGTTTAATTCAATTTGTTCAAATCAGAGCAGCAAGGCCCTGTAACTATGGCCTAGACAAGGAAATAGTTTTGCAGAACAGAACAGAATCCTACATTAAAACGGGGTTTTTTAGGAAAGAATTGCACCTATTCATTCATTCCTTCACGCAACAAGCACTTACTGAGCACCTATTCCATCCCAGTCATTGTGTGCGTTGCTGGGAATACAAAGGTGAGGCCCAGTCGGGCAGAGCTGACAGACATCTGAACAGATGGTCATAATATATTGGGTTCAGAGGCCTGGAGTATAGTACTCTGAAAGCACAGAGGAGAGGGAAGATTTCCTTTGAAGGCTGGAGCTTTTCTGGAGAAAATAGGCAGAGAGAATGAAAAATAGACTCCCACCTAATCTCCACCCTGTACCTAAGGGAGCTGCAACTGTACCGACAGCATTTGTTTCTAAATCTGGGTTGGGAGTACCTGGCTGTTCTGTGCCTTATTCTTTTAACTCTTCTTCTCTGTCGAGTATTTTGTAATGAAAAAAATTTAATGCAATCCGCCATGTAGTGCCTGTAGACTCTGAAAACGTTCCCCACCAGCAGCTGCTTCTCTCACAACAGACAACTTAGAGATGCCAGGGTTAGCTAGTCAGAAGTGGAAGTGAATGGGAGAGGAGACAGGCTAAGATTTCTCTAGTGACGGCTGTGTGTTAAGCCTGGGGTGTACGACATAGTCCAACTTCATTTTATATATCCACAGAAAAAAAAATGGGAGCATATATACCTTTGCCATAGAAAAAAAAATAGTTTATCATAAACAACTAACTCCATTCATTCTGATCTCTATTCTCTAAGCAAATGTTTACTGAACACTTGCTCCACGCAACATTCACCCAGAGAAAAACAAGCTCCTGCCTCCTAAGTGCCTGCCATTCAGTAGGAGGGATAGTCGGGGTGCCAACTGCAGGAATACAGCAGGTAGACTCCACAGTAAGGACTGGAGAAGACACAGCACAAGTCTGCAACAGGGGGTGCATAATGATTCAGTAATGATTCAATACCCATTATCCTCCTATTCCATAAACAAGTGGTAATCACATCATCTCACTAGCTCCTCCCAACAGAGGAAAAAAAAAAACCCAACAAAATTCTGGAACTCAGTGTGAAGTTCAAGGTGCTACTCTCATGCTGAAACAATACTGCCTTAAGCCGAAATGACGGATGAGAATGTGCTAGATAGAGCCTTTAAGCAAAGGTAGACTTTTCTTGACTGGAGTGACTAATATGTTTACATGGATAATACAACTCAGTTACTTTTTCTTCTTTTGCTGTTCTCATAGACACTAAATGACCACTCTCAAATTAGTTTTTTGGAAACTTCATTTTTCCATCCTAAAAAAAAAAGTTTGATTCAAAATAAAGTCAACCATACACACACACACACCATGTATGTATAACAAAATAAATTTAAAATACTTTTGAGATTAATTTTTTTAATCGACTTTCCTCTCCTTCCTCCAACCCTTCTGTAATCCAATATGCTCTAAGAATAATGCCACTGCTTACACACCTCCTTCTTCCTGCACTTGAGAATTTAAAGGTAAGGGACAAGACAGATTTGCTATGTTTTGATAGTGTGTTGCCATGGAAATGACTGGCTTATTCCTTATGAAGCACCATGACTTCATGGCAAATGAGAAAGGAATAGGATGATTTCTGACGATTCAACTCAGAGAAAAATTAACAGCTAGGGGAAAAAAAAAAATCCAACAACTGAACAGACAATCTGGAAAAGACTGCAATGTCAAGAGTTATAGTGAAATATTTTCAAAGAACTTATACAAGCCTGACCTCCAAAACAGGAACCCTGTAATCAAAAAGGAAGATATAATATTAACATGAAGATAAACCATTCAAAAAACATGGACCTGTGGTTTCTAAATAAATACATTACACTCTCAATCCCGATAGACTATGAGCAAAATCCTATGACTTTCTGTGGATACATTATAAAATTAAACCCACACCATCCTTTTCCCTTCCTAAAAGCAGCCTGCCTTTTTTTTTCCTTTTTTTTTTTTTTTGCTGCCCCTGTTTATACAGCTTATCCCTTATCACACTGACAAGACTGGGAACCACAGCAGATGGTCCCCTCAGACATAATTCTAACAGGTTTTTTGTGCAAACAAAAGATAAAGAAGGCTACAGCAATGATTTACTGATATCTAAAGTTGAAAACTGACAAAACACAAACTGCTTTTTTCTTACTGTTTGAACTGTTTATCCTTTAAACTTCTAAGATAGATACGGCCAAAATTAAATATGATTTCAAACTACAAAACCAAATACCCAGTTTTAACAGCGATTAAGTCTTGTCTTTTGAGTCACCAAAATGTCCTAAATCACATTTTTTAAAAACACTATTTACCATTCCTTTTGTACTGGCAAAAGGGGAAAATACTTGTAAATTTCTGACTTATAAATTCAACTTAGTTGCTAGTTGTGAAATAAACTACTCATCTGGACTTTTCTTAAGCAAGGAAAATGCATTTGAATTGAAAACTCCAAAATATTTTCCCCAAGAAGAGTTAAGAATGAATTAACTGAATCAATTCTAGAATCTTGGTTGTAGAACTAAAGTCTGTTCTATTTCAAAATAATCTACCAAGTGAATATAACACAAAACCAAATGAAAAACGTCCTCCAAATTACTTATCCTTCAAGATTAAAGAGTGTTTACATACCATAAAACAGAAGCTCCCTCATGACAATCTAATTGCAAAGAGCACTGTTTTTATGGTATACCTGAAAATTTAGCAAGAGCTACAAACAATAATATATAACAAAACTGACAAGCATCTGAAATAAACTACCCAGACATCAAGCAAAAATACACCAGACAGACCCACAGGGCTCTTGTAATGTAGGTCATGATTGTCAGACCATGGCGAAAACATGGTGACCCTTGATAAAAATTAACCTTGATTATATGTAATCATGCACATATTTTGTTCTCAGTAACCAGCCCTCTGAAGTAAGTCCATAAAGCTGCAAGAGGTGGATATTAGAGTCTGTTGTGAACTACTTTTCACCAAAAAAAATATCTGCCTCATCATCTGTCAATGGAGGTATAAGGTAGCTTCCAACAAAATAGTCCAAGACTTCTGTGGCCTCCATACCTCTTACTTCTGAGAGATCTTACTACTTCAACAAAATGCACTTCTTCTATAATGTGTTTGTACAGATGTCTAACCCTCCATAAAAACCTACATGTACATATATTCCAGCTAAACTCATCCTTTCTAGAGGTAGAATATGGCTGGGTTGGTTTTTTTTGGGGGGAGGGGATAGAAAATTATAAAATAAGCAAATAAAAAGTCAGATCAGGAATAATAGGCCTGATCATATAATCTTATACGGTCTCTTTTTTATAGAAGTCACTCACAAAGCCTCTGACTGGGACAGAGGCAGTGCTAAAATACTGATTTCTCAATGAACCCAAACTCAGATACAAAACCTCTTACAAAACCTTACATAGGGACAAAAATTCCCCATGCAGCAGAACAAAAAGATATGAGCATGTTCATATGGTATAAGACAATTTATCCACAGTTAGTTTTAACTCAGGTAGTGACAGCATAATATTCATCACACCAGTGCTATAAACCTGAACCCAGTATAAGCCAGCTAGTCACACTGCCTTCCACAGCCACAAAGCAGACGTTTAATTCTGCCAGCCAGTCGTCACACACGAGAACTGAAAACAGGACCTGGTGAAAGACTGTGGTTGAATCAGGGCAGATCCATGAGCACTGGAAGAGTGGTGGGTCACAAAGGTCAAAGGTCAGGTCTGTAGAGCACACATCACTCACAGCAAACAATAGGTGCTCTCTGTACAATGATTCCAAATCTGATCTAAACGCACTGGATCATGGGTAAAAGTACATAATTTTCTGATGGAGGAATATCCAAGATCCAGGACACTAAAACTGTACTAAAAAAGTGCAGTCTAACAGCTGTTATTTGATGGTCTATATCCTGAACCAAATGATTTATTTCTGAACAGAAAATTCTGTCAGACAGAGCAGAAATCTAATTTTGATATTTGCAGCAAAAGTATGCCATTTATTACAACTCTAAGACAAAATAAAAAGCATGAGGCTGAGTCTAAAAAATAGAATTTAAAATAAATGCAGTGTATTTTCTTTAAACACATATTAGGTTCACTTCCATCTGCCATCTTTCTAAAGGATGAAAAACTCGCTAACTGAAATATGTTTGCTAATAAATATAACTTGAGATTCTTCTTTGAAATTAAACTGTAAAAGTGTTATGAAAACTGTCTTGTTTGCAGACGGTGCCAATCACACACTATTCCCATTATGGTCACTACGTGTGCTTATCTGTGTCTTATTTTACCTTTCTTGTCAGTGTGTGTTACTTATGTATTAAGAATGTGTGTATAGTAAATGTGCATATATGGTCACATATATACACACACGTTTGTTACTTGTGTGTAAATATGTATACACATAGTCTTCATACATAAGCAACAAACAGTGACAAGCAAGGTAAAATAAGAATATTGTATTCCACAATGGAAAGTTTGCATCTGAAAAGGCAGATCTAACATACTTTTTTAAAAAGGCAAACAGGAAATGTGTAACAATGAGTTGCACAACGTGGTCTTTAAAATCCTGAACTCACTAAATGTCATCATATTAGCAGGAGACTGGCTACAGGCTAATTTAATACTTAAATGTTAATATAATTTTCCCATTACTACATCTGCCATGAATGTTTTTTCAACCAATATAAGCAAGGTTAGAAAATGGTACATAAGGAAGAAGAGAAAAATCCTCCAGCAATATCCTTATTACATAAATAGTCACAAATAGGCATTATTTCCAGCCCTAGTTTGTTAGAATTACTATACTTTCAAAAATGTGTGATTTGAGCAGAAATAAAGGAAGGAACTAGCTTAGTTTAAAAAAAAAAAAAACTGAAAATAATATAACTGAAATTAGACTGCTTGTCTTGCCAGGAATATCTTTAAAAAATAGTGTAATTTTATTTAAAACATGCAAAGACTAAATCCTAAAATAATTAATTTCTTTAGCCACCTCAAGACGAGTCACAAAAAATAGCACTGGATAAATCTTGTTACAAATACTGCAATGTGGACCCATACATATGATAAATCAAGTATAAGAAAGCACTCAGCATTTCTATGTAAACTGCTTCTGAAGGATTATTATGGAATGCACACACTGGCTGAACTTAAAGTGTTCACGTTTTAAACATTAATTTACTTTGACTATGTGCATGTCAAAATGAAAGATTGCTGTCTGGATCCAGACATGCCATATTAATATTGAACACAGGCATTCACTTCAGGTCAGTAGTCACTCCAAGTCGACTTCAGCAGGTGGTAAAAGTAATGTACTCATTAAAATGTATGTGTTACAGGGTTATCGCCCCAAAACAGCTCTCAAATAGAGGGAGCCTTCAAACTGAAGCATTAGATATGCTAGAACCAACCTCTAATTGTCACAAGTCTGGAGAAAATTGAACTTACTCTCACTCCCTAATAACCAATAAATTTAGTTGCTTTTGTCAGTATCTCAGGGAAAGCCAGAGTTTTAAATTCTATGAAGCTAACCTGGTTGCTTCCAAGAGAGTAAAATGCTCTTGAACCAATCTACACAGACTAGAGGATCATTTCAGATGCAGAAGCCAAATATAGGGGTTTCCTTCATTTTGGATGCCTCAGTGTATTTCTTAATTAAGTAAAAATTTACTCCATTCATTTCAATTAACTCTCTTCAAATTGTTTCCCCCTTTTCTGAGATAAATTCAGTTCTCCAACTAAAGACATAAGGCTCAAGATATTAGAGCTGATTCAAATCAAGGAGATCCCCCCACCCTTCTGCCACCCCAAAATACTACATCTGACCTTCAGCATGAGAAAATATACCAAAAAACCTCACTTCTTAAACTACTTTTCAACACTAGGGATAAATCTATTCCACTTTATAACTGGCACACCTAAACTCAAACAAGATCATTCTCTAGCCATCTTTCAGTTCTCTCACTCCTAAGTCACCCCATCATTTCCGCTAGCAGGTAACTCACTTCATTTTAATAACCTTTTTAATATAAACAAACTATGTTCTTTACAAGTTGTTCCCCCACCAAAAAAAAAAACACTGATCCATTCTGTACATAAATAAGCAGGGTCTCCAAATTTGTAACTAATCACCTCACATTGCTTCATTTCTTCATTATCCACCCAATTACTAGATAAACGAAGAACAGGGAGAAAGGTCAGCAGAGACAGGAGAAATAGAAGCTTTCTTACAAGGAAGAGACTGTATCTGCCTTGTTCACTGATGAATACACAGCACCATAGGCACACGATAAATATCTAACGAATAAATGAATTTATAAAGAACCAGAGAACACTGGAGTTCAACTCACTCATTTTAGATATAAGTAGACTGAAACCCAGAAAGATTAAATGGCTTGGCTAAGATCACAAGGCAAGTTGGTAAGCCTTGCAGAGTCTAACACAACAGACGCTGCTTTAACATTGAGTTTTTTCTTGTTCTCCCACCTTTAATACTTATTCTTTAAGCTCAACATAAATTTTTCTCGAGATTAAGAAATACAGATGCAAAGTAGACCCTCCCCAATCAGGGGGCTAATGTTTCTAAAGATTTCCATAGTGGGAGAATAATATATTTGGAAGGAATTTAAGATCTAACTGGAAGACAGGACAGGGAGACCAAAGGTAGAAAAAGAACCCACAGAAGCCCCTATCAATACCTGTAAAATTTACTACAATCTAATGAAGATATCACACTAAAAGAACAGTAACATTTTACTTTTAGTTCATAATGATGAAGACTGCACTTTTTAGGTTCTCTAACCTCCCCTGCTTCCGAGAAAATTCAGGATTTCCTTTCTATAGTTTAATTCAGATATGAGTAAACTTCTTTTGACTTGCAGCAGATAAAATGCATACTCAGGATGTATCCAAACATTTATAAGTCCAATAGATTCTTTCTGGGAATTCCAACAGATTCCCATTTGCAGGGAGGGGTCCCAAGAGGTCTCAGGGTCCCTCCAGCGCATATCTCAGCTTCCTCCCATCTCTCAGATAAAAGATGATAAAAATAAGCACTAGGGCCGCAAAGTATCTCTCTCTTCCAGGGTGAAAGGTTAAAGTCTCTACCAACGATCTAGGAGCCATTTTTCTTCCGTTTTAATCACTAACCCTCAGTGTCCTCTTTTCTAAATTATCTAAAAAAGGGGTGATTTAAATATACCTGAGTAAACAAATTTTAACGATCCTGAAGGATTATAAAAAAGTAAGTATAATCTATAGGAACTTCACACAATGTAAAAACCATACTGGGAATGGAGGAAAAGTACTCAAAATTGGTAGCTAGTTTCATACTCCAATAAAGGATTTTTCCATCCTCCGTAACACCTTTAGGTTTAAAAAGCAAAACACCAGAGTTAAGCATTCTACTGGCTGCCAGTCAATGCTAATTAGCATAACATGCTTAGATTTCTCAGGTGCTCCATAACCTACACCATAATGAAATCTAACTCGCCCCAGATGTTCTTGACCAAAGTAAAAGCATGTCTTTGGCAGGTGGCAAAAGAAATGATGAGTCAGGAAGAAATACTCAGCACTGGCCAGATGCCTTAAGGTATCACCAGTAGGAACAGGAAAATTAAAAGAACCAATTGAGGAAACTAACAAAGAACAATGTGTCTATTCTGTTCAGTCATTGCAGGCAGGAAATCTATGCTTAAGGTGCCCATGAATCACAGCATTTGTAATGCACCAAGAAGGCCCCTTACTATGGTCAGGCTCATTAAATGGTCTCAAAAACTTAAGACTACCTGACCTAAAAAAAAAATGCTAAATTTAATTCTTTCAGGTGGTTAAGAAACCATCAGTGGTTTACACATAATAATAAAAGAAAGGGCAACGAAAATGAGAAACAACCTCTATACTCCATAGTATCACTTGGTAAATTTTACCCATTTCTCATGAATGACATGAATATTGATATATATTCATTCAACAAACAT
Source organism: Giraffa tippelskirchi (assembly GCF_054371585.1). Taxonomy (NCBI): domain Eukaryota; kingdom Metazoa; phylum Chordata; class Mammalia; order Artiodactyla; family Giraffidae; genus Giraffa; species Giraffa tippelskirchi. Next base: position 150,380,319 of record NC_137282.1, read on the forward strand.
GAACTGAGTGCTTATTATAGGCCAAATATGGTAATGGGTACCAAGAATACAAGAAACAAGGGCTATCTCTGTACTCAAGTTCAGTTTTATAAGGGAAAAGTATGTAAACAAATAACTCTAGAGTCTAACGAGTGTTGTAAGCAGAGATAAAGATGATCTTGGTGGTAACAGTGTGTTAAGGAAAAAGCCTGATTTGGGAGGTGTGGTGAGGAAGATGGGATAAGGAGGAATGGCATTAGAAGGATTTCACACCTGGTACTTAACCTGGAGCTTTACCTCTTTCAAAGTGAGACAAAGTAAGTGAAACAACATGATCTGTCCACTCGCCCCTCACATTTCTGCATCGTCAAAACGTGTTATTTCACAAATGAGAATTAAAAAGTCAAAAACAGATCTGTGTATATGTGTAATGAAACTAACATTATGGGCGTGTGTTCAGCTGCTCAGTCGTGTCCAACTCTTTGCGAGCCTGTGGACTGTAGCCCGCCAGGCTCCTCTGTCCGTAGAATTCTCCAGGCAAGAATATTGGAGTGGGTTGCCATGCCCTCCCTCCAGGGGATCTTCCTGACTCACGGATCGAACCCAATGATAGAATCCGCATCTGTTACATCTCCTGCGCTGGCAAGAGAGTTGTTTACCACTAGCACCATCTGGGAAGCCTATGAATATACACACTATCAACTACAGTCCAATGACAGCAAGGAGATCAAACCAGTCAATCCTAAAGGAAATCAACCCTGAATATTCACTGGAAGGACTGATGCTGAAGCTGAAGCTCTAAATCTTTGGTCACCTGATGTGATGAGCCGACTCATTGGAAAAGACCCTGATGCTGGGAAAGATTGAAGGCAGGAGAAGGAGATGACAGAGGATGAGATGGTTGGATGCCATCAACAATTCAATGGACATGACTTTGAACAAACTCCAGGAGCTAGTAAAGGACAGGGAAGCCCAGCAAGCTGCAGTCCATGGGATTGCAGAGTCAGACACTATTGAGCAACTGAACAACAAAAACACAGTCCAACGTAAAAATTTTTTTTAAAAAAACAGGGGGGGAAGCCAAAGAAAAGATAAATAAGTTCCCTGATAATCCATGTCATCTTAGAAGCAAGACCTCCAATCTCCCAACTTCTAATCTATTTCTTCTATGAAATCACTCCATTCTGCCTCGCTGGTTCCCCGAAGAAGCAATCTATTATACATTACTTCAATATATTAGCCTCATGTCCTAATTAACACTCACCGTAAGAAAAAGATGTGCAAGAGAAATACTTTAAAAGATACTTAAATAGATTACAGTAAATTAAACACATGCTTAAATTAAATTCATTAAGTTACCAGTTCATTGCAGAGACTCAAATTTAAAACATAATGGTGAATTTTCTTTATTAAATACTTAATATAATAAAAGCCAACATTTTATCAACCATTTATTAATTTTCACAACAACCCCATAACCCATTTCAGAGACAAGGAATCACAGGCTCAGAGAGGTATCAGAAATACTTACTCAGTGATGCTGAGTATGCATACTTAAAAATTACCCCATGTTGTTCAAGCATCTGAGTTGATCAGTGTCTTTCAAATTATGACAAGAACCAAAACTGGGGGACAAAAATTCCAAAAAGCTACAGGGGCATTACTTTCAGATAAAGGGCTAAATAATAGAAGGAAAAATAATCCCCTCTAGAATACTTTTCACAGCAAGAATAGAAAGAATAAAAATACCTTGTAATTCTCATTGGATGAAGAAGAATAGGTAAGTTGAATTACTTATGTTTAAGTCATATACATTGTTTTCTATGAAATTTTTATTTTAACACATTTTTAAAAATATTTTAGTTCACCCATATTTTAAGCCTTGGTCATCTTCACCGCATATTCATCATAATGTCTTGCAATTTTCAACCACGGGTAGTATTTTTCTACTATTGGGGTTTGGGGATACATGACCCTCAATACATGACCCTTGGAGAAGGCAATGGCAACCCACTCCAGTGTTCTTGCCTGGAGAATCCCAGGGACAGAGAAGCCTGGTGGGCTGCCGTCTATGGGGTCACACAGAGTCGGGCACGACTAAAGCGACTTAGCAGACCCTCAAAGTTTACAGAATAGGAAAGAAGCATAATAAAATGGTTGACATCTTAAAAACTGTCTATGATGTCTGTTTCTCACTTTTGAGATATTTTCTCATTGACATTTTTAAAAATTAAAAAATAAAAAGATGTTGACAAGCCTCTGCTTAATAAAACCAATGATCTAATTCCCTTTCCTAATTAAAAGCTGACAGTACTTGGAGTACTTACTATTTTCAATGAATGTTCAGATGTAACAGTCTTATTAAAATTATGCCTGTTTTGTAATTTCCTTCATTACTAATGCATGCTTAAAGAAACTGATTCTGAGATTCATTTTTCTTGTTCTTTTCCAGTCCCTGACATAGACTGGTGAGTGGTACGGTGGACTAACAAGCATATTCAACCAACACAGATGACTGAAATTAAAAAGCTATAACAGATTTACATATCTAGGCCACAGGGAAGGGTCATACCTTAAGACCAGCAGCATAAATTAGCACATTATGAAGGCATCTAAAGGAGCCAAACAAAATTTGTATGGTGGATCTTTTTTTTCATACAAATATATAATGTTGATTGACTGGATTTCTTTTAATCCACAAGCATTATTTTGGGGAAAAAAAACTGCTTGTATAATATCACATTTTATTACTTCAGCTCTTCTCCTGAGATGCACATTTGAAGCTATGGGGAGCCTGGGGAATGGCTGGTAGGTGGGAACCTATTGAAAGCATTCTGGGGACATTTAGCTGTCTCTCAGTTTCATGTACAGAAACAATTTTTTTTAAGTTATTATGAGTGCATTTTTGCTCTAACTTACAACAAATCTGTAAACCCAAAGTCATTTAGGAAAATAATCTGTTATTTACCAAACCCACAAGTTTTACATATATTAAAAGACTAAGTTAAAAAACAGATCTGTCTCTTGCTGAATAATTAAGACACTATTAATCTCTACAATAAGAATTTCCTAGGAGTACGGGCTCTGAAGTATTAAAGTGTCACAATACTTTCCTTCAATTTTTCATACTATTCCATAACTCACAGAAAAATTGTCAACCACTGGAAAAAAATGTCTAAATGATAGTCTTTAGCTACTGAAACAGTTGCTGAATAGTCAAATCCTCCTTTAATTATGCATTTTTTAAATAATTCAGCCAAATCATACATGTATCATATTAGTAACACCAGCAAAAGCAGCAATAAGAGTGAACATTTAGATATAAGCACATACACTCTCATAAACATAATGAACCCCTCTAACTGCCAAGTATGTCTTCACTTCCCCCAAGCTACATACATTTAGTAACTGAGACAATCACATCAGAGCTAGAAAGACGAGTTTTTAATGGAGCAAGATGTTAACTATTTCTAAGGATTAGTACCTTGAAAAGAGATATTTAAGAAAATAACAAAAACTGAAATGTACAAGCTATGTTGGCTGGAAACATTTTCTACTTTTAAGTAAAGGAAACAGTGGAACCACACCTGAAGTTGTCTTAGATTTCTTAATCTTACCCCCAAACAAAAGTCAAGCATTTTATAATATTAGTCACAGAAGCATCCTGTGCTGGTCTACATCCAGCAAAAATCACTGGCAAATTCTATTTATATTAAAAACAACAACAACAGATAGCTTTGATTGGACATTAAAAATACAATATTAATAGTTGTATTATCTTCTTGGGCCATAAACTACATCGGATGTAATATGCTCCATAAATTAAAAAAAAAAAAAAATCAGAAGGTTTTCACCTAATAGCATGGGAAATATATTCACCACATCCTATTATATAAATAATCCTCACTACGAGTCAAATTCATTTTATTTAATTTTTGCATTCTTCACCTAGAGAAGCTATTCATAGACTCTAGAGTATCCTTTCATCACACTACTGCCAGTAGGAAATTCAAGCAATGAAAGATCTTGGTAAATTTTCAAAGGTATTTTTACTATAAAATAACACTGCAGAATAGATAACCTATGTGGTATGACCTAAAAGCCACACAAATCATTTATTTATAGCTGTTATGTTTTAATCACTGGATAGTTTTTAGAGGCTTAAAAAAAAATTAATGGTTTTTGCTATACAAAATCAACTATGTTTTCCATGAAACATTAGGCTGTCACATTAATACAAGGTTTTATCATTAATTATACTAGATTATAAAGGAGTTTATGTCTACAAGATGATCGCTAAATATCTGAATTTCCAAACCATTTCCAAATAAAAATGAAACCTGGTCCTAGCAAACTTCACATGAATTAAAAATCCATTTGCAAAACAGAAAATTAAACCTAAAAAATATAACTCCAATTTAATACATTTGCAGATAAAACATGCAACATTTTTTTTCATCAAAAAGCAGAGTATACATATGTAAACAGTGCCACCTTTTGGTATATTTAGGAACTGAGCTTCTAAATTGTACACAAATACCTTTAAATGTAACAGATGAAAGAGAAATTTTAAAAACACCAGTTTACAATTTAATAACATTGAAGTGTAATAAACGAGCTGTTTGTTTTAAAACTTACAAATATTTTCAAAAACTGAAGTATTATCTCATGTTTATATGCTTCCATTTCATTTTCATGAGGTTGGTGGACCACCATGTTATTTCAAAGAAAACTGAGGTTCAGAAAATGTTAATGCTTGACCCAAATAATCCCTCAGTTAAGAATGGCTGAGTCCTCAATATCTCAAAACTGCTAGTTTTTAAATTTCAACATTAATTCCTCAGTCAAATCCTGTAAGTAAGTTACAATAATGCACTGTACTGAACTGAATAATGCACACATTTCCACACTACATAAGATTTTGCAAAATAACTATTATTTGTACAGTGTTTTTTGTATACACTTGCAAAGAAAAGATATTTATTTTTAAATTATTACATGAAGAACACGCACCGAGTACATTCATACAGCTGTTTACATTTCACAAACACAAAAACTCTTCATCTAACAGTATTCTTCCTGCCTCTATGCTGAAAGAGAAAAACTTCAATGAAAACTAAAAACCTCTCATTTTTTTTCTCTCAGGGTAAAAAAGCCCTTGTTTATGGCTTGCACGTGATTTGCAACTTACCTAAGACACAAGATAAAAAGCTGCTTACAGATGAGATGGAAATGATAAGCTTCAAATATTCTCCCTAAGGCTTCTCTGTCTTAATTTGATCTCGTATTTAGATATCTGTAGAGCATTTTCAATGTCTTCTATTTTTAATCTCTTTCATTGATTTCCTGAATAATTTTTATGAGACTGTAATATATTTATTCTAGAACACCCTCACAACTCCCTTATTTTTGTAAGCTAAGAATTCAGCTCTCACATGGAAAAAAGAAAATATTCAACAGTCTTTGATTCATTTGTTACAATGAATTTTACTCAAAGTGCAGTCATTGATAGTAATTTATGGAAATTTCAGGAACAGTTAATATGTAAAGAGTCCTTCTTAAATTACTGTATACTGCCACTCAATTCAAAAGAAAGAAGAGCTGGTAAGATGGTAACTAAAATGGTTCCTGAAAATACTAAAAGAGTAAAAGCAAAGAGCAAGCCAGAGGGAAGAGTCAGAAGCACTACATCTTCTGGGAAACCGAATTCCACAATCAAATGCAATTATCAGACATTAACTAGAGATGTTCGTTAAGTAGCCTCACTTCTTGTCCCTAATATATTCAAGAACAAGCACAGTGTGAGACATAAAAGCTGGTAAAGCTAGCCACTTCTAAAAATAATTTAGTGGGAAAGATTGAATATAAACATACTAAATACATTTTTGAAGGATTCCATTTCACCCTCACAGTTCTTTTTTCATCACTGGGAGGGCTGAATGCACCACCCCCCAAGAGTAAATAACATAGAAATCTTCTCTAGATACTCTTAATTTCCCTCCACTATTTCTGAATGAATGAAAATCCCATTTTGAAGGCCCTCAGTTTTATTTCTTTTGCTTTTCTCCCTAGGTAGAAGGGGAAAAAAGGAGAAAATGTCCCTTTCGTTGACGCCCTGTACTATATGCCCCCTTACCAATTCCTGCAAATAACTCGTTTGAATACAAGCAATACTCAAAAATCACTTCTCTCTGCAAATGTACAGGCATACACATAGATACATAAAAATATATATATTACTAAATTTTACTGCATTTGAAGGACCATCAAAATTTCTAATACTGAATTCAATCCCATTAAATAGAAAGTAATTACTTCCAATTCATAAGAATGGATTAAATTAGATTGCTGATTCAATATAATTTGCAGTGTCCATGTCAGGCAAAGTGATAATATGAAGATCTTACTAAGACATGTCAGGATCATGCAGTCTGGACTTGACAGCCACTGAATAGGATTTTACTGAAAAAACTCAAGGGACTCATGCACACACACCACATACATTTATTGAACCTTTAGAATATACTTTAATTTGTATATTTTACAAATATTCTTTAGAGCATAAAGAATAAAGTTAACTTCATTATAGTCAAAAAATAGTTCTCATTTGTTCACTAATGCACACACAAAAAAACACCTGAATTCCTATTGTATGCCAGGTACTGAATTTGATTATAATGATGAAACCACACACTGAACACTTCTGTATTTACTAATATTAAATGTTTAGAAAAGATTGCTATTGTCATCTTCATTAAGTAAATAAGAATACCGAAGCATAGAGGTACTGTCCTTTGCTCAAAGTCGTAAAGCTAATACACTGCGTTAGCTGGTTTCACAGTCTGGCTCAATATTGACAGCTGGCTACAGTCTGCTCTTAATCACTAAGCTATAGTGTCTCTGAGATGCCTAACAAAGGTAAAGATGATTAAGACAGAAGGAACTCACATACTATGGGAGAGAAAAGGTAAAAAAACAAAACAACAATAAATCATCCTAAGACAGGAAGTAGCTGAGTCACCACTCTAAGTCGAGGGAAGTAAGCTGAACGGTAGCGGAGCAAGTGGAGACACAGCTGCACAAGGAGCTAAAATGGAGCTAAAATGACCAGATCAGGTGATCAAAAGAATAACCACACCACGCACACAGAGCCCGTCAATCACCCATCTACACGAATCTGTGTGTACAACATGACACAAAAATTCGTAGACACTCTCTAATTTGAGAATCACCATGCTACGATGAAGAAAGGACCAAACGGAAAGTCTCTGAAAATGCCTGGACAGTCAAACCATCTTGAATTAACCACACACATGGTGGTAAAGCGGGAATGAAGAGGAAATTTTAAAGTGCTATAATTCACTCTATTCTCCTTTAATATGGAACCTCTTTAACCTCAATAGATGTTAACAGACTTGGGGAGTAATGAGATACTCAAGATGTACCTTACACAAAGGTTAGTTTTAGTTAAGCATGAAAGCGATATAATGGCAAAAGGAATCAAATGTTTGTCCTCAGATTCAAAATCTCCCACTTTAGCATGGCAAAAGGACAATGGCCACATTCCAGAAGAACCACAGTCAGGGCAACAGAGCAACAAGGACGTCAAGTAGTACACAATGAATAATTTCACACGCAGTGTCCAGCATACATACGGTGGGCTGCATCCAAGCTGAATCACGCTGCCTCTGAAAAGGTCAATTTGTCCAATTCTTACACAAGTCCTACTAAAAAGTTTAAAAAGCAGTAAGTCGGAATAAAATAGAGTTAAGAAACTTAATGACTTCTAATAATTTTATTAGAAGACTGTAACACAAAATTCACTTTTCCTAGTAATGACACAGCTGCAGTGATCATGTAATGTAATACTGCCATCTATTGTCCAAGAGCTAAAAATACACGTCTCTCTAATCCAAACCCACTGAAATTTAAAAGCCAACAAAAAGCCAACATTTTACATGTTCTGGTGTCAATACCTCAAAAACGATTTTTCCCCAAAATCAGAGAAAACAATGCCTAGAAAGATTTTCAAGTGAAGCCTTCGTGGTAATTACTCATCTGCCCATTTTCTTAAAAAATAAATAAAATTTTAGAACAGGCTATTTCTAAATTATCAAAAAAAAAAGTTTTATAAAATCTCAAAGGGTAATATGAATTATTAAGCAATTAAGCAAAAGTTAAGTTTATGAGAATCTATCAGTTTATGTCAATTTGTCACTCATAAAAATCCTAAAATACTGAACCTAGAAAGTATTTTAAGTTGTTCAGTACCAGAATGCCAGCAATTCTGAAAAGACGTTATCTTAATACATCTCAGCACTCCACAGTAGTTTATTCACAAAAATTAATGCAACTATGTGTGAGCTGAAGTACTACCACCTACATGCTACATGGCAAAAACCACAATACTGTAAAGTAATTAGCCTCCAATCAAAATTAATTAATTAATTTAAAAAAATGCAAACAAGAAGTTTAAGTGACTTGAAAAGGTCAGGCCAAAAGTGGAACAGGATGAAAAATGATGTTCACGTTCTCAAAGAAAGACAATAAAAAAGGTGAAGCTTCTCCACATCTCTTAGTGAGAAAATTAAGAAAAAGAACACAGAACTTTTATCCAAATAATTTGATTACCATGCACATTATTAACTATTATTGGGCATTCACAACCTGGAACCAAAATATTTTAGAATTCTCAAGAATAAACTAGATTTTCTCTGTATCTCTGAAAAAGGTGAAGATTCTAATCAACCATGTAGGTTCACTCTCAAATACAAGGGAGACACTGCTCAGGATGTAAACAACAATGACAGAGTTGACATTACTTAATCTGCATGGGTAACAGTACAATCAAAACTAGTGCCACTTAGTTGGCTGTTGTTTGAAACACATGTAGTTTTGTGCTTCTTCTTATGATAAGAGGACACTCCTGCTGAGACAAAAAGGAGAAATAAACTAAATATTCCCATGCTCTATTTAAAGAAGAAAAAACTAGAATGTAAAGATAAAAAAAAAACCCAGCATGTATCCTGATCTCTATCACAGTAACAGAGTCCCAACACACCTTTTTGAGATGTTTCATTCCACTTAAAGCACTGCAGGATTTAAGTAAATTTTTAGTATACAGAATTTAAATTTTAGGAACTTGAATAGAGAGAGCTATTCACTTTTTGTAAGCATACTATTATTCCTTATGTAACAAAAAGCAATTTTCTCCTATTTTCTCAGTCATCTCAGGCTCATTTTAAAATAAAGGCAACTTCCTTACAAGACCTTATAGGGAAAATAGGTAAATTTTAAGGGTAAATATGATCTAAATTATGTATCAATAAAGTTGCTTAAAAGTAAAAAAAAAAAAAAGGAAAACCATTCGTCACAATATGCCAATTAAGATATGCAATATCTTTATTACAAATGTAATAAATGTACATATTCAGCTCCATTTTCAGGTAACCTAACAATGTTATAACACTTCTATTAAGTCTACTTACTCCCTGAGCTCACAAAGGCAACAGTTGATAGTTTTCCAGAAAGTGATGCACAACATATGGCAATTAATCATATGTATCAATGGCCTCCCAAATGGAAGCACTTTAAGACCCAATTATAAAAATGATTTCTCGATTACATTTGTCCACATTCTTCCAAATGACGGAGTCTTTCATTAATACATATGCACACCCCCGGCTAATTAATTCTCCTACACTGACTTTCATTTCAGTCTTTAGTTTTATTTAGGAAATGAAATCTGTAGCCTGCAATTTCCACTTTAAAAATCATACTTCAGCCCCCTGAAATAGCTGCTCATCTTCAACACACTTCAACCATTGCATCTTTTACTTTGTCACCATTCCTAATCAACTTTCTTCAACAAAAGGGGGATGTGGCTGAAGACTAAATCTTGACTTGATTCCTTCTGAGATCACGAAAGGATGTTCTTGTTTCAGGTAAGCCATTCCACAACTCCAAGTACAGGATTCCAAAGTCTCACCCACCCAGGACAGGAAATCGTGTCCAACTCTTTGTGACCCCATGGACTATACAGTCCATGGAATTCTCCAGGCCAGAACACTGGAGTGGGTAGCCATTCCCTCCTCCAGGGGATCTTTCCGATCCAGGGATCGAACCAGGGTCTCCTCATTGCAGGCGGATTCTTTACCAGCTGAGCTACCAGGGAAGCCCCAGCCAGAACAGGAGGTCTGATCAAAAAGAAACTGTCTGGTTCGACTGTTTCAATCCCAGTAAATAAAAGTAAATAATATATATTTAGATTTAACATATAGATATCACCAAATTACTTTCTGTCTACAAATCCTAACATTGTGAGTTGTTTTGGTTTTTCTTCTGTCTGGGCAAATAAAAGGGTCTTTAAGACTTCTCTTTAAGACCTCTATCCTTAAAAGCTGAATCTGTTGGAAAGAGATTCCATAGAAAGAACAAAGCTCAGTGATCCAGTACCAACTGTCATCCCTGCCACAACAGATTCATCCCTTTTATTTTGTTGGAAGACACACCCTGAAAAAAATGTTTACTCCTACTACCCCTGCACCCTCAGTTCTTCATACAAGACCAGCTTTTAATAAAATTCTCAATTTTCTAGGTGATTTAACAGTGGCAAAAAGTAACCATAAAAATATTATGACTTACAAAGAATATTCTTACAATATTACGTGAAAAGCACCTAATATAGTATTTCCACAATAACCAGGGAGAGAAAATGAAAGTAAATTACTGGGAAGTTAGTGAAAAGTATTTTCTAAAAAGTACTTTCTTACTTAAAAGAAAGTACTTTTAAATAAGAGTATACTTTTCTAGAACATATAATATATATAAAAAGTAAAAGCTTGTAAAATTAGCCTGAAATGCCCACATGAGGACATTTTACAGATCAGATATAGCTTCTATTTTAGTGGAGGAAAGGCTTTGTTTCCCTTTATATAATCCTTTCTACGTTTAACTTCTGAGCTTTAAAATAACGCTAAGATTCAACTATCTATAAGCTGCAGTCCCCTCTGCATTACAAGCACTCTGCAAATGATCACAGTAAAATTTACTTTCACTGTAATTCCAGACAGACTTCAAAATCTTCAGATAAAAGCACCATCTCTGGCTACACAATAAAGAGTTTCTGCAAGGAAATTCTGTATTACATTAAGAAAATGTTCTACTCAGCACATAACAACCCTCCATTGTAAACATTAATGACTAATATATATAATTTAAGTCAGCAACCTTTATGTCAGGATATTTTTAAATAACTTTTTCAAAGCCTAGGTCAACAAAGTCTTTGTTCTGTCTTTATCCTGAAGCTACATAAAACTAACAATTAAATATGAATGCATTTTACAAACGGTAAGACACTATCCACATGAAAATAATTGTGGCGATGGTGAAGGGGCAAGAAGGCTAAATTACAGAGGTCCATGGAAGGCAAGCTAAAAGCTCTGCACTAAGATGGCTGATGATTCTTTCACTGAATTGCACTAGAAATTCAAGAATACAAAAGTCAGGAAGATGGGAGATGACCTTATAATTAAGGAGGTAGGAATGGACTAGGAAGCTCTCAGCTGACACTGCTGTCTGTAACTAAACAGCGACTCCCAACTCCTCACTCAGAACAGAAGTTAATAAGCTGTGCACATTCCTGCAGCATGGAGTCCAATGGTATATATCCCTCTCGTCCACCACTCCAGGAAAAAAATGGCTTCTAATAAAGATCACATAGAAGAGACTACTACATACAAGAAAAGAAATTCTAAAATGAGAGACAGCAAAAAAATAACTACTCTAATCATTAAAGCCATTAATATTATTAAATGTCCATACTAGACCGCCCTTAAAATGTCATGAACTTAAAAGACGCTTACTCCTTGGAAGGAAAGTTATGACCAACCTAGATGGTATATTAAAAAGCAGAGACATTATTTTGCCAACAAAGGTCCGCCTAGTCAAGGCTATGATTTTTCTGGTAGTCATGTATGGATGTGAGCGTTGGACTCTAAAGAAGTCTGAGCGCCGAAGAATTGATGCTTTTGAACTGTGGTGTTGGAGAAGACTCTTGAGAGTCCCTTGGACTGCAAGGAGATCCAACCAGTCCATCCTAAAGGAGATCAGTCCTGGGTGTTCATTGGAAGGACTGATGTTGAAGCTGAAACTCCAATACTTTGGCCACCTGATGCAAAGAGCTGACTCATTTGAAAATACCCTGATGCTGGGAAAGATTGAGGGCAGGAGGAGAAGGGAATGACAGAGGATGAGATGTTTGGATGGCATCACCAACTCAATGGATATGAGTTTGGGTAAACTCCAGGAGTTGGTGATGAACAGGGAGGCCTGGCATCCTGCAGTTCATGGGGTCACAAAGAGTCGGACACCACTGAGTGACTGAGCTGAACCAATGAGGACACTGAAAATAATTTACCAACTTTCCAAAAGAAATAATCCAAAACCAATAACCAAAGGAAGCATTATGTTGAGGAGGGGAGTGCATTTTCTAGTTAGTCTATAAGAAATTGCACACTTGAAGAACACACTCATGAAATGTATGTGTTCAAATCATACTTCTTTTAAAAGCCACTGTACATACCAGGACAGTTTGACTGCTTTCCATGATACAAATTTAATTATATCATGCAAACAGGTGTCCGAGTTTTGGGAAATGACATAATTTTTCCCTCAGCAGGGCAAAAAATGAAATGAAAAGCAAGCAGGAATTATTTTCTAAGGTTTAAATCACCTTCTCCTCAAAATAAAAAGGGTTTGAAAGAGTCAACAAACAAGCACTTACTACTCTGAGCAAGCCTCTGTGCAGTGTTACTATGGAGCAATTATATTCCCAGATTTACACACAAGCAGCAACTTCAAATATATACCGACATAATCTCTCTTCTTTCCTCAAATAGTAAAAAAAAAAAAAAAAAAAATCCACTTTCCTCAAATAGTAAAAATATCCACCATTGGTAACTGAGAATTCTGAATTTCTCTGTATTCTGTTTTCAATGACCTCTGTGTACATTATATATAAACTATTTTATACCTCATTCTTATCAATTACAGAGTTAAATGAAAATATTTTAGGTCTGTGCTGTGCTTAGATGCTCAGTCGTGTTCGACTCTTTGTGACCCCATGGACTGTAGCCTGCCAAGCTCCTCAACCCATGGGATTCTCCAGGCAAGAATACTGGAGTGGGGATACTTCTCCAGGGGATCTTCCCAACACAGGAATCAAAATGCAGTCTCCTGCATTACAGGTGGATTCTTTACCAGCTGAGCTACCAGGGAAGCCCATTTTAGGTCTACATTTGATTAGTTATAAGCTATTAAGCAATAATTTTTTTATAAACTTCCATTATTTCACAATAACAAAAGAGACCACTGGCATAGGCATATAGAAATCATTCATATGTCTAACTTAAATGAGAGATTTCTTGTAGAGATTTCCTTATTAAATGTCCTACTGAAGATAATGCTTATATTTTCTGGGCCTACATCATCTAGACAAGTATGAAAAGCGGTCCTAATGTCTACTGCATGCAAGTCAGACTAAACTGAAACCGATTACAAATTTTTGAAGTGGGTAAAATCAACAGCATATAAAATTAATACAAATATGCATTCGTAACACAGGCATATAAAATAAACCACATTAAGAAAAATAAATTTAATATTCAAGTGATTGGTTCCTCAATGTTCCCTTTTTAGTATTCCCAAATGAGAAACCAAAATTAGGTGTGCATAACAAAGCTTAACATTCTTGTGTAAACACATTAAGACTGTTACTTTACATAGAAGAATACTGTTATAAGATTTTTTAAAAATGCTAATAGAGAAAAACATTAAAATATGTTGGATATTTAATATCACCTAGGATAATGGCAACCCACTCCAGTATTCTTGCCTGGAGAATCTCACGGACAAAGGAGCCTGGTGGGCTACAGTCCATGGGGTTGCAAAGAGTCGGACATGACTGAGTGACTAACATACGCACACACAGGATACATCAAACTTTGAATTTTTTTTTAATGTTTCAGGAAATTACCTTTAAAGTGATTTCCTTAATTTTCAAATGCACCATCAGAATGTATTAGACAAGTTTAGGCTAAATTATACAAAAATTACTAATGAACACAGAAAAGTGTTTCTAAAAGCAGATTTTGAGTGGTTTTTTCACCTGTTTTAAGACTGATTTTGCTCTCTAAACAATGTTATCAAAAACAAAATTAATGACATATGATCACTTACTTACTGAAGGAAACAAAGCTATGAAAGGAATGAACTTTCCAATCCTCCCTACTCCTAACATCCACATTGAACCTAGGACCAGCCAATTACACATGCAAAAGTTGTTATGCGATATAGACTAGCGGTCAAAAGCAGTGTTTTGGAGTAATGGACTTCACTGCCCATGAGGTTTAAAGAAACAACCTCTCTCCATTCTCACTAATAAAGGTGGGAATGCTAGCAAGTCCTTATATCACAAGGACTAAAGGTAGTGCTAGTGGATAAGAATCCGCCTGCCAATGCAGGAGACTCAGGTTTGATTCCTGGGCTGGGTAGGTCCCCTGGAGCAGGAAATGGCAACCCCCTCCAGGATCCTTGTCTCTGTCCATTCCCAGGTACAGAGGAGCCTGGAGGGCTACAGCACGTGGGGTTGCAAAGAGTTGGACACGACTGAGCAGAGCACAAGCATGATGACACAAATGCAGCCACTGCCCGTCACAAGCACAACAGGATCAGAGATGTGTGCGCGCCAGTCAGTATACCTCCACACTTCCTAACTCTGTCTGCCGAGGACCTAGAAGCACTGCTACTTCATGGTGGCAATGAGCACACCTAGTGCCCAGGTCTTTGCTCTGCTTCTCAACACTAGCCTCCTAAGGAAAAGGGTCAGGATTCCTCAAAAAAGTGGCTGCTTCTGAGGCTGGGAAAGGGAAAATACAAGACTAGAACCTCTTGTGGTGCCAGAAAATAAGAAGTGATCGGAAAGCAAGGGGGGGCATGTCTGAAAGACATAGGCGCCAGCCTGATGAGGTCCTGTGGCCATAGCTGGAACAATACAAGCAACAGCATAATGACACCACTGAACTATAACCTGTAGAATAAATATCCATGAGTCTATACTGATACAAACAAGTAAAATAGTGGCTAAAAGACAGCGCTTCCTTATAGAAGAATGTGTGTATGCTTAGTCGCTCAGTTGTGTCCAACTCCGTGACCTCATGGACTGTAGCCCACCAGGCTCCCCTTGTCCATGGGATTCTCCAGGCAAGAATACTGGAGTGGGTTGTGATTTTCTTCTCCAGAGGATCAGAAGAATCCAAACTATTAAATGTGGAAGGAAATAAAATTGAAAACCACCATTACTCAACTATCACCGTAACAACTGTTGCAGACGAGATCCACTAACAGATACTAAAATTAGTATGCAAAAGGTTGAGGAAACACAGGATATTTATTGGTTACAGGAAGAAAAATAACTCAGAGGAGAAATGTGGCAGATAAGGGTTAGTGTACTAAAATCATGAGGCCCCTGACGTGATGTACTGAGAAGGATACAATATCACTTGTAAGCTCCTCTTGCCAGAAATGCATTAATTACCTTATTCTAACCATGAGGAACTATCAGACAAACCTAAGGTGATGGACCTTCTACAAAATGATTCTCTTTCAGAAGTGTCAAGGTCTTAAAAAATGAGAAAAAATTGAGAAACTGGCACAGATTGGAGGAGATTAAGGCGACATTCCAAATAAATGTAAGGTGAGATCTTAGACTAGATCCCGGAACATAAAAATGATATAAGTGGGAAACTTGGCAAAATCCAAACAAGCTCTGTCATTTAGATAATAGTATTGCACTAATGCTCACTTCCCAATGAATTATACCATAACTACGTAAGATATAAAAGGCATACACAAACTTAATTTTGCCACTTTTCTGTCAGTCCAAACTTATTTCAAAATGAGGGTGCTTTTTTTTTCTTTTTTTAAATGAGATATATACAGTCATCCCTCAGTACTTGCAGGGGACTGGTTCCTAGACCTGCGGCCAATACCACAATCCGCATATCCCGAAGTGCCACAGCTGGCTCTCCTATTAGAGAGCTCCACATCCCGGGACTCGACCAGCCACAGACTGTAAGTCCAGCAGCATATGCACTGGAAAAGGTCCCCAGATGAGTGGCACACAGCTCAAAGCCATGTTGCTCAAGAGTCTAGACAACATATTAGCATTTTATTTTCTCTTAAAATCATTAAGTCATGCTAAAATATCCTTTAGTTGCTGAAGCTAGAACTTATCTCAAAACCTTGGCTATAAAAAATGTAATCAATATAACACATTACAGATCTCATTACCTGTAATTTTATATCCATAAGCAGCCAGTTGTCCAGCCATGTATTCTCCATCTGAATTATTATGAGAACAACCCCAAGTTCGTATCCAAATTTTCTGTATGCCTGGAATAGTGCTGTTAATCAATTTTAAAAAATAAGCCTCATTAAGGGATTTTTTTAAAAATAAAAAGCACTAGTTAATTTCTGGGCATATTATGCAAAAACACTCACTGCATTCTATTCATAAGCTATTCATTAACCAACTTAATACGTAATCTGCTGTTACACCAGAAGTCTAAAATCAAGATAAAATAACAGTATAAAATTCTAAGACTGTCTTTCTATGTAAAGAATACCTTTTCTCTAAGTTGTATTTTAAGTTCAATACTACTAAATACTACCACTAAGTTCAACTCCTGGAAAGGTACAAACAAACAACAGTAGCACAGAAAATGGTTCTAGCAGCAACAGCAAATAAAAAAACCTAAACACATCTGAAGACTACTATACACTAATCACAATCTTTATAACTTAAGATATAAATAACTGAATCAAAATGAAAATCTGTCACCCTACAGCACTATTAATAATAAAAGGATTCCACATGTAAAAAGAGTTCTAAAAAATGTAATTTTTAGAAAGGGAATAAAAGGACTTTCAACTTGGATTGCCCTAAATAATTGACAACTAAGTAGACATTACCTTTAATGATATGGTCAAGAAAAAGTTAATAAATTTCAGGTATTAAAATAAGCAAATTTAAATTCATAGACTTTATGACTCTGTTCCAAATAATCAAATGTATTAAAATTTTCAAGTTTACTAGATATACAAATATAAGCATATTAAAACTGTGTAACTGCATAATCCTTTCTGGCTAGGTTGTATTAGAATTTCACTAGACACCTAATAGTGTAAACAGCACAAGAATTTGTGTCCAAAGCCTTTAGTTGATCCATAAGTACTTTAAATTTGGTAAGAAAAATCACAGGCCCAAACTACCACTATCTCGTAAGAATCACAAATTCCAATAAAAATTTTAATGCGGAAGTAACAAGAACATACCAACCACAGTGATATCAGAGAGATCTGGCCAGAAGAGGGTGGGAGGCAGGGAGATCCATCATTCTGCCAAATACCGCCCTAGGCCAATATGCAATTTGACTTCTTTAATTAATGACTTTGCTAAATATAACCATTCAAATTTAAAAAAAACCCTACATATTTCCTTTCAAAACTTCAAAGATTCTTTTAAAAGATACATTATGTATATCACATACAGCAGTGTCAGCCTCTCCCACGGTATGATATTGAATATAATTTCAAAAAAAGCTTACCTGTCGCTTGGTGGACTGTTTTCCTCTTGCAAATATTTTTGGGTATTTCGCCTTCGCACCTTTGGAACAACATGCTTTCTCGAAAAATGCCTATCTTGTGGCTTTGAATCTTCTTGTGACACAATATCTTCTATGTCATCCAGGAATGTATCACAGGATGCAGAAGGCATCTTCTCTATCGTATAAAGAAGTTATAAATGATACAAGTATGAGTCCTCAGAACATCTGTTGAACATATCACCTAAGAAATATTCTTGCCAAACTTGAATCTAATAAAGCCTTTAGATTTTAACTTCAACTTTACAGAAAATACAAGAGTTACTGAAAAACGAGAAACATCAGATAAATCAGACAAATCTTACTGAGTGGGACATAAAGCACGTGAAAAGAGATTTAACATTACAAGCAATCAGAGAAATACAAACTAAATCACAATGAGGTATCACTACAAACCTGTAACACACCACAGCATGCATACCACCTGTCAATTACAGGTGGTAACTGACACCTCCCTCCCCAGGCGCAGCAATGGCACACATGACCCACACCTGCCAGAGTAATTCACCCTGAGCCATAAATACCAGCTCAGGGTTGGACCTAACAAGCCCAGTCAGTCACAATCACCAAGAGGACTTCCACGCCAGTGCTAACTTCTCTTTCACTGAAGTGGCTCAGTTAGGAGGATGTCAAGTTGAGGCTACTGGGGGGCCATCCTACCTGCCACAAAGCAGAAGACTACCCAAGGCAGGAAGTCTTATAAGAGCTGGAGAGATGAGATACTGGATCCATCCAATCCATCCATCCAACCAATGCCTGAAGCCAGACATAGCCCTGCTCTGCCCATTCATGTGAGCTCAAGAATTCCCTGAGGCTTACATTCATTTGAGCTGGGCTTTCTGCTCTTGCCAACAAGAGCCCTGGCTGACTCAGTACACTAGGGAAGATGGAATGAACTAAGTTTCTCCCAAACTGGTTCTATGAACCATCAGTGACAAACTAGTTCTGTGGTCAAATAAATTTGGAAAATTCTGCCTCTCACAGATTCCCAGTATGTGTGTGCATACATGTATGTACATACTACGAGAGCAAGGACTGGGAAGAACTACAGTAATGAAACTCATTTATCTTAGAAAGTTTCTGAAAATTAATTTCTCATGGATTGCCTCTTCATGAGGCTGTAGATGGTACTGAAAACAGGAGGCCTGAGTGAAACCCACCATCAGATCCCCTCCCACATTCCGCAGATGGAAGACTGCATTCTCTTAATAGGAAATGGTTCTTTGCCCACATACCAACCTGTTACTAGGAACTACCCACCCCTCTAAGAACAACCCCTCTACTCTAACCTGCTTGAGCACAGAATTCTAGTCATGCTCCTCCCTACCTAATCACTAATTGTATACAGGTACTGTTATTTCTCCCATTTAAAAAAGAAAAACCTTATCGTGGCCTCACTTCCTCTACCCACTGTCTCCATCGCATTTCTATCCTTTAAAACTCCTTGCAAGAACTGTCTCCAGTTTCCCCCTCCCAGTCTCTCATATGCCAGGCTTTCACCCCCCACCACCCCAAAACTGCTGACCTGACTTCAGTGACTCACAACAATGTACGGAACAGTCAACTCTCAGCCATCGCATGTGATCCTACCAGTAGCACTTGACACTACTGACCTTTCATCCCCTCAAGGTATCTTCTTCCCTGGCTTTTGGGATCCCACATGCTGAGTTCTCCTCCTACCGCATTAGCCACCCCCCAAGTCTCCATTGCCCTTTCCTCATCTCTCCAACTTCTCAAGGTCAGAACACCCCCAGGGCTCCGTTACAGGACGTCTTCTCTTCTTTAGTTACAGGTGCACACTAGGTGATCTCATCCAGCCTTGTGGCCTTGAAATACTAACTATATGCTTATATAACCAGCCTCAGGCCTCCCTTGAACTTCAGACTCAGATGTCCATCCAACGGCCTACTCAACACCCTGCTTGAATGGCTAAGAGTTACTTCAAACTTAAAATCAAGAACAAACTCCTGATTCTCACCCCACCTGCAGCCAGGAGGATCACACAGATCCTCCCACGACTTTCTCCATCTCACTGAAAGGCAATACCAACCTTCTAACCTCTCAGGCCAAAAATTCTGGAATCATCCCCTACTCCTCTTTCCTTCACCCTAAGTCCAATACATCAGCAAAATCCCATTGGCTTGAGCTTCCAAATATATTCAGAATCTAACCATTTCCGACCATACCCACTGTTACATTCTTGGTCCCAACATTAACTCTTGCCTGGATTACTGTCATAGTCACCTTGCTTCTACCCTCAATTCCCAAAGGAACCTTGCTGCATATAAGCCAGGGATCCCTCTAAAACCTAAGTTCATCTCAGGTTTCTGATCAAAACCTTCCATTGGTATTCCATCTCAGAGTAAAAAGCCCAGAGTTAAAATTGCTACTAAGTTCTA
Organism: Giraffa tippelskirchi; assembly: GCF_054371585.1. Lineage (NCBI taxonomy): Eukaryota > Metazoa > Chordata > Mammalia > Artiodactyla > Giraffidae > Giraffa > Giraffa tippelskirchi. The sequence goes on from NC_137282.1 coordinate 150,400,420, forward strand.
CAAGGACAGGGGCTTCCCTGGTGGTTCAGTGGTAAAGAATCCAGAATCCACCTGCCAATACAGGAGACACGGGTTCGATCCCTTGTCCAGGAAGACCCCACAAGATTGCCATGGAGCAACTAAGCCCGTGTGCCACAAATACTGACACTGTGCTCTAGAGCCAGGGAGCCGCAACTACTGAAGCCGGTGCGCCCTAGAGCCCATTCTCTGTAACAAGAGAAGCCATAGCAGTGAGAAGCCCATGCACTGCAACAAAGAGTAAGCCCCACTCTCTGCAACTAGAGAAAAACCCATTTGGCACTGAAGACCCAGCACAGCCAAAAAAAAAAATTATATTAAAAAAAAGTTCTACAAGGACATAATTAGCTTCCTGTCACTTCCAGAAAAGTGGAAGTGAAAGGACACTCCCACTCTCCTGCCTCACTCTAAAACAGGAGGGAAGGCGGCAGGGCACAGCCTTGAAAAGAATGACTTAGCCACAGGACATGACACACTGGTAAGAACCAACTAGGGCCAAGGTGGCAGAAGATTCAACTTCCAGTGGGCCCTGAGCCTCATACGCTCACTGTGCTACATCAGCACACTAGGGGACACAGCCACCGCCAGCAGCTCAGAGCTAACCGTGAAAGGCTGAAAAGTAGCCCAATTCCTGGAAATGCCCACCCCTTCCCCAAAATAAGCAGAATAATCCTCCCACTCATTAGCCTATGAAATCAGACAGAGTTGGTGGTTTAGTCGCTAAGTAGTGTCCGACTCTTCCGACCCCATGGACTGTAGACTGCCAGGTTCCTCTGTGCATGGGATTTCCCAGGCAATAATACTGGAGTGGGTTGCCATTTCCTTCTCCAGGGGAGCTTCCCAACTCAGGAATCAAACACAGATCTCCTGCATTACAGGCAGATTCTTTACCAACTGAGCTACAAGGGAAGCCCATGAAATTAGCCTACAAAATTACCCAGACGTAAACACTAACCACGCCATATTTGGGGGCCTCTTACCTTCTGATAAGGCCCACATTCTGTGGAGTGTGTTTCTCTCTAAATAAACCCACTTCTTACCTATTACTTTGTCTCTCACTGAATTCTTTTGATAAGAAGAACATGAGCTTCATTAAGTCCTGAGACCAGGTATGTGTTACGTGTTAGTCACTTGGTCGTGTCCGACTCTTTGCGACTCCATGGACTGTAGCCCACCAGGCTCCTCTGTCCATGGAATTCTCCAGGCCAGGGTACTGGAGTGGGTTGCCATTCCTTTCTCCAGGGGATCTTCCCAACCCAGGGATCGAACCCAGATCTCCTGCATTGCAGACCGATTCTTTACCATCTGAGCCACTGGGGAAGCTCTGAGACCAGGTGCATGATCTCGATTAAAAGACCGTGGGTTCAAGTCCCAGTTTGGGTCCAAGCCCATGGATTCAAGTCCCATCTGAGGTGCACAGTTTCAACTCCATTCAGACACATGGGCTTCCCGGCTAGTTCACAGCCACCAGGCACACACTTGTCTCAATGTCTTGGTCATGCCTGGAATGCCTTCAAGCCCTTTGGAACTCTGTCCAAATGTCATCAGCGAGGTCCTTCTGAATAACCCCCACCTCACCACGTACACATACCTCCTATCCCCCTCCCCACAGCCTTGCTTTCGTACCATAGCACTTCCCCACATGCTTAGATACTAAAGAGGAGCAAACCTGCCACCCGAAAATGTCTCTTTGCCATGTGGATTATTTTGAGCTGAAGACAAATCAAGGCCAGGAAGAAACTTTGACCCTCCTTCTAACTGCCTAAAAGAATGTAAATAGAAGACATGTTTCAGGAAAGGAGGCGATCCCCATAGATAACTATAGTACGAACTATGTGCACAGATGGGGCAGAACCAGGCAAAGTCTGTCTGTTAAAACTATTACCAAACATTTGCTTTTCCATCTCATAGCAACTACCTTCCTCCCCTTTGAGGTCCCAAACCACTACCCTCAAGATCTTTTGTCTTTAGCTGAAGACAATATTTAAGGTAAGAGTTTCAGCCATTTTGGTAAGTTACTCAGTTTCCCTAGGTCTGTCCCATGTATGTGAAAGTGCTGGTTGCTCAGACATGTCCCACTCTTTGCAATCCCATGGACTATAGCCTGCCAGGCTCCTCTGTCCATGGAGGAGAGGCGTAGGTATCCATTCATTCTTCACCAAGCCAGAATACTGGAGTGGGTAGCCATTCTCTTCTCTAGGGAATCTTCCCAACCTAGGGATCAAACCCAGGTCTCCCGCATTACAGGCAGATCCTTCACCCCCCGAGTCATTAGGGAAGCTCATGTATACATGCCACACGCTACTGAACTTTTGTTTGATTTTCTCCTGTTAAACTGTCAATTTAATGCTTAGACCAACCAGAAGAACTGAGAACTGTAGAGGAAAATTTCTTCCTCCATGACAGTATCTTCATCATCTTATTATTATCTCTTTCTACTAGGATATATACTCTGGGGGTGAAGAGGTTTTTGAGTGTTTTGTTCACTGCTTTATCCCAAGTGGTGCCTACACTTACCTAGCACACTGCAGCTTCTCAAATTTTTTTTTTTTTTTTTTTACTGTCCACAACCCAGTCTACAAAATGTGGTCCCTCTGCCACCTCCCACTCTGCCCCACCTGTAATAAACTTTCTGACATTCTCCAAGCAGATCAAGCTAGTTTCTGACTCAGGGCCTTCACCCTTGCTCTTCCTCTGTCTGGAATATCATCCCCAGCTATTTGGATGGCTTGCTGCCTACTCCTTTACTCAAATAACACCTCCTTGGAGAGGGCTTTTCCTAACGACCTGATCTAAAATAACCACACAATGATCAGGCATCCCACACTCTCACCAGCCTCTAACGCCACTTTATGCTTCATTTCCCTTCATCACACTTACCTGACCCCAAACATATAACTACTGTGTCTTTCTCACTACAGTGTGAGCTCCTTCAGAACAGAGGTAGCCTGTCTTTTTCACCACTATATCTACAGCACCTGTAACAATGCCTAGCACACAGCAAGTGCAGAATATTAGCTGAATGAAAGGATGAATAAATCCTTGTTTAAGCTGAATTTAGCTAATCTTTCTATAACACAGAAGGAAATTCTTACACTAGATGGGAGAAGTCCAGAGGAGTTAGAAGATTTGTTCACCAACAGAGCTAGAATTGGACCCTCCCTCAACACCAAGCTCTCCCCAGATGGCTTCCGCTTCATTGGAAAAGCACAAACAATGCAAGAGTCTGAAATGGCCCTAAGAAAGAAAACCATTCCAGAAAAAAAATGGGCAAAGGAAAAACTAGCAACACACCTAAGCAAGGCAAATAGCCATTAAGCATAGGAAAGAATGCTCAAATACACTAAAGGCATGAGTTTAAACAACAAATTATTTTCCATTTATCCCATTGGTAACAAAGATTGACAAAAACCCAACTGTTAGCTAAAAGCATGGTAGAACTGCCATACCCTTTCTGAAGGACAATCTAGCAATACATATCAAACTTTAACACATATATATCCTTTAGCCCAGCAATTCCATTTCTAGCAATTCACTCTAGGGAGACGAAAGAGACAAACATCAAATGCAGAGGTTCCTAAACCTGGCTGTATATCATAAACACCTGAATAAACTCACCTATCACTATTAACAAGCTTTTTACTCCCAACGAACTGGTAAAGTGAATTGTTAGCCTTCAGAAAATATTAAATAAGTGAATAATAATGAAAATGTGAGAACAGAAGGAAAGCAAGATAGTAGTTAAGTGCTACAGAATGAATCATATAAAGTTCTCTCTCAAGGTAGAGAAAATCAAGTTTGATAAAGGAAATAAAAACAGAAAGTGAAGAAGGAGACATGGAAAATGATGAAGAGTAGATAGTATAGAGTACTGGCAGTAGTTAAGTGCTACAGAATGAATCATATAAAGTTCTCTCTCAAAGGTAGAGAAAATCAAGTTTGATAAAGGAAATAAAAACAAAGTGAAGAAGGAGACATGGAAAATGATGAAGAGTAGATAGTATAGAGTACTGGCTATTTACAGAGGTGAATTATTAGGAGAGCTTTTATAATAGCAAATACCCAGGCCCCATTTTGAATTAGAACCTCCAGAGTGGAATTTAAGGGTGGGTATGTAAAACCTGCCCAGGTGATTCCACTATACACCCCACTGAGAACCACTGTTCTCCTACAAAGGTTCTCAGCTGAGTGTTCATTATAGTCACCTGGGGAGCTATAGAAAATTATCAACAACAAAATTATCAACTAGAGCCTTGCTCTAGTTGAATCAATCTCTAGAACTCAGACTAGCCATCAATATTTTTTAAAACTTTCCAGTAATTCTCATGTGCTGCCACAGTTGGGAACCAAAGTCCTACATCCATAGTTTTTTATAATGTGGTTCCCACACCAGTCACTAGAGAACTTGCTAGAAACGAAGTCTTGGGTTCTCCTCCAAACCAACTGAATCAGATGTTCGGAGTAAAGCTCAGCAATCTTTAACAAACCCTCCAGGTGATTTTGACATACACTACAGTTTGAAAATCACTGTCCTGGAGTTGTTGGTTTTTTGTTGTTTTTTTGTTTTTTCATAAAAATCATCTAGAATGCCTGTCAAAAACACATCACCTAGCCAACTGATCTTCTAAAAGGGTGCCGAGAATGTTCAATGAGGAAGAGTATGTTTTCAAAAAATGGTATTAGAACAACTTGATAGCTACATGCAAAGAATAAAGCTGGATTCCAACTTCACATCATAAACAAAAATTAAATTGATTACAGACCTAAACTGGAGAAATACTATAAAACTTTTACAAGAAATCATAGGTGTATGTATTTATGACATCAGATTAAGCACTGGTTTCTTGCTTATGACACCAAAAGAACAAGCAACAAAGGAAAAAAGACTGGACTTAAAACTTTCATGCTTCAAAGAACACCATCAAGAAGATACTTTTGCAAATATGTATCTTATCCAAAGAAGATATACAAAGGGCCAGTAACATGAGATGTCAACATCATTAGCTATCAAGGAAATACAAATCAAAACCACAAGACACTTCCCACACACTAGGATGGCTAAAATAAAAAAGAATAGTGTTACTGAAGAAGTAGATTAGATCAACCAGAGAGAAAAAGAATAGAATTTCTTCTAATTGGAAAAGTTGACAGGACCAAGCCTTAAGGCATTCCCAGTTTACCTTCCAAACAAAAGAGAAACTGCCTATAATGGAGATCAAGAAGCAGTTACCAAAGGAAAAAACTCAGTGGGTCACAGAAGGAAAATGAAGACAGTATGTCAAACAGGTGGACATGGTCAATGCTGCTTAAGGCAAGTGATGAAAGCTTGAGTAAAATGAGTGAAAATGTTTCTTAGATTTAGTGATATGGAGATCTTGGCGTTTCCATATAATGATGGCGACAAAATCACTAAGAAATTAATATTAGGCTAAATTTTGCATATTACACTGGGTAAATATCACTCCCGACATAAAAGTTTTAAAATAAACGAGTACCTTGATTATTTGCAATTAGTCTCAAATCGTCTTGAAAGATGAGCCTGGAAAATAAAAACTGTTTAGAAAAGAAAATTCGCAACACGTTTACAAAACCACAGTAAGGCCTCTAAAACGACCTAAAAGGGATTAAACTCCATAAAAGGCTGTTTTATACAGCAAGGTTAATGGTGTTCCGTACTACTCCCAATTTCTTACTGATTAGGACAGGTATGTTGATATCTGCCACATTTGCTATGACTGAGATCCAGCGTATGGCCCTAGTAACAAATACTATCCGGCACTACAATACGTCTGCGTGATCCAGTAGTAAGAATACTACAAAACAGACCAAAGAAGTAGGTATCCGTATCACCCGACACCCGAAAGACACGTGTCGTCCCATGGTTCAGAGACAGCTTTCACCAGTAAACAAGAAAGAAAAGTGAAAAATCAAGACACCTGCTCTTCAGACCAACTTCAGTTTAAATTTTTATTGAGATGCAGCCTTGTGAAAGCTTGGTAACTGTAAAAGCCTTATCCCGTCCCACGAACTCACTAACGCAGAAAGTGGGAGAACGGAGGAAATTAAATGTGACAGTAAGCAACGAGATCCTTAAGTACGCCTAACAGTCCTGCAGCACCTAAGGCCAACGTCCCGGTCCTCACTTCAGGCTCTGCTTCCCAATGCTCCCAACCCTGCTGCTAAGTTTCCTTTCAATTTCGAAACAAACCAGCGAACGGCCACGAGAAGGACTGAAACTGGGGGAACAAGGCTCCGCCGTAAAAGGAGCTCTGGCCAAACTCTGCCCCACACTGATCCACCCGCCACCCTTACTCAGCAGTCGGGAAATAGCAAGCCAACCAAAAGTAACAGAACCTACACGCCACTCCGGAAACTGCAGACACTTTAGCTGGAGCTCGCCATGACACGTACGTGCCGCCAGGTTTATATACGCATGCTCGCAGACGGCGGCCCGGAGGGGTCAAACTACATCGGCGCAGAACGTGCGCATTTCAGGTTTAACAGATTACCCTTAACAATTTCTTTGACGGCAAGAGGGAGAAGACGACCTTCAAGACATCGAGTTGTTAGAATCGTTTAATAGCAAACCTCCCCGAGCTCTTCCCTGCAGAAGGAAATGGCAACCCACTCCAGTATTCTTGCTTGGGGAATTCCATGGACAGAGAGGCCTGGCGGGCTACATACAGTCTGTGGGGTTGCAGAGTGGGACACGACTCAGCGACTGAGCATGCATACATGCCTGAGCTCTTACTACTGTGGGACATTGTGTTCAACGCTTTATGTAAACATTATCTCCCCGTTTATTTATTGTTATTTTACAGAAGAGGAAGCTAGGAGTTTAATTACTTGTCCAAAATAACTGTGCTAGTAGCGACTGTCCTCCATACTCGGTGCCCAACTCCCAAAGAACCTGCTCTTTTCATTACATTTTCCTAGCTTCCTCAGCCTCTTTTGAAAAGAGGTCGTGTTAACGAAAATGGAAAAGGGTAAAGAAAGAACAGCTGCATTAACTTAATATAGATCATTTAACACCAAGCGAGGGTTTTTGTTGTTTTTTTTTGTTTTTTAATGGTCAGAGGACAGTTTAGAAGTAGAAGTTGAGCACAAAAAGAGAATTTTAATAAGGGGTGTGTACAGATTCTGACCTGATTACCTTTTACAAGAGTTATCTCATCTTATTCTTTACCCTAGACATCGAATTTGACCTTGTTTACCAGGAAAGCATCTCCACTATAGAAGGCAATAGGCCACGAACAGGAATTCAGAATTATGCCTGACTCGGGGTTTCACAGTGATTTGGGGTTATTGCCTTGTTTTGTAAATGCCTTTCCTAGTGCAACTCCCTCCAGTTAAAATGCCACACTTTATTCATCCTTATGTCTAGAAAATTCTAAATTGTGACATAAGGTCCATGGCAGTCTTTACCCAAATGAATTAGAACTGTGTGTTATGTTGTCCCACCTCTTTCTCTAGACCAAAAGTAGGCCTTGGCTCATCTTCTTCTTGGTGTAATCCCACTGCCTAATACATAATCTTGCACTTAATAGCCTCTCAATAAACATATGTGGGGGGAAGGAATAAGTGCACCCCTTCTCTCCAAGATCTGATTTAAGTTCAAAAAAAGAGTGTATTGAGTGCATGCCGTGTGACCTCAAGCAAGATGATGCTGGATGCTAGGGTTAGAAAGGAAAAAAGACAACCCCCTACCACTGTTTGAGGCTACTACAAGGATATAACTTCAGTAGAGAAGAGCAATCCCTATGGAAGATGGATGCAAGGGGCCTGTGGGCACAACAGGGAGGTTCCTTCTCTTACATGAGGAAATCAGTACTTCCCCCTGGGGTGCCGTGAGGGTATTCCAGACTCAGAAGACAGTGAGGGCAAATACATGGGGGCCTAAAATTATAAATTATTATATATTATAAAAGCAAAAAGAGTAAAGTTGGGTGATAGCAGAAAAGGCTGAAAAGGAAAGTGCAGGGACCAGATTAAGGTGAGCTTTGTTAGCTAAAATTAAGACATTAGACTTAATCCTGGATGTATTGGGTAGCATGAAAGTGCCTGAGCAGGAGACTGGGTTTGAGGACATTTCAAACATGAAGAAACAGTGAAAAGCCTAAATGAAATTGTTGGCTGTGAGCAATGGGAAAATGAAACGAGAAGACAGAAGAGATATTGAGAAGGTAAAATGAGCAAGACTTAGAGATTGACAGGTGTAAAAGAGAGGATACAAGGATATTTCCAAGTTTGAGAATAAACCAGCTGACACTAGCACTTCTTTGGTGAAATCTGTCTCTTTAAGGCACTCAATCTGAATCATTTGAAAAGCCAGTGACACTACTTCTAGGAATTTCACTCATAGAAATGCTCATGGTTACACAAAATGACATATGTGCCAGATTAGTCTTTGAAAGATTGCTTTCAAAAGCAAAAGACTGAAAACTCTCTGGCTTCTCAGTAAGGAATAGGTTAAATATCTTTATGGTAACTATACAGCTCTTGAAAAAGAACAAGGTTATTTTTAATGCACTATCTATTCTTTTTTTAATTTATTTTTAATTGAAGGATAATTTCTTTATGCACTATCTATTCTTATGCACTATCTATTCTTAAGTGTAAAAAGAGTGTGTGACTATAGCTATAACTACAGTTTTATACATGTATAAAATCTCTGGTAGGATGTATAAATAATTGGTAATAGAATCATGTCTCTAGGAAAAGATACTGAGTGGCTAAAGGAAGATTTGCTTTTCCCTGTATGTCATTTTGTACCTTTCATTTTTGGACCATGCAGATGTATTATTTATTCAAAAAGTAAATGGATGCATTTTATAAATAAAATTAAAATGACATTTGATAATTTATTATTTACTGGTTTATCTGTTTACATTGTAGTATTTTTTTCTTACGAATACTTAAATTTCAAATCTTTTTATTATGTTAAGATGTACATACATAAAATTTACCATTTTAACCATTTTTAACTATACAGCTCAGTAAGCAGCATTCAGCACCTTCACATTTTTAGACAACCATCGATCTCCAGAACATTTTCATCTTCCCATACTGAAACTCTCTACCTATTAAACAATAACTCCCTAATCCCCATTTTCTCCAACCCTGATGGCAACCATCCTACAGAATTTGTTTGTATGAATTTGACTACTATAATTTCCTCATATAAGTGGAATCATGCGATATTTGTCTTTTTGTAACTGGCTTATTTCACTTAGTATAATGTCTTCAAGGTTCATCCATGTGGCAGCATGTGAGAATGTCCTTTCATTTTAAGGGTAAATAATATTCCATTGTATGTATATAGCACATTTTGTTAATAAATTTAAAAATTCATGCTTTGTTCCTCAAATTAGCTTTTAAACTTCCTAAGAATAGACACTCCATATTGTTTTTGTTTTTCCAGCCAACAATATAATATTAAAATATTATATTTTTAATGCTTTATAAATGATTGGTGGTAGACAAACCAGTTGGTGTATAAAAAGATACACTAAAAATGCAACTGAGCCTATAAAATAATTGTAAAACTAACATATTTTGAGAATTTACATGTGCCAGTAACCACCATAAGTTCTTTATGTGAATTATCAAATGTATTCATCACAATGACTCCATAAGTAATCCTATAAATTAGGAGTACTAGTATTAGCCTCATTATCCCCTTTTTACAGAGAAAACTGAAGGTTAGGCAGTCTGACTTTAGGTTTTTCTGCTTGTTTCAACTCTATATAAATAACTCAGAAGAAAGAAACTGTATACTTTCATTTAAAATGCAAAATTTCAAATAAAGAAAATCACTGGAGAAAAAAAGAAAAGAATGATAAGGGAAATGTGGAATAAAATTATAAACCTTCAGAGTGATTAACTCAATCTTTTAATGTTATTCTTCACAGTGAAAATTGAACAGAAAATGTGGGCAATAATGAAGTTAGAGAATTCTTACTACCTCAGCCACTAACAAAAAAAGAAAGAATAAAATATGAAAGTTATAAAAATTTAGGAGCCATATTTTACATTTAGTTTATGATTTAAGCAATTAGCTGGCATACTTACAAATCTGCTCCAATCAGTATCTCTTTATGATAAGTAAATCATGCATTTAATTCACTCTTAAAAAATGATAATAAATATATATGAAATTTTCTGTGTAGAATATTAGATAAGTTTATTAGAATGAAAATTAAAATGAATTAATCTATTTATATTTAAGTATATGTTCTCAATTTTTAAAGTTCAGCAGGTCAACTTGTATTATGCAAATATATTATTACATATGCTACCTTCCCACCACATGTGGTAGAAAGCTAACTGTGATTTCTTAACTACAAAATAATGAGGGGACACATAAAAATTAATTTTAGACCCAGAGATTTTGATTGGGTCTGATAAATTTTCATGTAAATTTCCCAGGTGAATGCCATACAACTAAAGCAGTTTTTTAGTAAGAGTTTTCAGGTGTTTGTTTTCATAAAGGATAAAAAATAAGGGAATAAGGATATTATCACAATAGTCTAAATATGAAACCAAGAAGATGATAGTAGAAACAGAGAATAAAAAAAGGATACAAGAATATTCAAAAGAACATTCATTTCATGTGGCTGAATGCTTCCATGTAGAGGATAAAAAAGAAGGACACTGGTGTCCTTAAATAAATTGAAAAAGTGAATGAGTGAAAGTTGCTCAGTCATGTCTGACTCTGCCACCACATGGACTGTAGCCTGCCAGGCTCGTCTATCCAGGGAATTCTCCAGGCCACTGGAGTGGGCAGCCATTCCCTTCTCCAGGGAATCTTCCCAACCCAAGGATCGAACCAATGTCTCCTGCATTGCAGGTGGATTCTTTACCATCTGAGCCACCTCATGTTAAAAACATGATGTGAAATAAATGAACCTGCTATTGTCTTTGGGCTAATGATGAATTTTCTCCGTGTAATCTAACCACTAGGGGTCAGAGTGCTATACTTCTAGTATCAGCTATCCTGTGCTATCAATTTACTCAAATTGGTTTGGCTCAATTTTATAATTAATCTTATCTTTCCCTTCTCCCATTCTCACTGTGGGTGGTTGGGGGCTGTTCTTGTGGCCCACGCCAGAGCAATGAGATCACCACACTGCCTTGCCCCATGGCAGGTAACCCATGCCAAGCCAGAGAGGATTCTGGGCTCTCAGTCAGTGGGAGAATCTATGGCTGGAACTTCCAGGGCCACCATGTGGACAACACCTGCCTGAGGTCTGGGCTGTTTCAGAGGAAAGTAGAGCTGAGTGATGTAGGGAGACATCAAGAAGTTCTAAGGACAGCTGTAAGCCCCCTACTTCCACATGCCTGGAGCTAGGTTTACTTCTGAGCTCTTCAGTTTTGTGAACAAGTAAATTCCCCTTTTCATCCCTAAAACTACTTTGAGCAGATTCCTTTCAATTGCAACCAAAAGAGTCCTGGCTAATCTTCCCCACCCCCCACCCCTCACCCTGGCTTCCCTGGTGGCTTAGATGGTAAAGAATCTGCCTGCAGTGCAGGACACCCAGGTTCGATCCCTGGGTCAGGAAGATCCCCTAGAGAAGGGAATGGTAACCCACTCTGGTATTCTTGCCTGGCAAATCCCATGGACAGAGGAGCCTGGATAGTCCTTGGGGTTGCAAAGAGTCAGACACGACTGAGAGACTAACACTTTCATAATCTTATTTTTACATATTCTCTTAGCTTTCAAACAATTGATATTGGTTGTCTAACTCCCTGATTGGAGAAGAGACATATGATGTTTTCTCCATCCTTTCTCTATCCTTCAGTAATATATGACTCAAATAACAAATTTATTGAGTTATATAATAATATATTTATTGAGTATATACAGTATACCAAGAACTGTTTTAATACTCAGGGGAAAAAGTACAGACCAAGATCTGATCCCTCTTCAGAGTCTATATGACAGCAGGTAGAGACATACAATATATTATAAATATTATATTAATTAAAATTATATAGTATGTTCAGAGGTGATTAAATAACCTCAAAATTGCTGCAGATTAAGGAGAACCAAGAGTGAGCATTGCAATTTTTAAAGATGGACTTGCAATTTTTAAGCCTACATTGGTTGGGTCGATGAGAAAAAGACCTTAAGGCAAAGACTTCAAAAAGATAAGGAGGTTAGCAAAAAAATGTGTGTGAAAGAGGATTCAAATAAAAGGTACCAGCCAGGGGAAAGTCTCTACGGAAAGAGCACACACACCTGTCATGTTCAAAAGATAGCAGGGTCCATCAACAGATGAATGGATAAAGAGGATGTGATAACTACTCAGGCATAAAAAAGAATGAAGTTTTGCCATTTCCAACAACATAGATAAACTTGAAGAGTATTATACTGAGTGAAATAAGTCAGACAGAGAAAGACAAATACTGTATGTTATCACTTACATATGAAATCTAAAAAATAAAACAAACGAGCAAATATAAAGAAACAGACACAGATATAGAGAACAAACAAGTGGTTACCAGTGGGAGAGGGAAGTAGGGGGACAAGATAGGAGTAGGGGATTAAGAGGTATAAACTGTTATGTATAAAATAAACAAGCTTCAAAGATACAACACAAGGAATATAGCCAATATTTTATAATAACTATAAACAGTATGACCTTGAAAGATTGTGAATCGAAATTTTTCTATGTTGTACACTTGTATCTTACATAGTACTATAAGTCAACTATACTTCAATAAAAATAAATAAATACACAATTTCTTGAAAAAAGACAGAAGGAAGATAAGCATGGTTGGAACAGAGTAAGTAATAAGATGTCAGAGATTGAACAAAACCAAACTACGAGTGGCTACAGACCTTTAACTTTTCAAGAAACGGGAGACTTTAGAGAGTTCCAAGAGGAGGGGCAGATGAAGAAGTTTGGTTAGAAAGCTGTTGAAATAACCCAGGGAGTCACTGATGGAATCCTGGACTAAGGGCGCATGAGTAGGGAGTGGTAAAAAGTGGTTAGATTCTGGACATATTTGAGGACACAGTCCTTAGAATTGCCTGTGGATTGACTTAGGGTATCAGGAGCAAAAAGAAATAAAGGATGATGACTTCCAAGTTAGGGACCTAGACTACAAGAACAATGAAATTGCTATCAGTGGAAATGGAACAGACTGCTGAAGGGGGAGATCAGGAACTTAGGGTACTTTCGAATCTGCTTACTTTTAATTTTTTTATTTTGAAAAAATTTTAGATTTTTTAAAGTTGTAAAATTATTATAATTATTTCATGTATAACCTTCACCTAGCTTCCCCAGACTGGTTCCAAATAGGAAAAGGAGTACGTCAAGGCTGTATACTGTCACCCTGCTTATTTAACTTATATGCAGAGTACATCATGAGAAACGCTGGGCTGGAGAAAGCACAAGCTGGAATCACAGATACTTACTTTATCCTCTGGTTTATAATCCACTACCAAAATTAATTTGATGCTCATGTTATTCCAGGTTTGGCCATTGGCCTTCTGTGCTCTTTTGACAGATCTGCTTTTTTTTTTTTCTTTTTTGGCCATGTTGAATAGCCTGTGGGATCTTGGTTCCCTGACCAGGAATTGAACCCCTGCCCTTGACAGCGAGAGCACAGAGTCCTAACCACTTGCTGCCAGAGAATTATTCCTTTTTTTTTTTTTTCTCACACCTCATTTTCTGGCAGCACAAGATGCCCTAGGCTCATCTTGCACTTGCTCTGTCCTATGCCTGGAACCAGCCAGTTCTCCAAGGAGTTGTGGTTCCTTTTAGTGGGAAATGGTATTTAGAAACCAGACATGAGCTCACTGCTATTGGGTGCACTCATTGCTATCGAGTGGCATTGCTTCTGGAGCTCGGTTTTAAACCTATTTAGTTTGTGATGCCTACTAGACATCCAATTGGATTGTTAACTTGACAGTTAGAATTATGATCCTGAGGTTTGGGTGAGAAATTTAGATGATATTTAAGCCAAAATATTAAATGAGATTAGAATTGACATAAGAAGTGAAGAGGATCAAAGACTGAGAGACCTAGGGCACTCCAATTCTAAGATAAGAGGAAAGAAGAACCAGCAAAGAAAACTGATAAGGAGTAACCAACAAGGTAGGAAGAAAATTAGGAGGATTGTATCCCAGAAGTCAAATGATAACAGTATATTATGGAGGAGGAAGTGATCAGCTGTGTCCAATTACGTGGACAGGTCAAGTAAGATGAAGCCTGAGAAAAAGTTACTGAATTGAGCAACTTGGAAGGGTAGTTTTGGTGGATGGGAGTGGGTTAAAGTTGAATGAAGTGGATTCAAGGGGGAGGAAGGGAAGAGACCTGGAGGTAGGACTTAGAGACAACTTTGAAGTTTTACTGCAAAGTGGAGCAAAGATCAGCTGGGTGCTCGGTGAAGACCTACAGGGGCAGGGGCGGGTGGGGTGGAAGGGAGACTTAGGAAGGAGCGGACATATGTACACCTATGGCTAATTCATGTTGATGTATGGCAAAAATCACACCAATATTGTAAAGCAATTATCTTTCAATTATAATAAATAAATGTTAAAAATAATTTTTTTAAAACAGGAGCAAAGATACAGGACTGTAAAAGTGGAGAAAGTGGATTCAAAAGGAGGGAGATTTTGTTAAGATAGGAAAAACAAGAGCATTATTATGTGTTAAATGAGAATAATCCTTTGGAGATGGGAAAATTTATGGTACTGTACAGAGAGGGGAAAACTACTGAAGTCATACTTCTGAGAAAGGACGGTGACAATTTTCTAAGCATTATATCATAGTACCTGAGACATAAATATTTGGAGACTAAATAAAGGTTGTTCACCTAGTTTTAAAAAATCAAATACATTTGGCTGATGTTACTTTAAGAAACATATTTAAAGAAATGTGACTTTTTAGTAACTAGAACTTTCTGTGAAATAATAAGACCTTAGCAGTGATCATCAAGAGTCAACTAATATATTATACTGGAGATGTATTTCACTGGAAAGTAGAAGAATGTGATCATTGCCAGGAAAATGTAGAAACAGAAAATCCTTTTTCCCTTTTTCTTTTTTTCTTCTTAACCATAGGATACTCACGGCGTGTGTGTGTGTGTGTGTGTTTGATGCATTCATTAAATGCTCTCTATTAGTCATATCTCTCATTGGCTTCTTTCCAAGTACTTTCTTACAAGTGATAAATCTGTAGGGGAAATTCAGAGATTTGCAATTCCACTGAGAGAAAATCTCTTTGAGAGTGAGTGGTGAGAATGATAAAGGCTGTGGAGGACAATACTAGGTAGAAACTCTCTGTCAGAGAACAGAACAACTCTTACAACCCAACCCTATCAACACATAGCTGATATCATGAGAATTTATCCCCTGAAGTTACCGAGAAATCAAGTTTAAACTGCAACAGCAGGGACTTTCCTGGTGGTCTAGTGGCTAAGTCTCTGTACTTCCAATGCAGGGGGCCCAGGTTGGATCCCTGGTCAGGGAACTAGATCCCACATGCCGCAACTAAGACCCGGTGCAGCCAAATAAATAAAATAAGTAAATAAGCTGCAATAGTTAGGAGGGTAGGACGTAGAAGGAGTGTCCAGTTATGGTTAATTTGATTATTCTAAATTTCTCAAAGACCCCCTTGAGTTTGTTGTCCATTCAACCAGAAAGTAAGAGCAAAGATCAAAAGGAAAATAAAGGAAACAAGACATTTTGTCTTCTTTTTGTTGTATTCTTATATTTACCCACTTTAATTTCTTAATAAATGATTGTAAGGAGGCAAGAAAGGCTGTTTAGAAAAAAGGCACTCACTGAATAATTACAGCATTTATTTTCAAAGGATATATTTATGTTATGTATAAATATGGGCAAAATTCATATCCTAAATGAATTTGCTCAAAACAAAACCGTATCCCCTGAAGTTGACTTGTTTTGACAAATTTATGATGTATTATTAGACAAATGACATATAAGTTTATTTAGTTGATTGTTGATTATCTTGGCTAATGGAGGGAAACAATGATGTGGTTAATCCAAAATAATCTAAGGTCATTTATATTTGATTTTGAAAAAAGTGTTTGATATTTGGCAATGAATGTGGATATTTTTAACATGCTAAGGTCTTTTCAAAAACTTCAAATAAAGCAACAAAAACATACTGAGTAAAAACTTAGATCATAGCTTAGCCTTGCATATGAAAAAATTTCCGATAAACAGATGTACCAGGAAGTTTCTCAGCTTCATTATCTATCATTTAGCAACTACGTCAGATAGTCATTGTTTTCTCTGTCCAGAAGAACCTACTCTAATTCTGTGTGGTTCAGGTGGCCATGGACTACTTTCAGCCTCTATTAGTGGGAAAGTGACTAAGACCAGTTCAATCAGAACATAGTATTCCTCCAACCACAGTACTGGATTTTACATATAACTGGGCAAGCCCCATCAGCCTATTTTATCCTCCCTGGCCATAAGTTCATGGATGAGCACATAGTAACACAATCCCTTGGAACAAGAGTCCTCAGCTGCCATTTTTATAAAACATGGCCATGCCCTTCCGGCCCTAATAGATTAATCTAGAGTTGACCTCTGACCAAAATTGGCCCAATCAGAGGTCTTCCCCTATGAAGTCAAAATTGAGACTAAGAGTCCAATATCAGTTTTGACATCTAACAGAAGAGTTGTTTGCAAAGGAGAATCCATGTGACTATAGGAGATGAGAAAGCTGATCCAAAGAGAGAGAATGAGAGAAGAAAGAAACATTCAGGCAGATAGAAAAAGAGATAAAAATGAAGAGAGAAGTCCTGAGTGGTTACAAATGTGAATCTTCATGATAATTTCCTTTGAAGTTAGCTCCAGTTGATTTCTCGTTCTCAATAAAGAATCCTTACTGATTCTGCAGCCCCTGAATGTAGTTGAATGAGTGTATTGACGGAGAAGGCAGATGAACATATGCACCCAATGTTGGGGATCTGTAGGATAGATAGAGTAGAAGGACCAAGAAGAAAAGGAAATTAAAGGTACCAGTGAGAACGAAGCTGCAGTGGTTGAAAATGAGAGTCAAATTGGAATTAGAATCTCAAATAGGATAAATCCAACTGAAAGAATGAAAAGAGCTGAGAGGCTACAAGACATGGTTAGATGAATTTGTTGCTTTGTGGGAGTCAGGAATCAAGAAGAAAGATGTGGTCTGAGAGAGCAATGTCATAGGTGGAGGAGCCCCAAACTGTAATAAGGTCCAGGATATGGTGAGGAGAGTGAACTGTTGAAAGGAAGTAAAAGTTGGGGTAGAGACTGAGGAACTCTGACAGTAAGAAATGGAATGTGTAATCTATGTGCAGAAGTGGCAGAAATTAGGTAGAGAATGTGACCCAAGTGTCAAAACCCTGGTGTATATGTGTTTGTTACAAATACAGGCAATTGATAGACTCAAAATTATGCTGGAGATTTTAATTCTCCATTGTCAATATGAGAGGTTGAGTGAATGAAGTATTGTATAAAAGGTCCTGACATCTTCAAATACAGAATTAATTGATGTTTGTGATAAATTAAATGAGGTGCAGGAATTCTATTTATAGTGCATACATAATGTACTCCAGGCCATCAGTTGTGATAAAAACAGAAATTAATAACAAAAGTATTAAACCAAAAAAAAGTCCAGTTACATACAAAAAAATTTAATTCTCCTAAATAGTAGACTTATCAAGCAGAAAGAACACAATAAAAACTTATTTTAAAAAATAAAGTACTTCTCAAAAACTGTAAAAGGCAAGTAAATTCTATATGCTGGGAATTCCCTGGCAGTGCAGTGATTAGGAGTCCATGCCTCCACTGTGGGGGCGAGGAGAGGGGAAGAGGTGGGGGACTCAGATTTGAATCCTGATTGGGGGACTAAAATCCCACAAGCCATGTGATGTCACAAAAAAAAAAAAATTAAAAAAAGAAAAGATATTCCTCTAAATTATTTGGTTACTAATAATTAAATAAACATTAAATTAAGATCTTAGATAAGAAAAATTTTAAACCTTAGGTAAAAAAATATTAAAAGCATAATAAAATAAATTAGAAATTAAAAACACATGACAAAATCAACAGCTGATTTTTCTAAGAGACTACTATAACAAGTGACAGATATAACACAGTAAAGAGAAAAAAACAATTAGAAGCTAGAACATAGACACGGCAAGCAAATAAAATATAATATAAAACTATACATGAAAAATAATTAGTATCAAAAGAATTTTTGTAGAAATCAGGAAATGTTCATAAACTTCATTTTTTCAAATACCAGAAAAACCTGAAAGCAACCCAATGTCTTTCAACTAGTAAATAGTTGAACTTTAGTACAGACATTTAATGGAATATTATTCAGGAAGAGAAACGATTTCCTTAACACATATAAATATTCTGCATGAAAAAGACATAAATTGTTACATACTACATGATTCTATTTGTATAACATTCTGGAGGTTAAACTATAAAAACAGAAAACATCAACTGACAGGAATTGGGAATAAAGGAAAGGGTGACTGTAAACAGTGAGAGAACATATTAAGGTGTTAAAAAATGTTCAGTATCTTAATAATGGTTGTTATATGATTCTGTTCATTTGTCAAAATTCTTAGAATTGCATACCAAAAATGTTGAATTTTATTGTATGCATATTATACCTCAATAAAACTGGATTACCCTGTTGCTGGGAAAGATTGAGGGCAGGAGGAGAAGGGGACGACGGAGGATGAGATGGTTGGATGGCATCACCGACTCAATGGACATGGGTTTGGGTAGACTCTGGCAGTTGCTGATGGACAGGGAGGCCTGGCATACTGCAGTTCATGGGGTTGCAAAAAGTTGGACACAACTGAGCGACTGAACTGAAAATTGGATTTTTAAAAATTTTAATGGACAAAATATTGAAGAATAATTCTGAAAAGAACAGATAAAAAAGTGCTCTTGGGCTTCCCAGGTGGCGCTAGTGATAAAAGACCTCCCTGTCAATGCAGGAGACATAAGAGATCCCTGGGTGGGGAACATCCCCTGGAGGAGGGCATGGCAACCCACTTCAGTATTCTTGCCTGGAGAATCCCATCCCATGGAGCTTGACGACCTATAGTCCATAGGGTCACAAAGAGTCAGAATGACTGAAGCGACAGCATGCATGCACACGCAAAACAATGCTCTCATAAAAGAATATTCTATAGACCAAAATTAAAATGATATGTTAATAGCATGAAAACAGAAATCTAGAGCAAAAGAAAAAATTAAAGAAAGCAGCTGTGTTTTGCTGTTGAATCTCTAAGCCGTGTCTGACTCTTTGCGACAATTTGGACTACAGCCAGCCGGGATCCTCTGTCCATAGAATTCTCCAGGCAAGAATACTGGGAGTGGGTTGCCGTTTCCTTCTCCAGGGGGGTCTTCCTGACCCAAGGATCTAAAGCTTGTCTCCTGCTTGGCAGGCAAATTCTTTAGCACTGAGCCACCTGGGAAGCCCAAAGAAACCAGACATAGATATAGGCTTAACTATAGGTGACAGTTTACAACTATCTCTTCCTTTTCCTCTTTTCCTTCCCTTCCTTGTTTTCCCTTTGTTCTGCCTGAGCAATTTAGTGAAAAAGTCACTAGACTAGGAGAATGTAATGGGGTAGAACCACTCTGGAAAAGAACTTGGTGGTTTCTTGAAAAGCTAAACATCAGATGATCTACAAATTACATCTCTGGACATTGATTCCAAAGAAACGAAGACCCGTGTTAACACAGAAACATGCTGCTGTCCACAGCAGTTTGATTTGTAATACCGCACACTATTACTGGAAATAACTAACACATCCTTCAACAGGTAAATGGTTCCATGAACAATGGTGTTTCCATACTGTGGATACTACCTGCCAGGGGTGACCCAGGATATCTGTATGGGACAGCACCTGTACCAACCTGGCACAAAGTGTCAGAACTCAGACCTTGTAAGAAGAGTGTCTGCCAAGGTTGAGGGTGGGGTGTCAGATTCCAAGGGTGAGAGGGTGCCTATGACAGGGGAAGAGGCCACAATGGGAGATTGGTTACATATAAGAGGATCAAGCAAATAGTGTATTGAGGATAAAGGGAGCCAAGTTTCTCACTAACAGAGAATGAGAAATAGGAAGACAAACTAATGAGGAATCCTGTGGTACTGGATTTAAATTAGAGATGTCAGTGTGAACTCATTTTTAATATAGAAGTAGATATAGAAGAAAATATAAACAGAACAGCATGTGTATATATGTGTGTATATACATTTTAGGTCTGTGGGGAATGATGTGTGTGTGAATACACATTAACCAGATTTTCTTAAGTAAAACAGGATGTTTAAATCTTTGGCTGGTTCATGCTTCAGGCGAAAAATGGATTTAGAGCCTCAAATAATTTCACCCACGACCAATTTCTCCCTCCATCTCTTGACTCTGTCATTCATTTTGACCTCGTTTTCATTCTCAGACTCTGTCATTAGTTTCCAGGCCAATTTCCAGGTTCAAATCCAGAAGAAAAGAAGAAAAAATTACTTTTCACTCAATAATCTAAAAACAAAAGTAATCGTCAGCTCTGATTGGGTATTGTGCCTCTCCTTGAAGAGTTTCTATGGCACAGGGGCTGCAGCACAATGACTGAGTGGCACTCACCCCTGGATGCAAGTGTGGAACAAGCTCGCTCTAAACCACCTGCACTGGTGTGGGAAAGGGGGGCTCCATAGAGGAACACTGGAATGATGAACAAGTTCTGGGTACAAAAATGGATTTTTCACTACTCATTTCATTCCTTTCAGTAGCTCAACATTCCAACACACCCTTCTTTCCAAATATACACCTGAAAACATGTCCATACTTCTATACAGGAATACCATATGCAACCAAAACACAACCACTCCATTCTTAAAATAAGACAACTCAAAGGCCTGTCTAGTTGCTCCATTGAAATACATGTCTAAGTTCTCTAAGTGATTCCATATAATCTAGCAAAGTCCAAACAACTGATAAAAATAACTTGTGTGCATGTGCATGCACGCACACACACACACCAGTATATGCAATGTATATTAATGGTAATGAGAGAAACAAGCTGCTCAGATCAACTGGTCACCACCACGTGGCAGCCACGGAAGTTCAACCAGCAGGGCTGCTCTCAAGAAAGCACACACTGCTCAGCTGTGAAGAGTGCAATTAGCTACCAGCTTCAGCAGCAGTGCCTTCAGGACCCACCCCAGCTTCTCAGCTGAGGCCATGCTCTTCCTGAGCAACCGCCCCCAGGTAATGATGAAACTTGATAGACTTATTCATATGTAGCCATTACCCTGACTGCAGTTTTTGCTATAAAACTGTCCATGGCACTGATCTAGACTTCATATGACTGCTGTTGTCAACTGAAGGTTTTCCCTACCCAACTTGCTCCCCCTGTTACTTTTACAGATGTTTGTTGTTGTTGGTTAGTCTCTAAGTCATGTCCAACTCTTTATGACCTCATGGACTGTAGCCCACCAGGCTCCTCTGGCCATGGGATTTCCCAGGCAACAAAACTGGAGTGGGGTGCATTTCCTTCTCCAGGGGGTCTTCCTGACTCAGGGATCAAACCTGAGTCTCCTGTATTGGCAGGTGGATTCTTTACCACTGAGCTACCAGGGAAGCCCTTACAGACATTACTCCCAATAAATTTTTTTTAAAGTAGTATAAAGCTCTCCCCACCCCTGCTCCCCATCCCTCCCACCCCCAACCCCTGGCCAATACATCTTTTTGCACTTCTGACTTCATCAGCATCTGCTTCCTGATAGGCTAGAACCAACACTACACTCTATACTGAGTTTGAGGTTATCTGAGGAAGAGAATCAGAAATAAAAGTGAAGTCATGATCTGTTTTTGTTACCAAGCTTCCATCAACCCTCTTTTGAAAAAGGAAAAAGTATGAAAAAACACACAGTGGTCCCCAGTTCATATAGATCATACACTGCTGAATAGGAATAGCAAGGTCCCCAATCATGGCAGTGGAGTCAGTTTCTTAATTGGTCAAATGGTCCCTGTCCTCCATGGCCATTTTTGAGGTGGACATTGGGGAGGATTTCCCTTCATGTCTCTTTAGCTACTAATAGTGTGGCAAGAGATTCAGATGTGAGATAATCACTAGTCTTTGTTTGCCAGACTTGGAGTTTAGTTAGCTCTTGTTTCTTTGCAATTCTCTGGGCTAATAGTCAAAGCCAGACAGCTAGTTGAGTCTAGAAGAGGATCTATGGACTTCTGTTTCTTAGCAGCAGGTTTCAGTGCTCTTTTGTTCTTCTATAACCCTTAGTTTAGTGACCTTTCTTTCCACATCTGTCTTGAAGAATTCAAAATGATGTGCTGGGGTAGGTAGGTGAGGTTATTCTGCTCCAGGCCTATATTCCAGCCACTCTTTTGTAAACAGTACTTGTTCAGTTTCTCAGGCAGCAGTACTTTTTGCAAGGTGGTTAGATTGAATCTGTGGGGTTAGGAGTGTTTTTAAAGTGTTAATGCTGGCTCTTAGATTTCATAATGAATCACTTGCAACCTAAGCCCTCCTTTTTGGAGCACAAGAACTTAGGCCACAAAAAATAGCCAGTATACTCTAAAATTCTGACATCATTCTACTTCGTCCTCTGATGTTCCATCCTTTGTCAATAAACTGTCTGAGTCCCAAGATAAAATGCATGAGAGTCATTAAATCAGTTATTTACTACTTTACATGAAAGGTTAAGAGTTACCAACTTTCCAGACCAGGAGAAAGGATTCTTCACTCTTCTTGAAACTACCTTACCCTAGATTTTTCTACAGTTTAGTGTCCTTCTGGTATGCATTTCTTCATCATTTAGAACTTCTTTGTCATTGCAAATAACAGAAACTATAATCCAAATTGGATTAAATAAAGATAGCTTATTGGCTTGTTAGTGAAGTCTTGATTAAGATCCCACTTCAATCAAGGTTGGATTGGGAGAAAGGAGAAACAAAATGTCATCAGGAAACACCATTTCAATTTCTTGTCTTGAGAAGCCTGGGCTTATTCTCTGGCTCCATGAGGTAATGAGATGGCTGCCTGTAGGAACATCTTCCTAGATTCAATTCAATTAAAAAAAAATTTTTTAAGGTGTGCCTTTCAACAATCCCACCAAAAGCCTCATTTCTTTTTATTAGCTTGATTAAGTTGCATAACTATCCCTGAACAAATTTACTGTGTTCAGGAAAATGTAATATTCTAATTAGCCAGTCTAAGTTGCATGCATTCTACGTTTTAAATAACAGCTTTACTGATATAAAGTTCACATGCTATAAAGTTTATCCTACACCAACTCTTTGGAAGTGGGACATGGAATGAATTTCACCTACAGCACCTGGACTGAAGGTTGGGGAGGCAAGGTTTCACAGAATAAAATGAGCGTTCTTTTTAAAAGAAGGGTGAATGGATGCTATCCACCAGAAACTGAGTTTAGGGAGAATGAACTGATTTTCTAAGACTCTCCCCTGGTATGTTGACCTTTTGTCCAGTTAACAATGATCCTCTGGGTTGCCTCCAAGATGCAGCACCCTGTGAAACTTGGCCTAAAATACTTTAATCACTGCTTTTTGACAGATGTTGAAAAGGTCTTAGTTCCAGTTTATATTCACAGCTCTATCTGGCTCTGTGTTTTGCACAAAATTGACACACAAGAAACGTTTTCTGAATTTCCATATTTAAAACAGTTTGAGTCATAGTATTAATTCTGTAGCTCTCCAGCAACATGCTGAAAAGGCTGTGGGGCTGATTGAGAAACGACTCTATCGGTGCTTCTCAGCCAGAGCTCAGTGACACAGCATGCTTCACAGGTGCACTTAATGTAAGATAAAGATCAAGAGCCCAGAAATGGAACCAGACAGCCTGGCTTCAAATCCTAGTTATTCTACTTCCTGTCTCAATGAGTTTGAGAAAATGGCTTAAACTCCTTGAACTTCAATTTCCCAATTGGTAAACTGAGATAATAATATCCCAAATGACAGCCATGGGGATTGTATAAGAGATGACCTATGTATAAAGAGAGAGGAGATAACATTCTCTTGAATTCCTCTTATGATCTAGCACATTTGAGTTTAGAAGAAATTCTTTGATGACTAGGATCCCAAGAGTCAAGTTATGCCAACAAAATATACTGCCATACGAGAAAGAAATGGCAACCCACTCCAGTATTCTTGCCTGGAAAATCTCAAGGACAAAGGAGCCTAGTGGGCTACGGTCTTTGGGATTTCAAAAGAGTCGGACACGGCTTCACAACTAAACAACAACAACCTCCACACATGGCAGAGTGAGCTCTGGAAAACAAACCTAAGCCATCTAACTTTCTTCCTGCCGAATCTTCAGTAGCATCCAGCTGCTTTTGAAATAAAGTCCTACATCCAAAGACCTTGTGTAAATCAGCCCCTGCCTGGCATCACCCCCTCTTTGTTCCCTATGTTCCAGTCACATTAGCTGGCTTTCTGTTCACTAACTGTCTTCCTGCCTCAGAGCCGGCACACAGGCTGTTCTCTCTGCTTGCAACACTTCCATTTCCCACCTTGCTATTCCTAAGTGTTTCTTCCTCACAGAGACCTTGTTTGATTTCTCAATGGAGGTCACATGTACTGGTAAATCTTCTCTTAGCACTAGGCCTATTTCAGAGCATTTATTATAATAGTAATGTTAAAATTATGGATGTAATTGGCTGGCTGGCTGCTAGATTATAAACTCATGAGGACAGATAGCTTGTCCTTCTTGTTCACTGCTGTATTCCAAGGGTTAGGCACATAGTTGCTGCTCAATAATTTTGATCAAATAAAAAATATATATAGCGCCTTCTGGGAAGGTTAAATCTTGTTGACTGAGGCCCTTTGTTTTTCTGAATAGGGTCTAGATATGGGATGTTTGATAGTCAGGAGCTGAGAGAGAAGTTAAGTCTGTGAGGAAGAAGAAAAGAATCGATGTGGTTGGTGCTAAGGGGGTAGTAGAGTGTTCTAGTTGGCTCCTCTTGGCTCCAAGGGCTGATGGTTGGCATTTCTTCCTAACTCCATGTTCAGTGATATCATGTTGATAGTGTTAAATCAACTACAATGAGAATATTTACACCACAGCAGTTGGCAACTCTACAAATAAATCCTCTCTACCCCTGAAAGAGCTGGTTGGTAAATATTTAACACTGGATAAAAGAAAGTTGCTTAGGAACGGAGATATGTAAGAGATATATTTGCAGATTATTTTCTTCTCATTCTTCCCATGACATCTTTAGTAAAGTCCCTTTTATTCACTCTTGTTTTTATGAATTCTTAAGAGATGAGGACAAGGGTACAATTGCTAAGTACTGACAAATAGTAGCAGTACTTGTCTTTATCATCCTTCATAATAACTGTAAAAATGGTGCCATTTCTTCCCCACGTGGGTGCTAATGGAGCAGCCCTCCTCAATCAGAGCAGAGTTCTTTTCATCTGCTTCATGGCAAGATGTCATTTTCAGGGCCCCTCAGTTATGAGAGTCCATTACTCCATTTGAATCTCATATGAAGAGGAAAGTACTCTCTGAAGTAGTGATAAGTAAACTGAAGCCTAGAAGAAGAAGCCAGAGGAGAGAGAATGTGTGAGGAAGCAAGGGAAAAAATTCTAGGCAGAGGGGACTGCAAATTCAAAGGCTCCGAAGTGGAAAAAAAGGGCCAGTGAAACTGGAATATATGAATGGGCCTGACACAAGGTAGACAGAGACCCACTATGCTAGTCCTTCTATACTGTTAGTCACCAAGAAAACTTCACTGGTCTCAAGGAAACTGTTAGTGATTACAGTGTCAAATTTTCTGATACTCAACATTGACTAAAGCTCAGTTGACAGGTTCAATATCAGTAAAAGATTGCCTTTTGGGTACAGAGTGCATGCTTGTCTCCTGCCTGCCAATGCAGAAGACTTAAGAGTCACAGGTTCGATCTCTGGGTCAGAAAGATCCCTGGAGAAGGGCATGGCAACCCATTCCAGTATTCTTGCCTAGAGAATCTTGTGGACAGAGGAGTCTGGTGGGCTACAGTCCATAAGGTCACAAAGAGTCAGACGTGACTGAGGCAACTTAGCACACACACATGCACACATGTGGATTAAGTCACACGAGCTGAGAGCTAGATTACACTGTTGAAAGGTTTTATGACTTAATGCCACAAGGTGAGGTTAGAGGACACATGGCACCCAGTGTCCAAGATGATTCCAAGAGGCTCAACTCTATATATTCCTCTTTCACACTGAATCTGGCTGACTTGTATAACCCACTAGGATATAGAGGAAATGACTGTGTGTGATTTGGAAGGCTAGGACATAAAAAACAGTGTAGCTTCCATCTTTTTCTTTCTCAGATCATTCACCCTGAGAAAGTCAGTGGCCATGCGGTGAGGACACTCAGGTAGACCTATGAGAGGGTCCACATGGGATGGACTGAGGCCTCCTGCCAAAAGCCAGCACCAACATACTGACTCTGAGTGAACCAACATGAATTGGATACTCCAGTCTCAGTCCAGCCTTCAGAAGACTGCTGCCCTGGCTGACATCTTGACTGGAGCTTCATGAGACCCCTCAAGCCAGAACCACCTAACAAAGCTGCTGCCCAATTCCTGACCCACGGACACTGTATGAGATAATAAATGTTTATTGTTGTTTTGAGCCAATAGGTTTTGGTATTTTGCTATGCAGTGATAGATTAAAGCAGACATTAAAAGAAATAACCCTAACAAACTATTGCTAAAATAACAGTAACACTGTTCATTAAGGGTATTGTCTGTGAGTTTTGGCAGGTTACTTAACCTTACTACCCTATTTTCTCATCTGTCAAAAGGGACTAATGAATATGTCAAAGGGAAAAATGACCCATTTTTCAGAATGTCTGTAACATCAACTAGAATAATAGATGCAGCTATTTCAAAGAATAAAATGGAATTATAGAGACATAGTAGAAGTTCCAGCGCACTCCAATATTCTTGCCTGGAGAATCCCATGGACAAAGGAGCTGGCAGGCTACAGTCCAAAGGATTGCAAAGAGTCAGACACAATCAAATGACTACACACACACACACACACACAGTGGAAACTCATGAGATGTCATCTATATTATTATTTGCGGTTATTGTTGTGACTATTTTTTTTAAGTTTTAATTTTAACCAAATCTGTTTCCCCTCTTCTGTTGTTTTTTTTTTAAGATCAGCAAGACAATGATCCAGACAGTCAAAATACCAGAAAACTGGATATTATCCTTGACTGCTTTTATTCTCCCTCTTTACATCCAATCAGTCATTATGCTCTAATAATAATATCTATAAGTGCTTTCAGATAATTTTCTTTATTCCTATTCTCACTGCCTAGTTCAGGCCTCCGTCCATCAACTCCCATCTAGACTGTTAAATAGTTTCCTAAATTATTTCCTGCCTCTAATCTTATTCCCCTGGAACTTGTTTTTCACACTGCAGCCTGTGACCTGTCTACAACACAAATATGATAAAGGCATTCCCTGATGAAACCTTTCCTGGCCTTCTGACAGCTGTACAGCATCCAGTCTGCTTAGCATGACCAGAAAGGCATGTCAGGACCTGGCTGTTGTCTGTCTCTCCTCTAATGAACGCAGTGTGACCAAGAGTTAATTCTCTTACTTGCTGCACTTGATGCCGCTCTTCCAAAGGGTTGATATTCCCCAGATATTTGGT
Source organism: Giraffa tippelskirchi (assembly GCF_054371585.1). Classification (NCBI taxonomy): domain Eukaryota; kingdom Metazoa; phylum Chordata; class Mammalia; order Artiodactyla; family Giraffidae; genus Giraffa; species Giraffa tippelskirchi. Next base: position 150,428,120 of record NC_137282.1, read on the forward strand.
GGATCTTGCTTTGTTTCACTTTTTTCTTTCTTGTTAATGTTTTCTGTGTGGACCTAAATTAAACATCTTATTTCCACACTCCAATGAGCATGCATTTGTGCTGTCGCCTCAGTCGTGTCTGACTCCTTGCAACCCTATGGACTGTAGCCCATCAGGCCCCTCTCTCCATAGGATTCTCCAGGCAAGAATACTGGAGTGGGTTGCCATGCCCTCCTCCAGGGGATTTTCCCAACCCCAGGATTGAATCCGCATCTCTTATGTCTCCTGCAATGACAGAGTGGGTATTTACCACTAGTGCCACCTGGGAAGCCCTCAAATGAGACTCTGGTTACCTATCAGTGGATTCAAGTTTGTTTGTTTGTTTTTTAAACAGAAGGTCCTGCCTTTTCTCTTTTTTTTTAACTTATTTTTGGCTGCACTGGGTCTTTGTTGCTGCACGTGGGTTTTCTCTGGTTGCAGCAAGCAGACTCAGTAGTTGTGGTACATGGGCTTATTTGCCTCACAGAATGTGGAATCTTCAAGCCCAGGGATCAAACCCATGTCCTCTGCACTGGCAGGTGGATTCTTAACCACCGGACCACCAGGGAAGTACAGTGGGCTTAAGTTTTGATCGTGGAAAACTATTTTTGATGATGGCACGTGAGAGCTGTGTCATGTGGCAACAGGAGCATTCACACTCTGACACTTGGGCATAAAAGCCTCTGCACAGAAATAAATTATTAAAGAGAACACAAGTGCCTTTTCTACTCAGGACAGGAACTCAGTCCTGGCACACTGAGATCTGCATCCCTAAACATCTGCTGTCATGCCAGCACCTTCGTTCAAGTCCGTGACCTTGAAATGGAAAAAAAAGCAATCTTGTCCAAAGGCCCTGAATGTTTGTTAGCTGTGTTCTGTCAATTTCAGAAATGGGTTTTGTTTCAGCAGGGAGGTTTCAAGAGGCAGAAACACTGAAGAGAGAGAAAATACAAAATGATACTTGTGATAAATCCTTCCTCTCAAGGTGAATGCAGTAGATTCTTGCATAATGAAAGATTATTCTCTAAGAGGGCTCAGCATCCATTTTTCTTGCCCGCCTTTGTGAATCTGAAGATTCTTTTACATTAGCTCAACATTTGTAACAATTGTACAGGTGAATAAAATTTCCCAATATTATCATTCATATTAATCTTAAATTTGCATATATATGTACATGTTTAGACATAATAGGCATGTCACATGATGCTGATTCTATTGACAACCAGATGGATAATAAAAACTAAATATGTGACTAGCTTTTAATGTATTTTATTTTAAAATTAATAACATTTAAATAAATTTTTAAAAATAAGATTAAATTTCAGTTTTAAAAGTAATTTGATTTGAAAATTCAATATTCATTAACTTAAATTTATAGTTTGTCATTTTAATGACTTAAAACTTTAGAAAAAATAACATTTGAAACCTTATGTAAGAAATAATTTTCATATTTTCATACACATTTTCATTAAAATAATTCAAATTTTATACATTTTAAAGATATTTACATTTTTAATCCCTCAGCTAATAACTGCCAGTAGAGCACCAATTATGTGACAATATTGATATAATAATAGTTTGCTGATATGGTCAAGAAAAAGAAATGCTATGGATTAAATACATAATCATTTATTAATTACAGATTTTTTTTTTATACATTTAAGCATGATTGGTCCCTAAACTGACCATCCAGACAGATGCAATACTTTTAAAGTCAGACATCTTGGATATTTTGCAAACCATGGCTTTGACTACTTTAAAAATTTTTGTTATGAAGGAGTATTTGTCAAAGTAGAAAGATAATATATACATAATATACATGCGTGTATGTATGTACTTGTTTATATACAGAGAGAGAGATCGAGAAAGATTGAGGATGATTTGCGGTTTGAGAGGCACCTTCCTCTTACCTGGGCCTCTACCTATCTTTTGAAATACAATTCTCTTTAGAGAGCAGTGCTCCTGACTTTAATTTGGAATCTTTCACCCTCTATAGTCTTGGCCAAAGTCTAGAGTTACCTCTGGCGCCTCCCTGCTTTGCTCTCTGACCCAAATCCATGATAATTCTAACCCTAACCATTCCTTGCCATGCTTAGAAAAAATATTCCCAGGCCTTTATTCTGGGAGCAAACTGTTGGCTAGCACATAGGGAGGGGAGGGAGATCCAACAGATCCTGCTGTCCCAAGTCAGACCTTTCAGTAATTCCATTTTGATGTATCCAGGTTCTTTTCCATTTTTCTATGTATGGACAACTGAACTTGGGGTTTCCTTAGGAAAATTCATTCTTACTCTTGAAATATCACTGAAGTGACTTTCTCCTATTTGTGTTTTGCCTACAGTTTCTCCATTTTGTTGCTTTGCTAATATGATGCTATAAATGTTCTATTTTCCATGAACCCCTCAACTCTTCTATCTGCTGTCTATAGCCCTTCTACATTTCTAGTGTCATTATGAATTACATTTTAAAAATTATCTTTCCTGACATTCCAGTAGGTGTATACACAGGACAGAAAATCATCATGTTTAGCGTATTATCTGAATCCCTGAACATTTACTGACATTTTAAATCTCCTTGCTTGCACTGGTGAGCTTTGATGATACCAAAATATTTGAGTTCCCCTCTCACATACTGCCGTGTTGTGGTTCTGTGCCTTTAGTCCTGTTATTTTCTCTCTCTCACTCCAATACACTTCCTGCCTTTCTTCCCCTGATGAACTCACACTTGTCCTTTAAAACTGAGCCCAAGTGATCTTTTTCCAGAAAAGAACTAACCAAGCAGATATATAAATAAGATTTCTGAGACAGCATAGTTTTAATTAAGTACCCCCCTTTTCTAACAGCGCTCCCCAAGTGGCACAGTTGGTAAAGAATCCACTTGCCAATTCAGAAGACACAAGAGATACGTGTTTGGTCCCTCGATCTGGAAGATCCCCTGGAGGAGGACAACCCACTCCAATATTCTTGCCTGGAAAATTCCATGGACAGAGGAGCCTTACGGGCTACAGTCCATGGGGTTGCAAAGAGTCAGACATGCCTGAGCACGCGCGCGCGTGCACACACACACATACGCACACACTTCTCTAACATCTGTCTGTGGTTTATCCGTTCATTGGGGTTGACAGATAAAATATTTGAGAATCACTTATGCTAAAATGTGTTCATTGTTTATCTGAAATTCAAATTTCACCAGGCATCCTGCTTTTGTTTTTGTTTTCTAAATCTGGCAACACAATGTGTCTCCTCACTTAGTATACTGTATAGACTTTATCTGCTTACGTGTGTACCTCTCCCTTGGGTACTGGAAGTTCCCTGCAGGAAGGGACCGTATCTTTTTTTTTTTTTTTTTGGTGGAGAGTTGTGGGCTGGTGGCATAAGAACTATATCTTTTTTTTTAATCTCTATATCCCTACTGGCTGACAAACTGTCTGGCACACTAGGTTATTAAATTAGTTAAGAGGTTTTGGTTGCAAGTAATATAAAAAAACTCAAGCCCAAGTAAGCAGTGAAGAATTTATTATAAGAAGAATTTCAGGGCTGGAGGGCTGCTGGCCTCAGGAAGCATGTGGAACTCACTGCTCTCTTACTTCAGTTTCTCTTAACCTCTGGAGTTCCTTTTTCTTTAATTGCCATGGCTTCCTCTGCTACTCACTTCATGTGAAAAATGGCTACACAACACTCCTGAATCGTTTCATCTCCTCCATTCAAGAAATAGACACGAATTTCTAGAGAAGACTTCGTTCAATCAGCTGAGTCTAGGAAATGAGGGTCATGTAATATTAATCAGAGGGCCCACCAGTGTTGACTCAATGGTTGGAGGAGGTGCAGACATAATTTTCTCCTACATAGATGCTACATTAGTCAAGTTCTCCAGAAAATAGAACGCATAGGATATCCATATAACAGACCAGTCTTTTTTTTTTTTAAGTCATCATGTTACTGAGCCCAAGCTTGTTCTGCTTACCTCGCAACAGGCCAATAAATTTGGAGATGAGTTCTTGGAACAAGGAATAATGATTTTAATCAGAAAGCTAGCAGACTGAGAAGTTGGCAGACTAGCCTCTCAAAAAACCAACTTATCTCAGTCAGAATTCAGGGTCCTTTTATATACAAGAGGGGGAGGGGGAACCCCTGTGGCACCGACCAATGGCTGAGCAGGAGCGCTAACGGTCGCTAGTTGACAGTTGCTCGCTACTGGTCGCTTGCTTGGGGGAGGGGCCGATATGAACACCAACCAACCGCCGCTATAACTCGTACTCGCCATAACTGGTGCCCATCTCGCCACAACTGGTGTCCATCTTGCCACCACAGCACCGTGAGCTGAAAGGTATGACTCCAGAAAGCTGCCAGGTCCGAAGAAGTAACCGCCGCTCCAGCAACGTCATCCTCCAGTCCTCAGTGGAGTGACGTTTGCAGGCGGCAGAAATCATGAAGGCCACACAGAGGCAGTTGACACACCCGTTAACCAGGATCACTGCCTGAGGCGGCGGGAACCGTGGGCTCAGCCCTTTCCTGGCTGCACCAACAAGGTGCGACCAACAAGGTGGTCTGGGAGCTAGCACCTCCAGAGCGGAGCTCCCGTCTGCCAGTTTGTACAGCAGTGGGTGGTGGGAGCAGCGGCCTAATGGGCTGGGCGCAACTGGGCTCAGAGAGGTGCGATGAATCAGCCCCTGCCTCAAGAGAGCACTAGCTGGTCCAGGGAGGGAAGAGGGAAGGGATCATCACACCTCGGGTTTGGGCTGGGGAGCCACCGCTACAATCATATGATTTGATTCTCACATCCATTCCATTCCAGCCTTCCTGTTAAGAGTTGCAAAAGAAACAGCACAAATCATCAATCTCTCACCATTCAAAGCATAATGAAAGCCAAGTGCTCAATGATACAATGTGTTGTCAAAACAGCTCTAGGCATTTTTTTTTAATTGAAGTATAGTTGATTTAAATATTGTGTACCTTTCAGGTGGAGAAGACCATAATTCAAAAAGATACAGGCACCTTCATGTCCATTGCAGCACTATTTACAATAGCCAAGACATAGAAACAACCTAAATGTCCATTGTAAATAGCCATTGACAGATAGATAGATAAAGATGTGGTATATGTATATAGGAGCTTCCAAGGTGGCGCTAGTGACAAAGAATCCACATGCTAATGCAGGAGACTTAGGAGAATTCGATCCCTGAGTCAGAAAGATCCCCTGGAAGAGGGCATGGCAACCCACTCCAATATTCTTGCCTGGAGAATCCCATGGACAGAGGAGCTTGGCAGGCTACAGTACATAGGGTCGCAAAGAGTCGGACACATCTGAAACAACTTAGCACACACGCGTATATATACAGGCTTTTTAATTTTTTTTTTTACCAGCTTAAACTGTTCTCCACAAAACCATCTTAAAACATATGCTATGGGACTTCCCTGGTGGTCAGGTGGTTAAGAATCTGTCTGCCAATGCAGGGTACGTGGGTTCGATCCCTGGTCCAGGAAGATCCCACATGCTGAGGAGCAACTAAGCCCAAGCACCACAGCTATTGAAGCCTGAGCGCTCTAGAGCTCTGCAACAAGAGAAATCACTGCAATGAGAAGTCCATGAACCACAACTAGAGAGTAGCCCTGAGTCACCACAACAGAAAAAGCTCATGCATAGCAACGAAGACCTGGCACAGTGCCCCGGCCCCCCCTCCAAAATCTATGCTGTTTTCCTCAGATCTACAAACATAATGACTTCTAGAAGAAGCCCTTTGTTTGGGGGTATAGTGTATAGCGTGTTAGTCGCTCAGTCGTGTCTGACTCTTGCGACCCCATGGACTCTAGCCCGCCAGGCTCCTCTGTCCATGGAATTCTCCAGGCAAGAATACTGGAGTGGATTGCCATTCCCTTCTCTAGGATGTCTCCCAACCCAGTGATCGAACCTGGGTCTCCTGCATTGGAGGCAGATTCTTTACTGTCTGAGCCACCAGGGAAGCCTTGTTTGGTGGTGGCAGGGCTAAAAAGTGAGTTCAAATAAGAGAGAGTTGCTGAGATCAACACGAGAACTGAGAAAAGGGTCTTTGTAATTATAACTGAATATGTTCAATAAATATGGATGGCATTAGAATTTTCCTGAACCATCTGGAAAGTCTCCTTAATTATACAGCTATATAATTTAGGAGGTTACATTGAAACCATTATATTTTTGATAACTGAAGTAATAGGAACTTTATTATGTACGTAACACTAAGAGTTGAGGCTTTCTATGTGATGTTCGTTCAACATCTCCTAGGCATCTCCAGAGTAGCAGCTCTAAGTGGTACATAACAAAATGGGGAAAGGCCAGAGAGGGGTCCCCATTTCCTTTTTTTTTTTTTAATCTTTATTGAATTTGTTACAATATCGCTTCTGTTTTATATTTTGTTTTTTTGGCTCTGATACATGTGGGATCTTAGCTCCCTGGCCAGGGATCAAACCTGCAACCCCTGTATTGGAAGGCAAAGTCTTAACCACTGGACCACCAGGGAAGTAGTCCCCATCTCCTTTTCTATTATCATATCACTTTTTTACCCTAGAAAGAAAAACAGTCATCCTAAAGCAAAAGTTTTCATAAATGACATAGCATTAGTACTATTTCAGTTATGTCAAAGAATCACCTATATATATATATGAAGACAAAATTGTGATTTCACCAGAAAGAAAATACCTCTGCGATTTTCAGAAGCTAAATAGCTGGGGCGGTGGAGGAGCCTGGCTAGTCTGATTTCAAGCTGGAGCTGGGTTTTCTCCATCTCTGTTTCCAGGCACACAGGGCTGCACAGGACAGGGAGTCGTCGACTCAGCAGAAATTTGGATTTGGTTCTAAGGGTCCTGGGTTGAGAAAGGGTAACCGGAAAAGATCTTGGGATGGCCTGAAGCTAGTCCTGGCTGGAAGTGAGAGAGAAGATCCTAGGAGGGAGAGGGCTTCCAGTCTGAAGGGGGCAAAGTCTCCTCAGAGCACAGAGTAGGCGGCAGGAGGGTCACTGCTGCTGGTCTGTTTGGGAAGCACAAGCTTAAGGGGAGAGCCAGAGAGGGGGATGCAGGGAGTCCAGGGTGCTTCCAGATGGTCAGGAAGACTTAAGTGAAAGGGACCTCGCACAGCTGCAGAGAACTGTGGAGAGAAATTTTTAACGTCAGTGCAGCCAAGAGCCAGGAGCCAAAGGGTGCAGGCAGTGTGGGTTGGATTTAGGCGTGGCTGGCCGGTACTAGGTGGGAGATACTGATTTGGAATTTTCTTGTCTTGCCCTCATTGAGGAGAATCACAGAAGGAAGGAGCCAGGATGGCCTGGGCTCTGCAGCTGCCTCTGGTGGATGAAGTGACTGAATATGGCTGGTGTAGGACTTGGATGCTAGTCTGTCCTGGATCCACCAGGAACTGGGTGCTGTGCCTCTAGCAGAGGTGAAGGAGACCCTGCACCTTCTAAATAACAAAGGTAGGGTACAGAACAAGGGTATATAAAAAAAGGCATAAAGAGCTAGTTTTTTTCTGCACCTAGGGAAGAGGAACTTGTTTCTTTTGTTGTTTTGAGTATTGTGGGAGAAATAGAAAAAGAGCTAGTAGGCAGTGTCAAGAAGAATGACTCGTAATTAGCAACTAGATGAGTGTTGAGAGACTGTTGTGTGTTGTGGGTGACTTGCAGACTCTTAATGTGTGTGTATGTGTGGGTAGTTTGCACTGAACTAAAGAAGAGGCCAGACTGAACTTGTAGGTGGTAGGGAACTGGGGCTTGATGATGAATATTGGTTGACTGCTTGGGAGGAAACGTGAGACTTCAGTGACGAAATCCACACAACTGCAGCTTTATTCAATTATAGGGTTTCTGATTTTTGAAACATAAGCGGTGAAATGAAAAAGTGTCAGAAGTAACTTTTAGATGCTTCTAGACCTTCATGTGTTAAGCCAAATGTTGATAATACCGAAAAATCTATTTTGAAAGCAAAGAAGAGATAGAAACTAAACAATTAAAGGATAAAAGTATATAGATTATATAGAATTTTCCCTCAAAGTACAATAAGTGGGGGAAAAAAAAGATCAGAGAACCAAAGAAGGTTGTAAAATGAGTTGAATGACTCTTTCCAGAGAATAGTTAATGCAATATTGTTTGAGTGTCTCTGCTCTTTCATTAGTGCATACTGTGAGCATCAGAATTGGAATATTAAGGTCTAAGATGCGAAATACTAACTCTGGGTGGTAAAATGGGATTTGGGCTCAGGGGTGGGAGATCAGTGCTGGATCGATAGGCATCTGAATCAAGTTCACACTGGTTGTGATCTTCTGACAAAGAGCAGGCCTGAAGGAAGAAAGAAGATAAGGCAAAGATGATATGATATGAGCTGTGAAATTTAGAGGTAAGACAGAGTCAAGAGAGAATAAATCAGAAAGAATGGCTTAAAAAAATCCTTTCTTACTCCAGTTTTTGCTGAGTATTTTCATGAAATTACTACAAAAGGGGCAAGGCACACAGTTCAGTATCAGTGGTGGTTCCTGCTCTCACTGACCTCTACCCTGTTGGCACCTGTCCACAAGCAGGTTGTGCCTGGGGCCTTTGAAAAGGTAACTGAACCCAGCTGGACAAGGGGCCTGGAGGAAAAGCAGTTTTAATCGAGGGCAGTTCGTGGAACTTGTCTGCACACATCAGCACTTCAAAGAAGGGCTAGGCAGAGCACACCATCGTCCTGCTGAGGTGAAACTAATTTTTTCTGTCTACTTGTTTCTCTTCTAAGCGTTCTGTTTCTGATGTAATTCTTGGCTTTAAAAAAAAATAATGAATTGTAAACCTTTGCCTTTCTCTTAATTCTACCCAATTCCCTATTTTTATCTATCAGAAGGCTTTATTGTAGTGTGCAGCACAGAAAAAAAAAGATAATTCAATCTATGGTGGTTTAGCAATATATCAGGTATTAATATATCATATTTGCTACTCTAAAGAGCAATTGTCACCTTTCCCTGGTAAGTCAGCTGGTAAAGAATCTGCCTGCATTGCAGGAGACCGGGTTTGATCCCTGGGTGGGGAAGATCCCCTGGAGAAGGAAATGGCAACCCACTCCAGTCTTCTTGCCGGTAGAATCCCATGGACAGAGAAGCCTGGCGGGCGACAGTCCATGGGGTCGCAAAAGAGTCAGACATGACTTAGTGAAGATCAGTTGGTTGTGGCAGAACATACCAATCCGTTACCTTTAATCCTTGTGACATTTTGAGGCCCAACCTCAAAATTTTAAAAAAATTGTGTGATTATTTTACAAAGTATTATATGCAGCATGAATGTAAGCTTGATGCTTAATAATAAAACGAGTACCTGTGAATTCACTACCTACTTTTAAGAATAAAGGACCATTACTATCGTATCAAACTGACCAACTTATCAAAACTGTTTTCACAAATCATGCTTTTGGTGTTGTATCTCAAACCCATAAACAAACCAAAGGGGACCTAGATTTTCTTCTATTCTGTCTTCTAGAAGTTTTATGGATTTGTGTTTTACATTAGGCCTATGATTAATTTGGAGTTAATCTTTGTGAAAATGGTAAAAACTGTGTCTAGATTTTTTTTTTTTTTGCATGTAGATGTCCAATTGTAGCACCATTTGTTGAAAAGACTGTCCTTTTCCCATTGAATTGCCTTTGTTACTTTCTCAGTGATCACTTGACTACATTTTTGTGGTTCTACTTCTGGACTCTCTTTTCTGTTCCACAGATAAGTTTGTCTATTCTTTTTACCAGTGTCATACTGACTTCATCATTATGGCTTTATAGTAATTCTTCAGGTTGGGTAGTATCAGTCTTCCAACTGTGTTCTCCAGTTCTGGGTTGGCTATGCTGGGGATTTTCTCTTTCCATATAAAAGTTAGAATCTCTTTGTTGATATCCACAAAATAACTTGATGAAATTTTAATTTGGGATGGAATCTATAGGTCAAATTGGAGACAACTGAGCCCTTAACAATTTTTAGTCTTCCTATCCATGGACACGGAATAGCTTTCTATGTATACAGATCTTTGATTTCTTTCATCAGAGCCTCACAGTTCTCCGCATGTAGATCTCATACATATTTTATTAGGTTTATGCCTAAGTGTTTGCTTTTGTGGGGCACTAATTCAAATGGTGTTGTTCTATCTGAAATTAATATAGCGAATCCACTTGGTTTGGGTTAGTATTTTTATGGTATATCTTTCTCCATTCTTTTACTTTTGATTTAACTGTCTTTATATTTAAAGTAGATATCTTATAAATAACATATAGTTGGCTGTCTTTTTTTTTTTTTTTTGGTGTTTTAAAGACCAGCTTTGGAGGTGATGGCCAGTGCTTTCATTCATTCCATTGAGTAGAAGGCAGCCATGTGCCGTGTCTCACTGCAAGGGCAACAGGGAAGTGCAGCCCAACTCTGTGGCCAGGAAGCAGTGAGGTACAAGTTGTGATATGTGTCTGTGTCACAAAGGGTTGCACACATGTGTGAGAATATTCTGGAAGTAAGTGAGGTCAGCAAGGGCTTGGTCTTTATACTGAAGTCATCTTTCTATTAAAAAAATGTGTTACAGAACTCTGCACCTCCCCCGGGTAGTGTCAGCATCTCCAGATAAGGCTAGAATGATCTATTTTGCCCGCCTGTTCTAGTTGCTCCTGGAGGTGGTGTGGCAGAGTGAAAAAACATTGGAGTCAAGTGTCCTTGGGTTCAAATCCCGTTTGCCACTTATTAACCCTGTGAATTTAAGCAAATCACCTAAGCTCTTGGAGTCTCAGTTTCTTTACTGTTAACTGGGGGGCAGAAAGAAACTAGGTAAAGCAGTCAACATTTATGGAGGTGCTCCTATGTGACATGTTCTGTGGTCCACTGGGAAATAGCAGAGATCTGCTAGTGTTGGAGGGTTTCCTGTGAAGACGTGGGTCACAGTGCCTCACCATGGGGGCAGGGGCACTGGCAGCAGCAGTCTTGGGAGGTGCCCCTTGGTCTGAGCCCTCCTCCAGTTTGTAATTCACTCTGATGGTTGTTGATTTTCACATTGTTCAGTCTTTTTCTTGCTGTGAGGACAGGCATGACAGCTTCCAACACTCTTCTGTTGGACCAGAAACCACCCACCACCTCTTTTTGTACAACCTGTGAGCTAAAAACAGTTTTTACATTCTTAAAATGGTTGAGAGAAGTCAAAAGAAGAATATTATTTCATGACAAGTGAGAAATACATGAAAATCAAATTTTAGCATCCCTAATTTTTATTGGAGCACAGCCATGCTCATTTATTTACTGACTGTTTATGGCTGCTTTCATGCTACAGAGTTAAGTAGTTTTGACAGAGACCTTATGGCCCACAATGCTTAAAATATTTATTATCTGGATCTCTCAAAATGTATTTATATTTTCCATCTCCTTTTCTGTGCTACACTCTGGGTAATTTTGTCATACCAATTCATTTCGATCTCTTTAGCTGTATCTAAACTGCTGGTTTAGCCATCATTTCTTTTCTTCAACAATTATATTTTTAATTCCTAACATTTTATTCTTTTCCAAGTCTCTGTGGCAGGTTTTGATCATTTCTTCTTTGTCACTCATTTTTGTAGTACTGTTTCTTAAACACTTCATACATATTTATCTTATATACTATATCTGATAATTCCATTATTTGAATTCTTTGAGGTCTAAATCTGATGTTTTCTGCTTCTGCTATCAATGCTGGTTTGTTTCCTTTTGTATTTGTTGACCTTTCACTGTGATCTTATATTAGGGGCTTCCCTGGTGGCTCAGATGGTAAAGACTCTGCGTGCAATGCAGGAGACCCAGGTTCGATCTCTGGGTTGGGAAGATCCCCTGGAGAAGGGAACGGCATCCCAGTCCAGTATTCATGCCTAGAGAATTCCATGGAAAGAGGAGCCTGGGGGGGCTACAGTCAACGGGGTCACAAAGAATCGGACATGACTGAATGACTAACACTATATTTGGTAGATACAGTCTGTGGCCCTATGTGGTCTTGTCCAGAATATGGATGAGTTTGCTCTGCTGAAAGCCAGAGAGATGACTCTGAGCTGGAGCACTAGAGCCTTCTTCCAGTTTCTCTGGTTTAATTTGAATCTTAGATTTAGTTCTTCAGGCTTTCTTTGTTGACCTGAGGCTTTTTTTCTTAATTCCAGCAACAGTATTAGAAATACAACTGGTAGCCAACCTTAGGCTTATCTCAGCAGTATAATAAAATTTTTTTTCTGTGCAGTCTAGATATTTTGTAACAGGAGGGTTTCCTGGCCATTTAATCTGCCACACTGCCAGAGCAGGAGTCCTATCCAATTCTTTCTTCTTCACTTAGAAATAACTTTGCCCCCTGTTGCTGGTTTAGCGCCTTCTCAAGACCAGGTAAGAGAATCATTTCTACAATTTCTATTGTCTCCTTTTCTTTGTTGCACCCCTATGCCTGTCCCTGTCTTTAGTACTCACTTTATTCCTTTGATAGGTAACCAAACTTTGAGTCAATGGTGATGGTACCTTCTCTTTGACTGAAGAACAACTGTACTTTGGTTTCTTGCCAAGGGTAGGATTTGGCTGTGCTTCTTTTCTAGCCTCTTGGGTCTCGTTCTGCTTCCTCCCATTTCTAAGCACATACAACCTCTCTTCCCATCCCTAACCCATCGAAACATGCTCTCTGTTGACATGGCTTAATTTTTACTTACTGATGTCTTTATTTCAGATCTCTCCTGTGGAATCAGTGTTCTTTCTTGTTCCTTGGGTCTTCAGAGTATGGCTTAAAGCTAAGTACTTTTCGTCCTTTCTTCACATCACTGCCCACATACTGTTCTGTCATTGTTAGATTGATTAGTTACTTCTGCAGCTAATGCCATCAGTTACAAATGGCTTTAGATGCAGAGATAAGGCAGATGAAAATGCATTGTAAACTGTAAAGCCCTGTACAATGCTAAGGGCTGTTCAAGGCTGAGAGACACAGTATAATGTAGGTTTCAGCTGAGGCAACTGTTCCTGAATTTGATTATGCACAAAAAAAGTCTTAAAGGCCTCTGGAGCCGAAAAGTAGTCTGTACAGGAAGAGAAGTTTGAGTCTCTCAAGGGGGAAATGGAACACCCTATTAAGCTGTTGTGGATTCAATTCTTCCTCTGTTTAAATACAGCAAATCCATTTTTATCAAAGACTGAGGACAAAAGAATCACTGAGGAGTCCTTCAACTTAGACTTCCAATGGTTTCCATCTCTCTCAGTTTGTACCTGTGCAGAGGCATAGAAGATAGAGATAGCATCCATGAAACATGACGGGGAAGAGTACAAGAAATTAGTGCCAGTGGACAGGATGGTCACAGATCTTCCAGAAAGTGATGTTAACTCAGAAGGATGAATTAACCATGTCAGCCAGGGTGTGGTTCCAAGAGTAAAACTGGGAAGAGGCAGGTTTCTGATATGTGTGTCTGAGGAGAAGGAACTAGGAGACCTTAAAATATTGCAGAAAAAGCACTGGATTAGGATTCTGGAGATGGTTATCTTGATGAAAAAAAAAGTGATCACTGAATTGTCACATGATAAAACCAGCTCCTTGTTCGGGATCAGGTTGCTTTCCAACTCAAATCCTGTGACTCTCTGGTCGTTATTAGTTGACATGTTTTTGTTCAAGTTGAAAAAGTAGGCCTTAATTAATGTTTTTGGTTTGTTTATCTGAATTCCCTGCTTATATTAAAACATGGTTCTGATTCCCTTGTTTCTGTATTCCTGATGTGTGCAGGCAGCTACTGAAATTGATGTAGGAAAGAGAAAACACACACATCTTCCCTTTTCCCTAGGAACTAACTGTCTTTTCTGTTCTATATACTCAAGTCCTAAAACTTCTGTTGAGAAGCCCAACATGACAGAATTTTCAGTTTTGTTTCTAAGGCACGTGATAACATGGGACTTTGTCCCTGTTTCCCACAACACTTTTCAGACACCCCGGCATAAAGAATTCCAGAACTTTTTGATAGTAATCTTTGCACAACAAAGTATAATAGTAATTCCTAGTGTTGTAAACATTCCAGAATATTTTAAGAAATTGTTCTATTTGTCTTTCAGTCTTCAGGTCCCAGACTTAAGGGCACAACAGAAAGCTTGCTCTTTGCATTCCGTGGATCACTGCAACTTCCTGCTGTTAATGGTATTTCTGTTAACTTCTGACTGACTCCTGGCTGATTAATTCTTTTTTTTTTTTTTTTTTTAATAAATTTATTTATTTTAGTTGGGGGCTAATTACAATATTGTAATAGTTTTTGCCATACATTGACATGAATCAGCCATGGGTTTACATGTGTTCCCCTTCCCGGACCCCCCACCCACCTCCCTCCCCATCCCATCCTTCTGGATCATCCCATTGCCCCGGCCCTCAGCCCTTGTCACATGCATCGAACATGGAGTGGTGCTCTGTTTCACATATGACAATACACATGTCTCAATGCCATTCTCCCAGAACGTCCCACCCTCACCTTCTCCCTCAGAGTCCATAAAATTGTTTCATGCATCTGTGTCTCTTATTCTGTCTCGCATATAGGGTTATCGTTACCATCTTTCAAATTCCATATATATGCATTAGTATACTGTATTGTTGGTTTTCTTTCTGGCTTACTTCACTCTGTATAATGGGCTCCAGTTTCATCCATCTCAGTAGAACCAATTCAAATGTATTTTTTTTAATGGCTGAGTAATATTCCATTGTGTATATGTACCACAGCTTCCTTATCCATTCGTCTGCTGATGGACATCTAGGTTGCTTCCATGTCCTGGCTATTGTAAACAGTGCTGCGATGAACATTGGGGTACACGCGTCTCTTTCAATTCTGGTTTCCTCGGTGTATATGCCCAGCAGTGGGATTGCTGGGTCATATGGCAGTTCTATTCCCAGTTTTTTAAGGAATCTCCACACTGTTCTCCATAGTGGCTGTACTAGTTTGCATTCCCACCAACAGTGTAAGAGGGTTCCCTTTTCTCCACACCCTCTCCAGCATTTATTGCTTGTAGACTTTTGGATAGCAGCCATTCTGACTGGTGTGAAATGATACCTCATTGAGGTTTTGATTTGCATTTCTCTAATAATGAGTGATGTTGAGCATCTTTTCATGTGTTTGTTACTGGCTGATTAATTCTAAGTAGGCAGGGCAGGGATTCTCATTCGTATCCCGAGGCATGACCTACCATTTAATCTTTCCATTTTCTTTCATGATACATGGGTTGTAGTCTAGATTGGATTCAGGTGCTCCCCAGCTTCCCAGATCCTAGAAGATGAATCCATTGGCTATTCAATTGAGCTGTACCCACCCAGGCAGTCTTCTGCAAACCTTCCTGCATCCAGATGCATAGCCCCCTAAAGCTCTCTGGATCAGACTCTCTCCTCCTTGTACAGCTCTCCAATAGCAAGGCTTTATCTTCCCTTCATTTCCATTTTTGCCTCGAAGCATCTATCCTTAAGTCTTCCAAATATGGCTTCAGAAGAAAAAATCACTTGAGAGCCTGTCCTCAGAATTTAATTCTCCTAATTAAAACTTATTTCTCTCCCTACTAGACTGTAAGCTTCTTCATGCTGATAAGAATCTATGTCTTTTTCTATTTGGACTCCAGCACTTACAGCCGTATCCGGCATATAGTAATCACTTCATGCTATTCAAAGAGTGACTGAATGAATAAATGAACTACTTCTCTTAATCAACATGGAGTGAATCTAGAACAAGGGAGGCAATTACCAGTATTGAGAAATAGTCTACTGGCTTCAAGCTTCTTATGAGGAAGAAAAGTTGACTTGATGTTTTCTCGGTGTACAAATCCTTCTTCCATATCTGGGGTGGCTTCTGTAGGTGATCAGAGACATGGCAAGTTCTTTTGCTTCCTAAAGTGGCAAACACAAGTGGTCAAAAAACTGCCTAATGTTCCCCAGATCGCAAAAAGATGGTAAGGCATATGATGTTTTGAATTTTTGTTCAAACTTTCCCCTTAACTTAAGCATGTCTTTAGAAATAAAATGTAGGAGCATAAGACAATAGTAAGAAACCATCCACAAGGCTGAATTCTTAAAAAAAATTCATTTTATTGATCCTTTACCATACAAAATTTATTCAAATTACACCCATTTGAAGTGGTAAGATCACAGCTAGAGAACAGGTTACCCTGTAACAAATCTATTTACAAAATCCATCATAAAAGCTTTTTTTTTTTACATTATATTACATATTTTCTTTTTTAAACTAGCATACAACACAAAGCTAAACTGATTAGTAGTTTGCATACTCCCAATTCTGGGAGAAATACTTCCTTTTGACAAAATCTCGTACCCCACAGGAAAAGAAATTCCCACAATCGGACAGTTGCCACCCGACTCACTCTGCAAGGCATCTTCCTTCAAATCCCTCATTTAGTACACACGAGTTGTCATGCACACACTGAGTTCTTACTTTCTTTTTCCTGAAAGCTAAAGCTTTAAATACTGCAATTGTATTTACAGATCTACACTTACAACAAAAATGAACACAAGAACCACCACAACAACAAGAACAACAAGAACAACAACAAGAAAAAAAACAAAATAACACTCTTAAAAAATTACAAACCAGCTAGAAAATATTCTGGCAGTGTTTACAAATTAATTGCTATTTTTGTACAAAATTGCTAGATAATGAAAATATGAGGAGACTGCGTATCAACTTAAATAAAATGATTACTACGCACAAATCTGTACATATTAACACACACCTAACACTGTTTGACAGCTCATGTGTTGCTCTTTATACAATTTACTCTCTAAGGCTCACGCAGTCATAATTTGCACACTTGTAACTTTTAGCCATTTCATGTGTGAGCTTTAATAGCAGCAACTCAATGGTACCAGGAAACCTGCATACTCAGTACTTAAAGTAACACAAATACTGTAGTACTAACCCACTTCGTGTGCCAGAAACTTATGTCAAAAAGAAAAGGACTAATGCAAACAGAATACAGTATGGACGTCTAATTACTGTACACCAGTTAAGCCCATTAACTGGGAAAGCCTTATGCATGAAGGAACTTTTAAGACTTATTAGGATTCCTTTCGTTTTTTAAAACAATAAATACGGCATCACGTTACGAAAAGGTTTAACGAGAAATTCAACCAAACACACAACCACCTAGCCAGGTGAGCTCAGTCTTTAGACTTTGGAAAAAAATCAGCTTTGTGCAGCTGGCAAAGAGAATTACACAAAGCTGGAAGCAGAGGCAGCTAACCAGATGAGATAAATATGGGAAATAGGGAAAAGCTTGGCATAAATGGTTTCCCATACAGGAAAAAAACCCCACAGTGCATTTCCAGTAGGCACTTGACACAAAGCTCCCCCTCCCTCCCCCACCCAATGCTTCATCTCGGACCAAGTCCAGTGTGTGTCCAGGGGAGGAGGGTGGGGATGGAGGCCGAAGAAAAAGGAGGATAAACTGCACCTTTGTTTTTCTTCTCAAACATACACCCATGCATACCTACACAAATAGTTTAAAGTGCTGGTGTCATTTGTGTTGACCCCACCACCACTTTGCATATTGTGGAAATCTACCTAGAGTAAATCGGCTGGGGCTTTCGTGGGTTTTGTTTTGTACTTTTCCTAAGGGATATACATAAGGAATATTCCATAAGATGGTATGGAAAAGCCCAAATGAACTTTTTGGCCAACCCAATATTTCTTTTTTCCCATCCTGTTGAATCGAGTGCCTACCATGCGCCTCCCACTGTGTCAGGCAGAACAGCAATTCAACTCAACCGTTCTTGGTGTTGAGGTTTAATTTATTTATTAGATGACTCCCTCATTCCCACAGTCGTTAGCATCCAAGGAATGGATGTGAGGTACTCTGCCACATCCCCAGTGGGAGATGGCCATCTACCCCCTGGCCAATGGGAAAGCCATTCTTGGACTCAACTGGTAGGATTTTGCCGCTGTCAGGAAGCCTCCGATTTGGGACGCCATTCCTGAAGAGTTAAGTGGGAGATGCCCTGGCATCCTGCCCTGCCTTGCTTCTACAGCCCCAGCTTTCCTTGGTCCAACCTGCTCCTTCACAGTGAAAGGGGGGACAGGGGTTCTGGCCAGGACTCCTGTAGCTGCCGACACAGTGGGAGCTCCCTGCTCTCAACAGCTGAAGCGAAGTGCCACTGATAGCATGCTACTCACGATGGGGGATGTCCTTCTCCCCAGAGGCCTCTCCATCCGACCCCATCCTGAGAAGTGGTCTCCCTGAGTGCAGTGTAAGAGCCCTTTCCCCGGTCACAGGGGGCCTGGGAAGCCCAAGGGACGGAGGGATCCATCCATACCTGCTGCTCCTTGGGGTCTGACCTGGTTCTCTCCAATGGGCCGCCCCATGTCAGCGAGCTCCACTCGCTCCGAGCACCCCCTCCTGGGGAAGGAAGCGAGATGGGGCAAAGCTTCTTGCCGAGACTATTAAGCCTTAGATCACACATGCTCTGATCAGTAGAGGTTCTCTACCTCTGCTTAAAATAATTTGAATTAGCAAAAACCGCTTCAAAGTAAACAATTAAATTGAAATGGTTGATGGGTGCCACAGGAATGCTTAAATGGCAGCTAAAAAAAAGAAGAAGAAGAAGAAGAAAAAAAAAAACAATCCACAAAGAACTCCTAAGTAGGCATTTGCTATAAACTTCAAACTTACAAATACGTTGGGGGCAAGAGAGTGGGAGTGGTTTATGGAGACAGGAAAATCCACAACAGCTTAGAGGGGCAGAACTCGACTGTTCTTCTGTATCTGCAATGAATATTTGAGAACAGTTTCTTCATCCGAAAGTCTGTGGAAGATCTCTTGGCCTCCGAGTGGGACACGCGGTCCATAGCTTAAACTGAATTATGACAGTAATTTAAATATTCCTAAGAAGAGCTGAAGAAATCCATTTCATACTTTTGCATGACTTCAAGTTTACAGTTCCTGCAGTTTCCATCCCAAATTAGCAGACCCCAAAGACATGCATTCTGCAGAGAAGGCACGGCTTGAAATGCTATTAAGGAAGATTGCTGTTTTCGAGTGGGCCAGGTGGCCAGACCCCATTCTACAGCCCATCCGTCAGGCACAGCAAGCCAATCTGGGAGGGAGGGAGGGAGGAAGAGGACGGGTGAGAGACACCTGATTGCACATTTTCTCACTTGCTGACTCATCCAGGAGATTTTGGAGCCTGGGGCAAGGCAGGACTTTCCCAAGGGAGCCTGCAACTGTGCGTAGATAAGACAGTTTTGTTTTTTTTAATTCATTAAAATGTCAGCTTTGTTCTGAAGTCTGTAGTTTACTTCATGATACTATGTTGGAGGAAGAAGGGAGGAAGGGACAACACTGTATGACACATGTTCTGGTTCCATAATAAAAAAATATTGGTTTATAAGGGGAGTTCACACAAAGCATAATCAACTACACATAAAGTCTTCCACCAGCGGGAGCTTTTCCAAATCGTAAGCATCAAAGAGATCGCTGATGCCTTCTTCCTCCCCGAGGCTTAGGAGATAGTCTTCTTGGAGCAGGGGAGGCAGTAAGTTCACAAATGGTCCTTCTAGGTTGGAAGGAATTTGGTCCTCAGTCTGCTGTAAAAGGTTGGCCGGGGAGGCCAGAGGAGAAAGGTTTGCCATAGAAATCGAGCAATCACTATGTCCTGAGTTGGTTGAAGCCAAGTCTGAGAAGAAAGAAAAAGGTGGTGGAAACAAGAAAATAAGTCAGGCAAAAATCTAATTTGGAGGAAGCATATACATGTTGCTGTTATAGAAGCATGCATTCTTTTGCTAAGGACAATTAGATGACATTACAACATTGTTGTTGTTTAGTCTGTAAGTCATGTCTGACTCTTGTGTCTCCATGGACTGTAGCCTGCCAGGCTCCTCTGTCCATGGGATTTCCCAGGCAAGAATACTGGAGTGGGTTGCCACTTCCTTCTCCAGGGGAACTTCGCAATCCAGGGAGGGAACCCACGTCTCCTGTATTGGCAGGCAGATTCTTTACCACTGAGCCACCAGGGAAGCCTGACATTATGGTATAGATCACCTCTTATACTAATGGGCATTGTTAAGTAGGGACTCTGGTCAGCCTTTTGTTGTTCTTGTCTACTCACTCATCTTTTAAAATATTAACTGTTAGCAAACAAGAATACAGGTAGCTTCAAAGATTAGAGACTAACAAGTTCAAAAACAAGTTCTTGATACCAGTTAGTCATCCTTTAGGAAAAACAAAAGAAAACAAAACACGCAGACTGAAAAATTGGCTCCCCAGTAGAGATCACTGATTTTAACTAAGTCTTTTTTTGAACAACTAGCTTATTAAAGATAATCCTAAAAATACAAATAAAAGGACACATCCACTTTGAAGTTCTAGGGTGGGGGAAGAAAGCGGTCTTTGGTTTTACCATTTGAGGTGCCTTTTTTTTTTTTGCTCAATATTAAGTCCAGTCTGATTACTTAAATCACTTCTTGCTGCTATCTTGGGAGGGAGAAAAAATTAAGCACATATCTCCAATCTGAGACAACAAAAAGACTACAAAGAGCTTCCTTTGCTGTGGAGACAATGAAGGGAGGAATCAGATTTATTTTTTCTTCTCTTCCCTTATTCTTTCCCCATCACACTGGGGGGGGAAATTAAGATAAAACTTCTTCTTCAGCAAAAGGCTTCCTTCTCCCAACTTTTTTTCAGTTCCCTCTCCAATGATCTCTGTGATATCACTCAGAGGTATGCGGCCAAGTACAGCTGGTGATTCAGCTGGACAGCTCACACCTTCACTCTTCACTTTCACTGGTTTTCCAAAACACTGCAAAGAAACAGTTTCTGCCTATAGCAAAAGCCTGAGGGGACTCCATTTAGTGGGTGGAGAAGCCGTTTGCCCAAGATCATTATTTTCTTCTGCAAACTATTTGGAATTTTTTTTTTAAATGTAACATTAATGATAGAAGTTTTTGTTTCTTGTCAAGACTGGTGATTCTGATACAGGATCCTTCTGCTACTGCTGCTGCTAAGTCGCTTCAGTCGTGTCCGACTCTGTGCGACCCCATAGATGGCAGCCCACCAGGCTCCCCCGTCCCTGGGATTCTCCAGGCAAGAATACTGGAGTGGGTTGCCATTTCCTTCTCCAATGCACGAAAGTGAAAAGTGAAAGTGAAGTCGCTCAGTTGTGTCCGACTCTTTGTGACCCTACGGACTGCAGCCTACCAGGCTACTCCGTCTGTGGGATTTTCCAGGCAAGAGTACCTGAGTGGGGTGCCATTGCCTTCTCCGACAGGATCCTTCTAGTTGCCTTCATTTTTAACATAGTTTCCAAATGACACAAGTGGAATTTTTACCTTTGGAAGTGGGTTTAGGGATATTCCCATTGTGGTCTTGGTTGTTTGTTTTCATTGGACTGTGTGATTCAGTCTCTTCCGGACACAAATAAACCTCAATGGGTCCTTGGGTACTTGCCAAATGTATTTGTAGGCTCTATGAATAGAAGTGAGAAAAGTTCAAACTGCAAGCTGTTTTGTAATTTTCATGGAAAAATGGAAAGTAAGGGTAATTTTCATTGTTGCTTATGCTTCTCCACTGGTAGTCTATCTCAGTCAATGACTGTCAACCTCTAGAGCAGGGGTCAGCAAACTACAGCCCAAAGGTCAGTCCTGTCCACCAACTGGCTTTGTAAATAAAGTTTTATTGGCAAAAGTCACACTCATTCTCATTGTTTATATGTTGCCTCTGGCTTCTTCTTTTTTTTTTTTTTAATGCTGTAACGGTAGGGCTGTGCACCTGAGTAGTCCCAACAGACTAAAGGGGTCACATAGCCAACAATATTTACTGTTTCTTTATAAAAAAAAAGCTTTGCTGATCCCTGCCAAGAGGAGGTGAATCGTTTTTAAAAAATTATTTCTTTTATGCAAACCATTAAAAGGTCTTTTAAATGTTCCAAATACCATATTTCCATGATACTCATTCCTGAAGAGTACGGTTTTTTTATGTTGAACTTTAATCACCACTGCATGAATAGTAAGTAGTCTTAAGTGCTAGGAACTGAGTTTAACAAAAGAATACAGCACACTAATATTTAAAATTCTTCTTCATCTAGGTCATAAACCTATTATGATCATTTAAGGTGAGAACTCTACCCTAGACGGGAGTTTGTAAATTTCATTCTTTTTATTTTGTGTGCATTCTTTTACCACATTTCTTTATCTTATAGTCTAAGCTTGTATTATCAAAGTATATCTGAAAACAATCACAAGAATATGCTCCTTATTTTCTTATAATATTCTCACCTATCAACAAACCCAAAGTCTCATTTGATTTTGTAAATGTTAATGTGTTATAAATGAATAAATTCTTTACATGTGCTAAGATAAGGTAGGGAGCTACTTTAAAACATCTGTATCTCTATTCATGGTGGGGACCATATCCAGAGTAATCAACATAAAAGTCCCCACTGGTTCAAATCAATCAGAACCACCAGATAACAAATTATGAAAAAGAGTAACCCACAAGAGGGACAGGGCCCCCATACCACTTTGCAAACTATCAACCACTTTGAGTTGAATGCCCTGCTATGTTAAAATTAGACTTTTTGGACATTCAATACATAGCAAACTGTTGATATGTTTTTAAGGTTAGAATTAAGTAAAACAGATGGGAAAGAACTGTCAAGCTTTCAGGAAAATATGGATTTTAACTGACGTCAATGATTCTTTAAACACTAGGCATTCCAATTTGCAGCAACACGGATGGACCTCGAGAGTGTCATATTGAGTGAAGTAAGTCAGAGAGAGAAGGAAAAATATCATATGACATCCCTTATATGGGGACTCTAAAAGGAAATGGTACAAATGAGCTTACCTACAACTTACAAAACAGAGACTCACAGACTTAAAAAATGAACTTATGGTTGTAGGGGTGGGTGGGAGGGAAGGACAGCTGGGAGTTTGGAATGGTCAGGTACACACTGCCATATTTAAAATGGATAACCAACAAGGACCTACCATATAGCACATGGCACTCTACTCAGTGTTACGTGGCAGCCTGGAAGGGAGGGGAGTTTGGAGGAGGATGGATACATGTCTATGTATGGCTGAGTCCCTTCACTGTTCACCTGACACTATCACGACATAATCAGCTATACTCCAATGCAAAATAAAAAGTTTATTTTTTTGGAGAAAACCAAAAAAACACCAGGCATTCCAAAAAGATCTCTGCAGATGAACAGAGATATATCTCCTTACCTCTATTGGGTCAGGCACTTCAAGTCTTGTTTCTGGAGGGGCTTTCACAACTATAACAGTTTGGTCTTTAAGGCCACTAATTTTTCGAATATCTTGATATGTAACATAAGCTAACGTAATGAGCGTTAAGGAACTCTTCCAACTAATTGTCTCAGATGTAACCATTATGAACAGAACAAAATAGATGCATGGAAAAATTTTAAGTATTTTACGTCTTATAAGAAGATACTGATATATCCTTCTGGATCTTCCAAACAACAAATCAAATATATAGCTTTTTTCCTGCCCATTTCTAAAAAGTCCATGGCTACTTAAGATATTAACATAAACACAGAAACAGAATATTTAAACTCTCAAAAGAAAACTAAAACTCAGTTTGGTCAGGGCTTTTCAAACCAGATTTCGAGTGTTCTGTCACTCAAGTTGAATGATGGCAGAATCCCAATTTACAGAAAAAATTTGAGCTCTATTAGCCACAATTTTGTTGAAACTGCAGTAACTTCTATCTGCTACTCTACTATTAGAAAGTGTCAGCAGCCACCCAAAATGAATGAATGAGTAGCAGATACATTTATCCGTGGAAGAACTCCAAGTCCCACTCAGGCAGACAGCTTGTTTTCTTAAGTGCACCTGGGCTGGTTGTGTTATAGACTGCTTGCTGATAAGAGTGTCATTATTTCTGTTAGGAAAACTGTCCTTTATATAATATTATTAACTATAATATTTCAGTGCTCACCAGGAGGAAAGCAGCTTCCAGATGTTCTGCAAACTAAATCATTGTGGAAAAGAGAGTAAAATCACATTCAGTACTCTTGGTAGCTACTTCCGGGCACTGAACAATTCTTTAAAGTGCCCTGACTGACAGTCAAACCTAAGAGGATATTATGAAAGAATATGGTATTTATTATATGATAAAAGTATTTGTGCAAGCTTGCTTAGACAGACAGGCTTTGACTTGGTGCTACTAGAGAATAGGTCACATAGCTTTCTTTTATAAGGGACATGGAATAACACAATTAATCTACAGTGGCTTTAACCAGTTGCTTTTTTATATTAACTTACAAAAAAATGCCTAGGATGAAACAGCAAATCACAAGCCAATGAAGGCATTTCTGAAGGTAACATAGTGAAAGGAGTCTGTGATCTAATATGTTTGATACAGTCATAGGACTTAGCCTAGAGGAAATGATGTCCCTTAGATTAGTAGCTTTTTATTAGAAATTAAAGGAAGCTATGAACCTACTCTCCAGAAAAAAACACCTTCACCCATAATCTGCACGCACATTAAAAAAATTTTTTTTGGCTGTACCGAGTGGCATATGGGATCTTAGTTCCCTGACCAGGGATCAAACCTGCCCCCTGCAGTGGAAGTACAGAGTCTTAACCACTGGACCCCCAGGGAATTCCCTGCATGCACATTTAGGGGCATCTCTCACAGACTACTGGAGTAGGAAATGGCAACCCACTTCAGACTTCTTGCCTGGAGAATCACATGGACAGAGGAGCCTGGTGGGGTACAGTCCATGGGGTCACAAAGCGTTAGGACACAACTGAAGTGACTGAGCATCCAGCATCTCACAGACTATCATGTTAAGTCTCAGTAGTTCAGACAACAGCTAATTTACTGTTGAGCTTGACAGAACAGCTCACGCAGGATTCTAGGTTTTAGGTCATCATCTGTCTCATCAAGGAAGCCAATTGCTATCTTTATGGAAGACTTGACAGTTGTGAATTTTTACTGAGAACAATGGGGAAACTGATAACTAGGTACTTGCCCCACAGCCCACTGTCAGAAAGCTATCTGACAACTTATTAAAAGCTCATCTACAGTTACCCAACTTGCTGCAGGAAGGAAATTTCAACACATTTGTGAACAAGCTGTACCACATTCGGAACTGGATGGCAAATTGAAATAAATTGTGCAAACATATTCTCTAATCTTACAGATTTAAAAGTGCTTCCATTGTGGCTCCCTTCTGAATTTGTTTCTTGGGATAGCAGCCCCCTGCAAGGAAGCTTTCACCTTCTGCAACAAAGGCCCCAGAGAAAGCTAATGTAGGTGATAAGGCTACAAGCTGCCAATCATGTATAAAAACCACATCTCCTCCTCTAAGGGGCTCCTGACTACACAATGTAGGAAACAGCCCAGCTACAGCTATTCTTATTTCTTCCCCTGTAAACCCAACCTGGCCACCGAGGGAGAGGGGGTGGGCGTCAAATCATCACACCTCTTCTCCAGCTCACTAACCATCAGCTGACAAGGTTAATCCTTTGGCCAACAGGAAATGAACAATTGAGTTTTTAAAAAACTGCTTGAATTGGAAAATAAATGTCTCCATAACTTTAAGGGAAAGGTTACTTTAGATGAGACACTACAAGAAACTGGGCAGGTCACATTTTATTTTTTGTCTAACAAAGATAAATGTGGAGCTAAAATTAGAGATAGTATTATTTAAAATACTGGTTTTGTTTTCTACTAATAACTGAGAAGATTGCAAAATCTTCTTGTCAACACAATGAAGTAATCGCTCTCCTCTATGGTCTGACATGAAGTGATGACCAGTAAGTTTCCTTCAGCTAGTCAACAGATTGTCAGCCAGTTAAGAACAAGAGTTGGCTTTTTAATACTTTTGCTTTCAAGGACTAGAAAAATGGATAAACTGAGATTTCTTAAGCCTAAGGGTGCTTCTGAAATCAGTTTTCAGTGCTGTGATTCAGCACTGTTGTTGTTTAGTTGATCAGTTGTGTTGACTCTGTGACCCCATGGACTGTAGCCCACAAGGCTCATCTGTCCATGGGATTCTCCAGGCAAGAATACTAGAGGGGGTTGCCATTTCCTGCTCCAGGGGACCTTCCCCACCCAGGAATCCAATCCACCTCTCCTGCATTGGAAGGCAGATTCTTTACCACTGAGCCACCATAATGTGCTTTAAAAATTATAGAACAATTCTTCTTACACTCTTTCAATTCCTTCAACTATAGTTCAGTCACAGAGTCAATAAATTCCAACTGCTTCCAATATCTGATGAAAAGAAAACAGAATATGAGAACCCCAACAATGACAGCTAATACCCATCCAAAATCCAGGAAGCCTAAGATGAATCTGCTGAATGTTATCATTAATATGAATACTGACACTTTATGGATTTCATTAATAGTGTTGCCTTATGCTATGAACGTACCCATATGTCCCAACCACACATGAATAAAATGTTTTAAAAAACAGTTCCCACCTGGTTATCAAAAGAGAGATGATAGGACGACCCCCCCCACCCACTTACTTGGGCGAAATTAGGGTAAAATTCTACCTTGCACATACAAGTCAGATGGTCAACTCTAGAAATAGTCTAGAAAGCACTGACCCCCCACTGAACAGGTGCCACAAAGGATATCTTTGATTCTCTGAATCCTCGGTTAACAGTTTGAGGTCCAGGGTGCAGCTTTGGATCAGTTCATCTAATTTCTTCTCCTCCTGACTGAGCTCGGTCACTTCTTTTGACAGGCCTTGACACTGGGCCAGCATGCCCCCGTCCTCAGATAAACTGCAGCCCCTGGAAATCCAAACACAGACTCTGCCTGGCTGTTCAACAGGCCAAAAGGGTGGGGGTAGGGGTGGGGCAGTGAAAGGGAGGGCTGGGAGAAATGGTCCTTCGGGTAAATGTCCCCTCTTGATGCAGGAGGTCACATTGCTTGTTAGCCAAATGTTAAAATTAGAACGTTTATACATATTTTTTTTTTATACATACAGTCCTTCACTTTTCACACCATAGAAATTAAGTGAAGAAACACTGCTATTTTCAGGTTTCTTTCCTCCATAGGTGGCCTGTTTCTTTAGAAGACTCAAATTCAAAGGGCAGAAGGAGGCAGCTCTTCTTCCTGCCACGTGCCTCCCAGTGGGGAAAAAGAAATGAGGGGAAAAAGGAGAGAAACAGCAAGGTAGAAAGAATGGAAGGAAAAGATGGAATGGTTCAAAAATTCAACCAAACAGCATCCCAAAAAAAGCATGAAAAACCTAGGTAATTTCTGAGGGTCTTATATCAACAACTAAAAAGGAAAAGGAGGTTAAGGAAACACAGATGTGCTGGATGCAAGAACAAAGACCAATCCCCAACAGGTCTGTCTCAACCACTGGCTAAAATGGGTTACTGAATCGTCACAAAATTCCAAAAAGTACAGAAAAACTACCTGTTTGTTTTATTATGTTCGAAGCAGTATTTTTTCCAAGTCAACACATAACAGACTTATTCCCTCTAATAAGGCTTTGGAAGTTGTTTCTCAAATACTGGGTGTTCAGATTCTCTGTCCATAATTCACAAATGATGTGATCACACATTTAATCATGCGTGTGGGTGTGTAGGTGACAAGTATTATCATCTCAGCTTTCCAGAAGGAACCAAGGCATTTAAGTCTTGACTTAATTTACACAGAAAGTGAGTTAATATGCAGTGAGAACCATGGATAGATACTGTGTATATACACGAATGTGTTGATACACAGGCATAGATAGTTTCTAAATTCCTATTAGAGACAAGCCAGAGACCTGTGTAAGGATCTATTAGATTACATGGGAGCACACATGCTGATATCATGGTGACAGTTGAACAGTGTGTTACTGTACATCTGCAGGGCCCTATTTAATCCCAAGAGCCCCTTGCTTGAGGCTAATTGAATATAAATCTTTTTATCTATGACACCATCTAAACAGGTCTCTTTGTAAAGAGACTTTGAACTTCTGGCTAAGGAACTGAGGAGGGAAGAGAGGAGAGAGAAGAGAATAGGAGAAAAAAGGAATGAAGTGTGGGCATGAGTGTGAAAGCTGGGGCTGGGAGAAACCCCACTGCAGTTTGCAAGGAATCCCACCCCCACCCCAGCCCAGAGCCAGCAAACTGGCAGCGGGGCGGGGGGTGGGAGGGGGTGGGGGGGTGGGGTCACCCATACTCACATCCACTGCACGTTGTTTTTAGACTTCTTCTTAATGAGGTGGATGCCTTCCAGGACGTTGGTGATGTCATAAATCCTTCTCTTTTGCACCTTCAGCACCTCTGCTGCCTTGTTCAAATCCAAGACCCCATCAGGTGATTGGCTCAGTAGCTGAATGAACTTCTTGGTGAGCAGACCAAGGGATGTATCATACCTTGTTTTTTCTGAGGGAGATTTTGGAGCTTAAAGAAAAACAAAAACCGAACGGGTGGGGGGGATAGGGGGAAAGGTAAAGAAATGAAGGGTTTCTTTGCAGTCAAGCAAGCCCCCTCTCCCCCAGCAGCCCAGGAATTAGCGTCAGAAGCAAAGCTGTTGTTGCTGATGTTTTTGATGAGTCATAGAAAGTTATGAACTGCTTTATTAGAAAAGGAAGGGATGGTAAAAATTCGTGTTTGATGAAAGTGTTTCACTGTGAATTTCTCAGTAGTTTCTACTTTGACTTATCTTACCCCCTGGAACTAGTGAAGTATCTCACACATGGTAGGTATTCAAAACTATCTACCAAATGAATGAAAAGTGCTGTAGCCTCATGGCATCAGCACACATGGAGCCTAGCTCAATGGGTTCAGACTGTGAACCTCTCCAGCCTTTGATGACAGACCCATCCTAACTGGATTTTCAGACTCCTTTATCCGTTTACATATAACTTGTTCACCAAGTTTTCAAATAATGTCGATGAAGAATGCCTAGGAAAGTCTTTCAGTCCCATCTCCCCATCCCTCTGGTATGAAATATCTCCATTTAGTATTGTATTTATTCTCTTATAGGTACACAGGTCAAAGGTTTAACCGAGTATAGCACACAATTTGTGGACTGCCTAATTCATACACTACAGGAGAGTTTGAAGAGCTAGGAGAGGATGAAGTCTAAATTAATTTAGCCTCCACATTAAATGCCAGAGACATAAAGGACAATTTAGCCATTTACAACCTCCTTTTCTCTCAAAGAAACAATGATCGTGTTCATGGAAATGGAAACTAGCTGCAATTCATTGGTCTCCATTGATTCTTATGCTGCCATATGCTCAGCTAGAGATTTAGGCCAACAGAGGTAACACACCTAACGCCCAGCTAGCCTTGGCCCCTCAAGTAAGGCCCATGAAGGAAAGTTAAAGTTAGATTTGACTACAGAATGGTGCCAAAGAATTTACATTCTGAGTTGAAAAATGAAACTGCACACATCAACAGAGGCCTCCCCTGAAGTCAGCATACAGGTAACAAGACTCACTCTGTAAACCTTTCACTGGGTGTATGCACACATTATATTTATTTTTTTGGTCAGGAAAAGACAGAAATGAAAAAGAACCAAATATGCCAAAATTGTCCACACCTCGGCGTCCCTTCAGCCACAAGCTCTGAAAGTTGGGAAGCTCACACCTGGGAGAGGGAGAGATGACAGAATCCTTACTTTTTGGGCTATCTGGACTTCGGAGTGCAGCTCTTCCTTTGCCCTTGGGGGTTTTTAAACCATCTGAAAGGTACTGCTGACCGCTTTCTCCTAGCTCCAGCCTGCGCTTTGCCTGGAATAAGAGAGTATAGTAGTTGGTCGCAAGTTACGTGGACGATCACAAGTAAGGCTGTGGCCTGGCTCCTGCCAAACGCAGCAGGCTCGCATCAGCCCTACCCTGGCCCCCTTGGCCTCCTCTGGGTCTCCGTTCCCTCCAGCCTGGGCTCCCCGGAACCCTCTGAGGCGGGGCTCTCGCCTCCTGTGCGCGGATGGAAAAATCCAACAATCCTTCAGGCTTAGGCTCTGCAGCCACTTTGTCCATTTACTCATGGATTCAACACATGTGCCAGGCATGGGGCTGGAGACTAAGAATACCGCAGGCACCATGGAACTTAAATTCACTTTCCCCCAACAAACCTTGGCTGCTACCTCCATCTCTGACCTGGACTGAACCCCCTTCCATGTGCTTCCCCAAACACTCTGTGTTTGTTGGTATCATAACACTTGCTGGATATAAGAGTTACTTTATTTATCTGTTTCTCATTTCCTTTAAGGCAGGGACTGTTTCCGATTTATCTTTGCATACCTAGGGCTTGGCACAGAGCCTGGATTTCTGTAGGTATTCAATCACACACACAGAGTCTCTCTCTATATATATACACATATTGATATATTCAATGAAAGAAAGAGTGACTGAACAGGAACACAACTAGTCACAGACTACAAATGGTCATTCATCAGAATAAAAAATACCACAAACACTCAATCTTGGGCTTCCACTAGGATTACTTTCTGCATTTTGCTATCAACCTGGGCAAACGAAAAGTTCTCACCCAACTTTTCCATCTGATTTTCACTTTAAAAATATCCACTTTGTGTCTTCTGTGTACTGGGCTCTGGGCTTAGGGAACAGAGTTAAGCAAGACAGATAAAAGAGTCCCTTGGTTCCCAGAGTGTAGAGACAAGGAGAGAAGCCAGGTAATTAAGTAATTGTTGACTGCTGACTGCATGGGTGTAAAGGGCGTTCAGACAGGGGTGGTACCAACTAGACACCCACACGGCAATGTACATTTAGGCTCATTTCAGGGTGGATTCTTCTAAAGAGGAGATTCACAATTTCAAAATAACTCCCCATGACGTAGACACTGAAGTAACAACTTATCAGCTGATGACACATATCCAGCTTCTCTATGGAAAAGCTAAACTCATGACCTCCTCCAGGGGATCTTCCCGACTCAGGGATTGAACCCCCCCCTCCCCCCGCCCCGTCTCATGTCTCCTGCATTGGCAGGCGAGTTCTTTACCACTAGTACCACCTGGGAAGCCCTCTGCATGTCATCATCTGCTCCCAAACAGTCCGTCAAATCCTTGTATGGGCCTGTTGCTTTGGTTGGCCCAGCGAACATTCCCTCTTCATCAGGCAAGTTCCCTGATAGTTCTTTGGGGAGCATCTCTTCCCATAGACAGGTGTATCCAGGTACACAGGTGACCCCGACTAGGCTGGTCTTTCTTTCCATCCTCACCCTCCCCACAGTGATCGAGTCAGATGGCCTAGGACCAAAGCTGGGTGAACAAGGCAACCCAAGGAAGTTTTCTGGATCTACTGCTAGGAAGGGGTGTGGCTTGTTAGTAAGGTTAAGTTGTTAGCAGGAAGTGGCCTGAAAATGAGGCCTCCCCAGGGGAAAGCAGAGTGCCGAAAAGGAGAGATGGGAGTCTGAGGCCATCCTTCAGAACTCTGGGTCAGGTCATGAAGTTGGTCTTCCCCAGACTTTTCAGTTATACTAGCCAATAAGGCCTCTTTTTTCCCTCAGAGCACTTTGAGCTGGGCTTCTGAAGGTGTGGTGAGGACCTTCTGATGGAAGGACCTCCTGAAGGAAGGTGAGGTGGGCAGAGTAAGAGCCTGTGAAGTGGCTGAGTCACAACGGGCTCCAGCGCAATATGGAGCCGGCGTGCATCGCTAAAGAGGGGCAGGGTGTGATGGCCACTTCTTGTGGTCTTCAGGAAATTATTACTGGGAGAGACAAGATTCATTTGAGGCTTACCTAAAAGTAGAGAAGGAGAAAAGCTCTACAGCTCTGCTCTAGGGACGCTTTCTCTCTGTAAAAAGGAATCCAAGAACTTAAAGAGAGCTGTATTCTCTGCCCCGGCTAGCACCCACAGAAGGAAAGTAAAATGAGAAAAGAGCTTGGGATCCTAAACTCCTGGACCCTACAGGCTGCATCCTCCTTGACCCCTCAATAAAGAACCATCCACTGGCCAGCACCCTGGGGACACACTCGTTTTTGCTTCCCCATCCTAGGCTGTTGTTTCCAATTGCTCTGAGGCTAAGGCCCGTGGAAGGAGTAGGCTGCGGGCTGGGGGAAATTCTGAGATCTGTTGTTAAGAAACTCAGATTCAACTTCAAGGACCAGAACCTGTCAGGTGTGTGATTTTGGTAACCAAGCACCAAACCAGAGTGGACCAAATCTCAATACTAGATAGAAATCGACTCAATTTGAAAGGCACCAGAGAAAGCAACAGCCTATGAGACATCCATCTCTAAGGGAATCAATCACTAAGCCTGTGAATTTATACCCAAAGGAAATGAGCTATGAAAGAAGGGCAGCCCCAGAAAAATCTTCCCAAAGGATAGAAATCAGAGTGGCCATTTTGGCCCCACAAGCAGGTCACATCTCCAGAAAGCCTTCTGCCGTGGGGAGGACACGATACGCTTCGGGAGGCGACCTCCGTGTGTGATCTCCCCTTTTTCAAATGGAAGTTTCGGGTTATCCTGTTACCTGTCTTCCACTATGTAGTGAGCAGGGACTAAACTGAACCACACAGAACTTGTGCAGGTCCTAGATCAAGAGAGGCATAATAACTGGACTCTCTTTTGGGGGAAGGGCTCCACATTTTGATATATGATGCAGCAACATTACTTTAATGGTTACCTTAGCAAGTTTGCGCACACATGCTTGTTGAAGCAAACAAGAAGCAAGATGGGAGGATTTAAACAGGGCAGGTAGTCTCCACCTACACCCCCTTGCCCTGGGCAGAGCACCAGCACAGAGGAAAATCTCCTCTTGGGTATCTCAGTGTTCATTTGCTCTTAGTGTGAACATCTTGCTGAATGGAAAGCTATCCTGTTTATAAAGGGATCTTCATATTACACGGCCTCTACCAGTAAAGCAACTAATACATCTGGTACTTAACAGAAGGCCCAGTCATTTGGTCCTGAGGAGGAGTAAATGCTGACCGTGAGCCATGCAGCATCTTCCTGAGCTGTTATTATCAAGAGTGGCTTTTACTGGAAAGGAAGTATGTGCTAACTTCAGGACCTCAGCCCCAACTATGATGACATGACTCTGTATGGAAGAGTTGCACCATTAAGCGTTTCAGAAAATATATACATGAAAATAACAGGAGTAACTGTCAGGCAGCCAAGCAGTGGGCTGAGGGGAACATATACGATTTCTGTCTACCTTGGTATTTGTTGCTCCTATTTTTTTCATCTGGGGAACTTCTTCACAGTTCTTAGTTTAGGTGGTTTCTTTGTCTCCAAGCTTGAGAACAAAATGTCTGACACTGTTCAGCATCTTAGGCTGATCCTTCCCATTAAGGTCGCAGAGGTGGGCGCCTTAATCTGGGCCCACCCATCAGCGTGGTCCAGTCGGCTGGCTAACCTGACTGGTTGACGGATGGGCCCGTGACCAAAGCAAGATGAATCAGTCAATAACGGGATTTCTGTTGGAAAGTACTGGGTTCTTTTCACTGCGAGTTATTAGGCTGGTAGGAAGTGAGCCTGGAGCTCCCTAGGAGATGAGCCAACACAGAAGAAATCATAGTTAAGAGCTGAAGGGAGACTGAGTCCCTTCAAAGGGGTTGCTAGATGTCACCAGTCCCAAAGACAGAGCTATCCTGGACTTTCATTTGTGTGAGCTGACAAATATCCCTTTTTGGTAAATGGCAACAGTTAGATTACTATCACTTGCAACCAAGAGTCCTAGATACAGCCTTTTAGTATTAACGATAGCACACTCAACATTTGAGTGCTTACAATATATCATATAACAGGTTAATCGCTTTCCACTCGACTATGTATCTTATTTTTACAACAACCCCATAAAGTGGTTAATATAATTTCCTACTTTACAGGAGAAAATGGAGATTTAGATTTCTTAAACAAGTTTTCCAATATCCCCACAGCCAGTAAATATGTACTCCAAAGTCTGTGTCTATAACCATTCAATAAAATGATAGTGAAAGATCATATAAAAATATTTGAAGTTATATTAAACTGATACTATCTTACTTTATGATAAACTTATTTTATTTTATTCATAATTTTAAAAAACTTTC
Organism: Giraffa tippelskirchi; assembly: GCF_054371585.1. Taxonomy (NCBI): domain Eukaryota; kingdom Metazoa; phylum Chordata; class Mammalia; order Artiodactyla; family Giraffidae; genus Giraffa; species Giraffa tippelskirchi. Next base: position 150,462,084 of record NC_137282.1, read on the forward strand.
CTTTACATAGTAAACGCACAAGATAATTCAAGCAGCACAAATGGATATACCTGGACAGCCAATCTTTCTCCCATTCTTTTTTGTTCATTTTAAAATTTTTATTGAGGATAGTTGATTCTCAATCTTGTGTCTTTCTCCCACTCTCAATCCCCAATTCCCTTCCTCAAAGGCAAGCACTACTAAGTTACTTAGATATCCCTTTAGACAGGCTGTGTAAATACAAGTATATATAGTTTTAAACCATCACATCTTATAAAAAAATTTTTTTTACACAAATGGTCGCAAACCACACACTGTTAATAATATGTCTTGGAGTTTGGTCCCTATCAGTATACATAAAATGACTTTATTTTTTAGAGCTGCATAATAGTGTATCCATTAATATATCATGATTTGTTTACTTAGACAGACACCTACTAATGGGCATTCAATACTCCTCTGCTATAACCACTTCCCCAATAAATATTCATGTCAGCATCGTGGGCTAGGCATTCCTAAACCCATCTTGCATTGAGGCAGAGAAGTTAAGGATTTACCTAAAATCTCAGTTAATAAATCACAGAAACCAGGATTGAACTCGGGTCTGTTCAAATAGCTTGTCAGTGACCATGACTTCCCTGGACTGATTGACACATCCCTCCTTTGCTGCCATAGTGGTTTCTGAGCTGTTGGGGCATGATTTCACTATCATAACACATAGACTCTCCAGGTTTCCACACTGGACCATGAGCTCAGATCTTAAGTAGTTTAGTTTCCCCAAAGCCCTGCATATGGTATACACTCAATCAAACTGACGTATTTATTTTCAATGAATTGAGGAATAAATTCCCTAAGTTTCTTGGCAGGTAAATCACAAAGCTCCAACGTTACCAACCTATAAAAGGGATAAACATATACATACACACACACACACATACATCTACATGTTTGGAAATATTTTTTAAGACATATTTATAAAGGGGAAAAATTAAGGTTGCAGAAGTATATGTATAGTATTATCTCATGGGGGTAAAAAACTATAAAACTATAGGCCTCAATATGAAATTTCCCATGTATCCACAGAGGAGAGAAGTCTGAAAAGATCCACATCCAATGTTAATGGAGATTATGTCTAAGAAGTAAAATTAAATATGAGGTAATGATTTCATGTTTATAGTTCTGTTATTTGGTTGGACTTCACAAAGTGAGGTGTCTGTATACACATTAAATTTATATCTTTCAAACTAACACTTCCATTTTTTGGAGTATATTCTGAGAACATTTATGTTGTTTCTACAGTTTGTCTATTAAAAACAGCACACTCAGTTTCTTGAATATTTATACTTTTCCACATATGTCCAACATAAATGCCCAATCTCAGAAGAAAAATTCAGGAAGTTATTCTACATTTACATAATGGAATGTTATGCAATTAATAATGATGTACATTTATGTATGGTTTTTGTTTTAAGTAGTAAACAGTAAGATTTACTACTTCTGTGGGAAAACTATATGCATAGAAAGAAAGTATCTAAGGATACATAATAACAAACAGTTTAAGAGTATTAATCTTTGGGTGGCAGGATTACAGTGATTTTATTTTCTTAACTTTTTCCTTTTTTTAATGCTTTATTTATTTATTGGCCTCACTCTTCCCTGACCAGGGACAGAACTCATGCCGCCTGCAGTGGAAGCACAGAGTCTTAACCACTGGACTTCCAGGGAAGTCCTCTTCTTAACTTTTAATATTACTAAGTCACTTTAAAGTGAGTGTGGGTTTCTTGTATAAAAAGAAAAATAAAAGTCATTTCCATTTGGAGTTCAACAAAAGAAGTCTAGTGGTTTATACCCACTCAATGTGTACGGGTACTGGTTCTGGTATGCTACCAGAACAGGCATCCCATTTTCATGGTGGGAAGGGAAGTGGTGTTCTTATCTAGCATTCAACTGAGTCATAGGAAAAAAAGATAAATCAAGAAAAAAATCATACTGTGAACATTAAAATAAACTCCCTTTACCCTAGTTAACAGATCTGAGCAAAGGAAAGAATTTAGAGATATTTGGTCTCCAAGTCAAGGGCAAGACAGGGCATTCTAAACAGAGGGAGGGAAATAGAGGAAAACAGACTTTAAATAAATAGCATGAGGACCAGATTCATTCAGTACAACAGTGAAATAACCCAAAGGAGGCGATCTCCAGCTTGAGACCAGACCACACTTGAAACTCACTTGGATTCTGGCCATGAGGTCAGTGGGTTAGAGCATGGGGATTTTAAGAAAAGAATCCCTAGTTTCCAGCTGTGACTATCTATTAACTCAATCTGGTTAACCATTTAAAAAGGAGTGGGAGCTGGGGGCCTTCAGCAGGCAGTCCAAGCACCAACTAGAAGCACAGTGACTTTCAAGGGCCCTGGTTTGGAGGGGCTGGTGGGTAAGGAGGGGAGCGTGGGTGCCGAGGATGAAAAAAGGGCCAGATCATTGTCCCTGAAATACCAGACTAATAACCACACTGCCAGCATCAATCTTTCATTGAACTTGGGGTTACCTAAGAGGAAGAGCGCTGGTCTTCCCAGGAGTTTTTTCCAGCAACAGGTTAAGTTTAGAAAATCTATCAAGAGTAGCTGTTAGGTGAGAAGCCTACTCAGAAACCAGTATCTCAAAGGACTGATGAACTGAACAGCACACAAGAAGCTCAGACGGGAGCACCTGGCACCGGCAGTAGCTAGTGTGCCTTTTTCTCGGTTGAGATGCCCCCTTATGTCCCACATTCCAGCCACAAGCATCTGGTGGGCAGAATAGTCTCTTTTCTTTTTCAGGTGTCCCCCTCCATGCCTGCTTCACGGCCCCAGCCAAATCCTTCCATCATTTCTCACTGGGCTACTAGAATGGATCTCAAAACTGACCATGTTGCTTCTTTTGATTTGTAAACAACAGGTCTAGGCATTTTAACTTCACTCTAACTTGTATTTGTGGACTAGTTTGGGAATCTAACCAGGTACACGAGCATGCTTCTAAAGGAAAAGAAATCTTAAACTGACATACAATTTTTGGAACAGAAGTCAATTACTTATGAACTGGAGATTGCCTTCCTTTCTATATTTAAAAACTTTGAATTAAAGTTACTTGACTGTGACAACCTAGAGAGGTGGGAGCTGGGAGGGAGTCTCAAGAGGGAGGGGACATATGCATGGATCCTTACGGTTGACTGATGTGGGTATATGGCAGAAACCAACACAATACTGTAAAGCAGTTATTCCCCAATTAAAAATAAATTTAAGTTAAAAAAAATAAAGTTACTTTAAGAAATAGATGGGAAAAAAATCTATTAAAAAAAAAACCCCACCCTGTCGTGCCCACCTGCCCCCCCACCGCCACTCCATTCCCCATGAAAGTGGGAAGTAACTCTCTCATATGACGGTATAGAAAGCCTCCTTATCACCAGAATTAGGGAATTCAAGGGTAAGGAAGCCATATAAACAAACTTGGTTACTTCTTCATCAGTTGGTTACCCCAAGCACAAGCCCCTTTGTGGTTAAATTTTCACAAGTAATTGGTTCTTCGTCTAAAATGATAAATGGCCTGCTTTCGTCACTTTGGGGATCTTAGTCCTCTGAGACCTCGTGCACATGAATTGCTTTTTTTTTTTTCTTTTTTCCCCCTCCTCTGTTAATCTGTTTTGTGTCAATTAAATCATTACATCAGCCAAAGGAATTCAAGAGGGGTAAGGGAGAAATTCCCCCCTCTTGCATCAACCACAGAAACTGAAGACGCTCAGTCCTCTCTCCCAGTTTCCCTAGAACCTGGGCTAGGGTTCCCTGGGCTGGAACAGGCAGATACACCTTCCCTGGATCTGGAATCTGGAGTTGCTCCAGCACAATAGCAGATCGGTGCTGATGGCTGCGGTGAAATGTTTTAGCTGTGGTTCTGGCTACGGATCCTTCCTTGTTCTGCCTATTTGCCAAGCCTGGTTCTCTAATCTTCCTGACAATTCAGTGGAGTTATCCAATATCCTTTCAGTAAACATCTTTTCTGCTTAAGCTGGCCAGAGTTGGGTACTATTGCTTGCAACAGAGTCAGTTTCCTGATCCCACTGTTAATCTGTTGTTTTCCTGGAACACCTTCCAAAAGTAGTATGGAAGAGAAAATCTGAGCCCTTACATACTTGAAATGTGTTCCACCCTCACACTTGATAGTTTGTCTAAGCTAAGAATTGAAGGTTGACCGTCAGCAGCCCTCAGGACTCTGAAGTCACTGCTCCCAGGGTTTTGATATCCAGAGTGGATGATGAGAAACCTGCAGTCAGATTCTCATTCCTTTGAAGCTCTTCGATTTTTAACTTCCCTGAAAGCTTCCAGGCCTGTCTCACACTTATTGTAAAATTTCACAACACACAGGTGCGCATCTTTTTTTCACTCACTGTGGGCTTCTAGAAACTACATGCTTGGCCTTCAGCTGTGAGGCATATTTATGCTGTAAGCCATTCCCTCTCATTGTCGTGGTCTAATCTTTCTGGAATTCCTATTCCTCTTGGATTGATCCTCTAAAGCTTTTATCTTCTATTTTCCATGTCTTTTTGTTGTTGTTGTTCTACTCGCTAACATCAAATTTACTTACTTGTTTACACCAAATTTAGCTTTTATTTGACTTAAAAAAAGGGCAACTAGATTTTTAATTTCCAAGAACATTAGTTTCTCTCCCTCAACCTATTTTCATAGCATGTTGTTCTTGTTTTATGAATAGCAAAGCCTCTCTAATACCACTAGTTATTTTTAAGTGTTTTTTTTTTAATTGTGGTGAAAGTCACATAACAGAAAACATACTATTTTAACCAAATTTAACACTATAGTTCAGTGGCACTAAGTATATTCACTAATGCATGTATGTGGAATCTAGAAAGATGGTACAGATGAACCTATTTGCAAAGCAGAAATAGAGACACAGATGTAGAGAACGTATGGACACCAAGGGTGGGGGGGGCGGGGGGGCTGTGGGGAACTGGGGAATGGGATAAATTGGGAGATTGGGATTGACACATATACACTATTGGGTCTCTAAGCATAAGGCACTGTGCTTGGCACTTTATATCAGTAAATGAACCCACATGATAAAGGCAATTGTTTCTTTTGCAAATAGAAGCTGAAGCTCTAATGTATTTCTACCCTTAATAATATGCTGGTCTTAAAAAGTGAAGACCTCTGAAAACCTTTAACAGATTAATTGTCAATCTGTCTGTCTGGCTATGTATCTCAAACTAAGAGTAAATGGGTAAGAAGCTTAAGACAAAGTAATGATTAATAAGTTATATAGACCTAATGTTACTCAGATGAAATAAGAAAAAATGAGTAATACTTTTAATAATTAGAAACACTATGATGACCCTTTTTATCTGTGAGTCATAGAGGTCTCTAAATCAGAGTGGGCAAAAGATTTTTATCCCCTCTGCAATGCTTAAGCTTTATTGCTCCCTTCAAAGTCTGAATTTTCTATGCTTTTACAGAAAAATAAATGACAGGGAAAACTGTGCAATTAAATTGCTAACTTAAAAGACAGTTTTACATTTATTCATATTACCAAATTCATAATGTGTTCTTCTTTAATTTAAATGATTGCTAGCCTTGAATATGTAGTTATTGCCCATAAAATGGAATTCAAGAATTCTTCTCTTCAGACATTTGAATTTCCAATTTGGAGGCTGGCAAAAGTATTTAAAATATATTCAGTGATGGGCAGTTAGGAAACTTAGGCTCTCCTTCTGCTGCTCTCACTGGAGTACTATTTAATCTCTACTTCCCTTTCCAATTCCTAGTTTTTTTTCTAGATTTTACCTCCTTTCACCAGCAGGGGAATAAACCAGGAAGACCAGGCAGTAAATATTTTAGGTCCTGTGGGACACAGCTCTGCTGTAACTGCTCAAATCTGCTATTATAACAAGAAAGCAACCAGAGCACATACATATATGGGCTTGACTCTATTCAAACAAAATTTTATTTAAAAACAGGCAGTGGAACAGATATGGCCTTGGGCCACAGTCTATGGACTACAGGATAAATCATTATCATCTTACAAATTTTCATTATGTTTTATCAAAGGACATCTATGTTGCTCACACCAAACACTAAAATTTTATGACGTGACAAAGCCAGTCATCTTTTCGGTTAATGAAATTACATCTCTGTCATGCTTAATGTTATCTGTGAGGACTCAAAACAAGTACTAAAAATAAAAGCAAATCTGAGCTATCCATTTGAATAGTTGGACCTCATCCCATCCATGGAAAACAATGATAATTAAACACACAAAGACACTTCTTTTTATATCCTCAACCGTTCACCTCTAAAAAGATAGCTTATAGATGCAACAAAAAGATATAAACAAATTCTTACCATGGGTTTGACGGATCAATTTTAGACAGTAGTAACTCACTGTTTCATTACTAGCACCAAAAAATGTCAGCAATCTTTCTCCCATTGAGTTACTGTTAACACATGAGGGTAATTGTTCTGAATCTAGACTGGTGAGTTCACAGAAGCTTGCTTCAGAACATAGTTGCTAAAATAGCTTGCAGCACAGTGCTGGTACCTTAAATCTCAGAAAAACAGCATGTGTTTAATTATCACCCAGGGTCCAAGGGACGGGGCACTTCGCTCTGGAGGACATAGATTCACAAACTATCTCCTGGTACAGAAGCAAGATATTAATAAATGGACTTCAAGAAGTAAGAATGGTTTTGGAAGATTTATGACCCTAAGAACTAATTGAAGAACTCCTTCTTAAAGTAGTAAAGTGTTACTTTAAGAAATACAAAGAACATAAAGCTAACATCTGCTAGTGTCGAATCATGTCAGCAATATTCAATACTTGTACAATTGACTTGACAGCCAAAAAGTGCTGCTTTCCTGCTCACTCAACTTTCATTTTGTGGCAAACTCAATTCCTGTATTTGAGGGCTGGGAGTTTCCAGGCTGCAGTACAGCAGGAAGGAACCCAGGTGAAGGCTGAGTTGAGAAGATGGTGCTTAGAGTCTGGGAGTTCAAGATAGCTACAATTTGGACAAAGGACCAAAAAGGAAAAAACTGTTTAAAGAGAGAATCTTGGAAATCTGCAGAAGGTCCCTTGAATTCAACAGACCCCCGATCGGTTGATGTATGTGAAGACACGAATCAAGTCTAGGAAAAACAAACACCCAAAAGGGATGGAAAACACTGTCCAGAGTTCCCACAGTGCCTGCAACCACAGGCACATTGTTCCTACAATTGTTCTCAGGCTGGAAAAAAAAAAAAAAACTACCCATAATTCATGAGGTATAGGGTAGAAAACTCAGAAGAGTGTTGTCTCATTGCTGAGGCAAAAGTAGCCCTTGAATAAACACTGCTCTTGTCCCACCCAAAAAAGTAAGACCTGAAAGATCAAACTGTTTCTAAGAAACTAAACTGCATTTCAAAACAAAACTCAAGAATATTTACAGAAATACAAAAGTGTCTAGCACCCAACAATGATTGTCATCCAACCAGAGATTACCAGGCTTCCAAGGAAGCATGAAAATCCCACCTATACTTAGGAGAAAAAAAAAAAAAATCAGTTAATCAACAGAAATGAGCCTAGAACCAACACAAATGTTAGAAATAGTAGACAAAGACATATAGAAAAGTTAACGTAACTATATTCCATATGTTCAAAAAGTTAAGTAGAGACATGAATGACATAAACGTACAGATTCAAGAAGTCCAGTATCTCAAACACAATAAACATAAAGAAAACTGTATCAAGGCACATCACAATCAAATTGCTCAAAAATCAATGACAAAGCAAGAACATCCAAAAAGCAGCCAGAGGGATTAAAAAAAAAAAAGACAAGTTAAAAAAAGAAATAAAAATGATGGGAACTTTCCCATTTCTAGCTATGTAGTTAGAAGACAGTAGAGCAACATCTTTAAACGCATTGACAGAAAAGAAACCGTCAAACCAAAATTCCATACCAAACAAAAATATCTTTCAAAATCGAAAGGCAAAACAGGGATTTTTTTCTACGACACAAAAGCTGAAAAAAACTTTAATCAGTATATGTGCACTAAAAGAAATATTAAACAAAGTCCTTTGAGCAAAAAGAAATTATGCCAAATGGAAGTATGTGCTGTTCAGTAGCTCAGTCAGGTCAGACTCTGCGACCCCATGGACTGCAGCAGGCCAGACTTCCCTGTCCTTCACCATCTCCTGGAGCTTGCGCAAACTCATGTCCTTTGAGTTGGTGATGCCATCCAACCATCTCATCCTCTGTTATACCCTTCTCTTCATGCCTTCAAGCTTTCTCAGCATCAGGGTCTTTTCAAGTGAGTCAGCTCTTTGCATCAGGTGGCCAAAGTATTGGAGTTTCAGCTTCAGCATCAGTCCTTCCAATGAATATTCAGGGTTGATTTCCTTTAGGATTGACTGCTTTGATCTCTTTGCTATCCAAGGGAGTCAAGAGTCTTCTCCAAAACCATAGTTCAAAAGTATCAATTCTTCGGCACTCAGCGTTCTTTATGGTTGAACTCTCACACCCATATGTGACTACTGGAAAAACAATAGCTTTGACTATATGGACCTTTGTTGGCAAAGTAATGTCTGCTTTTTAATACCTTGTCTAGGTTGGCATAGCTTTTCTTCCAAGGAGCAAGTGTCTTTTAATTCCATGGTTGCAGCCACTGTCTGAAGTGATTTTGGAGCACAAGAATATAAAGTCTGTCACTGCTTCCACTGTCTCTACATCTATTTGCCATGAAGTGATGGGATCAGACGCCACGATCTTTGTTTTTCAAATGTTGAGTTTTAAGCCAGCTTTTTCACTCTCCTCTTTCACCTTCATCAAGAGGCCCTTTAAGTTCCTCTTTGCTTTCTGCCATTAGAGTGATATCATCTGTATATCTGAGGCTGTTGATATTTCTCCCGGCAATCTTGATTCCAGCTTGTGCTTCATGGAGCCCAGCATTTCGCATGATGTACTTTGTATATAAGTTAAACAAGCAGGTGACAATATACAGTCTTGACATACTTCTTTCCCAACTTGGAACCAGTCCATTGTTCCATGTCTGGTTCTAACTGTTGTTTCTTGACCTGCGTACAGGTTTCTCAGGAGGCAGGTAAGGTGGTGTGGTATTTTCCATCTCTTCAAGAATTTTCCACAGCAATGGCAACCCACTCCAGTACTCTTGCTTGGAAAATCCCATGGATGGAGGAGCCTGGCGGGCTGCAGTCCATGGGGTCGCTAAGAGTCAGACACGACTGAGCGATATCACTTTCACTTTTCACTTGCACGCAATGAAGAAGGCAATGGCCGCCCACTCCAGTGTTCTCGCCTGGAGAATCCCAGGGACGGCAGAGCCTGGTGGGCTGCCGTCTATGGGGTCGCACAGAGTCGGACACGACTGAAGCGACTTAGTAGCAGTAGCAGCAACACAGTCAAAGGTTTTAGTGTAGTCAACAAAGATGTTTTTCTGGAATTCTCTTGCTTTTTTTTTTTGATCCAACAGATGTTGGCAATTTGATCTCTGGTTCCTCTGCCTTTTCTAAATCCAGCTCAAACATCTGGAAGTTCTCAGTTCACATACTGTTGAAGACTCACTTGGAGAATTTTGAACATCACTTTGCTAGCATGTGAGATGAGTGCAACTGTGCGGTAGTTTGAACATTCTTTGGCATTGCCCTTCTTTGGGATTGGAATGAAAACTGACCTTTTCCAGTTTTGTGGCCATTGCTGAGTTTTCCAAATTTGCTGGCATATTGAGTGCAACACTTTCACAGCATCAACTTTTAGGATTTGAAAAAGCTCAACTGGAATTCCATCACCTCCACTAGCTTTGTTCATAGTGATGCTTTCTAAGGCCCACTTGACTTCACACTCCAGAATGTCTGGCTCTAGGTGAGTGATCACACCATCCTGGTTATTTGAGTCATCAAGATCTCTTTGTGTATAGTTCTTCTGTGTATTCCTGACACCTCTTCTTATATTTTACGCGTCTGATAGGTCTGTAGTTTATTATGCCCATCTTTGCATGAAACAGGAATCCCTGACAGCTCTGTTGGTAAAGAATCTGCCTGCAATGCAGGAGACCATGGTTTGATTCCTGGGTCTGGAAGATCTGCTGGAGAAGGGATAGGCTACCCACTCCAGTATTCTTGGGCTTCCCATGTGGCTCAGCTGGTAGAGAATCCACCTGCAATATTGGAGACCTAGGTTCAATCCCTGGGTTGGGAAGATCCCCTGGAGAAGGGAAATACTGGAATACCCACTCCAGTATTCTGGCCTGGAGAATTCCAAGGACTGTATAGTCCATGGGGTTGCAAAGAGTGAGACATGACTGAGAGACTTCCACTTTGCAAGAAATATTCCCTTGGTATCTTTAATTTTCTTGAAGAGATCTCTAGTCTTTCCCATTCTATTGTTTTCCTCTATTTCTTTGCATTGATCACTTAGGAAGGCTTTCTCATCTCTCCTTGGTATTCTTTGGAACTCTGCATTCAGATGAATATATCTTTCCTTTTCTTCTTTGCCTTTAGCTTCTCTTCTTTTCTCAGTTATTTGTAAGGCCTCCTCAGACAGGCCATTTTGCCTTTTGGCATTTCTTTTTCTTGGGGATGGTCTTAATCACTGCCTCCTGTACAATGTCACGAACCTCTGTTCACAGTTCTTCAGGCACTCTATCAGATCTAATCCCTTGAATCTATTTGTCACTTCCACTGTATAATCGTAAGGGCTTTGATTTCGGTCATACCTGAATGGTCCAGTGGTTTTCCCTACTTTCTTCAATTTAAGTCTGAATTTGGAAATAAGGAGTTCATGATCTGAGCCACAGTCTGCTCCCGGTCTTGTTTTTGCTGATTGTATAGAGTGTCCCCATCTTTGGCCACAAAGAATATCATCAATCTGATTTTGGTATTGACCGTCTGGTGATGTCCATTGTAGAGTCGACTCTTGTGTTGCTGGAAGAGGGTGTTTGCTATGACCAGTGTGTTCTCTTGGCAAAATTCTGTTAGCCTTTGCCCTGCTTCATTTTATACTCCAAGGCCAAACTTGCCTGTTACTCAGGTATCTCTTGACTTCCTACTTTTGCATTCCAGTCCCCTAGGATGAAAAGGACATCTTTTTGGGGTGTTAGTTCTAGAAGGTCTTGTAGGTCATCATAGCACCATTCAACTTCAGCTTTTTTGGCATTAGAAGACCCCTCATTATTCTAATTGGTTTTTCCCTAATAACTTCCATGGAGGGTTCCTGTTTCTGGGAAACATTATTTTAAATGTACTACCCACTCACAAAAAAAATGCAAGTTTATCTGCTTTATAATGACAGAATTTTACCAACAGGCCTACCTATTCTTAAGAAACTTCCCAGAGTTTAAAAGATAGAATGGATTCACTGGAAAGTGAATAAAGTAATGCTGATAAGACACATATTGGCTCTAAGATAAGAATTCAGCACTCTTAAAATGTTCATGTTATTACATGGGGCTATTTTTTTGTACCCTTTGTACCTGAAACATTTTATAGTAAATTAAAAAAAATTACACAATGGACAGGAGTTGGCTAGTAAAAGAGTAGGCACATGCTCAACAATTTGGAGGGTAATCTGGCAGAGTGATCAACATTTTAAACCCGCACATCACTTTCACCCTACAATTGCACTTCTGAGAACCAATTTATCCTAGAGATATACTAAAAACATACGCACAGAGAGGTAAGTACAAGGATTTAAACACAGCATTGTATTTAAGGGCGGGGGGGACACTAAAAAAAAAACAAACAAAACCCTAAATGTCTGTTGTCCATTAACTGAGGAATGGTTAAGTAAAACATTACATTATACACCCATATTATGTAGCTGCGGTATTTTATGGTGAGATCCACCTTTGGCTTTACCTAGTTAGAGAAAAATAAAAAGCAAGTCAGAACAGTATTTGCCCTATGGTACCCTATGTAAAAGCAAAAACAACCACCACTGAAAATACACAGTAAAGGCCTAAGTGGAAGTCCATCAATGAGGGGGAAGGTGAGGGGTGAAGGAAGGCAGTACGTTCTATAGACTTCTGCTAAAAGGTATATCATAATACACTACCTTGTGATTCACTTCAAAAACTGATTAAGAAAGAATATTAATAGAGGAAACGTTAAAAACAAAAATGCCTAGGGACCAGGAATTTGTAAATGACAAATGTGAGGAACTAGAAATTAGAGATGAGAAGTGTGAGGGCCAGCCAGCCCTGGTCCTCATGATGATGAGGTTTGGGGATGGCTGGGCTTCTGGGAGGTAGGGTGGGCAGAAGCTCCGTGAAGACTGACAAAGAATCAGGTCTATGCAAAGAATGGAAGGATAAGAGGGAGAAAGGAAGAAAGAAGGGGATGAGAGCCTTCAGGATTTAGGATTATTGACCATTTCTATAATATCACTTCTCTGCTTCCCTATAATTAGATAACTTTCAAATTTTCAGAAAGGAAATTGATTATCCAATGCCTACTGTGTACTTTCATATAGATTATTTTAATTAAGGAAAGGTGGGTCCTCTGACAAATTTTTCACTTGTTAAGATGAAAATTTCTTTTTATTAAAAAAAAAAAAAACAATGTAAACATAGTGATGTCAATTCTCAGATACACTGACTATTTAGAAGCACAATATTAAACATAATACAGTGGTAACTGGAGAATTTTGGAATTCCTTTGTCCTTAAGTGTCCACAGGGGATTTGTTCCAGGACTGCCGCCCCACCCCACTGCCCCTCAACCAGGATACCAAAATCAAAGGACTCTCAATTTTTTTGTATAAAATGTCATAGTATTTCCATGTAATCTATGTACATTCCTCCCATATACTTTAAATCATCTCTAGATCACTTATAATATCTAATATGCTTTGTAAATACAATGTAAATGCTATGTAAATAGTTGCTGGTGTGCATGGCAAATTCAAGTTTTGCTTTTTGAAACTTTCTGGAATTTTTTCCCAGAATATTTTCAAACTGAGGTTGGTTAAATCTGTAAATGCAGAACCTATGGATAGGAAGGGCTGATTGTAGTCTCTCCATATAATGGTAATAAGGGAGTCTTGGTTTTTATAGGTTATCCTGGGATTAATGAGTCTCTTCAGATAATCCCTGTAAATTCATTCCGCCCACTGGTGTTCTTCGTGGCAAGATCACTGAAGAGCAAACACTTATGGAAAATTTAACATAGATCCCAATTCATATGGTCCCCAACAAAGTAAATATGGGATTAAACAACTTTTGAGATTGGGAGAATCACTCTAAACACCCAGACAGGGAGCACATGACAGAAGACCCTCATTACTCTAATTGTTTCCTCCCCAATAACTTTTACGGAAGCTTCCTGTTTCTGGGGAACAGATTATTTTAAATGAACTACCCACTTGCAAAAAACTGCAAGTTTACCTGCTTTACAATGACAGAATTTTACCAACAGGCCTACCTATTCTTGAGAAACTTTCCAGAGTTTAAAAGATAGAATGGGAAAAATAAATAAATAAATAAAAGATAGAATGGATTCATTGGAAAGTGAATAAAATAATACCCATAAGACATGTATTGGCTCTAAGATGAGAATTCAACACTCTTAAAATGTTGAATTTTCAACACTAAATTTCTATTCTTTAAACATTAAATTTTTATTCTCTAAACAATAAAGAATAGAAGTTTCTCACCAAGTAGGACAGCTAGTGAGTTTTCTAAGGCAAAAGAAATGGAGAAACGGTCTGAGGCAGGGGAGGAGTCGTCTGGGTGAGTGTGGGCCCTGATTTAGCTGCAGAGCAATTCCTGAATGGTAGGTACTGCCTGACCTCGGTTTTAAAGAGCCCTCAGCCTGGAGAACACAAAGCATGGATCCTCTCTTTAGATTTGCAGGGCAAAACAACACAGCCATCAAGACAGAAAAAAATATAACCCTTTGGAAGGAGTCAAATTCTCCCCCTCACTTTTGCAGTTTTGACTTCTCAGGTTCTGACACACCAAATGGACTTTAATTCCCTGTTATATTAACGTGAGCAAACATTTTGCTAGCGATTATAATTCAGAATCCTTTCACTTACACAGGAAAGGTTCAGAACAAGGTCTTAGCTTTTTCTACTTCATAATGAGCCACTACCTTTGAGGTCCAGAAGAAAATCAAACAGAAAGGCCTATGGCAGTTATGGCTAATGAAATCAGTTCATTTCCCAAAGGCACATAAAAAGATCTTGCAAACATACTAGGAATAAATGCTATGAAAAACGTGGGATTGAGCACTGGTGCTATAGCTCTAAAAATGTACAAACTTGATAATATTGAATTCAAAGAGCATGTAGGCAAAAATGTTTTTTATTGCAATGAGTTAAAAAAAAAAAAAAGCTACTGCGTTGTATAGGAGATGATGATAAATGTTAACCTTTAGTAATGATGAAAATCAATAACAAACTATAAAGCTTATCAAGGACCTGGCTCTATTCAGCAGCTTGGTAATTACAGGAAAAGCAGCGATTTATCTGAACAGCGCTTAAGCTCAGTCGTGGAACAAATCAGGTTTTTTTAGGGTCCAATGGAACTTGTCTCCTTTTTTACAAGTGAGTTTTTTTTCCCTAACCCCTTTTATCTTTTTACTACCTCTAGCCTATATACCTTATTCGGGGCACTGGATGTTCTCTCGATAGATATGTTAATTGGGAGACAAAAGAGAGATCATGAAAATGACTCAAGTTGAACCTGACAACTTTGAGAACAACTTCCCCCCCAGTCTGTATACAGTTTGCCCTCTGGCTCAGGGGGTTCCGCATCCAGGGATTTTGGTATACGCAAGGGTCCTGGACCCAATCTCCCGGGGAAACGGAGGAATGACTGAACTTACCTCCAGATGCCGGCATGGTAGAGGCACGAAGCACAAGCACTCTCTTCATCCCTGAAGTGGTACCTACACCGCGAGCTCTCACCGCTCCTCCACCCGCCGCTGAGATCTCGCGAAAAGCCAGGAGATCTCGCGGGTAGCAACGTGAGGTCACACACCGGAAATGCATAGCTTTTCTTGACCTAGGACCCCTGGCTAACGTTAAAGAATGGCCGGAGGTCTCACTTGAGGAGTTCATCTAGGGATTCCTATAACTTGTGTTAAACTTTTCCACAATTAGTTATTATAAATGTGAAATAAGTACCTGGTTATTAAAAATAACAGCTTATCTGTGTGATAAATCAAACTTCCTGATCTCTGCAAACCAGTTATGTTTACCGAACTGAGGATGTTAAGATTTTTATAGAATAAATGGAACCAATCCAAAAAAAAAAAAAAAAAAAAAACCTGGATAGTTTTTATTAAACATATCATTAATGAATCCTGTAATTACTTTGGTACTTTTTTCAACTCATGGACTGACATTGATTTTTCACAAAAATCTCTATTTGTACTCACAATTGCATTTGCTCACTGAAAGACATGTGCAGTGTAGGCAGCCACTTCATAAAAAGCAGAGAGGAAAAGAGGGCTATTTGAGTCACATTCCAATTTTGGAGAACGCTCTTTATTTTGATATTCTCAGAGTGGTTTATAAAGGGGAATAAAATAAGAAGCTACAGGAACATATACATTACTGTTATTTCTACCACAGTAGTATATCATTCTTTTTGTCCGTTCACAAAATATAACTTAAAAAAACGATTTTTCTCTTAACAGTGAGACTGTGGAGGAAGGGCAAGAAACGTTGGCTAAGCCGCAGAGCTTTCTGGGCCTCCGTTTCCTTGTTTGTACATAGTGAAGAGAGGACTAGAAAGATCCCTAGAATACGTTCTAGAGCCTTGATGCCTGTGAACATCTCTGAAACCTCATCTACTAATAAAGTACACTTGTATTTACATTTCTGAGCAAGACCCCTTCCATTAGAGGGTTCTAACCAGACCCTGGGAAGTGCTAAATTCACCAGAAATTTTTACTAGATTAGTTATGAAAATAAAGACACTTCAAAAGGTGTCATAGAACCTGAAGCAGAAATTTAAGAAGAGCAAAAGTCTCTTGATTTGTGACTTAGTTCGTATCCAAACACAGTTTTGCCCTCTCCCCAGCTTCTTCAGCCGTTAAACTTGAGTGGCCAAGGTGTGTGTGTGTGTGTGTGTAAGCAACCTCTGGATCATTTCCCAAGCTTTCCCCGGGTTCCTCAGGGTTTGGTTCTAGAGTTGTCTGGAGATGTAAAAGGCATGAGAGAATTTCTTTTCTGTCCCCACCCTGTTATCACACTGTTTATGACCAAATGGCACCCTTGTCAAACATTTGGGACACCCTTGCCTCAGGGCTTGTGCAGAAGAATGTTTGCTTTATTATGAACAGTGCCCTGTCTTGAGGGAACGCAGAATGTTCAGAAAGTTTGCACTCAATCTTCATCTTCCCTTTCGGCCAACTATGATTCTCTACAGAGAAAATTGTATGGCAGAGTCAGTTAATAAAGTCACAGACTTTTCTAGGCGTGATTATCGACTGCTGCTGTAGAGAAAGCAGTATCTGATGGGCAAAAGGCAGGAAAAGATCTGAAAAGGACCACAGCTTTCCCAGAGGCACTTAGATAGCAGAACCTTCGGGAGGTCAAAGTTTCCAAAGAGGGTTGGAATCAACCCACTAAATGCACGAAAGCGGAGCCAATGGGAAAGTCCAATAATGACACACCTGGCACTTTGTCCCTTTCTCTGCAGCCAACCAAATCAGTGAGACTGTACCACGAAATACAAGGGCTTTGGAGAGAAATACATGCTACCACTCGGAATCTTCAAAAGATGAGAAAGTCATAAGTTTCAAGCCAGTTGCTGTTTCAACTACAAGTTTCTTGTTCTGATTGTATTTGGCATTTTCAGGACCATTTTCTTGCATGTGATGTCTGGTCACTTGTTAGGAGTCTTTGTTGTGATATCCGGGATGATGGTAAAATAAACACCCAAGTCCTGGTTCCCAAACTTGGACATACACTGGAATCAACTGGGACATTTAAATAATTCTGATGCCTGGGTCCCACCCCTGAGATACTGATTTAGGTATATGGGTGTGGTTTGGGTGGCAAAATTGTTTTTCATATTCATTTATTTAAGCCTTTTAAAATGAAGTATAGTTCATTTGGGCTTCCCTGTGGCTTAATGGTAAGGAATCCTCCTGTTAATGAAGGAGACGCAAGTTTGTTCCCTGGGTCAGGAAGTTCCCCTGGAGGAAGAAATGACAACCCACTCCATTATTCTTGCCTGGAAAACCCCATGGACAGAGGGGCCTGGCAGGCAATAGTCTATGGGGTCGCAAAAGAGTCAGACATGACTTAGTGACTAAACAACAACAACATAGTTAATTTACAATGCTGTGTTAGTTTCAGGTGTACAAAATATATATATGAATATATATATTCTGAAAAGGAAGATATATTCTTTTTCAGATTCTTTTCCATGATAGGTTATTACAACATACTGAATATAGTTCCCTGTGCTATACAGTAGGTCCTTGTTGTTTATGTTTTACATATAGTGGTGTGTTTATAGTAATTCCCAACTCCTAATTTATCCCCACCTCACCATGCATAGTTTGTTTGCTTTGTCTGAGTCTATTTTTGTCTTGTAAATAAGCTCATTTGCATCATTTTCTAGATTCTACATTTAAGCGATATCATATTTTATTTGTCTTTCTCTTCTGACTTACTTCACTTAATATGATAATCTCGAGGTCCATCCATGTGGCTGCATGGGTGGCAAGTGTTTTTAAAGCCTTGCAACTGAGTCTCACGCCTAGCAATGTTTCACAACTACGGCTCTAAGGTAAACCCTGGTTGGCAATTAGGCTCAGAAGGTACTGCTGTTTATGGGAAGTCTGCCTTAACCTGCCAAACAGAAGCACAATTTTGGTGTAGCGAACACTCATTAGGAGGGAAATATGTATTCTGTTCTGATACCAAATTATTTTTAAAGGCAGAAGGGCAAGAGACAGAAGGAACAATGATGCTTTTGTAGGAGTAAGGCAAGTCTTCAATGCTACAAAACTTCCTAGCATATGATAGAAACCAGTTTTGCTGGTTTTTTATTATATGACAAAGGGAAGCACTGACCCAATCGGCTGAATTCTGGATGGAAGATGTGCTAGTCCAAAGCACTCATGACATTATCTCTGTGACTTCTGGGAGAATCCAGAGAAGATGTCTATTCTAAGAATACTACTGTTAAAGTGCAGATATTGTCATTTCTTACCAGTCTTTAATTTTCCCATGGTAAGAAGATAAGGATCAAACCTATCCACCCTAAAGGCAGTGCTCTAAGGTTGCAATTTTCCATTCATAGATTGAATATAATTTCTAAGGCCTTGGGTCCCAAACTTAAGCACACTGAGAATCACCCACAGGGCTTATTAAATGCAGATTGTTGGACCCTGCAGCACAGATCTGTGATTCCAGAGGCTGAGGATGCGAAGTTGCATTTCCAAGTTCCCGGGTGCCACAGATGCTGCTGGTGTGGGGACCACATGTTGAGGACCCTTGTCCCCAGGGTTCACAAATGGCATGCTCTGAAGTAACAAGAAATGTTTCTGTCTTGCTTCAGGCTTTGTGATAAAGAGAAAATTCACTTTGACTGAAACGAGATATTAAGATAAATCTTGAGATTTATGTCAAGAGGCAAAATTGTATCATCCCCCTAGAAAGGTACAGATGGGTTAACTTTATTCATTCACTTGTGAGTAAATGTTACCCTCAGAGGAGAAAATGAAAGAGATGTCTCAAGTTAAAAGAGGAAGACCTTAGAAAATTTACCTTCAAAAAAACATCGACTCATGATTTCTTTTTTTTTTTTTCATGGTTTCTTGTTTCAGAAAAAAATAGTGGCTATTTTTCATTTACAAAATGCTTATTTCATAATGTGGCATTTGTGCTGTGTGTGCTAAGTTGCTCAGTTGTGTCCAACTCTTTGCAATCCTGTGGACTGTAGCCAGCCAGGCTCCTGTGTTCATGGGATTCTCCAGGCAGGAATACTGGAGTGGATTGCCACGCCCTCCTCCAGGGGATCGTCCCAACCCAGGGATAGAATCCACATCTCCTTCATCTTTACCACTAGTGCCACCTGGGAAGCATTTAATTGGGTGTAAATGTAAATGTGGGCTTTTTAACTAAGTGGTCAGGGCCATCGAGTAATATCTGGAAGAAAAAACCACCAAAGTTGAGTCTGTACTTTATAAAAGACGAGGTAAAACCTCAAATGAAACAAATATTGAAATGTAAAAAAAAAACAAACCCTACATAATTCTGCAAAACAAAAGTGCGCAATTTTGTATGTGTGTGTGGAAGGGGGATAGTGGAGGATGCTTTCTATGACTCAAATCTGGAAGACAGAATGGAAAAAAATATGCTTTATAAAAATTGACTTCCAAGTGTGGCAAACCAAAACCTTAACGACTAAAGAAAATGATAAACTGAGAAAAATATTTGGAGATCATATCATGGTCCCAGAGCTAATTAATCTCCCTATTAGATAAAGCACTCTATAAATTAATAACACAAAGACCAGCAACTCAGTAGAAAAGTTAAGTACAAGAAGATACAGTTTGCAAACAAAGAAATACAAATGGCCTGTAAATGGATAAGATGTCTCATCTCACGCTCTTTAAAAAAGGCATGCAAATGTAAAATATATATTGAGATATGGTTTGCATATCAGACTGGCAAAATTTCAACAGTGTGAAAACTCACTCTGTTGGTAAAACTCTCATATGTTGTTGGAAAGAGAGCAAAATACAACAATTCCTAGGAAGGGCAATCAACATCAAGTATGTGTGAACATATTCTCTGATCAAAATTTTGATCCATCCTTCAAGAAAGTGCTCTGCAGTTACAGTTGCAAGTGGGTGAAGCTGATACACCTGCAACTTTGTTTGTCGTAAAAGAAGACTGGCAGAATCTATGAGACTATTCACAGAAGCTTGGTTTAGTAACTGACACTTCCATACAGTGGAATATTATTTATCTCTAAAAATCATGAGGTGGCTCTGTATGTTCTGACATGGAAGGCTCATTAAAGCATTTCATTAAGGGACCTACTGTATTGCACAGGGAGCTCTACTCACTACTCTGAGTATATGGGAAAAGAATCTATAGGAACAAAGACTGGATATATGTACATGTATAACTGATTCACTTTGCTGTACACCTGAAACAGCATTATAAATCAACTATAAGCCAAAAGAAAATTTTTTTAAGTATTTTGTTAAATGTAAATGCAAAGTGCAGAATAACAACAGCTGTCATCTTTTGTAAGAAAAGGAGGAAAATAAAAATATTTAATTTTTTGAGTTTGCACAAACAGTGGAAGAATTCACAAGACACTAATGCAAACAGGAGTGCAGGGTGGTGAATGGGAACAGGCCTGAGAGTAAGATTTTCAAATACACCTTCTCATAAATGTTCCTCTATAATAGTGATTGAAATCAAAGTGTGCTGTGCTAAGTTGTTTCAATTGTGTCCGACTCTGTGTGACCCTGTGGACTGTAGCCCACCAGGCTCCACTGTCCATGGGATTCTCCAGGCAAGAATACTGGAGTGGGGTGCCATGCCTTCCTCTAGGGGATCTTCCTGACCCAGGGATCAAACCTGTCTTGCTTAGTTTCTTTACCATCTGAGTTATTACCAGGGAAGCCCCAATCAAAGTGTAGCACTATTCAAAACATGAGAAAACTATGGTGTCTGTGAGTACTTTTCCTTTACTTGTTTTTAGCACCTTTCAAAGCCCTGCACCCTGCCCCCATTCAAAAAAAAGGGCTTAGCAAATACAAGTCAAGTGATAGGGTTGGGCCAAAATCACTGACCTCTAGGAGGCCAGACATTAGATGGCAAAGTCCACTCTGCAGGCAAGGGCTTTTCAGAAGAGCATTTACTACAACAGGTCTCTGAAGATGAAAGAAGCCAGGCTTTTAATTTTACTGGATCATTCAATTTCTATAAATATTCTCTTCCAATTAAGTCAATGAATTTCCATTTCTCTGCAGCCCATGCTTTTAAGCCACACTCAGATGTTTGCCATCCAGTGTTTTTCACTCCATGGCACTCTCCCCCACTTTTGTTTTAATAAATAAACAATCAACAGAAGCACCTAATTATAGACTTCAGGAACATAAAATTCCCTAGATCAGACCAAGAATGACACCCTCCCCTCCCCCCACCTCTCAGAAACCTGTCTTTTCTCTAATTCAAAACCAGGAAACATCTTCTGATACTGTACAAAGTACAATACATAGAATATACAAATAAGTCAGAGTAACCAAATTTTTAATACCTCCATGCCTCCCTGAAGAGATGCCAGTTTTTACATAATCCCTAAAGTATCTTATTTTAAAATCATCCTCTATGTTCTGACTGTTGCTGCATAAAATTTATAAAGTAAATATAAACTTCAATTTGTAGCTACCAGAGATGAAGGGGTGGGGGGAGGAAGAACTGGATGAAGGCAGTCAAAAGGTGCAAACTTCCAGTTACAAATAAATACTAAGGATATAATGTACAATAAGAGAAATATAAGTAACACTGCTGTATGTTAAGTATGAAAGTTAAGAGTGTACATCCTGAGTTCTCCTCATTTGCCAAGTGTGCTAAGTTGATTCAGTTGTGTCCTACTCTTTGCAACCCTATGGACCATAGCCCCCCAGGCTCCACTGTCCGTGGGGTTCTCCAGACAAGAATACTGGAGTGGGTTGCCATCTCCTTCTCCAGCGGATCTTCCTGACACAGGGATCAAACCCACGTCTCTTATGTCTCCTGCATTGGCAGGCAGGTTCTTTACTAGCTCCACAAACACTTTTTTTCTTTTCTTCTATTTTGCACATATATGAGATGACGGATGTTCACTAAACTTGTGGTAATCATTTGATGAGGTAAGTAAGTCAAATCACTATACTGTACACCTTAAACTTACATGGTGCTGTGTCAATAACATTTCTACAAAATTGGAAGAAAAACAAAAACTGAAGTTAACATAAACCTTATATATATACATGTTATATAAAAATGTTTTTAAAAATAAAGACAAACACATTTAACTTACTCTGGGCACATGTCAAGGCACTAGAGTTACAGTTCTATGACTTTGTGTCACATATCAATGAAAGAAAACAAGTCAGCTGACCTTTCCTGCATGGATTCTCAGCGGCAGGAACCTACAAAAGGGCGTTTATCAGAAAGCACAGACCCGGCCACTGTGTAACACTCCCTGGAGAACCAATGATCATTTCCCGGGAGGTGTTTCTAGGCGGTGCACAGAAAGTGCTCCTGACAACTGAACCAAAAAACAAAACAAAAAATCACCTACTCCACAAACTAGCTTTCCAGCATCTCTTGCTCAATTTCTACAATTGCTACCTGTAATCTACTTGGAAAAATAGAATGGGGTTGGACAAGTGAAAGACCTTTCACTTCAACCCTAAAGAAGGAAATCTGAGCAAAATCCTATCCACTGTGTCATCAGGAAATGGATTAGAAAGACCCAGGGACAGTATCAAGAACTACCCATTTCCTAACCCTCGATATGGCCCTGAATTGCTGTATGACCCTGGGCAAGTCACTGCTCCTCTCTGGGCCTCTATGTGCTCATCTCCAGAAGGTGGTGGTGGTACTTGAGGTCTCACAGAGGTCTTCCCCAGCATTCTTCAGCAGAGATGGCAACTCCAAGTTGCTTAATTCCGTGAGCTTACTCTGTCAAGAATAAATTATGGCGACGACAGTGGCTTCTGTTGCTTTACAATGAATGAATGTGTTGTAACCCAGCTCATGGGCAGAGTGACTTCACAGCCTAATCCTTTCGATTTCTGACTCCCGATTATGTGTAGCAGTCTTTGCATGAGATGACATAATATAAAAATAAATTCTCTATTTCATCCTGTCCCTTCCCCTTGGAGGTTGGATCAGTATAAATCACTGACACTCAGGAAAAAGTATCCCAGAAGATCGCCGTGGGTCTCTGTCGGAGGCAGTGGGGAAATTGCCTCCTTGAGAGACCCAAGCAGAGAAGGCAGTGGCTTGGCTGGTCAGATGTAAAGCAAAATAGCAGGACCTATTCAGCTCTGACACTGTGAGGTTCTCTCTCTCTCTCACACACACACACACAACCAATAATGCAGTACTGCTTAGCTCATTTGTCCCATGGGCAAAAAAAACCTCATAAGAGAGCCTGGGCCCTTCCCCCAAGTTTGTCAAAAGCTGCAGAACACGAAGGCAGTGGCTGGTCCTATTCCCCTTCCAATGGCATTCAAGACAGCGTGGAGGGTCCTCTTTCCTCTGTGCCCTGAGGACCTCCCTGTTTTCTCTGAAGCCACAGCTAATACAATACATTAATCTAACTTATCACACTACATCCCGATATTAGCCAAGGAAGACACTTTTAAAAACTAATGTCTTCTGGGCCCAAGGGGGCTGCGTTTCTTTATAAAGATGCAGTAAACCAGTGACATTTTATAAAGCTGCTTTTTTGGCATGAAGGTTTATTTGTTATTAAACTTTCTAGGTTATATATATACAGAGAGAGAGTTGTCTATCCTGTCAAAAATAAGACAAAGGGTGGGTTACAAATCTCTTTTCACTTCCTAACCCAGAAACAAGTATTTTACATCAGGGGTCAGTGTATGTCCAGCTTAAGCATTGCCGGTCGTATTACCCAACCCCTGTATGTGTGTCGAGGGGGTGTTCCTTGAACTTTCAGGAGTAAGTCCCTAAACTTTTGGTGAAATAATTATAGTTAACATGCACTGAGCCTCTGCTGAAAGTTGAATTGGGGTGCTCAAAATTATTATTTCATCTTTCCTGAACTCCTATGGCACAGATGAGGAAACAATGGCAGAGAGAGCAGCCACCTGAACCCGTCTTCTAAATCCCAGAACCTGTCTTTGTAATACCCAATTTCCCACCAAGAGTGGATGAGAAAACAAAGCCCTTGGCTCTGAGAAGCCCAGATTGCAAGATGTACCATCGTTTCATACATGAATGGAGAGATCAATGCTAAGAGGCAGATGACATCCGCCAAAAAATGTCATGTCTTGGAAAATGGAAAAAATACACTGATTCTTACACAAAAGCAACAACTCACAATGACCTGCTCCCCACTTCCCGCCCTGATTGAGGAGGAGCCTGAGGTTCAAAAGGCTGTGATTTGACCAAGGGTTCAAGGCGTGGCAGGACCAAGGCAATTCAGCTCCAAAAAACATTCACCTATTATGTGGCAGAAACTGGGCTAGACCTGGGTCCCGTGTGATACCTGCCTTCAGGGAACTTAGCATCAGAATGAAAGCTCAGAGGTCCTGATGCTACATCCTGGCCATAAACTACACTCATTCATGACTCTGGGTGACTTTCCAAGGCCTTTGGATTGACTCTGCAACATTTCCTCAGACTTAGTAGAAAGTCTTGAATTGAACAGTTAAGAAATAAAATGTGTTTTCTCTGTTCTTTTTGTCTTTTGACATAACACTTCATTTCCAAGGATCCTGCTGCTACTGGGTGAGGATGTGAACAAGGTGAGCAGAACTGCCAGGATGGTGCACACTCTGCTTTCCTGCCTTTTCTTCTGGAATCAGTCACAGTAAGGAACTGACACACAACAGGATAAAGAGAAATAGACCCATGACTTGGACAGGTGGAGATGGAAACTAACATTTTTTGAGGGCTACTAGGGATCATACTAGAAACTAGATGTTCTTGTTTTGTGAAGGGATGAACTAAGAGATGGATAAACCTTTAAACTGTTCAGGTGGCACAGCTGGTAAAGAATCTGCCTGTCGATGCAAGAGACACAGGTTCGACCCCTGGCTTGGGAAGAGCCCCTAAAGTAGGAAATGGCAATCCACTCCAGTATACTTGCCTGAAAAATCCCATGGACAGAGGAGCCTGGTGGAGGCTACAGTCCGTGGGGTCACAGAGAGGTTGACACAACTGAGTGTGTCCTGGCTGGCTTAATCTGTTCACGGTGTCAGCTACGCAACTCTTCTGCAAAACACACTGAACATTTCAAGGGTCTGAATGAAGCTGATTTCACGGAGGCTGAACTTGTGATGAATCATGAGTATCTAATGTTAAAAATCTCTTTGCGAGACTTCCCTGGTGGTTTAGCGGTTAGGACTCCACACTCCCAGTACAGGGGGCCACCAGTTCAATCCCTGACCTGGGAACTAAGATCCTGCATGCTGCGGCACCTACCCCCCCCCAAAAAAAATACCTCTTTGCTCGAAAGTACCGTATCAAATCATAAATGTGTGGTACAAGACACCATAGGGAAGACACTAATGTGTCTTCATAGGTTCAAGGCACTAATATGGAACTTTTATCTCAACAAAACTTACAAGCTAAACAATGATCAAATAGTTGATAGGAAATTAAACTGAAATAAATAAAATAAAATAACCACTAACTTTTAACTTACGGAAGACATGCAATATTAGTACACTGTAGTCCACCAGACTCCTCTGTCCATGGGATGTTCCAGGCAAGAATACTGGAGTGGGTTGCCATTCCCTTCTCCAGGGGATCTTCCCAACCCAGGGATTAAATCCAGGTCTCCTGCATTGCAGGTGGATTCTTTATTGTCTGAGCTACCAGGGAAGCCCATATTGTAGCTCAGTTGTGTCCAACTCTTTGCGACCCCATGGGCTATGCAATCCTTGGAATTCCCCAGGCCAGAATACTGGAGTGGGTAGCTTTTCCCTTCCTCAGGGGATCTTCCCAACTCAGGGATCAAACCCAGGTCTCCCACACTGCAGGCAGATTCTTTACCAGCTGAGCCACCAGGGAAGTCCAAGAATATTGGAGTGGGTAGTCTATCCCTTCTCCAGCAGATCTTCCTGACCCGGGAATCACACCAGGGTCTCCTGTACTGCAGGCAGATTCTTTATCAACTGAGCTATCAGGGAAGCCCCTATATTCGTACACACACAGTCAAATAATTTCCATAGGCAATAAAGCCATGGGAATTCACACAGGCTGAGAAAGCATCTGAAGCACTCCAGTTTTCAAAAAACATTATCCCAGATCCCTGGGGATAACGGGGATTATCCCCATACTGGGGATTCCAGATGAAGAAAGTGTGTATTTTGTAAAGTGTGAGGGTGTGGGGAAATGACGAGTTGTGATGTGGGACGGTTATGCCCATATCCAGCATAGTAATCCAGGAAGAGAAAAAGAGTGAGGACCCAAAAAGGATACGGCAACAGAGAGAGACAGAAATGAAAGCAGATGTCTCTGCCCCCACTTGTGCCTACACAGCTCCCACCACAGATGATGGTACCCGGTCTACACTGGCCTTTCCCACATCATACCCTCAAGGGAATGTGGGCAGGTCCAGCTTTCCTCATTGACAGACATTCTCACTTCTTCATCTGCCAAAAAAATGATGCTCAAGCTACCTACTTCATGCAAATGTTTCAAAGGTTACAATATAAAAGGTTTCATAGGTTTACAATAGCCAGGACATGGAAGCAACCTAGATGTCCAACAGCAGATGAATAGATAAGGAAGTTGTGGTACATATACACAATGGAATATTACTCAGCTATGAAAAAGAACTCATTTGAATCAGTTCTAACGAGGTGGATGACACTGGAGCCTATTATACAGAGTGAAGTAAGTCAGAAACAGAAACACCAATACAGTATATTAACACATATATATGCAATTTAGAAAGAAATGATGACCCTATATGCAAGACAGCAAAAGAGACATAGATGTGAAGAACTGACTTTTGGATTATGTGGGAGAAGGTGAGGGTGGGATGATTTGAGAGAATAGCATTGAGACATGTACATTACCAAATGTAAAACAGATGACCAGTGCATGTTCAATTCATGAAGCAGGACACTCAGAGCTGGTCCTCTGAGACAACCCAGAGGGATGGGGTAGAGAGGGAGGTGGGAAGGGCGTTTGGGACCGAGGGACACATGAACACCCGTGGCTGATTCATGTTGATGTATGGCAAAAACCACCACAATATGGTAAAGTAACTAGCCTCCAATTAAATAAATGTAAAAAATTAATTTAAAATTTAATTAAATTAACTAATTAAAAATTTAATTTAAAAAAATCTCAGATTTCCATAAAAATGATTATTTCGCAAACCTAAATGAAAGGCTTTATCTGCATTGATGAAGGAAAAGAATCATGTCCAAATATAAGTGTGCACACACACACAAGCACATATGCAATTGAAGGTGTCATAGCATTTCAAATAATTCTAAAGTTTGCTTAGTTTAGTGTTACTAACTAATTATAAAAAGGTGTAAAAAGTTGAAGGCTATGGAGACTCAAATAATTCTAACCTTTGCTTGAAGAAATGAAAAGTACAGAAGTTACCAAGATAATTGGTAAAATAATATGTGACATGTGAGGAGCCTTTCCTTTGGGTAAGCAGCACAAGATAAATTTTTCATTTAGACGACCTGGCAGCTATTAAGACGGCAACCGAGAGAATGAAAAGACTGGAAAGTAAACTGCTTCTGGAGGGAGGGCGAGCCTTTGCCATGCACAGAGACCACAGCACCATAGCCAGGCCTCAGGAAGCCTTCCTACAACTCATAAACAAGCTGCCATGTCCAACCAGGTAACAACACAACAAAAACGCTCCCTTCCCCAACCACAGCCAGCTCACCAGATAGTAAAAACAGTTACTCATGGGTAACCCAGTGAGGAATGAGGCCTGGTGAGCAAATTCGAGTTAGGTGGCATTCATAGGGGTCAAAACAAGGATTCCCAGACTTGTGCAAGGCTGGTGGGAATGTAGAAAACAAGTCCTGTGGAAAACAGCTCAGAGGTTCCTCTAAAAGTTAAACATGGAAATGCCATATGACCCAGCAATCCCACTGCTGGATCTACACCCAAAGGAATTGAAAGCAAGAACTAAGATGTTTCTACACCAGTGTTAATAGCAAGACTATTCACAATAGCCCAAAGATGGAAACAACTTAAGAGTCCATTGAAAGATGAACAGATAAACAAACGGGTGTATATGTACACAATTGAATATTATTCAGCCATGAAAAGGAATGAAATTTTGATATACGCTACAACATGGATGTGCCTCAAAGACACTAGGCAAAGTGAAATAAGGCAGACACAGAAGGACAAATAGTCTACCATTCCACTTGTATGAGGCACTCACAGTAGTCAAGTTCAAAGACAGTAAGTACAACAGTGGTTACAGGGACTGGGGGGTAGGGGATGTGGGGAGTTACTGTGTGGCAGGTAGCAAGTTTCTATTAGGGATGGGAAAAAAAATCCTTGAAATAGTGGTGATGGTTGTACAACATTATAAATGTAATGTCACTGAATTACACACCTAAAAATGACAAATGTTATGTTATATATATCTTACCACAATAAAACAAACTAACTAAACAAAGATTCCTAAAGGATATGCTCGCCCCTGCAGGTCCTTCCCCGGTATGGGCTTCACTGGATGGCCAGGTCTCCCCACCCCGACCCCTGACCACTTTCCCTCTCCTCGACCATCTGTATGTACACAGTGAGATATCCACTGAAATTACTCCTGGCAGAAGTAAGCTGAAATACATTTGAGAGTTAAAGCAGCTTTGTGATCCTCCATCCTGTTGTTCCACTGTGAGCTCCAGCGTGTGACTTCCCAGTCCAGAGGAAAAGAACTCATTCCTAACGAGTTTTCACAGAGACGGTAACTACCAACACTTAAGAACATTATGGAAAGAAAACTTCAGTGTCTCCACTGGTTTCCAGAGAGCAGACCAAATCCTAAGTAAGAAAAACGGCCTTTTTGTACTGATGTCACTGACTTCCTACCAAGAAGCTTGAGAGACAGAGGCGAAGCCTCGAGATGTGCAGATGGTTTTTGCTCTCCCTGACAGGCAGGGGAGGCGGGCTAAATTTTCTTCTCTTTTTTGGACAGATGGATATATAACTTTCATGACAGGAAGTAAGCTAGGGCTAAGGTAAAAATTCAGAGCAAAAAAAAAAAAAAAAAAATCACAGCAACCACTTGTTTCTACTGAATAATTCTACAGGAATGTTCAATGTAAGATAATGGTGACACTATTAACCTAGGTTATTATAATTAAATAAAAACAATTCATTATTACCATTTCTTTGGTAGTAATATCTCTGCCACAAAATATGCATTGGTTAAGTGTTTGTAGAATGGCGAATACAACTCCCTCCAAAGAAAGATGAGTTCAAAATCTCTGAAGCTTATAGTTCAATAATGTGACTACATCCTTGATGTACAGGGACAGTTTTCCAGAAAGTGTGACAAAGGGTCCTGATAGCACAAAACGTGTTGTTGTTTTTTTTTAATTTTACTTGTTTATATTTATTCTGTTTATCTTATCATTATAATTGAGTTTCATTTTATTTATTTGACTGCACCAGGTCTTAGTTGCAGCATGCAGGATCTTCAATCTTCATTGGGGCATATGGGATCTTTAGTTGCGGTGTGTGGGATCTAGCTCCCTGACCGAGGATCGAACCCATGCCCCCTGCAATGAGAGCTTGGAGTCTCAACCACTGGACCACCACAGAAGTCCCCACACAATGTTTTGATAAGGGGATTTCACAGCAACAGGTGAAGTATTGGGCAGAGGATACCCTGGCTGGCTAGGCTGATGGCTCACTGCTCTCTCCACTGGAGTTTATAAACAAAATACAAACATACAGAAAGCATGAGTCATAAAGTATTTTCATTACATATGCTAAAGTAGGATGAGGTTTGGGAGGTCAGTGAAAGGTGAATTTTTCAAAGATTTTTTTTTTTGATGTGGACCATTTTTAAGTTTTTATTGAATTTGTTACAATATTGCTTGTTTTTTGTTTTGCTTTGGTTTGAGTGTTTTGGTCCTGAAGCATGTAGGGTCTTAGCTCCCTGCCCAGGGATCGAACCTACACCCCTCCTCATTGGAAGGAGGAGTCTTAACCACTGGGCTACCAGGTAAGTCCCCCCCCTTTTTTTTTAAAGGAAAAAAATAGGAAGAAAAAAAGATGGGTACAGAGGGACATGTCACTGCACTGGTAATCAGTTAAAAGTATGTGGAAAGAACTGCAGGATTAAAATCAGATCCAACAGAGAAATGGGCAAATAAATTAAGAATAAACATACACACAAACAAAATGAAACATGTGAGTAAACACCTTCCTCCCTCTTGAGAGGGCAGCTTGCTTTGTCAACCCATGTGGAAGGGTGGTGTCTACATTCTAGAATTCAGTTCAAAATTTCAGCCATTTACATTTGTTTTCACATTGACAAAGCAGCTCTTTGCTGCTACTTATTTATAATTTAATTCCCCTGATGGTTCTAAAAACAAGGGAAGAAATATTTTCAAACAAAAATCATTATTTATACAGCTGGAGTTTCCATTTAGTTAGGAAAATTAGAAGAAAAATATTTGGTCAGAATGTGAGATAAGTTTTGAATATTTCACAAAATCTCAGACCATCAACTTCCAAATCTCTTTTATTGTCTGTAAGTCCTTCCCAGAGTCAACAAGGGAACCCCTCCAAATCAACTAAATTCATGGGTTCTCATCTGGGCAACTCCTTTGGCAAGAGATTGGGGGACCTTTGAATCAGCGGCAAAAATAGCTCAATTAAAATACCATTCTAATATGTAGTTCGGTTTTGTTTGAAAATGGAAACCAGCAACTTGCTTGCATGAGTAAACAAGACAATTACTCAGGCTGGGGTCTACAGAACAGAGAGCAGAGGAGACAGCTGGCAATTATCTGGCTAACTTAACCAGATAACTCATGCCTAAAAATTCCCTCTGGTGCCCAAATTGCCCAGATCGGCTATATTCATAGAAGAACAAAAGAGTGCGATTACCAGATCTCCTTCCAGTCTGTGTTGCCTAGGTGGGTTGTTTTAAAGTGATGCTCTTATTACAAACCATACTCAGTTCTCCACTTCCCCAATGGAGAACGCTAGGATTTTCACAATATAGGTTTGAACATTTGCTTCATGTCAAATGAATCAAAAATCTGAGACAGACCGAAGGACTGACAAATTGCACCAGAGGTACTATTTTGAGTGTATACACCTTGAGACAAAGGCCAGATCAAGAGAGATGCTATCATTCCTAGCATCTAGAAATTCTAATGGGAAAAGATACTCAGAGTAAGAACAGAGAAAAAGCATTTGTATTGATTATGCAAATTAGGGTGAGCAAAATATGGAAACATGAATACCCTTATGTTTATTTAGTACTTTATACTTTACAAAGCTTTTCACAACTAATCCTCACGCTGTGGAGGGTAAATTGGGTATTATTATCCCCATTTTATGGATTAAGAATACAGGGCTCTCAGATTTGCTGAAGAGACGCTAAGGTCGAAGCTGAAACTTGAACTCAAGTCTTCTGGATCCAAGTTTAGTGCCCTTTCCAACACACCATGCTAAGGGCTAAAGTTAACTTAAAGCAAATAAAAAGGATCACATTACCCAGTCAAATCTGTGGTATTCACCATCACAAATAATCCTAGGTCAACACATGTCGTTAAATAAATCTTATAACCAAGCACGGCGGGAGAATACAGATGGCATGGGGAAGGTGGTAATGAAAAAGGCAGCATTCCCACTGGCTCTCTCTGACCCTGGGCAATCGATTTCTCTGACTCAGTTCCTAAGCAGCAAAGCAAAAGTACTAAGTAGAGAATCTCCAAAGTCCTTTCAATAGCAAGTTGGTTACACAACTGAGTGGCTTTTCACTTTTTCCTGTTCATGTCTACTCAGAATTCCGTGTTGGATTTCTTCCCCTTATGGATATTAGCTGCTTCTCCAAATCAATCGCTCTTCACTCTCCCCAACTAAACAGAACATTGCTGCTGTTGTTCAGTTGCTAAGTCATGTCTGTCTCTTTGGGATCCCACGGACTGTAGCCCACCAGGCTCCTTTGTCCATGGGGTTTTCCAGGCAAAAATACTGAAGTGCGTTGCCATTTCCTTCTCCAGGGGATCTTCCTGGACCAGGGATCAAAACAGAAACTGGGTTATGAAATGCATTTTGCCAACATTTGGCCAACCTAAGTAAAGCAATATATGAACACTGCAGAACCAACATTTTGAGAATCATCTAATGTTTTCTGTAGATTAGAATGCTGTTTCTTTTCCAAATTGGATTTGCATCAGCCAATTTTTATACTCTTCTGATAGATCAAGGGTATCAGAAGCCAGAATAAGAACAGTTTTGCCCTAGAGAGAAAAATTGTTCCTTTTAAATTAATGCCATTTCAAAAGCTGATAAATTCTATTCAAAATGACCGGTCACCTGTAGTTGGCAATGACTGATGTTTCTTTCACTTTCCATATCAGTTAGGTCCATCCAAGAGACTTCATTTTCTTGGTAGTACATCCCACCTGGGAATGTTGATTTTTGATGTTTTAAAAGGTATGAAAGATTTCCCTGCTCCCTAAATGGACTTAATGGCTACAATTTTATGTAAGTCCAAATTATTAGAACTTTACTGGAATTCAAGGGCTTGAATTACAGTCACTGTGATCTCTTTACCTTCATGCTTTCCTACTCCTGCCCGGTACTTTTGTTTAAGGGAGGGGGGAAAGGGCTGCTAATGAGAGAAAGCTTCTAATATACAGAGAGAGGAAGAAAATCTAGAATTTCCATTCTACTGTAAATGTTCTGAGAAAACGCAAATATTCCTTTTTCACAAAGGCAGTTCTTTGGTGTATGATCTTAGTTTTGACAAAGTTCTCTTTTTCCCCAGGGGAGGTTGAGAGGAACAAGAAAGCAAGGAAAGAAGGAGCTGTAATAACAATTGTTGAGACCCGAGTTCGATCCCTGGGTTGGGAAGATCCCCTGGAGAAGGGAATGGCAACCCACTCCAGTATTCTAGTATTCCTGCCTGGAGAATTCCATGGACAGAGGAGCCTTGCGGGCTATAGTTCATGGGGTCGCAGAGTTGGACATGACTGAGGGACTAACAACACTTTTATTATTCTAGAATAACAAAAGCTCGTTCTTCTTACCTCTGGTATCCCTTTAATTACGGTATTCAGCCAGTGCAATGAATTTTAGTAACGCATATTGTTCCCCCTCTTTTTTGTTTTTTCAAAGTTAACAAACTGACTTAGTAAACTTTTACAACTTTCACTATGCTAAAGCGGTCTGGTCTTGTTATCAAGTCAAAAAGCCCAAGCAATATTCAAGTCGCCACATATTCAGGGTGGACTATTAATTTTTTACATGACTTTGGACAAGTTATAACCAACCTAGGTCTCAAGCTCTTCCTCTGTAAAATGGATCCACTAGTAAACTACTTCAAAGAGCTGTTGCTGGGCAGAACACATAAAAACCATGAAATATTCTGAAATAATCCAGTGGGACCTCATTCATCCACGGTGATGCCCACCAGCACATCAGTGCTATAGCGAGGGCTGGAGGCAGATGCCAACTGTCCTGGCTCTGGCGCCATACTCCAGGGCCTCTCTCCATGGAGTATGCCTGGAACTGGTCACTCTCTAGGTTCCCCACCTCCCCTCCTCTCCACCTGCCAGGCTCCTTTGCTGATTTTGAAGAGTAGAAGCCACTCGCTCTGCTCAGTGTGGCGCGAGACTGGTCCCCAGTGCTCAGTCATTCCAAGGATGCCCAGAGGCGTTAAAAAGTTTGCAGCAGTGAAAGGGGTGTCGGGCAGGGAAAGGATATTCAGCTACCTGGCCCCCTTTGGATCCTAAACGAGACCAAGAAGTAAAGCTTCCAAGGTATGACAGTTAAACTGAATAAAACGGCGTTTTGGAAGAAACCTGCATTGCTCTATGTATTTTCTAGAGAAGGGACAAGCAGAACACTTTTGTTAACACCGAAGAATCCACTGATGCATTGAGACGCTTTTAGTGGGTCTCGCACGAGAAGTGAAACTGAGATGTATCACTGGTAAGTTGTTCTTCTAATACCTTGACATCACAGTTTAAACTATATGTAAATATGTCACAGATCATCGTGTCTTCAGGTTCAGAGACTCTCAGAGCTTAGTGACCAAACCACCCCCTAATTATATGCATCACAAACTGTTAAGT
Organism: Giraffa tippelskirchi; assembly: GCF_054371585.1. Taxonomy (NCBI): domain Eukaryota; kingdom Metazoa; phylum Chordata; class Mammalia; order Artiodactyla; family Giraffidae; genus Giraffa; species Giraffa tippelskirchi. The sequence continues at coordinate 150,496,078 of NC_137282.1, forward strand.
GACCAGTTTGAGGTTTCTTGGGTACTCTGCACCAAGTTCACCAGGATTCAAGCCTCCTGACCCCTGATGGCATGCTCCTTTCTTTAGACCACAACAGAGACTTACTCATGGTTATTTTCCTTTAATAAATTCTTGCCACAAGTGAATTTAGGCTGTTTTTAATTAAAGTCTTACACCAAAAGATCATTTGAAAGCCCTGTCCCTCCCACAAGGCAGGACAAGCTTGTTTTGACCAGCTGTCCTAAGATTTTTCTGCTCTATCATCAAAGCTTGCAATATCCTCTTACAGTCCTGTCAAGGTGAGTACATCTTCCAGTCAAACTACGAGAAAAAAAGAATCTTTCACACAAGGTCCATCTCAAAATTACAAAAGATCCTGGGGGCCGGAAGAAGATTCAAAAAGAATCAGTAAGCCCAGAGCAGGGGATCATTTTTGATTGGAATTACTAACTATCCTAATTTAAGATAAAGTGATAGTACTCGGTTTTTGTTTGTTGTGTGTTTTTTTAACATAATTCCACTAAAGCTCTTTAACTTCTTTTGTGCCATGGGCTCCTTTGGTCTTCTGGGGAAGCCCATGAACGCTTGCTCAGACTAATGTTTTTATACGCCTAAGATAAAATACACAGGATCATAAAGGAAACACTTGTATTGAGATAGATACAGCTACTCGAAATATTAAAAAGACATTTATGATATAGTAATCTGTGTGTTTTACTAAGCATTCAATAAAAATATCCAATAGCAGGTCCAAAAATCACTGTCATTTTGAAGCTGTGATGAGCGTTTCAAGATATCTGCCAATAAGTGTAATGTGATATGAAAATTGAAACTCCAATACTTTGGCCACCTCACGCAAAGAGTTGACTCATTGGAAAAGACCCTAATGCTGGGAAGGATTGGGGGCAGGAGGAGAGGGGATGACAGAGGATGAGATGGCTGGATGGCATCACCGACTCGATGGACATGGGTTTGGGTAAACTCTGGGAGTTGGTGATGGACAGGGAGGCCTGGCGTGCTGCTCTTCATGGGGTCGCAAAGAGTCAGACATGACTGAGCGACTGAACTGAACTGATATGAAAATATCTGTGATTTCTATAGGTGATGAAGTCATAGGTACTGTCAGTACTGCTCTGATTTATTCCCTACATTCATAATGAAAAGAAATGCTAAATTTCAGTCATTGCTGTTTAGTTGCTAAGTCATGTGTCACTCTTTTGCAACCCCATAGGTCGCCAGTCTCCTCTGTCCGTGGGATTCCCCAGGCAAGAATACTGGAGTGGGTTGCCATTTCCTTCTCCAGGGAATCTTCCCGATGCAACCTGCATCACCTGCATTGTCAGGCAGACTCTTTATCACTGAGCCATCTGGGAAGCCCCAAATTTCAGTTAGAGGCTAGTAAAAATAAAGAAAGAAAATCTAGAATTCTATTTGGGAACCCCTCAAGAACCATAGACACTGGGGCCTTCCCTGGTGGCTCAATGGTAAAGAATCCACCTGCCAATGCAGGAGACATGGATTCAATCCCTGACCCGGGAAGACCCCATATGCTACAGAGCCACTGAGCCAGTGTGCCACAATTACTGAACTGGTGCCCTCGAGCCCAGGAACCGCAATTACTGAGCCCACTACTGAAGCCCAAGCAACCTAGAGCCCGTGCTCTGCAACAAGAGAAACTACCACGATGAGAAGCCCATGAACCACAACTGGAGAGTAGGCTCTGCTCTATGCAACTACAGAAAAGCCTGCGTGGCAACGAAGACCCAGTACAGCCAAAAATAAATAAATAAAATTATTGAAAGAAAAAAAATTTACTGCAAACTTAAAAAAACAAAACAAAAAAATACACTGGCCTGTGATTTCCTTGAGGTCTTATTTGTTCTGTGATTCCTGAGACCTATTTAACAGTAAGTTTAATGCACAGCCTGGAGGAGGGCATGGCAACCCACTCTAGTATCCCTGCCTGGAGAATCCCATGAACAGAGGAGCCTGGTAGGCTCCGACACAACTGAGCAACTAAGCACAGCACAACACACAGCTGCAAGACAGGCACTCAGTAAATGTTTGAACTGGACTAAGTAAATATGACCTTAAAAAAAAAATTAGTGAGATGCTGAGGAAACTCTTAGTGACCTTCAACCTCCCAAATCTCAGCTAGTCCACCTACTGCCAGCAACTGAAAAGAAAGGTATCCTTAATACACTGCAATAGACTCGCAACTCAGTGCACCGGACCTGGAAGCCAAGTCCACGAGGACAGCTAGTCAACCGGACGGTCCGGGCCCTGGAGCCCAATCGAGTTCTTTCATTTAGCAAATATTCACCAGGCACCTGGTAAGTGGCGGGGAACATTCTAGGTACTGGGTGAAGAGCCCAGGTCCAGGTGGAGGTTAGTGTGACACAAAACACAAGAAGAGGAGAGAGTAGCTGGTGGGAGAGGGGCATTTTTAGATTGGCTGGTGGCAGGGCCCTTTCTGAAGTGTCGGCTGAGTCAGTCACGACCAGGAACCATGGCCACGTGGGAAGACGTGAGGGAGGCCATTCCAGGCAGAGGGAACAGCAAGTACCAAGGCTCTGAGGCAGGAAGAAACTTGGCTCAGGCCTTCTTACTTCCCAACTTATTTCCCTCCAAAAAGCTGCTCTACTCCCTAGACCCCCCTTCCTTCCCACAAAACACCACACTGAGCATCTTCCTTTGTGCTGTGGGACCCTTGAGAAAACACATAAAAAGGTCCCTCTCCTTCCACACACCTGACTGCACCATGACCTGTCAGCGTTTCCTCTCACAGACCCTCGGGTCTCTTCCAAGACCCCGAAAGAGGCTCTGTTCATCTCTGCCGTAACCTTCCCTTCTTCCCTCCATCTATCACACGTGTTCACACGCTCCAGGCCACACTGGTCTCTCAATCAGGGAATCTCAGGGTAGGAGTTCCACAAATCACCTAATTCAACCATGACCTGTCATAATCTGATCATTCCTTCAGGGACAAGAAATTCAACCCCACTGAAGCAGCCTGTCTCTCCTAAACTTCAAAGTTCATGGACTGTACCATATAGTCAGTTGTATCTCAAACAGTTTTCTGCTGATGTATGTCTAATGATCTCTTTTTCTTCTTTAAGACATTAAGTTCCTTCAGGCTAAGAGGCAGCCTTGCCTGGCATGACTGCTCCAGAATGTAGGGGGCGGGAGTGGACTCATACAGGCCGCTCGCTACATTTAAAGCAAGATAGCCAACTACTGTAGTTTTTTTCCACTCCAAGTTCCTAGACCTACCTCTCCAAGGTCCTAGGATAGACAAGATGGAAAATTTTTGTGGAAACAGCCACAAACTTGAGACCAGATAATTATGGTGGGGCAGGCTTCTCTGGTGGCTCAGACGGTAAAGAACCTGCCTGCAACTCCGGAGACCTGGGTTTGATCCCTGGGTTGGGAAGATCATCTGGAGAAGAGAATGGCTACCAGCTCCAATATTCTTGCCTGGAGAACCCCATGGACAGAGGATCCTGGCGGGCTATAGTCCATGGGGTTGCAAGGAGTCAGACACAACTGAATGACTAACTTTCGCAACAATTCATTTCTACATCAACCTTTTTTTCTTCACAGGTGTTCTGGGCTGAAGAACATCCACCTCAGAATTCATGGGTTGAAGCCCTAGCCCCCAGTACCTCAGAGTGAGTCTTTCAAGAGATGACTAAGTGAAAAAGAGGCCGTTAATGTGAGCCCTAGCACAAAGACTGGTGTCCCTATTAGAAGAAGAGATCTGGACACACACAGAGACACCGGGATCCACATGCCCAGGGTCCATGAGAAGAGGCAGCAAGAGGGTGGCCATCTGCAAGCCAAGATGAGCAGGGCCTCAGGAGAAACCGGCCCTGCTGGCCTGAACTGAACCTAACCTTGATCTTGGACTTGCCAGCCTCCAGAATGCTGAAAAATAAATTTCTGTTGCTAAAGCCACTCAGTCAGTGGTATTTCGTTACGACGGCCCTAGCAACTAATGCAACAGGTGTCTTAACGTTGCTGCTGCTGCTAAGTCGCTTCAGTCATGTCCGACTCTGTGCGACCCCATAGATGGCAGCTCACCAGGCTCCACCGTCCCTGGGATTCTCCAGGCAAGAATACTGGAGTGGGTTACCATTTCCTTCTCCAGTGCATGAAAGGGAAAAGTGAAAGTGAAGTCGCTCAGTCGTGTCCGACTCTTGGCGACCCCATGGACTGTAGCCTACCAGGCTCCTCCGTCCATGGGATTTTCCAGGCAAGAGTGCTGGAGTGGGGTGCCATTGCCTTCTCCGGTCTTAACGTTAGACATTTCCAAAAACAAAAACTGAGACAAGGATTTGGGCGCAAACAGTTTATTTGGAAGTGCTCCCAGGGAGAAGAAGTGAGCAGCAGTGGGCAGGAGGTAGGTGTATTGTTTAAGAGTGTGTGGACCAGTTCACAGCCGTGGGTAACAGAATGTCCCCTAAAATTGTTCTGGGAGGCAGGGCCATTTAACTGATGGCTTCCTTCCTTTCCCAGGGCATGGAGGGTTGCCTCTAGGGGTGTTAGCTCCCTTGACTTGTAGGCTGCAGTGCGTGTGGCACTAGAGAAGCTCCTTGGGAGAAAGCAAAAAGCAGCTCTGCTGGCACCGGAGGTGGCTGAAAGCAGGGTGGACTGCAGGAAGAGATGGGAACGTGCAGTTAGGTGACGACAGTTGACACAGCTGGCTCTTCCTCCAGAGGCAAAAACATCCTTAAGGCAGCAACATTCTGTGATGGACCCATTTCCAGGCCACAAAGATGTAAAAGATGTTGGCATCCATGACAGCTGCTTTCCTCCCAAAGGGTAAAAATGGGTACCAGTAGATAATTGGGAGGAAGGTTACAGAAGACTCACTTGGGCAGGCAAGCTTTCAGTAGATTCTTGCAAATTCTTTTACTGTTTATTCTTTTTTTAATGTGGACCATTTTTAAAGTCTTTATTGAGTGTTAAAATATTGCTTCTGTTTTACGTTTTTTGGTTGGTTGGCCACGAGGCATGTGGGATCGATCTTAGCTTCTCAGCTGCTTAACCAGGGATCAAATCCACACCCCCTGCATTGGAAGGAGAAAAGTCTCAACCACCAGACCACCAGGGAAGTCCCATAAAAAATTCTGTCTTTTAGAGAAGAATTTTGTTTGTTTGTTTGTTTGTTTTGCTCTTTTCCAAAGCCAATCTAAAGTCTTTTACAATCTACCTGTTCCATTTGATGTAACTGGCCCTTCAGCACTGAAAGGAATTCTACCGCTTAACGAGCAGCAGAAAGAGTTTAGAGATGATTAAATCCTCGTTTAAGTTCCAGGTAATCCCTGGAAGTCAAACCATAGAAAGGATTCTCTCCCATCCAGGTTTCATCTCTGAAGCTGAGTTTTAAGGTCAAATATATGGCACTTCTGAACTTCAGATGAGATTACTTCTAGTTTATTCAAGCTACCCTTAAAGACCAATGAATGGGATCACAAAACAAATTTTCTAAATTGCCTTCAGAAAATTATTTCCATCCTTTTGGCAAATAATTGTCTGAAACGTATTATTTAACAGTTTTGTAAAGTACAACATCCAAGATGAAGTTATGCAGGGAGATGCCAGACATGAGTGGTATTTCCTGGTATTTTCCAATACTCTGAGTTCTATCACTAGAGTTGCCAGATTTAGCAAATAACAATGCAGAACACTCAGCTGAATTAGTTTCACACAAACAGCAAATAATTTATTATAAGTATATCCTAAATATTGCATGGGACATACTTAAATTAAAAATACTTGTTTATCTGAAGTTCTAATTGAATGTGGCATCTTTTATTTTATATGGCAATCCTACCTACTAAATTAAAAATACTTGTTTATCTGAAGTTCTAATTGAATGTGGCATCTTTTATTTTATATGGCAATCCTACCTACCTTAATATCCCAGAGTGGAAAATTATCAAAATTAGGATTTATAAGTAAGATTTCTTTTTAGAATTTAAACTTCCTGTTTTAACTTCAATAAACCACATGCTCAAAGCATGACTAGTTCGAATAAGCTGGTATTCTAACAGACAGGATTCCCATTAGAACTGGTGGTTCAGTCTAACGATTATGGTCATTCAATTTGAAAGAAATAAAAAAGTTTAAGAATAAATATTAAAATTTCCCTGAAATCCATGTGTAGGAACAAAAAGCCATACACTACCTGTATAAAAAACAGCGATTAAAATGTAGTAAGAACCCATTTTATTTGTATAGCTGGCCACTGTTTACCTAGTGTTCGCAAAAACTAAAACATTAATGTAGGCTATATGACCCTGGGGAGAAAAGAAACACACAAAAGAGAAAGTTGCTGAGAAACTTTGATTGGGTTTGAATGCTTTACGCACCTCAAGGAAGAGCTGAACAACTTCCTCTCCTGTCTCCTCCTCCCCTTACGGCCGAGACATGGTCCAAGGTTTTCAGGACTTAGAAGACAGCTCACATGGAAAACGCTATACCTTAGGAGATGATACACCTTGTTTGAAAAGATTTAAATGATTCTGCAATAACGGAAGAAAGTCTGACTGCAATCGAAGTAGGATTACCTGAGAGCACGACCTCTCAACCTCAGCACTGCTGACACTGGGGGCCTGAGACACGGGCTCAGTCCCTGGGTCAGGAAGATACCCTGGAGAAGGAAATGGCAACACACCCCACTATTCTTACCTGGGAAATTCCCTGGACAGAGAAGCCTGGTGGGCTACAGTCCATGGAGTCGCAAAAGTGTCAGACACGACTTAGCGACTAAACAACAACAATCCTTTGCTGCAAGGAGGGCTGCCCCTGTGCATTTCAGGGTGCTTAACATCCCTGGCCTCTGCCCACCAGATGCCAGTAGCAGCCTCCTACCTGCAGTTATGACAACCCAAAATGTCTCCAGACATTGTCAAATATCCATCCCCAGGAGGGCACAATTGCTCCAGATGAGAACCACTGGCCTAGGAGAACCATTAGTGTCTTGATTCTCTCTCTAGTCTTAAGCTCCCGGCAATTTTTAAAAGTGTCATTGTAGGGCAGCTTAGAATAACAGAGAAGGGAGAAAAAAAGTTATAAAAAAATTTGCACCAAATCATGATCAAAATTGCTCCAAACATATTTATAGTATAATTAAATGCAACAGGTCTATCTATCTAAAGACGCCTCTAATTCTCTTTATATGAGGAAGTGGAGCGCTAATGCAAGGTTTAGACTGGAGACCTGTTTTCAGCCCCATCTCTCCTACTTGCTCACCACATCTAGGAAGACCTAACCTTCTGGTTGCTTTCTATGATGTGCCTTCTCGTCTGTCTCTCCATCAATCTGGAGACGCAGGCCATGAATTGTCCCACCTTATGGATGAGTAAACGGACGTCTAGAAAAGCGAAATAACTTTGCTGAGCTCCACACCTCGAGAGATTTCAAAACTAAGTAACTGCAAAGTTCTAACCTCTTAACCTCAACGTGGGGGAAAAACAAGTCACTAAATGTCTCTGACCTTCATTCCGTTTCCTCACCTGAAACCCAGAAATAACATTTCTCAGTATTTCTCAGAATCACTGCAAGAACTTAAATTTCAATTCAGTGAGTCGTTAGACAGCAGGGACCAAAGTCCCCGCCGCGGGCAGGTGGCTATCTTCAGCAATTTCTGAATGACTGTGGCATTCTCTAGGCCTGCTGCACTTGAACTGTGCCCATCTCAAAGGCCAGGAGAACCACACCCTGCTTCTGAGATCTACTTAGACTAGAAAATGAACTGGAGCCAACTCAAGGTGTAAGAGCACTATCAGGAATGCAAATGTAAACAGTAAACAGCATAATTAACCCTTAGGACTTGAAAAGAGGAGAAGAGATCTGGCTGGGAAGGGGTGTGGTGACTGGTGGGAGGACCCCGCCCTCAGTCATTTCCCCTCCTTGCTAGGGGCCCAGTCACCTCCAGTGGAACACCCAATGCATGGGTGCGGCTGAGTGGCTACCCTGAGCCCCCAAGTACCCCTGTAGCTTAGTGGACAAAGTCACAAGGGATCTGAGCGGAAGGAGGCCATGAAGATCGCTCACACCTGACAGATCAGAAATGAGCCAAGGTGTGAAAGAACTGACCTGGCCCTTCCAGGCTGTGAGCCCCACCAGGCCTCAGGTCCCCACGAGAAGCCTGACCCCACAGCAAACCCCTCTGCTGGCTGGCCCTGGCCCATCCTTCTTTCCTAAGCAGCCTCCCAAGAAATCACCGCACAGTCAGGCCCGCCTCCAACAGTCATATTTGTCACACACCTATTTTTGCAGGAGTAGTTTCGGGACCCAATCATTGTTTTGAACTTCTAAAGGAAAACGCCATTTGGGCAGCACGTTCCCTAAAGCACAAGTGAAACGTTTCATCTTTGGGTTACAAAGTCCCACTAGGGTAAGAAGCAGCTGTGGGTGTGAATACAGGGAAGGATCGAAATTCCTATCACAGGATAAGAAATGCAATGAGGTTGAAGTCCATTCAATATGCTTGAGGGGAGGGAGCAGTTAGCAATGGTGGGCAACACCCTGCTGCTTTATTATGGAGGCACACGCAGCAGTGCCTTATACAGAACCTTTAATTCGAAGTCCCTTTCCCCATTTCCCCTCATCGCCCCCCCCCCGTCCCCCCCAGTTATCATAGTGGGGAAGGTACAGATAGGTGGTTTAGAGTAGCAGTAGATCACAGGCTGCTCGAAGAGAAAAATGTCTCACCCATCGTTCCATGAAGCCGCATTTAGATTCTAGGTCTAATTTCAACAGATATCAGCACAACGGAGCTACGGTTACAGCGGACAGATCATTTGTCAAGAATGGAAAAAAGCAGTTGTATTGGGGGTGGCGGGGGCGTGGATGGGAAGGAAAAAGTGAAAGTATATTTTAAAAGAAAGACGGAGAAGAACGGCTAATAGAGTGGGCAGAGTTAAAACTTCAGCCCCAGGAGCTAGGGGAAAGCTCAGGTCAGCGGAGGTGAAGCCAGGGCATCCGAGTTCCTGGCACCACGTGGTCACCCCCAGAGCAGCCCCATGGCCCACCTGGGGGTCACAATCCTAGGACACTAGGTGGTGATTGGAAAGATTCGCCCAATGGGCAGGTAGGACTGAAACAGATATACCAGCCATAACTGCAGACCTAAAAAACAAGGCTGGGCAGCCAGTGCTAGATAGGTAATAAAGTAATCATACATTTACCTTTCAGTCTGGAAGGAAACCTTGCAAGTTTTCACAAAATTAGAGTGCAGTCATGCAGCAAAAGAATTCTTTGATGAAGTGCCTTGTGTTTTATGGTAAAGTGGGCTGATTATACAAGTAAGTGAACAACAAAGCACAACTATATATTATTATTTTTATATAGGTCTCTGAGATTTAATAGCTATGCTTCTATCCTTACACCTGTGACTGTTGAAGAAAAGGAAAAAATGAAATAATTTAGGATATTAAAAAACAAAATTTGACCTGCTGATTGCCAATTTACTGCACACGAGAAATTCACTAAGCATCTAATAACTTACATTCGGGGGGTAGTAGTTCTGCCCAGCTATTCTGTTAGGTATTTTAAATTATAATTTCAAATGGACTCATTGTCACAGGCCTCTGGGTCCGTTTTACACACAAAATCAATATACTACTACTAATAAATAGGATTACTTTTCCACGGCTCCTGGTGGGAGCTCAGCTGGACTTGTTTGGGAGGCAGTTTCAAAGTTCTCCGAAGAAAATTACTTTCCTGATGTTCACCCTTAAAAACCCACTGAAGGCACCTGAGAGAAATTGAATCCAGAGGCAACCAGCAATGGGACGGGAAGGCTTAGACTGGTGCTCAGTTGCTCAGTCATGACCGACTCTTTGCGGCCCCGTGGACTGTAGCCCACCAACTCCTCTGTCCAGGTAATTTTCCAGACAAGCATACTGAACTGGGTTGTCATTTTTACTCCAGGGGATCTTCCCAACCCAGGGATTGAACCCACGGCTCTTGTGTCTCCTGCATTGGCAGGTGAATTCTTTACCACTGCACCACGTGGGAAGCCCCATAGACTGGTAGGTAGATGGATTTAGACACAGAGAGAAAGAGTCCCTGTTTAAGCCCTCCTCTTAGGATCTCTGCAGACCTTTGTTCCTCCAACACGTGCTGCCCTTTCTCTGAAAATATAGAAGCTCCCAGGGTCCTGTCTGTGGCTTCTTCCATCAAAATGCCCCTCCTTTAACATCTGGGGCTGTGTATGCCTCACCTCTGTACGATCCATGCCCTGACCCGATGATGCTCTCAGAGCCAAGGACGAGTTAAACTAGTGTCCTGCCTAAGAAGCATCTGCTAAGTGATTTCTCTCCTCTCACTTTATATATTTTACACTGTGGCCCCACCTTGACTCATCCTAAATTGGAAAAACTACTCTTGGCAAAGCCGGGTCTTTCAACTCTTGCTGCCCCAATGTGTGACTCCTTAGGAGAGATCTTGTTAGGTCTTCTTCGCACAATAAAGACTGCTTAAGTGCCATCAACTGCCCCACAGAACATGGAAACACTTGATAACCCACCCCAGACAAAGGCCTGTAAGTATCCCATGAAGAGACTCCATGTGTCTGGGGGTGGGCGGGGAGCATTCAGAGTTAAGAGAGAGGTTTGAAATCCTTTCGTCTGGAAGTGTAGCTGGGGACAAACAGCTTAACCACTGAGCCTCACCTTCCCCCTTTACAGATGAGGGAGGGTTGCTTTGCAAGATGAAATAATATATGTAAGACACTCATTGCCATTCCTCCTGTACAAAACTATTCAATCGGGTTGCTGTGGTGGTGGTTTTGTCACAATAAAGTAGGCAACTGTTATCTTTCTTATGGCGCCAAATTGACGGGGGTAGGGGAGAGAGAAACCCAGTCTGTACAATTGCAAGAATGTATAAAAAAGAATGAATAATGAAAACCGATAATGAACCAATAATGAAAAGCAATTTTAATGAAAAAACCAAGTATAAGATGAAAGAGGATGGGATTTTTCTAATTTGTAGCAAAACATAGCATAAAGTTACTGTATTTAGAGGGACGGTATTTCCTTAGAAAGAGACAAAGGTATCAGTAGGGCAGAGCAGAAGGTCCAGGGACTGATCAACACAGATCCATGCACGAGGCTGCACATGTACACACACACACAACAAAAGTGGCATTTCAAATCCATGGGTAAAGGCTGAACCACTCAATAAATGGCATAGTATAACTGGCTATCCATTTGGGAAAAATACAGCATCAGATCTTTAACACCTACACATAACCCCCTTCCAAAGAGGTTAAGTATCAAAATAATAAAATTATAAGATCAGAAGAAGAAATCAGAGAATAGTTTATAATTTGGGGATTAGGAAGGGCTGCCCAACTGACAAAGACCATAATTGTATACATTAAAAAATGAGCAAAATTTCTGTACAGAGAAATACATCTCATAGATAAAAGAAAACCGACAAACTGGCAAAAAAATATTTAGTACGCACACGTGTGCACACACATACGTACAGAGGAAGTGCAGTATCTGAGAAGCTCCAGTAAATCATGAAAAGTTCCAATAAATCAGTAAGAGAACTATAAATAGCTGTATAAACACAAATGATAAAGGATTCAAAGCAGCAACTCACAGAAATACATTGGGCAGAGATGCTTAAATTGACTAATTCCTCTCTCTTTCATCATCTGTAAAATCACAACAGTATTCATACCAAATTCACAGGGATGTTGAACTTTAAATTAGAAATTTCATTTAAAGTGCTTAAAACAATCCTGTCACATAAAACATCCAACAAATATTATTAACCAGCAGCAGTAATAATAGCAGCAGTGGTGGTGATGACAGTCGTATAATTAAAGAAACACAAAACAAGAATCAGGAGATAGTATCTAGCATTTCTAGCAAAACCATCATAAGCGAAACTGCAAAACAACTAACGTGATCTCACATCGTAAAAAGTATGAGAAAAGAAGCATTCTCCACACTGGTGAGAGGAAGAAGAATTGCTTTGGCTTTTAGTGGGGGACAATTTGGCCTTACCTATCCAGCATTTGGGGTTTCCAGGTAGCTCAGTGGTAAAGAATCCACCTGCCAATGCAGGAGACATAAGTTCAATCCTTGGGTCGAGAAGATCCCCTGGAGAAGGAAATGGCAACCCATTCCAGTATTCTTCCCTGGAAAAATCCCATGGACAGAGGAGCCCGGCAGGCTATAGCCCATGAGGTTGCAAAAGAGCCAGACGTGGCTTAGTGACTAAACAACAACAATCCAGCGTTTTACTATATGTGCCTTGAGACAGAAATCCAATATATGTATAGAAATCTACATATTCAATACAATATATGAATATGTATATGAATATATATGAATATGAACGTATCTACATATTCAACATAATATATATAATATAATCTACAAATTCAATATATGTAAAGAAGTCTACATATAAGAACTTTAAATAGAGTGTAATCTATAAAAAATTTGAATCACTATGTTGTGCACCTGAAATTAATACAATATTGTAAATCAACTATACCTGAATTAAAAAATTTTAAAAGAAATCTAGCCTTCAGAAATACACACATGCACAAAAACATATGTACAAGGATATTCAGTGTAGAACTGGTTATAAAATTAGGAATAACAATCAAATAGGAAGAGTTTACTACATTCTGGCATATCCCGTATAATGGGTAGCAGTTCCCTGGTGGCTCAACTGGTAAAGAATCCGCCTGCAATACGAGAGACCTGGGTTCAATCCGTGAGTTGGGAAGATCCCCTGGAGAAGGAATCGGCTACCTACTCCAGCATTCTGGCCTGGAGAATTCCAAGGACTGTATAGTCCATGATGTTGCAAAGAGTCGGACACAACTGAGTGACTTTCACATACAAGGTGTAATGGACATCAAGATGGAAATACATCTAATAGCTGTTAAGTACAAACTGGAAGCTGCAATTTGCATCTGCACATAAGATATATATTTGCAAGTAGATATAAAAGGGACAAACCAAGCTGTGGTAGTCACCTCTGGAAAGTGAAGCAGGACTAGGAGGGAGTGGAGAGGGTATTTCAAATTTTACTTCACTGACTTAGACCATCTTTGATTTCTTTAAATAACAAACCTGGACTAAAAACAAGTATTTTCCCTTTAAAAAAAAAAAAAAGGCAACAAAGTCAGTGTTATCCTAACAGACACCACTGGACGCCTGAGTAAATGACAGTGTCCATTATGTTCTTCCAGCAGAAGGCAGGACTCCCGACCCTGCAGGTGAGCTCCAGAGGGGAGCCGGCACAGTGGGAAGATGCTAACAGGATAATTCAAACCTCTGTTTTCTGACTCAGCTAATAACCTTCTGATCGCAAACCCAAGGCAATACCAATTTCTGCAACTGTCCACTTGGCAGTTATGTTTCTCAGAGTAAATTAGTAAGTTTGCATTCTAGTTCATCAACCTCCAGAACTCGGATTTACACCAAGTAGTCCCCAGGGCAATAAATAAATAAAGTCCTTAATCGTGCGAAGTCGGGGTCTGTGTCTAGTCTGATTGAGTGCACTTCTCCAAGGTGCAAAGAGCCGGAGATTTAGCTGACTTGAAAGAGGCAACCCACAAGCTGACCACTGTAACTTTATTCTTCTATTACAGCAAAACTCCAGGGCTCGGTAACTTGTTACTGTCAAATGTGACGATGCGTGTTTAGATCCGTCTAAAAAATATTTATGAAACTCAACCATGCAGCCAGCATGGCTCTAGTCTTTTACTTCTAGATACTAGATTCTAGTCTTTTACTTCTAGTCTCGATACTTCTTTTACTCTGCAAGGCACAGGGGAGGCCCACACCCTGGTCCTCAGACCTGGTTTTGGAAAGGGTGGTGGGCACACCGAGTCATGACAGACCTTCAGAGGTGGTGGCACTGAAGGGCCACACCCTGGCCACCCTTAGCATATACAGGAGCGAACGTTCAAAGTCAAGGACTGAGAAAAGCTGATCCTTATTCTCGAGTGAGGCAGGAAGCAAGAAATGAGTACTGCTTGCCTTACTTTCCCAACCTCTATAATACAATCAACCACAAATGGCAAACTGAAAACCATCACTGAAACCAGAAGTTGTTTTGGCTGAAGGTGGGCAGATGGGAGCGGGGGGAGGAAAGGCCCACCAAAGAGGAGGGCAGCAACAGAATTTCTGTTAGTCTGATTTGGGCTTTAAAAAAATAAAAATCCATCTTTGGGACTTCCCTGGCAGTACAGTGGTTAAGATGCCACGCTTCCAATGCAGGGGGTGCATGTTCAAACCCTGGTCAGGGAAATAAGATCCCACATTTTCAGACAAAGAAAAAAAAATCAATTTTCATGGGAAAAAAAAGGAAATATCAGGTAACATCTACTTCTTTTAAGTCTCTAAGTTTATTTAATTACATACATATTTAATACAAGTTTTAACAGATCAAAACTTCTGATTCCATGATTTTGGTTATAATTTATACGATGGTTATTCATACTCATTCAAACTGTCTATAGTCAAAAGCTTTTCACATAAATAACTGTGGTATCTATTTAATGCCTTTATTGGTTTTCATAATGAGTTGGGAACAGGGGCGGGAATTTATCAAGTGGCTGGACACTCTGTGCCCAGCTCCAGGCTGGACGCTGGCCCAGGGTCTCTCATTTCATTTACTCCTCACGGTATCTTTAAATACCCAAATTACCAGACATGTAAGGAGAGCTACCATTTCATCTCCAGGGAAGCCTGGTCCATCTAGCTGGCTTATGATGTGAGGGTTTTTTTTACTGGTGCTATACAGAAAAGAATGGGATTCCCTGGTGGCTCAGGCGGTAGACACCTGCAGTGCAGGAGACCTGGGTTCGATCCCTGGGTCAGGAAGATTCCCTGGAGAAGGAAATTACAACCCACTCCAGTATTCTTTCCTGGAAAATCCCATGGACGGAGGAACCTGGTGGGCTGCAGCCCAGAGGGTCGCAAAGAGTCAAAACACGACTGAGCGACTTCATTTTCACTTTCACTTTCAGATAGATAAGAGGACGATTAAAAGAGAAGACATTAAAAGAAGGAGCATAACTGTCAAACACACACATCACAAGCCTCTGGAGAAAAGGGAAGGAAGCAGTTTTCCCATTCACGGGATGCTGAAAAGCCCAAAGAAGGCTAAGAATGTCTGTGACTGAATTCTGCGCTGTGGCTTGCAGGATCCTCCTGTTTCAAGGGGGGAGGCCAGGCTCAGAAGAGATCGAAGCACACTGCCAGTTTTGAACTGTCTTGATACATCTAAGACTGTCTTTCGTAAGCTCTGCTGTTTTTGGAAATGTACTATATGGGGCAGGGCTTCCCTGGTGGCTCCGACACCAAAGAATCTGCCTCCAATGCGGGAGACCCAGGTATGGTCCCTGGGTCAGGAAGGACCCCTGGAGAAGGGAATGGCAACCCACTCCAGTATTCTTGCCTGGAGAATTCCATGGACAGAGGAGCCTGGCGGGCTACAGTCCGTGGTGTTGCTAAGAGTCGGACATGACCGAGTGATTCACACACACACACACACACACACACACACACACTACATGGGCCAACTCCCTCTCTGATGGCAGCACATAACACAGCCCAACCCAGACCTTGGTTTCCCCTAGTCTTTTTTGTTGAGAGGCATCTTTCCCCAAACCATGCCTCTCAAACTTGATGCTTCGGAACAACCTGGGCTGGGGGTACCTGTCAAACCCCGAGATGCTGGCAACACCCAGAATTTCTGAGTCAGTAGGTCTAGGGTATAAATCCAAAATTTACATTTCTAACAGGCTGAGTGCTGCTGCTGGTCTAGAACCACAGATTTAAGAAACTACATTGTAAAAAAAAAAACAACAACAAAACAGGATCCATCTAACACGGAAATGGGTGCTCTGGGACAACCCAGAGGGATGGGGTGGGGAGGGAGGTGGAAGGCGGGGTGTCAGGCTGCGGGGGGGGGGGCACATGTGCACCCGTGGCTGATTCATGTTGAAGTAAAACCACCACAATACTGTAATTTTCCTCCAATTAAGATGAATAAAATAATAATAATAAAAAAGACAGGAACGGTGGGAGGTGGGTATTTTGCCAAAATGTGGCAAAATTTTCATCAATCGTGATCCAAGCCACATGAAGGCAGGGGATTTTTGTGCCTACACTGCTGCATCCCCGGAACTTAGAACAGGGGCTGGCATAGATACTCGGTGCCCCAAACATATCTGCTAAGTCAGGCAAATGGATCAGTTTGCCCCGTGGTGGAAACTGCAGCCGGCACGGGGATGGAGGTGCGAGGGAAGTGCTTGTGGAAACACCAGGAACGAAGGGCATGGCTTTTAATAGCTGAACTGCCCTGAGAGGGAAGCTCAGCTTGACAGCAATGATTGCAACAACAGTAATAACGATACACATGATGACAACAAACATGTCAGAGTGTACAGTATGTGGCCAGCGCTGGAGCCAGCACTTCACATGCGTTAGGGCGTTCAATTTGTACAACTACCTATGAGATGGAAACCTTGATTCTCCTCATTTAACAGGTGAGGACAGGTTAGAAAGTAAGTGATATGACCAAGTCCTTGGTCTATCCATGGAGAAGCTGGTCCCGAGCAGAAGGTCCCTGTTTTTTCAGAAAGTCTTTTCTTAATTACCCAGTTGAGTCAATGATAAATGCAAAACTTCTTTGGCCTTCTTGGAACTGCAGACTTTGATCCCTTCTTCTCCAGGTTAGGGAGGGGCTTCGAGTAGCCCATCGATCGTAAAACAGGCGGGGCTTTGCTGGCTACACAGAGCTTGTTTTCTCCGTATCATCTCTCAGTGGTGGACAGTGATCCCAGCGCTGGGATCCATGTGGTTCCATGTGGTGCTTGGGCATGCCCAACTTAAAAAGCTAGTTCAGTGTTTCATCAACAGGCCAGGGGAGGGGGCCAGGGAGAGGTGCGGGCCGATTTTGCTCTCAGGGGACACTGGACAATGTCCAGAGATATTTTGCTTCTCGTAACTGGAAGGTGCTACTGGCATCTAGTGGGCGGAGGCCAGTGACGCTGCTCAACACCCCACGGTGCACAGGACCGCCTGCCCACCACAAGGAGGAGTCTGGCCAAAATGTCAATGGTGCCAAAACGCTGCTCCTGTTTTGAACCTCCAAAAGCCTGCTCCATCCTCGCCCCCAGGTTGGATGCCTAAGAAACTTCATCGATACCCTCTTAGGGCCCTCACCATCTTTTATCTCATCTTAGTTACTGAAAAATTTGTTTCATCTCCCCTATCTCATGATGAACTTGAAGGCAAGAGCATCTTAGTCACAGGAGCACCCAGAATACTGGGAACCCAGTCAGCTCAGAGTGGGTGTTCAGTGTCTGTCCTGTAGTTTGCTTATCCTCAAATGGGTAAAAAACACTGAGAATTCAGATGTAATCAGTTTTCAAGAGCTCCTACCATGGAGAAGGGGTGGTGGGGTATATACACTAAGTTAGGAATGCACAGTACACTTCCTATAACTCATTGAATCCTTTCAATTACTGAAGGAGACAGGAACACTATTTTAGGTAGTTACAGCTCATAGATGGAATTTGTGAAGGATCACATGCTGGTAAGGGACAGGGCCCATTTCTGGAGCCAGATTGCAAAGCCCTCTTCTCCTTCTGTACCCCACAACCAATGCTATGGGTCCCCAGAGTTGAAAACCTTCCTCCTAAAGACCAGTCCCAGGATTAGAGTGTCTGAGATGCTAGCAAGGAAAACAGGAATAGAAAAGGTTGAAAACTTTACCACATTATTAGTGGAATCATCACAAGTTTGGGTATCTACCACACCAACAAAATTGGTCAATTCAAGGGTTATTGCAAATAGGCTTAAACACAAGTTACATATTTAAAAATCAATAACAAAGAATTTACATGGCTTTCATTTTTAAACTTTAATATGCTAGGGCTTAAGAAAATAAATTCAAGTGTTTTTTTTTTAACCTGTAAAATTAGAGAGCCTAGGAAATCATGGTCAAAAAAGCCATCTTAGTTCAAGACATAATTATGTGACCTTTCTCTATGCACAGCTCTCTCCAGCTGGCTCCTCTTTGCTTTCAGAGGCTGCAAACTATGGGCTTTCTCAAAGCAGCCAGGAGCCAGGCCCAGACCTGGGAAAGCACGTCATAAATAACAACTGATGGCTAGTCTCTGGGAGCCCTGACAGTATTGATCCTCCCCCACCCCCAAATCAACCTGATGAATCTGTCTCATTTTCATATTATAAAGGGAGAAGTGAAAATGAAAGGTTTTTGTGGCACTACTTTTTTTTTTTTTTAAGGCTAGGGAGATCAGTTCTTGGCTGGCTGTTGTTCATCAAGCCTTCCCCTCTAACCTCTGTGCCAAAGCCATATTTCTAATGCTGGGTCCCAGCCTCTTAGAAAGCTGGGTGGCCCCTGGCATCCCTCACAGCCAACACATTCCAAACTCATCATTCCCTCCACGTGGTGCAAAACCCTGATGGAGGAAAAACTCAGTCCATTCTTTCAGGCCCAGAAGCTAAACATGTTGGGAGCCAAGGCCATGTATTTCTTCTCTCATCCATCTTGCCTTTCACACCATCCCTGTTGCTGTCCTGCTTCTAGATTCATCGACACAGTAGCACCCATGCTCTAAATGGTATGCCCCACTTCTCTTTCCAGGGGAATTTCTGGCTTTTTGTTTACTTGGTAACCTGTTCCAGGCAGGCCCAGACCCAACAGAATGGAAAGCCTTCCTACTATCAGGCAAAGCAAATCTCTCAAGGGCAGGGTGTCCAGTGAATTGCCATGGTTCCCAGTGGCGTTGTGCTAGGCAGTAGTGCTCACTTGGACCCCCTAAGATTCTCGGCCTTTTGGGAAGTCCTTGTTTCACCTCTTTTGGGTTTTGGGTCACATTTCTATGGATGGTTTGCCTTTGGCAATGAGCCAGAAATCCAGAAGTTGGGAAAAGGGTAGGTATGGGGTACCGGTGCACCTGGCCAACATTTCTGGAGTCTGCGAGGAAGGACTTGGGATGAATGGAATGTGTGCTGATTCTGTAGGCAGCTCCTGATTCTGCAGGTCATTCCAGCTGCAGGAACCTTTGCTTGTGTTCAACCATCTGCAACAGTGTTTCCCAAATGTTCCAGAAGGCCAGGGCACTTCTCTGACTGAGGGTAGAGAAAGTGCCTGGAGACCTGCATCTGGAACACATGCTGCAGGCAATTCTTATTCTCGAGTAGCTCGGAAAAAAAAATTTGATCCCTTCTTTTTGACAGGTATCTGGGGTCCGTACTATGGGATTATTACCATAACAGAGATCATAGAGGATAAAGACCAGGAATAAGCAGAGACCTTGGAGCCAGGCTCCTTGGGTTCAATCTCACCTGCCTCCCTCCTCAGTGGAGCCCAGAGCTAGCCTTTTAACCCCTCACTGTCTGCTTCTTCCTGTGAAGAATAAGCATGATAATGATACCCACTTCACAGGTTATATGGATAATGCGCTAATATGCGTAGAGCACTTAGTTTAGTGCCCTCCACGCATGGGCACTTGATAAACATTAGCTATTATTATCCCATAGACCAGAGACTGCTGAGAGGCAGCGCTGAAGCCAGATCTGGCCTAGAGACCTATTTTGTTTGGCTTGCACATTTTCCTTTTTAATTGAGCCAACATTTAAAAACTGGTAGATTCCTGGCCATTTTAAGACTCTTGAAGCCCTGGCAACAAACACAGCCTGCTTTCCCCTCTGGCAAGCATCACCTGGGGCGGGGTCCCTCAGCACTCTTCAGAAAGGGCATTTCTCCTCTGCTCAAGACCAACCGCCATGCTACTTATTCTCACCTTCCCATACCCCCCTGGCGGCTCACACAGTAAAAAATCTGCGTTCGATCCCTGGGTTGGGAAGATCCCCTGGAGAAGGGAATGGCTACCCACTCCAGTATTCTTGCCTGGAGAATCCCACAGACAGAGGAGCCTGGCGGGCTATGGTCCATGGGGTCGCGAAGAGTCAGACACTACGGAGGGATTAACACTTTGACTTTCCCATACCCCCGGCCCTTGCAGGAAGGCAATCTCTATTCTAGACCAATCATCCCAATGTATCCAGTGTTAGGTCTGAATATTTCCCTGTATGGACGCCGGTCCAGCTGGTCTCCTTATGCCTACTTCCCGCCTCCCTATTTGGCCTCGCGATGTCTCCCCAGCCATGATCAGCCTCCCCAGCCCTCCCTGTCCACCTAGTCCAGAGGTTCCAACTGAATGCACATTAAAATGACCTGGGACACTTTCAAAATCTCCTCACGTCTAGATGGGGGTATTTCTCCAAAGTGCCCAGGTGATCCAGAAGTACGCCTGCACGTGTTCTAAGGTTGGTGACCACGGGAGCCATGGCCTCCCCATTCTGCCAGCCCAGTGGGCACGTCCTGTCGACACTGTACATCCAAGGACGAGAAGAGTCGTGTTTTCCTTCCGACTCCTGTTTAGTCTTGCCTGCGACTCAGCTTGTGTTTAAAGCCTGGCTCCCCAAACAGACTGTAAACTCAAAGAGTGGGTGGATCGCACACCTCATACTTCTTTTGCGTCCTCGACAGGAAGAATGGGGTGCCAAGCACACCGTGGCTGCCTGATGAAAAGGCTTATTCTCGATGGAGAAGCCATGGCAAGGACAACATGAAGACAAACCACAGGCTGGTTTTCTTGAAGCTTGTGGGTTTGGAGGAAGAGCGAGTCAAGGGCACTGCTGATGGGGATGGAAGGTGAACTAAGATGTGCTCCAGGAAGGAAGCAAGCAGGAACTCAAGGAAGAGAAAGGGGCCCGAGGCCCCGGGAATCAGGGGAGGCTCAGTGCAGAATGTGTCCTTGATAGGCCCCCAGGAAGGGCCAAGAAGAACAAGCAAATACATGCATTAGAGAGAAAGCTCCTGGCGAGCTGCAGTCCACGGGGTCACAGAGTTGGACATGAGTGAGTGAGCGACTGAACAACAAAGGAGGAGAGCAGCAGCACCTTAAACGCTGCACCCACCAGCATCCCAGCTGGGAAGAAGAACGGGAAGGGCGAGATTTCCCAGGACCTCAAATGGTAGGGAGGAGGTTGTAATTAATTTGATAAGTCATTCTAGCATCCTTCTATAAACGTCAGGCAGAGGGAGAGGTGAAGGGTAAGTGGGAGGAACAGGCAAACACACCAAACCACTGGGCGCTGCCAGCTGGAGATGAGAAAGGCAGAGGGGGGGCCCAGAGGCAGACCCCCTCCCCCAGACTGACTTGGGGACCTCCCCATCCTGCCGGGGCCCAGAGACCTCAGACATCCTGATCGCCGCCATTCTGTCTTAAGCCCTCGCTTACTGTACAGGAGTGACATCACTTTAATAGTTGCAACTTTTGTAGCACAGATAACCACAGAAATAAAAATTCTAGTCATTAAACTATTACTACTGAGAGGGCTATTATAATAAAGAGCTTATTTTTCTGCTCTTTCTCCCAAGTCCATGCACAATTTATAAAGACATACAAAAATCCTGAAGAATACTTTAGGAGAACCCGCCTCGTGCTTCACTGCTCCTCCCCATCACCGTCATTTTTAGAGGCGTCTCTGGGTTTGGATGAACACTGGGGCTGGTTCTGAAAATAAACCACTGGAGAAGGGGCCTGAGAGACAGCCCTGAACAGAAAGAGCAATTCCATCAGGAATCCACCAAGTCCTTCCCATGGGCCAGGCACTGGTCTAGACACCTTACGACATGAACTCATTTAATCTTCCCGATCCCATGAGGTAGGTACGATCATTTCCCCATTTTACAGGGGAGGAAATGAAGATGCAGAGGTTAAGCGGGTTTGCCCAAAGTGACACAGTTGGTGAGAGAATAACCCAGACACTAGCTTCACGCTCCATCGTCTGAATCTTCTACTTGGCTGCCGTTTACTTTGCCCTTTAGGTGGAGGGTATGGGTTCGGTACCTCGTTCACCTCTCCTAAGGGCCGCCAAAGCCAGAAAGGCTCAGAAGGGATGGGGCCACAGGACGGCTGCTCGGGTTCTATTTCTGGAGCCTCAAAGCATCAGACACAGAAAAGGGGAAAGGGAGGGGCGAAGTCTACAGGCTCGGAGTGGACCTCCCGTGACCCCCAGTGTCCAGAGCTGCAACATTCAGGATCATGAAAACTAGAGCTCAGAGAAGCCCTTCTCAGCAGTCAGGCTGGAGGAGTCAACAGGATCCCCTGGGTAGCCAGGCATGAGCTGGCTGGGAGCACCAAGGGTGGTTAGCTCCCCCGCTTCCTGAGAGATGGACTCCATCCTCCATAGTCCTCCAGGGGAAATCAGCTTCACTGTTGACCACAGGTCTCACCAACAGGTGCCCTGATCTAGACTGTACCTGCAGGTGGCGCCTTTCTGATCTGTGGATTATAGACCAGCCTTATATCTCCGCCTCCTAACTAGTCAGTGGACTACCGCCACATGGGATTATGTTTCACTTTTGGGCTTCAGGGCTTGAAGTGATTCTATTTTTACGCTTTCTCAATTTCAGGCGTAAAAGAAGACGTTTTAAGGAAATTAGTTCTGGCTTTTAGGGGATGAGGACTTCCTCTGAAAGAGTTAAACTGACCGGCCATTCTGTTTAGCCAGCAATCTTCAAAGAAGGCAGGGCACCTGGTCTAAGGTCACTAGGCAAGGGCCCCTGACCTCTGAAAAGCACAGCAGTCACCCAGAATGTGGATGGCCGGGACAGACCTCCCAACACCAGAGCTACGGCATGCCCCTCTCCCAAAGAGGATGGCAAAAATCCTTCCAGGTTCTATTCTCAGTGAAGTATATGTTTCACTTTCCGAGCACCGGAAGTGTCATATCCACACAAGTCTGCAAATAACACATAAAGCTTTAAACATGCTACTATCACGTTTCTATGAGTCAGTCATTCCTTCTGTTTTTTTTTTTAATTCCCTTTCACTGAACATCTAAAGGAGCTTCGCTTATTTTGTATCTTTGAGAATGAGCTGTTACTCTAAAGCCAACTGTTCAAAGGACACTTTTGTATGTGTCTATTTTCAAAAAGTGTAACCATTCTTGAAGGCAATCTAAAATGTATTCTAACTCATCCCAATTTTCCCATACAGGGCACATGGGACACAGTTAACTTTCTCTTGGCGAATGAGGCTTCTAAGAATTCAAGTCTCCGGTTTCAGTTCTGGCTTTGTCACTAGTTAGCTTGTGACCTTGGGTAAGTAACTCAACTGCACTGGGTCTTAATTTCCTCACCTGTGAAACGAAGGGCACTGGGTCACATGATGATTCTTGCTTTTACAGCTCCCACATGTTATGATTCAAAGACCATCAAGAACATCAATTATTGCCTGTGCTAATTATAAGACTTGTTATAAGAATGCTGCCAGGACACTAGAAATGGCCCCAGACGGTTGGGCTAAAGTAATAGAAAGCAGACGGAAGTCAATTACTTTTATTCTTCCTACCTCCTCCAAAGTCCTCTCTATTCTATCAGCTGTCTGTTCTATCAACCTCCACTGACATAAACCTAAGCAGTGGTCTGTTTCACCCAGGTTCTCCAGCAAAGCAAGGTACACAGGCTTTGTGATTACAATCTGGTGACCAGGGGGTTTACCTCTTTGATCTGGGAGTTTGGGCACCCCTACTGTAGATGACCGTAGCCGCCACAGCAACAAGACTGATCCCCAGTTAAGGTTGGAGCGGCCTAAGAACACATCCTTGTAACTCACACATTCTTTGAGTTCTAAAAATGCATTGCTTTGAGGGAAGAGGGCTTGAAGCAAAAGTGACAACAGAAAATAAACCAGTTTCCTTTTTACTGATGCAGAAGCTGTATGTATGATCCCTCTATGTTATCCCCACTGTCACCTTTGTGGATTCCTTGACCCCATCCCAGTTGCTGCCTTTTTGTCTCTTCTGTTGTACAACTTGTCCTTGTGTAAGATACATTTTCCAAGTCACTCTTGGAAGCCAAAGAGGGGGTCAGGGTAGGAGGAAGGAGATACCATTGGTGGTTTCCTATTCTCACTGCTTTCCCAGTCAGCTGGCCTTCTTAGTCCCCTGAAAAATGATTAGTTAAAAAAAAAGTTTCTTAGCCATTGTAAATACAGTACCCAAAACACTATTTTTAAGCTGCTAACAAGCATGAGAAATATGCATTAAACCACATGCTTAGTACCTGAAAGAATTCAGGGAAGTTCTTCTATTTAAAAACTAAAATGAAACAGAGCATCTGATAAGAATTGCAATCTACCTTCTTTGCCATGCTCTATTTGTGGTGGTTTCATGTGCATCTAGGAGGGACATGATTTAGTGAGCACAGGCAGCGGTTGATTTTTCACTCATCCTAGTTTAAAATGTTAGTAGAAAGTAGGTGGTTAAAAAAGAATTGGAGTTGGTCAGCCTAGGATAGTGGATGAAAACTGGACATACAAATGGAATATATGTAACTCATGTCAAATTAGAAAAGCAGCCAGAAAATCAACTATGAATATTTGAAGCCTTGCCAAATGGGTCCAGGTCCTTTCGAAAGAGGCTAAAGGTATGGATGGTGTATTGCTGAGAGTGGCAATAAAAGACAACTATGTATTATACCTGTAAGAAATGAGAATAAAATCCACTTTTCTCTACAACCTTTCAATCTCCAGGTGCTGTTATTTATTCATGTCTAAGCTTAGAGTATTATTTTCTGTTTTCAAGTTAGCTTTTACACAACACAACATTAATCTCAGAATCTACTCTTCCAAGTATTACACAAGGTGACGATTTATAGAAAAACAGAAAAAAAAAAAAAAATCCTTTCCTGTTCGCAAGCTTGGGTTCCTTAGCTCACAGAGCCACATTTAAGAGTGCTTTGTTTCAGAGGATGATTAGAGTGGCACCATGGGTACTGATTATAGTGGAGCTATTTGTACTGCCCGAGTCTGGGCACTGCATTATATTAAAACTTCCATTTTGGGGTATGTAGTGACTAAAAATTCTCTCCTAGCTTAAACTTGGCACCAACCATCTATCTCAGCAGAAGCAAGATTATTGAGTACAGAACCACAGGAACCCAGCATTTTTCTTCTTTTATACTCATACAGGGGAAAAAAAAAAAAAAGACTCAGCTGTAGCACCTATGGTTTCTCCATTCTTACACGGAAATTTCAAGCATTGTGGGTTCCTTCCCGAAGTCTAATCAGCGGGTTGCTGTGACTGGATCAAATTAAATCAGATGTGACAGGTCATTGTCTCTTGCATTAATAGATTCCAAACTTTCTAGAAGTGGGATGAAATCATTCAGCTGCTTTTTAGCAGAGGCAGAAAATGATGAAGCCCTTTCTGTTCTAGAAAACAGCGCTTGTTGACTCTGGTTTCTCTAGATCCCTTCTGTGTCCAACAGCTCATCATCTAGAAGTGCATTTACCTGGTGCATGTCTTTGACATGGCAATGATGAAGAGCTCAGCTCTACAGAAGCTACAGAGCACAGGCTGCACCCAAGGATGGTAGGTCCCTAGGATCAAGGGAAGAGCAAGGCCAGAAAGTGAGGGTGAGTTGATCTAGATTTGTCACAACTCAAGGCACAAGCTCATGCTGGGGTAGTACATTACCGCCATCTCTAACACAGGCCTGTCCTAGTGACGTGTCCCTATTTTATCCATTCTTGAGATCGCCGTGACATATGGATTTAAAAACTCAAGTTAATTAGGTATAAATAGTTATGTATCACTTTAGAAGAGTTTTAGCCATTTTACTCACACATGTCAACAAAGGGGCAGTGTGCACATGTTCTTACATTATTTCTCTGGGTTAAAAAAAACAACATTTCTGGATATTCATTTTATTAGGCATCTACTACTTGCCTGGTTCAGCGCTAAGTGTTTTTATTGCCCCTATTTTACAGTGGTGTTGTGAGAAAGATTGTTATTTGCCTAAGATCTGATGACTTGTAAATGACACAAGCAATTGCAGCTAGTAAGGCAGTACTACATGTGTATATATATTATATAAATATATAATATATATACAAATAATAGATACACACATATATATGGATTTTTTCAACATTAAAAAAAAGGTGAAGAGTATGCTCTTAGTTTTAAATTCCAAAGACAGAACATGGAAATCAGAACCAGGTAGGTCTGCAACTCTGGCAACCTCAACAGGATTTCTCAACCTGTCTTGGATGGAAAGAGTTTAAATGATCTCTTTGCTCAGCCAATCACTTAGCTCTCCCCGTGCTGTCTCTCCTGCTTAGGGAAAGAAGATCAACAAAAGTTCAAGACTTAAATAGAGGGCTAATACAAGAGAAAAAAAAAAAAGAAACCAAACTTTATATACAGTTTTCTTGTCTTTAGAATAACAATCTCATGAAAAGGAGGACAAAGTTTTGAAATAGCTTGGAAGGTGGTGAGGGTAATTTTCTATACTTAAATACAATGAACTACAGAGAAGTTTGGCTACACACTCTGAAAGACTCGGCCCAAGTGGGCTAAAATTCAAAAGTTAAAAGAAAAAAATGAAAAACCGGTGGTCTTGCAATTTCCCATGATCAAAACTACCCTCCCATAAATCTGAATCCAATCCCAGAAGTATGTCAATAGCGGGTTGTTTCAGATTAGGTTTATGATATAGGGGCAGAACCGAGTAGGGGGCATATATGCTTGAAATATATCCAAGCGTGTTTAGGTCAAGTCAGTAATAGTATTTAATGCCAGTAAAAGCGTGGCATATTCTTGTGACTGAGAATCCGGCACAGTGGATACTGTATGTGTGAGCAGGTCCTATACTCTTTTCCCCCCTGCTGGCAGACCCTAGTCACTAAACGCGATGAGAGCTTCTGTGACTGAGAAGGTATCACACATCCCTAGCAAGTATCTCCGGAGCTGAAAAGCACTTAAGATCCAACTCGAGGAGAAATTGAGAAGAGTCAGGAAATAAAATATTTCATTCTTCCCAGACCCATCTCTTGCCCCCTAAGTGCTGCCACTCTTAAAGACCTCTGCAGAATCTTGAGTCTCCCCGAATTTCAGCCCATTCGGAGCCGAGACAAGGTGAGGTCAACCCACCATTTATCTAAACTGGGTCTGGTTCGTTTCTAGCCTCGTGGGGGCCAAGCCTCACCACGAGGGAGAAGACTGGAGGCATGGAGGAAGGGAATGCAGGCGAGAAAAGGAGAAAGGGGGAAGACCTCCCGGCCACACTTCTTTCTAGTATCAACAAAAAAAGAAGCCGCATACTGACCTAAATCATCTCTCAAAGACGCTTTATAAATTACAGGGACAAAGGGAGGGGGTGGCGGGTGGCCTGGGAATCCTACAGACACCCTACCCTCTGACCCGCCCCCCTCCCCCTCCAGCACAAGGGAAGGAAGACAGAAAACAGAGCTCAACTCGGCCATCGGCGAGAAGCCCCCCTCCGATCGCCCATCCCTCGGCCCCCCTAGGAAAAAATCCACGTAAACGCCATACCCACCCCCTGGGGCGGACACTCCTGCCCCCGGGGTTCCTAGAATCGGAGGCCGGGGCATTTACTTAGTTACATTTTTCTTGCTTACTCATTTCCCTCGAGCACCCAACCCCCCGTTCCCACTCCAAAACCCCGCTCAACCGCCTCCCCTCACGGCTCCAGCCCCCCAGCAGAATCCAGTGCCCCCGCGGCGGCGGCGGCCCCCCGAGCCGTCCCGGTCACTAACCTGCTGCTGTAAGGGCATTTCCGAAACCAGCCTGGCTCCGAGGGGGAGGTGGGGGGTGCCGGCTGGAGAGGGGGCCCGGAGGGCCGAGCGGACCGGCGGCGCCGGGCGAGGGCGGGCGCCCGTGGAGGGGGGGGGTGCCGGGGAGAGGAGAGGGAGGGTGGCCGCGCGGGGGCGGGTGCGAGGGCGCCGGGACGGTCCCAGGCCAGGGAGCCGGCGAGCAGGAGGAAGTGGGTGCCCCCTCTCCCCCTCCAGCGCCCCCTCCCGCCGCCGCCGCCTCCTCCCCAGTCACAGGCGCGTCCTCCGCGCACGTGTGCGAAACGTCACCGGCGGGTCCCGGGGAGAGGGACAGACCCAAGCGGCGGGACGGGAACACGGCTGCCCCCGCCCTCCGTCGCCGGGGGGCGGAGAGGGGGACAGGGCGGGGGGAAGGAAGGGTTAAGGGGAGAGGCGGGTCAAGGGCAGGCCCGGGGCCCGGCGAGGAAGGCCCGGGCGCTCGGGCCACGCGGGCGCCGCCGCGGCCACCGCCGGGATGCACCCAGGCCGGGGCCGCCAGCCCGCGAGCCCCTCACCCCCAAGACAGCCCACGCCCGGGCCCGCACCCAGCTCCCTGCTCCACCGTCCCCCTCCAATCCCCCCAGCCCCTTTGTTGCCGGGAGTTAACAGATCCCCAAATGTGTCAAAGCGCAACCTGGCAGAGCCCCTGCACTCCAAGCACGCCTTAGGGACCCCCGGCTGCCAACGGGCCTCGGAGGCCGGAAGGGGGGGGCATCACCCCCAGGGCCCCCAGCCCGGTTTTCACCCCCCGGAGTCTCCCACTCCCCAGTTCCCTACTCCCTCCTCCACCCCCTTCTCCATCCGGGGCGTGACCCCTTCCTACGCCCGAGAAAGAGGAAGCTTCGAGTTGGAGGGGAGGGGAGAGTGGGGGTAGGGAAAAGTGCAGGAAAAGAGGAGGAGGGGGGGCGGCGAAAAGTTTCGGAGTGTTTGATGTGGTTCGCGCCAAGGCGATCCCCGCCGCCCCGTGCTCGCGGCGGAGCCCCCCGGCCCTCCGGGCGCTGGCGAGGGGCAACGCACGAGTCTTGAACAATAAACCCTCGCTGGAGGGGCAGCCACCGAGGCTCGAGACGCTCGGCCCCACGCTCCCCGCCAAGGGTGGCCCGCAGCGCGCCCACCACCCCGCGCAGTGCGAGCCCACCTCCCGCCCGGGCTGGGGACGGTGGGGACGGGAGGGCATTTACCGGAGGGCCGCCGCCGCCGCTGCCGCCGCGTCCCAGCGCTGGTGGCTGCTGCAGCAGCCCGGCTCTGCCGGAGGGTCCGTGCGGCGTGGTGTAGATGAGGCTGCCAGCGGTCTGCTCCACGCCGGGGGCACTGGGGAGGAGGGGGCCGGCGGCGACGGCGCCGCTTTGGAGGGAGGAGGAACAGGAGGTGGTGGAAGTGTTCGTGGTGAGGATCTGGATGTACGCGCTCGGGGCGGCGGCGGCGGCGGGGAAGCCGGGGCTGGCTAGCAGTGCCCTTTTGTCCATGGAGGCTGCAGCGGCCGCGGCGACGACAGCCGCCCCCTCCCCACCCCCGGCGGTCACCAGGTACTGCTCCAGGGCGGGCTGGATCCCCTTTCTCATCTCTCGCTCCTGCTCTTTTTATTGCTATGGTAATATTAACGTATTGTTTGCAATTTCTTTTATTATTTGCAGTCGGAGTTTCCAAGTCTCTCCTTCTCTCCTCCCCGCCCGGCGCTTCCGAGCCCCTTCTCTCTCTTTTCTTTTTATTTTTC
Source organism: Giraffa tippelskirchi (assembly GCF_054371585.1). Taxonomy (NCBI): domain Eukaryota; kingdom Metazoa; phylum Chordata; class Mammalia; order Artiodactyla; family Giraffidae; genus Giraffa; species Giraffa tippelskirchi. Next base: position 150,525,516 of record NC_137282.1, read on the forward strand.
CGCACCGCACGGGCCCCGGGGGCCAAAAATAATCGGGGCCCTGGAGAGAGGAGGGTCCCGGCCGCACGGATATCGGGCCCCGAGGAGGGATGGAGGCGTCGGGGGCGGCCGATGCAATGGATTGCGAGGCGGCGGCGGCAGCCCGGGTGTTGCGGCCGGCAGCTGAAAAATGGCTCCAGGAAGCTGCTGCTGACAATGAATGAAGGGATACGGTTTACGCGCCAAGGTCCTCCCGCGAAACTCAGATTTCCCGCCGGCTTTTCAAACCATATTTGCATATCCCCGCCCCTCAACCCGCCGAGGACCGTTCCCACAGCCCATTGGGCCTCTGTCTCAATCCTTCCGTCCCAATCGTGGAGCAGGGCCGCGACTTGCCGCTTTCAATTGGCTGCCGCACAGCATGGTTGCCGGGGCGACAGGGCCCCTATTTGCATAGGCTTCCTTGATTGGCCGGGACGGAGTGTGGATTTTAGGAGGTGGGGGTAAAGTCCGCCTTCTCTCCCACGGAAGACCACGCCTTGTACAGGCTCCTCCCCCGTCCCCGCCCTCCAGCCGGGCGGGCGCTGCTGACCTGGGCAGGGACTCCGCGCCCCGCAGACTCAGTGTGGATTTAACCTAGAGCGCAAGTTTCGCTTTTGGAAATTGTCAAGGTGACCAAGGGGACACTTTTCGGATACTCGCTTTCGTTTGACCAGTAACCGTAATAGGTGAACGACAGCGAGAGATTCTCTCAAGTATGTGCCAAAGGCAAGTTGGACCTTGCAAATGACGCCTGGCAGGTGGAAACTGAGCCCTTTAAATCGTGGGTTTCCCCCTTCCTGAAATCCAACCAATGCGGCAAGAGCTGATCCCGAGGCCGAAGCTGACAGACAGAAGCATGTGGGCAGACAGAATCGTGGGGGCAGAAGGTTCGACTGACGTGGTTGCGGGCACCATTTAGTTACCATTCCAGATCATTTCTGGTAGTTTCATTATTAGCCTGATGGGATTTAAGTAAAAATTAACTCCGAATGTTTTGTCAAGTGAAATCTTATAACGAATTTTGAGTTCAGCAGACACCTCCAACCCCTCACCCTCTGGCCCAGAAAGCACCCAGGGCAGTTAATCTGGCCTAACCTAGGACTGATCGGCGGGTTTCTAATCCGCCGAACGGTAATCCGAAGAAGTACATGCTTCCCACCATGACGTCTTGCTCCAAACAAACGCTGCACGCCTGGCACCAGCACTTTACAATTTTGGTTTCCTAGTAAGTTCTCTGACAGGACGACCCAAACCTATTCCAAAATATTTTCAAAGAATTTTTTAAAGTAAACTAGACATTGCCACCAGAAAAATATTATTGTCAAACTGACTTTTGTACTACTGCGAGTATTCATGGATTTTAAAATTGAAGATTGCGCCTTTGAGACTGAGAAGGAAAAGGACCCCGAGCAGGCTGAGAGAAAAGGTGTACATTTACAGGTACATTTAAATGATGAAGAAAGGTCATCATTTACAGTTCCAGTCACTGAGAATTGTACGAAATAACTGCTGATTTGGTGTTCACTGGGTGATGAGCATTGCGATACCTCAAGCCCTTTTGCAAGACTATTATTATTAATTTCCAAAACTCATATACTCCTATGAAAAGCCTGACAGAGCTCAAAGTATTGTTAAAACTTGCACCAGGCTCAGGAAAACTTTGGTTTTTGCATTCAAGCTAATTGAGGATCCAAGGCCCAGTACCCAAACCTTTATTAACATAAATGATACACGTCATCAAACTGACACTATATTTAGGACAGATTAGGTGGTATTCATAGGGCATCAATGCCTCATTGGGCTAGAGGCATAAGGTATTAGCAACTTCCTTAGTCTTGCTCATCAATGTTACTTTCCACTGTGGGTCACTGTGGAAGAAACTAGTAACTACTTGGATATCATCAGCTGTAGAATGTCACTGGGCCTCACCGTTGGCTCAGCAGTGAAGAATCCTCCATTGCAGGAGACACGGGTTCGATCCCTGAGTCAGGAAGAACCCTTGGAGTAGGACATGGCCACCCACTTCAGTATTCTTGCCTGGAAAATTCCATGGACAGAGAAGCCTGGCAAGGCTACAGTCCATGGGGTTGCAAGAGTCGGACACGACTGAACAGCAATAACAACATCACTGGCAGCATGAATTGGGTGACTATAGTGGGGGTTGTGAAAGGAGTGATGGTACAACAGGCACTCTCATTATAGACCTGCATTTTAAGATGAGAGAAAAGCCTAGGACTTGGGACTGTGCACAGTATCTCTGCCTGAACTCCTCACGCTCCTCCTTACTGCTCTCGGTAAGATGGACAGGACATAGTCACAGGTAGCAACTGTTCACCACCTAGACCCCCCCCGTGGTTCTAGTTTAGAAAGCTTTGAAATATTTACCATTCTATCTTAGCCAAGTTACATTTTTTAATGTAGGGTATTTGGTGGAGAAAGACACGTTTTGACATGTTATGCTTAGTGAACCCCAGGATGGGGTGGGAAGGGTTCAGAGAGAGAAGAGGAAGCGCTGGAAGTTAATTTGTGGAGAGATAGCATGTTTTAGTAGAAAGAAAAGAAGATTTGGAGCCAAAGTGATCTGGCTCCAAATTCTACCTCTTCCACTTACTGGCTATCTAGCTTTCATCTTTAAAAGCTTGTGTTCTTGTATGTTAAATGAGATCCCATATTGTTAATGCTGATATCACAAGATTATCATGAAAAAGAGCAATAATAATAGCACTTTAATTAATAGGTATTTATGATTCTGGGCTTCTCTGGTGGCTCATTGGTAAATAATCTGCCTGCCTGTGCAGGACAGTTGGTTTCAATCCCTGGGTCAGGAAGATCCCCTGGAGAAGGAAATGGCAACCCACTGTAGTATGCTTGCCTGGGAAATCCCATGGACCAAGAGCCTGGCAGGCTACACCCTATGAGGTCACAAAAGAGTCGGACATGAATTGGTGACTAAACAACAAACAACAACGTTTTATGATTCTACTTCTTTGTGCAAAGGTGCCATAGCTCTTTTTGGTCTAGTTCTGACTCAGCCTCTAATCTTCCCACTGCCGTCGGATGTCCACTTGCCGTGGCAGCTTAGCTTTGTTCCAGGGCAGGAGCATAGTCGAGTCCTGGTTAGAGGGGATTACAGAATCCTGACTCAGAAGTTCAAGGTAATAAGATCAACTTTGCAGCTCCTACTCCAATCCGCTCATCTGTCCGTGGCGAGCTTCTGACTGGTCCCTAAATCTGAGCCCCAAGACCTTCCCTCAAAGGTCAGACTGTTCTAGCACTGGAGCCAGACTGTTCTTGCCAATCACCCCCACACTCTCCCTTGCTCTGACAGTGACACAAGGCAACTAATTGTCCCAGAATTGGCCTCTGATGCTGTTTGAATGGTGTCAGTTCTCCTAAAACACATCTTCGTACTAACCTCTAGAACCTGTGATCGTGACCTTATTTGGAAGAAGGGTCTTTGCAGATATAATTAAGCTAAGAATCTTGAAACAAGTTCACTTCAGTCGCTCAGTCTTGTCCGACTCTTTGCGACCCCATGAACCACAGCACGCCAGGCCTCCCTGTCCATCACCAACTCCCTGAGACCACCCAAACCCATGTCCATTGAGTTGGTGATGCCATCCAGCCATCTCATCCTCTGTCGTCCCCTTCTCCTACTGCCCTCAATCTTTCCCAGCATCAGGGTCTTTTCCAATGAGTCAGCTCTTCACATCAGGTGGCCAAAGTATTGGAGCTTCAGCTTCAACATCAGTCCTTCCAATGAACACCCAGGACTGATCTCCTTTAGGATGGACTGATTGGATCTCCTTGAAGTCCAAGGGACTCTCAAGAGTCTTCTCCAACACCACAGTTCAAAAGCATCAATTCTTTGGTGCTCAGCTTTCTTTATGGTCCAACTCTCACATCCATACATGACTACTGGAAAAACCATAGCCTTGACTAGACGGACCTTTGTTGACAAAATAACGTCTCTGCTTTTTAATATGCTGTCTAAGTTGGTCATAACTTTCCTTCCAAGGAGTAAGCATCTTTTAATTTCATGGCTGTAGTCACCATCTGCAGTGATTTTGGAGCCCAGAAAAACAAGATCATTGTGGATTATCTGAATGGGCCCGAAATCCAATGACAAGTATTCTTAGACACCCAGAAGATAAACATGTAGAGAGGGTGAGATGGCTGTGTGAAGACAGCAGCAGAGGTTGGAATGAGGACCAGAATTTGAAGAATGCCGCCAGCCACCCGAAACTGGAGGAGGCAAGGGCCAGAATCTCCTCTAGAGCCTCTGGAGGGAGCAGAGCCTTGCCGACACTTTGATTTCGGACTTCTGGCTTTTAGATCTGCAATAGAGTAGGTTTCTGTTGTTTTCAGCTCCCCAGTTTATGGTCATTTATTATGGCAGTCCTGGGTCGGTTAGCCTGCCTACCTGAGCCTCAGACCTCTTAGCTGCTATGCACCCTATTTTGGATTGTTGCCAAGGTACCATTCCTTACTATACACGGATGATACTCATTGCCAGCCTGAGTGATAGCTCCTGTTGAAGATTCTTCAAAGTATGACTTGCTGACCACCTGGTGTAGACTTACCCTAGGAGATTATAAAAGTGCAGATTCCTGAGCTCTACCCCAGCCAATCAGAATCCCTGAGACAGGGCCTGAGACTCTCATTTAGCAAGTCCTTCCAGGTAAGTCCTTTATGCTCTAGAGTTGAGGGCCAGAGTTAAAGAGTCTGCCCGTTATTTCCATTGCTACATCCTTGCCACCCCAATGTCTAATGCCCTGATGGGTGCTTCCAATCTCCTACTGCACCTTCTTATCCTGCCATTTATTCTAATAAGTTCTTTATTCACCCCCACACACACACACACATATTTATAGGCTTCCCAGGTGGCACTAGTGGTAAAGAACCCACCTGCCAATGCAGGAGACAATAGTTTGATCCCTGGATCAGGAAGATCCCCTGGAGAAGGCACAGCAACCCACTCCAGTATTCTTGCCTGAAGAATCCCCAGTCCACAGGGTTACAAAGAGTGGGACATGACGTAGTATGCATATATATATATATACATTATGCACACTATTGATATAAAGTTTGACATTACAGTTTTGTCTAAAAGTCTTCATTTTCAATGTCGAATACAATTTGGCCAACATCCATAAGATCTATATAAATAACTCCCAAGAAATAATACTATTCAATATTAAATAGTTGTCTTGGAATTCAATGTTAAATCTTCAGATGGAAAAATTATGGGTTTCCAAGATTAAGGAAACTTCTCACGAACCCAGATAGTCTTTGGAACATCTAAAGTTTAAATTGTGCCTCTAATTTAGTTTAGCCAAATCTGGTTGCTGCATTGGATTGAGAGTATACAGTTTTTAATCTAAAGATTTGAATCTAAGGGTTTTCTATTGCAATTCAGTTGGTTGCCCACATAGAAATAACATTCTGTTTTTTATCTTCCTGGTTAGGAGGAAAAAGCATGTCCTTAAGCCATTACCATAGCAAACACTAGTAACAAAATTTCTAGGTGCTCATCCTTGAAAATTGACCATTATAGTTATTATAGATGGTTTAGGTGCCGGTGTAGAGTTTCTTGTCTTCAGTTCTTCGACTAGACCAGGAAGGTACTGTTTAGATAAAGCTTTTGTGTTTTTAAATAAATCTCAGATGAACTTCCCGCATTAGAGCATTAGTCTCCATTTCATCTACTGAATCTGAATTTCTGGTTGGACTCCAGGAATCCACATCATAAACAGGATAATTGTGATGCAGGTGGTCCACAGAATGCACTTTGGGAAACACTGCCACACAGGCATGCATGCCCCAGCAGTCTCTGCTCTATGCTTTGGCTTCCCAGGCAATGATGACACAGACAATTCTCTTATATATAGAATCTTTGAGCAACTAATGTTACCATTGTTATTGTAACTATTTATTTAGACTGTACCATGATTGCAGATTGCCTCTTCTACTAAAGCTCTTCCTGCTCAGTTAACACTATTTCGATACGATATACTGGATGGGGAAAAAAAATGGTATTATCTCAAAGGTGTGTGTTTCCTTGCTGTTTCGAAGTAGATTTTAATCTTTTTAAAATTTTTGACAACTTCTAGTTGTCTCCTTATTCACCTTAGCTCACTGAAAATGTACTTCCTTTAAAGATCCTATAAATAGAGTGACCACCCACTAGTGTGGGATATAAGTAAGTCACCCCTCTCAGCGTGGTATTTTTATCTTTAAAAAGCAGAATTGCTTAGAAGAATCTTATGGATCACACAGTAGTTACCAGGCTTTTATTGAAACAAAAAAATACAGATACAGAAAACTAAACAAAACAAATCACGGATTAGTGAATTATTATAAGGTGAACACTCTTGTAAGCACCCTTCAAATCAAAAAGTAGAACTTGATTGGCACCCCTGAAGTCCTTTTCATTCCCCACAATCCTGATCACAGCCCCTTCCCTCCCAATAAAAGTACCATTAGCCTGATAGTTTTAAGTCTTCGCTTCTTTGTTTTTAAAAAAGTTTGTCACCCAAATATGCATCTCCAGGATACATACTTTAGTCATGCCCATTAAAAAATATTGATATGCCTTTCTGTGTGGTCAAGTCACGTCTAACTCTTTGCAGCCCCACAGACTATAGCCCACCAGGCTCCTTGTCCGTAGGATTTCCCAGGCAAGAATTCTGGAGTGTGTTGCCATTTCCTTCTCCAGGGGATCTTCCCAACCCAAGGATCAAAGCTGCATCTCTTGAGTCTCCTGTGTTGGCAAGTGAATTCTTTACCACTAGTGTCACCTGGGAAGCCCTGATAGGAAGTTTATTTTTAAAAAATTTATTGAAATATAGTTGATTTATAATGTTGCATTAGTTTCAGGTATACAGCAAAGAGATTCAGTTATATATATGCACATATTTTTTCTTATATTCTCTTCCATTATGGGTAATTACAAGATTCTGAATGTAGTTCTCTGTCCTGTACATAGGTGCTTGTTGGTTATCTGTCATGTATATACTAGTGTGTATCTGTTAATCCCAAATTCATAATTTATCCTTCTTCCCCTTTGTTAACCAGAAATTCGTTTTCTATGTCTGTAAGTCTATTTCTGTTTTGTAAATAAGTTCATTTGAATCCTTTTAGATTTTAGATTCAACATATAAGTAATATCATATGATATTTCTCTTTCTCTACCTGACTTACGTAGAATGATAATCTCTAGGTCCATCCATGTTGCTACGTTATTTCATTCCTTTTCATGACTAAGTAGTATTCTACTATATATATGTGTGTGTGTGTGTATGTATACACACACACACACACACACACACCATATCTTTGTCCATTCATCTGTCAGTGGACATATAAGTTGATTCCATGCTGTCCTGATCAATTTTGATTCCACTCCCAGAAGTTCCTCCTCGATCTTCCTCTCTATCTTAAAAGGGAGCCCTGAGGGTCGGTTTTGAGGGGAGTTGGGTGAGACTGCTGTGGTCCCTCTAGACCTTCCTACTGCATTCTCTTGCTCTCACCTGCTCCTGGGGAGCAAAACTGCTCTCTGTTCCAGCCACCATTACCCCATCAGTCCACTCACATCCCAGTGAAAATCTGGGTCTCTTGGGAAGGGGGTGCTGTTCTCCTGTTCTTAGGTCCAGCAGGCACCAAGTACCATGCAATTCTTTCCTTCTTCCTCGTATACAAGCTGAGACCACACAGCTCTTATGGCAGCTGGTGGTTGGTTCACATTCATTTGTATTTTGGGATTCCCGGGGTAACACTGCCACCAAGTCTTGTAGCCCATGGGTTTCGGTTTTCCTATCTAGATGTCTCTCTGTTCTCATGTGGGAGTAAGGAGAGATGGAAAAATGATGCTGCTCCATCCTCTTGTTCAGATTTACCTTTCCTTTTTTTTTTAAACGTTTGTTTTGAGACTACCACATTGAAGTGTCATTGAAACAATGCCGCATAAGCCAAAAATGTTTCCAACAAATGTTGAGGGAGGGACTTCCCTGATGGTCAAGTAGTTAAGACTCTGCTCTCTCAATGCAGGGGGCCCAGGTTTGATCCCAGTCAGGAAACTAGACCCCACATGCTGCAACTAAAGATCCTGGAAGACCCTGCATGGTCAACTATGTATATATATACATATATATCTATAAAGTGATGAGCTGTTTTCTTTTCAGTTTCTCAGAGAGAACTTGAAAAAGTGAAGAAGAAAAGTGGAGTCAAGGTCCTTAATCCCCTTAGATAATAGCTAGAATGAGATCTGGGATGGGAGGAAGCAGAAGGATGCAAGCTACCTTTTCAGACTTGGTGATCTGGGCGTACTTCTTTCTTGTGGGTTTTAAATAGCGAACATGATTGGCAGCATGTCACAAATGGACCTGTGGGCAGAAAAGTACTTTTTCTTCTCCGCCTTGGTTTCCTTGACAGCACTGCCTCTGGTTTCTCATTCTAGCCCTCTGACCTTCTGGATCTCCTTGATGGCTTCATTTTCTTCTTTACTTCCTTACAAATCTCTTTCTCCTCTTCCTGCTCTCTTCATTCTCTCTGGGTAATCTTTTATATTATTATTATTATAAAATCTGTATAACGTAGTAGATATCATTTTAACCATTTGTGAGGGTAAAATTCAGTGGTATTAAATACATGTTGTATAACCATTGCCACTATCTATACAGCAAACTTTTTTTTTTCATCCCCAACAAAAATTCTTTATCCACTAAACTACCTCCCCATCCTCTTCTTTCCTCAGGTCTTGGTAATCACTATTCTACTTTTTGTCTTTACGAATTTGACTACTCTAGGTAGCTCATGTAAGTGGAATCATATACTGTGTCCTTTTGTGTCTGGATTATTTCACTTAGCAGAGTATCTTTGAGGTTCATCCACATTGTCGTGTGTCAGAATGTCTTTTAAGGATGAATAATATTCTATGATATGTATACACGTTGTGTTTGTCCATTCATCTGTTGGCTGCTTCCAAGACTCAGGTTGCTTCCACGTTTTGGCTATTGTGAATAATGTTGCTATGAATATTAATACACAAGTATCTGTTCAAGTACCTGCTTTTAATTCTTTTGGGTATATAGGTATACCTTGGAGATGTTGAGGGTTTGATTTCAGAACACACAATAAACTGAATATCACAATGAAGTGAGCCACAAACATTTTCTGTTTCCCAGTGCATATAGGATATGTTTATACTGCCCTGTAGTTTATTAAATGTGCAATAGCATTATACTAAAGCAACAATATACATACTTTAAAAATGTTTCATTGATAAAAACTGCTAACTTGTCATCTGATCCTTAAGTGAGTCATAATATTTTTGTTGGTGGAAGGCTTAAAATAGTGAAGGAATTACCAAAACGTGACACAGAACCATGAAATGAACAAACGCTGCTGGAAAAATTGTGCTGGTAGATTTGGTTGATGCAGAATTGCCACACAACTTCAACCTGTAAAAAATACAATGTCTGCAAAATACAGTAAAGCAAAGCATAATAACATGAAATATGCTTGTATACTCAGCAGTGGAATTTCTGGGTCATATGGTAGTTTTATATTTAACCTTTGAGGAACTCCTGGGACATCTTGACGTAAGCTACAATGTCAACAACAATCTATGTAGTTTTGTCCCATAGAACTTTATACAACAATGGAAATGTTCTATAATTCTGCATGCCCAATACAATAGACATTAACCACACATGCCTAATGATCACATAAAATGTAGCTAGTTTGACAAATGAACTGAGTTTTTATCTTCTGTCCATGGGATTTTCCAGGCAAGAATTCTGGGTTGCCATTTGCTTCTCCAGGGGATCTTCCCAACCCAGGGATTGAACCCAGATCTCCTGCAATGCAGACAGATTCCTTACCGTCTTGAACCACCAGAGAAGCCCCTTATATAATTTTAATCAACTTAAATTCAAATAGCGACATGTGGGCTAGTAAATCAGACATTGTATATTGACAGGCTGTGACTTCTTCTAATTCTGTATTTCCAATCTGGCCATTTTTCCTGTTTTAAATACACACTTCCACTAACTTTCCAATGACATTTCCTTAAATCACATGGCCCTTTTTGCTTACATGCATTGTCACTGCAGACTCCAATATTATTTCCTAAGGAGGTTGGCATCAAAGTCCAATGACCTCTACTGCCGGAATGATCATGTCTACTTTATCCTAGGCACTTTCATTGTATCTAGACTGTCTCCATGTGCAATGAAATCTAAGTGAAATTTCTAAAATGTAAATCCAACAAACTGTCCTTCTGAGGCTCTTCATTACCTGAAGAGTTAAGACTAAATTCATTATCTTCACCTACAAGTTCTCCAGTTATCTCTCTAGCCTCTTTTCCCATCATTTTCCAGTAGGCAACATGAACTCCAAGCTGTACTCACACTGTCTGGAGTATCTCAAATGGTCTAGCCCACTTCCATGTCTAATATAGCTGTGACTCTGCTTAAAAAATGCCTACCACTCCTTCTCAAATTTTTAAAAATATTTATTTATTCATTTGGCTGTGCCAGGTCTTAGTTGTGCCATGCGGAATCTTTGATCTTTGCCACAGCACGACAGATCTTTACTTGCAGCATGTGGGATCTAGTTCCCTGACCAGGGATCGAGCCCCAGCCCCCTGCATTGGGGGTGCAGAATCTTAGCAATTGGACCACCAGGGAAGTCACCCTGTCAAATTTATAAACTCTTACTCATCTATTAAGACTCCCCCTATGGAACATCTCCTCTGCAAAGCCTCCTAAGATAGCATTCCTCATATTACTTATTTATCAGATAAATGTTTGTTGAGCATCAACTTTGTGCCAGATCCCAATTCAGAAACTGTGATATAAATGAGAAATGGATAGACTTAAGGATGTCTTCATCCAGCTTGATGATACAGGCTGGTAAACAGTAAATGATAATAACATGGCCATTATAATTACATATTATGATATTAATGATATCATATTTAATAGGTGCTGTGAGGTGAGGCAATACACAGTGCTATCAAAACACTAAGGACACCTAACCCAGGCTTGGGGAAGAATTTGAGGAAGGTTTCCTGGAGGAAAAAAAGTAGGTAGAAGAATGAGTAGGGATTATTTCAGTATTGTGGAGTGGGAGCAGGGAATATGGGTGCATGACTTGTTGGAGGAAATGAAAGCATTTCAGCAAGGAATTGTGAAGAAACTTACCATTAACAAGATATGTGGAATTTATTCTGAAGGCAATGAAAGGTCACTGAGACAGACGTGTGGCATGAAAAGACTTGGTCTTAGAAGGATTCCTCTGGTGGCAGGATGGGGAATGTATTGGAGGGGCCAGGACTGTGGCAATGATCTAGGTCAGAGATGGGCAATCTGGCTTCTGGACCAAATCTGGCCATAGTGTGTCTTTGTACAACCTGCAATCTAAGAGTGATTTTTAGACTTTTTTACTGTTTTGACTGACTGAAAAAAAATCAAAAGAAGAATATATCCCATGATGTGAAAAATTAAATGAAATTCAAATGTAGCCTAGTCCTGGCCACTAAGTCTTTCCTAAGCCTTAGATTTTCCTGCTTCAGAGCTCAGAGGTCCACTTTCCCTTCTGTTGATTTTGCCTAGAGTTGACCTTACTTTCATTCTACCCAAAACTGATGAGCTATCCATGAGTAAAATTGAAAGATTTATCCCTCTAGGGATAGGAACAGGACTCGCTTGTCCTGTGCTTGTATGACACCAAAAATAATAAGATAGATAAGATCAGCTCAGTCGCTCAGTCATGTCTGACTCTTAGCAACCCTATGGACTGTAGTACACCAGGCTTCCCTGTCCTGGATCTTGCTCAAACTTATGTCTATTGAGTTGATGATGACATCCAACCATCTTGTCCTCTTTAGTCCCCTTCTCCTGCCTTCAATCCTTCCCAGCATCAGAGTCTTTTCCAATGAGTCAGTTCTTCACATCAGGTGGCCAAAGTATTGGAGTTTCAGCATCAGTCCTTCCAATGGATATTCAGGACTGATTTCCTTTAGGATATACTGGTTTGATCTCCTTGCATTCCAAGGGACTCTCAAGAGTCTTCTCCAACACCACAGTTCAAAAGTATCAATTCTTCGGCGCTCAGCTTTCTTTATAGTCCAACTCTCACATCCATACATGACTACTTGAAAACCAAAGCTTTGACTAGAAGGACATTTTTCAGCAAAGTGGGGTCTCTGCTTTTTAATACACTGTCTAGGTTTGTCATAGCTTTTTTTCCAAGAAGCAAGCGTCTTTTAAATTCGTGGCTACAGTCACCATCCGCAGTGATTTTGGAGCCCCCCAAAATAAACTCTGTCACTGTTTCCACTGTTTCCCCACCTATTTGACATGAAATGATGGGAGAGAATGCCATGATCTTAGTTTTTTGAATGTTAAGTTTCAAGCCAGGTTTTTCACTCTCCCCTTTTCATTATAGGGGACTGGAATGCAAAAGTAGGAAGTCAAGAAACACTTGGCGTAACAGGCAAATTTGGCCTTGAGTACAGAATGAAGCAGGGCAAAGGCTAATAGAGTTTTGCCAAGAGAACGCACTGGTCATAGCAAACACCCTCTTCCAACAACACAAGAGAAGACTCTACACATGGACATCACCAGATGGTCAACACCGAAATCCGATTGATTATGTTCTTTGCAGCCAAAGATGGAGAAGCTCTATACAGTCAGCAAAAACAAGACTGGGAGCAGACTGTGGCTCAGATCATGAACTGCTTATTGCCAAATTCAGACTTAAATTGAAGAAAGTAGAGAAAACCACTAGTCCATTCAGGTATGACCTAGATTAAATCCCTTATGAGTATACAGTAGAAGTGACAAATAGATTTAAGGGACTAGATCTGATAGACAGAGTGCCTAATGAACTATGGACAGAGGTTCGTGACAATGTACAGGAGACAGGGATCGAGACCATCCCCATGGAAAAGAAATGCAAAAAAGCAAAATGGCTGCCTGAGGAGGCCTTACAGATAGCTGGAAAGAGAAGAGAAGTGAAAAGCAAAGGAGAAAAGGAAAGATGTTCCCATCTGAATACAGAGTTCCACAGAATAGCAAGGAGAGATAAGAAAGCCTTCCTCAGCGATCAGTGCAAAGAAATAGAGGAAAACAACAGATTGGGAAAGACTGGAGATCTCTTCAAGAAAATTAGAGATACCAAAGGAACATTTCATGCAAAGATAGGCTCTATAAAGGACAGAAATGGTATGGACCTAACAGAAGCAGAAGATATTAAGAAGAGGTGGCAAGAATACACAGAAGAACTGTACAAAAAAGATCTTCATGACTCAGATAATCACAATGGTGTGATCACTCACCTAGAGCCAGACATCCTGGAATGTGAAGTCAAGTGGGCCTTAGAAAGCATCACTACGAACAAAGCTAGTGGAGGTGATGGAATTCCAGTTGAACTATTTCAAATCCTGAAAGATGATGCTGTGAAAGTGCTGCACTCGATATGCCAGCAAATCTGGAAAACTCAGCAGTGGCCACAGGACTGGAAAAGGTCAGTTTTCATTCCAATCCCAAAGAAAGGCAATGCCAAAGAATGCTCAAACTACCGCACAATTGCACTCATCTCGCATGCTAGTAAAGTAATGCTTAAAATTCTCCAAGCCAGGCTTCAGCAATACATGAACCGTGAATTTCCAGATGTTCAAGCTGGTCTTAGAAAAGGCAGAGGAACCAGAGATCAAATTGCCAATATCCGCTGGATCATCGAAAAAGCAAGAGAGTTCCAGAAAAATATCTATTTCTGCTTTATTGACTATGCCAAAGCCTTTGACTGTGTGGATCACAATAAACTGTGGAAAATTCTGAAAGAGATGGGAATACCAGACCATCTGACCTGTCTCTTGAGAAACTTGTATGCAGGTCAGGAAGCAACAGTTAGAACTGGACATGGAACAACAGATTGGTTCCAAATAGGAAAAGGAGTACGTCAAGGCTGTATGTTGTCACCCTGCTTATTTAACTTATATGCAGAGTACATCATGAGAAACGCTGGGCTGGAAGAAACACAAGCTGGAATCAAGATTGCCAGGAGAAATATCAATAACCTCAGATATGCAGATGACACCACCCTTATGGCAGAAAGTGAAGAAGAACTAAAGAGCCTCTTGATGAAAGTAAAAGAGGAGAGTGAAAAAGTTGGCTTAAATCTCAACATTCAGAAAACTAAGATCATGGCATCTGGTCCCATCACTTCATGGGAAATAGATGGGGAAACAGTGGAAACAGTGTCAGACTTTACTTTATGGGGCTCCAAAATCACTGCAGATGGTGATTGCAGCCATGAAATTAAAAGACGCTCACTCCTTGGAAGGAATATTATGGCCAACCTAGATAGCATATTTAAAAGCTATTAAATATATTAAGAGACATTACTTTGCCAACAAAAGTCCATCTAGTCAAGGCTATGGTTTTTCCAGTAGTCATGTATGGATGTGAGAGTTGGACAGTGAAGAAAGCTGAGCACCGCAGAATTGATGCTTTTGAACTGTGGTGTTGGAGAAGACTCTTGAGTCCTTTGGACAGCAAGGAGATCCAACCAGTCCATCCTGAAGGAAATCAGTCCTGAATATTCATTGGAAGGACTGATGTTGAAGCTGAAACTCCAATACTTTGGCCACCAGATGTGAACAGCTGACTCATTGGGAAAGACCCTGATGCTGGGAAAGATTGAAGGCAGGAGATGAAGGGGACGACAGAGGATGAGATGGTTGGATGGCACCCCCAACTCAAGGGACATGAGTGTGAGCAAACTCCAGGAGTTGGTGATGGACAGGGAGGCCTGGCATGCTGCAGTCCATGGGGTTGCAAAGAGTCAGACACAACTGAACGACTGAACTGAACTGACTGATGATTTATTAAGTGTAATATCTTAATTTGTGAGTGCTTTACAGATTATAAAGCCTTATGCTTTTTAATGAAGGCATTTTAATTTTACAAGCAATCTATGAATACAGCCTTGTTTTGAACAATTAAAAATATTCACAGTAACCCACTTGGCTAGGTACTTTTGCCTCCTGAGATACATACATGTTACTAACCTTCTGAAAAATGTAGGTATTTTTACCCTAACACAAGGGGTTACAGATATCAAATGCCTAGCCCAAAATCATACACTTGCTGTATGGCAGGGCTAAATTTCTTTTTTTTTTTTTTAAGTTTTGTTTTTAAAAAATCTTTTTGCTTTATATTGGAGTATAGCTGATTAATAGCATTGTGATAGTTTCACGTGGACAGCAAACGGATTCATCCATACATATACATGGATCCATTCTCGTATCCATCTCCTCCATACTCCCCTGGCAGAGCTGAATTTCGAATTCCAATGTTCCTGCTCTTGATTCAGTGACACTTCTACAACTCATAACACCTAAATGGGAGCCCAGCGACCTATATATAACAGAGCTCTGAAAATGGAACACTGGTCTAGACCAAGTACCCAGCTCCTCCAGAGAGCCATACCTGGTTTCCAAGTCATTCTCAAATAAAATTGCAGATTCTGGATGTTATGGCTTGAGTCATGTCCCCCTCAAAAGATATGGTGAAGTGCTAGCCCTCAGGAGGAGAAGAGGACGACAGAAGGTGAGATGGTTGGATGGCATCACCAACTCAATGGACTTAAGTTTGAGCAAACTCTAGGAGATGGTGAAGATGGGGAAGCCTGGTGAGCTGCAGTCCATGGGGTCACAGAGAGTCAGACACAACTTAACAACCGAATAACAACAACCCCCAGTACTGCACAATGTCATCGTATTTGGAAATAGAGTCATAGTTAAGTTAAACAAGGTCATACTGGAATAGGGTGGGCTCTTAATCCAGTAAGACTGGTGTCTGCATAAAAAGATGGCCATGTGAAGACACAGGCAGGGAAAATGCCATGTGATGATGAAGGCAGAGATTGGGGTGTGTAGCTACAAGCTGAGGAATGCCCACAATTGCCAGAAAACTACCAGGAACTGAAAGAGGCAAGGAAGGATTCTTCTACAGCTTTTAGACAGAGTGTGTGGTCCTGCTGACACCATGATTTCAGACTTCTAGCCCCCAGGACTGTGAGACAATAAATTTCATTGGTTTTACAGCCCTACACGACAGCAACCTAGGATACTAACACAGCAGGTAAATTTGTTTCTAATAAATTCTACAAAGGTAAATGTCTTTGCTAACTTTTTGTTTGCCAAAGGAAAAAAAAAAAAAATCACATTCTTTTCTCCAGGATAGTATTTTCTGTTTATATGTTAAGTTTCTCAACACAAAATAAACGCACTCATAAAAAGCCAGAAACAATATGCTTTTTATCTTTCGGTTACTCAATGATGGTTTCAGAGTTCAAAAAGAAATAATGTGTTCTTGGTTTAAGAGCAAGTAGTTGATATTTAATCCCTATGATTATTTCCCCCAACATTTATTACAAAAACAGATTTTTTTTAAAACTCTGAAGTTATTTTTTTGGGGAAATGTATAGAGAGCTACTTGCACATTATGGTTGTGTGAAAACATTTTAAACTTAAACTATGGCAGAAAGTATATAAAGCATGGCTACTATTTGAGGTATATATTAATGTTTTTCCCTTCATGAAGAAGCTAATTTGCAAGAAGGTTACTGAATTTTCTTTGTTGAACTAGTTTTGTTGGGGGATGACCTATAGGTATTAGTATGAAATGAAAGACCCTCCAGTGCTAATATGCCTCCCTCCTCCCTTTCTACCCTAGCCTAAAATTCCTTCTCTTACAGAGTCATTTCTGTGGGTTAAGCGAACAAAGGTTGGGACATCATTGTTTTGAGAGATTGTAATAATTCACAGATGACATCTGAGAGAGGTAACAGATGAGTATTTAGATTCTCCATGGCTCTTCTCCTATGAGTTGATTAGCCTGGAAGAATTTACTTGATCTGTTGAAGTTTACCAACAATGTCAAAGAATCTGGATCATAGAGGCTAAATTTGGTAGTGGAGAAAGCACAATAACATGAGCTTGGAGGATTGTTGGAGAGTAGACTCTTTATATGGACAACGGCCCTTCTCTGTCTAGGAAGGTCATCTTCTTCTTTGGCCAGTCAGCTTTAAGGGGAAAGTGCTCTCAAGCAGGGAGGAAGGAAGGTCTATCCACCAGAACAGCTGGACTTACTCTGTTGATGAATGAAGGAGGGGGCTGGATCGGATGCTGCATCCTCATACCCTAGTGAGGAGGCAAGACAAACAGTAGGACCTTGGGTAGCAATGTCTGGGAGCAGAAAGTTGAGAGGGGTGTTGATGAGGCGATGGTGATGAGAAAGCCCACTTGAGGGCGAGCAGGAGGAACAAAGGAGGGGAGGATGCTCCGAGGGTCACCTTCCTATCTTCCCTTTTGTTGGTTTTATCAAGAAGTGACTTATTTTCATCCTGCCCAAAGCTGGTGAGATATTCAGTGAAAAGCTCATCCCTTTAGGTACCCACTATTTCTGTTTTTGCATCTCTTACTCTCTCTCTCTCTCTCTCTCACACACACACACACACACACACACAAATAGTACCTAATGTGAAACTGTTCGATACAAGGCAATTATTATTTTGACTTTGGACTGTTAATTCAACAGGAGGCAATTTGCCTGCCACCTTTAAAATCCCTCCTATCCTCCACTCTGAAGGGAAGAGTGTAGGTCTCTCTTACCTTGACTGTGTTGTCCATCACAGGAAGCTTGGTACACTTCTTGAGAATGAGAATACTGTTTTGTATGTTCAGGAATGTCTCATAAGTCTTTGTCAGTTGATTATGTCTACATTGCCCATCAAATTGTATCTACCCAAGCTCCGTACATGTAAACATCCTGCTCCAAGATGTCTCTCCCACATGTCATCCTGAATATAGAACAGAAGAAAATGAAGCAAGGAGCAAGCACGTGTTACCCAGACGCACTTGTTTTACTGCACTGCCTAGTGCAGAGTCAAGGGCAGAAATATGCAGAGACTAATAGACTTCAGATGAGCAAACGTTAAAACCTGTGTTTGCGAATAAATAGAAATGACTTTCTGGAGGGAAGAAAGGGTGGCAGAAAGGGGGTAGGGTGAGAAGGAATGTTTGGAATTATGGGAAGAACATCTGGTTCAGTTAAAGAATCAAACCTGAGAAAACAAAAAGCTGGGGGCCTGGATGCCCAGTTTATGTGGGCGAGAGCTTCCTCAGAGCTGGGGCTTTGTCCTTTTCACTGCTGAGACCCTAGTGCCACAAGAGATATACAAGAAATATTTCTTGAAGAAATGAAGGATGAATGAATGAATGAATGAATCTCTAGAAATAATTTTCTGTCTGGGAGGAATCCCATTAGACTTATGGTGTTCCAAAATCAAAGGTTAATTTAATTTGATTTTATTTTAGATGATGAATTCTCTGTTCAACCAGGATCTTGCTGAATATAATAAGGGCAGAGGTTCAGTGATGTGAGTTTGGATGAGAAGTCCAGGACGTCATCTAATCACCTCTCTACCTGTCACATCCCTCTTCATTCCCGATGCTCCAGTTCACTGGATGTGGGGAAAGGCACCCAGGGATTGTGTTCGTAGGAAGCTTCACAAGTGAATGTGATTGAGACACTCCAGGCTTAGACACTGCATCTCCAGGGTTCCCCTGGACACTAGGCTGGATGCTCCATGGGAGCAGGGAATATATAGGTTGCATCTCCCACAACTGGAGGGCCATCTTCACCCTGGACCACTGTGCTGTTTTCTCTCCTTCTGTTTCTGCAGTCGCCTGTTTGTGGCCTTCTACGCTTCCCTCGGAGCTGATTTGGAGTTACCATAGATGCTCAGTGAGTGTTGATTTTTCTAGCTTTTTCAGAAAATTTGGGAATAGGACCGACAGATATTTTCCTCTCTTCATCTGAGACAGAACTTTCCCCTCTTTGGAATGTCTCTCTCTGTCATTTTTTTTTCACAGCATCCCAGTGGGTGGGGAAAGACAGGTTTTTGTTTTCGTTCTGGCTGTGCTGGGTCTTCGTTGCAGTACGTGGGATCTTTAGTTGTGTCATGTGGAAATAGTTCCCTGACCAGGGATCCAACCTAGGCCCCCTGCGTTGGGAGAGTGGAGTCTTAACCACTGGACCACCAGGGAAATCCCAAAAGATAGGTATTTAGATTCTTATTTCATAGATGAGGGAACCAAGGACTACAATAGTTATTCATTTCACTCTTTGCCAAAAGAAGAATACCAAGTGGAGCTGGGATTGGCTTCCATGGACATATGTACGGTAATTGGTTTTCCTTAAGCACTAATAAAAAAGAACTTTTCTTGGGAGAGTACATTAGAATAAGCCCTTATGTGAATGTCTTCTACTTAGCAGAAAACTGGTAACATATGATTACAATACAATCTGATGGCTTTGTTGAGCAACAAATATGATCTTATATTTTATTTCAAAGATTATATATTTTGCAATTAGTTGATATTGTTGTATGCACTTTGGGTCCCTCAGTTCCTTTCACAGTACTGCTTTGTATCTTTCTCATCACCAATATTTGTACATTGCATTTCCCATTAATTTTCAAGTTTGTTCTCTTGAAGTTTCTAATAAGCTTCCTTTGTAACTGAGTTCCTCTTCTTCCTCCCCGGTATGCATTAAAAAACAGACTTCCTCTGAAAGGCACAACATTTAATGTATTATCTTGCAGTCTAATTCTCAGACTTTGTGAGATAACCTTGAAAAGGCATCAACTCCATGGCATTCTCTAATGAATATCGCAGGGACGTGCGTGCTTTGACCCAAACCATGAGAGGAGTTCCTTTGGCAGCAATCCCAGAATTTGGGTCTGCAGATCATAAGAATGAGTTTATTTATGGACAATGATGATGTGAAATCTTCTGTAGAAATACAGAAAATTCTAATCATTGCCTTACTCTCGAGCATCTCTCCTCAATCTGAGCATAATTTCTTTCAGTTTTGATCAGGATGTGTGATGCATAACTAATGGGCTTCCCGCAGCCATCTGGCAGAGTGTGTGAGTTTGCAGCTCATGCTATGGCAGAAGCAAGACCACGAGTCAAATTTAAAATGAAAGTGAGCTACAGGGCACTTGAACCTGTAAGAATGAGTTCTTGTTTTGCTCCGTAAATTCTTTCTGGTGGGACTGTCACCTTCAAAAGTTGGCAAATCTCTGTAGTCTTCCCACTGGTCCACTTTACCTGTGCTGACAAAGGTAAATCTGAGTTTCTCAATGGTTTTGCTCCCAAAGGAAAGTTTGCTTATTTGTAAAGTTCTAAAGCTTTCTTTAAAAAAGTTAATTTTTACTGGTTATCAAACCAGTCAATCCTAAAGGAAATCAATCCTGAATATTCATCGGAAGGACTGATGCTAAAGCTGAAGTTCCAATGCTTTGGCCATCTGATGCGAAGAGTCAACTCACCCTGATGCTGGGAAAGACTGAGGGCAAGAGAAGAGGGCGGCAGAGGATGAGATGGTTGGATGACATCATCACCTCAACAGACCCGAACTTGAGCAAACTCCGGGAGATGGTGGAGGACAGGGAAGCCTGGAGTGCTACAGTTCATGGGGTCGCGAATAGATGGACACGACTTAGTGACTGAACAACCACAAAGCTTTCTTTAGTTCGAATTATTCTCTCATCACTAATTGTTAGAATATGATTTAATTATATGAAGAGGCTGCATTCTGAGGACTTTCTCACTCTTGAGAAGATGCTTATGTATATGAACCAATATCCAAAATTATGTTTGTTTGATAATTATAAGAAAACAGCTTAATTGACTTGCTTGAAACTATTGTTACTGTTATTAGTTCTTCACCTCAAGATGGGGCACCAGAGTGCTTCCAAGTAATACTGGGGCAAATGAGGACACTGGCACTCACACTTACTTTCAGGGTAATTTATGCTGTTTATAATTCTTGCATGAAATAATTTTTCCCTTAAGAAATACTTACTGCCGTGTGTTTTTCACATTATCCTACTCCCAGGTCGGAACTTTTTTCTGCATCATATTCACATATGTAAGTCCATAATATATTA
The DNA here is from genome assembly GCF_054371585.1 of Giraffa tippelskirchi. Classification (NCBI taxonomy): domain Eukaryota; kingdom Metazoa; phylum Chordata; class Mammalia; order Artiodactyla; family Giraffidae; genus Giraffa; species Giraffa tippelskirchi. Next base: position 150,546,570 of record NC_137282.1, read on the forward strand.
GTTATTCTTGTCGTTGTAATTCATGGCAAGCCAACTTGAATTTGCTTAGATGCCAAGGAAGAGTTGAATAACTACTGTATCTCATTGATTCTAAAATTTGCATTACAATTTTTTAAATAGCTCTGAAATGAGTCTGACAATTGATGGAACATTACTGTTTTATTACAAGTATATTTACGTAAAATGCATACATAACATGTGGTGCATCTTTTGTATGATGGTGTCTGAAACTTCATCAGGTATGGTACGTCACAGAGGGCTGTAATGCAGGTACATCCTGGGGATGACTTGAACCAGTAGCTCAAGTACTACTGGAACTCTGTTTATGGCCATGGCTTTCCTCATTTGAGTTGGCTTTATTTCTTTCACGGCAGACTAGTAAGAGACAGGGCTACCAATAACTCTCTTGGGTCAGATCTTATGGGTTCCACCACCAAGTTACAAGTTCAAAACCACCAGTAAAGGTAGGCATTATTTTGGTTTGGGTCCAGTTGCCACCCCTTCGCTCAGCCACATTTGGCTGGGAGATGTAGTCATGCAAGAATGACAGAGAGCATAGATGAACAAAGGAAGTTCTAAAGTAGCCATGTATTGAATAGATGGGAGTAGGGATGGGGAGGGCACTTCTCAGAAGCAGAGAAGTCAGTGCTGGGGGGTACAATGCCATGGATGTCCATCACTGTCATAGCTGTATTAACAGGTGATCAGTTATCTTGGTTTGGGAATGTTGAATCTTCACCGGTTTCCAGTTCTCACCTTGTTCTTTTATTTATTTATTTATTTTGGCTGTGTTGGGTTTTAGCTGTGGCACAGACTCTCTAGTTGAGGCCCAAGGGCTCAGTAGTTGCAGTCTTTGGGCTTAGTTGCCCCACAGCATGTGGGATCTTAGTTCCCCAACCACGGATCAACACCACATCACCTGCATTGTGAGGTGGATTCCTAACCACCAGACCACCAGGGAAGTCCCCTCACCTTGTTCTTATAGCTGGAGCCACTAATTCTCTCTCACAGGCCTGCACTCATGTGTAGGACGCATTGTGAGAGAGCCAATTCAGGAAAAATAAAGATATTTCTAAATCATATCTCTTTTCATCCCCTCAAAACTTTATTGAATCTTTAGGGAGAAAAAGTATGTTTCCTTGTAGTGAAATCTGTCGATCGTGTACAGCTCACTCCAAACCCTTCTGGATTGTATTTTGGAGACCAGAAAGCTTAAAATCCACTTTGCAAACTCATTTGTAAGTAGCTTCTGCCAGAAACTCAGAAGATGGAGCAAATGACATGAGCTGGCAGCCCATGGGGAGAGAGAATTCTGTGGCGGAGACTATGATCCCTCCAGGGCCACCATCAGGTGGCTCAACTGTCTGGTGTCCATTGGTCCTAACGGCAGCTGAGTGGGTGTTAGACAGGGTCTTGGTGTGGTTGGGTGTTTATCCTGAAGGCATTGCTCCTGGCCCTGTGGCCGCCAAACCTGGTCCTGGCCCTTTTGGAAATTCCTTAAGCTTAGATAGCAGTGATAAATCCATTTCTGTCGTGGCTAGCTAGAGTGATTCTGTTCTCTCTGACTCAGATCCCTCACCAATACCCTTATGCTCTCTGCAAGAACTTCAGGACTTTTCATTTAGTCACAAAAATATTAAAAAATGGGTTCTGGTGGCTCAGATGGTAAAGAATCTGCCTGCAATGTGGGAGACCTGGGTTTGATCCCTGGGTTGGGAAGATCCCCTGGAGGAGGGCCTGGCAACCTACTCCAATATTCTTGCCTGGAGAATCCCCATGGACAGAGGAACCTGGCAGGCTACAGTCCTTGGGTTGCAAAGAGTTGGACACGACTGAACAACTACGCACAGCACAGCATTTTAGAGCTTTGCTTTTGATACATACCATCGAGATTTGGGAACTGAGAATACTTTTATATCGGGTCATTGGAATCGAAAACTTTGGCCGTGAGTCACCTTGATTCCTATGCTGCCCTGGCCTCACAGTCCTGCTTTCATGGGGTGTGTGTGTGTGTGTGTGTGTGTGTGTGTGTGTAGGGTCTGTAGGGATTATGACTAAATGAGTTATCACATAAAAAAGAATTACAAAAAAAAAAAGGAAAACAAATATCAAAGACAAAATCACCCTGATTAATATATCAACATATTATTTCACCACACACAGAAAAAAATTTGGGAAACCTCCCCAGTTATTAGTGGGGCTTATCCCTTAGGAATGGAGGGGAACTGAAAGTGAGGAGAGAGCAGACTTTCTGTTTTTACTTTGTAAATCCTCTTTTGGCTTCTTTGAATTATTTACAGACATATTTTAATGATACCTTTTGTAATTAAAGCTAATCATAGACAACACATTTTTCCAAGCAGCCCCTAGTATTTGGATTTTCGGTCTGGGGTTGAGTGTATGAGTCCTGGGTTTCTACCCCATTGACTTTCTCCACTGTTTACTGTACTTACAAATCTGGGCTGCTGTTCTTCACCTGGCTGACTCTTCGAGGACACTGCCTCAGGAAGTCTTCCTGGATTTCTTTCCCATTCTCTCTTCCAAGCTGGCTTGATAACCCTTCCTATGTCTATTGGCACTCCCCACAGACCATAGTCCTTACCAAGTGGCCCTGAAATGATCTGTTTTTCTATTTGTCTTCTCTACTATTCTTTTTCTATCTGAATATAGAAATCATGTCTCATTCATTACTATGTCTCCAGAGTATACCCTTGGAGAAGGCAATGGCAACCCACTCCAGTACTCTTGCCTGGAGAAGCCCATGGATGGAGGAGCCTGGTAGGCTACAGTCTGTGGGGTCGCGAAGAGTCGGGCACGACTGAGCAACTTCACTTTCACTTTTCACTTTCATGCACTAGAGAAGGAAATGGCAACCCACTCCAGTATTCTTGCCTGGAGAATCCCAGGGATGGAGGAGCCTGGTGGGCTGCTGTCTATGGGGTCGCACAGAGTTGGACACGATTGACGTGACTTAGCAGCAGCAGATTATACCATAATGCCTGGCCCATGGGAGTACTCAACACAGTGTTTTTTTGGATTCTGTCCCTCTATTCACATCACAGAGTCACTACCCCAGCATACTATAGAAATGTGAAAATACAAACAATTACTAATGCCAACTCAGCTTTCCCTGATAATTGATAGTTCTTTTTTCTGTATCTTCCATATCTCCTTCTTCACATTAGTTGTTCCAACCTTCTTTACATTCCAAAGGTGAACTTCCTTTCTCCTAAATTTACCAGGAAGATCAAGACCATCCCTGCTTTCTCTAATTCTAACAGATTATGAGTCCCTCTGTTGAAACTACTCCCCTTCCTTGGCTTTTGATAGTATTTCTATTTCCTCTTGAACCAGTTTAATTACTTTGTTAATTATCACTCTTGTCTCAGACATAGTTGGGTGTGACTTGATGAACTGCAGCAGGGTGACACATTTATTCCTGCAGTCATTATTGAGCACCTACTGTCTGCCAAGCACTCTGCTAGATGGGAATATCCAGAGATAACTATCCTGTACTAGTTAGGATTCCAGTAGAAAATGTATAGTATTTAAAACTGGGTAAGTTGAAGAGAATGTGGGCTGTGGGGGTGGGTGGGAGGAATTGGGCAATTAGAATTGACATATGTACACTATTGATACTGTGTATAAAATGGACAACTACTGAGAATGTACTACATAGCACAGGGAACTCTAATATACCGGTGGTGACCTGATATGGAAAGAAAATCCAAAAAAGGGGGAGATATATGTATATGTATGGCTGATTCATTTTGCTATACAGTAGAAACTAACACAACATCATAAAGCAACTATACTCCAATAAAAAATAATCTAAAAAAAGAGATGGTTAAAAAAAAAAGTAAAAAAATGAAGACAAGGTAGACAGAGTGTAGGAAAACACATGGGATAATGTAGTCCTCTAAGACTAGTAACAGCAGGAATCCCTTACCATCCTTTGGCATGAAATTGGGGGAGATGGGGAGCAGAGCTACTGGGACATGGGAGGTGAAGGAGAAAAAGGGCCAGGAAGGCAAGCAGAGATGCTTCCTGCCCAGGCGTGGTTGTCGGTCAAGGGTGCCATTCAGCCAAGGACAAACTAGCAAGCAGGGAGCTGGGGAATAAATACCCTGACCTCCTCACCCTGATGGGTCCCTTCCAAACCGGTTGGAAGCCAGTGAAGGAGGAGCCCAGTTGATGCTTCTATACATCAGCCTCCTCAAGCAGAACAAGAAGGAGTAGGATGGAGTGGATCTGGATGCCCAGATGAAAGGTATCCTGCAAGTCCTCAAGTAGCTCAGTATCTAAGACAAATAAGAACAGGTACTATTAATATGAAGTGGGATGCAACAGAGTAGCTGTGTAGTGTACTGGAGTTATTACTCTAGGCTGCTTGTTAGGTACAATTCTGAGTGTTTTACTGCATGAACTAAAAAATATACAAGGTACTAGGAGGAAAAGTAGCCTGGAAGGACCAGATAAGCTTTTTGGAGAAAGTTATGAGTCTTAGAGTATGAGAAGGTCAGGCTGAGCTGGATTCAGGGAAGAGGCATGAATAGAGAAATAGAGGAATAGGTAGCATCACGTGTAATTAGAACCTCATAAATTTCATTGTTGTTGGAGTTTGGGGAAGAGTGCATTGGGAGGAGACGGAAGAGGGAGGTAGGGGCTGGATGATGGAGGGACATGGAACTTTTATCCAATGCATGATGGGCAGCAAGTGAAGTTTTCTTTCAACTGAGATATGAAAGACATATAGCATTATGTCAGTTTCGGGTATACAGTGTAATGATTTGATAGTTGCATATATTGCAAAGTGATCACCACAGTAAGTCTAGTTAACATCTGTCATCATACATAGCAAATATTTTCCTGTGATGATAACTTTTAAGATCTACCTTCTTAGCAAGTTTCCAATATGCAACACAGTATTATTAACTATGGGCTTCCCTGGAGGTTTAGATGGTAAAGAATCTGCCTGCAATGCAGGAGACCTGGGTTTGATCCCTGGATTGGGAAGATCCCCTGGAGAAGGGAATGGCAACCCACTGCAGTAGTCTTGCTTGGAGAATCCCATGGACAGAGGAGCCTGGTGGGCTATATAGTCTATGGGGTTGCAAAGAGTCAGACACGACTGAGTCACTAACACACACACATATTATTAACTATAATTTCCATGCTGTACATTACATTCCATGACTTATTTTTTTTATAACTGGAAGTTTGTATCGTTTGACCACCTTCACCCATTTCACCCACACCCACCTCTTGCCTCTGGCAACCACCAATATGTTCTCTTTATTGACGAGGGTTTGTTGTTGTTATTGTTTTAAGATTCCACATATAAGAGAGATCACATGATATTTCTTTCTCTGACTTCACTTAGCATAATGCCCTCAAGATTCATCCATTTTGTTGCAAATGACAAAATTTCTCTTTTATGGCTGAATGATCTTCCATTGTTTGTTGATACCACATTTCTTTTATCCATTCATCCATCGACGGACACTTAAGTTGTTTACATGGTGTCCATGGACAATGGCAGCAATTGAAAAGTTGGGGGTTTTGGTATTTATTTATTTGGCTGCATCGGTTCTTCAGTGCCACACGCGGGACCTTGGTTGCGGCGCGCGAGATCTTTTGTTACCCGGCATGTGCTTCTTTAGTTGTTCTGTGTGGGCTCCACGGCACAGGCTCAGTAGCCCCATAGCCTATGTGGTCTTAGTTCCCTCACCAGGGATAGAACCTGCATCCACTGCATTGGAAGGCAGATTCCTAACCACTGGACCACCAGGGAAGTCCCAGAGAAATTTGAAAGAGGAGAGTGAAATGGTGAGCTTTGCCATCAGCTGACCCTGAGAATGTGGGAAGGATGGCTTTGAGGGAGGCAAGACCAGAGAAGAGGAGACCAACAATAGGAGATCATCATGGTGGTGGCTTCCCAAGTAGCTCAGTGGTAAAGAATCTGCCTGCCAACGCAGGAAACGCGGGTTCAATCCCTGGGTAGGGAAGATCCCCTGGAGAAGGAAATGGCAACCCATTCCAGTATTGCCTGGGAAATCCCATGGGAAGAGGAGCCTGGCAGGCTACAGTCCATGTGGTTGCAAAGAATCGGACTTGACTGAGCGTGCATGTGTGTATGCATAGTGGTGGTAGAGGAGAGAGATGAAGTGGCAAGAAGTACTCAGGCTGGAGAGGGGATAATGAATCTGAGAAATGTTTAGAATTCAAAAGAGGCAATTCTCAGGGTCAGAAATGAGGGTTGGAGGCAAGGAATTATAAAAGATGCCTTTTGGGTTTCCAGCTTCGGTAATGGTCAGATAGTCGTGCGTCTAGCTGAAAGTTATAGACAGAGAGAGTTGTTCACTTGGGTCAGTAGGACATCCAGGTGAATTGTTTAGCAAGTAGTTGAAAAAGAAAAAAAAAAATGCCTAAACTTCAGGGAGAGATCGAGAGAGGTGGGATTGATCTGGGAATCTGAACATGTAGACCAGAGGTGGCTAAAATAAGGGAAGTGTTACCAAACTAAGCTTGGATCTGCTCACCCACGGGCAGTAAAGTCAGTCTGGTTGTGGTGAAGGAAAGTGCAGCGTTTACTGCAGGGCAGCAAACAAGGGATCCAGGACAGCTATTGCTCAAAAAGCTCAAACTCCTCCATAGTTTTCAGCAATGCATTTTTAAAGGCCAGGTGAGTGGGCCGGTGGGAGGGATGCATTCCAGGGTACCGCTCATTCCCAATCCTCTGATTGGTTCATGGTGAGGTAACAGATGTCACAGGTATTAACCTGATCACCTTAGGCTTCAGTAGGCGTGGGGGCTAAGTGCTCATGGTTTTCAAGTAGTTAATTTCTTCCATTTGGTGGGGGTTTTCGCATCTATAAATTAACTCAGAAGACGTGCATCAGATACTGTGACCTGGGTACTCAAGCGAGGAGGTACAAGAGTGGATGGAATTACTCAGAGGCAGGGTGGAGAGTGACAAAAGGACAGTGGACTTGTCTTGAGGAAGAGCGTGGTTGGACAGTAGTTGGGAGAGAGCACAAGGGAGATGTGTAGGATTCAGAAAGGACTTCAGTTTAAGGGAGTAAACGTTTCAAAGCACCTTCTGTTTGGACACTTTTAACTTTCCTCTCTCTTCTTGAAACTCCCTACCTTCTTGGCTTCCATGTAATTGCTTTTCACTGGTCCCTTTTTCTTCCCTCTTCCTGATTCTTCTACTGATGCACTTTGTTCTTCTGTCCCCTGCACTCATACCAGTGCAAGAGCTTAAATATCCTTGATGATTCTAAATAGTAGTAGTTCTTGCCTATTTCTTTTAACGTAGAGTCTAAACATTCCTGGTTGCTTCAGGGAGGGCCCCAGAGTCTCCCTAGACGTGAGATCATTTCCTACAGCATGCCCTCATTGCTGGAGGGGGGAGTTTTACTTATGCCTACACCACTTTCAGCCACTACCCTCCTTTTGACGTCACTTGATCTCTCTTCCTCCTTATCTTCCTAACACCTTTACGTGTGCCAACAGTTGGGAGTACTATAGAGACAGGAATAATAATGATATTTTATAGAGGATAGGGCTACCAATGACATTTTTTTTTTTTTTTTTGCTGTGCCAGGCAGCGTGCGGGGACCTTAGTTCCCCGACTAGGAACCGAATCCGCACCACCTTGCAGTGGACGTGTGTATTCTTAATCACCGGACCATCAGGGAAGTCCCCAACCGTCTATTTTTCACAGTAAACTTCTTATAATCAAGTCTCCAATAATCAGCTCCTTTTACCCTTCCTATTCTCACAAGTTTTCCATACACTCGTACACCAAAAACTTTAGAGAAGGATCAAGGAGCAAATAAAACAGAGAGGAGGGTACAGCATTTGGGTTGAACGCTTTTGCGGCCGCCCAGGCTGTAGGTATTTCCTGTATCCCTCATGCTTCTGAGCTGAGAACCCTGGCTTTGTCCTTCTCTCCTATTCTTGATTTGAGAAGTTTGATATAATTTAGGTACTTTCCGGGAGATATCAAAAAGAAACCATCATCATTCACATGTAGGAATTATTTAAGGGTAATCAACTCTAGAACACAAAATATTGAGTCAGAGTCACTGGTTTGGAGACCAAATTCCTCTCTGGAAGAAACATTTGGGCTTATCGCTGAGTTTATTGTTAATTGCTGAAATATTACACTCCCCGCAGTGGACTAGTGATTACAACGGTTCCCCCCTCCCCTGCCCCGTTTCAAGAATTCATTACAATAAATGGCCTATTCTGCCTTCTGTTAATTGAATCTCCAACCCACGATGCATCATGTTAGTACTGCTCTAGTTGAAAATGGATGTCATCCATGCTTATGTAACTTCTGGTTGAGTGCTTTATGCTCCAGCCATGGTTATCTGTGAGTCATAATTATGTCTGTGTTAAAACACTGCTGCAAGCTGTGTGTGCCTGTGTGGGTGTTTTATGTATGGGTGTAGTCTACAGCCTGGGAGGCCAAACCTGTTGGTGGAGGGATTTTCATTTACCCAAGAGAAAGCTCTTAACACTTAATAGAGATCAGATTAATTTTACCTGGCTTTTTACATGGACAATAAGGTCTGTTATCAAAAGTGTAACCAAGTGGGTGGCTGATGCTTTCCTTCTTTACCTGTTTCAGAGGATAGGAGTGGGAAGGGAAAAAAAATCAAAGAAAACTCTTAACTTCTCTCAGGATAGGCAGGCTGTGGTTAGTTCTCCTGTCTGTCCAATAGATCTAATGGGTTCCTCTAGCTCTAGAGGAAGATTCATTTTTTTTTTTTTTTTAAGTAAAGTGGACCCAGAGGAGTATAATGGATAAGAGGGTAGATTCTGAATGCAGACCAACTCTCTAGCCCCTGGGTAAATTTCTTTATCTGTAAAATGGGATGATAATAGTATAATCTCATAGGGTTGCTGTAAGGATTCAACGATTTAATGCAGGAAAAGAGCTTAGTACCTAATACATCATGGTACTCAAATAGCGGTCTTCTTTCTGCAGGGTTCAGTGTGTGTGTGTGTGTGTGTGTGTGTGTGTGTGTGTGTGTGCATGCATGCTCAGCTGTGTCCAATTCTTTGTGACCCCGTGGACCGGTTCAGTGTGTGTGTGTGTGTGTGTGTGTGTGTGTGCGCGCATGCATGCTCAGCTGTGTCCAATTCTTTGTGACCCCGTGGACCATAGCCTACCAGGCTCTTCTGTCCATGGGATTTTCCAGGCAAGAATACTGAAGTGGCCTGCCATTTCCTCTCCTAGGCAATCTTCCTGACCCGGGGATGGAACCTGAGTCTCCTGCATCTCCTGCGATTGCAGGCATATTCTTTACCACTGCGCCACCTGGGAAGACCTTAAAGGGTTCAATATTAGTCCTAAAGCTGGAGCTGGCTCACTTCCTTGAATTTCATGAAGGAATAAGGTCTCAAGTCTCCCCAGCTGGGTCTTCAGTGCTGTCTCAGGTGGACACATTCTGGCTGGTTCTCCTCTCCTCCATCCTCTCCTCTCTCAAAGGTCCTGCTGCCTGGATCTGCCTCGTCCTAGACTCCGGTAAGGTCTAATCTTTCTTCTCCTTGAGCTACATCTTCATGCCAGCTGCAGCGTGTTTGTCTTTTGTTCCACTTGGCTCCTTCCACCCCCACTCCGCCCCCAGCCCCACAGCACGGCGCATCCTCACCAGTGCTGAGGATTTTCATCTTGCTCAAGTTCGGGCAGCTCGGTCAACCCCGCAGTTTGCTCTGATGGTGTGTGGGTGACTCCGTGACGGTCTTCCCACCTTATCTGAAACCAGTTGGTTTTCGGCGTGGTGCGATAAATGGAGGGCTCGGCGAGTTTCCTGTTTTTCTGCACCCTCTGGCCATGGTAGGGGGGCTCCGCTGAGGCTGGAGCCCTCTTAGAAAACATGGGCTTTGTGCTTCTCTCTGAGTTCATTCCACATTTTGCATTTCCACAGGCTTTGGATCCCTTCTCCAGTTTAGAGCAGTGGTCCCCAATTTTTTGGCACCAGGGACCAGTTTCGTGGAAGACAATTTTTCCATGGATGGTGGAGGGTGGTGGTGGATATGTGATGGTTCGGGGATGATTCAAGTGCATTACACTTATTTATATAATTTTTTTTGATTGCTCTGGGTCTTTGTTGCTGTGCTCAGGCTTTCTATAGTTGCATGGAGAGGGGGCTGCTCTTCCTTCTCAGTGCACAGACTGCTCATTGTGATGGCTTCTCTTGTGGTGGAGCTCAGGGTCTAGGGCCTGGGCTCAGCAGTTGTGGCATGGCATGTGGACTCTTCCCAAGCCAGGGATCGAATCCGTGTCCCCTGCATTGGCAGGCTGATTCTTTATTACTCTGCCACCAGGGAAGTACTCAAGAGCATTATATTTATTGTGCACTTTATTTCTATTCTTATTACATCAGCTCCACCTCAGAGCATCAGGCATTAGACCCCGGAGGTTGGGAACCCCTGGTTTAGAGGGTAGCCTGGGAGCTTTCCCATCCAGGTTATTCCAGTTGACTATTTCACCCAATTTACCTCAGCAGCCATTTCCAGAAAGCCGAAAAAATAAGGGTAATCGCATAGATTTGCAGATTTGGAGTATTGATGAGAAGGCTTAGGATTTGATAACTTGGGACACAAGGAATTAGGTTGGCAGCCCTGCCTGACGCTGAGTCTGTCTTCTTTCTGGACCATCTTTTCAAGGTTTATGGCAGTGGAATAGGCTCCTTTCCTCACTGGATTGCTGCTGCTGAATTTTTGGAGGACTTTCTTCTAATTTTTCCCATTATTTCCTTAGGAATACAATAAGATTCAGGTTCATTCTACCATATTAATCCAGAAGTTGTATTTTTTCCTTTTAACATAAAAAGACCTATTTCATATGCAGTAGAAACCCTGACTTCATGAGCCTATAACACAGTTGCCTTTTTTTTCTAGCCTGGCTTTTTTTTTTTTTTACAAGGCTCCACACATAAGCCAGGAATATTTGAGCCATGTGGTCAAATGGTACCATATCTCTCTTCAACCTTCAAATATCTTCCTAGTAACTAGCATGATGGTGGATTAGAGGATCACTGCAGTGTGCCATACAAGCTAATTTGCTATAACCAACCACAAATTTAGGCTCCCTCAAGAGCAATGTAGTAGAGTGATTATCAGCCTGGGCTTTGGAGCCAAATTGCCTGGATTCCATTTCTGTCTCTACCACTTCCCAGTTTGCTATGCAAACTTGAACAAGTTAGTTTCCTGTGTCCTAATCTGTAAAATAGGATGATGATAATTAATTTGATCTACCTCTTAGAATTCCTAAGAGGAGTAAATAAGTAGTTACATATGATACAATAGCGCCTTGCTTGTTGTAACCATTTGAATATGTATTTAATATGTAGTATTTAATATGTATTTAGCAATCTTCTTACCCCATTGTTTATTGTTTAATGAAGCTATTTCTGGTAAGTCTTGGTCTTCATTGACTACAGGAGCAAATATATTTTTATTTAAGAAGAGTGATGTATAAATATAACAGCTTTGCTGGTAGAAAGAAGAAATGGGAGTAGGAAGGGGCAGAGATGATGTAAGAGTGGGAATTATGGGTGCTAGCTGATGGGTACATGGTTGTTCATATATTAGTTCCTCATTTTTTGTGAATGTTCATTTTTCATAGTTAAAATTTTAAAGATAAAACAAGAGATAAGTCTGTAATACGTCAGTGTGGATCAGTGCAGTGCAGTGGGAGGTCTCGTGTACTCTAGGTGGGAGGCCAAATTGCCATAAGCTGCCTAGAAAACAAATTGACAGGATAAATCAAGGACCCTGAAGATATTTGACCCAGTTACTATTGCTACATGAAAAATTACCCAGAAACTTGGCTTAAAAAGATCATTTTATTAAGTTCACAGATTCTGGGAATCAGGAATTCAAACAGTGGGAATGGTTTGTCTGCTCTACGACATGTGGGGGCCTCAGCTAGTAAGACTTGAAGGCTGGGGGTGACTCAGTGGCCAGAGGCTGGAAATTTCAGAAGGTTTGCTCACTCACAAGTTTGGTTTCTCGACTAGTGATGCACAGGCCAGCAATGTCCCCTGAAGTCCTCACTTGGCTTCCATGTGGGTTGGCTTCCTCACAGCATGGTGGCCGTAGGGTAGTCATGATGTGTATATGAGAGCTCAGAGTCAAGTGTGAGTGCTCCAGCCATCAAATTTCAGAGACCACACAGCATCAGTTCTGCTTCCTCTGTTGGTTGAAGTTGTCCCAAACCTGCCGAGATTCAAGAAGAAGGGATATAGACCCCGGCCCTCCCTAGAAAGAGTGTCAGAGAATTTCAGGGTCATGGTTCAAAACTACTTCAGTGTTTGTCTTCTGACTCTGGGATTTCACTCCTCAGAATTTATCTTAATGAAACAATTCAAAATGTGGACAAAGTCGTATGCTCATATATATATAAAATATAATATACTTATATTTAATACATATTTATGTTTTTCAATTATATTAAAATGTATTTATGAATGCCTTTCACTATAGCTTATAATAATGAAATGTTGAACTAACAATATTGGACTAACAATAGGAAAATGAATAAGTGCTAGTGAACCACTAAGATGATGTAAAGCCACTAAAATAGTGTTAGAGTTTTCTAATACATAGAAAGACATTCATATTTTATTTAAAATTGACAAATACAGTGTCAAAACTATATAACATATAATTTTAAGTGTTTTTGCAAGTCTAGATTGTTAAAAATTGCAAAGAGAAAGATGAGAAGGAACTATTTTAAACATTAACAATCGCCATCTCCTGGCAGTGAGCTTATGGTTACTTTAAATTTTTTTCTTTATAGTTTTCTGCTTTTCCAAAAATATTTGAAATTTTCAGATATTAATTTTATAATTACAAAATATTTTTTTAAAATTCCAGTATATTCGATGCACTAAAAAAAATAGCTCAACCATTTTGCTTATTATATTGGACTGAAAAAAATACTTGCTGGCTTGATTGAAATGTGCATGTATATCACCAAACATACACCTTCTGGACTCTAAAAGAAGGGTGGACTAACTGGGCCATAGCAGGTTTGGCAGCATTTTTCTGAATCCAGTTTTGCCTTGTCTATCGCTTTTCCCTCAGCCTTTCCCCTCCATTTTTAGGACTGGGAGACCCTCACTTCTCTGCTCAGAGTAGCAAAGGGCTGGCAAGAAGTGTGTGTGTGACAGGGCAGTTTCAACCTCCCTAAACTGCTCAGTGACCAGAAGGCAGGGACCAGGAAGTGAAAGCCAAGCCCTCAACCCCCAGCTTGGAATTCTCCTCTGCAGCAAGCTTTGGTTCTTCAGTGTCTTCATGAAGTTTTTCTAGGAAGCATCCTCCTCTGCTACCCCAGGTGCAGAAGTCCTTTCCTGCCCACATCCCAGTAAGACTTGCCCTGGGCCTCAGGGAGTCCTCTGTGTGCCCACGGCTGGCTCAGTTCCCCTTTCCAAGGGCTGCCAACTGTCATCTCATCATCTCTCCTTTTTCCACTCTTTACCAGTGAGTTGACAAGATTGGTTATAAATGAGCATTTGTGTCTAGTCTCATCAGAGGTCACCCCTGGAACCTGTCTGCCTCAAATCCGCAGTTTCTAGTATGACTCAATGAGCTACCTTTGCCTCCATCTCTGGTGCCACCTAACTCAGAGGGCTGTATACTTTGGTACCCAACTTGTCCTAGACTCAGATCCCCTCTTAGGATGACTCTGTCCATCTTTCTCTTCCCCAAGACTGTGCCCTTCGGGATCTACCAATAAATGTAACAGTCTGATGTATTTTAGTTGCATCATACAATGGCTAAAGGTGGAGCTTTCCCATATTCTATGTAATACATCTGCATGTGGGCTCATTCTGTCATGTCTGAGTCTTTCAGACTCTATGGACTGTAGCCCACCCAGCTCCTACGTCCATGGGATTTCCCAGGCAAGAATACTGGAATGGGTTGCCATTTCCTTCTCCAGGGGATTGTCCCAACCCAGGAATCAAGCCCATGTCTCCTGCATTGGCAGGTGGGTTCTTTACCACTGAGCCACCAGGAAAGCTGTATAATATATCACTTCTTTAAAAAAAGACTTTAAACATTAATCAGTTAATATATTCGGTAGGCAACTCTTGAAATAAACTGGCCCCTGAGCTACCTACTATTATAGGTCGTATTTTCATAATAATTTCCTGGTCTGAATCACTGATGATAGTGCTCTAGTATTAATATTCTATTCCTCAGGATACTTTTTTAAAGCAGTTTAAATAATCAAAACTATTCAGAATTTGTTTTCGATCACCTAGAATGAATAACACTGGGCTTTTTATTTAATAGCATATCACAAAGTCATCTTTTGTGCGAGTTACTGACACCAGCTGTCCACATCCTTACTTTCTTGTTCATTTGGTATTAGAGGAACAGAGGAATTAGGGCAGGGGAAAAATACAGTTTGATATAGAAATGGAAATGATTGATGATGCACACACTGACTAATATGGTTAAATCATTTGATCCTCTTAGAGGATTTGCAAATTGGGAAAGATTTTATTCTCCATTCCAAACCTAATTTCTACTACTAAATTGTTTATAAACTCCAAAAAACAAAATGTCGTCTCTACCACTTGCCACTCACAAATATTTTCATTCTTCTGAGGACATGATAGGGTCTCATGGCAGCATTGCTGCCTTAGAGTTAGCTTGGCCATGAGACTTGCTTTGGTGACTGAGTTATGATTGGAAGTAAAAAGATGTGTCACTTCTGGGTGAGGCTTTGAGAACTAGGGTGTGCTTTGCCATATTCGGTGTCCCTGCTGGGTTGAATGGAAATTTTATTACCCTGGTTCCCAGGTACCTAGATGAACAGAATCTCCCCAACCTAGACTGGACATGTGGTAGGATAAAGAAATACATTTATTAAGCCACAGAGATTTCAGGGTTATTTGTTACTGAAGCATAACTTAGTCCATCATGACTGGTATAGTATGTCGCTAGCTAGATGATGAATAGGTATGTTTGTAGGTAGAAAGATACATAGACAAAGAGATGGAAATTCAGATATACTGGTAGTAGTTGTTCATGGGTAGGAATATAGGTCTGGAAAGCATGACTGTAAATTTTTATTCTAACATTGATTAATTAGTCTAGTGGTCACTATCTTTGATTACAATTCATTTGAGTCTCCTTACTCTGAATTAAAAACTATATTTCGATCTTGTTGCTATTTGTATAGAATTTTCACAAGGTATTAGGTTGGTCAAAAAGTTCCTTTGGGTTTTCCCATGACATGTTACAGAAAACCCAAAGGAACTTCTTGGCCAACTCAATATTTTAAGTGAAAAGAGGCAAATTATAATGTAGGATATACAGTATGACTCAAATTTTCCTAGGAAAAGAAATACATGATTAGAGAAGTATCTGAAAGGCTATATATCAGAATATAAACTTCTTGGGAATATAGGTGATTGAAATTTTCTTTCTGTATATTTATTTTTATTTTAAAAGTATAAGCACATGTCATAAACAGCTATTACTTTTGTCCTAATTGGTGTACATCCTATTGAGTAACTACCCTGCTTTCCGTCTGTGTGATTCTGTTTACCACCTTCTATCCCACCCAACAGAAAAGCAGATAGATAGCACCTGAAGTTAGCCACTCTGATACTTTCCTGGAATCTAAATCTTGATACAGATAATATAGGAAAAGATGGTTTTTAGAATCGAATTTTCTGTTGGCCATGTTAAAAGAGAGACCTGAAACTTCCTTGGTTTCTATCTTTCTTGAGGATTTAGGAATTTCTTTGATTTCAGGGTTACCCAGCTTCTTCCACTTGTCTTTGGTTTTTAAGTTACCCTAAATTGATTTGGCAGTTTGTAACAAAATGATCTCTTTACTGACACACATGTATTGCTTATTTAGTTTAAAAGGTTAGCAAGATGAAACATAAAGAATAAATCAATCTTGTCCTCTTGCCTATGAAAAGTTAAATCCTGGAAACTTTTTGGGCTTTTAAAATTCTTTTTTCAAGGTGATGGTAATTATTACCAAGCCTTTAAAAAGATGAACAAGACATTTATAATCAGCTAGTGCTGGGTGTATGTATGTGCGTGTTTATGTGTCCATGAAGCATTATGAAGTAGTTGGAATTTAAACTGATACACATGTGAACTCAGACGCACTGAGAGTGTGTGTGTGAGTCAAGGTGATATGAGTCTGAGTGTGTGATGATGAGAATAGTGGGTAAATATCCTTCCGTCCTAGCTAGCTATCCACCATTTCACTCATGCCTCCTAGTTATATAAACTTGTTATTCCTGGCTCCTTTCATGCGGTGAATTGAAATGCCCCAAGCAGGCAGTCACCCTTCTTAGCATTCTGTTCCTATGCTCACCATCCTCCAGTACTTTTTATATAAGAGAAGTTCCCTCTCTCATCCCTCATTCAATTAATATTTGCTGAGTAATTGCCAGGAGATGTGCCAGGTGTTGGGGATTGAAAGCAAATGAGACAAGATTGTATCTTAAGGAAACTGCAGGTTCATAAGAACAATGGAAAACAAACCTGAAAACCAACCAAGATGACTCTGAAGTTTCCTAAAACCTGAAGTGCATTCCCCATCCCCTACGTCCCAGGAAATAAGAGTCTGATCATCATTAGTGCTATTCTCCAATGTTTCTGGCTCTCCTCCTTCACGGATCATGGTAGAATTTCACTTCTCTTCCCCCTTGAAATGAAGTCTAGCCATATGACTTTCTTTGGTCAGTACGACCTGAGTGGAAGTCACATGTCACGTTTTTAACGTATTATTTTCTCTATTTTTGGCTGTCCTGAGTTGCTTTCATTGGCCTTTTTCCAACTGAGGCGAGCAGAGGCTACTCCTCATCACCGTGGCTCCTTTCCTTGTGGAGCCTGGGCTCTCGAGTGCGTGGGCTTCAGTAGTTGCAGCTCGAGGGCTCTAGAGCACCAGCTCAACAGTTGCGGCACCCAGGTTTAGTTGATCTGAAACATGCGGAGTCATCCCAGACCAGGTATCAAACCTGTGTCCCCTACACTGGCAGGCGGATTCTTATCCACTGTGCCACCAGGGAAGTCCCCACACATCACTTCTGAGAAAAAGCTTTTGTGAGCAAGTACATGATTTGTTGTGTTAGGGGCTGGCCATGTTCCACATGGTGAGGCTCTATTAGATGTGGTCTTGTTCTAAGAGTGGCGTGGAGTAGAGCCCGCTACTCCTGAACAGTCCCAAGATAGACAGTGCTGTACGCGTGAAAAAGCTTTGTTTTAAGCCACTGAAACTTGGAAATGTGTGTGACCTCAGCATAACCTAGCCTTCCTGAGCAGATACTGTGAACATCTCCCAGACCTGGCGGGAGTTTCTGTGGCCCTGGATCAGGATCTCAGTTAGGACTGGGAGTTCTGAGTGACTGGTAACATTAAAGAGAACAAAGATCACACTGAACTTAGTTTACCTGGAATTCCTGGGAGGAACAGACCTTTTAAGTACTCAGGAATTCAGCCCTAGCCTCAAAGGGGCTGCCTCACCATGCCATGAAGTCTTTGAAATAGTAAAACCCATGGGTACCTTCTTGGTAACGGTAGTTCCATATCTGGTGAAAGAAAAAGGGCAACTCCTGAGAACCAGGACTAGAACTGTCTGCAATGAAACAGCCCTGGAAGATGCTAGGCAAGCTGACATGCCCTGCTGAGTGTCCCTAATCCTGAAATCTGGGTTTCCCTCTTGCTTCTGCATTTAGAATCTCAGACGCTGCTTCTGAGATGTATTTCACCAGAAACATAAATGTTATAAACATCACCACAAAGTAGCAAAATGCAAAACAAAATAGCATGATGATCATTTTCTTGAGTTATTAATTTGGCAGGATATTTGAATTGTCCTGTGTTGGCACAAGAGAGGAAAATATAAATAGCTACAGTCTTTCTGTAGACCAATAAGGTAGTTTATATCAAACACCTTAAAATATGTATGCCTGTTAACCCCTTCTTCTATGGTAATGGAATTTTTAGCCAGGTTACTCAGGATAAAGATCATACTCCCACCTTCCCCTGCAGCAATGAATGGGTACATGAGTAACTTCTGGTCAATGGGATGACAGCAGAAGTGATGTGTGTAACCTCAGGATTGAGCCCTAAAAGGGCAGGAGTATAGGGGTGCAGTGTCTTGTTCCCCCTTTTCCTTGCCTGGCATTCACGTTTGTCTTTCACTCACATGGCTAAGAGCAATGTCTAAAGATGGCAGAGCCACAAGATGGAAAGAACCTGGATGTTGGATGTCACGATGCAGAATCACCATCCCAACTCTGATTTTATCCCAGATATAAATACACTCTTATGTTATTTAAGCTACTATTATGTCACAAATGTGGCCCAAAATACCCTAAGTAATGCCTCTGAATTCCTACTTTTGGATATTTACCCTAAGTCAGTAATTGAGGATATGTGCAAAGATTTAAAAACCAATGAAGTTTATTATAGACCTTATGTTCACATAAATTGCAAATAAATTAAATAATGGCTTGGTTAAAGAAATTATAGTTTCTCTGTACAATGGAATACAATGAAGCCAGTCAAAACTGCAACACAGAATATTGACTGATGTAGAAAACATTCTTTTTTTTTTTTAATGCTCGTATAAGATAACGATTACCGGAACATGAGCTCGACTTTCCCCTCTCTCCACTTGCAGCAGAGAATTCTAACTGCCTGAGAGGTTTCTTTTCTCTCCCTCAAACTCTATGGAAGGGATTGTCTTGCCAGATGAATTCCTTTGGGCTTTTGTGATGAGTATTAAGAGGAAAGGCATATTGACTAGGGCAAGGAGGATATTTTCTGAAGGGTTTTGAGAATCGAAAAGTGAGCTGTTGAGTGTGGGACAGTGGGTGAGAGAAGAAAAGAAGATTTTTAAAAGGATGTCATAACACCTTGTCAAGATATTCAGGCTGAAGTGACTTCAGGTTGCTATGATATGCAAGCATTGGACCACAGGGCTCTCTATTGCAGGCACAGAAATGAGTCTTGAAGACTTTTATCAACCACCCACAGTTTTTACCAGCTTTTCCTCTTCCGTGGTGGCTTAGATGGTAAAGAATCTGCATGCCATGCAGAAGACTCAGGTTTGATCCCTGGGTGGGGAAGATCCCCTGGAGAAAGGAATGGCAATCCACCCCAATATTCTTGCTTGG
This sequence comes from Giraffa tippelskirchi, assembly GCF_054371585.1. NCBI lineage: Eukaryota > Metazoa > Chordata > Mammalia > Artiodactyla > Giraffidae > Giraffa > Giraffa tippelskirchi. The sequence continues at coordinate 150,565,754 of NC_137282.1, forward strand.
GAAATCCCATGGACAGAGGAGCCTGTCGGGCTATAGTCTGTGGGGGTCTCAAAGAGTTGGACACAACTGAGGGACTAGCACACAGCACCTCTAAGTGAGTAGCATTCTGTTTTCTGCCGTTTTGCCAGTGTTTGTTATTAAAAACAAGTATTAATATTTATTTTTTTAAATGGTTGCTGAGCCCTGATTAAGGGGCTATGGGGGCATAAATTCATCTCAGCCTTTTCCCTTAGCACAGGAAGAAGGAAGGGGAGAGGAGGGAAGTTCCTGCATTCACCACCCTCATCTCACAGGCACACACACCCCCATCTACTAGAAATGACCATCTGCTTCCCTGAGCCAGTTAGAGTCAGGGCAGGTGGTGTATGTCAGCGGCTCTCTGCCCACTGATGGGGAGGATGAGGGAGCTTGGGAAGAGTCTGCTGCTTTCTTTCTGGAAAATGGGGCCACAGACACCCTCATGGACATGCAGGCCCTGGTTCTAATCAAACCCTTACCATCTGTGGGCCACCCCACAGACCTCCCAGCACCTTTCTTGGTTTCCATTCTCAGTAGGACTAAAGCTCAGCCCAGCAGGCTGGAGACCTGATCACGGCGCCTTTATCTAGAATGGGAATGAGCTCTGCATCTGGGATTCCTGATCCACAGTTATGGCATATGCCTTGTTGTTTAGTTGCTCAGTCATGTCTGACTCTGTGACCCCATGGACTGCACCCCATGGACAGGCTTCCCTGTCCTTTATTATCTCCCAGAGTTTGCTTAAACTCATGTCCTTTGAATCGGTGATGCCATCCAACCATCTCATCCCCTGTCATCCCCTTCTCCTGCTCTCAGTCTTTCCCAGCATCAGAATCTTTTCCAATGAGTCAGATCTTTGCACTCTTGGCCAAAGTATTAGACCTTGAGCTTCAGCATCATTCCTTCCAATGAATAGGGTTGGTTTCTTTTAGGACTGACTGGTTTGCTCTTCTTGCCGTCCAAGGACTCTCAAGAGTCTTCTCCAGCACCACAGTTTGAAAGCATTGATTCTTTGGCACTCAGCATTCTTTATGGTCCAACTCTCAAATCAATCTATGACTATTGGAAAAACCATAGCTTTGACCATACGGACCTTTGTTGGCAAAATGATGTCTCTGCTTTTTGATACACCTGATGGCTCATAAATGACATCTTCGCAAAACACTCTGTTGTCCCCTTTGCCCCACCTTAGGGGTGTCTCTGGGGAGCAGTGGGTGAAGTCCCAGCTTCTGGTAATCTTAAACATAGAAAGGAAAAAGAGAACAGTGTTTTGTTCATCTACATCAGTAAGAGTGGATGGATCAGATCACTTGCTTAACTATTTTTAGCTCTCCACGTCCTCAGAGAGACATCCTGAGGTCTTCTGAACAGCTAGAGAGATAAAATATAATGAGTATGGCAACCAAGGGCATTGCATCCATACAGAATCCCCTTTAATCAGCTGCATTCTTTTTCAAAGACTTCATACCATGCCTTTGCCCCATGAAGTGTGTCCCAGAGACTGACTAGGAGCTCATCCTGTGGGCGCAGTTGTAGTCATGGGCTGGATGGACCAGAGAATTCGTAATTACTGTGGGAGGAATATTTCAGCTGGTCATATAGAAGGTATGTCAGCCATGGGCCACTCAACTGGCCAATTATCTGGGTATAATGGGGTATAGTTCTTGAGTTAATTAACAGGTCTGCTTGCACATTTGACATTGTGATCCAGGTGTTGGGCAGGAGATTCTTGGGCTTGAATGAACAGTCTGAATATGGAGGTACAAGAGTCTCACTTCCCTTGTGGCCATCTGGCCCAGGACTCCCAGGGACTGGAAAATTTCCCAGATGGAAAAGGCCACTTTCTTTTTTTTTTTCTTTTTTAGAGGTCACTTTCTTGATGGCCATCTGGGGATCTGTCTATATGACACCCTGTGCCACATTACTTAAAACCAGAGGAATATAGTGCCCTTGAGACAAAAATCCATTAGTAATAAATGTCCAGGTTCTTTCTTAGCACCCCATGTGTGTGTGTAGTAAGAGGAAGAAACTTTTAGGCAGGACTGTCTACATGGTTTGCAGGACTCTGCAAAATGAAAACATGGGGCCCTTATTCAAAAATCAAGACGTTCAAGACAGAGAGAGTAGAGCGTTACATCACACATGAGGTCTTTCTCAGTGCAAAACTCTGGGCAGCTGTACAGGTTGCATACCCTGGAAGCTGGCCATGTTTTTTTAAAAGATGATTTTATTTATTTATTTATTTTTGGCTGTGCTGAGCCTTCTGCCTTTTGTTCCTCTGTGTGGGCTTTCTCTGCTTGTGGTGAACAGGGCTACTTTCTAGTTGCAGTGTGCGGGCTTCTCATTGTGGTGGCTTCTCTCATGGAGTACAGGCTTTAGAGTGCGTGGGCCTCAGTAGCTGGGGGCACATGGGCTTAGTTGCTCTGCAGCACGTGGGATCTTCCTGGACCAGGGATCAAACCTGTGTCCCCTGCATTGGCAGGCAGATTCTTATCTACTGTACCACCAGGGAAATCCTGGCCCTGTTTTTAACAATTCCAAAGGAGTCTCTGAGACTGCCTGGTCTATGGCCACACCACCCTGAACGTGTCCGATATTGTCTGATGTCTGATGTCAGAAGCTAAGCAAGCCTGGTTAGTACTTGGATGGGAGACTGGCTGAAGACAGCGAGAACCAAAGTAAGATTGAACTGTGCCAAGAAGTGCTGAGGTCATCCTCTTTTCCACTTTTTAATCTCTCAGGCTTTGCTAGATAGTGCCTCGTGGATTATAAAATTTTCCCATAGGATCCCCCACCCCCAGCCCAGCTACCACTTCATGTTCTTGTTTTCTTCAGGGTCAAATTTCTTAGAAGAGTAGATTAAAATTGCTACCTCCACTTTCTGATTAGACAGTCACTGATATTTTAAAATCAAATTTTATCCCCCCAAAATCTACCAGATCTTACCAGGCTAACTGTAAGTAACAGATAATCTGGCATATAGCGGCATAAACAAACAAGAGTGTGTTAATTTTTCCCCCATTTCAAGAGGTTTGGAGATAGATAGTTGTGGGTGTTGGTTCAGCACCTCAACAGTGTCAAGGCCAAGATCGTGCTTTCACCATATGGTTGTAAGATTTCTGCCACTCCCACTCTGCTCAGCTCCGAGAATCGAGGTTGGAAGAAGAAAGAAAGGGTCAGGCCAGCTATAGCCACACTCCAGATGTGAACAAATCACCCCAAAGCTAAGTAACATAAAAGGAATTATTTTATTTAAAAAAATTTTTCTTGGAGGATAGTTGCTTCACCATCTTGTGTTAGTTTTTGCTGTATAGCAAAGTGAATCAGTTATATGTATACATCTTTCCCCTTTTTTTGGATTTCCTTCCTATTTAAGTCACCACAGAGCACTGGGTAGAGTGCCCTGTGCTATATAGTTTGTTCTCATTGATTATCTAGTTATCCTTGAGGAACCAATTTATTTTGCTTATAGACTCTATAGGAATTTCTACAGAGCAGAGTGGGGAAAGATGGTTTCTGTTCCACCATGTCTTGGGTCTCAGCTAGGATGAAGGCCAGGCACAATTCCCTGGAAGGGGCTACAGTCACTGAGAGATGTCCTCCCGCACACATCTTTTAGTTGGTGCAGTGGGCTAGGACCTCTGCTGTCTTTTCCAGAACATCGAGACATGGTCTCTCCCTGTGGTCTTCTGGCACAGGTGGGCTTCCTTGCAACATGGTGGCTGGCTTCCAGAAACAAAGCAGATGGAACAGAGCAAGATGGAAACACGTGGCAATTTTACCGTCTAGCCTCAAATGTCACAGTGCCACTTCTACTGCACCCTGTTGCCTAAGAGAGTCCATGCTCACTCCAGGATCAAGGGAAGGGGACCTTGACCCTATCTCTTAATGGAAGAAGCTCTACAATCACATTGTAAGAAGAACATAGGGCTGGGAGCCCTATTTTTTTTTTTTTGAGTATAATTGCTTTACAATGTTGTGTTAGTTTCTGCTGTATAGTGAAGTGAATCAGCCACACATAAACATATATCCCCTCTTTCCTGTATTTCCTTCCCATTTTGGTCACCAGAGAGCAATGAGTAGAGTTCCCTGTGCTCTAGTGTAGGTTCTCATTAGTTCTGTTTCATACATTGTAGTGTATTTATGTCAATCCCAATTTTCTGGGTTCCAAAATCACTGCAGAAGGTGAACTTCCAGATGTTCAAGCTAGATTTAGAAAAGGCAGAGGAACCAGAGATCAAATTGCCAACACTCGTTAGATCATCAAAAAAGCAAGAGAGTTCCAGAAAAACATCTACTTCTGCTTTATTGACTATGCCAAAGCCTTTGACTGTGTAGACCACAACAAGCTGTGGAAAATTCTTCAAGAGATGGGAATACCAGACCACCTGACCTGCCTCCTGAGAAATCTGTATGCAGGTCAAGAAGCAACAGTTAGAACTGGACGTGGAACAACTGACTGGTTCCAAATAGGGAAAGGAATACATCAACACTGTATATTGTCACCCTGCTTATTTAACTTATATGCAGAGTACATCATGAGAAACACTGGGCTGGATGAAACACAGGCTGGAATCAAGATTGCTGGGATAAATATCAATAACCTCAGATATCCAGATGACACTACTCTTACGGCAGAAAGTGAAGAAGAACTAAAGAACCTGTTGCTGAAAGTGAAAGAGGAGAGTGAAAAAGTTGGCTTAAAACTCAACATTCAGAAAACAAAGATCATGGCATCTGGTCCCATCACTTCATGGCAAATAGATAGGAAAACAATGGAAACAGTGACAGACTTTATTTTTCTGGGCTCCAAAATCACTGCAGATGGTGTCTGCAGCCATGAAATTAAAAGACGCTTGCTCCTTGGAAGATAAGTTATGACCAACCTAGACAGCATATTAAAAAGCAGAGACATTACTTTGCCAACAAAGGTCCGTCTAGTCAAAGCTATGGTTTTTCCAGTAGTCATGTATGGATGTGAGAGTTGGACCATAAAGAAAGCTGAGCACTGAAGAATTGATGCTTTTGAACTGTAGTGTTGGAGAAGATTCTTGAGAGTCACTTGGACTGCAAGGAGATCCAACCAATGCATCCTAAAGGAAATCAGTCCTGAATATTCATTGGAAGGACTGATGTTGAAGCTGAAACTCCAATACTTTGTCCACCTAATGCGAAGAACTGACTCATTTGAAAAGACTCTGATGCTGGGAAAGATTGAAGGCAGGAGTAGAAGGGGACGACAGAGGATGAGATGGCTGGATGGCATCACCGACTTAATGGACATGAGTTTGAGTAAACTCCGGGAGTTGGTGATGGATAGCGAGGCCTGGGGTGCTGAGGTCCATGGGGTCGAAAGAGTCAGACATGACTGAGCAACTGAACTGAACTCTTCCCTCATTGATGTCCATATATTTGTCCTTTACATCTGTATCTCTATTTGTGTTTGTAAATGAGTTCATCTATACAATTTGTTGTGGCCATCTTTGCAAAATACAGTCTTCCATGAACCCTTTTATATTAGAAAGCAATACTAGTAAATTTATTCTTGTATCTCACTGAGCACATCTGTGTCACATGCCTGCTTAGTTGCTTTGGGAGGGTGAGAAAGGGAATATTTGACCTTCAAATCTGTCCAGTGGGTAGCAGAGTTGGGGAAGGGGAAAGGGTGACTGTTAGCTCGGCAGTCAGCAAAATTTACCACCCCCACCCCCAACCAATGCTGGACTCAACCACTCCCTCCCGAATGCTGTTTCTTCTCCATGCAAGCTTCTATATACCAACCATAAAATTTTATTGCATTTATTTGTTTCTTTCACTTATATTCCAACCCCTTTATAGGCAGGAATTCAGAATTATTTGTCTTAGCATCTCCAAGGTCTATTGCTGTGCCTGGCACAGAGGAACATTTAATAACATACAATACTGAATAATTGACAGGGTGGCTCAGATGGTAAAGAATTCGCCTGCAGTGCAGGAGACCTGGGTTCGATCCCTGGGTTGAGAAGATCCCCTGGAGGAGGGCATGGCAACCCATTCCAGTATTCTTGCCTGGAGAATCCCCATGGACAGAGGAGCCTGGTGGGCTACAGTCCATGAGGTCACAAAGAGTCAGGCATGACTGAGCAACTAAGCACAGCACACAAGGTTCTGGATTTTCTGAGTCAAATACCTTCTAGTCTTAGATGTTTGGGGTTCAAGATTATAAGTAATTTTAATGGAGAGACACAAAGAAATCCACCTTTAATGCCCAGAATAGCTAGGTTGCCCAGTGGTCTACAGAGAGCAAAGAACCCAAAGGTCTAGAAAACACTATTGAGTCATTATCATCACAATCCCTTTGTTTCATGTAAGGTGGTCTTACCAATATGGTTCTATTTGTTCCTCATAACCACTTTAAAAGTTCAGAAGGGCAGACATCATCATTTTCATTTTATAAAAAGATGACTGAGATTTAGGTTAAGTGACTTGTTCAAGCTACTATGTTTAGGAAAAGCATGGTAATTTCTTTCTAAATTAACCACCCATACATTTGCAGTCTGGAAGTCTGTGAGATGCAATCAATGCACTTACTACACAGTCATAGGCTGCTCTAATTACAGCTATCATTTTTGAAAGTAACCATGAAGTTCAAAGTTACATACAGATTATCTATCTAGCTATATGGATACACACACATAAGCAAGCACCACTTACCTTGAAGTTTTATGTAGAATAATATTCTAGAGAAATAGCTATGATTTTCCACAAACATAATTTTCTATCAAAATTTAGGGTACAGCATTGTCTGCTTGAAGATTTGGATTCATCCACTTCTTGAGTGCCTGTCTTGGAGTGTTGGCAGTGGTGGAGATATGTCAAAATGTTAGCCTCTCTCAGAAGGAAGGAGTGGGAAAGAATTGTGAAAGATGTTAACTCAGCATCAATAGTCTTTGCTAAGATACCAGGGAGAGTCCCACAGAGAGGAGAGTCCATGCACAACTGTTGAAACTTAGCTCTCAAGTGTTTCCAAGTAACATGGTGCTGAACCACCAGAACTGGAAATCAAGTGATGAGAACGTGATAAAAGGATTCTGCAACTAAAGAAAGCTGGGGAATGGAAGGGAGGCTTAGGAGGGAGGGGATATATGTATACATATAGCTGATGCACATTGTCCTACAGCAGAAACTAATGCAACATTGTAAAACAAAAATACTCCAATTTGAAAAAAATAAAAAAATAAGTAATAACTTAAAAAAGCTAGGAATAATTTTAAGATGTCAAGAGCAAAAGAAAAAATATCAATTTCCCCTCAGAAATTTAAAATTGATTTTATAGGTGTATGATAATTTGCAAAAAAATAAAGAAAAATAAAGAAACAGGGTTTCCTCAGTGGCTTAGTGGTAAAGAACCTGACGGCCAATGCAGGGGACGCAGGTTTGATCCCTGATCTGGGAAGATCCCACATGTTGCGGAGTGACTAAGCCTGATGCCACAACTATTTAGCCTGGGCTCTAGAGACCGGGATCCACAACTACTGAAGCCTGCGAGCCTAGAGCCCATGCTTTGCAACAAGAGAAGCCACCACAATGAGAAACCCAAACATGGTAACTATAGAGCTGTCCCCACTCACCGCAACTAAAGAAAAGCATGCGCAGCAATGAAGATCCAGCACAGTCAGTCGTTCAGTCGCTCAGTCATGTCCAACTCTTTGTGGTCCCATGAACCACAGAACGTCAGGCCTCCCTGTCCATCACCAACTCCCGGAGTCTACCCAAACCCATGTCCATTGAGTTAGTGATGCCATCCAACCATCTCGTCCTCCATCATCCCCTTCTTCTCCTGAGTTCAATCTTTCCCAGCATCAGGGTCTTTTCAAATGAGTCAGTTCTTCGCATCAGGTGGCCAAAGAAATTGGAGTTTCAGCTTCAGCATCAGTCCTTCCAATGAATATTCAGGACTGATTTCCTTTAGGATGGACTGGTTGGATCTCCTTGCAGTCCAAGGGACTCTCAAGAGTCTTCTCCAACACCACAGTTCAAAAGCATCAATTCTTCGGCGCTCAGCTTTCTTTATGGTCCAACTCTCACATCCATACATGACTACTGGAAAAACCATAGCTTTGACTAGACAGACCTGTGTCAGCAAAGTAATGTCTCTGCTTTTGAATAGGCTGTCATAACTTTTCATAACTTTTCTTCCAAAGAGCAAGCGTCTTTTAATTTCATGGCTGCAATCACTGCCCACAGTGATTTTGGAGCCCCCCAAATAAAGTCTGTCACTGTTTCCATTGTTTTCCTATCTATTTGCCATGAAGTGATGGGACTGGATGCCATAATCTTAGCCTTTTCACTCATCTTTCACTTTCATCAAGAAGCCCTTCAGTTCCTCTTCTCTTTCTGTCATAAGGGTGGTGTCATCTGCATACCTGAGGTTATTGATATTTCTCCCAGCAATCTTGATTCCAGCTTGTGCTTCATCCAGCCCAGCATTTCTCATCATGTACTCTGCATATAAGTTAAAAAAGTAGGGTGACAATATACAGCGTTGATATTCTCCTTTCCCAATTTGGAACCAGTCCATTGTTCCATGTCTGGTTCTAACTGTTGCTTCTTGACCTGCATACAGATTTCTCAGGAGGCAGGTAAGGTGGTCTGGTATTCCCATCTCTTGAAGAATTTTCCACAGTTTGTTGTGATCTACATGGTTAAACACTTTGGCATAGTCAATAAAGCAGAAGTAGATGTTTTTCTGGAACTCTCTTGCTTTTTTGATGATCCAACGAACATTGGCAATTTGATCTCTGGTTCCTCTGCCTTTTCTAAATCTAGCTTGAACATCTAGAAGTTCTCAGTTCACATACTGTTGAAGCCTTGCTTGGAGAATTTTGAGCATTACTTTGCTATTGTGTGAGATGAGTGTAATTGTATGGTAGTTTGAGCATTCTTTGGCATTGCCTTTCTTTGGGATTGGAATGTAAACTGACCTTTTCCAGTCTTGTGGCCACTGCTGAGTTTTCCAAATTTGCTGGCACATTGAGTGCAGCACTTTAACAGCATCATCTTTTAGGATTTCGAATAGCTCACCTGGAATTCCATCACTTCCACTAGCTTTGTTCATAGTGATGCTTCCTAAGGCCCACTTGACTTCACACTCCAGGATGTCTGGCTCTAGGTGAATGACCACATGATCATGGTTATCTGGGTCATGAAGATCTTTTTTGTATAGTTCTTCTGTGTATTCTTGCCACCTCTTCTTAATATCTTCTGCTTCTGTTAGGTCCATACCGTTTCTGTCCTTTATTGTGCCCGTCTTTGCATGAAATGTTCCCTTGGTATCTCTAATTTTCTTGAAGAGCTCTCTAGTCTTTCCCATTCTATTGTTTTCCTCTATTTCTTTACATTGATCACTGAGGAAGGCTTTCTTATCTCTCCTTGCTATTCTTTGAAACTCTCCATTCAGGTGGGTATATCTTTCCTTTTCTTGTTTGCCTTTAGCTTCTCTTCTTTTCTCAGCTATTTGTAAGCCTCCTCAAACATCCATTTTGCCAACACAGCCAAAGAAAACCAAATAAATAAAATTATTTTAAAAAATAAAGAAACAAAGCTCTCCAAGATCATCCTAAAAATGTTGCTGCATTTTCCTAGGACATAATCCCACACCTTTTTGTGTCTGTCTAAACAAGGGCTCCGGAACCAGAAGAGCAACGGAGGTGGTTACCAGAAGAATGTGTCTGGGTTAATCGTGAAGAAAGTGATTGAGGTATATAATACCACATGAGTCAGTATTCCTTATCCTCTGTTTCAGGAACAAGTGCATACAAATCTGTGGCCAGAGTCATTACTGTTTCCAACAAGTAATTCAGATCTTTACCATTTCAACCCAGTAACTGAAGGTAAACTTTGTGAAAAAGGTTGATCCCTCTTTACATTGTTTTTTCAGTATTTACCTTAGTTTTCCTGGGTTAGAGTATATGCATACAAACCCTAATTGTTCCCAGACCGTGGTCTGCCAGACAAGAGGGACTGTGTCTTATTTATTTTTGTGGCTAGCCCAGAGCTTTGTACTTATTAGTAGCTTAGTAAATGTTGTTTGAATTGAATAGCTCTGTGCAGAGGCTGCAAAGGCAGATAATACTAAGCAAGTCCTTGACTTAATTAGGTTCAATCAATATATCATAAAATGCCCAGGGAAATTTAATGATAGATTCAGGCTATGAAGGTAAGAGCAGTATCTGAAACATCCAGGATTATTATCTGAATCTTTCGGCATTCAGAAGAAGTTGACCCCCATATCCAGATATCTACAGGAGGTACAGAAAGGATCTGGCTGGGAATTTAAGGAAGAGCATTTTCCAGTAGTGCCTGAAATGCATTTTAGAGAATACTCCATACCTTTGGCGGCTTTTTAGGAGCAGAAATATCCAACAAAGAAGGTATACAGCCTGTAGAGCTTCCTGCCCTGACTAGATCTTTGATATGGCATAAAATATAATTACCAGTCCCCAGAAGTCAGGCACATCACATAAAGAATATCTTTATGCTTCTGACAGCAGCTTATTATAAGATTGCATGACAACAGGGATAAGGGTGACTGAACCTTGACCCGTCTGGCTAGTGAAAAATTACTTTTAGTTTTGTGGAAGCGCTGGATGGATGATAATGTCTCAGACTCCTGTCTTCTTCCTTATTTGATTATTGTGATCCCTGACACCTGAATACTGGGTCAAAGTTTACAAATCTACTTAGCTAGAACTACCTCCTGTTGTTATAGGACCCAACTGATGACAAGCTGTCATCTTTTTCAACTGTGCTATTTTTCATGGCTTCACTGCTTACCGATGAAAGTGGGCTATAAACTCCCAGACTTTGACTGAAGCCTGAACATCTTGTCTGAGGGTCATCTCATTTGTTAATTCATTGAAATTTTATTTATTGAGCATCTATTAGGTGCTGGATAGTGTATTTAGTGCTGGAAATAAAAGAAGACACAATTCTTCCCCTAAGGAATTCACAGGCTGTTAGGGAGACAATTGTTGAGTTGCTAAGTTGTGTCTGACTCTTTTGCAACCCCACAGACTGTAACCTCCACCAGGCTCCTCGGTCCATGGAATTTCCCAGGCAAGAATACTGGAGTGGGTTGCCATTTCCTTCTCCAGAGGATCTTCCTGACCCAGGGATCAAACTTATGTCTCCTGCATTGGCGGGTGAATTCTTTACCACTGAGCCACTTGGGAAGCCCATTATGGAAACAGAAAAGCCAGTAATCATGCTTTAGGGTCATTAGGGCTAGAATTAAGGCATAACCAAAGGATTCTGAAAGCACCAAAGGTGAGGAGGAACCCTCTCCTAGGAGATGACCTTTCAAGTGGCCATTTCCACTTACCTAAGACTCAACATTTCAAATAAAAAATTTATAATTTTCTCTCCCCAACTCTCATTGCATCCTGATATTTCCATTTCTGTAAATAATACTACTATTTATCTTCCCAATGATTCAGGTTTAAAACCTTGTGTTTCTATTTTATTTACCCCTTGGAGCCATTCAGCTATTATGTTTTGCTACTTCTTCCCTTTCCTTTCAGGTCATCAAGTCCCTGGGTACAATAAAGCCTGGAGCCTTTGTTATCTGCCTCTCGTCATCACAATTCAAAGTGCCCAGTATTATCAAAATTAAAAAAAAAAAAAAACCCAACTAGCTCAAACCACCTACTAGTCCACACCCCATGGATGACTGAACTAGCCTCTAGACCTGCTGAGCACAATCTATCCTGGATTCTGCCACCCACACCATAAACATATTTACCTGGAGTCTGACTAGCTAGGACATGGGGCTCTCAGATGAAGATTGCAAGAGGGAGAACATCCATACATAAAGCTGTGAAATTAGGATGCAACAAACATGAGTGGGCATCACATCAAGAAGCGTAAGAATAGGAATTATCTAGCAATTCACCAGGAAAGCCAACAGCTAGGTGCTATGATCTCCCAAAGGGACAAGATGCCAAGGGAAAGAGCAGGGGTAATTGTATTAGTTTCCTGCGGCTGTTGTAACAAATTACCATAAACTTGGTGGCTTTGAGCAACAGAACTTTATTCTCTCACAATTCTAGAGGCCCAGATATCTGAAGTCAGAATCACTAGGCTGAAACCAGACATCACAAGGCCACCCTCTCCAGAGGTTCTAGGGAGGATCCATTTCTTGCCTCTTCCAGCTTCAGGTGGCTGCTGGCATCCCTGGGCTTGTGGCTGCATCACTCCCATCTTTGTTTCCGTGGTTACACTGCCTTCCCCCTTTTGGTCTGTGTTTTTTTCCCCTCTACTCTTCTTTTTTAGAAATCCCTGTGATGGCATTCAGGATGGGCCCAGACAGTGGGCTATACTCTCCCCCATGCCAAGATCTTTCATTTAGACCCATCTGCAAAGTCCTGTATTATCCATGGGAAATAACATTGACAGTCTCCAGAGATTAGGATATCTAATCTCTGGAGAGAGATTAGGTATCTGGGGAGATGGCAGTATGAGGGAGCATTTATTCAGGCTTCTGCGCTAGTAGAGGGAATGTAAAATCATGAGCCAGGCCTATAAGTCAAATCTCCTGGTTGTCTCAGGTTGAGTTTTGGAGATGTGAGTGAGACCAGGGTATTTCTTTGCAGGGAAACAGCATAAGCAATGGTCTAGGGGGCAGCCAAGAGGATGTAGACAAGATAATAGGGACCAGGCCAACTGGACTGAAAATGTCATGTGATATATTGCTGTGGTGGGAGAAGAAACTGGCTACATAGTTACAGAGGGGCCAAAGAAGGGAACAGCCGGTGCAGCTGAGGACTGGTTCCCACAGAGAGAGGATGCCGTTGCTGCCTGCATGGGAAATGGCATCTTGGCAGTTCTGTTGTAGGAGCACCAGTCTGCACTCTCCTTGTCCAGGCCACCTCACTCCTAACTAAGAAGCTTAAGGAAATGGACCAGAAATCCATACTCCATCTCTGGATACCATCTCTGGTATTCCTCTCAACTTGCTACTAACAAATCTTGCCTTATAAGGTGACTAGATACTAAACTTTACCACAGTCTATCAGGTCCTCTTCAACATCATCTCTTGTCATTTCTTCTTTACGCTGGGTCCCCTTTCAATGCTTTGAAGATGACAAACTCATTTCCGCTTCAAGGTCTTTGAATGTGTTATCTTTTTTTTCCTTCCAGAATGGTCTTCTCTCGCCTTTGCAGGGCTGGCCCTATCTCATTCTTCTAATCCTAAACATCTTTTCTTTCCCAAGATCCCTTTTGACCGTCCAATTTAAAGTGGTTTCTCCATCACTGTACCTGTTAGCTTCCTCACAGCACTCATCACAACTTGTAATCATATGTGTTTATTCTTTTCTTGTTTATTGTCTGCCTCTTACAGTGATTATCTTCATGAAGGAAACCATTTCTTTGCCTCTGTGGATTCAACAAACATTGAACGAGCATTTACAACAATGATTCACCAGGCTTCCCTGGTGGCTCAGAGGGTAAAGCATCTGCCTGCAATGAGGGAGACCTGGGTTCGATCCCTGGGTAGGGAAGATCCCCTGGAGAAGGAAAAGGCAACCCACTCTGGTATTCTTGCCTGGAAATCCTATGGATGAAGAAGCCTGGTAGGCTACAGTCCACGGGGTTGCAAAGAATCGGACACGACTGAGCAACTTCACTTTCTGGGAGACAGTAGCGAACAAAAAGATACACTCTCTATTGTCAGTGAATTAACATCCTATTAGGAGGCAGGCAATAAGCACAAAAGTGAGGGCCTTCCTTGGTGGTCCAGTGGTTAAGACTCTGCTCTTCCAATGCAAAGGGTGTGGGTTCGATCCCAGGTCAGGGGACTAAGATCCAACAGGCTGCATGGTGTAGCCAAAAAACAAAACACAAAAAAACACAGAAGTGAATATACAACAGGGAAAAAAAATCAGTCAAAAGAAGGGGATAGCAAGGAATAGAGCGCTACTTTATAAGAGGTGGTTTGGGAAGGCTTCTTGGAGAAAGTCATCTGAGTAGAGACCTGAAGGAAGTAAGGAAGCAAGCTATGCACATGTCTAGGAGAAGAGTTTTCTTGGTAGAGGCAAGAGCAAATTGAAAGCCTCTGAAGTGTGAGCATCTTGGCTGGTATGTCTGAAGAAAGCAAGGACGCCAGGGACCAGGGTGGCTGGAGTGGAGAGAACAGGGGGTGTATGGTAGGCCTGGTCAATATAGTAAACACTGGATTTCACTTAGAGAGAGATGGAAGTGGCTGGAGTGTTCTGAGAATGATAATGCTATAGCTTACATTTTTTAAGGATCGCTCTCGCCTTTGACTTAATAATAGACCATATAGGAAGGCAAGGATACTAGTAGGAAGACTGATTAGGAAACAACTGTAATATTCCTCTCTATTCCCCCATAGGAGATGACTATGGCTTGACCCAAGGGAGAAGAGGTCAGCATGGAGAGAATGGTTAGAAAATGGATATATTTTGAAATAGAGCTGATAGGATTTGCTGACAGATTAGAAATGGGATATGAGAGAAAGTGGAGTCAGGACAATGCCATGATAGCTTTTTCCTATTTTATTTTTTTAATCTAATTTTTCATTCTAGGCAGAAGGACTGCTCCATGTCTTTTTTTTTTTTTTCATATTTGAGTATGGCTAATTAACAATGTTGTGATAGTTTCAGGTGCAGAACAAAGGGATTCAGCCATACGTATATTTTTATCCATTCTCCTCCAAACTCCCCTCCCATGCGGGCTGCCACATAACATTGAGCAGAGCTGTTTTTAAACCTAAACAGCTGGAAGAAGGGGTTTTCAATATATCAAGTTGGAGCAGATTTTAGAGGAGAAAGAAGAAGTTAGCTTTAGATGTGTTCCACTTGAGATGGTTACTACACATCCAAGTGGAAATGTTGAAAAGCGAGCTGGAAAGATGAGTCTGGGGTCCAAGGGGGAGGTGGGACCGGCATTTGGTCATGGAGAAGATGAGATGTTGCTGCAGCACAGACTGAATTTGCAGCCATCGGATGACAGTTATAACTTTGGGAGTTTGTGATGGTAAAAAATGAGGTATGAAGACTGAGAGAGCTCCAGAATTTAAATATTGGGGCAGTTAGGAACTAGTTAAGAGATGGAAGACTGGACAATTACGTAGGAAGAACTAAGAAAAAGGGATGTCTAGGGGTGACAAGGAACAAGTTTTTCAGGAAGGAAATTTCAAGGTGGACTCATCAAATTCTGCTGGTAGAGCCAGATGTCTGTTTTGTTAGCTCTTCTCTTCAACGCTGGGCATAGAGGAGACATTGCACAAATATTTGTTGAATGAATAAAGAAATGAGGTGAGGTCTGTGTCCTTAGTAATCTAATCAAGGACTAATTTTTCTAGTTTCAGAGGTGGAGGTAGAGCAGGTTTTTGGATCTAGGTGAGAGGGTGCTAGCAGAGTCGAGAACTCTACAAGATATTTTAATGGAGGTCCTGTTCTCCAAGGTACCAGCTGGTGAAAAAATAGAGAGTTAAGAATTTCTGTTTCTATACACACAGGCCGGAACTATAAGGTGCTGATGGTGGGGAAAGGGTAGGACTGGTTCTCCTGCTGCCTGAGTGTCCCTTGTTTCTGACAAGAAGCAAGACAGCACTTCCTTAACAGATCCCAACAGCAGGGGTAAAAGGAAAGTCAGTTATTTTTTAAACTCTATTTTTTTAGGTATGGTTGATTTATATTATATGAGTTTCTATAAGCTTATATATATGTGTGTTCAACATAGTGTCAACATACTTACTCATAATTTTTAAAGGTTACATTCCATTATTAGTTATTACAAAATATTGACTACATTCCCTATGCTATACACTATATCTTTGTAGCTATTTATTCATATTTTATACATAGTAGTTTGCATGCTTAATCCCCAACCCCATGTTGCTCCTCCCACCTTCCTTTTCCCCACTTGTTTGTTCTCTGTATTTGTGAACTGTTTCTGTTTGTTTTTGTTTTTCACATTCCACATATAAGCGAGCTCAGATGGAATTCATCTTTCTCTGTCCAATTTATTTCACTTAGCATAATACCCACTAGGTCCATCCATGTTGTTACAAATGGCAAGATTTCATTCTTTTTCATGGCTGAGTAGTATTCTATTGTGTGTATGTATAGTGTGTGTGCATATATACACACACACACCTCATCTTCTTAATCCATTCACCTGTTGTTTTGTTTTGTTTTGTTTTCGGCTGTGCCATGCAGCTTGTGGAATCTTAGTTCCCTGACCACGGATTGAATCTCGGCCCTTGGCAGTGAAAGTGCAGAGTCCTAAGCATTCATTCCCCATTCATCTGTTGATGGACATTTAGTTTGCTTCCATATCTTGGCTATTGTAAATGATGCTGCTATGAACATTGAAGTGCATCTATCTTTTCAAATTAATGTTTTCATCTTCTTCAAATATATACCCAGAAGTGGAATTACTGGGTCATGTGGTAGTTCAATTTTTAATTTTGTGAGGAAACTCCATACTGCTTTTCATAGTGGCTCTGTAAATTTAATTCCCACCAACAGTGCACACAATTTCCCTTTTCTCCACATTCTTACCAACACGTATTTCTTTTTGATTAAAGCCTTCTAATAGGTGTAAGGTGATAGCTCATTGTGGTTTTGGTTTGCATTTCTATCATGGTTAATGATCTTGAGCATCTTCCCAAATTCTGTTGGCCATCTGTTTGTCTTCTTTGGAAAAGTGTCTATTCCAGTCTTCCCATTTTTTTTTTTTAATGGGATTGTTTGTTCTTTTGATACTGAGTTGTATGAGCTGTTTATATATTTTGGATATTAACTCCTTATTAATTATATCATTTACAAATATTTTCTCATCCAGGGTGTCTTTTCATTTTGTTGATGGCTTCCTTTGTTGTAGGGAATGTTCAGTTATCTTTGCTTACCTGGAGCCACCCCCTCCCTCTCACCAGAGGAGCTGCCCCTCTGTGATTGGCCAGAGGTCAGGTACCCACTAGACTGACCAATCACTGGAGGAGTGGCCAGACCTTTGGGGACTGGGGCTCTTTGGACAAAAATAAGTCATCAATTTGTCTAAAACAGTACTGCCCAATAGGAACGTAAGGCAAGCCACATGTGGAATTTAAAAAATTTAGCAGCTACATTAAAAAAACCTAAGAAAAGTGGGATTAAATTTCAATAATATATCTTATGTAATCCAGCATATTCCAATTCCTATCATTTCCACATGTAATCAATGTATAAAATTATTAAAGAGGCATTTTACATTCTTTTTGTAATAAGTCTTTGAAATCTGGTGTGTATTTTATATTTATAACACATCTCACTTTGAACCAGCCACATTTCAAGGGCTCAGGAGCCACACATGGTTTGGGCTACATGTAAAAAACTTACCTTTGCAAGCCAACCACACATACGTTTCTCATGTAGCTTTCAGGCCTAAATTCAAAGCTCCCTCAGCCAGATTGTGTCCAAGTATTATCTTCCTCAGGGGAAGTCTGGAGAACAAAGGAAGAAGGTCTCATCAGGGTTTTAGACACCAAGAAAAGGAAGTGGTGGAAACAGTGTTCCTCTACTTACCTTTCCAGACCATCTTCCCTATGACCAGATGCCTGTAGTCCTCACACTGAGAACTGAATCTAGAGACTAGACCCCATGAAACCCCAATATGAGCAGGAGGAAGAGAACAAAAGCTGTGTGAACTTCCCTCTTTTCTCACTTTCTTCCCAAGTCTTCCTAAAGATGCTTCCTCATCTTCTGTGGTGCTGGCTATCCCAGATCTGGGGAAGGCCAGTGCCCACATGCATCCTCTGGGAGGGTTGCAGGCATCTCAGCAGATCGAGGTCTGGTTACACAAAGTATGAGTGCCTCAGTGTGGTCCACATCTTCCAAGGCCTACGTTTTTGAACCATTACGCCCGGAGAGAAGAATATTTAACTCAAAGAAGTGAACATGTAATGATGGAATTTTAGGTACCAATGGTCCTGAATTAAGGTGAGGGGGTATTTGTTGGATGACAGGGTCCACTGGCTCTCAAGGTGATGAGCTGTTTATTTGCTGAGTCCCACATCCCTTCCCTGTTTCTGCAAGAGTTGTCTGGACCTTGGTTATAGGCTCGGCGCTCCATCCCACATCCCTTCCCTGTTTCTGCAAGGGTTGTCTGGACCTTGGTTATAGGCTCGGTGCTCCTCGAGCTGAAAACAGAGGCCAGTGAGTCGGCACCCCAAGGCTGGTTCTTCTCTGAACCTGAACTCCTATTTTAAGAAACACAGCCCTTGCTTTCTCCATAGGGCCAAGCCCACTCCTGGTCCCTGTGTCTCAGCACCATCCAGCCTCCAGGCTAGGCATCATCCATTTCTTTTGTTCATCTGGACCAACCTGGCAGCGTATTAAAGGCTCCATCTGCCTTCCTCCCTGTAGGTGTGGTTTGGATTTAGTCTTAATGATAGTAATAGCTCTGTTTACAGAGCATCTAGCATGGCGCCAGGCACCAGGCTTAGTGCTTCATACACGTCCCGTCACATAATCTTCACAGCCACCGTGTGCCAAGTCCGTGTTGTTATCGTCATCTTCAGGATGAGACAACCGCAACCCAGCAATGTTAATTAACCTGTCGACAGTCTCACAGCCAGCTCATGGTAGAATCAAGACAAAAACCCCAATTAGTCTGAGTCCAGAGTGGATGCCAGGCTCCACCACCCTGCAGTCCTGCTGCCCAGGCCAGGATCTGTGGACTTGGGCGGGTGCAACATGCTCCAGCCCCACATCTCTCCTCACTGCCTGTGCCTCGTCCGTGTGCCTGTGCTTCTGTGCTCGATTCTGACATTTGCTCCTAGACCGAAGCTCCAGCCTGACTCCCGGTCTGCTTTGCTGAAGCTCTTGCATCCTGCCTCGGACTTTCCCTACCTTCTCTTCTGCACCTGTTTCCTCCAGCTGCCTGGTGCGATCTTGCGCTCAGCTGACCAGGCTCTCATCAAACCAGGAGCCCCCCTCCTGCTTGACTGCTTGCCCGACCTTTATCTGCAGGTGGTTGTTGCCATGCACTGCTGGCTCCTCTCTCAAGGGTTCAAGCGCATCTATGTCCGTCCCTCTTGGGACCGCTACATATAAAGGTCACTCTAGGGGCTCACATTTTGTCATGAAATTGCCCCGGAAGCTGTCCTATGTGCTCTGTGTTCTTCACCCTTTTCCCCTACTTTCCTTATCTCCCAGTGGGCTCTTTAACTCAAAAACTATTCTCAATCAAACTCTTGCTATATGACCTAGTTTTATTTATTTTTCCCAGCAGAATGAGTTTCTCAGGAGTCAGCAGAGAATTGCAATCTGGGGTTTGCAACCATGGTGAGCCATGTTAAGTCTCCCTACAATAAGAGAAAGAGGATGCTTTTATGGAGCAGAAGAGGAACTTGGGAGGGTTATATTGATAGTAAACAAGGAGTTCATGGCTTTTCATTGACTGAGTATGACCTAGTTTTAGATTTGCCGTCTAAGTATTTTGTGGGTTGAAATTTGTTATTATTTTTTTACTTTTTTATTGAGGTATAGTTAATTTACAGTATTATATTAGTTTTGGGTATATAATATAGTGATTCAAAAATTTTACAGATTATACTCCATTTGAAGTTATTATAAAATATTGGCTCTATTCCCTGTGCTATACAATAGTATTCTTGCAGCTTATTTATTGTGTAGATAGTAGTTTGTACCTCTTAACTTGTTACTCCTACTGTATCCCTCTTTCCTTCCCTCTCCCCACTAGTTTGATCTCTATACCTGTGAGTCTATTTCTATTTTGTTACATTCATTTGTTTTATTTTTTAGATTCCACAAATAAGTGATATCATATACAGTATTTGCCTTTCTTTGTCTGACTTATTTCACTTAGCGTAATACCCTCCAGGTCCATTCGTGTTGTTGCAAATGGAAAAATTTTCATTCTTCTTAATGACTGGGTAGTATTCCATCCTATGTGTATGTACCACATTTTCTCTAGCCTTTCATCTGTTGATGGACACTTAGGTTGTTCCCATATCTTGGCTGTTGTAAGCAATGCTGCTGTGAACATTACAAAGGTTAGTCTTTACTAAGATTCTGAGTTAGTCTTTCTTAATAACAATAGAGCTGAAGAGATTATGTCAACAGATTTACTCATTCATTTGTCTTAGGAAGCTACTCGTGCCACAGAGGTTGAATTGTTGTAGCTGCACAAGAGTGAAAATACTTCTTTATAGGATTATTAGAGTCTAGGAGCAAATTTCTACTGGTCACTAATATTTTATGATATCTAATTCCTGTGAAATATTTTTTTTTAATTCCTGTGAAATATTTTTTTTATATAGAACATGAAGTCAAATACAAAGTCAGTTTTAAAATACATACAGTGTAAATATTAAAATTTATATTTAAAAAAAGAAGTCTCTCCCTTCTGCCTCTCCCACTGCAACCCTCACCCTGGGGAAGTTGTGCTATGCCCAGGGACCCATCATATCTGGTGGGATTAGCCCCCGCGGTTTTGTCTGGTTCTGTCTAACAGGAGGCAGGGACTGGGCTTCTGCTGCCAGATTTGAACACTGGTACTAACCCAAGTCAGACCCTAGTTTGTGGTTTGGACATCCGGCTTCTCTCCCTGGGGTCATGCCTAAAACCACATTAATCCCACTTCTTGGTCCCCGCCAACTTTCAGCTCATTCTTTCAGTTCTCACCCACCATTGAGATCCCAGCACGTCCTTTGGCCAAATCAGCCCAAATTAGAGCATCCACTTTCCCCCAACATTCAGAAAGTTCCTGCCTAAACCACTATGCCTTGTTCTTCTCCAGGGCTGGCAGCTGCATGGGGTTGCCTGGACCCAATGCCTGGCTTGCCCTTACCGCGTTAACCCCACTGCAGTTGGCCTATTCGCACGAGGACCTGACTGACACCACTGTCTGCCTGGATTGCTGTCAACCGTCTCACTCTGTGGAGTGCTGCCAGCCAGCCAGACAGCTAACCAGGCCCACACTGTGCCTCCCTGATACTCACTACCTTGAAATCCCTGTGGCCCTAGTCACGGTTCCCACTTGGTGGTCTGCCGTGTCTGGGTCCTGGCCATTGCTCTGCTGGCTTCTCTCACTGGCTCTGATGTTCAGAATCTCACCTGCTGTGATGGGAAGGACCACCTGTGGTACTGAGCACGTGGGATCTGCCTGTGGGCCTTCTCATGTGTCTTGCAATTTACCAGCCCTCCCTGGACACTGGTTTGTACTGATTTGCAGAGACTTCATACATGTAAGTCATCTCCTCAGCTAGGTTTTGAGTCCCTTTAGGTTAATAATTATGTCTTACCTGTAAAGTAATTAGCCCCCAACTAAAATAAATAAATTTATTATAAAAAAAAATTATGTCTTACCAAGAATTAATTTAATATACATTGAGTCCTTATTATGTCCTAAGCCCTATGCTGGATCCTAGGGGTGTGTGTGTGTGTGTGTGTGTGTTAGGGTGTGTGAATGTGTAGGTGAAGCACCAGCATGCAAGTGTTAGTTGCTCAGTCGTGTCTGATTCTTTGCCACCCCATGGACTGTAGCCTGCCAGGCTTTTCTGTCCATGGAATTCTCCAGGCAAGAATACTAGAGTGGATTGCCATTCTCTTCTCCAGGGGATCTTCCCGACCCAGGGATTGAACCTGGGTCTCCTGCCGGCAGATTCCTTACCATCTGAGCCACCAGGGAAGACTGTACGGCATCATGAATCAAATAGAGGCCATGGGACTTTCCTGGTGATACACGCTCCCAATGCAGGGGTCCTGGGTTTAATCCCTGGCCAAAGGAACTGGATCCCACATGCTGCAACCAAGCAAATATTCATGTACTGCAACTAAAGATATTGCATGCAACAATAAGACCTGGCACAGCCAAAAAAATTAAAATAAAATACATAAATAAATATTTTTTAAAAAATAAAAAAGAAGCCTTAAAGAGAGAAGTCATATGATTATCATCCCAAATCGGGAGACTTCTGAGAGTTAGTGCTAAGTCGCTTCAGTCGTGTCCAACTCTTTGTGACCCTATGGAATGTAGCCTGCAAGTCTCCTCTGTCTGTAGAATATTTTTAAGGCTCCCTTCTGAGAGTGAAAGGAGCCCTAGAAATAAGTCGTTGATCTACAGCACACGGAAACCAGGACTATCATGGGATACTGGGAATTAGGGTCACATTTCTTATGTGTTATCCAGTTTGGTCTTCGAAGGCCCAGCACACTGAGTAGGTGCATATGCAAGGCCTGCTGCCTGGCAGTGCCAGGCCCAGAACTTCCATCTTTTGGCACCTAGCCCTTGCTGTTTCTGTTGTTGTCATTTGAATCTTTGCCCTTTAGAAACTTGTAATCAAGTTGGCAAACCTACAAGAATCAGGGGGAAGCATAAGACAGTGTATGCCAATTAACTGCCAAGTAAATGATAAAGGCAAGCATTTTTCAAATAGTGTTCCAGGGTACCCTAGGTTTCCTCAGGTTATCAGTGGAGAAATGCCCAGGCAAACACACCCCCACTTCTCACAGAGCCCCTCTGCTTATATCTGGTGTTCATATTGGCCTCTGCAGAATTCTTGTCTTCAATAAAGATATTTATGGCTTTATGCACTATTTACAATAGTTAGGACATGGAAGCAATCTAAATGTTCATTGATGGAAGAATGGAGAAAGAAAATGTGGTACATATATACAATGGAATATTGTTGTTGTTGTTCAGTCACTAAGTCATGTCCTACTTTTTTGCAACTCCATGGACTGTAGCACGCCAGGCTTCTCTGTCCTTCTCTATCTCTTGGAATTTACTCAAACTCATGTTCATTGAGTTGGTGATGCCATCCAACCATCTCATACTCTGTTGCCCCCTTCTCCTCCTACCCTCAATCTATCCCAGCATCAGATCTTTTGCAACGAGTTGGCTCTTTGCATCAGGTGGCCACAGTATTAGAGCTTCAGCATCAGTCCTTTCAATGAATATTCAGGATTTATTTCCTTTAGGATGGACTGGTTTGATCTCCTTGCTGCCCAAGGAGCTCTCAAGAGTCGTGGACAAGTCAAAAGCATTACAATTCACACCACAATTCAAAAGCATCAATTCTTTGGTGCTCAGCCTTCTTTATAGTCCAACTCTCACATCCATACATGACTAATAGAAAAACCATAGCTTTGACTAGATGGACCTTTGTCAACAAAATGATGTCTCTGCTTTTTAATACACTCTCTAGGTTTGTCATAGCTTTTCTTCCAAGGAGCACGTGTCTTTTAATTTTATGGCTGTAGTCACCATTCACAGTGATTTTGCAGCCCAAGAAAATAAAATCTGCCAAATAGATGGGGAAAAATAAAAATTTCCCCCATCTATTTGCCATGAAATGCTGGAATGGAATATTACTCAACTATAAAAAGGAATGAACGTGTGCCATTTACAGAAACATGGATAAACCTAGAGAGTATCATGCAGAGTGAAGTAAGTCAGAAAAACAAATATTGTATATTAACACATATATGTGGAATCTAGAAAAAAATAGTACAGATGAACCCATTTTCAAAGCAGAAATAGTGACTCAGACATAGAGAACAAATGTATGGACACCAAGGGTAGAAAGCAAGGGTGGGGATAAATTGGGAGATTAGGATTGAGATATATATATATATATATATATATATATACACACACACACACACACACACACACACACACTACTGTGTATAAAGCAGATACCTAATGAGAACCTACTGTATAGCATAGGGGAAAAAACAAGATAAAAATAAAGTTTGAAAACTTCTGGCAGACAAGAAATAGAATAGAAGTTCAGAGGATTCTTCTTGGTAGGTTTTTTAGAAGCTGTGGTACTTAAGTTAGGCCTTAAAAGATGGGTGGAATTTAGATACTTCTAATGTGCTTCCAACCACATCCAACTCAATATTGTGATCAACGTTGTTCTTAATGGATACTCGTTGACTTTTTTTGGGCCCTCATGTACACCCAAGTACATTCTGTGGTTTTTTTTTTTTTGAGTGTCATAATAATAGCTAACCAACATGACCTCATGCTTATCTCTGATTCCTGCTTTCTGAATCATTCCACATCCTTACTCTTCCTACCTTGTTCCTAAAATACACTTTGCATTGCTGTTCCCAGTAATGATGGTATGAGGATCGTCCTCGGGTAGGACTGTCCACTTTCCCCAACATGAAGGAGTCCTGTGGTCTTTCTTCCTAGTTAGTGGTGGTGTTGACCTTGTGATGGGGATGTGATGCAGCTGTTTATCCACAGGTTGGGCAGCTGGTGGTGGGTGTGAGTCTGTGTGTATGTGTGTGTGTGTGAGAGAGAGAGAGAGAGTGACTTTATAGGCGGTAATTGATCTGACTGTGGCTAACTGACTCCCACCAATCAAACACCAAGGCGGTGGTCCCATTCATACAGGAATAGTGCTAATGAGCTCTGTGCATGCCGTGACCAGTGATCTGATCAGTAGGGATTCTGCAGGGATTTATACACCTGTATCAGAGTGAATCAAAAGCAAAGACCTGGAAACTCCTGCATAAAGTTCTGCTAGTGGCAGCTGCTGGTAATTCCAGATGCCGCGTTGGTTGTAAAAAGGTGCAGGGGGGCCAAAGCATTTTTCTGAGCATTTGCAGAATACACCTGGCGGAGCAAGAGATGGAAGAGAAACTGAGTTTGGGTTATATCCAGGTCCTCCTGGCTCAGCTGCCTTACGGCCATGGGGGTGTCAAAGGACACATCATAAGCTCCAATTCTAATTCAGTTCTTAGTAAATAAGAGACTTTCCCCTCTTAACCCTAGAGCTTCAAATTAGATCATCTGCAAAAATAAAATTCAATTCCATCACATCTACAAAGATTTTCTACTTACAAAAGGGTAACCAGCTGGGTTCTCTAATCTTCAAGGACACACCACTATCTTTCTGCGACCCTAGGGAAGTGGAAGGAACTCTGTCTCCCTCCTCTTAGAAAAGATAGGAAATCAATGCTCTCATTTCTTAACAGAAACTAAAAGCTCTACCACTTGCCTGTGAGACAACTGGACCATCTGCACTCATTCAAATTATAAATGGACACATAGTGACTTTGCTACCCTATGTCTGAGACATACAACTTATACAAGATGAACAGAACAGGATGCAAAGTTCAGGCTATCACCAATCATCAGGGACAAATCGCCTTGAATATTCTCATACACACTAGTGCAATTAACAGCCTTTTAAAATATTTAAGCATACTCTCAAACAGTTGCTATTCACTGAGTATTAAAAGGATGCTTTACATGCTCATTTCAGCTCTGTTCAGATGCTAGGAACTGGGTACCATCAACATCATTTTATAAGTGAGGAGACAGGCACAGGAAACCAACCGACTATCCCAAGGCAGCAGAGAGCAAAGCTCCGAGTCCACAGCTCTCTGCAACTCATTGCTGTTAATCATCACACTCTATCCTCCTATTAAAAGCCTACTCGAATATTGATTCTTTATTCTCTCTACTTCATTTTCAATGATACATTTTCGATTAGGGAAACAGTGTCTAGAAGACCCTGACACCTAGAAGGAGATTCATGCTAAATAAATGCTTCCCCTCCTGGAATCTGCAATATGTTTAAGAATAAGTGATGTGATCCAGGAAGAGTTTAGTGTTTAGTGTAAGCCCTTGGAAGCTTTCTGAACATTTGCTGTCAAACGCCTATTTAAAAACCAAAGATTCAACTTTTCTGTCACCTAACAATGGAAATGACAAGGACATTTGACTACAACCCCTAAGGAAAGTTATACCCCCTGGGAAATTAATTGTTATTTAACCCTGGTTGGAAAAAAATCAATTTGTCAAATTTAGCCCTCCATCAGCGAAGGACAGACACATGCCTCCTGGAAATGAAGGCTGAATAGCATAAGACCTGTACTCTCTGCACCCACAAACCGTTGTATTTTGATTGTACAACATTTTGTGCTCCACTTAACAACTCAGCTGCATTTCAATGTATGTCACAAGGATTTTGGTTCATGTCTTTTAGCTGATAAAAATAAATGCACTAGTGAGCTTTAGGAACACAAACAGGAAATCAATTCATACTCAGAGACAACCAAGGATTAGGAAAAAAAAAAAAAAAAGATTCTAGTGTCAGGAAGAGAATTGATATCTGAGAAGGAAACAAGAATTTCAAGGGAGACAGAAAGAATGGCAATGTGCAGAATAAAGGTTCATTACCAAGCTGGGTGGGTTTTTGCTTTGAAAAATATGAGTAGTTTCTAGACTGGCTGATAATTAAAAGTGGATTTTATTCCCAGCATTATCTCTAATGTATGTGACTTTGAGAAACTCAATTATTCTGTACCTCAATTTCTTTATCTGTAAAATGGAATCATTGACCGCCTACTCAACTCCCCTTGTGGTTATAAAGATCACTGAGATAAGGATTACAACATTCTGTGAAGAAATGCATGGTACAGATATAGACTACGTCTCTTATCATAAGCTATGCTATATTTCACTTTCGGTTTCCTCTGACTGTAAAGTAATACTTGAAGACAAATCCTCAAGCACCTATTAAAGTCTACTGTTCTGGGTAACTGCTTCCCCATTCTCCTTTTCAAGTTCTTATTTGGAATGCATAAAAAATGAAAAGTTTATTTGTTACTCCAGGTTCTTCTACAATGCCTGAACTAGAATGCATGTCTATAATTAATGTCTTAAATGTCAGGCTTATTTAAAAATAATATGGAGTGGTGAAAATAGGAAATTGGATATTTTACCTTCTGGAGCACAATTTTCATGATAAAGGTCAATAGCTGTTCTATACAATGTAAATTTTTTAAATGAGTGCATCAATTTGGTATCACTGATTAGATGAACATGAGTTTGAGTAAGCTCCAGGTGTTGGTGATGGACAGGGAAGCCTGGCGTGCCGCAGTCCACGGGGTCACAAAGAGTCGGACACGATTGAGTGACTCAACTGAACTGATCAATTAGGAAGACATTTAGGGGAAAAAAATTAATTATGGTGGAAAAAAAAGAATATTACTAACATCTTGTTAGGCTAACTTAGCATGTGAGAGCTATAATTCCAGACGATTCAATCAACTTTAAGTTTTTCGGGGATTACCTCTAAAATGACAGCAGCCAGGAAATGAGTTCGTCTTACAAATGCTAGACAGGGTTTAGCTATTGAGTATTTCAAGGGCACAGTATTTTCTGGCCAATTAGTAAAACACTCTGAGGTGGAAATTTGCCAGTGTAGTTATACTATTTTGACACTAACTGCTGCCATCTTGAAAGATCACTGGACTTATTCTCAGGATACCAACCAGATAAACTATGGAAAGGAGGCCCTGGGAGGCTCGGAAAGAGGATGCAATGAAGGAGCTAGAGAACAGAACCCCCATTCTGGCATCTTTTTACTCCCTGTCCTTCATCCCGCTGTAGCAATGCACTCATCCCAATTTGTGTCTGACCCAGAACA
The DNA here is from genome assembly GCF_054371585.1 of Giraffa tippelskirchi. NCBI lineage: Eukaryota > Metazoa > Chordata > Mammalia > Artiodactyla > Giraffidae > Giraffa > Giraffa tippelskirchi. The sequence goes on from NC_137282.1 coordinate 150,593,241, forward strand.
ACTCAGGTCCAGTTGAGTTCTGAAGACCAGGGAGGGAGGAAACTTGGACTTTGCCTTCTAAAGAGCTCGACCTCAGTGGAAAGAGGGTTGACTGGTTATGATTGGAAAATAAAAGGCATGCTGTGAAGCAGAGCAGATTATGCAGGATCAAGTGAGAATCAAGTCAGAACTCAGAGGAGAGAGGCTGAGAGTGAAGAAAGCCAAGAGGGGCATCTCTTACCAACACCATTGGGTGCCAAAGTCAAGGCACTCCTCCAAGCACAGATCTGCACCAGGAAGACCTCTTACTGCAATAATAAATTGAATGAAGACTTATGAGCTCCTACTGTGTGCCAAACACTGTGTCAGGCAGTGGGAATACTGCAGGAATATGTGTTGTTTGGGGTTTCCCAGGTGAAGCGATGGTAAAGAATCCACCTGCCAATGCAGGAGACCCAGGTTCGATCAGTGGAGAAGGAAATGGCAACCCACTCCAGTATTCTTGCCTGGAAGATTCCATGGACAGAGGAACCTGGTGGGCTACAGTCCATTGGGTCACACAGAGTCTAATATTTTGATCGCTTACTATCCATTCCACCTTTTCTTCCAGTAAGAGCTCCATGCGTTTCTTTTAGGGAACTACTCCCATCCATCCTTACTCAGTCCCTATGGTTTAGAGTCTCCACCCCCCACTTCAGAGATGAAGCATGTGCCTCAAGGCTGATTAATAGCAGCACTGAATTCTCCTAGCTAGTGATTGGTTCAGAAATGGCTGAGTCACTCAGGTTTCTCCAATCAGATTGAACCCTGAATTTAAGAGGGAAGCACTGGGAAGACATTAATATCTTCTGGGGTTGATAATAGTAAGAATGAAGTGATCCTGGTCTTGCCAGCATTCAGTACAAAGCGTTTAACCCACATCATGGGAAGCAGAGCTAAGATGGAGAAAAATGGAATTCTGAAGATAACTATTTGAGCCTCTGGGTCCAGGCTTTAACAATCTGGTGCTAACCTTGAACTTTACAGTTTCGTGAGCCAATAGATTTGCTTTAAAAAAAAAAAAAAAAAACCACCACACTCCCTCTTAGCTTATGCCAGTTTGAATTAACTTTTTGTCTTTTGCTACCAACAACTCAGAGTTTTGACACAAAGACATAAATGACAAGACGTCATTCCTGATACTGAGGTGGCAGGTATGTGGTAAGTACAAATTTAGAGATACCTTCCTCCTGTGATAGGAGCAGAGCCACTGACTCTGTCTGGGGGAGTAAGTTTCCTCGGCCTGGAGAGGGTAACAGTTGGTGACTAACCTACACTCCTGCTGACCGTGAGACATATAATCTCTCTTCCTACACGCCTCTAGCTAATTAGTTCTAGGAGGAGCCAGTGGTCTGGAAAAAAGTTTCTGGTAACTCCTTTTCTTCTCCAATTTCCCCTGTCTGTGCATTTTCATTAACCGGTGGGTATTTCTGAAGACCCTACAGCGTTAATCAAAGACTGAGCAGGTGAAATGGTGAGAAAAAAAAATATTTTTCTGTCTTTTGGGCAGTAGTAACTGGCCTTAAGCCCCCACCCCCAGCAAGAATCGGTCATGTAAATTACCCAAAAAAAGGCAGCGATTTATTTTTCTGTCAAATATTTCTTATGGCTGGATATACTCTTGAGAAAGATAATTATTGAAAAACACTGAATTCCTGGATTCATATGGTTCCAGTGCTCTCCTCCAAGCTGGGCAGTCCACTTGAAGCTTCAGCATCAGTTCTTGTGGGGTGATTGTTGTGGCTGTGTTTTCAATTTGTATGATTTCCTTGGCAAAACTTAAACTGGCCATTTTCTCCAGGATCCAAGGTCTTTAATTGGAGGCTGGCATGGAGGAGGCAGAACAGTGAAGTGGAAAGAATGTGACCTTAGAGCCTGATGGATCAATTTTGATTTCTTACTGCACCCAATCAAGATAATGAACTTCTCTGAGCACTGATCTCATTTGTAAAATGAAGATAATAGTGTATCACTCTCTGGGTTTCTGTGACGACTGAGTAAGATCAAGTGCCTTGCACATGGCAGGCCACGGTCTGTGTTCATTAGAAAATAAATGGTTATAATCAGTGCATATATTCTATTAGAAACCTGTCTTTAAAAACCAAGATTTAATAACTACCTAACCAGACCTCTGCTCCCCCTTCTCCAAGCTCACTGTACCCCAGCTTACTCTCCTATTCCCAGAACATGAGGGCTAGAGTTCCTATCCATAATTTACAAAGGAACAGGGAAGCTGGTGAGCCATGGGTCCAGCTGGGATCACGGTGGGGAGGGCAGATTAGAGAGCGACAGCTGGCCTGAGAGAGAAACCCTCCCTTAAAGGGCGAGGGGGCTCTGTTCCAGGCTGCAGAGCCATCATGGGCAGAGATTTCTTCTCCATTTTCACCCACACAGTCACCTCCTCTTGGCTGATTCTGTAACTCAGCTCAGCTGCCTAGCAGCGGCCCCACCAGAGTGCCTGCTCCCTGAGGGTAGACCCTGATCTTTCATTCCTTGCTGCCACTTACTGCCCAGACTGTGTCTGGCATACACAGTGTTTGTGTGTGACACACAGCGAACAGTTAGGAAGCCCTGAATAAACAAATGAATTCAAAGTCCTGACAGCCTTCCCTTAGTCAGGCTCTCCACAGGGCTTTGTCTGGATAAAGGGCTGATGAGAGGGAGTCCCCTTGCAGGAAGGATGGAGGGAAGGGATAGTTAGGGAGTTTGAGATGGACAGGTACACACTGCTCTATTTAAAATGGATAACCAACAAGGACCTCCTGTATAGCACAGGGAACTCTGCTCAGTGTTATGTGGCAGCCTGGATGGGAGGGGAGTTTGAAGGATACAGGTGTCTATACGGCTGAGTCCTTTGACTGTCCACCTGAAACTCTCACAACCTTGTTAACTGGCTATACTCCAATATAATAGAAAAAGTTAAAAAAAAAAAGCAGCTCCACACAAAAAAATAAATAATTTTTATTTTTAAAAAGAAAGAATTCCCTTGCCAGATAATAGGGCAATCTTTCATCGTCTCAGCCTTGACCACCTGGGTGAACATCTAGACCTTAAATTGGCTCTGAAGATGGAGGGAGACCCTTTTGACTTTCTTGAAGATTAGACTGGGCAGGTGAAAAGGCCAAGCTGACTTTCTAGTTCCCCTTTCTCTAGAACAAAAATCACTCAAAAAGTTTCATTTCCATCTGGATATTTTGTTGCATTACGTTTATATTATGAAGGAACTGCTTTAAATGTTTAGGAACGGAGAATCCCCCTCCACCCTGTCCCCATAATAGCAGCTTAAACAAGATCAGTTTGTTGTTCACATAACAGGAAGGCTGGAGGCAGGCAGTCAAGGGCTGGTGTGATAGCACCATTGTGGCATCAGTACCCAGCCTCTTCCTCCTGGCTTTCTTCTCTGCCATCCTTAGCACATGGCTTCCATCTTCACAAGAGCTGGTGTTAAAAACATCTCGTCCAAGTTGGAGGATGGTCTGTGGACAAATGAGTGCTTGCCAGCGAGTACAGACACAATTCGTTTTATGGCGATTCTCTTCATTGTCCTTCACAGATACTGGACTCTTTTTTTTTTTTTTTAAACAAATTGCGTGTTTGTGGCAAGTCTATCAGTGCCATTTTCCCAACAGAGCTTGCTCACTTCATACCTCTGTGCAGGATTTCAAGCTTGTTCGTGATGATTATATGGGTGATGGTGATTTGTGATCGGCGATCTCTGATATGACTATTGTAAAAAGATTACAACTTGCTTAAGGCTCAGCAAGATGAGCTGATGATGGTTAACTCATGTTTTTAAGCAATAAAGTATTTTAAAATTTAGGTCTGTACATTTTTTAAGACATGGTGCTATTTAGTAGACTACAGTATAGACGTAACAGATTGCACACTTAATAGACTACACTTAAGAGACGACAGTATAGTGTAAACGTAATTTTAGATGTACTGGGAAACCCCAAAATTGGTGACTGGCTTTATTGTACTATACGTTTTATTACAGTGGTCTGGAACTGACCCTGTGGTATCTCTGAGGTCTTGCCTCTAGATCTTTACCAGAAGTGCTGTCCAAACTCTTCCATTTCATCTCCTTGGCCATTCATTCTGCAAAGGGATATGGAGATGGAGCATATGTTTTTAAAGCAGGACATATTTACACCTCCCAAATATAGAAGTTAGTGAAGGAGAGAATAGATACAGGGTAGGCAATTTGCAGTTTCGGACCAATTATTCTATCACTCAAGAGGAATAAATGAAGATGACAGAATCCAGGCTGTAAATTTAGGGAGAAATTGTTGGGAAGATGCAAGAATAGATTGAGGAGGCTGTGTTTGGGGGAACAGCTCCCAGAAGCACACTGAGGACTGGCCTGCTCCGTTGGCTGCTGCTTCCAGGCCCCAATCAGGTCTGCCGGTCTCCGAATAACCAAATGTTTCTCCATTGCTGTGCTGGCCAGAAAAACCGCTCTCCCTATGCCCAGCTTTCTCCTTATGTGGCTTCATACCTCCTTCCAAGTTGGGCAAAGTAAGTTTGTCAGGACCACCCTCCCCTGAGTTGCTGTGTGGGAGTCTAAGAAATGTAGTTGTAACTAGAATAAAAATTATTGTCTGTTATTATAGAAAATGCTATGGACAGAAGAGCCTGGTGGGCTACAGTCCATGGGGTCACAAGAGTCGGACACGACTTATCAACTAAACCACCACCACATTTGCAATAATTCTCTACGTTTCACATTGTTCTAGAATAAGTGGTTTATTAAAGGGACTTACCTGGTGGTCCAGTGGTTAAGACTCCACACTTCCAATGCAGGGGACAAGGGTTTTGATCCTTGGTCAGGAAACTAAGATCCTGCATGCCGTATCGCATGACAAGAAAAAAAAAGTTTATTAAAAACAAGCACTGATGTGTTTGCACTAAATTAAGGTGGACTTGCTCAGAGGGTAGGACTCCGGCACTGACATGTTTTGAAAGTTTTCCGGGTGATTTTAATGTGCAGTTGGGGTTGAGAATCAGTGCTTTACTTTTGGCAACCCGTTCATATGTTTTAAAAGCACTGTGATGGTAAAACAAAACATCTGTGGGACCATATGCAGCCCTTTGCCACCAGTTTGGGGATTCTGTTCTGTACTTTCAAGAAACTTAGAGAAATACAGAGAATCAGATTCAGGAGCAGTGACTGAAATTTGTACAGGAGATAAGGAGGAGGATTCCAGTGGGAGAGGAAAAGGTGGTAGACTGAGATAATATTTGCGGAACACCCTCTGAGACATTTTCCCATTGAGCACCTATTTTCTTTCCCTGAGCCATCTCTATTATTGTCCCAGGGAAGTGGAGTAGGGGAAACAAATACGATCCAGTGAACGAGGGTGGATCAGCCTGGTTCCTGAAAAAGTGGTAGTTGACCAGCCTGCTTGGTGTCACCTGGAAACTCGTAAGAAATGCAGACCCTCAGGTCCCACTCTAGAACTACTGAATTAGAAATCTGCATTTTAATAGCATTCCCAGGGGATTTATATTCACATCAACATTTGAGAAGCATTGATGTAAGTTATTCCTATTAAGTTGGGAAGGGACATCAGAAACCCATTCCAGCACTAAGAAAAGGCACTCAGGAGACAGGAGGTAAAGGGCAAGGGTTGAGTTATGACTGTTGAACTTCATCTTCAGGGTTGGGAAAAGATGTAGAAACAGTCTGGTATTATATTGGGGGCAGATCCCTTGTTTCTTTGGGTATTATTTGGGGGCAGTTCATCACGTCATCGCACCCTGTATCTCTCAAGAACAGTAGGATGGCATTGGCAGAGGATGGACCATGGATGAGGCTAATTGCAGAGTACCAGGTGCCTGAAGCCTGCACATGGCATGACAATGCCGGAAGCTCCACACACACGTCAGAGCAGGACTGTTCAGCCCAGAGACTGGAAAGACTCCTGGGCTCAGACTGAGGCGGCTTTAGAATACAGGCATGATGCCAAAGGTCGTGGATTTCTTATTATTACAATGTCCTCTGACCAGGTCGACACCATATCTCAGCAGCTACTAGTTCGTTATATTCAGAGACCTGACAAGGCAGGTGCCATCTCAGCAAAGCCAAGAAGGAGACTGGTATCTTCAGACACCTGTCTTCAGATGCTTCATGGAGAAGATATGGGATGTCCCTGCAGGCAGCTGTCATGTTGGGAAGTGTTGGGTGGGGGTGGTGGGGGCACATGAGTCTCTTTGAAAAAGAAGAAATTGACTCATGAGGTGTTGGAACCTTCCCCATCTTCCTGAAAGTTAACAGTTTTAAACCCCAAGAGCAGGAATTATCAATACATTTTGGTACTGCCCCTATCACTAGCAGGAGTAATACAACAGAGAGGAAATCAATGTAGGAATGCATTTTTGCCTATCTGAGACAAAAGTGCACACATTTTACCCCAGCTATGGGACGGAGGACTTATAAGGAAGTAAAGCTTGAGTGAAGGTTAAAAGGTGAGGCGTGTTTGTCAGGAGGACAAGAGGGGAGGGGAGAGCATTCCGGGCAAAGGAAACAGCATTGTAAATTGTCAACAGCGTGATGAACTTGCTGAACTGAAAATGGTCCAGATGGTTAGAGAACAGGGAGTGTGTGTGTGTGTGTGTGTGTGTGTGTGTGTGTGTGTGTGTGTGTAGGGAGCGGGAGGGGGATGGGGAGCTGTGTGAAGAAATAAACCGGGTAGGTAGGGTCAGGTCTGGGAGAACTTTGGATGCCATGCTGTTTGGATTTTAATTTTATGGGCGGTTGGGGAGAGGGGGATGGGCACTATAGGACTTTCAAGTAGACTCGAGTTTCAGAATTAGCACTCTGGCACTGTTGCGGAAAATGACCTGGAGGAGTCTGAGATTGGAGGCCCAGACCAGTCAGGAAGCTAACAGATGGGGGGAGGGCTGGAATATGGTAAAGAAAGAAGTCTTAGGTTTCTCTATTGGGTTCCTGTGTGGGCGGTGCTGTCATTCACGGAGAGAGGGGGTGAAGGAGAAAAGCAAGCACTTCACACAGCACTTACCTTCATCTGCTTAAGCATCTACTCCTGGTTGGGCATTTAGGCTGTTTATAATAGCTTGCTATTAAACCACTGCCATGATCATTCTTATGTAAACTATTATTCCTAAAATTTGGAGTTTGGAGGAGAATGAGAATAGATTTGTCAACGTGCAGAAGAGTTTAATGATGTTTTCAAATATTGTCAGATTGCTTTCTGGAAAGACATGCCACTGGGTAGCTGTTAGTATGCCCTTCTGCATGCAGTCCCAATGTATTGGATTTTTGCTATATAAGTCAATTTTAGATGATTTAAAAGGTAGATCCTAGAGTTATTAAATTTTGATTTTCATAATGAATAGTAAGCCTGTGAATTTTGTATGCGTTATTTTGTTGTATTTTCTCATCCTATCCGTTCATCTCTTCTGAAATCTTATCTTTGGTTGACAACAGTGATGACCAGCCATCCATAGCTGTAATACTCTTATAGCTTCTAGTTTGTAAAATAGGCTTTATTTTACTGTATGACATAACATAATAATCCACATAAGTTTTGATATGGATATCTAGTTATCCCAATAATACTCATTAACAAGTGACTCTTTTCCTGATTTGTATTCTTTTCAGTTAATCATTGTTTCCTGGTTTCTAGAACAAACATCTACTTCATTGGTTGTTTTTTTAAGACATGTCACTAATTTATGACAATCCAATTAAGATGCATGGATCTTCCTTATAACCTGCTTCTTTATGCAACTCACATTTAACACTTTTTTGTAAAAATTCATAGATTATTTTTTCCTTTGTCTATATTTACATCTCTTTTATTTAGAATACAGTGGACAACTTTTCTAGTACAATATTAAGTAGGATTAATGACAGGGAAATTTGTCATCTTCCTATTTTGAAGCTGAACATTTCTAATGCTAAGTTCTATGCTATATGTGATAGTTACTATTGGTTTTAAGTATGCATTCTTTATCAAATTAAGAAAGAAAAATTCCTAGAGTTTTAATCAAGAAAATATTTTGTATTTAATGAAATACTTTCTTTGTACCCATTCATATAATTATATGATCTGTTCTCTTTCCTGTTAATATAATGATTGTCTTGATCATGTTTTATGTTATATTAACCTTGCATTCCTGAAATAAACCTAACTCGGTCATCAGTGATTATTTGTGTTTAGATGTTTGGAACAATCTCATTCTCCTCCTTCCTGCTACCTCACTTCCTCCCTCACCTTTTCCCCTTCCTCCCTTTTGCCCATTCTTCCTTTGCATCTATGCTGATAATTATAGTTTTCTATTTTGTTACTGGCCTTAGATTTGGGCCATAAATCCATGTTTAACTTATAAAGTCAGGTCAGAAACATATTGTTTTTTTCCATTTTTGAAACAATATGTGACAGAATTATTTATTATTGGAAAGATCTGCAAATTTAGCAGGGTCATTTGCCTTTTCTCCTTTTTTTTCCATTATATTGTAAAAGCTTGCCCTTTTTTCCCTTCTATTTAATTCTGTTGGGACGTTTTTTTCTCTGCTATTTGTTTGGCCAAAAAGCTTGCCTTGGTTTTTCTGTAACATCTTACAGAAAAGTCGAACGGAATTTTTGGTCAACTCAATATAGTAAGTGTGTTATAATAAATCATCTCCTGTTGCTAATTTTTCACTCTAAGTAGGAATAACACAGGTACTTGGTGCTTGGAGATTAATTTTTAAAGACATTCTCAGAAAACCTCATGAGGCATTCTTTAGGACACTACACTAATCAAAATGAGACCTTGTATTTCTGCAAGTTCTGTTAGCTTTTATATTTTTGAAAACTTATCCATTTTGTTTTGGTTATCAAGTATTTTAACATACAATTGAAAATAATAGTCCTTCATTTTAGTGAAATAAAAAAATTGGGGTTTGAATTGTGATAGCTATTTTTTTTTGGACTGAATATTATTAATTGGGGTTTTCTTTTTATTTCATTGATTTAACACTTTTTTAAAAATTGTCAAAAAACCTCCTGTTACTCATTCTATAGCTTTTGCTTCTTTATTTATGCTTAGTTTATTAGTTCTCCTTTTCCTAATTTTTCTTAATGATTTTCTTTTTAAAAAAACAGATAATTTAGACAGTTTATTAAATAAGAAAAATTAGGGCTGAGTCCAACAACCCAAAGACAACTATGATTATTTTGATGCATTTACTTGCATTTGCAAAATTTTATGACAGTCATGTATAAGCTTTATCGACCACATGTGGATATTAGACCAAATGGATGTGTTGTTTAATATATACTGAATTATATAGTGGATTTCCTCTCTGATGTAGGTTATTATTTAAAATTTTAATCAACTCTACTATTGTTTATTCTTTCATGTTGCACTATTTTTTACTTTGGGAGTGTGGTGTACAGAATCTCTTTTTGTTGTTGTTATTCAAGTGAAGAAAATTTTTTGTGCTTTATTTGATTGATATTTTTGACCCATTATACTAAAACAAAGTTTAACTTCTGTGATTCTATGTCTGTTAATTATACCTAATTTATTGTAGTAATCAATCCCACACTTTCTTTGTTCAATCTCGATCCTTCAGATTTGTTGTGTGGAATACCATCATTTCAAAGTACAATACTATTTCTGTCTATATTTTCCCTGCATGGTATGCTTGTATTCTTAGACTTTTGCTGTTTACTGTAACTTTGATTATTCTTTGATGACTTTATTTCACTTTGAAATCAAGCAGTGAGATAGCAACTCTTAGTTTCCTTTCTTCTTTTTTGACGTGGACCATTCAAAAAGTCTATTGAATTTGTTGCATTATTGCTTCTGTTTTATGTTTCAAAGTTTTATCTGTGAGGTTTGTGGGACTCTTAACTCCCCGACCAGGGATCGAAACTGCACCCACTGCATTGGAAGCTGAAGCCTTAACCACTAGACCACCAGAGAAGTCCCACAACTCTTAGTTTTCTTATAATCAAACAGGCAAAGCCTTGTCAACCCCTCCCTCGGTGTTTTCCCCAAACATGTTCCTTGGCACATGTATTGGTTTCTTGGGACACCTTAACAAAGTACCACAGACCAGGTGGTTTACACAACAAAGGTTTGTTGAGTCACAGTTCTCCAGGCTGAGTCCAAGATCATGGTGTTGGCAGACTCGGTTGCTGCTAAGAGCTGTGAGGGAAGAAGTGGTTCCAGGCTTCCCTCCTTGGCTTGCGGACACGCGTCTTCTCCCAACCTCTCTTCATATTGTCTTGCTTCTATGTGTCTATGTCCACATTTCCCCCTTTATAGGGTCACCAGCAATACTGGATCAGGGCCTGCCCTAATGATCTCATTTTAACTTGATTATCTCTGTGGAGACCTGTCTCCTGATAAGGTCACATTCTGAGACACTGGGGGTTAAGACTTCAACGAATGAATTTAAAACATTAAACATTCAGAGGATGATGATTTGGGGAGATACTCAATTCAACCATTCAATTCAGCAAATCTTTATTAAGTACCCAGTGTGGATTGGGTTCAATAATGGAACTAGTCACACACTTTTCTTGCACCTCCTTGTAAAATTATCTTTATTTTTGCTATTCTTTCTTCTTTCATTCTTTGAGTTTTTAGAATGTGCTTTAAGCTCATTATATCTTGAGATAGATGATCATCTTACCTAATTTGGTTACTTTTCTCACATTTTTAAACATTAAGGATTTAAACACAATATTTACTGTTTACTCGCGTAGGCTTCTCATACAAACTGGTGAGCTCTCTCTCCTGGGGGTGATGAGGAGTCAAAAAGTTTTTAGTGAAGGTGCCATGCATCAGCAGTGTACATGAGCATTTTTTTTTTTTTTTTTACATACATTGGGCTTTCTGATAAGATCTTGTTTGAAGAAAGCCATGAGTTCCCTGTCTAGATTACCTTTCCCAGGTAATCTAGGGGGATGGGTGCACCCATCCCCTCACTGCAGTGAACATTGACTGTTTATGACCCACTGCTGCCCCCCTGGTCCAAAGAATTGCCCTCAGCATGGAGCTGCCTGGAGAGTACACCCCTCTCAGCCACCCCAAGTCAATGACCAAAAGGCTGACCCCTTACCTAACACGTAATTGACTCTGGTGTAGATTGGCCCCTAGGCTCCCTGGGGATCAGACTGAAGCTAGGCTCCAGCTGAGATAGCATCCTTGTCCTTGTTCAGTTTTTTCATCCTGCCCTATCCTCCTTCTCTTACTCCTCCTCTCCAAGAGCATTTCCTTCCTTGTGCAAGAATCTCCATCTCAGCTTCTAGGCTAGGAAACTTCTCCAGAACCTTTCTTAAGACAAAAGAGACAACTAGATATTGTATAAAAATCATGGCTCTAATGTAAATATGTTGTGAGATATCTACCAAGGTAGGTGGAATCCCAAGTGGTTCTAGGAGAGAAGTTAGAACTCATATTTCAGTGATCTTCTTGCTGTCTTCTGAGAAAGAACCCACTGGAGACCACTTTTAATCAACAGATATGAGATGAACCATATAACTAACCATTATTGTGGGGACGTTCCAGCCCAGTGAATACCATCCAATCAATGGAAGCAGATGCTTCAGACTCTGATATGAAATTGTCAAATGTCTTCTCTAGGGAGAATTAATTATGAGTCCTTCTCATAAATATGCTTTTATTTTTATTTGTTTCCTCTGATGGGAATTCAAAACCTGAGGTTGGGAGGCCTTAAACTCAGGAGAGAAAGAGAACAAGGAAGAGAAAGGAAGCAGGTCAGAGGCACATGGCGGGAGGTGGGCAGCTGAGAAGCTATGGTAAGAGCTTTCTCCAACTGGGTATCTCATGGTTCCATCAAACACATGTGCAAAACGGAAGCATCTTGTACCTAAATCAACCTGTTCTTCCCTAGCTCACTAGATAACGTGACCATCTATCCACTCTTTGTCTTCTCCCAGACTGTTATCCGCTTTTCACTGTAGTCTTTCCCATGCCTTCTGATTCTCAGAAACCAATCTAACATTGTGTCAACTGTACCTTTTAAATATTTCTCCGGTCCATTCACTCTTCTCCACCATTTCTACTGATCCTGTCTCGGCTACCATTACATCATGCCTGGACTATGCAATAGATTCCTAATGGGTCCGTTCTCCACACTGTAGCCACTGTGTCTTCTGAAACACAAATCTGAGTTCTGCTACTGTCCTGCTTAAAACCCCATAGTAGGTCTCCATTTCCCTCAGGATGAAGTCCAAAATATATATCATGACCCATATGACCTTGCTTTATTTGGACTCAGCCTATGAAAATACTTTAAAAATCATTTTAAATGGAAGTTTATTGATAATGTTCTGTTAGTTTCTGATATACAGCAAAGTGATTCAGTGATATATAGATATACATATACATATATTTCTTTTCAGATTCTTTTCCATTATAGGTTATTATAAGATATTAAATATACTTCCCCATGCTATACAGTGAGACCTTGTTGTTTATTTTATGTTATGTATACTGGAATGTTTCTATTAATCCCAAACTCCTGTCTTATCACTCTGTCCATTTTTCCCCTTTGATAACCATAAATTTGTTTTCTATATCTGTCAGTCTGTTTCTGTTTTACAAAACAGAGAAGTTCATTTGTATCATTTTTTTTAGAGTCCGCATATAAGTGATATCCTATGATATTTGTCTTTGTCTGACTTACTTCACTTAGTGTGATAATCTCTAGGTCCATCCAGGTTGCTGTAAATAGCATTATTTCTTTCTTTTCTATGGCTGAACAACAGTCCATTATATATACCATTATATATATATATATATATATATATATATACACACACACCACATCTTCACGTCTTCTTTATCCATTCATCTGTCAATGGACATTTAGGTTGCTTCCAGGTCTTGGCTATTATAAACAGTGCTGCTAAGAATACTGGAGTACATGTATTTTTATTGTTTATTGCACTACTTTAAAAATTTTTTAAGTTGGAATATAATTAGCCTATAATGTGTTAGTTTCTGCTATACCACAACATATGCACTATTATTGTTCATAGAATTCATATGGATATATGCTGTGCTGTGCTTAGTTGCTCAGTTGTGTCTGTCTCTTTGCGACCCCATGGACTGTAGCACACCAGGCAACTCTGTCCATGGGGATTCTCCAGGCAAGAATACCGGACTGGGTTGCCTTGCCCTCCTCCAGGGAATCTTCCCAACTCAGGGATCGAACCCAGGTCTCCTGAATTGCAGGCAGATTCTTTTCTGTCTGAGCCATCAGGGAAGCCCGTGAATACTAGAGTAGGTAGTCTATCTCCAAGGGATCTTCCCGACCCAGGAATCGATCCGGGGTCTCCTGAATTGCAGGTGGATTCTTTACCAGCTGAGCTACCATAACATGGAATAATTATGTAAAAGCATATAGATGTCTAAGGAAAGACTGAATCTTTATTTCTTCCTCTTTATCTCTCATCTATTATCCATTATGTGGATTAAAAAGATTGTGTTTCTTACTACAGTCTTTATCTTTTATTAATCATCTCTAGAGCAGGAATTGGCAAAGTATAGCCTATGGACAAAATCTGGCTCATGACTTGTTTTCATGAGTAAACTTTTGTGGGAACACAGCCATGCCCATTCATTTCAAAATTATCTATGGCTGCTTTTTTGTGACCAGGACAGAACTGAATAGTTGTGACAAAGACCTCAAGGCCTGCAAAGTCTAAAATATTTATTATTTTACCCTGTTACAAAAAGTTTACTGACTCCTGTAGTAGAGTCTCATTTAATTCTACAGCAGTCTTGTCAGACATGTATCATGGTTCCATTTAAGCTATAACGGTGCTGGAATACATAGCAAGGTCAAGGTCACATAACAATGCCAGGATCCAATCCCAAGTTGTAAACTCCACTGTTTGTGCTCAGCTTCTTTTATATACACAATGCCACAAATCTTACAAAAAATGCTCATTCCTCTTTTTTGAGATGAGGAAACCAAGGCTTTGTAATCTGTCCAAGTTATATAGATGATGAGTAGAAGAGCCGGAACTTGAACCTACGTTAGTCTAAAGCTTCCTTTCTCAGCCTCTACCTCCTTCCAGTTAACCCTGCCTCTTGCCTGGAGAATTCCATGGACAGAGGAGCCTGGCAGACTACAATCCATGGGGTCACAAAGAGTCGGACATAACTCTGCGACTTTCACAACCCTGCCTCTAAAAATGTATTCCTTCTCAAAGTTTTTTGAAGAGCCATGATTTGACCCTAGCTTTAGAAAAAAATTTTCATGAAATTAATACTGAATTCCATTCCCTTCAGATGCAAAGGTAAGGAAAACAGCTGACAGGGTTGGCGTTGTTTGACAGATATGCTTTTGTACCTCCAGTGCTGGGATTTTCTAATGCTTAAAGCATTTGAGGATATCGTTTACCTAACAAAACTTGTTAAAACTGAGCTAATTCATTGCACAATAGTCCTATTCTTCCCCCTATTTTTTTTTTTTTTTTTTTTTTGCAGATTAACAGGCAATAGATGCAAAATTACTTCTTATACAAGTTCACTGTGTAATCCCATCAGATTGACTGGAAGCACACAGTTTAAAAAGGAAATTGGTGACTTGCTTGGTGGTCCAGTGGTCAGGACTTTGTGCTTCCAATACAAGGAGCCCAGGTTTGATCTCTGGTCAGGAAACTAAAATCCTGCGCAGTGTGGTTAGAAAGAAAAATTAAAAAAAAAAAAAAGAAACTGGATAAGACTCTCCCTTCTGTATTTCTTTTTGACCTTCGAACATGTAACACGACAAAGTAATCATCACTTTATGATGTCCAAAGAGTCTCATTTTATCAAAGTACAGCTAGGATGTATGGGACAAGGAGGAAATCCACATTTGAACGGTGCAGTGTTGGGTTGTAATTCCATCTGGCTTTGTGGGAATGAATTGGCAGCCAGATGGAAGTGAGTAGAACTAGAGAGACTGTGTCAACAATGGGAATAGAAAAAGAGGCTGTGATAAAGACACAGAAAGAAACAGAAATTCCCCTTGCAGATTTTCACGGGGGTTTTGCAGGCACAGACAAGGAAAGTGACACAGACATAGACAGTGGCATGACTGTGAGCTCAATCCTCATGGAGGTACCTGATGTGTGAGGTTATCATTGTGTTTGTTTCACACCTGGGAGAGCAGAGGCTTTGTGTGATGTCTCACCCAGGGAAATAGGGGGCGAGAAGGGCACACACAGCGGGACTGGTTAACAGAACTGGTACCTTTGAGCACCTGCCCATCATATGACACAAACAGCCTCTGAGATGAAATGTTCCACCCATGGGCTCATACGCCTCGTAATGCATTTTGTCTCTGTGTTGGTTTGTTTTCATCCCAGTAAGAATGAGCAGTGTGGGCTTGCTTTCCATTACAGACGAGAATGCGTTTGCTTCTTGCTTGTTCTGCTTCTTCTAAGAAGTAGCATTTGTAGACCTGGAGCCCATACTGCAGAGGGCAAGAAAGAAAGAGAAAAATACTCCTGGGACAAAGGGTTCCCTTCTAATCATGTTATGAGGAGTCTCCTGTTGACTCCCCCGGCTGCCCTGAATCAAGCCTTGGGATCCTTAACAAATGACAGGTGAAATTCACACCAGGCAGTCTGTTGGGGTTGAAAACTGACACCAATCATTCCCAGTGGACTATTTTTGCAAAGGTGTAAAGTTTGTTTTCTTAAATTACTTTGAACACAATTCCCATGATTTTAGAGGCTCTTTTAACAGGACCTAAAAGATCTGGCAGAAGGTAGAGGAGGAGCTTACGATGATCAGAAGGACTTTTGAAATTAGTTATGACATCAACCTTAAGTACCCAAAACATTGCTCTTGTTACTGTCATGCTTTTTTCTTCATAAGGCACTGCAGCAGGACAAATAACAGATCGCTTATTCTGCCAGCTTCCACATACCACTGAAAAAAATAATTTGCAGAGCTAGTGTTAGCTATGCTGCATTGAATGAGAGAAAAATCAGGTGATGTTTCATTTGTATTAACTAGAAAAAACAAAGAAATTAATTCATGAAACAAAAATATAGACTATGAAATCAACCTTGAATATTCATTAGAAGTACTGATGCTGAAGCTGAAAGTCCAATACTTTGACCACCTGATGCAAAGAGCTGACTCACTGGAAAAGACCCTGATGCCGGGAAAGATTTAGGCAGGAGGAGAAGGGGATGACAGAGGATGAGATGGTTGGACGGCATCACCGACCCAATGGACATGAGTTTGAGCAAACTCTGGGAGATAGTGAAGGACAGGGAAGCCTGGCGTGCTACAGTCCATGGGGTCACAAAGAGTTAGATACAACTGAGCAACTAAACAACAAAATTGCAATAGGGAACATTCATGATTAGAGAGACCGACCAGATGACTCTTAGTGGCCACTGGAAAATGCCACTAATGTGAAGGAAAGTGACCCAATGGGCTGCTTTTCTGCCTTGTTTTGACAAGTTTTGCCTGTGTGTGGTTACAACAGTATGGTGTACCTATAGGTTGGCTAGTTTGGTGAGCTTCTAGGATTTCCAGTAACCATTGACACTGGTTTACAACTCCTATGATTAGTGAAAAAGATGACTTGGTTTAAGAAATAGCTGATAGTAGAAAGAGGACACATAAAACATGTGCAGATTGTATTTATTTTTATTTTGCTATTTTTCAATGCTAGAGTAATCAAAATGTCTCACAAAAGTGAGAATGAAGAGGCTTCTAATGAAGGCAGGCTGGATCTAGACATGTTTGGGGTTGCTGCTGCTAAAGAATGTCGCCCAGCAGCCTGTCAACTGGTGCCTGAAATAGTACCACCCAATTCATGCCTTTGGATTTTAGGGTGGTTGTTAAAGAGCCAGTGCCCACATGGCATACAACCTTAAATCTAGGCTAAGTTATTCATGAAGGGCCTCTCTCCCCAGTGTGACAAGTGATTGGCTGGGGACACTTGTGTGTAGAGTTTCCAGGGGAGGGTTCTGGGTGGGCAGAGAGTCATCAAGTGGCAGCGGGGAGAAGAAGCATCTCTGAGGATGCCAACAGGTGTCCTAACAGAGCCAGGATGGGCTGACTTCACCCGTTTTGGTGTTTCCTAGCCTGGTGGTCAAATCAAGAATGATAACATAATGCTGAGACATGTGCTCAGCTGTTACCTGCCAAGTCAGAGAACCAAGGAAATGCCTCTGGATTTCAAAGGCCTACTACCCTTGTTATTTGTAGAATTGGGTGGAAAACCACCAAGGACCTAAGAAAAAGTCGATTGTTGGCAAGATCTTGACTTCTGGGTTGACTAGCATTGTCAATCAGGGAGCTTTGGCCCCGGTGTGGAAGAACAGATTGAACCGTGATCTTCGCAGAGTGATGGAGGCAGGAAAAGCCAGCAGATGGTTGGCAATGATGTGGCCAAGGGGTTGATAGCAACAGAGCCTGGGGCTTGCAGTTCCTTAGTCAGCGGAGGCCCTGCGTACTGCACAGACGAGGGAGTGGGCTGTCACAGGGTTGTGTCAGGACACATGTGGAGCCTGAGTCCCAGGCTGAGCAAAGCAGATTTTCCCTAATCCCTTCAGCACATGGTCCTGGGGGTGCAGCCCTAGAGAGCTTCACAAATGGCCTAAGAGGATCTCTAATGGTTTGTACAATTTCATGCTCCTAGGATATTTTCTGAAATTTTAGGGGCAATTTTCAGTCTTTAACAAATTAGGAAAGTTTTCCTGTGTATGAAAGTTGTCTTTGGATATCGACTTTCTAGGTCATTTTTTAAAATTTTTTTATTTTATTTTGATGCTTGATTATGTGGTATAAAGGGATAAAACTGGACCTCATAAGAAAACCTTATGCACAAATAATTCCCAATTGGGAGAGAAGGTGTTGGGGGCTACACACACACACACACACACACACACACAAACACACACACACACACACACACACACACACACACGCACTTATAATGTGTATACTCATATACACACTAGCTTCCAACTACAAATATTCTGATAAATCCTACCCCCGTCCCCAACCCTTTCAACTTGAGTTGTTTCATTAGTGTTTTGGCTATAATCGTATTTATTTACAATTTATTTATTTTTAAAAACTAAAATAATAAAACTTACTTAAACTAAAAGAACCCAATTCTCCCATTTCTTCTACCACTTCACCACCTCCCCATAATTAGATTGAATAATCTAATATAATTGCATTTAGATGTGGGAAACAGAAAGTACATCTGCAGTGGCTTAAACAAAAAGAGAGTAATTTTTCTCACTTGAGAGATCTGGCCTTGGTGGGTTTTGGTTCAGCAGTGAGACAATGGGAAGGCCCTTACTGTGTAATTCGCTTGGCCCTTTTCTTCATAAATGCAAGAAAGCTGCTGTAGCTCAATTGCATCCATAAGGGGGGAAGGGAAATGGGAATAGGATCACGCCAACTACCAGCATCTGCCTGGGAAGACTTCCGCTTATGTCTCGTGGATCTGAATTGAGTCCCTTGGCTATCTGCACTTCAGTGAGCAATTTGTAGTAGGAAGGTCTAAGGAGAAGTGGGGGAGGCTTGTGGTAGCCATTTAGAGTTTGCCGCAGTTACAGCCTGGATGGGAGGAGAGTTTGGGGGAGAATAGATACATATACATGCATGACTGAGTCTCTTTGCTCTTCACCTGAAACTATCACAACATTGTTAATCAGTTACACCCCAATACAAAACAAAAAGCTCAAAAAAAAAAGTTGATTGCCTTTGTAATCACACATGTGATAAAAGAGTCTGCTATAATTAGTTTCCACTATAGTCAGAAAATGACTAACTCTGATTGAGTGACCCTCACAATTGAGATGGTTCTTTATTCTGCTTCTAAGGTAAGGTCTCATTGCTAGATGTGGGCACTGAACTTTGATCCTTAGAGACATCATCTAAAAATGTATTTCCATGAAGTAAGCAACATTGGAGAAGAGGCCTGGAGTGGTTGCAAAGTCCAGACCTTAAATCAAGAAGGCAGAAATGCCTTGTCCTTTTTAGTAATGTGAAATCCCGAGCATGTCTTGGAGGCCATATCTCTATTTTCAAGCAGTTCTTGTACATATTCACCTTTGCAGAAAACTAATAAAGAGTGAAGACTTGGTGTCTAACAATGCTTCCCTGGGTGGGACAGCCGGTAACCACAAGATCTCTGGGTAGCTTTGGTCTTGGTAAACCACACACAGTCTTGATGAGCAGTTTTGAAGGAATCCTCCAAAGATACACCAAAACAGAAATCAAAACAGTGTGCCCACAGTTATGAGCTACTGAGAAACAATACGAGCTCTGGATTCCAGTTCTGATTTTGTTACATCCAACTGTGTGGGTTGGGCTTCCCTGATGGCTCAGCGGCAAAGAATCTGCCTGCAATGCAGGAAATGCTGGTTCGATCCCTGGGTCAAAGAAGGAGGCAATGGCAACCCACTTCAGTATTCTTGCCTGGGAAATCCTATGGACAGAGGAGCCTGGCGGGCTACAGTCTCTGGAGTCACAAAGAGTCGGATATGACTGAGCAACTAACATTTTCACTTTCAGGTGGGTGAGTCACTAACATCCAAAGGATATTATTTCCACATAAGTGAAATGATGGAGTTGGATTAGGAGATAATTTTTTAAATATAAAGGATAATGATGTTCCCATAAAGGCCAAACATTCATCTGTATTTTTAATTAGGTAGATTATAGAATATATGGTTTAAGGTTTGGATATCATCCATTAAAATTGACCCAGTTGCAATTAAAAAAAAGAGTAGCATTACCCCAATTTTTTTTAAAATTGAAGTTTCATTTCCTGCATTCCTTACAGTTTAAAAAATATGACCAGCTTGGCTGACTGTGAGAGCACATGAGTCTGTTAAGTTGGCAGCAGTGAATATGTACATTTAAATACTTATTCAAACAGTATAACCTCCAACTAACTACTGCTCAACAGTTATCAAAATTTCCACTGAGATTATATTTATGAACTGCCAAATCTGCATTTCTAACCCAGATTTCTCTGTTGAAGAAATTGAACTGCCCACCGAATATTTCTATGAAGAAAGTCCACTCTTGAGTTTAAGATGGAGTTCACTTCTCCTGCAAACCTGCTCCTCTTTCTGACTCTTCTACTTCATTGAATGAACCCTCCGTCCCATCTCTTGATTTCCTCTTCTAAATACCTGTTTCCCCGAATCTCCTTGTGCACCACCCCCACCATTATCCACCCTGGTGGTCTTAACCACTTGTGTGATTGAGAAGCAGCCACCCAACCTGGTTTCTCCCATTTTAGTCCCCACTGCAATCCATCCCCACAATCTTGCTGAAACAGAACTATCATTATTCTTTCATTCACCAGATATTTATTGAACATTTCCTGCATGACTGCCTCTGTTCCGATGACTGGGATTCAGTAGCACCCAAAGCTAAGTCCTAGTCTTCATGGAACTTAACATTGCAAGAGAGACAGACAAGAAATTAACAAATGGATATATACTAAAATGATGGGTGGGTTGAGTGCTATAAAGGAAAGCAAGGCAGCCATATTTTTAGGTAAGGAGGTCAAGGAAGGTGTTTGAAGGGTGATATTACCTTCAGAATGAAGTAAGAAAGCAAACTAGGTGAACATCATGGGAAAGGATGTTCCAGAATGAGAAAGACCTAAAGTGAAAGAGCTTTCTTGGTAAGATCAAAGAGACCAGTGAGGTTGGGGTGGAGTCAGCCTTTGGAAAGTGGAGGAAACAAGGCCACGGGACCAGATATCTAGAGGCTGTCCAGCCACTGAAAACTGTTCAGCCAGAGAGGAGGTGACCTGACTCATGTTTCATCCATACTTGCTCTGTTGAGTAGAAAATAAACTATGAATAAGGGATCAAGAATGGTCACAAGGAGATCAGTAAAGAGGGTTTTACGTAGTTTGTGCAAGAAATAATGAAGAGTTTATTTAACTTTATTCATTTATTCCTTATTAGGATAAAATATGTATAGCATACAATTTACCATTTTAACCACTTCTAAGTATACAGTTCAGTGTCATTAAATATGTTCATATTGTTATGCAACCATCACCACCATCCATCTCTGGAACAGTTTGCATCTTCCCAAACTGAAACTCTGTACCCATTAAACAATAACTTCCCATTCCCTCCTCGCCCCCAGCCCCTGGTAACCACCATTTTACTCTCTGTCTCCATGAATCTGACTGTTCCAGTTACCTCATATAAGTGGAATCATATACTATCTCTCTTTTTGTCTCTAACCTGTTCACTTAGCATAATGTCTTCAAGATTCATCCATATAGTAGCATGTGTCAGAATTTCCTTCTTTTTTAAGACCAAATAATATTCCACTATATGTATAGACCACGTTTTATTTATCCACTCATCTGTTGATGGACAGTTGGGTTGTTTCCGTCTTTTGGCTATTGTGAATAGTGGTGCTATGAACATGGGCATACAAATATCTATTCAAGACCTTGCTTTCATTTTTTTGGTATCTACAGAAGTAGAATTAGTGGATCACATGGTAATTCTTGTGGGTTTCTTTGAATGTAGAGATCACAAGAATCTACTCCTCTGTATACAATTTTTCAGTGGTTTTCTGCTGCCTTCAGGACAAAGTCCAAAGTCGGATCAAACATCCTGCATGATCTCACCCTTTGACAATCTTTCACAGTCATCTACCCTCACATTCTAAATTCTAGTGAATTTCTTTGAATCTGTAGAGGAAGCCATGCTGTTTCCTCTTCTGAAAACTGCTCCTCCCCACAGCTGATTTATGCTTCTTCCTAGTTCTCCCTTACAGGGCATCTCCATGCTGTGTGGCCCCCATGGACCTTGCTTTTCCCCCGTCACACACATCACCCATCCTTGCAGGGCTGTCATAGACTGATTTGTCTGTGCCGCCCCCAAGGTGGTAAGTGCTGTGTTGCCCCAGACCTGATACACGTAGAAAGAGTACTGAATAAATGAACAAAAGAGGATATACAATAAAATGACGATCTGTTCTTCCTCAAAACATGGTACTTTAGAACATGAGTTACACACAAAAATACCTCTAGGGGCCAGACAAGCTAAATGTGTGATGTTGAGGGTAGGAGGTTTAATAAAGTAGAAAATGGTGGGACCTGCGATCTTCTAGAGCTGTACTGCCCAGCAGGGTCACCACGAGACACACATGACTATCTACATTAAAATGAAATTAAATTTAAATTCTGTTCTTCTATTAAACCAGCCACATTTCACATACTTGGTAGGTCACTACATAGGACTATCAGCTACCACACCAGACAGTGCAGATAACAGAGCATGTTCATCACAGAAAATTTTTGACAAGGCTCTTCCAAGGAGTATATGTCCCACCTGAAGGCATTCAAATTAAAAAATCTTAAACACCATGCTGGCCAAGCAAAGTACTTTGGCATCCAGTTTCTAACCCCTGCTCTCAAAAATGAATCTTCTGACAAAGCCAGACACTTGGAGACTGAAGCACGGGGATGTGTCTTTGTGGAAATGAGGGTCTCTTATAAATGAGAGATTGACGCCGAGGATGTTAATTACTCACCTTCCATGGTTGTTGTCTCTTTCTGAAAACCCTGGGAGAAATTTCCCTTGGATCTTAGTGTCAGGAAGAGTTGTGTGTTTTTCCATCGTGGTCTGATTCTGTGATTGATCAAATTTCCTTTTTGTGCATTGACTGCTAACGGTTACCCTAGTGAATCTAATTTATTTTAGTGCTATACGGTATTCTGTTGTAAACATGTACTGCAATTTAATTCCCCATCCCATTATTGATAGATCCTTCACTGGTTTCCTTTTTTTCCCTATTACAAACGATGCTATTGGATGTCCCTGTCCGTATATCTTCACACTGCTGTGCGAGACTGTGCTGACAAATGAAACGGAAGTGCCAGGTGGGAGCGTATGCTTATCTTTAACTTTGAGAAGTGGCCAAATCGCCCTCTGAAGCTCTTGTACCAATTTACATTCCCACCAGCTGTGTGGGAAAGTGAGAATTTCACTTTCACATCCTGATATCATTTGGAATTGTTACCATTTTTGGCAATATAATGGGCTTACCTATCTCCTTGTTGTTTGCCCTCTGCATTTTCCCCAACCCTTTGTGGGGGGAAACCATTTATCCATCTAATTCTGGTTCCTCTTCTGAGAGTTCCCAATACATATCCTTTGCTCATTTTCTATTGGATTATTTATTATCTTCTTATTGTCAGATGGGAACCATGTACATTTCAAAAATAACAGCTTTATTGGGATATAATGCACAAAGCCACAACATTCCCCCCTTTCACAGTGTACAGTACAGGGGTTTTCAGTCTATGCACAGAGTTGGGCAACCATCACCACTATCTGGTTTCAGGACATTTTCATCGTCTCCAAAAGAGGCCTTGCTCCTTGAGCAGCCTCTCCCCATTTCTCCCTGTCTCCACCCTCCAGACCTAGGCAACTGCCAGTCTCCTTTCTGACTCTACAAATATGCTTATTGTGGATATTTCATATAAATGGAATCATATAATAATATTAAGGGCTTCCCTGGTGGCTCCGTGGTAAAGAATCCACCTACAATTCAGGAGATAAAGGAGACTCAGGTTCGATCCCCAGGTTGGGAAGATCCCCTGGAGGAGAGCGTGGCAACCTACTCCAGTATTCTTGCCTGGAAATCCCATGAACAGAGGAGCCTGGTGGGCTACAGACCACGGGGTCACAAGAGTCGGACACGACTGAGTGACTGAGCACCATAATAAAATCCATTTTGAAATAATATGGAGGTATAAGTAAACAGTTATTTTAATGGTGAATAGTTCTGTATTTTTGAATTATGACAGTGTCTGTTCATGCTTAGATGCTTTTTACTTGCATCTAAATCTTGTTTTTCCCCCTCTAACATAAGAATATGAACGAATATTTGTATATATATATATATATATATACATAAAATTTTAATTTTGCCTTCCCAATCCTTGTCATTATTCACCTTCAAGGATTCCCAGAGATCAAAATCTCCTCCTTTGGAAAGCACTGGCCTGAAGTAAATCATAATCTAAACACAGCCCTGTAAGAGCAGGGCTAAAATTCAGTTCTGTTTACATTTGGCCGAACTAAAAGGGGTCATTTCAAGAAAGAGTCAAAGACTAGAAAAGGAAATGGCCTGGAATGAGTCTAAAAGACTTAATGTTTAAAAATTGGGGAACTCTAAGGGAACTTCCAGCTATTATCAACTGCATGATTGAAAAGGAATCAAGTGTTAGGGTAACCATCCACATCAGTTCTTTAAGGGTAAACAGCACAAAGTATATACTTATGTGTATGCATAATACAGTGTGCAGTGCAGGAATGAGAACACAGACCATAAAATTCCTCTAGGAAATACATTCCTGAGAGCTGAACTTGGGGGTGGGGAGAAGAAAGGATGGTCTGTATTGAATGAGAAACAGAATTTTTCAGCTCATGAGGCGAAAAGGATTCGGTTAAATAGCAATGAAAGTTAAATCTAATCATAAGTCAAATATAATGTTCACATATTTTGTTTTTCCAATCGTTCCAAAGCAAACAATGAGTGGTGGTTATTGGTTTTCTTTGCATATTCTGATAGGAAAAGTGGCATGTTTAATTGCATGGATTTAAAGTTCAAAAGCATGTTATTTTCAGTGGGAGTCATCTTCCTAGTTTTCTACTGGGTTTTAGGAATCCAAGTTATTCCAACATTCAATGTTAACGTGGAGGGCTTTTCTTACCCCTAGAGTGTAAACACTTATAGAAGAATTATAACTCATCCAGCACTCACACATGCCCACAAGGGCTTAACAAATGTGATCTGCTACCAGACACAGATAATGACTGCAGATATTGTTATACAGGCTGGCATCTCCTCCTAAGGAAATAAATGTATATCAAGGTCTTCTGGGCATGCGCTAAATCTAAATCTAAATGGGATTATAAAATAAATACAATATGTTTTCTAGACTTGAAATTTCTACTTATTTCTCACTGGTTTGCCTCTTCTGTTTATCCTGCTTCTAACGAGAAAATTGACAAATCCTCCAGTGGTTTACTGAAGAATAAGGAGATTCACAAAACATAGACTGTAACACTTCAATAACCTCAACGAAGTGTGGGAGTACAATCTAAACTTGAGAATAGTTTTAAAGAACTGTGGTTTGTGACTTTCTGGCTCATATGTGAACTAAAGCTTCAGGCAAGGTATTTCCAAGTTAAGGGTCTCCTGGTCTGTGTTTATGTCCCATCTGTGGGCTTCCCTGGTGGCTCATTGGTAAAGAATCTGCCTGCCCATGCAGGAGACACAAGTTCAATCCGTGGCCTGGGAAGACCCACATGCCTCGGGGCACCTAAGCCCATGCGCCTCGGCTATTGAGTCTGTGTTCTAGAGCCCAGGAGCTGCAACTACTGAAGCCCGGGGAACCTTGAGCCTGTGCTCTGCAGCAAGAGAAACCACTGCAATGAGAAGCCAGTGCTTGCTGCAAAGAAGCGTAGCCTCCGCTTGCTGCAACTAGAGAAAAACCCAAGCAGCAAGGAAGACCTAGCACAGCAAAAAACAAATAAGTAAAACTAAAATAAAAAAGGGCTTCCCCTGGTGGCTCAGCTGGTAAAGAATCTGCCTGCAATGCGGGAGACTTGGGTTCGATTCCTGGATTAGGAAGACCCCCTGGAGAAGGGAACAGCGACCCGCTCCAGTATTCTGGCCTGGAGAAATCCATGGAGTGTATAGTTCATGGGGTCGCAGAGAGTCGGACATGACTGAGCGACTTTCACTTTCACACAAAAAATTTATGTCCTATTTGTGATGCGTGGTGCAGACACTAACATACAGTGTGCTAACATGCTTACAGCTAATAGTTTGGACAAATAGAAGTGAAAATATGATCAACCTCATCTTTTTTTAATTCAAGTGTTTATCGAGACTTTTTTTTTTTCAAAAGATGATCTATAGTATGGCTTCTTTTGAAGACTTACACACTTCAAAGTATTTAAATTGCCAAGGTTCAATCAATAATATTGAAGGTTTGCACCCCAGGCACTTACCAAAGAATTCAGCACTTAATTGGCTGCCAAAAGCACAGTGGAAGCAATTAATATTGAGAGATGGTTTAAAGGGCATGTTATTTAATTATTCATTTTCCCAAATCCTTCCATTTCTGTTTCTGCATTCTACAGGACCTAAAAGTAGCCATCTTTTTCAATCAGGGTGGTTTTCAAACTTTAATGTACCAGATTCCTGGGCCCTGCCTACCCAAATTTTGAACAAGCTTTTCTGAGATAGGGTTTAGGAATTTGTATGTGTATCAACGAACACCAGCTTCCCCAGTGGTTCAGATGGTAAAGAATCTGCCTGCAATGCAGGAGACCTGGGTTCGAGCCCTGGGTTGGGAAGATCCCCTGGAGAAGGGAAAGGCTACTGACTCCAGTATTCTTGCCTGAAGAATTCTATAGTCAGCGGAGCATGGGAGGCTGGAGTCTGTGGGGTGGAAAAGAGTCAGACACAACTGAGCGACTAACACACACATACACATACACACACACACACAAATAACACCAGGTGATTTTGACCCATGGGTACCAGTGACCATGTTTGAGAGACTGCATGTGAATACATTGACTTTTCCTACACGCTGTGTTCTGATAGATTATTTGGAAGGTGCAATGAAATTTCCTATGAAGAAATTTTTGCATCTCTTGCAAAACTGTGGTTTTCATGGTCTTTTATATAAGAAATTATGTGACAAATTTGTCTGAGAATTAGTGAAAGAAAATGTTTTCCTCTCCTGAAAAAAATTATTTTCCTCCAATTAACAACCAAAAGAATTTTTTTTTTTTTGCCCTGGAAGATAATATAGGAAGCTCAGAGAACAAATAAGCATCTCATTGCAAGTTTGAAGCTGAATTTTTTTCTTGCTTCTTCCTTAATATGGCTTCTGAACATTCTATCTGATCTAGGTTTTAGCTGTTTTGGTGTATATGTTGTAATAGTTGTTGTTTAGTCACTGAGTTGTGTCTGACTCTTTTGCAACCCCAAGAACTGTAGCGTACCAGGCTCCTCTGTCCATGGGGTTCTCCGGGCAAGAAGACTAGAGTAGGTTGCCATGTCCTTCTCAGAGGATCTTCCTGACCCAGGAATCAAACCTGTATCTCCTGCCTTGCAGGCAGATTTTTTTTTTTTCAAACCATCTGAACTACCAGGGGAGCCCAATAATAAAACAAGCAAAGCAATTAAAAATAACGAAAGATTTGAATAGACATTTCACCAAGGAATTTATATGGATGACAAGTAAGCATGTGAAAAGATGCTCAACATTGTCACTAGGGAAATATATATTAAAACCACAATGAAATAAACCTACTGGAATTGGGAAAATAACAATAATAAAGAAAAACTGATAATACCAAGTGCTGTTGAGGATCTAGAGCAACTATCCTATATTGTTGGCAGGGATGGAAAATGGCGACAGTCCCTTTGGAAAACAGTTTGGCATTTCCTTAAAAAGTTAAATACACTACCTGCTCCAACAATTCCACTTCTATATGTTTATCCAAGAAAAACGAACATATAACGTTCATACGAAAGCCTGTAGTTGACTGATTTCAATGGCTTTGTTTGTAATTGCCCGAAACTGAAAACAGTTTAAATGCTCTACACACCGCTGGTTCACCCATACAACAGAAGAAGGAACAGACTAGTAGTATATGCAACAAAATGGATGAATCTCAAACACGTTATGCTAAGTGAAAGAAGCCAGGCTCAAAAGATCACACAGTGGATGATTTCATTTATATGACATGCTAGAAAAGCAAAACCTATAGGAACAGGAGACAGATCAATGATTGCCGGGGGCAGAGAGAGAGGCTGACTACATAGGGACACATGGAATGTTTCAGTAGAGTGCCCTCACTGTTCTGTATCTTGATGATGACAGTGGCTGCGTAACCACATGCATTTGTCAAAGCTCGGAGGATTGTACACCGTGTAGAGAAAATCTTGCCTGTGTGTGTGCTAAGTCGCTTCATTCGTGTCCAACTCTGTGCGACCCTATGGACTGTAGCCCGCCAGACTCCTGTGTCCAAGGATTCTTTCTCCAGGCAAGGATACTGGAGTGGGTTGCCAGGGATTGAACCAGCGTCTCTTAAGTCTCCTGCATTGGCAGGCGGATTCTTTATCATTAGCACTACTTGGCCACAAGTTTTCTTTTCCATAGCTCTGGTTACCTTCTTCCCTTCTAGCATATGTTACTTACTTATAATGGCTGTTGTTGATTGTCTGCCTTTCTCTGATAGAATACAAACTCCCAATGGCAGGGGTCATTTGTATTTTTGTTCATGGATGTATCCCAAGCACTCAGAATATACCTGGCACAGCAAAGGCAATCAGTAAATATTTGTGAGTAAATGAAGTCTAATAATTAACATTTATCGAGCACATTTTTGGACAAAGCACCTTACTATATTCTTTATATCGTTTAATCTCATTGAGTCCTTACAATTGTTCCATACTCTATTAGTTTTTAAATTGAGATATAGTTGATGAATATTATATAAGTTTCTGTGCTGCAGTCTATGGGGTCGCAAAGAGTCGGACACAACTGAGCAACTGAACTGAACTGAACTAAGTTTCAGGTGTACAACATAGTGATTCACAATTTTTAAAGTTATACTCCATGTATAGTTATTATAAATAGTTGACTACATTCCCTGTGTTGTACAATATATCCTTATAACTCATTTATTTTACACGTAGTAGTTTAGACCTCTAATTCCCAGTCCTTATCTATGCTCTATTATTATTTGCATTTTACAGATAAGGAAACAGGTTGAGGCATATTAAAAGACTAACCCGAAGTTACAGGTATCTAGTAAGAAGTGGAGCCAGCATTCAAACTGCCTGACCAAAGAGCTTGTTCTGCCTCGTAGGACACACACCACTTCTCGGCTGCTGGGCACCTGGAAACCTAACAGATTCTTGGTTGACAGATTAGATCTACAGGATGGATTTGTTGGGATTCCCAGGTGGCTCAGTGGTAGAAAATCTGCCTGCCAAGCAAGAGAAGCTGGTTTGATTCCTGGGTCAGGAAGATCCCCTGGAGAAGGAAGTGGCAACCCATTCCAGTAATATTGCCTGGGAAATCCCATGGACAGAGGAACCTGATGGGCTACAGTCCATGGGGTCTCAAAAGAATCGGACAGGACTGAGTGACTGAACAACAACAGTGGCTTTATTAGTGGAAGTCATTTGAAGGAGAGTCATCCAGGACAAACCCTGTACCAATGATATGAAGATCAGTGAGGCTGAGACAGCTGCTAACAACATTTTTGGAAGATAAAACTGGAATTTGAACTCAAGTTTTTCACTCTTCAATAGTTTATAAGAAATTGAAATTGAAATTCACATCTTCCCTCCCTCCCTTTCTAAAAGGGAAAGGTAGGCTGAATCCCTTTTATTCTCCAATTTTTTTTTTTACTAAGTCTACCTAAAATAAAATTCACTTAATGCTGACTCTTACTGTAATTATTTTATGTGAGCAGTTTATTTGATTTCTGTTTTGCCATACAGACAGGAATCTGTTTTCATTCTTTATAGAATGTCTCTTAGAATTCATTACAGAAATGGGACTGACGACACGAAAATAGTATTGGAGGGAAAAAAAATCTTAATTTGGATCACTGTTTTACCAAACCATCTAGCAGCAGCGCCTGATGATAGAAATATTCTCAGGCTTTTCAGACAGGGATTTACTCTTCCGGTGCATATTTAGGGCAGGATGACCTTTCACTCCCTTTTGATGCGCGCCCTCTTGTGGTGGACTGTGAGTATGCACGTCTCCATCTTGCTCCGGGGTTCTTTGTGACACGAGACGAGCCGTGGTTTGTCTTGAGCATCCTCTGGTATCCCTGGTGAAGAGAAGCAGGCCCCGTCTTGAGAGGTCTCTGGTTCTTGAAACACAAGGACAAATATGTCGTTTTTATTTCTAGACTTTATTTTTCTCTGTTTCTTTTTCTGCCAACTGCCGTTACTGTCACCGGTTTTAGTCTTCCTTTTCTCTTTCTGTTTGATGGAGGATAATTGGTGAATGAAAGCAGAAAATCCATTTTAAACAGGTTTTAAAAGGCTTTGCATTTTAAACTATGAATTGATTCCTAACCCAAACAACTCTGCATTTTTGTGTTACAGGGATAATGTGATTTTAAAGCTGAGAAATCTCAGAATGTCTTGGGATTATGAGTTCAGCTCCTTTCAAAGCTATCGGAAGGTCAGGGAGAAAATGAACAAGATTTGGGGAGCTATAGGAGGATGATGATTCTACAAGACTTTAGAAGGTGTCTCCTGTGCGTGGACTCTTGATAATATGCCTCTTGGAAAAATGACAGATATTATGTACAGGTCACTAGTGTCAGTTGAAATTCTTCTATACAATGACTGCCATTTGAATTTTGCTAACTCAGGGGATGGTAACCAGGTGGTGCAGGTGGTAAAGAATCCCACCTGCTAATGCAGGGGACCCAAGAGAAGCAGATTCACTCTCTGGGTTAGGAAGATCCCCTGGAGAAGGAAATGGCAACCCACTCCAGCATTCTTGCCTGGGAAATCGCATGGACAGAGGAGCCCGGTGGGCTACAGTCCATGGGGTTGCAAAGCGAATGATGTCTTATGCTTATTTCAGGATCCACTGTAAAGGTCTTGGCTCTTTGAAGTCAAACAGAACTAAATTTAAATCCAAACTCTGATACTTAGTAGTGCGATTTTGGACAGATTACTTTATCTCCTTTGTTGCAGCAAGGGCACACCATTCCTACTGCATAGGGACATGAAGCTCAAAGGAGGGCGAGAGTACAAAGGGCCTTTCACTGGGAAGGAAAACACCCACTCATCGCTGATTTATTGCAATCTAGTTGGGGTGACAATACACACATTGAAATACTGAACAGAATATATCATACATTGAAATGATTTCATGTGTTCACCAAATTTTCCTTTTTGTCCTATTAGTTTTTCTTTGTGTTTGGAGGCTCTCTCAATAAGAATATATACATTTAGAATTGTTATACTCTCCCGGTGAACAGAAGCTTCTAGAAATATTATTTGGTAAGCCCTAATAAAGTTATTTGCCTTAGAACTTCTTTGGTTTGCTGCTACTGCAGGTATACCAGTTCTTTTGCCTAATACATGCCTGTTTCAAGTCTGTAATATCCTTATCTGTAGTTCTGAAGATCAAAAAGCTCTGGAAAAAGGTTTTTTCCATGATTCATTTGGCAGCAAAACCTGATATATGCTGATGTGAAGCTCTTTAGTCTTTATTCCACTTAGCGTGAATATTAATGTTTCTTTCAGAAATATTATTGTGCCTGATTAAGACGTACTTCATTGAACTCCTCCACTGGGGGTGTTATGTAGATATAACATATACCTGTACCAATTTCTTAAAACAAAATTAATATGAATTTGGAAATGTTTTGTTCTAGGGTTTGGATCAAAGACTTGTGTGTGTGCGTGTATACATTTTTATACGATACAAAATACTTATATAAAATATACAAAACTATATAATATATAAAATATGTAATACACATTATATGTTATATAACAATACAACATAAAATAAGCATATTTATAAATTATATGATATATAGTATATATTTTATATAGTTGCATATATAATTAAATCTATAAAATATATATTTTATATGTATATTTTTCCCCATGTTCTTGTTTTAGAAATGTACCTTTAGGTGGCATCTAGCTAGATTTAATTTTTTAAGAACATTTTTATGATATACTGAGTAGATGCAAAGCAATGTTTATAAAATTTATGAAAGAAATACACATAGCTGGATTTATTTTTAATCTAATATAACAATCTGTCTTTTAAATGGAAGGCTTGGTCCACTTACATCTATTTCTGATGTATGTGGATTTTTTTCTGCCCTCTGTCTTTTTTGCTTTCTAATTGTCCTACATTATCTGTTCTTTCCTCCTTTCCAACATTCCATTGGATTAACTGAGCTTCCTTTCTCTTTTTTTGTAAGTTTTTGCTCAATTAGCTAGGAAGTTATACCCTCTTTATTCTCATAATGGTTCCTTTTGAAATATTTTCATGCGTATTTAATTTACAAAATCTGTCATCCATCAGTCGCTTTAACCCATGCCTCAAAAACGCCAAGGCATTTCATTGCTGTAACTGATCACATTCGCCCAGCTTACATGCTCTTGTCCACTATTTTTGTTTTATCTTCTTTTTTTGGTTTGACCATAAAAGTTAGAATTTACTGTTTAATGAAAATGTTTATTTAGATTTATGTTCCTGTTTACCAGTTTGTTTGCTCATCAGCCATTTCTTCAATATGCAATTTTTAAAAAAATATTTATTTATTTAATTATTTGGCTGCAACGGATCTTAGTTATAGCATGTGAGATCTTGGATCTTTGTTGCAGTATGCAAGATCTTTAGTTATAGCATGCAGGATTTTTAGTTGTGACATGTGAACTCTTAGTGGCAGAGGCATCTAGTTCCCTGATCAGGAATTGTCTGGGGCCCCTTGCATTGGGAGTATGGAGTCTTAGCCACTGGGCCACAAGAGAAGTTCCTCAATGTGTAATTTTTGAACATCAACTATAAACCTAGGGACTCAGCCAGTAAACAAAACAAAGTCTCTGACCTTCAGGGACTTAACTTCCAACTTTCCTACACTTCTTGTCTTTTTCCTGGGATCATTTTTCTCCTTCTTCCTATACATCTTTTAGAAGTTCCATTACTGGGAGCTTGTTGAATCTTAATTCTTTTTGCTTCTTAAGATAGTTTTTATTTCTAAGATATAATTCACATCCCATACAGTTCTTTCATTTAATGTATGTAGTTAAATGGTTTTTAATATATTCATAGACTAGTGCAGTCATCACCATAGTCAATTTTAGGACATTTTCATGACTTGAAAAAGAAACCTTATACCTGTTAGCAGTCATTTCTTATAGTGGGTTAAATGTATCTTCTTAAACTTCACCTCTACCTGGAACCTTGGAATGTGACCCTATTTGGAAATAGTCTTTACATATGTACTTAGTTAAGATGACAATGTAATAACCTCCACTTAATTTGTGTAATAGCAATTAAAATGGGGATATCTAGAGAGATGACAATATGAGTATTATACATATGTGTCTGGAAGCTAAACTTTGAGAACTGTAGGTATAAATGATTGAAATCTCCTCTGCAGTCCACAGATCAGATCGCAGAGGGTGTGGTGTGGACAGATGTGAATCAGCACTGGAAGTAGACCTCCACAGGATGTGATCCATGTGGAGAAGCACCTCAGTTGATAAAGAAACAGGATGTGATGATAGAGATACAAAATGAGAGAAGAGTCTTCAACCAGGACACTTTGAAGAGCAAGGGACAGAAAACAAATCCAAACTAGGCTAAACAAAATGAGCAATTTATCGGAAGAGCATAGAAGCAGCTCAAAGGACCGTCACAGGACCTGGAGCCATTCTGAAGTGTCATGGACTAGGACCCAAATGTTGTTCGCTCGCTGGTTCTCTGTCTCTCTCTCACATGTTCCACTTAAGCTTCCTTCTCTGTTAATAGAGATGGACATTCTCTGCCCAGTAGGAAAAATGGCCTTCAGCAACTGTCAAAGTCACATCCTGAAAGGTCTGCAGCTAGAGATGTCTCTTCATCTTTGAATTTCAGTTGCAAAGATCCCGTGGAAGGATTTAGACGGTTCATACGGGATTTTGATGCCCATCACTTGGAATATTGGATCATACTGTAGCCAAGGGGTGGGCTGTCTGTTGACCTAGAAGGGGTCGGTCACAAACCCTTCTTGGGGTTGGAGTGAGCAGCTCCTGTACCAGGTGTTGGCTTAGCATAGACACGAGCACTGCTGCATTTGTCTGTGTGGGACGGCCCCTACAGTGCTCCCTGACCGTCACCACCCTAGTTGTTCCCAGCACCCCTTGGAGGAGGATGGCTGGATAGTTACAATGAAACCTTCACCCTGGGGGTACACGTGCACTCCTGTGCAGTCAGCCCGACTGGATTCCAATGGCTACTCTCTCCATCACTTACTTGCCAAGAGATCTTTCTATGTATCAGTTTCCTTGTTTCTAAAATGAAAATCATAACAGTACAAACTCCATGGGGTTGTTAATAGGATTAAATGACTTCTATGTAAAACCCCTTGAACAAACCTGGAGTATGAAAGCTGAGTTGTCACTCTTCCTAAGGATAAAGCCAGAAAGACAATGGACTAAATAAGGACACTTTTCAGGATCTCCTCCATGCCCTTTACAGACCGTGAGGTCCGCGAAGTCACTTTTCATTCATCATCGTTTGCTCACCAGCAGCTGTGCGAGCTGTCCTGCCAGATGCTCAGTGGGGCTCTGAGGCTGC
Organism: Giraffa tippelskirchi; assembly: GCF_054371585.1. Classification (NCBI taxonomy): domain Eukaryota; kingdom Metazoa; phylum Chordata; class Mammalia; order Artiodactyla; family Giraffidae; genus Giraffa; species Giraffa tippelskirchi. The sequence goes on from NC_137282.1 coordinate 150,627,649, forward strand.
TCTGTGTCTTTCTGGGCCTCCATCCCAGAGCGAATGTCTTTCTCATTTTATGATCCCAGACAGTTTACTTCTCAAATAAATAAACTTTTATTGTAGGATCCCTGTGAGGCTGCAGAGATAATCACTGAAAGCTGGCAGTGAGCAGAGCTGTATCAGCCTTGCTCAGCTTCCTTGACCCCATCAGGCCCGTGTTTCTCAGCAGCCTCCCTGACTCTGCAGCCAGGCTTCCTCCAGCCCTTGGTGGCTTCCTGTCAATTTGCCATCAGATCCTCCTTTACCCATCGTAGGCTTCTCATTCCTAGTAGTGTTTCTAAAGCCTGCATTTACTTTCCCTCTGCTTTTTTTTTTAAATATAGCTTTCTCTTCACTTTATTACCTAAGCCTCAATGTCCTTATCTTGATCCAACTCAAGTCAGCAAATATTATATACCAATAATTATGCTTGTGGGTTTCCCAGGTGGTGCTGGTGGTAAAGAACTTGCCTGCCAATGCAGGAGATGTAAGACATGGGTTCAAGCCCTGGGTTGGGAAAATCCCCTGGAGGAGGTCATGGCAAACCACTCCAGTATTCTTGCCTGGAAAATTCCACGGACAGAGGAGCCTGGTGGGCTACAATCCATTGGATTGCACAGAGTTGGACACAACTGAAGTGACTTAGCATGCACACAACCATGCTTGTATCACTCATTTTACTTCCTTTTTTTCTGCCTTTAATTCTCTCTTTTTCAATTTCCTTCATAGAGGGAATCACAACTTTTAATACACACTTTTTTAATATTTGAAGTAAAACTCTCTTTTTGTTGAAAATATATTGGAAAATAAATCTTCACATATCAGGACTTGATGTGAGAGTAAATTCCAACTGGGAAAAGGTTACGTATACCTGGCTCTTTTATCTATAATATATATCTGTAGTTAGTAAATTGCGTGTTGTTCATTCCATATATTGCCTGGAGAATCCCAGGGATGGGGGATCCTGGTGGGCTGCTGTCTATAGAGTCGAACAGAGTTGGACACGACTGAAGCGACTTAGCAGCAGCAGCAGCACTCCATATAATGGGTTCATTAGTCTTAGATAATCTTTTTGCTGAATTTATATATTCCTGAGTTTTGAAGTTGTTCTTCATATACTCTTAAGAGAGGTACCTGAATCAGATAGATTGAACAACATTCATGGTCTCTAATTGGCTGTTGTGTGTGTGTGCTTAGTTGCTCAGTCGTGTCCAACTCTTTGCAACCCCGTGGATTGCAGCCTGAAGGCCCCTCTGTCCATGGGGATTCTCCAGGCAAGAATACTGGAGTGGGTTGCTGTGCCCTCCTCCAAGGGATCTTCCCGATCCAGGGATGAAACCCAGGTCTCCCACATTGCAGGTGGATTCTTTACCATCTGAGCCATGAGGGAAGCCCAAGAGTAGTGGAGTGGATAGCCTATGCCTTCTCCAAGGGATCTTCCCAACGCAGGAATCGAACTGGGGTCTTCTGCGTTGCAGGTGGGTTCTTTACCATCTGAGCTACCAGGGAAGCCCCTAATTGGTTGTTGAAGGTGATTAAATCAGCCAAGATCTTTAGATGAATGCCTGAAGGGGGTTTACTCTCATGTGGGTGTGGCTTCTTACACGTTCATGCCTCTTAAAGTGAAAATAATAATACCTCACATATGGAACAGGTAGAAGATAACAGGTTAATTGAATGTCAGTAAAAACTCCTTGAATATGTAACTATGTAATTAGAGAAAAACATATTTTAAATAATTTGATCATATAATCATAACCCATGGGAAGGCAAGGATCCATAGAGACATAGGTACTATGTTTGGAGACATTTACCTAGTTTCATTGCATCTTATTCTTTTCAGAGGAAGCATTAGAATTCTGAGTTGATTTCTATAAAATGGTACCTATTTGTTAAAAGGTTATTTTCTTGGAAGACATTCTAGGTCTTCTGCAGAATCAGAAGAGAGGATTGAGGAAAAGGGAAAGGGTCCATAACCTGAGGGCTTCCCAGGTGGCACTAAATGTAACAGTGCCAGTGCAGGAGACGCAAGACACGTGAGTTTGATCCCTGGGTCAGGAAGATCTCCTGGAGGAGGGCATGGCAACCGACTCCAGAATTCTTGCCTAGAGAATCCCATGGACAGAGGAGCCTGGAGGGCTACAGTCCAGAGGTTCGAAAAGAGTCGGACATGACTGAAGCGACTGAGCACGCGTGCATGCCACAACCTGAATCTTCTATTTTAAAAATCAGATTTACATTTGAATCGGTTCTATTGAGATGGATGAAACTGGAGCCCATTATACAGAGTGAAGTAAGCCAGAAAGAAAAACACCAATACAGTATACTAATGCATATATATGGAATTTGATAGATGGTAACGATAACCCTATATGCAAGACAGAATAAGAGACACAGATGCATAGAACAATCTTATGGACTCTGAGGGAGAAGGTGAGGGTGGGACGTTCTGGGAGAATAGCATTGAAACATGTATATTATCATATGTGAAACAGAACACCATTCCAGGTTCGATGCATGAGACAAATGCTCAGGGCTGGGGCAGCGGGATGACCCAGAGGGATGGGATGGGGAGGGAAGTGTGAGGGGGGTTCAGGATGGGGAACACATGTAAACCCATGGCTGATTCATGTCAATGTATGGCAAAAACCACTACAATATTGTAAAGTAATTAGCCCCCAACTAAAATAAATAAATTTATTTAAAAAAATCAGATTTACTATTTATTCATTAATTCCAAAATCATTTTTCCAGCATATATGTGTCACATCCCATGATTTGAAAATTAACGGCATAGGGACTTACCTGGCGGTCCAGTGGTTGAGACTCCATGCTTCCACTGCTGGGGGTGAGGGTTCGATCCCTGGTTGGGGAACTAAGGTCCCACATGCTGCATGGCATGGCCAAAAACTAAAATAAAATAAATAGAAAAGAATGGCATAAAGTGATACTCTTGGAAAAGTTGATTCTCCACTGGTGAGGGTGAGGAAGGGGGATCCAGACCTATAAATAAATTGTAACACAGGAAGGTTAGTACTAATAGACAAATGTACCAAGTGTTGTGAGAGAAAGAATGAATGACTGACTGGTGAGGAGTCAGGAACATCTTCATTCATTTATGGGATTAATGGTTCACTGAGAAGATAGTTGCCTAGAGAAGGGCATTTCTGGAAATGTGTGCAAAGACCACAGTGATCTGAAAGAATATGGAATGTTCAGCAGGTGGAGGGGACCTCAGTGAGACCTGCAGGTAGGGTGTGTTTGAGGGAAACCTACGAGTGAAGCTCAAAAGGTGTGTAACAGATTGGGGAAGACCCTGTATGTCAAGCTAAGGGTTTCAGACTTTCTCTTGGGAGGAATGATTTACTAATATTAAATGGGGAAATGATTTGATCAGAATGCAATAAGAAATTATAGAAACAGTGAATAAGGTAACGAACCTCGAGAGATAGTTGAGTACTTGCCCTCCAAACTAGCTTGGTGAATGTTCACTTAAAACATGAATTTCTGTTAAGTTTGAGAAAGCCTGCACATTCAGTTCCTTCTCAGAGAAACATTATTTACCGGAATCTATGGAGTGGCTCTGTGAAGATCAGCATTTAAAGATATTTGTTTAATTTAAGTCAGTGTTTTATAAGGCCATAGTATAGATTTGACACATGAAATTCTGAACATTCATTTTAAAGTTGAATTTTAGATAAACAAGAAATTAAGGGATATTGCAGGGGACATAGTATGTGAAATTAAAATTCTGGGGAACACTTGTCCAGCACTGTAAACTTCAAAGATACTTTCTGCTGTGTTTCTAATGAGACATGGAAAAGGACCCCACTCCCTAGAACTCCATGCATCCTTAAGAGATCTGTTTGATGGAATCTAAATCATTTTTATATTCATTGTGGTAGGTACTGTACATTTGTTGTCTTTTTTGTGTGTGTAATAAGAACTTTAAAGTCTACTCTTTCAGCAGCTTTCAAACATGCAATACAGTATTATTAAATACAGTCACCATGTACCACGTTACATGTTACATCCCCATGATGTTTATTTTATAGCCGAAAGTCTGTACCTTTGATCACCTTCACTCACTTCTGCTCCTCTCCCCAAGTTCTCTATATCAATGAGTTTGGTTTTTTGATTCCACATATATGCAAGATTATATGGTATTTATGGTTCTCTGTCTGGCTTATTTAACTTAGCATAACGTCCTCAAGGCCCTTTGGTGTTATTGCAGATGACAAGATAATCCTTCCTTTTTGTGGTTGAATAATACTCCATTGTGTATATATGCCTTTTCTTCATCCATTCATCCATTAGTGAGCACTTAAATTGCTTTCATGTCTTGGCTGTTGCAAATGCAGTTGACCCTTGAACAGCATGAGTTTAAACTTCATGGGTCCACTTGTACTGGATTTCTTTTCAACAAATATGTACTGTATTACTACAAGATCATCCGTTTGTTGAACCTGCCATTGTAGAAGCTTGGATGTGGAGAGTTAACTATAAAGTTTTAATGTAAAGTTTTGACTGAGCAGAAGCCAGTGCCCCAACACTAAAGTAGCTCAAGGGTCAACTGTGATGCCACAGCGAACATGGGGGTGCCAGAATCTTTTCAAGTTAGTGTTTTTTTCCTTTGGCTACACACCCATAAATGGGACTGCTGGATCACATGGTAGTTCTATTTTTAATTTTGTGTGGCTCCTCCACACTGCTTTCCATCGTGGCTGCACCAATTTAATTCCCACCAACAGTACACAAAGTTTCCCTTTTCTCCACATTCTTAGCAATGTGTGTGTGTCTCTGTGTGTGTGTGTGTGTTTATTATAGCTTTCTAACAAGTGTAAGGTGTTATCTCACTGTAAGTTTTATTTGCATTTCTCTGATGATTTGTGATTTTGAGCATCTTTTCATGTATCTGTTGGTCGTCTACCCATCTACTTTGGGGAAATGTCTATTCAGTTAAGAACAACTCATTGTGTTGAAAGTTTTTTTAATCATAAACATATGTTGAATTTGTAAAATTTGTTCAGTGTCCATTGAAATGATCATATTTTTATCCTTCATTTTATTAATGTAGTCAGTCTATCACACTGATTGATTTGTGGATGTCAAATCATCCTTGCACCCCTGGATAATATCCCACTCGATCATGGTATATAATCCTTTTACTGTTGCTGATTTTTGCTTACCAAGATTTTGTTGGTAATTTTTGAATCTATGGTCATCAGGGATTCTTTTCTTGTGGAGTCCTTGTCTGGTTTTGGTAATTGGCCTTGTAAAATGAGTTCAAAAGTGTCCCCTCCTCTTCAATTTTTTGAGAAAGATTGGCACTAATTTTTCTTTAAATGCTTGATGGCTTCTCAGGTGGTGCTACTGGTAAAGAATTGGCCTGCCAGTGCAGACGCTGCAGGAGATGTGGGTTCAATCCCTGGGTCGGGAACATGCCCTGGAGGGAGCCGTGGCAACCAGCTCCAGTATTCTTGCTTGGAAAATTCCATGGACAGAGGAGCCTGGTGGACTACAGTCCATGGGGTTGCAAAGAGTTGGACATGACTAAGTGACTGAGCACACACACACAAATATTGGATAGAATTCAACAGTGAAGACTTTAGCTCTTAGACTTTTGTTTGGGGGGAGGTTTTTTTAAAAAAATAATTTTATTTATTTATTTTTGGCTGTGCTGGGTCTTCACTGCTGCGTGGTCTTTTCTCTAGTTGTGTGAGGAGAGCAGGGGCTACTCTCTGGTTGCAGTACATGGGCTTCTCATTGCCGTGGCTTCTCTTATTGCGGAGCACGGACTCTAGGGCGTACAGGCATCAGGAGTTGCAGCTCTTGGGCTCTCGAGTGCAGGCTCAATTTTTGTGGTGCGTGGGCTTAGTTGCTCCGAGGTGTGTGGGATCTTCCCAGATCAAGGATCGAACCCATGTCTCCTGCATTGGCAGGTGGATTCTTTACCACTGAGCCACCAGGGAAGCCCTTGGGGAAGGGTTTTGATTACTGAGTCAATCTCCTTACTGATAATTCTCTGTTCAGATATTTCTGTTTCCTCATAATTCAGTTTGGTAGGTTGTATATTTTCCAGGAATTTACCCATTTCTTCTAGGTTGTCCAATCTGTTGGTATCTGGTTTTTCATAGTAGTCTCCTATGATCTTTGTACTTCTGTGGTATCAGTTACAGGGTCTCCTCTTCCATTTCTGATTTTATTTATTTGAATTCTCTCTTTTTCTTGGTGAGTCTATCTTCTTGCCAATTTTATTTTTTTCAAAAAATAAAAAAATTGTTTATCTTTAACTGAAAGTATCTTTTGTATTTTACCTTTTTTAAAATTTTGCAGTAACTGTATGCTAATATAAATAAAAGTACCCTTCCCTGTAACTGATTTAAAAACTCTTCTCCTTCCAATGACAGGGTTTAATTAATAAATTAATCTAATTGTCCAACACACATGTATTGAGAGTCTATGCCGTTCTAGGCACCAGGGATACAGAAATGTACAAGGAAGATCTGTTCTCTGCCCTTTGTAGCATTGACAGTACAGGAAACAACCTAAGCCAGCCTGTGGTCCTCTAAACTGAGCTTAGCACAGTAGCTACGGCATGATCTGGCTCCACATGACTTACGTAGCACCACCTCCCACTATCCTGTAACCCACCTTTATCTCTAGCCATATTTATGGTTCCCAGGACATACCAAGACGTGGTACCTCCATGCTGTTGCATGTACTAAGGCCTCTCCCCAGAATGCCCCTGCTCTTTCCTCCCTCCTCACTTTCTCCATGTCATACTTGGCCTTCAGGATTCATTTTAAACATCAATCTTGGAAACATACCACTCCCCCAGTCAGATTGGAAGTCTTCTTTTTTTTTGTATTCCAAATACTAATCAGGAGACAGGGAAGATGAAGCAAGTCATTCAATAACTAAAATGACATAAAAGAGGGTGAGGGTCGTAAGAGAATATCGGTGAAATTTCTTAGGCACCCAACCTGCGGGTGAGGAGAACAGAGAAGGCCTTTGAAAGTTCAAAACTGAAGCAGTTTCAGCACCACTGACATTTTCGCCAGACACCTCTTTGTGGTAGGCAGGCGGTCCTGTGCCCTATGGGGTGTTGAGCAGGGTCACTGGCCTATGCTCACTAGATGTCTTCCAGTTATGAGAAGCAAAATTGCCTCTGGACATTGTCCAATGCCCCCTAAGGGCAAAATCAGCCCCCATCCCTCCCCAGCCCTCTTCCCCTTCCTCACCTGTTGATGAACCACTGACATAGCCCTTTAACTTGGGCATGCCTAATCCCCACATGGAACCCCATAGCTGTGATCACTGTCCACCCTTGAGAGATGCTACAGAGAAAATGGGCTCTGTACAGCTAGCAAAGCCCTGCCTATTTTACAATCAGGAGTACTAGGAATGGGCTTCCCTGGTGTCTCAGTGGTAAACAACCTGCCTGACAATGCAGGAGACCTGGGTCTGATCCCGGGATGGGGAAGATCCCCTGGAGAAGGAAATGGCAACCCACTCCAATATTCTTGCCTGAGAAATCCCTTGGACAGAGGAGCCTTGCGGGCTACAGTCCATGAGGTTGTAAAGAGTCAGACACGACTTAGTGACTAAACAAACAAGCCCAAATATAACTATCATAACATTTACTGACTAAACTTGCTGTAATTGCTATAGGCCAATTGTGCAACTTTATATAAAAAAAAAAGTTAAAAAAGAATTATCTCCTGTTAGAGGAAAATGAAGTTATAATTTTGTTAATTGTGACTTTTGGGGGCTAAGAATGAAAGCATACCTGGAAGCATACCTTTTCTATATCATGTCCTTCTATTCCATTTCTATATGCCTCTCTCTCCTGATCCCATTTCACCAACCAAGACAGGTGGGCAGACATGGTGGGGCTGTGGTTCGAAGGCTGAAACGCTTTCAGTGCAGAGTCTGGCTTCCCCAGCAGGGAGATTATGCAGTAGCCTTTGTAGATCCAAACAGAAAGGTGCTTTCCCCTCCTCTCCTAGATACTAGTCACACTCCTAATTTTGAGTAGGTGTTTGGAAACCTCAGTCACTGAGACAAAACTTCACCCCAACCATCTAGAATAATATAGCTCAGCATATGCCCTGGGTGGGACCCCCCCAGGACAGATAAGACCTCACAGAGAAGAGGGTTCCTCTTTGATCAAAAATTGTGATTGTTGAGCTGGGAAGGGGGGTGATGGCTAGAGAAGAAGTTCTGGAGGTACATGACTGTCGTGTTGAAAGATGCCCATGCAGTTTTTGCCCTGTTTCCAACGTTCAGTTCAGTTTAAAGAAGATTTAGGGGGTGCGGGAGGACCATGTGCTAGAGATGTAAGAGTTAGCAAGGTAGATGCAATCCTGCCTGTATAGCACTGGTGGACAAGAGAATGCAAAGAGATACAGACAAGTGTGATAAGGGACGTACAAGAGGGTAAGTCTTTTAGACCAGTCTGAAGGAGAGGATATTATACATCTGCTAATCAGAGAACATGGATGGAACTGTCTAATCTATCTGTATGAAAGAATAGGTAGTTGGCCTGACTCATACCTCTTCAGAGAAAGAGAGACGTCGAGGATCTGCATTGGGCAACAGAATGTCTACAGCCAAGATGTTCCTTCTTTTCTTAGCTTCTCAAGACACTAATAGGAGAGAGTCAACATAGCCAGTGATGACAGAGCCAGTGATGGCTGGCAGGGGACAGAGTGAGAAATGTCACTGGCAGGGGGATGTCTGTGAGGCTAGCTGTCACAGCCATGACTGGGTTCCAGCGGTCAGGAAGTAAGTGCCAGCTTGGTGGCTGACAGGGCAAGGTGATTGGCAGCGTGGCACTCAAGGGCAAGGAAGAGCAACCTGAACAATAGTACCTGGGGTTGGTAAAAGGATTTTCCTGGAGTCCATGCATTCCTCTGGAAGGGGAGAAATGAGGGAGAATCTGACCCTCTTTTCTGGAGACTTCTGAGTGAGTTATGGGCATTTGTTACTTGAAAGGGAACAATCCTTACAGGATTCGGTTTCCTCTGGGTGCTGAGTGAACTTACTGGGTTGACCAGAACGTTCATTTGGGTTTCCCACATGTTACAGAAAAACCTGAGTGAAATTTTTGGCCGACTGAGTATATTCTCTTCAGGACATTTTTTTACCACTGTATGTTGTGTGACCAAACCAATATGAGGATGGAATTTAATACCTATATCAAATCATTAATTAAATACCCATACCCAAAGCCTAAATAATATGACAAGGGAGCTAAGAAAAGTTAAAAAAAACACACAAAAATCCTGTCCCCTTTTCGCAAAGACTTTGAAAACTTCTGGATCATGGTAATTGGTAGTTTATAATCATGCTGTTGCCCGAGATGGCTGTTAGGGCCAGGGCACAGATAAGATCCCCTGATAATGAGGTTCCCTGGCAACTTAGTCCCTTAAACAGTGTTAGAGACAGACTGTAAAACAGGATTCTGTACCTTGTCAGGATGCATTTAACAAGACTTTGGTGTCTATTTGGTATTTTTATGAGTGGAGCAGCAAGGCAAGTGATCTCGGCCCCCAAGCTAGTTACTATAGTAATAACCAGTGCAAATTCTGAGAGCTACTAAACACTTTTTAGAATTAAAGATGTTTAAATATTTTGATAGTGCTCTCTCTAAAATAAACTAAAACACAGAAAATTCATTAATATACTAAATACTCAGACCTCGAAAAGTCCTTTCGTAAAGACATCTAGGAAGAAAGTGTTTAGAAATTTAAATAAATTGAGCAGCTGTCACTAGAAACTTCTTGAAACCATAATCCAAACTGACACCTTCATTTTCCTTTACATTAAAAACCATAGCCCCTCTTCTGGTATTGTCATGAATTATTGACATAAGTTACAAATTGCTCTAGGGTATAGAGCATACCAATCTTCTTAACAGAATGATAAATTGACACATATCAAAGAAACAGCCATTTACTACTGACCAAATTCAAATCCTTGTCATCATGAAAGTAATAAATAACCAACCTTTGATTCAAGTGCATGGTATATTCAGCCCACTTCCAACACTGGCATGGCCCAGGCAAAAGCAACAATAGAAACCCACATGCCATAGCTTTAAACAGCGGTTCCCAACATTTTTGGTCCCGGGACCAGTTTCTTGGAAGACACTTTTTCCATGGATGGGGAGGCAGGGATGGTTTCTGGATGATTCAACCACATTACATTTATTGTTCACTTTATTTCTATTATTATTACATCAGTTATACCTCCAGATCATCAGGCATTGGATCCCAGAGGTTGGGGATCCCTAGAAAGGTGAAACCAAGCTAAACAAAATATGTTCTATCCTCCTATATCGATGAATGTACTTTCATGATTGGAAGTCAAGGTCAGATTTAGAATTCTTAGACCACTTAGTGTTGAAGGTCCACAGCCCCTGGCCACCCCTCTTGTCTTCCCATCACCAGTTCCATCCAGTACTGTGGGCGCCTTGTGGCATTTGGCACATGTGGGCACCCTAATCTTGCACAGAATCTCTGTCCACATTCTACCACCTCCATAACAGCTGTCCCACGGGCTGGGAGTGGGTATCCTAGCTGTTCTGCCTGCCCTTGCACCAGATCCAGAGAAGAGACCAGGGCAAACCCCGGAAGAGGGCTCAGGGTTGTTTGGGAAGGAAACTCCAAGGTCTTCAGAGAGAGGTCATGAGCTCCAGGTTGGTGTGTCCTTTTGCCCATGAAGGTGGGAGTGATGGGCAGAGAAGACCCAGAGGGAACTCTCTATGCATGGAGTCCAGGGCAGGAAGCTTTCTTGCCCACATCGTAGGGTGGGCACCAGGTAACTTCCGGGTACTTGCCTAAGGGCTTAAACCACAGCACTCCTATTTAACAGTATTACTAAAATATATACTCTCCAGTTGGAGAAGGAAATGGCAACCCGCTCCAGTGTTCTTGCCTGGAGAATCCCAGGGACGGCGGAGCCTGATGGGCTGCCGTCTATGGGGTCGCAGAGAGTCGGACACGACTGAAGCGACTTAGCAGCAGCATACTCTCCAGTGCATCTTGTTTATTTTCCTAAGATAATTGCTTTTATAAGCTTCAGGACAAACACAAGGATATGCCATTATTCATGGGAATATATAGGCCAGGAGAAGACAAAGGAGCTTCCAGATATTACCGGAAGTTTGAGCTGCAGAGAGGATGTAGAAAACGGAACTGAAACCACCCCTTCACCTTTCAGGATCCTCCTTCAAACATGGCAGACGTTCTGAAACAAGCAAGTGCCTGGACTCCTTCTGTGAGGCAGACCCCCTTCCCACTGGCCCCTGTGTTGCTGGCTCTCTGCCATCTCTTCCCTTTTCAAGGATGTCAGCAGGGCTACCTGTGCTCAACCATCATCACCTCTCTCTGGTACTCATCTCTTAGCTCTTGCCACCTGTATCCTCCTGTGTGACATCAGCGATTTCTGTGTGGGTCAAGACCTGACCTGGTATGTGCCTTTTCTCTGGCAGAAGTGTTGATTCATCCTCTGCTTACCTCCTGTTGAGTGACTCATCTGGGGGAGGAGTGGGAAGACCAACCGCATCTGAAAAAAAGATGTGCCTAGACATTTAATTGCTCTGTATTTCATATTGGATTTTACTATTTCAACCAGTGTGATCAGAGAGATGAGAATAGGGCTACATGTTGACATTTTGTCATCTCATTTTGGGAACTAGGAAATAAAAAAAGAACGCATCTTTTTTACTGGTTGGGGGAGGTGGCATCTCTCTTTCACCTGGACTGTGTTCTTTAAGCTCATTTCCTGCCTGCCAGGGCAATTTCGGGTTCAACCTTTTTTTTTTTTTTTTAATGTTGTGAATCATATCAGTGACTCAAAGCCAATTTGGGGAGAAAAAAAAAGTTAAGCTGGCTGTTTATAAAGAATCAAGCCTAGTTGGGAATGTGAATTATTATTCTTGGAACTTTTGGCAAACACCCACTAAAGTATTATTCATTCTTTCATTCAGCAAAACTATGTTGAAGCAAAAATATGCTCAATGGATGGTGTCATATGTAAAGGCAATTAAATATTCTTTTCTGAAAGATGCATAGGTTTTTTTTTTTTTAAGTTGGATTCTTAACTCTTCTCATGAGGGGAACAAAATTTAGAAGCGGTTACTATAAATTTGTCAACTGTGTTGTTTAAAAAAGAGAATTATGGAGTTCCTCAACCCAGACATACTGTGATAAGGAGTTGATACATTAAACACTTACTTTCTAAGTCATAGAGCTGGGAGACACCTCAAGGATTATTTGTACTTTTCAATTTCACAGATGAGAAAAGGGAATCCCAGAGAGGGTGATGACTTCCTCAAGGTTGCACAGCTGGTCAACCTGTGTCAGAGCTGGGCGGGAAATATCTCCCATCTTTCTATGAGCAAGCTTCCTCTCCAGGAACAATCATGTATAATTATTGTTTATTTATTATGAGAGCAAGGCACTTTCTCTTACACTGTATTACTTAATATTCATACATTGTTACAAAACAGGTATTATTCTCTTTACTTTAGAGAAAGAGAAAGCGAGTCTAAGCCTAAATATCATTTAACCAACAATTTCATGATTGGCTAGGAACAGAGCTAGAACTGGAGAAGGCAAGAATCTGATTTCCAAGGTCATATTTTTCCATATTTCAACACCACTCTACCCTATGCTGTGCTTCCAGAAAGTGTTTACTTATGGTTGCCATCTTTTTTATATGCCCAAGACAGAATGGGGCTGAATGAGATTCTGTCCCAAAATTGATATGTTTGTTTATGGGGTCATTCATTCTTTTATTCATTATTCTCAGTGTAAAGCACAAGTTAGGTGTTGTGCAAGATAAGAATGGGTAACATACATACCTGCCCTTTAAGATATTCGGTGTCTGTAAGGGGACATAAGAGTTGTTCACAAATAACTACTGTATCGGGTAGAATGTACGAACAAATTAAAAGTGGTAGAAGATGTTACAGGAATTCCCGTGTTGGAAGAAAGTAAGATAATTTTGTACAGTTAAGAAGGTTTAAGAACTCTGGGGTGGAAGTATCTTGGAAAGATTATGAGTTGTTCTACTCTTTGACCTCTAGGTGGCAAAAGAGAGGGAGTACATGTGTATGGAGATTTCCTTCTGGGAGAATGGGCACAAAGTTCTATAGGAAAAATAATTTGAATGAATGAACTTTAGGGGAAGATAAGGAAGTTTGGATTTTCCAAATGGGTCCTTGGAAGATAACCCAGAAAAACTTCTAAACTTCTAGATAATCTAGTCTTCTAGCATGTGAAAATTTCAATACTAACTAAAATTTAATTAATAATTAAAAATACACATTTATTACATTTGCTGGGCTCTCACCCTGAGTTATGTAATCGATGGATAAGTAACCATTCAGACTTTGATGGAAACAAGTAAAAAGTTGAATAGGAAGAGATTCAGTTGGGCAAGAGCAGCAATCAGTTATTTTTGCAGGAAATTTTGCAGTTCTAAATGGCTACTCTGTAGGGAAATAAGATAAAAAATCAAATATCTTAACTTGTGAAATTATACAAGATTTTTATGATGTCTTTGGGCATCTTAAACTTTAATAACTTAGATTGAAGGCAGATAAAAATTTCAAAGCACATTCAGATCTGTTTTTTGTTTATAGTCTAATAGCACAATGAATCTTAATTCTGGGTATGAGATTCTTTGGAAAAGAATTTAAAAAAAGGCCTATAAATGAGAAGGAAAGCATGCCCTAAGACTTGCTAAATTAAAGCCCATAGTGACAGGAGAAGAAAAATTTCACTTTGCCTTTGAATGTTATTTTCAGATTTATTACTACCATGCTCACAACCTAGTGTTTATAAAGTTTAAAGAATAATAATAACTGCAACTTCCAAAAGAGGTATAAAGAGGACTTCAATTGCATCTGTGATATTTTATTTCCTCAGAAACATCTGAAGTGAACACGAGGAAAATGAGAACAATCTGGATGGTAGTGACTAAGAGCCTATTATTTTGTTCTCCCTGGTTTATTGTCTGTTTGAAATACCTCATAATAAAGCACCTGTACACAGGCTTTCTGAAGCCATGATCACTTTTAAAGTCATCAAATAATTCTGTACACCCACTCTTTTCATCAGTGTTTTGATTTACCGCTGGGGAAATTACACCACCATAATGACAGGATAGAGGGATGAGAACTTCCAACCAATTAGTGGAGGTCAGAAAAGTGACTGGAAGAGGGGTGGGGAATTTGGAGGGGCAAGAACTTGTCTATTCTTAGCATCACCAAAGCTTGTTGATGTCCTTGTGCACGGTGGGGGTGGGGCAGGGAGGAATCTGAGTCATCTTCTCTCTGAGTCCCCTTCCCTTGGCAGTAGGCATTGGCTAGGTTCCTTCTGAGGTTATCTGGCTACTGGGGGACTAAAGAATGTCTTTTAAAAGAGTCTAGGAAAGGTTTTCTACCCACAAAACTGGGGGAAACCTCTTAAATATTTTGTGAAATGTCATGTCACATTTAGGTTGTCAGAGATATAGGGAAGAAGGGCCAAATGTTTGATACCCAACTAGGTATCACCAAGGTATCAACTTGGTCATCTTTTACTACTAGCTTATCTTCCTCTGTCTCATAGTACGCTTTGAATGAGAGGGCAGGAGGTTTAGCTGCAGAAGGCCTCATGGAAAAGGATGGCGTTTATGGGAAAGTACTTTAGAAAATGTCCAGGTTTCTCACGACTATTCTTTGATTTGCCCTGTCAGTCATTTAGCCCTGGGGTCCCCCACAGCTATCAGATACAGTCTCAGACAGAAATAGGTGAAAGGTGTTCTTACTACAAGATGTGAAAGATTGAGTGCTTCTAATGAGGCGGCTACTACACTAAACACTTCTCTGTGTGCATTACCTTGTTTGATTCACACACCATTCTTGAAGACAGGAAGTGTCCCTGTCTTAATTATAAGAAAACAGGCTCAGCACTATGAAGAAGGGTATGGAAGTTTCTTAAAAAACTAAGACTAAAGCTACCATATGATCCAGCAATCTCACTCCTGGGCATATATCAAAAAGATGAAAACTCTAATTTGAAAAGATGCATCCTAGTGTTCATAGCAGCACTATTTATAATAGTCAAGACATGGAAACAACCCGAACTCACATCGACAGATGACTAATTTAAGGAGATGTAGATGTGTATATATATACACACACACACACACACGATGGAATACTATTCAACCATAAAAGAATGAAATATTGCCATTTGCAGCAGCATGGATACACCTAGAGAATATAATACTAAGTGAAATAAGTCAGACAGAGATAAAGCAAACATTATATTATATTACTTAAATGTGGAATCTAAAAAATAATGCAAATGCAAATGAATCTATATACAAAACAGAAACAGACTCACAGACATAGAAAACAAACTTATGGTTATCAAAGGGGAGAGTTTGGGGGAGGGATAGATTAGGAGTTTGGAATGAACAGACACAAACTACTGTATTTAAAATAGGTAAGCAGCAAGGATTTATATATAACACAGGGAACAATATTCAGCATCTTGTAATAACCTGTAATGGAACATAATCTGAAATATATATATATAGCTGAATCACTTTGCTGTACACCTGAAACTAATATAATATTGTAAATCAACTCTACTTCAATTAAACAAGAAGAGGAAAACTGTCTCAGAAGTTTAAATAACTTGACAAAAGTCACTTAGTAAATGATAGAGCCAGAATTTGAACCCAGGTCTCTTTGATGCCACAGATTACTTTCTTTTTAAAACCCCTTCCTTTACAATCACCTTCAGAGGCTCTAAATTTCCTTTATGCACTGTTCTTAGAGCGGTGGCAATGGGGTACATGAAGATGGAGTAGAAGGGTCTAGAAGTAGTTTCAGAGCTGGAGTAATATGTTCCTCCTCTTCAAGTCTGGTCTCTCTGGATCCTACATCCTCATATCTCCTTGGGGACCTTGTCCGTCATCGTGAGGTACCCACTCTCCCTCCCCAATCAGCAGCATCCTTTCCGTGTACAACGCGTGCAAGTCTCTCTTATCTTCTGAGACGCTCTCCCATGACCCTGCATTTCCTTTCACTATCACAGATATGGCAGCTATTAGTCACATGTGGCTGGTGAGTACTTGAAACATGGCCAGAGTAACTGAGGAACTATAGTTTACACTTTATTTCATTTTAAGTAATTTTCATTTTAACTTAGAAATCTAAAGCAGTGTGAAATACTTTCCCATTAAACACAACTCTACCATTCTGGTAGAGCTGTATGTCACTTCAACCCTTGCATCACATTGTAATGTAGTACACGTGTAGAGTGTGTGTCATCTAGTATTACACATAAACACATCACCTATCTAATTGGTCAGTGGATTTACTCAGTTTGAAGTATTTTTTTTTTTTTACATATACCAGTGTAACATTGTAAAGTGTTTATTTGAATATTTTCGGCAGAGAGCACAAATTAAATCATAATTGATAAAAACGTTTAAATATGATTATTTTTATTTTTACTATAATATCTCTAAGTCATTTTCTAGTTATCTGTCATAGTTATTTGTAAGTCTTATATCTTCTATTAAACACTGAAACTCTTAAGAGGTAGATCTATAAGTGCAGAAAAATTTGAAATTTAAAATGAAGGTACGCTCCTGATGCAGAGTAGAGATGTAGAGGGTGGTACTACAAATGGACCAGTGACGAAAAAGACTGAAAAGAGATACAGATTTCACAATAAATGGTAATTGCAACTTGCTTCAGCAGAGCAAAATGCAGAAACTGTTACGTGAAACAAAAATGCACATGTGTTGTTTTCATCATGTAACTATTGAACGGCATGTCCTAGAGTGAGTTTCACAAAACATGAATCAGGAGAGACGTTCACAAAAGAAAAGCAAGGGGGTCTGTGGTCAAACAAGTTTTGGACGTGGTGACTGTTTTAGTTCTTTACTGGAGATTCACAGTGTAACTTAGCACGTTAAAAGCATTACAACATCTGCTTTGAAAAACAAAAAAGAGAGAGATTTTTAAAACCTGATTTAATCCAGTGTTCCCTAAAGCTATTTTCACTTTGAAGCTTATGTTTTATTTTGATTTATCTACTCAGATCATGTATTCGAGCATGACACTACTACTGCCAGAAAACTGGCTCTTGTTCTCACACGGTAGATAAACCTTTGGGCAGGAAGTTCTCCACTAGTGGGCTGGCCCCTTCCACATCATGCAGGTAGAATTTTCTGGCCTGTGATGTGATGTACACAGAAGAATAAATATAATTCAAGCTGGTTAAATAAGACTCCAGGAAGGGGACTTCCCTGGTGGTCCAGTGGCTAAGACACCGTGTTCCCAATGCAGGGGACCCCAGTTCCATCCCTGGTCAGGGAACTAGATCCCACATGCTGCAGCTGAGACTCTGTGCAGTCAAATAAATTAAAAACTCCAGGAAGTGTGGTCAGGAGCTTGGAAGGGAGTGGACTGGAAGTTTGGTGACAAATAGGTCTGGATTAGAGGCCTATGGTTGGGCATATGAAAATGGGTACGAAATGTGAAGATATTTGTATCACTATCCCCATCAGAAAGTATGGGTCATGGGAGATGCATCTAGCGAGTTGACATGAGCAAGGCCCCTGTCATTGGCCGTTCAGAAACTGGGCACTTGAATGGGGTGGCCACAGTAGCAGAGATACAGATTGATTTGGGAAGAAGGGTCATGCTAGCAAATATTGAATCTTCTAATTCAAAGTATAATCTTGGATGAATGAGGTATAATCTCTCCATTCTGTTGTTGTTATTCAGTCACTAAGTCATCTTGGACTCTTTGTGACCGCACGGACTGCAGCATGCCAGGCTCCCCTGTCCTTCACTTTCTCCTGGAGTTTGCTCAGATTCATGTCCGTTGAACTGGCGATGCTGTCTAACAATCTCATCGTCTATTGCCCTCCCCCACCTTTGCTTCAATCTTTCCCAGCATCAGGGTCTTTTCCAATGAGTTGGCTCTTTGCATCAGGTGGCCAAAGTATTGGAGCTTCAGCATCAGTCCTTCCATTGAATATTCAGGGTTGATTTCCTTTAAGATCAACTAGTTTGATCTCTTTGCAGTCCAAGGGACTCTCAAGAGTCCTCCAGCGTCACAAATTCCTTTTGTTTTGACCTCCTTTAATTTTTCTCTGTTTTTAATGTGTTTTGTGATTTTCATTGTAAAGATCTTAATTTTAATTTTATATATATCATTTCTCTTCATTTTTTTCCTTGTAGATACCTGAAAAAATTCTCAGAAAAATAATTGAGCATATCTGTAGCCTGCAAAGTATTGTTCCCACAAGTAAAAAGCTGTGAGCAGAGCAAAACCAGAAAGAACTTCAGTAGAAAATAAGAATATGAAAATATTTTTTAGTTTAAGAAATTTATTAATCAAAAGTTTTGTACAAAAATTTGAACCAAATTAAAAAAAAATAGCTTGGATGGTATTTTCATTATCCACTAATTTATTTTACAAATGTTTCTTTTTTAAAATTTAGCATTTTTAATTGAGGTATAGATGAGGTAAGCAAATTCTTAATAAAGGTAGGCAGAGTAATGTATTTTCCTAGCTACTGTAGGGAAAAGGATTTGTTTTGAATTTGGCCATGGTTTCTTGCTGAGTTCTCACTGGAAGTCCTCCCGATGTCTGACTGCTCAATATCTTTGCAAAACATACAACAATCTCCACCGGGTTAGAGACAAATTATGTAGATAATTCTTCCTGCAAGAAATAACCTCTTGCCTATGTCTTTCAGAAGTTACTGGTAGAGAGAAAAAAACATTAAAATAAGGATAACTAGAGTTGCATTTTCTGATGCCTGTAAAAATCCACAACTCAGAGATAAAGAATTGACATTTTATTGTAAAAAGATACAACGTTGGCTAAAAGGTAGACACGAGTAGGTCAGTTAGAAACAGGGGTTAGAGAGGAAAAAGGGGAACCAGAACCATCACTGTCTCCTGCTGGCTCTGCAGCTCCCACGAGCTTCATTAGCCATGGGAGAGATAGTTCTTTGAATTAAGAAATCATTGAAAATAATTTGCAGAGAGCAGAGACATGTCAAGTGTGAGAAGTTCCTCGTAGAGGAGCACTTCAGGGCTAAAGATGAGGAGGCTGACAGCAGTTTGGGATCTCAGGATCTTATTCTGGCAGCTTGAAAGAGCACCTGATTAGCATCAATGGTTATATTAAAAATAAAATGTGGGAATCAAGATACTGTATGGTCTTGGGCCAGGACATTTTCAGTGGCAAGAAACCTTTATGTACTCAAGGAATTTGGCCATTCCTGTTTGGTTTCTTTGGGTAGCGGGCTAACAGCATCACAGATTTTTTCCTCCCAGTTTTATTGAGAAAAAAATTTTTTTTTCTCCTTGTGGTGAGAACTCTTAGGATTTCCTCTCTTAACAATTTTCTTATATAGCACACGGTTGTGTTAACTATAGTCTTCAAGTTGTACCTTACATCCCTGAAAGTGAAAGTGTTAGTCGCTCTGTCGTGTCCGACTCCTTGCGACACAATGGACTGTAGATTGCCAGCCTCCTCTGTCCATGGAATTCTCAGGCCAGAATACTGGAGTGGGTTGCCTTTTCCTTCTCCAGGGAATCTTCCTGACCCAGGGATTGAACCTGGGTCTCCTGCATTGCAGGCAGATTCTTTACTGACTGAGCCACCAGGGAAGCCCCCATTACATCCCTAATACTTGTTTATCTTAAAACTTTGTACTTTTTGACGACCTTCTTCCAATTCCCTCTCCCACAAATCTGATCTCTTTTTCTATGAGGTGTTGTAGGACATGACTTCAAGGTCCATCATGTTGTCATAAATGGTAGAATTTCCTTGTTTTTTTAATGGCTATATTGTATTCCATTGTATATATGTGTGGTATATGTGCTGTGTATGTGTGTGTGTCCCCATAAATGGCTTAGTGGATAAAGAAGTTGTGGTATGTACAATATATATATTTCAGTAAACATTATATACACACACACACACAAACACAATGGAATACAATACATGGGGGTACATAATATCTTTTCAAGTTAGTGTTTTCATTATCTTTGGATACATTCCTGAAAGTGGAATTTCTGGAAGGGTAGCTCTACTTTCATTTTTTTGAGGAACTTCATACTGTTTTGCATAGTGGCTGCACCAAATTACAATTTCTCCACCAGTGGACAAGAGTTCCCTTTTCTTCACCTCCATGCCAGCATTTGTTGTGTCTTGTCTTTTTTGATGGCCATTTAAATAGGTGTGAGGTGATATCTCTTTTTAACTTGCACGCCCCTAAAGACTAGTGATACTGATGTTTGTGTATCTTCTTTGAAGAAATGTCTATTCAGGTCCTTCGCCTATTTTTCAGTTGAGTTATTTGGCTTTTGCTATTGAGTTGTATGAATTCTTAATAGATTTTGGATATTAAGCTCTTATTAGATACATGATTTGCAAACATTCTTCCCTCTCTGTAGATGTTCTTTTCACTGTGCTGATGGTTAGAATATACAATTTTTATGTATATATATTTTGACCATAATTATGTCAAATAGTGTTTAGCCAAAAATGATCGAAATAATGCAGAGGGGAAAATGGAAGCAGTGGCAAAGTGTTTTAGTCTTTCTGAATCCACAGCCTGGTGGTTCAGTGGTTCAGACTCCATGCTCCCAAGGGGGCATTAGGTTTGATCTCTGGTCAGGGAGATAATATCTCATAATGTGATGTAGCCAAAAAAAAACAAAAAAACAAAAAACCACCCCCAAACAAATGAAAAATAGAACTAAAAACAAACAAAAAACCAGACAGGGAACACAAGAGCTTTCTGAGCCTCACGTAGGTTTTGCAGGTGCTCCTGAGTTTTCAATATATGATTTAAAAATGATGTGACATGGAACAAACAAATCAGTGTTTGGATTTGGTAACGCTTTACCGTGAGAATCTGCACAGATATTCCAGGGATGTTGCCACTGTTCTAACTGTTCAGGATTCCTCTTCTGAGTCTTTGGCATATCCTTTGGAGATCTTCAGATGATAAAAGACCATTGTTTGTGGACAGGCATAATTTTTAGAGCAAAAGTTACCTTGATCCCGGGATGGTAAATGAAGTTGGTTATCAAGTGGGTCACATGCACAACTGAGATACAAACAATCAAATGAGACATTTTATGGGATGTGCCCCAAACTGACGCACTGGGTAACGGGAGCCTGGATATTAGGCCTCTGATTGAGAGGGCCCTGCGTATGTCACAAATATACTAACAAGTAAAAATTCATGGGGTCTCTATATTCAGGGTCTAGTGCTGGTCCAGTAAAACTCATATCCTTCAGACATCTGCCCTCGAAGAACACTGTTGAGGCCCCAGGAACTGCTGCTTAATCTCTGTTGAGATTCTTGAAACAAAACGAAAATGTTTGACTATTGTGAAGTGGGACTTGGTTGACACTGCTTTGGAAAGCCCAGTGGTTACAAGCAGTAGACACTAAAATAAATTAATAAACTAGTTAAACACATGTACTCAGAGAATTAAAGGCAATGGATTTTTAAAAACATTGAAGTATAGTTGATTTACAATGCTGTGTTAGCTTCAGGTGTACCACCCTGCAAAACCTAGATGAGGCTCAGAAAACCCCTGTGTTTTCTGGTTTTTGTTTGTTTCTGGTTCAGTTTTTTGTTTGTTTATTTGTTTTTGGCTGCACAGCACAGTGTGTGGACTTTTTCAGATTCTTTTCCATTATAGATTATCACAGGATATTGAATATAGTTCCCTGTGCTATATAGTGGGTCCTTCTTGGTTATCTATTTTAGGCATAGTAGTGTTTGTATGTTAATCCTAACCTCCTAATCTACCCTTTTCCCCCTTTCCCTCTTGCTAACCCTAAGTTTATTTTCTACATCTGTAGGTCTATTCCTGTTTTGAGTATAAGTTGGTTTGTATAATTTTTTTATATTGCACATACAAGTGATGTCATGTGATATTTGTCTTTGTCTATTTGACTTACTTCACGTAGTATGATAGTCTCTAGGTCTACCTATGTTGTTGCAAATGGCATTATTTCATTCTTCTTCATGGCCGAGTAATATTCCATTGCTTATATACCACATCTTCCATCTTCATTCATCCTTCATTCGTCTGTCCATGAATATCTAGGTCGTGTCCATGTCTTGGCTGTTGTAAATAGTGCTGCTGTGAACAGAGCGGTGCATGTGTCTTTTCAGTTTATGGTTTTTCTCTCTTTAGCAATAGCTGCTATGACTGCCCACATGTTTCAGCATGAACCTTACCTATATGTGTTCCTAAAAGGTAACATGTAAATTAGATTTCTTAAGTGATTTAGAGGGCTCACTTCTTGAAATATTGCTTATGATCAATTTAGTATTGTAGAGCAAAGACTTTTAATAAAGCAAGTTATCATTTTTGTAATTTGCATATTTTTGGAAATCCATACTTGCCTAAAGCAGTGGTTCAACCCTGAATGCACTTTAGAATAATCTGGAGAGAGTTTAAAAAGTATTAATGGTCTGTCTTACACCAGGAAATTTTCACCTAATTCATCTGGAATAGGGCCCAAACATCAGCATTTTATTAATGTATTTTTTTTTTTGGCTTAAAAGTTTCACTTTGAAATAATTTAAATTCACAGGAAATTGGAAGAAATGTACAAGGAGATTCTGTGTGCTCTTCATCCCATTCCCCTCAGTGATAATCTTGCATTAAGTGTAGTGAAATATCAACTCCAGGAAAACAACATTGGTACAGTCTTCAAGAGCTTATTCAGATTTCACCAGTGTTAATATGTTTGTGTGCATGGGTGTGTGTTTCTATGCAATTTTAGCACATGTGTAGAGTTGTATAACCACCACCACAATCAACACAGAGAACTGTGCCATCACCATAAGGCTCCCTCATGCTGCTCTCCCACCTCTCACCCCTGGCAACTTACCCAATCTCCATCCTGACAATTTAATTTGGTGTTTCAAGAATGCTAGGTCGATGGAATCATGCAGCATGTGATGTTTTGGGGTGGGCTTTTTTTCACTCAGCATAATTCCCTTGAGATCCTTCTAAGTTGTTGATGTATCAACAGTTGGTTGCCTTTTATTGTTGTGTAGTATCCACGGAGGGCTTCCCTGGAGGCTCAGATGATAAAGAATCTGCCTGCAATGCAGGAGACCCAGGTTCCCCGGGGAAGGAAGTGGCTACCCACTCCAGTATTCTTGCCTGGAGAATTCCACAGACAGGGCTACAGTCCATGGGGTCGTAAAGAGTTGGACACCAGTGAGTGACTAACACTTCATCCATGGATTGGGTGTTTCATAGTCTGTTTTACTATTCACCCACTGAAGGATGTTTGGGTTGTTTCCAGTTTGGGACTGTTATGAATAAAGCTGCTATTAAACAATCATGTAGAGGTTTTTGTGTGAACCTAAGTTTTTACTTCTCTGAATAAATGACCAAGTGTGGAATTGCTGGGTCATACGGTCCGCATAGTCAAAGCTATGGTTTTTCCAGTAGTCATGTATGGGTGTGAGAGTTGGACCATAAAGAAGGCTGAGTCCTAAAGAACTGATACTTTCGAATTGTGGTGCTGGAGAAGACTCTTGAGAGTCCCTTGAACTGCAAGGAGATCCAACCAGTCAATTCTAAAGGAAATCAACCCTGAATATTTATTGGAAGGACTGATGCTGACAATTGCAAGGACAAAGCTCTAATACTTTGGTCACCTGAAGCGAAGAGCTGACTCATTAGAAAATACCCAGATGCCGGGAAAGATTGAGGGCAGGAGGAGAAGGAGGCGACAGAGGATGAGAAGTTTGGATAGTGTCACTGGCTCAATGGACATGAGTTTGAACAGGCTCTGGGAAATAGTGAAGGACAGGGAAGGCTGGTGTGCTGCAGTCCATGGGGTTGCAAAGAGTCGGACGACTTAGCAACTGAACAACAGTGGAACTACACGCTTAGTTTTATAAGAAACTGTCAAACTATTTTCCAGAGTAGCTGAACCGTTTTGCATACCTACCACCAATATATGAGTGGTCCAGTTTCTCTCCATTCTTAGCAGCATTTGATGGTGATACTTTTTAAAAAAAATTAGCCATTCTAGTAAGGATGTAGTGATATTTCATGATTTTGATTTACTGTTCCCCAATTGCTAATGATGTTGAATATCTTTTCATGTGTTCTGTTCACTGCCTGTATATCCTCTTAGGTGAAATGCCCCTTCATGACTTTTGCCCATTTAAAAATTGGATTATTGGCTTTTTACCATGAGTCTTGAGTTCTTTACATTTTTCTAGAAACAACTCTTTTGTAGGATATAGGGTTTGTATGTATGTTCTCTCACTCTGTAGTGTTTTTTTATTTTCTTAGAAGGGTCTTTCACAAAGTAAAGAAATTTAATTTCAATGAGATCCAATTTTTTCGGTTCTTTTAATGGATCATGCTCTCGGCCTCAAGCCTAAGATTTCTTCATCTAACCCTTGGTCCTGAAGATTTTCTCTTATATCTTTTCTAAAAGGCTTGTAGTTTTAGAGCTTACATTTAAGTTTGCGACCCATTTTGAATTAATTTTTGTATAAGACATGAAGTTTACTCTGAAATTCATTTTTTTGCCTATGCATATCCAATTGTTTCAGCATCATCTCTCAAAAAGGTTATTCTTCCTCACTAGAATTACTCTTCCATCTTTGTCCAAAAATAAGCTGGGCATATTTATGTGAATCTATTCATAGGTCTCCTTTTCTGTTCCATTGATCTATGTATCAATATCTATCTTTCCATTAGTACCACACTATGCTGATCACAATGCTCAAACTACCACACAATTGCACTCAACTCACACGCTAGTAAAGTAATGCTCAAAATTTTCCAAGCCAGGCTTCAGCAATACGTGAACCGTGAACTTCCAGATGTCCAAGCTGGTTTTAGAAAAGGCAGAGGAACCAGAGATCAAATTGCCAATATCCGCTGGATCATCAAAAAAGCAGGAAAGTTCCAGAAAAACATCTATTTCTGCTTTATTGACTATGCCAAAGCCTTTGACTGTGTGGATCACAATAAACTGTGGAAAATTCTGAAACAGATGGGAATACCAGACCACCTGACCTGCCTCTTGAGAAACCTGTATGCAGGTCAGGAAGCAATAGTTCGAACTGGACATGGAACAACAGACTGGTTCCAAATAGGAAAAGGAGTACGTCAAGGCTGTGTATTGTCACCCTGCTTATTTAACTTATATGCAGAGTACATCATGAGAAACACTGGGGTGGAAGAAGCACAAGCTGGAATCAAGATTGCCGGGAGAGATATCAATAACCTCAGATATGCAGATGACACCACATTTATGGCAGACAGTGAAGAGGAAATAAGAAGCCTCTTGATGAAAGTGAGAGAGGAGAGTGAAAAAGTTGGCTTAAAGCTCAACATTCAGAAAACTAAGATCATGGCATCTGGTCCCATCACTTCATGGGAAATAGATGGGGAAACAGTGGAAACAGTGTCAGACTTTATTTTTCTGGGCTCCAAAATCACTGCAGATGGTGACTGCAGCCATGAAATTAAAAGATGCTTACTCCTTGGAAGGAAAGTTATGACAAACTTTATGATAGCATATTAAAAAGCAGAGACATTACTTTGCTAACAAAGGTCCGTCTAGTCAAGGCTATGGTTTTTCCAGTGATCATGTATGGATGTGAGAGTTGGACAGTGAAGAAAGCTGAGTGCTGAAGAAGTGATGCTTTTGAACTGTGGTGTTGGAGAAGACTTTTGAGAGTCCCTTGGACTGCAAGGAGATCCAACTAGTCCATCCTAAAGGAGATCAGTCCTGGGTGTACATTGGAAAGACTGATGTTGAAGCTGAAACTCCAATACTTTGGCCACCTGATGAGAAGAGCTGACTCATTGGAAAAGACCCTGATGCTGGGAAGGATTGGGGGCAGGAGGAGAGGGGGACGACAGAGGATGAGATGGCTGGATGGCATCACCGACTCAATGGACATGAGTTTGAGTGGACTCCGGGAGTTGGTGATGGACAGGGAGGTCTGGCGTGCTGCAATTCATGGGGTCACAAAGAGTCAGACACGACTGAGCGACTGAACTGAACTGATGCTGATCACTGTGGTTATATGAGCCTTAATATACGTAGTGATTTCTTCCATTTTATACCTCTTTTTCAAAATGGTCTTAGTTATTCTAAGTCGTTTGCCTTTCCATATCAATTTTAGAACACGTTTGTCTATGTCTTACTGGGAATCACTTCACCTTAATTGTCCCGGAATAGAGCCCTGGCATCAGCCATTTATACTCCCACCCCCAGGGGATTCTGATGTATAGCCAAGGTTGTGAACTTTGGTTTAAAGCCAAATACACCTAAACAAAAATTGCCCATAGAGAGTAGATGATTCAAGTCATGGCTTGAAAGTTTGAAGAACAGGTGGGATCTTCTAAGAAAGAGACTATGAAATGAAATTTAAAGAAGTGAAAAGAGGAGAAAGAAATAGAAATTTCTTTACAGCCCTGCAAGTCATCTCCATTATATGCCCATCTGAATAGGAGGAAGCCTAGGTTTGAAAAAGTAGCTCAACTAATCTTGACAAAGCTTCAAAAATGGAAATGGTTGGTCTCCAGCCACAGTATTCTCACTTGGCTTGAAAACAAAAAAGATGGTGGCCAAGACCACACCTGTTATAGACAAAATACTCTAGATAGGTGTGGTACAAGTTAGTAGTGTGAAAGCGTTTTTCCTCTATGTGGATGGTGCTGCAAAGAAGTGTTGAAACTTTAAAGGATTCAGAAGGTCTTTTGAATCCTGCTCATGCATCTGCTCAGGTGCTAAATTGTATCTGACTCTTGTGACCCCATGGACTGTAGCCCGCCAGGCTCCTCCAGCCATGGGATTTCCCAGGCAAGAATACTGGAGTGGATTGCCATTTCCTTCTGCCGGAGATCTTCCCACCCCAGGGATAGAATGCATGTCTCCTGCCTTGTATTTGGATTCTTAAGCCACATTCGAAAGCCCATCTGGACTAAAATAAAAAATGGCGAACACAGTCATACATTTGTTGTCCTTTTTCTTTTCTTTTAACCGAAAGACTTTTTAGCTGTATCCAGTGAGCACTGATGTTATTACTTTTCTGACAATGTGCCTGTGATTTATAGTTGTTGTTGGTGAATAGATGACAATATACTTGAGGGGAATCTCTCTCCTTTTAAATACCGTTGACAGATAGTCTTCCCCTAACTGCAATTAATACAGATTTCCCCCATAGTTATAGAAAAGACAGAATGATTGAAGTAGAACCATTTCAGAGCAAAATACAGTTCTTTGTCTACTTTTAAAATTACTAAGTAGTTGGCACCACAGAAATTTGGGTCTCAGAAGAGATACCTAAGGAGGTTGAATGTCTCTTAGCGATCCCATTTACATTCCTCAAAGCTGCTTTCTGCAGTGACCACAGTACCAGGAACCAAAGCTTTTCTCTCCATCGTCTTCCTGTTGGCCCAGTTCACTGACCTTCACCTGAGGGTGAGGCGTTACTCTGCTTTCAGTGATCTCACTCGCAGGGAAGGAGTTGGGTCACCTGCCTCCCTGGCTTTCAACTTCATCTCCTTGGGGAATTTTGTTCAAAAGGAAGATTCCTGTTTCCTGGTCCCCCAGAGCTAGCCTCCCTGCACTGGAAGGTCTGCCATGAAGCTCTCAAGTCGGCACTTTTGACAAGTATCTTTGAAGGTTCTGATACTGGCAGGGTCTGAGCCTGCTTCGGGGTTTGGAGTCGCAGAGGGCTGGTTGTGATAAAGATGCTTTTCAAGCACACCTGGCTCAGGGATGAAGGTGGCAGCCATGGCTGGAGGAGCCCTCTGTGAGAGGCTCTCCTGAGCGCCCACCTGCCTCTCCAGACCCTTTTGTCTGAAGTTGCTTCTGCCCTGAACTGCTCCCTCTCAGCGACCACATTACAATCCTCTGTTTCAGTTCTCACCACTTCACTGAGAATTTGACTATTTCAGTCCCCATGGCCCTTCCCTTCTCTAGATTTGTTATCATCACAACGAATGAAGCAGAGGCATTCTGAGGGGGTGCTTCTTGTGTGAAGGCTCACGAGGAAGGGTCCAGGCTCTGGCCCCTCATGGGGCCCCTGTCCTCACAGCAGTTTCTCCCTGACCCGCCTCCTCTTGCTGCCTCCCGCACTCCGTCCGCAGTGCCGCTCCTTCAATCAACCTTCCCTCCCTGGGCCTTCACTGCCATTGTGACTTCACCCCAGCACATGCCGCTGCTTCCTCTGCTTTGGAGACATCAATTTTTCTGTGGTGTCCGACACCCCAAACAGTTCCATGCCCACCCTACTTGTGTGTAGGAAATTTGAAAGTTATTCTCACGACTAAATGTTAGCAGTAGGTTTCCACAGTCGGAGACTTTGTAAGCTGAAGAACAACCACAGTGTCCATTATGGGCTTTGTTACTCGCAAACCCAAATTGAGTGCAACAACTTACATTTCTTCTTCCACCCCAACTCCCCTGGAAGCTCCTTAACTGCAGGGACCATGTCTTCTTTTTCCCCACATTTTCCATAAGCTTCACTGAGAACTGGAAAGGATGTTGGAGAGAAAGAGAGAAGGGAATATGATGTAAGAAAAGACAGTGGACTTTGGAATCTGTGTGGGTAGAATCACGATCCCCCAAAGAAATGACCTGTAAAATTGGTAAAAATAATTCTCTTAATTGTATAGATGAAGCAAATGAGGTTCCAATTGTTTAACACATGCCAAAGATCACATTTACAAAGAACACAAAGCTGACAAAGATCTGTCTAGTCAAAGCTATGGTTTTTCCAGTAGCCATGTATGGATGTGAAACTTGGACTATAAAGAAAGCTGAGTGCCGAAGAATTGATGCTTTTGTTCTGTGGTGTTGGAGAGGACTCTTGAGAGTTCCTTGGACTGCAAGGAGATCCAACCAGTCAATCCTAAAGGAAATCGGTCCTGAATATTCATTGGAAGGACTGATGCTGAAGCTGAAACTCCAGTACTTTGGCCACCTGATGTGAAGAGCTGACTCATTTGAAAAGACCCTGATGCTGGGAAAGATTGAAAGCAGGAGGAGAAGGGGATGACAGAGGATGAGATGGTTGGATGGCATCACTGACTCAATGGACATGAGTTTGAGCAGGCTCGGGGAGTTGGTGATGGACAGGGAAGCCTAACGTGATGCAGTCCATGGGGTCACAAAGAGTTGGACATGATTGAGTGACTGAATTGACTAACTGAAAGATCACATAGCAAGGTAGCGTTGAAATCTTTTTGAATCTTGACTTTCATTTAATATAATTCCTGTGTTTCCCAGGTGGCACTAGTAGTAAAGAACCTGCCTGCAGTGCAGGAGATGTATGAGACGTGGGTTGGATTCCTGGATCAGAAAGACCCTGTGGAAGAGGATATGGCAATCCACTCATATTCTTGACTGGAAAATCCCATGGACAGAGGAGCCTGGTGGGCAACAGTCCACAGGGTCACAAAGAGTTGGACACAACTGAAGAGTCTTTTTGAATGACTCCTTGGTGACAGAAATTTATTTGCATAATCTCATTCTCCTGAGCTTGTGTCGTGTGCAACTCTTTGCATCCCCAAGGACAATAGCCCGTCAGGCTCCTCTGACCATGGGATTTTCCCGGCAAGAATACTGGAGTGAACTGCCATGCCCTCCATCAGAGGATCTTCCCTACCCAAGGATTCTCTTGAAGAAAACTCATTATATCCATTTTACAGGTCAGGGAATAGATTGGATAGTAAATTCCTCAAATTTCCAAAGGCAGTAAATAGTAAGTACAGAAATGGCCTTTATTTCCAGTTCTGTCTGAGTTCAAGGTCCCTGGTTTCTTTCCTTACACCATGACGCATCTCAGAAGGCAAGCATCAGATAGTTCTAGATTTTGGACTTCCTGTTATTTCTTATAGGTCAATATCATATTTTGCTTGTGCTTGGTTGTCTGCCTCCTACCACCCTTCCCAAATATCATTTTAAAAATTTGACTTAAATAGAGCCTGCAATTGTAACTATTTTTAAAGATACCCACCTCCCCTACCCACTTTGGTGAACATTTGCAATTATGAAATCAGAATTCCTCTCTTGAATACTTCCCAAGAGTCTTTTTCCATTTAGAGGAGTACTTGCTGATTAATTGATGGTAGGCACTCAATGAAGGTTTTTAGAATTTAATTTAAGGATTCCCATGGAGCTCGCATGCTTGATAAACCTTGCAGCCACAGGAATTTTAATTTTATCATTGCTTACATTTGAGAAGACATTTTTTAATTTTTAATTTTTGTTTTTGTCTTTTTTATTGAGTATACTTGACTTACAATATTATTATATATTCATTTCAGATGTAAAGCATAGTGATTCAGTATTTTTATAGATTATGTTAAAAGTTATTACAAGATAATGACTATAATTCCTTGTGTGGTAAATGGTATCTCTGCTGCTTATCTGTTTCATACATAGTAGTTTGTGTCTCTTAATCCCATACCCCTAATTTGCCGCACCCCTTTCCCTCTCCCCATTGGTAACCTCTAGTTTTTGTTTTATATCTGTGAGTCTCTTTCTGTTTTGCTATATGCATTCATTTGTATTATTTTTTAGGTTCTACATGTAAGTGATAATATATAGTATTTGTTTTTCTCTGTCTCTTTTTTCACTGAGCATTAATATTCTCTAGGCCCATCTGCTGCTGCTGCAGCTAAGTCGCTTCAGTCGTGTCCGACTCTCTGCGACCCCATAGACGGCAGCCCACCAGGCTCCGCCGTCCCTGGGATTCTCCAGGCAAGAACACTGGAGTGGGTTGCCATTGCCTTCTCCAGTGCATGAAAGTGAAAAGTGAAAATGAAGATGCTCAGTCGCCCATCTACATTGCTACAAATAGCAGACTTTCACATTTGAGAATACTTTTTAAAGTCCTGTTTCCTGAACTCAACATACACATCATGGAATGAGGGAATTAAAAGTGGAAATAGGTTTAGTGATTATTTCACCACCTTTTCTTTTTCATTTTACAATGAGTACTCCAAGGGGTTAAGTGACTAAACCAAAACAATGCAGCTAGTTAGTGAAGGCATCCACATCAGAATATAGAAATATAGGTTCAGTTTAATAGGGATAAATATATCTGAGCTTTAAGGCTAAAATGGATGATTGTTTTTTTTAAAACCTAAAATCCATTTCTCCTTGTTTTGATAATAGAACTCTATTTTTTTTTTCTTAGAAAATTACTCCTCCTTCACCTTCAATTTAAAGGTTGTGTTGTGCAAATTCAGCCTCCAGTTCCATAGATGGGCATATGATAATGATCTGGCCACTCAGAGAGGTACATTCTTTATTTGGTTCAGAGATGGGCACGTGACACATTCAGAGCCAATGAGACTCAATCTTGGGATTCTCGCTGGGAGGACTGCATCCTCTGGTTACTGAGAGGACAGGAAACTAGCATGGAGCTGCAGGTAGCCGTCTTGCCATCCTAAAGGGAGTGTAGCAGAGAATGGAACATCATGCATGTATGCATGCTAAGTCGCTTCAGTCATGTCCGACTCTGTGTGATGCTATGGACAGCAGCCCTCCAGGCTCCTCTGTCCACAGGATTCTCCAGGCAAGAATACTGGAGTAGGTTGCCATTTCCTTCTCCCTAGAGGAAAACAAAAACCAGAGATAGTAAAAGCCCAATCCTGAAAACCTTGAGATCCTGGATCTAGGTGATGGACAGGGAGGCCTGGCGTGCTGCAATTCATGGGGTCGCAGAGTCGGACATGACTGAGCGACTGAACTGAACTGAAGTGCAAATACCCTTGGACTTTTCAATTATTTGATTAATTAATTTTATAACCAATAAATCACCACCTTGTTTGTTTTTTTAATTGCCTAAGGATGCTTGAAATGACATGTCTGTTATTTGCAACTAAAAAAAACAAAACAATGAAAATATGATCAAAAAGTTAATTGACAAGGATAGGATTGGGGAGACATGGCCTACCAATTATTTGTGTGAAAGAGGCTCTTCAGAGAATTTTTTTTAGTTGAAGTATAGTTGATTTGCAATGTTGTGTTAGTTTTAGGTGTACAGCAAAGTGATTCAGTTTTACATGCATATATATCTTTGTTTTCCAGATGCTTTTCCCTTATAGGTTATTACAGACTATCGAGTATAGTTCCTTGTTGGTTATCTAGAGAAATTCTTATTCATATTAATTTGAAATCTGATTTCTTGAAATGTATGACAATAAGTCTGGGTACTATACTGAAAAATGAGAAGAAATAATGTAAATTTACTTAAGTACGGCAGAGATTTTTTAGTTTGTTTGGCTGCACTGGGTTTTCATTTCTATGTGTGTCCTTTCTCGAACTGCAGGGAGTGGGGACTATTCTCTAGTTGTGGTTTGTGGGCTTCTCATTGCAGCGGCTTCTCTTGTTGCAGAGTACAGGCTCTAGAGTGCTCAGGCTTCAGTAGTTGTGGCTCAC
Source organism: Giraffa tippelskirchi (assembly GCF_054371585.1). Lineage (NCBI taxonomy): Eukaryota > Metazoa > Chordata > Mammalia > Artiodactyla > Giraffidae > Giraffa > Giraffa tippelskirchi. The sequence continues at coordinate 150,660,183 of NC_137282.1, forward strand.
GGGCTCCAGAGTGCAGGCTCAGTAATTGTGGCAAATGGGCTTAGTTGTACCGTGGCACGTGGGATATTCCTGGACTAGGGATCAAACTAGTGTCCCTTGCATTGCAAGGTGGATTTTCAACCACTGAACCACTGCGGAAGCCATGGGCAGGGATATTTTAACTTCTAGAAACAGCTGATAATAGTCTCCATCTATACAGTACTGGTCATTTCTTGCTTGGAAGACTGTTTTCATTTTGTGTAATGGTTTTTAAGAGAGACAGGGACAAACAACAGAATCTCAGGAACAGGGTAATTAGAATAGTATGAGATCTTAAAATTACACCATTATTGAAGGAATAGTTTAGCTATGGAAATGAAGGCTTATAAGAGGGGGGAAAAAAGAGACTCTTTCCAGTCTTTAACTGCTGTCGAATGCAAGAAAATATTTTTTTATTTTATTTGGCAGAACCAGGAACAGTGGTTAAGAGTTTCAGGACAGCAGGTTTTAATGCAGTATGATAGAAATTTTTAACCAATATGCTGTTTCCACAGTGTCTGTCATGGGTTACATATGAGCCCCATATGTTTGTTATTTTCTTGGAAGAACCAATTGACACAAAAATGTTTCACTGTTTAAACAGAGTCCCTCCCCTTATCCCAGTTAATAACTAAGAGCAGACTGTGTTTGTCTGTACATCAGTATGCTGTATGGTCTGGGACAATGTTGGGTAAAAGCGTTACAAATATATATTCAATATATGTATGAACAAAATTATTATTTTTTAAAATATATCTTCTCACTTCAAAAACAATGTTCTACCTGTCTGAAGACTTTGTGAATGATTACATATTTGATTTCAGTTAGCAAGACATTAATGTATATGTTTAAGCTACAGTGATTAGTGTAGGACTTGGTCTCTGTCTTCTAGGAAGGAATTAAATGTAGCCTTACTCAATTTCCATATACTCTATACACCCTATTCCTATGTCTTGTCATGATGTATCATACTGATTACTTTCCTGAATAAAGCACTTCAAGGAGAAGGACTGTGTCTTATCAAATTCCATATGAAAGTCCTGGAGGTTCTAGCCAGCTCAATAGAATAAGAAAAAGAAATAGAAATGTTAAGGATTAGAGAGGAGGGAATAAACCGTAACTTTGTAAAGAAGATGATATGATTTTCTACTTAGAAAATATGAATCTATATACAAATAAGTAAAATTCATAAATATTTTAAAGGGTGCTACATACATATAAGATGATAGATCAATTTCAAAAGGAAATTGCAACAAACAGAATATGTAATATATAAAACAAAATTTTCACATTTACTAGTGCAAAAGAAAATATAAAGTACCTGGAATAAATCTAATCAAGATGATCAAGGCATTTATATAGATAGTAATAAAAACTTAATCAGAAACTTCAAGGTCTGAGTAAGCAAAGAGAAATACTATACTCATGGAACAAAAACTCTACGGATCATAAAGATTTCGGTTCTCTGCAGACTGAGAATTTCTCTCTCTACAAATGGAGAAAGTGACTCAACACAATTCTAATCAAAACCCAGTGGGGTTTTTCATGAAACTAACAAACTGGCTCTAAAATTTACATGGAAGAAAAAGGTCCTAGATTGTCCAGATGCTCCTGAAGAACAATATGATGGAACATTTCATACCAGGTTCCAAGACTTTAACAGATCGATTGTAATTATGACATTGTGGTATTGGTCCACAGTAGACACATAGTACTCTTGCCTGGAAACTCCCATGGACGGAGGAGCCTGGTAGGCTGCAGTCCATGGGGTCGCTAAGGGTCGGACATGACCCAGCGACTTCACTTTCACTTTTCCCTTTCACGCATCAGAGAAGGAAATGGCAACCCACTCCAGTGTTCTTGCCTGGAGAATCCCAGGGATGGGGGAGCCTGGTGGGCTGCCGTCTATGGGATCGCACAGAGTCGGACACGACTGAAGCGATTTAGCAGCAGCAGTAGCGGACACATAGAGCAGTGGAGTGAAATAGTGAGCTTAAACAGATCAACACAAAAATGATAACTTGTATATGACGGAGCTTGATCAGCAGGAAAAAGGGGAACAGGTTGATAAAAGGTTCTGAAACATCTAATAATCCATATGGAAAAAAAATGAAACCTGAATTCTATCTCACATCATATCCAGGAATTCTAGATGAGACAGACTTAAGTATAAAGCAAAATTAAAAAAAAATCAACCAAGATATCCTTCAGTAGTTGAATGGATAAACAATTGTGAGGGTGGCTTCCCTGGTGGCTCAGCAGTAAACTCTTTGAATAATATTTCTATTTTACTCCCTCCACAAATTTTTGTCCTAACATAATTGAAAGTCTTCTATTAATTATCCTATCATACTTATTCAAAACAAAGTATGCATATAAATGTAATCTTAACATTTATCTCATTTTCTGGTATAAGGCTCTAAGATTAAAATCAATTCTTCTAAAAAATAATTCTTCTAGATTGAGTTATCTTTGTAATTATTACTGTGCTCAGTTGCTTCAGTCCTGTCCAACTCTTTGTGATCCATGGAATGTAGCCAGTCAGGCTCCTCTGTCCATGGGATTTTCCTGGCAAGAATACTGGAGTGGGTTGCCATTCCCTTCTCCAGGGGATCTTCCCAACCCAGGGATTGAATCCCCATCTCCTGCATTGCAAGTGGATTCTTTACCACTGAGTCACCAGGGAAGCCCTTCTTAAATATATTTATAAATGTTGATATCGTTAAGTATAAAAAGTAAAATTTATGGGAAATAAATCCTTTTTTCCTTTATTTAAATTTGAAGTATAGCTGATTTTAGAAATAAATCATTTTATAAGAAGAATCATGCTCTTCTATGCTTTTAGTAAAGAGAACAGTTTATACTGGTAAGAACTGGTAGGACTATTGATAGGAGATAGAAAATAATAAATATTTCAAAGGATAAAATAATAGGAATCACTGTAATTACAAAAAAATTATAATATAATTGATAAAATAGGTTTTAATTACCACACTGAGTACTACATACAAAAATGGGGAAAAAAAAGTTTCATTTTTGGATTTTAACCAAAGTTATCCTGAAAATTTTGGCAGTCCCAGGAAACATGCCAGTAACACTGAAAAGAATCACAGTCATTCTGCTTCTTCAGCTGATCAACATGTTTTTATTTCCAGCAAATGACACACCCTAGGAAAGAGTATCGAAAATAGCTGAAAAGAAATTCTTGTTTTTAAATACATGAAAAAAAAAAACCCTCAAGTTTTCACTGTTGAGTCTTTGTTTCTTTTTTTCTCTCTCCCTTCCTTCCCTCCCTCCCTCCTTTCTTGCTTTTTTTGGGCCATGCACCATGTGGGATCTTACTTACCCAACCAGGGATCGAATCCATGCCCCACACAGTGGGAGCACAGAGTCTTAACCGCTTGGCCGGCAGGGAAGCCCTAGTGTTGAGTATTTCTTACCCATCCTTAACTGTTTTTCTCTCCCAGGACTCTTCCTCATTCTTTGAAAATGAGCTGAGGAAGAAAGAGGTGGAAAATTATCGCTGCCACCTTCATTCTCATCACTACCATAGATCTGATGTCAGAACATCGTGACATAGTTAACACTAAATTCATGCTTTGCCATTAACAGAAATATGCATAAAATGGGAACCAAGAAAGCCCTGTGGGTTTATGGAGTCTTGCTTAATCCTCAGGAGACCTGGCCCATTTGGAGATGAGAAGGGTTCACACCCAGGACCCTGGTACACTGTGAGATTCGCAGTGGATGCTTTGATCAAGTGGGAGAAAGATTGTTGTAAACTAGAGACTTCCCTGGGCAAATTTGTTTTCGCAAGAGTATATATGAAATTTGGGTATCTAGAAATAACTTACATTAAGTGGTAGATGCTTAGGTACCCACAAAAGTCCTTATGTACCTGAGTAGGGGTGGGAAGGTGAGAAGAGTACAAGCCTTGGTTTGGAGAGCACTGCTGATGATGTTTCTGATGTTCTATTTCTTATAAGAGTTGTGGTAACATGCGTTTATCTTTTAAACATGCGTTGTTTAACATGCATGCAACCAACATGCGTTGGTCTGTTTTTAGTTAAATTATATATGTATAGATATATATTGGGTTGGCCAAAAAGTTCGTTCGGTGCTTCCTATAAGACCTTATGCAAAAACCCAAACTTTTTGGCCAACCCAATATATATACAAACACATACATAATAATAACTATATTATTATACTTACACATACGATGTATCTCTCATTAAATACAGTTTTAAAAAATCTATAATGTTTGCAGGGCAGTTTTATTTCTCAAACACATACATGGAAACTGTAGCCGAGGAAGACTGGGTTTGTAGGTGTGACAGTTGAGGGAAAATCTAAAACTTTCACAACTGGTAGGAGATCTCTTTCAGGGGGAAAGTGTCTTTATGTAGGAAAATAATAAGCCCTTTTATAGGCTGGATTTTAAAGAGGATGGTAAGCAAAGAAATAGTTCCATTGTTTTACATTAAAAATGAGGGAACTCGGATAAACTCTCACAGATGTGGTCAAGTGATCTTTGACACGGATGTTAAGAACACTCGGTGTGAAAAGGACAATCTAAGACTGTTGACAGGCTGGAAATCCACATGCCAAAAAAACTGAAGTTGGACTTTTATCTTATATTATATCCAAAAATTAACTCAAAATGAGTAAAAACATAAACATAAGACCTAAAACTATTAATAGAGAGCTACAGGAAAACATAGGGGGAAAACTTTATGACATTGGATGTGGCAATGATTTTTTTAGATACAACAAAAAAGCGCAAGCAACGAAATTAAAAAGAGAAAAATGGGACTCCATCAGGCTTCAAAACTTTTGTGCATCAGACGACACAATAAACAGAGTGAAAAGACAACGGATTGGATGGGAGAAAATATTTGCAAGTCATATATCTGATAAGAGGGTTAATATCCAGAATATATAAAGAACTCTTACATCTCAACAATGAAAAAAATCAAATAATCTCACCAAAAAATGGATAAAGGACTTGAACAGACATCTCTCTAAAGATGATGTAAAATGGCTAACAAGCATATGAAAAGATGCTCAACGTTATTATCAGAGAAATGTGAGTCCAAACCACAATGAGATTACTTCACACCCATTTGGATGGCTACTATTGAATAAAAATGAAACAGAAGATAAAAAGTGTTGGCAAGAATGGAGAAAAATTGGAAGACTTGTGCACTGTTGCTGAGGTTGTCAAGTGGCAGAGCTGCTACGGAAAATAATACGATGGTTTCTCAAAAAGTTAAAAATAGAATTGCCGTATGATCCAGCAACCCTGGAGAAGGCAATGGCAACCCATTCCAGTATTCTTGCCTAGAGAATCCCATGGACAGAGGAGCCTGGTAGGCTGCATTCCATGGAGTTGCAAAGAGTCAGACACGACTGAGCGACTAACACACACACACACACACACACACAGCAATCCCATTTCTGAGTCTATATCTAAAAGTTTGAAAGTAGGGTCTCAAATGTTTTTGTTATGTCTTCACCTTTTGGAGTATAAGCTCCACTAGGGGAGGGGTTTTTGTTTGTTTATAGTTGATGTGTATCCCAAGCACCTAGAATGGTGCTTTATTAAATAATAGCTCTATTAAATAATAGTAGTTTATTATAAACAATAAACGTGTGCTGAATGTCGACTCAGTCTTCACAAGCAAAAGCACTGTTTCCCCAAGTGAGTCTGGGGAAAGCTAGTTCTGAAGGATGCGCTGTGAACACAGAAAACGTCCGGTGGTGAGTGGAGCCTGATGTTCCTTTCTTAGAGATCACTGACATGAGCACCTGTTAGTATGTGGTTGAGATAGATACTCTGAAGTAATTGACCAGTAGTGATGGAAATTGTTTTGAAGTGAATGGAAGTTGCATAAATGGCACAATTGGAGTATAGGGAAGGCTTAGGGAATAGAAATAAATATCTACGTTAGTTCTATAAAGAAGAGACTACACTGTACAGTCAGCATTTAGGGCTGGCCAGCCTGATGTGCTGACGCTGATGGCCACACAGGCTCTGAACAAGCTGGGTCATGGGGATTTAAGTGAGAAGTCATGAGTACCATTGGCTGCATGATGGCCAGGAAACCAGCCATCCATTCATTTGAAAGCACCATTGTGCTTGGTATTATCACTGGGCCCAGGAATCAGGCAATAGAACGAGGCGTGAAGTGCTTAGTCACTCAGTTGTGCCTGACTCTTTGCGACCCCGTGGACTGTAGCCCACCAGGCTCCTCTGTCCATAGGATTCTCCAGGCAAGACTACTGGAGTGGGTTGCCCTTTCTTTCTCCAGGCCCTAACTCATAGTAGAACCAAAATAGCCATCAAGGAAGCAACAGCTGAACTATGAGAGGAGGTTGAAAAACTAGGAAGGAGACACAGGAACTGAAAAAGTTTATCTCTTTGGGTGAAATTTAGTGCCTGGACAAACTGTTGACAAGTCAGTGGACTCCAAGATGTCATCACTGTATTGCAGGAGGGGTTCTTGATTCATCAGTAAAAATTCAATGATCACTAACTCCATTTAAGTAAGCAGGGACACATGCGATCCATTTTAGAAACCTCTTCTTCCCAAAAGACTAGAATTAAAACTAAAATGTTAGCTTGTAGAGGGTAAGCTTCCATTGAGCAGTTTTAGCATTTTTATTTTTAACAGTTACTCGGTAACGGTTTAGTTCACATATAATCTTTCCTTCAGTCCTTCCACCAGTGACAAGAGACCGTAATTCTTATTTCCATGTTGTAGAGCAGGAAGCTGAGATATGATGATAACTAACCTACTCAGTCACAAAACCAGTAAAAAGTAGTTCTGGTTTTCATGTCCAGTTTTGTTTTGCTCTAAAGGCTGGGTTCTTTAGACTTTCATTACCTGTTCCTTTTCTGTTTTAGGCTCCAGTCCTGCCTACTCAGGAATTGTACAAAATCATATTTATTGCTCTGTGTACTTTTAGTTAATGGCATTTTGTAGCAGGTTTTATTTCTGCATTTGCTCATCAGTGACTAACTTCTGTTTTGCATTTCTCATGACTGGTTTCTCTCAGGGGCTGGCATATTATTTTGGATCCTTTGTCTTTACAGCATCTCCCTGATGTGAGTACAGAGATTAGCAGGCTGAGAGGATTTGTGTTGATTTATTTTGAATGACTAAGTGATACTACTATTCTCAGGGGAACATGCTATATTATGAAACGGTAAGAGAAAAACTGGGCATGTGTTCAGTTATAATAACTTCTTAATTTTCTGAACATGTACAAATATGAAAATAATGTTCAACTGTGATTGCAACTCAGAAAATAAGTTAGGCAAGTAGGTGGCAGGTAGATGCTCCAAGCCAATGCAGAATGGTTGAGCTAAAAATGTGAAGAAGTGACGCACTGATTGCAAAATCTATATTCCCTACAATTTTGTGTGGATGATGCTTAAGCAAACAGCTTAAAAAGCAAGAGTGGTACCCACTGTGGGTCACTTTAGACCATTCTCCCCATCAGATCTCAAATATTAGGGCATGGAGTTTAATGCCCTTGGCAGGCAACAATTTCTACTGTTTTCCTGAAGGTGGACTCCTAGTATAATAAAAAAGATTTCTGTGTGATAAAAAAGAACAATAGAATAGCTAAGTTTGAATCCTACTTTTGCAGGTTACTAGGTGGATAAGCTAGCTACAAGTTACCATAAACTTCATATTTTCATGAACAAAAATGGAGATGATAATGACATAATAATAAACATGGTAACACCTGCCTTTTCAACCTCCGAGAGTTGGTGGAAGGATCAAAGGGGATGATATAAATGAATGTTCTCTGTGAATACAGAATATCATTACACAAATATGTGGTATTATTAGCATGGTAATTTATGTGGGTTATGTCTTTTAGATGGCTTAATTAGTTTTTGTGATAATTATTTTTTATTGAATCATGAGAATCTTTTTTTTTTCAAATAAATTTATTTATTTTAGTTGGGGGCTAATTACTTTACAATACTGTAGTAGTTTTTGCCATACATTGACATGAATCAGCCATGGGTTTACATGTGTTCCCCTTCCTGGACCCCTCTCCCACCTCCCTCCCCATCCCATCCCTCTGGGCCATCCCATTGCCCCAGCCCTGAGCATTTGTCTCATGCATCGAACCTGGAATGGTGTTCTGTTTCACATATGATAATATACATGTTTCAATGCTATTCTCCCAGAACGTCCCACCCTCACTTTCTCCCTCAGAGTCCATAAGACTGTTCTATGCATCTGTGTCTCTTATTCTGTCTCGCATATAGGGTTATCGTTACCATTTTTCAAATTCCATATATATGCATTAGTATACTGTATTGTTGTTTTTCTTTCTGGCTTACTTCACTCTGAATTATGGGCTCCAGTTTCATCCATCTCAATAGAACCGATTCAAGTGTATTTTTTTTTTAATGGCTGAGTAATATTCCATTGTGTATATGTACCACAGCTTCCTTATCCATTCGTCTGCTGATGGACATCTAGGTTGCTTCCATGTCCTGGCTATTGTAAACAGTGCTGCGATGAACATTGGGGTACACGCGTCTCTTTCAATTCTGGTTTCCTTGGTGTGTATGCCCAGCAGTGGGATTGCTGGGTCATATGGCAGTTCTATTCCCAGTCTTTTAAGGAATCTCCACACTGTTCTCCATAGTGGCTGTACTAGTTTGCATTCCCACCAACAGTGTAAGAGGGTTCCCTTTTCTCCACACCCTCTCCAGCATTTATTGCTTGTAGACTTTTGGATAGCAGCCATTCTGACTGGTGTGAAATGGTACCTCATTGTGGTTTTGATTTGCATTTCTCTAATAATGAGTGATGTTGAGCATCTTTTCATGTGTTTTTTAGCCATCTGTATGTCTTCTTTGGAGAAATGTCTGTTTAGTTCTTTGTCCCATTTTTTGATTGGGTCATTTATTTTTCTGGAATTCAGCTGCAGAAGTTGCTTGTATATTTTAGAGATTAATTGTTTGTCTGTTGCTTCGTTTGCTATTATTTTCTCCATTCTGAAGGCTGTCTTTTCACCTTGCTTATAGTTTCCTTTGTTGTGCAAAAGCTTTTAATTTTAATTAGGTCCCATTTGTTTATTTTTGCTTTTATTTCCAATATTCTGGGAGGTGGGTCATGGAGGATCCTGCTGTGATTTATGTCAGAGAGTGTTTTGCCTATGTTTTCCTCTAGGAGTTTTATAGTTTCTGGTCTTACATTTAGATCTTTAATCCATTTCGAGTTTATTTTTGTGTATGGTGTTAGGAAGTGTTCTAGTTTCATTCTTTTACAAGTGGTTGACCAGTTTTCCCAGCACCACTTGTTAAAGAGATTGTCTTTTCTCCATTGTATATTCTTGCCTCCTTTGTCGAAGATAAGGTGTCCATAGGTGCGTGGGTTTATCTCTGGGCTTTCTATTTTGTTCCATTGATCTATATTTCTATCTTTGTGCCAGTACCATACTGTCTTGATGACTGTGGCTTTGTAGTAGAGCCTGAAGTCAGGCAGGTTGATTCCTCCAGTTCCATTCTTCTTTCTCAAGATTGCTTTGGCTATTCGAGGTTTCTTATATTTCCACACAAATTGTGAAATGATTTGTTCTAGTTCTGTGAAAAATACCATTGGTAGCTTGATAGGGATTGCATTGAATCTATAGATTGCTTTGGGTAGTATACTGATTTTCACTATATTAATTCTTCCAATCCATGAACACGGTATATTTCTCCATCTGTTTGTGTCCTCTTTGATTTCTTTCATCAGTGTTTTATAGTTTTCTATATACAAGTCTTTTGTGAGAATTTATCTTCTTGAGGGGGTTATACCTTCGTAAATTTTGAGGATGATTTTAATTTAATTTTGTTGTTATATTTGGCTGGGTCTGGGTTGGCATGAGACTGGTGTTGGATTTTCATCAGTCGATAGCATCAAGCTGCCTCCCTGAAACATGCCAGATTCTTTTTCAGGTCTTTTTTGTCTGGCCTTTAATTTTAGACCAGTCATCAGGATAAGCGCTGGGTCTTCTGGATGACTTCACATTCTGAGCACAGCTTCATAAAGGAGATTAAAAACTTGACCTTGATATCAAGCCTCATTTTACTGCAGCTAGAAAACAGGTGAGACAAAGTGCCTTTAGCATCACCCCAGCCACCTCATTTTTGAACAGTAAATGCAATGTTTTGCCCATAGGAATGACAGGCCTGTGGGTATGTGAGCAGGCCTCCTGATAGAGAAATGCTTTGTTTTAAAAGAGGCAAATGGCATAATGACTGAGAGCCCAGGCTCTGGAATCAGACAGGCATGTTTTACTCAACCTCCCTTAACATAATCAAGATACTTAAACTCCACAAACTTTAGTTTTCTCATTTGTAAAATAGAGATTATAATAACTACCACATGGGGTATTGTCACTGGTAATGAGAAAGCTTTTTAGAGGTATATCTAACATATAATAATTATTATGATGAATGTATGATTCACAAAGGATGGAAACAAAGGGGGAGGAAAAATATAGAGATGAGTCTATGGTGCATCTTAGAATCATATCCCATCCTCCAGAACCCAGCTGAATTAACCTGTAATGTAACTGGGGCTTCCCCAGCGCCTCAGACGGTAAAGACTCTGCCTGCAATGCAGGAGACACGGGTTCAATCCCTGGGTCAGGAAGATCCCTTGGAGAAGGGCATGGCAACCCACTCCAGTATTCTTGCCTGGAGAATCCCATGGACAGAGGGGCCTGGCATGCTACAGTCCATGTGGTTGCAAACAGCTGGACACGACTGAGAGACCACCACCGCAACAACAGTGTAACTGATCCCTTCTCTTGATGCTGCATCTCCTAAGAGTTCTTTGAGCATTAATTGTACTACAGTATCAGTAGGACAGGATTATTAAGATTTAAGTTCTGTAATGCTTTAAAGATCTAAGCATAGTTCCTGCCTTTTTAAGGGTAAATTTTAGACTAGATGATAATCTGTGTTTTGTTGAGAAGAAAATCCAGGTAGGGCCAATATTCTGTTTTTAAACCTATGCCATCGTGAGGACTATTTTTTGAAGTCTGAAGAATATAGTTTTGTGGAGAACTATGAGTGGCCTGAGCGTTGTCTTCACAAACGCCACCCAAGCTGGCCTACTTTCCTTTCTAGCAGTTCACATTTAAGTGATTTTTTTTTTTGACTGAGGTTTCAAACTCTTTCTGCCCTCAAACACCTCATGTAAGCTGTCATCTTGCTGAAAATAAAAGGAACATTGTTTCCATTCTGGTCAGTTTCTAGAACTGTGTGATATTTAATAAGCCTGTCTAGCCTCATGGGGGCTTCCCAGGTGGCATTAATGGTAAAGAATCCACCTGCAATGCAGGAGACTCAGGTTTAATCCCTGGGTTGGGAAGATCCCCTGGAGGAAGGCATGGCAACCCACTCCAGTATTCTTTGCCTGGACATGGACAGAGGAGCCTGGTGGGCTACAGTCCATAGGGTCGCAAAGAGTCGGACACAACTGAAGCGACTTAGCACGCACACACAGCCTCATTGATCCTCAAGCATATGCCTGTGTGTGTGAGTGTGTGCCCTGTGTGAGTAAAGCAGAGTGGTGATAGTGGCATCCTATAAAATCTTCATGGGGACCAGGAGTGGTGGTTGGGACATTTTTTTGCTCCTCAATAGAGGACAAGAGTTGAGAAACTCTGGCCTGACCATCTAAAATGCCCTGCAGCTTTTTGGTGATGAATCTCTTCCATAAGGCCAGGGTGAGGCTGAGCCTTGGAGGGAAAGGTGTTAAGAGTGTCTGACAGGCCTTCAGATGGATTTGAAGCTGCAGGTCACACTGAGGACAGTTAGTTCTGCTCTAGAGGGACTGCCCCCCTGTCTGGTTGGTTTCTCCACCAACTAATCCTTGGCTGGGTGGCTCAGTGCCCGTTCCCAGGTAAACTGCTAATGCAAAGTATTGAGCTTGGTTACCTGGTGAAGCCTGGGGATTGACACCAACTCACTTTTTTTTTTTTCTACCCATTTGATTTCAACACTGCTTTCCTGAAAGTCTTCTTCATCAGCAAGCATTACAGCAGTTCCTGGAAAGAGCAAGACTTTTATAATTCTCAAAACCTCTGTATCAACTGAAAAAGTTTCCCAAGGACCAGTGATACACTTCTGGGGACAAAGAAGTGAAGGTGCCAGGTACCCCCTTTTAGAACCGGTGCTGGCAAAAAAGTGATCAGAAAGCACACAGCATCACAGTAGCATCGTTTCTTATGGGAGTGAAAAGAATTTACAGTCCACAGGGGGCCAGACATCCAAGGTCAGAAGCTAGCAGTCCTAGTGTCTGAGCTTCTGCGACACAAACCCAGGGTGTAGGAAACTATGCGTGCCCACAGGAATGTAAGGAGAGAGAGAGAGAGAAGGGGTGGGCGATGGGGCGCTGGCTGGGAGCATCGGGGTGTCCTTGGGTTTCCAGCCCCGGGCAGATGAACTCCTTGCTGCGGGGAAAGCGCAGGAAACCTTCACCCGAGCGGGAACCGGGTGGGCGGGGGTGCTGAGACTGCGGCGGAACCAAAACAGGGTGTGGCCAGGGTGCTCTCGAGTGCTAGGCGCCCGCCTGGGTGACCCGGGAGGAGGTCGTTTTCGGGTGGCGGGGAGAGAGGACGAGGAGCTCGGGAGAAGGAAGAGCATTGGTTCCTCCTCCCTCAACCCCCCCGAGGGCTGCGCAGGCCCGGGCGCGGGGCAAGGCGGTGGCACCCGTGGCGTCGCTCTCCCGCCCTGCGCGGCCCTGGCGGGGCGGGCCGGGTGGCGCTCGGGGGGCCGGGCTCCGGTCCCCACTCAATCCGCCCTCCCTCCTCCTCCCGGGCCGTCCCGGGCGGCCGGGCCAATGAGCGGCGAGAGGAGGGGAGCGGGAAGCCGAGCGCGCTGGGCCGCGGCCCTCCTACCGCGCCCGTGGCCGCAGCGCCAAAGCCAAGTTTTGCGCCCCGAGACTTTGCGGCGCATCTCGTCCTCCAGCTCGCACCTCGGTCCCCGGGAGCCCCGCGGCCGCGCGCGGCCCTCGGAACGGCCGGCCGCGCGCACTCGGGCGGGAGGACGCCGAGCCGGGGGCCGGGGCTGGGGGCGGCTCCTCCCGAAGATGCAGGATGGCAGCGGAGCCGCGGTCCAGCCTGTCCTACCGCACCACGGGCTCCACCTGTCTGCACCCGCTCAGCGAGCTCCTGGGCATCCCGCTGGACCAGGTAACTGCGGGCTGGCGGCCAGGCCGCGGCTGGGGCGTGAGCGCAGGCACCCTCCCCGAGCCGGAGCGGGAGGGAAGCCGAGGGAGGCGGGGAGGGGGATGTTATCTACCTCCGTCCCCACCCCCATGCCGATTTCCCTGCTTCAGACTAGACAGGTGGAGTTTTGTTTGTTTGTTTGAGGTGATGTTTTTCTCCTGTAAGTATGAGGTGGGGGCGGGAAGGGTAGTTCGAATACTTTTTTTTTTGGTCTTGTTTGAAGTTTGGGGTTGCCTCCTTTCCTGTAGCCAGTTCTAAAGCCTTCTGATAAATGAAATCGTGTTCCTTCCGTCAGCTCACTCAAGTCTTCATTATTTTTAAGTTAGATGAGCCTACTTAGAAAGTAAGCCCAAGTGATGTCTAAGCAGTAGCCTACAGTCTTGAGATGAGAGATCCGGGTTTTTCGGGCAGCGAGGCTTGGAAAATCGGGTTGACAGTTATTTTGTACCATGTGCGATCTTCATCCGCAAGGGAGGAGGGACATGGGATGCTGTGGTTTTCCAAAGGCGGTGGTTTATTCAGTCAGTCCGTCCTCGAGGGTCCAGGCTCCGTAGTAGGACAGGTTATTGGGAGGAGAGAGAGGCTGCTGCAGGTGTTTGGACTGAAACTGACAATGGCCACAAACGGTAATTCCAGGTAAGAAATCTCCCTAAATGTTGAGGCTTATAACCCACTTTTTTGGTCTCTCTAGATGCTACAGGCTAGATCTGCCCTGTGTTTAGTAGTGAGCCAGTAAATACACAGTTGACCCTTGAATAACACGAGTTTGAATTGCATGGATTCACTTACATGTGGATATGTTTCAATAGTAAGGACTACAGTGCTGTACCAGTACTGAGGCTGCTTAAACCTGCAGAGTCTAGGAACGGAGGATACAGGGGGCTGTCTGTAAATTATAGGCAGATGAACACCTGTGTGGTTGAAGGGTCAGCTGTATGTTAAAGTGAAACTGGGTAAGGCGTCCTGGAAGAAGGCCGGCATACTCCTGTTTCCTGCTGAGTTTTCACCCAGTTTTCTTCCTCTGCCTGTTCCCTAGTGAACTTTGAAAAAAAAATTCTTTCCTTCACCCAAGAGCATACCTGCTGCACTTTCCACTCCCACTCCTTCAACAATGAGGAAGTAAGAGCTGGATGTTTGCCTTACTCGCACGCTGTTTTCTGAGCCACCCTTCTACCTGGCCCCCTTTGAGTCTCTGATTCAGAACTCCACCTGATCCGACAGTCTCCTTCTCATCAGTTGTGAAATCCTGAAGGTAAAGAGAGGTTTTTTTCAGCTGCCAGTGCCTGTTCTTGTAGTGAGGATGTAGTGACTGCCAGGGACCTGCAAAGGCAGCAATAATAGCAAATTCTCTAGCCCTGAAATGAAATCTAACTCAGAGCCAAATTTCCTTTCCGGGGAGTTTGTTTGATATTAACCCCTCTACCCCCCATCACAATTTATTTTAATTGCACTTTCCATTTGCAGCAGTGCAGCACAACTAGAGAGAGGAGGAATCCAGGGAGGGTTTGTTTGGTTTTTTCTTTGTATGGAAAGAGATAGATTGTTAATAGATCCTGGAGATTGATGGCCAAGAGGTACCTAGGATGGATGTTATTAAGGGCCCTGTCACTGCCTCCACCCTCATCTCCAGTCTCCTGGATTTCTGGCAAAGGAATCCTGGTTTTAATTTATAAGAAAGAACAAAAGACTGAGAGGGGAGGGATTTGGGGGTACACTGAAGGAAAAATGTGGGCTATAGACAAGGAAGGCGCACCTGTGATCTCTTAGATCTTAGGGAGCCCTACTGCCCTTTAGCTGGGTCCAATCACAGTGACTCTTGGTGGAAGACACACATAAAGGGCAATACCCCAGCTGGCTTATTTAGGCCGAGGGAGAATCCCAAACCATAAACAATGTGGTTTGAGGCGAAACTGTGGCTTGAGGGTTTGGAAGCTTGGTGTGTTTTTCTCCCTCAAGCTTTCAAGGGCCTTTTAGATGTTAGACTGACTTGCGGGTAATTCCTGGTCTGCCAGACAACTTCCTTTGTGACCGTCAGCTGGTATTCTACCAACCTGGAGCCTCAGGGTCCTCACGTGTAACGTGGGAGATGGCAAAGGACCTGTCTTTGGGAGTCGAGACATTTTATATAGATGTAAAATGCCTTACGGTCCTTGTTTCAGACAGGGGCCTGGCAGGAAACAATTCAACTCAATGGCTTGTAATGAAGAAACTTCCCTGAATTACTTAAGAGTTGTGGGTGGAACTAGAGGAACAAATAAAGGATGTTCAGGTACCAAGACCAGGCGCTGAAGGGGGGAGGGGAGAAAGTCCTGTTGCCTGGATGCAGGGGCGAAGCAGGGAGAGAACTTGGCCCTTCTGCTCCCCATCCCCTGACCTTTGCATCTCTTGCTGTGGCCCCCAGTGGGTGGCTGGCCTAGAGCGCCTGGGCAAAGTGATCTGAGGGGCTTCTCCTGAGGGGCCCCACAGAAGGGGGACGAGAAACGTGGGGCCAGCTCTGGAGGACAGTCCTAGGCTAAGAGCCCAGCCCTTGATATACATTTTCTCCTGGCCCATTAAAGAGTGCCTTCTTATTGGCCTGCAATTTGCCAAAAATGATAAAACATATCTCAAGTTGCCCAAGTAGTGCCTCGTATACCACTTAAAGACGACAGTGAATCCTCTCCTTAATGTTTTAACGTTTCACATGTGTGTTTCTGATTTCTGAATTGATTGCACTTGTGAGAATGTCTTTGGCTTCTAGGTCTCCCTGGGTCAAGTCGTTTATTATTTGCAACACCTGAAATATCTGCCGAGCATTCTGCCATGTGAGTGAACTCTCTTTTTCATCTAGTTCTTCCATTTATCTGTTCTGTTAGCTCCTCGGGGGAGCCCGTGTGCCACTGCAACTATACTCAGGAAAAATCTCTGGTTTTAGTTTCTAGGGTCTTTGACTAGCCTGGACTCCTCTGAAAGAGGTTAAATGCAAAGTCATCTTTTTTAATTGGAGACTTAGAGCCCAGCACTTCAGATCCAGAGTATAGGAAATGGAGGATGTAGGGGCCTTCACAGGTGCCTCACAGATGAGTTTGTTGAAAACCGTGTTTCTAGAATGAGTTCCTTTCTGTTGAGCAGATGTGGAGCTTGGGCAGGGAACGGAGGATGACTGATTTGCTTTTCTGTTTAAATCATCTGTTCATGCCCTCTCCACTCTGTTTAGGTTGTGGGCTATGGCATGATCCGTCTTTAAACTGTCCCAGCCTTCGAATGGACTAGGACTCAACTAGTCCTAAATGGACTCGGCTACCAGAAGGCTGACATTCCTAATGTGTGTGTCACTTGGTCATATCCGAGGAGCTGTGCAAGAGGAGGAATTTCTGGCTTTAAGGACTTTGCAATTTGGTGGTGGGGAACTCTGAGTGCCAAGACTGTTTTTACCAACTGAAACCCCCCAGGTTTGTTTGTATTTACATAAAATATCAATTCAGTATTAAATTAGGATTCTTTGTCTGGATTTCAGTTTTTCCCCCTAATGTGGCATCAGCAGAAAAAAGGGGCAAAGGGAAAATAGATCAGGAGATAAGAATCTAGGAAGTGATTTCCGAGATTAAAGCAGTCAAGGTTTAAGCCTCTTTCTGTAGGCTTGTATTACAGTTTAAAAGGCTAGAGGAGTGAGAGCTGGCCTTCTCAACTCATGGTGATACTAGCCCTGGGGTATGATGATCCCACCCATGCCTCTGGTGGCTAGATGGTAGAGAATCTGCCTGCAGGGCAGGAGACCCAGGTTCGATCCCTGGGTTGGGAAGATCCCCTGGAGAAAGGAATGACTACCCACTCAGGATTCTTGCCTGGGAAATTCTACGGGTAGAGGAGCCTGGCGGGTTACAGTCCGTGAGGTCACAAAGAGTCTGACACGACTGAAGCAGGTAACACACAGCGAGGCCTCTGACCGTAAAGCTTCTCTACCTGCCTGGAGTTTTCAGTCACCTGGTTGGCTCCCTTGCCTGTTTGTGGAAAGCCCAACCCTCAATTCTCATCTTATCTAAGCCTTGCCCTTGGTTGAAAGCTTAACTCACATTCCATAGTCATTATTAAATCAGTTAAATATTTATTTCACGCTTGCAATGCCAGGGACTTGGTCAGGTCGTAGAAATAGAAGGATTAAAAAAAAAAATCAAGGTTTCTGTCCTAGAAGGGTTTATACACCTATAAAGGAGACAAAAGACCCACATAAATATTAATATACAAGTAGTATGTCCTCATAAACCTGTGTAGGTGCTAATAGAGGTTTGCTGTTGTTCAGTCACTCAGTTATGTCCAACTCTTTGCGATCCCATGGACTGTAGCACGCCAGGCTTCCCTAGCCTTCACTATCTCCCAGAGTTTGCTCAAACTTATGTTCATTGAGTTGGTGTGCTATCTAACTATCTCATCCTCTGTTGCCCTTCTCCTCCTGCCGTCACTCTTTCCAACATCAGGGTCTTTTCCAGTGAGTCAGCTCTTTGCATTAGATGGCCAAAGTATTGGAGCTTCAGCTTCAGCATCAGTCCTTCCAATGAATATTCAGGGTTGATTTCCTTTAGGATTGAGGTTTACCTGTGGTAGCTTAGTGGAATGGAGACGGGAAACCCACAGGACACCTTGAACTCCTGTAGAATTTACTGTTTACCTTTGACACCATTTGTATTTGACTTTTCGTAAATGTATTTGACCTTATTTTGTTAGCTGTCCTTCTACATTTATATGTTGAGTTTCAAACTAAAGTTTTCTTGAGGGCCAAGTTTTATCTCCGTTTGTATTCTAAACAAGTAGTAAGTGCTCAACAAATGTTTATCATTAGTAACAGTATAGGCCCATGCTAATAATGTATGTGATCAGATGTTGATATAGAGAATCATGGTTTTCAAGTGGACAGTGGATGGACCTTTGTAGGGGTAAGGGCCTCCCACTGAACATCCCCCCTGTTGGTGCTGCCTCCGGGCTGTACGCTCGGGTTTCTGTCTTGAACTATCTCCACCCTAGGGCTTTCCAGTTGACCGCAGCTCAGGATGCATTTGGCAGGCCATAACACGTCTGTCCTGCAGAGAGCCACTTCCATTTATTTTTTTGGCCTCACTAGTACCTACAAGGCCAGATCTCCTCTCCCCACTTAATTTCCCTTTCATTGTCTGAGAGTGAAAATCATTGACTTCCAGGAGGAAGCTCATTTGGTTAGACCACAGATAGCTAATCCTGAGTTTCTGCTGTATTCCGGGAATTCCTGGAACCAGGTGAGGCTGGGATGATTCAAGCATGAATCAAATAGGGCCCATCCTCAAAAAACTCACTGGCGATTGGGGCGGAGGACACAGAAGTCAACCGGTGTTGCTTCTGTGCGGTGCCTGGGCCAGCAGCATCGGCCTTGAAACTTGTTAGAAATGTCCATTCTCTCTGCCTGCACCCCGGCCGCCGCTCTGGGGGGCAGACCCAGCCAGAGGGTGGTCTCATGAGCCTTCTTGGTGGTGCTGGAAGCAAGAAGTTTGAGAATCACTGCCGTATACAGATAATTGGGATACAAATGAGTTTAGTGCAGTCAGGGGTCAGGTGAGGTTTGGTTGTCAGAGAGCATCTGACATGAATTGATTGGGTCTTGGAACATGAATTGATTGGGTCTTGGAAGGGCGAAGAAGTGTTTGTGTGGCGAGGTGGTTAGACAGAACAGCACGTACAGAAGCAGGGAAGGGTGAAACTGTGCGCTTCATTTAAGGCACTGAGCCTGCTGAAGTGGCTGCTGGGGCTTGCGCTTGTGAAGACTCTGGGAGTGTAGGTTGGGGAGGGAGGCGGGGGTTACATCACAGAGAAGCTGGAAGGCTCTGGTGAGGTGTCTGCAGGTCATCCTGCGGACCAGAGGGCGGCAAGCTTTTTCTACAAAGGACCGGACAGCAAATATTTTCAGCTTTGCGGGTCGTCTTTGTTGCATCCACGCCACTGGGCCTTTGTCGCTTCAGAGCAGCCGTAGACAGTATGTAAATCATTGGGCCTGGCTGTGTTCTCCTGAAGCTTTATTTATGGACACCGGAATTTGAATTTTATGTAATTTACATGGGTTGTGGCATTCCCTTCTTCTTCTTTTTTTTTTTAATTATTTTTGGCCATGCTGGGTCTTCGTTGCTTTGTGTAGGCTTTTCTCTAGTCGGGGGCTTCTCACTGCCATGACTTCTCTTGTGGAGCCGGGCTCGGGGGCATTTGGGCTTCAGTAGTTGCAGCCCACAGGCCCCGTGGTTGTGGTTCCGGACCCCTGAGCACAGGTTCAGCAGTTGAATTGCATGGGTGTAGTTGTTCCGCGGGATGTGGAATCTTCCTGGACCAGAGAATCAAACCTGTGTCCCCTGAGTTGACAGGCAGATTCTTATCTACTATGCCACAAGGGAAAGTCCAAAATTCTCTTCTTTTGATTTTTTTTTTCGAGCCCTTAAAAAAATTTAAAAACACATAGTTAACACTCAGGCCACACAAAAACAGGCAGGGGCTGGATTTGGCCTGAGGGCTGGAGTTTGAGATCCATGTTCTAGATTGATTTTCCTCCAATCTGGTGGATGGACCAGCATCAGAATCTACTGCCACGTATGCTTCTGGGATTCGATTCAGGCCTAGTGAATCCAAATACCTGTCAGAGTGAAGGGGTTGCCCAGGTGATTCCCCTGAAACAGAAGTTCAGAGGCACTGCTCACATCAAAGGGAAAGTGTTGAAGGGTTTAATGTGAAAGGATTTTCATGTTGTGAAGTGGGGTGGGAGGTCATGGCTGAGGGATGAAGGGATGGAAGTGAAGCCGGGGTTTTGAGGATGAGCAGATGTTTTGGGTGGTCCTTATGGGGGAGCAGAGAAGGAGCTGCCTGGGGTCAATTGAATGGGTTGCTGGGTATAATCAACTCACTGAAAGTCAAAAATGTCAGGATTTGTGCCAGTCTGTGATTTTTCTCTTTCAGCAGTGCCTTCTCAGAGCAAAAGTGAAATCGACAGTTGGAAGGGAAAGTTGTTGAGACGTTAAGAAGTAAGGGTGTTGAGAGATGCTGACAAGTAGCTAGAGGTGGTGACAGTGAAAAGGGAAACATTAGGAGACTGGAGAGACTTTGAGGAGCAGGTGCTGGGGAAGTGAGAGAGCCAGGCACCGGGGTATTCAAGTTGAAGATCGCTAGCAAAGCTTCCCTGGGTGAGGATTTGAGTGAGGGCATGGACCTGGGAGAAGGGATGGAAGTCGGTCCAATTTAGCAAGCCCAGGAACTAGGGGGGTTTGATGGATTGTCCTTCTAAACACTGACGCTCCCCAGGTGACTGGGGATGTGAGGTGTGGCACCTAAGCTCTCCAGGAAGGTGGATGTTGGTGGATGCTGACAACTAGGAGGGACCAGAGAGGGCAGGACTGGCTCTGCTGTCAGGCTCTTGGCCAGCTGCTCTGCAGGGCGCATCCTATCCAATGTTAGGAGGAGCCAGACTTGGATCTGGAGGGGAGGTACTTCCTGGCTGGAAGGATGGTGCCTCTCTCGAAGGGTGTTAGCAGCTCTCCTAACCCCTTTATAGAAGGAGGCAGGAGCTGAGCTTGATGAGGGGAGCAGAACACACCTGCTGTGTTCTTTTGGTGCCTGCCACCCCCTGTTCCTTCCAACAGCCCCATCCTAGGGGCCTGGTTCATAATTGGTGCTAATTAAACACTTTAAGAATTGATGCTTTCAAACTGTGGTGCTGTAGAAGACTCTTGAAAGTCCCTTGGACAGCATGGAGATCAAACCAGTCAATCCTAAGAAAAATCACCCCGAATCTTCATTGGAAGGACTGATACTGTAGCTCTAATACTTTGGCCACCTGACGCGAGGAGCCGACTCATCAGAAAAGACCCTGATGCTGGGAAAGATTGAAGGCAAAAGGAGAAGAGGGTGGCAGAGGGTGAGATGGTTGGATGGCATCACTGATTCAATGGACATGAACTTGGGTAAACTCCGGGAGATAGTGAGGGACAGGGAAGCCTGGTGTGTTGCAGTCCATGGGGTCACGAAGCGTCAGACACGACTTAGTGACCAAACAACAACAAAATGCTTCATTGAATACAAGACCAAACAAAAGGCATTCAAATGCTTTCTAAAAAAGTCCATTTTAGAGGTCTTTCTATTCAGGCTAATAGATAAATAAAGGCCGAGATGCTACTCTTACATCATTGGCTGATTTTACACAGCACTTGGAGCTTTTAGTCCACAAGTGTATTACTAAATGACAGAGGATGGTGGAAGAAAAGTGGTCCAGAGCAGCACTGGGGGAGTCTGGACAAGCAGTGACTTTCTTCCCTCTCACCCATGCGGTGGTAAAACGGGAAAGCAGACCTCGCATCCCAGCATGGTTTCCTGGGTTCTGTGTAGTCAGCGCAGCAGACAGTTCTTTCCTGTGGCTCAGATCCTCTGTGTCTTTTACACCTTCCATCTTCTGTTCACACTTTCCCCTCTTCCAGGCATTAGCCCTCATCCTGATCCTCATTTCCTGTTTCACCCCCTCCTGTCTGCTCTCTGTGACCCTGGCCTTGCTCTCCCCTTTTCCCTTATAGACTCCCCCTCCCCCAGGGCCAAATGGACCCCCTTTTATTTTCTGTGTTTCTCCACAGCACTCTCCTCATCACATGTACCTCTTTTTTGGGGGGAAGGATTATGACAGTAATCCAAAGGGTTATGTTTATTGACTTTGTATATGTATATCTAAAGGAAATTAACCCTGAATATTCATTTGGAGGACTGATGCTAAACTGAAGCTCTAATACTTTGGCCACCTGATGCTAACAGCCAGTTCATTGGAAAAGACCCTGATGCTGGGAAAGACTGAGGGCAGGAAAAGAAGGAGGCGACAGAGAATGAGATGGTTGGATGGCATCATCAACTCAATGGACGTGAGTTTGAGCAAACTCCGGGAGATAGTGAAGGACAGAGAAGCCTGGCATGCTGCAGTCCATGGGGTTGCAAAGAGTGGGACGTGACTGAACGACTGAACAACAATATGTGTATCTACTTGTCTGCATATTGGTTCTGTGTGTCTGTTTCTGCCTTTTTTAAATTGAAAATACACAGTTGATTTACAAAATGGTATTAATTTCAGCTGTACAGCAAAGTGACTCAGTTATATATATTTTTCAGATTCTATTCCACTATAGGTTATTACAAGATACTGACCATAGTTCCCTGTATTATACAGTACATCCTTATTTCTTATCTATTTTATGTATAGTCATTTGTATCTGTTAATCTCATACTCGTAATTTATCCCTCCCCACCCTTTCCCCATTGGTAACCATAAATATTTTCTATGTCTGTGAGTCTGTTTCTGTTTTTTGTATATAAATTCATTGGTATTATTTTTTAGATTCCACATATAAATGATATTATATAATATTTGTCTTTGATTTCACTTAGTAGCATATCGGAGAAGGCGATGGCACCCCACTCCAGTACTCTTGCCTGGAGAATCCCATGGATGGAGGAGCCTGGTAGGCTGCAGTCCATGGGGTCGCTGAGAGTCGGACACGACTGAAGCGACTTAGCAGCAGCAGCAGCAGGATATACTCTAGGTCCATCCAAGTTGCTGCAAATGGCAATATTTCATTCTTTCTTTACCACATGGTGCTTCTTACCTGTGTCTCAGATATTGATTGGTCTTTCTGCCCTGCCTCACTCTTGAGAGGCTTCTTTCTGTAGTTGCTTATGGAACACCGGGTACCAAATATTGGGCTGGAAGGCGGATACAGAGATGAACTAGGGTCTGTGCCTTCTAGCAGACAAACCTATAAGCATGTGTAAACTCTTATAATGCAGTATGCTTAATGCTCCAGAAAATGTGTGCACCCAGGCCTCAGCACCCCTGGGCCTCTTCTGGGAAATTGTGTGTGTGGGGAGTGTTCTTCCCGGGAGTTCTTGCTTTAGGAGGAGAGAAAGTTCAGGGATGGGGCTTGGGGGGACAGAGAGAATATGCCAGGAAGAGGAAACTGTTTGAACAAAGGTACTGAGAAAAGATGAACTTTCTCTGTGGGCAGTGACTCAGGCTGAATCGTGGTCATCTTGGTGTGCTTAGTAGCATGAAATAAAAACTAGATAAACTTGGTTCCATTGTAGTGGAATTTTATTTACATATTTGCGTTGGAATGGATGACTAAGTGATGAAAAACTTAGGGGCCAGTTCTTTTTACCGCTGGGTTAGGCCCACCTATTTCTTATTTGGAGCCTGTATTTCAGATTGAATAGGCCTAATTTCTGATCGAAAGTTAATTAACGGCCCAGTTGCTGATAGTGAAATGTGAATCTTGGATTGTTTAAGTATAAAATTCTCCATTCCTGTTTCCGTTGTGTGAAGTTGATAGATCTACTACTTGACATCATAAATGCAGATATTATCATCACCTTTTGGAGGGTCAGAATGTCTCATGTTTGTGTGGACAATATGTAGAAATTCCTTTCCCAGTCTGAAGTCAAGTCACTTATATAAAAAGTACAGTATGCCCCAGTACTCTCAAGTATTTTTGAAGCGTGGCCTCTGAATTACATTCATAAAGAAAAATTTCATGAAAAGATTATATCTGAGGAGATACAATCTGGAAATATCTTTTTGTGGCAGCAACTTATAAAAAAATTAAGAATTCAGTCTGTGTAATTTAATCGCAGTATTTGGTTGTGTGCTTTTCAGAAGCTTTCTATTTTAAGTAAGTCAACCCTTTCAGTAAATAAGACAAAAGAAAAACTTGCTGCAGACTTATTAATGACAATTTCTAGTAGTTTTGCCAGAAAAGCAGAAGGATAGAGAATAATCAATGGGAAAAGTACCTTCACATAGTTAATACTGGTTAAAAATGGGCTTTATTAAAAGACCACTATCCCTTAGGGCTCAGTTACGTGACCATGTGCCACAAGATGAACTCATTAACCTATTTGTAATGGGTTTTTAGTTGGCCAAAAAATATGTACTTGGTGAATCATTTACCAACTTCCTTATAATAGAAGGGCTCTGCTTATAACTGTTGTCAGTGGTTAATCTTCTTTGAAGTATGTTTTTGAAAGTCCACATAGCATTAAAGCGTCTCTAAGTGTTGAACTAGGATTTCTGGGGGGTGGGAAAGGGAGTTGATGCTGAGGGTTTCCCAACCATCCTATTATTAAAAATATTCCATACTCCAGCTTATTTACCAAAACAACAACACAAAGCTTTTGTTCTTGTCTCATTTGAAAAAAAGAGCAGGGTTATACTGGAAAAGTCTTCTTCAGTTCTAAATTCGTATTTCAAACAAGTAATTAAAAAATCCTGTGGTTTGTCCCCCCCTTGCTTTTGTCTCATTCCTCATTCTGTGCTTCTTATCTGTAACAGAGGCAGCAGCGGTATGTACAACATAATGTTGCTAAGGCCTAGAGGAAGTTGCTAAATTCAAAAGTCATCTTGTGAAATGTCACGAAGTGGTTTAACTGTGAGTGTCATTGGGTTAAGACATCTTTCCTCCAAAGACCTCCCCCACCCATCCCCACCCCTGCATTATTTGTTGCTCCATCTTTCTAAAAATTTAATTTCACTTATTTTAAAATATTTATCTGTTCTAATTAAACATGATTTGTGTTTGATTAGCTCATTTTTTTTGTTTTTACTTCTGTGTAAATACAGATTTTAAGAAATGAGTTTTCTGACTAGGTAGCTTATGTATTTAGTGTTGAAATCACAAGGCAGGAAAGAGGGGTGGGATGAAAGGTCAGTCCCAGTGCTGATCCCCCCCTTACCCCCCCATCCCCCTAGTTTGAAGCTGCTCAGATTCCCTCCCCACTGGCAGCCAGTGGCATCCTTTGAGAGGTACACCCATGTACACGGAATCTTTTTGTCTTTTCTGATACAAACGAGAGCATACGGTTCCTCCACTCTTCTCCTTTAAAAAAAAAAAACAAAACCCCAAAACAGTGTCTCCTAGGAATTGATTCATATCTGTGTCTACAGAGCTCTTGCAATGCTGACTTCCTTTCTGCCTTTTCTGAGAGGTCTGTTTCTCTGCTTCCAGGAGTGACCTCGTCCTTTAGCCAAGGCTGAAAGATGCTCCTGGGGGTGGGTGATGGAACTGGGGCGGGGTCCTCCACATTGGTATGGTCCCCAGGAATATGGAGAGCGTGAGGACCACCTGCAGTGGGAGAGGTGGGGGGGTTGAGCACGGAGCTCAGGGGAGAGGGCAGAAGATGGGTTTGCTGGGAGGGAGAGAGATCCTCACTGGACTTAGGCATGAGGACACTGAAGATCCTCTGTCCCTTGTGGCCCAGGGATTCAAATGGCTCTGCCTCTCACAGACCTGGTGTCCGTGGGCCGTCTCCAGAATTTCTGATCTCTCCATCTGCCAGAAATGATACTCTTGAAGTGCAGTGCAGCTCTAAAATTCTGCGATTCCAAGGTCTTCAACAGTAGAGGGAAGGCTTGGTTGCTGATTGTAAAGGAACTCTTGTTGAGGGTGAAGACCCCCTTTTCCTTTTCCTGTTCAGTGGATGTAGCTCAGAGGATTGCACCTGTATATGTTCCTTTGTTATTTATCTCAATGAAATGTGTGCATTTCCACGCGTGTTGGCTGAAGCGAATAGAACTTCAGGGCTCTGGAATTACTCTGCTTCCACCTCCTCGTTAGAGTCAGGTCAGAATGCCTTAGATATTTGTGTGCTTTGCTCTGGAAATAAGAGTAATTTATTTGAAAAGAGCTTCCATTTCTTGTTCACATGTTTGAAGTGAGAAATGTTTATCTTACTGAACAATTATTCGTTCATGAAAATCACCTTATGAGGAGCCTGAGGTTCAGGATGAACCAAAAGTCCTTTGTATCTTTACTGAAAGTGACTTAGATGCATGCAATGATGTTAATAAATCTGACTTTAAAGGAAAAGTGAATCTAAAGCACAAACACATACCGGTGTAATTGTGTGTGAAAAAGAGCTTCTGTTTCTTGTTTACTAGGGATGTTGAGCTGGTTTTCCTCCCTTCTCTATTCCAAAAGAAAATTGCCCATTCATCTCCAAACAGTAAGTTTAACTTGCCTGCAGATTATTGAGCCAAAAGGAAGCAAGTCAGATTGGATTTGAAATTGTATTCAGAGGTCCACTTTCTCTACCCTGTGGAGGGAAGAACAAAAAAATTTTTAAATTTTTTTTTTTAATGACTGGGGTCTGGGGATGGAGTTTACAAAAAGGGTATAATAAAAGGCTGTTTTGTAATCTCAGCCTTATTGAGTTATCATTGACCTCAGTTTTATAGTGAGCTTGACCTACTTGTGAATCTTGAGTTACGTGTTTTATCTTTCTATAGAGATATTTACAGTGTCTTTATAGATACCTTTATCTGATGGCTAGTTTGTTATCTTAATTTAAAAGAAGGCTGAAAGGAGGCTATAAACTAAAAGTAATCTTTTCATCAGAGTACAAGGTGGGACCCAATTTCACTGTCATGAGCAATATTATGACTGTGCACCTTAGCTAGTTGAAACTGTGAGAGACTTTGAAGAATAATAGTAAGTTGTCAAAGTGATTTAGAAATTGACCACTTTTTTTTTTTTTTTTTTTAATGAGAACCGGAACACCATCTGTTGTATGCTTGGCATCCCCCAAGTATTTATTAGAGTTATATGTATCGAGATTGGTTCTCTATTGCAGAGTTTCTAGAGGAATATGGTGCAGTTAGAAAGGAGCAGGAAAAACGGTTATAAGGACAACTGAGTTGAAGTTTCCTAAACAAAAGAAAGTGAATTTGAGTCGAGTTGACTAAAGATGGCAAAAGCTGCAGACTGTGGAATGGTGATCAATGAGGACCATAAAATGCTGATTCAGTAACCATAGGCCGGGTGTGCCACTGATGCATGTCATTTCCTGAAGAAGACCTTGAACTTGATGGCCTCAGAGAACTCCTTTGTCATGTCATTTTATAGGTATCCTCTCTTCAGCTCGAGTGAAAATACTAAGGGTCTCACCAGTATTTCAAGAAGCAACTGGCATACCATCTAAGATTTGCTCTTTGCTTCATAATGATAGATCACGTTCTATGGTAATTAAAAAAAAAATCCCAAGTTTATTTTGGAATAATTTTAAATGTACAGAAAATTTGTAATGATAGTACAAGGAGTTTTTTTATATGCCTTCCCCAATTTTCCTCATTAGGTACCCTTGTCAAAAGTAAAACGTCAACACCGATAACTGTTAAATGCATTCCAGACTTTTCGAATTCCACCAGGTTTTCAGCTAATGTCCTCTTTCTAATCTGGGCTTCTGTACCTTAACAATTCACCCATTTCAGGTGTTCAGTTCAATGTTTTTTAGTATCTTCACAAGGTTGTGTGACCATTGTAATAACCAGGATGAATCTCAGGAGACAAAACAACTAATGTATGTTGTGTCCGGGGGCAGACAAAGAGCATTAGGCAAGTCTAAGGAAATCTGAATAAAGAACAGGCTTCAATTAATACTCATATATGAATATTGGTTCATTAACTGTGACACATGAAACCCTTATATGTGAGATGCTAATAATAAAGGAAATAGGGTTAGGCTATATGAGAAATCTCTGTACTATCTTTGTGATTTTTCTTTAAAGCTCTTCTGAAAAATAATTTTTACTTAAAACATAATGCTATTTAATTTAAAAAAATTCTTTTAATTAAAAAATATTTATTTATTTTCAGCTGTGCCAGGTCTTAGTGGGATCTTTAGTTGCAGCGTGTAGACTTCCTGGTTGGGGCATGCACGTGGGATCTAGTTCCGTGACCAGTGGTAGAACTCACACCTCCTGCTTGAGGATTGTGGAGTCTTACCCATTCGACCACCAGGAAAGTCCCTGCCTTTTCGTTTTTAATCAGGGATCATTTCTTGTGCCGTGTCTGTGAACACTGGGACCAGTGTGGTTTTAGAATTTTGTAGCCAGAAGAATGAAAAGGAAACACACAATTACCCTGGTATGTGTTTGTTTTTTACATTCACTTTTGCTTTAAAGTCAGATTTATTAAAATCATTGCATGCGTCTAAGTCACCTTCAGTAAAGACACAAAGAACTTTTGATTCATCCTGAATCTTCTAGCTTCTCATCAGGTGATTTTCATGAATGAATAATTGTTTAGTAAGATAAGTATTTCTCTTCTCGTAACATCAAACAGCAGAACCCCCCACTTCCTACCCCCTACCTCCACCCCGGGACAAAACTCTCCAGGCATTAGCCATTGCTCATTTGGGGTATTTCCTCATTAAGTTTTGACCTTGGAAATGCTATTGTGCATCTCAGCTGTCCATTCAGCAGGACCATTCTAAGTGTATATTGCTTATGCCAAAAGAATTCATGCAAAACTCTTCTCAAGGACTTATGGAGGGCAAGCTGTAAAAAGTCTACCAAATTGTAGACCCAAGCTGTGTAATTGATATTTGTGTTTCCTTTTGACTTCTGTCCTGTGAACTCACCTTGCTCAGTTGTAGTAGGAACAATGGTGCAATAGACTTTGAAGAGCTGGGTTTTAGGCTTAGAGCCAATCTTTTATAGACGTGTAACCTTTTGGGGCTTTCCAGGTGGCGCTGGTGATAAAGAATCTGCCTGCCAACGTAAGAGACGCGGGTTTGATTCCCTGGAGAAGAGAATGGCAAATCACTTATGTATTCTTGCCTGGAAAATTCCATGGACAGAGGAGCCTGGCAGTTGCAGAGAGTCAGACTTGACTGAGCACATGACCTTGGCCAACCTATTTAAGCTTTCTGAGCCTGATCCCTTATTTGTAAAATGAGCTATTATAGGTATGTTAAGAGTGGTTTGAATTTCAAATGAGGCAGGTGATCCGGGGGCAGATTTTAGTAAACTGTTCATCAGTTATGTGCATGTTGTTTGCACTTCCCCATCACCACTTCCATCACATTTTTGAAGCTCAGAGGGAACAATACACGCTCAGTCTCATGTCACAGCACTGAGCTTAAGTGAGGTGGGTGTAGGTGGTGTTTGGAGGGGAAGTTGAGTTTTCAGTTAGTATCTGGTGATTAGTAAGAAAAGACTCAATTTTGAGGATTCCAGGGGATGAAGAAATTTAGTACTTCAAGACAGAAAAGATGGAGCAGAAGAAGGCAGTGAGTAAAGATAAGGATGACAGCTGGGGAGAAAAAAACAAACTTTTTTTTTGACTGTAGTGAATTGGGAAGGAGTGGATCCAAGATGAAATACTAGTAAATTTAGTGTACCCAGGAAGTGAGAAAGAACCTCTCATAGGAACCACTCTTTATCAGATAAACATTACTTCTTATCAATGAAATGGCGGGGTTAGTTAGTTTGGGTATGTTCACAGCCAGCAGTGTGGCTGTAGCTGTGAGATATTACGAAAAATCAACTCTCTTCTGAAACAGACACCGAAGCTCAGGTATTTACTTATTTATCAGCCACTTGGATATATAAAAGACAAGACTTCTGTCTCTTCCAAAGAAGAGGAAAATACAGCTTAAGTCCTCAGCAGGTATGGGCCACATGTATATTTATTTTGTCATATGGTAATAATTCTACTTTCAACTTCTGGTCTCTGTGCTAATCTAGCTATGCATGCATGCTAAGCTGCTTCAGTCATGTCTGACTCTCTGTGGCCCTATGGACTGTAGCCCGCCAGGCTCCTCTGTCCATGGAATTCTTAAGCTTTTTGCAATGATTGGTTCCTACATACTGTGCTAAATACTCCATAAGAGTTATCTAAGCCACACAACCACCCTGTGTGGACTTGTTTTAGGTCCCATGGCTGGCCTACAGTAGAGCCAGGATTGAGACTCAGGAACTTTGGATTCCAACCCTGGCTTCTTATCCACTTGTGTTTTATGCCTAAGGGCATCAAATGCAGCCTCAAAGCAGGGCTGATTAGAGAATATTCAAAAGAGAGTATTTGGTAAATCTGGGAATGCGTTAGAATACACAGCAAGTTTTTCAGCTGTCCTCTTTGACTTTGGCCACCTGACGCAAAGAACCGACTCATTGGAAAAGACCCTGATGCTGGGAAAGATTGAAGGTAGGGGGAGAAGGGGACGACAGAGGATGAGATGGTTGG
Organism: Giraffa tippelskirchi; assembly: GCF_054371585.1. Lineage (NCBI taxonomy): Eukaryota > Metazoa > Chordata > Mammalia > Artiodactyla > Giraffidae > Giraffa > Giraffa tippelskirchi. Next base: position 150,690,494 of record NC_137282.1, read on the forward strand.
ATGGCCTCACTGATGCGATGGACATGAGTCTGAGTAAGCTCCGGAAGTTGGTGATGGACAGGGTAGCCTGGCGTGCTACAGTCCACGGGATTGCAAAGAGTTGGACATGACTGAGCAACTGAACTGAACTGAACTCTTTGGCTTGTGCCATGTGGTAAAATGACCCAGGGGATGTGTTACACTCTCCTGCCCATAGCAGGTGATGCTGTGGAGGGATGGATCGTCACAGCAGTTCACTCTGTGCTGGTTGAGTCACAAGCAGCCCCTCAGGTGTTTAGTGCTGTGTATTAGCTTTTGAGAGCGACATTGGAGGGACTTCCTTGGTGGTCCAGTGGTTATGACTTTGCCTTCTAGTGCAGGGGATGAACATTTGATCCTCGGTTGGGGAGCCAAGATCCCACGTGCCATGTGGTCAAAAAAGCAAAACATAAAACAGAAGCAACATTGTACCAGATGCAATAGAGACTAATGAAAGAGAGATGTTGGAAAACAGAAAGAGCTGAAGGAAGGTGAGAGGCAAGGTGAAAGCCCTGGAACCTAGATCCTGGGAAGAGGATTATTGAAGGAAGAAGAGTTGTTTAACTTAGAGAAGAAAAGCCTTAGATAGGATCCCATAGTAGTGTTCGGATATTTGATGAATGTAATTATGCTGTGTCCTCAGCAGAATTGAACTCAAGGGATGGAAACTTTAGGGAAGTAGGTTTCAGTTTGTCACAAAGTTTCCTATTGATGAGATTTGTGTCAATAAAAGAATTGGTCATCATTGAAGTTCATGAGTCCCCCGTCCCTGGCGGTATTTAAGTATTCAAGGAGAGGCTGTGTGGTGATGGTACGCCTACCATCGGGATCTACTCCCTTCCTTCCTGATAGCACTCCCTGCTTGCCCTGAGTTCTTTGTTTATCCAGCTGTCAGTCCACAGTAGTTCTAGTTTTAGTATCAGCTGACAAGTCAGTGGTTTAAGGAGTGCCTTTTCTCATTGGGCATTTAAAGATAGAACCCTAAATGATAAGCAATAGAGGAATAGTTAGATTGAATTATAGTATACTCAAGCTATGAAATTAGATGCACGTATTAGATAAAATGAGGTCAGGTTGAAAGATAGTCATCATATTGAGTGAAAAGAGCAAGTTGCAGAAGAGTATATGTATTATGATCTCATGTCCTGATTAAAAAATAAAAATGCCGTCTCTTCTATCCACTCATCTATCTGGTTTTGGGATGATAGTCACCACCATGTCGCTAGCCATCGCAGTGACCTCTGAAGATCTTCATGTCCCTGTCTGGGTGCCAAAGAGGAGGAGCAGGCAATCTGCACGCACATTGTCCCAAAGAAGACATACAGATGGCCAACAGATACACGACAAGATGTTCACCATCACTAATCACCAGGGAAATGCAAATCAAAGCCACAATGAGATACCACCTCACACCTGCCAGAATGGCTATTTCAAAAGGATAACAAGTATTGACAAGGATGGAGAGAAAAGGGAACCCTTACGTGCTGTTGCTGGGAACGTAAACTGGTGCAACCACTGTGGGAAACAGTACAAAGATTCCTCAAAAAATTAAAAAAATAGAACTGTCGTGTAATTCAGCAATTCCTCTCCTGGAGGGGAACTAATTAGAACACTAATTAGAAAAAAAGATATATGTACCTTGATGTTCCTTGAAGCATTGTTTACAGTAGCCAAGATAGAGAGGCAACCTAAGTGCCCATCAGAAGATGAATGGATGAAGAAGATATAGTACATAAATCCAATAGAATATTATTCAGCCATAAAAAGAATGAAATCTTGCCATTTCTGACGACATGGGTGGACCTAGAGGGTATTATGCTAAGTGAAATAAATCAGAGAAAGACAAATACTATTTGATGTCACTTATATGTGAAATCTAAACTAGAAGGCAAAACAGGACAGAGTTATAGAGACAGAGAACAAACAGGTGGTTGCCAGTGGGGAGAGGGGAAAGAAATAGGCGAGGGAAATTAAGAAATACAACCTCCAGTTCTAAAATAAGTGAGTACAGGTATAAAATGTACAGAGTGGGGAATATAGTCAATAGCTGTGTAATATAGATGTATGGTGATGTATTGTAACTCGATTCATTGTGATTGTTTTGAAATGTATAGAAATATAGAATTATTATGGTGTAAATGAAACTTACATAGTGTTGTAGATCAATTATGCTTCAAAAGCAAGCAAACAGTCTCATAGAAAAAGAGATCAGAATGGTTATCAGAGGTGAGGAGTGGGTGAAGGTAGTCAAAGGGTACACACTAGCAGTTGTAAGATAAATAAGTACTAGGGATGAAATGTACACCATGCTAAATATAATCAACACTCCTGTATGTTATATATGAAAGTTGTTCGCTCAGTAAATCCTAAGGGTTTAGGATTCATCACAAGGAAAAAAGTTTTTTTTTTCTGTTTATTTCATTATGTATCTCTAAGAGGTGATGGATATTCACCAAACGTACTGTGATAACTGTTTCATGATGTAGGTCAGTCATATTATGCTGTACACCTGAAACTTACACAGTGCTGTGTGTCAATAACATCCCAATAGAACTGGAAGGAGAAAAAATAAGGACTTAACATACCCATCAGGAGCTGCCTGGGATGCTGGGAGTCCTAAAGAGGAAGAATGCCTTTCTGGAGAAGAAAAATACTCTGTGTGTTGTCTATAGGTTTGTCTGAACATTTACTCCTTTGGGGACTTGTTCTAAATTTTGCTCACTTAGGGATGTCGGGTCTCCCATGGTGATCAGACACTTGCTATTTCTAAGGCTGAGCATTTGTAGGGGTGGATATCTGTTGTGTTGTTTACTGTTCTTAGTCTTCCATGTCTGTTCCCACAAAGACTCCGAGGCCTCTCTGAGCACCCTGGCATCATTTTCTCTAGGTACTCTTCCAGTTCACAGGGTTGCCTCTTAGGCCCCACACAGGCAGACCTTGGAGATATTGGGCGTTCAAGTCCACACCACTGCAATAAAGCGAGTATTGCATTTTGATTTCGCAGTGCATACAAAAGTTATATTTACACTATATTGTAGTCTGTTAAATGTGCAATTGCATGATGTCTAAAAAACCAATATGCACATCTTGATTAAAGAATACCTTATTCCTAAAAATTGCCAACCATCATCTGACTACACAGGGTTGCCACAAACCTTCAATTCATAAAAAATATTACCTGGGAAGCACAGAGACGTGAAATGCAATCAAGAGGCATGCCTGTATAATGTTCCCTTTTCACTCTTAAACTTAAGTAGAAAACCAGTGTGCCAAAGTTTCTTCCTTTCTTGACCTGACTTATGGAAATTCTTTTTTTTTTTCTCCTTATTCTTTCATATTAATTAATCCAGGAGCCTAACTCTTAGTGTCACGACTCTCTTTTATTCCTTCTCTCCTTTGCTGAAGATAGAGATTGTTGACCCCTTCTGGCTTTTTAAATTGTTTTAAATTTGTAAAATAAGAAGTTGGAACTGTTTTTGTAGGGGAAGTAGGAAGAAGAAAGTGAGCTCTATAGAACCACAGTAAAAATTTGCCCTGGAGAACATCCCCATAAGTTGTGGGAGAGCCCTTTAGATGCTTATACTAGATGCATCCTTATATTTTGTTTTGAAAATTTCAGAATTATCCTAACAGATATCTTTCCCACTTCCTCATTTTACAGACAGGAAGGGCTAGGTTCTTCATTACAGCAGTAGTCCAAGGACACCCTAGGTAACTCATGGCAGAACTGGCTGTCAGACTCCAAAGTCCATGTTCTTTCCTATAGTCCATGTTCTTTCCTATAGGACATGTTTACTGTTTTGCTCGTATCTTCCGAATTAGTAAAACGTGACCATGGTGAAAAGACTAGATCCCTGGATTACATGGTTATTGCACACAGAGTTGCCATTGTCGTGCTTAGTCACTCAATTGTGTCTGACTCTTTATGACCCCATGGACTGTAGCCCGCCAGGCTCCTCTGTCCATGGGATTCTCCAGGCAAGAATACTGGAGTGGGTTGCCACTCCCTTCTCCAGGGGATCTTCCTGATCCAGGGATCAAAGCCAGGTCTCCTACATTGCAGATGGATTCTTTACCATCTGAACTACCAGGGAAACCCAAAGTTGCCATTGGTTGGTGTTTAAATATTCCAGGAATCTTGAGCATCCTCTCTTATGTCCTGGGAAGGACTTTATATTCACATCTGAATGAGCAAGTTGTGATGTTCAAAGATGTCTTAGCGGAATAAACATAGGAAGTTATTTTTATCCTGAAGATGTTTAAGTTTGAAATAAATGTTTCCAGCCAACTTGGTAAATAGTTTTATAACCATATTTACAGGCTGCAGGTTTTGCTTAAAACTGAATGGCTTATGCTCTGCTTTCCATATGTTGGAGTGTGGAGCTTGTTTAATTACCTGGAAAGTAATTAATCGGGAATTACTCAAGGCACTATGGTTTTTCTCATGAGTTTCTGGTTAGTTTACTCTTGGAAGTAGATGCTTGCTTTCTCTTGCGGCTTTCTTAAGTCCCATACTCAGAGTTTAAACTCCTTTACGTTGTTCAAGGTCTACTTTGATAGAATATTCTAATTTGTGCTACTTCTTCAAAGATTTCATCGAAGATTTCAAAGACTTCAAAGTGATGATGTTTCAGGCTGACCTTATGGACCCTCCAGATTCAGATCCAGCAAACAGCCAGAGAAGAACTTGCCCAGTAAACCTGCTTCCAAGAAGCAGGTGCTTATCCATTCCCCACGGGGTCACAGGATTGCTTCTCCTCCTGTTTCTCGTTCTTACCCTGGGCTGCAGGAAAGGGGGGTGACACTCAGGACACATGGATTTGTGGTTGCTTGGACCTGGAGAATGCAGGCAGCAGGAAGAGGTATGTTGGAAGCATCACTGGAGATGGAAGACTTACTGGTACAGCCACTATGGAAAACAGTGTGGAGATTCCTCAGAAAACTAAAAATAGAATTACTGTATAATTGACCAATCCCACTTCTCAGTATATTTACAAAGGAAATGAGATCACTATCTCAAAGATCTGCATCTGCATCCTCCTGTTCAGCCCCTCCTCCACCCCCCTCCACCAAGAAAAAGGAAGTCTTGCCATTTGTCATGATGTGGATGAACCTTGAGGGCATTATGCGAAGTGGGATGAGTCAGTCAGATACAGACACACAAACACTGTATGATCTCACTTATGTGTGGAATCTAGAAGAGCTGGCTTCATGTTGAAATACCCCTGATCATATTGAAAAGTTGGACTCTTGTTCCCTGGGGCAGTGAGCCTGGCGGGAGGGAGGAGATAGATTACCTACAGATGAAGACATAGCTGAAGCTTTCAGCAAACTCCAGCCCTCTCACCTTCCCACCCCACCGTTTTGCTTCCTCTCAATCATTTATGGACGTGAAACAGTACAAAGACAGGGAGTCAGAGCTGGTATTAACTCCCTGTGAGGGCAAGTAGCCAACCCTCCCTGTTTTTTTCAGTTTTTATAAGTGAAAGGGAACAACTGAAAGTCTCCCAGTCACGTCTGATTCTTTGGGACCCCACAGACTATACAGTCCAAGGAATTCTCCAGGCCAGAATACTGAAGTGGGTAGCCTTTCCCTTCTCCAGGGCATCTTCCCAACCCAGGGATCGAACCCAGGTTTCCCGCATTGCAGGCGGATTCTTTACCAGCTGAGCCACAAAGGAAGCCCAAGAATACTGGAGTGGGTAGCCTATCCCTTCTCCGGGGGATCTTCCCAGCCCAGGAATCGAACTGGGGTCTCCTGCATTGCAGGCGGATTCTTTACCAACTGAGCTCAGTTTTTATATTGGAGCATAGTTGATTAACAATGTTGTGTTAGTTTCAGGTATACAACAAAACTGACTCAGTTATCCATGTATCTATGATTTTTCAAGTTCCTTTCCCATTTAGGTTATTACAGAATACTGAGTAGAGTTCCCTGTGCTATATAGTAGGTCCTTGTCCTTGCTGGTTATCTATTTTAAATATAGCAGTGTGTACATGTTAATCCCAGACTCCCAGTCTATCCTCCACCCTCTCCATCCCACCTCCTGGTAACCATAAGTTCATTCTCTAAGTCTGGAGTCTATCTCTGTTTTGTAAAAAGGTTCATTTGTATCATTTTTTTCTTTTTAAGATTCTGCATATAAGTGATACCATATGATATTTGCCCTTTTTGCTGACTTCATTTAGTATGATAATCTCTAGGCCCATCCGTGTTGCTGCAAATGGCATTATTTCATTCTTTTTAATGGCTGAGTAGTAGTCCATTGTATATATGTACCACGTCTTTATCCATTCATGTGCCGATGGGCATTTAGGTTGCTTCGATATCTTGGCTGTTGTAAATGGCACTGTGATGACATTGGGGTGCACGTATCCTTTTTGAACCATATTTTTCTCTGGATATATGCCCAGGAGTGGGATTGTGGGCTCATAGGGTAGCTCCACTTTTAGCTTCTAAAGGAACCTCCATATTCTTTTCTATTATGTCTGTACCGATTGACATTCCCACCAACAGTATAAAGGTGTTCCCTTTTCTTCACACCCTCGCCAGCATTGATTGATGGTAGATTTTTTGATGGTGGCCATTCTGATTGGTGCAAAGTGATATCTTATTGTAGTTTTGTATTCTGCTACTAAGTCGCTTCAGTCGTGTCCGACTCTGTGCAACCCCATAGACGGCAGCCCACCAGGCTCTGCCGTCCTTAGGATTCTCCAGGCAAGAATACTGGAGTGGGTTGCCATTTCCTTCTCCAGTGCATGAAAGGGAAAAGTGAAAGTGAAGTCGCTCAGTCGTGTCTGACTCTTAGCGACCCCATGGACTGTAGCCCACCAGGCTCCTCCATCCATGGGATTTTCCAGGCAAGAGTACTGAAGTGGGGTGCCATTTTGTATTCTAGTATTTCTCTAATAATTAGCAATGTTGAGCATCTTTTCATGTGCCTCTTGGCCATCTGTCCTCCCTGCCTTTTAAGACTTTTCATCTGTTGAATGGCAATGATAATGGACCTGCCTCGTAGTTTTGTTAAGGGAATGAAATGAAAAAATAGGGAAATTGCTAAGACTATAGAGAATATAATTTTGATTATCATGTGTTGGGCTCTGACCTAGGTGCTGGGCTTACAGAGATGAGTAAAACTTGTTCCTTGCCTACAGAGAACTCAAACATAGCTAGAATATAGATACACACACAAATTGCCATTATGTTAAAATATTAGATACCTATAGTAGTATAGGGGCTTTCTTGGTGGCTCAGACAGTAAAGAATCTGCCTGCAGTATAGGAAGCACAGGTTTGATCCCTGGGTTGAGAAGATCCCCTGGAAAAGGGAATGGCTACCTACTCCAGTATTCTGGCCTGGAGAATTCCTTGGACAGAGGAGCCTGGCGGGCTACAGGCCATGGGGTCGCAGAGTCAGACACGACTGAGCGACTGGGCACACACACACAATATAACTGGTAAGCAGAACAGAAATACTGATATTGGGTAATCATTTTCTTTATCTCCCACATAGGAGACTTTCTCTGCAAATTCAGAATTGAATCAGAAATAGATGGAGTCCGCTGGTGGACATCAAGGTCACAGTGATTGAGCCAGGCTGACCAGATAGGCCCAGTTGCATCATTTGTGTGTACCTGGATGGGCTGGTTGTAGTACCTCTTTATCTATTGGGTGCTCATGTAGTCAACTATTTTGTCTTTTTTCCTTTGTTTAATAAAATCCTGGCAGACTTCCCCTTTCTGTAAACACACTGTCTAGATCAAAGTACCATGGACTATAGTGAAAGCTGCTCAGTCATGTCCAACTCTTGGTGACCCCATGGACTATACAGTCCATGGAATTCTCCAGGTCAGAATACTTGAGTGGGTAGCCTTTTTCCTTCTCTAGGGAATCTTCCCAACCAAGGGATCGAACCCAGGTCTCCTGCATTGCAGGCAGATTTTTTACCAGCTGAGCCACAAGGGAAGCCAAGCCGTGAACTAGATTACGGTTTATTTTGGTTACATTCCAGCCTGGAGGACAGGACCACCTGGCAGGCCCCTTGAGTGAGAGAGTGACAGAGGGGTCCAGAGGACAGGGATTTCTCTCTGGCTGTAGTCATACCCTCGGCTCTTTGCAGAGGGGTGGGAGATAAGGCCAGAGGGGGTTTTAGTGTCTGGAGGGTTCTTTTGGTCAACTTGTTCTTTTTATAAATATAATACCAACTGTTTCCATTGTGTTATCTGAATTTTTCTCCACTGGTGAAAAATTCTCCATCATTTTCCATAATAAATATTGGGGTTTGAGAGTTCCATTTTCACCCCCTCCAGTGGGTTGTGAATCAGTTGAGACATGTGCATAGGTGTCAGCTAGGGTGCTTGATAATGTCTTTGATAGTGAGAGAGCTCAAACGGAGCTGGGGACCATACTGTGAGAGCTCTTGCAACCTGAACTGAGCTGATTAATCCTCATGATAGATGTGTATGTTGTTAATCCCTTCCTTAAATTTGTGTAGGTGTAACATAGTCTCTCAATGGTCTGAGGCACTGTAAACGTATACACTTGTGCCCTTGAGTCGTGCTTTGTGTTGGAAGCACAGTCTTCACTTTGGATGGTCCCTCCTTCATCACCTGGTCCCCATGGAGACATGAGCTCTCTCCTCTGGATGCCAGTGGGCTTCCTGTCTCCTGTGTGTGAGGACCGATGATGCTGTATGCTTTAGGGGCTTTCTGGGTGGTGCTGGTGGTAAAGAATCCACCTGCCAATGCAGGAGACGTAAGAGACATGGATTCGATCCCTGGGTCATGAAGATTCCTCTGGAGAAGGAAATGGCAACCCACTCCAATATTCTTGCCTGGGAAATCCCATGGACTGAGGAGCCTGGCGGGTTACAGTCCAGGGGGTCACAGAGAGTCAGACACGACTGAAGTGACTTAGCACGCATGCACACATATGTGCTTTTTGGTCTGTTGTATTTATACTTGCTTTACCCCTTTCTGTAGAAGGTGGGGACCAGAGCTCCTGTCCTCTTTCTATCATGGCACCATGTGGCACAATGCCTGAACTCGGAGACTAGTTATTTAATTGAATACATTTAGGTGACTACTTTTCATCCACTTTAGAGTTCAAGAGAGAAGAAAATAAGATGGAGAGGAAAGGCCAGCAGTTGAAAATAGAGTAAAATGGGAGCAGGGATTTCCCTGGTGGTCCCGTGGTTAAGACTCCACGTGCTTCCAGTGCAGGGGTTATGGGCTCCATCCGTGGTCAGGGAACTAGGGTCCCACATGGCATGCAGTGTGCCCCCCCACCATAAAGAATAAAGTCAGAGCAGGAAGACAGAGGGAACCTGATAATAAAGAGGTGAAAGCAAAGAAATTTTTAAAAAAGAAAGAGGTGACACAGGGCTGGGACCTTGTGCTTCCTCCTGCACTGAGATGGTCCTGCCCCCTTTGAGTGGTTCTGATCACTCTTGCGTTGGGGGGGGAGGTGCTTAACGAGGAGGGTCACCACAGCAGTGACCAGAGTGTCATCCCTAATTCAAACGTCTCTGCTGCAGCCACCAAAATGGGAAACAGCCTCAATGGGCCAGTCCTTTGGCAGCTGTGAAGTAGACAAGATTAAATTATCTGGTTTCTGTCTTCAGCCTGCCGTTAACACTGCCTAAAACTGGTCATTTCAAGGCAATCATTTGCTACTATTTCTGTTTTCATTATGTGTCTCCTTAGGCTCACTACTTCTCAGGTGGTGCTAGCGGTATGCAGGAGACGTAAAAGACAAGGGTTCGATCTCTGGGTTGGGAAGATTTCCTGAAGGACGGCACAGCAACTCACTCCAGTATCCTTGCCTGGAGAATCCCATGGCCAGAGGAGCCTGGTGGGCTACAGTCCGTGGGGTCGCCAGAAGTCGGACACGACTGAAGCGACTTTGCAGGCATGAGCACAGGCTCAGTTTGGGTGACATCAGACTGGTTTCTGATCATTTCCGTTTCTCTCATTCTTAAATTTTAAGTTCTGTTGAAGTCTTCCTAAACCTCCAGTTGGAAAACACAAGTTTACATAAGCGATGCCATTTATTAAATAGAAGTTTTCATTAAATTCACTTGTCTGTGGATACACTGTAGGTTTTTAAGTTAGAAGATGAACATTAACAAGTAATTGATGTTTGTTGGGTGGTAGAAAGAAGAGTTGGTGTCCTAGTTAAAGGCTAGAAATTTAAATAACATTTAGCGTAGCTCAGAGTGAAACTGTGGGCAGATTCATCAAGTGCAGATGATTTTTGAGTTTAGTTAGCAAAATATCAGAGCAGCTGATTCTGGAGGAGGGGGGCAGAATGTGGGGTGTAGGAGATCCAAGGCTACCAGTGGTTATTGGAACAAGCAAGGGGTTAGTTAGCTGCCCATGAGGCCTGAGAGTCCACACTGGGAGGCCCTGGAGAGATGACAGGAAGGGGAAAAAGGTGGAAAACGGCAGAACATTTTCATAGGGAAAGACAGGAGAATCGGGGAACATATGAAGATGGCCAGTAGTGAGAGCATGGGGTGGGGGGGAGTGATTGGAGAAGGAACAAGGGGGAAATTAAAGCAGGTTCAGTGACATTAAACTACATCAGAGTTTTATTGAAAAGAGCCTGAGAAGTGTCTTTTTGAGCAGTGCCACGACTATCCAGATAAGGATCCACTCTTCAAGGAAGAAACAGTCTAGTAATGGAGGTGACATGAACAGACACTTAGGGGACTAGACAGGAGGCGATGGGTGCGGTGTCCTGGAGAGGCTGCCGAAGGGAGGGGGAGAGATGCAGTGCTTGGCTTCTCTGATTTGTCGAAGGAAGCTATTGGCTTTTTCTTTTTTTTAAAATCCAACTCTTGGGGCTGCGCTGGCAGTCCAGTGGTTAGGAAGCTGTGCCCCAGGGGGCATGGGTTCAGGCCCCGGTTGGGGAGCTCGGATCCCACAGGCTGTGCAGTGTGGCCAGGAAAAAAAAAAGTAAAATCTAACTCAGCAAATCCCTGATAGAAACCCTCCACTCACTGTAAGCGTGGTGGCTACACTTTTAAGAAGACTGGCCGTTCAGTGGGATGACCTTGCTCCACTCATTGTCTTGCTGTCAGTACAATGAATTTATCTCCTGCGCTGTTGGTGTAGTCTTGACGTGAAGTGGATTGGTTTACATGAAGTGGATCCATTCATCATCACCTGTCAGATGTCCGTCAGCCTTAGGCTGAGTCACTTTATCCAGCCAAAGCACAGAAAGCATTTATAAGCATTTTTGAGTCATAAAGGATGTTATGGATCATTAATATGATCTCCTGATTTTTCTAGTTGGAAAGCTTAGGACCTCAGGGGCTAATGATTAATGTTCAGTACATAATCGTTGTTGACTTCAGCCTACGAGGAGCCTGTCTCAGACCTCGTCTGTGTCTGGTCCAGGATTAGGTAATGGGTATCCACACTCTGACACCAGGTGTGCTTGGCAGGGGCATCACGTTTACAAGAACAATGCTACCACTTTTTAAATATTCCCAGAATCCTGTGGGCCTTTTCTAACACTGGCATGGTTCTGTGGCCCAAGTATGGCAACCATGAATCTTCATAGTGTTAATAGTGGGTAGCCATGGCAGGCTCAGCTTTTGCTCTAAAGAAAAACGATGTCCTGTGGGGGTGGCCTTAGAAGTCCATTTGTTGAATGCACGATAATGACTGTGTGTACATTACCTACACACTGGAGGGACTTTCCTTGTCGTTCTGTGCTGGTGCCCCTTGCCTGACTCCTCCTCTGCCCCTTAGAATTTACATCCCTGGAAAACCGGTAGCAGGAGGCAGGAACTTCTGCCTTGTACCCTGGAATGGTCCAACTTAAATATAAAACAAATAGAAAAACCACAATAGGAGACAGGAAGTTGCATCTTGGCTTAATAGGCTTTTGAGGTGAGTAATTTTTTTATGTTTACACCACTGAAAAAATTATACACTCTAGAGCAGCGGTCCCCAACCTTTTTGGCACCAGGGACCAGTTTCATGGAAGATGGTTTTTCCACAGACCGGAAGTAGGGAGTGGGTGGGAGGGAATGGTTTTGAGATGGTTCAAGCACATTGCATTTATTGTGCATAGAAAAAGCAAGAGAGTTCCAGAAAAGCATCTACTTCTGCTTCATTGACTACGCTAAAGCCTTTGACTGTGTGGATCATAACAAATTGTGGAAAATTCTTAAAGAGATGGGAATACCAGACCACCTCACCTGCCTCCTGAGAAATCTGTATGCAGGTCAAGAAGCAACAGTTAGAACTGGACGTGGAACAACAGACTGGTTCCAAATTGAGAAGGGAGTACGTCAAGGCTGTATATTGTCACCCTGCTTATTTAACTTGTATGCAGAGTACATCATGCCAAATGCCAAACTGTATGAAGCACACGTGGGAATCAAGATTGCTGAGAGAAATATCAATAACCTCAGATATGCAGATGACACCACCCTTATGGCAGAAAGTGAAAAGGAACTGAAGAGCCTCTTGATGAAGGTGAAAGAGGAGAGTGAAAAAGTTGGCTCAAAACTCAACATTCAAAAAACTAAGATCGTGGCATCTGATCCTGTCACTTCACTTCATGGCAAATAGATGGGGAAACAATGGAAACAGTGAGAGACTTTATTTTCTTGGGCTCCAAAATCACTGCAGATGGTGGCTGCAGCCGTGAAATTAAAAGACGCTCCTGCATATTAAAATGTAGACATTACTTTGCTGACAAAGGTCTGTCTAGTCAAAGCTATGGTTTTTCCAATAGTCATATACGGCTGTGAGAATTAGACCATAAAGGAAGCTGAGCACTGAAGAATTGATGCTTTTGAACTGTGGTGCTGGAGAAAAAGACTCTTTAGAGTTCCTTGGACTGCAGGGAGATCAAGCCAGTCCATCCTAAAGGAAATCAGTCCTGAATATTCATTGGAAGGACTGATGCTAAAGCTGAAACTCTAATTCTTTGGTCACCTGATGTGAAGAGCTGACTCATTGGAAGAGACCCTGATGCTGGGAAAGATTGAAGGCAGGAGGAGAAGGGGACGACCGAAGATGAGATGCTTGGATGACATCACTGACTCAATGGACGTGAGTTTGAGCAAACTCCTGGAGTTGGTGATGGACAGGGAAGCCTGGCGTGCTGCAGTCCATGGGGTCGCAGAGTCAGACACAACTGAATTGAACTGACTGATACTTATGTGCACTTTGTTTCTATGATTACATCAGCTCCACCTCAGATCATCAGCCATTGGATCCCAGAGGTTGGGAACACCTCCTCTAGAGGATGAATGGGTTACATGTAAAACCCAAAGGACTTTCCCCTCCACACTGCAAGAAAGTAGCTTTAACACTCAGTTGCACCTTTAGAATCTTTTAGACAACTGCAGGACGTGAGTCTTGTGAGTGACGCCTGATGCCCGCTAATCTGCCCTGTTGCCATTCAGCCTGCTGCCAGTGACTTAGGAAGCTGGCATCAGAGTAAAGGGAAGGAGGAAAGCAAGGTGGTAGAGGTGGCGACAGACAGGCTGAGCTTTGGGCAGGGGGGGAACAAAGTGAGAAGATAAGCAGAAAGTTTTAGAGAAAGCTGACATTTTAGGATGATGTCTCAGGAACATTTGCCAAGTTTCACGAGAAATCCCAATGTTGTGCTTAGCTGTATTGTCCATGTCAACATATCTTGGATTTTTTTATAGGCATTCTTGTTATTATAATGTCCCCAAGGCAGATATGCACCCTTCTGTTTGCTGCTTAAGTTCATGAAGTAAGAGGGAAAGTAACTGCCTGAAAATCAAAGGCCAACTCACTGGCAAAAGGTGGCTAAGAACCAGCCTATTGTTAATTGTCGAAACACCAACAATTAGGGTCTTTATTAGTATTTTCATCTAGGTAGTGACTAGGGCTGATCATTCTTGATGACAGGCTAGACTGTCAACATTTTTAGTGTTTCTAATATGTGTGAAAAGTGAAAGTTCATCACACAGTTGTGTCCGACTCTGTGCAATCCCATGGGCTATAGCTCACCAGGCTTCTCTGTCCATGGAATTCTCCAGGCAAGAGTACTGGAGTGGGTTGCCATTTCCTTCTCCAGGGGGTTTTCCTGACCCAGGGATCGAAGCCAGGTCTCCTGCATTGCAGGCAGGTTCTTTACCAGCTGAGCTACTAGCAGACAGCTTTATGAACTATCTGGTTCTACCCATTTTTCATAGTTAGCAATTACGAGGTTACAGGACTTCAGTGGTCCAGTGGTAAAGACTTCGCCTTCCAATGCAGGGGGTGCAGGCTCCATCCGTGGTCGGGGTGCTGAGATCCCACATGCTTGGGGCTCAAAACCAAAATGCAAAGCAGAGGCAATATTGTCACAAATTCAATAAAGACTTTAAAAATGGCCCATATCCCCCCAAAAATCTTAAAAAATATTATGATGCTAGACCTTTTATCATATTTGAAATGGAGTAAATACTGATGGTAAATGCCAGTATCTCTTCTGCATCTTACTTTGGGGCTGCTTAAAGCTTCAACTTTTAAAAAAGTTAGCTTTTAACCACACCACTGCATTGTATTAATCCTAAAACAAACGAAACCAAAATGCACATATCCCTATAGTCAAGCTCCAAATAGCTCTTTGCCGACAGCACTTATGAGGCTGTTGTCTGCTCAATGTGTGTTGCAATTACATGTATAATTTTCAACAGGTAATATTTTTGTCTTGAATTTCAAGAAAATACAAATTTCCAAATACAAATTTCTCTTAAGAACCTAAGCTTAAAATTCTCCATTTAAGAGAAAGCAGTATCTCTGCTACAGATAATTTCTGTCCTAGGGCCTTTCTCAGAGAAGGCAATGGCACCCCACTCCAGTACTCTTGCCTGGAAAATCCCATGGATGGAGGAGCCTGGTAGACTACAGTCCATGGGGTTGCTAAGAGTCGGACACGACTGAGCGACTTCACTTTCACTTTTCCCTTTCATGCACCGGAGAAAGAAATGGCAACCCACTCCAGTATTCTTGCCTGGAGAATCCTAGGGACTACGGAGCCTGGGCGGAGCCTGGTGAGCTGCCGTCTGTGGGGTCGCACAGAGTCAGACACGACTGAAGCGACTTAGCATAGCATAGCATATAGCATAGGGCCTTTCTGGCTATGTTATTTTTATTAATTAAAAAACCTGTTTTTGTGGGCTCTTAAAGGGGACCAGCTTTTAGGGGAGGGACTGGTGTTTGGATACATCTCTATGTCCATTCCTGGGCCACAGACATCTTTACCCTGCATCCTGAACTTAGCAAGGTGTGGCTTTGCTGGAAATTCTCTTTTTTGACTGTCTTATTAAATGATACATCCAGGATGAATTAATTTGCCTCTCGTGGCTGTCACTGCCCTTCTTCTGACATGTCCCCATCATGCCAGACATGAAAACAGAAATCGAAAGAATTTAAAAGTAGTAACTAACTTCTTGCTTTGAAAATTCCTTTTCATCGTTGGCTTGTTGTTGTTGTTCAGTTGCTAAGTTGTGTCCAACCCTTTTGCGACCCCACAGACTGTAGTTCACCAGACTCCGCTGTCCATAGGATTCTCCAGGCAAGAATACTGGAGTGGATTACTGTTTCCTCCTCCAGGGGATCTTCCCAGATTAGGGATGGAACCCACTTCTCCTGCACTGGCAGGCAAGTTCTTTGCCACTGAACCACCTGGGAACCCCTCCATCATTGGCTGCTTGGTATTATTTTTATTCAGCACGGATCCCGTGACTGGAACTGTTTTCAAGTACTCTTGATTTCCTCAAGATACAAGCAAGAAGCAACTGTTTCTTCTTGAGCCCCGAGGCACCCCCCCAGTGTTGCATACAGCGGGGCATGTGGCGCCATGAGTGACGTCAGGAATGGCCCCCTGGAGGTGACCAGTGAGGCTGTACGGCACACCCTGTTAGAGATGGGTGGCTTGGGTTCCTGGGCTCCTGACACTTTTTTCCCCATTTCTCTCTCAGATGTCTGAATTTTCCTCTTTCAAGCATACTAAATAGCACGAACCATATTCTGAGGCTCGGTTTTTCATCTTAAGAACAAGTATGTCCTTACCGCCTGGAAGAGGTGGTCCACTGACATCTGTGTACAGTGTGTGTGCGTGCCTGTGCTCTGGTGCTGGTGCTGAGTCGTGCCTGACTCTCTGTGACCCCATGGACTGTAGACCACCAGGCTCCTCTGTCCACGGGGTTTCCCAGGCAAGAATACTGGAGTGGGTTGCCATTTCCTGCTCCAGAGGATCTTCCCAACCCGGGGATTGAACCCAGGTCTCTTAAGTCTGCTGCATTGGGAGGTGGATTCTTCACCAGTGTGCCGCCTGGAAAGCCTTTGTGTGTGTGTGTGTGTGTATGTCTATAGAAATGACGTATATAAGAAATACGTATGTTTATATATATATATGTGTGTGTGTGTGTATATATATATATAAATATATGTAGATGTGTGTGTGTATGTCTGTATCTTTCTTGGACCATGATGGATCTGGAGGGCACCATACGTATTGCAACTCGTATCACCACAGATTTGTTAGCATGCTATCATTTCTAAGATTCCTTCAAACCCTTTGCTTTTTGTAAAACATGCAAATCTCTGCAGAAGTCCTGACAGATATTATTAATCCCATTTTTCATTTGAGTAAGAGAGTGGCCCCAGGTTATTGGGACCAACCAGGTAACCTGTGGAGCTTGGCCCACAGGATGGAGGGAGAGCTGCTCCCCACTCCCCCCACTCAGTTCAGTTCAGTTGCTCAGATGTGTCTGACTTTGTTCCCCATGGACTGCAGCATGCCAGGCTTCCCTGTCCATCACCAACTCCTGGAGCTTGCTCAAACTCATGTCCATTGAGTCCATGATGCCTCCAACCATCTCATCCTCTGTTGTCCCCTTCTCCTCCCACCTTCAGTCTTTCCCAGCATCATGGTCTTTTCCACTGAGTCAGTTCTTCACATCAGGTGGCCAAAGTATTGGAGTTTCAGCTTCAGCATCCCACTTTCTCCCCACTTGGCATGGTGTATATAGATGTGTAGACAGGTTCCTTGGGCGTTGAGAAGAGGTGGGTGGAATGTGAGAACATCAGGGTAGATTGGCCTTTGCTTTTCAACTTGAGAGAAAAAAGAAATCAAGCAGTCTTCTAATTAGCAAAGCCTGGATTTAATTTTCCTGTTACTCACATAGCTGTGATCTACTGTAAAGCCAAAAAGAGAAACTAGAATCAGTCTTTGAAACCACCAGTTGTGGGTGCCACTGACTGATACCTTTTGAGGTTGTCTTAGTGTTCCTTCCTCCTTTCCCTCCTAGATTTTCTTTAGCTTCTTTTATGGGCCTTTTCTCATTAATTTATTCATTCGTTCTACAGAGATTAAATGCTTGCCACATGCCAAGGACTGTGCTAGGTGCCAGGGATCCAGAGAGTAATAAGCCATTAGGTTTCTGCCCATGAGACCCTCACATTCTACTGGGAAAGTAGACTTTATCTAGCATTTGAATTGTTTATTCTGCCAATTCTAGGACTTCATCTAAGTTTTAGGACCATCTTGTAAGACAATGGTCCCCAACCTTTTTGGCACCAGGAACCCGTTTTGTGGAAGATGATTTTTCCATGGATGGGGATGGTGGTTTCAGGATGATTCAAGTGCATTATATTTATTGTGTACTTTATTTCTGTTATTATTACATCAGCTATACCTCAGATCATCAGGCATTAGATCCCAGAGGTTGGGGACCCCTGTTATAAGAAGCAGCAGTTAAACCATGTTCTCTCTGTTGTTTATTTATTTCCCTACCCCAACATTTCTGTCTTTCTCCTTTCTCTATGTTTTAAACCCTCTACCCCTAAATATTTACTGACACTGCCTAGTTCTTTATGTAATACTCAAGATTTAAAAATTTGCCCAGTTTCTGGTCTGTCTCTTCCTAAGTCAAACAAAATTTTTAATCTCCTTTGTGTCCTCCTACTTATGAACAGCCAAATGTATTTTGACTCTATTTCGGGTATTTTCCAAAATGAGTCATTAATCATTTTTGATGAAATGTTTCCACTCAATTGTGGTGTCTTTTAAAAACCAGTTTGAATCTCTATCATTATTTTATGGAATTTAAAGATTCAAATCCTGGATTAACTTTCAAAAGACATTTTTCTTGAATGGAAACAGAGATCTAGAAAAGACCAGCTTCTACTATTCAGAGACCACAAAATTCCAATTTTGTGTGACATGGAGAACTTGCCTTTTCTTCATAGAGTCCATCTAGGAAACCAATACATATTTATACGTTTCTACACTTTTGGCCTTTTTTCCCATATGTTTTTGTGCATCCTATCATACTGAAATGTTTATTAAGTATATGATTATAGATGTGCATCAAGATTTTATACTTACAAACACACACACATTTATTTTTCATTTATGTGTTTGCCAGACTTCTCACTATAGTTCTCCTGGCAACTTACTTTTCTTAGAACAAGGAAACAAGGTATTTACTAACCACATATTTGGAAAGGCAAAAGAGCCAATTTCACCTCCTTTTTGGTTTTAAGAAAAAGAGTTGAGAAAGCAAGGCAGCAGATCCTCCTTTGATTCTGCAGGTATAGTGTCAGAAAATTGAGGCATCCCTAGGAATCGATTTTTCATAGCAGTTTATACCACAGCATCTTTATTACCTTCTTTTTTGTTTTCCTTCAGTTCAAGAATGTAAAAGAATTCCCTGCTGTCAGCAGTGCTCCTAGGGATTGTATTGATGGAATTAGTTGTTCAGTCACTCAGTCATGTCCAACTCTTAGTGACCCCATGGACTGCAGCATGCCAGGCTTCCTTGTCCTTCACTATATCCCGGAGTGTGCTCAAACTTATGTCCATTTAATTGGTGATGCCATCTAACCATCTTATCCTCTGTCATCCCCTTCTCCTGCCTTCAAATTTTCCCAGCATCAGGGCTTTTCCAGTGAGTCAGTTCTCCGCATCAGGTGGACACAGTATTGGAGGTTCAGCTTCAGCATCAGTCTTTCCAATGAATATTCAGAGTTGATGTCCTTTAGGATTGACTGGTTTGATCTCCTTGATGTCCAAGGGACTCTCAAGAGTCTTCTCCAGCACCACAGTTTGAAAGTATCAGTTCTTCGGTGCTCAGCCTTCTTTATGGTCCAACTCTCAAATCCATACATGACTACGGGAAAAACCATAGCCTTGACTAGACGGACCTTTGTTGGCAAAGTAATGTCTCTGCTTCTTAATATGCTGTCTAGGTTGGTCATAGCTTCTCTTCCAAGGAGCAAGTGTCTTTTAATTTCATGGCTGCAGCCACCATCTGCAGTGATTTTGGAGCCCAAGAAAATAAAGTTTCTCACTGGTTCCATTGTTTCCCCACCTATTTGCCATGAAGTGATACCAGATGCCATGAACTTTGTTTTTTTAATGTTTAGTTTTAAGCCAACTTTTTCACTTTCCTCTTTCACTTTCATCAAGAGGCTCTTTAGTTCCTCTTCACTTTCTGCCATAAGGGTGGTGTCATCTGCACCTCTGAGGTTATTGATATTTCTCCTGGCAATCTTGATTCCAGCTTGTGTTTCTTCTAGCCCAGCGTTTCTGATGATGTACTCTGCATGTAAGTTAAATAAGCAAGGTGACAATACACAGCCTTGACGTACTCCTTTCCCAATATGGAACCACTGCATTGTTCCATGTCCAGTTCTAACTGTTGTTTCTTGACCTGCATATGGTTTTCAAAAGAGGCAGGTAAGATGGTCTGGTAGTCCCACCTCTTTAAGAATTTTCCACAGTTTGTTATTGATGGGGTTAACTGTAATATTTTCTGTTGAAGTTGAGAGGAAGGATTAGATTGGAAAGAGATCTTTGGATTTGTTTTGTATTAATTATGTATAAATAACTGAATAAGAAATAACATCGGTCATTTTAAAAAGTGACACCTGTAAGTCAAAGAATACTTCAGACAAAGTCACCCGTGGCCCCAAAACAGTTCATCCTTGTATATCAGCCTTTTAGCAAACAGTTTCTGAATACCTGGTGGAGGCCTGGAACTGTATTCTTTACAGAATAAAGAGGAAGCATGATCTCCAGATCCCTTTGTTACTTGTTTTCTGCTTTACTTTTTCCTTTATCTGTCTCTTCTTATCCCCTTAAGATGCTGACTAGCCTCCCTTGCTCCTGAGCCTACCATTCATTCATTCATTCATTCCAATATTGAGAACCCAATATATAGCAGGCACAGTGGATGCATTGAATATTCATTGGGAGGACTGATGCTGAAGCTAAAGCTCCAATACTTTGTCCACCTGATGTGAAGAGCTGACTCATTGGAAAAGACCCTGATGCTGGGAAAGATTGAGGATAGGAGGAGACGGGGGTGACAGAGGATGAGGTGTTTGGATGGCATCGCAAAGAGTTGGACATGACTGAGCAACTGAATAACAACAAAACGGATACTTTGATCAAAAGCATAGACACGACCTTTGCCTTCTTGAAGCTGTTTGCCCAGGTAATGAGATCAACACAGTTCGAGGAGTGCTGTGACTGCAGAAGCTTAGGATACTGCAGAAGGGAAGCCTTCCTGGAGGAGATGACTTCTAAGCTGTGATTGAAAGGATGGAGGAAGAGGGGAGAGGGAAGTGGGCATGGTCAGAGGCAGTAGATGAGTTCAATGGCTGTTGAAATTGTCCAGGTGAAATGAAGGGTGACCTGAATTAAGGTAGAAGTAGTGAGGGAAGCCTTTTCATACTGTTCATGGGGTTCTGGGAGAGATAGATGGTGGGAGGAGAAGGGGACGACAGAGGATGAGATGGTTGGATGGCATCACTCACTCAATGGACATGAGTTTGAGTAAACTCCGGGAGTTGGTGATGGACAGGGAGGCCTGGCGTGCTGCAGTCCATGGGGTCACAAAGAGGCGGACACGACTGAACGACCGAACTGATTGACTGAGTGAGGGAGGCAGATGGATTTAAGAGAAACTTAGGAGGTAGAATGAATAGAGTCAGGAGGTTGACTCCATTTATGGGATTTAAGAGAGAGGGACAGCTTCTCTGGTTTCTGGCCTAACCAGTTGGGTGTTTGAAGGGCCCACCCTAAGAGAGGAGGCTGAGGTGAAGGGGAAAATGATAAGCTCTTATGGACCTCATGAAATGTAGGTGTCTGTGGTTTATCCAAGTGAGGATTCCAGTAGACACCAGGGTGTATGCCTGGGGATTCAGGAGGGGCATCTGGGCTGAAGAAAAGAGATCTGGAAGTTGTCTGCTGGTCATCGGAGGCTCGGGAATATGAGAGATCCTGTAGTGTATAACTTGGCCTGGGAAGGGAAGCTGGCCTGGGATGGTCCCCCAGAGTGTACCGTCTCAAGCCAGGTGGCAGGAGAGCAGCTCTCAAAGGGGAGGGCTAAGGAGTGATCTGAAAGAAGACCACCAAGGAATGTCAGGGAGTCAAGAAGAAAGAGCAGAGGATAATGCTCTGCGTCAAATGTTGCTGAAAGCTCATGGCAGCTCCTGGGTCCTGCTCGCCGGCTTTGGCCGACGAGATGGTTGGTGACTTGGTCACAGCAGTGATTTGAGAGTGTTAGAGAACGTTGTAATTTATGGCACGTGAAAGTGAAAGTTGCTCAGTCATGTCTGACCTTTTGCAACCCCATGGACCCATGGAATTCTCTAGGCCAGAATACTGGAGTGGGCAGCCTTTCCCTTCTCCAGGGGATCTTCCCAACCCAGGAATTGAACCAGGGTCTCCTGCATTGCTGGTGGATTCTTTACCAACTGAGCTATCAGGGAAGCCCCTATGGCATGTAGTGGAGGTTAAGCAATACAGTATGATTTTAGGGGTTCTTTGTAATTAAATTTTTAATAAGATTTATTTCTTTTTGGCTATGATGGGGCTTCATTGCTGTGCATGGGCTTTCTCTGGTTGTGGTGAGCAGCGGCTAGTCTTCATTGCAGTGCTCCAGCTTCTCAGTGCGGAGGCTTCTCTTGTTGCAGAGGGCGGGCTATAGGAGCTCAGGCTCAGAAACTGTGGCGCATGGGCTTAGTTGCTCTGTGGCATATGGGATCTTCCCAGACCAGGGATCGAACCCGTGTCCCCTGTATTGGCAGGCGAATTCTTAACCACGGCACCACCAGGGAAGCCCCGTAATTAAGTTTTAAAAATACAAATCCCTTCACTAGGTCCCTCCCTGTGACCTATAGGTGGGAGAATTAATAAGCACCAAAGAAAAGCTTGCCTACTACTTGCATTTTTTTTTTTAACCTGTAGTTAGTTGGAATTTGTTTTCTGCCTTTGAAAACCATTGTCTTGTTTTCTGTTGAATAGGCTAAGGCTTTTTCTTTTCTTTTAAAATAAGGGATGCACAGTTCCTTTGACTCTTGCTCCAAATTGGAGTTTCCCTTTGATTATAAACACATATTTTAGAGAAGGTGATTACCTAATAGGAATTGTAAATAGCTTAGGACTTAGTGACCAGGCAAAATCACAGGTATTCCCATTTTGATGATGTTCCCTTGGTTGTGTAGTGGCCACTAGGGCTTGGGTCTCTCCACTCTTGAAATTGTGACATTTGTGTTATATCCCACCTGTCCCCACAAGAGCTCTATTTTATGAAAGCTAAATGGTGCTGTGTTTTATTTTCAACTTGAAGTGAAAATTAATTCTGTTTCGAGACATTTGAGAATTTCATAGCTGTATGAGATAATTGGTCACACCCTAGGGAAATTGCATAAGAAAATATAGCTTCGAGTTCTGCATTCTCATTTTCCCTAAAGATCTCACTCACAGTAATGTCTTAAATAGTAAATAGTTTTATGGTTGATGGGAAAGTGGATCTATCTGTGGAGGGTACTTTCTTTGGCATGGTGAAGGGTTTATAGCCCACCACGAAAGAAATTGTTCAAGTCAGGCTTTTTGTTCAGGAGGCAGCAATAGGTTATTGGGGATAGAGGTGACTTGGGAGTCTATTTTCCTCTCTCTCATTAAATACACCTTATTTAACCTCTCCACTTTACCCGCTGGGAAACCACTGATGATATTTGTACTTACTGCCTCCTTAGTGACATGAAGCAACCAAATACAGTGTGTGCATGTATGTGTGTGTGTATGTGTAGCTACTTTTTTTTTTTTTTAATAAAATGACACTATAGGATCATAGTGTAATTGATTCATGCTCCATGCTGATTGGGTTCATATTTCTTGATTGATTGTATTATTTCAAATGCGTAATGTCTAAGAATTTTAAATAATGAGATTTTAAAAAATGTTAGGATAATGAATGTGGCTTCTTTAAAGCACCATCATCAACTCAGTTGAATCTCATTTGGGTGAAGATGGGCTAATTTCATTTTTACATTTAGGACAGGTGCCAAATATACCTGTGGGCTTCCCTGGTAGCTCAGTGGGTAAAGAATATGCCTGCAGTGCAGGAGACCTGGGTTCGATTACTGGATCCAGAAGATCTCCTGGAGAAGGAAATGGCAACCCACTCCAGTATTCTTGCCTGGAAAATCCCATGGATGGTGGAGCCTGGTGTTTTGCAGTCCATGGGGTCACAAAGGGTCGGACACAACTGAACTACTAACACACTTGCCAACTATATAGGAACTTATTATGCATTTGGTAGACCATCAGTGTGTTAAGTCACTTCATTCGTGTCTGACTCTGCAATCCTATTGACTGTAGCCTGCCAGGCTCCTCTGTCCATGGGATTCTCCAGGCGAGAATATGGGAGTGGATTACCATGCCCTCCTTCAGGGATCTTCCCAACCCAGGGATCCAACCTGTCACTTACATCTCCTGCATTGGCAGGCAGGTTCTTTACCACTAGCGCCACCTGGAAAGTGCTCAGAGATGGAGTGGGGGGTGGTCATCATTTATATGTTTTTTACTGAAGGATGTGCAGAGAAATTGACTCCTTGGAAGGAAGGTTATGGCCAACCTAGATAGCATATTATCCTCAGCAGAGACATTACTTTGCCAACAAAAGTCCGTCTAGTCAAGGCTATGGTTTTTCCAGTGGTCATGTATGGATGTGAGAGTTGGACGATGAAGAAAGCTGAGCACTGCAGAATTGATGCTTTTGAACTGTGGTGTTGGAGAAGACTCTTGAGAGTCCCTTGGACTGCAAGGAGATCCAACTAGTCCATCCTAAAGGAGATCAATCCTGGGTGTTCATTGGAAGGACTGATGTTGAAGCTGAAACTCCAATACTTTGGCCACCTCATGCGAAGAGTTGACTCATTGGAAAAGACCCTAATGCTGGGAAGGATTGGGGGAAGGAGGAGAAGGGGACGACAGAGGATGAGATGGTTGGATGGCATCACTGACTCGATGGACATGGGTTTGGGTAGACTCTGGGAGTTGGTGATGGACAGGAAGGCCTGGCGTGCTGCAATTCATGGGGTCGCAGAGAGTCGGACACAACTGAGCGACTGAACTGAACTGAATGAATATATTTGCACTTTTCTCCTTGTTGCTGTATTGGGTAGACAGCCTGATGGAAAATAAAAGAGGTGCCATTTAGCACACACTCAGTATTTCATGCTGGACAGGCACCATGCTAATCACTTTACAAGTATTAAGTCATTAATTCTATGACTCAGTATTAATATTAAGTATTAATTCCATGAGGGTAGCTATATTATTATCCCCATTTTACAGAAGAATTGGGGGTAGAGGTTAGATAACTAGCCAAAGTTGTACAGCTATGGGGTGAGTTAGGGTGGGATTCAAGTCTCAGCAGTCTGGCTCCAGAGCCTGTGGTGTTAACTCTTTACACTACTAGCTTTCATTACAGTCTGCTGCATTGTCTACAGATCTGCAGTTTGTTGAATCCATGGACAGAAACAGAATAAGGAGGGCTGGTGGTACTTGGCTATTTTCTATAAGAAACTTATATGAGCATCCACGGATTTTGGTTATCTGTTGGGATCCTAGAACCAATCCCCACAGATTCTGAGGGACACTGTCTTATTGATCAAATCTGAATGCTTTAACTCATCTGTATCACGCTCTTTTTACAGTAATGAAAATGAGTCTTGTGGCTAATAAATTCATTGGCCAAAGGCCAATAATAAATGAAAAGATGCTCAACCAGTAGTCAGGAAAATGCAAATTGAAGTGAATATACCACTAGCTCTTTACCTGATTGGAAAAATTGAACAGATTCATAGCATCCAAGTCTGAGGGATAAGGACACATACTCCTCATACATAACTAGTGGGAGGGTGGGAGTAAAAAATTGCTTTGAATTTGTATTTAAATTTTTAAATAAACATTTCATTTGACTGAACTCCTAGGAATTTATCTTGTAGACATAAAATCACCAGTACATAAGGATGCATGTACAAGGATTTTTTTTTTTATCATGCTAGTTATAATGACCCTAAACGGGAAACCACTTGGCAGTTGGAAAATGCTCTTATAAATTATGCTGCATACCTAATATTGGGGTTTGGGGAAACTAATCAACAATTCTGCTTCTAGCTAGCATGCATGTTGTTCATTTGTGTCTGATTCTTTTGCGACTGTGTGCATGTAGCCCGCCATGCTCCTCTGCCCATGGGATTCTCCAGGCATGAATACTGGAGTGGGTTGCCTTTCCTCCTCCAGAGGATCTTCCCAACCCAGGGATCCAACCTGAGTCTCTTGCATCTGCTACATTGCAGGCGGATTTTTTTTTTTTTTTTTTAACCACTGAGCCACCTGAGAAGCCCTCTCCTGCTCGTTATGGAACCAATTAAGAAATAAGACTCAAGGGACACAGGGAGATCAAAATATTGTCTTTATTAGCAATAAAACTGATTGACTGTGTTTCTTATTTCTTTACTCTTGAATGAGATGGACTTATGCCCGCAACTACTGGTAGTGATGGGGGAAGGGCAGAGGGGAGGGAGCACAGATCAGAGAACGTCCTTGTCTAAGTGCAGACTGGCCACCAAAGACCAAAGTCCCCAAGTGAGTCCAGCATGCCCAGTGTCTCCTCTCAGATTCACCAGTTGGGCTAGTCATTTCCTCCCTCCCTGGAGAGGAGGAAGTGTGGAGTCACAATGGAGAGAAGGTGGAAATTCTCCTTTTGTATTTTCCCTCCTAGGGAAGGGAGTGGAGATTATTCTTCCTTATGGAAATCTACGAAGTGGGAAGTGTTCCTCTCTCCTCCAACACAGTGTTTTGGAATATGCAGTGTTAAACAGTATAACTTAGCTCAGTGTGAGCAGACTTGGGAAGTTGTCTGTTATATTTTAAGTGAAAAATTGAGCTATAGGTGATTTTTATACCATGATTATATTAAAAGGAGAAACCATGTATATGGGTATATTTTTGTAAATATAGAAAAAAGTATTTAAACACATATTGTAGTTGCTAAGATGAATGGCGTGTGGAAGGTTGGCGATGGGAAAACAGCTTTTTCCTTGCATTTCTCTGTCTTATTCAGTTGTTCAAATGAACATTTATTAATTTGATAAGAAAATTTCTATTTGAGAGTTGCTATGAAATACATTTGGCCTTCCCTGGTAGCTCAGATGGTAAAGAATCTGCCTGCAGTGCAGGAGACCCTGGTTAGATCCCAGGGTTGGGAAGATCCCCTGGAGAAGGGAATGACAACCCACTCCAGTATTCTTGCCTAGAGAATTCCATGGACAGAGGAGCCTGGCAGGCTACAGTCAGTGGGGTCAGAGAGGAGTCGGACATGACTGAGCGACTAACACTTCATACTTCACTTCATTATATATGTACACACGTATATATGTATGTACATATACATATTTTCAGATTCAGTTCAGTTCAGTCGCTCAGTCGTGTCCAACTCTTTGCCACCCCATGGAATGCAGCACGCCAGGCCTCCCTGTCCATCACTAACTCCCGGAGTTTACCCAAACTCATGTCCATTGAGTCAGTGATGCCATCCAACCTTCTCATCCTCTGTTGTCCCCTTCTCCTCCCACCTTCAATCTTTCCCAGCATCAGGGTCTTTTCCAGTGAGTCATTTCTTTGCATCAGGTGGCCAAAGTATTGGAGTTTCAGCTTCAACATCAGTCCTTCCAATGAACACTCAGGACTGATCTCCTTTAGGACGGACTGGTTGGATCTCCTTGCAGTCCAAGGGACTCTCAAGAGTCTTCTCCAACACCACAGTTCTAAAGCATCAATTCTTCAGCGCTCAGCTTTCTTTATAGTGCAACTCTCACATCCCTACATGACTACTTAAAAAACCATAGTCTTGACTAGACGGACCTTTCCCATTATAGTTTATTATAGGATATTGAATATTGTTCCCTGTGTTATGCAGTAACTATGAGATAGATCTTGAAATTTCTGATTACAAGAAAAAAAAGTTGTAATTGTGTGTGGTGATGGATATTAACTAGACTTACTCTGTTGATCATTTTACAATATATGCAAATACTGAATCATTACATTGTACACCTGTACAGGAGTCTTAGTGGCTTAGTTGATAAAGAGTCTGTCTGCCAATGCAGGAGACGCAAGAGATGCAGGTTCGATCCCTGGGTCAGGAAGATCCCCAGAGAAGGAAATGGCAACCTACTTCAGCATTCTTGCCTGGAGAAGCCCATGGACAGAGGGACCTGGTGGGCTGCAGCCCATGGGGTCACAAAGAGTCAGATATGACTGAGCTACTGACACACGTTGTACACCTTAAACTAATATAATGTTATATGTCAATTGTATCTCAATTAAAAAAATCATAAAGTTGTCTGCAGATATTGCATTGTGTGTTCAGTGGTGTTGCCTTCAGCAGCTGGTGTCCCCTCTTCCCTTTGGCAGTTCAGGAGTCTTCACTGAGAACTTATTTCTAGATGGGCCTATTGGATCCCCTGCACCTTGTTTTATTTCCACCCCACACCCAAGTGTGCGTGTGTGTGCTCAGGCACTTCATTCGTGTCCTACTCTTTGTGATCCTGTGGACTGTAGCCCACCAAGCTCCTCTGTCCATGGGATTCTCCAGGCAGGAATACTGGAGTGGGTTGCTATGCCCTCCTCCAGGGCATATTCCTGACCCAGAGATCGAACCTGTGTCTCCTGCATCTTTTGTGTTGCAAGCGGATTCTTTACCACCAAGCCACCAGGGAAGCCCCTACACCCAAGGCTGGTGGGGGATTTTGGGAGGGTGCGCTGAACTGGAGTCAGGCCAGTCTGTTACTTGGTGACTGTGAACCTGGCTGAGTGATTGGCCATCTCTGGGCTCCGCTTTTCTTATCTGAAAAATGAGATGTTGGAATTACATGAGAAGATTGAACTAAATGAATCATTCTGGGGGGCTGAGCAGATGGACTCTGAACACTGTATCCCCACGTTTAAATTCCCATATTGCCACTTACTAGGTGTGTGATATTTAGGAAAATTTTGTAACTTCTCTGTGACTTACAGGCAGAAGGACTTAGAGCAGTGCTGGAATATATGGGGTTGGTCAAAAGTTCATCTGGATTTTTCTGTAGGGTGTGATGGAAAAACCCGGATGAACCTTTTGGCCATCCCAGTAGTTAGCACTCTAAATACTGATAGTATTAGTCACTCAGTCGTGTCCAATTCTTTGTGATCCCATGGACTGTAGCCCAACAGGCTTCTCTGTGGAATTCTCCAGGCCAGAATACCAGAGTGGGTTGCCTTTCCCTTCTCCAGGGGATCTTCCCGACCCTGCGATTGAATCCAGGTCTCCTGCATTACAGGCAGATTCTCTACCGTCTGAGCCACCAGGGAAGACTACTCTAAATACTAGCTACTATTAACTGACTAACAGTGAAATTAATTCTAATGGGGAAATGGTATCTCCAGGGAGGTGGGTGACATCATGCTTATGGACAAAGTTTTCCAGGATTCCTCAAATAATCCTGAATTCTATCCAGCCTTCCCTGTCTACTTGGCCAGGGATTATAAGGATATGGTTTATGGGGTGGGAGGCAAGCTAGAGGGATATCCTTAAAAGATACTACCCACCTATATTAAGGTTTTTCTTTGCCATGGCTAAAGAGATGGCTTAAGTATTTTCCCCTTTGTATACCCTGGAGTCAGTTTCTAAAGGGTTTTCAATGTAAATTATAATAAATACATGGTATGATATTTGCAGAATAAGGTCAGCCATGAGTCTTCCTGTACAATTTAAACTCTAAACAAGTATATAGGCTTCTGTTCTGAGAAGGTGTTTAGTTGCTAAGTTGTGTCCAACTCTTTTGCGACCCCATGGACTGTATCCCGTCCGGCTCGTCTGTTGATGGGATTTCCCAGGCAACAATACTGGAGTGGGTTGCCATTTCCTTCTCCAGAGGATCTTTCTGGATCAGGGATTGAACCTGCGTCTCCTGCATTGCAGGTGAATTCTTTATTGCTGAGCCACCAGGGAGGGTTATCTCATTCCAGAAGGACTGGATGACTTACTCTGAACTAGTGGAAAGAGGCTTGTTAAGTGAGTATAAAAAGTCGGGGAGTGGGACTTCCCTGGTGGTCCAGTGGTTAAGACTTTGCCTTCTGATGCAGAGGGTGTGGGTTTAATCCCTGGTTGGGGAGCTGAGATTCCCACATGCCTTAGGGCCAAAAAACCAAAACACAAAACAGAAGCAATATTGTAACAAATCCAATAAAAAACTTTAAAAATAGTCCATATTAAAAAAATTCTTTTTTTTTAAAGCTCAGAGAGAAAGTTTGCACAAGTTGAAGAGTTGTTGGAAATGACTTTGAGCAGCTTAATTAAAGCCTCCCCCTGGACAAGCCTGAGGTCTTGGGAGACAACCACAGGCAATGACTAAGCATCTCGCTTTAACTCCTGGAGCTGCCCTGTAGCTGAGTGTTTTGGGGCCATTTACTTTACGTCTTAGTTTCCTCAGTAGTCCTTGAGGGTTGTTGGGAAGATTCAGTGAGATGATAGATGTGAAGGGGTAGAGAATCTCCTTGCCGATGTAGGAGATGAGGGTTTGATCCCTGAATCAGGACGATCCCCTGGAGGAGGAAATGGTAACCTGCTCCAGTGTTCTTGCCTGGGAAATTCCATGGACAGAGGAGCCTGGCAGGCTACGGTCCATGGGGTTGCAAAAGAGTCAGATGCAACTTAGTGACTGAGCACATACATTTAGAAAAACAGCCAGTATTTGTGATGCTCAGTACACATACATGCTCAATCAGTGCTGATTGCTGTTACTTACACGTGTGTGTTTGAAACAAAAGGCTGAGGGATAAGGAACTTTCTCGACAAGTGTAAACCCTTTGTGGGCTAATGAGCTTTTGACCTAAGTAGGAGCAGGGAGGCCAGGGCACTGCTGGGAAGCCTCTCAGTAGCTGTTTGCAGTGGGCTGAGAGGTACCTCCAGGCGAGGAGGGGGCCCCAGCTTATGCTGAGCCTCACGGCATCCCTCACAGTTTGGTTTGGGTGTTGCCAACTTCCCACCTGCAGGCGCAAGGAAAATGAGGTCTGTTTCATTCCTTGTCTTTGAGTCGAGGGTTTTTTATTGGGAAGTGTTACAGGCCAAATTATGTTCCTGTAAAACCCAGTTCTGAAGTCCTAACTCCCAGATGGTTGGATGGCATCACCGACTTAATGGAGGTGAGTTTGAGCAAACTCCGGGAGGTGGTAAAGGACAGGGAAATCTGGCGTGTTGCAGTCTGTGGGGTCGCAAAGATTCAGACACGACTGAGTGAACAACCTCCAGTATCTTAGAACGTGATTGTATTTGGAGATAGTATCTTTCAAGAGGTCACTGAGTTAAATGAGGTCTTTCTTTTGGGTCCTAATCCAATGACGATGTCCTTATAAAAAAGGGGAAATTTGGGAAGACCCTCTGGGAGGGGGACGTTGGCCGTCTGCAAGCCAAGGAGAGAGGCCTCAGGAGAAACCAGCCCTGCTGCCATCTTGAATTCGGGGCCTCTAGAATTGTGAGGCAACAAAGTTCTGTTGTTGAAGCCCTCCAGTCTGTGATACTTCGACATGGCAGCCCTAGTAAGCTAATACAGGCAGCTACTAAATTCTCCCCTGAGTGATAGTATTTCTGGGCAGACTGTTTGAAGGTGAAGGAAGTGATACAATATCTTCAGAGGGGACTCAGGCCAGGTTTTATACGCTGGCTCTGTTGCTCACTGGCTTTGTCAATTCAGCCTTTGTTTTTTCTTTTCCTCCTGTGTAAAGTGGGAGTAAGCTGCTTCATAAAGTTGTGAAGCTGAAAGGACTTCATCTATATAAAGTTTATTACTGTGCCTGACACTTAGTAAGCACTCAAAAAAATAGTGTTGATTGTTACAATCAGTTAGGAGTTTGGTTATAAAATAGCACATTGATTATCACTCTTAAGTACTATTTGCTTACCTACAAGCTTGGAAAACTGCTTATCACAGATTTGAAGGCATTTCTTGCTGACCTCCCAAGGAGCTTGTAATTAAAGTATGACAAGGATGTCTTTGAAAGTGCAAAGTAGCTAAAGAGTATGGTACAGCCACTTTTTGTTTTGTGGTACAGAAAGGATTTGCATTTTTTGTTCTCTTCCCCAGCCACATTCATTTGTAGGAGGCAATTCAAAAGAGCACTGTTTGTGAAAGAGGGACGGCTTGCTTTTAAATAAGGAATTGTTTAATTAGGGAGGTTTCATCTTGAGGCATATAAGGCAGTGCTGCTGAGAAAAACATTCCAGGCCTGAACAGCTGCCTTTGTCTCATTGGTGAGCCGCCGGTAAATCACTGTGGTAGGAAAATAATTTTGGATTGTTAATATTTGCTGTTTGTTAAAAATAGCCAGCTTGCATCTCTTCATTAGGAGGAAGGCAGTATTTTGTGCTCCTGGCAAAGTTTGGGGGGTTTTTTGGAACATAAATCCTCAAGAAATGCCTTTCAAACAGCACATGAGAGCAGAAAGATCTAAAACTTCCATTGGAAGATTGCAGCTCACTGTGATTGGGCTTGCCTGTGGCTCAGCTGGTAAAGAATCCGCCTGCAATGCAGGAGACCCCGGTTCCACCCCTGGGTTGGGAAGATTCCCTGGAGGAAGGCATGCAACCCACTCCAGTATTCTTGCCTGGAGAATCCCCATGGACAGAGGAGCCTGGCAGGCTACAGTCCGTGGGGTTGCAAAGAGTCGGACACAACTGAGCGACTAAGCACTAAGTGATGGGCCTTTTGTGAAATAAGTCAAACCCTTAGGCACGTATTTTTTGGGTTTTGTTTTTCCTTTTTAATGGGAGGATAATTGCTTTACAATATTGTGTTAGTTTCTGCCATACATGAATCAGCCATAGGTGTACATATGTCCCCTCCCTGTTGAAACTCCCTCCCACCTCCCCGGGCACATGTTTTATTTCCTTGCTGTGACTTTGAAATCTTGCTAGAGTGGTGGAAATTGAGCTCTTGCTGAATCTGAGTTGTGTTTGATCAGAACAGCTGTGCTGTATACCATTTCCTTCTGCAGAAGGGCCTGGGCAATCCTTTCATTGTGAAGAGTGTGTTGTTGGACATCACGAATGGAAATGCAGCTTGCTTTCCTGCTCTAGAGGGAGGGCATCAGTAGAAAAATAAAAACTTGGCACACCTTCCTTTTAAATATGAAAGTGTGAAAGTGTTAGTTGCTTAGTCGTGTCTGACTCTTTGCTACTCCACTGACTGTAGCCCGCCAGGCTCCTCTGTCCATGGGATTTCCCAGGCAAGAATATTGGAGTGGGTTGCCATCCCCTTCTCCAGGGGATCTTCCTGACTCAGGGATCAAACCTGTGTCTCCCACATTTCAAGCAGATTCTTTCGTGTCTGAAACCACCAGGGAAGGGTTTATTAAAAGTAAAACTACTTATTTTCATCTTTGCTCATCTACATGGTTAACTCCTGACATTTTGCTGCCTGTAAAAAGCACGTTTTTCTTTAAGATGAAGCTTTTTTCAAGTTAACTTCCGTTTATGCCTAATTCCTCCCTAAACTTGATTTATATAGTAAGTGCTAATAAATGCAGCCCTGAGGATAGAGTAAGTAGAATTAAATAAGAATTGTTAGGGGTTTCTTAAATGCCCTGATTGTGTGTGGTGTGTGTGTATGAGAAATTCCATTTGGAAATTGCAATTATAAATTGGAAAAAAATTTACAAAGAATTTGCCAAGATTCCTGCCATCCTGATAAAACAGCCATATTCAATTTTACATGTCTTTGCCTTTTCACATGCTACTATTTTTAAAAATATAGTTGTACATAGCTATACAGTTTTATCTTCTGCTTTTTATTAGTTATAGCAAATGTTTTTCATTTTATTATAGGTGCTTTGTCAGGCCCATTTTTAATACTGTTATACTGAACAGGTTTACCATTAATTACTATTCCTCTGTTATCCTACATGTAGGTAAATTTTGCTTCATTTTGTCTTGTAAATAATATCTTGACTTTTGTTCAGCATTAAGCTTTTTATCATTCCAATGAATAAATTTCCAGGAATTGGTCAAAACTGTTACTCGTGGTAAATACTATCTACTATATTCCTTTTGAAAGGATTATAGTGCCAGGTGCATCATTTTTCCCACATGTTAACCAGTGTCTTTACTAATTGTTGAACTTTTAGTTTGCTGCTTCTTGCCATTAGAAATAACATTGAGGTGTATGTTTTGTGTATGTATAGTAAAAATTTGGTGCACATTTCTAATAAGTAATTGTGGTTTTAAAATTTACAGTCACACAGACTGGATAGGAGGGGAGTTTGGGGGAGAATGGATACATGTTTATGATGTATAGTTGAGTCTCTTTGCTGTTTACCTGAAATTATCAAAACATTGTTAATCATCTATATTCCAATATAAAGCAAAATATTAAAAAAAAATAAGATTTACAGTCACAGACAGATAAGGCAAAAACAATAGAACTTTAAACATTTTTCCCTACTAAATTTAGTTTTCAAGCTGAATTGCCAGTTTTAGGCAGCTCACTTCCTGATTAAGGCTATGAAGGTTTGTCTCCCTCTACACCTGGGAATGAGTTGCAGACTTTTGTGCTCTTGGTGGCCATCGGGTACCTGTGCCATTGGGACTTTGCTGGCCTCTACTCCATCTCTGTGTTCCTCTAGAGTGCTTCTCTGTACAGTTGGCCATCTCCCCCGGCTACATTCTGAGAAGCCAGGCAACCATCTCTTCTACTGTGATACCTGCATCCTTCCTCTAGACTTTTCTAGGAATCCCATCCACTTAATGGTCTGAGCATCTTTCCTTTTACCCTTTTGTCCTGGTGTCTAAATGCTGGTCCTGTGTGGTTCTGTGCTAAGTCACTTCAGTCATGTCCAAGTCTTCGTGACCCTGTGGACTGTAGCTCACCTTGCTCCTCTGCCCATGGGATTCTTCAGGCAAGAATACTGGAGTGGGTTGCCATGCCCTTCTCCATGGGATCATCTTGACCCAGGGATTGAATCCGTAGTTCCTGCATTACAGGCAGATTCTTTACTGCTGAGCCACTGTGGAAGCCCCAAGTGCTATTTCTACCCCATGGAATCTCTCCTTCAGTCTGCTGGCCAAACACTTATCAACTTTTATGCTGAAAAATAGCTCTTAAATCATTAAGAGCTTTTCTCCCCTCTGGGATTATGGTAAAACTCCATGCTTTAAATTCTTCAGTTTTGCTCTTGAGCTGTGAAGATAAGCTTTCAGAATTAAAAAGGAAAAATAAAAACTTTCCTATGTTTCTGGAGACTGCTTTGACTTTCAGATTTATCTCTGCTTTAGGTTTAGAAAACTCTACTCAGGAACTGGAAAACCCAGGGATCGCCTCTCTCATCCTAGGCTGCATGGCCTCTCCCTGGGGAAGAAAGGAATGTGGAGGACTTGGGCAGCTGCTTGAATGATGGGTGGGAAAGGGAATCAGTCCAAGGGCAACAGTAAGGAGACTGGGGAAGCCAATTCTGAACAACACAGCAGTTAAGTGCAATGACTTAACTGGTGACTGCGTATTAAGTTTATTGTACGAACAGTTTGTGTGTTGTTGTTCGGTCGCTAAGTTGTATCCAACTCTTTGTGATGCCATGGACTTCAGGACACCAGCCTTCCCTGTCCTGCACTATCTCCTGGAGCTTGCTCAAACTCATGTTTATTGAGTCAGTAATGCCATCCAACCATCTCATTCTCTGTTGCCTCCTTCTCCTCCTGTGTTAATTTAGTGAATATAGAATAATATTAATAGCAAGTACTTGTCAGTGCCAGGACTGTTTTGAGTGATCTTCTACATTAACTTCTTTCGTCCATAAAACAACTTGAGAAGGACTACTACTACATTTTTTTTTTTCCCATACCACGTGGCATGAGGGATCTTAGTTACCTGACCAGGGATTGAACCCTGCATTGGGAGCTTGGAGTTTTAACCACTGGACCAATTGAGAGGTCCCTAGTACTACTGTTATTACCTCCACCACATGGACTAGGAGCCAAGACGAAATGAGCTTTGTAACTCTTCAACCTGTAAGTGGTGAAGCTGGTCTTGCAGCCCAGTAGACTGTTGTTGAGTCTCTAAGTCGGGTTTGACTCTTGTGACCCCATGGACTGTAGCCCACGAGCCCACCAGGCTCCTCTGTCCATGGAATTCTCCAGGCAAGAATACTGGAGTGGCTTGCCATTTCCTACTCCAGGAGATCTTCCCAACCCAAGGATCAAACTCGTGTCTCCGTTGGCAGGTGGATTCTTTACCACTGAGCCATCAGGGAAGCCCTTGTTCTATTTCTGGTCAGGGACTGGGAGGAGACAAGTACTTAATTTGATTATTATTGAAGGAAAATCCTTTTCTCTTGTATTTGTGACAATTTTGGCTTTCTTCTTTCAGGAGTTTGATCATTTCATAAAAGGTGGTTCTTTTCCTATTTAGGAAGGCATCATCCCTTTACTGCTTTGGTTTGTTCCTGTATTAATATGTATTTCCTCACTAACTTAGCTGTTTCTCTGATGAGGATAAAGAAACCTTCATTTCAACTACTTGGAATCACTTGGGTTTAAAATCTGTATTATCTCAGGTCAGTGACTTGTTTTCCAGAGTTGTGTTATTATTTTTTAAAATATTTATTTATTTGGCTGTGACAGATCTTAGTTGCAACACACGGAGTCTTCATTGCAGGATGTGGGGTGCTAGCTCCCTGACCAGGGATTGAACCCAGGCCCCCTGTATTGGGAGCACAGCATCTTAGCCACTGGACCACCAGGGAAGTCCTGGAGCTGTGTCATTTTAAAAATCTATGTATTATGAAAAAGGTTAAACGTAAAGGTGAACGTGGAGATATCAGTCGAGCAAACTTTTCATGTGCCCAACACACAGCCTCAACAGTTTTAAACTCATGGCCAGCCTTGTTTCATCTATACCAGGGGTTCTTCACCTTGGCACTATTGACATTTTAGACTGGAAAAGTCTTTGGATGGGAGGCTGTCCTGTGCCTTGTAGGATATTTAGCAGGATCCCTGGTCTCTACCTGCTAGATGCCAGTAGCACTATACCCCTCCCTGCCTTCTGGTTATAACAACAGGAAGTGTCCCCTGGGGAGCACAACCTCCCGAGCTGAGGGCCACTGACTTATACTCACTCCACTGTCTCTCCCTTTAAGATTATTTGGAAGTAGATCCTGTAGATTAAATCAAACCCGTTTGTGGATTTATTTCTAAAATGTAACACTATATATAAAATATAACGTCCAGTGTCGTTAACCCTTCAGAGAGGAAAGGAGCAAAGATCTAATAATGTTCGTGTATGAATTGTTGTCAGCTAGCCACTCTTGGCTGCAGAGATGGTCATAGTTCTTACCAGCTACCAGTATTGATATAAACTAGGAAACACAAAGAAATGGATACTGTGCTCCAGCCTGTGTATATTTTTAAAACTGTAGTAAAGTATGCAGAATACAAATTTTCCCATTTTAAAGCATGTAGTACAATTCAGTGGCATTAAGTACACTCATTGTGTCATGCAACTATTACCAAACCATTCATCTCCAGAAGTCACTTCATCTTGTAAAACTGAAACTCCATACCCAGTCAGTAGTAATCCTATTCTCTCCACCCCTCAGTCCCTGGCAAGCACCAGTCTATTTTCAGTCTTGATAAATTTTGTTTTTCTGGGTACCTCATAGGAAGTGAAGTGAAAGTCACTCAGTCATGTCCAACTCTTTGCAACCCCATGTACTGTATATAGTCCATAGAATTCTCCTGGGTTGGGAAGATCCCCTGGAGAAGGAAACGGCAACCCACTCCAGTCTCTTGGCTGGAAAATTTCATGGATGGAGGAGTCTGCTAAGCTACCATCCATGGGATTGCAGAGTCGCATACGACTGAGCAACTTCACTAATACTGGAGTGTAGCCTTTCCCTTCTCCAGGGGATCTTCCCAACCCAGGGATGGAACTCAGGTCTTCCACATTGCCAGCGGATTCTTTACCAGCTGAGCCACAAGGGAATCCCGAGAATACTGGAGTGGGTAGCCTATCCCTTCTCCAGCGGATCTTCCCAACCCAGGAATCAAACCCGGGTCTCCTGCATTGCAGGCGGATTCTTTTCCCCTGAGCTATGAGGGAAGCCCGGTACCTCATATAAGTGGATTCAGATATTTGTCCTTCTGTGGCTGGATTATTTCACTTAGGATAATATCTTCAAGGTTCATCTGTGTTGTAGCATGTGTTAGAATTTCCCCCATTTTAAGGTTGAACAATATTCCATTGTATGTATTTAGACCACATTTTGCTTATCCATTCATCTGTTGATAGACATTTGGGTTGTTTCTGCCTTTTGACTGTTGTGAATAATGCTGCTCTAAACCTGGTGGGCAGATGTCTCTTCAAGACCCTGCTAGCCCCTGAGTGTGAGTGAGTCACTCAGTCGTGTTCAACTCTTTGCAACCCCATGGACTATACAGTCCGTGGAATTCTCTGGGCCAGCATACTGGAGTGGGTAGCCTTTCTGAATCACTCCTCATGGCCAGGGATGCTCAATAATTACTGGCCAGCCAGAAAGAATGGAGATTTCTCCTTACTTGCACTTCTGAGTCACTATGTTCCACTGTGGGCTGGTCCCTGGGCTGGGAGAATGAAGGAACGTGTGATTGATCACCACAGATGATCGTAACTTTGACTTTCTAGTTGCTAGTTCAGAACCTCGCTGAGACAGTTATTTTTCTATTTGTGTGTGCGTGAGGTTTTTTTCTTTAAAGATTTTTTTTTTAATGTGGACCATTTTTTTAAAGTCTTTATTGAATTTGTTATAATATTGCTTCTGTTTTATGTTTTGGTTTTTTGGCCCTGAGGCATGTGGGATCTTAGCTCTCTGACCAGGGATCAGACCCACACCCCCTGCATTGGAAGGTGAAATCTTAACCACTGGCCTGCCAGGGAAGTCCCTATGTGTGAGGTGTTGGCTGTACATCTAGTCTATAAAGAGATACAACCATGTCACACGAGAGAGGATCAAACTTCACCTCCTCTCTGTCTTTCAAGGTAGAGAGGGAGGGTGGGACAGTAGTGGGAACACGTTTTTGGAAAGACT
Source organism: Giraffa tippelskirchi (assembly GCF_054371585.1). Lineage (NCBI taxonomy): Eukaryota > Metazoa > Chordata > Mammalia > Artiodactyla > Giraffidae > Giraffa > Giraffa tippelskirchi. The sequence continues at coordinate 150,728,948 of NC_137282.1, forward strand.
GGTGGAGAGCAATCTCCAAATAGAGGGGAAACTCAGCACAGTCAATTCTTCAAAATAAAATTCTCTGAAAGTATTTCCTGTGAATTATAAGGAGTATTCTTGTTTTCTTTTATTGCGAAAACAGTTAAGCTGGAGGGGAGCTGATGTCACCTACCTCCAGCCCTACCGTGGAGCCTAATAACCCTGATGAATTTCACTAACAGCCGCAGGTTTTTTGTAGTGTGAAAAACTGTCAAGGCTGAAGTTGAGGATTTACTCAGATACTATATCCTTGATCCCTTCTAAAAGCAAACTGATACTGAAGTTTTCATTCTGAATACTCTGAAAAGTCTAAAGTACTTTTCTAGGGTTAATTTAATGGTTAAACCTTTCCATATATTTTGTGTTAAGTCCCTTGCTCTTTCCTAAGGGTATCAGTTTAGTTTAGTCACTCAGTTGTGTCCGACTCTTTGCAACCCCATAGACTGCAGCACGCCAGGCCTCCCTGTCTATCACCAACTCCCGGAGTTTACTCAAACTCATGGCCATTGAGTTGGTGATGCCATCCAACCATCTCATCCTCTGTCATCCCCTTCTCCTTCTGCCTTCAATCTTTCCCAGCATCAGGGTCTTTTCAAATGACTCAGTTCTTCGCATCAGGTGGCCAAAGTATTGGAGTTTCAGCATCAGTCCTTCCAATGAATATTCAGGACTGATCTCCTTTAAGATAGACTGGTTTCATCTCCTTGCAGTCCAAGGGATTCTCAAGAGTCTTCTCCAGCACCACAGTTCAAAAGCATCCATTCTTCGGCACTCAGCTTTCTTTATGGTCCAACTCTCACATCCATACATGACTACTGGAAAAACCATAGCCTTGACTGGATGGACCTTTGTTGGTGAAGTAATGTCTCTGCTTTTTAATATGCTGTCTAGGTTGGTCATAACTTTTCTTCCAAGGAGTAAGCGTCTTTTAATTTCATGGCTGCAGCCACCATCTGCAGTGATTTTGGTGCCCCCCAAAATAGTCTCTCACTGTTTCCACTGTTTCCCCATCTATTTGCCATGAAGTGATGGGACTAGATGCCATGATCTTAGTTTTCTGAATGTTGAGTTTTAAGCCAACTTCTTCACTCTCCTCTTTCACTTTCATCAAGAGGCTCTTTAGTTCTTCTTCACTTCCTGCCATAAGGGTGGTGTCATCGGCATATCTGAGGTATTGATATTTTTCCTGGCAATCTTGATTCCAGCTTGTGCTTCATCCAGCCCAGCATTTCTCATGATGTACTCTGCATACCTAAGGGTGTCAGGAAATTATAAATATTTTATAGTTTCTTTTAGGTGAAATATTTTTGAGAGAGAGCTCATTGAGATTTTTCTAAGGAAATATAGTGCCTGTTTTGCATAACTAGATAGTTTTGATATTGAAAGTTTAATGCAGAGCTGTCTCTTTTTCTGAGGGTCTTTGGGGTACCCCCTTGGATTTGAGCAATGCTCTTATTTGGTGTTAATTTAAAATGAGAAGAATTAGAGTCAGAAAACAGCTGATGAGGAACTTCTGGTTAAGACTTCACTCCCTGCAGCAGGTGCAGTTTTGATCCCTGGTCGGGGAGCTAAGATCCCGCATAGCTCAGGGCCAAAAAACCAAAACCAAAACAGAAGCAGTATTATAACAAGTTCAATAAAGACTTAAAAAAAAATGGTCCATATTAAAAAAAAATCTTAAAAAAACCCCCCGAAACCAGCTGATGATTGTTCTGGAGAAGCATTTCTTAGGTACCAGTGAGGGAAAGGGCTTCCCTTGATAGCTCAGTTGGTAAAGAATCTGCCTGCAATGCAGGAGACTGCGGTTCGATTCCTGGGTCAGGAAGATCCGCTGGAGAAGGGATAGGCCACCCACTCCAGTATTCTTGGGCTTCCCTTGTAGCTCAGCTGGTAAAGAATCCTCCTGCAATGCGGGAGACGTGGGTTCGATCCCTGGGTTGGGAAGATCCCCTGGAAAAGAGAAAGGCTACCCATTCCAGTATTCTGGCCTAGAGAGTTCCATGGACTGTGTCGTGCATGGGGTTGCAAAGAGTTGGACTTTCACTTCACTTCACAGTGAGGGAAGCCTCAAGGATTTGATTTATCTGCATCTCAAAAAGAATAGGTTCTTTATCTTAGGATAGTGCTAAGGGCTGGGAGTAGGGAAGACGCTCAGCAAAGTGACCTCACAGTCAACTAAGGCTCTTTCCAGTAAAAAGTCTCCAGTTTGGGGCGGGGGGCGGGGGGTGGGGTGGGGGAAGCAGCTTTGCCTCATCTCAGAGGACTGGAGAAGAAACTTTTGGGTTTGTCACTTCTTAAGCCAGATGAGGGTGTGGTTATCTTTTAACCTCCTCCAAACAAATGCTCTACTGAGCAAAACATCCATGTCTGAGAGGCATCTTGATGTGGTATCTGAAAGAAGGAGGGAAAGAGAATTCACACACAGGCCAAAGAGAAAAGGTTCTGATTCTCATTTTTTCCCCATATAGGTGAATTTCGTGGCCTGCCAACTCTTCGCTTTGTTTGCTGCTTTCTGGTTCCGCCTCTACTTGAGTCCTGGTAAAACCAGTCCTGATGTCCGGCATGCATTTGCCACCATTTTTGGCATCTATTTTGTCATCTTTTGTTTTGGCTGGTGAGTATGAACCTCCTACATTCTAAATGTTTATCATTTGAGTGTTTTGTGGAGATATTCTTGGAATTTCCCAGACACTAAGGAAAAAAGAATATGACATTTACTCTTATTGTAAAATAATGCGGATATTGCAGGAACCTCCAGAAACTGAAACCAATAAATTGACTCTAATAGAAGTTAATTCAGTGAATTTTTCTTAAAATTAGACTTCTGCTGATCTCACCCAGGGTCATGTAAATGGAATGCTCTAAGGTTAAATTTTCCCAGCAAGGAACTTTTCCTAACTGTTATAGCTATTAGTGTTTTTCTTGCATCACTGCTAGAGATACTGGCATTAATCCTGCACTTAGAGTAGAAGAATAGTTTTAGGGCCAGTCTTTGGGAATATGTCCTTCTTTAGCAGGGAAAGCCTTTTCTCTACTAGGTAAGCTGGGCAGATCTCCTGGTAGGGATACTTCTTGGGGAAGAAATTCTAGGAATGAACATTTCTAGAAGTTCAACTTGAGGGAATTTGTTCAGAGTAGTAGCTTATGGCTCCTCCTCCTCCAATGAAAATTTGAGAAAGGATGATGAGTATTTTGAATCACCCCCAGGTCAAAGTGTTGGTGTCTGGGGCAGCTCAGTTTTGGTCTTGATACTTTAAAGTTAGAAAGAACTCTCTTCTTTGCAGTTGGAGGTCTATGCCATGACTTCCTAGTGTCATTTCAAGGTATCTTACTTGCATAGAATGAAAATACTTGATTTATTTTCTCTTAAATAAACATGAGTTAACTGATCACTTGCTTTTTGGTGGGAGTGGAGGTGGAGACAGCCAAGAGGTATGATGATATGAAAAACGTTGGGTGTCCTCCTTTTCTCCCCACGACGTCCTACAGGTATTCTCTGCATCTTTTTGTGCTGGTGTTAATGTGCTATGGAATCATGGTCACTGCGAGCATATCCAATATTCACAGGTAAGACCCTGGGGATGAACAATGCAAGGTGAGGTTTTTCATGATCTTTGAAATCTGTTTCCAGGATGAAGGGATGCCTTCTCCATTAGCCACATGTGGTATATCCTAAGTTCTCTGGGATATCTGAAGGGAGGGATGGAAAACCTTAAATGCTGGGAGTCTTTGGAGAAAGCTGTTTGAAAAAAAAGTGTGATGCAAACTGGGACTCGGGGCAGAGAGAGTTTATCAGAATTAGGCAGCCTCATTTGTCATGGCATCAACCTGGAAAGTAGTCACATTATGGAATACTACTCAGCCATGAAAAAGAATGAATGATTGCTACACACAATGCCATGGATGAATCTCAACATCAGTGTGCTGGATGAAGGAGATCCCACGAATTCTGTTCTCTAAAAAGCAAACTAATCTGTAGTGACAGAAATCAGATTGGGTAACTGGTGGCAAGATGGCTCAGGGAGATGTGAAAGGGACCACGAGAGGTGTGAAGCAGCCTGGGGAGGGGGTGATGGATATGTCTGTTATATTGAACTTGGCTCTGATTTTCTGAGTATGACATGTGTCAAAACTTTGGATACTTTAAATATGCCCAAAGAAGTGTTAAAAAAGGAAGAAATATTCTTACTAGGATATTTTGACTTCAAAGTGCAGAAGTAATTTAATTCTACCTTGAAGGCTACATGCTTGGACAATCCAGGAAAATACCTGGAGTGGCTGTCTTGCACTGTCTCTGATTCCTGTGGTCTTTTGAAACCTCAGAATTAATTCAGCCTCTCGGTAACACTGGAATGTGAGCTCTGTGAAAACAAAGACTTTTCTCTCCACTGTTGTAGCCTCAGAGCCTAGAACAATACCTGGCACAAGTAAAGGCTCAGTAAATATTTATGGAATGAATGACTGAATATACTTGAAAAGACATTCACCCTTCGATGGCTTCCTTTTTGATGACTTCTCTGGAAAAGCAAATGCCTTATTTCAACCTCAGAAAACTCTTTGATTAATAAGACTATTAGCACAGTAGTTTTCCTTCTTAAAAGCATTGGAATTTAATTTTTTAGTCTATCATCTTGTAATTACTTCCAATAAATTTCTGGTTTGCAAGGGAAAATATTTTTGCCTGCTTTTAACTTGGATAGTCATTGAACTTTGTATTCAGATGAGCTCAAGAAATTTGAATTCTAATCATCTCTCTGCTAAGTGTCTTCCTTAAAGCGGATAGAGTCATTCCTTCAGAAGGGACATAGGAAATCTGTATTTCTATAATTTGTTAAGAATGGATTTGGGAAATACTTCATGTTATGACAATATGGTTTTTTTCAGTGGGAGGTAAAAATGCGTGGCTTTTCCTCCACTTGACACTGCTGCTGCTAAGTTGCTTCAGTCATGTCTGACTCTGTGCGACCCCATAGACGGCAGCCCACCAGGCTCCACCGTCCCTGGGATTCTCCAGGCAAGAATACTGGAGTGGGTTGCCATTTCCTTCTCCAGTGCATGAACGGGAAAAGTTAAAGTGAAGTCGCCCAGTCGTATCCGACTCTTAGCGACCCCATGGACTGTAGCCTACCAGGCTCCTCCACCCATGGGATTTTCCAGGCAAGAGTACTGGAGTGGGGTGCCATTGCCTTCTCCGCCACTTGACACTGGAAGCAATTAAATGATGAATAAAAATGTCGCATCTCTAAAGCAGGTTTCCAGATACCTTACAAACTATAATTTGTCAGCTCTCCCTGCATCTGTGTGATGCTGGTGAGGTGGGATCCAGTTTTCAGAGGGTCCAGCTGTATTTCCAGGCTTGCTGTGTTCGTCTCCAGCCAGGAGTGGAATCCTCCAGCCTTGGTAGGGAGAGCCCTTCACAGGCAGGCTCCGACTCTTTCTTCATGATGACGTTGTGGTAGCAGAGGGCCGTGTCTTAAGACTGGAAAGAAAAAATGCCAGAACAAGTTCTTCTCTTCTTTCTGTGCTTGTGTGGTTGCCAGAACTGCCGAAGTCAGGAGTGGTTTACATTTCCCAGTGGAGGGAAGTTGTTTCCTATTGCTGCTGGGAAAAACACCAGGCAGGAGTCAGGAAACCTGGCTGTTTCCAGCGGCATGAGTTTGGAAAAACCAGGCGGCGGCTTTGTGTGTCGGGCTTCCTGCCTATGTGATGGGGGGCTTGTGGTGGTGTTTGTTGTTTAGTTGCTGAGTCTTGTCTGATTCTTTTCAACCTCATGGACTGTAGCCCGCCAGGCTCCTCTGTCCATGGGATTTCCTAGGCAAGAACACTGGAGTGGGTTGCCATTTCCTACTCCAGGGGATTTTCCCCATCCAGGGATTGAACCCACATTCTCCTGCATTGGCAGGTGGATTCTTTACCACTGAGCCATCAGGGGATGGTTTGAGCTTAAGTTCGCTTCAAGATTTCTGGGTTCTTCATGAATTGTTTTCCTCTGACTTTCCCTGAGTTATGAGTTGTGTTCTATGCATTGCTGGGAATAGGAGGGGAAGACGGGTGCTTGCTGCCGTGTGGACCTAACCCACTGCAGAGCTGCCTGTTATGCAGGATTTATCTAGAGAGTTCATGGAGTACCAGTTCTGTTTCCTTCCTAGGCCACTCTGTTGGGCAAAAATCACGGGTGTTCACTTACCTTACATGAACCTACTGGAACAGAATACAGTACCTCCTGGGATGGAAGGCCTCGTGTGGGAACTTGGCGATGCAGTTACCAACTTTTGAGGCCAAGCTCTCTTAAATATGTTTCATTATTTTGATACATAAACTCTTTATTGAGTATACCAATATACAATTACATTTACTATTTCCTATCATTACAGCAAATATATTCTTTCTAGGACAACTCTATAGGATATAGGTTTTTTTTTTTTTTTCCTGAGTTGGAAAATGATGAAAGTTCAGAGAGGTGAATGGGTGTACGTTCTCAGTCATTCAGTTGTGTCCGGCTCCTCTGTAGCCCTCCAGACTCCTCTGTCCATGAAATTTCCCGGGCAAGAATACTGGAGTTGGTTGCCATTTCTTCCTCCAGGGTATCTTTCTAACCCAGGGATCGAACCAGCATCTCTTGTGTCTCCTGCATGGGCAGGCAGATTCTTTACCACTGGTGCCACCTGGAAATCCCCAGGTGTACAGATGGCTCTGCAGTTCAGGGAGCTTTCACAAAGTGAATACACCCCTGCAACTGCCACAGAGGTCAGTGAGGATTGTGTTCAGTGAGGATCGTGTTACTGTCACTCATGTTCCAATCTCTGCCACACCCTTCCTTCCTAAAATAACTACTAGCCTGACCTCTCACACCTGCGGATGCGTTTGGCCAGTTCTCGGATTTGGACTCATGTCGGTCTGTGCCAGAACACATGTCTGTCTGCTGCTCCTGGATTCAGGTTTTTCAGGGGGAATGAATGTATTGCCCTATTGTTTGGGGACTCAGTACTTGGCCCCACCCTTGGTAGGTGGGTAGTAGTATAATAATTGAACTTGCTTTTCTCTCTGGGTGAGGGGTCCAGGGAAGGCATGGATGTAGCTCCTTTTGATTCGAAAGGATTCTGGAAAAGTCTCTCGAATCTTCTTTGTGCTGCTGCCTTGACCCTTGTGAACTGGCTTGGGAAGAGGAACAGGTACTGGAGGGAAAAGGTCTAACTCCATTCTAGTGCTTCAGCTCATAAGGGAGTTTTTTTCTTAAACATTTGCTTTGTGCACCATCTTCTTGGTCTGGAAAGGGTTATAGTTGAACCCAGGGGAGGGAAAAATCATTTCTGTGCTTGCAAGTAATGAAGAGAGCTAAAGTCGTGGAATGCTTTACTGTACCTGGCTCAGCATCCTGCTTTCCCTTGCTACCAAAGGAATGTTTATTGTCCCTTCTTTACTATTCCTGAGGTTGATCTAGTTTTCATGAGTTATTTTAATGTGAATTTGTGAATTTCAACATCATTCAGTATCAGAATATACATCTTCCCAGTTTTATTACATTTGCTTGAAAATCATCCTTATGAATTTATGTCTGTTTCTGATGGGCTCCTGAACCATTCAGTTCAGTTCTGTTCAGTTGTGTCTTACTCTTCATGACCCCATGGACTGCAGCACCCTGGGCTTCCCTGTCCATCACCAACTCCTGGAGCTTGCTCAGACTCATGTCCAGCGAGTTGATGATGCCATCCAACCATCTCATCCTCTGTTGTCCCCTTCTCCTCCTGCCTTCAATCTTTCCCAGCATCAGGGTCTTTTTCAGTGAGTCAGTTCTTCACATCAGGTGGCCAAAGTATTGGAGTTTCCTGCTTCAGCCTCAGTCCTTCCAATGAATATTCAGGACTGATTTCCTTTAGGATTGACTGGTTGGATCTCCTTGCAGTCCAAGGGACTCTCAAGAGTCTTGTCCATCACCACACTCCAAAAGCATCAATTCTTCAGTGCTCAGCTTTCTTTATGGTCCAACTCTCACATCCATACATGAGTACTGGAAAAACCATAGCTTTGACTGGATGGACCTTTGTTGGCAAAGTAATGTCTCTGTTTTTTAATATGCTTTCTATGTTGGTCATAGCTTTTCTTCCAAGGTGTTTAATGTTCTGAGTTTAGTTCATTTCAGCTAACAGTTAAGTGAACCTCTTGGTGGCCAAGAGTTTGGGTGCTCAAGGTTATAACGAGTTGGAGAAATATGTACATGTAATTTTAATATTATGATGATATGTTAGCATAGAGCACTGGAGAAACACAGGCAGTTGAGCAGTGAATTGTGTTGGGAGTTGGGGTGGGGTGGATGGACCAAGACTATACTAGCTGACATTAGAACTCAGCCATATTAGATAATTTGTGTCCAGACAGACCATAGGAAGGAGCAAAGAGTTGCAAGCAGAGGAAGGAGAAATATATCTGGCCGAAAATCAGGATTTAATTGTGGGAAGGTAGCAGTCTGGTGTGGTTTAGCACATGATAGACATGGAACATGGCTGGAGATGATCCAAAAAGGAACTGTTAAGGTAGAGCTTAGCATGTGAAGCACCTTGAATGCTATATTCAGGAGTTTTGATGTGATTAGACAGTAGGGAGTAGGCGTGGGGTGGATGAGCAAGACTTTTTTTTTAAACGGCTTTATTTATTTATCTATGGCTGTGCTGGGTCTTTGTTGCTGTGCCCAGCCTTTCTCTCATTGCAGACAGTGGGGGTTACTCTCTAGTTGCGGTGAATGGACTAATTCTTGCCGCAGCTTCTCTTGTTGTGGAGCACGGGCTCTAGCGCACGTGGGCTTCAGTAGTTTTGGGCTTAGTTGCCCCAGGCCAGGTGGGATCTTCCCGAACCAGGGATTGAACCCTGTGACTTTTAAGTCAAGAAACATTGATTTGTTGTGTGTTCATTCAACACTGGCAATAGTAGCCGCTGGTGGTGAATGAAACACACATGACCATCCTTACTTTCATGGGGCTTTCAGGCTTGTAAGGGAGACAGTGGTTAATCAGATTATCACATATCTTTATATGTACAAGTTGATGAATGTTCTTAATGGCATGCATGTGTGTGTGTGTGTACATTGCTGGTTTATAATATTGGATGATTCTCTGAAAGAGGCCGGGAAGTGAACATGAGAAGATGGAAATTGGAGCCTCAGGCATCAGCAGGGAGGGTCCTGAGCGGAGCACTGGGACTGCTGACCCCTAAGGAGTAGAGGGAGGAAGATAGGCTGAGCAAGAGCCTTGGAAGAACTGACCAGAGAGCTGGGAAGGAAACAAGGAGAATGGAAGCCAAGGGAACAGAGTGTTTCAGGAAGGGAGCGGTTGGCAATAGGATGATTTATATTTTAGGAAGATCACTGTGTAAACAGGATGGTTTGTGAAGAGGAGGATCTTTGCGTGCAGGACCTTACAGGTCCGCGGTTCCCAGCGCTGACTGCACGTTGAAGTGACACCTGCCAGGTGCACCCCTTATCAATGAAATCAGAATATCTTGGGGTGGGGCCAGTTACTCCCCAGGTGATTCCATCATGCTGCCCAAGTTGAGAACGACTGCAGTGGTCCAGATGAGAAAAGATGAAGGGCTGAGAGCCGTGGGTGTAAAAGTGAGGAGTAGGGATGTGCTGGGAGGGAGGTGGACCAGAGAGGACTTTGTGACTAATCGCATGTGGGGGGTGAGGGAAAGAAGAGAAAGTCGAGTGAGTGCATGCACAATGATCTGACCCTCAGTGTTTTGGTTCCAGATACTCCTTTTTTGTAGCAATGGGCTACCTTACGATCTGCCACATCAGTCGAATCTACATCTTCCACTACGGAATTCTCACTACAGATTTTTCTGGGTGAGTATCTTCATTTGCGTTGGGGTGGTTGGATAGCTGGCTTTGACTTAGTCCCTTGGGGTCTGTAAAGATCAAGAACACAGGTACGAATCATCAGTGACTTGGTTAAATCATTTGGTAAGACTGTGCTCGTGAGGTTGAGGTCGGTGATTTGATTGCTACATAGGATGGTGAGCTGTGCCGTGGTGTAAGGCAGGGGTCGCCAACCACATGCCATGGGCTCTATCTGGGTTGCCGCCTGTTTCTGCAGTTATACTGGAACATGCCCAGGCACTTACTCATGTATTTGTTATCTCCGGCTGCTTTTTGCACTACGGTGGTAGGGTTGAGTAGTTATGACAGAAACCATATGACCTTATAGAAGCCAAAATATTTCCTATCTTACTCTGTACAGAAGAGTCTGCCAACCCCTATTCTAAGGTCCCAAACACAAGGTTGGTGTTTTATCTCTTACTAGTTAATAACACAAAATTCTTCCATGGTAGCTGATAAACATTGGGTTGGCCAAAAAGTTCATTTGGATTTTTCCATGCGATGTTATGGAAAAGCCAGATGAACTTTTTGGCCAATCCAACAGCTGCTACATGAGCCGCTTGAGTGCCCCCTGGCTGCTCTGGCCTTCCTCCCAGGTCCCCTCCCCAGCTCCCCCAGACTTCTGGCAACCAAAAGGGTAATGTCTGGCATGGCAGGGGTCTCCATACTTCTTGTAAAATTTTGTCTGTCACCGTGGCCTTCACCTGGGGGGCCACCCCTCTCCTAGTGGGTCAGCTAGTGAAGATGACGGTGAATCCGTGAAAAATTTGTACTGTGTTGATGTTCTTTCAGCAACAGCTTTTTGTGAGTCTTGAGGAACGGGCACTAAAGCAGAGATCCTCTTCCTCACACGTCGTGTATTATCCACGTCACTTCCTTAGGAGTTCGGTTCTCTTCTACCCAGGCAGTCTGAGGTCAGGGAGAGCCTGGGTTCTCCCCTGAGGTTGACCTGCCTTTCCTTGGCTGAGGTGGTAGAAAGTAATCAATGAAATAAGGGCTACAGCTTACCACTCATCTGTATGAACTTCCCAAGTTGTGCAACTAAACTGTCCCACTGTGATGAGGCTTCGGGGGGTGAAGTGTTGCTTGGAACACAAAAACTGTTGCACTGAAATTTGCACAACCCTAGTTTGGTCTCAGACTGGCTTTCTGGGCATAAGTTCCTCTTACCCTCAGTCCTCTGGGTTTTGCCTTTTTCTCCTTGAGTTGCATCCTTTCTGGATTCCTTTCCTCCCAGATTGTGGACCACTATTTTTCACTTTTTCTGAAACAAATTCACAAACTTCTTTCTGTTTTTTTTTAACGATGGGTATGGCTAGCAAAATAAGGAAAATATGGGAGCAACAAAGATTAGCAACATAGTCGCAAAGTTATAGCATTAAAAGTAATTTCAAAATGGTGGTCATAACTCTCCTTAGAGTTTAATCAACAAACTTCAGTTTTTCTGGTTTAACCCCAGAACTGTGTCTCCCGTTCCCCATACTTAGAAGAGCTCCTGGCACGTCATAGTGAAAGGGAAGTCGTTCAGTCGTGCCCGACTCTTTGTGATCCCATGGACTGTAGCCCACCAGGTTCCTCCGTCCGTGGGATTTTCCAGGCAGGAATACTGGAGTGGGTTGCCATTTCCTTCTCCAGGAGATCTTCCCGACCCAGGGATTGAACCCGGGTCTCCCGCATTGTAGGCGGACGCTTTACCGTCTGAGCCACTGGGGAGGAACGCCTGGTACATCGTAGGTGTCACTAAATGAATGAGTTAAATACTCTGGTATTTGAGAAAGCCACAAGGGTGTGGGGAAGGATTATAAAAATGAAAATCTTGCATTAAGATTGCTTTGCAAGCATCTTTGCTTCCCCTTACCTTCTCAATCCTTGTTGGAGAAAACCACTCCGGAGACAGTGGATGGGGATTATGTAAGAGCATAGCCATCATCGATCAGATCCACACTCCAAGCAGGGGCTTGGGTTCTGCCTTGGAAGGTACATTCTTTCATCATTCAGCGGACCTGACTGAGAACCTCTAGATGGCAGGCACAGTTATAGGAGACAGAGGTGAGGAAAGACTGAGGAAGAATGAATGTGCGGTTACCCATTTCATATTTGTATAGGAAGGTCACATGTGAGTGCGTCATCATGTACTGGTTTGACGGGCGTTCCCCTAATTTGTGTCCACTTGGAGCCTCAGAATATGTCCTTTATTTGGAAACAGGACCTTTGCAGGTGTAACTAGTTAATGTGAGGACATGCTAGATTAGCATGGGCCCTAAATTCATGTGGCGGGTGTCCTTATAAGAAATTCGCGAGAGAGAGACAGAGACACCCAGAGGGAGGGGGCGGCCACGTGAAGACGGAGGCAGAAGAGTGATGCAGCCACAAGCCAAGGGACTCCAGGGGTTGCTGTCTGCCCCCAGGAGCTAGGAAGAAGCATGGAACATTCTCCCTCAGAGCTTTCAGAAAAACCCAACTCTGCCAGCACCTTGCTTTTGGCCTTTCTGACCTCCAGAACTGTGAGACGGTAAGTTTTTTTTTTTGGTTTTAAGGCACCCATTTGTGTTATGGTGGCTCTAGGAGATGAATATCCATTGTTCTGATTTCATATATATCTGCTGACAGTGGTCCCCGGCTCCTGGGCACACAGGACACAGTGCCTCCCCCTCCTCGTTCCTCCCTGCCCTCGTGACATCTCCTCCAGTTGGTTTTGTCCGTAAAACTCTCGAACGATTGTTACGTCATTTTTAGTATAATTGCAATTGTGGAAAGTTACCAAAAGGGCAGGATAGAGGGCAAATTATGGGAAGACGGTCATGTGTTTTTGAAACGGGGTGGATTTGGGGTTTGACAGCGGGGGAGGATGGAAGTTCCTGTCCACTCCACTGTCAGCGGTGTAGGCGAAACCGTGATGCATTTTCTTACGTGGTGTTTGTCCTCTGGCATTTTTTGGGTCTGCTTGTGTTAAGAAATCTCTGACTTTACATATAAAAGTGCACACTGTTTGAATGAGAAAGGACACTTCTGTTGGGGAAAGGAGATAATGAAAATGTGTCTGCTCCTGTACATTGAAAGTGATTTAGATCCCTAATTGGCAAGTGACCATACTTTGTTCAGTTCTTGGAAGGTATGTGTCTTTTTTTTTTTTTTTAATTATAGGGCATTCTTAGGCAGCAGCATTATTTTTTCCCTGTCACCATAAATGCACAGTGCCTCACTGATATAAATCCATCTTCTTGGGTAATGTCAGAAACATAAATGGAGAGGTACAAACTAACTGGAAATTGACAAGGTGTTCTACATCACAAATGGTCAATAAGAGAGATTCTTATTGTCTGTTCTCATTGTGTTAGTTGCTCAGTCATGTCCAACTCTTTGTGACCTCATGGACTGTAGCCCACCAGGCTCCTCTGTCCATGAAATTTTCCAGGCAAGAATATCGGAGTGGGTTGCCATTCGCTTCTCCAGGGGATCTTCCCAACCCAGAGATCAAACCTGCCTCAGATTCTTTACCATCTGAGCCACCAGGGAAGCCCCAGTAGGAAACAATTCTCATTATGAACATACAAGCAACCAGCAGTTGTTCTTCAGAATGGAATTTGTTTAACACTACTGTTTATGTTGGTCTAAGAATCTTATTTAGGATTTTGTTGAGGAATCAAGCAGAGATTTGAAGTTACACTTGGTGTTTTAAGGCAGCAGTCTGATGTGATAGTTGTTCTCTTCTGAGCATGCGTGCAAACCTATGTGCTTAACACTGTTGTTTAGAGCAAGAGCATAGACAGGAGTTGACCAGGATTGGATTCTGTTAGTGCTGATACACAATGATGTGTGTGTGTTACTTGCTCTGTTGTGTCCGACTCTTTGCAACCCCACGGACTGTAGCCTGCCAGGCTCCTCTGTCCATGGAATTCTCCAGGCAAGAATACTGGAGTGGATTGCCATTCCCTTCTCCAACAATGATGTATATATGTTTCTAATTTGGGGGAGCACACAAACTTGTACTTCAGATTATTCTGGGGCTTGAAATTTCATCATTCTGAAAGTAATCAAAACTGGTGTGAATGGTGAGGGTAACACACAAGATTCACTTTTATTAGTGATGCTAATGTCATTTGTATCAGTACACATAGAGGCCAGTGTCCTCCATGTTTCCTCTGTGAATGCAGATTATTAAAAATATGGGAAGATTTAACTGTTCTCCCCGGGGAAGCTCAACAATTGCTTGTAATAAAGCTGATACTTGATTCCTTTTAAGTCGGTGATAGTGAACTGATTGTTTTTTGCTCACAGAAGGGTGCAAATCGAGTTTTCTTCTGGGGGAAACAGCAAGAAGGAACCTTAATCCTTTTGCAGGCAGGGCCAGATTCAGGCAGATAATTGCTCTGTCATCAGGATGGCAATTTGAGTTGCTCATGTTTTTTTTGAAAACATCATGAAATGAGAACTTTTATACGCTGCTAGTGGGAGTATAAATTGGTACAACTGTTCTGGAAGGCAACTTAGCCACAGATTTTAAGCAAGAATTTTTTTTTTAAGTTTATTTCCAATTATAAATTCCTAGGAACTGAATTACCTGAAGGAAATCAAATTTATTCATAAGTGTGTTCAACTGTTGTCAATAATGGTGCAAAATTGGAAACATCCTAAATGGTCCAAAAGAGGTGAATGGTTAAATTATGATACTAAATGGGAATTCCTTGGTCATCCAGTGGTTCAGACTCCATGCTGTCACTGCTAAGGTCATAGGTTCAATCCCTGGTTGGGGAACTAAGATCCCACAAGCCACATGGTGCAGCCAAAAATATTAAAAAATAAATTCTGGTACTAATATGCATCCATTAAAATGATGTCTTCAAAGAATATCTAATAACACTGGAAATGCTTACAATATAATGGAAAATCAAAACCACACAAAAAAATATATGTATTGAGATTCCATTTTCATGAATGTAGACATGTGGGGGGGGAAGAGTGGAGGGAAATAAATGCTAAGACAGCGATTCTGGCTAGGGTTGGGGAGTGGTCTTTATTGGTGATTTCAATAATAGTTTTTAAAACTTATTATATAAGTTCTAAATGTCATTTAAATATAATATAAATGAATGCATACTGTGCATGCTTATCATGGTGAACTCAGCCTACACCAGTGGAACAATAGTCATTTGTGTTCCTGGTTATCCTGTTGAGCATTCTAGAAATACCACTCACTCACACCCCTTGGGGTAGTAGAGCTCATTTGCCCTGTTGTTCCATGGGAGATGTTTTCCTCTGTTGGTTTATTATAATCCCAGTCACTGCACTGACCAGCCCCGTATGTGCAAATAGGTGGGGGTCTATGTCTTAGATTATATTACTTTTTGATTGAAATGCAACATGAATGGTATTATGGCATTTGAATTTTATCCTAAGTCTGTAATTCTGAAGTCTCAGTAAGCTGTGCCGTCTGAGTTTGGCATCTGATCTACCCATTGGTTTAAATAAACTGATGAATGAAAAAGCGTTCAGAATGGACATCCTCTGAGCAGGAGCATATGGCACTGTTCCTTACACCCACAGGAAAGTAAGAATGTAGGAGGAGTCTAAATCCATTTCCTTTCCTACAGGTTGGCAGTGTGTGTTTTATAAGCTCATGACCCCACGTGTGAGTTGTTTCTTATTTAAGTTGCTAGAACTTTCTTCAGATATTTCAAACAGAAGCACTATATTATTGAAAGTATAGTCTGGGTGATGAGTAATAATATTTGACCCATAGTTCCTTTCTTTTGCCTGCTCCCCCTGAAGAGAGATTTTTTTTTTTTCATAAAGAATGGTAACAATATGATTCTTACATAGACCTAAAGGTACAGATTTCATATGGAATAATTGTTACTCATTTACACTGATCCAGATATTTACTATTATGCATTGTATTAGTCTGGGTTCTGTGAGAAGTGGATGCTAAGGTGGGAACAGAGGTATGAGATTTGTTGGGTGAAATACTTGCGAGGGAAAACATGGAGGCAACTAAACAGGGAGGTTCTTCCATCTGAGAGAGCCATCGGGTGGAAATGTGTGTCTGACCCCCGAGATGGAGAGGAAAGGAGGGGACTGAGGTCTTGGATTGCAGTGCAGTTCTAGTAATATTTCAGCGAGTTCAATGATAAGTCCTTGAGCTCAAATTCCCCAGCTGAGGAGCACCATACCTGGCCTTGGAGGGTCCTGCTGGGCACCCAGCTGGGCTCAGTCATGGACTAGGCACAGCCTCAGGAGGTGTGGGCTCAGCACCAGCAAGGCAGTGGAACCAGAGGATGTAGCTGGAGCCAGTTACGCATCCCCAGGCAACCAATCAGAGAGCTGCTTTCTCATGCCCGTTGTTTCTGCGAATGGATACTCAATGCTTTGCTGAACGTGTGTCTAATTGTGGAATACATTAACCCCAGGTAAAGGAAAACAAACGTTACATTTCTTTTTAAAAAAAATTTTATTTTATATTAGAGTCTGGTTGATGAGCAGTGTTGTGTTAGTTTCAGGTGTACAGCAAAGTGATTCAATGATAAATATGTATTCTTTCTTCAAATTCTTTTCCCATTTAGGTTATTACAGAATACCGTAGAGTTCCCTGTGTTATACAGTATGTCCTTGTTGGTCATCTATTTTAATTATAGCATTGTGTACATGTCCACCCCAAACTCCCAATCTATCCTCCCCCCCACACTTCATTTTTCCCCACTGGTAACCATATTCATTTTCTAAGTCTCTCAGTCTGTTTCTGTTTTGTAAATAAGTTCATTTGTGTCAATTTTTTAAGATTCTACATATAAGTGATATGATATTTGTGTTTCTCTGACTTAATTCACTTAGTGTGATCATGTCCACGTCCATCCATGTTGTTGTAAATGGCATCATTTCATTCTTTTCAATGGCTGAGTAATATTCCATTGTATCTATGTACGATATTTTCTTTATCCGTCCATCTGTCTTCTGTAGCGAGAGAAGGGCAAGCTAATTCTATGACACATTTTCTTTATGGATATATCAATATTATAGACCCTTTAAAAATGAAGTTATAAATTAAATGTAGAAACTCGGTTTGCAAAGTGCATGGTCATCAGAGTGTGTGTCTCAGAATACAAAAAAATTTGTGCTGGGCTTTGTGTAAAGAAGCTGGGAGCTTAGGTCCTATTACTGATTCCTCAGACTTACAGTCTTACAGGACAAAAAGGCTTTGGGGAAAAAAAAAGTCATATTTGGCAACTACTTGGAATGTGATGCTTAGGGTGAGTCCCTTTCAAGATAAATAGCCTTCGGCATCTGTTATACATTCTGGGTTAAAAGTCTGGTAGAATATCAAGAAGATGAGCTGTGAGGTTATATTGGTCTGTAAGGCCAATTTGCTCTTATAGAAAGTTCTGATGCAGTCCTTATTTTGAGGACCCAGCCCTCCATGTTCTGGAAGCAGTTTTTCACTCTGTAAGACTGTGATCAAAATCACTGTCAGCTGCGAGCTGTCCTGCCGCCCTGGAGTGACCACCCTGGGGCCCCCCTTGTCCAGCACTCCCATTTCACCCCAGTCCCAGAGAGCAAGCCGCCCCTCCCTTCCACAGGCAGACCACTCACTTCCCCTTCTCTTCACCTTTCAGTGTGAGGACTCTTGTTCCAAATATTGGCGGTGGGGCTTTTGCAAATAAGATATAAAGTTGGGTATAGGTGTTACGATTTCAAAGGGCCTTTGTTAACATGCTCTTTAAAATAGTGTATCTTCTTAGTTTACACTGGTAGTTTAAAATATTACATGCTTATTCTTTTAGAGAAGGAAAATGGAAACGGGAACGAGAGGAATTAAAGAAGAAAATGAACTCACAGAGGTGGCTGAGTACAGTGGACACATCAGCTTTGGCCTAAGGATGCTTTCTGTCCAGTCCCATCCTCCCACACCTGGGCGTGGCCTGAGCTCAGGGCCAGAGGCTGTGCTGCATTCTATGCTTATCTCAAGGACGCAGTCATAGGACATTGTCCAAACCTCAGCTTTGTATGTAAATGAGCCCTCAGTACAAATGGGTTAGAGATGGCAAATTCAGTAAGAGGCCATGAGGATGGAGATCAGAAAACCAGGCTAAACTTAGAAGGTTTAGAGGAAGGTGTGGTAGGTGGGTGGTGAGATTTTATCTTGTCTTATGGGGCAAGAATAGAGCTATTAAAGGTACTGAGCTAGACCAGGTGATGGGGAAAACCAAACTGCAGCTTTAGTGAGATATAATTGACGTACCATACAATTCACCCATTTAAAAGACACAATTCAGCAGGTTTTAGCATATACGCAGAGTGAATTTACAGAGTGTAACCGTTTACAGTGGTTAGTTTTCATTTTCATCACCCTCCTACCCAGAGAAACTTGTATGCATTAACTATCACTGCTCATTTCCTCCCTTTACCCTAGTCTTAGGCAACCAGCCATCTATTTCATTTCTCTATGGATTTGCCTATTCTAGGCATTTTATATAAATGGAATCATATAATATGTGGCCTTTGAGGTCTGGCTTCTTTCACTTAGCACAATGTTTTCAAGGTCTATCCATACTGTAGCATGTAGCAGTGCTCATTGTTTTCATTGAATATTCTGTTGGATGGACACGTGTGTGTGTGAGTGTGTGCTGTGCTCAGCCGTGCCCGACTCTTTGTGACCCCATGGGCTGTAGCCCGCCAGGCTCCTCTGTCCAGGGAATTTTACAGGCAAGAATACTGGAGTGGGTAGCTATTTCTTCCTCCAGGGGATTTTCCTGGCCCAGGGATCAAACCCACATCTCCTGCATTGTAGGCAGATTCTTTACTGCTGAACCTACGGGGAAAGCCCTGGATAGACATATCACATTTTATTTGTCCATCAGTTGATGAGAAAGAAAAATATGTCTACACATAGACTTGTACATACATGTTCAGAGCAACACTATTCATAACAGCCTGAAAGGAATAATTCAAACACTCATCAACTGATGAATGGATAAATAAAATGTTTGTATATAACATTTGGGTTATTTGGGTTGGTCCTTTTGGGCTGTTACGAATAATGTTGCTCGGAACATGTATGTACAAGTTTATGTACATCATGGGTATATACCTAGGAGTGGAATTGCTTGGTCATATGGTAATTCTATGTCTAACCTTTTGAGAAACTGGCAGACTGCTTTTCAAGCAGCTGCACCATTTAATATTCCCACCAGTAACTTATGAGGGTTCCAGTTCTCCGCCTTGTGGCCAAAACAACCTGTCTTTTTGATCCTGGTCATCCTAGTGCTGCCAAGTGGTGTCTCATGGTTTTGATTTGCCTTTCTCTTATGGTTGGTGACAGTGGAACATCTTTTCATGTGCTTATTCACCACTTGTATATCTTTTCTTTAAGATCAATGTCCATTCAGAGCCTTTGGCCATTTTTAAACTGGTTATTTTTGTCTTTTTGAGTCGGAAGAGTCCTTTGTGTAGTCTAGTACAGGTTCCTTAGCAGATACATGATTTTCACATATGTTTGTACATTCTGTGAAATGTCTTTTCACTTTTTTTGATGGTGTGTGTCCTTTGAAGCACAAAAAAATTAAGTTTTAATGACATCCATTTAATCTTTTCTTTTCCTTTGGTTGCTTGTTCTTTTGGTGTTATATCTAAAAGGCTGTTGCCACATTGAAGGTCATGAAGATTTACGCCTATGTTTTCTTTTAAGAGTTTTGTAGTTTTAGCTCTTACATTTAGGCCTTTGAACCATTTTTAGTTACTTTCAGTATGCTTTTTATGTGGCTGTGTAGTTGTCCCATCACTATTTGTTGAAAGACTATTCTTGCCTCCATTGAACTATCTTGGCACCCTTGTTGACATGGGTGTCACTTAAGATTTTTTTTCTGTCAAATTCAGATTGTTGCTATTTTAGGTCACTAAATGCTTTATTTACAGGAAGCTACATTTTACAAATGTGTTTTTTTTTTCTTTACTATGTGTGCATGGAAGAATTGCCTTTAAACAGAACAAACCACGTTAGACCATATTAGGATGAAGAAGCCAAAATATATACCCATCCAGGTGGAACCAGGGCACTGGATTGGGTGTTTCCCAGACTAGTGCTGCTTTCACTTAAATGTGCATTTGAATTCCATGGAGATCTTGTTAAAATTCAGGTTCTCACTTTATGGTCAGGGATGGAGCATGAGCTTCAGTGTTTCAGACAAACTCCAGGAGATGCTGGCAATGTTGGTCCTGGAATTTAGCTTCGAGTAAAAATGCAAGAGAGACTTTTCAGGGTGATCTTGCTGTTCACTTGTTCTCTCTACTTATTTAAGGTGATTTGGAAGGGGAAAATTGTTTTGAATTCCATGGTTTTTATATTTTACTTAATAACCTTCAAGATGAGAAAATACCAGGACCAGAGATGGAAAATACCAGGACCAGAAAAACATTTTCTCCCGTGGCGAAGTGGCCAGTCTTCATTATTTTCTATCTTCCTTTTAGGCCTCTGATGATTGTTACTCAGAAGATCACAACCTTGGCATTCCAAGTTCATGACGGTGAGAACAACAGCCCTCCTTTTGGGTCTAAGAGTGAGCCTGACCTTCAGAGTTCTTCTTTTCCACTGTATACACAGCCTAAAGTTTAGACAAGGGCTGGAAGATCTTGTTAAAAAAAAAATTTGCAACTCAGATTAATCGTAGCTTTTTACTTTCCCAGCCATGACCTACCATTCCACTGCTGAATCTGTAACCTATGCTGAAACATTTACATCGAGAACAGGGGGTTTTCGGTTTAGCTTTATGATGTTTTAAATTTCAGTTAATTTTGTGGTATTCTCTGCCCTTGATTTCCAAATCTGTCAAGAAGAAATGGCATCCTTTTTCCTTTGGGTTCATCTCTGAGAAGCTCAGAAGGTAATAAAAGATGAAACAGCATTGGCTAGTTAAGTTACCTTTTTTTTTTTTGGCTTGGAAAATTATCTAATGAGATTGGCCCGAACCTATAAAAGCTGGCAAGAGGAAGAATCTTCTGTTTGTCTAAAAACTGAACATTTTCTTCACTTGGGCCCTTCCTGATTAATGGCCAGAAAGTGTGATTATTTCCAGTGTTACTACCGGGTTTCAGGAAAGGAGGGTGGCACTTCCACCCAGGAGGAAGGTTTCAATATGGGCTTAAGAGATGCAGGTGCGATTAGGAAGGATGTCTTCTTTGGGTTTGTAGGGCTCTAACAAATGCTTTCCGATTGTTGAAACTTCTTTATGTGTTGACTGATTGGGAAGATTTACTCCCCACTGGCAAGTCTTCTTGTTATTCCTTAAAGCTTGAGAACTGGTTTAATTTCATTTTGACCCTGTTTATTCCCAGTTTATACTTGGTGATTAGTCATTCTCTAGAGAATCGAGTAATTTTATTCTGAGGATGGAGTCTTTCTACACTGACCACCTATCTGGGTTTGCTCAGAACCCAGAGGTTTCCCAGGACAGGAGATATTTAGTGCCCCAACTGGCAAAGTCCTGGGCAAAATGGAGTGAGTTGGTCAATATTTTTGTATCTGAAAACCATTTGATCATGGTTATAGACTCATACTAGCTTTGTAAGTCAATAAGCTAAAATCAATTTAATTCCTGAGATTACTGGAGTGGGTAGCCTTATCCCTTCTCCATCAGATCTTCCAGACCCAGGAATCGAACCCGGGTCTCCTGCCTTGCAGGCGGATTCTTTACCAACTGAGCTATCAGGGAAGCCCTCCTGAGATTGTCAGAGCTGGACTATTTGATGAGATCTTAGAAAAAAGTGAGTGTGATTTTATCAACATTGCTTCTTGTTTTTGTTTTTAATACATAGGCTTTTTGCCTAAATTTACTTTTTAAAGCGTTCTCAGTTTACCCTGTTTTTTGTTTTTAGAATATCCCTTACATGCAACAAAATGTTTATTTGCCTTTTTTTCTTTCTTGTGTGTGGGAGGAACAAGTAAATTCCAGAAACACTCTGCCTTCTCTTAGGCATGTTTTTGAGTTGTGTTGGTGGTTGTTGACCGTAATCTGTCTTAGCTAAATATACAGTTTTAAAGTTGAATTCTTTTGCTTTTAAGATGACAGTTTGGTTTCCTTGACTGTAAGTTAACATTCACATTTTCTAGGAGGCACAAGTGTGATTTGGTTGGGAATTCTGGCATGTGTGTGTTTTAAAAGAAGAAAAACCTCCTGATAATTCTTTGGTGTTTTCCCTGTATCCAGGGTTACATTTCCTGTTTTTTTTTCCCTTTGGAAGAGGAAAGTCCCCTATTCCTTTCCCGTTCCCTTCCAGCCTCAGCGTGTACCAGGTGTCTGTACCCATCATAATCTGGGTGGCAGTTAGGCAAGTGCAGGCAGCAAAGGCAGGCTTGTGTATCTCACGTAGCAATGAAAACATATACAGCGTGGTAAGGAGTATATGCAGTGTAGATCCCTGTTCATACTGGTGAATTAAATAAGGGTAACCTCCGAATCCTCCCCTCTTCCTAAGAACCTATAAAGACTTCCCTCCCCACTCATGTACTTATAGGCAGCCCTTTGATCCAGGGCACTTAAAAAAAAAATGGAAAACAGAGACCCTTTGTGACTGATGAAATAAAAATGAATCATTTCTTTCAAATGAGTTTTTATCAGCCTCTTTTAGGATGTAGTGATCTACTTCACTCGAAACCTCTTATTTCTAAATGTTTCTTTTCATAGGGTTAGGTCGAAGGGCTGAAGATCTTTCCAGCGAGCAACATCGACTTGCTGTAAAGTAAGTTTGACAATATATTCTTGAGCCCTTTGGGCATCAGTATTCAGAGGTCTTCCTTGTTTATATGGATGGAATATTGTTTATGGAATGAAGCTACTGTTGATGGACAATCAGTAGACTGGGTTGTCTACCACTCTTCGGCTTTTATAAATGGTAAACCATGATAACCTTGTTCAAAGTTATTTTAAATGGATTTGGGTGTAGTTGTGGGATAGGTTCCCTCCATTAAAGGGTCAGTGGCTCTGTAGTTTTCTTAGTTTCCCAGGATTCTCCTTCACTGTGGTTGTTCTGTTTATTCCAGGATTATTTTTATTTTTATTGGGCATGTATCTGGGTGGGGCAGTGTCCTCACGAAACAGTCACTCATCTGTGTCCATCAGTATGATTATGCTGGCATGAAAAAAGATAGGACATGGGGTTGGAGAGAGAAATATGGGCTGGGCGAGAGGAGGAAGGAGGAAGCTAAAGTTTGAAGGTGAATTTTGGCCAATGTTGATGTGAAGTAGAGAGGGGGTGGGCATCAGAGAGGAAGGGGGGGTGTAAAGAGGAGAACAGCAGTGAAATGGCACATAGGGGAAGAGTGGTGCAGCCACGGTGGGGAGTTCCTTCCAGAGAGTTCAGTTCGTTTCTGTCTCTCAGTCGTGTCCAACTCTTTGCAACCCCATGGACTGCAGCACACCAGGCTTCCCTGTCCATCACCAACTCCTGGAGCTTGCTCAAACTCATGTCCAGTGAGTCGGTGATGCCATCCAACCATCTCATCCTCTGTCATCCCCTTCTCCTCCTGCCTTCAGTCTTTCCCAGCATCAGGGTCTTTTCCAATGAGTCAGTTCTTCGCATCAGGTGGCCAAAGTTTTGGAGTTTCAGCTTCAGCATCAGTCCTTCCAACGAGTACCATAATACCAGAGAGTAGCAGGAGATAACCGGGATGTATGAAAGAGGGTCCCAGCTTCATTCCTTCATTAAGGCGTCGGGACTTGGAAACAATGGAGAAAGAACCACCACAAGAGTCTCATGAACCAGCTTCTTTGCTGAGCATCATAGAGGTGTAAACGCTAGATGGCATAATTCCGGTGACTGGTGAGCCATGCCCTGTGAGGAATCCTTTTCCCACAACTCTGTCGTTAGAAGAGCATGCCCTTTGGTACTTATTTTTGCTTTCCAACGTTATGATTTTTAAGGAAATTCTACTCAGACAATATCCCAGCACTTCATTTATTTTTGGTTGCGAGGCATATGGGATGCTAGTTCCCGGACCAGGGATCAAACGCGCATCCCCTGCATTGGAAGTGCGGAGTCTTAACCACTGGACCGCCAAGGGGGTCCTGAGCCTACCCTTTAAAATGCCACAGCACACTATACACAACTGGTCTCTGCAGAGTTTTTTCCTGCCACTACCCTTGTCTGTTGGCCAGGATGTCATGCCTGGAGGCCAAAGCAGACAGGAGACTGCTACAGCAGTAGTTTTGTGTGGCCTCTTCAAGTGGAGACCAGTTCCACCCATCATTTGTTTTGTATTTATTTTGGCAGTTGGGAGGGAGTTTTCACATCTCACACCATCTCGACCAAGTCACATTAGGCCGGGCTCCCACCCCGCCTAATGTTTATTACCTTCATTTTCTCGGGTGGATAGACAGCTGAGGTTGCCTAGAAAGAATGTTTGTTCCCCAGCCTCAAGGCTGCCTTTGTCCTGGTCTGGCCCTCCGCGTGTAGAGCTGCGGTTGGCCAGCAGAGGGCGCCATGGAGTGCCGTGCCTTCTCTGAGCCGCTCACCTCATTAACTTCCTTTCAACTCCATTTCTCTCTTAGATGGGTTTTTAAAGAAATAGAACAAAGAGCGTGTAGCATTTAACAAGCTACAGAGACAACACCTGTCTTTACATTGGGCATATTTGCAGATATGAAAGAAAAATCAAAGACTGAAGACTCTTCAACTTGTCACTTTATTTTCACAGAGCAAAACCCTCCTTTTTGGAATATGTGAGCTACCTTCTCAACTTCATGAGTGTCATAGCGGGCCCTTGTAACAATTTCAAGGATTATATAGCCTTCATTGAGGGGAGACACACACACGTGAAGTTGCTGGAAGTGAACTGGAAGGAAAAAGGCTTCCACAGTCTGCCAGAACCTTCTCCCACTGTAAGTTTTTTTTCAGTGCCAAGTATTTATCCAGAGGTCTAGAAAATAGAGCTTTGCTGCCAGGGCTGACTGTCACTTTTAATTGTTCTAATTAAAAAGCCAAACAGTTTACCAGAAAGCTTGGCCCATAACTTTGTCCCCCTGTTTAAAATATCAACACTGGTATTTATTTGCAGTAGTTCTCCGTGTTGAAGCAACAGGAGTTTATTTCACAGAGAAGCTCACTGGCTAGAAATATTACAGCAATTAATCTACTTGCCAACCAGCCAGTATTTACTGCCTAAGATGTACCTACAATTGTGCTAGTTAACACCTTCAAATGTGTCTTTATGAATAGAAATTCATAGACAGCCAAAGGATACTATGTCATAAACAGCGAAGGGGGAAAGAATGGGAACCAAAATAAATGTGCTTTTTATTGCAGAGGCTTACTATGGCAAGAAAAACCAGCTTTATACCGGCAGGCTTTATAGTCAGTAAGTTTCATCTGATTGACTCGTAGAGAGTTGAAGGTGTTTTTTTGAAATAATGTTTTTATTTGAAGTGTATTAATCTCAAATTAGTCAACATGAGGATAACTCATTGAACTTTGCAAATATGCTGAATGTATCCAGATCAGATATCCTACATTTAAGGAAAATTTATAATTAATGGAAGGAATGAGAAACATTGGAAAGGGAGAAATTGAGGACAATTTAAATATTTTTTAAATGCCACTGTCAGGCAACATTAAGTACTTGAAAATTTAAATGATTGATTAAGCATATGTTTTCTGAGAGTTTTGACACAGTCAGGTCCTCTGCAGCTTATGGTGAATCAGAGACCTTTATGGACAGAATCTAGGAGGGAGGTCACTGGCTGGGCGTCATCTGAGTAACCACAGGTGCTTATACGCAGGGTCTGTCACAGGAGTGCTGTGTCACATTATTTGGAAAATAATATTATCAGAGAGTCTTCACGTCACCCTCCAAGGAGACTCTTGCATTTTTGTGCACAGAGAACATGAAGCTCTGAAGCTGCATTTTGGCCCAAGACACATGGATGTGAGGGGCTGGCACGCACTAGTGGTGAAGAGTTGGTTCAGCATGATGTGCTTTACTGTGATATGCCAGGAATCCGGCACTGTTCTCGGTCCCTCGTAAACATTCCTGCGCTGAAACCCCAAGCCACCCTCTGAGGGAGGCGCTGTTACAAATAAAAGTAGTGTCTTTTATAAAGTTGGGGACTATAATTCTTTGGGTGTTAGCTGACATCGATCCCCTGGATGTCAGGGGATCTGGGCAAAATGACTCCATCCAGGGGAACTGAAAACCTCAGTACATCTCAACCCCAGAGCAGACTGCCTGGAGACCATCTGGAAAGGGTTTGTAAAGCTACCTGCCCACGTCCTGGCTCAGACGTGTAACCACGTGCCCAGAATCCTTCCTAACTAAGCCTCTGTGCTCCTTGCTGGCCGTTCAAACCCATCTCCTTGGCTCTGTTGGCGGCAGGACCAGAAGGCCAGTGGCTCTTTCTTTCTGATGGAAGATCACCACCCTGTAATGCTACTGATTTTGCATATGTTTGGGGGCTTTCCTAATGGCTCAGATGGTAAAGAATCTGCCTGCAACACAGGAGACCCGGGTTGGATCCCTGGGTCGGAAAGATCCTCTGGAGAAGGAAATTGCAACCCACTCCAGTGTTATTGCCTGGAGAACCCCATAGACGGAGGAGCCTGGTGGGCTCGCAAAGAGTCGTACCTGACCTAGCAAGTGGTCACTCACTTGGGTAGTAAAACCACCTGACCTTTGATGGTAAAATGTGCTGGTAAGAGTTTCCTTTTTTTTAGATCCATCCCTTCCTGGGGTGTCAGAGGCGTGACCTGCGTCTAAATATAGCATGTATGCCCATCATCTGAAACTGTGCCCTGAGGAAGAACGCCCTTCATCTAGAGACTGTTACCGCAGCAGCCATGGACCAGCTTTATTCTTAGCATACCTTTGCTGAAATTGTTTTCCACGCACCAGTGTCTTCTGAATAGTGACTTCATTCTTCTCCCCCATTTCCAGGGAGCCGTGATGCACAAACTGTGCATGACCTTGGTATCTCTCCTTTTGTTTCTGACGCTGACGAAGACCTTCCCTGTCACCTCCCTGGTTGACGACTGGTTTGTTCATGAAGCAAACTTTCTGACCCGACTCTGCTACTTATACGTTGTCATGCAAGCCTCCAAGCCCAAGTATTACTTTGCCTGGACGTTAGGTGAGTTTGCTGGAGGGCGCTGGATGCATAAGGAAAAAATGCTACTCCTTGGAGGGCTTGGCCAGAGCAACATTTGGATCACTTAATCCAAAAAAAAAAAAGTCCGGTGTGTAATGGAAGGCATTTGAGCCAGGGTGACTCTGTACTTTCCAGGGTAACCCTCTTTCAATTATCTGTGATAAGGAGAAAAGAAGTCCTGGCTATTGTTTAAACCCAGTGTTATTAACAGATGTCAAACCTTGGAAGCTGCTGCGTCTACCCATCAAACTTGGCTATTTAGGGCAATGGAAAGTTAGGGAAAAATTCCAGAATGCTCTAGCTTTCTTGTAATTTTTCTGGGTTGTCTGTAGTACAGGATACATGCTGAATTTTACCCATACATGTGCTCATTTAGGTTGAACTTTTAAAGAAATGGTTGGTTAAGCTTTATGCCTTAGAAAGAAGCTGATTTCAAGTGATTTTTTTTTAAGGTAGAAAGTTCAACTTAATTGGGTATTATCACACTTTTCTTTTTCCCCTGTGAGGTAACTTTAGTCAATATTAAGCTTTTATATCTTTCCTTTTAAAGAGTTTTACACCAGAAAAGTTTAAACCTTTGCTAAGGTGAGCAATAAACCTTCTATTTACATACCAAGAATGGTAAAGTATTTTGATAAGGCATGGTAACCATAGGGAATATCTATTTTGCATTTGGAAGACTTTCAGGAAGGGAAGTTTAACACCTCAGCTGCAAGTGAGCTGGGGCCTGATGTCAGGGAACAGTGACTTGGTTTATGGAGTCAAGTAGATTACTAAACTCCATTTGTAGCAGTTAGACAGTATTCTGTAAGGGTGCAGCACTTAACTGAGTTCTCTCATTTCATACTCTTAAGTTTTTAGCACCTGAATCAAGTTTATAACTACTGATTTATTCACTTATCATTTTTTTATTGTGGTAAAATATACATAATGTAGAATTTGCCATTTTAACCACCTATAGTGTACAACTTAATGGCATTAAGTTCGCTCACAACAATGCAACCATCACCACCATCCATCTCCAGAACTTTCTCCATCACCTGAAACAGAAGCTCTGTCCTTTCAACAGAGCAATAATCCCCTATTCCTCTTTCTTCCCTGTTCCTGGTCCAAATGATTTTTTAAAGGTCACTGTTCAGAGACAAGTGCAGTCCAGTGCAGAATTTATGTCACACGTGACCGGAGAGAGACTTAAGAGCTTTTCCAAAATTTGCTGCGTGGGAAAGTTTGTTCCCGGTCCCATTCAGTTTAATGCAGGGAGTTTTTGTTGAGTGCCAGGCTCTGTGCTATGAGGAACTCAAAGGTAGGACATCTCAGCCCTCAAGGTCATTGCACTCAGTGGGGCCACAGACACGTATACCCACCAGGCAGTATACGCCCAGAGCTGTGCCAGTGACAGGATGACAGAGGAGATGGTGTGTATGGTCTGGTCCTTGGGCGAGGCCCCCAGGGTCTCCTTGTATCTGATTGCCTTTCCTGCAGATGCGTTATTCTTGAAGAGTCGTTTCCTTAGGAGGTAGGCGTTATGCCTCCTCTGGATGGAGCTCTACTCGGAACACTGGGCGTGTTTTTCTACGTGAAGTAGACTTTTCGCTTTGCTCCGCCCTGGAGAGGGTGTGTGACAGAATCTCGCTCCCTTCCGAATTTCTGCTGCTTCGCTTTCCCCCCCTTTCTTTCCCCTTCTCCCTTCCTGCTCCCATATTCTGTGCCCCAGGGCTCATGGGCTGGCTTCTGGACTAAATCGGCTCCTGATGTAAGGAGGAAACAAAGGCCATTCCCTGGCCTCGTAGGGAAGGTCTAAGGCGAGGTGGGTTGTGCTGGCGGGGGTCTGGGCTGGGAGGCGGTTGCAGGGCATGGGGTGTCCGGCCTCCCTCTGTCCTTCCTGCAGTGACCGCAGATATTTAGAGCAGAGAAATTACCCTGCCCACGGACCGCTTTCTCTGTGGACTTACCTCTTTGTCTTTTCTTCCCCACCCGCCTTTCTTCATTGTTTCTGGTAGCTGCAGTAGAAATGCTTCATTAATTTGCATGGCCTCAATCTGAAGTTTGTAATAGTTTAGATTGCATGGGCTGGTCTGAAATTAACCTTTGTATTATTTATGAGTAAAAATGCAATGAATTGTATAACAGGGAATATTTAAACTGCTTAACCGAATAATTGTTTTATCCAGCTCCTTCAAACACCATTTACATATAATTGATGTACTAATTATACACAATTATAAATTTAATCCTTAAAGCTGGCCTCTTGATGAATCTCAGCTGACTTGCACTGTGTATGTCTAGTTCTACCTACCATTTCTATTGAAAGAATAGAGCTATTTTCTTTGGACTTAGCATATGAGGCTAGTGGTTTTTCTCCTACTAATTAGCACGAATTGGTGAGACTCAATAATAGCCCAGGCTGTGTTCTAAAGATCGCAGATGCCCAAATAGGGGTGTCCAATGAATTTGTCTTCCGTTATAGGTTAGAGCCGTGTGGAATGCAAGTGAAGCCAGTTTTGGATTGGTGAGCTTAGAAATTCTAACGGCTCCAAGGCAAGAACAGTCTTGGGTAAAAGGTGGCAGGATGCACTAACGAGAGCAGGGAATTCCAACCACAGCTAAAGGCGGCAGTTCTGAGGGTCCCCTCCTCTGGTTCTTACCTTTATCTTTCAGGTGGCTCCTAGCCAATCAGGCTGGTGGAATCAGTCCTAGTGTTCAGAGTCTGGCACTGTTTACCACCTGAGCAATCTTTTCTTTTTTGTTTTTTGGGTTTTTTTTTTTAATGTGGACCATTTTTATAGGTTTTATTGGGTTTGTTACAGTATTGCATATGTTTTATGTTTTGGTTTTTTAACCTGAAGGCATGTGGGATCTTGGCTCCCCGACCAGGGAATTGAACCTGCATTGGAAGGCAAAGTCTTAACCACGGGACCACCAGGGAAGTCCTGCACACCTGGCGGGCGGAGTGATCTTAATGTTAACATCACTAAGCTTTAGTCCTCTTACTAGCAAGATGGGGGTGGCAGTAATAATAATGATGATGGTGGCAGCTAACCATTCTTGAATGTTGACTTGGGCCAGGCCCTGTATTATGCACTCTGCTGCTGCTGCTAAGTCACGTCAGTTGTGTCCGACTCTGTGCGACCCCATAGACGGCAGCCCAACAGGCTCCTCTGTCCCTGGGATTCTCCAGGCAAGAATACTGGAGTGGGTTGCCATTTCCTTCTCCAGTTCAGGAAGGTGAAGAGTGAAAGTGAAGTCGCTCAGTCGTGTCCAACTCTTCACAACCCCATGGACTGTAGCCTACCAGGCTCCTCCGTCCATGGGATTTTCCAGGTGAGAGTACTGGAGTGGGGTGCCATTGCCTTCTATTATGCACTCTGCGTATATTCAATTTGGTTTAATCTTTTCAGCATCCCTTTAAAATAGGTACTGTTATGACATCCACTCATGAGAACAGGTTCCTAGAAGTTAGACAGCTCTCCCAAGGCCATGACTTGACCCTGCTCCCAAATTGAGAAAGGAACCCACTAGATCACCATTTCCATGACGATGATAGTAGTGTGAACCACCATCTTCACACCATTGTGAGCATTAAATGAGAAATGTCTGTGGAATGCTGTACAGAATCCTGGGGAAATATTTAAGGACAAAAAAAAAAAATTATTCTTCTGTGTGTTTTAGATCTGAGGCTGGAGATGGGACAGGGGATGCCTGGATTGCTGTACTGGTTCCAGCCCCATCATCCCAGCCCTCAAGAGCGCGTCCTCTCCTGGTTTTGTTTAATTCTGTCCTTTGCCATTTGTGCCCACAGTGTAAATTCGTGGTCTCTTAGCTGCTACACCCTGGCTGTGTCCTCCTTCTTTTCCACTGAGGTTCCCTCCAGTCAGCATGGGAGGAAGAGATCTCAGGACTCATTTCTTTCCTCCCTTCTCTGAAAGAAACCAGATCATTTTACAGTAAAGCTAAGCATAAGATAAGCAGTTTTAAGTCATCAACGATGCCAAAAGGAAAGCAGGCAAACTTCGAGGGGGTGGTTTTTCTTCCCTCTAGCCCTTCAGAAATCCAGCATGAGCTGGACCTGAACTCCCCTAGAAACGGAATGAACAGAGCTAGGGGAAGGGATTCTCTGAGATCTCCCCCAGATCTCAGGCTCTACAACTTCATTAGTTTGAGTTTTTTATGTTTATAGCAGCTTTATTCATAACTGTCAAAAGTTGGAAGCAAGCATCAAGTAAGTACATTTGCTGCTTTTTTATTTATTCTCTGTAGATTGCTTTATTAAGTTAAACAAGTTCTTTTCCTTGTTTGCAAAGGTTTAGGGGTTTTGGTGAGGGGATGTTGTTTGTTTTTAATTAGGAAAAGATGAAGTCTATGGAATGTCATCTCTATATCTGTTAATATGACCATATTTTTCCTTTTAATCTGTTAGAAAGCTCGTTTGATTATTTTTAAGGAAATATTCTAACAGAGTGAACTTGAAAGAAAATATCTTGGCCATCATAATACAAGTGTGTTGATTTCATCAGGTCTCTGAGTGTAAACAATATCATTAAGTAACTGATTAGAAATTAAATACAGCAGGGGGACGGTTTCACAGAGTCCAGTGAAGTGAAATAAAGGTGGACACAGCAGCTTTTAGACTGACTTTGTGGGTAGGGTGGCTTTGGTCATTGTGTCCACGTGTGGCTTCTTTGGCGGGCTTCTCAGGTGGCGCTAGTGGTAAAGAACCCGCTTACCAATGCAGAAGACATAAGAGATGTGGGTTTGATCCTTGGGTTGGGAAGATCCCCTGGAGGAGGGGCAATGGCAGCCCACTCCAGTATTCTTGCCTGGAGAATCCCATGGACAGAGGAGCCTGGTGGACTACAGTCCAAGGGGTAGCAAAGAGTCGTACACTGACTTAAGCGACTTAGCGTATATGCATGTGGCCTCTATGGCAGCTGCCTCCAATTCACAGCTTTGGTACTGTTCTAACTGTATCTTGGCTGTCCCAACTGATATCCCTACTGGCATGTCATGCTTAACATGTCCAGCATGAGCTTCAGTTTCTCTTTCAGAGCTGATTCTCTTCCAGATGTGATGCTATCAGCCTGTGTCCTGCCATCTTTAATGACAACTCTTGGATGGAGGTCCTTCTGTCTTCTGAGCTTATATGTAAATATTTCCACCTTTTTCCCTTCCCCCCTTATATCTAGTTGGTTTCTAAATCTTCCTATTTCTCTCTTTGTTTTGTTTCTTCATCTCTCTTTTTCTCATTCTGCACATTCTGTGAGCATCTTCCTTCTTACTTAGGAGGTGCTCACGAAATGCTAGTGAATGAATACAAATGAATGAATAAAAGTTGACGTCACCCAAGAGCCAAAACTCTGACTCTTAATGGTACCAGGAGATCCTGTAAATTTATTTTGGTTTCTTTCTCAAGGAAACTGCAGCCATCTCTCTTCCTCTTAAAGCTAGACAGATATTTAGTTATCTTTGAAAGCAGCAATGTGACTTTTGTCCCACATCCTAATGTGTTGTTTTAAAAACCATAGCTGATGCAGTGAATAATGCAGCTGGCTTTGGGTTCAGCGGAGTGGATAAGAATGGAAATTTCTCTTGGGATCTGCTTTCTAACCTAAACATCTGGAAAATTGAGGTGAGTGTATTGTGCTTTTGAATGAAGCTGCCATTGTGAATAAAGCAAACGGTCTGTTGTGAGTGTGGTATACATGGGAGGTCCTCATTAGTGTCCAAGAAAAAGCCACTGTCAGAGAATGCTGGCTCCAGCAGTCTCTGGAACATTCTGTATCTCAGAACTTTTTTCCTTATATATATATATATATATATATATTTTAAGGTACCTACTTTCTTGGCAGTATTAATGGTTCTAGTAATAATGACACACAGAAAGCCTGAAAAAGAGCCAGGAAAATCTTTTTTGTTGTTTACATTCCTGTTGTATCAACCAGAAAGTACAGATATCGTTTTCTCTTGGTGACATTCTCCTTTCCTCAAAGGTACAGACTAGCGGCTGTATTGCCAGTGTTCTTTGTGGTTCCTTTGGAAACATTTATAATGCATCTGCTTTTAAGAGTGGCAACAGTGCACAGCTTGTAGGCCTCTGGAATTAGAGTGGTTTTTTCTCTTTTGCTGGCTTTGTTCTTGGACCTCAGTTCTCGGTATTATCATTTCCATCTCTAGAGGTGATCGTTTCCATCTCTAGAGGTGATCTCTGTAGGGCCACATCCTTCTTGATTTCCTCGGCATTGTCATCCCTCAGAGCTGAAAGGAATGCCAAGCCTCTGGCCTCTTTGCTCCTTGCAGCTGGAGGGCACGATTCTCAACGTACAGAAGTGCTGGTTATCCAGCCAAGAGACTCATGGTTGCTGTTGGCTATGCCAGTGGAGAGTCTGGGCAGAAAGGATGTTTGTGTAGGGCAGGAAACCTGGGAGGTGGAGACTGACCACTTGCTACCCACATTTGGTGGAGACAAGGCCACAAGGAGGCCTGGGGGACAGTCTCCACCTTCTTGACACCTGGGGCTTCTCTTCATTTGAATGGACACGATCCAGCCTCCAGAACAACCTCTCTCTTTTGTTTTTCTATATAGATGATGTCAGAGAGCAACGTGTTATATGACTTTCTTCCCTTTTCCCACTGAAATTCTTCTCGCCCTCAAAACTCTTGGACCCCGGCTGGCCACTTTGGCGTGCTGAGGGTAAATGGGCCTTCAGAGTGGGTCCCCTGGACCTCCGGCTGCCCACCAGCCCCTCCACTGTGGCCCTGAAGACAGAGACCTCTCACTGTGGGCCTGTGTTCTGGGTGATGCTGAGTCACGTGTTTATTATGAAAGAACATCAGGAGGAGAAAGTTTGTATTTCCAGTGAAGCTGATATACAGCCAGGAGCCAAGTAGAACCACCAAGGAAGTCTGATTTAATTTAGGCACTTTTGGGTTGGTGTGGATAGGATTTTTTTAGCCATGGAAGCTGGCTAAATGGATAAATAAAACTCCTTAGGGCAGCGGTCCCCAACCTTTTTGGCACCAGGGACCAGTTTCGTGGGAGACAGTTTTTTCTTGGACCAGGGGCGGGGAATGGTTTTAGGATGATTCAAGCTCATTACATCTATTGTGCGCTTCACAACTATTGTTATTACATTAGCTCCACCTCAGATCATCCAGCATTAGATCCTGGAGGTTGGAGCCCCCTGCCTTAGGGTTTTGAAACTAAAAGCTCGTAGTATAGAAATCTGTCTGTCTATCACTGATGCATTCTCCCTCTTCCTCCATTCCTTGCAAACATATTACATTAGGCTAACATGTGGCCTAAAAGTTTCTTATGGTTGAAACCGAAAACAGTGACATCTACATTTTCCAACTTCATTAGGAATTCTAGTTCTTAAATGTTTGCTACGTGCTTTCTACAACCAGCCTTTATTAAACTTTTTTCTTTTTTGGAATTAGAAAACCCAATTGGTGACTTATTTTGGAATCTTTCTGCATGGTTGATCTACCTGTGTCATGATGACAGGGTGATATTTTCTTGTTTTCTTTTCTGTATTGTGACTCCTTCATGCGTGAAATCTCCTTACTATTGTAGATACAATTGGAAGCATTTGAACCTGGGTAGCTACTTGCAGAATAACTGCACCAGACTGACCTAGTTTACAGCTGGCCCCAGAGTGAAACGATGACAATTGAATTCAAGGTGTCTCTGGAAGGGCCCTAAATTCACAGGATGAAGCTTTTCCTGTGGCAAATCCCATTTTAGAGGGTTTAGTTTTAAAATTCAGATGACTTGGGTTTTGTGTTTAACCAGAATGGAAGGAAAACCCACAAAACAGTCTTTCGGTCGTCCTATAATTTGAAAATAGATTTTGAGAGAAATTGAGACTCTGCGAGCCAAGTTTTAGTTGCAAAGGAAATCTTGTGAAGCCCATAAAGTCTGACTGTGTACAGTGGAGCAGCTGAGCTGCCCCTGAGTCAGGCATCGCCATGGAAATAGCACATCCAGTCTGCCGCCAGGGAGATTCTGGGGAGGACTTTCCGTTTCTGGGGATATTTTTAAAGCTAATGATAGGTGTTATTTTCTCCTTTCTAGACTGCCACAAGTTTCAAAATGTACGTAGAAAACTGGAATATTCAGACAGCTACTTGGCTAAAGCGGTAAGGAAAACAAAAACTACCTTGTTACTCAGGGCACTGGGATATGTTTAGATGAGCAGCCGTAGTCTGCCGGGTCATGTCAGCTGGCACTTTTGTTTGGTATTAACATCTATGCTGTGTCAACGAAAAAGTAGGAATAATTTGAGAAGGTCGCAGTGTAGTACATTTATTTCACCAAATACTTACTAATGCCATTGCTGTGTACCAGCAGTCCTCATAGCAATCCCATGAAGTGTTGGTGCTTATTATCTCCATTTTACAGATGAGGAAGGTGAGGCCCAGAGGGAGGGCTTGTGTAACTTGCCCAAAGTCACCCAGCTAAGGAGTAATAAACATGAGTCCAGTGTGTCTCCAGAGCCAGGCTCTTAACCTCTGTGAGGTGCTGCTGCTCACCTAGAGGAGAGTCTATTGCTCAGATGTCAAGGAGGGTCAGTGTCAGCATCACATCACGGAAGACTGCTGTTTGTTTTATCTGTAGCATTGAAAACTTTATGGTTCTCCCCACATGTTGATGCTTTTTAACTTTGTATTTTTGGTATTTCTCTGTCCTTTTGTTTTTCTACACATTCCAAAATTAGAAATATTACTTCTTATGGAACTAATGACATGCTGTCCTCGAAGCAGCAGACTCTAGCTCATGAATATTCCTATTACACGAGTGCAGAGAGAGTATAAAAATATTAAACTATCAGTTCTACTGTCTTTGATAAGTAGCACTTCTCATCTTGTTAAAACATTGGGGTCAAAGAAGAGACAATGTATAACAGTTCTACCAAGGTAAACTCATGCAATTAATCTGAACATGCACATTTTGAAAATTTGCCCTTAAGTTATTGCTATTAATTTTGTGAATCATTTTAGCATAAACCTCTATTTCGGTGTATTGAATGACCCCAATGTATTGAGAATGCTATAGTCTTCACTAGGAGCTTGTTCTACATAAACATTTTTTATGTGAACATACATAAAAAATGAAATTTTTAAAAATCATTTTAGAAAATGGACTATTTCATTCATACAAGAAGATGCAGAGAGGTAAGAAACAAACACCCATGCAAAGTACCTCTCATTTCAGGAAGAAATATTTCACATGGAATCCCATCCTGGTCCCTTTCCTCAAATGCGTTCCCTTTCTTCCCATAAAAAGACAGCCGTGATCCTTAGTTTGGTTTTAACTTGGTTACTTGTGACTGCTGGGATCTATTTTCCATCTGGGCTGTCTCGTTTAGGAGGCCATGTAGTTGCTCCCCAGGGTACCACTGTCAACCTGTAGACTGGATTTGGGAGGAAGTCCCCTGTCAAGAAGTCCAAGAAGCCAGAGATCTCCAGGGTATTTACTGGCAGTTCCTGGATTCTCATAACGTCCTCACTCTTTAAGGCAAATTCATGGATTGGAATCCAGTGGACACTGAGAACTGAAGAGGTCCTGTAACTGGCGTGTTGATTTTGTGCTGGAGTCATGGCCGAGATGAGAAGGCTGCAATGTTTTGTTTTGTTTTGTTTTAAGGTGGCGTTGGGGCCAGTGTGGAAAGTAAATTAATTCCACTAAATGAGGACCTTATCTGGTTCTAAATGTTTTAGAGCCAATAGCACTTTTCCAGTCTGGAAGATCCCCTAGAGAAGGAAATAGCAACCCACTCGAGTATTCTTTCCTGGGAAATCCCATGGATAAAGGAGCTTGGCGGGCTACAGTCCTTAGGGTCACAAAAGAGTCGGACACGACTCTCAGTGTTTAAGAAAACTAGAGTTCAAGGCTGCTTGAACTACACTGCAAGTCCCTGACGAGGGTTAGGCAGGCATGCCGTCAATGGATCATCAAGTGATTCCTGCATGATTGGATCCAAAAAGATGCAGGTGTCGGTGAAAATCATGCTATGTTTGACCTGTGGCTCATTGTACCTTCCTGTCTTCAGAGTGTGCTATGAGCGGGTGCCCTGGTACCCCACAGTGCTGACCTTTATCCTGTCTGCATTATGGCACGGTGTCTACCCTGGGTACTACTTCACTTTCTTAACTGGAATCCTTGTCACTGTAGCAGCCAGAACGGTAAGCTTCCTTTGGTTATGGGGTGTTCTCCTTAGTAATCAGATGCCTGTGTGTGTTTTTTTTAGGTCCCAGCAGGTGGGAGTGATGTTTTGAGAAATCAACAGACATCTTCCCATTAGAGAAATATTTCAGTATATAGGAACTTATGCTCATAAAATGGTTAACTATTTTATTTTCATCTTACTTACAGGGAGTGTTTGCAAAACAAAAGAACTTTTAGGAACAATGTTTATTACCTTAAGAGATGAAAATATTTTTAATCATTAAAGGCTACTAATTACAGGTGATTATCATTCATAGAGGAGAAGGAAATGGCAACCCACTCCAGTATTCTTGCCTGGAGAATCCCGTGGACAGAGGAGCCTGTTGGGCTGCTGTCCATAGGATCGCACAGAGTCGGACACGACTGAAGCGACTTAGCCTGCATAGCATAGCATCATTATTCATTCATGGAGATTCCATAAAACTTCATTTTGCTTACACTATACATAATGTCTCTCTTCATAATCCCACACCTAAAAATAATTTGATCTCTGAGCAATTGTAAAAATTGCAGCCACAGGAACCGTTCTCTTAAAGATTTCTCTAACCTCTCATGTTTGATCCAATTAAATTGTGTAAAGTCCTTTGTGAATTTTATAAATTTAGTTCTCTAAGTTTTATGAGTAGCCTTCAGTTTGTCCTAGACGGTTCCTGTGATTGGCTAGCTGCAGAGCAAGAATAATGACAGAATTAAAAAAAAAGACATGACTATCCTCAAAAATGAGGTGAACATGTACAAAAGTAATTACAAGTCAGTGTATTCTGTCAGATACAGAGCTTTGAATTTTATTT
This sequence comes from Giraffa tippelskirchi, assembly GCF_054371585.1. Classification (NCBI taxonomy): domain Eukaryota; kingdom Metazoa; phylum Chordata; class Mammalia; order Artiodactyla; family Giraffidae; genus Giraffa; species Giraffa tippelskirchi. The sequence goes on from NC_137282.1 coordinate 150,766,979, forward strand.
CATTTCAGTACTTGATAGTGATTCAGGTGCCAAGAGCTTTTAATGAGATTTGTTGAGCTGGTATTTTAGATGTGGGTTTAGGAGCCCCAACAAAGCTATTCACTCATTCTTTTATTTTTAAAAAATATGTTTATTGAGTGCCTCCTACATGCCAAATGCTGTGATGGGTACTGGAGGAAAAAATGAAGAACAGAAGGGATGTGGTCCCTACTCCTGGTCTACTGCTGGGAAGAGACATAACATCTAGTGTAAACGGGAAACATCTCGTATAAACGGATAACATCTTCCTGTTTGTTCAGTGGAGAAACCGGGTAGAGTAGGATTTCTTTCCCATTTCTTTTAGCTATTGACTCATTCTTGAATTCATCTGTTCGATTAATATTTCAGGAGCCCTTTTATTTGTTAGTAGGTGCTGGGCTACTGCAGTGAACAAAAGTTCTTCACCCATGGAGTTTTTATTAGGTTGGCCAAAAAGTTCACTCGTGTTTCTCCTTAAGCACTTACAAAAAAACTTGTATGAAACTTTAGCTGACCCAATATTTTATGTATATAAAATGTTTGCTGTGTGAACAAGGTGGATAATTGATTATTCTGATTAGCACACTTTAAAGCATAATAGCAACCGAGTTCAGTTGCCTGGGAAATCCCATGGACAGAGGAGCCTAGCTGGGCTACAGTCCATGGGGGTCGCAAGAGAGTTAGACATGACTTAGTGACTAAACAAGAACAATGAAAGTATATATTGTACATATTTGTGCAGTGAAAGCAAGCATTTTCTTTTTTCCCATTCATACACCAACGTGGGTCATAAAACTAAAAAACAGATGGAAAGATAAAGGCTAGAATTTTGTTAATACATTCAGAGTATTATTTCTTAAAATGTCTTTTGTTCAGTTGATCTTAATTGGTATAAAAGCATTGATTTATTGGGTTGGGACAAAAATTTGTTCGAGTTGATCTTAATTGGTATAAAAGCATTGATTTATTGGGTTGGGACAAAAATTTGTTCGAGTTTTTCTGTAACATCTTTTGGAAAAGCCCAAATGAACTTTTGGGCCAACCCAGTATGTAAAGCCTCTTGGGTGACCTTGGAATGTTTTCCACAAATGAGTCTTATCAGAGATGGAGAGAGGGTTGATAGAACAGTGTTTCCATCCCCCTCCCCTACCCCGAAGGGAGAATGAACTGAAACAGTCCTGAAGTGTCTCAGGCCCAGGAAGTTACTTAATAAAATCTCTTACATGCTTCTCAGTACTGCCCATGGATGGACCTCCAGCCTCTATCCAGAGGACATCAGAGCCAAGGAAGAGTCCTTACCCTCCTAGGCAGCCCTGGGACGCCTTTCCTGCTTTGGGGCTGACCTGCCTTTAAACTAGCCATTGTTTCAACTCTGTCTTTGGTTCTGGCATCTGGAAATGGGGTGTCTTTCTGGACCCAACTCTGTGTCCAAAGACCTACAAATCCTTTGACACCCAGCATTTTTCATCCCAGCGAGTTCTGTTTTCTTGTCTGTAAAATGGGCATAATGATGCTTACATGATAGGCTTGTGGGGAGAGTCAGAGATGATGCCCATAAAGAATTTGCACAGGCTTGGCACACAGTAAGCACTCAATAAATGGTAGCTTTCATTACACTATTATTACTGTTATCAAAGGAAATAAGTAAGACACAGTACAGAGACTTTTCTACAGGGGTATACATCACAGAATTGTTTACAAAGTTTTCCATAATTAAAATTGTGTCAGATTAGTATTTACTGACATAGAAAAAAGTTCATGCTATGTTGCTAAGTGAAAAAACAGGCTAACCATATCATGATGTCATTGGAAATGTAAATATGGATATATATGAATAGAAAAGAGACTTGAAAGGGTTTTTCAACAATGCTTTTCTCTGGGAGATGTTAAAGAAAAAAATCTGACTCTGCTTTGTTCTTTAAACATTTTTCTACAGTGAATGGATGTGTACTTTTTTAAAATAACAAGTAAAACTATAACGGTATTTTTGGTTGAAAATAGAACTCAGATGGTTGGTAGTTTTTATCTCCTGTGTTCCTGAGGTGTACTACTGCATGCATGGAATAAAAGTGTTTATTTTTTGCACCCTGCCCCCCACAACTTCCTTGGCGAGCAGGTGAGGAAAAACTACAGACGTTACTTCCTTTCTTCAAAAGCCCTCAAGGTTGTTTATGACATAGTCACCTGGGCTGTCACTCAGCTGGCCGTCTCTTACACAGTGGCCCCCTTCGTTATGTTGGCCGTGGAACCCACCATCAGCTTATACAAGTGAGTTTCCCTTGTTCACGATTGCTCTGTAGAAAACTCGTCTGTTAACCTCTGTGTTTGACTTAGGAGCTGGTAAACTGAATCGGCCAGTACTGACAGTTTCTATGTACGGTTTTGATGGGAAAATGTCTAGAGAAGGCTTTAGGAGGAAGTGTCTGTCCTGGAGATGCCAACAGACAAATGGTAACGCAGATGGAGCAGAGTGGTCCTTGAGCCATTCCTAATATAAGTAAGGGATGCTTATGGTAGTGAATTCCGAAGGGATGTGTCTGGATTACAAGCTCAGAAGGTGAGTTCACTACCCTTACCTTTTTTTCCTGGGGTGAGGCTATTTTGGAGGCTGTGGGGCACCCCAGGAGGGACAGAAGCAGGCAGGAGCTGGATTCACCCCACAGACAAGAGGCCTTGAGGGAAAGGATGTCAGCCCCTTGAATTCAAACACCAGCTCTGCAGCTGAACTGCAAACCTCTTCTCACTTTTATTGTTTCACTCCTCTGTTGAATTAGCCAGATTTCTCTGCTCTGAGAGAAATGGTTGTGTGACCTCTGGCAAGTTATTAACCTCTTTTACCTGTGTTTTCTCAACTGTAAAATGAAGGTAAGAATAGAATTCATCTCAAAACACCTTTGTCAGGGTTGAAGGAGGCAGACGGGCAAATGACTCAGCCCCGTGTCTGATGCTGTAGTCTGTGCTCAATGAATACTGACTTGTATCATTTACTGAGTTGCAGAGACTTTAGTAGATTGTTTGGGCCATAGCTAGTCAGAAAAGTGGCTTGGAAATAGACCTGCAAACGTGCCTTGTTGTACATCAGAGACTGGACACGCTGGGTAGGAATGATCAAAGGTACACTCACCACTCAGCACAGGTCAAAGGTACACTCACCACTCAGCACAGGTATCAGTGTCTAGATGTAGTGTTTTTGTTTTTTTTTTTCAGGTTGAAGTCTGTTTCTATAATTCCAGTTAGGTCATAGGAGTTATGTCCAGATAGCATGGAAGTTGAACTGGTTTATATACAGATTTTTCTAGACAGGGGATGCCAGATTAGTGGAAAAAGAATTATAAACTTCAGCCAAAAAAACCCCTCAGTTCAGCTGCTAGAGAGGTAGGAGCCATGAGCTGTCCCACCTGCACTAGGCTCCCTCTTCCCAGAGGTGCCCCCCGCAAGCCTGCACCATCTTGGTTTTACCTCCTATGCCCCCTCCCTCCGAGCAGCCCCCCTTGCTCCATTTTCCTTTCCCTTGTCTCAGTGCCCTCCAGCCAGCATTTGCCCTTTATTATCTTGTACATTTTAACACTCTCTGGAGAAGCCTTTAAGCCCAGTTCAGCTGTCCAAGTTTTAGGCTTAGGTGCTAATTGTCTTTGTTAGTGCTCAGGTTACAAAAAGTCTCATAGGTTTTGAGTAGTCTGCTTCTAACTGATAATCCTGGGCCCTTTTCCCCCTTTTCTTTGAAAGAGGAAAGAGGAGAGAGCTGCTAGTGAGGAGGTGACCTTTTATAAAGAAGTGGAACCATGAAATAAACAAGGAATTATGTTAAACAACAGGTTTTTTTTCCAAACAGGCGTTGAGACACATTGATTTGCATTCCTAAGTCAGATGGCTGAGGGTGCCCCCAGTGTTTGGAAAATCTAAGTCACTATGCAGATAAAGAAACAGGAATGGGGGAGAGGCAAAACATACCCACCCCAGCCCTGGTATTTTAAGCACATGATGTTGCTAGATGCAATATTTTTTTTTTTTTCAGGAATATGTGTGTCATGTTATAGCAGAAGTGTGTGTATTTAACTCAATATCATTTAATCGATCGCTGGGTTGGAAAGATGCTCTAGAGAAGGGCATGGCAACTCACTTCAGTATTCTTGCCTGGAGAACCCCATGGACAGAAGAGCCTGGCAGGCTGCAGTCCATAGCATTGCATGGACACAACTGAAGTGACTTAGCACGGCATGCTAGGCACCGCTCTAGAAGCTGGGAATGGGATGGTGAGCAAAAGATAGAACACATTCCTACTTCCATGGAGGAGATAGCTTGATATAACGGACAGATTGATAAATACCCACGAAGATCAGACCCTTGGGTGAATGGTACAAAGATTTTGTACCATGTAACATGGTGCATGTAACAGCAATCTGAGTCTTGAGAGGAAGCAGCATTGAGCTTTCTTTCCTAGAGGCTGCACCATAGGAGTGTGAAGCAGGTATGGAGTGTGGGGGGGTGCTGAGGGGGGGGGGTGGAGCACTGTGGGTTGTGCTGCAAACCCTGGGAGCAGCACAGATAAGCTCCATTGTAATAGGAAGAAGCCCTGAGAAACATGAGTGTGGGAAGACTATAGAACCAATCCAAGGTAGAGTAGTGAGCTGAGGAGAGAGAGAATGGTAGGTGTCACTCTCCCTGTTTATTATTTATGGCCATGGAGGCTCAGAGAGGGTGAGTAATTTAACAGATGTCACACAGCAAAACCCAAGTTTCACGTGCAAAGTTTTTTGTTTTTTTTTAAACAGCAAGAGGAGGGAATGCAGTCACTAAAAATTTCTGTAGGAGAAAATACTTTGGAAGAATGTTATCACTTGGGAGTCACACGCAAGTGGTGATTTGTTTGTGATCACATGCATTTAAGCAACTAAGCGTGCTAAATTCTATATTTAGGCAGGATCTTTAGGGAAAGAAATCATTATCAGTCCAGATCACTCAGGAGATTTCCATTTCTTTTTAAAAACAACCTAATTTACTTAAAATGCACACAAACCTTTGTTTAGAGTGAGATTGACATTTCTGTCACTTTCGTCAGTTTCAAGTAATTCAGCCTAAGTGGTATCTTGTTTTCCTCTTGGCTTATGTATACCATTTAAATTCCCTCCCTAGGTCAGCTCTCGGAGAAGGCAATGGCACCCCACTCCAGTAGTCTTGCCTGGAAAATCCCATGGATGGAGGAGCCTGGTAGGCTACAGTCCATGGGGTCGCTAAGACACGACTGAGCGACTTCACTTTCACTTTTCCCTTTCATGCATTGCAGAAGGAAATGGCAACCCACTCCAGTGTTCTTGCCTGGAGAATCCCAGGGACGGCGGAGCCTGGTGGGCTGCCGTCTATGGGGTCACACGGAGTCAAACACGACTGAAGCGACTTAGCAGCAGCAGCAGGTCAGCTCTGTGCAGTAGAAGTTGCTACAGTGACTGAAATGCCGTCCAGTAGGTTGGCCACCAGCACATGCGGCCACTGAGCCTTTGAAATGTGTCTAGTGTGACTGAGAAACAATTTTCAACTTAAAATTCAAATTAATTAAAATTAGATTAACAGCTGCATGGCTGTTGCCAATGGCTATTATAGATTGCTTCTCAAAAGTGTTTTCAGAATCTTTTAAAAACAATTCTTTTTCAGGAACTCTTAGGAGACTCTGAATCTGGCAGAAGAAATTAATGGAGGTGGGTCTGGCCAGATCTGTTCCTCTCTAGGGGGTAATTTCAGTAACTGGAGATGATTGGCAGTCGTATGCAAATCCACTTCTCAGGATACCCTTCCTTGATTGACATTTAAGTGTCAGACAGGCTTTGTTTTTCTGTCTTGTCACTTTTCAGTCTGTAGTGACTAAACATCCTGCTTTAAATTTCTTAGTCTGATTTTTTTCCTTGTAGTTGTGAGCCCCAAGTGAACATTTGAATGTATTATGAAAGAACTTGTGATTCCAAAAAGATGGCAGAGTAGAAGGATTTGAGCTCACCTCCTCTCAGGACATCACCAAAATCACAACTGAGTGCTGAATAGCCATTGACCTAAAAGACTGGAACCTACCCCAAAAGGTATTTTATATTCAAAAAGAAAGAAGAAGCCACACGAGACAGCAGGAGGGGTGCTTTCACAACATGATCAAATCCTCTGTCCACCAGGTGGGCAGCCCATAGACTGGAAAATAATTATATCACAGAGGTTCTTTCACTATATCAAGGCCTGAGCCCCACATCACGCTCCCCAGCATGAAGGTCCAGCCCTGAGAGGAGGGACCCCAGAGCATTTGGCCTTGAAGGTCACTGGGGCTTGAGTACAGGACTGGAGCTCCACAGGACCAGGGGAGACAGAGTCCACTCTCGGAGGGCACAGACAAGGTTTCGTGCATACTGGGAGCCAGCCCAGAGGAGTAAACTCCATAGGCGCTGGGACTGGACCTCCTATGGGTCCTAGAGGATCTCCTGTGGAGACAGGGGTTGGCTGTGGCTTACTGGGCCGGGGGAAGGGTAAGGACAGTGGCAGCAGAAGCCCCCAGAGAATACTGACCTCTTCCAGAGGTCGCCATTTTGGCATCAAGACCTGGCTCTAACCCACAACCTACAGCTCCAGTGCTGGCATGCCTCAGACAGAACAATCAGCAGGCCAGGAACACAGCCCCACCCATCAGCAGCCGTACTGAGGTCACCTTGTCCTTGTTGTGTTAGTGTCTCAGTTGGCTTCACTCTTTGCAAGTCCATGGACTGTAGCCCGCCAAGGTTATAGGCTCCTCTGTCCATGGGATTCTCCAGTCAAGAATACTGGAGTGGGTTGCCATTCCCTTGTCCAGAGGATCTTCACGACCCAGGGATGGAACCCCAGTCTCCTGAACTGTAGGCAGATTCTTTACCATCTGAACCACCAGGGAAATCCCAGTCACACAGCCACCTCTAAACACACCCCTTGCTACAATCCTGACCAATACCAGACCACCTTACCTGCCTCCTGAGAAACCTGTATGCAGGTCAAGAAGCAACAGTTAGAACCGGACATGGAACAACCGACTGGTTCCCAGTTGGGAAAGGAGCATGTCAAGGCTGTATATTGCCACCCTGCTTATTTAACTTATATGCAGAGTACATCATGCAAAATATCAGGCTGGATGAAGCACAAGCTGGAATCTAGATTACTGGGAGAAATAGCAATAACCTCAGATATGCAGATGACACCACCCTTATGGCAAAAAGCGAAGAAGAACTAAAGAGCCTCTTGATGAAAGTGAAATAGGAGAGTGGAAAAGCCGGCTTAAAACTCAACATTCAAAAAATGAAGATCATGGCATCTGGTCTCATCACTTCATGGCAAATAGATGGGGAAACAATGAAAACAGTGACAGACTTTATTTTCTTGGGCTCCAAAATCACTGCAGATGGTGACTTGCATCCATGAAACTAAAAGACGCTTACTCGTTGGAAGAAAAGCTATGACCAACGTAGACAGCATATTAAAAAGCAGAGACATCACTTTGCTGACAAAGGTTCATGTAGTCAAGGCTACGGTTTTTCCAGTAGTCATGTATGGATGTGAGAGGTGGACTATAAAGAAAGCTGAGCGCTGAAGAATTGATGCTTTTGAACTGTGGTGTTGGAGAAGACTCTTGAGAGTCCCTTGGACTGCAAGGAGATCCAACCAGTCCATCCTAAAGGAGATCAGTCCTGAATATTCATTGGAAGGACTGATGCTGAAGCTGAAACGCCAATACTTTGGCCACCTGATGCGAAGAGCTGACTCATTAGGAAAGAGCCTGATGCTGGGAAAGATTGAAGGCAGGAGAAGGGAATGACAGAGGATGCCATCCAATGAAGAATTGGATGGCATCACTGACTCAATGGACATGAGTTTGAGCAAGCACTGGGAGTTGGTGATGGACAGGGATGGCTGGCATGCTGCAGTCCATGGGGTTGCAAAGAGTCAAACACAACTGAACTGAACTGACAAGATCCTGACCACCTGAATGACAAGACCCAGCCCCACCCACAGGTGGGCAGGCACCAGTCCCAGCCACAAGGAAATCTGCACAAACCTCAGGACCAACGTCAGCCACTAGAGGGCAGACGTGAGAAGCAAGGGAAGCTATGATCCTCAGGCCTAAAGCAAAGGAAAGACGACAAACAGGACCAACGTCAGCCACTAGAGGGCAGACGTGAGAAGCAAGAGAAGCTAAGATCCTCAGGCCTAACGCACAGGAAAGACGACAAACAACATTCAAAGTTAGTAGATGTAAAGAAATAAGATCAGAGCAGAAATGAAGATGAATAATGGAAAAAATCAAACTAAAAGCTTTTTCTTTAAGAATATAAACAAGATTGATAAATGTTAGCTAGACTCATCAAGAATAAAAGGGAGAGGACTCAATAAAATCAGAAATGAAAAAGGAGAAGTTATAACTGACACCACAGAAATACAAAGGATCTTAAAAGACTACTATAAACAACTATATGCCAATAAAATGGACAACCTAGAAGAAATGGTTAAATTCTTAGAAAGGTACAACCTTCCAAGACTGAACCAGGAAGAAATGGAACAGACCTGTTCAATTTCAAGTACTGAAATTGAAACAGTGATTAAAAAAAATTTTCCAACAAATAAAAGTTCAGGACCAGATGACTTTACAGGTGAATTCTATCAAACATTTTGAGAAGAATTAACACCAATCCTTCTGAAACTCACCCAAAAAATCACAGAGGAAGGAACCCTAATGTGTATTGCAGTACTGTTTACAATAGCCAAGACGTGGAAGCAACCTAAATGTCCATCAGCAGATGAATGGCTAAAGAAGATGTGATACATATATACAGTGGATCCCCTGGAGGAGGGCGGGGCAACCCACTCTGGTGTTCGTGCCTGGAGAATCCCCATGGACAGAGGAACCTGGTGGGCTACAGCCCATGGGGTCGCAGAGAGTCAGACACGACTGAGTGACTAAGCACATTACCCAACCATAAAAAGAATGGAATGATGCCATTTGCAGCAACACGGATGGACCTGGAGGTCGTCATACTAAGTGAAATAAGCCAAAGGCAAATACCATATCACCCACACGTGAAATCTGATTTTTAAAAAATGATACAAATGAACTTATGGACTTATTATGAAGTTGAAACAGACTTACAGATATTGAAAACAAACTTACGGTTACCAAAGGGGAAATGTGGGGGCATGGAGCATAAATCAGGGGCTTGGGGTTAACGTACACACACTACTATATATAAGATAGGTAACCAACAAGGACCTACTGTATGGCACAAGGAACTCTACTCAATATTCTGTGATAACCTGTATAAGGACAGAATAATGAATATATGTATAACAATCACTTTTTCACACATTTGAAACACATTATAAATCAACTATAATCCAATACAAGGGAAAAAAAACAGTGAAGTTGTCTTAGTTCAGGCTTCTGTGACTAAATACTATAGACTGGGCGACAACAGACTTTTTTTCTTTTTTCTTTACAGTGGTGGAAGTTGGGAAGGTCAAGATCAAGGTGCTAGCAGATTTGGTTTCCAGTGAGAGCTCTTTCTGGCTTGCAGAAGTCTGCGTTCTTGCTGTGTCCTCACATAGAGAGACTGACGGAGACAGGGACAGCAAAAAACATGGGTTGAGGGACAGTGAGAAGGACACAGAGACAGCTCACATGCTGATTTCCAGTTACTTTCCAGGAAAAGCACTAATACTGTCATGGGGACCCCACCCTCATGGCCTCTTCTAAACCAAATCACCTCCCTCAGGCTACTTCTTCCAATACCATCACTTTGGAAGTCAGGATTTCAACATATGTATTCGAGGAGGACAGAAATATTTAGAGTAGAACCCTTCTCTAAAACAATTTTCAAAAATGAAATCTAAGTTGTCTTTAACTAGATAACGCTTACTAAATTCAGTGTATAAGAAGGTTAGAATTTGTGTAGGAGTTTTTGTAGATAGCAAACTCCTTGAGAGTAGAACTATGCCCTATTCATCTGTATATCTGGACACCTAGTTTAGTGCTAGAACGCTATATAAAATGTTAACTGAGTTCTTCCATAATAAAAAAGATGAAGGGTTCTTTAACATTGGAGAGAAGTATGAAATGTCAGACTAGGTTACTAAACCTTCCTGGGAGGTTGACAAGAAAATTTTAACCCCTTGACTTCCAGAATATTTGATTGTAGTCTAACATAACTGCTCTAGTGCAGATTTGACCACATGTAAACAATCCAGGCAAAAGGCAAAAACAAAGTCTGTTTTAGGAGAGCAGACTTTGAAAGCTGGAATTCCCTATGCCTTGGATGTGCCTATGAGAATCCTAATTTATACTTGCAGAGCCAGTGTGTTTCCCTGTTGAACTGTTTTTCACTCTCAATAATGTCCTGGTTTAAATAGTAAATCAGATGACCACTCACCTGTGGCTGTTCACCCCTCTGCTGGCTACATTGCTACTATTCTGTCTGTATTGGTCTTTTCCATTCACAGAAGAAAGGGTGGAGTCTTTGTCTTTTTATAGATCCCAGTTTAATCCTTCCTGCATTCTAGGCTGGCTTCCCATGTGACTCAGTGGTAAAGAATCCCCTGTGATGTAGGAGATGCGGGTTCGATCCCTGGGTCGGGAAGATCCCCTGGAGGAGGAAATGGCAACCTACTCCAGTATTCTTGCCTGAAAAATTCCATGGACAGAGGACCGTGGTGGGCTGCAGTCCATGGGGTCGCAAAGATGACTGATGAGTGGAGCGTGCACACACGTAGTACATACTTATTGAAAGAAGAAAAGGCATGCTTGCTTCTTCTGGAGCTCTGGACTATTCTGTAGCCCTGACCCTATGATCACAGAAGCTGGGGGATGAGATTGAAATCAGTTGTGGGCCTCCTGCCCCTTAACATTATTTTCTTCTGCTCTTCAAAAAGCACTGGAGAAACTAAGTTCAGATTTTCCAAATGGATATACAGCAATCATATAAAAGCCTATTTACTTCATTCATTGATGTGTACAGATTTACTGAACATCTACACTGTGCCCGGTACCACACTTAGGCTGTAAGTCCACAAACCTCAAAAGCAAAACGTGTTCTAGTTTGGATAAAAATTATTGAGTTACAGAGTAGGCTTTTGAAATCTAGACTCTTTGGGTTCATAATGTCTACAAGAACCCCTGACACTTAATGGAGCACATTGGCTAAAGTGTCAGTTGCGTTTGTGTTTGGGAAACACAGGGTAGGGCTTGAATTTGAATTCCGTGCATCCTGATACTCTTAATATGGTGAGTTTCTAGCTGTGGGGTTAACGCTCTTGATCCGCTTATAACATCAGTGGGATATTACCATATGTCTGTAGATGGGCTAGTTCGCTTGCTCTGCCCAGCTCTGGGATTTTGGTCCATCCTTGGCCGCTCAACCACTGTAGGGAGTTATCTGTGGAGCAGATCAATGCAAGCCTGAGGACGGTCAGGTCCGCCAGTGCCAAAGGCTGATGTAATTGCTTCCTGTGACATTTCCCATGTGTATCCTCATTTGAAATACAGTGTGTGTGTTTTTTCCTAGGTCTATGTACTTTTACTTACACATCATCAGTCTGCTGATCATTTTATTCCTGCCAATCAAACCACAAGCTCATAATCAAAGGCAGCCTCAGACTCTGAACTCTGTTAATAAGAAAAAAATGGATTGATACCTCCACCAAAAAAAAAATGCTGAACACTTAAGACTGCAAATCACTGGACAGACAAGATAAAGACTCCAGAGTTCTCCAGTGACTTAGAGGCAATGTTTACATGCATTTTTTTTTCTTGTTTTTTTAAGTGCAGGGAGTATTTTTATAAAGCCTTTTTGTACCATTAAATCAGCCATGCCCAGTTGATTTAATATTGTATAGGACATTTGAGTGGCATGAAGGTATGTGGAGAAAGTGCCAGAACTTGCAGAAACAGTGCATTCTGGGCATCTGGGTCTTTGTTTTTCTGGCATGATCTCCAGCCCCTGAAATCTGAATATTGGGAACCTGAGTGTCTGCTCCCGAAGTGAGAAGGGGAAGCTGAGATGACTTGTCTTCCAGAATACACCCAAGATGGCTGTGCCTCGGGAAGCCCCCAGTCTTTTGACTTGTGACATCACGGTTCTCAGACACATTACCTACACTCAGAAGACTTCCGGGGAGGGACCGTGTGAAGGGAGGTCTGCAGAATTCTGAAAACTCGAGGAGCCAAGAGCACCAACCGTGAACGGACACCTGGATGGACTTGAAGTCAGACATGTGCCCTGAAGGCGGCTGTGTTTTTTTCTTTTTCCCCCCCTGAGGGATGTAACCCTTCTTTCTTCTGCAATGAGCCAAGATTGAAAATCAGAAAGTCTCCTGTCCAGGTACAAAAAGGTCTGAGAGGGGTTACTGTACCCCACTGCACAAGTACATGCCTTCCACTTGCCCACACGTGGTCCTGAGAAAACACTCAAATTTCACACCATGAAGGCAGGAGGATACCTTTTTATAATTTTGTAAAAAATAAAGTTACATTCAAGTTTAGGAAGAAGAGGCAGATGTTTCTCTTCTCTCCCCTCACATCTTGGGAGTGTTCATGATCATGGCCATGGTGTTCACTTGGGCTGGTTTCCATTCTTAAGTTTCATAGCTGATTAAATTTGACATTGTTTGAGTTGAATCATCCTGCCTGAAAGCAGAGATTAAAAACGGTTTTCTTTTCTTTTCTTTGTCATGAATGTGCTGTGGCTCCTTTGGGAAGCTTCTACTGGGTGATATTCTACATAGGAGAAGGAATTGTGGTATTAAATGTTATGGAAAATAATAATAATGATAATAAAACATGCTATAATGTTGTATTTTCAATCAAAAACCTTGGGAGGAGAGAATTTGTTCAAATAAGATGGTAAAAAATTAGTTTGTTACTAAATGAATACTGTGTTTCTATATAAAGGAAATATTTCTGAAAAGCACTGCTTATTGTGTCAGTAGCATCTTGCCATTCTGAAGCGTGTGTATGCATTTTGTGTGTGTGTGTGTGTGTGTGTTAACAAATGTGTACAAACTTAAAGGTCTTACTTGCTTAAAATTTGAGTATGATGTACTCAAGCTATACTTTATGCAGGCGCTTGAATGATTTTGATTTTTGGTTGGCTTTCTGATCTTCATCCCCTTAAGTGCAGCTAGGATTAACTCCCTTTTACAGATGAGGAAACAGAGTCAGGAAGATGGTTGCTAACTGCCCCATAATCACAGACTTCGTGGTTGAGCTAAATTGGAATTCATGGTGGTCCCAGGAAGGCTGCTGGCCATGGGATCTTTCCATGCTGGTGCTTCTCTTTGGACAATAAAATGTGAAATAATGTTCTTGTCCCTTAAAGAGTCAGGGTGGCCCTGTGCTGCTCAGAACCTAAGCTCTAGTCCTGATGTGAGACAGTGGAAGTTAAGAAGTAGCACATTTGGGCTAGGGTAGGAGGCTCACCCAGATTTAACCAGGTAACCTTCTGGAACTTCCCTGGTGGCTCAGATGGTAAAGAATCTGCCTGCAATGCAGGAGACCTGGGTTTGATCCCTGGATCAGGAAGATCCCCTGGCAAAGGGAATGGCAACCCACGCCAGTATTCTTGCCTGGAGAATCCCACGCACAGAGGAGCCTGGTGGGCTACAGTCCATGGGGTCACAAAGAGTTGGACATGACTGAGTGACTAACACTTCTTTCAACCTTCTAGCAATCCTTCTTAGTTGTCCTGAAAGGAATCTTAGTGGATGCGGGGAGAAAAGTTAGCTGCCTAACATCTGTCAGAGTCTGCCTCCAACAGGAATATTTTGAGGTACAAGACCAAAATACATAATCTTGTACACTAGCAAAAATGGTATATATCACCATTGGCATCGAGTATGTGAAATAATCCATCTTACAATGAAATCCTTGAACTTGCAACCTGATTTATGTCTGGGTTTCACTGTATTTAAAGTGTCTTCATTTCTGAGAGAAGAACTTTGGTGGCGAGAGGAGAGTTCATTGTCCCTCTGCTTTGCAGGGACTCTGCCAACCCCAGAGTCCTGGGCAAGTGGGGACCATTGGTTCCCTAAGTGACCACCCAGAATCAACTATTCATTATGGAATAAAGTCAAGCCTGTGGAATCTGGGTTTATAGATTGTGTGTCAGACAATGCTAGGTCCTGGGACACATTTTTGATACTATGAGGCTTTACTCAGTAATAAAAGGATAACACCTTGAAGAGCAATGCATACTTTTTTCCCCCGAGAACATTTACCCATAGAAAAAAATTTCAATTTAAGACCCATATTTAGATAGAAGATGGGGAGTATTTCTGTTGCCGTAGAGTTCCTAGTATTTAGGTATGACGTAAATCAAATCCTTTGTGATTATACAGTGGAAGTGACAAATAGATTCAAGGGATTCAGTTCAGTTCAACTGCTCAGTCGTGTCCGACTCTTTGCAACCCCATGAACTGCAGCACGCCAGGCCTCCCTGTCCATCACCAATAGCCGGAGTCTACCCAAACCCATGTCCATTGAGTTGGTGATGTCAGCCAACCATCTCATCCTCTGTTGTCCCCTTCTCCTCCTGCCCTCAATCTTTCCCAGCATCAGGGTCTTTTCCAGTGAGTCAGCTCTTCACATCAGGTGGCCAAGATCTGATCAACTGCTCAAAGAACTATGGATAGAGGTTTGTAACATTGTACAGGAGACGGTGACCATAACCATCTTCAAGAAAAAGAAATGCAACAAGGCAAAATGGTTGTCTGAGGAGGCCTTAGAAATAGCTTAGAGAAGAAGAGAAGTGAAAGGCAAAGGAGAAAAAGATATACCCATCTGAATGCAGAGTTCCAAAGAATAGCAAGGAGAGATAAGAAAGCCTTCTTAAATGAACAATGCAAAGAAATAGAGGAAAACAACAGAACTGGAAAGACTAGAGATCTCTTCAAGAAAATTAGAGATACCAAGGAAACATTTCATGCAACGATGGGCACAATAAAGGACAGAAATGGTATGGACCTAACACAAGCAGAAGATATTAAGAAGAGGTGGGAAGAATTCACAGAAGAACTACACAAAAAGATCTTCATGACTCAGATAACTACAATAGTGTGACCACTCACCTAGAGCCAAGACATCTGGAGTGTGAAGTCAAGTGGACCTTAGGAAGCATACTATGAACAAAGCTAGTAGAGGTGATGGAATTCCAGCTGAGCTATTTCAAATCCTAAAAGATGATGCTGTTAAAGTGCTGCACTCAATATGCCAGCAAATTTGGAAAACTCAGCAGCAGTCACAGGACTGGAAAAGGTCATTTTTCATTCCAATCCCAAAGAAGAGCAATGCCAAAGAATGTTCAAACTATCGCACGATTGTGCTCATTTCACATGCTAGCAAGATAATGCTCAAAATCCTTCAAGGTAGGCTTCAATAGTACATGAACAGAGGACTTCCAGACAAACAAATTGAATTTAGAAAAGACAAGAATCATATCAAATTGCCAACATCCGTTGGATCATAGGAAAAGCAAGAGAATACTAGAAAAACATTTACTTCTGCTTTGTTTACTATGCAAAGGCTTATGCGAAAGCCTTTTCCACAACAGACTGTGGAAAATTCTTAAACAGATGGGAATACCAGACCACCTTACCTGCCTTCTGAGAAACCTGTATGCATGTCAAGAAGCAAGTTAGAAGCAGACATGGAACAAGGGACTGGTTCCAAATTGGGAAAGGAGTCCATCAAGGCTGTATATTGTCACCCTGCTTATTTAACTCATATGCAGGGTACATCACGTGAAATGCCGGGTTGTATGAAACTCAATCTGGAATCAAGATTGCCAGCAGAAATATCAATAACCTCAGGTATGCAGATGACACCACCTTTATGACAGAAAGTGAAAAGGAACTAAAGAGCCTCTTGATGAAAGTGAAAGAGAAGAGTGAAAGCTGGCTTAAAACTCAACATGCTTCTCCTTAAGGGCCAGTCACCCTCTCGTTTACCCTCTAACAAATTTCTTTTTCTTGCCTGAAAAAAAAATTCAGCATTCATAAAATGAAGATCATGACATCTGGTCCCAACACTTCATGGCAAATGGATGGGGAAGCAATGGAAACAGTAAGAGACTTTATTTTCTTGGGCTCCAAAACCACTTCAGATGGTGACTGCAGCCATGAAATTAAAAGACACTTGCTCCTTGAAAGAAAAGCTATGACAAACCTAAGCAGTGTATTAAAAAGCAGAAACATCACTTTTGCCAACAAAGGTTCATATAGTCAAAGCTATGGTTTTTCCAGTAGTCATGTATGGATGTGAGAGTTGGACCATAAAGAAGACTGAGCGCTGAAGAATTGATGCTTTTAAACTGTGGTGCTGGAGAAGACTCTTGAGAGTCCCTTGGACGGCAAGGATATCCAACCAGTCAATCCTAAAGGAAATCAACTCTGAATATTCATTGGAAGGACTGATGGTGAAGCTCCAACACTTCGGCCACCTGACGCAAAGAGCCAACTCATTAGAAAAGACCCTGATGCAAGGGAAGATTGAGGGCAGGAAGAGAAGGTGGTGACAGAGGATGAGATAGTTGGATGGCATCACTGACTCAATGAACATGAGTTTAGCAAACTCCAGGAGATAGTGAAAGACAGGGAAGCCTGGTGTGCTGCAGTCCTTGGGATCACAGAGAGTCAGGCATGACTGAGCAACTTAACAAAGAGTTTCGAGTTATCCTAGATGTATTATACATTTAATACATATGTGTTGAGTTGATGAGCTTTAGGTATAAAAGAGACTGCCGGGAGCCAGCCCACGAGATCCCACCCATTGAGCACGGCTTCTCAGGACTCAGGGATTCTCGGAAGGCTGCCTCAGCGCTCACCTTAAAGATATCTTTCTGATGTTTACTATAATAAACCTCTTCCTATTTTCTGTGACTTCGGCAAAAGGCCTTTCCCGATTTCCTTCTAAAATAGATCATTCTGAAACCTCAAATCAACAAGGCCCCTGAATGGTAGCACCCTAAATAAAATTATCTGGGATATAGAGTATGCTGATCTAAATTCCTTTTGCTAACATATTAGTTTGTTTAATAAATAAGCCTGTGCCTTTGGAGCTAATGTGCATAACTGCTCCTTAATAATAAAACAGCATTGAGAGCCTCCGCACAGAAAGCCCCTATGGGCAAAAAACCCTTCGCAGGAAAAAAAGGCTTGTTAGGAAATATAAGAAATATTGCTTTATGAAACTGTTACTTAGTCTATATTTACTCACTATGTTTTTACTCTTAACATATTTAGCCTATATAGTGAAAGCATAATAGTTAAAAATTTATAAAAGTTTGGCTTTAATACAAATAATAAGACAATTGTTGATTTAACTGATGATTCTTACTTGGAGCTGACCTTCAGCTTGCTGTTCTTTGACTTTATGGAACTGCATTCTTTTCTGTTAAGCTCAAGGCATAGAGTAAATTACCAAAAACAGGTTTTACCTTGAAACTTCCTATTGATAAATTCTTTCCTGTTGTGCCTGATACAGAAGTGTTCTGACTGATCAACCCTTATCAATGGAGAGTCACAAGATGTTAGCAGGCCCCCAGGCCGAAAGATGATGTAAACAAAATGAGGCTTTTGGTAACTAAAAACATGCAAACGGTTTCGATGAAGGTCAAAACTGCTGGCCTATTAAGCTGAATTGATAGGCCCATTAAGCTGAATTCATATGCCCATTAAGCTAAATTGGTATGCCCACTAAGCTGAATTGGTATGACTATGCTTTACATTTGTTTCTATGTACCACAAAAAATATAAAAGCTGTCTTAAAAACAATAAAGTTGGAAGACACGGGGGAGACACTTGAGAGACACTTGGAAACGCCGAGACTCGCTGTGTCTTCTGATTCGTATCGCCGACGCCGTCCATCCTGAGGGAACCCCTGGACCTGCTGGAGCTGGACTCCAGCAAGATACATTTTAGGGTTTTTTTTTTTAAAGGCCAGATCTAGTCATCAGTGAAATGGGAATCAAAACCACAGTGAGATAATCAACCTCATGCTAGTCAGAATGGCTATCATTAAAAAGAACACAAATAACAAATGTTGGTAAGAATGTGAAGATAAGGGAACCCTCATATACTGTTGGTAGGAACGTAAATTGGAGAAGCTGCTGTAGAAAACAGTATGAAGATTCCTCTAAAAACTAAAAATAGAAGTACCATATGATCTAATAATTCCACTCCTGGATATATATTCCAAAATAACCCAAAACGCTAATTCGAAAAGAAACATGCAATCCTTTGTTCCTAGCAACCTTACTTATAATTGCTAAGGTATGGTAGCAACCTAAGTGTCCATTATCAGATAAGTGAATAAAGAAGATATGGTGTACATACACATACATATAGAACATGCATACACACAATAGAATACTACTTAGCCATAAAAAAGAACAAAAATGTTGCCATTTGTAGTACCATGGAGGGACTTGGCATTATGTGAAGTGAAATAAGTCAGAGAAAGATAAATACTGAATGATATCCCTTATACGTGGAACCTAAAAAATACAACAAACTAGTGAATAAAACAGAAAAGCAGAAGACTCATCGATACAGAGAACACACTAGTGATTACCAGTGGGGAGAGGGAAGGGAGAGTCAACTCAGGGATATGGTGGAAAAGGGGTTATTATGGATTATATGAAGTAATGTGTGTGAAACTTTTGAAAATTGTAAAACCTTAAAGAATCTTTCAGTTAAAAACGATCTATTTTAGTTTTAAGGTTACCATACAGAAAATAAACATTAGTCAGTAGCTGCAAGGAGAAGGCAACGGCACCCCACTCCAGTATTCTTGCCTGGAAAATCCCATGGACAGAGGAGCCTGGTGGGCTACAGTCCATGGGGTCGCTAGGAGTCAGACACAACTGAGCGACTTCACTTTCACTTTTCCCTTTCATGCACTGGAGAAGGAAATGGCAACCCACTCCAGTATTCTTGCCTGGAGAATCCCGGGGTTGGCGGAGCCTGGTGGGCTGCCATCTATGGGGTCGCACAGAGTCGGACACGACTGACGCGGCTTAGCAGCAGCAGCAGCAGTAGTTGCAAAGACTCAGTAAGTATTTCAGCCTGAGATTTTGACAGGCTAAGAGAGAAAAAGGCAGAAATTGGGAGAAGAAAAGAGGAACTGATGGGTGGTCCCAGAACAGGTGTGGGTGTGCCCCCCGGACTGTGCAGGCTCAAGCAGAGGGCCCTTCTCCACACTGGCCACACATTACAACCACAATAGGAAGTTTATAAAGAAGTGATCGATGCCCAGCTTTGTGAGAGACTGTATCTTATTTCTCTTCTTGTCTCCAGCCCTTGGCATAGTGCCTGGCAGGTAATGAAGATTCAGTAAGTGTTTGTTGAATGAATGAAGGATTGAATGTATTAGTTTAATGCATCATTGGGTTTGACAGTTTTGATGGAGTTTTGTGCTGGGAAACATCTTTTCTACTTTTCAGAATTAGTTTTTGAAATAAGGGCATGTGTTTTCAGGGAATTCTGAAAGCACATTATGTGAAATAATCACTCAGGTAGGCAGTATACATAGTCTGAACCCACCACCACCAACCCCCACCATGATCTGCCCATCCATTAACTACTGTGTTCACTTATTTATCAAATGTCAGGTCTGGCCACATAAAGGATGCAGGTACAAGATGCTGAAGACCCATTCTCTGCCCTTGAAGAGCTCACAGTGGGACCAGAAAGACAAGATCCAGAGCATGTGCTGCGGGTTGGAGGGATCCCAGCATTCCAAATGGCACAGTGACTGGTTGCGGTGTCCTCGTTGTCCTGTAAGTTCAGAGCCACCTCATCTCTTGGTGCCTGAAGGTTGCCCAGGAGAGCAACATCACCACTCAGCAGCCTCTTGTCTGGATGTAGTGAAGCCTGCCCTTGTTCTGAAACTGGATGTTATCTTTGCAACAAACCAGTACCAGTTAATGCAGTGACCGCCCAAAGGAGCAGACTGTGCGTTCCCAGTTGCCCACAGAGGTAGTGGGGTGGCTAATCCAGCCCCCAACCCCGAAAGATCTTTCGTGAAAGTTCCAGGCTCAGTGAGTGATGCGATGAGGCTGAGGAGGAAGGATGTTTGCTGAGAGAAGGCTCAGCCCACCTGAGCTTTGTCTAATCCCTAAACTTAGGCTAGGAGCTCCAGGAATGATTGCAGGCTGCCACCCTTGCCACTCCCTCAGGCTCCAGGAGAGAAGCTACTGCTAACACCATCACGTGCTCTGCAGGCATGCATGAGCTACCCCTGCCACCAAGAACCCCAGGACGGGACCAGTTGCCTCATCTGCATACCCCCTATTCAAGGGGAAGATGACCAGCATATGCCAAGGAAAGAGGAGGCAAGCATCCACACTCAAAACAGCCCTTGCACCAAATATATTAAACCCTCACAAGCTACATAGAGGCGTTCCCATATATAAATAGCCTTCTAAGACCACAGTAGATAATTGTTTCTCTTAAACTCACAGAGTAAGAGAAATATAAGCAAAATGAAGAAACAGAAGAGCCACTCCCAGTTAAAAGACCAAGAGAATTCCCCTGAAAGAACAGTGAAACAGACCTCTTCAGTCTAATAGACACCGATTTCAATAAAGGAGATAATGAAGATACTGAAGGAGTTAAGAAAGATGATTGACAGACATGCAGAGGAACTGTAAAATGAAACTGGAAACTATAAAGAGGAACCAAGGAAAATTAGAAAATTCATTTGCCAAGATGAAAGCTGAGCTAAAGGCAATGAATAGCAGGATGATTAATGCAGAAGAACAAATAAGTGACGTGGAAGATAGAATATTGGAAGTCACTCATTCAGGACAGTAGACAGAAAGCCAAGTGAAAAAAAAAATTATATAAATTAACTTATTTACAAAACAGACTTACAGACTTAGAGAACAAATTATGGTTACCAGACGGGAGGTGAAGGAAAGAGATACTGGGAGTTTGAGATTGACACGTACACACTGCTATATTTAAAATAGACAACCAACAAGGACCTACTGAATAACACAGGGAACTCTGCTCAACATTCTGTAATAACGTAAATGGGAGAAGAATTTGAAAAATAATAGATACTTGTTTATGTATAGTTGAATCACTTTGCTGTACACCTGAAATTAACACAACATTGTTAAGCAATGATATGCCAATATAAAATAAAATTTTTAAATGAAAGCAATATAAGACACCTATGGAATAAAGTGTGCCAAACTATACATAAGAGGCATTCCAGTAGGTGAAGAAAGAGAAAAGGGTATTGAGAATGTATTTGAAGAAATGATGGCCGAAAACTTCCCAAACCTAAAGAAGAAAACATATCCAGATACAAGAGGCACAGAGGGTCCCAAACAAGATAAGCCCAAACAGACCTACACCAAGACATATTCTAATAAAAATGGCAAACATTAAAGAGAGGATGCTAAAGGCAGAAGAGAAAAACAAAGAGTTTATTACAAGGGAACCCCCACATAAGGCTGTCAGCCAGTTTCTCTACAGAAACAGTTGCAGGCCAGAAAGTGAGTGGCAAGATATATTCAAAGCCCTGAAAGGGAAAAATCCACTGCCTAGGATACTCTACCTAGCAAGAAGATTATAATTTAGAATAGAAGAAGAGAGAGAATTTCTTGGATAAGCAAAAACTAAAAGAATACAGCAATACTTCAGTTCAGTTGCTCAGTCGTGTCTGACTCTTTGTGACCCCATGGACTGCAGCACGCCAGGCTTCCCTGTCCATCACCAACTCCCGGAGCTTATTCAAACTCATGTCCATTGAGTTGGTGATGCCATCCAACCATCTCATCCTCTGTTGTCCCATTCTCCTCCCACCTTCAATCTTCCTCAGCATCAAGGTCTTTTCCAATGAGTCAGTTCTTCACATCAGGTGGCCAAAGTATTGGAGTTTCAGCTTCAACATCAGTCTTTCCAATGAAGATTCAGGACTGGTTTCCTTTAGGATAGACTGGTGGGATCTCCTTGCATTCCAAGGGACTCTCAAGAGTCTTCTCCAACACCACAGTTCAAAAGCATTAATTCTTCAGCACTTAACTTTCTTTACAGCGCAACTCTCACATCCATACATGACTACTGGAAAAACCATAGCTTTGACTAGACAAACCTTTGTTGACAAAGTAATGTCTCTGCTTTTTAATATGCTGCTTAGGTTGGTCATAGCTTTTCTACCAAGGAGCAAGCATCTTTTAATTTCATGGCTGCAGTCACCATTTGCAGTGATTTTGGAGCCCCCCCAAAATAAAGTCTCTCACTGTTTCCATTGTTTCCCCATCTGTTTTCCATGAAGTGATGGGACAGCAATACTAAACCTATCCTGAAAGAAATACTGAAAGTGTTTCTCTAAATAGAAAAGAAGCCTCATATTAGGAAGAGAAAATCACAGTTGGAAAGCAAGTCACCTGAAGAAACCAGAGTGCGCTAAGTTGCTTCAGAAGTGCATGACTCTTTACAACCCTATGGACTGTAGCCCACCAGGCTCCTCTGTCCATGCCATTCTCCAGGCAAGAATACTGAAGCGGGTTTCCATGTCCTCCCCTCCAGGGGATCTTCCCACTCAGTGATCAAACCCACATCTCTTATGACTCCTGCATTGGCAGGTGGGTTCTTTACCACTAGTGCCATCTGGGGAGCCCAAATAAGCCAGTACACAGATTTAAAAAAATATATATGTGAAAGTGATAATAACTACAATGAACAGCAAAAAGATGAATGTGAAGATGTAAAATAGGACATCAAAATCATAAAGTGCAGGAGAGGAGAGTAAGAAAATATAGATTTTTTTTTCATTTCCTAGAACGTGTTTGAGCCTATGTGACTACCAAGTAGGTATAGGAAGGGGTTCACATGCCTGAAAAACAAAGTAACTGCAAATCAAAAACATACAACAGATTCAGAAAATAACCAAAAAGAAGAGAACATAAGTATAATACAAAAGAAGATCATCAAGCCACAAAAGGAAAAATAAAGGGACAAAAGAAATATAAAATCAAGGCGAAAACAAGGTTTAAAACTGCAATAAATACATATCTATCAATAGTTAACTTATATGTCAATGGACTAAATGCTCCAATCAAAAGACATGAGTGGTGGATTGGATTAAAAAAAAAAAAATAACCAACAAGAGACTTACTTTAGGGTAAAGGGTGCACATAGATTGAAAGTACGGTGATGGAAAAAGATATTTCATGCAAACAGAAATGACAAGAAAGCAGGGGTTGTGATACTTAAACAAAATAGACTTTGAAACAACAATCATAAAGAAGGACACTATAGAGTGATAAAGGGATCAATACAAGAAGAGGATTTTACACTTATCAACATATATGTACCTAATATAGGAACACTCAATTACATAAAACAAATACTAACAGACATAAAGGGAGAAATCGACAGGACTACTACAATAGTAGGAGATTTTAACACCCCAGTCACATCAGTGGGCAGATCTTCTAGACTGAAAATCAGTAGTGTAACAGAGGTCCCAAATGATACAATAGAACAGTTAGACTTAATTGATATATTCAGGACATTACATCCAAAAAAAACCCCCAGAAAACATATTCAAGTGCACATGGAACATTCTCTAAGATTGACCACATATTAGGGCAGAAAACAAGCCTCAACAAATTTAAAATTATAGAAATTATCTCAAGCATCTTTTCTAACAATGACATGAAACTAAAAATTAACCACAGGAAAAGAAATGAGAAAATAGTGATTACATGGAGACTAATAACATATGTCACTAAAATATCAGTGGTCAATGATGAAATCAGAGGGAAAATTTTAAAAAACCTTGAGACAAGTGACAATGAAAACACAACCATACAAAATTTATTAGTTGCAGTAAAAGCAGTTCTTAGAGGGAAGTTCACAGTGATACAGGCCTTCCTCAAAAAACAAGGAAAATCTCAAGCAACCTAACCTACCACCTAAAAGAATTAGAGAATCAACAAACAAAACCTAAAGTCAGCAGAAGGAAGGAAATAATATAGATCAAACAGGAAATAAATAGATTTAAAAAGCAATAGAAAAAATTTAAAAATCAATATATCCAAGAGCTAGTTCTTTGAAAGGGTAAATAAGATTGACAGACCTCTCAACACATTTGCTGAGAAGAAATGAGAACCCAAATAAACATAATAAGAAATGAAAAGAGGACATAAACAACCAATACCACAGATAAACAAAGAGCCATAAGGGAATGCTATGAACCATTTAATAATAATATGCCAACAAATTTGACAGCCTAGAAGAAATAGATAAGTTTCTAGAAACCTACAGCCCACCAAAATTAAATCAAGAAGAAATAGATAATTTGAACAGACCAATCACGAAGTGAAATAGAATCTGTAATTTTAAAACTCCCTACAAACAAAAGTCTGGCACCAGATGGCTTCACAGGTGAAGTCTACCAAACACACAAAGAAGAACCTGTACTGAACCTTCTCAAATCCTTCCAAAAAATTGAAGAGGGAAAACTCCCAAAGACACTCTATGAAGCCACCATCACTCTGATACCAATACCAGACAAAGAGAACCAAAAGAGAAAATTTCAGGCCAATATCTTTGATGAATATAGATTGAAAAATTCTCAACAAAATATTATCAAACTGAATCCAAAAACACATAAAAAAGATCATATACCACAACCAAGTGGAATTCAACCCAAGTTCACAAGTTTGCTTCAACATACACAAATCAATCAATGTGATACACCATAGACAAAAGAAAAGACAAAACCTACATGATCATCTCAATAGATGCATAAAAAGCACTTGACAAAATTCAGCATCCATTAATGATAAAACTCTTATCAAAGTGGGTACAGATGGAATATATCTCAACATAATAGAAGCTATTTACGACAAATGCACAGCCAATACAATATTCAACAGTGAAAAGCTGAAAGTCTTCCTACTAGTCCTAGCCACAGCTATCAGGAAAAAGAAATAAAATATCCAAATTGGAAGGGAAGAGGTAAAATTGTCATTATATGCAGATAACATGATACGATATAGAGAAAAGCCTAAAGACGCCACATAAAAACTACTGGAACTGAAATGAATTCAGCAAGGTAGCAGGATACAAGATTAACATACAGAAATCAGCTGCATTTCTTTAACAATGAAATATCAGAAAGAGAATGTTAAAAAAAAAAAAACCTTTTAAAATCATACCCCCCCAAAAGTAAAATACTTAGGAATAAACCTGACAAAGGAGCTGAAAGATGTACACGCTGAAAACGAAAACATTAATAAAGGAAACTGAAGATGATTCAAAGAAATGGAAAGATATCTCATGCTCTTGGATTAGAAGAATTAGTATTGTTAAAATGACCATACTACCCAAGCAGTCTGCAGATTTAATGTGAGCCCTATCAAGTTAACCATGAAATTTTTCACAGAACTAGAACAAATAATCCTAAAGTTTATATGAAACCATAAAAGACACAGAATTGCTACAGCAATCCTGAAGAAAAAGAATAAAGTAGGAGACATAATCTCCCAGACTTCAGAAACTACAAAGCCACAGTAACCAAAACAGCATAGTATTGATACAAAAACAGACATACTGACCAAGAGAACAGAATAGAAAGCCCAGAAATAAACCCACATACCCACAGTTAATCTTCAACAAAGAAGGCAAGACTATATGATGGGAAAAGACAATCTCTTCATCTAGTATTGTTGGGAAAGTTGAACAGCCACATGTAAATCAGTGACATTAGAACACTCACCAGATACAAAAATAAACTCAAAATGGCTGAAAGACTTAAACATAAGACATGATACCATAAAACTCCTGGAAGATATCATAGGCAAGACATTTTCTCACATAAATCATACGCTGTTTTCTTAGGTCAGTCTCCAAAGGCAATAGAGACAAAAATAAACAAATGTGATCTAACCAAACTTATAAGCTTTTGCACAGCAAAGGAAACCATGAGCAAAACAAAAGACAACCTACAGAATGGGACAAAATATTTGCAAATGATGCAACTGACAAAGGCTTAATTTCCAAATATACAAACAGCTCATACAACTCAACAACAGCAACAAAACAACCATGAAAAAAAAGGGTTCAGAAGACCTAGATAGACATTTATCCAAAGAAGAAATGCATATGGCCAATAGGCATGTGAAAAGATGCTCAACATCTCTAATTATTAGAGAAATGGAAACAAAACTACAGTGAGGTACCACTTCATACCAGTCAGAATGGCCATCATTAAAAACTCTGCAGGGACTTCCCTGGAGGGACAGTGGTTAAGACTCCATGCTCCCAATGCAGGGGGCACAGGTTTGATCCCTGGTTAGGGAACTAAGATCCCACATGCCATATGGTGCAGTTAAAAATAAATAAGTTTAACCCCCACCCCTAAACCAAAAAACTACAAATAACAAATACTGGAGACGATGTGGAGAAAAGGGAACCTCCTACCTTGTTGGTGGGAATTTTAGCTGGAACAGCCACTACGGAAAACAGGATGGAGGCTCATCAGAAAACTAAAAATAGAGCTACCATATGATCCAGCAATCCTACTTCTGAGCATATAACCAGAGAAAACTCTAATTCAAAAACATAACGTGCATCCTACATGCACAGCCGCACAATTCACAATGACCAAGACATGGAAACAACCCGAATGTCCATTGACAGATAAGTGGATAAAGAAGATGTGGTATGTATACACAATGGAATACTACTCAACCATAAAAAAGAATGAAACAATGGCATCTGCAGCAACATGGATGCAACTAGAGATCATCATACTAACTGAAGTCAGTCAGAAAGAGAAAGACAAATACCCTATCATATCACTTATATGTGGAATCTAAAATATGACACAAATGAAGCTATCTACACAACAGAAACAGACTCATAAACATAGAGGACAGATTTGTGGTTGCTAAAGGCGAAGGGGTTGCATAGGGGTGTGGAGTGGGAGGCTAGGATTAGCAGATGTAAGATGTAATATACAGAATGGATAAACAAGGTCCTACTGAATAGCACAGAGAACTATATTCAATATCCTTTGATAAACCATAATGGGAAACAACATCAAAAAAGAAAGTTTAAATATGTATAACTGAATCAATTTGCTGTACAGAAATTAAGATGACATTATGAATCAAGTGTACTTCAATTTAAAAAATAGCATGAAAAAAACCCAAAACATATGTGAGGATACCTCCCATATGCTAAGAGGAAGAAAACTAGCAGTTACTGGCAATTCCTTTCACATTCATTACTTAATACAGCCTGGGAACTTGCCATTAATATCCACGGCAAATGTGGAGGCCAGGGCTCAGAGACTAAGTAACTTGCCCCAGGTCACCCAGCGTGTTCAAGGGGGTGACCTGGGGCTTGGATCCTAGTCCAGGTAACTCTGAAGTCATCTTGCCTCCTTGTGAACAAGCCCTTTAACAAAAAAAAATTATTGCTGAAAGTAACTCGACAAGTTGCCTGGTCCAGTGGTTTCTGAATGCAGGTGAGCTGGTCCTGTCTCTCGAAGATCCTGCTACAGTGGCAGGATGGGAAGGATGGATCTGCTGTTGACAGAAAAACACTGACTGCCACCATCTAAGACAGCAGCAGGAATCCTATCAATGGAGGCTAATGGAAACCTTGCTCTGCTCTCAGGCTCTGTGTGTTAGAAAAGTGAGAGTCATTCCGTCCTGTCCGACTCTTTGTGACCCCTTGAAATTCTCCAGGCCAGAATACTGAAGTGGATAGCCTTTCCCTTCTCCAGGGAATCTTCCTAACCCAGGGATCAAACCCAGGTCTTCTGCATTGCAGGCAATTCTTTACCAGCTGAGCCACAAGGGAAGCCCCCGTGGGTTAGAAGGGAAGGAGTAAACTGGTAGGGTGGGAACCACACCAAATCACTGGACTCTGGTCAAGAGAAGGCACACTGAGGGACTTCCCTGGTGGTCCAGTGGCTAAGATTCATGCTACCAGTGCAGGGGGCCTGAGTTCAATCCCTGGTTGGGGAACTAGATCCCACATGCCGCACAATATTGAAGACTGAAGATCCCACGTCCTGCAACTAAGATCTGGCACAACTATTTATTGACTGGATAACTCTAGGCAAGCTGCTTAACCTCTCTGAGCTTCAGGTTACTCATCTATCAAATGGGAATAATAACTGGATCTCCTTACTAGGTTATCACGCTTTTGAACTGTGGTGCTGGGGAAGAATCTTGAAAGTCCCTTGGACTGCAAGAAGATCAAACCAGTCAAACCTAAGAGAAATCAACCCTGAATACTCATTGGAAAGACTGATGCTGAAGCTCCAATACTTTGCCCCCCTGATGCAAATAGCTGACTCATTAAAAAATACCCTGTTGCTGGGAAAGATTGAGGGCAGGAGGAGAAGGGGGCAAGAGAAGATGAGATGGTTGGATGGCATCACCGATGGTTGGATGGACATGAGTTTGAGTAAACTCTAGGACATAGTGAAGGCCTGGGAAGCCTGGCGTGCTTTAGTCCACGGGGTCTCATGGAGTCAGATACAACTGAGCGAATGAACAGCAACTAGGTTATCATGAAATAAAATAAGAGAATACATAAAATGCTCTGAATAGTCGCTAGTGTTTAGTAGTACTCAATAAAAATTAGTGATTAATTAGTATTTATTACTAAATATTAATTTATTAGTAAGTACTAATTAGTATTATTTAATAAACAGTGATATATTTATTAAAATAATTTATAGATTTAAAAAATTATTTGCAATATTATAATAAAGAGACTTTACCCTGAAAAAAATGATCTGGCACAGTCAAATAAATAAATATTAAAAAAGAGAGAGAGAGAAGGCACTTTGAAGCTTCTGTCTGCGCTTGTGCCACTATGAGACATTTTGTTTAATGTGAAATATGCAAAGGTTGGCCTAGACCTTTAGGACCTGATGCATGTTGTGGGAAAAAAAAACTACTTTGCTGGAGAAATGAACAGAGCTTTGGGGGGAATCAGCTGTCCCTACTTGGGAGCAGAAGAATGAGGCAGCAGACATTTGGGACCTGAGAAGGGGAATTCCCAGAGAGCCGAGTGATCAGGGTGACGTTTAAGGACAGGAAGGGGCAGAATTGCTGGGCTATTCTGGAAGGTTCCTGTCTTACTGCCATAGCTAGGGACACTTTCCAGTTTAAAGAAAGGGGAAATCCCATGTGCTTCACTTGGGGCTGGCGTTGGGAGGAGAGGAGAGGACAGACTGAAAGAGAAAATGCAATATACACTAGAGCTTGGAGCGAGAAAAGCCCAGAAGTGGCCCAAGTCCATGAGAACCCCCTGAATTACTGACCAGCAGGGGTGCAGTTGTGCTTCCCATTATCCTTGTACTTAGAAACTCAAGTTTCTTATAAAGTGAGAGATCCTCAGGGATATGCAGGGAACAGACGTCTTAACAGACACTTGGCTACAGACTGCAGGAGGAGTCCCCAGATCTTCTTTTGGTTCAGCTGGTTTGGAGGTACACTCTTGGGTTGGGAGTTACTGTCTTATTATGACTATTAACATCCCAAGTAACTCCCAGGGAGTTTCATGACCTGCCCGAGGCATCATGAAGCTCTTTTATAGCAGATTTGAGGGTAGAAGCAAATTCTCTTGTTCCAGCAGAGCCTGGTAAGTCCCACAAGTACACACTTCCTCCCTAACAGACACTCAGCTCTGCGCACTGCATGGACAAATGGGGCTTAGAGGAGCTATGTTAGTTTTCTACAACCATTCCTCGGACGAGCACACCCCTGTAAGGCCTAAGATAGTACAGGTGAGCATTGGTCCTGCTTCCTCAGACCTGGACATCTGCATCTTCTGGGTACCAGGTGGCCCTCCATGTGCTGTGGCCTAACGTCAGCTTCTGAGCTACCTCAGTCTTTCCAGAACTGCTGACCCAACCGATGGAGGCAGACAGGGAGCACTTTTCTGGACAGTACAGCACTTTTTTTTTTTTCTATGCTTTTCTAGATTCTCATAGCCCAACAGATCAAATGGCCTCTTTTGTTCTCAAAGCAAATGCATCCGGAGTAAGCACTTTTGACATTCAAATATACATGGTCTAAGCAGTTGGCCAGCTACAATCATCCATTCATTGCAGGCCTCCTTTCTGTCCATTGTCTTGTGTTTCACAGGCAAAACGACCTTTCAGCATTTCCAGCTGTGGTCCTGGGGTGCAACTGTCTGTGGGTGCGCTGGCCCAGAAAAACCTCAAAAGCCGGGGTGACATTCCTGCTGGGTCACCAGCCTCCTTCTCCCTCCCATCCTTCTCCAAGCTGCTCTCAGAGAAACTTCCCGGATGGCCCATCAGGCCCGTTCTCTGCAGAAAACTGTCTGTCGTCTCCTACTGCGGACAGCAGAAAACCCACACCTTCCCTAGTGATCTGATCTGTATCTTGTACTGTCATTGCCTGAGGACCTGCCCTTTTTGAGTGGGCACTTCCCAAAGCAAAAAAAGACAGGCCTTTCCAGCCGAGAAAACAGATGCTGGTTGCTGCTTTCACGGGTCATCACCCTCCTTGGGCCTCTGGATTTTTCTCAGAAACACCCAATCACACTTTGTGTCCCGAGTGACCTGGTTTCCTTTGTCTGTTCCCCAACCTGACTGCCCGCGGCCTGACAGCTCCATGCTGTGTTTATGTCTTCCTACCTAGCAAGGCGCTGACTCACAGGGTCTGGAGTCAGTGGTTCATTGAACTAATGAGGGAAGGAATGGATTCCATCCCCTCTGGCAGGATTGATTCCCTGGGGTGAGGGGGCTGCCTGAGGAGGTGGGTTGGGTTTGGGGCTTTGGCCCCTGCATTTAGAGACCAGCCCTGGAAACGGTCCTTGGAGATCAGGTTAGATCCCTGGATCGGGAAGATCCCCTGGAGAAGGGAATGGCAACCCACTCCAGTATTCCTCCCTGGAGAATTCCATGGACAGAGGAGCCTAGTGGGCTACAGTCCATGGGGTGGCAAAGAGTCAGACATGACTAATGAATACTTTCACTTTTCACTTTCCCATAAACAGCACTAGTCACAACCAAAGGCAACAAGTTCCCTTGTCTTGGAGCACCCAGGCTTCCCCTTGAATAGGGTGCCGGACCAAGCTTTTCTGGCCTCTGGGGTTCCCGTGGGGTAAGGTCACCATTGCTGGAACCAAGTCCCTGGGGGCTGTCCACTCACTGGGCTCCATGTTGCCGGGATCTTCATCTTTACAACTTGAGTGGTTAGTGCTTTTGCTTTCTGCATAACCAAGTCTTCATGGATCCATCCATCCCTTGCTGATGGGCTTTGTCTTCAGCTGCTTGGGCTGCCATCAGAGTCCCACCGTCTCGGTGGCTTAAACAACAGAAAGTGTGGGTTTCGCAGTCTGGAGGCCAGAAGTTTGAGATGAAGGTGTTGGTAGAGTGGACCTTCTGAGGTCGCCCACCCTTCCTGGCAGACAGCCATCTTCTCCCTCCATCTTCACAGGGGCTTCTCTCTGTGTGTGTCTGTGTTCTGTTGCTGTTGTCCAGTTGCTCAGTTGTGTCTGACTCTTTGTAACCCTGGGGACTGCAGCACGCCAGGCTTCCCTGTACTTCACCAATGCCGCAGCTTGCTCAAACGCACACCCATTGAGTCAGTGATGCCATCCAGCCATCTCATCCTCTGTCACCCCCTTCTCCTCCTGCCCTCAATCCTCCCCAGCATCAGGGTTTTTTCCAGTGAGTTGGCTCATTGCAATCAGGTGGCCGAAGTATTAGAGCTTCAGCTTTTGCATCGGTCTATGTTCTAATCTCTTAAAAGGACAATCATATTGGATTAGAGCCCAGTCTCAATAACTTCAACTTAACTATTAATACCTCTTTAAGGACCCTGTTTCCAAATACACTAAGTTACATTCTGAGGTACTGGGGTTAGAACTTTACTTAAGAATTTAGGGAGGCCTTGATTCAGCCCATCACAGACCTTCAGGCTATCCTCAGTGTTTCCATGGTAATAAACCAAGCTGGGGTGAACATCCTTTTGTAGTTCTCTGTGTCCACGGGGGTGATAAGGTAGATGCAGGGAAATGGAATTGCAAGAACAAACGGACTTATAGTTTGCTTGTATGTTATTGGTCTCCAAATGGTTACAGGAATTTCCCCCTAACCCTGCAGTCCATCCTAAAGGAGATCAGTCCTGAGTGTTCATTGGGAGGACTGATGCTAAAGCTAAAACTCCAATACTTTGGCCATCTGATTCGAAGAGCTGACTCATTTGAAAAGACCCTGATGCTGGGAAAGATTGAGGGCAGGAGGAGAAGGGGACGACAGAGGATGAGATGGTTTGATGGCATCATTGACTCAATGGACATGAATTTGGGTAAACTCTGGGAGTTGGTGATGGACAGGGAGGCCTGGCGTGCTGCGGTCCATGGGGTCGCAAAAAGTCGGACATGACTGAGCGACTGAACTGAACTGCAGGGTCTGGCAGTTCTTTGTCCACATTCTCATCAGACTTGGTGTTACCAGATTTTTGTTTTGTGGCAATCTGATCATTATGAAAAAAAATATTCTCCCTCCTAGGTCTCTCCTCAGCACTCCTATTCCAGTCCCTGGAGGCAGCCACTATTATCTTCTGTCCACAGCCCTTCAGAGTAATTGTGTCCCCACATCTAACTTTTCAGAAATATCTGAACATATCTCTATGTTATTACAGAAACTTCTTAAAAGTTGTTTTTAATGGCTGCATACTCTTCTGTGGGTGAATGTGTCATAGTTTTGAAAAACAGCCTAATTGTTGGACATTGGTTGTTGCTTTGTTAAAAATATTCCCCCCAGAATTTTTAAAAAGAATAAAACAGCCATAAATCCCAGTACCTGTTGACATTTTATTATAGTCCTATTTTCTTCTGTAGTTATAAAATGCTTTTCTTCTTCTTCTTCTTATAGGTACTGATTTGTACAAAAGCCTAAGACTTCTTGTGGAGCTTGGAATTCTGTGTATTATTTAACTTTACAACGTGAGCATGTCCACAAGCCACTAAATCCTCCATGCCTTCCTCCTCTGCTCTAGTAGACACTGAGGAATGAAAACCAGTGAGGCCATAATAGGGGCTTGAACTTGGCTCATAAGTTAGTTAATTTTCTAAAAGGTAAATCAATTACTAACTTAACTCTTAATTATCATTAGTCTGAAATTACTTTGACTTATCCCACAACCCATCAGCCCACGGAGGCTGAGGCCAACTTCTCTGAGATTTTTAACTCACTGCCTGCCAAATGACCCGGCTGAGCTCCTCAGTAAGTAGAATGTGTTTGTGGAGGAAATATGGGCCTTTAAAGCAAAATAGCTTTCTTGTTCTATAAAGCGGAACCCTCTTCTGAACACTAACAAGCAGAAAGGATTTTTTTTTTAATGGAATGAGTTCACTGCCTTCTCAGGGTGGCCAGACATGAACTGCCATTAGTGAAGATTTGTTGCTGTTTAGTCAGTAAGTCGTGTCCAACTCTTTTGCGACCCCCTGGACTGTAGCCTGCCAGGCTCCTCTGTCCACAGGATTTTCCAGGCAAGAATACTGGAGTGGGTTGCCATTCCTGTCTCCAGGGGATCTTCCCAACCCAAGGATCTAACCTGTGTCTCCTGCCTTGGCAAGCAGATTCTTTACTGCTGAGCCACCAGGGAAGCCCCCATTAGGGAAGATTATTCATCTCAATTTCAGTTTTAAAAAAGAGAGAGATTAGGAGAAAGAGTCTCAGTAGTGAGCACTAATAATGTTCACAAACTTTGAAACATGCTGGGACCTTTAAAAAAATCTGCAATCTTCAAGCACTTTTTGCATCAATAAATCTCATATGAATAATAAAGTATTTAAAATAAACTTAAGGTTTGTCAATGCTCAATATAGCTGAAGTGGAAATTGTGAGCCTGGTTAATATATTTGTGGTCTTTTTAAAACTTGTAAAAACTTGAAATAATGATTTGCAAACTGGATTCTAATTATATAGGGGGAAAAAAAACCCAGTGAACACAGGACAACTTGGATCTGAATAATGAGTGTGCTTTATGAATAGATGACAACATAAACTCACTAGTCAGTCCCAGTAAGGGAAAGTAGGGGGAATATTTCAAGAAGGAAGCACAATTTAAAATCCCAAGGTGCCATCTTTTAGATGTTACAAATCACTGTTTCCATGAGTCTGAAGGACTGAAGCTGGTAGAATTACAAAAAAGTGCTGATAGGAGCCTTGCAGCTGAGCAGATAAAGGGCTTGGTGCAAGGTCCCCAGCCCTGGGGCAGCCTGGGAACCTCCTGAGAGGGTGACTTCTTGGTTAAAGATTCCCAGCACTAACTCAGGCCTCAATTAACATCTACATTTTTGCAGACTCTCTCACAGTAGATTTAAGAGAAAACAAGGAAGCAGTCAAAAGATATTAGAAATGACGGAGCTTCTTTCGATTGTAAGAGATAAATCATCTGTGTCCAAAAGATCAAAAATTCTTGAATATGGATGGCTTTTCTGAAGTGGGGTGAAGTAGTGACATCTTGTGGACAGTTAAGGTAATTGCAAACAACTCAGCTTTAAAAATTCAAGCATTGGTTCATTTGTTCTTCAGTTGTTTAAGGTTCATTCATACATTCTTTCACTCACTATGTGAATACATAACAATTTCCACTTTAACTTCTGATGTTCCTTTTAAACAGTAAATGACAATCTTTCAGAGTATAGGTCAGATTTTTAATGACTCTTCCAGTAGGGTCAAATACTGCTCTGACTTCTACTTATCTTAAAAAAAAAAAAAACAAGAGGATGTACGGACTCAAAGAAGCTTAGATGTTGTGGGCAAATGGCTTTAAGACATGTTTCTGCTTTTTATTTGCTGTGTGAACGTGGAAGGAGTGGGCCAGCTCAGGACTTTTCCTCTTATGTAGAGTATCAGTCAGATTGTGGAGGTTAAACATGAGTTCAGTCATTATGTGAATTATTAAGCTGGCTGATTTCTGAAATGATGGCATAGTGGAAATAAGTTATTGGGACATAGGGCTATCTAAGCTCTTTGGATGTCAATTTTCTCATCTGTACGAGATGAGTGTTAAACGAACTGATTAGGAAGATTGCGTCTAATGGCCTACAATTTGATATTTTCCTTTACACCCTAATGATTCCCTATTTCGAGGATTGAGCTCTCCAGCCTGTGGTTGTGCTGGTCTGACCTAACTTATTTTTGGCATATAACTTGGGAGTATTTTCTTTCCTGGATAATAAGTTCTAGGCGGCCAGTTTCAAAAGGAAAATATTAATAGAAGCATTTTATGCATGCTCTTTCATCACTGATATTCCAGTATTATAGTGAGGGCAGTTAGGCAAGTTTCTTAATTTATCAAGAAACAGGTAAATATTTTGGCAAGCATTTAAATCTCCTCTATGTGTCCGATAGACCTGTTCCCACAGGTAAGTCAGGGGCACCTGCCCCTTCTGGCCCAAGATTACTAGGACAAGCAATGCAGCAAATGGATCTTTCTTTCTAGGTCTCCCTTCCCACCTCATTTGTTTCTCAACAATACAAGGCACTTGTATAAAATTCCCAAATCAGGTTTATGCCTCACTGTCAGAGGGAAAAATATCAGGAAACAACATATCTTTGGGGAAAATTTGTTCTTTCCTTCCCCCACCTCTTTCCCACTTTTTCTTTCTTGCAATTAGTTTTCTAAACATTACCAGAATACTTTCAGTCCATCATGAGAAGAGACAACAATTCCATTTTACTTCATGTTTTATTTGTAATTGAAAGTTCATAAAAACCCATTCCTATACATTCTCTCCTTTGCTTCCCAAACCAAGAATGTGAGGTTACTGGAATGAGTTGTTACTATCCATTTTTAAGTTAGGAACCTGAGATCTGAAAAAACTGAGTGACCTTCCTGTGGGCAAACATGCAGTGAGTGATGCGGTTGACACTGGAACCCTGGGCCGTCCTCCTGGGCTTAGATCTGGAGCCACCAAACTGTGTCGGTTCATTTCACAAATTGTCTCAAAAACTCTTCTTGTGCTATTAGCTTGAGTTAACTGTCCCTAGAATTTGTTTCTGAAACCTTGTTGATTTCCAAATGAGGATGATCCCTTTA
Organism: Giraffa tippelskirchi; assembly: GCF_054371585.1. NCBI lineage: Eukaryota > Metazoa > Chordata > Mammalia > Artiodactyla > Giraffidae > Giraffa > Giraffa tippelskirchi. The sequence goes on from NC_137282.1 coordinate 150,803,110, forward strand.
GAAAGGCAGAAAGGCCACAGATGGCCTTGGGGTGTGTCTACCCAGAAGCAGACCTTCCTTGAGCCAGGGATGTCACGTTGAGCAACAGTAGTTTGTTTAGGAAGTGATATCAGGAAGGATTTGGAATGGGGAAGTGAGACAGGGTAGGGACGGAATCTAATATTGGGTGCACTAGTGCACTAATTAGTGGATGAGGACTGTGGGCAACTGGAGCTCAGTCTGCTGGAGACCCTGGAGACAGTGGACAACACACCCCAGGGCTGTCCTACCCAAGAACAGGAGATGGAAGTATTGATGGACTGACTCTCGTTTGTCATTGGGACCACTCCCTAGCAGCATGGCAGGTCCTGCAAACTGGCTAGACATGCTCAGCAAGGAGAGAGGGCCTCCAGCAGAGATGCAGGGGGATTGCAACAAGCAGCTGCTGCACTCCCAGGAAAGGTGAGTGCTGAGAGCACATGGGTGGGCGTGGTCACACCCTTGTCAATTACACTGGCTCTTCCTTTATCTGGTGATAGGACTGTGAGTCGCATGTCTAGCACCATGCAATGTGGTAAGGGAAACACAAAATACATTTAAAGATCTAGAATCTCTACCTATCACAACAGACTAATTTAAAACACACACTTGAAACAAGTAACACTGGAAGATACTTATTAGCAAGTGTCAAAATGAGTAAGACGGAGATGGAATACTGTAAGAATTCAGAGCAAGGAGAGATTGGAAAATCCTACTGAAAAATAACCCCAAGGGCTTGGATTTGGGTAGGAGAGTGAGACTGAAGGTGTGATCAAAGGAAAAGCACAGGCAGGTATGCACCTATTTCTCCTCCATCCTCTAGATAACGGGAAGTTGAAAGCCTCTCACCCCATTTTTATTAAATGACTATGTGGATATGGCTTAAAAGAAAAGAAATCATTTAGAGACTTATGATGCGATGTAAATAAAAGTAGATCGAACATTTTTTAAATAAGTGATAAAATACAGGCTTATGCATACAGAGCTACAAAGGCGCTACTGCTACAACAGATGAGGGGAATGCGGTGAAAACCATGCCTCAAGTCTGTAGCTTTAAATGTAAAGAACAAGATCTGAAAATGAATGACCTAAGAATTCATCTCAACAAGTCAGAATAAAAAAAGCTTAAATAGCAGCTCCCACCCCCCCCACACCAAAAAAAAAGTAGGGAGAAGGAAATAGAGAAAAAAATTGATGAAACAGAAAAAAAAAAAAAAATCAGGGCTTCCCTGGTTTCTCAGTGATAAAGAATTCGCCGGCCAGTGTAGGAGATATGAGTTCGATCCCTGGTCCATGAAGATCCCACATGCCACGGGGCAATGGGCCACCACTACTGCGACTGTGCTCTGGAGCCTGGGAGTCACAACTCCTGAGCCTACGTGTGGCAACCACTGAGGCCTGAACGTTCTAGAGCCTGTGCTCTGCGGCAAGAGAAACCAGCACAGTGAGAAGCCCACTCACAGCAACTAGCGAGCAGCCCCCGCTCACGGCAACTAGAGAAAAGCCTGCATGGCAACCAAGACCCAGCACAACCAAAAACAAATACACAAACAAAAAATGTTTAAACGTCCCCATTATTTAAAAAAGGTCAATAAAGCTAAAAGTTGGTTCTTGAAAAGGACTGATACCAATTCATAAACTCTACCATAGACTGATTTAAAGAAAATAGGCAGAAAATGCCACTAATACCAGGAATCAAAAAGGAAACAACACTATAGATCCTGCTGTAAGCTGTGTATTATGAACAGCTTTAAACTTATCTATTAAAGTTAGGTAAGTTAGTTAAGATTGACACATTCTTTATTATTAGTGGTGACTTTCCTCAATACATTATTAGTGGTGACTGACTAAAATAGATCCAAGAAGAAACAGAAATATCAGAACAATGCTGTAACTATTTGTCCAACTCTTTGTGACCTCATGGAATATACAGTCCATGGAATTCTCCAGGCCAGAATACTGGAGTGGGTAGCCTATCCCCTCTCCAGGGGATCTTCCCAACCCAGGGATCAAACCCAGGTCTCCTGCATTGCAGGCAGATTCTTTACCAGCTGAGCCACAAGGAAAGCCCATATAATTAACAAGCTTCCCATAAAGAAAATTTATGCTCACAATTCTCACTGGTTAATTTTACCAAACATTTAAAAAGGAGTTAGTGGTAAACTTTAAAAACTCTTTCAGAGATTTGGAAATGACAAAAAGGTAATTTCCAATGCCTAAATAATCTTAATATCAAAACATAACAAACATTATAGGAAAAACTATAGTTGAATCCACTCAAAAATCCTTAACAAAATATTAATAGAGTGCATTGAACAATATATAAAAAGATAAAAACTCTTGTTCATATTGTTATATTTGAGAATGTTGATTTGGTCCAGTATTCAATAACTAATCAGTGTGATTAACATGCTTACAGAATAAAGGAGAAAAAAAAATACTGATCATTTTAACAGATGCATAAAAAGCAACTGGAAACATTCCATATCTACTCATGACTTAAAAAAGCCTTACAACGCCACACAAGTACAAAGGATCATTAGAGACTGCTATAAAAAGTGTATGCCAACAAACTGGACAATCTAGAAAAAATGGACACATTCCTGGAAACCTACAGCCTACCAAGACTCAATTAGGAAGAAACAGAAAATCTGAACAAACTGATTACTGATTAAATCTCCTTACTAGTAATCAAAACCTTTCAACAAACAAAAGTCTAGGTCCTGATGGCTTTACTGGTCAAATCTACTAAATACTTAAAGAAGAATGAGTACCAATCCTTCTCAAACTCTTCCAGAAAATGGAAAAGGAGGGGACACTCCGAAATATATTTTATAAGACCAGCATTATCCTGATACCAAAACTAGAAAGGAGGCCGACAAGGAAAATTACAGGCTAATATCTCTGATGAACATAGGTGCAAAAATCCTCAAAAAATATTAACAAACCTAATTCAATAATATATTAAAAGCATTAGACATCATGATCAAATGGGATTTATCCCAGGGCTTCAAGGCAGGTTCAGCATCTGTAAATTAGCCAATGTGAAACACCATGTTAACACAATGAAAGATAAAAGTCATGATCATCTCAGCAGGTGCAGAAAAGGCATTTGATAAAATTTAACATGAATTTATGATAAAAACTCCCAACAAACAGAGTTATAGAGGGAATGTATCTCCACATGATAAAGGCCATATATGACAAGCCCACAGCTAACATTGTACTTAATGGTGCAAAGCTGAAAGCTTTCTTCTAATATCAGGAATAAGACAAAGATGCCCACTTGCCCCACTTTTATTAAACTTCATATTAGAAGTTCTAGCCAGAGCAATTAGGCAAGGAAAATAAATAAAATCATCCAAATTAGAAAGGCAGAAGTGAAACTGTCACTATTTGCAGAAAACATGATATCATACATAGAAAACCCTAAAGACTCCACCAAAAAAGCTCTTACAACCAAAAAACAAATTCAATAAAGTTGAAGGATACAAAATCAATGTACAAAAAAGCTATGTTTCTATACACTAATAATGAACTATCAGATAAGGAAATTAAGAAAACACCCTCATTTACAACCGCATCAAAAAGAATAAATTTAACCAAGGAGGTGAAAGACCGGTACACTGAAAATTCTAAGATATCAATGAAAGAAACTGAAGAAGAGACAAATAAATGGAAAGATATTCCATACTCAAAGATTGGAAAGTTTAACACTGTTAAAATGTCTATACTACCCAAAGCAATATATAGATTCAATGCAAATTCCAATGGCATTTTTCATAGAAACAGAACAAATGGTCCTAAAATTCATATGGAATCATAAAAGACCCCCAAGAGCCAAAGCAATCTTGAGAAAAAAACAAACAGAGCTGGAGGCATCACAGTTCATCATACTCATCAAAACAGTGTGCTGTTGTCATAAAAACACACACACAGATCAAATGAAACAGAACAGAGCACCCCTCAAGCAAACCTATGCATGTGCGGTCAGGAAACCCATAACAGAGAGCCTAAGAATACGCAATGGGGAAAACACTGTCTCTCCAATAAACGGTGCTGGGAAAAGTGAACAGTCACATGTAAAAGAATGAAATGGAATGAATGATGAAGAATGAGAAGAATCTCTCTTTACACTACACACAGAAATTAACTTGAAATGCATTAAAGACTTGAATATAAGATCTGAAACCATAAGCTTCTAGAAGGAATTTTGAGGGTAAGCTCTTTGACATTAGCCTTGGTAAGGATTTTTTAGAGTTGACACCGAAAATAAAGACAACAAAAGCAAAAACATACAAGTAGGACACTATTAAACTAAAAAGCTTCTGCATTGCAAACGAAATCATCAATTAAACAAAAAGGCAACCCATGGAATGGGAGAAAATATTTGCAAATCATATATCTGATAAAGGGTTGATATCCAAATGTATAAAGAACAACTTAACACCATCAAAGTAAGCAATGTGAGTTACAAAACAGGCAGAGGAATTAGACATTTTTTCAAAGAAGACATACAAACTGCCAACAGGTATGTAAAAAGAAACTCAACATTACTAATCACCAGGGAAATGCAAATCAAGAAACACAGCAATGAGATATCACTTCTACCTGTTTGAATGTCACTTAAAAACAACAACAACAGAACAGGAGATTGCAAGTGTTGGCAAAAATGTCAAGACAAGGGAATCCTTGTGCACTCTTGGTAGAAATGTAAGTTGGCTCAGCCACTGTGGAAAACAGTATGGAGGTTTCTAAAAATCTTAAAAGTAGAGCTACCAGCTACCATCAGTTCAGTTCAGTTCAATCACTCAGTCATGTCCAACTCTTTGCAACCCCATGGACTGCAACACACCAGGCCTCCCTGTCCATCACCAACTCCCGGAGTTTACTCAAACTCATGTCCATTGAGTCGATGATGCCATCCAACCATCTCATCCTCTGTTATCCCCTTCTCCTCCTGCCTTCAACATCAGGGTCTTTTCCAATGAGTCAGCTCTTTGCATCAGGTGGCCAAAGTATTGGAGTTTCAGCTTCAACATCAGTCCTTCCAATGAACACTCAGGACTGATCTCCTTTAGGATGGACTGGTTGGATCTCCTTGTAGTCCAAGGGACTCTCAAGAGTCTTCTCCAACACCATAGTTGAAAAGTATCAATTCTTCAGTGCTCAGCTTTCTTTATAGTCCAACTCTCACATCCATACATGACTACTGGAAAAACCATAGCCTTGACTAGATGGACCTTTGTTGGCAAAGTAATGGCTCTGCTTTTTAATATGCTATCTAGTTTGGTCATAACTTTTCTTCCAAGGAGTAAGCGTCTTTTAATTTCATTGCTGCAGTCACCATCTGCAGTGATTTTGGAGCTCCCCAAAATAAAGTCAGCCACTGTTTCCATTGTTTCCCCATCTATTTGCCATGAAGTGATGGGACCAGATGTCACGATCTTAGTTTTCTGAATGTTGAGCTTTAAACCAACTTTTTCACTCTCCTCTTTTACTTTCATCAAGAGGCTCTTTAGTTCTTCTTCGCTTTCTGTCATAAGGGTGGTGTCATCTGCATATCTGAGGTTACTGATATTTCTCCTGGCAATCTTGATTCCAGCTTGTGCTTCATCTAGCCCAGCGTTTCTCATGATGTACTCTGCATATAAGTTAAATAAGCAGGGTGACAATATACAGCCTTGACGTACTCCTTTTCCTATTTGGAACCAGTCTGTTGTTCCATGTCCAGAGCTACCATATAGTCCAGCAATTCCACTTTGGGGTATATAATTAAAGGAAATGAAATCACTATTCCAAAGAGATATCTGCATTTCCATATTCACTGAAGCATTATTTCTAATAGTCAGTGCATGGAAACAACCCAAATGTTATTGACAGATGAATGGACAGAGAAAATGTATGTGTATATATACACAAATATCATGGAGTATTATTCTGTCAAAAAATAAAAGTAAATCTTTCTATTTGTGACAAGATGAATGGATCTTGAGGGCATTATGCTAAGTAGTGAAATAAGTCAGGCAGAGAAAAACAAATATTATACGAGCTTGCTTATATGTAGAATCGTAAAAAAAAAAAAAAAAGACAACAAACTTATAGAAACAAAGAACAGATTGGTGGTTGCCAGAGGTGAGAGATGAGGGGTGAGGAAATGGGTGAAGGGTAGTCAAAAGGCACAAACTCCTTAAGATAAGAAAGTTCTGGGTATGTAGTGTACAACATGGTGACTAGTTAATAATATTGCTTTGTATATTTGAAAGCTGCTAAGAGAGTGAATCTTAAAAGTTCTCATCATAAGAAAAATAGCTATAAATATGTAAGGTGATGGATATTTGCTAGACTTGTGATAATCATTTGACAATGAACACATATAATTATGTTATACATCTTAAATAAGGTGTTATGTGTAAATTATTAAAACTAGAATAAAAAAATTATATCTGTCCAGTTTTCAACCCCTTCAAAAAAAAAAGTCTTGAGAAATTAGAAGGGAACTAACTAATAAACTTATAAAAAACCTATAGTATTTGTCATACTTAGTAGTGAAAGGTTGAAGGCTTTCCTCTTGAAATTGGAGAAAATGTGTACAAGAGTTCCTACTCTATTCAATAAGGCAATAAAAAGAAATAAAATATGTAAGGGTTGAAAGAAGAAGTAAATCTTTTATTAAATGCCGATGCTATACTTTTATAAACAGAAAATCTTTAGGAAATACATACAGATAAATTTTAGGATTGATAAAGAAGGTTAGCAAAGTCATGTCATACAAGGTCTATATATGAAAGTATTTCTATAATAGAAAAGCAAAAACAAATGAAAAACACAAAAGAAAAGGAAATAGCTAGACACAAATAAATACATATTATAGAATCCCATTTTGTAACTAGTTCAAGAAGGAAAAATGTTCCAAGTGTATTATTAGAAGTCATGGTAATTACTTTCAGGAAGGATTCAGGGGCACTACAGGTCCTTATGGAGAGCTGGCAATACTATTTCTTGGTCTACATGGTAGTCACATAGATGTTCGTGTCGTGATATAATTGAGCTGTACCTTTGTTATTTTCACTTCACATATGTTAAAATTAAACAAAAAATCCAGATGAGTCAGTTTAATAAGCAATGGTATCTGTAAATACATGTAATATAATTTTGGTTTCAGAAACAGTGAATGATTTGAATGTAGCTGGAAGAAAACAAACCAGAATTGACTTATAATCACATAATTCCACCATCATATTGCGTCAAAAAAGAAAAAAGACAACAACCAGGACACAGGAATGCAATGTTTATACAGAATGTATAAACCTAATGTGGACACAGAAGGAGACAGTGTCAGGAGTGACATCACCAAGATGGTGACATAGGTCTTTCCCGACTTTGCTTCCTGTCACAAGAACAACAACTGTTCACAGACAAGACACCACTGAGAGAATTCTTGAGTGTGGGAGTGAGTTTGAAATACCCCTTGCAACACAGAGACCAGTACAAACCTGGTGAGGAGGGTAAGAGGAATGACGACCAGCTAAACACAGTACCCTCCTCCAGGCCAGTGTAGCCCCAGGCTTGGAGGTCTTCCCTGAGCCTAAGGTTCCTCTACTGGAGACAGAGACACTGGGTGACATATAGCCCTGTGGGTTGTTCTGTAGGAGCCCCTACTCTGGTTTTACCCTACAGGGACTCTGCTGGGCTTCCAACAACATCATTCAGATCTTGGCAGGCCGTGTTCCTACCTGCAGAGCCCAGGGGTAGCCCCAGCCAGCAGGTTTGCTCATCTGAAGAACCAAGTCAGCAGCGCAGTCTGACCAGGGAACTCAGCGGGTTCCAACCCTGCCTGATTTCAGTCTTCAATGAGGAGATTTGCTGGCCCTAAAGCATGGTCTGCCCCTGCTCAGGCAGAATTGCCGAGTCACAGTTAAACCCATTGTAGAGTAAGCATGGCCTCAGGCCCCTGTTGACCAGAAAGACTATTTGGGAAAACTTGGCAACTGCCAGAAGCAGGTCCTCCAATCCTGCCTAGACAGGAGAGCTAAGTCCTAGCCTCGTCTGCTACAGAACTTGGCTCCCAGCCCCATGTGACATGAGGGCTGCAGAGAAGACCTGGACAACACACAAGCCAGCAATGCTTGAGCAGAGAGGAGGCAGGCAGAGCTCACCCACAAAGCAAAGCTGATCACCCACTAAGCATGGAGGTTTCACCTGCTACACCCAGATGTAGCTTCCCTGGTTGCTCATGGTAAAGAACCCACCTGCAACACAGGAGACCTAGGTTCAGTCCCCGGGTTGGGAAGATCCCCTGGAGAAGGGAATGGCTACCCACTCCAGTCTTCTTGCCTGGAGAATTCCCTAAGCTTATGTTATTAATACTAATTTTGCGGTTTCCCTGGTGGTGCAGATGGTTAAAAAAAAAAAATCCGCCTGCAATGCATGAGACCTGGGTTTGATTTCTGAATCAGGAAGATCCCCTGGAGAAGGGAATGGCAACCCACTCCAGTATTCTTGCCTGGAGAATCCCATGGACAGAGGAGTGGCAAAGAGTCAGACACAACTGAGTGATGAACACTTTCACGCTACACCCAGGTTGGGGAGTTAATTCACAGCCCCACCTACTGTGGAGTAGGGTGCCTAGTGCTATTTGACAGGAAGGGCTCCATGAAAATGCCTGGAAGCTGCTGCATAACCCAGCAATGCTTGAGCTGAGAAGACAGATAAGCAGAGGTGATTGCCCCCAGAGCCAAGCCAGTGGCCCTGTTCAGCCAAGAAACTTGGGGGAAGGATCAGCTTGGGTCAAGATCACAAGGAGCCTGAGTAGCTTTGGAGCTGCTTTTCTTGTTGAGCTCAGACAGGGAAACTGATTCATAGCCCCATCTATTGCTGAATACGAACTTCAGCTCACCTGGCCAGGGAAGTCTACCCAGGGCACGTGGGTAGCTGAAGTCCACCCAGCTGCTGTGCTTAGAACAGTGGACAGGCGGAGCAGCTTGCGGCTTTCCCTGTCTGCAGAGCAGAACTAGCGACCTCACCTGACTGGGATACTCAGTGTATGCTCCTGTAGGACTCTGACCCCAAACAAGGAGTTGTGAGGGCCTGGGGCTCATCCTCCCACCCTACTGGGACAGGAAAGCTAATTCCTCGTACCACCTACTGCTGATTATAGTTCCCAGTTCTGGCCACCCAGTAAGTCAGATGAGAGAATTCTGGCAACTTGGCAGGGAACCAAGCCAGAAGTTCTATACAGTTGTGCATAGCAAGTGGCACCTCCCATCTCTGATTTCAGAGCTTGAACAGTTTCCTCATAAAATTAGACCCTAACGGCAGGTCCCATGTGCCCAAGGACGTTAGCCAGAAGACATGTCCAGAAACCCAAACTGAGCTGACTGGTAAAGAACTCTCTCTCTCCAAGCAAACCTGCAAAGCCTGAAGAAGAGACCATTGAAGTGTGCAGATACCATGTAAGGAATAAAAGAGCATGAAAATCAGGTAAATATGACACCACTAAGGTAACTAATAAACTTCTAATAACTGACTCTAAAGATGTGCAGATCTATAAACTGCCAGGAAAAGAATTCAGAATAATCCTTTTAAAGAAGTTTAGTGAACTATAAGAACACACAGACAGTGGAAAGAAATTAGGAAAACAATGCATGAACAAAACAAGAAGTTAGACAACAACAAAATAGAATCTATAAGAACAAGAAATTCTGGAGTTAAAAGTACAATAAGGGAACTGAAGAATTCAATAGTGAGACTCAAAGCAGACTCGACCATGTATTAGTAGAAGAAAGAATCAGCAATGTATAGCACTTGAAATTATTCAAACAGAGGAACAAAACTAAACAAAGAAAAAGTGGAGAAAGCCTACAGTACTTACGGCACAGAATTAAAAGAAATGATATTTGCATTATGGAAGTTCCAGAAGGAGAATAGAAAGGGACAGAAAGTATATTTAAAGCAGTAATGGCTGGAAACTTCACAGACATGAGAAGAGAAACAGACATCTAGATCCAAGAGGCCCAAAGGACCCCACCTAGGTTGCACCAGAATAAGGCTATATCGAGACACATTCTAAATAAATTGTCAAAAGTCAAAGAATTTTGAAAAAAGCAAGAGAAAAGAGAGAAGTTACATACAATGGAACCACTGTACAACCATTAGAGGATGTGTCAACACAAACATTCAGGAGAGAATGGGGTCATATATCAAAATATTGAAAGAAAAAACATTAAAGGCAAAGTAAAACAGTATCTTGAGACAAATGAAAATGGACATAGAAACAAATGAAAATGGAAACTCAATATACCAAAATTTATGGGATGCAAACACATTTCTAAGAGGACATTTATAGAAATAAATGCCTATATTGATGCATGTGTATGGAATCTAAAAAGGGGACTAGGTACTGATGAACCTATTTGCAGGGCAGCAATGGAGACGCATAGAGAACAGACTTCTGGATGCAGTGTGGGAAGGAGAGGGTGGGACAAATTGCGAGAGAAGCATGGAAACACATACACCACCATGTGTAAAACAGAGAGCCAGTGGGAATTTGCTGTGTGACACAGGGAGCTCGACCACTGCTCTGCGACAACACAGAGGGGTGGGAGATGGGAAGGAGGTTGGAGAGGGAGGGGACATGCGTGTACCTGTGGCTTACGCATGTTGATGTATGGCAGAAACCAGTGCAGCACTCTAAATCGACCATCCTCCAATAAAAAATTTAAAGAAAAAAGAAACAAAGATCCCAAATAAACAACTGAATTCTATGCCTTAAAAAATGAGAGAAAGAAAAAATTCAGCCTGATCTTAGTAAGAGGAAATAATATTAGAACAGAAATAAATAAATGATATAGAGAACAGAAAAACAAAAACTAACCAAACCAAGAGTTGGCTTTTTGAGACCTAACAAAAATTTTGACATTTTTAGCTAGACTAATCAAGGGGAAAAGGAGTGAGGATCCAAATAAACAATGCTATAAATGAAAAGGAGACATTACAGAGATACCACAGAAATACAAAGGATCATATGAGGCTACAATAAAACTATACACACACAATGCAATACTGCTGCTGCTAAGTCGCTTCAGTCGTGTCTAACTCTGCGCGACCCCATAGACTGCAGCCCACCAGGCTCCGCCGTTCCTGGGATTCTCCAGGCAAGAATACTGGAGTGGGTTGCAATTTCCTTCTCAAAAAGAAGGAAATTTTTTCATTTGCAGCAACATGGATGGACTTGGAGGACATTATACTAACTGAAATAAACCAAAAAAAGAAAGATAAATACTGTATGATATCACTTATATGTGGAATCTAAAAAATACAACAAGCTAGTGACTGACTATAATAGGAAGGAAGCAGACACAGATACAGAGAACTCGTGGTTAGCAGTGGAGGAAGAGGGGCACTATAGGGGTGGGAGAGTGGGAGGTACAAACTATTGGGTGTAAGACAGGCTCAAGGATAGGATTGTACAGTACAGGAAATATAGCCAATATTTTGTAATAAGTATAAATGGAAAGTAACCTTTAAACACTGTATGAAAAAATTTAATTGAAAATAATTCACAGAAAAACTAATGAAATATGTTATCACCAAAAGATAGCAGTAATTATCCAAAAACCAAGTTCAAAGTTGTGGAATTTTGTGATCTAACTGATAAAGAATTCAAAATGATGGTTTGGAAGAAATTCAATGAGCTACAAGAAAACTCAGAAAGATAATTCAATGAAATCAGGAAAAACATACACGAACAAAATGAGATATCTACCAAAGAGATGGGAATCATAAAAATAGAGATTCTAAAGCTGAGGAATTCAATGAACTAAATGAAAAATGCAATAGAGAAAAACTGCAGTGGAGTCGAGCAAATGGAAGAGAGAATAAGTGAACTAACTAAAGAAAAGGAATTTTAAAATAACCTAATCAGAACAGAACAAAGAAAAAAATGAGAAAGTGAAAAAAGCATACATGATCTAAAGGATTCCATCAAAACACCATGAATATTAGAATAGGGTTTCCATAAGGAGAGGAGCAGGAGAGAAGGACAGAAACCTTATTTAAAACTCAGAAATAATAGCTCAGAACTTCCCAAAGATGGGGAAAGACTTGGACGTCCAAGTTCACTAAGCTAGTGGCTCACCTTATTATCTCCATGCAATAAGAGTTTCTCCAAGACACATTATGGTGAAACTGTCAAAAATCAAAGAAAGTGAGAATTTTCAAACAGTCAGGGAAAAAAATGATTATAACCTACAAAGGAGCCCCATTAGGCTAACTACAGATTTGTTTTTAGCAGTAACTTTACAGGACAGGAAAGGATCAAATGACATATTCAAAGTGCTGAAGGAAAAAAATTGCCAGTCAAGAATACTCTGCCTGGCTAAATTACCTTCCAGATATGAAGACTAGAAACTCTCTCAAAGAAAAGCTGATTCATGTCAATGTATGGCAAAACCACTACAATATTATAATTAGCCTCCAATTAAAATAAATAAATTAAAAAAATCTTCATATTAAAAAAAAAAGAAAGAAAAGCTGAGGGAGTGTGTCATCACCAGACCTGCCTTGCAAAAAATATTTCATTTCAAGCTGAAATAAAAAGAAGCTAATTAGTGACATGAAAAAGATGAAAGTAGAAAACACACTTGTAAAGGTAAATACAGACTTAGAAAACTCTAATTCTATAACAAGATGGTGTGTTAACCACTTATCCATAGTACAAAAACCAGGAGAAAAGTGTTAAAAATAATTATAACTACTAAATTCGTTAATGAATATACAGTATAAACAGCAGTAAAGAATGACATCAAAAAGATAAAAGCTGAGGAGTAAAAATGTGAAGCGTTGGTAGGCAATAAAAATTAGGTTTCTATCAGCTTAAAATAGACTGCATCATTTATGAGATATTCTAAGTAAGCCTCATGGCAACCACAAAGCAAAAACCTAGAATAGATTTGCAAAAGAGTTTTAAAAACTCTTTTAAAGGGGATGAGAGTGACATCAGCAAGATGGAAGGCGAGGAGGTCCCAATACCAGTCTCCCCGTCTAACACACACACACAAAACAGGAACAGTATATAAGCAACTACAAACGGAAGGAAACAGGGAAATCTCTAGACTACAAAGAACCAGCAGAGTCCCTGTGGGTTTGAAAACCGAGGACGGCAGCATAGAAAAGTACAGAACATACTTGGCTTGTGCCATCCCATACCCTAGTCAGGAGCAGCCCAGCACCAGGAGGGATCCCTTGCGGGAAGCTCACCACAGGGGGAGGAGAGCAGGCGAACCCCAGCAAGCCCCAACCCACGTGGACGTTTGCAGCTTTGCTGCAGGGGTCTCCCACCATCCTCGCTGACACTGACCCCAGCTGACCAAGCAGCCGCAGAGCGCCTCCTTCTGCACCAACTCCAGAAGCTGGAGCTGCTGCTGAGATGAGATTTGCCCTGGGGGGCCCTGGTTTCTGCTGTGTCCCTGGTCTCAGATGTCACTCGCAGCACCTCCCCACAGACGACACCAGAGCTGGCGCTGCCCACCTCGTGAGGTCTGTGATTGTCACTTTGGTTAAGCAGTTGACTATCTTGCTAGTCACTGTTTCACAGTGCCCTGTGATCTTATATGACCAAATATTTTGAAATCTTTTGATATTTTTGACAAACTTCTCACCGCCCACCCCCCCAAATTCAATTCTACATGAAGTCTTTTTGACCTCAAATTAACTTTGGGAATTTTCAGAGGGTCCTTGGAACATTTAAAAAGATTTGTTCTCTCTCCTTCTAAAACGATGTTGCCCTAAAGTAGGGCTTATCTGATATGTTAAATCACGTACAAAGGTCCCTATAGTCAAAGCTATGGTTTTTCTAGTAGTTGTGTACAGATGTGCGAGTTGGACGATAAAGAAGGCTGAGCACCAAAGAACTGCTGCTTTTGAAGTGTGGTGCTGCAGAAGAGCCTTGAGAGTTCCTTGGACTGCAAGGAGATCAAACCAGTCAATCCTAAAGGAAATCAACCCTGAATATTCATTGGAAGGACTGATGCAGAAGCTGAAGCTCCAATACTTCGGCCACCTGATGTAAAGATCTGACTCATTGGAAAAGACCCTGATTCTGGGAAAGATTGAGGGCAGGTGGAGAAGGGGACGACAGAGGATGAGATGGATGGACGGCATCTCCATCCACCACTCAATGGACATGAGTTTGAGCAAACTCCAGGAGATAGTGAAGGACAGGGAAGCCTGACGTGCTGTAGTCCATGGGATCGCAAACAGTTGGATAAGACTGAGTGACTAAACAACTCCTTGTAACAGGACACGATGGAAAATGTTGGTCATGTTACCAAGGTTTTGACTGAAATGTCATACTTAAGATTTTGCATTGACTTAAAGGTGACTAGAAAGCTTTCAGGAACTAAAATTGAGTTTATGGTGCCAATAAAGCCCTTGGGAAAAAAGCCTGGTATGTTGCTTACAGGGTTTCTAAGAGCCTTGCCATGTAAGGAAGGTTACTTGTTGTTAGGTACAAGAACCTCAGGATATTTGGAGGGCCTTGAGGAGAGAGACTCAATTATAAAGACAGATATTGCAGGGGAAGTCTTTTTACCCACAAGAAGCTTTTACAAGTTCAATCTGCAATTTCTTATGAGAAGTTCCAGGAAAGCAAATTAAAATATGGTCAGCTGCTATACTTGATGTGCTTATGTAAATAATCAAGCCAAGTTTAATAAAACTCGATAGAATAAAACTCGATTGAATTTGCAAGCAAATTAATCTTACTGTGGTTTATCTTTGATAGAAATGGGGAAGACTGTAGAAAAAAATTGTTTCAGTACTATACCTTAATGGATATTGAATTCTAGTTCCCCGGTGGTTTAGATGGTAAAGAATCTGCCTGCAATGTGGGAGACCCAGGTTCAATCCCTGGGTAGGGAAGATCTCCTAGAGAAGGGAATGGCTACACACTCCAGTATTCTTGCCTGGAGAATTCCATGAACAGAGGAGTCTGGCAGGCTACAGTCTGTGGGGTCTCAAAGATTCAAACACGACTGAGCAACTAACATTTTCACTTTCTATTAATTATCTTTGAGGTTTTGTTTTCTACCTGTAAACTGAACCAGAACCTGAATTCTTCCAGTTTCCTCGAAATTTGGCTACATACAACTCCCCAAGCTAATATTTCCAATTTTTCTTCTACCCTTTTGATTTGAAATCATTAAGAACTAAAACTGCCCTTTTTCTAAAGCTATGCAAACTAAAGTTGGACAACTTGATAGAAACTTCAGAGAAATCACCGCAACTCACATACAGACAATCTTCATACCTGTTGCTGTGAGAGCTCTTCGGAAGACCAACTGAGGGGCATTCAACTGCAAACCAGGAAAACCTATCAAGTCCTCACTGCCTGTCCTCACTCTGGGGAATGCTTTGAGTCCAAAATCTGGTACTTTTCTCTACTGTCCAACCCCTAGATCTCAGAAACTGATTTATAGTTTGCTATAATCATTAACCATTGCTATTCTGTTGTTTCCACATAAGTGCCCAGGTGGCACTAGTGGTAAAGAAACCACCTGCCAATGCAGGAGACATAAGGGACACGATTCGGGAAGATCCCCTGGAGGAGGGCATGGCAAACTACTCCAGTATTCTTGCCTGCAGAATCCCATGGACAGAGGAGCCTGATGGGCTACAGTTCCATAGGGTCACAAAGAATTGGACATGACTGAAGCTACTGAGCATGCAGCATGCACACCTTATTAAATATCTGATTCTTTTTTTTAAGATTTTTTTTTGATGCGGACCATTTTTAAAGTCTTTATTTGATTTGTTACAATATTGTTTCTGTTCTATGTTTTGGTTTTTTAGCTGTGAGGCATGTGGATCTTAGCTCCCCAACCAGAGATCAAACCTACATCCCCTGCATTCCAAGATGAAGTCTTAACCACTGGGCCACCAGGGAAGTCCTGATACCTGATTTCTTGCACAGTACAGGCCTAACTTTGGGAGCCCAGTTGCATCATTACCTCCTAGAATGAGCCATTCCTGTTTAACTGAACTGACCTATTTTTAAGACGAAGAAATTAATTAAATGAAATAACTGAGCAATACACCACCTCAGCTTCGAAGCTCCTAGAGGGAACTGATGGGGTTCAAGGATGAGCTGCCCCAAATATGCCAAAGTAGCATATTGTTTTGAATAAAAGTTACTTGAGAAACAACCAGTACAAAAAGAACACAAGCCTCTCCTTTGCTCCCCTGAAAACAGGAAACAAACTGCCATGGGAAGGTTTCCTCCCTATGCCAGAGGGATGGAGGGCATCCTAGTCCCCAGGGATAGAGAAACTGAGAAGGTTGAAGAAACAGACTTTGCTACTTCTGCATTAATTTGCTATTCCAAGCAATAACCCCTTTGTTTTGTCACAACTTTACAAATAATTGGTTCTTTGTCTAAAATGGTGTATAAACATCCTGTTTCAGTCACTTTTTTGGTTCCATATCTATGGAACCTCCATAAGTATGAAATTAAATTTTTTCCATTAATATATATGTCTTGCATTAATTTTCATTAAAACAGCCAAAACAATTAGAAGGGTAGAGAAAAGTGTTCTCTCCCCTACAAAATAAACATGGAACTTTCTTCGGAATAGATCCCATGTTAAGCCACAAAACAAGTCTCAATACATTTAAAAATGCTGACATCATATTAAGCATCTTTTCTAATCACAATGGCATGATGACAGAAGTCAATAAAGGCCATATATGACAAATCCACAGCTAACATCATACTCAATAACAAAAGGTAAAAGCTTTTTCTCTAGGATCAGAAGCAAAACAAGGGTGCCCACTTTTGCTGCTTTTATTAAACAGAGTATTTCTAGTCCCAGTTGTATCAGTTACACAGTAAAAAGAAATAAAAGGCAACAAAATTGGAAAGAAAGAAGTAAAACTGTCACTATTTGCAGATGACATGATGCCACACATCACATGTATAGGAAACCCTAACAACTCCACCAAAACACTATTAGAATAAATGAATTCAGTAGAGTTGCAAGATACAAAATACATAGAAACTGACACATTTCCATATATTAATAACAAGCTACCAGAAGAAAAAGTAAGAAAACAATTGCACTTA
The DNA here is from genome assembly GCF_054371585.1 of Giraffa tippelskirchi. Taxonomy (NCBI): domain Eukaryota; kingdom Metazoa; phylum Chordata; class Mammalia; order Artiodactyla; family Giraffidae; genus Giraffa; species Giraffa tippelskirchi. The sequence continues at coordinate 150,820,250 of NC_137282.1, forward strand.
TAATTGCATTAAAAAGAAAAAAATACCAAAGAATAAATTTACCAAGAAGGTGATAGACATGTACCCTGAAAACAATAAGATGTTAATCAAAGAAGATAAAGATGACATAAATGTTGGAAAGATGCACCATGCTCAAGCATTGGAAGAATTAATATTGTTAAAATCCATACTATTCAAAACAATATATAAATTCAATGCAGTTCCTATCAAAATACCAATGGCATTTTTTTCATGGAACTAGAATCATCTTAAAATTTGCATGGAACCACAAAAGACCCCAAATAGCCAAAACAATTCTGAGAAAGAACAAAACTGGAAATGTCATGCTTCCTGATTTCAAACTATACTATGTTGTTGTAACACAATCCATGTGAAAATTCCAATGGCATCTTTCATAGAAACAGAACAAACAACCCCCAAATCTGTATGGAGTCACAAAAGACTCCAGACAACCAAAGAAATCTTGAGAAAGAAGAACAAGTCACACCTTCTGATTTCACACTATGTGTGAAATGTGTGAACTAAGCAATCAGTTGCTTAGTTGTATCTGACTCTTTGTGACCCCATGGACTGTTATCCACCAGACTCCTCTGTCCATGGAATTCTCCAGGCAAGAATACTGGAGTGGGTTGCCATTCCCTTCTTGAGGGGATCTTCCTGACCCAGGGATCAAACCCAGATCTCCTGCATTGCAGACAGATTCTGAGCTACTTGGGAGGCCCAATTTCACACTATATTCCGAAGCTATACTTGGTAAGACAGTAGAGTATTGGCGTGAAAGCAGGCACATAGAACAATGGAACAGAATAGAGAACCAGGAAGTAAACCCACACATATATGATCAATTAGTTTATAGCAAATGAGCCAAGAACATACAATGGGGAAGGGATAGTCTCTTTAGTAAATGGTATTGGGAAAACTGGACAGCTACATGCCAAAGAATGAGTCTGGACCATTATCTTACACCATACACAAAAGTCAACTCAAAATGGATGAAGACTCGAATGTTAGACCTGAAACCATAAAAATCCCAGAAGAAAACATGGGGGTGAACTTGACATTGTATTGTCTTGGATGGTATTTTGGATTTGACATGACAAGAAAAGGTAGCATAACCAAAATAAACAAGTGGGGACTACATCAAACTAAAAACCTTCTGTATAGCAAAGGAGACTATCCCAAAAAGAAAAAACTCAACCCATGGAATGGGAAAATATTTACAAATCATATCTGATAAAAGGTTAATATCAAAATATATAAAAAACTCACATAACTTAGGAAAAAAGTCCAATTAAAAAATGGGCAGCGGATCTGAACAGACATTTCCCCCAAAGACATAGAATGACCGACAGTTGTAAGAAAAGGTGCTCAAAATCACTAATCAACAGGGAAATGCAAGTCAAAACCATACTGAGATATCACTTCATACCTGTTAGAATGACTCTTATTAAAAAAAGACAAGAAATAAGTGTTGACAAAGATGTGGAAAAAAGGGAACCTTTGTGCATGCTTATTGGGAATGTAAATTGGTGAAGCCACTATGAAAAACAATATGAAGGTTCCTCAAAAAAACTGAAAAATTAAACTATTAATAGCATGTGATCTAGCAATTCCACTTCTGAGTATTTATCTGAAGGAAACAAAATCACTATCCAGCTTTATTCACAATAACCACAATATGGAAATCATCTGTGTCCATCGACAGAGGCATGGATAAAGAAAATGTGGTGTGTATGTACAATGAATGTTATTCAGCCCCAAAAAGAAGATAATCCTGCCATTTGTATCAACATGGATGGACTGTGAGGGTATTATGCTAAGTGAAATAGATCAGAGAAAGACAAATACCATATGGTCTCACCTATATATGAATCTAAAAAAGAAAAAAAAATCAGAATTATAAAAACAAAAAAACCATGAGCTCAAATATATAGAGCAGATTGGCCATTGCCTAGAGGTAGGTTATATGGGCTTGGAGAAAGTGGGTGAAGGGGATCTGTAGGTACAAACTTCCAGTTATAAAAGAAATAAGTTATGGAGACATCATATACAGCATGGTGACTATAGTTAAACATACCATATTGTGTATCTGAAAGTTTCTAAGAGTGTAGACTTCCAAAGTTCTCATCGCAAGAATAAAAATTTCTAACTACATGTGATGATGTTAACTTACTGTAATCATTTTGTAACATATTGAATCACTATGTTGTACATCTGAAACTAATATATTACATGTCAATTATATGTTAATTAAAAGATAAAGTAAAGAAGGTATACAGGAGGGCGGGGCTAAGATGGCAGAGGAATAGGACGGGGAGACCACTCTCTCCTCCACAAATTTATCGAAAGAACATCTGAACACTGAGCAAACTTCACAAAACTACTTCTGAACGCTGGCTGAGGACGTCAGGCATCCACAAAGACAGCGCATTATCTTCAAAAGCAGGTAGGAGAAATTATAAAAGATAAAAAGAGAGACAAAAGAGTTAGGGACAGAGACCCGTCCCGGGGAGGGAGTCGTAAAAGAGGAGAAATTTCCAAACACCAGGAAACCCTCTCACCGGCGGGTGTGGGGGAAGATTTCTTATCTCGGAGGGCAACGTAACTGGGAGAAAAAATAAATAAAACCCACAGATCATGTGCCTAAAGCAACTCCCAGGAAAGAACCCCAGACGCTCGCATCATCCGCCACCAGCAAGTAGGGGCTGAACGGAGAGGAGCGGGCGGCACTGCTTAGGGTAAGGACCGGGCCTGAGTGCCCTGAGGGCAATCTGAGGGAAGCTAACGCGAGATGGCAACCTAAACTGTGGGACAGCCAGAGAGAGAGAACTATCCCGCGAAAAGCCCAAATCTAAGGCACTGCCGGACCGCTCACAGAACAAAGGACTGAGCGATACCAGAGGAGAGCTAGCCGGCTGCGGACCGCCCCATCCCCCGCCGGACACAGCGGGCAGGCGGGGCCCGCCAGAGCCGGAAAGGGGCAAACTCGGCCCCAGAGAGGGCACCCCCTACCAATCTGCAAACAGGCTTCCAGTTTCTAAGCAAAGACTGCCTGAGATCCCGGAGGGTCGACAGCCGCCGGGAGGGTCGCAGCCAGAGACCAGCTCCCCAGAACCGACACAAAGCACACCGGAGCCGGGCGCGCCCGTAAACCGAGGCGGGGACCAGGGAGGTGATAAGCCGCACCGCCCCAACAGGGGAGAGTGCGTTCGCCAAACTCCTGGCCACCTGAGCAGCTCCGACCGGGAACGGCACAAGCCGTGGGCGAAACCGAGTCTGCGCCTTTGTGGAGTAACCGGGAGCCTGAACCTGAGCGGCTTAGACCTGGGAAGTGCACGCATCTCAGGGCCCACTCCCCGGCCCACTCCCCAGCTGAGTAACCTGAAGCCTGAGCAGGGTAGACGGGGAAAGCACACACGCCATGAGCGGGGGCGAACCCAGTGCGGCCGAGACACTGCGAGCTCACCACACACACGTCAGGTTTGCAGTGTTCCTCCCTTCCCACAGCACGACTGAACAAGCGAACCTAAAGAGACCACCTCCGCCCCTTTGTTGCAGGGCGGAAATTAGATACTGAAGAGACCTCCAAACAGAAGCCAAATAAACAGAGGGAAGCGCCTTGGAAGTGACAGGCCAACAGATTAAAATCCCTGTAGTTAATACCGACTGCATTGAAAGGGACCTATAGATCTTGAAAAGTATAAGCAGGAACAAGGATCTATCTGAAACTGAGCAGACCCCACACTGCTCGCAACAGCTCCAGAGAAAGTCCGGGATATATATATTTTTTACTATTATTATTATTTTTTTTTAATTAAAAAAAAAAATTTTTTTTCTCTTCTTTCCTTTTTCTTCAAGTCCTCTATTACACATTTAACTTTCATTTTCATAACCCACTATTAACTTGCAAAAAAAAACACCCTATTTTTGAAGCAAACTGCATACATATATCTTATACCTTTTGTGTTTTCTTTTTTTAATGTTTTACTTTTTTTTTTACTGTTTCTTTTTTTACTGTTTTTTTTCTTTCTACACTGTTTCCTTTTTTCTTTTTTTTTATATTGTAAGTTTTATAAGAGTCTAACCTCTACTCTAGATTTTTAATCTTTGTTTTACACATTTGATATCAATTTTGTACATTTAAGAACCCAATCTTTAGGACCCATTTTTACTCAGGAGTGTGATCACTGGCCTGATTACTCTCTCCCCCTATTGATGCTCTTTCTTCTCCCCCAGGGAACCTCTATCTCCCACCCTCCTCCTTCTCTTCTCAACCCAATTCTGTGAATCTCTGAGGGTGTTCTGGGTACCGGAGAACACTTCAGGAACAGGATACTGCCCAGATCGCTCTCTCCCCTCTTGATTCCTCCCTTTCTACTCATGCTCACCTCTATTACCTTCCTCCCCACTCTCTATGTATCTCTGTGAACCACTCTGAGGGTTCCAGACTGTGGAAAGCACAGAGGGAAGTGCTTACTGGCTAGATTGCTCTCTCCACATTTGAATTCCCCTCTTCCCCTCCTGGTCACCTCAACACCCCCCCCCACCTCATCTCTCCATGTAACTCAGTGAACCTTTCTGGGTATCCCTCACTGTGGAGAATCTTTTCACCATTAACCTAAAAGTTTTATTATTGATGCTGTATGGATGGAGAAGTCTTGAGGCTACTGCAAGAATAAGACTTAAAGCCAGGGGAAACATTAATTAATAAGAGACCATCCAATAGCCTCCACATATACACTGAAACCAAGCTCCACCCAAGAGCCAATAAGTTCCAGAGCAAGACATACCACGCAAATTCTCCAGCAATACAGGAACATAGCCCTGAGCATCAATATACAGGCTGCCCAGAGGCACACCAAATCCATAGACATCTCAAAAATTAATACTGGTCACTCCATTGCACTCTAGAGAGCAGAAATCCAGCTCCACCCACCAGAACACCGACACAAGCTCCCCCAACCAGGAAGCCTTGACAAGCCACCTGTCCAACCCCACCCACAGTGAGGAACCTCCACAATAAAGAGGAACTTCATACTGCCAGAATACAGAAGGGCCACGCCTAACACAGCAATCTAAACAAGATGAAAAGGCAGAGAAATACTCAGCAAGTAAAGGAAAATGAGAAATGCCCACCAAACCAAACAAAAGAGGAGGAGATAGGGAATCTATCTGAAAAAGAATTCAGAATAATGATAATAAAAATGATCCAAAATCTTGAAAGCAAAATGGAGTTACAGATAAATAGCCTGGAGACAAGGATTAAGACGATGCAAGAAATGTTTATCAAGGACTTAGAAGAAATAAAAAGGAGTCAATATAGAATGAATAATGAAATAAAGGAGATAAAAGACACTCTGGAGGGAACCAACAGTAGAATAACGGAGGCAGAAGATAGGATAAGTGAGGTAGAAGATAGAATGATGGAAATAAATGAAGCAGAGAGGAAAAAAGAAAAAAGAATCAAAAGAAATGAGGAAAACCTCAGGGACCTCTGGGACAATATGAAATGCCCCAACATTCGAATCATAGGAGTCCCAGAAGAAGATAAAAGGAAAGGCCATGAAAAAATACTCGAGGAGATAATAGTTGAAAATTTCCCTAAAATGAGGAAAGAAATAGTCACAGAAGTCCAAGAAACCCAGAGAGTTCCAAACAGGATAAACCCAAGGCGAAACACCCCAAGACACATATTAATCAAATTAACAAAGATCAAACACAAAGAACAAATATTAAAAGCAGCAAGGGAAAAACAACAAATAACACACAAGGGGATCCCCATAAGGATAACAGCTGATCTTTCAATAGAAACCCTTCAGGCTAGAAGGGAATGGCAGGACATACTTAAAGTAATGAAAGAGAATAATCTACAACCCAGATTACTGTACCCAGCAAGGATCTCATTCAGATATGAAGGAGAATTCAAAAGCTTTACAGACAAGCAAGAGCTGAGGGAATTCAGCACCACCAAACCACGCTCCAACAAATGCTAAAGGATCTTCTCTAAACAGGAAACACAGAAAGGATGTTTCAACACGAACTCAAAACAACAAAGTAAATGGCAATGGGATCATACTTCTCAATAATTACCTTAAATGTAAATGGGTTGAATGCCCCAACCAAAAGACAAAGGCTGGCTGAATGGATACAAAAACAAGACCCCTATATATGCTGTCTACAAGAGACCCACCTCAAAACTAGGGACACACACAGGCTGAAAGTGAAGGGATGGAAAAACATATTTCATGCAAACGGAGACCAAAAGAAAGCAGGAGTCGCAATACTCACTTCAGATAAAATAGACTTTAAAATAAAGGCTGTGAAAAGGGACAAAGAAGGACACTACATAAAGATCAAAGTATCAATCCAAGAAGAAGACATAACAATCATAAATATATATGCACCCAACACAGGAGCACCACAATATATAAGGCAAATATTAACAAGGGGAAATTAACAATAACACAATAATAGTGGGAGACTTTAATACTCCACTCACGCATATGGATAGATCAACTAAACAGAAAATTAACAAGGAAACACAAACTTTAAATGATACAATAGACAAATTAGATTTAATTGATATTTACAGGACTTTCCACCCCAAAACAATCAATTTTACCTTTTTCTCAAGTGCACACGGAACCTTCTCCAGGATAGATCACATCCTGGGCCATAAATCTAGCCTTGGTAAATTCAAAAAAATTGAAATCATCCCAGCAATCTTCTCTGAACACAATGCAGTAAGATTAGACCTCAATTACAGGAAAAAAACTATTAAAAATTCCAACATATGGAGGCTAAACAACACGCTTCTGAATAACCAACAAATCACAGAAGAAATCAAAAAAGAAATCAAATTATGCATAGAAACGAATGAAAATGAAAACACGACAACCCAAAACCTATGGGACACTGTAAAAGCAATGCTAAGGGGAAGGTTCATAGCAATACAGGCGTACCTCAAGAAACAAGAAAAAAATCAAATGAATCAACTAACTCTACACCTAAAGCAACTAGAGAAGGAAGAAATGAAGAACCCCAGGGTCAGTAGAAGGAAAGAAATCTTAAAAATTAGGGCAGAAATAAATGCAAAAGAAACAAAAGAGACCATAGCAAAAATCAACAAAACTAAAAGCTGGTTTTTTGAGAAGATAAACAAAATTGACAAGCCATTAGCCAGACTCATCAAGAAACAAAGGGAGAAGAATCAGATCAACAAAATTAGAAATGAAAATGGAGAGATCACAACAGACTCCACAGAAATACAAAGGATCATAAGAGACTACTACCAACAGCTATATGCCAATAAAATGGACAACTTGGAAGAAATGGACAAATTCTTAGAAAAGTATAACTTTCCAAAACTGAACCAGGAAGAAATAGAAGATCTTAACAGACCCATCACAAGCACGGAAATCGAAACTGTAATCAGAAATCTTCCAGCAAACAAAAGCCCAGGACCAGACGGCTTCACAGCGGAATTCTACCAAAAATTTAGAGAAGAGCTAACACCTATACTACTCAAACTCTTCCAGAAAATTGCAGAAGATGGTAAACTTCCAAACTCATTCTATGAGGCCACCATCACCCTAATTCCAAAACCAGACAAAGATGTCACAAAAAAGGAAAACTACAGGCCAATATCACTGATGAACATAGATGCAAAAATCCTTAATAAAATTCTAGCAAACAGAATCCAACATCATATTAAAAAGATCATACATCATGACCAAGTGGGCTTTATCCCAGGAATGCAAGGTTTTTTTAACATCCGCAAATCAATCAATGTAATACACCACATTAACAAATTGAAAGATAAAAACCATATGGTTATCTCAATAGATGCAGAAAAGGCCTTTGACAAAATTCAGCATCCATTTATGATAAAAACCCTCCAGAAAGCAGGAATAGAAGGAACATACCTCAACATAATAAAAGCTATATATGACAAACCCACAGCAAACATTATCCTCAATGGTGAAAAATTGAAAGCATTTCCCCTAAAGTCAGGAACAAGGCAAGGATGCCCACTTTCACCACTACTATTCAACATAGTTTTGGAAGTTTTGGCCACAGCAATCAGAGCTGAAAAAGAAATAAAAGGAATACAGATAGGAAAAGAAGAAGTAAAACTCTCACTGTTTGCAGATGACATGATCCTCTACATAGAAAACCCTAAAGACTCTACTAGAAAATTACTAGAGTTAATCAATGAATATAGTAAAGTTGCAGGATATAAAATTAACACACAGAAATCCCTTGCATTCCTACACTCCAATAATGAGAAAACAGAAAGAGAAATTAAGGAAACAATACCATTCACCATTGCAACAAAAAGAATAAAATACTTAGGAATTTATCTACCTAAAGAAACAAAAGACTTATATATAGAAAACTATAAAACACTGATGAAAGAAATCAAAGAGGACACAAACAGATGGAGAAATATACCGTGTTCATGGATTGGAAGAATTAATATAATGAAAATGAGTATACTACCCAAAGCAATCTATAGATTCAATGCAATCCCTATCAAGCTACCAATGGTATTTTTCACAGAACTAGAACAAATCATCTCACAATTTGTATGGAAATATAAGAAACCTCGAATAGCCAAAGCAATCTTGAGGAAGAAGAATGGAGCTGGAGGAATCAACCTGCCTGACTTCAGGCTCTACTACAAAGCCACAGTCATCAAGACAGTATGGTACTGGCACAAAGATAGAAATATAGACCAATGGAACAAAATAGAAAGCCCAGAGATAAACCCACGCACCTATGGACACCTTATCTTCGACAAAGGAGGCAAGAATATACAATGGAGAAAGGACAATCTCTTTAACAAGTGGTGCTGGGAAAACTGGTCAACCACTTGTAAGAGAATGAAACTAGAACACTTCCTAACACCATACACAAAAATAAACTCAAAATGGATTAAAGATCTAAATGTAAGACCAGAAACTATAAAACTCCTAGAGGAAAACATAAGCAAAACCCTCTCCGACATAAATCACAGCAGGATCCTCCATGACCCACCTCCCAGAATATTGGAAATAAAAGCAAAAATAAACAAATGGGACCTAATTAAAATTAAAAGCTTTTGCACAACAAAGGAAACTATAAGCAAGGTGAAAAGACAGCCTTCAGAATGGGAGAAAATAATAGCAAACGAAGCAACAGACAAACAATTAATCTCAAAAATATCAAGCCAACTTCTACAGCTGAATTCCAGAAAAATAAACGACCCAATCAAAAAATGGGCCAAAGAACTAAACAGACATTTCTCCAAAGAAGATATACAGATGGCTAACAAACACATGAAAAGATGCTCAACATCACTCATTATTAGAGAAATGCAAATCAAAACCACAATGAGGTACCATTTCACACCAGTCAGAATGGCTGCTATCCAAAAGTCTACAAGCAATAAATGCTGGAGAGGGTGTGGAGAAAAGGGAACCCTCTTACACTGTTGGTGGGAATGCAAACTAGTACAGCCACTATGGAGAACAGTGTGGGGATTCCTTAAAAAACTGGCAATAGAACTGCCATATGAGCCAGCAATCCCACTGCTGGGCATACACACCGAAGAAACCAGAATTGAAAGAGACGCGTGTACCCCAATGTTCATCGCAGCACTGTTTACAATAGCCAGGACATGGAAGCAACCTAGATGTCCATCAGCAGACGAATGGATAAGGAAGCTGTGGTACATATACACAATGGAATATTACTCAGCCATTAAAAAAAAATACATTTGAATCGGTTCTACTGAGATGGATGAAACTGGAGCCCATTATACAGAGTGAAGTAAGCCAGAAAGAAAAACACCAATACAGTATACTAATGCATATATATGGAATTTGAAAGATGGTAACGATAACCCTATATGCGAGACAGAATAAGAGACACAGATGCATAGAACAATTTTATGGACTCTGAGGGAGAAGGTGAGGGTGGGACGTTCTGGGAGAATAGCATTGAAACATGTATATTATCATATGTGAAACAGAACACCATTCCATGTTCGATGCACGAGACAAGGGCTCAGGGCCGGGGCAATGGGATGGCCCAGAGGGATGGGATGGGGAGGGAGGTGGGTGGGGGGTCCAGGAAGGGGAACACATGTAGACCCATGGCTGATTCATGTCAATGTATGGCAAAAACTATTACAATACTGTAAAGTAATTAACCCCTAACTAAAATAAATAAATTTATTAAAACAAACAACAAAAAAAGAAGGTATACAAAGGAAAGAGCAAATGAATTTCCAGCTTCTGACATAAAGAAATAGATTACAGAGCAGGAGAGTAAACAGGTTGTTGTTCTCAGCTTTCTAGGTAACTTGATTCCTTCCCTCCCATATATCAAGGGTCCTGGCCATCCCAATACTGGAACTTGTAAGCAAAAGAAGGATGTTGCAGGGAAAGTAGAAAGAAGATAATTTTTTCCAGCCCTGGATGATGGTGGGAAGAAAACTTAAGGGAGATAAAAGGAGGCAATTAAGACTCTGACCACTTTGTCCTGATGTCCCTGGATCAGGGCCCTGAGATGGAGAGGTGTGTTTTATAAGCAAGGGTAAAAGGCAGAAAGAGGTCCTTGTCCTGAGTCCTGGTTCAGGGCTCTGGGAAGGGATCCCCTCTCAGTAAATCCTGACCCAGCCTCGACATATCTGCAACATCACAAAAGTGGGTACAGTCAGACCGAGGGAGGCTTGAGGTTTGTTTCCTGATCTCTGAGTTTCCACATGGGATGGACACTGGATGGGGCTCCAGTGGGCCTCCTTCGGGAGTCTTCCCAGGAAGGGTCCAATGACTCAGCTGCAGAAGCTGGGGTGGGCCATCAGGCCTGCAGACTGGATGGAGACCTTGGCAGAGACTTGGGGTCTGAGGCCCATGAAATCTAGGTGAATCCAATTTGGGCAGGAAGGAGCTCTGTTTCTGGGAAAGCTGAGAAAGAGACCAGCAGCCCCTGAAGCTGGCTTAGGATCTGGTGGGAAAAGGGGATAGGGCTCCATTAGCAAAAGACCTGACTCTTCCCTGTACCATCACACACGGCCCTCAGACCACACACCTGGGTACCACTTGGGGAAGAGAATGGGCAAAGGAAGTTTACTAGTAAGGATTCTCCAAAGAAGCAGAACCGATAAGAGATATTTCTACATCCATCCATCCACCCACCCACCCATGGAATTTGCTCCAGTGATTATGGAGCCTGAGAAGTCCCAAAGTCTACGGCTGGCAAACTGAAGACCCGAGAGAGACCATGGTATAATTCTAGTCTGTAAGCAGATGCAGACTGATTCTCTGCTCAAAGACAGCAGAGAGAGAGAGTTAATTTTCTGTTATTCAGCCTTTATGTTCTTGTCCGGCCTTCATCAGATTGGATGAAGCCCACCCGCTGGGGAGGACAATCTACTTTGCTCAATCTACTGTGTAAGATGTTAACCTCATCTAGAAACACCCTCACAGACACACCCACAATAACATTCAACCAAATATCTGGGCCCCTGTGGCCCCCTCAATTTGACACATGAAATTATCACAGGAAGCCCTCCAGAAACAGAAGTTTTCCCAAAAGAGTATACGCTGCAAGGACTGTTTACATGATCAGACTGGACTAAATTTAACTAAGATTAGAGACTTAATGATTTTTTTTCTTTTTATCCCACTAGCTACTAAATGGGAGATTATGAGAAGGAATAGATGAGCTCCAAGGGAAAATAAAAATCACATTTTCTCTGCATATTCAGCCACAGATAAAGATATAGTATATCAGATCACACTATTTTATTATTGTGCAATCTGTTAATCCTGTACAAACGTACATCCTGGACAGTTTTCTGGATTAATAAATCTGGATCTCCCTAAAAGTCGTATTTAATATTTGCTTAGTATTTTATTGTCTAAAAAAGATCACAATTGAAATACTCAGACTCCTGTTGATGGACATTTAGGTTGTTCCTAATTTGTTACTCTTATAATAAATGCTGTGATAAACAAGGAGAGTTTAAATGTGCAGTTCACCCCCCCATCAGAGAAAAATAATTTATATTTATTCTTTTTACATGGGGGTATGGGAAGAGAAAAAGGAGAATAGATGTTCGACAAGGAGCTTGTAGATGGCTGGGGGATGCCCAGGGATGGGCCCTGTGTGGGCCCAGTTGCTTGTCCCTTCCCAACTGACCACACAGGAGAGATAGTGGCCCGCAGGGTGGTGATGGCTCCTGCCACGCACACACTTTCCACCCTGCGCTTGCCGTCGCAGACTCGCAGGGCTCTCCTGGGACCAAGAGAGGGGAAGAGGGTAAAGCTGGGTAGGAAGGAGCCTTCCTGCCGAGATAATGAACCAGAGGAAGCAGGAGAGGCTGGACCACCTGAAGGATGGCCGGCAGCTCTATCTGCATGGTCCAGAGTGCGGGTTGCTGTGGGCCAGCTCTGTTTATCAGGAGCCGCTTGCTCCCGATTGCAGGCTACTGCATGGCTTCAATTAGACTTTTTGACTGATGGCCAGTTTAATGAGCCTATTTACAGAGGGTCATTCAACATGGCAATTACACCTATAAATCTATTTGCAGCAGGACTCGAATAACCTTCTGCACACAGCCCTGTATAAAACTGCTGTCTGATTAATTAACATTAATTTCCCCGCCGTATGGAAGCAGCTGCAGTTGGCGTGAATGCTTCCAGCTCCTCTCTGCAGGCCCTGGGCAAATGGCAGGGTTCTCTGGGTTGGGGGGAGCGCGTCATGGGCTGGGAGGGTGGGCAAGGACCCAAGAAATAGTTGCTATTCCAAAGAAGCGCTTCGTGTTTCTTCCATCCCTCTGTTCTTTCTCTGGTCCCGTTTGATTGATGTTTCAGGGCAGTGTCATATATAGGGGCCAAAATTCAATTAATTGGATATGAAATATTTATAACCCTGCTGTATGTGTCTATCAGAGAAGAGCCCTTTAATAGATCTTCTCATTAGTATGAGCTGGTGACTCATTTCTCTGCTTTCACAGTCATTCGGAATTAAAATCCAATTAATCTAATATCCCTGTGAATGTTATTAAATTATTGGAAAAACTGCACTGAGGAGATAGGGTGAGGGGAACAAGCCAGCCTCATGGGTACTCATTTCCTCTCTGCAAAGCACACAATGTTCAGTGGGGGGCGGTTACCGGCTCCCCCCTTCTTCCTGCGGGCTCTTCTAGCTTCGGGTTATGTCTACACTTGGCAAATAAAGCACAGGACTGTGAATCAGGGGCTCGCAGCTGCCAGTGCCGACACTGCCAAAGCTCACAACACAACCATCACCACCAAACCCAGAAAACTGGACGTTGAAACCGCCAAAGCATTGCCAGACTGTAATGAAGTGAAAAGGTAAGATGGGCACTGTCTTAAAGCAGCTCTCAATGAACTTCTTAAGGCACAAGCAGTATTAAGAACGAAGGCTGAATGGGACGCTCCCAGGCTCCATGCATTTCTACAATGTTGTGGTTTATGAATGCTCAATCTGGGTGCCCTATTTAAAAAAAAAAAAAAAAAGGTCAGCAAATGAGACCACCTGTACCATTTTTCTAGATTTTACATATGTGCATTAGTATACAGTATTTCTTTCTGACTTGCTTCTCTCTGTATGACACCCCTTAGGTCCACCTATGACTCTACAAATGACCCAATTTCTTTTTATTTTAGATGATCTTATTTGCAAAGCAGAAATAGAGACACAGACATAGAGAACAAATATATGGATACCAAGGGGGGAAGTGGGGGGGTGGGTGGGAGGAACTGGGGGATTGGGATTAACACATATATGCTATTGATACTATGTATAAGATGGATAACTAATGAGAACATACTATATATCACAGGAAACTCTAATGCCCTGTGGTGACCTGAATGGGAAGGAAGTTCACAAGAAAGGGGATATAGGTATATGCATGGCTGATTCATTTTGCTATAAAGCAGAAACACAGCATTGTAAAGCAACTATATTCCAATAAAAATTAATTTTAAAAAGTCAGCAATAATGGCCTAGGATTTCATAGGAATGAAGAGAAGAACAAAAAGATAAAGGCTCTTGCCTGCATTTGGAAAGACAGGGACTATTGCGGTAATTAATTTTCATATCACAGGGCATATCATTTGTCCAGCGGTCTATGGAGACACTTGAAGTGTTTGCATTTGTGGGACAGGGGAGATGAAAAAGATGCTACAAGAATGGTGAACAGTGATGTGAAATTTTGCCAGTTGACTGAAATAAAATCCTGATGCAGTATCTGGAAATCTCCAGCTCCAGACTTCAGTTATAACTAAATGAAATAATAGTGACATAATGATTCTAGATACTGGTGACAAAGGCTCTCAAATTTCTCTCTCCTTCTCAAATCTAACACTGAGATTCAACAAACACTGATTGAGTTCCTACTGCATGCCAGGTATTACAGTGCTACGTATTACTTGTTTAGTTGCTAAGTTGTGTTCGACTCTTTGTGACCCTTCAAACTGTAGCCTGTCAGGCTCCTCTGTCCACGGGATTTCCAAGGCAAGAAAACTGGAGTGGGTTGCCACTTCCTTCTACAGGGGATTCTCCCGACCCTGGGATTGAACCCACATCTCTGACATTGGCAGGCGGATTCTTTACCACTGAGCCACCAGGGAAGCCCACAGGTATTACTTACTATACATTTTTATCACCGGAAACATTCCCCAAAGGATGCAGTGGTGAAAAAGACTTGACCCCTGACTCTGAGAGGCTTCTAGATATGAAGACAGATCATTAAAAATATGATGGGTTGAAAGACTTTGCTACAGGTGCACAGTAGGGAGACCTGGAAGTCAGGGAGAGCTTCCTGCAAGAGGTGAGTAATGGAGATGTATTCCTGCATTGGCTTAGGCTATTCTAAGTTATGACATCTTTCCCCTCTTTCTTCCTCACCTTCCATCCTTTTCAAGTACCATCTTTTTTAGGATGCCTTCCTTACTTAGTGCAATCCTGTACTGGACTGTCCATCACTCATCTTTGTCGCTCATTCGGCCACTAAGTCAGAGATTGCATCTATTGTTAATGGGTTTCTGTGTGTACTCATTGCCCCTACATTATAAACTGTTTGAGGGACAGGACTGTTTCTTACATTGTACATTGCCTCTCATCAAGAGTAAGCACTCTGCTAAGAACATAGTTGACACTCAAAATTCATTGAACAAAAGGTTACCCAGCATTTGGTTTCTGTAGTAAGGACTGTCCCAAATTTAATGCAGTTTATTCCATGTTTTTCCATTTTCTCTCTTTGTTCTTAGCTCTCAAACATTTCTGCTCTGATTTTAAACATTACTGGTGGGAGTATAAATCCATACAACTTCTGTGGAGGATAATTTGGCCATTTCTTACAGCTTACAGATGCATTTACCCTTTTGACCCAGCAATTGCATTTTGGGACTTACTCTCTAGACAAATTTGCACATACATGAAATGGTATGTATACAAAATTATTCATTGCATTAATGTTTGTAGTGGTAAAAGATTAAAAGTATACCAGATGTCTGTTATTAGGAGACTAAATTGTGGTACATCTGTAAAACAAAATATTTAATCATTCAAAGAAAAAGAATGAGAATGTTCTCTATGCACTGATAAGCAAAGATCTTTGAGATTAAACTGTCAAATGAAAAATGTAAGTTTCGGAATAGGCTGTATGATAAGTTGCTTCAGACATGTTCTACTCTTTGCAACCCTACGGACCACAGCCCGCCAGGCTCCTCTGTCCATGGGATTCTCCAGGCAAGAATACTGGAGTGGGTTGCCATGCCCTCCTCCAGGGGATCTTCCTGATCCAAGGATTGAACTTGTGTCTCTTATGCCTCCTGCACTGGCAGGTGGGTTCTTTACCACTAGCGTCACCTGGGAAGCCTGTATTATAGGCTACATTTTGTATTAAAAGAGAAGAAAAACAAATTTGCTTGTATAAAAAAAACTCTTTTGAAAGATAAACTAGTCACAGTAGTTTCCTCTGGTCAAGGATGTGGGGTTAGTCAGAGGTCAAAGAAGATAAAAGCAATTTTCATTCTGTCTTTTTTTGTATTGGAATTTTTATTTAAAATTTAGACAATAACGTTGATTCTTTTGTAGTATATGACTATGAATTTGAAATCTGTGCCCATCATGTAGCCATCACCACAATCAGGTTACAGAATAGTTTTACAACCCCCCAAAACTCCCTTTGCAGTCATACCCTCCTGCCCTCAACACCTGACAACCACTCATGTTATCCATCACTGAACTTTACAACAGCGTCTTATAAATGGAATACTGTAAGTCACCTTTTGAGACTAACTTTTTACCAGCCTAATGCCTTAGAGATTCGTTTAGGTTGTTGTATCAATAGTTTGCTTCCCTTCTACTACTAAGTAGTATTCCATGGTATGGATGGCCCATAGTTTGTTTACCCACTTAAACACATTTGGATTATTTTCATTTATTTTGGCAATTGTGATAGAGCTGCTGCTATAAAGATTTACATGCATGTATCAATATGAACATATTTTCAGTTTTGTACGGTAAATACTCAAAAGCTGGATGGCTGGGTTGCATGATGAGCGTATGTATATACCTTTATTGTTGTTCAGTTGCTAAGTCATGTCTGACCCTGTGTGACCCCATGGACTGTAGCCCACCAGACTCCAGGATTCTCCCAGGCAAGAGTACTGGAGTGGGTTGCTATCTCCTTCCCAGGGGGTCTTTATTAGAAACTGTCTTCCAAACTTTCTCTGTTACCTCCAATAATGTCTGAGAGTTCTGGTTGCTTCACATCATCAACAGCTCTTGGTATTATATTTTACATTTTAACCATTTTAATAGATTGTCGTAGTTTATCATGGCTTTAATTTGAATTTCCCTAATGATCTGTGCTATGCTTGCTTACTTGCCATTCCTACAACCTCTTTGGTGAAGTGTCTGTTTACATTATGTGAGAAAGAGAGAGAGGATTATATAGCTTTTGAACAATGTGAATGTATTACTAATTTGAAAACTAAATTTTAAAAATGGCTGCCTTGGCCCCAAGGCACCAAAGCCCTATTTCACATTTCAGGAAGGGATTTTGGGCATGGTAAATCATTTCACAATAACCTGACTTTCCCCATTTTGACAATAAGAGTAATAATCCTTACTCCATTGGCTTGGAGATGCCTCTCATGGGAAAACTGAGTGATAAGGAGATTATGTGACCTTGCTGTGGTCTCACAGTGGTTGAGGAGCTGACACCAGAACTGAAATCTCAGGTTTTCAAATGTTATCAGGGCAAAAGTTCCTGATTCCTTACTCACTCCTGGTTGTGGTACCAAAACCCTCATATGCTGAGTGGAACTTCTGTTTACCTGTGTTTAGTCACTTCAGTGGTGTCCAACTCTTTGCGACCCCATGGACTGTAGCCCACCAGGCTCCACTGTCCATGGGGATTCTCCAGGCAAGAATACTGGGGTGGGTTGCCTTTCCCTTCTCCAGGGGATCTTCCCAACCCAGGGATTGAACCCGCATCTCCTGTGTTTCCTGCACTGCAGGCAGATTCTTTACCACTGAGCCACTGGGGAAGCACATAGCCATTCTGAATATGTATTTCTGGGTGTTAAATTCCCAGCTGGCAAAGGTTTATGTAAACAAACAAACCTAACATCTCATGCTGTCACTAGCAATTTGGAATTACTTCTGGGCCATCCTGAGGACCCTCTCCGGAGCCATGTCTCTCTATTCTACTGGTGTGAACCTGGGTTCCAGTTTGTTGTCAAGTCTACCTGGAAGGAAAATCTGTCACCATCACTTGGAGAAAAGGAATTCATAACCTCCCAGTGGTCCTCCAAATTAATCCAAGCCCATTTTGAACCCTTACTTTATGCCTGGTCTGCACTAGCAAAGTCAATATAATTTCTGGTCTCAAGACATCTGCAGTCAATTGTCATCCATTATAAGGAGCATCACAGAGATTAAGTTTGGAGATGTAGAGAAAGCATGTACCCTCATTTTACAGATGAGAAAACTGAGGCCAGAGAGTTCAGATAATACATGGGAAATCTGGGGCTTAGATTTAGGTCTCTCTGCCTCTAAAGCCCATGCTCTTCCCAATACACTAGCGATTTATTTCATTATCAAAATGTTTATGCTTATTCATAAATATACAACTGTATTTGCTATATTCATGGGAAACTTAGCCATTAAACTTTAAGCAACTGAAGTTTATCAGAATATTTTAAAAAGTATAGAATAAATGAACTTTATGGTTGCCAGGGTTTAGGGGAGAATAGGGGAAAGGGATGGTTAGGGAATTTGGGATGGACATGTACACACTGCTATATTTAAAAACAGTAACTGACAAGGACCTACCATGTAGCACAGGGAACTCTGCTCAATGTTATGTGACAGCCTGGATGGGAGGGGAGTTTGGGGGAGAATGGAAACATGTATATGTGTGGCTGAGTCCCTTTGCTGTCCACCTGAAACTATCACAGCATTGTTAATTTGCTATACCCCATACAAACAAAAGTATAGACATATAAGCATCCCAACCCCCTCTTAGAATAAATGTGAATTAAGTCTCAATATCTTTAAATGAAAAAAAAAAATACACACAAGTTTATCAAAGCAAGGCACAGATCAAACCAATGCTAAGTAGCTAAGCACCTTCCCACAGTTTATCCCAATGACCAAGAAGAAATGACACTTTTCTAGTGGGTTCTGCTAGGTGGGAAAGGTCAGCCTGTTGCTAAACCTACTTTATAGAAAGGGTTTTTATAAACTGTTTATACCAAAATTTAATAATCTACAATGGACCTTATAACAAGGAGGCAGTGAGTCCTAGATGCCCTGAGAATCTGGTTAAATGGGTCATGCGCATAGGTTACGGCACAAATAAGAAGCCTCAGGAAGCATCTACAACCAGTGTCAGAAGGCTGCAGCCCCGAGGTCAGTAAGCACCTCCTCCCAGAAACAGCCAGCATTTGTGAAGCAGGGACGTAGCTCATTCCAGCCACGTCCTTCAGATTCCAACATTATTCACTACCAGCTGAGTTAAATCTATTTCAAGCATACCAAAGGTAGGCTTTTTTTTTTTTAAGAAATTCTAGTAGTTGCTATGTCACATCAGATTAACAAATCTGCAGGTTTTATGGTTTATCGCAAATATCCTTGCCAATAATAGAAAACTGTATAGTAATACAAAGAAAACAAAGGGGTAGGCATGAGACAGAGAGATGTGGTGATGTACATCAGCATGCTGAATGTGCAACATCACTCAGATTTGAAAGTCAAAAAGTCTGGTTAAAAAAACAAAACAAACCACTCCCTGCTATAGTCATGATCACCACCAAATGATGACAAAGCCATTTGACAGATGTCAGTTTCCACCCCAACCTGTTTCTGGAATGAAGCAAGATGTCTCCTTTGCTTTAAGCTATTTATCAGAATAATTCCAAGATATATCAGCATCTTTTTGAGAAAAACGAATGTCATATATTAACTCTCTCTATATGGAATCGATAAAAGATGGTACTGATGAGCCTCTCTGCAGGGCAGCAGTGGAGATGCAGACAGAGAACAGACTTTTGGATATTGGGGGCGGGAAGGAGAGGGCGGGACGGATGGAGAGAGCATCAGGGAAACATATACACTATTATATGCAAAATGGATAGCTGGTGGGAATTTGCTGTATGACTCAGGAAACTCAAACTGGGACTCTGTAACAACCTAGAGGGCTGGGTTGGGGTGGGAGGTTCCAGAGGAAGAGGACATAAGTATACTTATGGCTGATTCATGTTGATGCATGGCAGAAACCAACACAATATTGTAAAGCAATTATCCTTCACTTAAAAATAAAGTTATCAGTATCTTTTAGGCATTTCTAAAAAAGGAAAAACATTTGGAAGCCTATCCACACATGGAAAAAAAAAGTTCTGTTGATCTCTTGTCAATTTTGAGTGTCATGATCCAGGTTAAAAATGTGAGTGATGGTGTCTATGTCAAAGAAAAATGCTAAGCAATAGTATATATAATGAAGAAAATTTTTTTCACTCAAGCGGTTATTAACACCATAGCCAACAGGAACCATCATTGCCAAGGACCTCCTTTCTCTTAGTGATTCATCTGTTATGTTGACAGATGAATCAGTTGCTTAAGTAGTTACCGAAGTTTTATGTGGTTTAATTGTGTTTTACTATATGTGTGCTATTTTATGGAGGATGAACAAACGCACCTCTTCCATGTATGCAAAGATCTAAAAGGAACGCCTTCATGTAAAAAGGAGGACGGCAATTTGGTGGCATATACTTGAGACTACAGGGATCAAGGGCTTCCCCAGTACCCTGGAAAAGTCCGCATGACACCATCTGCGAGTAATAACAGCTTTATGACTTGTAAAAACAAATGCCATCTTTATATCTAACAAGCAGGGCTCTATTTAGTGGGAAAGAATCAGGCAGGTGTTTCTAAGTCTAAATACACGGAATTGGGTGCCTGATCTTTAGGGCAAATGCTTATTGAAGTCAAGCACTGATTCAGTTAATTTGATAAATGTGGCTTTGTTCTAATCACAGTTAACTAGAAAGAAATTTAATAAAATCTTCTCCAGGCATGTATTTCCATGACTTCCTCAATGCTTGTCTAACTTAATGCCTTCACCTTCCCTTCTTTGTGGACATCATCACTGAGAACCACACTCAAACCCCCAAAGACTTTGGGGATCCACTGGTGAGTGGGCTTTTTCAGGGAAGAGACCAGAACGGGGCCTCACTTTTCCATGTCTCTGCTCAGGCAGGGCGTGGGACGGCAGTGTCTCCTTTCCCCTGTCCCTCAATGTGGCAGCCTCCTGTCCACCAAGAACAGTTGCTTTCCCTCTGGACTGGAAATTTGATGTCGATTTGTTACCTTAAGGCCCTGAGACCAGTCCCTCTTCACTCAGAGGCATTGCTGGGGGCAGTGTCTCAAACATCTGTGGCTAACACACATTAAGAACCTTCTGTGTCCATGCCCATCCAAGAAAAACAAAACTGGTATGACCTTAAATACCACCTTCTATAACTCTTTAATATATGACAAAAATGTTAAGGAGAAAAGATGTTAATATTGTAAGAAAACAACTATTTGATGTAATTTTAATCAGTTCACTGATAATTGTCGTGCCCAACATGGTGGGAAAGGCAATCAGGCTCAGTTTGTTTAGGCAAGCAAAAGGCAAGTAGCTTCTGAGTAAAATCCCAGAGGCTGGCATGACAGACCGCCTTCTGACCCGCCCTTGAGGTGTGTCCCCAGGATGATTTACATGAAAAAATGTTTTTCTCCTTGCTGGGACTTCTGGTTGGTTTTGCTGAGGCCAGCCGGTGAGGGCTGCCTTTCTCCCAGCTTCAGAATCCTTTAGCTGGTACGGTTTTCCTCCTTCATCCACTCAGCCCCTTCTCACCTTCTTCTATGGATAACCTGGAGCCTTTCTGGGTATCTGTCTTGCCCCCCCCAACTCCCCAAAACTGCCTTGGAAATTATCTGGCTGGCCTTTCCGTTTTTTTTTTTTTTTTTAAACCCTACTCTTCTGGTTAACATCTCTGCCCCCTGGTGAGAAGGTGACTTCCTTCTGTTCCCCACCCCACGCCCCACCTTACACCTGCTGATGAGGTGCTGTGCAGAAAGTGGGTAGGACTTCTCTATGGTTTAACCACACTCCAGAGTTAGCCTGTAATTTCAAAATGCCTCGGGTGCTCTGCTTTTTATGATGCTTATAAGCCTTAATTGACATTATCATGGAGCCTTAGACTTTAACGATTACTTTTGTTGTTCATTTTTTATGATAAATAAAAAGAAACTAAGAGAACAAGTATATAGTATCACTTATATGTGGAATCTAAAAAAAAAAGAATGATAAAAATGAACTTATTTACAAAGCAGAAAGAGACTCACAGATATAGGACAAAATTTACGGTTACCAAAGGGTAAAGGAGGTAGGGGAGGGATAAATTTGGAGTTTGGGATTAGCCGATACAAACTACTACCTATTAAAATAGATGAGCAACAGACCCTACCGTATAGCACAGGGAACTCTATTCAATATCTTGTAATAAAACATAACGGAAAAGAATCTGAAAAAGTAAATGTAGGTCTAAATCGCCTTGTTGTACACCAGAAACTAACATTGTAAATCAATAAAAATTAAAAAAGAAACACCATTATTAATACAACATACAAATCTGTAGTGTATAAAAAGCAGGATATTAAACTTGTTTTCTTTACAACTTGCTCTTTCACATAGTAATGTACATATATTTTCCCCACGTTATCAGATATATTAGCCATCTGTTGCCGTGTCATAAATTAGCCCAAAACTTAGTGGCTTCAAACAATAAGCACTTGCTATTGCACAGTTTCTGAGGGTCAGAAAAACACCTTCATTGGGGGTTCTGGTTCATGGTTTTTCATGAGGTTGCAGTCAAGATGTTAACCAGGGCTACAATTGTTTGAAGGCTGACCAGGGCTGAAGCATTTCCTCCCAAGCTCGCTCACAAGGCCTCAGATTGTTGTCACAGTGGGGATCTTCATGGGATTGCTTTAAGGCATGGCATCTGGCTTACCCTAGGGTAGTGATCTGAGAAGCAAAGCTGCAATGTCTTTTATATCCTAACCTCAGAAATGACATACCATTGCTTTGTCACATTCCATTGATTACACAGACCCATTCTGGCAGTGTGTGAAGCGATTACCTCAAAGCATGAATCCCGGGAGGTGGGAACCTCCCACCCTGAAGTCTAGCTACCATTATGTGTATGCATTTCATCTGTAACAACCCTGGCTCGAAGATCCCCCTGCTCCCTCAGCCTTCCTTGGTCCACACAGCACACAGGGCTGCACTAGCTCCTGCTATCACAGCCTTTCCTCTTCTTCCCCCTTCACTGACCAACCTTCAGTTATGAGTTTGCAGAATGGCTTGTACTTTCACCCTTAGGCTTTTGTGCATCCTGCTTCCACACCTCCCTCTTTTCCTGTCTAGTTTTCATCTGGGTATCAGCTCCTCTTAAAAGCCTCTCCTAAACCCCGTTTGGATTAAGCACCCTCTTTAGTGTTCTCCCAGCACCCCTTTCTTCCTCTGCTGAATACTTTCACAAACAATCTAATGTGTTGATATTCCCGTCTCTGCATTCAGACTGGCAGCTTCATCAACAGGGGGTCTGATGTCTTATTATGGACTTCAGATGGTGCCCGTTCATTCTACATGGTCCTCAACTTGTAGTGAATGAATAAATGAACACTGTGAATGAGCCTCAGGGAACTGTGGTCCATGAGAGCTTGACTAAGGCCTTTTTCTCCACCATCCTCACCACCACTGTAACTGTTGTTGATTCCCCCAAGCTGGCTTCAGCGATCTGTTTAGAGCTCTGCTGTGTGAGCTCTTCCAGATCCAGAGAGCGCCAGCCAGCACTGCAGTCGAGCTTTGTTTTCATTATGCAGGCTTCCTGGGAAGTTTCAAATTAATTTTCATCCTCTTCTCACTTTTAAGGCCTCTAAAAAGGGCTGCGTCCCTGCCTTCCTTGGTGAACCAGGGCCCTTCCTGTTCCCTAGGACAGCGCTCAGCCTGATGGGGTCTGGGCCTCCCCCATACCAGGCTGGGGGCTTCCAGGTCACTCTTCACTTGGGCCCTGGAAAAGCCAACCCAGTTCACAGCAGCCAGGCCAGCGCCCACCTGGATCTGATGGAAACTGAACATTTTGTTTTTAAATTCACTCCACAACATGCACTATTTTATTGTTTGTTTTTACCCCCTGTTAAAAGTAGACAAGATGAAAACAATGATTTCACTGAGCTTTAAACTTGAAAAACCACCACCTCCAGGCAGCCTACCATGTTTGCTCTGAAGTGGACTAGGTACTGAGTAATATGTACACTGCTATTAATGTCTTTTTTTCTGCTTGATGTAGATTTCCATTTCTTGCCAAAAATCACTCAAGTTATCCACAGACCCACTCAGGAAAATAAACATGGAGAAATGACAGCTACTCACCAACTATTGTTCCAGGCTTGGTGTAGTCTTCATATCCTTGGTCTCACTGGAACCTCTTACCGTCCTCAGCGGTAGATCCTAACACCCCCATTTTGCAGCGGTTCAGGGGGTTGACATAGTGTGCCCACGGTCACGGAGCTCCCATGTGATGGCACTGAGATCTGGTCCTTTTTTTTTTTCGATTCTAGAGCTTACTCTCTCATCACCACCCTCCCCCCAACCCCAGTCTCCTACATCCTTTCCTCAGCTTTCCAGCTATCAATCTGCAGGAATTGCCTAAAGACTTTTTTTTTTTCCACCGAGGCGGAAGAGTTTAGCGATTTGAGAAGTTCTGGCAAGTGAACGCGGTAGAATACGGTGCCCATTTATTGCTGGGCTTTCGAAGGGAGAAGTGAGAAATGCAAGCTGCCCAAGCCTTGGAAGTCGGACCCTGGGAAGGGCGTTTCTGGGATACGGAGACAGCAGCCAGAAACAAGGAGCCCCGGGGTAGAGAACCCTCGTCCCTCCCTTGCAGGAGTCATTTTCCCTCTCCATCTATTTGGATGCGCTCTCTGTAATATTTTTCCCAACAACAATTCCAGCATCCTGAGACTAGTGGGTGGTAGGGAGGGCTGGATCTCACACCGGCTGATGCTGCTCACATTGTAAACTGCGGGGTCCCTCAGTTTCCCCAATCAGCAGGCTTTTTGAAGAATCGGAGAGCGAGCTGGTGGTCCCTCCAGGTACCCATTGCCAGGTTCCCACCGTCAGCTGCTCACATAAGAGTCCTAGATTAATCTCAGGCTCGGGCCTCCCGTGTGGCAGCTGAGCCATCAGGCTGGCTGTGAAACGCCTTATTTTATTTTCTGCCTAACATCAGGCCGCAAATGAAAATACCTTTTCAACCCCAGTATTATTACCCCTATGGATGGCACCTTTAATGCGCGCTATTCATTGTTATAATGGCCGCACCTGTGTAGCACGCGCACATTGGAACCGCAGCAGCTGTGGACCGTAATTGCTAAACATTATTTTCTGTTTCTCCCTGAAAGCTTTTGTGCGTGTGTGCGTGTGTGCGTGTGTGCGTGTGTGAGTGTGTGTGTGTGTATCTGTAACGACTCTGGTCCAAAGATTCCACCCTCCTCCTTTTTGAAAACATAAAGCTAAGTGTAAATACATTTATTTCTAAATGCATGTTTTCAGAGAATGTCAGATGGAACCCCCTCCACCACCCCCCGCCACATACACACACTAAGTACACTTAGTAACGAGACTTCAGAGAGTGACTCCGGCGCGTGTGGTCTGTGGCGAGGTCCCCACGCTCCTCGCCGCAGGGAGCACGGTCTTTATGCGCCTTGGCACACAGGTCCTGCCATGATGAATGCATTTGTTCCCTGATACTAACCCCCCCGGGTGTCTACAGGACAGTGAATCAATTTAGCGCCTGCGGGCCCAGATTATCACCCGCACCAAAGACATTTCTGCACCAGGAACTTCCCAATCCAAAACAGGATTTCTAAGAACACCATCCCACCCCCGTTCGTTCCCTTTGTGCTTTTCCGAGCGGTCACTCGAAGCCCCCACGAGAGCTGTCGCCACTGAAAGGCTGTAAGTCGCCCTTTGAGACAGTGCTTTTAAAGTCAGCATTGCAGCTAGTAATTTGAGATTTACACGAGGCAGGCGGCGGCTGCCTCTCTGTGCCCGTCTTAGCGCTCCCAGGGGGCCTGTCATGACACACAACCTGACCGTTGGCCTCGCAGGTGATATTTAACTGTAGTTATCTCAGGCAGGGTCTGGTGCGACAAACAGAAGCGCCCGCCCGGGGGTCGCAGAAATTCACCTTTTCTCCTCTCCTTGCACTTACCTCCTTCACAAAGAGGACCCTGCTACTGCCTCCAGCCAGAGGGTGAGCGCAGAAGAGACTTGCTTGCACAGGACTGCTGCCCTGGGGTAAGGTGACCGGGCTCCTGGCCACCTTCCCGGAGCTTTAGGGAAGAGAGGACCAGGAGACGCTCCGCCAGCCGCCTGCGGAACGCGCTCAGGGAGTGCGAACCGGCCTCCCCACAGCTGTTGCCCTGGGATAAATACGGGGCATCCTTGACGCAGGTGTGCAGGGTTGTCAATCACCATCAACCATGGGCTCACAGAAATGAGCAGAGTTTCTCAGAGAAATGGCATCTCGTTTCCCTAACCCCTCTGGCAGTTCTGCACGAAGGCGTATATTGGCCTTACCATAGAAGCTGCAGTTACAGGGCTTAGACAAGAACGTGGGTCCTTTCTGCTGTGGTCACTCAGCTGAGAAATAAGCTTTCTGGGCTTGCAGGCTTCTTCATCTTCAAGGCTTCAACAGCAGAAAGATGACTTTCTGCTTTTGGGGTGGTGGCGTGTCCTGGTCAGGGTGCCGGTTCCTTCTTTGATTTGATTTTTCTTTAGAGGGGCAAACACATAGGTGGTCAAACAGAAAAACATGTGCATTCAATTGCCTTGTGTATTGACAACACGTTTGCTAGTGAGCAGTGACTACCAGGAGGGGCATGCTATAAAGGTAAAGCATGAACATCTTATAACTTGGGTCAAGATATCAGCTTTGGCATTTCATTTTTTAATTTCCAAGCATGTGGCTTTAAAATACCAAAATCTATTGAAAAAATCAAATTTAAGATTATTTAGCTAGGCAAACCTGAACCCATTTCTTTCCATCTTTTTAAATTGAAGGATAGTTGCTTTACAATGTCATATTAATTTCAGGGGTATAGCAAAGTGATTCAGTTATCCATGCATATATATGTCCATTCTTTTTCAGATTATTTTTCCTTATAGTTTACTACAAAATACTGAGCAGAGTTCTCTGTGCTACACAGTAGGTCTTTGTTGGCTATCTGTTATATATATAGTAGCGTGTCTATGTTAATCGTAAACTCCTAATTTGAACCCATTTTGAAAGAGAGTATTAATTTTAAAACTAAATAATAAAATAAACAATAAAAGATAACTGAAAACTTGATTGAGAATCTATCCACCTCTCCTCAAGTCCTATAGAAGGTAAGGAGGCTGTGAATGAGATTGAAAAAACTCTGGTAAACTTTGTCAGCGTGATTGATTATTCCTTTTTTGAAGAATCTGCCTAATTGGTAAAATGGGCTTCCTGATCTCTTATGTATATGATTAGTGCTTGTATAGTGACTTTTTAAAAGTGAGTTAGTGTCGTGCAGGCATAGTGACAGAAAAGAAAGACACCAGAGCAAAACCCTCCCTGACTAACCCAGGTAGATGAGTTTATAAACAGGTTGGAGAGCAAGGCTGTGGTGACTGTCTATTGTACTTTCTTTCCAGAAGGGGGCAACATTTCCTTAAGAATCTGTAAGAAAACTGGCGCTTCAGAAGATGACAATTTATCTCTGGACATTGTGTTTTGTTCTCTTTTCGAAAACACAGCACAGAACGCGTGGTCCCTCTCACCCATCCATCCTGATTATTCTCACCAGATTAAAGGGAGGAATATTGTTTCTTTCTCTCATTCTCTCTTCTCTGCTGGAGAACAAATTTGCATTGTGAAGATTTTCAGGCTGAAATGAGTTAATGCTGAAAAGAAATTACATAGCTGACAATTTTAGATGGTTAGTCCTTCTACTCCACCTCAGGTCCCAGAGAGGGGATGTCTTTCTGGAGAGAGCGTTCTGTAGGAAGAGCCACCTTCACCTACAGCAGGTAAATCAGATGTCCACTCACAACCATGGGCATCCCTTACTTTCTGAAAACCCCAGTGAACCCCACAGGAATTCTTTGCAATGATCGCTCTTCTCTTTGCTCCAATTGGCTGCTTGCTTGTCTCTTGATACTTGATCACGCTGAGATTCAGGAGCAAGAAGAAAGATAGTGGACACACTTGTTTGGGCCAAGGTAGCAAAATCAACCAATGGAGTCGGTTGTCCAGACCCAAGCATTCATCCTGCATGTGGTCCAGTGTCTCACTGGTGAGTCAGGAACTATTATTCAGGAACTGAAAACATTGCCACGTTCTTCTTCACCCCACCCTACTCCATACTCCCCCATTTCCAGTGTATTTTACTTGTGGGGAAGCATGGCTGTTGTAAACACACACACATCCATACATGCAAATGGCTCTGGTCTAAAGTAACTTTGAAAATTGTTACTACTTTCTGTTTCTGACCAGCAGTATCTTTGTGGCATACACTTTGTTTCCCTATTAGAAAAGAAAGCAGGAGTTAAATATTACTTAGGTGTGGGAATTGCTCCAGATTATAATAAAAGGTTAACATTATAAAATGTATTTGCAGGGATTCTTTGTGTGGTGTAAACTTGTGACCTTGCCTTTCACGTTGGGAAGAGGGACAGTATGTCCTTTCCCAGGAAATACCTGACTAGTCAGTCTTACTGTTTCTCTCTCTCTCTCTACACACACACACACACACACACACACACACACACACACACACACACAGAGTATCCGGTAGGATGTACACCACAGACTCATGCAATCCATAATTCCCCTTGGTCAGAGACTAGGCAGAGGCTTCTAGAGTATTCAGGTGGCTTCTCCCGCTCCCTACGCACACACAGACACCTCACTCTTTCTTTCTGCAGCCACCTGCATGGCTGCCTCCCTTCCTGACCTCAGGAGAAGAGTCTTTGTCCTGAACAGGCTCCCTCTCCTCCCTCGCCAGCAGCTCTGAGTGGCCCCTTCTCTCTGTGGCCCTCTCTTAGCCCGTCTCCAGTGATTCTATTCCTGCCTTTTTCTGGGTAGCCAAGGAGCACTCCTCTGACCTGCCCCAGGGCGAGTACATGTCTGGATGACCTAGACACGGCAGGAAGAAGGAGGAGACAAAACAGTCTGCCACATGCGCTTGTCAACTTGAAAATTTTGTAAATGTAACAGATGTCTAGATTATACATGAACATGTAACGCAGTATAAAACTAATATCACAGTACAAAATAACATTGTTAAAGAATGAACTTTTATGCTCTGGAAATCAGTGACATCGACTTTTCCCAAAGCTCAGAAACTTCCATTTGTACGTGTAGCTGACTTTGACTTTTCTTGAAGCCAGTGGAACCGAATCTCAAATTGTGCAGCTCCTGCTACACAAGGGAAAGGTGGCCTCTCTATGCTCCTTATTGTGTTGCGAGCCCCTGTCTGCTGGGTGGTGCAGGCAGGGAGAGCAGGGGACTTTTTAGTTTTCTGAGCTGTTTGATTCTCTGAGCCATTTGATGTTTAGGTTGACCTCTGCCTCTTTGGGTCTCTCAGATTTCCCATCCCTGACTCTGCTCCTCCCTCAGATAGCATGTGACCTCCTGGAAATGGGGTCCTCTGTAGCCCAGCTGTCTTCCAAGACAGAGTGGCTGGCCTTTCCTGCTCCTGGTTTGATGACCAGTGAGTCGTGGCTGGTTGCAGCTAGCTCGGGGCAGGGGGGCTAATGCGCTAGTATCTACCACAGGTTTGGGCCATTTGGCCCTTTCTTAAGGCCCCTTGAGAGCCTGTGCTGGTCCCCTCTGCATCTTCGCACATGCACCAAATTCTTCTGAAATCCCCATGTACACCACCGGCAAGGGGATGTTGGAAGACCTGTCCTGCCCTTTCCACTGATGACACTGTCCAGTCCCCCAGGGCTAGGGGGACAGCACTCCCTGCTACACCCTGGGAACTGACCACTAGCCTGGAGTTGGCTGGGTTTCCCACACCTTTCTCATTTCAAGAGATTTCCTCCATCCTAAGGATAACGAGTGGGATCTTGATGGTGAAACTTGCTTTCTTGGGGTCTCTCAACAATTCCCATGAGTCCCTCTGAGAAAATCCAACCTCTAGATTTTTCTTAAAAGCTCACAATCTTCCATCTACACGTTTCCCGCTATGGCATACCCTCCTTTCTACTTCAGGGCAACAAATGTAATGGCCCGATGATCATAGCAGAGGGGGAATCTTATCTATGTTATGAGAAAAAATACAAGATCTAAGCCCTTGGGCTTGGTTCCTAGTATACTAAAACAATTTAGAAAATTTGCTTTCTCTCTCTCCCTTCTCTACCAAGTCCATTTTTCACTCTATTGCGTTTATCAATTTTGAATGCTGAAGGCTAAATACACTTTCTCTTTGAGTTTCTGCTTGAATAAACTTAATGTTTTCTATCCTACCCCTACCCTTTGGTAGAAACTTCCAAATGAAGGTATGTATACAGAAATACAGAAGAGAAAAGCACATTAATATTTATAGTCCCTTTCATACTAATCCCCCTCATGCCTATAAAGGAGACCATTTCCTCCTCACACGCTCCCCAAGCTCCGTGCAGAGGAAATGCTACTTTCTAGTAGTGAGTTTGTCTGGGTGGACGGTGATGAAGGGTAACATGGCAAAATGTGAGCTTGCTTTTACTGATTTTTAAAGTTGCTGCCTGACTTACTCTAATTCCCTCACAAAGAGTATCCTGTAAATTGCTTCCATCTGGTAAATTATGAAATAGTTTATGTATGTGTGTGTGGTAGGGGGTGTTGGGTGTGGCAAAGTATTTCAAGGAGTCCCATTTGTACATCCATTCAGTCTTTGATTTCCTACTGAACATGAGGAACATGTTTGGACTGGAACCAAACTCAGTTTAGCACTCCAGATCTTACCAGTTTTGGATGATATCTAGATAGATATATTTTTGGTCATTTTAGGGACAAGAGTGGAGAAGGCAATGGCAGCCCACTGCAGTACTCTTGCCTGGAGAATCCCATGGATGGAGGAGCCTGGTAGGCTACAGTCCATGGGGTCATAAGAGTCGGACACGACTGAGTTTCTTCACTTTCACTTTTCACTTTTATGCATTGGAGAAGGAAATGGCAACCCACTCCAGTGTTCTTGCCTGGAGAATCCCAGGGACAGAGGAGCCTGGTGGGCTGCCGTCTATGGGTCACACAGAGTCGGACACGACTGAAGCGACTTAGCAGAAGCAGTTGCAGGGACAAAAGAGTCTCCTAAATAAAAAGCTACTACTCTTCTTTACCTCTAGGGAAATGCCCAGGGGTGAAACTGGGTATATCACAGGCCCATGGAAACTTCCAGGAGCTTCTAGCCTCCCAACCTCCTCCTCGTACTTTGTGAGGCTGAATCAGAGAGAAGACTTTCCCAGTAGAAGTCCTAAAAGTCCCTAAATGATGAGGAAATACCAGAAGTCTCATGCAAAATGCCCAGATTGTGTGTAAAATGTAGAAAAAAGTGACTACAAGATGTATTGACCTAGGATCACGCCTGCACTCCCCCCATCAATGCAACTAGTTGTTTGTTTGGACTGAGAGGTCCCAGTTTAGTTCATTACTGTTGGTTAGTGGGAGATGATAAACTTGAATTTCCATGGCATGCGCGAGGCTCAGCCTTAGTCAATATTTACACATAATGATAGTTCTCTTCAAGGCATAAGGACTTAGATAGTTATGAAATGATTATACATCACAACCCATCTATAAACAGGATTTTATACATCACAACCCATCTATAAACAGGATTTTAATTATTGGCAACAGTGACAACCACTATTTATTGAGGAGCTACCCTGTGCCATCACTGAATTAACACATTTGTTCATCGTAGCCTCCTGTTCCCATAAGTATTTACCTAAGTTCAATCTCAGTAAATCACAGAGGCACCAGATCCAGATACCTGGTCATTTAAGAAGATTAACTGACTTCTGTTTTACAGTATGAAGAGGTTTATACTTGTGTTTGAAAGTGCAACTGGAGTTTTCTTGGCAGCATCAGACTCCAAGGGCCTAGTCAGAGAGGACTCTGTTCCCAGGGGCCAATGCAGCAGACATGGACTTTTCTAGAACCTCCAGCAGTGGGGTCCCTGGATGGGGGGCTCCAGTTCCCTGGCAGAGTCTCTGAGTTTTGGGAGTGATTGCCTGGCTTGTCCTCCTGTCCCACTGCCCTGCCATCTGTGTGTCTCCTGTAGGTCTCTAGGTAGCCTGGGAGAAACCTGATTTCTTCTGTCCTGCCCGGTTCTCAGGGCCCCTTCAAGCTGGCTCTGGGCAGTGACTGAGCTCTGGGCAGTTCTGAGCCCAAGTTCCCTCCTCCTGGGCACCCCTCTTGGCCTGGATGTGGTCATTCCTTTGGCCACTGATGCGATGACCCCTTTCCAAATATCCAGTTGGGTTTTAGGTTCAAAGGTAGGATGGTCTTGTGTTTGCAGACACCTGCCATGCTTTTGGTATTAGGACTCCTTCATTTCATCTTCCCATTTCCGTTGAGTCTGTTCCTACTCCTAACACGTGTGAACCTCTGCCCAGAAACACTGGTAGGATGGGAGGGAAGTACCCAGAGTGCTGCCCTGAAACACCCATGGGTATTTCTCAGTTCTCACTCTCAGCCAGTGTCCCTGGAGCTAGCGCATATAATTGTGGCTCCAATTACTTTTCTATCAGGAACATTTGGTCCTACCCAGTTCCCATGCCAAGCAGTCAAGGGTAACTCTTGTCTACTGCTTGACTGTGAGGCTGACAGGATAGGATAATTTTCTGAAGTTTCGATTTTGCTCTTTCCAAGTCATTTCTGCCCTTCCTATTTTGAACAGAAACCTGAAGTTTGTCATTCTCTTTCCTCAGCAGTAGCGGCTCTTCCTCTTTTTTGTAGAAGCCTAATCTCAGGTGAAATTAGGTGTCCCCAGAGAAGATGGGGTGATCCGGCAGGGCCTCGAGGAGCACTGGCAGGGAAGGCAGGAGATGGTTCACATGGACACTGCACGGAGGTTGGAGGCTGGTGAGTTTCAGTGGTAATGGGGAGCATGGACCCCAGTGGCAACTGCTTAAGCAAGAAGTACTATCAGAAGGCTGTCTGCCAATGCACACAGCAGGACTCGGGGCTGGAGAGGGTTCCAGGTCATCAAAAGATTTTCTCAGCCCCATGAGTGGACCAGAAGCAAGTGAGCGGCCATATCCCAAGGGGCTGGGACCATGGAGCCCCCACGGGTATTCTGTGTCCCCCAACGTCTCATGGCCAGTGGGGTCTTTACTCCTACTTAAGATCTACTGGGGTTTCCCAGGTGGCACACTGGTAAAGAATCCACCTGCCAGTACAGGAGATGCAAGAGGTGTGGGTTCGATCCCTGGGTTGGGAAGATCCTCTGGAGTAGGAAATGGCAAACCCACTCCAGTATTCTTGTCTGCAGAATTCCATGGACAGAGGGGCCTGGTGGGCTATAGTCCATGGGGTCACAAAGAGTTGGACACGACTGAGTGACTAAGCCCACAGACAATATTCACAGACTTCAGGCCGCCACCTGTGTGGCCTGAAGGCGGGACACTCCCACAGTGACTGAATTTGACTTTTCTATTCATCAGAGTCTGGAACTTACAGTCTGACTTGGGTTGATTTAAAGAGAAAGAAGGAAATGCAGGGCTTCTTCCGCTCTCTGCCCTGGCGATTGGTTATTGGCTACATTCTATCCAGTTCCCCCCCACCCCACCCCAGGAAGGCTTATCAGAAATGAAACCACTGCTTTTTCACCTTGACAGGTGAATTTCATGCTGAATTTCACACCTTGATTTCATGCTGTGAGCATCGTCAATGGACAACCTTGTGGGACCCTCACAACTTAAGAATTACCAAATAGTCCAAATAGTCGGGGTCTGGGCTCTATATTCTTACTACCTAAGAATTTCTAATTGTGATGCTAAGACTAGGTTAGACTAAGAAGCAGGTTGAACTTGTTATGTGTGATAGGTTTGCTTAATGGTTTAGCAGCTTGTGAACAGAAAAGTAGGACAGACGGTAAGAAGAAGAAGAAGTGGGTGAACAATGGTTCGGATTGTGAAACCAAGTTAGACCTTCCATCTGACGGCCTGGTTTGGGAGTAAACCTTTATTCATTATTCATTAGTATTCACTAATTTTATGCTGCATTCTAAAGGCTGCCCACATCACCCTGGACAGAATATACAGAATTGCCACAGTGAGAACTCTGTGTTACCTTAACATGCCATTGCTGATCTGAGAACATCAACATCGTGGTGGCAAGTCTCTATTTTCTACCTGGAGGTCTTCTGTACATAATAGATGATTATTGTCACTGGAAGTTCAGGAAGCCTGGAGACCCTTCCTTTAGGAGTTTCTAATAGATAGGCATGAATGAGGAAATCCTAGTAGCACAGTGGGAATTTATTAATCCCCATCCATTTCTTTCTTTACTAAGAAAGTTTAGGTGATAAGATATGATGGAGAATAGTATACATGTTCTGTAATACATGCATTTAGACACTATGCCTTCCTCTGTATTATTTATTCTGTTATGAGGGTATAGACTTTCACTGACCACCACCCACCCCAGTAATAATTACCACACATATAACAATAAAAATATACAAATAATCTTCCTTTCTGGTGATCAACTAAGCACATTTGCATGCTTGATCTCCCACCCCTTTTACTAATTAGCCTTTGCAGAAATGAAAGACATAAATTTGCTGCTTCTGCACTATGCTCTGACCACGTGAATTAATGAGCCACAGTCTGGTAAATGAAACAAACAAACAACACTAACAAAACACTATTCTCAATGCAGAGGAAACAACTGATCCCATTTCAGAGCAGGGAAACATCATAGTCATGAATTAAGTGGTCTGCCTGTACCAGGCATTTCATACATGCTATTTCATTTAAGGTTCACCACAATTTTACAAGAGGGCTTCCCAGGTGGTGCTGGTGGTAAAGAACCCACCTGCCAATGCAAGAGGCAAAAGAGATATGGGTTCCATCCCTGGGTCAGGAAGATCCTCTGGAGCAAGGCATGGCAACCCACTCCAGTATTCTTGTCTGGAGAATCCCATGGACAGAGGAACCTGGTGGGCTATAGTCCACAGGATTGCAGAGTCAGAAATGACTGAAGTGACTGAGCACGTGTGCACACAACTTTACAAAACAGGCATTAGTGTAACTATTTTACAGATAGAGAAACTGAGTCTTAAGGGGGTTAACATATTGCTTAGGGACTCATACAGGCAATTCCATGGAACCAGAATTCAAATGTGTGTCTATTTGAACAGAAAGTCCACCCTCATGTAAACTCAGAAATTACAACAGAGAGCAGAGTTGCTCAGAAAGAGAAGGGTTGAGAAGAAACCTGGAACTATAGGGTTGAACAGAATTGGGAAGGAAATGGAAACTACAGAGTGACTGGCCAATTATCTGATCACGTTTTGAGACAGAGATCTGACAGCTCATCCTGAGCCTGGTCCAAATTGTTGGGTTTAGATTAAACTGTTTAAGAAATGCACAAGAGGGTTAAAGTATAATCACTTTCATTGCTTTATTTAAGTCATAAAAAAAGATTAACATGTACTGAGCTGAACTGAAATTACAGGGGCAAAGCTAACAAGAAGTAATTTTGCTTTTGACAGATTCCCTTCCTTATTCCTCTACTTGCTCCAGACAGAGGATAATGTAAACTTTATATCACAGGAATAAATGCCTATTGATCGATTAAACATTGATGATGGCACTCTGTCTCCATCTATATAGGAAAAGTGGCTGTTTTCAAAATTAACCCTTTTATGGGTCTGACACATGCTATCAAGATGCATTCTGAATTTTGGAAGCCAGACTGCCCACAGCTGTGCAATTATGTAAACTAGGCTAGTTTCCAGACATCATTTGCATGCAATGGTAAAAAGCTACTTTTGTAGTTTAGTTTAGATACAACACACATTGGAATACTGTTATTGACTTCCTCTCTTCCCCTGTGCAGGATGCTTCCTCATTATTTGGGACGTTTCATTTATTTCACAATAAACAGATATTCCCTGAGTACAAGTTCACCATCAAGGAGTTCCCCATATAGTCGCAATGAACATCCTTCCCTTAAGATTTCTGTTTCTTACCTAGGTAGTCTTTTGGGCTTGATGAGAAATACATGGATCCTCTTCCTTGCAGTCAGAATAGAAACTAACTGAAGAATTTGTATCTATTTTCTTTTTAAGTTCCAACAGCAGTTTTTCTCTCATGTACAATCCCTCATTTGGCCTGTAACTGTGAAGGGTGAGAATTGTGCCTGGTTTCCACATGCAATTCCTCCCACCCATGGCTCTGACCTAGGATTTAGTTTATGGGTAGGTTTGGTTCTACGGGCTTCCCTGGCAGCTCAGCTGGTAAAGAATCTGCCTGCAATGCAGGAGTTCCCTGTTTGATTCCTGGGTCAGAAAGATCTGCTGGAGAAGGGATAGGCTACCCACTCCAGTATTCTTGGGCTTACCTGGCAGTTCAGCTGGTAAAGAATCCTCCTGCAACGTGGGAAACCTGGGTTCGATCCCTGGGTTGGGAAGATCAATGGCTACCCACTCCAGTACTCTGGGCTGGAGAATTCCATGGACTGGATAGTCCATGGGTTCCCAAAGGGCTGCATACGACTGAATGACTTTCACTTTCACTAGTTCTACAGGACGTGAATCTTAGGTTACTGATGTAATCCAAAGTAGTCTTTTCTTTTTTTAATTTAGCACCATCTTATGAGCAGCTATCATGAGCAAGGCATCGTTATGTACCACGGAGGACAAACAACATATGAGACACAATCACTGCCTTTAGAATGTAGTAGGGAAAATAAAGTGTGCATGTTTGTGTGTGTTCAGTCGCATCCAACTCTTTGTGACCCCCATGGACTGTAGCCCGCCAGGCTCCTCTGTCCATGGGGTTTTTTTCCAGCAAGAATACTGGAGTGGGTTGCCATTTCCTCCTCCAGGGTATCACGGACCTAAATGTAAAATAGTCAATTATAACTGCTATGAGAAAAGAGAAATTAAAATGGGGGAAGGATGTTCAACCAAGATTTTTAATATAAGGCCATAAATTATGGATACATTGTGCATAAATTTAATATAAATCCTTGGACATTTTCCTTTCCACCCCCTTCAAAACCAGGCTTTCCTTTTATTGGCATGTGGTCCATTGGATGACAGGTCATAAGTTATGTTGTCCTCAAAGACAAAGCTTCAAGTCTGATCTCCCCTTATTTTTATAATGAAATAATTTAACCTAATACACAGCTAGGTGCTGACCAACTACAAAGTCCTAAAAGGTCGGCCTACAGGATGTCACCAGCCATGAGTCAGAAACAGATTAGTGTGCAAACAGGCACCTCTAGGTTAGCAGGAAGTATATTTTCACAGGTAGGATGAATTACTGGTGCTACTTCCAATTCTGCCCCTTGTTCACTGGGTAGTCACTTAACTGCTCTATATTTCAGTTTTCCTAGCAATAAAATGCAGATAATAAGATGTTAGCAACCATTATAGGAAATTAACAGTAGAAAGGTCTTTGAAATCCTAGTATTTATAATAATAAATAAAAGCACCATTTGGTCAATGCCCAGGTATAATATACTGGGAGAGAACGTCAAGTTCCTTCAAAGCAACAATATGAACATTTCACACACGTATATAAAGATATTTTAAAAAGTAGATGACTGGTGTTTAGTCATTGCTGTGTTATCTAATTCACACTGTCTTCTTCCTTTTTCAAGCATTTCATTTTCTTTGAAAGTTCATATTATTTTAAGACTATAAAAAATGGTCTCTGGACATCCCACCTTCAGCTGCCCCCATCTCTGTTGACCACTGATGTCATCTGAACTCAGACTTGCCTTTAGGGCAGGAGGAGAAGACCCACCTGCAACAAAGTCCAGTAGTCTTTGTGATGAACAGATTGTTTTCAAGGTGACCTGCTTGCAATACTGCGGAGGACTCCTGAGCCAAAATCAGGTTTAATAGCTCTCTGACTTTGAAGTAGGGGGTGTGGTGTAACTTTCTTTCCCCCTTCTAGTTCATGCTTTTGTCACAAAGCAAACTTTATGGGCTGATTGAGGTCGGCAGGTAGGAGGAAGAAAATCTATCAAGTGAATGCCTATAAACTGTAGCACCTTAGGGACTGTAATCAATATTTGATTGCCTGGAGCATGGTTCTTCCTCAAGCTAGGAAACAAACTCTCCTGGCAAACTGCTTAGATACTATGTTTCCCAAGAGTTAAAAGAATCAAACAGTCAAGGTGGCATTGATTCCTTTAAGTGGCTTTCCACCCAACCTGTCTGAGCAAATAACTTTGACTTTTTTCATGTTTCACCAAGAAAATGGAGGCTATCAGGCTCTTCTACCCATAGACCTGGGCAAGAGGGGCCCTGCTCTGCACCTGTGCTTTAAAGGGCACCATGCTGGCTTCTGCTGCCTGGGCTCCTCATTTTAGGGCCAAGGGTATGTGAAGCTAAGGTGACACGTCCATCCAGAGCATACACTTTACTTTCCTGTTTCATCTCTCATTTCTTCACGGAGGCTGACCCTAAAAATAACCTATCAAAGCTGGTTTTCTGTTCCGATCTCTGACTTGTCACTTACTATTTGACCTTGGCAGATTACTCAACCTCTCTGAATTTCAGTTATCTATTTCTTAAAAATGAGAGCATTGATACTCAAAATACCTTAAAGACTTAAATATAACATATGACACCATAATCCTCCTAGAAGAGAATATAAGCAAAACTTTCTCCAACATAAATTGTACCAATGTTTCTCAGGTCAGTCTCCCTAGGCAATCAAAATAAAAGCAAAAATAAACAGATGGAACCCAATGAAACTTATATGCTTTTGCACAGCAAAGGAAACCATAAACAAAACACAAAGACAACTTGTGGCTGGGAGAAAATATTTGCAATTGACATAGCCAACAAGTGCTTAATTTCTGAAATATACTATCAGCTCATACAACTCAATAACAAAAAAAAAACACAAACAATGCAATTAAAAAATAAGCAGAAGACATAAATAGACATTTCTCCAAAGAAGAAATACAGATGACCAATCAGCACATGAAAAGATGCTCAATACCACTAATTATTAGAGAAATGCAAATCAAAATGATAATGAGGTACCTCTTCACACTGGTCAGAAAGGACATCATTTAAGTCTACAAATAACAAATACTGGAGAGGGTATGGAGAAAAGAAACCCTACACTGTTGGTGGAAATGTAAATTGGTATAGCCACTACAGAAAACAGTATGGAGATTCCTCAAAAATCTAAAAACAGAGTCACCATACGATCCAGCAATCCCACTTTTGTGCATATATCCTGAGAAAACTCTAATTAGAAAAGACACATATACCCCGATGTTCATAGTAGCACTATTTACAACAGTTAAGACATGGAAACAACCTAAATGTACATTGACAGATGAATGGATAAGGAAGATGTGGTATACACACACACACAATGGAATACTACTCAGCCATAAAAATGAATGAAATAATGCCACTTGCAGCAACCTGGATGCAACTAGGCATTATTATATTAAGTGAAGTTAAGTCAGAAAGAGAAAGACAAATATCACGATATCACTAATATGTGAAATCTAAAATATGACCCAAATGAACTTATTTATGAAATAGAAACAGACATAGCAAACAAATTTACGGTTACCAAAGGGGAAAGGGGGTGGGGAAGGAATAAATTAGGAGTTTGGGATTAGCAGATAGAAACTACTATAAATAAAATAAACAACAAGGTACTACTGTATGGCACAGGGAACTATATTCAATATCTTGTAATAAACTGTAGTGAAAAAAGAATATATATACATATGAATCATTCTGCTGTATACCAGAAACTAACATAACATTGTAAATCAACTATACTTGAATTAAAATAATGAAGGGTATTTTATGACACCTACCTCCTAGGCTGTGGATGAGATTAATGAAACAATGCATGTGAAGTACTTAGCCCATGCCTAGAAAACAGTGGCACTTAATAAAGAGTGGGTCTCAGGCTGAGAATCACCTCTGGAATCATCTTTAGCTTCTGGGCTTTAGGGAAATACTGACACACTGACATACATTTTGGGGAAAGAGATGTGACTCTTAAAATATGGATTACCCTACAATGAGGACAGCTAAGCATCATTTACATTGATGGTCTTCAGGCCCTCAAGTGGCTTTGGGTCTGGATGAAAATGGCTCCTCTTATTAAGAGGCCCTGGTCTGGTGTGGGGTTATAATTCTACCATTACAGGCCTGGTCATCTCCTTCTATTTGCGCGATTCTTGTCCTACACTGAACAGGAGAGCCCAGGGAAGATAATGTCCTCATTTGTATCAGTTAGGGGCTCAACCTGCTCTGAGATGTTCTTCATTAGGCTTGTAAGCTGTATTTATTTTCATTAGCCTTGTACTTGCAGACCTGTTTGCCGCTGCCTTTTTCTGGACATTTCTCCCAGCAGTGCTCGTTCTCCGTGTGAGAAATGCATCTTATTTTTTCCTGTGCCACGCGTTCTGTTTTTAGAAACCACATGGCTCTTCTCATCGCTTATACACATATTCCCTGGATCCACGTCCATCCTTAAAGAGGCTGGGCCAAGACTTCTCTAAGATCTCTGGGACCCTTGAGATTCCCTCTACCCAGCATCTGTCTTCCCACCTGTTTTAGTGCCCTGACCTAGCCAGCATCTTGCTTGAATTGTACACACAGATCGCTGAAGGTTTGAATTTGGGCGGGGGGTGGAGAGGAGAGAGTAGAAGGGCGGGTACATACATAGGTGATCAGGGATTTACCAGTAAGTATCCTGCGACAGGAACTGGGGCACCAGAACTGTGGGTGCTCAGGGCCTCAGGTGTAACTGGGCCCAGGGCTCCAAACCCAGAGACTGGGTGGTATGTCTCCAGGTTCAGCAAAGGCAACCTGTTTTCTTCTTCTTTTTCTGATTGAAGTGTAGTTGATTATAAGGGTTTGACTCTTTCAAGGGCTGTGTGCTATGGGGAGGAGCGCCCAGCCAAGCATAGTGAATAAAGAGAAAACATTGAAATGGAAACAACACTGGCTTTCTTTCTCAAAGCCATCAGACAAGCAATCAACCAGAAGAAAGGTCTTCTAATTTTGAGGTTTGCGTAGAATCTCCAAGGAGAGGGACCTCAGCACCAAAGGCATGAACGCCAAGGGTACAGCTGCAGAGGAGTTGTGACGTCACTTGGTGGAAAGAAGTTTGAGACCCAGACGGTGCTGAATGCAGACTGGGAAAGTGAGACCTTTCCAAGGCCCTGGTTGGGAGCAGTAATGCTGGCATCTCCGGTCTCTGTAGAAGGTCTCTGTGTTCCTGCTGGTCGCCAAAGACGCCACTCAGAGCGGCAGCATCACAGAAAACCGCTGATGAGGAAGCAGAACTCTTTTCCAAGGTGCCACTGCCGAAAGTAGAAACATTACTTGGTATTTACTACAGCCCTGCTCCCACGTGGTCTTCTCACAGTAACAAATGTAATTCTGCTAGTAACTGTTTTGGTAAATGAGTCACATTGTAGCAATCTTCATGAATCAAAGCTAATTATATTTTTACTCAGCTAGCACTGGTTAAGAAAACTCCCTCATTCTTCAATTAGCTGCCTTTTCACTCTGCTATTTATCTAGAGGGTCTTGCGCATAATTTTAACCTAGTTCCTTGCTCCCTTTTCCCTATCAGTTGACGTCTTTTTGATTTTCATGCCTCCCCGTGTTTTCTTGTATATTCTTTGTCATTGTGCTTCTTTTTACATTTGTAAGAAACCACAGTGGTGAATTTAACTAGGCTTGCCTGGAGGAGACAGAGATAATAGTCTTTTATAGCCAGGGGAGTTATTTATAAACCACAGCGTTAGTTTTTCATTCTGTAAAGAGAGGATTATTATTCACATTTGATCTGTCTTTAACTTAAAAAAATCTTCCTCAAAATGACCGTGGAGCTGAAATTGAATTACCACTAATGACAGCTACTGTTTTTGCCCATGAGTACCCCAAACTGTCAATAGCCTTATAGATTTAGCTCATGACAGGTCACGATGGCTCCATGAATGAATTGCTATCTTCTCCATTTTATAGATGATCAAACTGAGGCGTGGAGGTTAAATAATTTGCCCAAGGCCACAGAGCTGCCGCAGAGCTAGTTTTGACTCTAGCAGCTATTCCATCCTGCCTACCTCCTTCCCCTCCCTTACGTACCCAGGGTGGTGTGCAGAGACTTCAGAGCCATCTTGCCGCTCTTGCCCTATGTCAACGTGAACCCCGAATCATCGCCCTTCCGGTCGAGATCACGGGAGTCCGCTGTGACTGGCTCCAGGTCACAAAATTGCCAGAGGATGAGATGGTTGGATACCATCACCGACTCAATGGACATGAGTTTGAGCGAACTCCGGGAGACAGTGGAGGACAGAGGAGCCTGGTGTGCCGCAGTCCATGGGGTCACAAGGAGTTGGACGTGACTGAGTACTGAACAACAACGTAAAGTTGAGCTGAGCTAGACCACCTCTCTGGGCTCCACTTCCTCACCCACATTTCCTTTTCCCGAAGATGCCTAGGCCTTTGCAAAATTGGAATACAGTTGAACATGTCTTTGAGCCCC
The DNA here is from genome assembly GCF_054371585.1 of Giraffa tippelskirchi. Lineage (NCBI taxonomy): Eukaryota > Metazoa > Chordata > Mammalia > Artiodactyla > Giraffidae > Giraffa > Giraffa tippelskirchi. Next base: position 150,862,632 of record NC_137282.1, read on the forward strand.
TTAAACTTACATTTTGTGCCCTGCAGTCCTCTCTGAGGTCCTCACCTCTCTAAAAAACCACTCATGGCAGGCCTTGACCCTCAGAGACTATAACTGCTTTGGCCTGGACTGGAGCCTGGGCATCAGGTGGTTTCAACATGTAGCCCAAGCATACTTCTTAAGTCTTGGCATGCACGGGGAATCACCCAGATTCTGACGCCATTGGATGGCAGGGTGGGGTTGAGGGTGAGGGCTGGCTGAGAGTCTGCATTTCTAACAAGCTCACAGGGACTGAAAGGACTGAGAGATTGGATTCAGGTTGTCAGAGGTGTGGCCCAGCCATTAGCATTTAAAAAAAACCCTCAAATGACTATAATGAGCAGCCCAAGTTGGGCCCCTCCTGTGTGGGGCCTGCTCTCTCTCCCTGTCAGAACTTGTTCTCAGATGTGTTGTGTTTCCAGGTCAAAACTTCTAACAACCTGAGTTAGGAGGATTTTTCTGGGTATCTCATGGGCTTTAGACAACCCTCTGTTCCACTAACACTGCTGTCTAAGATTTCCCTTCTGCCATGCCTTGACCACAGCATGGACCCAAAAGACTCCGCTATATCCCTGCTGGGTGAGGTTGGCAAAATCTGTCTACCACTCTGAGCCTCAGTTTATTCACTGATAATAAAAGAGAATTGAGCCAAATGTGCATGAAAATTTGTGATTCCCCAAGAAGCTTGAAAGTGAAAGTGTTTGTGGATCAGCCCTGTCTGACTCTTCGCAACCTCATGGGCTGTAGCCAGCTAGGTTCCTCTGTCCATGGGATTCTCCGTAGCCATTCCCTTCTTCAGGGGATCTTCCCAACCCAGGGATCAAACCCAGGTCTCCTGCATTGCAGGCAGATTCTTCCATTGTAGGCTTCCTTGGTGGTAAAGGTGGTCAAGAATCTGCCTACGATGCATCTGGCCTGCAATGCAGGCCGGTTCCATCCCTGATCCCCTCCTGGAGAAGGGAATGGCTACCCACTCCAGTATTCTCGCCTGGACAATTTCATGGACAGAGGAGCCTGGCGGGCTACAGTCCACAGAGTTGCAAAGAGTCGGACACAGCTGAGCGACTGACAAGACAGTTGTACTAGGACAGGGTTGTCATTCATCTCAGGGGGAAGATCTGTGATCCACGGGTCTTGGGGATAGGGCGTGGGGGCTCCCTGCGAGGGTGGGAAGGCAGGTGAGGGGAATAGGAGGTGGCTGCGGGCTGACGGAGATCCTTGGCCCGGCACACAGCCACTCCCAGACCTGTCATTTGGGCCTCAAGGAGTATCTGCTATGAAATACGACTGAAAGAGACCTGTGGGCCTCTCAGCCCTTTTCCAAGGTGATATACACATGGGGGAGGCGAGGTGCATCTGCAATGACGGGTTTCTCCAACGGAGAGCTAGCCCGGACGGCACATCGATTCCTCCCTGTGAACCCAGCGCGCCTGCGGAGGGATGGGACTGCAGGCTTTTCCAGGGAATTCGCTCAGTATCTCTCCTGTTAGTGATAATCTGTGAGAAACAGGAAACTGTTTTCCCATCTCATTCACATAATAGATAAGATGAGAAATTAGCTGCAGGACGATCAACCTGGGGGCTGTTCATTTTATCACAATAAAGAAGACTGCTGCTGCGGGCGCCTGGGAGCTCGGGAACGCATCACATTTCTCGTTTGGGGGTCTCCCTCCCCCAGGTGCACCCCCTCCGATGCTTCCTTTTGTGTTTCCCCCTCTGAACCTACTGAAGGTTTTTCCAGCCCAGAGACATCGGAATCTGCAGAGGTTTGTGGCCACTGAAAGCCTTGCCTCTGGGCCACCAAGAAGGACCACCCCTGTTCCCAGCCCCCTTCCCACAGCTCCACCTTGTGAGGGTCCAAACCCTGCACCCCAGGCGTGGTCCGCGCACCAGCAGCGTGGGCATCACCCGGGTGCTCGTCGGTAAAGCAGCTTTGAGCGGGCCCCACCCTGCACTTAACTGAATCAGAACCGGCATTTCAACAGGATCCTGAGTCACTCCTACGCACGTTCAAGTTGGAAGATATCGGATCTCAAAGTGCGCAAATGCAAATCCCTAAGCTGAGGACCTGGAGATACAGCATCCTGCCTGATTGTTCGGGGTTCCAAGCAGCATTCCCCTCCCCGGGTCCCTCTCGAGGATGGGCCTTGGGTGGCTGCTCTGCGCTCGCACCAAACAGGGACCATAGAGGGGAAGCGGCTGCGTGTGTGCACGTGTGCAAGGGCCCTGGTCTAGGCACCCGGTCCCCATAAATGCCCCAGAGTGCTAGGTGGGAGGGCTCCGAGCCTCTCATACCCTCAGAAGCGGGGATAGTGCTGGGCCGTCAGGGTTTTCTTTCCCTCCTTTGCCTTCTTTACAGTTTCACCTAAAGCCATGAGAAACCGAGGGGGGTGTGGGGGTGGGGTGGGGATGGGAAGACATTGAGGGGAACTGGATTATGGGGACATTCGGGGTAGAAGTGAGGGTTCCTTGCTGCCTGCGTGTATTGGAGGTAGATGCTGGGTTCGTTTGCTAGGACCGTCCTAACAAAGCACCACTGATGGGGTGGCTTAAACAACGGAAATGTATTCTCTCACAGTCCTGGAGACCAGAAGTCTGAGATCAAGCTGGTTCTCAGGGTTAGGTCTTTCTGGACACTGAGGGAGGAGCTGCCCCGTCTCTCTCCTGGCTGCTGCAGTTTGTCCATTATCACGGAGTTTCCTGGCACCTGGATGCAGCACACCGATCTATGCCTTCATCTCCAGGTGGCATTCTCCCCTTGGACCTGTGTCTGGGTCTAACATTCTCTTTTTATAAGGATAGCAGACAGATTGGATTAGGGTATACCCTAACGACCTCATTTTACCTCGATAACCTCTGCAAAGATGCTCTTTCCAAATAAGGTCACATTCCGGGAGGAATGGCACAGTTCAGACCCTGACGGACATTGAGTGTGAGGATTCATGTAAACGGCACCTCGTGCTGCTGGGCAAGGGGAACCTCTCCTGCTCACTCCTACCCTCTTTGTGGAAGCTTTTGGGATAAGAAGGTAGACCTGGTCCTGAGGATGGCATTGGCAGTGCAGCTGGAAGAGAGAAAGTGTAGCCAAGTCAGGCTCGTTGTTGTTGTTTAATGTTTAGAAAACTAAAGAAAGGGAAATCAATTATGGGGCCTACCTGAATTTTATTTCCTCACCAAAAACCAAATTACTCAGCAAACTTATCGCTTGCTATTGCAGGCTTTGGTATTAAAGAAAACAATCAGGCGGGCAGGATTAATCTCTGACAGCTGCCTTATCTTTAACTTGCACCTTTGTTATTTTCTGATGAGCTTCTCCTTTTTTGCTGCCACGTTGTACCATACCTCACTGGTTCCTTTCATTTTATCATCAGGCAAGAGCGGAGGACCTTTCAGTTTATTAAAAAACCTTTATTTGTGAAGAACAAAGAGGGGGGGGAAAGGCAAACAATGAGGTCAGACAATCTCCTTCCAGCCAGGAGTCACTCACCTGTTATTTAGAGTGTTATCAGTTAGAGGAGACTTGCCTCGTGGAAAATGAGGCTGTGACAGGCTATTCGGTTACACACACACACACGCGCACACACACACGCACCCAAATCTGACTGACGTACATCAACCTCCACAAAAGGTCCTTGACTGGCAGAGCAGCAATACTTTCTTTTGTTTCTAAGCTTCTAAAAAAAAATAAAAAGCCTAACAAGCCTGTCCCTGGTTCTCCCCACTTTCTCTTTCAATGCAGTTGAGGCTTCCTGGAAAGGATAAAGCCCTGGGCATTTTAGTGACCATTTAACGATGTCCTGTGTGTGAGTTGGAGCAACTTGGCTGTCAGAGGAGTTGGAGTGTCTCTTTTGCATCTTATTTGCTGTTTATTAATTTGGGGATCAGTTGTTGGCACATGCCATGGATTTCTGTCTGGAAGGGCAGTGGCACACGTTCCATTATTTTTTAGGTGGCAGAACCTGTGCTTTGTCACAGCTTCCTGAAGTGGAAAGAATTTGAAAATCCCCTAATCTCTCCAGGCCTCAGTTTCCTCCTATCTCAAATGCAGGGGGCTTCACCCAGATGATGTTGAAGACTCTTGCAGTTTCTAATGCTCTGCATCCTTGACCCATTTGGCAGCAGAACTTTCCAGGTAAGGGCGTGTTGAAGTCTGACCACTGAAGTTGCCACTAACTTGCAGAGTGGCCTTGAGCCAGTCATCCCAGCCTCTCTGAGGGCTGGAAATGATGGTCTCTACGGTGACGCTGCGAGGCTATGAAGTGAGTATTGATCTGTTGTCCTGCATTACAAGGAGCGAATCAAAGACTCTCAAGGTTCTGGTTACACCTACTACTTATGTTCTCCATCTAGTAGGCAAGGTGCATTCAGGTTTTACTGCTGCAAATTCTGACCATGGTTTCTCGGGGTCAGAAGCCCAGGCATGGGTTAGCTAGGTCCTCTTCTCTGGGTGAAAAGCAAGGTGTCAGCCAGGACTGTGATCTCATCTGAGGCTTGGGTCGTCCTCCAAGCTTGTCTGGGTTGTTGGCAGCATTCATTCCCTTGGGATGTAACACTGAGGCTCCTGTCTTGTTGGCTTTCGGTGCCCAGAGACTGCCTGTAGTGCCTGGCTGTGTGGCCCCCGCTGAGGCAGTTTACAACACGGTGCTCACCTCCCTCCAGGCCACGGCAAGAAGATGTCTCTGATGCTTCCTCTTCTTTTAAAGGCTCCCCTGATTAGGTCAGGCCCACCCCGGACACCCCTCTTTTGTATTAGGGTGATAGCCCGTCATGTTCCCTGGTCTCAACCCCTGCTCAAGGGGAGAGGTTTATATATGCATGTCAGGAGATGGGCATCTTAGAATCCCACCTACCACCCAAGTCTCCAGATGCTCTGCTGGCTTTTCTCTAGGATCCTCCACCCCCGTAACTAGTTTTTTAACATCTTTCTCCGGTATGTTTGGTGATGGGGCAGATCCATTCTGACCCGGGGGAGGACTCTTTTGTGTGCTCTGCTCACTCCACTGAAGAAATGAGAAATATATGTAATGGTTTGCTTAACAGCTTTTTGAAATACCCACAAGGGTATTATTGCCCTCCAGCGAGAGTAGGGGCTTCCCAGGCGGCACAGTGGTAAAGAACCCACCGGCCCATGCAGATAGAAGCAAGAGACATGAGTTTGATCCCTGGGTGGGGAAAATCCCCTGCAGTAGGAAATGGCAACCTGCTGCAATATTCTTGCCCAAGAAATACCATGGAGAGAGGAGCCAGGCAGGCTACAGTCCATGGGGTCGCAGAGTCAGACATGACTGAGCTGCTGAGCACAGGGACAGAAGATGAGCTCGTGAGAATAGCTGTCAACTGGGTGGAAAAAGACACACCACCAGGCACAGCCAGGGAGTTGGGGGACCTCAAAGCCATATTGGAAATCTGCTTCTCTGCACTTAACAGTTCTTCATCAGTGACCTTGAATGCTACTACCTTCTTCTTTTTTTTTCCTGCCTCTAATTTCCTGTGTAACTGATCCCAATTTAGAAGCTCAAATTGGACCTTTTGGTTTTTTGACCTTGTTTCCTGTTATTTTGCCTCTACTTTAATCCAGATCCTAATCTCTGAGGTTTTGACCTCTCTGGTAACCTTACCCGGATTCTTGATTTCTCCCCTGTTAGTATTTGATTCTGTCTTGGAGTTCGAGCTGGACCCTGCCTTGTCCTACAATTAGCTCCAGCAACTCAGTGAGAGGACCCCAATCCTGTGTCCTAGTAAAGACTCTCGTGGGCTTGTGCGTCCCTCTGCTGGGCCATACCGGGCTCTGATGTATATGATCTTGCTCCTTCTGTCTCCTCTTCCCTACACACCCCGCTCCCTCTCCCTCCGTCCCACTCCCTCCAAGTTTCTGAAGACTCTTTAGGAAGTGAGTTTGAAAAGATATGGAAAGATGCCAGCGCCTCAGCCTAACATGCTTGTGAACTTGCTCACAGCCTCTGGGCTGAGATCAAGAGCCATGTCCTTTCTCTGGGGACTACTGTCCTGGCCTTACTGAGAGCACGGGGCTCGGAATCTAATGACAAAGGTCTTTTCCGGCTCCAAGAGAGGAAGCTACTCTCTTTCCATCTTTAGCAAGTCACACACACACACACACAGAGGCAATCAAAACCTTGTAGTGAGATATATACCACTTCGCATCCATCAAAATGATAATTATTAAAAACAAAAAGCCAAAAAAAAAAAATCCAAAACAGAAGGGAATATGCCAAGTGTTGGTGAGGATATGGAGAAAGTAGAACCTTTGAACCTTGGTGGGAATGTGAAATGGTGCAGCTGCTATGGAAAGTAGTGTGGAGTTTCCTCGGGAAGTTAAACATGGAATTACCATATGGCCAGCAGTTCCCACTTCTCGGTGTACACCCAAATGAATTGAAAGCACCGACTCAAACAGATACTTGGACTTCAGTAGTCATAGCGTTATTCACAGTAGCCCAAAGGTGGAAGCAACCCAAGAGTCCATCCACAGATGTATCGATAAGCAAAGTGTGGTCTGTACATACAATGGAATATTATTCAAGCTTTAAAAAGGAAGGAAATTCTGACACATGCTACAACATGGTTGAATCTTGAGGACATTATGTTAAGTCAAATAAGCCATATACGAAGGACAAATGTTCTATGAAGTCCCTAGAGTAGTTAAGACTGATAGAGACAGGAGGTAGAATGGTGGTAGCCAGGCATGAGGGGAGGAGAGACGGAGAGTTACTGTTTAATGGACACAGAGTTTCTATTTGGGGAAAATGAAAAAGTTCTGGAGATGGGTGGTGGCGATGGCTGTATACTGTTGTCTTATCAATGTATTTAAGTGTCTCTGAATTGTACATTTTATAATGGATAAAATGGTACATTTTATTTTTATGTATATTTATCACAATAAAAATAAACACCACATAACCATATTTGTGTTCTCTGAAAGCTTACAATATGCAGATTGTGTAGTATTTTAGAGATAGAGAATTCTTCTGGAGAAATGCTGTACTTTAGTTCATGACACCCTGCCAAGAGGATAAATGTCAAAAGGAGAGCATCAATGTGTGTGCGTTCTTTCCAGCAAGGTGACATCACATGCAGTTCTATTTATTTCATATTTAATAATCAAACACACCAGCCACATGCTAAGTAAAGCATGGGGTTCTTATGATCAATTTTTCGAACATGGGGAAAGTTTATTTTGAATGCCAAGAATTGCCTACTCTGCTCTTCTCTTACAGAAGATGTTTAAGAGGATATAAAAATGACCCTGAAAGGAAAGATAAAATAAATTGGCCGTATTAGCTCAGAGAAGAAAAGGCCAAGTGCTGACCAAAGAGCCCTGGCGGGGTGGGACCGGGGGAGGGCGGAGCAATGTGGGCTTTGGTCAAACGCTAGTCAGTTCTATGACTTTTTAACAACTCCTTTAACTCCTGGGGGCCTCAGTTTCCTCTTATATAAAGTAAGTGGGTTGTACTAGAGTCACTTGGGCTTGCCTGACGGCACAGTGGTAAAGAATCTGCTGACCTGTAGGAGATGCAGGAGACACAGGTTCAATCCCTGGGTTGGGAAGATTCCCTGGAAAAGGAAATGGTTACCCACTCCAGTAGTCTTGCCAGGATAACCCCATGGACAGAGGAGCCTGGCAGGTTAAAGTTCATGGGGTCACTGAGTCGGATATGACTGAGCGACTGAGCACTAAGCACACTCTAGAGTCACTTACTCATTCCACGTGCATTAAAATTAACTGAGCATCTACTTTGGGCAAGAAAATCTGCTTGGGTCTCAGAGCCACTGGGGGGCATACGGAGGACCCAGGGCTCGGCATGCTGAGCTCGCAGTCCAAGGCTCATCCTCTCTGGTCTCTGAGACTCATCCAGTCTCTGGTTTATTCATTTTTTTATTTTATCATGTTCGTAGGAGTTGCTTACTTTCCTCCTCATGGCACTTGCCACATTTCACTTGCACACTCCATGTACACTTGGTTCATCAGTGCCACTAGACCATGAAGCCCTTGGTGGCACAGAGCCATCTCTTGTACCATCATGTCCAGTTGCTAGTGTCTGATCGTACATGACACAAAATACATGCTCAATCCGTGTTTTCATGGCTGGCTTTTCTAATTATGAAAGTCATCCAATGAGCAGTCAAGAACGAGTGGATACGGGACAAGTCAGGCTGGTAAGAAGGTGATTGCCATAGTCCTGGAGGAACGATGGGGTTTCTACAAAGGGAGTGGCCGTGGGAGATGAGGAAACTGGTGGAACGACATTCAGCAGGTGGAATTGGTCTGACCTGGAGCCCTGAGTCCTTTGAATTGCAGGATGAGGATACCTCTGGCCAAACTACTGGCCGCACCCAATAGTGCCAGGCTGCAGAGAGCGTGCAGGTTGGTGGGTGGGGCTGGCTGTGCAGGAATCCAGAGGCAGGTGGCATGTGGAAGCAGAGGCAGGTGGTGGGCATTGGGAAGGGGCAGGTCTGGAGCGAGTGGGGTGAAGTACAGGAAGCGAAGGGCAGGCGAGAGGCAGCTCCCTGGACTGGCTGCCAATGGGAGGGCCCCTGGGTGGGCCCAGCAGGCGTGAGGCAAGGACCAGGCTTGAGAGAACAGGGCAGGTCTTCAGGGCAGAGACCCAGATGTGGGGGTGTCAGACAATGAGCCGGGTACAGGGTGGGGACTTGATTACGGAGAAAAAGCGGAGGCAAGAATAAAAGGGTTTGATGTTTATCCAGTCATTCCCTCATTCCATAAATGTGAGCTGTGTACCTGGTATGTGCCAGACGCACTGCCAGGCTAGAGGGGAGGTGGTGGGGAGGGCTGATAAGACAAGAAAGATCTCCAACTTCATGGACCCCCACATTCTAGCAAAAGGAGGCATATGGCAGACAAATCAATGATTGAGAAAATATCAGCCAAATCAAAATATTACATTGTACACCTAAAATACGTACAACTTCTGTTTGTTAATTGTACCCCGATAAAGTTGAAAAACAGAAAAATATCAGATAGTGGTGAGCACTGTTAAAAAATTAACACTAAATGGTGAACGTGGCCATCAGGGGTGGCTAAGGAGGGCCAAGCAGAAGTACCCTTGGTGTTGCCCCTGGAAGGATGGGACCTGGCTGTCTGTATGGAGATTTGAGGTCCAGGCAAAGGAGATGGGCCAAGGCCCAGAGGCCAGTGAGAAACAGGAAGGAGACTGATGGGGGAGGATGGCTACAGCATCTGTGCTGGACTGGAGGATGAACCAGGGAACAAGAGCCAGGTCTCAGCTGCAGGGCGTGGCCAGGGATTTGAATTTTATTCTAAGAACATTGGAATGTCATTGAAGTAGGGGGCATCTTTTGGTACCACGAGTGATTCTAGAGGAATAGATATTTATTTCTCCCAGTTCTGGAGGCTGGAAACCTGAGATCAGAGTGCCAACCTTTGGGTTCTGGTGAGGACCCACTGCCTGGCGTGTGGACGGCTGCCTTCTTGTTCTGTCCTCACGTCACAGCTCTGGTCTCTTTTCTTCTTATAAGGACACTGATCCCGTCTAAATATAATTACCTTCTGAGGGCCCTACCTCCGAAGAGCATCATGTCGGGGGTTAGGGCTTCAACATATGAGTTTGGAGGGGGGGGACACAGACATTCAGTCCATAGTGGAGTGACTTGACACTTGGAAATGTCCATCTGTGTGCTGTGTGTGAATGGAGTGTGTGTGTGTGTGTTTGAGTGAGGTAGGGTGACAGGAGTTGCTAAGAGTCTGAGATATGGAGTCACTGAAGTTTTTGCAATAAATTCCTTTTGCAAAGGACAGGAAGATCTTCCATATTATGAGTTTCAGCAAATGAGAGCTGGAAACAATTTGATCAGTTGTGGAAGCAGGCTGTCTATGGGTCATGACAGTGAGTGACTGCAAGAACTGTGTGTGTGTGTGTGTGTGTGTGTGTGTGCGCGCGTGCGTGCACCTCTGCAGGAGTGCAGTCAGAAAAGAAGGAGAAAGGAGATGAAGGAGGGAGAAAAAGTGCAAACTGACCTCCAGACCCCGGCATTTGAATCATAGCCATCATAGGAGAGGAACAGGGCAATGTCAAGTCTCAGCACAGTTTCCACAGAGCCTGAATAAAACAGAGCGTATAATCAGAAGAGTGTGTCCATCATATGAGTGCAGTTCAACGTGTTTTCACAAGGTAAACACACCTGGGTAGGCAGTATCAGATCAATACCAGAACCTTCCAACACCCTTCACACACTCCCTTTTAGTCACCACCCCTCCCCCAAAGGTCACCACTGCCCTCACTTCCGAAAGCCTGGATTGGTCTTGCCTGTTTGTGTACTTAAAATAAATGATATCACTGGATGCTATTTTAAAGTTGTTTTCAACGCTGTTGTGAAGCTTTTCCCAAAACGACACACTAACTTGGAAAGAGGGAAAGCAGGGTAAGTGAGACATGCTGTTGAAATCCACAAGAGTTATCAATACAAAGGGCTCTGGTTTCAAAGTGTCTTTAACTGGAGACAATAATAGTCCACCATGGATCTCTAACTCCTAGGGCATGTTTTGGCTTTAGAAACTCTGTTCTGTGTCCTGCTCTATTGAAAATCTGCCCACTCAGCTGTTAAGAGAAGCAGAATACAATAGGGGGTCTCTAAACACTGACCAGTTGAACTGGTCCCCTTGAGCATATTATAATGGAGAGTTTAACACTTGGTCTTTGCAAAGCCAAATACAAGAAGATAATAAAAGGAATGGGAATCAATCAGTTTTCATTTCATAAGTAACTTATTTAGTCTTTATAGCAATATTTTGAAGTTGACATTATTACAATGTTACGGCTGAAGAAACTGAGGCTCAGAGAGATTAAACAGTTTGCTCAAACCACATAGCTGGAAAATGACTGAGTCATTTTCCTGCTTTTTAATCTATTTGCCTTTAGTTAAACCAGGATATCTCAGTATCACTTTCTCCCTTTCCCTTTATCAATTATGATTTTTAAAATACAGAGAATAATTATACTTAATATATTCATTCATTCATTCAACAAACGAGGTGCCTCACGTTACTGTGGGCAGCATTCCCGGTATTAGAGAAACTAGTGAACAAATATAGACATGGTTTCCATCTTTGTTGGTCTTAGAGTTTAGTGGCAGAGACATAAAAATAGAACAGCTATGAAACAAATGTAGAAATTGTGAAAAGTGCAAAGAAGATGAGAGATACAGGTGCTAGGAGAAACTATTCTTTCCCTACTCTTTCCATCCACAAACCCTACAGAAGTACGCACACACATTCACACACACACTTTCACACCAGGGATATCAGAGAAATCTTCCTGCAGAACAGCTTTTGAGCTGAGTTCTTAGGGGATTTAACAAGGTGAAATGGGAGAAGGAAGGGCATTCCGGGTAACGTGAAGAGCATATGCAAAGGCCCTGAGGTAGGAGGGACACTGTATACATGAGGGGATGAGAAAACCAGTGTGGCTAGAGTGAAGAGGGCACAACAGAGTAAACAGGGAAACGCAGGCTAACGACCCACAGAGGCCAGACCACTCAGTGCTTTGTGAGTCCAGAAAAGAGCCTGAAGCACATCCCACTGTGAGCTTTTACAGAGTGACGGGAAAAAGGAATGCACGTTTTCAGTACTCTTTATCAACTCATATTTTAGAGAACGCTTTGTACTGAGTGTGAAGTCCCTTGGAATTAACATTATTTGCTGCCTTTTGGGAAAAATGTTCATCCCACAGTGCTCTATGCTGCTGCTGCTAAGTCGCTTCAGTCGTGTCCAACTCTGTGCGACCCCATAGACGGCAGCCCAACAGGCTCCGCCGTCCCTGGGATTCTCTGGGCAAGAACACTGGAAGTGGGCTGCCATTTCCTTCTCCGATGAGTGAAAGTGAAAAGTGAAAAGTGAAAGTGAAGTCGCTCAGTCGTGTCCGACTCCTAGTGACCCCATGGACTGCAGCCTACCAGGCTCCTCCGTCCATGGGATTTTCCAGGCAAGAGTACTGGAGTGGGGTGCCATTGCCCAAATTAAAAATAAATATCTAAACCAAGTCAGGCTGCCTAGGAACACTGATAATAAGAGCCAAACTGAAACCAAGTTGAGATGCTGAGTTCGTGTCAGGTTGACATCACTGTGAATCGACTGGTAATTTATCATATTTAATTTAAAAAAATGCTCACTGTGTCCATTAGTCACGAAGGTTTGTGTTACTTGCACTGCACAGTGAGGGAGGCAGCATCACCATTCCCCGTGGACTCAGCACACTCTCATTAAAGGCTTGGTTCCGTGAGGTGGATGCTTTTGTGATTATGTAAATTTATTATATTGTTTTGTCCTATTTAGTCTTATTCAGCAGAGAACAAAAGTATAACTGCTCTCCTGGAGGTGGTCCTTACAAACTGTTGATACTTTGAAGGAGGCCTTATGATCAGAATGCTTCCCAAGTGGCTCAATGGTGAAGAACCCGCCCTCCAGTGCAGAAGACACAAGCGACGTGGGTTCAATTCCTGGGTCAGGAAGATCCCCTAGAGGAGGAAATGGCAACCTGCTCTAGAATTCTTGCCTGGACAATCCCATGGACAGAGGAGCCTGGGAGGCTACCGTCCATTGGGTATCAGAAAGTCAGACACAACTGTGCACACACACACGCTCATGATCAGAAAGTATATGAAGCCCTTGCCTGGTGAAGGAATTGGTATATCTGTACTTGACAAATACCTGGTCAGTAATCAGATTACTTATCCTCACAAGAGGTCAGGGATGCTGGTCTCAGGGACCAGCAAACTGACTTGGGGTATAGCCATGGTAGGTAGGAGTAGATGAAATAACATCATTTGTAGGGATCTGGTGAGAGAGATGCTTATGCAACTCAATCATTGCTAAGATTTACCTATGGAAGCTGTGCGATGAAAGTGCCTTCATCCATGACTAAGTCCCTGTCGTAATGCACATATGAAAATGCACATCCATACATGTGCAGAGTTGTCTGAGAGGCTGAAATTGGGTAACCTCACAAGCACTCCTAGAGATAGGTTGAAGTCAAATTCTAGATTCATCTGCCAAAACACCTCCAGTACCCTACGTGGGCAGCTTAAGATCTGGGTTGTCTTCCTTCTCCTTTGGGTGGGGTGGTGAGTAGCCTATGGTACTAGTGGGTCCCCAACCTCAACTAGAGAAGTGTTTTTTATTACCAGCCCTCCAACGACATGTACTTTGCATTAAGCCATTGCCTTTTTTTTTTTTTTTAAGCCATTGCCTTTTGAAAGAAAGACTGATTTTTTTTTTTTTCACCTTCTTGGTTGGCAAAGCAGAACCAAGGTATTTCACTTCTATTTTCAAGAGATAAATGAAAATCCTGGGGTCATGAGGATCCTGCCTTCTGCTCAGGCAGGGCCTAGGGCATGGTTACCCAAGGGGTAATTTAGTAGAGGGTGGGAAGGGGCAAGGAAGGTAGCTAATAACTGAGTGTCCTCTGCATACCTAGCTTTTTCTGTGCTTGGCCTCATGCAATTCTCACATCTCAACAAGGCTGGTACTATCTGTTCATTTTATAGTTGAAAAGACTGAGGCACAGAGAAGCTATATAACTTGCTCAAGGTCTTATAGCAAAGAGAAAGAGCAGGGATCTGAAGCTGGGTCTGCCCAGCCCTGGTCTGTGCTGTTTTGTGAACACCTTGCTGCCCCCACTCATTCTCAAGCAAAGGGAAATCTGGAAATTTCTGTCCCCAAAGCCCTGGTCTGAATGTTTCAGCTTATGCCCAAGAACATAGTAGGACATCCTTATCTCAAATGTCCTTCCCCCACCAAGCCTGCCTGCCCCGTCGGCCAGATTGTGGCGGTAAAACCCTGGCTGGGTCACTAGCAACAAAATTAATTTCAATTTCCATTAATTTTAATGTGTGTGTACATATGTCACCCAGTCTTTTTTCCCCTTGGGTGATTTTCAAAACTCTGTTGCAAAAATAAACAAAAACAAGGAATGACAAGCCCAAACAGGTTGAGAATCACCAGGATATGGATGAAATTAGGTTTTCTTATTGGCAATCTCAATGCCTCCTGCTTCAGCATAGATTTACTTCACTTTTTTATTTTCTATCTTTTCTGTGGTTGGTGGAAATGAAGATTTGTCTCCTTGGGTAACTGAAGACTATTATTATGCCATTTCCTCACCATTTCTCCCCCAGATACAATAATCCACTTAATCTTTCCTCCGAGGTCCAGTTTTCACCTCTCTAATCAATGTCAGGAAAGCTCTGTTGATTCATGTAAATCTTCTGGCAGACGATAGTCTTTAGGTATTTGGCTGCCATGTGTGGGCTGGCCCTTTCCCATTTGTATTTTTTTTTCTAGGTCCTTTTCCTTCAGTTCAGTTCAGTTGCTCAGTCATGTCCGACTCTTTGCAACACCATGGACTGCAGCATGCCAGGCTTCCCTGTCCACCACCAACTCCCAGGTCTTGCTCACACTCATGTCCATCGAGTTGGTGATGTCATCCACCCATCTCAACCTCTGTCTTCCCCTTCTCCTCCTGCCTTCAATTTTTCCCAGCATCAGGGTCTTTTCCAAGGAATCAGTTCTTCGCATCAGGTGGCCAAAGTATTGGAGTTTCAGCTTCAGCATCAGTCCTTCCAATGAATATTCAGGACTGATTTCCTTTAGGATTGACTGGTTGGATCTCCTTGCTGTCCAAGGGACTCTCAAGAGTCTTCTCCAACACCGTAGTTCAAAACCATCCTTTTCCTTACTGCCTCCTAATTTCTTCCCAAATAATCTTAGAAGTGCGAAAGCAATCAGAAATACCTCCAGCAGGGATTTTGCTCAATCTGGACTTGACCATAATACTAACAAGGCCTCAGAGGCTCAGGAAGGTAAATACCCTGAAACCACACTGGTTTCAGAGCAGCAAGGATGCTGGTGGGGCCATCAGCATCTCTCCTTCTAAGAATATTCACAGAACATGTAACAGCTCCTATAATGGTGCCCATTACTCAAGGTGAAGGACTTCCCAGGTAGTGCTAGTGGTAAAGAATCCACCTGCCAATGTAGGAGCTGCAGGAGACTTGGGTTCAATCTCTGGGTCGGGAAGATCCCCTGGAGGAGGAAACGGCAACCTGCTCCAGTATTCCTGCCTGGGAAATTCCATGAACAGAGGAGCCTGGTGGGCTACAGTCCACGGGGCCACAGCGAGTCACACGCAACTGAGCGACTAAGCACACCCGAGCTGAAGATCTGATATTAACTCCCACCAAGGCAAGTATCGCAAGATAGTGAGGACAGTTCATGTGAGGACTCGGATCTCACTTGGGGTTTGGCATTTTGAAGAAAGACTGTCACATGCGTCACTAACTACAATTTTGGCTGCTTTTTTTTTTTTACGGCTGTTGTGAATGGGCTTTCTCTAGTTGCGGTGAGCAGGGGCTACTCTGTAGTGTTGTATGGGCTTCTCATTGCAGTGGCTTCTCTTATTGCAGAGCATAGGCTCTAGGCACATGGGTTTCCGTGGTTGTAGCACATGGGCTCAGTAGTTATGGCTCATGGTTTCAGTTGCCCCGAGGCAGGTGAGATCTTCCTGAACCAGGGATCGAATCCGTTTCCCCTGCATTGGCAGGCGGGATTCTTACCCTCTGCAGTGCCAGGGAAGTCTGTGTCACTAGTTACTGACTGGCTGTGTGACTAATTACATTTAACTGTTGTGAACTTGTTTACCTATAAAATGGAGATAAAAACCATCTACTTAAAGCCTTATGAGTATGAAATGAGATAAATGATTACTGACCTAGTGGAGTGACTGGTTCTTTAAGCATCCCACCAGGGGTTGGATCTGCAAGGTTAGCCCCCAGCTTTGTGGACCATGCAGTGCAGAGAGGATACTAGTGAGCGCATACCTGGTCTAAGGAAGCTGTTTCACACATGCTTCTAAAATTGGATGTCACTGTTTTAAAGTCAAATCAACCATAAGCTCTGTAAAATGAAAATTTATCAAAGTATCTACTTTGTTAAAAAGTTGTAAATCTGAACATGGTGGGTGTATATATATACCTATATATATATACTCAGTGTTAATATCCTTTTTGGACTGACTGAAGGGTTATAGAATGTTCTTATCTCTTGTTTTTACTATTTTAATGAGTGTGATTTCATTCTGGAGATTTGGGAAATACTTAGTTTTAGTATAGTTAAACCATTAAATACATACACACACACACCCCAACTGCACACTTCATACTAACAGGTAAAAGAAAACTCACTGCGATAAAAAGATGTGCCTACCTGAAGCCAGCGACAGCTTATCCATTGCCTGCCTGGTTCCATTTCAGGGTCTGAATGCCTCACCAAGCAGTGTGTATCAGCAAAGCAGATGCCCGGTGCATTTCCAGTTCTAACTGGAAGGAGAGGGTCAAGGCGGCCTGAAGGATGCTCTGGCTTGAAAGAGGCTGGGCATTGCTCATCCTGCTGCCAGCTGGGCCTTCTGGGGTAAAAAGAGTTGTTTCTTGTGCTGGAGCCAGGAACCAGACAGCTGGAAAACAGGCATTTCATTTCATCTCTGACTTATTCCATACTTCCTGGAAGGCTTGTTTGGTGCTGCTATGCTTTCCCCCAGTCCTGTTTCACCTATGACTCTAGGATGGTGGCTTAGGGAATATTTTATTCTCATTAACTTTATGTGCTGGGCAGAGTTTACATCCTATAAATTCAGCATCAAAGCTTGCTATCAAACAGCTTATGGTTTTTGTTTTCCACACCTTTTTGTTGTTGTCGTTGTCAAAATCCCTCCATTTCAATGATTTTAGCCTCAACTCATTTTACATATTTCCATTTTCTTACTCTGCTTCGAATTCCAGAGCTCCCTTCAGAAATTGTATCTTGATTTGGGGAAATATTTTAGTTTTGGATACTGAAGACAGTTTTAGGCCAAAATTGTCTCATGAGTGGTAAAGATCTCTGTACATTCTCATGAATTTCTTATAAAGATACAAGATGTCTCAACTA
The DNA here is from genome assembly GCF_054371585.1 of Giraffa tippelskirchi. Classification (NCBI taxonomy): domain Eukaryota; kingdom Metazoa; phylum Chordata; class Mammalia; order Artiodactyla; family Giraffidae; genus Giraffa; species Giraffa tippelskirchi. Next base: position 150,879,625 of record NC_137282.1, read on the forward strand.
ATAATCTATGAATGTACATACCATGTGTATATTTTACATCCTCTATGGCATCTAGATTTATAAGAGCATTATGGCAAAGGGAAAATGGTAGTTTTTTTCATTTTAAAATTTTAATATAGTAAATAAGTAAATGAATAATGAATAAGTATGCCATTTGTCTCTGTTTAAAAATTAATGAATTGTTTTAGTGACTATTTCTAAATGTATATATCTGATAAATGAACTTTATAAATATTGCACTGATATACTATGAGCTGGATTTCCAGAAATATAAAGGACATGATAGTTAGCAAAAATTTTTCACTAACTTTGCATAAAACAGAAAAATAGGCAAGGAGTGTGATTTATTCATTCTACTTGTACTTGGTATTTATAGGAATTCTCCTATCTGATAAACTCAAAGCCCAGCAGGTGGGTCCCTGGTTATCCTTACAATGCTCCTGAGTGGCTGTTAGGCCATAGGCACGAAGCAGGCAGTTGAATCCAGGTCAGTAGACTGGGGTTCTGGGCCTTGCAGATCATTACTGCTCATGCCTTGCACCAAAAAGGAGCAAAAGGAGATCAATTCAGTGTCCTTTTCTCTGGGCATTCCTTTAACCCCAGCCCCCAAATCAATCGCTCCTTCCTGGAGTCCCTATTACTACAGGAGTAGCACCTGCAACATCTCATCCTATCAACTTCTCACCTGTTCCCTCACTTGACTCATGGGCTCCCTGATGGCAGGGATTCTCTTAGTCATCTTTCTGCCCTGGCATTAGCTCAGCACCTGGCACACGAATCATAGATATTGGATAAATGCATTTAGTTGCCTAAAGTGTTAGTTAGGCTTCTCCAGAGAAACAGTCAACAGGGGAGTTTGGGGGGTGGGGTTTGAAATTGGCTCATGGGATTGTGAGGCATAGCAAGTGCAAAATCTGATGGAAGAGACTGGCAGGCTGGAGACTCAGGAAAGGCTTGCATTTCATATCCAAAGGCAGTTGGCTGGCAGAACTCTCTTTAGCTTGGGGGAGGCTAGTCTCTGTTCTGTTCAGGTTACCCACCCTCATTATGGAGGGCAACCTGATTTACTCAAAGTCCACTGGTTTAAAGGAATCTCATTCAAAAACATCCTTGTAGGGACTTTCCTGGTGGCCCACTGGTTAAGAATCCACACTCCCAGAGCAGGGGGCCTAGGTCCAATCCCTGGTTGGCGAACTAGATCCCACATGCTGTGACAAAGATCCCAAGAGCCACAACTAAGACCTGGGACAGAAAAAAAAAACACAAAAAAACTCCTATAGAAATATCCAGAACAATGACCAAATGTCTGAGCACTGTGGCCCAGACAAATTGACACATAAAATTAAATCATCACATAAAATAAAATCATAGCACTTGATTTAACTATAGTTTAATAGGCACTGACATTACTTTCTAGGCAACCTTGAAAATATTGCTTTCATTGAGGAAATATTTATCTAGCTGTAATATATTTTACCTAGGCAAATATTCTAGCAAAAATAAGACTGGCAAATTTTGATATCAGGGAAATAATAGATTTCCCTTCTGTTTCAATTCTAATTCTAAAATAGACATGCACGTAAAATCAGACTGCATGCAAGAAGTAGGGAATTCTTTTATTGAGGGTGTTCATAACGACAAGAGGAAAAAGTGTGGTTACTTAGTTTGACATTTCTATTTCATTTTTTGAACACATTTATAGAGTTTGATAATTAAATATTATAAAGAATTTAGCAGAACTTCCCTGGTGACACAACGGATAAGAACCTGTCTGCCAATACAGGGGACATGAGTTTGATCCCTGGTCTGGGAAGATTCCACATGCTGCGGAGCAACTAAGCCTGGATGCCTAGAGCCTGTGCTCCACAACAAGAGAAGCCACCACGGCTACTAGAGAGCAGCTCCCACACTCCGTGATAGAGAAAAGCCAGCCCAGCAACAAAGACCCAGCACAGCCAAAAAATAAATAAATTTTTTAGTGGAAACTCTTGCATCCATTTCTCTCCTACATCTGCCTAGTTTTCCATCCTGCCCACTGTAGTTGGATTTCCAGATTAATTTTTAAGGTGTATCTACACAGTCTTTGCGGAGAAGGCAATGGCACCCCACTCCAGTACTCTTGCCTGGAAAATCCCATGGACGGAGGAGCCTGGTAGGCTGCAGTCCATGGGGTCGCTAAGAGTCGGACATGACTGAGCGACTTCACTTTCACTTTTCACTTTCATGCATTGGAGAAGGAAATGGCAACCCACTCCAGTGTTCTTGCCTGGAGAATCCCAGGGATGGGAGAGCCTGGTGCGCTGCCGTCTATGGGGTCGCACAGAGTCGGACACAACTGAAGTGACTTAGCAGCAGCAGCAGCAGCAGCACAGAGTCTCTGTGCAATTATAAACAAATACAAATACAAACCTATGATTTTATTTTTCACCCTTTAAAAATTTAACTTGTTAAAGAAGAAAATCACTCATACATTAAGATCAGACTATGTAAATTTTAGTCACTAAGTGCAATCAATTAAAATTTTATGTTAAATTTCAGTTTTCCTAAAAAGTTCAAGATTGAGGAAAGAAAAAGGAATAAAATGGAGTAGAGAAAGAGTGTCTCAGGAAAAGTAAAGAGAGACAGAAAAAGAGAATGCCCGAGCCACAGAGAAGACATTAGAGGCTGCATCTATACCCATCACAGAGCAAAGCACACCAGCGGAGCCACATCCTGAGACAAATAAAGCTTTCATGGGTCCTTATGGACCTTCAGGGACCTTTGTGAACTTTCTGTTCATCTTTGAGGACTAATGGCCTCATATTCTGTTTTTCTAAGACATTACCACAAAGTAACTTTAAACAAGCCCATTAAATTTTTTCATGAAAAGACTTTAAACAAGCCCATTAAATGTTTTCATCATTAGGTATAAATGCTGCTATTCTCTTTTGGTACTACTTATGCAGGCTCTTGGGCTTCCCTGGTGGCTCAGTGGATAAAGAACACGCCTGCAATGCAGGAGATGGCAGGTGATGCAGGTTCAATCCCTAGGTCGGGAAGGTCCCATGGTGGAGGGCACGGCAACACACTCCAGTATTCTTGCCTAGAGAATCCCAGGGACTACAGTGGGCTACAGTCCATGGGGTCACAAAGAGTCAGACACAACTGTACACGCATGCACATGCCGGCTCTTATGTGGGAGAAAGACCATGCCTATTTTTTACCCCTAGGTGGCTCAGCAGTAAATACTTCTGCAATGTGCGAGACACAGGTTCGATCCCTGGGGCAGAAAGAGCCCCTGAAGAAAGAAATGGCAACCCACTCCAGTATTCTTGCCTGGGAAATCCGAAGGACAGAGAAACCAGAGAAGTCCATGGGGTTGCAAAGAGTTGGGTACAACTTAGTGACTAAACAACAACAGGAGTACAAGAAGGTAAACAGTAACTCACTAAACTGTGGCAAATAATGAGGTAGTAAATTGTCTGTCACTAGAAGAATTTAAGCCCACCTGAAGAAGAGACCACGTCTTCAAAGATCTATAGAGGGGATTTCAGGATCAGAAGGGAGGATGCAGAGTGGATTCCATCAAGAAAGCAGTCATTCATTCATTTCAGCTTCTGGTATGAAATGTAACACTTGAAATTCAAACCTGAAATGCAAACAACAATGTCATTTTATAAAGGCCTGTGAGTGACAGTAGTAATTTTATTGATTTGGTTATTGCTTATTATTATCATTCAAGTCGGTTTTTTGTTACTTTTAACGTTCACTAGCATGTATACTTAGCTTTAATACAAATTAAAAAATAATAGGTCTAGAGCCTCCCTGGTGGCTCGGTGGTAAAGAATCTGCCTGCCGGTGCATGAGACACAGGTTCAATCCCTGATTCAGGAAGATCCCACAATTAAGCATGTGCACCGCATCTCTTGAACCTGTGCGTTAGAGTCTGGGAACTGCAACTACTGAGCTCACGTGCTACCGCTACTGAAGCCGTCAAGCCCAGAGCCTGAGCTCTGCAACAAGAGAAGCCACCGCAACGAGAAGCTGGTGTACTACAACTAGAGCGTAGCTTCTGCTCTCCCCAGCTAGAGAAACGCCCGTGCAGCAAGGAAGACCCAGCACAGCCAAAAGTAAATAAATAAATAAAATTATACATTAAAAAAAAAATAGGTCCGGAAAAGAACATTCCTTTGAATGTTTATGCCAATTGCCTAGAGAAGGCCTGGAAGTCACTGGGCCTGTCCTTGAGGTGTAGGGGTTATGCTCATGGACTTGCCATGCATGTCCCTTCTGATCAGCATCAGATAAAAAACCATGGGGTCGTTTTGCATGGAGTGGGATTTTTTTTTTCCCAAGTCTAAGGGAATCCGTATTGAATGCAGACGATGTTAAGTCCAAGGTTTCAGTTTTGATTCCTTTCATTCCAAAGTTCTTACAATTGTTGGAATTTGTTCAGAACAACTAAACTTTTGGACGTGAAAATATGGGTGTAAATTCCAGTTTGTTAAAGTTCTCAGTGTAAAACCATTTAATGTGCTTCCATTGGGAATTTTCAAATATTTGTTTATGAATTTTTGTGTAAGACTCCAGATAACTAGAAAGAAAAAAGGACATTTAGTGATAAAGAGATGTGAAAACTATTCTACTTGTGCTTATGAGATTTTTTTTAAATGAGTGCATCCTGATTGCACACATTTATAGAATTAACTCTGCAATACTTGTTATGTGAGAAGGGTAACTTCTTGAAAGACTCAGTAATTTCTACAAAATTATCTTAACTAGCTAAGTACTAAAGAAATCCAAATTATGGATTAATGTCTCATCCAGATGAGACTTCATCCTCCAGTTTTGCTACTTGTGAAATAAAATGTTTCCTGGGAAATCATGCCAGTGAAAAGATAGTACAGTACTTTTGCCTAAGCGGCCACCAGGGAAATAAATAAATATTACTTAGTCATACAGCACCATCATGATCAAAAACATTTCTTAGGTAACTGCATGGAGAGGTAGCTTTTGACCATGTAGGGCAGAGGCACCAGGCTCTGGAACCAAAACTTGAGCTCTGTAAGAGGAGAGGAAGAAACAGTGGAGGGGTTTCACGGCACATGAGCGGTGCAACTTGGAGACAGGAGGCAGTGAGCAGTCCTGGGGTCATCCATGGTCTCTTGCTTGGGTGCAGATGAGGGTGCAATGCTGCTCCCTTGGGCGAGGAAGCTGGTTGACAAGAGAGGCTCATGTCTGCCTTTGCCAAGTTTCTTTTAGATGGTAATCAGAGCATTCTCCAGCTTTGCAAGTTGGGAGAGTGTAGAGGCCTGGCTCAGAGCAGTTTCTGGAATCAGACTGACTTAGGTTTGAATTTTTTTTCCCCTGCCACTTATTACCTGTGTGCCCCAACACTATATCTGTGCCTTGGGTTTCTTAGATGAAAGATGGAGATAAATACTAGTGCTTACATGATACGGATGTTGTGAGAATAAATGAGACAATACATGTAAAGCACTGGCTAATCCAAGGCACGTAGGTTCTCAGCAAATAGCAAAAAGCAACTCATGACACACGTAAGACACATACAGGAAGAACTGTACAAACAACAATACCAGTAGCAGCCCCTGGGGATAAGTGGAAAAGCAGGGTATCCAGAAATGGGTCAGATGGAAATGAAGAAAATGGTCGACTGTAAGTAAAAACTGTGGAAGAGGCAGGATGACAGAGAAATGAAGATTCTGGAACCCTACTGCCTGAGTTCAAGTCTCTGTTCTATTATTTAACAGATGTGTGGCTGGGACAAGTCACTTTGCCTCTCTGTACTGCAATTCTATCTACCTCACTGAGCTGTTGTGAAAATTAAAGATTCCCCATCTCCTGGGTTTTTGTGTATTTAGAATAGTACCTGGGACTAAGTGCTTTGAAAGTAAAGATGAGCATATATTAGATTACCTTTACTCATAAGACAACAGAAAGGCAAATGATAGATTATATGCTGTGAAAAACATAACAAAGGGTTAACATCCAAAATATATAAGTGTTCACACTCTCTTGTAAAAAAATTTAATATCTCAATAGAAAAATGGACAAAGGGCATGCATGAGTGGACAATTTATAGGGAAAAAGTCCAAATGGCCAATAAATTTGTGAAAAGATGAGCCATCTTCTTAGTAATCAGGAAAATGCAAATTGATCTGCCAGTGTAATTAAAATTTTTTTCACTCAACTATTTGCCAAAAGTTAAGAAACAGCACTAAAACTCAGTGCTGGTTAGACAATGGGGAAAGGGGCATTCCATTTTTTGCTGGTGGGAGTGGGAAACACCATAGCCTTTTTGGAAAACAATCTAACAACATTTATTTCTATTACAATTACATGTATTTAAAAATACATTATTTTAAATATGCCTACTATAATCAAAAGTATAAACTTTTACTTTAAAATACATGTAATTGGCCTAGGAATGCCATTCTTAGGAAGTTATTTTATAGTAACAAAATTCAACTTCTAAGGACATGGAAACAAGGATTTTTCAGCAGAACTGTTCACAGTGGTATTTTTTGTAGTGCGTGCATTCGTGCTCAGTTGCTTTAGTCATGTCTGGCTCTTTGTGACCCCATGGACTGTAGCCTGCCAAGCTCCTCTGTCCATGCAATTCTCCAGGCAAGAATGCAGGAGTGGGTTGCCATGCCCTCCTCCAGGGGATCTTCCGGATCCAGGGATTGAACCCACGTGTCCTTTGTCTCCTGCATTGCAGGGAGATTCTTTACTGCTGAGCAACTAGAAGCCCTTTCGTAGTGCAAGTAACCTCGGTGATCGTTAGTAGAGAAATGACTGAATGAGTTGATGAACACATAACCATAGAATACAATGTGTCTATCGAAGAGAATGAGACTATATCCATTCACCAGGGGGGATATTTATCATGCATTGCTAAGTAAGAAATCAAATAGCAAGGAAACTAACCTAGTACGAATTCAGTTTTGTAAAAAAAAAATACAAAAAGGAAAATTCTTACATATTCTTATAAACATTTGTATGTGTTCATATGACTATGAATAAAGATGTGTCTTTAATGCTGAAAACTGGGAGGCAGTGATGCTAGAGAGAAGGAGGAGGTGAGAGGGAATATAATCAATAAAAAGAGGGAATTCACCAAAATTCCAACAACCAAATAAATACCAAGTAGACTCTGGGCAGTTCTCAGCTGTACATACTGGAGCGATTAGGTGGTAAAACAGTTTCCCTGCAGGCTGAAGGCAGAAGACACCCTTCAGAAAGATGCCTGCTGGTGGTACCTGGTGATTAGACTCTTTCATTTACACAAGATTTCTGGACGTTGCTACTTGGAAATCCTACCATGACTCAAAGTTCCCATTCTCTTTATCCTGTTTCTCTCAAGATTCAGCAGAGTGCTGTGCACGGGTGGATCTCTGTAAATGGGACACTACTGTGGCAGAGGACAAGGGTGCAAAGCAAGAGAGATGAATGTGGATGAGGGGGGCAGGTCTCCCTGTGGCCTGGTTCTCCCTGTCTGGGGCTCAGCTCACAAAACAGAGTCTGCTGGGCTTTCTGCCTGGAGGCAGCAGAAAGGGGAAGAGGAAAGGCCATTCCTGGATACGCATTCAATAGGTGTATTGAATCTTTGCACAAAAAGTGAGTTTGGAGCTGGCAAGTGCTCTGTCCAGGGGCCTGAACAGAATGAGATGGGGTGACCAGGCAGCACTTTTTTCAGGCTCTGCTTTGGCCACAGAATGCAACAGCCTTGGATTTGTTTCCAGGGTGGGGAATCCTCGAGTCCTGGTATGATGGTATGCTTTTCATGTGCTTTGTCGGGTTCAGCCCCAGGACAGAGGTGGAGGGCTGACAAAAATGTCTATCAGGTGAAGCAAAACCCATCTTTGTGAGGACAGCAGCACTGTATGGAGAATCTCTGCCTATGGCAACAAAGCTGGAGCCAGACCCTCCTGTTTCTGTATTCTTGGTCCCTACAGAGACCCCCCTCTTCTCATGGTCCCCCTCCTGCACGCCCTCCTTTGTGCAGTGGTCTGAGTTCATTGCTTGGATTCCTTTCATTGCAGATTTCAATTCAGCCATCAAACTGAATACTGCTTGAAGAGGAGGGAAGGAAGAGTGCTTTCATTTCTTGTGGTCTAACTGGAGAAGGCAATGGCACCTCACTCCAGTACTCTTGCCTGGGAAACCCCATGGACGGAGGAGCCTGGTAGGCTGCAGCCCATGGGGTCACGATGTGTCGGACACGACTGAGCGACTTCACTTTCACTTTTCACTTTCATGCACTGGAGGAGGAAATGGCAACCCACACCAGTATTCTTGCCTGGAGAATGCCAGGGATGGAGGAGCCTGGTGGGCTGCTGTCTATGGGGTCGCACAGAGTCGGACACGACTGACGCAACTTAGCAGCAGCAGCAGCAGCAGCAGCAACTGGAGAAATAAGAGCTGAGTACAGAAGCACTGCCCTTCCCAAGGACCACGTGTAATTCTTGGGACCCAATACAAGCTAGGAACCTGAGGGGGCAGGGTGGGAGAATTTCTGAACAATCTCGAAGATGTGAGTTTGTTTTTGATCATATTTGTGGAACAGCCAGAGAAGGACTGCATCACATCGTAGGTGCTGTAGGGATGTCTAGGCCATCTGGACCTCCAAGTGCTGAGGGAAGCAGAACAGTGGAGGGTGTGGGGAGGTGTGCTGGTCACTAGGTAACCCGGGTGGGGTAAGAGCATCTGTCTGGGGGGATCTCCACCCTGTACAGGTGTGACCTTAGGCAACCCGTTTCTCTTTGTTGGGCTTCAGTTTCCTTATCTGCAAAAGGAGGAGGTCAGGTCTTATGGCTTCCAAGGTTCTTTTCAATTCTCAATTCTGTGAGTTATTGTGAAAAAGTAAGAAATGGTTAGATCAAGGACGGAGCAAAGGTAGAAAACCAGCAAAATATGTAATGCAAGGAGGAACTAAAGAAGTTAGTTATTGCCTTTCTTGCCCATCCCCATTCCTTCCTCCAGAAACAATCTCCAACGAAAAAGCAGATCTGTGCCTGTTTGGGCAACCCGTAGCAGAAGATGGTGAAGCAAAAGAGACTTAAACTGAAAATAATCTTGCCATTGAATGCAAGATTCATGACATCCAGGAGCTCCTGAGCCTGTGGCATCTTCAAGGAGACCCAGCATGCTTGGAAAATTGCCTGATAAATATGCCGCGTCCCTCTCCACAGGTTCAGACACATCCCTAGTCACGTCAGTTTTTTGATGCTTCCTGGAGCCCTTCTCTTACGCATTAGCATTTTCAGAAGGTTACAGGACTCAGATCCGTTAGTCAGATACCCCCTACCCTCACCAAGTTGTGAGGGGCCAGAGAGAGAAGACACAGGGCAATGAACTCAAAGGAGACTCACACCCTTGCCCCCCATTCTTCTGGGAGCTGGAAAAAGTCTGTGTCTTTTGTGGTGAGAGAATGGGTTACGACCCCTTCAGACACTGCCTCCAGAGAAGCAAAGTTCACAGGCTGCAGAGGAGGGGGGCCTCAGTGTGACGGACCCGGGCAGCTGACTCCACCTCTGTCCTTGAAGAGACTTTTTTCTTGCTTCTCTAGACACTGGCAGGCACCCTGGTGAGTTGACCTCAGGGACTCACATCTCATTTTGCGACCAGCCCTCAGGCTGTGACATTCACTTCCACTGAAGCCCCTCCTTTCCTGAGAATGACCTAGAGATGACCCTTGAAGGAGACAGCGCGTCTCTGGTGTTTGGCGAAACAGAGAACTATGGTCTGTTCTCAAGAGTAGCGAGGAGGGATGAGGGGGAAACACAGACACATGGGTGCCTCTGTCTAGCTGTTCAGGAGTTGAACTAAAACACTGACTTAAGAAAAGAGTAGCTCAGAGCAGAGCAAGGCTCCCATGCTGTCTGAGGGAAAGTGATCAGGAAACAAAAGGTTTTATGTGCTCAGTCGCATTCGACTCTGTGACCCCAAGGACTGCAGCCCGCCAGGCTCCTCTGTCCATGGGATTCTCCAGGCAAGAATGCTGGATTGGGTTGCCATTTCCTTCTCCAGGGGATCTTCCCGACCCAGGGATCAAACCCGCACCTCTGCGTCTCCTGCATTGCAGGCAGATTGTTTACTGCTGAACCACTGGGGAAGCCCAAAAGGTTTTAAGGCAGGAGCAAATTTGACTTGATAGGAACTGGTAACTTCTTTGGACCAGACAATAAATGGATTTGTAAATAAACACAGATTTTTTAAAAAATCTGCTTAAACTAACCCTGGGAGGAGAATAGTCTGGATGTGAGTCCTTAATAGAGGTATCCAGAAGAAATTAAGTAATTATCATTTTCTGATCTGGATAAGGCTAGGGAAGGTATTGATTCTCTCTCAAGGCAAATGCAGGTTCATCAGCATGAACTCATTTACACTGTGTGCAAGCAAGTTGTCTCCTCTCACATGTATAATGATTCAGAACAGGTTTTAAGATGAGAAACCTGGTGCTCTCCAGCAGGATGGGTTTGGAAGGAAAAGTGTGGAAGAGGAGGTCATCAGAAGACTCTTGCTATTTAATATTAAGATCATGAGAGCCTGGACCTGCCATGGTAGGGCTGGGACTGGAGAAGAATTGTTACAAATCAAAAAGTATAGAATTACTGGCCTTGCAGAAAAGCTCCTCAGTTAGAAAGAAAGAACAGGCAAAATGTGGGGGAAATACTTGTCATAAATATGATGGAAAAAAATGAATATTCTAAATATAAGTGACAAATAGATTCAAGGGATTAGATCTGATAGACAGAGTGCCTGAAAAACTATGGACGGAGGTATAGGGGACAGTGATCAAGACTATCCCCAAGATAAAGAAATGCAAAAAGGCAAAATGGTTGTCTGAGGAGGCCTTACAAATAGCTGAGAAAAGAAGAGAAGTGAAAGGCAAAGGAGAAAAGGAAAGATATACCCATTTGAATGCAGAGTTCTAAAGAATAGCACGGAGAGATAAGAAAACCTTCCTCAGTGATCAGTGCAAAGATATAGAGGAAAACAATAGGATGGGAAAGACTAGAGATCTTTTCAAGAAAATTAGTGATACCAAGGGAACATTTCATGCAAAGATGGGCACAATAAAGGACAGAAATGGTATGGACCTAATAGATACAAAAGATATTAAGAAGAGGTGGCAAGAATACACAGAAGAACAATACAAAGAATATTTTAATGACCCAGATAAACATGATGGTGTGACCACTCACCTAGAGCCAGACATCCTGGAATGTGAGGTCAAGTGGGCCTTAGGAAGCCTCACTAAGAACAAAGCTAATGGAGGTGATGGAATTCCAGCTGAGCTATTTCAAATCCCAGAAGATGATGCTGTGCAAGTGCTGCACTCAATATGCCAGTGAATTTGGAAAACTCAGCAGGCCACAGGACTGGAAAAGGTCAGTTTTCATCCCAATCTCAATGAAAGGCAATTTCAAAGAATGTTCAAACTACCACACAATTGCCCTCATCTCACACACTAGCAAAGTAATGCTCAAAATTCTCCAACCCAGGCTTCAAGAGTATGTGAACCATGAACTTCCAGATGTTCAAACTGGATTTAGAAAAGGCAGAGGAACCAGAGATCAAACTGCCAACATCCACTGGAGCATCAAAAAAGCAAGAGAGTTCCAGAAAAACATCTATTTCTGCTTTATTGACTATGCCAAAGCCTTTGACTATGTGGATCACAGCAAACTGTAGAAAATTCTGAAAGAGATGGGAATACCAGACCACCTGACCTGCCTCCTGAGAAATCTGTATGCAGGTCAAGAAGTAACAGTTAGAACCGGACATAGAACAACAGACTGGTTCCAAACAGGGGAATGAGTACATCCAGCCTATATACTGTCACCCTGCTTATTTAACTTATATGCAGAGTATATCATGCAAAATGCTGGGCTGGATGAAGCACAAGCTAGAATCAAGACTGCTGGGAGAAATATCAATAACCTCAGATATGCAGATGACACCACCCTTATGGCAGAAAGTGAAGAAGAACTAAAGAACCTGTTGATGAAAGTGAAAGAGGAGAGTGAAAAAGTTGGCTTAAAATTCGACATTCAGAAAACAAAGATCATGGCATCCAGTCCCATCACTTTATGGCAAATAGATGGGCAAACAATGGAAACAGTGACAGGCTTTATTTTGGGGGGTTCAAAAATCACTGCAAATGGTGACTGCAGCCATGAAATTAAAAGACACTTGCTCCTTGGAAGAAAAGCTATGACTAACCTAGACAGCATATTAAAAAGCAGAGACATGACTTTGCCAACAAAGGTCCGTCTAGTCAAAGCTATGGTTTTTCCAGTAGTCATGTACAGACGTGAGAGTTGGACTACAAAGAAAGCTGAATGTTGAAGAATTGATGCTTCTGAACTGTGGTGTTGGAGAAGACTCTTGAGAGTCCCTTGGACTGCAAGGAGATTCAACCAGTCAATCCTAAAGGAAATCAGTCCTGAATATTCATTGGAAGGATTGATGCTGAAGCTGAAACTCCAATACTTTGGCCACCTGATGCAAAGAACTGACTCATTTGAAAAGACTCTGATGCTAGGAAAGATTGAAGGCAGGAGGAGAAGGAGATGACAAAGGATGAGATGGTTGGATGGCATCACCGACTTGATGGAAATGAGTTTGAGCAAGCTTCAGGAGGTGGTGATGGACAGGAAAGCCTGGCGTGCTACCATCCATGGGGTCGCAAAGAGTTGGACGCAACTGAGCAACTGAACTGAACTGATACAGGCAAAAAATAGACACTGACATCCAACCCCCATAAGGGCCTAGGAAGTGCATGGAAACTTTTCATAGAACATAAATCGATTAATAAACCTGAAAAAATGTTTAGCCTCACTCGTGGTTAACAAACTAAACATTTAAACAGTGATTTTTTTTTTTTTTAGTAATCACATTATTCATTTAAAAACACAATATTGATAACACTAATAGTGTGTACCTTAACTGGCATAGTCTTTCTGGATAGGAATTTGCTGACACGTATCAAAAGATTTAAAACTGTTTCAACCCTTTGATTCACATACTACTTTTCACTAACTCTCCCAAAAAAATAATAACCAAATTGTTAACAGATTTACTTGCTTGTCAAGATGGTTTCTAGACTAGCATAAGCAAGGAAGAGGGAGAAATGACCAATCATTCAATGTTTGGGACATGTTGAATAAATTACAACATATTCCACCATATGATGATCCATTAAGGAATCATTAAAATTGTATTTTCTTACTAGTGAAAAAAAATTTTTTTGTCCACAAAGCTTGTGGGATGTTAGTTCCCCAACCAGCAGTTGAACCCAGGCCCTTGGCAGTGTAATGTTTTATACAGTTATTTCATGATATGATCTCAGTTGTTTATATATGTACCTATATTATACCATGAATATACATAGAAAGATATGAGCAAAACAAAATTGAATTCTACATTTTCATCATCTATTATAGAAAATAAAGCACTGATGCCATTTCCAACATCGATAGATGAGATAGAATGGTAAGTCTTTCTGTTATGGATTGCAGCATGCCATTGAAATTTTTAACTCTAACATCTCTTATCTCCAAAGCTAAACTGCCAGCTAGGAGGCCACTGTTCTAAACAGTTACTACAGTAAGTAATTTTGGGCAAATTGTTTCATGTTTCTGGGCATCTGTTTCCTCATCTTTAAGTTGGAATCTATGATAAAAAATATACCTATTTTTTGAGCTGCATTGCCTTAAAATTAACAGCTTATAAAATGCCAAAAAGCATTGTTTTAACTTTTTGACAACTGGGTGAATAGAAAATATCTCTTGTGGTTTCAATCTGCATTTCCTTTCTTACTAGAAGGTTGATGCAACTTCACATGTTTATTGCTAAATTGTAACTCTTCTGTGATTTCAATCTTTTCTTACGATTCCAAGGAGTCCTTCATTTATTCTGAATAGGAAGTTTTGTTATATATTTTGGAAATATGCTATCAGTTTCTTTACCATCCTTTGCTTCATCATACAGAAGTATTCATTGTATAGAAGTTTAAATTTTTATGCATTAAACCTAATTGCCTTTTTCTTTAAATCTACTGTGGAAAGAAACTCTGACCTTCCAATTAAAAAAATATTCTCCTACATTTTTCTAATACTTTGTATAGTTACATTTTTATAGATTTAGAAATTAAGATCTAGAATCTTGCTACTTAAAGTGTTCCATAAATCAGCAGCATCAGCATTACCTTAGAGCTTTTCATACAGAATGCAGAATCTCAGGACCCATTCCAGAGCCCCTCTGGTCTGCAACTGTATGGCTGTTAGTGTAACTACTGCCATCTTGGGCCAGCGCAGTCCCTTCTGTCATCCCACTCACCTGACCCAGGGCTATACTGTGTAGCAAATCACTTCTCTGTCCTGAAGGGCTTTGTAGTTAATGGATATTATTTAATTATTGTTAGGGCCAGGTGGCCTCAATGCTCTGTTAGTCCCCAAACAATGATGAAGACCTTTGTTGAGGTATACGCAGCACCCACAAGACTAGTTACCCATTCATAAATCTTGACTTAGGAATGCACATACTGTTTCCAAGCACATACCTTATACCCCAGGTTAACTATAAAATTGTCCCTATGGGCCCTTGTTGGTGCAGGGTGCAGCTGTGGATGCTTCTGAATCCTTGCCCTCCCCATCCTACCCTGTGAGTTAGTTGCTCCACCATAAATGGATCCACTGATTACATGGAACTGCCTCCCTCATTTTTTGGTCTCAAGATAAGTTCTCAGTTTGGTAAGCACTTTTGTGTCCTCCAACAGCAACTTACAACACCTTCCTATGAATATTAATGTTTAAGAGGTGCTGGTCTAGAAAATACTTTTGCTTGTGAGATAAAGATATATTATGTTTTGCTTTTTCTGTATCACCATTTAGTTCTGCATTTCTTTGGATTTGATTGCCACTTTTGTTCAACACCACCAGAGCCAGTGTAGGGGAGGAGAAAATGAGTCTGAAAAAGTTGAAATCTTTGCTTTGAGTACCCAGGAAATCAAATAGGAAACTCTAAAACATGGGTCTACCATGTGCATTCCTTCTGAAAGAGCAATCAGAAGAGAGAGGAAAGATAATTTGTTTGGGATGCCTATAATTTGGGGGTGGCAAAACTTTTGAGTGTAGTTGACCATTGAGCAACTTGGAGGTTAGATATGCTAATGACCCCCACTCCAAACATTTGAAAATCTTGGTGTAACTTTATAGTCAGCCTCTGGATCTGTGGTTCCTCGCTATCCAAGGTTCCATGTGTATGGATTAAACCAACCACAGATCATGTAGTCCTATGGTATGTATTTTGTGAAAAAATAAATCCACGTATACGTAGACCTGCTGTGGTTCAAACTGGTGTTGTTCAAGGGTCAGCTGTACACTCGTGTAAGTGGAACCAAAGTTTTTCAGACAGAAGTGACAACTGATACATTTTCCAAGTCATGTATTATGTTGCCTTTTGGATACAATTAGAGCTGTAAAATTAGAGCTGTACACCGGGGCTTCCCCGGTGGCTCAGCTGTAAAGATCTGCCTGCAATGCATGAGGTCTGGGTTGGATCCCTGGGTCAGGAAGATCCTCTGGAGGAGGAAATGGCAACTCACTCCAGTATTCTTGCCTAGGAAATCCCATGGACAGAGGAGCCTCATGGGTTACAGTCCATGAGGTTGCAAAAGCTGCACACGACTTAGTGACTAAACCAACACCACTAGAGTTGTACCTGTGTAGAGTTTTGAGGGTATCCTCTTGTTTTCATAGTGTTTATTTTTGATACTGACAAAGACTGAAGATCATAATAATTCACTAGGTAAACTCTAAAGTGTAGAAATCAATTATACTGACTCTAAACTTACAAATACCTTAAAAGCAACATGACAAAGAATGTACTGCCAATTATTCCACAACGGCTCCAAACTGCCAAGTTTCAGACCATCAGATGCGATGTAAAAATCCCTAGAAATATAGAATCAAATATTGAATGAAATGCGAAATATTTTTGTATGATTAATACAAAGCAATTTAGAAAGATTTTTTATTCCTACATAATGCAAATATTTTGCTTTCCGGGAGATCAGAGTAAAAGAGAGCATGGATTGCTTTTGTTGGTCTTGTTCCACAATAGGGCTTCATTTGCTGAAACCACACATTTATGTGCAAAATTACCTTGTATGTATAGAGTAAATTTAGTTTGGATCAAATTATTCAAAATACAAAGTGAAAATTATCTCAGAATTTTTGTTCATGCTTTGGAGAGTTTTTTCTGACCACCTTGGCATGTAGGGATGGGACTCGTCTGATCTCAGTTAACAGTGACCAGAGGAGGGGGGTGCTGTATTAGTTTGTTAGGGCTGCTCTGCAAAACAGACTGGATGGTTTAAATAGAATTTATTTCACAGTGCTGGAGGCTAGACGTCTAAGATTGAGGTGTGAGTTTCCTCCTGAAGTCTCTCTGACTTGTTGATGGCTTTCTCCCTGTGTCTTCACACAGTCCTCCCTCTGTGTGTTTCTGTGTCCTGATCTCTTCTTATAAGAACACTAGACATTGGATTAGGGCTTCCCCAGTGGCTCAGCAGGTAAAGAATCTGCCTGAAATGCAGGAGATGCAGGAGATGTGGATTCAATCCCTGGGTCGGGAAGATCCCCTGGAGGAGGGCATGGTAACCCACTCCAGTATTCTTGTCTGGAGAATCCCATGGACAGAGAAGCCTGGCAGGTTACATTCCATGGGGTCGCCAAGAGTCAGACAAGACTGAAGCAGCTTAGCATGAGCATGAGTCATTGGATTAGGGTCCACTCTAATAACCTCGTTTTACTTTAATTACCTGTTTAAAGACCGTATCTTCAAATACAGTTCCAATCTAGAGTACTGGGAGATTAGGACTTCAATATATAAAATTTGGGAGGACACAATACAGCCCATAAGAGATGATGCTCTGGGAAGAGCTGTGACCAGAGAAGCAGATCACTGAGTTAATCCCAGCCTTGCTGCTAGCCGTGTTCCTTGCTTTTAGTCTTAGATCTCATGGCTTCTGATCCTGCATAATGTCTTTCACTTCATGCTAAGACTCAAAGACTAATATCAGCCTTATTGGTGAGATATTTTATATTATGCTTATGCATTCCTAACATCTCTCATTTCTGAAAAACTCTGTGGTCATTCTTTACTATCCAGATAAGATAGGTTGAGTCTCTCTCACACAGGTTGCAAAAGGATTCTCTGACGTGCCTGCCTTTTCTGAGGGGCTTCACTCTCTAGGGCTCCCAGGGCTTCAACTGGTCATTGGTCTTAGCTCTGAGACCTCTCTCTTCTTGGATCAGCTTGCTAAGGCAGGACTCCACCTCAGTCCCATCTCTCCAAACTGTCCCAACAAGGACGGTGGAGGAGAGCAGATTGTGACCCAAGGTTTTAGGGAAAAGGGAAGGGATGGGGTGGGTGATAACTTTAGAGACACTATAAATAAAAACCTTTCAAGTGCATGGTAGACTTCCCTGACTTAAGGTTCCATGGCCTTTTCTTAATTCAGGGCATTTCTTACTGGGCTAGCATCTCCCATTTTGACTTCAGCGTATGGATGCCACTCAAACCCCTTTCTTTTCCTCAAGATCTTCCTTCTGTTTCTACTCCTTCCTCCTTCCTGGTTCCCACATCTACCTCACCCGTTTCTCTCAAGTCATCAATGAACAGCTCCTAATTCTGTTTATTTTCTTACCAAGAAATGCAGCTTTTTCCAGTTTCATCTTTTCTTTTAGTTGGCCCCTGGGAGCAGCAGGTGGGGGTGTGGCTCAATTTCTGCAACCAATGACCCATCAAGAAATTTTTCTGACACAGTCATCTCCTCTGCTATGAATTACGCCTCCAGCATGTGAGAGCTCTTCAATCTCTTTAAGATTAGATCCTCATCTTTTTTTTTTCTCCCATCTCTCCTCTTACAAACTCTCTACAATGGCTTTAGGAATCACTCTTACTTCTGTAGTATAGAAAAATTTATACTATAACCACTTCTAGTACATTTTGGTGCTTTTGTGCAACATGAATGTCAACAGTTAGAGAAAAGAAGACACACCTTGTTGTCCTGGTTATGTAGTACTGATGACTATTTCAAATAGAAAAGCATTATAAGGTCATCTATTTGATTCCCTCCTCATCGAGAATTAAGTGGATCAAGGAAGAAATAGTCCATTTCATAGCTACTATTGGTGCACAGTGCCAACTCTTTTTTTCTGTCTGCTTAAAAAAAAAACCAAAGAACAGCCCTGAAACCCCTGAAAACTCTTAGCAACCATGCTCATGTTTCAGTATCTTCCCCTTGACCAATCCTCCTGTAAGCAGTGCTTCTTATCTCGATGGATTGCAGGGCCACAGAGCATAGATTCAGGAGGCAGAAGGTTTGAGTTTCGGCACTTAGTCTATGACTTGTAGATTCCGAGATTGTGGGGAAGTCGCTGAAGATTTCTGAATCCAGTTCCCTTGTCTGTAGCATAGGGAAGACTCCCACTCATAAACTCACAGGATTGAATGAGATTTTATTACTTAGAAGTGTGTCTTGGCTAGAAAGACTGGAAGCCAAGTATTCGAGCTGGGTATCATGGCTGTGATCCGACATGTTTGGGCAAGTCTGGAAGGTTAACTGGCACACTGGCCAGGTTTGGGCTTGCCTGACAGCTCAGGGGAGCCACGGTGACTGGTTTATATTAAATCTGACAATTGGCCCCCAAGAGCATCACCTGGCACTGTGTCTGATGGGTAGCTAGAACCCAGGTGCTTGTGCTGCACCCAGGAACTCTGGTTAGAAGGGAGGGACTGATCCCTGTGAGCACAGATGAAAAGAAGCCTCTGTGCTGGCTTCCTGTCCAGCCTCAGAGAACCTGCCTCATATCACCTGAGAGAGAGAACTGGTGTGAGAGTGGGCCAAGGGAAACAGGTTCCTCCCTGGAGATGCCCTAGGCTACTGAGATCGCCAGCACGTCCCTCTCGAGACACAGTGACCCGGGTGGTACTTGAAGGTAGTGCATCAGTAGAATAGTGCCAGACGCTGTGTCAGGGCTGGACTTCAGTTCAGTTCAGTTCAGTCACTCAGTCGTGTCCGACTCTTTGCCACCCCATGAATGCAGCATGCCAGGCCTCCCTGTCCATCACCATCTCCTGGAGTCCACCCAAACCCATGTCCATCGAGCTGATGATGCCATCCAACCATCTCATCCTCTGTCGTCCCCTTCTCCTCCTGCCCTCAATCTTTCCCAGCATCACGGTCTTTTCAAATTGAGTCAGCTCTTCGCATCAGGTGGCCGAAGTATTGGAGTTTCAGCTTCAACATCAGTCCTTCCAATGAACACCCAGGACTGATCTCCTTTAGGACGGACTGGTTGGATCTCCTTGTAGTCCAAGGGACTCTCAAGAGTCTTCTCCAACACCACAGTTCAAAAGCATCAATTCTTCTGCGCTCAGATTTCTTTATAGTCCAGCGCTCACATCCAAACATGACCACTGGAAAAACCATAGCCTTGACTAGACGGACCTTTGTTGGCAAAGTAATGTCTCTGCTTTTTAATATGCTATCTAGGTTGGTCATAACTTTCCTTCCAAGGAGTAAGGGTCTTTTAATTTCATGGCTGCAATCACCATCTGCAGTGATTTTGGAGCCCCCCAAAATAAAGTCAGCCACTGTTTCCACTGTTTCCCAATCTATTTGCCATGAAGTGATGGGACCAGAGGCCATGATCTTAGTTTTATGAATGTTGAGCTTTAAGCCAACTTTTTCACTCTCCTCTATCACTTTCATCAAGAGGCTCTTTAGGTCTTCTTCACTTTCTGCCATAAGGGTGGTGTCATCTGCATATCTGAGGTTACTGATATTTCTCCCGGCAATCTTGTTTCCAGCTTGTGTTTCCTCCAGCCCAGCGTTTCTCATGATGTACTCTGCATAGAAGTTAAATAAGCAGGGTGACAATATACAGCCTTGACGTACTCCTTTTCCTATTTGGAACCAGTCTGTTATTCCATGTCCAGTTCGTTAGACTGCTTCCTGACCTGCATACAGGTTTCTCAAGAGGCAGGTCAGGTGGTCTGGTATACCTATCTGTATCAGAATTTTCCACAGTTTATTGTGATCCACACAGTCAAAGGCTTTGGCATAGTCAATAAAGTAGAAACAGATGGTTTTCTGGAACTCTCTTGCTTTTTTTGATGATCCAGCAGATATTGGCAATTTGATCTCTGGTTCCTTTGCCTTTTCTACATCCAGCTTGAACATCTGGAAATTCATGGTTCACGTATTGCTGAAGCCTGGCTTGGAGAATTTTAAGCATTACTTACCTAGCGTGTGAGATGAATGTGGTAGTTTGAGCATTCTTTGGCATTGCCTTTCTTTGGGATTGCAATGAAAACTGACCTTTTCCAGTCCTGTGGCCACTGCTGAGTTTTCCAAATTTGCTGGCATATTGAGTGCAGCACTTTCACAGCGTCATCTTTCAGGATTTGAAATAGCGCAACTGGAATTCCATCACCTCCACTAGCTTTGTTCATAGTGATGCTTCCTAAGGCCCACTTGACTTCACATTCCAGGATGTCTGGCTCTAGGTGAGTGATCACACCATTGTGATTATCTGAGTCGTGAAGATCTTTTTTGTACAATTCTTCTGTGTATTCTTGCCACCTCTTCTTAATATCTTCTGCTTCTGTTAGGTCCATACCATTTCTGTCCATTATTGAGCCCATCTTTGCATGAAATGTTCCCTTAGTATCTCTACTTTTCTTGAAAAGACCTCTAGTCTTTCCCAATCTGTTGTTTTCCTCTGTTTCTTTGCATTGATCGCTGAGGAAATCTTTCTTATCTCTCCTTGCTATTCTTTGGAACTCTGCATTCAAATGGGTGTATCTTTCCTTTTCTCCTTTGCTTTTCGCTTCTCTTCTTTTCACAGCTATTTGTAAGGCCTCCTCAGACAGCCAGTTTGCTTTTTTGCATTTCTTTTTCTTGGGGATGTTCTTGATTCCTGTCTCCTGTACAATGTCACTAACCTCCATCCACAGTTCATCAGGCACTCTGTCTATCAGATCTAGTCCCTTAAATCTATTTCTCACTTCCACTGTATAGTCAAAAGGGATTTGATTTAGGTCATACCTGAATGGACTAGTGGTTTTCTCCACTTTCTTCAATTTCAGTCTGAATTTGGCAATAAGGAGTTCATGATCCGAGTCACAGTCAACTCCCAGTCTTGTTTTTGCTGACTGTATAGAGCTTCTCCTTCTTTGGCTGCAAAGAATACAGTCAATCTGATTTCGGTGTCGACCATCTGGTGATGTCCATGTGTAGAGTCTTCTCTTGTCTTGTTGGAAGAGGGTGTTTGCTATGACCAGTGCGTTCTCTTGGTAAAACTCTATTAGCCTTTGCCCTGCTTCATTCTGTACTCCAAGGCCAAATTTGCCTGTTACTCCAGCTGTTTCTTGACTTCCTACTTTTGCATTCCAGTCCCTTATAATGAAAAGGACATCTTTTTTGGGTGTTAGTTCTAGAAGGTCTTGTAGGTCTTCATAGAACTGTTCAACTTCAGCTTCTTTAGCATTACTGTTGGGGCATAGACTTGGATTACCGTGATATTGAATGGTTTGCCTTGGAAATGAACAGAGATCATTGTGTCGTTTTTGAGATTGCATCCAAGTACTGCATTTCAGACTCTTTTGTTGACCATGATGGCTACTCCATTTCTTCTAAGGGATTCCTGCCCATAGTAGTAGATATAATGGTCATCTGAGTTAAATTCACCCATTCCAGTCCATCTTAGTTCACTGATTCCTAGAATGTCGATGTTCACTCTTGTCATCTCCTGTTTGACCACCTCCGATTTGCCTTGATTCATGGACCTAACAGGACTTAGTGGGGCCTCAAGGTTATAAAATGTTGGGAGCTCTTTAAGAAAAGAATACACAGTTACAAATATAAAACTTGGCACAAAAGGGACTACTTTTTTAGAATAATTAGGTCAATCCCAATAACTTACACTTTTAAAAAGCTTACTTCCAAAACAGAAATAGAGTTACAGATGTCGAAAACAAACTTATGGTTATCAAAGGGGAAAGAGTGGATAATCTGGGAGATTGGGACTGACATGTTAATACATGTACCAGTATATATAAAATGGGGCTTCCCAGGTGGCTTGGTGGTAAAGAATTCGCCTGCCAATGCAGAAGATGCAAGAGACATGGGTTTGATCCCTGGGTCGGGAAGATACCCTGGAGAAGGAAATGGCAACGCACTCCAGTATTCTTGCCTGGGAAATCCCATGGATAGAGGAGCCCAGTGGGCTACAGTCCATGTGGTTGCAAAGAGTCAGACATGACTTAGTGACTAAAATAACAAATATATAAAATAGATCACTAGTAAGGACCTATTGTACAGCACAGGGAACTCAGTACTTTGTAGTGACCTATGTGGGAAAAGAATCTAAAACTGGTGGATATGTGTATATGTATAAATGATTCACTCTGCTGTACAGCAGAAACTAATACAACACTGTAAATCAACTATACTCCAAAGAATAATAATTTTTAAAAAGTTGATAAACAGTACAAAGCCCACAAATGTAACAATACCTTTTTACTAGTTGCCTGACACATCTCTTTAAGACTGTTTTTCCTTACTCTCTTGGGTGGCATACTTTTTGATCACTTCTTCATATGATGATGATTTTGTAATATCACTTTCTAGAGAGAGAATGTAAACATAATTTGGTCTGTTTTTCTAGAATGGTTAATCAGAATTAATTCTAAATTATTGATTGTTAGGGTGAATAAAAGAATGAAGACAATGCAAATGATGCACTCTTTGTAATATTCCTACCAGCTTGTGCTCAACAAACAAGAATTCTGAAAGATTTTATTTTGAGTGATTTCTATAATAAAAGGGGGGAAATGTATGGCACATTTATAATTGCATACACTCACCAGAGACAATCTCTGTTTTGACTAGGTGTTGTTGAGAATCAAATTGTCTGCTTACACATTTACATGCCTAAGGATTAGAAGGAATTCCTACAGAGAAGCTTCTGACAGGGCACATTTCAAACCTTGTGCTCTATTACCCATGGCTCTGATGCCGGGAGTCACAGAACCTGTACATGCTGCATTAGAGCCTCTGGTCCTGCTCCTTTATGTGTGGATACCAGGTAGGCTGGCGCAGAGGGCACTAGGAGAATTCCTGGAAGACCATATCTATCCTGGTTCAGCCAGAAGTAACTTCGATATACCTGGAAGTGACTTTGAACCAGATGAATGATCCCATGAAATCCAAAATAAACTTCCTTTAGCCAGATTCCAAAAATGCCCCCTGGACACTCCAATGCCATTGGAGACAAAGTGACGTATAATGGAGGGGAAATTAAAGAGGAAAAAGAACGTGGGCTTTACCGTTTGTAACTAACACATTTGACTTCGGCAAATTTTAGGAAAAAAACAAAAATGACCACATGAAATCATTGCCAGGGACCTTTCTTGGTTCTTTGAAGGGGGCCATGAACGTGAGGGGTCCCCAGACTTAAGCTTTCATTAACTTTTCAGGAAATATACCCCTGGCTGAAATAGAAAAAATTCTGAATTTCATGGCTTCATGTAATAATTCATGTTTTGTTGATATCAAGAGCAGTTGGTAGGCAGTGGTAGTAAATCTGGAGTGGTACGTGGAGGCAAGAGGTAGGGAAGACCTTTCTTGGTGCAGCCATTCAGTGATCCAGGCCAACAGAGGCTCTGGCATCTTCAGCAAGTTCTGTGGACATCAGTAACTAGCTGCCAGACAGGGGGAAAGAGAGCGACAGAGCAGGAGATCACGAGGGAGGTTTCATTGGCCAGGCCAGGACGTGGTACTTCATTTCTTCTCATAGACTACTGGCTGGAACTCAATCCCAGGGCCATGCACCTGAAAGGAGGCTGGGAAATAGAGTACGCCTGTGCCAGGGGAAAGAGGACACACATTTTGGTAATTCACAGTAGTCTCTGACATGAGAAGAGACAGGATATGCCCTCAGTTGGGGTTAGAGTAACACACGTACAGCAAGACCACTCGGCTGGAGCCACAGGAGGCGCTGAGAAGCCAGCAGGAGCTTCTGTGTGTGCTCAGTCACTTTAGTCGTGTCCAACTCTGTGCGACCCCGTGGACTGTAGCCCACCAGGCTCCTCTGTCCAGGGGATTCTCCAGGCAAGAATACTGCAGCGGGTTGCCATTTCTTTCTCCAAGAATCTTCCCGACCCAGGGATCCAACCTGCATCTCCTTCATTAGCGGGCAGGTTCTTTACTACTAGTACCACCTGGGAAGCCCCCAGGAGCTTCTGGGAATTCCCAATCTCCTCTTTTTTTTTTGTCCCTTAGGTGTCATGGTAGCAGGATGGAAGTAATGGAGTTTTTCTACAAATGTATTTACATAATTGTCAAGTCTTTGCTTCTTCTATTACATATACTGCCCAGTTTTTGATGTAAGATATATAAGCTCTACTTTCTTCCTTTACCCTCCCCCCACCCCCATCCAATATCCTCTTGAACCAGGGAAAACGTATGGGGCTGTGGCACTGTGGGACTAGAGATGTATTGTTGCATTGTGGGTGTTCACAGAAACTATCATTTTGTTACTAGTAGTTTAACTCTTTGTACCTCCCATTCCACTATGATTTAAGGAAACCTGCCTGGAAATCAGTCTAAGGGATGATGATAATAATGTAGTCAACATTGGGTAAAAAGAGATTTTTAGGGAGACGTTTGCAAAGTCACATCACTCAGTTCTACCTACCGCTATTTACTGAAGGGATCCTCAATTCCTGATTTACTAGACTGTTCACTCTTAGGAGAAAACATGTTTCATTTACTTTGGGGTCCCAGTGACAAGCTGGGTGCTATACTGGATTATTAGAATTTTCCTTTTACTCTCCTAAATACAAGCATTAAACATTTTTTGATATGTAGCACTGTTAAGAGCCTTGTCAGAATAAGACACTAATGCCCAGGTTCAACAAATATGTTCATTTTGATCCACAATTCCTGGATATTCCATAATTAATTGAACTTGGGGTCTTGCTTTGAGATTCTTTCCATCCGATCTTTTCTACAACAATTAAAGAAAACATAAGGCTTACGTGTATAAATTATTTTTGGATTTCTCAGAATGTGGAAAGTCTCTAAATCAGTTGGAAAAGGTAAGTTCTTCATTTCTTCTGGCAGATGGAAAAATTACTTTTCCCTTGAAGCTTTTCTTTCCACGTAAGTTAAAAATCCATTAGCGAACTAGGCTTAGCTGGGTCCATTCATTGATATTTGATCCTTGTAATCTCTCAAGGAAAATCAATGTGTGGCTTTTCAGTTAATTAACATAATGTTAATAGAATGCATAATACCAGCAGAGCTGGAATCCTCGCACTTAAGTCTTTGGCTCAGGCTGAGTGAGCAGAAATGCCAGATCGATATTTCTGAGAAGAGAGCATATTTGTACCACTCAAGGGAAGACAGGCACAAGGAGACTCTTAGGTTAAAGCGGTACCTGTCTGCATGGCCCTGTGTACTTGCTTGAACAGGCTTGCCAAAGCAGGAAGAGAGAGCTAGAATAAAGCTAAAATGAGAAGGCTTGAAATTCTGTCCACATACGGGCAATTAAGTGTCAGCAATGAAATCTGAACAACAGATTCAATTTCAGCCTTCTGAGACATCAAGTTTGAGGAAGGATGTGATGAGAATGTGGGGGCTAGTGAATGAATTTCTTATATGGTTTCTCTGGTTAGAGACTGTAACCATGAAAAATAGCCTCATAGTACAAATAGTAAACACAGCCCTGATCCCAAGCTATTCAGATATTTCCCTACTTCTCCTGCCCCTACTTAAAAAAAAATTAAATTGTGGTAAAATACACATCATATAAAATTTACCATTTTAATCACGGTGGGGGGAGGGGCGGTGTCAATTTTTTTTTACTAACTGGAAAAAACAATTCAAAGAGAGGAAAACACTGAAAGGAGAAAAACCTTGCTCGGCATACTTTTAAACTGGTATTGGTGTTGCAATGATAAAAAATTAAGCTGGGATATAGTGGTCTTCATAAAAGCATTGACACGCTAGGCTTTGAAAGGAGTTCTGGGCTTCCCTGCTGGCTCAGATGGTAAAGAATTTGCCCACGATGTGGGAGATCCAGGTTCGATCCCTAGGTTGGGAAGATCCCCTGGAGAAGGAAAGGGAAACTCACTCCAGTATTCTTGCCTGGAGAATCCCATGGACAGAGGAGCCTTGTGGGCTACAATCCATTGGGGTCGCAAAGGGTCAGACATGACTGAGCGAGTAACACTAGCTGGCCCAGCGGGCAGCTTACAAGAGACTCTAGACTGAGTACCCTGGGCTGCCCTTTTCATTTTCAAGTGTATTAAGTACATTCACTGTTGTGCAGCCATTACTATCATTCATCTCCAGAACTCATTTTATCTTGCAACACTGAAACTCTGAACCTGTTAAACAATAACTCTCCTTTCCCTCTTCCTCCAGCCCCTGGAAACCATCTCTCTACTTTCTGTCTCCATGAATTTGACTACTGTGAAGTATCACATATCAGTAAAATCATACAGTAATTTTGTGATTGGCTTACTTCACTTAGCATAATGTTCTCAAGGTTTATCCTTATTGTAGCACATGACAGTATTTCCTCCATTTTTAATGCTAAATAGTGTTTCCATGGTATGTATATATACCCCATTTTGTTTATCCATTCTTCTGTCAATGGACTTGGGTTTCTTCTACTTTTTGGCTATTGTGAATAATGCTGCTATGAACATGGGTGTACCAATATTTCTTTGAATCCCTAATTTCCTCCTTTCGAATGTATGCTCAGAAGTGGAATTGCTGGATCATATGATAATTTTACTCTTGAGTTTTGAAAAACCGCCATACTGTTGTCCATAGTGGGTGCACCATTTTACATCCTCATCAATAGTGCATCAGGGTTCCAATTTGTCCTCATCCCTACCAACCCTTTTTCCTTAATTTTTTTCTCCTTTCTTAAAAAATTTTTATAGTAGCCATCCTAATGGCTAGGAGGGTGGTACAGCATTGTGGTCTCAAGGTCAGAGGCTCCACGAAGAGACTACTTGCTGACTGTTTTCTCTCCCCATCAGCCCTTCTCCTAAACCCTGTCTGTCTCCCGCACCCCACAGCCTTCCCTTTTCCCTTCTCTCTTTTCCAAATCTCCCAAACCATCTGTCATGACTAGTGTTCTCATTCACCTTTTTCTGCTTATCTCCTCTTCAGCAGCAAAGTGCTTCCGAGGCTGACAGCCTAATCTCCCCGCTGATCCTGTGTTTCTGAATTCATCATCCCGCCCCTCGGCCTCCTGCCCCTGCTCTGCTGCCCAGGCTGGGCAGGAGGAGGGCAGAGGAGGCCGGACCAGATCAAAAAAATACGAAATGTGGGGAATGATCCAGGCATAGGGAATGATGCTGTTGAACCCCAGAGGGCCCAGTGGTTCTGAAGGGGGCTTTTTTATTTTTCCTTCTTTTGGTCATTGTAGATTGTTTACTAAACATCAAACAATAGGCAGGGAAACACAACCTGATTTTTTCCCCCACTCTTTGGTGGGGCATGGTGGAAGTAGTGACGGATGGAGACAGAGGGGAAGACAGCTCTGTCCATCCCTACTGCTTTCCTCCCCAGCTATGTTCAAAGCCCTCACTCCGTTCTCACGGTGGCAACAGATAGCGGGTTGGTTTGGCCCCTGCAGTGGGAGGATGGACATCTAGAGTAGGAGTTACAAGGACCACTGAGAACTCGATGCTGTTCTCCAGAACTGGTAGAGAGTAGAACAGGAGGCCCAATCTGGGGTGGGGTGGAGGGGAGGGGGGCTGCTGGTTTCCAACGAGCCAGGTTAGATACAGGAGAGGCTGCCCTGAGTGCTGGATGGGCAGCTGCGCCTCACTTGGGAGAACTTGGTGGAAGGACAATCCAAGGAAGGAACTAATCCAAGGTCAACTTTCTTTTCCTTCCCTGAATCAAACATGACATACCAGGGAAAATCATTTCTGGATTGGCTGTAATGTTTCTCCCTGTCAATTCTCTCCTCCCACCTGGCAACTCCTCTCTCTGTTCCTGAAAGCTGTGCTTTGAAAGGATGGAACGAGCACTTCAGTTTACTGTTGTTTTTCCTTGTACTGAAATACAACCTCAAAGCTTATAGCAGAGGTGAGATTGGAATTGGGCTTCCCTTAGTGCTGTGTGCCCTCATCTTGATATTTGATGCATTATGTGAGATGTGCCATGTAATTGCCAATGTATACATTAGTTATATATATTGTATATGTTATTTCATATATATACATAGTTTTATTATACATATTCTTCTTACCTATCTGACTATCTATCTCTCTTCTCTCTGCTTCCAGGAAGGAAGCTGCTCATGGCTATTTAAGCTCTGAGATCTGCCCTTTTTTGCTCTGCAATTCATACCTTGAGCAAGGTCACCAGCTGAGTGGGCTTTCTGTATTGCTATCCAGAAGGTAGCTGTAAATCATTTCCCCCTTTTTGTCTTAACTGGGAGAAGCTGAGACTCATCACCTAGGGAAGAGGGCAGGAAACTGAATTGCGAAAAAGCTACCTTAAAACATAGACCTATGAAGTGAGGCCATTACTGTATATGGTGCTACTACAGATTTTCCTTTTCGTTTCTGTTATACTTCAGCTCATCCACTCCCCCTCTCCCACTGCCCCTGCCCACCCCTCCAACCTACATCCCCCCCGCCGCCCTCGGCACCATGGAGGATGCAGGCTCTGCTTCATATACATTATTAATATCTTGTGATTTTAAGATCATTTAATATTTTCAGAACATTCTCCTTTTATTTTCTCTTTGACATGTATGCACAAATTCTTCCTATATTCCTCCTTCTCTTCCAACTCTGACAGATGGGCTAGACCTTTTTATTTTTTTCTTTTTTGGCTCATTTGAGTATGCTCAAATGAATAGTGTAAAGTAAGTATGCTTTCAGCCAGTATTGAAGCGCTGAGGAGTGCAATTTGGGGAAATGAAGCTCAGGTAATGTGTCCATTCTCCGGGAAGAGGGAATTATGATAAAGTGCTGGAATTCTGTCTGTTACTGAACTGGCACGTCTTGGAAGGAAGTCATTGTCATTACCGTAGCTGTTTTCTTCTTGCTCCTCTCTCCCCCACCCTAACATATCATGTAATAAAATATATTTCTGGAAGAAGTTTAAAAAAAAAAACAACAACTGTGCTTGGGGAGTGGAAACTAAAGCTGATAAAATAATGAAATTAGGCCAGACCTTTTGTTATCTTTTTAAAAAAGTTACTTTCTCCGGCAGCTAATACATATCACTTGTTCCTGTTCAATTCTTTGAGTTCCAAAAGTTTCACTTCATAAGGGCACTGCCCTCTGTTATGGTAAGTCATTTGTCCATTGACAGTCCAAAGGCTGAATTTACAGCATTAGGGTTTTAGGATTTTTTTTTTTTTTTTGCTAAGTTTTCTTCTTGTGATCAGGTAAACCTCACTCGATGGACATGAGTTGGAGTAAGCTCCAGGAGTTGGTGATAGACAGGGAAGCCTGGTGTGCTGCAGTCCATGGGGTTGCAAAGAGTCAGACACGACTGACTGACTGAAGCGAAACCTCACTCATGAATCATGGGTTGCTGCAGCTGTCAGGAAGGAGCTTAAAAAATCTCATGTGTAAATGCCATGATCAGCAAACTGAAGTCTCACGGCTCTGAGTGGGAAGGTCCCAATTCTTGTTTAGCTTCCTGCCTGGGAGGTAGTAATAGTAATGCAGTCTTTGGTCAAAGGGAAAAGTTTTACGGGCCACAGAACAACTCAAAACTCAATAGCAAGAAGTTGGGTAGTTTCTTATGAAATTAGACCTATATCTACCCTACGACTCAAAAGTATTTACTCAAGATAAACAAAAAAGCATGTTCATAAAAACATTTTTACAAGAATGTCCATATAGTTTTTCTCACAAAGCTGGAAATGTCCACATGTCCATCAAGAAGAGAATGGGTAAATAAATTATGATATATTTGTGTAATGGAATACTCAGTTTCAGTTCAGTTGCTCAGTTGTGTCCGACTCTTTACAACCCCATGAACTGCAGCACCCCAGGCTTCCCTGTCCATCACCAACTCCCAGAGTCCACCCAAACCCATGTCCATTGAGTTGGTAATGCCATCCAACCATCTCATCCTCTGTCGTCCCCTTTTCCTCCTGCCCTCAATCTTTTCCAGCATCAGGGTCTTTTCCATTGAGTCAGCTCTTTGCATCAAGTGGCCAAAGTACTGGAGTTTCAGCTTCAACATCAGTCCTTCCAATGAACACCCAGGACTGATCTCCTTTAGAATGGACTGGTTGGATCTCCTTGCAGTCCAAGGGACTCTCACAATTGCACTCATCTCACATGCTAGTAAATGGGATACTACTCAACAATAAAAAGGAATGAGCTATAGAACATTGGTAACTCTTACAGAAATTATGTTGTGTGAAAGAAACCAAGCATTCATGCTAAGTTCTAAAACAGGCAAAACTAATCTTTAATGATCAAAATCAGAAGAGAGTTGTCTCTGGGTAGCAGAGAGTAGGGATCAACTAAGAAGCAGCATGAGGGAACTTTCTGGGGTGATGGAACTGTTACATATCTTGATGGAGTGTGGGTGACGTGGAATTTGTATTTGTCAAAAGTCATCAAAACTTGCACATAAAACTTCAGATTTTCACATTTCATGGAATACAAATTTTCTCTCAAAATTTAAAGTGGACTACAAATACATATATATGTGTGTATATATGTGTACATATATGTATATGTGTGTATACATATATATTTGAATATTTTCTCCATGAATACAACTAATTTTTTTAAGTAAATATTGGGTTTTATGAGCTTCCCAAGTGGTTCACTGGTAAAGAATCCACCTGCAGTGCAAGAGACATGGAGACCAGGGTTTGACCCCTGGGTCAGGGAGATCATCTGGAGAAGGAAAAGGCAATCCACTCCAGTATTCTTGCCTGGAAAATCCCATGGACAGAGGAGCCTGGTGGGCTACAATCCACGGGGTCGCAAAGAGTCAGACACGACTGATTGACTAAACAGAGCCAATGTGACTGCCGTGTCCCACAGCTGGAGGATCTTTTATGAATTCCTGGAGCTCTAGTTGTGATTCTCAAACCTGGCTGTGCATTAGACTTCCCTGTGGAGCTTACATTTTTCAGGATGCCTGGGACTGACTTATCACCAAAGATTCTGATTGTGTGGGTGTGGTTTAGGCATTTTGGGACTTCCAAGAATCACCCTTCAGGGAGAGATTTCTAAGGCTGAGATAGTGGTAGATGTTTTTAAGTATCTGGTCACAATCACATCTGCCATTTTTGAGTTAAGACACCAGTGAATAAAAAGGTAAGTGTTTTGATTCAAACATATGTGTATCTTTAAAACAGAAATGGGTGTGAAGTGAAGACAGAGGGAAAGAACTAACATGTATTGAGGGTCTAGGATGTGCCAGGGAGATTGTTAGGCATTTGATATAGATAATTGCATTTAAGTTCTCTAAGAAGCAAACTTATTTACTATCTATTTTTACTGCAATCACCAGAGTCCAGGCACCAGCAAAAGCAACTTTCTTGCAAATCTCCTAATAGGATGGGCTATTTCAGGGCCCCAGGCCTTTGCAATGCCTGGGATGCATTTTCTCTTAGTCTATTAGATGTATTTTTGCTCATCTTCTAAGAACCAGCTTAAGTATCCCACATCATATGAGTCCTTCTTGCTCCTTCCCTTGCCCTGTTGGAGGAATTTCATTCCTCCTCAAGCAGAAATTTATTTGCTGTCCTAGGAGTCATACCAAAATGTAATTGGGAGTTTTTTCACATGAGTTAGAGATGCTCACTGGTAACTGATTAAATGCTAAATCTACTTAAATGGAGAACACACGATAAATAAAACTTTTGGCAGGCAAATGTAGGTTTGTATTTGACTGATTTCTCCTTTTAGTATTACATCTGTCACATGGCATTGTAATCTTTAATGTACATTTCTCTCTCACTCCCTAAACAAAGATCTCTTTGAAGACAGGACTGTATCTTATTCATCTTTGTAGTCCTGGGACCTGGCACAAAACCTGGCACTTAATGCCCAATAAGTTATTGTTGAGTAGAGTGGATGAATGAAAGAGATTAACTTGCTTCTCCTTAAGTACAGTTTGTACCCAGTGAGTTTTCAGTACTAACCCACTGACCTCAAAATAAAATGTAAGCCCTCAAGATGAATTTTAAGGGTTCCCGTAATTACCATCTGCCTTATCCAACTCTAGCTCTAACTTAACTTGGGGGCTATTGATTACTAAATTAAATCTCCTGGTCAAGATATATCAAATCATTCCTTGAATATCATATGCTCATTTTTTTCTCCATGCCCTTCATTAGATTGCCATCTATCCCATGGTATAATGGAAAGAGTATATGATGTCTGAAGAGTTGAGAATGATTCTTACTTCCCACCATATTAGCTATGTAACTGTGGTCAAATGACTTAACATCTCTGAGCCTTGCTTTTTTCTCATTTATGAAATGGGACAATATCTGGAATAATCTATATAGATTTTCCTGGAAGCTGTGCAAAGTGATTAATATTACATTACTATATTAATGTTATTATATTATTACAGCTATAAAAAGAACTAAGCAATTATTATTCATTATTGTCATCCTGCATATCCTTCAGTATGAAGCTTAAGGCCCAAGTTCCTTTTTAAGTTTGGAGAATCTACATTTTTTTATGAACTGTCCAAACCACTAACTATGTCACTTTATCATATACTATCATAATTATTATTTAACTGTTTCATGTATATGTGGTCTTTCCAACCTGATTGGAAGCTTCTCAAGGGCAAGAGCAGGGAGCTTGTGTTACCCTTAATTTTGTGTCTCCAAATCACTTAGTGGAGCATAAAATATCTTAAATTTTATTAATATTAAGTTATCTTAAATAAGGAAAATGGAAAATATATTTAGAATCAGAGTTTTAGAGTAATAAGTTCTTAAACATTGTTTAATATAACATTCTATTTCTACTGAAACTATAACATATGTGTCATTCCTAAAATCACAGTTAATAATTCTAGCTAATGATTCTTGAGAAAATCCTGGCAGTGTGCCAAGTAATTTAAATTAATGATATAATTTAATGACATTGGAGTTATCATTATCCCCATTTTATAGATGAAAAAAAGCAATGCTTAGAAGCTGGGATTCAGATAGGCATCTTTTCTCTCAATATCCCACCCTTAATCTTGCCTTTGGCATTGGCATTTCATGATTCTCACACCAGTGCCCTTCCTGCTACAGGGGTAACCCTTATCTTCTCTGTAGGGTAGTGGTTCTTCAATATGACCCCGATTAGCAGCATCAACATCACCTGGGAAATTCTAACCCCACCCAGCCTCATTGAATCAGAAACTCTGGGGGTGACATATAACTATCTGTGATTTGACAAACTCTCTAGTTAATCTGGATGCACATTCATGTTCAAAAAACATGGCTTTAGAGTGACTATTGAACTTGTCTTTTGTTTCTTATATTTCTCATGCCATTGCTTAATAGAGTTTTATATTATATGTTTATATAACAAGGGAGAGAAAGCCTACACCTCTCAAATAATATTCAATGATTCCTACATTCTATATATGAAATTCCACTCCAGGAAAAAGAACTAACAAACCTGAAATTTGCTGTCATGCATCTTATAATTTTAAGAGCCTTAATTGATTTTGTTTCTTTTCCTTGTTTTTACATTTATTTTTGTATTTTACTTAACTCAATTATAAGTAACTATTAGATTTTTTTCCCTGCACAGTGTCTGGAATTTTTAACAAAAGCTGCACCTTTCTCATCTCCTTCCAGAAAGTTTCTATTCTGGTTTGAATCCTTAATAGGACTTTAAAACTTTTAAAGACAGAGCAAAAATGTTTTGTAACAAAATTTTGGCTAGATTTCATAATGAATGTGACATATACAATATAGAATAATTAGGGAAGAAATCCAGACTTGGTTTTTTATGTAACATATATATCACTAAAAATAACAAGTTACTTTAGCCAATATTCATATACTTAGGTTACAGGAAAATATCCAGAACAAAGGTTAAATGACATATGTGGTTTCTTTAGAGAAGCTTGATTTCTTCAGAGCCCTTAAAATTTCTTGCAGTGATTTTTCTAGAATGTAGTACTGTGCAAATCTAAACATGTGACTGTCCTGAGACTTGTATGTATTGTCATTCAAGTACTTTTAATATTAAAGCAATTACCAGTTATTTACTTAAAATGAGTAGGTAACTTAAGGAAAAGTCTATCCTGTTTTTGATACTAATCTTAGAAGGGCAACAGTTTAATGTCCCTACCACTGACAACTTTAAAACAGTTTAAAGATTGCATCAAAGGACCTCAGATCCACTGGAACATGTTAAACATTCAAAATTTTTATTTTGGAATTCTAAAGAATAGAAGGTTAATGGCTCCATTTTCCACATAAGTAAAAAGGGAAAGAAACCTAGTGGCTAGTGGAATGTCATTGTTAAGATTTCAAATCATTCCAACTTCCACGTGTTACAAGATTTTCTTGGTTTGATGTAAGGATGGCTACTTTTTTAAACAAATCTAAATTAACAATCTCTATTAGCTGAGCAGTATTTCTGTAGAAATCATGGAATGAAGAAGTCTTTAATAGATCATTAGTCACAAAAGTTTGTTCTGTACTTTTAATAAAGTTAATGCAAATATTGTTGTTCTTATTTAAAGGCAACAATTATTGATGTAATGAACAATTAATTTGGAATAATAAATATATATTTTTTGTCTTTTAAGGGGAAAAGTCATGATTCCTTACCAGAAAGTATGCTTTTGTGTAAAGCAATCCATTGTGAAGGAATACTAAGAATGAAGCATGACAAATAAATGCGACTTCAGGTAAATTTCACAAAGTTTACCATTGTAGGAATGTTAGCTGACATCTAGTCTAACCTTCCATATAACTCCAAATCTCTTTGGTAAGATCTCTGATGGAATGTTATACAGCTACTACTTGAATAACTGCCCCCTTATCTGTAGAAAGGCAATCCATTCTATTCTTGGATAATTCAATTCCACATTATTTTCAGTTCTCCTCATTGGTACGAGTTCTGCCTTCTGGAGCCACACAGAAAGGGCTAGCCCTTTATGCATAGTCACCAACACCAACAGCTGTTGGTGACTATTGTTTTTAGTTTGCGAGTGTCCCTCTCCAAATGAAGTTTCCAGAGCAAACATAATGAATTCAATTCAGCTGATGTCTTAATGCAAGTGGGCAGGACTGACCATGATCTGCCCTGAAGTTATCAAACATATATCACTCTTTTCTCTGATGTCATTTTTTTTAATCATCTGGTTTACTGATGAGTAATTTATATGCAATATAATTATAATATACAGTCCTATGACTTTTGATGAATGTGTACCACTGTGTAACCACCACCACAATCAAGATATAGTAGAGTTTCATCACCTTCCTTCCTTTGTAGCTAACTCCACCCTTCACCCTCAGCCCCTGGCAACAACTAATCCACTATATGTTTCTGTGGTCTTGCCTATATTTCTTCTATACCATCTTGATTACTTAAAGAAAATACTATTTTAGTTATGAGGGTCCTCATTAGGACTGCACAAGGTACATGACAAGGGATAGAATAAAGAATTTTTAAAAAAGGAAGGAAGGATGGGAAAAAATAAGTAAGCAAAAGACTTATTTATTAAAAATAAATAAAGTGAAAGAGAATTTTAAAAATGAGGAAAGGGTCTGGAGAGGGGCAAAGACAGACCAAAAGAAGGGCCTATAGTTGTGACAGAAGGTACCTTGGGTATTGGTGTCAACATCTCTTAGAAAACATTATATGCCACAGTGGTGAGCCAAACCATTGTACTGATTGGAAATTAGAGAGAACATGAAGCTGATTCATAGAGGGAAAAGCTAATTTTTGAAAAGTCACAGTATCAAGAACAGTGCAAAGTTCTCCTCCTTGTAGAACTGTTCTCGTAGAACGGTGCCTCCTCTACAACAATAACAACCACTGTCCATGGTGCTGAATATTTATCTTATGTTAGCTCATATTTCTAGATCTTACCTTTGGATTCTGATGACTTCTAAGTGATCTGACCTCTCCTAGGAATTCATAGAGGTGAAGGCTAAAGTTTTGGTAAAGACAATCAAATCTGGGTTTCAGAAACTGAGTTTTAGAGAGACATTTTCAGAAAATAAGACATTTGTTGTTTTAAAATAATTTTCAAACAGTTGTAGCTGCCTTGCAATTTTTTCCCTTGGCCAGTTGGGAAGATATATTTCCTCTTCTCCTCCTGACTCATTAATTTTTGGGGTTAATGACCTGCATCTCAGATTGGGTTAGCTGCAACTTTCCTCCTAGGTTAACTCGTCTT
Organism: Giraffa tippelskirchi; assembly: GCF_054371585.1. Classification (NCBI taxonomy): domain Eukaryota; kingdom Metazoa; phylum Chordata; class Mammalia; order Artiodactyla; family Giraffidae; genus Giraffa; species Giraffa tippelskirchi. The sequence goes on from NC_137282.1 coordinate 150,916,109, forward strand.
TGGAAGGTGCTCATGGTTAAGTGTCTAGAGATTTGAGTTCTGATCTCAGCTCTGCATCAATTACCTGGCTAACTGTTCTGCTTCCTCTCAGGACGTAGGGATAGGGTTGTCAGAATTAGAAAGTAAAAATGCAGGATGTTCACTTAAATTTCAATTTCAGTTAAGTAACAAAGGCGTTTTACATCTTAAGTATGCCCCATTCTGAGACCGATTGCTAAAACTTACTGAAATATTCAAATGTTATGAGATGTTAAGTAGTTGCTTTCTTTAAAAAGGTGTTCTTTACTTGTGGGTGACCCCTACTGATTTGGGAGAACAAATAGTACATGCATGCTCAGTCATGTCTGACTCTTTTTGACCCCATGGACTGTAGCCTACCAGGCTCCTCTGTCCATGGGATTCTCCAGGCAAGAATACTGGAGTGGTTTGCCATTTCCTCCTCCAGGGAATCTTCCCATCTCAGGGATCAAACCTGTGTCTTCTGTATTGGTGGGTGGGTTCTTTACCACTGAGCCACCTGGAAAGCCTCAAATTGTATATAACTTTTGCCAAAGAGGTTACTTTTGAATTCTAAGTATTGATGGTCCAGTTCAGTTCAGTTCAGTTCAGTCACTTAGTCATGTCCGACTCTTTGTGACCCCATGAATCGCAGCGCACCAGGCCTCCCTGTCCATCACCAACTCCCGGAGTCTACCCAAACCCATGTCCATCAAGTCGGTGATGCCATCCAGCCATCTCATCCTCTGTCGTCCCCTTCTCCTCCTGCCCCCAATTCTTCCCAGCATTAGGGTCTTTTCCAATGAGTCAACTCTTCGCATGAGGTGGCCAAAATATGGGAGTTTCAGCTTCAACATCAGTCCTTCCAATGAACACCCAGGACTGATCTCCTTTAGGATGGACTGGTTGGATCTTCTTGCAGCCCAAGGGACTCTCAAGAGTCTTTTCCAACACCATAGTTCAAAAGCATCAATTCTTCGGCGCTCAGCTTTCTTCACCGTCCAACTCTCACATCCATACATGACCACTGGAAAAACCATAGCCTTGACTAGACGGACCTTTGTTGGCAAAGTAATGTCTCTGCTTTTAAATATGTTGTCTAGGTTGGTCATAACTTTCCTTCCAATGAGTAAGCGCCTTTTAATTTCATGGCTGCAATCACCATCTGCAGTGATTTTGGAGCCCTCCAAAATAAAGTCTGACACTGTTTCCACTGTTTCCCCATCTATTTGCCATGAAGTGATGGGACCAGATGCCATGATCTTAGTTTTATGAAGGTTGAGGTTTAAGCCAACTTTTCCACTCTCCTCTTTCACTTTCATCAAGAGGCTCTTTAGTTATTGATGGTAGCATTCATCAAATTGTACTAGCCCTTGCAGTTCAATAGGGGTAGGGGTGGGGGAAGGGTCTACAAAAGAAAGTGTAAATGGTAAGGAAACTTCTAGGGTTATTACTATTTAAGATGATGGCTCTGTCCCTAGTTTAGGCAAATTATAATATTTTCTATGATTTTTTAAAATGTCTTTTCTTTTACTTCTTTTTTTCTGTTTGCTCATCAGCTCATTTTGGTCTCCCATTTGTGTTTTAAATCTTTGCTGTTTATTTTAATTTAGGATGCCATCCCATGAAAAACAGGTTTTAAAAAATTCTATGCCCTGGATACAGTATTGCTGATTTTTATTTATTTATCCATCTTTATCCTGCCTGAGGGAAAACAAGTATTTAAAATGCATTGTTGTCTGCATCTGTGAGTAGATAAATTTAGTATTTATTTGCTATAGTGCCAGAGTGTACTTTCTCACTCTTAATTTTGCCACCAGCAATTACTTGGCCACAATCTTAAGCAGATTGTCTATACTCTGAATGTCTCTGCAGAGTCTCACTAGCTACTTAGTCATGGTAAGATGGGTAAGAGTAGAACAAACTATGGAAATGGACATTGGATAATGAAGGTTAATTCTTACTAAAGGGTAAATCTGGTTTCAGGTTTTAGATTTTCAGAAAATGACTGTATTAAAAATTTCCTAAGTTCATCTGTCCATCAAAAATCTAGTTAGTACAGATCAGAATAACAGATTAATGGGAAACATGATTTCTGAGTGGCAGGAAATTTTGTTCTAGATGGAGCTGATGTCTCATCCATATGTGACTGACAGGTTCATAATGGCACAGTACATTTACTCTCCCACTCTTCTTGAGTGTAGATTTAAAAAAAAATCATTTACAATAAAGGTAGTCACATTTCCAATAATGCACTGTTAACTCATCATGTAATGGGAAGTTCTTTCAAAGAGTACTCGAGCAATATATTTCATATTCATTTTCTCTTGGTGATGCCTCTGACTCCCCAAATCATTAGGTATTAACGAAAAGAGGGAAGTTACAAAAATGAGATTATGCTTTTCTGAGAATGGGCAACTCAATACTTTAGTGGGTAGAACCTACTAATAAAAATCAGCCTTTTAAATATCACCTGGTATTTATAGGCCCCACAGCTGGGCATCACCAGATTTATGAAGGTCATGGCAGGGGACTGTTCCTGAAGAGGAATTTCAAAGGTAGGATGATGAAGGTCCACTCACCTCCTGTGTTGGCAGTGCTGGAAATCAGAACAACATAGCATGATTAACACAGGACAGAGCTTAGAACTGAGAGACAGAAAGATTTTTCTTTTTTTTGCCCCTAATTATGGAAATAACTTCAGTTACCTAGTTTGTCTTCCTTTGGAGAAATTTTGAACTAAGAGAGACTTTCAGTTCAGTCACTCAGTCGTGTCTGACTCTTTGTGACCCCATGAATTGCAGCACGTCAGGCCTCCCTGTCCATCACCAACTCCTGGAGTTTACGCAAACCCATGTCCATCGAGTCAGTGGTGCCATCCAACCATCTCATCCTCTGTTGCCCCTTTCTCCTCCTGCCCCCAATCCTTCCCAGCATCAGGGTCTTTTCCAATGAGTCAACTCTTCGCATGAGGTGGCCAAAGTATTGGAGTTTCAGCTTCAACATCAGTCCTTCCAATGAATACCCAGGACTGATCTCCTTTAGGATGGACTGGTTGGATCTTCTTGCAGCCCAAGGGACTCTCAAGAGTCTTCTCCAACACCACACTTCAAAAGCATCAATTCTTCAGTGCTCAGCTTTCTTCACCGTCCAACTCTCACATCCATACATGACCACTGGAAAAACCATAGCCTTGACTAGACGGACCTTTGTTGGCAAAGTAACGTCTCTGCTTTTAAATATGCTATCTAGGTTGGTTATAACCTTCTTTCCAAGGAGTAAGCGTCTTTTAATTTCATGGCTGCAATCACCGTCTGCAGTGATTCTGGAGCCCCCCAAAATAAAGTCTGACACTGTTTCCACTGTTTCTCCATCTATTTCCCATGAAGTGATGGGACCAGATGCCAGGATCTTAGTTTTCTCAATGTTGAGCTTTAAGCCAACTTTTCCACTCTTCTCTTTCACTTTCATCAAAAGGCTCTTTAGTTCTTCTTCACTTTCTGCCATAAGGGTGGTGTCATATGCATATCAGAGGTTACTGATATTTCTCCTGGCAATCTTGATTCCAGCTTGTGTTTCTTCCAGCCCAGCGTTTCTCATGATGTACTCTGCATAGAAGTTAAATAAGCAGGGTGACAATATACAGCCTTGACATACTCCTTTTCCTATTTGGAACCAGTCTGTTGTTCCATGTCCAGTTCTAACTGTTGCTTCCTGACCGGCATACAGGTTTCTCAAGAGACAGGTCAGATGTCTGGTATTCCCATCTCTTTCAGAATTTTCCACAGTTTATTGTGATCCACACAGTCAAAGGCTTTGGCATAGTCAATAGAGCAGAAATAGATGTTTTTCTGGAACTCTTTTGCTTTTTCGACGATCCAGCAGATGTTGGTAATTTGATCTCTGGTTCCTCTGCCTTTTCTAAAACCAGCTTGAACATCTGGAAGTTCACGGTTCACGTATTGCTGAAGCCTGGCTTGGAGAATTTTGAGCATTACTTTACTAGCGTGTGAGATGAGTGCAATTGTGTCAAGAGAACGCACTAGTCATAGCAAACACCCTCTTCCAACAACACAAGAGAAGACTCTACACATGGACATCACCAGATGGTCAACATCGAAATCAGATTGATTATATTCTTTGCAGCCATAGATGGATAAGCTCTATACAGTCAGCCAAAACAAGACTGGGAGCAGACTGTGGCTCAGATCATGAACTCCTTATTGGCAAATTCAGACTTAAATTGAAGAAAGTAGGGAAAACCACTAGACCATTCAGGTATGACCTAAATCAAATCCCTTATGATTATACAGTGGAAGTGAGAAATAGATTTAAGGGACTAGATCTGATAGACAGAGTGCCTGATGGAACTATGGACAGAGGTTCGTGACATTGTACAGGAGACAGGAATCAAGTCCATCCCCATGGAAAAGAAATGCAAAAAAGCAAAATGGCTGTCTGAGGAGGCCTTACACATAGCTGGGAAAATAAGAGAAGCAAAAAGCAAGGGAGAAAAGGAAAGATTTTCCCATCTGAATGCAGAGTTCCAAACAATAGCACGGAGAGATAAGAAAGCCTTCCTCAGCGATCAATGCAAAGAAATAGAGGAAAACAACAGAATGGGAAAGACTAGAAATCTCTTCAAGAAAAGTACGGATACCAAGGGAACATTTCATGCAAAGATGGGCTCGATAAAGGACAGAAATGGTATGGACCTAACAGAAGCAGAAGATATTAAGAAGAGGTGGCAAGAATACACAGAAGAATTGTACAAAAAAGATCTTCACGACCCAGATAACACGATGGTGTGATCACTCACCTAGAGCCAGACATCCTGGAATGTGAAGTCAAGTGGGCCTTATGAAGCATCACTACAAACGAAGCTAGTGTAGGTGATGGAATTCCAGTTGAGTTATTTCAAATCCTGAAAGATGATGCTATGAAAGTGCTGCACTCAATATGCCAGCAAATCTGGAAAACTCAGCAGTGGCCACAGGACTGGAAAACATCAGTTTTCATTCCAATCCCAAGGAGAGACTTTAACAACTCCCAACCTCTGACAACCTCATTGTATTCACAAAGAATCTAATATCCAGATGTGTTAATTGAGCTACTCGGTGGCCAGATAGCTAGGATCAGAATTCCATTCTCAGATTCTTAATCTAATACTCTTGAAAATGTAGTTGAAAGGAATGAGCTTGGAGTCTAGGTTTGAGTCTCAGGAGTAACTACTTGGGCTAAATGAGCTTTTCGGGTAACAAACCTCAGTTCCTTGAACTCAGTTTCCCATCTGTAAAATGGGCTTAATAACACCTGCTCTATTTACCTCTCAAGGATATTATGTGTTTCTAGGAGAAGGCAATGGCACCCCACTCTAGTACTCTTGCCTGGAAAATCCCATGGATGGAGGAGCCTGGTAGGCTGCAGTCCATGGGGTCGCTAAGAGTCAGACACGACTGAGTGACTTCACTTTCACTTTTCACTTGCATGCATTGGAGAAGGAAATGGCAACCCACTCCAGTGTTCTTGCCTGGAGAATCCCAGGGACGGGGGAGCCTGGTGGGCTGCTGTCTATGGGGTCACACAGAGTCGGACACGACTAAAGCGACTTAGCAGCAGCAGCAGGCAAAAGTACAAAAAAGAGTACTGTATTATTTATCATTGCTGTGGAGCAAGTCACCCCAAACTGCACATCTTAAACATCTATTATCCCATAGATTCCTTGGATCCAGAATCTGGGCCCAGCTTAGATGGATGCCTCTGGGCTCAGCATCTCTCTTAAGCTTGTTGTCAGTCCATCAACAAGAGCTCTGGTCTCGTTTGAAGGCTTAACTTGGGAGCCATGGGGTGAGATCTTTTTCCGAGCTCACTCATGTGACTGTTTTAGGATTCAGTTCCTTGCAGGCTGGTAACCGGGGGTCTCTCTCAGTTGCATGTGGACTTCTCTGTAGAACTGCTCATAGTGTGGCAGCTGGCTTCATCAGAGCAAGGGAGCGAGAGAGCAAGCGAGCAGGAGCAGGATGGAAGTAGGTCTTTCTGTGACCTGATCCTGGAAGTAACATCCCATCGCTTTTGCTGTGCTCTCTTCATTAGAATCAAGCCACCAGGTCCAGCCCACACTCAAGCGGCACAGATCACACAGGCATGATGAGGGTCACTGGGGGTCCCAGAGGCTCCTCTCACACATGGTATCCTCATTTTTATTAGTAGTTACAAGGAAAGGATAAGAGATTCATTGTATATCTGCTTTAAAAAAATCAAAGCTTTTGCAAAAAGAAAGTGGTATCAGCATTTTAATTTGTAATTATTGATTGACTGTCCGCTTCCAGAGAAGATTTGAAGTGGCATCCACATTCACCTACTTGGCATGTGCAAGTCCTCCTGTTTAGAGAACACTCCTTCTCAGCCCTGTTCACCTGGGAATTGCTAAATAATCTTCTGAAAAAGCACCTAAATATGACTTCCTGGATATGTTACTGTGGTTCAGATACTATGTGTGTGAGTCGCTCAGTAGAGTCTGACTCTTTCTGATCCCATGGACTATGGCCTGCCAGGCTCCTCTCTCTATGGGATTCTATAGGCAAGAATACTGGAGCAGGTTGCCATTTCCTTCTTTAGGGGATCTTCCTGACCCAGGGATCAAACCCATATCTTCTTCATTGGCATGTGGGTTCTTTACCATCTGAGCCACCAGGGAAGCAACTATACTTCCTAATATGAATTGGTTGTAGGACAATGTCCAACCTGGAATACAGTTGCTTTTTCTAGTTGTCCCATAGTTGGTTGATGTGTTCACTAATTACTAAATGTGTCTTTCCATAGGAACAGGAGGGAATGACTTTGGGCAGGAAGACATAAATAATAAAGGTCAACAGTGGTTAGTCCTTTTTTGAAGACTAGATCTTCAGTCAGTTATAAAGAATTATAGAAAACTTTTCAGTTACCTTGCTAGGAATGGAGAAACATTTAAAAACTTTTTATCAAATGGGGGCAGAGGATTACTTGGACCCCAAATATTGGAAGGTTTTAAAATTGCAGATTTCTGGCCCTTGCCTTAGACTTCCTGAATCAGAATCTGAGTCGATCCCAGAAATATGTGTCTTTGACAAAGTGATTCTGATGTAAATTTTGATAGACCTGGGTCTACAGGAACCCTGGGAAACTTATGAAGGACAGCATCCATACAGGTGTTCTTATTTGCTTTATTTGGCTATGGTTTGTGATTATAACTCTTCTAAGATACTAGTGATTGCAAAATGCACCATTATATTATGCACTATTAAGAAAGGAAACTCTTCAGATCAAAATTTTAAGGATCCATAAACATCCATTCCATCTGAGAGATGTTAAAATATGAGAAAACTTCAGAACTGAAGCAATATAACAAAATGCTTTTCTTTTCTGATCTAACCAGGTCTATAAGATAGCAACTCTATATTCCATTTCCTAGAAACCAATTTTTTTAAATTCATGTACTCATCTATCCAACCATTCATTCATTATTTCACATAGAGCTACCAAAGCCCTACTGTGTGCCAAGCCCTGTGCATGGCGGTTGGGATATAGTGGTAATGAGATGCCTGGTGAGGCTTGCACCCTAGGACATAAGACAGAAACTGAACATGCACACAAATAAATATATACCTGCTAATTAAGATAAGTGCAATGAAGGAGAAAGAGGAATTGTCACCTAGATGGATAGACAGAGAAGGTCAAAGTAATTGGTGAATGTCTGAGTATACACCCCTCTGTGGGGCTGATGGGGGTTAATGAGCAATTGTTTCTGATGAATCAGGAAGGGATGGCAGATGTGGGGTGTTTGCATTCGCTGGGCTCACAACCCAGACTTCTCCAGGAATACACATGGGCTGTGCACTGTGTGTGTTTTCCTCCCCGTAGCCCTACACAGACACAAGTATGCACAACAGTTTACTCTCCTTAGCATCCAGTTGACTGACATCTGCGAAGGCCAGCTACTGACGGTTTAAATGTAATTGAGGATGGCCGACGTAATGGTCAGAAAGAAACAGTGAGGGGAAGGGAAGAGCCTTAATTCTTTGCAAGTACAGCCTTTCAGAACTGGCCATGGTGCTGTGCCTGGTCTCCCTTCTCTCAATTTGCTCTGGGCCTGAATTCCCTGTTTACTTCTCGGCTTACTGCCGCAGTTTGTCTTATTCTGAACTGAACTTAATACCCTGAATCATCACTGTCATTCTGAGATGGATTCTTTACAATCCTTAATGTGACAAACTGGATTGATCCCCTGCCCACTACCTGCCAGCTCACTGTAATTTCTCCTTAAATCTCTTCCTCTCCCTCCCTTTCACGTCCTACAATGTGCGTGCTGAAGGAGAGGCATTGTCCCACAAGCACCCCACAATTACACAGTGTGGTTAGGCAAGAAGGTATGGTGTTGAGTCCACCCTCGCCCTCATTTTCCTTTTCATGCTAATTTGACGTGATGGAATCCTACAGCCTTGTCAGCGACCTGCTTGTACTTCAATCTTTATTTTGTGAGAATTTTTGAATCAATCTAGGTGTCATCTGGCAGCCTAAAACAAATGATATTGTAAAAATGTTTATTGCCGAGCAGCAATTTGAATACCACCTCCCCTCCCCACCTCCCCATATCCCTCACATAGAAGGAAAGCAGATCAGTTGTCTCCGGGAGATTTAAAATGAAAGGTACTTTTCATCTTAAAAATGGAATTCAGGATGCTGTTTAACTAAGTGCGTGGTGCATTCAGTATTCACGGGGTAAAACATAAAAGAAATAACGTGGATTTTTAAAAAGATATTATTTTTCTGCTGCGTGCTGCTTCTATCAAACCACCTGAGAGGTGATTTGAGAAGGGCATTTTAGAATAAAGACATTGTTCTGACAGCAAATACAAATGAAATAAAATTGGCCTAAGGCTTTGATGCTGGAACCCACATGGAGAGCTGGGACACAGCAACACACTGGCTGAATGCACTGGAGAAACAGAACCAGCATAATTTGTGGTAGTGTGTGAAGCAAAGATGAAAGAGGAAAATTAAAAAAATAAAATAAAATACATGTGTGCAGACTAAAACAGACTTTCTGGTTGCATTCACTCCTTGATTGTAAGAACTTATCCATAAATTCCATAAATATAGCAAGGATACAGAAGTTCAGCTATAATCTCTTTGTTCGCAATGTCAAGGGAAGATATGTGAGTCAAGAGGAATATTCTGTGTTCCTCTAATTTTTGAGAACGTTCAAGAGAAGAGAGGGTAGAATCTTTTTGGGGGGGGGGTATGAATGAGATTCTGGCTTCTGGCTCAAGCATGTGACATACCTAGCAACAAACCTGAAGCATCTTGGCTTACAGAGATTTTAAGTGATTTTAGTCACCTGTGAGCTTTGCCCTCAGAGTGAGGAAGGTACTTAAAATGGCATTTGGCAGTCAGTTAGGTATAAACCGAGGCTTCCCTGGTTGCTCACCTGTAATGTAGGAGACACGACTTTGATCCCTGGGTCAGGAAAATCCCCTGGAGGAGGGCATGGCAACCCACTCCAGTATTCTTGCTGGGAAAATCTCATGGACAGAGGAGCCTGGTGGGCTAGAGTCCATGGGGTCTCAGAGTCGGACACAACTGAAGCGAATGAGCACGCACTCTCACAGGTATAAATTAAGTAACAAAGGAACCAAAGGAACAGGAACACAAGAGCAAAGCTATCTCCGACTTCCCAAGTGAACCTACATCCGTGAGGTGTTTCTGATGCACAGATGTGCAAGAAGCTTAAGAAAGGAACTCAGTCACTTAACACAGACTTGAAGGCAGTCTCCTACCCAATCCTCTTTTTAGACCAAGCACAGAGTATCACAGAAAAGGTCTGTGGGAAAGATTCTGTGCGCCTTTATTGTTTCACTAGTGAAGGATGTATTTTCCATCCAGAGGTGGTATCGCCAGATGAGGCATGTAGAAAGAAAACAAGGGCGCCTATATAGACTGCCAGCTGTTTTGCTCTCATTTGAAAATAATACTGCCTGATTTTAGAAAAGACCCTTCTTGAAGTCTTTTCCTGCTCATTAAATCTCTAAACAAAACAAACCAAGGCAATGCAAAAGCTCAAATTAAAAGCGCATTTTAATCTCATTCCTTAAATAATTAAATTTGTAATTATTTTTCTTCTTAATAAATGACTTAGCCTGGAAGGGAGGTCACTTCAGGTGTGTCTAGCATTGGTAATAATGCGGAAATAATACAGCATTCAAAGACTAGCTCTAGTACTTACAACTTTGGGTAAGATACTTACATTTTTTGAGTGTCAGAGGTTCTTCCTACATAAAAAAGGGATGAATATCTATTTTTAGGGTTACCATAAAGATTAAATGAGATATGTCCAATTACTTAACATAGTGCTTGACACACATGGGTTATAATAATTTCCCTTCTAAGGATTAATATTTAGATAATTTCATTTATCACAGAAGATCTAAAGTAGGAAAAGTAAAAAATTCCAGCTTTCTAAATCTTTTAAACCCATATTTTCCCTCAACTGTGAAAGTAACATACATTCTTATAAGCAATTAAAATACAAAATATTAAAAAAAGATTATTGTCATAACTCACCACTCAATATTTGTCTGCTAACAATTCACTGCATTTATGATAGTCTTTTAAAGGTATTCTTACATTAGATATTACATATACATATGATTAAAGCAGGAGAGCATCTTTCCTAAAATCAGCCAAATGAGAGTAAAATATTTATAATACTATATTCTATTTTTCTTTCTCAGAATATAGTGCCATTAGCATTCCTTATATTAGGAAAAAACTTTTGGCACATGTAATTTTTATTGGTTGTATATTCCATTTATGTACATGTGTGTCATAAACATTATATTTTCAATGTTTTGTTATAGAAATTCACATTGAGATAAATATATTTATATTTTTAAAAACTTAAATAATTTCCAGATATTTTCCACAAAGGAACTTCAGGATAAATAAATGTGATCATTTTTAGGAATTTTGGAACATTGACAAACTCATTTCCTATAAATTAGATCAATTTATATACATCAGGAATGTGAGAATCTCAGTTTCCCCTTAACTTTATTAACATTGAATAGTAGTATTAAAAAACTTTTGCAAAAGTGAAGAAAGGTATTTTGCCCTATTAATTAGCATTTCTTTATTATTGTGTTTGAATGCTTTGCTCTTCCGAACTGCTTGTTTACACCCTGTGCCATTTGACTGTTGGGACCCCCAGATTTTCCCATCCATTTAACTGTACTTTCTCCACAGAGAAGTTGAACACTTGGTCACACTTGCTGATGATACTTCTCTACCTTGTGTCTTACCTTGTTTCATACGTATGGAATTTGCTTTAAGTTTTTAAAGTTGCATTTATTCTTTTCTCATGAATCTCTCTTTTCTCTTAAGGTTAACCCTCTAAGAGAAGGTCTTGGGGTTATTATTTAATTTTCTTTTAAAAATTGTGCTGACCCAAGGGTTTCTATGCTGTACCAACAAGCCCATTCTTTCTTTCTTCTCTTTTTTTTTTGGTGATACCAGTTAAAGGAACTAAAGGGCACAGAATGGGAGGAAAGATCACAAAGAGGAACTTCAAACATGGTAGAACAGATTTGTAAGTTTTTTTTTTTTCTAAATCCAAATGCAAATGAAATTCCATTGTGTGGTTTCAAGGGTTGGGAAGAATAGGATGAGCTGCTGACAACAAAATGGAAGGTTAAAACCAGCAGGCTCGACAGATGAGGAGCTATTCGAGACAACAAGAGACAGTATAGAAAGTGGCAGAATCTACCCAGACTTAGCTACTCGAAAACACATTTTCCGTTTGCATTTGTCTGAGCCTGCCTGTGACAGATCGAACTGAATCTGGCCCCAGGAATCTGCAAACAGCGAAAGAGAGATGAGTAATTTCCCCATGGAAAAGCATCTCCAAGAATATGATTCTTCCTCAGCTCACAGGAACACAGAATGAAAAGTCTTTCTCAGATTATGGTCCCAATTAAGATATCTCAACAGATTTTGTAGCAAATTGCATAAACCCCAACATAGTTGGCTACATGCACACATTTCAATAAGCAAGACATTTTTCTGTTTGAAAGTTTCTCTGTTTTCAAGTTTTCTTTTCAAACATTAGTTCTAGTGAAAGAGAAAGAAAAACAATAAAAACCCAAAGCACATTTTTCTAAGTGAGCTGATATACACTGTATTTTATGATTCAAATACACAAGTGGGATGATAATTGGTCAGCTTGTCCTAAGTTGATTGTCTTCATGATTTTGAGTTTTGACCTCATCCTTTGGTGGCGGTCATGAGGGGTCGTGGATTTCCTACACCCTTTTGAAATCTGATTTTAGGATGGAAAGAGCGCATTTAATGAAGCTCTGGCAACGTTTGGTAATGAAGGTTTATTTCAACTGCCTCTGAAAAGAAACTCTACAACTATTACTAGCCTCTAAAGATTAAGATCCACAAGACGTAAAGTCTAAACAGAACAGTTTCACATTCTGAACTTTTTCCTCCATGCTTTCAATTCTTTGTGTCAAATGTGAAATATCAGCAGTGTACAAAGAGACTAGGGGGTGAAAAATGCCTTTGCTTTCAGGAAAGCTTGCTGTTTTTCCTTTTTATTCCTGTTCATTTGGGAGCAGATATTAGCCCTTCTTGTTCTGCAGCTTTTATTTGAGGGGGAAAATACAAATAGAAGCCAAGAGTATATTTTAAAAATTGAAGAGCATCAAGACATCACAGCCTGAGTTGGCCATAAAGATTTACAATTACATTTCCATCACAAAGACCCTGGCCCATCATCTTTGGCCATGACCATTTATGTTTTGATTTCTATTTCTTTGGCGGGACAACACCCCAATTAGACAGATGAGCGTTCAGTTTGGATTTTGGAGCCCATCCTTTCTGGCCTAGGTTACTCCAGGGCTCCAATGGCTATTCTCCCCCAATTGTGCCTTGACGGTTATAATCCTGCTATCCACCAATTCTTAGCATATAAGACAACTGTGACAGTTAATATACCAGTGGTCATTTGACCTTGATTATGCCTGAATTCTTTTACTGCCTGAGCAGTAAAAGGACCTCTTTCCCTGAATTCTCTAGGTTCTTGCCTCTGAGTCTTTTTCACTCCATGCTGTGTAAATTGAGTGGTGGTAACCTGGGGATGAAGAGGAAAATGTAGAGAATTCATTTTTCTCTCCCGAAGACTGGTAACTGGGTCAGGCTGTCTATTGTAGCCTCCTGGTAGCAAACTGTGTTCTCTTAAAAAATATCACACCAAAGTCATCACTGGAGAATTATTATTACGAAAGCTGAGTTGTTACAGCAGATTCTAACTTCCATGGAAAAAGAACCGTTTTCATTCAGAACTCATATATTACTAACACAATGTACAGCTCACCCTTTCACAATTATATATGATGCGATAGGTAAGTTCATTGTTCATCTTCAGGAAAGGAGATATAAAAGGAAAAACCACCCGACTTTTGCTTGCAAAGAGTTATACCCACTGTCACAGGGGTTTTTTCCCTGCATTTCACACCATTCCAAGAGGGGGAAAAAAGCGAGTCTGTGGACACATTTTCCTTTCATTAGGATAAGAGCCGCATTTCATTACTTTAAAAATCCTCGTTCATTTAAGCAACACTAAATGCTTCCTGGTCTGGATATATAAAATTATCGGATGGCCACTGCTGGCCATCCATCTGAGACCCTGGTGTGCCACAGTCGATTTTTGAGAACTGCTCTGCCACTTAATGTGACAAACATCCCGCCTTGCAGTTTAAAGGATCTTTGAGAAAGGCCATCCCCACATGAAATGAATTTAACAGCGGCAATTTGTCATTTTGCCCTTCCTTTGCTGGGGGAAAAAAAAAATGCTGGTGATTTCTTTTGACTTAAACTGGGCATTCAAAAAGCTGTTTTTATTAATGAATCATATTAAGCCACTAGAGAAAGGCTCCCTGACTCTGTTTAAATAACAGGCTATGATTCCTCTCCCCTCAAGCACCCCCCCCACCCCCATTTGGCTCCGCTGCTATTAATTGAGGAGTTTCTTTGTTTCTTTCCTAATGAAGCTAACAGAACACATCTGTCAGGTGCTCGTATTCTTTGCCTGTCTATAGTATGTAATAGACCAGCTGGAGGCTATAATGCTACACAATACCCCTGGCCGTTACAGCAACTATTTATTCCTGGGCTTTTCCTCCGAAAGGGATTTGAAAAAAAAAAAAAGTCTGAAATTTGGGCCTAATTGCTATTTACCCAGCGATAGACACCTGTTCTAGCTGAGACATTGGCTCATGAATCCTACACCTGAGACCTTCGGGAGAGTAGAGGGGAAATTTCAAGCAGCTGCCAGTCCATTTAGATATAGAGAGCTTTAACTTACAGGATTTGTGTGTTTATATGTATAGGCATATATTTAAAAATACTGTATGTTTAGTATGCACACCCATAACCAGAGGGTATATATTAAAAGCCATGTACTATTATTTCATGGTCAATTGCTTATCTGAAGGCTATACACATACTGGCATACAGCTACGACTGTGACTGCTTTAAAAATAGTGCACTGAAGCTGAATTCAATATCAATAACAGACATGTGTCCTTCACAAGTCCATTCCAGGCCTTGGGGAAAAATAGCTTCTTAGGATGAATCAGAGGAAAAAGTTTAATCAAACATAACTCTTCCTGGAGAGATTCAACTTTGTTTTAGCCATTCCCTTTGCCAAATAGCGATGACTTTTTTCTTTTGACATATTGTAATTGTTTTCGTTTTCTGTCTTGATCAGAGGAGCACAATGTTCTGTTTATGTTTGGAAATCAATAGATATTTATCCTACTTTTCATGGTTGGCCTTCATAATGCTCGCTAAAGCTAAAAGTGTTCTTGCCTGGAGAATCCCAGGGACGGGGGAGCCTGGTGGGCTGCCGTGTATGGGGTCGCACAGAGTCAGACACGACTGACACGACTTAGCAGCAGCAGTAGCAAAGCTAGAGTCCACGACCATAATGACAACACTTATTTCCTTGGAAAAAATAAAATACAAAACCTAAAAAGTTTAAAGGAGACTCGATGTAAAGTGTAATAATGTCACCTAATGTTTAGTTAGTAGTTTATCTTATTCAAGATTATTTTTAAAAGTACAAAAAGAACTGCCTTGCACTTGTAAAAGAATGAAAATGAGAGGAACAGTATCTGTATATATACATTTACGTGTGTGTGTTTACCCTGACTTCACACACTCTAACCCCACTGCCCTATTTTGGCTTGAGATGTTTATATGAAGAGAGGAGATAAGAGAGACGCAGCACAAGCTCATTGGCAACAGAACAGAAATAAAACGTTACTGCTCTGCTATTTTATCTGGCCTCTAATCAGAGGACATTCCTACTGCAGAGGGCTCGCGGGGTGGGGGAGGTGGGAGGGTTAGGTGGGGAAGAAGGAGAAAGGAGAAGCAGGGATTTTTTTTTTTTTTTTTTTCTTGTCTTTGGTATTTGGTATGACTTCTGAGCGTTTTGCTGCGAACTCTCGTTGGTACTTTCAAAACAGCCTCCCCCTTATGTACTGTTCTGAGAAATCTGACCTTTCTGAACAAATCAAATAATGCTGCCAAATGACACCTAATTTGTTACCAAACTAGAAAATTATTTGTTATTTCTCCCAAAGGGTACATGAGCTATATTAGATGAGAATTCATGAAATGAAATTAAAAGGGTGAAAGTAGATTTAAACAAAATGTAGAAAGACAAGTTATAAATGAAATAAAAATTATCTGAGAGATATTGTGCATGTGCGCGCGCGCGCACACACACACACACACACACACACACACACACACACACACACACACACACACACACACACACACACACACACACACACAAAATCATGCTGGCTAAGAAACTCCCCTTGGTCTCATCTGCAGCCAGAGATGACCGAAAAGTCAGAGCCTTTGGAGGCGGCTGGCAACGACGGGAGAAATGGACAGTACTCACATACAAATGAGTGCTTCGCCTCACGGCTCACACAATGGGATAGAGAGCTGATGCTGAGACAGAAATTCATTTCCCAAGAGAAAGCAGAGAAGTGCACGGGGAACTCAGGGTCACACCAGAACAGGTGATAATGAAATTAGAGTTAATGAAGGCTGGAAGAAGCCAAGGCCAGATGGGTTGGTGAGACTGTCATCCGAGATGCAGGCTAAAACCAGACATGGTATCTCAGGACGAGAGAAAACAATTGTTGAAGGCACACATCATAAAAGTTCTGGGAAATATAAGAATCCTCCTCTCAACTCTGAGGTGGGCCATCCCTGTATCTCCATGTGACAGTATTTTGAAAGCGGATGATGCTAGGAGGCAGATGGTGTGACTAAGGGGAAGATAGACAATGTTTCTGAGCCTCAGTTTCCTCTCGGGTAAGTGGGAATAATAATACTTAGCTTCTGTTCATTGGGAAGATTGAACGAGATAGTGTTTTTAGAATGGCTAACACAGGTACACGTGGTTGGTGTCAATTATACGATAACATAATTGTAATTCTTTATAAATGGTTAGGTCATTCTCACAAAAAATGCCAGTAAGGGCTTCCCTGGTGGCTCAGTAGTCAAGAACCTGCCGGCAATGCAGGAGATATAAGAGACGCGGGTTCAGTCCCTGGGGTGGGAAGATCCCATGGAGAAGGAAATGACAACCCATTCCAGTATTTTTGCCTGGGAAACCTCAGAGAAGCCTGCTGGGCTACAGTCCATGGCGGTCACAAAAGAGTTGGACATGACTTAGTGACTAAACAACAAGAGCAACCACAGTTAGCCTATCTATGTGGTCGTCCACTTTCAGGAATCTTAATAGTGAACATGCCATGTCAGAAAAGAGATATGAATCCTAAATGTATCTTGCTGTTCTTAGTAGGTTTTCATATCTCAGTATATTATGAAACAAATGCAAAAAAGCAAAATGGCTGTCTGAGGAGGCCTTACAAATAGCTGTGAAAAGAAGAGAAGCGAAAAGCAAAGGAGAAAAGGAAAGGTATTCCCATCTGAATGCAGAGTTCCAAAGAATAGCAAGGAGAGATAAGAAAGCCTTCCTCAGTGATCAATGCAAAGAAACAGAGGAAAACAACAGAATGGGAAAGACTAGAGATCTCTTCAAGAAAAGTAGAGATACCAAGGGAATATTTCATGCAAAGATGCGCTCGATAAAGGACAGAAATGGTATGGACCTGACAGAAGCAGAAGACATTGAGAAGAGGTGGCAAGAATACACAGAAGAACTCCACAAAAAAGATCTTCACGACCCAGATAATCACGATGGTGTGATCACTCACCTAGACCCAGACATCCTGAAATGTGAAGTCAAGTGGGTCTCAGGAAGCATAACTACGAACGAAGCTAGTGTAGGTGATGGAATTCCAGTTGAGCTATTTCATATCCTGAAAGATGATGCTGTGAAAGTGCTGCACTCAATATGCCAGCAAATTTGGAAAACTCAGCAGTGGCCACAGGAATGGAAAAGGTCAGTTTTCATTGCAATCCCAAAGAAAGGCAGTGCCAAAGAATGCTCAAACTACCACACAATTGCACTTATCTCACACGCTAGTAAAGTAATGCTTAAAATTCTCCAAGTCAGGCTTCAGCAATACATCAACCGTGAACTTCCAGATGTTCAAGCTGGTTTTAGAAAAGGCAGAGGAACCAGAGATCAAATTGCCAACATCCGCTGGATCGTTGAAAAAGCAAGAGAGTTCTAGAAAAACATCTATTTCTGCTTTATTGACTATGCCAAAGCCTTTGACTGTATGGATGACAATAAACTGTGGAAAATTCTGAAAGAGATGGGAATACCAGACCACCTGACCTGCCTCTTGAGAAACCGGTATGCAGGTCAGGAAGCAACAGTTAGAACTGGACATGGAACAACAGACTGGTTCCAAACAGGAAAAGGAGTACGTCAAGGCTGTATATTGTCACCCTACTTATTTAACTTCTAGGCAGAGTACATCATGAGAAATGCTGGGCTGGAGGAAGCACAAGCTGGAATCAAGATTTCTGGGAGAAATATCAATAACCTCAGATATGCAGATGACACCACCCTTATGGCAGAAAGTGAAGATGAACTAAAGAGCCTCTTGATGAAAGTGAAAGAGAACTCTCCATTTTCAGATGGAGAAATATACCGTGTTCATGGATTGGAAAAATTAATATAGTGAAAATGAGTATACTACCCAAAGCAATCTATAGATTCAATGCAATCCCTATCAAGCTACCAATGGTGTTTTTCACAGAACTAGAAAAAATCATCTCACAATTTGTATGGAAATATAAGAAACCTCGAATAGCCAAAGCAATCTTGAGGAAGAAGAATGGAACTGGAGGAATCAACCTGCCTGACTTCAGGCTCTACTACAAAGCCACAGTCATCAAGACAGTATGGTACTGGAACAAAGATAGAAATATAGATCAATGGAACAAAATAGAAAGCCCAGAGATAAACCCATGCACCTATGGACACCTTATCTTCGACAAAGGAGGCAAGAATATACAATGGAGAAAAGACAATCTCTTTAACAAGTGGTGCTGGGAAAACTGGTCAACCACTTGTAAAAGAATGAAACTAGAACACTTCCTAACACCATACACAAAAATAAACTCGAAATGGATTAAAGATCTAAACGTAAGACCAGAAACTATAAAACTCCTAGAGGAAAACATAGGCAAAACACTCTCTGACATAAATCACAGCAGGATCCTCCATGACCCACCTCCCAGAATATTGGAAATAAAAGCAAAAATAAACAAATGGGACCTAATTAAAATTAAAAGCTTTTGTACAACAAAGGAAACTATAAGCAAGGTGAAAAGACAGCCTTCAGAATGGGAGAAAATAATAGCAAATGAAGCAACAGACAAACAATTAATCTCAAAAATATACAAGCAACTTCTGCAGCTGAATTCCAGAAAAATAAACGACCCAATCAAAAAATGGGCCAAAGAACTAAACAGACATTTCTCCAAAGAAGAAATACAGATGGCTAACAAACACATGAAAAGATGCTCAACATCACTCATTATTAGAGTAATGCAAATCAAAACCACAATGAGGTACCATTTCACACCAGTCAGAATGGCTGCTATCCAAAAGTCTACAAGCAATAAATGCTGGAGAGGGTGTGGAGAAAAGGGAACCCTCTTACACTGTTGGTGGGAATGCAAACTAGTACAGCCACTATGGAGAACAGTGTGGGGATTCCTTAAAAAACTGGCAATAGAACTGCCATATGACCCAGCAATCCCACTGCTGGGCATACACACTGAAGAAACCAGAATTGAAAGAGACGCGTGTACCCCAATGTTCATCGCAGCACTGTTTACAATAGCCAGGACATGGAAGCAACCTAGATGTCCATCAGCAGACGAATGGATAAGGAAGCTGTGGTACATATACACAATGGAATATTACTCAGCCATTAAAAAAAATACATTTGAATCGGTTCTACTGAGATGATGAAACTGGAGCCCATTATACAGAGTGAAGTAAGCCAGAAAGAAAAACACCAATACAGTATACTAATGCATATATATGGAATTTGAAAGATGGTAACGATAACCCTATATGCGAGACAGAATAAGAGACACAGATGCATAGAACAACTTTATGGACTCTGAGGGAGAAGGTGAGGGTGGGACGTTCTGGGAGAATAGCATTGAAACATGTATATTATCATATGTGAAACAGAACACCATTCCATGTTCGATGCATGAGACAAGGGCTCAGGGCCGGGGCAATGGGATGACCCGGAGGGATGGGATGGGGAGGGGGTCCAGGAAGGGGAACACATGTAAACCCATGGCTGATTCATGTCAATGTATGGCAAAAACTATTACAATATTGTAAGTAATTAGCCCCCAGCTAAAATAAATAAATTAATAAAAAAAAAAAAAAAAGAAAGTGAAAGAGAAGAGTGAAAAAGTTGGCTTAACGCTCAACATTCAGAAAACACAGATCATGGCATCCGGTCCCATCACTTCATGGGAAATAGATGGGGAAACAGTGGAAACAGTGTCAGACTCTATTTTTGGGGGCTCCAAAATCACTGCAGATGGTGATTACAGCCATGAAATTAAAAGGCGCTTACTCCTTAGAAGGAAAGTTATGACCAACCTAGACAACATATTTAAAAGCAGAGACATTACTTTGCCAACAAAGGTCCATCTAGTCAAGACTATGGTTTTTCCAGTACTCATATATGGATGTGAGAGTTGGACGGTGAAGAAAGCTGAGGGCGGCAGAATTGATGCTTTTGAACTGTGGTGTTGGAGAAGACTCTTGAGAGTCCCTTGGACTGCAAGAAGATCCAACCTGTCCACCCTAAAGGAGATCAGTCCTGGGTGTTCATTGGAGGGACTGATTTTGAGGCTGAAACTCCAATATTTTGGCCACCTCATGCCAAGAGTTGACTCATTGGAAAAGACCCTAATGCTGGGACGGATTGGGGGCAGGAGGAGAAGGGGATGACAGAGGATGAGATGGCTGGATGGCATCACTGACTTGATTGACATGGGTTTGGGTAGACTCCGGGAGTTGGTGATGGAAAGGGAGGCCTGGTGTGCTGCAGTTCATGGGGTTGCAAAGAATCGGACACGACTCAGCAACTGAAGTGATATTATGAAAGATAAGGATTTTGTCAGAAGGAATTGAGAAACTAAGTGATGCAGAGAAAATATATGGGAATTTGTTAAAATAGAGTGTTTATCTCATGTCAGGGATCACTGTTGGTCCTATATACTCTGAAGTTGATGGTGATATAGGTTAAAATTTTTAGGAAGCCTTTCTTTCCCAGCACTCTGTTCATAACTCCACCTTATTAATTGTTGTGTGAGGTGTTTTGTGAGTCATTTAATGAACACATTCTTCTTTCTCTGGGCTGGGACCGATTTGCCTTAAAGTACATTCTCCTGGGGGTTTCCCAGGTGGCGCTAGTGGTAAAGAACCCACCTGCCAATGTAGGAGATGTAAGAGATGTGGGTTCAATCCCTGGGTTGGGAAGATCCCCTGGAGAAGGGCATGGCAACCCACTCCAGTATTCTTGCCTAGAGAATCCCATGGACAGAGGAGCCTAGTGGCTATCATCCATAGGGCTGTAAAGAGTTGGGCGTGGCTGAAGCTACTTGGCACACATGCAGGCATGTTCTCCTGGACCTCTACAAGCAGGGAGCAGAGGTGCGTGCTGCACTACCACTTGTGGCGGTACCCAATCTCCTGGATACTCTTCTTATTTTCTGCTCTCCCCATGTGGAATCCTACTAAATGCACCATCACCATACTCCCTTGGAAGCTAGGGTTCTGGCACATGGTCTGGGCTCTGCCCACCAGACTTCCACATGTAAGTGCACATGAAGACATCACTGGCATCATTGAAGATGAACCTCTCGGCAAGCATGGTGGTAAAGGTGTTCTGTTTCTTGGTGTTGGTGCTGGCAAAGTTTCTGGTACTCAGCTCTGAATGCCACAGTGCCAAGTGGTATTTACAAGGTGTTTCCATAGCAAAGAACCTGAGTGGCTGCACAGCTCTCTGGTCAGATCTCTGATCCTTCGGACGAGTCTGGGAGTTACCTAACACCCTTTAACAAAATCCTTTTCTTTTCCCATCATCCAGAATGGATTTTGTGTGTTTGTTTGCTATTAAGAATCTTAACCATTGCACAGGTGTTACATGCTTTCTAATGCAATTAAGAGTAATAGAACACAATTTTTTAAGTAGTATTGCAGAGGCAGTACTTAGCTCCCAAGCATCCATTTGTCCTTTTCTTGGCAAAACAGCTCTTTCTCTTGCCATGCATATTGAGCAAGATAATTCAAGGAGTTGGTTTCTGCCTTATTTCAGCCACAAGAAGGGAGCCAGATCCAGGGTGAATATGATATAATGGAAAATGCAGCAAAAAGCCAGAAAGAGATCACGTACTTGACGATATCCTTGGGCTACCAGATCAACTCAACTCTGAAGTCCACCTAGATATGGACTTACTTGACATGGAAAGTGCCTTAACTTACCGAACACACACTCTCTTTTTTTTTTTTTTTTTTTAAAAAGCAGCAATATGAAGGACAAGGGAAGCCTGGAATGCTGCAGTCCATGGGGTTGCAAAGAGTCAGACATGACTTAGCCACTGAACACAACAATGATGCTACCGACATGACTCACCAGTATTTTATAAACTATGAGGAAAGTAAAAAGACTTCCAGTTAAACTGACACTATGTTTTTGTTATTTAGAATTTTTGTTTTGTACTTCTTGCAACAGCTCTTTTATACATATTTAGACTTTCGTGTTTGTCATTTATGACTTCAGTGCTTAGATACTTGTAAAGGAAAATGTCAGGGAAATAAATTTGTCAAGTATTCTAACACTCCTTCACATTCTCTGTTTGGCCCTGCAGATCTGTTTGCTTTTTCCTGCCTGGCTCTGTGCCGTGTGTGGCTGCTCCCTGTGGACTGGATCTTCCAAGCTTAGTGCCAACTGGATGCTGGTTGGTTCAGCCAATGAAAGGCACCATCTGGAGCCCAGAGGACATGAGGAAAGAGAGGCTGGGGCATTTCCTCCAGCTGTGGCAGTGTCTCTGTTAGTAGCTGTGACCCTCTAGGACTATATCTTCTCTAGTTCTCACTGAGTTTCCTATTAAGGTTTCCTTCCCTTATTTCCTCTAGGGCTTCCTTTGTAGCTCAGCTGGTAAAGAATCCACCTGCAATGCAGGAGACCTGGGTTCAATTCCTGGGTCAGGAAGATCCACTGGAGAAGGGGTAGGCTACCCACTCCAGTATTCTTGGATTTCCCTTGTGGCTCAGCTGGTAAAGAATTTGCCTGCAATGCAGGAGACTTGGGTTTGATCCCTGGGCTGGGAAGATCCCGTGGGGAAGGGAATAGCTACCCACTCCAGTATTCTGGCCTGGGGAATTTCATGGACTGTATAGTCCATGGGGTCACAAAGAGTTGGACACGACTGAGCGACTTTCACTTTCACTTATTTCCTCAGTCTTAGGAGTAGTAATGGCTTCTTGGTGGGACCACATTTTTTTAAGTAGTCCTTTCATGAAAGTCTTTTTTATTTCACTCACCGAGAGGGAAATCTGATTCCTGCATTTCTCTGAATGGCACAGAATCTGGTCTATTCCAAATCTTTTTCTTTCGTGCTTTCTCCCATTGCTTTCACTCCCTGTACCATTATTACGTTGTGATGCAGCATTTATTGGAGGAGTGGTCATTCCTTACTACAGTAATATCATCAAGATTTAACTTGAAGAGGCAGCCACATTCCTCTTAAGGACCTAATTCTGCTGCCTGTGTGCCTGTGTGTTCAGTCGAGACTTACTCCTTGGAACCCCATGGACTATAGCCTGCCAGGCTCCTCTGTCCATGGGGATTCTCCAGGCAAGAATACTGGGGTGGGTTGTCATGCCCTCCTCCAAGAGATCTTCCCGATCCAGGGATCAAACCCACATCTCTTAAAAGTCTCCTGCATTGGCAGGCAGGTTCTTTATCACTAATTCCAAAGCCGGGCAAAAACTTCTAATCATTAGAAAGAAGACATCTACATACTCTACAGAAAGGCTGTTGTTTTAGTTGCTAAGTCATATCTGACTCTTTTGCGAACCCATGGATGGTAGCCTGTCAGGCTCCTCTGTCCATGGGATCTTCCAGGCAAGAAGACTGGAGTAGGTTGCCACACTCTTCTCCAGGGGATCTTCCTGACAGGGATGGTACCCTTGCCTCCTGCAGTGCAGGCAGATTCTTTACTGCTGAACCACCAGGGAAGCTCATATTGTTGCCTGCGTGTGTGCATGGTAAATCGCTCACTCGTGTCTGACTCTGTAGCCCACCTATGGACTGCAGCCCGCCAGGCTCCTCTGTCCAGGGGATTCTTCAGGCAAGAATGCTGGAGTGGGTTGCCATGCCCTCCTCCAGGGGATCTTCCCAACCCAGGGATTGAACCTGAGTCTCCTGCATTGGCGGGCAGGTTCTTTACCACGAGCACCACTGTGTGCCCATGTTGCTGCCTTTGCAATAGTAAATCTCTTATGCTCTCGTGCACATCTGTGCCATTTCTCCCATATCTGTAGCTCTCCTATTCAGATTCAGGCCTGGAAAGTGTTCTCAAAATAGCCCTGCCTCCAGTCTATCTATCCTTCTGCTCATCTGCACACCACTGTCACCACTACTCCTCTGGCCAGTGCTACTCAGACTGTTGTCTAGTATCGTTCCTGGTCTGCAGACGATTAGTAGTCTGGATGAGAGAAGCACAGATACTGAAGCAAGTGTTTAGAACCCGACGAAGGGCGAACTGGTAGACCCTGCCCCCACTTTCAGCAAACCTTACAGTCGAGAAGCAGACATAGATTGTAATGAGGAAGAAGGAGGGTCTCTGTCTCTGCTTTGGAAGTGCAGGGGAAGCTTGTGGAGGAGGGCCATGTCAAGCCTGGGTCCAAAGAGATGGTTCCTGTGGGTTGTGGGTGGAGGGCAATGTGAGTTCTCCTGGTGGAGAGGTTCAGTGGGTTCCAGGCTGGAGTGTGAGGCCGAGGAGATAGGCTGGAGCAGCAAGATGGTGCCCATCATGCCCTGTCGTGGACAGCTTTATGTGAGTAGTTAGCAATGGGAACACTCTGAAGGGTGCTATAGAGGGCAGTGACAAGTACAGACCACTCACTCCCAAACCTTGCTGATCAGATGTGTAGTTCAGAGAAGTGGGGAATCTGGATTTATGAACTGGGATATTGGGGCTGATAAATGTGCACTGCCATGTGTTAAACAGACAGCTAGTGGGAAGCTGCTCTGTAGCACAGGGAGCTCAACCCAGTGCTCTGTGATGACCTAGATGGGGTGGGATGGGGCGATGGGAAAGGAGGTTCAAGAGGAAGGGGATAGATGTATACATATAGCTGATTCACTTCGTTGTTACAGCAGGAAGTAACACAATATTGTAAAGCAACTGTACCCCCAATAAAAATCAAAACAAAAGAGGAACTTTGGTAAGACTTGAAAATTAAGTTTAGTCACTATTAGAAATCCATATCAAAGAGGGTTTCAAGCAACAAACTCTAAATTATGGCTATACTAATAGAAAATAGAGTATAGTAACATAACACAAAGTTTATGGAGCCAGTTAAAGAAGTAAAAACTTCAGCCACATTCACTGAGTCTATGAGTCACTGCATTAATCATGCAATCATAACATTGATGGGCATAATGAGACATGTTTTGGTTTTCTTGTTTAAACTTGCAAACACAACAATGTGGGATTTTCGGTGTGTTGATTTGTTTAGTTTTGATCAGCCAGAGTGTTTTTTTTTTAATGTTTAATTAATTTATCTATTTGACGGCAGCAGGTTTTAGCTGTGACACGGGATCTTCAGTCATCATTAAGGCATGTGGGATATTTAGTTGTGGCATGTGGGATCCAGTTCACTGGCTAGGGATTGAACCCGGGATCCCTCCATCGGGGAGTGCAGAGTCTTAGCCACTGGACCACCAGGGAAGTTCCCCAGATTGTTTTTTTAACTCATTAAAATAGTTTCTTGACCTTAATTGCTTTAAAATTTTTAAGCCTTTTCTCTATTCTGGATCTGTTAATTTGTAGGTGGGCAAACTACAAAAGAAAAGAGTTGGACTTCTAGCTTTTGCCCTTTTTCTACCAAGTCTCACATGTCAGAGGCTATGTGAGCTCTCCTTTTGAGCCCTGCATTAGTTTTCTCAGGCTGCTATAACAAATTATCAAAGCCTAAAGGCTTGAAACAATCCAGGCTTTGTTGGATGTCCTGGAGGTCATAGGTCCAAAGTGGGTTGGTAGGGCTACTTTGCTTCTGAAGGTTCTAGGGGAGAAGCCAGCACCTCCTTGCCTTTTCCAGCTGCTAGATACTGCCTGCATTCCTTGACTCCCATCTGCATAGCTCAGTACTCCAACCATGGCCTCTGTCTTCACATCTTTTTCTGCCTTTGACCCTCTTGCATTTCTTTTATAAAGATCTTCATGATTACATTGGGCCTGCCCAGATAATCCACAATTATCTTCCATCTCAAAGTCCTTAACTTAATCACACTGCCAGGCCCCTTTTGCCCTGTAAGATTAACATATTCACAGGTTCTTGGGAATAGGGCATTTGCATCTTTTGTGGGGGTTTCTCTGGTGGCTCAGTGATAAAGAATCTGCCTGCCAATGCAGGAGACACAGGTTCAATCCCTGGTCTGGGAAGAGCTCCTGGAGAAGGAAATGGCAGCTCGCTCTAGTATTCTTCCGTGGGAAATCCTATGGGAAGAGGAGCCTGCTGGGTTACAGTCTATGGGGTGCTAAAGAGTCGGACATGACTGAGTGACTAAACAACAGTCTTTGGTGGGGCAGACCATTATTCAGCTGAATAAACTAGAAATTTATTATTTTTGTCATTTAAAGCTTGGAAATACAGCAAAAAGTTAGGAGACATGTTCTTTTAATGTTAAACTGAGGCTTTAAAAAACAGGTTCACCCCAACATTACTTAATTATCTAAGGTGTATACCTATGTTTGATTTTGCTGTTATTGTTAATGAAAGGTTCAGACACTGGGCAGCACATGATAGCTTGTAAAGCTATTCAGGGAGAGATGCAAGTAACTGTTGCCCAGTAGAAAAGATAATTCCAAAGGTTTTGATTTTATAACTCCATGGGGGACTTCCCTGGTGGTCCAGGGGCTAAGACTCTGCACTCCCAATGCAGGGGCTGAGGTTTGATCCCTGGTCAGGGAACTAGATCCCACATGCCACAACTAAGAGTTCAAATGCTGCAATTAAAGACCCCACATGCAGCAACAAAAACAACTAAAACTTGGCGCAAGTAAGTAAATATTTATAACTCTATAGAACATTAGCCAGTTTTTTTTCTCTATGTCAGCAAACTTATTTAAACTTTTTTCCTAGTAATATATCTATTCTTCTTATTTCCATTTTGATCAGTTTTACCACTTTAATGGTTAAACTCAATCAGCTGGATACATTTTTAACACAGATCCATGTTGCATTTGTATGAGAGCCATGGTTTTAACTTGCCGACAATTATACTTTGACAGTGAATTTGTCTGCTAAACTACATCAGGTGCCCCAGTAGGAAACTGTATATTAGAAGATATTCACTAGTCCCTCCAGCTCTAAGAGTCTATAATGATCTCTCCCTCTGATCTGTACTCCCAGACCAATAGTACTCTCTCAGGGAAATATAGTATAGACTGAATTTTCTTTCTACATGCTGAAGTTTCAGTTTTATTCTGCGGAAAACACAATTAATTTTCTATATGTCACCATTTTTCTGACTGATCTATGGAGTTGTTGGGAATTGTGATGAATAGCTGATCTGGCACGCTATAACATTTACATAATAATAACTTACTTAATGGAGCTTGACAATCAGCACAACTGAAAGGTGGGTAAGAAAGAGACTCTAGCAGTCTGGGAACTAGGGAGTTGGCACGTCTGGCTTGAATTGGAAGAGCAAAGGGATGCTGATGTGACTGTTAATAGGTAATGAAACCAGTTTGCAGTGTGGGAGGTGCAAGGTAGTCCACCTTCATAAACTGTTGGGAAAAAAAGATTAAATACTCTTGGTTTGGAAATAAAGAGGGGAATTCACTACTGCTGACCATCTTTTGAAAAGTAATTGGAGATGAAATGTAAATTGTCATATAGAAACGATTTAAAAGATGTTACCTGTTCCCACAGTTTAAAGTGTGACATTTTTAAAATAGTAAGAACTTAGATATGTAAATAACTGCAGAAAGATATAAAAGGGTATTAGAATTCTGTGGACAGACTTGCACCCCATCAGCCACTCAGACAAAAGTAGCACATTCCTAAAGCAGCAGAATATAGCGATACGATATTAAGAAGGCACAGTCTACGGTGGTGGTTCCATGTTACTGTTCTCTGATATTATTTACCAGAGGATATTCTTAAGAAAGGGCTTTCCAAGTGGCTCAGTGGGTAAAGAACCTGTCTGTAATACGGGAGACGCTGAAGATACAGGTTTGATTCCTGGGTCAGGAAGATCCCCTGGAGGAGGGCATGGCAACCCACTCCAGTATTCTTGCCTGGAGAATCCCAGGGACAGAGGAACCTGGCGGGCTACAGTCCGTAGGTCACAAACAGTCAGATGAACTGAGCACAGCACAGCACAGCACATTCTTAAGAAGAAAGAAAAAAAACAACTGACACTCAGTAAACACTAGAGAGCTATAAGGATTGCACCCTCTGTATAATATTTTCCTTTCTGTTTAATTTGGTAAGAAACATGAAGAAAGACAAGTAACGCCTAGTGATGAGGCAGGGTAAATGATGAGAGAAGATATTAGAGAAATTGGATTAAATAACACTGGCTGTTTTTCCCTTGCCTGCAAATTGTACTTTGATTTTTCTCACCTCTGTTTTCATTAGACTTCTCAGTCACTTTCAAATTTATACTTGTACTTTTGATTTACGTGGCATATGTTTACTTTCATATATTTCAATCCAATCTATATTGTTTATTTCTTACTAAAAGAAAAATACTTTTCTAGAAATGCCTATATAAGCAGCTGTCCCTGTGTATCACTCTGCCCTGAAGACAGAGTCATATGCGCTGGGTGGGGGTGAGGAGGTATGAGAGGGTCTTAACCAGACAGACCACCTCACGCAGCTTTCTTTGAAAGGAAGAACCACTATCGCCTCCCTGTTACCTTAAGGCAAGAGTTTAAGAAAGGGAATGTTCTAGAAGTGGGCAGAATGTTCAAGGGACTACTGTGGTGGATTTTTTTAATGCCAGAGAAAGCAAAGTCTAGTAAAAACATTCAAGATACTCCCTTGAGATGATAGTATTAGAAAATGATTTCTGGTAGAGCGAGGCAGAATTTAAATTAGGCTGCTGCAGACACCTATAGATAGCATCAAACAACTTCCATTTGGCTGCGTAGGTAGCAAATGACGGCCCCTGGATGTGATCAAAGCCCCCCTCTGTTCTCGGGGGTTCCCCCATGAATTGAACCCATCGTAGCTCATTTAGATGCCGCACAGCGTTTGGCAGGGCACAGGAGTTGCTTTTCCTCCCAGTGCTTAACCTCTTTTCCCCAGATACAAATGTCAATATTGGATTTAGTCTGGTTGAATGAATGTGTCAGAGGGGAGATTAGTGACTGGCAGCCACAAAAGGGTTTTTCAATTGGCAAAAGTAAATTTCTCACAAATGAATCAAAACAGTTTGAGGTGGAATAGAAGCAAGGGGAAAAAAAGCCTTGCCAAGTTGAGTCATGATGCCTCATTAAATGGATCTGAAAACTTCAGCATGGGCATTTTATCTAGAAGCTCCTGGACTCACAGAGCAGGGAGCAAGGGATGAGGGAAAGAGGACACACGTGCTTTAATATCTTCAACAGGGCATTTCTGCGAAAAGTCTCAGTGTGTTTTTATGGCATGAAACCATCCACGTGTACCATTAACTTCAGATGACTGCAGTGCCAAGCTCATTATAACAATTCTTAGACCACTGAATGTGATCAACTAAAATGATGTAAGTTTTAATTTTTACCTGTGATCCCATTCGTGTCTTTTGAAATTGGTTGTACTGCTTGCTTTATTGTTTGCCTTGGACGCTTTTTTTTTTAACAGTCTTATATCTCTAATTTGACTGGTTGAGAATAAATGCTGGTAGTTCCCACCACAGAATCACCTTTTTTACACAATTCCCACTTCTGGCATAATTACTAAAGTCTTTGTATCTGTGCTCACGTTAATGCTCCTAGCCATTTTCAATATCATGGGCATGTTTACCTTAGGAAACCTGTGTTCTGGGGTGGAAGGAAAAAGAATAGATAGGCTTTGGGATGTCGTTATTGAATAAGTAATAAAAAGCAGTTCTGAATTATCCTGTTTAGGTTTAGCGAAACATTGTAACAGTTATAAACTTGGACATCTCAAGAAGGGAACTTGAAGGTTATGGGAGAAGGGCAGCAAGTATCAACTTACCTTCTGGTCCACTCTGTAGACTCACTGAGAGCTGATAACAGAATGTTTAGAATGTTTCCAAATCCTCAGGAAACAGCATTTTCATTACTACCCACTTCAGTTAAATCTTCTAAATTTGAAGCTTTTTTCCCAAATGACTGAAGAAAGCAATCAGTCAATTTGCTAGTCTAGAGTGAGAGATTGAACAACTGAGCGCGCGCGCGCACTCACACACACGCACACACACACACGCACACACACACACACACACACACAGTCAGAGCATAAGGCTGGCTCTTGCTGACTCCCTGACTTTTTCTATATAAAAAAATACACAACATCCAAAAAGTCTCTATTTTAGATGAATTAGAAAGGCTTTTAATTTTCTAATAATAAAGAATAATCAGGCTACATGAGCGAGAGCGAGATTTGCACCAAAATGAGTGTGATTATGTGTACCGAAACCAATGTCTTAATCACACAAGGTTCATTATCTTATCTGGAGAAGATTCAGAGGTTTGACAGTGGAAGACTGGTATGATGGCTGCATATTTAACTGAGAATTTTGCTACTTCTCTCTCAGTGTTCTGCCATCCTTAGCCTGCCGCCTTGCAAGACAAGGTACTTGCAATCTAAAAGCTTGAAGGGGCTCTTCTGTAGGAGACATGTACACAGAAATTTAATTATAATAAAAAATAAAATTATAGGGACATAGAAATAAGAGAGATTTTTTTTTTCTTTCTAAGAGAATTTAGGAAAAATCATAATTAACAAGAAGCAGGAAATAATGTGTGCAGAGGGGAGGAGAAATAACATAATTATTTTTTTGCACTCCTCTTTCTCTCTTATTTCTCATAGTTAACCAATGAATATGATCTGACAATTCTATCTACAAAGTTTCTTTTCAATTTTTTCTTTCCCTTTTCCACATCTCCATTGCTACTGCCCTGCCCCACCCCTCCTGAGCTTTCACAATGGTGTTTTAAAAGCAGATTTTAAAATGGTGTTCTCCAATTTTTCTTTAATATTGCTCTCATATTGTCATTTTCCTTTAAAAATAACCAGGAGCTGTCATTGATTATAGAACAATTTTGAAATGCCTTAGCTTGGCATCCAAACCTCTTCACAATCTTTCCAGTGTTTTCTATAAAGACCCAGCTAAATTATTCCCTTCAGAATCCTTGGGATCCTGACTTCTGTATCTTTACACATATTCTTCTTTCTCCCTAAAATGCCTTACACATTCATGTTAAGAAAATATCCATTCCTCTACCTCAAATCCATTATAATGGCTACTATAAAAAACAAAAAAAACAAATAAGCAAACACACACAAAACCCCAGAAAGTAACAAGTATTGGTAAGGATGTGGAAGAATTGGAATCCTTGTGTGCTGTTGATGGGAGTAAAATGGTGCAGCTGTTATGGAAAATAGTATGGCAGTTCATCAAAAATTAAAAATAAAATTATCACATGATCTAGAAATTCTACTTCTGAGTATATACCCTAAAGAATTGAAAGCAGGTACTTCAAGAGACACTTGTACATTCATATTCATATCAGTACTATTCATAATAGCCAAATGGTGGAAGCAACCCACGTGTCCTTCCATAGATAAATGGATAAACAAAACATGGGATATACAGACATTGGAATATTATCCACCCTTAAGAAGAGGGGAAATTCTGACACATGTGACAACATTGATGAACCTTGAGGAATTATGCTAAATGAAATGAACCAGTCACAAAAGGACAAATTCTGTATAATTCCACCTACATGAGGTACCCAGAGTACTCTAATTCACGGAGACAGAAAATGGAATTGTGGTTGCCAGGGACTGGGGGAAGGGAGACAGGGGAGTCATTGTTCAACAGTATGAGTTTCAGGTATGGAGTCTCAGTTTTGCAAGATGAAAACAGTTCTGGAAATGGATGATGGTGATGGTAGGACAACAATATTAATGTACTCAATGCCATTGAGCTGTATGCTTAAAAATGGTAAATTTCACATTATATGTATTTTAACACAATTTATCCAGTCCATCCTAAAGGAAATCAGCCCTGAATACTCATTGGAAGGACTGATGTTGAAGCTGAAACTCCAATACTTTGGCCACCTGATGCGAAGAACTGACTCATTTGAAAAGACCCTGATGCTGGGAAAGATTGAAGGTGGGACGACAGAAGATAAGATGGTTGGATGGCATCACCGACTCAATGGACATGAGTTTGAGTAAACTCAGGGAGTTGGTGATGGACAGGGAGGCCTGGTGTGCTACAGTCCATGGGGTCGCAAAGAGTCGGACATGGCTGAGACTGAACTGAACACAATTTAAGAAAGATCTACTGATTCCTTTAGAGGCAGCTCACATTCTACTTGTGTTTTGAAGCTTTCCCCAATCCAAGTTGAAATGTCTCTTTTTCCCCAGATCTATGTTGGGGGAGCACCGTTCCTTGCTTAAAAATGGGAACATCTGTTTTTCCTCATCCTGTGAGTCACTCCTCTTCTGATAGGTGAGTTTGGGAGAAGGATCTGAACTTATTTAAGCCACAGAGATGAGCTTTTCTTCCTTATCTTCCTGTTGTGAGAGGGTGTGCTCTGTAGGTAAACTTAGCAGGGTAGGCTTTGTCCCACTAGAGCAGTCCATAGCTGTCCGCTTGTGTCATTGATTCGGGGTAAATAAAACTCTTGGAGGTATGAGGAGCATGTCTAGCCATGGAGCTCGATCACATTATTTATCATTAAGAAAGTCGATTTTTTCATCATTTTATCTGTCTCCTGTATCTTACATTTCAAGTGTATCCAAACTCTGTAGAGAAAGGGGTGTTTTATATTGACTATCTACAACCTTAATAATACATATATCACATTAACTACATTTGTCAATTTCCTTCAGCTTATTGCTGTAGTAACTGCCCACTGGTCACAGGCACTGTGGCCTTGCCCCAGACTATTGTGCCATGATGGATTACAAAAGGGTCAGAGATCCATGTTTTAAAACAAGCGGAAATGGGCAGCCACAAGCGAAAGGCAACCTGCAGCTATGAGTTTGGGGTTAGTTTTTCTTTTCTTGTTTTTTTAAATTAGTTACCAACATTTACAAATGGAAAGATTTCAGGGAACAACTTGACTGCTGGCTGCTCTTGAAGAAGTAGATTAGCTTTGGGTAGATATGTGTACAAGTCTTTTGCAGTTGATCAATTGCAGCCCCTTGAGATACGACATTTTTTCCAATTTCCCACTGATCTAATCTCTCCTTAGTGCTTTATATTACCTACTTGGTCCTGTAGGCACTTATATGTGCAACTTTGGCCTAACATCTTTGATATCCCCTATAAGCACATCCTGAGGCCAGCAAGTTCTTTGGGGGCCAGAGTGTCTGTACCAAGGTCCCTACAGCTTTGAAACACCTCTTTTTATATTTCTTCACAATAGTATTTTTGGGACCTTGGGAATGGGTCCTCACAGCTAAAGCAGCCTAGATTTGCTGGGAGGCATAGAGTACAGAAGTGACCAGCCTCTCCCCCTCAACCCTCATGTTTACCTAACAGGGATTATCGTAAAGACTTGGGTCATCTGGAAGCTCTCCTTTATCCTAGACCACCTTTGAAAGCTCTGGGAGAACCTCCCAGAGCTCTGAACCTACCCCAGTACCAGGGTTATGAACCCAGAGCGACAACCAGTGGGTACTGCCTTTTGTACTCAAGCAAAGACGACTGGGACTTCCTAACAGTCCTCTGCTGTTTTGGTGTGGCAGATTCCACCCTGGAAACTTGCAGCATGGGGCCTCAGCTATCTTTAAGTGCCAATGTCCCCCAGAAACCCCTGCAATGAAATAATTAGGAATATCTCAGCTAAGGGTCTTGGACGGCCAGTTAAGCTTAGAGAATTCTCATTACCTTTGACCGTATTACCCTCTCTCATTATGAATCGACTGAGGTGTCTACAACCCCAGTCTATTACCTAATTATTGCTAAACAACTCCATTATCTAATAATTTTCACTAGCACAAATGAAAAAGTTAGTGACTTACTAGTTACTTTCTTTGCTTCTTTGCATTCTTTATGAGTTTCCAATGTATTTAGCAAGCAACTAACTCAGCTATAGCTGAGATTACCTAATTTATTGGGTCAGAGGTCAGAGCTAATATCAGCTATATTAATCTTTGTGTCAAAAATTTTGCACAGTTCAGGACACTCTACTTTGAATAGGTGTAGCTTGTTATGTCCCAGGAAGAGGGCAGGGCAATCCACTCCAGTATTCTTGCCTGGAGAATCTCATGGACAAAGGACCTGTCAGGCTACAGCCCATGGGGGTCTCAAAGAATCAGATATGACTGAAGCGACTGAGCACGCATTGCACGCACGCAGCTGGTTGTGTGAAAGAGAGTATGGAAGCCAAAGTAACAACAGAAAACAATCTTAGCACAATAGGTAACAGGTAGTGTGTACTAGGGACTGCTGAAAGTGCTCGATCCTTTGACAACTCTAGCAGGTAGGTACTATACTATTTCCCCCATTTCCCAGATGAGGAAACTAAGACACAGAAGAGTTAGGCAACATGCTTAGGTTTGTGAAGCCAGGAAGTGGCAGCGGTGGGGTTTGAGCAGAGGCAGGAGAAGGCGATGGCACCCCACTCCAGTACTCTTGCCTGGAAAATCCCGTGGACAGAGGAGCCTCGTAGGCTACAGTCCATGGGGTCGCTAAGAGTCGGACACAACTGAGCGACTTCACTTCCACTTTTCCCTTTCATGCACTGGAGAAGGAAATGGCAACCCACTCCAGTGTTCTTGCCTGGAGAATCCCAGGAACGGCGGAGCCTGGTGGGCTGCCATCTATGGGGTCTCACAGAGTTGGACACGACTGAAGCGACTTAGCAGCAGCAGCAGCAGCAGTCTGGCTTGAGTTCATACTTTAAAACAAAAATCCATCTTTACCATATAGAACTGGATGGGTCTCCATGGTGAAGCTGAACTCACTTCAGCCTCATTTTGTGGTAACTTAGTTTCATGAAAATGAACACATATATAATTTTAAACATAATGATACAGAATATAAATATATTCTCAATCAATATATATAATAAATGATTTTGTATCTAGACTATGCAAATAACTTTTACAACTCAATAATAAGAAGACCAAAATGGGGAAAAGACAATTGATAAAATGATGTATGAATGACGAGTTTTGTTATTCAGTCACTTAGTCATGTCCAACTCTTTGCGACCCTATGGACTACAGCACGCCAGGCTTCCCTGTCCTTTACCATTTCCCAGAGTTTGCTCAAACTCATGTCCATTGAGTCGGTGATGCCATCCAACCATCTCACCCTCTATCGTCCCTTTCTCCTGCCTTCAATCTTTCCCAGCATCAGGGTCTTTTCCAATGAGTCGGCTCTTTGCATCAGGTGGCCAAATTATTGGAGCTTTAGCTTTAGCATTAGTTTTTCCAATGTATATTCAGGGTTGATTTCCTTTAAGATTGACTGGCTTGATCTCCTTGCAATCCAAGGGACTCTCAAGAGTCTTATCCAACACCACAGTTCAAAAGCATCAGTTCTTCTGTGCTGAGTCTTCTTCACGATCCAACTCTCCCATCTGTATGTGACTACTGCAAAAACCGTACCTTTAACTATATGCAGATTTGCTGGCAAAGTAATGTCTCTGCTTTTAAAAATGCTGTCTAGGTTTGTCATAGCTTTTCTTCCAAGGGGGAGGGTCTTTTAATTTTATGGCTGCAGTCACCATCCACAGTGATTTTGGAGCCCAAGAAAATAAAATCTGTCACTGTTTCCAATTTTTCCCCCATCTATTTGCCATAAAGTGATGGGCCTGGATGCCATGCTCTTAGTTTTTTGAAAGTTGAGTTTTAAGCCGGCTTTTGTACTCTCCTTTTTCACCCTCATCAAGAAGTTCTTTAGTTCCTCTTTGCTTTCTGCCATAAGGGTGGTATTATCTGCATAACTGAGGTTATTGATATTTCTCCCAACAATCCTGATTCCAGCTTGTGATTTATCCATCCCAGCATTTCCCATGATGTACTCTGCATATACGTTAAATAATGAGGGTGACAATATATATAGCCTTGACGTACTCCTTTCCCAATTTTGAACCAGTCCTTTGTTTCATATCCTGTTCTAACTGTTGCTTTTTGACCTGCATTATACAGGTTTCTCAGAATGGCAAATAAGCACACAGAAAATTGCTTAACATTATCAGGCTTTGGGTAAATGTAAATTAAAACCACATTGAAATCTTAACACATCTTAAAGAAGTTCTAACATGGAAAGGCTGACAGTACCAAGTATTGGTGAAGATACGGCTGCTGCTGCTAAGTCGCTTCAGTCGTGTCCGACTCTGTGAGACCCCATAGACGGAAGCCCACCAGGCTTCCCTGTCCCTGGGATTCTCCAGGCAAGAATACTGGAGTGGGCTGCCATTTCCTTCTCCAGTGCATGAAAGGAAAAGTGAAAGTGAAGTCGCTCAGTTGTGTCCTACTCTCAGCGACCCCATTGACTGTAGCCTATTAGGCTCCTCCGTCCATGGGATTTTCCAGGCAAGAGTACTGGAGTGGGGTGCCATTGCCTTCTCTGGAAGATATGCAGCAACTGGAAATTTCAGACATTGCTGATGTTCTCCAAAGTAGCTGTAAATGATACAATTACTTTGGAAAACAATTTGGTGATTTCTTATAAATTCAGTTCAGGTCAGTTCAGTCACTCAGTCATGTCTGACTCTTTGTGAACCCATGAACTGCAGCACACCAGGCCTCCCTGACCATCACCAACTCCCGGAGCCTACCCAAACTCATGTTCATTGAATCGGTTATGCCATCCAACCATATCATCCTCTGTTGTCCCCTTCTCCTCCTGCCCCCAATCTTTCCCAGCATCAGGGTGTTTTCAATGAGTCAGCTCTTTGCATGAGGTGGCCAAAGTACTGGAGTTTCAGCTTCAACATCAATCCTTCCAATGAATACCCAGGACTGATCTCCTTTAGGATAGACTGGTTGGATCTCCTTGTAGTCCAAGGGACTCTCAAGAGTCTTCTCCAACACCACAGTTCAAAAGCATCAATTTTATGGTGCTCAGCTTTCTTCACAGTCCAACTCTCACATCCATACACGACTACTGGAAAAACCATAGCCTTGACGAGATGGACCTTTGTTGGCAAAGTAATGTCTCTGCTTTTTAATATGCTGTCTAGGTTTGTCATAACTTTCCTTATAAGGAGTAAGTGTCTTTTAATTTCATAGCTGCAATCATCATCTGCAGTGATTTTGGAACCCAAAAAAATAAAGTCAGCCACTGTTTCCCCATCTATTTGCCATGAAGTGATGGGACCAGATGCCATGATCTTAGTTTTCTGAATGTTGAGCTTTAAGCTAACCTTTTCACTCTCCTCTTTCACTTTCATCAAGAGGTTCTTTAGGTCTTCTTCACTTTCTGTCATAAGGG
The DNA here is from genome assembly GCF_054371585.1 of Giraffa tippelskirchi. Lineage (NCBI taxonomy): Eukaryota > Metazoa > Chordata > Mammalia > Artiodactyla > Giraffidae > Giraffa > Giraffa tippelskirchi. The sequence continues at coordinate 150,953,572 of NC_137282.1, forward strand.
TGGTGTCATCTGCATATCTGAGGTTATTGATATTTCTCCCGGTAATCTTGATTCCAGCCTGTGCTTCATCCAGCCCAGTGTTTCTCATGATGCGCTCTGCATATAAGTTAAATAAGCAGGGTGACAATATACAGCCTTGACGTACTCCTTTTCCTATTTGGAACCAGTCTGTTGTTCCATGTCCAGTTCGTTAGACTGCTTCCTGACCTGCATACAGGTTTCTCAAGAGGCAGGTCAGGTGGTCTGGTATGCCCATCTCTTTCAGAATTTTCCACAGTTTATTGTCATCCATACAGTCAAAGGCTTTGACTTAGTCAATAAAGCAGAAATAGATGTTTTTCTGGAACTCTCTTGCTTTTTCAGTGATCCAGCAGATGTTGGCAATTTGATCTCTGGTTCCTCTGCCTTTTCTAAAACCAGCTTGAACACCTGGAAGTTCACGGTTCATGTATTGCTGAAGCCTGGCTTGGAGATTTTAAGCATTACTTTACTAGCGTGTGAAACGAGTGCAATTGTGTGGTAGTTTGAGCATTCTTTGGCATTGCCTTTCTTTGAGATTGGAACGAAAACTGACCTTTTCCAGTCCTGTGGCCACTGCTGAGTTTTCCAGATTTGCTGGCATATTGAGTGCACCACTTTCACAGCAACATCTTTCAGGATATGAAATAGCTCAACTGGAATTCCATCACCTGCACCAGCTTTGTTCATAGTGATGCTTTCTAAGGCCCACTTGACTTCACATTCCAGGATGTCTGGCTCTAGGTGAGTGATCACACCATCGTGATTATCTGGGTCTTGAAGACCTTTTTTGTACAATTCTTCTGTGTATTCTTGCCACCTCTTCTTAATATCTTCTGCTTCTGCTAGGTCCACACCATTTCTGTCCTTTATTGAGCCCATCTTTGCATGAAATGTTCCCTTGGTATCTCTACTTTTCTTGAAGAGATCTCTAGTCTTTCCCATTCTGTTGTTTTCCTCTATTCTTTGCATTGATCGCTGAGGAAGGCTTTCTTATCTCTCCATGCTATTCTTTGGAACTCTGCATTCAGATGGGAAAATCTTTCCTTTTCTCCCTTGCTTTTTGCTTCTCTTATTTTCCCAGCTATGTGTAAGGGCTCCTCAGACAGCCATTTTGCTTTTTTGCATTTCTTTTCCATGGGGATGGACTTGATTCCTGTCTCCTGTACAATGTCACGAACCTCTGTCCATAGTTCCATCAGGCACTCTGTCTGTCAGATCTAGTCCCTTAAATCTATTTCTCACTTCCACTGTATAATCATAAGGGATTTGATTTAGGTCATACCTGAATGGTCTAGTGGTTTTCCCTACTTTCTTCAATTCAAGTCTGAATTTGGCAATAACGAGCTCCCGGTCTTGTTTTTGCTGACTGTATAGGGCTTTTCCATATTTGTCTGCAAAAAATATAATCAGTCTGACTTCAGTGTTGGCCATCTGGTGATGTCCATCTGTAGAGTCATCTCTTGTGTTGTTGGAAAAGGGTGTTTGCTATAACCAGTGCATTCTCTTGGCAAAACTCTATTAGCCTTTGCCCTGCTTCATTCTGTACTCCAAGGCCAAATTTGCCTGTTACTCCAGCTGTTTCTTGACTTCCTACTTTTGCATTCCAGTCCCTTATAATGAAAAGGACATCTTTTTTGGGTGTCAGTTCTAAAAGGTCTAGTAGGTCTTCATAGAACTGTTCAACTTCAGCTTCTTCAGTGTTAGTGGTCAGGGCATAGACTTGGATTACCGTGATATTGAATGATTTGCCTTGGACGAACAGAGACCATTCTGTCATTTTTAAGATTGCATTCAAGTACTGCATTTCAGACTCTTTTGTTGACTATGAGGGCTGCTCCATTTATTCTAAGGGATTCTTGCCCACAGTGGTAGATATAATGGTCATCTGAGTTAAATTCACCCACTCCAGTCCATTTTTGTTTGCTGATTCCTAGAATGTCAACATTCAGTCTTGCCATCTCCTGTTTGACCACTTCCAATCTGCCTTGATTCATGGACCTAACATTCCAGGTTCCTATGCAATATTTCTCTTTACAGCACTGGACCTTGCTTTTGTCACCAGTCACATCCACAACTGGGTGTTTTTGCTTTGCCTCCGTCTCTTCATTCTTCCTGGAGTTATTTCTCCACTGTTCTCCAGTAGCATACTGGGCATCTACCGACCTGGGGAGTTTATCTTTCAGTGTCCTATCTTTTTGCCTTTTCAAAATGTTCATGGGGTTCTCAAGGCAAGAATACTGAAGCAGTTTGCCATTCCCTTCTCCAGTGTACCACGTTTTGTCAGAACTCTCCGCCATGACCCATCTGTCTTGGGTGGACCTACACGGCATGGCTTAGTTAGGTGGCTTTAAGAAAAGGAATGACTGAAATGACATGTGACGCATTCAAGTTAAGAAAACCCAAAGTAAATTTAAAGAAATGATAAACAGAAGAAATTAATAAATAATAAACAAAGGTATGATAGGGAATATCAATAAGGCCCCAAACTGGTTTTCTAAGAAACTAAACAAAATTAATTTCTGATAAGAAAAAGAAAAAAAGATACACATATCCAGTATTAAAAATGAAAAGGGTTGATTCCTCCAGTTCCATTCTTCTTCCTCAAGATTGCTTTGGCTATTCGAGGTTTCTTATATTTCCATACAAATTGTGAGATGATTTGTTCTAGTTCTGTGAAGAATACCATTGGTAGCTTGATAGGGATTGCATTGAATCTATAGATTGCTTTGGGTAGTATACTCATTTTCACTATATTAATTCTTCCAATCCATGAACACGGTATATTTCTCCATCTGTTTGTGTCCTCTTTGATTTCTTTCATCAGTGTTTTATAGTTTTCTATATATAAGTCTTTTGTTTCTTTGGGTAGATATATTCCTAAGTATTTTATTCTTTTTGTTGCAATGGTGAATGGTATTGTTTCCTTAATTTCTCTTTCTGTTTTCTCATTATTGGAGTATAGGAATGCAAGGGATTTCTGTGTGTTAATTTTATATCCTGCAACTTTACTATATTCATTGATTAACTCTAGTAATTTTCTAGTAGAGTCTTTAGGGTTTTCTATGTAGAGGATCATGTCATCTGCAAACAGTGAGAGTTTTACTTCTTCTTTTCCTATCTGTATTCCTTTTATTTCTTTTTCAGCTCTGATTGCTGTGGCCAAAACTTCCAAAACTATGTTGAATAGTAGTGGTGAAAGTGGGCATCCTTGCCTTGTTCCTGACTTTAGGGGAAATGCTTTCAATTTTTCACCATTGAGGATAATGTTTGCTGTGGGTTTGTCATATATAGCTTTTATTATGTTGAGGTATGTTCCTTCTATTCCTGCTTTCTGGAGGGTTTTTATCATAAATGGATGCTGAATTTTGTCAAAGGCTTTTTCTGCATCTATTGAGATAACCATATGGTTATCTTAGACAATATCTTAGAAAAATCTGAATATCAAACCTTAGAAAAATCTGAATATCAAAACATAACCATATGGTTATCTAAGACAATATCTTAGAAAAATCTGAATATCAAACCTGACTTAAGAAAAGATGGAAACTCTGGAAGGATTTGTAACCAATAAAGAAATTGTACTGGGAGTTAAATATATACTTTCGCTAAACTTTACACAAAAAAATTTAACAGGAAAGTTCTAAAACACATCTCATGATCCAAGATTCAGATTCTATGAACACTTCCACAGAATAAGAAAAGAAGGAAAATCTAAAAACTCATTTGAAAATTAAACTCACTTAAATGACAATGTAATAATAGAATATTATAGGCTAGTCTTACTTAAGGACATAGATCCTGAAATTTCCAACAAAGTACTAAAAGAAAAATCTATCAATGTATTCAACTATCTGATTTATCTGAGAAATTAAAGAATGGCTTAACATTTTTTAAAAATGTAATTCACTATTCATTCCATTAATAAAAACCTAAGACTAAAATACCTCTTGGTAAATGCGTGGTAAAAGCAATTGGTAAAATTCAACACACATTTAAATGTATTCTAGATGACTAGAGACAGAAAGATATAGTCTTTCCTGATGGAGAACTTTTACCAAATATCATACTTAATGGTTATCAAAGCTTATTATTAGGTTGGATCATACAAAATTTCTGCTTCTTCTCTATCAGTCAAGATTAGTATTAGAATATGTAAAAGTGGCTAGAAATCAATAATAAATATACAAACAACTCATTAGAAAAAAAGAGCAAAATAAGCATTGTTGTTTAGTTGCTCAGTTGTGTCCAATTGATCTTTGCAATCCCATGGAGTGCAGCACACCAGGCTTCCCTGTCCTTCACTATCTCCCAGAACTTGCTCAAACTCATGTCTATTGAGTTGGTGATGCCATCTAACCATCTCATCCTCCGTCATTCCCTTCTCCTCCTGCCTTCATTCTTTCCCAGCATTAGAGTCTTTTCCAATGAGTTGGCTCTTTGCATCAAGTGGCCAAAGTAATGGAGCTTCAGCTTCCGCATCAGTCCTTCCAATGAATATTCAGGGTTGATTTCCTTTAGGATTGACTGGTTTGATTTCCTTGCAGTCCAAGGGACTCTCAAGAGTCTTCTCCAACACTACAGTTCAAAAGCATCAATTCATCAGCACTCAGTCTTCTTTATGGTCTAACTCTCACATTCATACATGACTACTGCAAAAAACCATAGCTTCGGCCACATGTACCTTTGTCAGCAAAGTGATGTCTCTGCTTTTTACATTGCCATGATAAGACCTAGGTGGCTGTGGTTGGAGCACTGACAGCTCAGTTCCACCTCCTATCATTCAAAAACTCCTGAAATATTAATCTGTCATTCCAGTAAGAATATTTTCCCTACCTTCTCAGCATGTGGAGGAGATTGTTTCCCAATTACAGTTCATGCCCTCTTTCTCACCTTCCCACTAAATGTCCAGATGCTTTCACCTAATTTATGAGTTCATTTCATTTAATTTGGAGAAGGGAATGGCAATCCACTCCAGTCTTCTTGCCTGGAGAATGCCACGGACAGAGGTGCCTGGCTGACTACAGTCCATAGTGTTGCAAAGAATCGGACATGAATGAGTGAACTAACAGTTCATTTAATTATTTTTATTGCATGTTCTCAATATTTACTAGCATCTACCTGATTGACAAGTCAATCTTCCATCTGCTCTATTCATTCTTTCAAAGCATTTCTCACAGATACTCCTTCAGCATCTGCTTGCAAACTTCTGCTGAAACTGGATCACTACCTTCCTGCCATGTAAAGGTAATAAAGGTTTCTACTAGGAGAACACAATTCTTTATTTTAGAAACCTGACATAGAGTAAGCTTATGAGATACATGAATACAATGTGGCAACCTGGATCAGTATAACTTAGAATAGGTGGTTTAATCAGCAGAAATTTATTTTCTCACTGGGAGTCTGGGAGACTGGGAAGTCCAAGATTGAAGGCCAGCAGGATTCAGTTTCTGATGAGGGCTCTCTTACTGACTTACAGATGGCCGCCTGCTCTTTGCATTCTCACTTGGCAGGGAGAGAGAATTGTTCAGTGTCTGTTCTTATAAAGGTACTAATTCCATCATGAGGGTCCCACTTTATGACCTCATAAATAACTACCTCTAAAAGGCTCCCATCTCCTAATACTGTCACATTGGGGGTTAGGATTTTAACATGAATTTTAGAAGGACACAACTGAGTCAAGAGCACAACTTATAAAATGACTCAGAACTGCTTTTTCTATTTGAGATCAGAGATTTTTATTCTTAGTCCTTTAGGGAGCTCATCTCTGATGCCTTGATAATTACTTTTGCCAAGAAATGATCATGAAGTAAAGACTCTTTCTCCTGTCTTCCTCAACTCTGGCACTGTGTTTGGGGTGATGGTATGAAAAGTGAAAGTCGCTCAGTCATGTGCGACCCCATGGACTGTAGCCTGTCAGACTCCTCTATTCATGGAATTCTCCAGGCAAGAACATTGAAGTGAGTAGCTGTTCCCTTTTCCAGGGAATCTTCCCAACCCAGGGATTGAACCCAGGTCTCCTGCACTGCAGGGGAATTCTTTACCGTCTGAACCACCAGAGATTGATGGTATACTGTGGGACAGTCTTCTTTTCCACAAAATACAGAGAAAGCAGGAAAATTCTCATTACTGGATGCTGGCCCTAATTCTTCAGCATGTGAGTAAGCAGTTAGTACTATTTACCTAGAAGGTTTATAATGATTATTTCATGTTTTAAATTCAATCCTGATTTTTTTTTGCAAATGCAGCATTCAGAGGAAAAGAAAGAACTCAGCTGTCTGTACAAACATATGGAAATCAATGATAAATGGGCAGAGATTGCACAGTATATTTATTAACCAAGCTTGTATAAATCATAATTTTTCAACTATTTATTAAACTAATATGATTGTTTTGGGAACATCAAAGAATTCTTTATTAGGTAAATAATCATGTTTATCCACTCAGTTATGGGGAAAAGCAAATCATTCACACTGCATTTACTCTGCCTCATCAGATTTCATTTCTCTTAAGTGTCAGCCATTGATAATTTTTACCAAACAAGTAGGAAAAAAGCCAAAATTTCCATCACCTCTTTAGTGCACGAAAAGGACTGCAGTTTGTTTCTCAGATTCTCATTTCTTTCTTAGTGATTCTTCCATACTGAACTCAAATTTAGGTAGTTGGCTTTGCTGGCCAACTCTCTCTTTCTTCTTTCTTGATTCATCCTATGCCAGTCTTTATATTATCTAACCACCCAGGCACATCTCAGTGGCTGCTTTGTTAATTAAGCATGAGCCAGATCCCCTCAGCACCTGAGACAATTCCCTCTGTTTCCACTCTTCTTCTCCATCATATAATCAGATGATGTGGGCTGAGAGAACACTTTTTCCAGTGTTAATAGGAAGAAAACATAATTAGAAAGTTAAGTCAGCTGCCTGACAGGGAAGAAATACTCCATATTTATTATTTTGATTTGTAGTATCAATGTTGTCCTGAAAAACAATTTTTATACATCAGAATTTTATAAATAAAAATGTACTTCAGCCATATAAACATGTATTGGGGGAGTTAGACATTTCATTCATTTAGTAAACAGTTATTGATCCCTCGAAGACCAGTCATTAGGCATAGTGGGAAATGTGAAGATTCACTGATTTACCTGATAAACATTTACTGAGTACCAGCTGTGTGTCAGACCCTGTTTGAGATACTGGGGACAAGAAACACAAGACTCCTGATCTCAAGAAGCTGCTGCTCCATTGGGAAAAGGCAGATGATAAACAAGTAAATAAGCAAATAAAAATAATCATCCAGTAGCAACGACTGTTATAAAGAAAATTCAACAGAATAATATTTTTTTAAAGTAACTAGTAGCAGTGAGGAGAGTACTCATTTAGACCAAATAGTCTATAAAGGCATCTGAAAGGTGACGTTTGATCTAATATAGATGATGAAGAGAAAAGGGCACACGCCTTTCCTTGGAAAAATTTAGTCAAGAAAGATTCCAAGATTGCATTCAATTTAGTATATAACCCCAAGCATGTGACTGTGAATTTTATGTTAAAAAAAGAGACAGATAAACATGACACTACCAAAGGAAACTAATAAAGTTCCAATAACTGACCCTAAAGAAATAGAGTTGTATTTCTATATACTAATAATGAGCTATCCAAAAGAGAAATAAAGAAAACAGTCTCGTTCCCAATAGCATAAAGAATAAAATAACCAGGAATAAATTTGCCCAAGGAAATTAAAGGCCTGCATAGTTTAACTATAAGACATTGATTAAAGAAACTGATGAAGACGCAGATAAATGGAAAGATATCCATGTTCATGAACTGGAAGAATTTTATAGTTAAAGTGTTCATGCTACCTGAAACCATCTATAGATTCAAAGCAATATGTATCAAAATTCTAACGAAAAGTTTTACAGAAATAGGACAAACAATTCTAAAATTTGTATGTTTTAGAGGTCACAAAAGACCCAGTGTAGCCAAAGAAATCTTGAGAAAGAATACAGTTGGAGAATCATACTTCCCGATTTCAAACTAATAATAATCAAAGCAGTATGGTACTTGCATAAAAACAGACACATAGAACAATGCAGCAGAACTGAGAATCCAGAAATAAACTCACTCATATATGGTCAATTAGTATTTGACAAGGGAGCCAAGACTATTCAATGGGGAAAGAATAGTTTCTTCAATGGATTGTGTTGGGAAAATTGGATATTCACATACAAAAGAATGAATTTGGACTCCTATCTTAAGCCACTGTTCTATGTCCTATGCATGCTTGCATGCCAAGTCTTTTCAGTCCAGTTCTTTGCAACCCTATGGACTGTAACCCTCCAGGCTCCTCTGTCCAAGGGATTCTCCAGGAAAGAACACTGGAATGGTTACCATGCCCTCCTCCAGAGGATCTTCTGGATCCAGGGAATGAAGCCACATCTCTTATGCTTCCTGCATTGGCAGGCAGGTTCTTTACCATTAGCGCCACTTGAGAAGCCCTGTTCTATGTTCCAGTATCACCAAATAAAGGAGAAAAACATGGAGATAAGAAAGCTGCTCTTTACTGCCTAAGCCTAGAGGTGACATATATTACCTCCTCTTACATTTTATTGCTAAGAATTAGTTACATAGTCATACCAAAATCCAAGAAGGCTAGGAAATGGATTGTAGTAGTACATCCAACAAGAAGCAGAGAATATACATTTTGGTGAGTCCTATTAGCCTGTTATAGTTTTTGTTTTTTGTTCTTTACTTCAATCAATTAACTTTTTTTTTTTTTTGCATATATAAAGTCCCTTTAACTACACTATAGGCTCTGTGAGAGCAAGGATGGGCTTTTTCACATATGTATGGTAGCTCCAAGATGGCTCCCAATGTTCTCTACATCCTGTACTTATACTTCTGAGTAATACTCTCCCATCATAAATAGGCTTGACCTATACAACCAATAGGATACTGAGGAAAGGATAGGGTAGAATTTCTGAGGCCAGGCCATAAAAATCATTATGGCTTCTGCCTTGTTCTCACCTGGATCACAGGCTCAGGGGAAAGCCAACAGCCATGTTGTAAGGATGCATAAGCAGATCTGTCTTCAAACAACCAGCACTAAGTTGGCAAGTATGTGAATAAGCTGTCTTGAAATGGATCTCCCTCCATCCTCAGTCAAGATTTTGAAGCCTACAAGTTAGAGCTGTCAAAACATTTTTACTACAAGATTCACATCCATCCATCCATCCATCCATCCAATACTCTTCATTTATTTCTTAAGACCTCACCCAAGAAGAGATGGTGGTTTGGATTCTTCTTATACTTCAGCTCCCATTGGTTGGAAAGTGAGTCTGTCGCTAAGTCGCATCCAACTCTTTGTGACCTCCTGGACTGCAGCCTGCCAGGCTCCTCTGTCCATGGGATTTCCTAGGCAAGAATACTGGAGCGGGTTGCCATTTCTTTTTCCAGAGGATCTTCCCCACCCAGGGATCGAACCCAGGTCTCCTGCATCACAGGCAGATTCTTTACTGTCTGAACTACCAGAGAAGCTCAAGTGGCTGATAGTGTTGTTTCTCAGTCTCTAAGTTTGTTTCCAAGAATAAAGGGTGCAAACCTTTATTCATCAGAAATACTTGCTAGGGAAATGGAAGTAGTAGTAGGCAGTTCATGAACTACAAATGTATTTGCTGTCTATGGTCTAGGTATTCTGATTTGTGTTTTTCAAGCTTACATCCCCAGTTAGGAGCCCATAGACTGGTTAAGTACCACTTGGCCTGGACAAGGGCCCAGAGCTGAGGCAGGCTTGACAAATGGCATAAAGGAGAAGCTGAAGCCAGATGCTTTTGGGCCTTAAGTCAGCCAATTAATATGGTTTTATTTGTTGTCTATCATGTGTCTTATATTTCACAGGGATTCAAACTGGTTTCTGAGAATCGTATGGTTCTTGACTCTTGCAAAAGATCCCACTTCTTAGCTCTAACCTCATATTCTTACGATTAGATTTTTCTAGCACCAGAGTCAAGGGCAGAAATATTTGTTAAGTAGCTGCTGGAATTTGAAAGAAGCATGAGATACATTCTATCCTATCAGGGCTCATTTATATTCTTAGCAGAGTCTAGTGGCCTAGGTTTGCTAACTGCATAAATTTTCAGGTGCTTGCAAAATGCCAGGGTCATAAATCTTTTTAAAAAACAAAGCTTATTTATTTTCCTTGAAAATAAAGTGCTTTATTTTTCATGAAAAATAGAGAAACTCTCGAAGAAGAAAACAAAAAACCAACTATCCACCATGCTTCCACCTGTCAGAGCCAAGCAACAGTTCACTATTGTGCAAGTTAGAAAACACCTATAATTGGGATAACACCATAAACAGAATCTTGTTCTGATTTCTTCAGTTAGCACCATAACAATAATATCCGCAGCATTACTATGAACTCTTCACAAGGATCATTTAAAAATTATTGTCTATTTTATATTCCATTATCAAAATGTACAGATCTGTATTCCTAATGTTATGTTATTTTTATGGAGGGAAGAAAAGCACTAAATTGCTGTAAGTCTTCAAATAAGCAAAGACATTACTCTTTCAAAGTGAGATTGTTGGTTGGCTCATGGAGTCTTAAACCTGCAAACCTGCCTTTGAGTGAGTGGATTACAATGCCTTTTTTTTGTATAAGAGGAACTTGAGGCACCAAGTCTCTCTACGATTACCCAGGCTTTCTAGGATGTCCCAGCCAGCCAACAGCAGAACCAGGTTTATAACCCCCTGCTCCTAGCAATTCTACAAATATCAAAAGGAGAAAGCGCTTTTCCTTGGCAGATATTCATCTCACTGCCTAAACCTTTGAAGTAATTGTTACCAACAGTGTAGCTTAATCAGAAAGCAAAGAAAGTGGCCTGCTTGTTCACACCAGTGTGGATTGTCAGTAAGAAGGGCTTGAGTCCACATGTATGGTGGGAAGAGTCCTCTCTGGGAACATGGGATTCAGCTGTGCTTTCATCTGACCGTGTGGTTTGAGCAAATTCAGCATAAGTAAGTTCATCTCCCTGACCTCAGCTTTCTCACTTTTCAATGATTCAATTATACTAGTTGATATTTTCATGGTCTGACGTTTCAGCTCCTTAGCCTGACCTTTTTTGTCAATTTCAAACTCAGTGGACATTTTGAGTCTTGTGGGTGGGATTTAGCAAGAAGTTGCCACAGAATCTGCTAATGGGATGAGAATCTTACCCAACCGCTCAGCTAGGGAGTGTAAATTGGTACAGCCACTATGGAAAGCAGAATGGAGGTTCCTCATAAAACTAAACATAGAACTACCATATAATCTAGAAATTTCACTTCTGGATATATATCCAAAGGAAACAAAAACACTAATTCAAAAAGATACATGGAACCCAAAGACCATAGCAACATTATTTACAATAGCCAAGATATGGAAGCAATTTTAGTGTCTGTCAGGAGATGAATTGATGAATTGATGCTTTTGAACTGTGGTGTTGGAGGACTCTTGAGAGTCCCTTGGACTGCAAGGAGATCAAACCAGTCAATCCTAAAGGAAACCAATCCTGAAAATTCATTGGAAGGACTGATGCTGAAGCTGCAATACTTTGGCCACCTGACTCATTGGAAAAGACCCTAATGCTGGGAAAGATCAAAGGCAGGAGGAGAAGGGGACGACAGAGGATGAGATGGTCAGATGGCATCACTGACTTGATGGACATGAGTTTGACCAAGCTCTGGCACTTGGTGATGGATAGGGAAGCCTGGTGTGCTGCAGTCCATGGGGTCTAAAAGAGTTAGACACTACTGAGCAACTGAACTGAACTGAAGAGACGAATGGATAAAGATGTGGTACACACATATACGGTGGAATACTATTCATCGTAATAAAGTGAATAAAATTTAGTCATTTGCAGCAACATGGATGGACCTAGAGAGTATTATGCTTAGTGAAATAAGACAGAGAAAGACAAATACTCTGTTAATACTTATATGTGGAATCTAAAAACTAAGCAAGTGTATATAACCAAACAGAAACAGACTTACACATATAGAAAATAAACTAGTGGTTACCAGTGGAGAGAGGGAAGGGGGGAAGGGGAAAATAGGGGTAGGTGATTAAGAGATACAAACTACTAAGTATAAAATAGATAAGTGACAATGATATACTGTACAGCATAGGGAAATATAGTCATTATTTTGTAATAACTTTAAATGGAGTATAATCTATAAAAATATTGAATCACTGTTGTATACCTGAAACTAATAAAATATTATACATCAACTATACTTCATGCGTGAGTGCTAAGTCCCTTCAGTTGTATCAGAGGATTGTAGCCCACCAGGCTCCTCTGTCTTGGATTCTCCAGGCAAGAATACTGGAGTGGGTTGCCATGCCTTCCTCCAGGGGATCTCCCTGACCCAGGGGAGATCCATGTCTCTTCTGTCTCTTGCACTGGCAGGTGGGTTCTTTAACAATAGCACCACCTGGGAAGACTCAACTGTACTTCAATTAAGAACAAAAAAAGAGAGAGAGAGAGAGGGAAAAACTCCTTCTCTTAGAAAGGAAATGCTCTTGATCCAGTGTTCTTAATGTTGGAGGGTAAAGGAAGTGCAGTGGTCCTTGAATAGGATTATCCCCAAACTTGCTCCATTTTCCAGTTGTTCAGACCAAAATCTTCAGAATCAGCTTTGATCTGTTCATCCCTCCTTCTCTCATGTTCTGACTTCAAACTGTCAGAAAATCCTGTTGACTCTTCAAATCTAACCAGAGTCTGACCACTCGACCACTTTGTCCCTATTGCTACCATCCTGGTTAAAACCATCACTGCAATAATGGCATCATTTCCTGCTGTTCCTCCCCTTGCTTACTTGCTCTAGCACATTGACCTGATTTAGAGCTTTCACACTGGGCTTTTCCCCTTCACAGAATATTTTTCCAGTAGTCATACACTTGACTATTTCATTCACTTCCTTCAAATCTTTGTTCAAAACTCACATTTTCAATGACACCTACCTGGACTACTCTATTTCAAGCTGTAAAGAGAATCCCTACCAAGTTCTCTCTGTTCCTCTTAGCCTGCTCTATTTTTTCTTTATTGCATAAAACCTACCTCCTTCTAACATAATAAACTTTCATTATTGATTACATTTATTTTTATTATCTGTTTTCTCTCACCCATGTAAGATCAAGCAGGGCAGGAATCTGTGTATTTTATTCATTGATGTTTCCTAAGTACCTAGGGCAGTGTCTAGCCTATAGCAGGTGATAAAGAAATAGTTCCTTCATTTAGAAGTCCATAAACACCTTGAAATTGATTGCAAGATATATGTATGAAATTTTCCAGGAAGCAGTGTAACATAGCTTTTATTAGATAATCAGAGGGAATTGTGATCAAAAAAAGTTCTAAAACCACTATCTTATGCTTACCTATAATGTAGTTGATTTGAGGATTTCTTTGAAATAATTTAATTAAGAACAAACCCATGTGAAATTGTAACAAGTGTCTTATTGTATGGCTTCTTGACTCATGTACTGGTGAGCCTAAAACTCCTTGTGAAGACCAACTGTAGAAGAAGAAAAGAGCAGATTCAAGAAATGTCAGGAGTGTCTCTCTCAGCGCACACACACACCAACAACAAAAACCTAGAGCTTGAGTGATAATCCAGCTGGTAATGAATGTTGCAAGTTAGTAATAATGCTAATACTCATAATTATTGTATGTGGAATTTTTCATTAGAAAGTCTCTTGGTGCTTTATAAACATTAGTTAGTGACATTTCACAGCACCCTAGTGAGATAGGTAGTATTATCACACCTATATTATACCTTTGGGGGCTTCCCTAGTGGCTCAGATGGTAAAAAAATCTGCCTGCAATGAAGCAGACTCAAGTTCAATCCCTGGGTTGCGAAGATCCCCTGGAGGAGGGAATCCAATTCCCTCCCTCTCCATTCCAATACTTTGGCCATGTGATGTGAAGAGCCTACTCATTGGAAAAGACCCTGATGCTTGGAAAGACTGAGGACAAGGGGAGAAGAGGTGGAAGAGAATGAGATGGTTAGATGGCATCACCAACTCAATGAACATGAGTTTGAGTAAGCTCCAGGAGTTAGTGACAGACAGAGAAGCCTGGTACACTGCAGTCCACGGGGTCTCAAGGAGTCAGACAGGACTTAGCAATTAACCAACAAACAATAAAAACCCAGTCCAATATTCTTGTCTGGAAAATCCCACGGACAAAGGAGCCTAATAAGCTACAGTCCATGGGATCACGAAGAGTCAGACAGGACTGAGCGACTAACGCTTCACTTCACTTCCTTATACCTGTAGATAAAATAGTTTCTAAAGGGAGCATAGCAATATAAGAACAGAAACAAAAGTAATTTTTGGAACCCACCCCCCTTCCTGCAACTCCAATTCATCTCATGCCTGTAGGGGTATTGAGTCTCTTTCTTACAGGACTGATCTATGGACTCTCATGAAGATGGAATATTCAAGGTAACACAGAGAAACGGTATTCTACGGTGGCCTCAAAGGAGTTGCTGGAGCTAAATGATGGACCTACTGCTTTGTTTTTATTTTAAAAGAACTTCGCAGCAGATAATATTCCCTGTGCCATTCTTTCCCCATCTCTGTCTTTTCTTTTGTGGGTTTGGCATGCTTTTCACTATTTTGCCCCTGTTCTGTGTATTACCTCTCCAGCCTTTCACCCAGCACGTGTGCTCTAGTCCTGGCTGTCAATGCCTCAAATGAACTGTGGGACCACAGGCATGTCTCTGAGCCCCTTGAAGCCCAGTTTCTTCATCTATTAATGGGCACACTGGCTTCAGCATCTCTCTACTTCCTTTAACAATGAAAGAACCTGGTTCAATCTAGGGAAACACTTGGAGAGGATTTCTTCGGAGTGGTGTTCACACTGGAGGAATAACAAGGCCAAAAGTTACGGGAGAGATGCTTCACCAACCTGGAAGAGAAGACTCAAAATGTTCTATTATAAAAAAAGGTCTAGGGCTACCCTGATAGTCCAGTGGATAAGAATCCATCTAGCAATGCCAGCAACACCAGTTCAATGCCTGGTCTGGGAAGATCCCACATGCCGTGGGGCAAGTAAGCCTATAAGCCGCAGCTACTGAGCCAGTGTGCAGCAAATACTGAAGCCCTCATCTCATGCGTAGCAGCCTGTGCTCCACAACAAGAGAAGCCATTGCAATGAGAAGCCCACTCACCACAATTAGAGAAAGTCTGAGCGCAGCAACAAAGATCCAGCACAGCCAAAAATGAACCAATAAATACTATTTTTAAAATGGTCTAGAACAGGTTTTATGTCGTTTTCATTCACTGCTGAGACCCTCTTATTGATGGTCACAAGCTTTTCTTGTGGGCAGGTTTAGAAAACAAGGTTGGTTCCTAATTCTTCTTGGGTCTTTGAGAAAAGAGTATTTTTTTTTCTTGAGAACGGCTCTTCCTCTTATACTTCACTCACTTCTGTTTCTGCTTCTTTAGCAACCTCATTGCCTCTCACGGGGAGTGTCAATTCACATCTTAATCACTCTGAGTGTAATCTCATTAAAGATAATCCCATTTGCCAAAGTGTCAGTATCTTTCCTTGGTACTGAGGAAGGGATTCCTACCATTTGTTTTGGAAACCCAATCCAGCTCGAGTTAAAAATAGAGTGATCATGGCTGAACGCTTCCTCTGACTTTTGATATTGGTGCTGAAATACATGAGGTGGATTCTTTAAACCTGTCACACTAAATTTCTATCAGTCTTGGCTTTAGACAGAAAGGGCATAATAAAAAAAAAATGGTTTTGTTGGCAGTTTAAATGAGGAAAGTATTTTGTTCACTTATGAAAAATCTAAGGGATGTTAATAGACTAGGCTAGTGGCGCTAGTGGTAAAGAACCTACCTGCCAGTGCAGGAGACATAAGAGATGTGGGTTCGATCCCTGGGTCAGGAAGATCCCCTGGAGAAGGAAATGGTGATCCACTCCAGTATTCTTGCCTGGAGAATCCCATGGACAGAGGAGCCTGGCAGGCTAAAGTCCATGGGGTCACAAACGGACACAACTGAGCGACTAACACTTTCACTTTCTTAATAAATTAATCTAGTAATTACATCTTGTTTTGACTATTCTGCTTTTCTTTATGGGGATAAAAGTACTTATAATAAGCAAACAAAAAAACAAACACATATAGAACACACACACACACAGAACACACCCACGCACACGTACAAAAGACCTCCCCTTCCCCTTTTTTACTTTGAACACTTGCATTACAATGATTTTCATCAGGCAGTGCTGAGATGGTAAAATTCCAGATCATTCAAGCCACCACATTTGGGTGGTTGAAACCTTCTTTCAAGGAGTCCCAGGACTGAGTGTGTGTGAAGCCGGATGATGGGAACAAGGATCCATTTTTTGCAGGAAGTGCCAATCCATATAGCTCCTTGTTTGTTATAATATACATTGCATTAAACGTGTGGAACCAACTTTTATGGAAACGCCATCCCGCTCTGCAGCGCCCCTTCCCAGTATGCAGCAAATTCAAATCCTCATATTCTTAAAGTTGGAGGGAGGGGGCAGTGGTGAACAGCAGTCATTCTCATTTGATGGTTTGAAAAAAGAAAAGATGTTGGTACCACTCACTGACTGGCTAATGAATAATCAGATTTCACAGCGAGAGGGCTGGGGTGGTAATTTGGTCACACGCCATGCCTCAAACCCATGGAATAGTGCTTCATTAATGTGAAGACCTGTATAATCAAACAATTAGCAGTCTCTCTGCAATGAAAGCAGCTTTTCATCAGCATATATACTTTGTCATTAGATGAGTCCCAAATCAGTGAATCTGACAGCAACTAGTCTTAACACTAACTCCACAACAGTATCATGGAAGGTAACGTGTATGTTTTTCATCCTTAACCTTTACTTAAGGATCCGACAGCAACTTGGGCTTCAAATATCACTGAATGGTAGCAAACGTGTAGGGAATGTGAGGTTAGGAGAACATCGTTTATTTTTATTCATATAATCTCCTATTTTATAGCTTCTGTGTTTTTCCTCATGTTACACTTTTTAGGGTTAAGAAGCTTGGGAGGGTCCTTTGAATTATCATCAGGAAACAGAAAGCTTTTTTTTTAAAAAAGGAATCCTGCTTCTTTCCTTTTGCTTATTTACATCAATGATTTGTGTCATCTTCATTTTAATGTGGCTGATTAGCTCCTTTGGAGACTTTCTCTTGGTAACCATGGAGAAAGGATGCTGTTTTGTGGTGAAATCTCTCTCTTTTGCTGTGTTGACTAATTCACATCAAATGAACGCCCACCAGGAGGGTTCACAGAACCAGGAGGCAGAGACCTCGGGTTCCTGATGCCCTATGGTTTTGAGTCTTTTTCTACCCCTAAACAAGCCCTGAATATATTGGGTCGCTTTCAACATATTGCTTAGTGGCAAGGAGATGAGAAGTGCTAACTCAATAATTTTTTTTAAAGGTAAAATATAAATTATCAATAAATTTTAGTAACTTTGTGATGGTTTCACGATAAGTTTGGCTATTCTGAATCAGGAACAGGAAATTTTTTCTACAAAAGGCCAAATAGTAAATATTTAGACTTCACAGTTTAAGGGGAAAAAAATCAGAATTATTGTGTAAGAAAGAAACCCTCAGAATTATTAACTAAATGGTAACTACTTAGGCTTTGTACGCTAAGAAAAAAATAAAATAAAAACCAGGATTATCTGAATTATTATAGTTTTCAAATAAAACAACTGTGTGTGTGTTAACCGCTCAGTCATGTCTGATTCTTTGTGATCCCATGGACTATGGGCTCCTCTGCCTCCGGGAGCCCTCCAGGCTCCTCTGCCTATGGAATTTTCTAGGCAAGAATACTGGAGAGGGTTGCCATTTCCTGCTCCAGGGGGTCTTCCCAACCCAGGGATAGAACCTGGGTCTCCTGGTTCTCCTGCATTGGCAGGCAGGTTCTTTATCACTGCACCACCTGGAAAGCCCCATATAACAACTATCTGAAAACTATTCTTAGTTTATGAAACTTACAAAAATGACTGTGGGCCAAATCTGGCCAGCCATCCAAATGTTTGGTCTAAATCACAGGCTTGATAAAATATCTGTTTCTGTCATTAGCAAATCAATAGCTTCTGCATATCTTAATTTCCTTTCATACATTATTGGGTTTTTATTGAGGATAATGAAAAGTTTGCAAATATTGTGTATTTGTGTGATAGAAATGTTTAGCAATAATCAACAAAAATGGGTGGAAAGATGAGAGTCCATTGAGAGGTAGACTTGAATAAACCTGGAATCCTGTCTAAGCACCTTTTCATTGACTGAGATTGGCAGTGGATCAAGACACACAGGTTCCTTGAGTCTTTTGTTTCTAGGGATGAATTCTAGTTCAAATGATGGAGGGTGGCACTGCCCAGGTCAAGGTTTGGGGTCTGATCTCTGGATAGGTGTGACAGTTTCACACAAAGGAGAAGCACTGTTGTATGGCCACAATCTGCATCTTCATTCAAGTCAACTCTCTAAAAGCTGGATGTACTAACTATGAAAACATGGTTGAACTAACAACAATTAGCACCGACCCTGGAAAGAGCATGCTCTTTCTGACTGAAATCTTAATCAGATTCTAGACTTGATCATTAAGACAGTTATTTGTGAACATAATTATTAGCAAGATGGAGCAAGAGTTTTCCAAGTGGGAGTTATCTACTAGATCGAAGGTAGATTATCTAGTAGAATGTTAGATTTCAAAGAGTGCTGGCTAAAGGTTTTTTTATTTGTAAGTTACTGTACATTTTATTTTTTAAATTAATTTATTTATTTTAATTGGAGGCTAATTACTTTACAACATTGTAGTGGTTCCCCATCCTGAACCCCCTCCCACCTCCTTCCCTGTCCCATCCCTCAGGGTCATCCCAGTGCACCAGCCCTGAGCACCCTGTCTCATGCATCGAACCTGAACTGGTGATCTGTTTCACATATGATAATATACATGTTTCAATGCTATTGTCTCAAATCATCCCACCCTCGCCTTCTCCGACAGAGTCCAAAATACTGCTCTATACATCTGTGTCTCTTTATACGGCCTTAGATAAAGATTTCTAGAGACATGCCCATTGGATGCTGTTTTCACCCTGTTCTCATGCACGTTTTTAAATTAAAAACGTCCATGAGGACAAAGAAAGTATTCTCTTTTTTTTTCACATATAAGTGCTCTTTATTTTTTTTTAATAAATTTATTCATTTTAATTGGAGGCTAATTACTTTACAACATTGTGGTGGTTTTTGCCATACATTGACATGAATCAGCTACAGGTGTACATGTGTTCCGCATTCTGAACCCGCCTCCCACCTCCCTCCCATCCCATTCCTCTGGGTCATCCCAGTGCACCAGCCCCAAGCACCCTGTCTCATGCATCGAACCTGGACTGGCGATCCATTTCACATATGATATTATACATGTTTCAATGCCATTCTCCCAAATCATCCTACCCTCGCCCTCTCCCACAGAGTCCAAAAGACTGTTCTATACATCTGTGTCTCTTTTGCTATCTCGCATATATTCTTATCAAGTCTGCAGATGATGAAAAGCCTGGCGAGCTCACGAATTCAATGGATAGTAGGGAGAATCAACTCAGTTCAGTTAGTTCAGTCGCTCAGTCATGTCCAACTCTCTGTGACCCCATGAATTGCAGCACACCAGGCCTCCCTGTCCATCACCAACTCCTGGAGTTTACTCAAACTCATGTCCATCGAGTTGGTGATGCCATCCAGCCATCTCATCCTCTGTCGTCCCCTTCTCCTCCTGCCCCCAATCCTTCCCAGCATCAGGGTCTTTTCCAGTGAGTCAACTCTTCGCATGAGGTGGCCAAAGTATTGGAGTTTCAGCTTCATCAGTCCTTCCAATGAATACCCAGGACTGATCTCCTTTAGGACGGACTGGTTGGATCTTCTTGCTGTCCAAGGGACTCTCAAGAATCTTCTCCAATACCACAGTTCAAAAGCATCAATTCTTCAGCGCTCAGCTTTCTTCACAGTCCAACTCTCACATCCATACATGAATACTGGAAAAACCATAGCCTTGATGAGACAGACCTTTGTTGGCAAAGTAATGCCTCTGCGTTTTAATATGCTACTTAGGTTGGTCATAACTTTCCTTCCAAGGAGTAAGCGTCTTTTAATTTCATGGCTGCAATCACCATCTGCAGTGATTTTGGAGCCCCCCAAAATAAAGTCTGACACTATTTCCACTGTTTCCTCACCTATTTGCCATGAAGTGATGGGGCTAGATGCCATGATCTTAGTTTTCTGAATGTTAAGCTTTAAGCCAACTTTTTCACTCTCCTCTTTCACTTTCATCAAGAGGCTCTTTAGTTCTTCTTCATTTTCTGCCATAAGGGTGGTGTCATCTGCATATCTGAGGTTATTGATATTTCTCCCAGAAATCTTGATTCCAGCTTGTGTTTCTTCCAGCCCAGTGTTTCTCATGATGTACTCTGCATATAAGTTAAATAAGCAGGGTAACAATATACAGCCTTGACGTACTCCTTTTCCTATTTGGAACCAGTCTGTTGTTCCATGCCCAGTTCTAACTGTTGCTTCCTGACCTGCATACAGGTTTCTCAAGAGACAGGACAGGTGGTCTGGTATGCCCATCTCTTTCAGAATTTTCCACAGTTTATTGTCATCCACACAGTCAAAGGCTTTGGCATAGTCAATAAAGCAGAAATAGATGTTTTTCTGGAACTCTCTTGCTTTTTCAATGATCCAGCAGATGTTGACAATTTAATCCCTTGTTCCTCTGCCTTTTCTAAAACCAGCTTGAACATCTGGAAGTTCATGGTTCACGTATTGCTGAAGCCTGGCTTGGAGAATTTTGAGCATTACTTTACTAGTGTGTGAGATGAGTGCAATTGTGTGGTAGTTTGAGCATTCTTTGGAATTGCCTTTCTTTGGGATTGCAATGAAAACTGACCTTTTCCATTCCTGTGGCCACTGCTGAGTTTTCCAGATTTGCTGGCATATTGAGTGCAGCACTTTCACAGCAGCACCTTTCAGGATTTGAAATAGCTCAACTGGAATTCCATCACCTCCACTAGCTCTGTTCATAGTGATGCTTTCTAAGACCCACTTGATTTCACATTTCAGGATGTCTGGCTCTAGGTGAGTGATCACACCATCGTGATTATCTGGGTCGTGAAGATCTTTTTTGTGGAGTTCTTCTGTGTATTCTTGCCACCTCTTCTTAATATCTTCAGCTTCTGTTAGTTCCATACCATTTCTGTCCTTAATTGAGCCCATCTTTGCATGAAATGTTCCCTTGGTATCTCTAATTTTCTTGAAGAGATCTCTAGTCTTTCCTATTCTGTTGTTTTCCTCTATTTCTTTGCACTGATCACTGAGGAAGGCTTTCTTATTTCTCCTTGCTATTCTTTGCCACTACAATTTACTAACTCTACAATTTACTGTGAGTTAAATCCAACACGATACAATTTAGCTGCAGTAAATGTACAATTTGTTATTTGAATTAGAATAACAACAACTGTAACAACAACAAAAATAACTAATTATGCAAGTCCTGGGTGGGAAAGTCCTTAGGAAAAGCAAAAATGAAAACTTGATTTCAGTTTTCAATAGTTTCAGTGGGCTCACAGGGTAATTAACATTAACTGTGACCACATTCAAAATTCAGTTACCTAAACAAGTTTGCTTATAGTATTAAATTTTACTCTATTCCATTCAGAGCATATTAAGGCCATGAATACAAAAAAAAGTAAATAAAAGTATATTTGATAAAGAATTACTGCAAAGTTGAGTATTTATGAAAAGTTAACTCATGTTATACTCTGTTGAATGAAGGACTGTTGAAGAAATTGTCTCTTCTATCAGATTCCCCTTGGACATCAAAGAGATCAAACCAGTCAATCCTAAAGGAAATCAACCCTGAATATTAACTGGAAGGACTGATGCCGAAGCTGAAGCTCCCAATACTTTGCCCACCTGATGCAAAGAGCTGACTCACTAGAAAAGACCATGATACTGGTAAAAATTGAGGGTAGGAGGAAAAGAAGGCGACAGAGGATGAGATGGTTGGATGGCATCACTGACTCAATGGACGTGAGTTTGAGCAAACTCCTGGAGATAGTGAAGGAACCTGGCATGCTGCAGTCCATGGGGCTGCAAAGAGTCAGACACAACTGAGTGACTGAGCAACAACAACATCCGATTCCTGGACTCTACCATGTGCCCACTGAATTGGAATTCCCAAGAGTGGTGCCAGGGAATCTGTAGTTCTAAAAATCTTTCCAGATAATTCTGATGAGAAATCTGATTAGGGCAACCAAATCATTAGAAGGAAAAAAAAACAAAAACAAAACTATCAAAGTAAGTGAAATAATTACTTAACAACTTAGATTTGACTCAATAAATTTCAGTAACATTTTCACTTTTCTTTCATTTGTTTTTGAAACCTTAACACTTGCCTATAGCTTGTCTATTTGGGGACCAAGAAGTTAGAGTTTAGAATTCTTTCTCTATGTGGCTAATTAACTCTGCTTGTTGATAGGCTCAGACTACACCCCTAATTCTAGCTATTTTGAATAGATAAATATATAGGAATTACTGGAAAAACAAGCTGGAATCAAGGTTGCCGGGAGAAATATCAAGAACCTCAGATACGCAGATGATACCACCCTTATGGCAGAAAGCAAAGAAGAACTAAAGAGCCTCTTGATGAAAGTGAAAGAGGAGAGTGAAAAAGTTGGCTTAATGCTCAACATTCAGAAAACTAAGATCGTGGCATCTAGCCCCATCACTTCATGGCAAATAGATGGGGAAACAATGGAAACAGTGACAGACTTTATTTTTGGGGGGCTCCAAAATCACTGCAAAATCACTGCAATTTCATGACTGCAGCCATGAAATTAAAAGACGCCTGCTCCTTGGAAGAAAAGTTATGACCAACCTAGACAGCATATTAAAAAGAGAGACATTACCTTGCCAACAAAGGTCCATGTTTTGCTCTAATTCCTTTGCTCTCTTACCTCACTCTTTGACTATCAAATACCTTCCAACCATAATCTCTCCAGTCCCTAATGAACTCTTTCCCAGTCTCAAAGTTGAAAAATGACCTACTTTTTGAAACTTCACAGTGCATTGTTTATGGCAATTATTACTTTTTAGTAGTTTGGATATTTAAACATATCTTTTTTGCTGAATACAATCATCATTAAGTGTAGAGACTAGACCTTGTTTATCTCTGCTGCCCAATAGCTAAGACAAGCTCAGTGCATATTTGTTGAAAAACCAATGGCAGCAAAGGAAAAATAAGCAAGTGGAACTACATCAAAGTGAAAAGCTTTTGGAGAGCAAAAGAAATGATCAACAAAATGAAAAGTCAACCTATGGAATGGGAGAAAAAGCTTATATCTGAGAAGGGGTTAATATTCAAAATAAAGATGTCGTATAATTCAATAGCTAAATAACAAGTAATCCAATTAAAAAATGCGTAAAGGACCTGAACAGATATTTTTTCAAAGAAGACATCCAAATGGGCAACAGGCACATGAAAAAGTTGCTCAGTATCACTAATCATCAGGGAAATGCAAATCAAAATCTCATTCCTTGTAGAATGGCTATTATAAAGAAGACAAATGATAACAAGTGCTAGAGAAGATGTGGAGAAAAAGAAACCCTTGCACACTGCTGGTGAGAATGTAAATTGATTCAGCCACTATGGAAAACAGTATGAAGATTCTTGAAAAAATTAAAAACAACTATCAGCCATCTTACTTCTGAAGGAAAATGAAATTAGTATCTTGAAGCAATATCTGCACCATCATGTTTACTGAAGCATTATTTATACTAGCCAAGACATGGAAACAGCTTAAATGTCCACTGACAAATAAATGCATAAAGAAAATGTGATGTATCTATATGTGTATATAATGGAGTATTATAATACACAATTAAGTATTATCCAACCATTACAAAGGAAGGAAACCTTGCCATTTGCAATAGCATGGGTAAAACTTGAGTGGATTATGCTAAGTGAAATAAGTCAGACAGAGAATGACAAATACTGTATGATCTCACTTATATGTAAAATCTAAAACAACCGAACTCATAGAAACAGAGAATAGATTGGTGGTTGCCAGGGGTAGGAGGTGGGTGGTGGAGAATGAGAGAAATGGGTAAATGTGGTCAAAAGCTACCAACTTCCAGCTATACGATGGATAAGTTATGGAGATATCACATACAGTATGGTGACATTGTTAACAATATTGCAGTGTATATGTAAATCTTGCTAAGAGACGAGATCTTGAGTATTCTCACCACACACTCACACACACACAAAACATTAACTATGTGAGGTGATAGATGGGTTAATTAGCCTATTGTGTAATCAGTTCACAATATATCCATGTACCAAATCATCACATTGTACACCTTAAACCTACATAATGTTATATGTCAATTAAATCTCAATGAATAAAAGAAATAAAAAATAACTTACTTGATACCAAAATGCAAAAACAAAAGGAGGCCTCTGTTGAAATAATAGATGCTTCAGCTGGATTTAAGACAAAAGTTTTTGATTTATGATATGTAGTAACCACAAGAGAAGAAATAAAACATGTAAACCCTTAATTGTTTACATAGATGGGTACCAGAATTCTCCTTATGAAAACCAGCCTTCTTACCAAGACCACATCACAGTCAGGGTGTCACTCTCCTCCTGTTCTGCCCTTCCTGAGCACCACCAGCTTCTTAAATTGGTCAGTTTCTGGAAGGACTTGATGTTGACCCCTTAGTA
Organism: Giraffa tippelskirchi; assembly: GCF_054371585.1. Taxonomy (NCBI): domain Eukaryota; kingdom Metazoa; phylum Chordata; class Mammalia; order Artiodactyla; family Giraffidae; genus Giraffa; species Giraffa tippelskirchi. The sequence continues at coordinate 150,978,409 of NC_137282.1, forward strand.
GGCTTCTGCTTCCACACCCTAGAGTCAGCAGAGGGTGAGTGTGGGAGAGTCTGAGCCCCATTTAGCAAATGGGGTCCTTTATTTTCCACCCAGCATATGGCTATTTGAATGTGTCAGACTTTACTACCATTCAAGAATATGGAAAAGATTACACTGGAATAAGGGAAACAGTGTAAAACACACTGAACGTTGCTGTTCTAAAAGGTCCTTCAGATGCCTTTCTCCTGGCATCTAGTATGGCTCTAGTCTCAGGCTCTAGTGCACATCAGTGACGAGGCTCTAGGCTCCTGACAAGTTATTAGTCTCAGGTTTCCATTTTTCCTAACCCAATTCCTGACCATCCCTCATCCAAAATGGTGGGCTGGCTTTTTATTTCTATCTCTTTCAATCTTAGCTTTTTCCTTCCCTGTAAAAACGTAGTGAAAAAAAGACAATTTGCTCTCTCAGAGGTATCTTTGACAGTTAGTCATAGACACTTTCCTTCCCAGTTACAAGGAAATTGAACATAGAAATCGGATTCTGGAAAATCTTAAAGCATTACAGGGCTTGGGGCTGGTCTTTTTGATCCCACGGTTTTCAAACACAGTTATACACTGGGTGTATAACCCAGTGGACTACGCTAGTGATTCAGTTGGTAAAGAATCAGTCTGAAATACAGGATATTGGGTTTGATCCCTGGGTTGGGAAGATTCCGTGGAGAAGGAAATGGCAACCCACTTCAGTATTCTTGCCTGGAGAATTCCATGGACAGAGGATCCCATGGCTACAGTCCAGGGGATCACAAAGACTCAGACACAACTTAGCGACTAAACCACCACCATCACCATGTAACCCAGAAGTGGGATGAGCAGTCATTCAGTTCTTCATCTTAGTTCTTCAAATTGGAATAGAATGAAATAGAAAATACCAGCATATTCCTGTCTATAGGAAGGGTAAGTATTGTGTTAAGGTTCACTTGTTTCTGTTGTGTGTGTCCTGAGCTGCAACATGAATAGTGTCTTAGATTTTTACAGACACTTCTTTGACCGCCTGAGTCTCAGCGTCCTCATCTTTTGGCTAATGAGGAGAAGGGAAGGTGGACAGGACTATGGGAATACTCTTGCATCCCTCTGAATCTTTCTAGGTCAGTTTCTTACTGGGTTTTTTACCTCTTACTGGTTTCTTACTGGGCTCACATGAAGACCCTGATTTTGGACACAGATACGTCATTGCTGATCACTTCTAGCTTATAGTTTGAAGGTTAAAACCATGTAGCTTTAAAAGCCATTAAATAACTTTTCAGGTTCTTGCAGAACTTTAAGAAAGCACTGACCATTGCGTTATTTGGGGGTGGGGGTGGGGGCTGAGCTCTGGCGTAGACACACACAAGCAGGACTCCTGGAAACATGTGGATCTTCCTAAATAGAGGCTTTAAGAACTGCCCTTACTAGTGGCAGCAAAACAGGCCTAGTTACTGGTTACTGACACACTGATGAAACGTAAAGGCTGACACGTCTCCCTTCTTTTTCTCCACTGGAACTTCTCATTTGTTCTCCTCTCCCAGCCTCGACTCTAGCCTGGGGACAGGGAAGCTGATGCTAGAGATTTCAGGCCACTTACTGGGTTAAACATACGCATGGTGAAGCCAGGGACAGACACTTTCTGATTGGTATCTTTCTCCCTCCCAGTTTCTTGCTCAAATATAGCCCTGCTCTCAGAGCCTCATCACTGATGTGCACGTGCTAAGTCACTTCAGTTGTATCTGACTCTTTGCGACCCCATAGACTGTAGCCCGCCAGGCTCCTCTGTCCATGGGATTCTCCAGGCAAGAATACTGGAGTGGGTTGCCATGCCCTCCTCCAGGGGATCTTCCCAACACAGGGATTGAATCTGTATATCTTGCGTCTCCTGCATTGGCAGGTGGCTTCTTTACCACTACCGCCCCCTGGCAAGCCTCATCATTGATGGTGATGGACTTTATTCTCTAGGCTGCGGGACTGAGAAATACCCTCCCTGCAGAGGCAGTGTTTCAAAGGTTCTGAGAGAGAAGCTGCCAGAATTTCCTGGTTGCTTCACCCCTAGCAGGTCCCTCCTGTCATTTCCTCAACACCCTGGCAAGAAACAGGATATGTTTTCTCTTCCCCTAGTGTTCCCAGCCACTGGGAAAAAATCAGGAAGGGAAGAGTGAGGGCAGCTGTCCACATCTCCTGCCCACTCAGGCCTCCTGCCTTGCCCTGCTCTCTATACCCCAACCCTGCCCAAGCAACAGGAAAGTGAAAATGCAGCCCAAGTTTAAAGAGGCCATTTCTGTGTCATAGGGATGTGCCATTGGGCTGAAAACTAAGAAAGTCTAATAACAGGACCCACTACTTTCAGTGTACCATGTTTTAGTAAAAAGGGTATTTCAGGGCTCACAAGTAAATACTGGTTGGCTCTTTAAAGACCAATTTCAAATAGGAAGTAGAATAAAGATGGGGCAGCGAGACTCACTGTTTTTGAAGTGCCACCACAGAAGAGTCGTTGGTCCTTCAAATTATCAAAGGCTCTGTCATCTTGCTGGGCTTCCCTGGTGGCACAGATGGTAAAGAATCTGCCTGCAATGCGGGAAACCTGGGTTTGATCCCTGGGTCGGGAGATCGCCTGGAGGAGGGCTCGGCAACCCACTCCAGTATTCTTGCCTGGAGCATCCCCATGGGCAGAGGAGCCTGGTGGGCCACAGTCCAGGGGTCTCACAGAGTCAGACACAACTGAGAGACTAAGCACACACACTGTCATCTCCAACGGTGCCACTGTCGGGATGGAACCCCGGACAACCACAGCGTGTGAAGACGCCTTGGCATTCCCAACAGACACACCAGCCACCCCTCATGTGGAGGCTGACCCAGCATCAACACAGAGCAGCAGCGAACGGAAGTGGATCACAAGAAAAGAAGGAGAAGGTGACGCAAACTCCACTCTTGAGATTCGACAAGAAAATCAGTCTTGACTTGTTTCTAGAATTAACTGTCAGGGCAATAATAATTAAACCTATTTTTTTACATTTTTAAAAAATATAATTCCAGAAATAATTGAGAGAAAAATGTAAATATTGGGAAATCTAAGCATCTAATAGCTATCTGCCAAGCTTAAAGTATACCAAACCCCTCTAAACTGTGTGATTTGATGTCGACATGCTCATGAATATAATGCTATAATGTGTGAATATAAGAAAACAATGGGTTTTGATCGTTAAGCCTATCACCAGAGGGAAATGTATTATAATTCATTTATAGATAATAAATATTGAAAACTAGAATAAAGTTAAAGCTAGTCTTTTATCATAAAACCCGGCATTTTTCTTCCCCCTCCTCTAGCCCTAGTAGAAATACATTCTTTTTCTTTCTTTTTTTGTATTTTATAACCCAAAGAAATACTCTTTTTTTTTTTTTTACAGAAAACTTAAGGTTACAAATCATTGCCATGAGCTAAACCACATCTGAATCTAGAAAATGCACTTGGCATTATCCTTTTCTGTTCACATATATTTGAAGTAAATTACATCAAATTGTATTTGAAATACCAAACTGGCATTAATGGAAGATTTTTTTGCTCCAGGCACCATTTTAAAATAGATGAGCATAAAAATGCAGTCTGCATCATTAAGTTTATATGAAACTAGTGAGAATAAAAATCACCATGTAAGTTCTAATAAGATGTGTTTTTCATTCCAGTTTAATAACCCAAGACTATATTCATCTTCCTGTATAATAAATACACCGAGAGGAATGTATTCTTTTGTGGGCTTAACATGTTGAGGTTCCGTTTTTTTTCCCCAAGAAGATAGAGTTTTCTGGGAAGCTGGGTGAAGAAAATTCTTTAATATGGCAGTGCAGAGTATTATTATCATAAATAATTAATGTGCACAGCAGAAGAAAGCCGAGCTTCATTAATAATTCTTATTTTTAGTTGGCATAAGCTAGAGGTGCTGTGTCTTCTTTCATCCTATCTATGTCAATTTCCTTGATTTTAATTTCATAGATGTTAAAAATTTTAAAGATATGGTGCCTTATGCAGTGGGTTTTTTGTTTTTGACTAAATAACATCCTACCGCTAATTCTTACCTGCCCAGATATTTTCAGAAACAGGCAAAAGGAAGGAGGGAAAAAGAATAGTTGTGCTGAGGCAAGGTACAGTGGGCACCGATGGCAGTGCCTCTCATCTCCCATCCCCTCTGGGGCCAGTTAAGATGCTCCTTTGATTAGAACCTCAGGAAATATTAAGCAGCCCTGCCATGAATTTCAGTTCATCAAACCTGCCTGTTTATTTTTCAGATTCAAGGCTCATCTACCTTCTATAGGCCAAAAACAAAGATTCTCCCTAACACAACCTTGCATTTGTGATCAACTGAATCACCTGTCAAAACCTCCAAACCTTTGATAACAGGCATTTGTAATTTATTAATTCAGCATCTGAGCAGGAAAGCAGCTAAGCATTTCTGATGAACACAATGGGAGGAAATAAAGAGCCTGCAACAGAGAGCAGCAAGTTTGCACTTTACGAGGAAGAACAAGGAGCATGCACACGACATTTCAACTTAGGTGGATGGATAGCTAACCCGAACAGCTGTGAGGTAACTACTGACTGTCATTTCACAGGGGGCTAAAGCCAGGAAGAAGGAGTAATTGACAAACCTTGGGGGGGGGGAAGAATTCTGATATAAGAACCCAAATCCTGGGTTCATGCATCTACGTTGGCCTCCTTGCTCAACACCTGGGCAGAGATTCTTATTTGCACCTGAGCTCTTTACCTAGCTGACCTTCATCTCACAGGTATCAAGTAGTTTTCCATACAGTTCAGCTAAGGTGAGGGTGGAAATCTAAGAAGCATCTATAATGGGATATAAGATCCTCCTGCATCGTCTCTTGTATCTGGATGATTCAAGTGCTCAGTTTAATACCATTTGCCTGGGTATGTATTGTCAGTCCTAGAATTCACTGCCATTGCCACATGCTTTCTGCAGATCCCCAAGTCACACCTGGCACCTGGCCTCATCCTTAGAGCTGCACTATAGATGCACAAAGGACCCGGGGTTAAACAAAATCCTCTATTTGCTTCTGAGATGGATTCTACCTGGATCAGTAATAGGCAGTTTACTTGTAAATGTGGGTCCATCTTTATTCTGGGCTTAAGGTCCATGGAGCCTTGACTGCCCCACAGCAGGAACTGAGTCTGGGCTGATAGTACACAGCCTGACGTTCTAAGACCAGCCTCTGCTGTCAGGTGGCAGACTAGCTATTTTATACCTAACTGTCTTTGACCTTTGCCAGTGGTCTTCTAGTCTTTGCAGACCTTCCTGCAAACACAGGTCCTAGGCTGGACATGCTCTGCCCTCTTTCCACCCCACACTGTCCACCGTGTCCATTTCGCTGTCACTCTCTTCCCATTTCTCTGGTGGGCCTGCTGCTTGGAAGTTGATTTCTGGTCAAGCCAGGTTCCTGAGCTAGGCTACACTTTCGTTGAGGGCAGGAGACAGCTCCTGTGTTTTTCAGCACTTGGAACATATCTGGCCTTCAATAATAACATGTTTTTATGAATAAATAAGGGATTGAATGAAGAGCTCACTGTGGAAGATGAACAACCCCTTCAGGCTATGGGGTCTCCTGCTACTATCCCTGTGTCACCAACCTGGTGTTGCTGCTGCTGCTGCTAAGTCGCTTCAGTCGTGTCCGACTCTGTGCGACCCCATAGACGGAAGCCCACCAGGCTCCGCTGTCCCTGGGATTCTCCAGGCAAGAACACTGGAGTGGGTTGCCATTACTGCCTAAATCCTCGAGTTACTTTTGTTACTGTCGTTCAGTCGATCAGTGTCCAACTTTTTGTGACTGAACCCATGTACGGCAGCATGCCAGTCTTCCCTGTCCTTCACTACCTCCCGGAGTCTGCTCAAACTCATGTCCATTGAATTGGTGATGCCATCCAACCACCTCATCCTCTATCATCCCCTTCTCCTCCTGCCTTCAATCTTTCCCAGCATCAGGGTCTTAATAGAATCAAACTGGGTTCTCTGTTGTCTTGGTTTGGCCTGATGACCTCAGTCCTCTCCACTGGACATGTCCACCCCCTTAGGCAATGCCTGTGGTTGGAGCACCTGTTTTATGCGCTTTGCTGTGCAGGTGCCCCTGGCAAGCCATGCAGAATGCATTGTCAAGGTCACACTCTGAGATCAGTGTGTCTCTTTAGAGCACCCCATCTCTCTTGTTCAGCAACACAGTGAGGTAACCTTATTCTCCCTGGGTGATATCTTAGAATTTCCATGGCAAAGATTCCAGGGAGACAAACACACCTGTGTTTTAATTGTGTGTTTGCTTCAAGAACAGCAAGGGAGAGAAGTTTTTGTTTAACACTCCCAGGGTCAATAATTGGCAAAGGAAAAAAATGATATAAGGTGAAAGTGGTTGGCGGTGTATCCACATTGAAAAACAAACAAGAATTGCAGCCGGGTCCTGCCCTTCTCTGCCTTTCTCTGACCCAGTCATAATCTTTGCATTTCAGGGTATTTAATTACTCTTAGTAAACTTGCGGTTGGAAGTCAAGGGGTTGATCTGGCAAAGAATGTATCACATATCAAAACTCTGACCTCAGACATATTGGAAGCATGAAGAAAAGATATATTCCTGAATACCAAAGTCAAAACAGGGTGACAAAATGCTAGGGAATGCTATTGCAAATGGAGAAGTCTTCCTTCACTTAGTAAAACTTTTTTTTGGCTTGATTGGAGAATGGCACAGACTACTCAATGAAATATTTATTTAATAGAGAGCTTTTGTCTAGTGATTAAGAGGATGGACTGAAGATCTTAAGGGCCAAGGCTCAAATCTTGACCATGCCTTTTGCTAGCTGTGTGATCCTGGGCAATTTATTAAACCTCTCTGTGCCTCCATTGTTTGATCTGTAAAATGGGGATGAGGCATGTGATGAGGATTTTAAAAAAATAACATACATAATAATCTTACATGAGTACATGACATGAATCAATAACTAGAGTGATAACTGACTTAATAACTATTAGGTATTAGTATTATTATTATTTTAGACATGATTTCCAGGGAATTACAAATATAACATAATTTCCATTTAACGTGATTTAATGTTTCTTGGAAAATGCATACAGAGCCTTGCAACACTTTGGTGGTAACATGGGAATTCTGTTAGAATCAACATTGGTTTATGCTGGACCCCACTGCATGGTGGGAATCAGGACTCTAAGTCCCTCTAGCATTCAGCACGACATGAATCTGTACCTGAATGTCAATTTACTAATTTAAAACGAGTCATAATTTACCACCAAATTGAATGGCTGATTTGCTTCGCTCAATCAATGTATTCCCTTTCTTTATCAAGAAGCCAAATTAAGATTCTATGGCTATCCCTGGTGGCTCAGTGGTAAAGGATCTGCCTGACAATGCAGGAGACATGGGTTCGATCCTTGGTCTGGGAAGACACACATGTGGCAGAACAACTAAACCCGTGTACCACAACTATTGAGCCTGATTCCTTAAGCCCCTACACCCTAGAGGCTGTGCTCCACAAGAGAAGCTGCCACAATGAGAAGTCCGAGCATCGCAACTAGAGAGTAGCCCCTGATCTCTGCGGCTAGAGAAAAGCTAGCGCAGCAACGAAGACCCAGCACAGCCAAAAATATAAATAAATAAATTTTAATTAAGAAAAAAAAGATTCTATGGCTGGTTTATGGAACACAGGGAGTTGAGTGATCTCTAGGTCATTTCCATGTCGTGGTGGCAAATTGCTGAATTACCTGCATGTGCTTGGCCCACATCACAGTACTTTCAGCATTCCAATGAGCTTTATCTTTGCCCTGAAAAGAAGCAGTTGAAAATTTCTTACACCCTCAACTATGTTCCTAGATTCTGTTTAGGGCCATGCCTCTCAGATCTGTTTGCCATGGCAATTCCTTATCACGAGTGTCTCAAATAGGTTGTCATTTCAAGTGTACACTGACTAAATTTTCACTTCCTAATCACATCAAAAGGGGCCTCTTAATTCCAGTATTAGAAATACCCCAGAATCACACCTTGAAGTCCTACAATAAAGAGAGTTTATTCTCTTTGATGAGTGTCACTTTCTGATGTTTCCTGCCCCTGAGGACCACTTTGGTTTCCATCTGACTTTTTGACTTATGGCCCACTGTTCTCTATCATCCGTCTAAGTAACAACTATCATTTTGCTAGTAAACTCAGAAGCGCCATTTACTAGATAATTTTGGTCAGTAAAATGTCAGATGTACTATATTTACTATGCCTTTTAAACTAGTAGTCAATAAAATAAAATCCTCTAAGCCAGACCAGAAAATGGCTTACTAAAGAAAGAGATCTGTGGAAGTAACAAGGGGCAACGTTTCATTCTTAAGGTAACTTGGGCCTGTTTATTATTCCATTTACAACGATTTCAGCAAACAAAAATCATAAGAACTGTGCCCCTCCCCACTTTTTTAAAAAGTGTCTTGCTCCAGAAGATTTTTTTCCAAAAATAATATAGTCAAACTTGGGATTTTTAACAGTATTTGTTCCATAAAGTGTTTCACTTTTGATTAAAACATATCACACTTGAGAAATGATTGAAAGTCACAAAAATATTAACTATACTGAACTCATTTAAATAGAGACAGACGTGTATCCCCACTGGTTGTCAAAAGTTCTCAAAGACATTTTTCAAAGACAGGGTCCTACAGATTTTATCCATCTGTCTTCACCAAAGAACAGCTTACAAATTATGGAAGGAAGTGGTCCTACAAACACTACTTGGAATTACTGAGCTCTTGATTACTTAATAGATCTCAGCAGGAAATCAGAACAGCCATGGGCTCAGACGGGAATGCCAAGAACATTTTTTTTTAAATTTGGATTATTAGGTGGCTGGAATGAACATAAAATCACACTTATTAAGGAGGGAACGTGTTTCACTCTTCTCTTTGGATCCCGTAATGGATTGTTCTTGTCTTCTCAAGTCCTCCTCGGACTTCTCTCATCATAATGAAAGAAACAGAGAAGTAAACTGTATTCCTTATATCAGCCCCTTTGTTCCTAGTTCCTAAATTCCTGGTCTCCATTTCCGAAGATGCCTATTCTAAACTAAATACTTAGCAGGGCTCTAAGAAATAAAAATCTAGGTTCTTGCTTAATTGTCGCTGATGAATTAGAAAAAGCATAATGACTCCTAAGGGCATTTATAAGATGTTTGATGACACTATGCATGTTATCTTCCTACTATTTCCTTAAACCCAGACCATACAATTCCAGTGAAAAAAAGGGAGGGAGCTTAGATATTAAATTTTACCCCTACTTCATTTTGCATGGAGAAGGAAATGGCAACCCACTCCAGTATTCTTGCCCGGAGAATCCCAGGGACAGAGGAGCCTGGTGGGCTGCCATCTATGGGGTCGCACAGAGTCGGACACGACTGAAGCGACTTAGCAGCAGCAGCAGCATTTTGCATAGAAATGAAGGCCCAGATAAGTGAGATGAGATTTTGTATTTTATGCTCACTTTTTCTTTAGGGAAAAAACCGTCTTGATTTAATGATGTGGAAATCTGACTTCACAAAATAAAATATAGAGAGATTGGCTTTAGAACCTACTGAAAAGCAATCTTAGTGAGTTATCTTTCAGAATCTCCTTTGTGGTTATAGATAGGTCTCCAGTATCTAGGAGCACCCATAAATATTTGACGAGTGATTAAGTAAATGAAAGAATGTGTCCTGTATCAGTATTACAAATAAGTTCATGGGTAATGTTGATACATAGTTCATGAAAATGTGTGAACTAGTGTTAAATTTTGGAAGAAAAAGGCAAAGTTGTCTGTCCAACAATTATAACTGTGTACAAATGTATTTTTGAATACTACTGAAACCCAAAAAAGAATGCAAAGTGATGTATGATTTAAGGTTTTCTGAAATTTTTTTTTTTAAATGTACTTTTATTTATTTATTTATTGGGCTTCCCAGGTGGTACTAGTGGTAAAGAACCCACCTGCCAATGCAGGTATTTGGCTTTGCCGGATCTTAGTTGCAGATGCGGGATCTTCAATCTTGGTTGGTTCATGTAGCTTATGAACTCTTAGTTGGGGCACGTGGGATCTAGTTCCCTGACCAGGAATAGAACCTGGGCCCCCTGCATTGGGAGCTCGGAGTCTTAGCCACTGGGCCACCAGAGAAGTCCCCTAAAATGTTATTTAAATCTAGGTTAAAATGATTTTGGTTTCAGGATTAAGTTATTCCTTGGCTTAACTGCAATGATCGTTTTTGTGGGGTTTTTTTTTTTTTTTGCATTTTGCTTTAGAGGTGTGTGATGAGCATCCGGTCCCATCATTTCATGGCAAATAGATGGAGAAACAGTGGAAACAGTGGCAGACTTTATTTTTTGGGGCTCCAAAATCACTGCAGATGGTGACTATAGCCATGAAATTAAAAGACGCTTACTCCTTGGAAGAAAAGTTATGACCAACCTAGACAGCATATTAAAAAGCAGAGACATTACTTTGCCAACAAAGGTCCATCTCATCAAGGCTATGGTTTTTCCAGTAGTCATGTATGGATATGAGAGTTGGACTATAAAGAAAGCTGAGCACTGAAGAATTGATGCTTTTGAACTGTGGTGTTTGAGAAGACTCCTAAGAGTCCCTTGGACTGCAAGGAGATCCAACAAGTCCGTCCTAAAGGACATCAGTCCTGAATGTTCATTGGAAGGACTGATGCTGAAGCTGAAACTCCAATACTCTGGCCACCTGATATGAAGAGCTGACTTATTTGAAAAGACCCTGATGCTGGGAAAGATTGAGGACGGGAGGAGAAGGGGACGACAGAGGATGAGATGGTTGAATGGCATCACTGAATCAATGGACATGAGTTTGAGTAATCTCCGGGAGTTGGTCATGGACAGGGAGGCCTGGTGTCCTGCAGTCCATGGGGTCGCAAAGAGTCAGACACTACTAAGCAACTGAGCTGCTGAGCTGCTCAGGAAAAATAAACTAACTGGGACAAACTTTACTTCATGTTGCTTTAGAGGAGTGTAGGAGGAATTCCTATGTGGAACACAGGTTCCTATGTTCATCTCATATCCATCTTTACCATCAAAGAAATACACGGTCTGTCTTCCTAGCTATTTCTCTGCCCTGTGAGACTCCCAGGAATGGTTCCTACACAAGGCATGTCACAAACCATTTCCCCTGGGTCAGCTCAGAGCTGGAAGGAAGTAGCGTGAGAATAAGAGTGCCATCTGCGGTAAACACAGCTAACACCTCTATCAGCCCAGATCACTTCCTGGGTGCCGTCCGCGGGGGGGAGGGGGAGAGGTGTCCATGCTTTCTCCTTATCCAAGGCTCTGTTTATATCACCTGTTCAAAGACACTGCCAGAGCCAGCTCTCCTCCCCATTCAGATGCTAATCCAGCATGAAAAAGAAAATGAGCCTTACTTAAAATGAACCACAGCGAAGGAGGCTTGTTAAACAAAGCAAAAAGCACTTTGAAAAAATAGTAATTGGTAGAGAGGAAAGAAATGTTCAGTTTCTATTTTATTTTTTTTTATTTTTTCTGCTTGGCAGAGGACTGTCTATGTAATAAGGATGAAATGGATTTTAGAGGGTAAGGACCCAACAATGCTTGAGAGGCTGGCTGGGGGAACAGCCTCTAAGGCAGAGCCATTCAACTGCCTTCAGTCACTTCCTATTTTTAATATTAAAGGAATATGGAGAGAAACAGGACAGAACATAGCGTTCTGGGAAACCAGTAATCAAATGGCCTAAAGCTAATGTTTACTTTTTGGAATGTTTTACGAAGGCAATACTTGGAGATGTAGAAAAGAGAGAGAGCACCTAATAATAGCCTTTCAGTGGCGGAAATAGAAAAGCAGCACAGACATGATAATTGAATTTGGTTTGGATGGTCAAAATCTGTGTGATCCTACAGCTGTATTTTCTAAACCATCCGCTTGACTTTTAATACATGTTCTACGTTTTGTTTCCTTTGCCCGTTGCTGCATTTGAAAATTGCTAATTACCTTAAAGCCTGTTCAATTTTCCTTTGCTACTCTTTTTTCTCTTCCCCTCTTACAAATGGAGATGCTTTGCCTTCATGAATCCTCAGTCCTCAGTTCTCTCACCTAGCCCTCAAAGCAGGTCAACAGGGGATTTGGGTCAAAGCAGATCCTGAAATTATTCTTGTGGGAAAAAATATGAGAGAAAAATCAATAAGTCCAGCTCTATCCCCCAGAAACATGGCTTGATGCCTACTTGCACGTTGCCCTACATAATTCAACTTGGTGCACACAACAGGCAAACAAAGGAATGGGAAAGTTTTTGTTGCACTTATTTCAAGATAAGGTATCATTTGAGTTATGAAAAGTCATAACTTCCAAAGCAGTAATATAATTCAGCTCATATATTTTGAGTCCTTATTCTGTTTTGTATAAACTTTTATGTCCCCAAACCCTTTTTGAAATCTTCCAAGAGAAGAATCTCCTTGTGTTCCAGTATATGTTTATTTGACCTTGGGTTGTCATTAAGAGCAGTGCCGTGTCCGTGCTGTAAATTAATATCACTGTCTAATGTTTGTATTACGAGCTCTGGACTTCCAGGAGTGCTTAGGATGACTGGAATTTGAACAGTAGTCCCATATATGTGGATTTGCATTGACTTGCAATATTAAGAAAATAAAAGATCTATTATAGTTGGGCTCAGAAAAATGATTTAGACTATGTTTGTCTTCTTTACTCTTTGTTTCTTGTTAGCCCAGATTAATACCTTTGACATTTGAATGAAATGTTCATAAAGTATTTCCAAATATCTTCTTCCATTTGAATGAATCCCAATGAATGAGAGCACTATCTTCACAGACTCCTGAAGCTCAGGTGGGAGAACTGAGCTGCTCAAGGTAAAATTACTAATAAGAGGTAGACTGGGACAAAGTGCCATTTGTTCACCAATACTTATTGAGCACCTATCGTGTGCCAGGTATGATATTAGGCACTGAAAATACAACCCAATTCTGGCCCTCAGGGAGTTTGTCATCCAGTGGAGATGACAGATACACACTAAAACTAAACAATTATTTAATTGCAGTTGTGATATATACTATGAAGGAAAAGTATAGTGAACAATAAGGGTATAGAACAGGAGACCTGTAATACTCAGTTAATTGCAAAAACAGGATATGCTCTACCTAGCTTAAGAAGAAAAGAATTTTTAGAGGATAGTTAGAAGTTTACAGAAACTTCAGAAGGGACAAGTAAACAAGCTAGGAGAGAGCCATCAGGAATTAGAGCAGCCAGAAGAACCACCCAAACTCCTCTAGATGGCTCTAGCAGAGATCTCACTGCTGCCTCCTTTTGTTACTCATCACAAGGTTCCTATGATGTTAGAGAAACTCAAACCCTCATCAGAACTTTAACCACAAAAGGACCCAGTGTCTCTGCAGTTGTGCTTGCCAGAAGAGCTAAGAAGCCCAGTGCCCTTCATCTGCCCTTCCCTAGCCCCCTGCCAGCACTGCTTTTCATGGCTCATTTCTTCTGCCAAGTCTGTTGCTGATGCATCTACTTGGTAGAACACAGACCGTGTCCAGATCTTGTTGCAAGAGCTTAGAAAGTATAGTTTTATTTGTTTAGCTTTCTAATATTTGTAACATTTCTAACATTACCATGATTCCAAAACCAGGAAAAGAAACTACAAAAAGAGAAAATCACAGGTCAATATATCTGATGAATATAGATGCAAAAATTCTCAACAAAATATTTGCAACCAAATTCAACAATATATAAAAAGGATCATAAAGCATGACCAAGTGGGACTTATTCCAGGGAGGCAAGGATGGTTCAATATTCATGAATCAATTAATGTGATATACCACATTAGCAAAAGGAAGGAAAAAATCACATTATCTCAATAGATACAGAAAAAGCATTTGACAAAATTCAACACATGTTGATGATAAAAACTCTCATCAAAGTTGGTATAGAGGGAACATATCTCAACATAATAAAAGCCATTTAGGACAAACACCCAGCTAACATCTTACTCCTTACCTTGTTTCTAATTTTAGAGGAAAGACTTTCAACTTTTCACCATTGAGTATCACAGCTGGGATGTTAAACTACCAGATGTGGAAATCAGTCCCTTGCTTTCCCTCAGCATGCAGCTCTCTAAGATAGTTGGTTGAACTAAATTTTAGAATAACTCATTTTCTCTGAAAAGAGTCTAGCAATGAATTTAAAGATTATCGATACCATAAGATTACAAAACCTATGAGGAAGAGGGGAAAGACTAATAATAATATAAGATTCTGAGGACCTGGGTCACTCTCATGGTTAGACTCCACTAACAGTTTCCCACTAATTTTAGGGAGCAATTCAAATTATTTAATTTGTTCCCAAAGTCGGTTTTAACCCCTGTCTACCTCCCCTGATACACTGGCTACACTGGGCTTCTTTCAGTAACTTTAATGCATGAAGTTCTATCCTGCACAGGGACCTTCCGATGGGCTGTCTCCAGCACGTGAAATGTTTTTTCCTCCAGTCCTTTCTCCCTTCACCTACCTATCTCAAATTCCCCCACATCCTTCCCATGTGAGTTGAACTCAAGTCTTGGCAAAGTCAACCATAACCTCCAGACTAGATTAGGGTTTTAAAGCAGTATGGTGGATTGATTGCCTAACAACTCCCCAAACCCCACTAGGGGTCTTTCCTATCTACACATTTATAATCTTATTCACCTTTTAAAGAATCATGGTATGTGTTAATACTGGGAGAAATTCTACAACAAAACAAGAAAAACAAACAACAGCAGCAAACATGAACTTTAGTAGTTCTCAAACCTGATGAAATTGGAATTCTGTAATTCATAGAACATGTAATGATTAACATCTAATGGACATATTTTAATAAATGCTGATCTGCAATATGGGAACATTTTACCACAAAATCACAAAATCTTAGTGAGAGGAACCTCAGGAGGTCATCTTGTCTTTTTAACAGAATTACAACCTAGCCATTGTTAGCAAAGGAGAATATATCCTATTTCCAAGCATGATCCTTTTCCATTTTTACAGTTCATTTTTTTAGGGAGGAGACATTCCATAAGGCTTCCCAGGCTGGTTGTAAAGAACCTGCCTTCCAATGCAGGAGACTTAAGAACCAAGGGTTTGATCCCTGGGTTGTGAAGACTCCCTGGAGGAGGGAATGTCAATCCACTCCCGTATTCTTGCTTGGAGAATCCCATGGACAGAGGAGCCCAGCGGGCTACAATCCATGGGGTCTCAAAGAGTTGAACATGACTGAAGCAACTTAGCAAGCACGTATGCATACATTCCATATTTAACAATATTCTTCATCACAATATTCTCTGTCAGAGTAAACGCAAATGCTTCTTCCTCTGATGTATACCCTTCTTTACTGTTTCTCCCTCTCCCTACCCTCAACCCATGGAATTTAGAAACAACTCCTCACCATGCACTGTTGTAACAAACAGCTCCATTTTGGGAGCTGTAGACCTCTCTGGGAATGGCTTACAGGGGTCCCCTCTCCTCTGGCAACTACTCCTAAAATATAGGAGTTGACTCCCAGCTGCCCTGTCTATATTCTGTCCCTGTTCCTGCTCTTGGCCTCACAATCAGTCAGGGCTGCTGGTAGACCCAACAGATTTTTCTCTCCCTGGGGCCAGAGAGACATGCCTTAGAACAGAAGACTTGAGTCATCTTGATATCAAAGCCCAGGAGAGAAGGCTTATGGGCTTTTTCCTTCCCCAAATTGTTTTATATGGTTTGGTAACTTCAGCTTTCTTTTGCATTCAGTAAGTTACCCCAGCCCTTCAAGTAAGTTCCCTTTCAGTTTTTGTTAGTCAGTTTTTGTTAGTCAGTTTTTGTTACTTGCGTCCCAGAGAACTTGAACTAGTATAAGATACCCAATATCTTATCTGCCTTCTGGCATTGTACCATGGCAAAGTGGAGCAAATATTAATCAAATTCCCCAGATTTCTGGAGAAAAGTACTATGGATTTGAGGATCCATTCCAATTTGCCAGGAGATTAAGCACAAAATTGGATTCATGCTCGACCCTTCCCACTAGCTCACTTTAAGTTACTTATTTTTCACCCACTTTCCTCTGGCTTCTAAGGGGCTTGTGGAGGTTTTAGTTTAACTCCACCTGGGAAGAGATTTTATTTTCACTTAGCTCTCTTCTATAAGTAGAATGGTCTTATCTAGTTGTTTTTTTCTTATAATACTTCTTTTCTAACTTTTTAGCCATTTCCAGCTTCTCTGAAATTCTCTTCTAGGCACTTCACATCACACTAAACACTTTAGGAAGTGACTTAGTCATGTAGAGATGTGATGGAGTTCTCTAGTATGGAGTCCAAGAAAGATCTTAATTTTATCTCAACATCTGGATAGGTGCATTTAACTAAACTATGCATTTTGGAACGGTTCCAAAGCACCTGAGGGTAGTTGCAGTACCTTCGAGGTTTGCAGTAATGCAAAGATTTATATGCAGCATTTACCCCATGCTGGTTTGGAGTGTTATTCTTTTTCATCATTTGATTAATATACCTGCTCAAAGTTTTTTCAGTTGTAGGTGAGATCTCTGTGTCAGCCTCTGAACAGAAGCCACCCAGAAGACACATCTCGTGTTCCATAGCCCAGCACAAAGCCAGGCACAGAACTAGGTGTAAGGAACTATCTCCAAAACAGTCATTGTATTTGCAAAGTCTAAAACATAGCAGCCAAGTACCACTACCCAATGCTCTTGATGCACTGTATTATCAAGCATCTTGGTATTTCACAATTCTCAAAAGAAAAACACACACATTCACACACTTAACTGAACTTCTTTAGATATGACCAAAGCTTTATAAGGAGGTATTTAAAGAAATCTAAATAATGTTGATGCAAGTTTTCCTAACTCCCACTGTAAAGCTCAGATTTGCCTTTCTGTCCTGGAATGCATCTTCTTCCTTCAGCCACTCCCAAACCCAGGTGAAGTGGATTCATGTTTTTGGCAATGTTAGCACATCCTGGCCATGCATTCACCCTTGTGCCTATCCATCAGGTTCTCACCTTTGATCTTCCACCAGAAAAAATAGAGAAAGTCTCATAATCCAGTTAAGGAATTCATATTTCAAAACTTTGTGTGAAGTGACCAACAGCATTTATTTTACATTTAAAATTTAAGTACTTACATGGGAAGAAATTGTAATAATAGATCAAGACAAACAGTCAAGGAAATTTGGGGAAATACTCACCCTTTAATATGAATGGAGCTCAGTCACAGGATGGCTTGGATGACAGGCTTGACCAGGTGTCATCCATACCACTCACGTGCTGTCCACGTGCCAACCTGGATGCTGAGGTGGGACACTTGCAGCCTTAGCTTGCAACCCTTTGTGCAAGGCTGGTAGTGCCCTGTGCCCTACATGGACGCTGTTCTTTTGCTGGTCTTCCTGACTTGACCCTGAGCCCGTGGTAGACAGGGCTGTGAATTATTTGTCTGACTAGTGTCTAGCTAGGTAGGCATTTAATAATCATGAGCTGAATGTTGGCCTTTTCAGGTATACTCAGCTAACTCCGTCATTTAGCTTTATGTACTATTTGGAATTGGATTACTGCCTGTACCACTCAGTAAAACGAAAACATCCTCACATGCCATGTGTGCCCCAAAATAGCTGCTCTTTTTATTCTTAGAGGCCACTAGGGACTAAGCTGCAGAAGGAGAGAGAGGATTGGACGATGAGTAACAAGCATCCCAGCTGGTGGCTCATACCTGAAAGCTGCTTGTTCATGGTCCATTAGGCTCTGGCCTTGAACCGGTGACATCTCTTTGACATTAAGGGCGGAGCTGGAAAAAAAGGAAAAAGGAAATTCACCAAGGTTTCCTATGGAAGTGATGTAGTGAAAACAGACCTGAACTCCCAAATTAACCGTTTTTAGGACAGCTGTTATATTAGGTGCTTGCTGTGTACCAGACAAAGGGTTAATCACATTATAACCACTGTCTCATTTAATCTTTATAAACCTCTGCAATTAGTATTATCTTACTTTTACAGATAAACTGAGGCTAAGGAAGAGGAAGAAATTTTTCCAAGATGACCCAGTATTATATATCTGTCTCAGAGCTAGGACACAGATGTAAGAATGAACTCCAACACACACAGTTTAGCTCCTGATCCATAAACCTTTTATGACAAAGGAAGATGACTTAAAAGCTATGTGATATTGGCCAGGCATTTTAACTCCTCTGAGACTTGGTTTACTGGAAAGAAATTTAGAAATGGCAATGTCTGTCTTACAGGATTATTATGAGGTTTAAGTGAGATGACAATACATGAAGGCAGAAGCATGATCTTGGCACATAGAAGGCATTAAATAAAATATATATTTTTGGATAGCAAGGAGATCAAACCAGTCAATTGTAAAGGAAATCAACCCTGAATACTCATTAGAAGGACTGATACTGAAGCTGAAGCTCCAATACTTTGGCCACCTGATGCAAAGAGCCAACTCTTTGGAAAAGACCCTGATGCTGGGAAAGATTGAGGGCAGGGGGAAAAGGAGGTGACAGAGGATGAGACGGTTGGATGGCATCACCGACTCAATGGACATGAGTTTGAGTAAACTCTGGGAGATAGTGAAGGACAGGGAAACCTGGCTGGCTGAAGTCCACGGGGTTGCAAACAGTGGGACACGACTTGGCGACTAAACAGTGACAACAAATATTTTTTCTCTTCTTTAGGGTTGAACACACTTTAGACATTCAGAAAACTGACTGAGTGATAAATCCACTGGCACAGAGACAGAGATGGTGTGATGATCTTGGTCCTTGTGGAGCTGGTATGGCCATGGAGATGGCCCTTCCTAACACTTGGGACAAGGGGATGGTCAGAGGGTCTATGGCCTTCTCAGGAGTGATTTGATGGTGTACCATGACTATATAGCCATCACTTCACACCTGCCTCTCCCACTCACAAATCTGCCACTAGGGTAAAATGGATATGTGAAAGTGAAAGCATTGGTCCCTCAATTGTGTCCAGCTCTTTGCAGCCCCATGCACTGTAGTCCAAGGCCACCAGGGTTCTCTGTCCATAGAATTCTCCAGGCAGGAATACTGTAGTGGGTAGCTATTTCCTTCTCCAGGGCATCTTCCCAACACGGTGATCAAACCCAGGTCTCCTGCATTGCGGGCAGATTCTTTACCATCTGAGCTACTTGTATGTGTAACTAAATTCATGCTTGTGCACATGTGTGTGTGAGAAACAGTTTTCCATCATTATCGCCAAGATTTCTTCATTGAGAATATTTGATAGATTTAATGCCACTGACTCATTATTACCTTTTGCTAAACATTAATTCTGTAAAGTTTTCAAAAATTGATTTAAGTTCACACAGAGGAAAATCATGATTTCATTCTCACCTTCAGCTAGGGAGTATGAAAAAGTAGACAGGACAAGTTAACCCACTGTTTGCTCAGTGCTGTACTGTTATCACCTATAACTCATTCGTGAAACATTTCCAGTTCTTCCTTGGTTCAGTTCAGTTCAGTTGCTCAGTCATGTCTGATTCTTTGCAACCCCATAGACTGCAGCATGCCAGGCCTCCCTGTCCATCACCTACTCCTGGAGCTTGCTCAAACTCACGTCCACTGAGTCTGTGATGCCATCCAACCATCTCATCCTCTGTCATCCCCTTCTCCTCCTGCCTTCAATCTTGCCCAGCAACAGGGTCTTTTCCAAGGAGTCAGTTCTTCTCATAAAGTGGCCAAATCATTGGAGTTTCAGCTTCAACATCAGTCCTTCCAATGAACACCCAGAACTGATCTCCTTTAGGATAGACTGGTTGGATCTCCTTGCAGTCCAAGGGACTCTCAGGAGTCTTCTCCAACACCACAGTTTAAAAGCATCAATTCTTCGGCGCTCAGCTTTCTTTACTGTCCAACTCTCACATCCATACATGACTACTGGAAAAACCATAGCTTTGACTAGATGGACCTTTGTTGGCAAAGTAATATCTCTGTTTTTTAATATTCTGTCTAGGTTGGTCATAGCTTTTCTTCCAAGGAGCAAGAGTCTTTTAATTTCATGACTTCAGTCACCATTTGAAGCTGTTCTGGAACCCAAAAAAATAAAGTCTGTCACTGTTTCCATTGTTTCCCCATCTATTTGCCATGAAGTGATGGGACCAAATACCGTGACCTTTGTTTTCTGAATGTTGAGTTTTAAGCCAACTTTTTCACTCTCCTCTCTCACTTTCATCAAGAGGCTCTTCAGTTCCTCTTCACTTTCTGCCATAAGGGTAGTGTCATCTGCATATCTGAGGTTATTGCTATTTCTCCAGTAATCTTGACTGGCAATCTTCCCTGGTAGAATAAGGGATTCTTATTTCTTCTGCTCCCAAGGCACTCTGTATCTGCCTCTCTTCCAGCATCAATACTTGGTTCTGATGATACTGTGATGCTCTTATGTTGATTTCTTCCACCTACCATCATCTCTTAAGAGGGCAAGGAGTCTTTTTGTTCCATTCTCTAGGGCAATACCTACAAGTACTTACAGAAATTGTTGTTTGAATGACTAAATGGAAAAAAGATAGTTGAAAGGAATCAATGAAATTCAATTGAAAATGTAAAGGATAGAGAATATGATCTAAGAAAACATAGGGAATGAGACAAGCCAAGTGGATACATCTATTGATGTTCTTTGCTCACAGAATCTGATGAAAAGAACATGTATCCTAAAGAATTCCCCTTTACTTTGTACATAAAATGCCGAATTATAGGCCAGTCAGAAAAGCAGTCATGGTTTTTATAATTCAGACTCATCCTAATAAGAGGAAACAGAGTAGAGGGAAATTAAACTATGAGCCTCTCTCTAGTTATCAGGGAAGAAAAAGGCTGAAATGTTGCTAAATACAGAGGATCTGGGAAGAGTTGCAAGCAAAGGGATCAACTTCTATTCAGAATTTTCTGAGCAATGATTAGACAAACAACTGTAATGTTTAAAGCTGTGTGAGGTATACAGGACCTAGTACTATATCCATTTATTTCCTTCCTTTTCCCAGATTCTACAACTCAATAGTAGTGCTAGTTTCTGGAGAGGCCAATACCTATAGTGAATGTGAGCTGACTCAAGTCTCTGGAGTCTTGGAAACTTCTGTGGTTCATTCACGCTGACTCAGAAACCCAGGCTTAAAGGTGAATCCTTAGACCCCAGGTAGGACCCTCTAGTGGAGAAGGCAATGGCACCCCACTCCAGTACTCTTGCCTGGAAAATCCCATGGACGGAGGAGCCTGGTAGGCTACAGTCCATGGGGTCGCTAAGAGTCGGACACGACTGAGCGACTTCACTTTCACTTTTCCCTTTCATGCACTGGAGAAAGAAATGGCAACCCACTCCAGTATTCTTGCCTGGAGAATCCTAGGGACGGCGGAGCCTGGTGAGCTGCCGTCTATGGGGTCGCACAGAGTCGGACACGACTGAAGCGACTTAGCATAGCATAGCATAGCAATAAGACCCTCTAGAACCAAAGGAAGACAAATGGTAGACCAGATGTCCAGACATCAGTGCACACAGGCTGAGTGTGGAACTGAATTAACTTTCCTGTGGCCTCTTATAAAAAAGACAAACTCTGAAAGGCAGCTCAAAGCTGAGCAGATCCTAATTTGTCCACATATTTTTGAGAAGTGACTCTTCCTCAGCTTTCTGGCAGTTTGCCCGGTGCTCTGAGGGAAACTCAGTTGGCCAGAGTTCACCTGGGTTTATCATTCCCCCGGGGGGAATCTGTTTTCTCTGTGTGCTTCTTTTGTCATTCTGCGGGAACTGGGTCAGCTTTTCAACAGTGGAAATGTCAGAGGAATAAAGAGGCTCCCTTGAAAAGATCTTTTCCATCGCAGAAAGGAAACATCTCAGCATACCCCTTAAATAACAACATACAGCGTGACAGCCTTGCTTCCGACCCAAAGAAAGAAAAGAGGCCGAGAAAACACTGGGTAACATTTACACACACACCCCTTCGCTTGGGAGACAGCTGGGCTGGGGCTGTGTCATCCCAAACACTGAATTAAAGGAACGGAAACATCAACTCTGTGGAATCTTTTGGATGGCAAACTAGGTTAGCAAGCAGACAAAGGAAGGCTTTCAGCAAAAGCCCTGATTTTTTATATTGTAGCACACTTGGACCGTAAGGCTGCTGCCCTGAGAAGCATGAATCTGTGAATCCTGGGGAGAAGCCCCATCCAGGCCGCTGTCTCCTGCAGACCCCAGCACAAATAGAAGGTCCCTGTGGAGGGCGGCGAGCTGTGGCTGCACTGGTCCATTCAGTGGTTCTAGAAAGATGCCCCCACTGGTGAAATAGATTTTACCATATTCACTGGGCTGTTAGGAAGATAAATATCGCAACAGTCTGGCTGAAAGAATCCTAGGAAGCACTGATCATGAGGCTACCTGTGTTGTGGGAGCGGGCATTAAAAAGACTTAAGCCCAATTCACCAGCATATATATGCCAAATTCCTTCCAAATTACAAAATCATTCACAATGCCCCCAAGTTTAGCAGCACTCTTGGCCAAATATACCATCACCCCAACAACTGAAACTCCCATAACTAGCAGAATTGATTATTAGTAAGTGTCTATGGCCAAATCACCCTGAACGCACCCGATCTCGTCTGATTATTGGTAAGAAACAAAGGGAGGGCATGTTGGTGGTGTTGCTCTTAGGGTCTCAGACACTGTTTGTTTTTTTCTTTTATGAACCCTGGTATGATATGTAATACAGTATCAGCAAGTTCATGAAAAGCCCCTATGTGTCAGGATTTCTCCAAAGCTTTGGCAGCAGGGGCTGTTTTCAAAAATATCCATGTCTACCCCCAGTGTCCAATGTAAACACAGTGGAGATAAACACCAAGATTTCATAGACAGAGCAAATAAGAGAAAACAAAGGAGTCTTAATTCCAACTGAATTATTTGGAATAACAAGGAATTATAGGAGGTCATACCAAGTCCTGGCCACACCTGTGAGGCAGATCTGGGATGTCTGTTATAGACCTGTGCCTCCTGGGATCTTGTATCCTCATTTCAGTACCACCTTTCAAGACACCCTATCATTGTCCATCCTTTACCCAAGTCTTATTAATGATGCATGATGTGCCACTGCCTCAAAAGCTGAGAATCTGAGCATCTAGTATTTCTCAAACCTAGATTCATGTAAGAATTAGCTGAGGAGCTTTTTAAAAGCAAAGATTTGGGGCTACAGATTCATGATGGGATAGGATCCGCACTTCTCAGGTCTAGATGTTTGGGAACATTTGCTGAGCAAGTATGCACTAGCATCATATCAGATCCCTAGACAACATGACGGGTGGGACAAGAAAGAGGGAAGAGGTGGTGGTAGAGGTGGTGATGGCGATTCTTCAAAAAGAATTCCATGTGATTCGGATATGCAATTCTTCTCCTGCAATCCCTCCTCCACTTGAGAACCGCTGGCATTTTGTTTGGGTTAAAAATCTCCTAGGGAAAAAAAAAATGCCTTAGACTAATCCTGACTCTGCCACTCATGAGCTCCGGTGGCCTTGAGTACATCACTTTAGTGGCCTGGATGTCCCTGTTCATAAAATAAAAGCAGTTGTCACCTCAGTGGTTGCCAACTGTCCCTGAGCCTCACACACAAGTGCCTGGGCCCCATCCACCCAATCTGACCTGTCATCTCACGTGGGGCCCTGGCTTTGGGTATTTAAAGCTCCCCAGGTGATGCTGCTGTGGGCACAGCTCTGAAGGTGACTGCTTACCTGGAGCCCTCCACTGATGATTAACAGCCCTCTGTGTGACATGTCTGCAAGGCTATTTTAAAGACCACGTGAAGAAGCAGTCAAGCACTCAATGCTTGAGTCGACATTTGAGAAACAGTCTACAGGGGTCAGAGGAGTCACTTTATTGGATGAGGGATACAGCAACAGGGGGCGGCATGGGACTTTCTGATCCATTTTTAACATATTAAAGATCCATGAGCAGTGTGGCTTTCCCCAAGCATTTCTCATGGGATAACTAAGTCATATTCCGATTCTAAATCTGTTTCTCCTCAGAGAGCAGGTATCACCACTGAACTTTGTTAAGTGTACGTGTGTGTGTGTGTGTGTGTGTGTGTGTGTGTGTGCTTCTTGCTATAAAATAAACTGGTTCCCAGGGACTAGAGTTCTGTTAGTGTCTTAGTGTTTTGTGCAGCCTCTGTTAGGACACTAGCAGAGAATTTCTGAGTTCTTAGTATGAGCTCTAAGAACTTTAACCACCTCCCTTATCCTCACAATTCTATATGGTATATACCAATAATATTTCTACTTTACAGATGAGAAAACTGAGAAACAGCACGTTTAAGTAACTTCACTGAAGTTGTTTAACATTTGTAAATTCTGGAGGCAGGATTTGCCCCCAGGCATTTTGGATCCTGAACATTTATTATCAAAAAGAACAGAAATGAAGATTACTTCCCATATAATCAGTAATTCAATGTTTGTCACGAAGAACTGGTAACAAATCCACAATTTGTCTGTATATTGCTTACTCTTAGCTCTTCTCAGTAGTTGAAAATCATGAGGCTTTTAACAGCCAGTGCTGGTTGTCCTTGATTTTGTGAAGAGTGGAACGAGATGTACCAGCTGTGGTGGGGAACCTTTTGTGCCTGTGTACTTGCAAATTTATCATCGCTTTCCTCTTTCTGTATGAAACCTGAACCAGACTGTGAAACAGCTGATCTGCTCTCTGCAGCCTCCTTCACAAATCACACCTGTGTGGAGGCTGCTGGGTCCCGCCTTGGACTCCATCCATCCCAACACGGCTGCTTGGCGACCCAGCCTTACTGAAATCTGAGTGTTCTTGTTGCATTTTCTGTACTTCCGCTGCTGGAAAACCAAGACAAGCAAGTTCACACAGCTCCGTTCACTGATGGAAGTTGTGCTGTTACATTATTTTTCAATTCAGAAAACTTTATAGAGTTCAAGGAGCAAAGTGATGATACATGCACAGTCCTTGTTTTATGAGGTTCTGCTCCACTCTTTGCACTGCAGACCCAAACACAACCAGTGGCAGCACTAAGCGCACAATAATGCCTTTTCCTCCTCTTCTTCCTCTTCTTTTTGTTAATGACACCATTCCCTGTATGTCCCACTGAGTTAAAAGCTCCATACTATGCATATTATAATTTAAAAGTTGCGTTTTCTTGTTCTTTATTGTACCAGTCATAAAATGTGACGATGGGTTCTCACTCATACTGAAAGTAATTTTACAATGTGTTCAGTTGAGCCAGGGTAAGCTGGTTAGTGGACGATGTGGAGCACGGGGTCACTTTGTGAAAGGGGGAAGCTAAAAGAACTTTGCACCATAAATGTCAATGAGAAAAAGTCAAGAGTTAGGTGTATGCATAAGTATAAATCTTGATGAATCATATATTAATTTCTCTCTTGAGTTTAAGCATCATTCAGTCTAGAGAAAGCTGAAGAAGAAATTCACTTCCTATTACCCCCAAATTTGCCACTTTTCCTCCTGAATATGTATCTGCCTCCTAATCAGTATCCTCAAATGTAGACTGAGAGTTTACTAGGTTGGATAATGCTTTGTAGAGACTCCACTGGAGGAGAAAAAAATGTATGAACATATAATCAGGGCAGATATTCCTCATAGCATTAAAGTATTTTGCATATTCTTTATATATGTACATTACATATTTCATGTATAGTTATGGCTTACCATTCCCTTCTCCAGGGGATCTCCAGGGGACCGTAGCCCACCACTCTTCTGTCCTTGAAACTCTCCAGGGGAGAATACTGGAGTGGGTTGCCATACCCTCCTCGGGGGGATCTTCCCAACCCAGGGATTGAACTGGGGTGTCCTGCATTGCAGGTAGATTCTTTACCATCTGAGCCACAAGGGAAGCCCATAGAAGCAACATAGGACAAGATTACACCTTTCCAATTTATCTTTACCTTAGGGCTTTTGCATTGGAAATTTCTACTCATTGAATGCTATTTTTTCTATGGAAGTTCAGAGTATAGAGTCCTCCTTTTGCTACTTAGATCACAGATTAAATGTTATCTCCTCAAAGGGGTCTTCCCTACCACTCATTTAAAGTACCCATGAGCACTCTTTATCACATTCATTATCCACAATTCACTATTGCACATCTTGAGTGATCATTTTCTTGTTTAACAGTTGATTGTTGTCTCTACCTTCTTGAATGTAAATTCCGTAAGAATCAAGACCTTATATGTCTTATTTACTCCTGTAACCCATTTCCTTAAAGAATGAGTGCCCGGTGCACACTAAGAACTCATTAAATATTTGCTGCAAAGGAAAGGAGGAAGAAAGGAAAGAAGAGGAAGGAAGGAAGGAGCTGAGAGTTAAGCTTAGATATTAGTGCTGACTTGTACAATCAGGGCAAACTAAGAGATGTGACTTGACTTATATCTTAAAAGATGTCAGAGGTGTGGTTTCATGGCTGGTAGGAGGAGAAACAGATTTGCTAATCAGAACCTCTGAATACTGAACAGTCAGTTGTACTAGAGAGAGCATATTCACTGGGTGTTACCCCAAGTTCAGAAGAGATGTTACAGGCAGTGATCTGGGGAAATGGCAGGTTAGAGGGACTTTGGAAAAAGAAAACTCAGGACTTGTGTGAAATTGTAGGGACCAGTCTGAGATGAGGAGGCGGGTGGATTAGGAGGCAATCTGAAACAAACTGAAGGAGGGACACAGTGGGTGACTGCTGAATCCCAAGAGGACTGGAGGTGTCTCTCAATTATTTGTCTAAAACCATATGACAAAGCTGATTGGCCAATGGATAGAAACTCATAGAGCCCTCAGCTACAGATTTGGTGGAAAATGGGCTCTCACCTCCCCAAATGAGAGGAGACTGTATTTTTGTTAAAATGCTGGGATGGCTATTTCTGTCTTTGTTCTGTGGAGGGTAGCAAGTGCCAGGGAAGGTGTGACATGTACGAGGCTGAAAAGTAAAAAGGTGGTAGGAAGCTGGAGAATTGGAAATCGGGGCTATGCTTTGCTAAAAAGATATTCTCAGGAAATAAAATCTCTATGATATAATCATTATCTTCTCTTTAGCTCCCTGGCTTTTAGTGTATGTTTCTAGAGAAAAGATGCTTTTGATCACTTGAAAACTGACTAGAAGAATGAGAAAGGCCTTGAGAGTTTAGACCCACAGCTCTTGTCACAAACTGCTCAAAAGTACTGATCTGCAGTGTACACAGAACCCGAGGTTGCTTTCAAAACCTTGTAGGCTCCTTTAGGAACCAGGGGTGGCAGTAGGGACTTGTCATTACAATTAAAACATACGTGCTCACAGAAGGGTGGGTTTTTAAGAAGCGGTCCTCCATCCTGCTGATTCTCATCTTCAAACGAGACTTAGCTATTAACTTCTTATCCCTGCAATAGATCCCCATCTCTTAATCCCGTGGATCCTCAATACTCTTCTGGCACCTGGTCTTCTCTGTTGGATTCTGAATTGCCCTCTACATTGGTTCCTCTGTCCCAACTGCTTTCTAGTTTACCTTGAACATTAGTTTCCCCCCGTCCAGCATTCAGCTACCAGCAGCTCAGAGCTCTCCCACAGAATCACCCTACGTGGACCCTGACTTGGTTCTTCATCCCAACTCAGCAGTCAAGATAGTCATCCAACTTACAAAGTCAAGCTCCAATTCACAATCTAGTCAAGCTCCAATTCACACATCTCTTCCTCAACCCAGTTATTCAATCTTTCACCATTTATAGAGTCTACTCTTTTTTCCATTGTTGCACTCCCCTGGATACACAGGGGCCTCTCTTGTTAACAATAGCAAATATCAGCATTGTGTCTTGAACCAGTATAGTCCTCTCTTTATTCCTGCCATGCAAACCCAGGAAGAAAAAGAGGAAAAAACCTTTCAAAAAATCCATTATCGTTGTAGCAGGTTCTTTTCCTTTTTGCTCTAACTTTGAAGTTGCTGCTACCTCACCTGGATTAGAATGAATTTATTTACACTAGCAATGCTATAACCTCCAAATTAGGCAATGGTAAATGTCATTTGTGACACAAAACATTAATTTCGTCTTCTTCTGAAGCTATCTGGCCTGCTAACCACTGTACGGGGTGCCATTGGCATTGGCTATGGGTGTGGGGAGGGGAAACCATGCCGCCTCCCACACTGGGGCCTTGGCAGGTTGCATGGTGATATGTACAAGGAAACAGAACCGCGTCTGCATGGCTCACTGCTTATCAGGAGCGCACACTGGCTGCCATGCTGTAGGGCAGCAAAGGAAAACAAAACAACAATAAAGGGAGGCCTTTGTCATGGATTAAAAGGGTTTAGAAACATCTGAGCCATGCAGTTTTCGAACACCGACACTGCCAATGACTTCATGACAGGATGTTAGAAAATGTGCTAACTGGGTTAGATAGAGTTGGTGGGGCCGCCAACACCCGTGCTTTGTTAATGGCTTCTTATCTGTGTGAGTGTGTGTATGCACAATTCACGAATAAAGTGACCTTCTGCAGAGTGAGAGGAATAAGGTTAATGACAGTTACATATTGCTGCTTGTGATTGCAGCTAAGGTTGTCCCTAAAGACTGTTATGACTGGACAAATTCTTTTTTCACGTTGGTTAGTTTCATGTACATTTTCAACTTGTTTCATTAGAAAATCCATCACTGGCACAAATAGAAGGGTCCAGTCTTTATTCATAAGTAGAATAGTTGGTTACTTTATTAAGCGTGCTTGAAGGCTCACATCTCCTCCCATGCCTTCAATTCTATACCTAGTGATTCATTCCTTTGTGTTAATTGATGTCCCACCTTCAAACTTCTCTCTTTAAAAATATAATTATGTGGTCTTCTTCTTCAATTTTGTTACTCAATTTGCCTCTACATGTCTTTGGCTGGGTTTATTTCGAAACAGTCAGAGATGTCAATGTATGTATCTCAATAATTGATAAAATGAAAAAAATAGTAAAGATATTAAAAATTTGAACAATACTTTGAACAGATTTGATCTAGTTGACATTTACAGAAAATTTCCAACAAAAGTAGAATAAACATTCTTTTCAATCACACATGAACATTTACCATAATGGACTATATGTTGGGCCATAAGATAAGTCTGAGTAGATATAAAAGAATTCAAGTCATACTATGTGTTTTTTCTAATTGCAATGGAATTAAATCAGAAATTATTAAACAGAGAGCTCTCTAGAAAATCCCCAAATATTTGGAAATCAAGTAACATACCTCTAAATAATCTAATGGGTCAAAGGAAAAATCACAAGGAAAAGTAATTATCATTTTGAACCATATAAAGCAAATATACAACATATCAAAATTTGTGAGATGTCACTAAATGAATAATTAAGGGGAGATTTATAACACTAAATGCCTGTATTAGACAATGAAGAAAGACCTTCAAATGAATGATCTCAGTTTCTATCTTTAAAAAACAGAAAGAGAACAGCACAGGAAACCCAATGTAGAAAAAAGGAAATAATAAAGATCAAAGCAGAAACAAAGAAATAGAAAAACACAGACCAAAAATTACTTAACCCACAAACCAGATCTTTGAATGAATTTTTAAAATTGAGAAAGTTGTAGCCAGATATATTGGGGGAAAAAAAAGAGTAAATATTGTCTATAATAATGTAATATCTCTGCATGGTCACAAAGGTGGTCAAAAGATTCAGACTTCCAGTTGCAAGATAAGTAAGTACTAGGGACGTACTATATAACATGAATAATGCAATTAACATTACTGTATGTTACTTTTGAAAGTTAAGAGCGATTCCTAAGAGCTGTTATCACAAGGAAAAAGATTTTTTTCTTTTGTTTCTTTTTTTCATTTATTATTTTTTATTGGAGTATAATTCAATGCTGTATTAGTTTTTGCTGTACAACAATGTGAATCAGTTACATGTATACATATATCCCTTCCTGCTTGGACTTCCCTCCCAGGCCACCCCTATCCCACCCATCTAGATCGTCACAGGGTTCTGAGCTGAGCTCCCTGTGCTGTACAGCAGCTCCTCACAGCTATCTATTGCTGAGCTCCCTGCGCTGTACAGCAGCTCCTCACAGCTATCTATTTCACACGTGGTGGTGTATATATGTCAGTGCTACTCTCTCACTTCATCCCATCCTCCTCCCTGTCCACCCCATGTCCATCTGTCTATTCTCTACATCTGCATCTCTATTCCTGTCCTACAAATAGGTTCATCTGTACTATTTTTCTAGATTCCATACATATGAGTTAATATACAATATTTGTTTTTCTCTTTCTGACTTACTTCACTCTGTATGACAAACTCTAGGTTCGTCCACACCACTACAGATGACCCAATTCTGTTCCTTTTCATGACTCAGTAATATTCCATTGTATATAGGTCCCACATCTTCTTTATCCATTCATCTGTTTTTTTGTTTCTATATGAGATGATAGATGTTTACTAAACTATTATCTCATGATATATGTAAGTCGCATCATTATGCTATGTGCCTTAAACTTGCTGTATGGCAATTACATCTTAATAGAACCAGAAGAATGTAAATAAATAAAAATTCTTTAGAAGTATTAGATAATGATTGACATGAAGAACCAAAATGATCCAACATGAAGATATTCAGCTATCCTGTAGCTAGAAGAAAAATAAAACAAATAAAAATCAAGTATAGTATGCCCCAAATGTTCTGAAATTATTTCTGTTCATGAGGACCATTTGTATGTTATATATAAGACAGATGTCTGGAATGACAGGCATGAAATGTCAGTCAGCTATTTGTCAGTGTTTGAAGTTTTTTGTTAATTTCTTTACTATATTTCTTATACTTCAGTGTTGCTTGACTTTTAAAAAAAAGAAGCACTCATAATCTTTTATAACTATGATAGTTTTTTAATTTAAAAATTTCTAAAGAAACGAGTTAGTGAAAATTTTTAAATACAAATTTTAAAAATAAAATATTTAAAACATTTTAGATAATTATAAATGATGATTTATTTAATTTATACATTGTATATTTGAATTCAGATTAGTAAAATAGTTTCTTTTTATTTCTAGGAAATTCATCATGAGATATTATGGAGGCTTATTTTCATTTTCTATGGTTTAAATTTACACCAATTTCACCTAAAACCTTATAATTTTCTTTCTGTCACTATACATTGTATCTGTTCATTGTCAGTCCACTTGTTTTTGGTTTTTTTAAGATTTTTTTGATGCGAACCATTTTTAAAAGTCTTATCGAATTTGTTGCAGTATTGTTCCTGTCTTTCTGTTTTTGGGTTTTTGGCCACGAGGCATGTGGGATCTTAGCTCCCCAACCAAGGATCAAACCTGCACCTCCCGCACTGGAAGGTGGAATCCCAACCACGGAACCACCAGCTTAGTCTCAGCTGATTTTAAATACATCCCTGTGTCTACAAAGACATTTCATCATCAATCATTTCAGTGAGGAAGAGCAACATTGGCAACAATCAAATAGGACAGTAATACAGTCCAGTTGCAAATGGAGCTCTGAGAAAGCTGACAACGGGTTGCTGGAATTTGTGCATAATCCAGACTGAGAGCACAGCACTACATTGACAACTGTGATGTTAAACATCAGAAGTTAGACAAGCAGGTCAAAGATCAATGATTCTATTCCTCCCTGGGACAGGACCAAAGCTCAAAATATTTATCTAAGTAGTGAAGACCAGCTAAATACATGGCAGAAGACCCACAGCAATCGATGTGTGGTTATCACGTGGCAACTACATGCTTCTCCCTTAGTAGGGCTCTTCTTCTTGGCACTTTGTAAACATTTGGGATCTTAGTTAAACATCTTAGGCCCACAGAAACTAAACAAGAAAGGCTAGGAACACCCGAATTAGAAGCTTTCAAATGTAGATTGGTATATATATTTAGTATGATGGTTTCAAATATAATGGGAAAATGAGTAGAATAGCAAATCACTCAGTCACTTGGATTTGCTTCAAGAGTTTATATTAATTAGACAAAGGCAGAATGAAAGGCCTGGCGGGGGGGTGTTGTTACCATCACATGTTCAGCATTAGTAACCTATCAGTGGAGTTCTAAAACCGCTAGTTCACTCATTTCCAAGTATTTCTAGCTATCCATATGTATATGCATGTCTACGTTTACATACCTCTATATCTACACATAAATACTAATGTCAATTTAGTAGAATAAGCATATTTGTCTCAGTGGTTTGTTAGTTAACTTGCGAACAAAACAAATGATTAACTCAATATTTCACTGTTTGACCAGCAGTTGAAGATACAGGAGAGAGGTAGAAAAACAGAAAGCTACACATATAGACAGTCAGAATTCTCTACTTATCAAGCAGTCCAAGATGTCTTGATACATCTAGCAGCCCCATTCAGCTCTGGATAAAAAATAATTGCAGAAAGGAAAGTGTCGGGTTGAACCAATCCTATGAAGATTGTCCAGTGCGGCCATGGAAAGTAAAGCGAGACTACAGAACCCACGAACATGAGGCTCTCAGAGGAAAGTATCAGGGACGCAGAAAGGCTGTGGAAGAGTTCTGATTCTCTTGCAACCTGGCTTCTTCCAGTCATGCTCAGGTCCTTGTCCACATAATAGTGAAAGCATCATGATCACACCTTAATGAAGAATCCTAAAAATGTGCATGAAAATTTGAGATCAAATTGACAGCTTGCTTCTCAATATTGAAAGACAATATAACTAAAAATGCAATAAACTACCAGTTAATGTCTAGAACCAAGATATCAATATAAGTATTGAGTATGAGATTTGAAAAAAGAAAAAGAATTCTCTGTGAAAGACGGCTTGTCCTAAGATCACACCAGGGGTCTGAGAAGGAACCTGGCACGGGCAAAAAGAGAGAACATGAAGTTGCCCACAGTCCCTCACTCATGACTTGCCACCCATGTCAGCAGGGAGATGGCATTTTTCAATATTGACAATTTAGCCAGTGTTTTACACTTGATCTTAGCCAAAAGGCCAAGAAGTGATTCACTAGTGTTCTAATATGAGCTTTAATAATATTCAGGGGACTGTATTCATCACTGAAGCTACTTTGGGATTACAGTGAACTATAAAAACATTGTTTTCTTTTCCTACATAGCCAGATTTATAGGTAAGCAGAATACAAAGAATAATGTTAGGCTGGGAACAGTCTTCTCATTTCTGAATGATGTCTGAGAATCCACCATTAGAGCACTATCTCTTTCTCTCTCTCTCTCTTTTTAAATAAAGTTTTGGTCTCTATTGAAATTAGGGTATCGCTTTAAATATTATATTTCTAAGAAGTGAACTTGATGACATGTTCTAGCACTTAAAACTCTTCATTTGCTCCCCAATCTTCACAACATCTAAAATCTTATACAAGGGATGTGAGGCTCTTTCTGATCAGAGACCATGACTTGAGTCTTTATCTTTTCTTACCAGACTTTTCCTTCAGTCTAATAACTTATTCTCCAGTCATTTTGTACCACAAGAATTTTCCTGAATGGACCATGCTGTACCTGCCCTCTTGTTTTCTCACTTGCTGGTCCTTCTGCCTGGAGTTCCCTCTTTCCTCTTTGCCTAAAATCTCCTGCCTTAGTAGCTGTCTTGTGCTCTATTCTCAGTGATCCCTTCCCTGACTACTTTAGGGAGATTCCAGAACTCCTTTCTCTATTTCTGTCCTTTGTGTATCACCTTCATGATTTTTTCATATCGTATACCACATATGCTATTACCTGTATTATTTTTCCCAAGAAAAAATATTAATTAAAATAAATTTCATTAAAAAAATCATGTTGTTACATTTACCAGTTAAAAAAATAAAAACAAAATATAAGCTATACTAAATGGATCTTTAAAAATATGTAACAAATAAGCTACTCTTGGAAAGTATAAACTTGTTTCTATTAGTCAACAATAAGGGATATTGGACTCCATATGTCTCTAAGGTGAAGATGAGATGGGTAAGGTAATTCTAGACTTCAGTTTTATGTTAGGCACATCCCAGCTCCCTTGTGTATACCAAAAAAAAGAAAATATTTAATTGATGTAAATGGTACAGGTTGTTAGTTACAAACAACAGAATTCACTGTGGCTACTCTAAGTAGGCAAGGAATTTATGAAAGGGTTTTGAGTAACTCACAGATGGCTCATTAGGGCCAGAAAGCCCAGACTTTAGGGCTAAACAGTTGTGAATAAATACCCAACCACACTGGGGCATCTTTTGTAAAAAATGACCATTGCTGCTGAGCAAACTGATGCTTCAGAAGCAGCAACATTCCTTGCCCCTGAGTAGTACAAAAGATTAATACTTCTACCCAGCCACTTCTTCATGATTCTTACTCCTGAACCCAGGTCTCTTGTAGATGTTCTAACTGGCTGAAGTCAGGTCAATCATTTTACCCTCACACAAGGCATTCTGGGAATGTGAAGTCTACCGAGTTTTCACCTATGTAGAAAATTAACAAAATGTGAAAAGACCTCAAAAATGTTGACAGCCAAAAATGACAAATGTTTGCAGCACTAATCAAATGTCTCCAGTTGAGTTTTGCTTCAAGGAGCTATTGAAACACTATTGTTTGTATTGAATACAAGGTGATCTCCAGCATCTATTCTTCTGGTAAGATTTATGAAGTAGTAGGGAAACTGTTGCTTATCTAATGTTCTCTGCCATGAGATTGAGTTGGGAAAATATTCATGAAGGTTTTTCATCTAATCCATCAAGACTTTATTAACAAAGTTAAACACATTTTCAACAAATATGCCAGATAAGCATATAACCAGGAAGTTTAGACCATGGAAATTGCCCAACTCACCCCCTAGAGTGTATATCCCTCAGCTCCAGATTAGAATTACTGTGTTTCCTTTGACCTACACATGGAATACTGAAGTGAGCTTGTTTTGTAAGGATGGACAAAAGATGCTAACTTGAAAAGCCATTTTTAGTCATGCATGCCATCCCCAGATTGAAGGTTTCATCCAGAAACACTTGAAGTTTTTACTGTGACTCAGTAAAGTGAATGAGAAATGTTCTTGGCACTGAACATCGATATGAGATCATATGTTTTTTACAGACACTGCTCATCTCCTTGCCTAACTGAAAAAAAAATTTCAACAGGTCAGTAGGTTGCCCTAAATTGATGAACAATTTTAACAGTGTTAAAATTGTTAAGCATTCTTAAATCTTCATGGAGTCTCAGGTGACAAGGGCTTCTCTGTTCATTCCTCAGGGCACATCTATAATGCCTGAGACAAATCCTCATTTTGAACCAACCTAGCATGAGTCATGTCTCTCATCTATGTTATTTTTTCTTATGCTTTTATTTTGTCCACACAATTTTTCACTAAGCTATCAATATTTCCCAGTTTCAATTTCTCCTCAAGTTATCACCTATTATAACCATAATATAGTTGTTAAAACTATGGATTCCCTGGTGGCTCAGACAGTAAAGAATCTGCTGTAATGCATGAGACCCAGGGATTAAACCTGGAAAGATCCCCTGAAGAAGGGAATGGTTACCCACTCCAGTATTCTTGCCTGGGAAATCCCATGGACAGAGGACCCTGGCAGGCTACAGACCATGGGGTTGCTAAGAGTCAAACACGACTGAGTGACTAACACTTTCTTTCAAAAAAACTAAACTAGCTTTATGCCGGATTGTAGGAGGAAATCACTCCTTGCTTTCTAGGTTACTGATTGAAAGAAATGTTTCCAAAGTCTACATCCAAACTAGTCTAAACAGGCAAAACTAATACATGGTGTTAGAGGTCAAGATAGTGGTTAGCCTTTAGGGGGCCATTGAGTTGAACTGGATACCAGGGGTCTTCTGTGCCGAAATGGTTTGTTTCTGGATCTGGGTGCTAGCTACATAGGTGTGTTTATTTTATGAAAATTCATCAAGCTGTGCATAATGATTTGTGTTCTTTATTTTATACCATGTTTATTAAAAACTTTCCTTTTTGTGGTATATCCAGACAATGGAATATTATTCAGCACTAATTGGGCTTCCCAGGTGGTTCAGTGATAAAAAGAACCTGCCTGCCAATACAGGAGATGCAAGAGACACAGGTCTGAGCCCTGGGTCAGGAAGATTCCCTGGAAAAAGGCATGGCAACCCACTCCCGTATTCTTGCCTGGGAAATCCCATGGACAGAGGAGCCTGGCAGGCTATAGTCCGTGAGACTGAAAAGAGTTGGATGTGACTGAAGACACAAAAAGAAGTAAGCTATCAAACCAGGAAAAAACATGCAGGAAACATAAATACGCATTATAAAGTGAAAGAGGCCAAATGGAAAAGACTAAGTATTGCATGATTCTACCTATATGGCATCCTAGAAAAGGCAAAAAAAAAAATTGTGGAGAAGACTTAAGAAGGCCAGCTGCTACCAGAAATTAGGAGGCAGGCAGGGATGACTAGGTGGACACAGAGGGTTTTTAAACAGTGAAACTATTCTGTATGTGAATACATGTCATTGTGCATTTGTAAAAACCTATATACTCTAACACACCAAGAGTGAACCCTCAGGCCAACTAGGGACTTTGAGTGATAATGATATATCAACATAGGTTCATCTACTAATATAAGTACCATTCCGGTGGGAGATGTTGATATGGGGAAGTTCTGTGTGTGATGAGGCAGGGAAATTTCTGTATTTCCTACTCAAGTTTGCTATGAACCTAAAAATGCTCTAAATATAAAATCTAGTGACTTCCTTGATAGTCCAGAGGTTAAGACTCTGCCTTCCAATGCAGAGGCACAGATTCGATCCTTGGCCAGGAAACTAAGATCCCATATACCACATGGCACAACCAAAAGAAAAACTGTATCTATAAAGTCTATTTAAAAAAAGAATCATACACATATATACCAAATTTCCTTTTGAACAAGAGCCCTTCTTTTTTATCTTTAATCTCTCAGACACTTAGGCTGTGCAGTACAAAGTTGTGTGAAGAGTGATGAGGAAAGGAAACTAGCAAGGGGATCTTAAAGCCAATTCCTTCCTCTTTACAGAGGGCTGGCTTATTACAAATGAATAAACATCTTTTAAAATAAAAATCACTTTACCATTGAATGATTTATTTATTAACACTCATTGTTCAGAGCAGCAAACAGACAACTGGGGTAAATCAACACTTCTCTGTGTAAACTGGTTACAGAATCCCTAGACTTTTGCTTGTTTTATAATTATTTAATATAATTTTAAAATACCTGGAAGAGAAATTAGAAAGGAAAGTCACCAGCTATGTGCATAAGCAGATCGATAATAGTAATAGAGTATGATGTGCTATTATAAGACAGGTGTTGTGAGAGTTCCTGGGGACCCTGGACTAAGCCAGGAGAGAGGTCTCGAGAGGCCTCTTGGGGGTGATGGCACCTGCCATGGACCTTTGCACAAGAGTAATTCTAGACTGTTCTCTCAAAACACCAGAACAGAGTCTCTGGTGACACTGAATGCACGCAGTGGATCAGAAAGCAGATCAGACAGGACCCCTCTGTCCCCTGTGTGCAATTCTCATTGGTTCAAGAATGATAAAGAAAAGTTAGAGATGTTTTGGAGAAGAGTAATTCAAATAACAAAAGGGATTAACTTCCACGTGGGGACACTGTGTATTTCAACGTACAAATCAATCTCATGAATACATCTCTTGATATCTGGCCAACTACTTTCTTCCATCCCCAACCCAGTCACCAACTGCTGCTGCTGTTTCAATTACTGATGGATAAAAATCAGCAAGCTGCAATTTTGTTTATACAATGCTCTGGAAGAAGACATCCTTGGAAGATGCTTTAGTAGCAAGTCTACTATTGATCTATGTAGTGAAGAGAGGCTAAAACCTGAATGTTCAGGTTTTAGAATTTACATCTAAATAAATATACCTTGGGCTTCCCTGGTGGCTCAGCAGTAAAGTATCTGCCTGCAGTGCAGGAGACCCGGGTTTGATCCCTGGGTCAGGAATATCCCCTGGAGGAGGGCACAGCAACCCACTCCAGTATTCTTGCCTGGAGAATTCCATGGACAGAGGAGCCTGGCAAGCTACAGTCTCTGGGTTCACAAAGAGTTGGAAAGGACTGAAGCAACTGAGTATGCACAAATATACCTTATGTCTTATGCTATTGTAATAGAGCAAAAGGAAATTCAGATTTTTCTTCATCTGAAGCATTTCAAAAAAATGAGGAGAGGATTTGGTTAAACTTTATAAAAATCATGAAAAGCAGAACTGGCCTGTCTTTTCATGTCGCATACCTCCCGGGGAGCCATGCATCATTCGTACAGTGTTCAGTACCCGCGGGGGCTCTGCAGTGTGGTGTCCCTGGAAGCGACACGCATTTGTGTGGCAAATTTCAGAATCTGAGAAGCATGGGGCAACCACTGAAGCGGGAAAAGTGAAAATTTAAGAGAAACTAAATAATAAGAAAATCCTAAATCTTGATTTCTCAAAAAATTGTGCATGCTGAAAATATAAATAGCACAAAATAAGTAATACAGTATTGGATTACA
Organism: Giraffa tippelskirchi; assembly: GCF_054371585.1. NCBI lineage: Eukaryota > Metazoa > Chordata > Mammalia > Artiodactyla > Giraffidae > Giraffa > Giraffa tippelskirchi. The sequence goes on from NC_137282.1 coordinate 151,016,913, forward strand.
ATCCAAAAAATAAAATGACTATCCATGAGTGTATAATGATAATAACAAATGATGGAGTAGATAAATAAATAGGGAAAAAGAGACAAATCTTCCTCACAGAAGAATTTCAAATACCATGCAATACTTTCCCTCCAGAAAAGGGAGCTTAATTCTCCTTCCTCTGAAATGTGGCATGGACTTAGTGACTTATAGCCAAAGAATTGAACACGAGGAGTGAAAAGGAGAACTTTATGGTGAAGAAACGTGGCAGACACAACATTTAAGTGATCAAGGTCAGCATCAGCAATGATAAGCCATGTTGACATCATGTACCCCTAATACCATGTGAAGAAATGGGCACATTAGCCTCTGGTTTTTCTATCCAAAAGCTCACATCCCTAGTCTAACCATGAGAGAAATATCCAACAAACTCAAACTGAGGGTCATTCTACAAAATACCTGACCAGTACTCTTCAAAACAGCCCAAGTCATAGAAAACAAGGCAAGTCTCAGAAATTCACAGACCAGAGGAGTCTAAGATGACGTGACAACTCAACGCAATGGGGTCCTGGGACAGAAGAAAGGTCAAAACAAATAAATTCAGTCCTTGAAAGAACTGTTTTAGTAAGACAGACTGAATACACACAAAAATTTCATTTTAAAAATATGCTGAAAAGAAAACCTCTTGAACAAGTGGAAATGATACAAAACCAACTGAGTAATTAAATGTCAAGGATGAGGTGAAAGGTAGAATAAGTCAAAGACGACTTCCTGGAGGAGGTGAGACTGGGAAAGAGAAAAGAGGAATGTGCTTCAGGTTGGGGGAGGATTACATTGGAGGAGAAGAAGGGGGTGACAGAGGATGAGATGGTTGGAAAGCACAAGCGACTCAATGGACATGAGTTTGAGCAAACTCTGGGAGATAGAGAAGGACAGGGAAGCCTGGCATGCTGTAGTCCATGGGGTTGCAAAAAGTCAGACACGACTTAGCAGCTGAACAATAACAACAATCTGGAGGATGGAAAGTTGTTTCTGAAGCAAGAAAACGTAGAGGCTTGGGCCCATAATACATGGACAATATTGTGAAAAGTTCAGCGTGATCTCAGTTTTCTCCTTCTTTCCTTTAAGAAGGACTCTTCTTAATCCCCCTTGGTTTGGCTTTTCTCTCTTCCCTTAGCTTGAAGATCCTTCATGTCACCTCCCAGCTGTTGAGGACCATGCCCTATGGGATGTTACCTAGCCTTGTTCATGGACTTCCCAGACCTCCGGCCATTTATCACAAATTATCAGCCAGGTATCTCTTGACTTCTCAACTTTAAAACTAACCTTCATTGTGAATGCCTGAGAATGGATTACTATGCTTTCCTTCCGAGAGAGCGTTTATTTTTTAAGTTTCTTTACCTCAAAGAATCACTGTGATATAGCCAAAAAAAGAAACAATTTTATACTAACTATGTAGGTATGTAGCATGGCTGAAGCCTGGATCAGAGAGTAGAAAAGCAATATAGTTAATGATAAGAGAGGCCAGAGTGAAGAGAGGAGGGGTAGGAAGGTACTGGAAACATTAAAAGTTAGACAGTGTAGTTCATCCAAAAGAGGCTTTTCTCAACCTCAGCACTATGGACAGACTCTCTTCTGCAGGGGCACAGAATGGGACGTTAAAGGGGGTGGAAGCATGCCACAGTGACCTTCCGTAGGTTTGTCTCTTGCAAGGTATCACTTCTTGTTTTCTTTTATTCCCATCCATATGTGGGCTTCCCAGGTGGCACAGCGGTAAAGAATCCACCTGCCAAAGCAGGAGATGCAAGAAATACGTGCTCGATACTTGGGTTGGGAAGATAACCTGGAATAGGAAATGGTAACTCACTCCAGTATTCTTGCCTCAAAAATTCCATGAACAGAGGAGACTGGCAGGTTACAGTCCACAGGGTAACAAAGAATCAGACATGCTTGAGCAACTGAGCACACAACATATGCGAGAAACCTGTCTTTGAGGTGGAGTATGAAAAAGTAGCATGACATTTTAAGATGCAGGGGAGAATTTTCAATTAAAATTCTCATTCATAGCAGATAATAACTATGATGACACACTTCCCCTCACTCCATCTCCTGAAGACCTCTGTCCACATTTTATTCCTTTTTTCTTCCCATTCCCCATCCTTTTTCTTTATTGTCACGGTATTTATTCAAGAGATTATTATTATGTATTTATTATGTGCAGAGCCTGTCAGACCAAGAACTGCCAATACCGAGAGACTCCATGCTGCCCTCAGGCCACCAGGCGGTACAAGCAAACCTGGGCAGGTAGCAACAGCAGGAGAGGGAGGGGTGAATCCAGGAGAGGCAGGTGGGATGGGCAGAGGAGGCTGGCAACTGGAGGTGGGCAGAAGTCCCAGCCTCAGTCCTCCAGCCTGAACTAGGGTCATGAATCTAGGCTGCTATGGAAAAAGGACCTGACAGGAAACTCTCCTGAAAGAACCGGGGTCCTAGGCGCCTGACCCACACAGACACTGAGAAGAACAAGGCAGAGCACAGTGATGGGAGCCAGTCCCCACCTGGCCAAGACCCCGGCTCCTCAATAAGGGCAGGGACACTCTGATCAGAGGTGAACACCTCTGCTGCTTCTGCTACTGCTCACTAGGTATAAAGTTCAGACTGACTTAGCTGAGCTAAGCCAGCTCAGCTCTGGCCTCTGCTCCCAGCATTCCAGTGGTCCAGGAGCAGGGCTGGCCCCAAGCCTTCTGGAGGCCGGCATCCAAGCATATCCTCATCCTAAACGTAGAAGAGGGAAACAGTATTGAACAAAATAGGAAAGAGAAAGGAGAATGCTGATGCCTTGTGACGCTTAGAACTCTGCTTTCTCAATCACCTGTATCCTTAATAAGAGAGCTTGGGTTATCGTGTGTGAGTGTGTGTGTGTGTGTGTGTGTCTGAAAGAATAAGCGATTTCTTCTCTGGTACCACATAAAGTCTCACAATATATCCATTCTATGAAATAAGTGTGCTTGACCTGATTTCCATGGCTGGGTTTGGGGAAATCTGTGACTCTGAAACTGTAAGCACTAGTAAATTCTTCCTTCTTAGCAGAGAGGTCCTCAGCTTTCTTCAGCTTTCCAATGAATCTGTGACCCATGTAGCTTGAAAATAGCTGTGCTGTAAGAGGATCTTGGGTGATTGATATGTGACAGAGAAAGACCTCTCTAATCATTTCACCCGTTCTTTTCCTTATTTCCTCCCTTTTTGAAAGCCCCTTTACAGTGAGTATTCTCTCAAAAATCCATTTTAGAACACAGAGGAGTATAAATCAGTAACATAGGGTCTGATTCCATCCAAACAACTTTAAACACTAGCATACCATACCAATGACTTTCATTATCTTAATTCTCACAACTACCCTAAAAACTAGAAGTTTTCCCTCTGCTTTTGCTGACAAAGAAACTGAGGCTCAGAGAAGTGAAGTGACTTGCCTAAAGACCCACAGCAAGTAAACATTGTGCTGAGACATAAAACTTTTCCTCTGATCCTGGGAACAGCAAGTTATCTTTCCAACTATCCCATAATCCTGCCAGACTGCAGCATGAAGACAAAGATCACGGTGATCAGAGATTTACCAGGGTCTGTTATATACCACTGATAATTCTTCAAAACCACATAAATCTCTGCATCATCCCATGCAGATACATTTAACTAATACAGAAACTGAGGTCAAGAAGAGACAGTGTCAAAAATAAACTCAAAATGGATTAAAGATCTAAACAAAAGACCAGAAACTATAAAACTACTAGAGGAAAACACAGGCAAAACACTCTCCGACATAAACCACAGCAGGATCCTCTATGACCCCCCTCCCAGAATATTGGAAATAAAAGCAAAAATAAACAAGTGGGACCTAATTAAAATTAAAAGCTTCTGCACAACAAAGGAAACTATAAGCAAGGTGAAAAGACAGCCTTCAGAATGGGAGAAAATAATAGCAAACGAAGCAACAGACGAAGAATTAATGTCAAAAATATACAAGTAACTCCTGCAGCTGATTCCAGAAAAATAAACGACCCAATGAAAAAGTGGGCCAAAGAACTAAACAGACATTTCTCCAAAGAAGACATACAGATGGCTAACAAACACATGAAAAGATGCTCAACATCACTCATTATCAGAGAAATGCAAATCAAAACCACAATGAGGTACCATTTCACGCCAGTCAGAATGGCTGCTATCCAAAAGTTCACAAACAATAAATGCAGGAGAGGGTGTGGAGAAAAGGGAACCCTCTTACACTGTTGGTGGGAATGCAAACTAGTACAGCCACTATGGAGAACAGTGTGGAGATTCCTCAAAAAACTGGAAATAGAACTGCCATATGAGCCAGCAATCCCACTGTTGGGCATACACACTGAGGAAACCAGAATTGAAAGAGACATGTGTACCTCAATGTTCATCGCAGCACTGTTTATAATAGACAAGACATGGAGGCAACCTAGATGTCCATCAGCAGACAAATGGATAAGGAAGCTGTGGTACATACACACAATGGAATATTACTCAGCCATTGAAAAGAATACATTTGAATCAGTTCGAATGAGGTGGATGAAACTGGAGCCTATTATACAGAGTGAAGTAAGCCAGAAAGAAAAACACCAATACAGTATACTAACGCATATATATGGAATTTAGAAAGTTGGTAAAGATAACCCTGTATGCGAGATAGCAAAAGAGACACAGATGTATAGAACAGTCTTTTGGACTCTATGGGAGAGGGTGAGGGCGGGATGATATGGGAGGATGGCATTGAAGCATGTAAATTATCATATGTGAAATGAATCACCAGTTCAGGTTTGATGCATGATACAGGGTGCTTGGGGCTGGTGCACCAGGATGACCCATAGGGATGAGATGGGGAAGGAAGTGGGAGGGGGGTTCTGGAAGGGGAACACATGTACACCCATGGCGGATTCATGTCAATGTATGGCAAAACCAATACAGTATTGTAAAGTAAAAAAGTAAATTTAAAAAAAAAAAAAAGAAGAGACAGTGTCAGCAAAGTCAAAAGTGCAGGGGGCTAGATTTATTGATCATTGTTTCTTCTGAGGCCTTTCAACAAATAACAGCAATGGAGAACAGTCACTGAAAGTTAAAATTCAGTGTACAAAAACCTGTGTTGATAATCTCAGAGTTGGACTGTCTTGAATCTCTTGGGGCTTGTAGGGTTCCAAACAGGCAGTTCTACCCAGCCAAGAATTAGGGCTGTTAATAAGATTACTTAAGCAGAAAAAAACCACTATTGCCTCTATTACCTGGAAACTTCAGGCATCTTGTTTTTCTTAAGAGGTTTCTTTGGTCTGACTTATCTGGATAATCCCCTGCCTCCCAGCTTTGTTTTGCTTGATGCCACTCTAATCATAAAGGAGTTGGTATTTTTGCAGCAAAATCATTTAAAATTTTATGGAAAGAGTGCAATGAAAATAATTTTCAGCAGGGCAAGGGTTTCTGCTAAAAAGGATTCTCGAACACACACACACACACAATTAGGGATTCTTTTGCTGTGTGGAAAGAACACCCTTATTTTATCTATAGCCTTTTAAAGGTCCCTTCATCTCACATAGAAATGTTGCATAATGTAAACATAGATCATGTTTATGATCAGTTCATTTTGCCCTTGTTCAGTGATCTCCTTCCTTCCCTCTCTCTTTCTCTCCCTCCCTTCATTTCTTCTTGCCGTTCAGGGCTTCTAAAAGCCCCAACAAATATCTGAAGAGCTGCGGTACCCACAGCAAGTCCTCATTCTGTTATGAGCTGGCAAGACACACAATGCCAGCCCCGCTCAGTCATCTCCTTGTCAAGTCTGCCTCTCCACCTTCCCATCCTCATTCCAGGAGCCTATTAAATTAATGAGATAGAAGTCCGCGCTACAGCGGTCGCCGTGTTATTGGTGTACAGCACCGGTGCTGTTACAGTGTGCCTGTTTTCTCTCCTGGGACGTTTAATTTCCGCTTCTCAAATGAGCTGCGAAGCTGTGAGGCCTGGCAGTGTTCGTCCCCGGCACTCCGTGATGCAGATAATGAGGATACTGATAGGTGCCTAGGAGACTGTGATGGCTCCGAGTGCAACCATGGTCTGATAATGCTTTACGCCAGTAGTGTCACAGCGGAGCCACTATCATCCCGCAAGGAATGGTTCATCTTTATGTGTAATACAGCAGCTGTCACCTAAATGGCTAATGGGGAAGCAAAGTAGAACCGGAGTGCTAGTCATCTTTGTCACTTAATAATTTTAAAGGTATCAGACTTCAGTGGCTCCTGCAAGTTCCAGTAAAAGCGTGCTTGCCGGTTTTATGCTGTTTGTGGTGGCTTTAAACATGGATGGAGAGATCTGTGGTGCTCTTCTGTGCAAATCTAATTTAGTATCGTTTGAATAGCCGAGTGATTAAAATGTATTATAGGTATAAGATGCTGCGATGGTGGAGTGCCTGCATTTAAGAGGAAGATTTATTGGGCTTGCAGCCTCCACTGTGAACCTCCTACAACCACATTAGCTAACATCTGTTGGAAAATGTCGACACCAGGGCAGAAGACATGCACGCGGAATGTATGCTTTCTTGAGTTGGAACAGCAAACCGGAAACACGGCTTGCACTTGCAATTTAAATTAATTAGTCATGGGACCTGTGTCTGCATGGGCACACGCAGGCATGCATGAGGGTATATGCGTGTGTGAAGGGTCATGCGTGGGTACAGCCAGGTACATACAAACACGCATCCTTTCTAATTAACATCCAACCCTGCAGAGTCGGAAGTGAAGTATGATTGGATTTAAGGAGCAGGGTAATAAGAATGGGACAGTTAATACAAACGATGTCAGTGTTGACACTGCCCCATTAGTATTTCCTGGCAGATTATTTTGTTTGCTTTGCCTAAGTGCACAAGATTATAGGGGATGATTTAGTAGGCTAGGGCACTGGATTCTGAAGGCAAGCCAAGCTAATTTCAATCACACCTACAACCAGACTGTTAATCTTAGGGGAGTTACTGCACCTGTGCTGGCAGAGGTTAAGAGGCCAGAGATTCTAGAAGGCACAGATAGAGTGGTTGTCCAGGGGAAGGGAGAGCAGTAGAATGGACTCATAATTCTCTTAGGGGATAAATTGACAGACATTTTGAAATCTGAAAAATATGCTCCTAGATAAGTGTGAGATATACCTTCCAAACAAACACAAAATGTGTTCCAAGGAAATATCGGTCAGGAAACAGTCAAGAGTGCTTGCTAACTGATGGGAGGGAGTCACATGCATGTGAAATGTGTTTAGGCAGCACTGCATATTGCTTTCCTCTCTTTGCATCACTGAGTGGTTTGGATGTATTGTCAAATGTGTGTCCTCTAGGAAAAAAATAACCGGGTAGGCTGGGGGAACTGAGGTTCCGAATGCTTTTAAACATTTTCACTTCATCTCTGCCTTCCTAACCATTTTGCTATTCTGTTTGTAAACCTCTGGTCAAAGCTACTGAGAAACTTCAATACTGTAATCAACTTTCCTCTAATGACTGAGCTTCTCCCGCTGAAATCACTCACTGGAGGACCTTAGGTGATCATGCACTGGGGCGGGACAGCGGGTGGTGGTGGTGGAAGGGGGTCCACAGGTATAAATGTTTGGCTCAGGTCCCTAAAGTCTCCACCTTATTTACAGCACATCTCAGAGGATGTAGTCATAGCTGACTGTTTTGAATAAATATGTAGATTTTAAACAAGGTTTTTAAAAGCACTCTCATGTTTGTGAAGCCTGAGCCAAAAACAGGTATTGACACAAGTGTTGGAAACGTTTACTAACACCTGCAGTCAGTCTCCTCGGTCCTGTGTCTCTTGGCAAGTAAGAAAAGAAACATAGATATAACAGAGTCATCAAAAAAAAAATTAGACTGGTAATGCAAAAATGGAAAAAGTTTGCTTTTGCCTAATGGAACAACACGATGTTCAACATATATTAAAATTGGTAAAAATTTCTTCAATATTCATGAGAAAATTGTTAATCACCATCAGCTCTTTGGGAAAAGAGCTTATGGACATGATTAACAAGCTCTATGCAAAGTCCATTCAAATTTAGCCTTCCTTAAAGCCCACTTTGGAGAAGGAAATGGCAACCCACTCTAGTATTCTTACCTGGAAAATCCCATGGACAGAGGAGCCTGGTGGGCTACAGTCTGTAGGTGTGCAAAGAGTCGGACACGACTGAAGCAACTTAACACACACACACACACAGAGTCCACTTATTATAAAATGTTATATTTTAGGTCAGATCTTCATTTCATTGCCATTTCAATGGGAAGCACTGTATCTGTGCTTTGAAAATCACAGAAAAGATGATTTTTCTCAAGGTAGGAGCTTGAAAGTCAGTATTATCAGCATTTTTAAAAACGAAAGTGAACATATGAAATGTCTTACTTTTCTCATTTATTCAAACCAAAGGTTGGGCTCCACACAGAGCGCAGAGGTAATGATTGTGTATCTGTTGCTGTAACACAGCGAACTGGGAAGAACTAACTACGTGCAATTCAATAAAGTATATTTAGCATATTTTCATTGCACCAAATATCAGCTGATCCACCTCTTATTAGTATAAATGGCATAGATTAGTGTCAGGCATTTTCAACAGTGAAGAAATTACAGGAGTCTGCAAGGCTCATTAGGCTCTGGCTGCATGTTAACGAGGGGCCAGGCCTTATTAATAAGAAGAGGAAAAGATAAAGCTAAGCTGAGAGGAAAAAAAGGAACAAAATTCTCCTTTAAAAATTCGCCAGCATTTAAAAAGTAACTGGACTGCACTGGGTGAGTCTTTTCCTTCCTGATTTTCTAGACATTTGTGAAGATCTGTACTGCTCTGTATTTATTTTTTGCCACATGTAAAAAACATTATTCCGTCTCAGTCAATGTCAAATACATAACAGAAACCATGTTATTTAAACAAGTGAGATGGCTGTCAACTTATGCTTTCGATTAGCCATTCTGGAGTCACGTTCAGGTCATGTGTTTACACCTCCACGTTCTCCCGCCACAATCATTTAAAGAAGATAGGGAAATAACCTGCCTCAGCCTTCTGCAATAAGAGCATCTCTGTCTCCTCCCAGCTTCCACACCTCACTGTGTTTGAATATCTCAGTGGCAACATTAGAAGAGTAATCTTCCTAGGAAAGGAAAGGAAAGAAGAACCTTTGGTGTCACATCCAATGAAGGTTGTCTCTGTTAACCCAAAGGTCAGTGTGATGAATTCTAATTGGAGAAAAACAACTCCTTAATTGGCACTAGGCTTAAAGTTTGAGAAATTATCAATAAAGGCTGACACCAGAGTACAGGGAAGATAAGAGCTATAACAAAACAGTAAAACTAAGGGTCTTGGCTAGAGGCCATGTTGATTGGGAATTGTGTCCAAAGGCAAAGAACTGCAAGCAAAGGAAAACCCTCCAGGTTCAGTATATGCTACAATATGCTTTTGAAAAAGGGAGAAAGAAGTTATATACTTGTTAGTCTTTAAAATCATACACATTCACAAACATTCATGTACACACACTTACATGGAGCAATTTTATTGCACAGCTTTTTAAAAGCAATACCAGAATAAATATAAATGATCAATTTTTAATGTATAAATTAAAACCGCTCACACTCTGCAGTTCTGTGGAGCCTTTCATCCAAGCATATGTCAATGTTTCTTTTAAGCTACACTCTTATAAAAAGATATGGGATTTCTAGGTGGCACTAGTGGTAAAGGACCCACCTCCCAATGTGGGTTACATAAGAGCCATGGGTTCAATCCCTGAGTAGGGAAGATCCCCTGGAGGAGGGCATGGCAACCCACTCCAGTATTCTTGCCTGGAGAATCCCCATGGACAGAGGAGCCTGGAGAGCCATAGTCCATGGGGTCGCTGAGAGTCGGACATGACTGAAGTGACTTAGCATACATGCATGTTATAAAAGATAAGCTTTACATTAAAGGAAAAATAACTGTGCTTAAGTAATAGTCTATTATTGAACAGTCAGCGGTAATTAATTTAGAGTTTCAGGATGTTTTGAATCATCCTTCATTATGTTTATAATATTATCCCCAAAGCTGAGAAATCACATTTCTTTCCTATCCATTTCCCTTCATTCTGGTTCACCATATTGATTTCTCCCACTGTGTTCAAAATGAAAGCGAAATGGTCATGACTCCTGAGGCATGTCTGAACCAGCATTATCACTGCTGTCCTTATAGTTCCAAAGCACTGCCATCTTTGGTAGGTGACAGTTGTAAGGTGAGATGACTGTAAGGTGAGATGGCTAGATCTCAGCACCACGCCCATTCTGTAACTGCGACATGTCTGCATCCTATGTGCCAACAGAAATGAGTGGATTCTGGGAGGTAGAGCGCTAAGTATCCAAAACCCTCCAACTACCACTGCCTCAAGTTGCTTTGGGTGACTGAGACAGTGGTAACTGGCATCTTAATCTACATTAATTTTTTTTAAGCTTCTTTTCTCTACTTCACATAACCTGTTTTCACAGACCAATAATTGGTTGCAAATTATTGCAGATATGCAATAATACATTTAGAAGTATTTTCTCCTAGTAAAATTGTGTGTACATACAAAATTATACCCTCACATATTTGAATATATGCTTATATCAACACTAGTTTTTAGGTACTGGATAAGGCATTTTCTGAGATAGTTAAAGCAAGTTTCTGGAAGGCAAATTTTTAAAAAATTAAGAATTATGTTAATGTGTCCATTTTAACCATATCAGTTTCATCAAGGCAACTTCTGTGAAATAATTCCCCAAAAGTTCCTCACAGAGTCAACTGACGGAAGCAATTGTCTCTATTCTCTTTTTAATCTTTAATATGGAGACATAGACATATTTTTTGATCGTTATCTTTCAAAGCAGGTTTTCACCAACAGAACTCGAATCCAGTTCAAGGAAACATTGAGAAGCTCAAACCTCCCCAATCCGCATCATGAGAGATCGTGTGTATTACTTGATTTTCTAAAGTGACAAGACATACATTAAAAAAAAAATTTCTCTTATTGTTACATTTCAGGCACGTTTACTGTTAGCTGCTTGGCTTCATTATGTATCATAGTCTGAATCTACAAATCAAGTATAATTAGACTTAGCGAACTGATTGGATTTCTAATTAAGCTACATTGGAAACAATGCACAATCAGTAAATACTCTGACTAGGTACATTTTAAAGAGCAACTCTTGGGCTTTTTGCTGATGACTAGACACCAGTGTCATTAAATTTGTTGGTGGCAAGCAAATTTTAAAGCTAAAATAGAGGCAATTAGTAAAGATCTTGAAATATTTAATCACGTTTGTCCAATTAGTGTGCAATTAGGCAGTGGTGTGGCGTGGGACAGGCATTCTGCTTCCATGCTTGGTGCAGAAGGATCCCTTTGAAATTTTGCTGTTTAGTTTATTGATATATAAAAAGGAAGTTATGGTTGTAATTTCCAATTTAAAAAAAATACTGTGCAGATGGTCTGACTATATATTTAACAATGTTAAACAAATCCAAACAAGGGAAGCATGTTACCTGAAATTACACAGCTGTGATCTGTGAATAAGCTCTGGATCATGGTAGATTACAGCTGTGCTTATCTCGATCCTTGAAAACCGCCAGGCATTTCTGGAGAAATCGGGAACCTGATAAGCTCGCCTAACAGGTCTTAGAATGATTGGCAGCTCCTTGACCAGAGGCACCCTTTCTGGTGGTTAGCTTAGCTTCTAGCTCAGCACCGCTCAGTTAAATCTGATGAAGAGGGAGAGATGGGAAGAGATCCTGTAAGAAGTTGACTTAGAAGGTATCAGTAAGCTGGACAGCAATGTTATAATACCTAGTGTTCCCATTGCAAACCAACAACTCCTGTCTACTCAGCAATACCCTTAGGAAGGGGCCATGTTAGTGGGAGGTTTGGTATGCCCACTGCAAAAGAAGAATGTCCCTTGTTTTGAACACTTAATTTGCATTGCTGTGTGATGTGCTTAGTCACTTAGTTGTGTCCAACTCTTTGAAACCCAATGAACTGCAGCCTGCCAGGCTCCTCTGTCCATAGGGATTCACCAGGCAAGAATACTGGAGTGGGTTGCCATGCCCTCCTCCAGGGGATCTTCCCAACTCAGGGTTTGAATCCAGGTCTCCCACATTGCAGGCGGATTCTTTACTGACTAAGCTACCAGGGAAGCATAATTTGAGTTGCCCTACCACAAAACTTTAGTTTTGAAGGAAAGCAAAGGACATTTTCCTGATATCCTTATTTGGATAATCTCTGAAAAGGCAATAACCGTTTCTGTTTTAAGAGAAGGTTATGAAAAGGTCACAAGGCCATTTGCATCTCAGGCAGCCGATCAACCTCAAAGACACCTGTAAAGTGTCATTCCAAGAAGCTGTCAGATAAGACAATGAGATGATGGTAAGAGAAATCAAGGAACATAAACGGTGGGAAGGGGTCGTTGGGAATAGGAAAGGAGGGGATTGAAGGGAGTGGAAGGATGTACTAAGGGCTCCCCAAACTCCAGGATCTAATGTCTGATGATCTGAGGTGGAGCTGATGCAATAGTAATAGAAATAAAATGCACAGTAAGTGTAATGCACTTGAATCATCCCAAAACCATCTCCCTCACCCCCCTGTCCATGGAAAAATTGTCTTCCATGAAACCGGTCACTGGTGCCAAAAAGGTTGTGGACTGCTGATGTACTAAGAACTCATTATATACCCAGGTATCCTGTGGAACTTGCTTGAGACAAAGGAATGTCTCCCATTTTTTTCTGGGATGTTGACTTTATGCTCGGTCAGATGTAACTGAGGAAATGAAAAAATGTTTATAGATAAATAAGCTTGTCTGTCTAAATCCTGGTAACATAGTAGGGTAAAATATGTTGAATCTCAGGAATCTAAGGAGGGATTTCTGGATGTAGATCCAGTTCTCCTAGGTGCACCAACATTTCATGTTACCAGATGTAAGGATACTCTGTTTGGATAACTTGGAAGCCAGTGAGAGGAAAACCCCCTAGGTACCTACAAATGTAAAGGGAAGCATTCAAAAGAAAAGCAAAATAAAATCTGTCCTTGAAAAAAAATAACAAGTGAATTTATGTGGAGGCTGGGATTAGAGTACATAGAATACATGACCTTATAATAGGTTTACTGGGAATTTAGTTTAGGAAGCCTTTATCATATTTATTTATATATCTACCTTCTTTCTCTAATTCCAAAGGCATTTTTTCTTTTTAACTTTCTGAAAGCAGGTTACAATTATCATAAGTCAAAGCCAGACATTTGGAAAGCTTTGAGTATAATTAAATTTTATACTGAGATTTAATTACATTCTTAATTAAATTCTATATTTAGAATTTTCATAAATGTGTAATTCTAAATATAGTGAATTCTAAATTAAAAAATTTAGAACATCAGTGAATATATTAGCAATGGATTACATGTCTATTGCATTGGTCATAAAGTTTGTTTGGGTTTTTCCATAGAATGCTATTAAAAACCCAAAAGAACCCTTTGGCCGGCCCAGTATCTCGGTCCTGCATGTGCAGGAGAGGGATTCGAGATGCAAGACGTCTGTTGCTGTGCATGGTCGAAGTCACGTCTTGAAGGATAATGTACACTCTGCCACCTAAGCTGGTGAAGTAAGGAAGATTATGTTGATTTTTACAAAGATGTGGCAGAATGGTACTCGAGTGAGTTTGACAAGGCAAGTGATTTTGGGCTTTGCATGGCCCTTCTTTGCTTTGTGGTCGTTCTGCAGTATTCCTTGTGCCGTCCCCTCAGGGTCTCCATTTTTATCGCTGTGCTTTTTCCATGCCCCACTCTTACAACCTGCCCTTGGAAAGCTTTCTGAATAGGAAGGCAATGGCAACCCACTCCAGTACTCTTGCCTGGAAAATCCCATGGATGGAGGAGCCTGGTTGGGGGTCCATGGGATCGCTAAGAGTCGGACACGACTAAGCGACCTCACTTTCACTTTTCACTTTCACGCACTGGAGAAGGAAATGGCAACCCACTTCAGTGTTCTTGCCTGGAGAATCCCAGGGACGGAGGAGCCTGGTGGGCTGCCATCTACGGGGTGGCACGGAATCGGACACGACTGAAGTGACTTAGCAGACCACATTTAGCAAATAAAAATATAGGTTGCCCTGGTAAATTTGAATTTCAGATAAGCCATTAATAATTTTTTTAGTATGAGTATACCCGTATATTACATGGAATATACTTATACTAAAAATTATCTGTTTATCTGAAACTCAAGTTTAGCCAGGCGTCTTGTATTCAAGAGCTGTCATAGCTCAGTCAGTAAAGAATCTGCCTGCAGTGCAGGAGACCCAGGTTCAGTCCCTGAGTCAGGAAGATCCCCTGGAGAAGGAAATGGCAACTAACTCCAGTATTCTTGCCTGGAAAATCCTATGTACAGAGGAGCCTGGTGGGCTACAGTCCATGGGGTCACAAGAGTTGGACATGACTTAGCAACTAAACTACCTTGTATTCAATCTGGACCACATTCACACTAAGATGTAAGTATTTAAGAAAAGCATCATCTTTCACCCAATGACAAGTCTTTTTTTGGTGTCAGTCAGAAACTTAAGTGATAAGTGAATAGCCTAATGTTGAAATTTTAAGCATCCATTAAAGTACTGATTTTCAGTTTTGGTTGCATATTGTAGTCACCTGAGGAGTTTTTAAAAACTCAGGCTAAAATCCTAAATAATTAAATCAAAATCTCCAAGGATGAAACCCAGGCATCAGTATTGTTTAAAGTTCCCTAGTGATTCCAAGGCACAGCCAAGTTTATAAACTATTGAACTAAGGAAGGTATTCTAAACTAAGATTGCACATGAGAACCACTAGAGAATTAAAAGAAAAAAAAGTGCTTATGCCTGGACTCCAACACCAGAGGTTCTTGGTGGGGGGTCTAGCATCCACAGTTTTTAAATCTCCCTGTGAGACAATCACTGAGTCAGAAAATATGCAAAAGGGTCTTCTGACGAGTAATGGGTCATCCTAGCACTTTAGAAATCACACCAGAGTCCCTACGTGCCTATATATAAAGCTATACGAGATATTTGGTATCTGGGGGAAAAGATTCCATAGAGATTCAAATTTGTCTGCTACCCAATGTAAATCAGGGTCCTTGTTTTTTTTGACCATGTCCCATGTCGTGTGAGATCTTAGTTCCCAGACCAGGGATCGAACCCATATTCTTTACACCAGAAGTGTGGAGTCTTAACCAGGGAAGTCCCAATCAAGGTCATATGTTAGGGGGACACTTAGGATGCACCTGACAGTTGCCTTGGGAAAAAAATCAGATGTGACTGTACAGTATTGAAGGCAATTAAAAAAAAGAATAAAATAAACTGTATCCTGCTGGGCCAGATGGGTGGATCAAGGAGTTGCCATGGAATGAATAAATGACTATCAGGACATCTAGATGATCAAAGCTAGGAAGAGGCTGGACATTAAAAAAAACACACACACACACAAGTTAGAGTTGGATGGGAATGCAAGTGTTAAGAAGGATTCACTGAACACACGTGAAGGTTAGCTTGGTGGGAGATATTTTTGTTGTTTTATTTTTGCAGGAAATGGCAACCCACTCCAGTATTCTTGCCTGGAAAATTCCATGGATGGAGGAGCCTGGTAGGCTACAGTCCATGGGGTCAAAACGAGTCAAGACACAACTGAGCGACTTCACTTCACTTCTTCATTTTTGCCACAAACCAAAACAAACCCTAAGGATTTGATGTGTGTGAGTGACAAGCAGCGACTAGGAGTGACTAGTGACAAAACTGGCTGAAATGATACTAGCATATGCTGTTGAGCAAACTGACTCTAGACAGTTGATAGACATCAGCTCCGCATCATTCATGACCCAATGTGCCCTTACAGCAAAACATATTTGTCCATCTGTCATACACTGTGTGGTTCAGAAAATGGAAATTCCTTCGAGGCACTGGTCCTGACGAGAGAGTGAAAAGTGAAAGTGTTAGCTGCTCAGTTGTGTCCGACTGTTTGCAACCCTATGCACTGGAGCCTGCCAGGCTCTTCTGTCCATGGAATTCTCCAGGCCAAGAACACTGGAGTGGGTTGCCATTCCTGTCTCCAAGGGATCTTCCTGACCCAGGGGGTCAAACCCAGGTCTCCCTTATTGCAGGCAGATTCCTTGTCCTCTGAGCCACCTGGGAAGCCCTGACGAGAGAGTAGCTAAGCTAAAAACAGTTTTGGTTGAGGTCAGATGCAGGGGAAAACCTAGAGCACGCACCCAAGTCCCCTAAGAAGAAGAGTGTGAGCAGATCTGATAGACAATAGGAGAGGCTTACCCCGAAGTGAGGGGCTTCCCTGGTGGCACAGTGGCAAAGGACCTACCTGCCAATGCAGAAGATGCAAGAGAGGCAGGTTCAATCCGAGGATCAGAAAGATCCTCTGGAGTAGGAAATGGCAACCCACTCTAAGTATTCTTGCCTGGGAAATCCCATGGACAGAGGAGCCTACTGGGCTACAAGCAATAGGGTCGCAAAGAGTCGAACATGACTGAGCACACCAGTGTGAGTACAAGTGTGTATGTTGAGGATGATTTCAGGTGGAGGGCCAGCAGGAGGTGAAGAGCAGGCCAAACAAGAAAAAACTGGAAACGTATGCTAAAATTCCAGAGGAAGTTGCTGGGCAGCTTTCTGCTGAATCGGAGCCTCCTTCCAGTCCCAGGTGAGCATCCTCTGAGAGCACGGTCCTACTGCCAGATCCAGATGTGGGTCTAGAAGGCCACCAGGCTGGTTGGCAACATCGGCCTTGGATGGAGTCTCTTTGAATAACGTAAGCTGCCTTGTTCAGGTGGCCTGAGTGGTAAAGCACCCACTTGCCAATGAAGGAGACATAAGAGACATGGGTTCGATCCCAGGGTTGGGAAGATCCCCTAGAGAAGGGAATGGCTACCCACTCCAGTATTCTTACCTGGAGAATTCCATGGACAGAGGAGTCTGGCAGGCCACAGTCCATGGGGTTGCAAAGAATCAGACCCAACTGAAGTGACCTAGCACACACCCAGCACGCATGCAGAAGCAGCAGCCCTCAGGGCATGTTCTGTATCATGTGACCCCCACTTCTCACAGCTAACTGGGACAGGTGTGGGTGTACTACTGCAGAGCGGAAAACTCTCAGGTTGGACAGTCCCTATACTTCTGTTCAGAAAAAAATTCAAACCCAATCAGATTTTCTCTCTTGGAAACACAAACAAAGACACTGTAACAAATATGTTCAAATGTGGGAAGGGGGACTACTTGGCATAGAGTTGGGGCAGGAGAGGCCATCGTGGGTCGTGTTTAAGGGGACTGGAAACCTTCATGAAGCAAAGGCAGCCAATGACAGAAAAGAAACAGAGAGAGATCTGGCAGAGAGATGCGGAGCAATGACAAGAGATGTGGACAGAAAGATGATACTGCCTTTGAAAGGAAGAGTAGCTGATCGCTGGAGCCTCATGGATTTCTAAAGAGTTTTGCAGTTCATGGTCCAGTTCCAATCTGTGGGCATCCTCCCGACAGCACTGTCCCCTTTTCTTGTATTCTGAATGGGTCTCTGTTGCCCTAATCACAAGTATCTGACTAAAACAGAAGGGCACAACATAGTTGGTAGTCTCCAGTGGAAAAAAGAGCCACTAGCAAACAGGCACATGGGAACCGCCCCTTGTCAACACCCTTAATGAGTCACCAGAGGACAGGACCGGTGTTCTCTACTTCTTCAGACCCTTCCCCTCTCCTCCCCCACCCCCACCCCCGCACCCCCCCAAATCCTCCTGGCTTGGGAATGTTCCACCAGCTTTCTCCAAGCTTCCAACTAGAAATGGCTATAATTTGTAATCTCACAACAATATTTTAAGCCATGCTCATTTCAGCCCCAGTCCCGAATAGAACACCTATCTTGATGGTCTTAGTAGCTGCAGAGCTGTCACTTAGGTTGACAGGAAAAAAGAAGCTGTCCCCTTGGACTTACCCTGTCTGTGCCTCATGGTTCTTATTTGTAAAATGGGGATTGTAACCGTAATTATGAGAAATTAAATGAACTAACACATGCAAAGCATTTAAGAGAGCATCCAGGAAATATTAAACTCTATATACACAAGCAATGGCGTTCTCCATTCCCTTATGCTCTCGGGGGACTTCCATTCTTGCCATAAACTCTCCTTGTTGTCTAGTGGCGCAGTCGTGTTTGACTCATTGGGACCCCATGGGCCCTAGCCCGTCAGGCTTCTCTGTCCTTGGAATTCTCCAGGAAAGAATACTGGAGTGGGTTGCCATGCCCTGCCCCAGGGGATCTTCCAGACACAGGGATCGAACCCTCGTCTCCTGCATCTCCTGCATTGGCAGGCGGTTTCTTTACCACTGTGCCCCAGCCTCGCCCCGCCTTAACCTGGATGTCCATCAAAGGTGAAGCGGTCCCCTTACAGTTGGCCTGATTGTCACAGGCAAAGCCCTTGAACAATCCCCTCAGGGAATAGAAACGGAATCTGGATAATAAAGTCTAACCTGCTTTTCTCTTTTCCTTTGTCCTTCTAGTTTCACTTGCTGACAGGAAGCCGAGTGCAGAGGCCCAGCAGCGAGCGCCTCAGACCAGCGTTCCGCGTGTAAAATGGCTGCTCCGGACACCGTCGCCCCCGCAACGGGCCGTGTGCAGACTCGCTGCCCGGAAACCGAAGTCCCAGGTGAGGGCGGCGGGCCGTGTGCAGAGACTGCGGCTCCGAAGCTTGGCCCATGACCTGTGGGGCGCTCTAGATCAGTGGTCCCTGACCTTTTTGGCATCAGCAACCGGTTTTGTGAGGGACAACTTTTCCACGAACTCAGGGTGGGGGTGGGGTTTCAGGGTGATTCAAGGGTATTACATTTATTGTGCACTTCATTTCTAATGTTATTATATCAGCTCACTCCTGCTCTAGATCATGAGCTCATACCGCTCCATTCTTTGATTAAAGAAGGACACTTTGCTTCTAAACCAACTCGGTCTCCTATTGGCTCCAGCAGCACCAGGCAGAAGGAGACTTGCTGGAGACGGACTCCAGAGGCTGGGAAGCATAATGTCTTTGACCGACCCCTGCATTCTGCCGCCTACTTCCTCCTTCCCTTGCTGAACTTGTTTTGTGTGGTGTCTCAGGTCTGGAAAGCACTTTAATATGCTAATAGAGACGATATCCCACGTTTGTTAAGCAACCCATTTGTAATTCCAATGAAGGGAAGTTCAGGCTACTCTGAGCAGGATTACTTTAGGCGTGGTTATTCGAAATGATCATAGACCTTCACCCCCCATTTTACCTATTGGAAGACTAGAAAGCATGGGCATTGTGTCAGCATCCCAGCTCAGATGGAGGCAATGTTGGTCGACGTCTACTCTGGTTATTATCCGGGCTGCAAAAAAGAGCAAAACCCTAAGCATAGCAAAATGACCGTGACTGAATAACATCAACAGAGTCACAATGACCGTTTACTGTTGACACCCACCAAAAACAAGGCATTATGCTGACGGATGTATACAAATGATCTCCCTTAGCCCTTCAACATGTCCGTGAAGTCAGTGTTTTCAATTTTATTTTTCTTGATGGGGAAACTAAGCCCTCAAGAGGTTAAATGACCTTTGCAACAAAATACCTTAGGAGCTTCCGTGGTGGCTCAGCAGCACAGAATCTGACTGCGATTCAAGAGCGGGTTCAGGAGACGCGGGTTCGATCCCTGGGTCGGGAAGATACTCTAAAGAAGGGCCGGCAACCCACTCCAGTATTCTTGCCTGGAGAAGTCCATGACAGAAGAGCCTGGTAGGCTCCGTGGGGTTGCAAAGAGTCGGACACGACTTAAGCGATTTAGCACGCACGCACCTAGCAAGGGACAAGGCTGGGGTCTGAGTCTTCATCTGTGCTGTTCTTGGCCTCCTTACTGCACAGGACATGATCACCTAAGTGATTATCACTTGGTGCTGGTGCAGAATTTCTGCCCTCCATGTGTTCAAGTCCCATTCTGGGTGCCTTAGAATCCACAATAAAGAAAGAAACAGACTTTAGAAATAAACAGAAGTATGTTGAGTGTCTCTGCACTTTTTTTTTTTTAATGTTCTTGTTTTTAAGAACAGCAATAAACAATTGAGCAGATTTTCCTTTTTGGATGGACTGATTTTAAGCTAAAACATTATGTATATTTTGGAGAAATCCAAAGAGTTCAGAGCAAAGATTTAAAAACAAAGCAGGTCATTGATCAGAAATACACTTAGACAGGTTTCATGTGAATTTTCTTTGGCTTTGAGAATTCTCTGTGAATTTCCAGAGGCCCCTTCAGGTAAATGATGGCCCTCTGGAGGGTCGTGAAAGCAGTCAGGGAATCTTTGTCCCTCCTCCCCCCACCCCTCCATCCCCCAGCTGGTACTCTTGTTTTTGCTACACGTTTTTCAAGGGAGAGGGTGATCACAAGCAGCTTGATAGATTTTATTCACGCAAAAGTGTAGTTAGGAAGTAGGCAGCTTCCTTCTAAGAGTGATGGCTTGGTGTTGCTCTTTGGTTAGTCCCCGTGCTTCCTTAGCGAGCACTTCCCAAGAGACTGAATGTAGTATCCACGAGCATCGTCCTTTTCTCTGGTCCAAAACTTTTTGGTGAGGAGATAACTCAATCTCTCCTACATCCTCCAGTTGCCTGCCAATCTGTGCAGCTGGTGCAGGACTCGGTTGTTTTGAAAGAGGAGGAAAGATGGCTTTTTTCCTTCAACTCTCCCCTCAGCCTCCACCTCCTCCTGGTAATACTTCTCCCCCTCCCTCCTCCCCATATTGTACAAAACCATGTGGATTTGCTGAACAGGTCTGTAAAATTAATTATACCGTGAGTGCTTGGTAACCAATGAATTGTAAATTGTACATTATTAAAACAGCATCAGAGCTCTGACTGATCTATTATTCTTTGGGGAATGAACAAAGATAAGAGCTCTATGTGCTTTAGAGGTCTTTCTTGCCACCATCCAGCAGGCACAGAGAGGAAATATCAAGTAGTCTTTTTTTGGTTTGGTTTTGTTTTTCTGCAAGCCAAATTAAATAGGAAGAGTATCTTTTCTCCCCCCATTATTAAATTGTTATATGTGCCCTCACAATTCTGTCTGTAGCATCTAATAAGGTAGTGGGCACTCAATAAATACTATTCCCCAGCGATTGTGGTAATATGTATCCATATATGCTCGTACACAAACACAATGCCTTGTCAACCTACTGTGAACAGGAGATATATGATATGACATGTCATTGTAATGAAATAAATTGTGTTGATGTAGTGCCTCTCTGCAACAGCTCGAGAAGGATTCAGAGTAAACAGCAGGAGACATAAAAAACATCAGCTGAGTATGTGCCAGGGGCCTTGTGGCTTCAGTTGAAAAGGAAGAATCTGGAAGAAACGGTGTTTCTTGTCTCTTTCTTCTAGACACAACAGGATGACCCCTGGGAGTTGTCTGTGAACCTCTCTTTTTACTGAACTATCTCCCTGGTGCAGAATTTCTCAGTATCTTTCTTCGTGCTACGATGATTCCTTCCAGGCACATCACACAGTTCTCCATGGAAACTTTCTCTTTCCACAACTGACCAAGCCTGCCGGCCCTGGGAATAGAACAGTCAGGCACGTAGCATTACGCTCACAGGCAGGCGTTTCGGCTGAGAGAACCAATGCAGGTACAAGGTAAAGCTCACATCATTCCGCCACTTACCCCCCACCCCTGCCAAATAAGTAAATGTTTCTCAACCCACCATTTTAGGCAGAATAGGATGCCTCAGAACTAGGCTGCAGAGGAACAGATAGGCAATTTGTAGGGCCCAGTGCCAAGAGAAAATGCGGGCCCCATGCTTAAAAATTCCTGAAGAATTTCAAGACAGTAACAGTAAAGCATTCAACTAAGTGTGGGCTCTTCTAAGGGCAGGACAGTAAACAACCCCACAGGCGACACCCCAGGAAGCCAGCCCTGGTGCAGAGAGACATTTGCACAATGGCTCAGGAGTTCTTCTGAATGTTTGCTGCACTTTAATCTTCTAGGGGCCTGATTGGGCCATCAGACAAATTCAGGATTTCTTTCAGCTGGGGAAGACAGTACCATCCATTCTTTTTCCCACCTGGAGCTACAGTGGGATCACTTTTCCACCTCCGTGGTCTGAGGGCAGCCATTCTCAATAAGAGACTGCCGTGGGGGTTGGGTGGAGCTCAAAGAAGCATGAGAGAGACACAGAGAGAGAGATTGCCATAAAAGAGTAGACAGATACCAACTTTCTGATAGACCGGTATCCTTAGCCAGTGTTTCTCATGGTTTTTCTGAGCACTACATTGTTGTCATCTTCTCATTCTCCAAGGAACTCCCGTGATTTTGAGGAAAAGATGACAATTGTTTCTTCTGTTTTACTTTCAGTGAGCATCTTCTTACCTATTGCTTCCTATTTTAGTTTGGTACAAGGAAACAGGAGAGATGAGCAGCAGACATGAGGACAGAGTGGTGAGACGCTAACAGGGAGGATTGGGGGAAGAAACCATTATACAGACGGTCTGTGGGAATGATGCAGCCACAGCCGAGAGGAGCTGGTAGACAGGTAGGAGGGGGATGGGGCGAAGGTGGTGTTAATGAGTTGTACCCAGCCCCCAGCCCGGCAGGTCTAACTTCCTGCAAGATCTTCTGATTTGTCTGTGACTCTGTCTCCTCTGAGGCTTCCCTGTAGCTCAGACGGTAAAGAATCCACCTGCAACGCAGGAGAATTCTCGGCAAGGGAGAAGGGAATGGCAACCCACTCCAGTATTCTTGGCTGGAGAATCCCATGGACAGAGGAGCCTGATGGGCTACAGTCCACAGGGTCACAAAGAGTCGGACACAACTGAGCGACTAACACTACTACTACTACTGTCTTCTCTGTGAGGACCTCAACCTGATTATAGTCCTAGAAGGGCAGATGTGTTCAGCTGGACGGGCATTGGGAATGTATTCAGACACACGGCTTCCTTTCAATATCCTTAGAGCCAGAAATGTATATAAGCACTTTAGGGGAATAAATAGATCAGCCCTGAGGGGCACTGGTCCAGGTAACAAATTGGGTTAAGATAAGAAAACAAAACGGAACAATAGCCTGTCTTATAATTCATCTGCTGCTTTGTTGTTACAGAACATGGTTTTTGCTGTTGCCACAGAAGAAAACCAGCAGAAGTGGTTAAAGTGCCATTATAGCAGCACTGGAATAGCCCTTGCTGGTCATCAGAAAATTAAGCTAGAAGCTTGAACCTGCACCCCCCCCACCCCCCACCCCCCACCCCAGACAGACGGAAGAGGCTCCTGCAGGCATGGGCTCTGTTTGTGAGTGCAGTGTGCCCTAATATTCAAAAGAGGGCAGCAGATAGCTGACACTGCTTGTCGGACCAGGAAAGCCTGTAACCTGAGGAATGTCAATAGGAAAATCTGCAGGTTTACCAAAACTCACATCCTGCATGGGTTAGCTGAGCCAGAGGTGTGTGCTTCTAGAACTGCGTGTTTAATATCTATCAAAGCAGATATTTGATTCATGGGATCTAATGAGCTTTGGAGATATGGACGGCAAGTGGGGGGCCTCTTGCCCACCACGGCAGCCTCATGCCACATGATTTAGGGATTGAAAACCTGCGATGCTGATGTCAGCAAAGTCAAGGCTGAGAGGCAGGAGCAAGGCCATGCAGGGTGGGCTGGAGAGACTGCCTGTGTGCTTTGGCGGCCTTGTAAGTGCGTTGGCTGATATTCTGAAATAAGCAGGACCCTCCCCATAAAAAGGGTGCAGTCTCTCCCTACCTGGTAAATTGCACAGGGACTGAGAATCACAGGATGTAGGAACAAAGGATTCTCTTATTCTCTGAGCTTTCCAGTGCTTGCAGAAGAAAGCTTGTGATAGGAAGGACATGCCCCAGCTCCTGGGAGATTGGGGTTTCAGGGAGGCTGGGGGCAGGTAGGGTGGAGGAGGAAAAACACTGCTGGAGGGGAAGAGGCATGAAGCAATCGGGCAGAAAGCAAAGCAGAGTCCTCAACCCAGTCTTGCAGAGTTTAGGATTTCATCCCAGGGGTCATCTCTGTGATCCTGTTTCCTAAAAAGACTGATAATCAGGCGTTGATTACTAATACAGCCTCCCAGAAAACTTCTTCTGTGTCATTTGGCAGGGAAAAACCGTGAACAGAAAGGAATCATATTTTTAAAATCAACCCTGAAATGGTATTGCAAAGCTCATAATGATCTTTTAAAAATATCTGACCTGGTTTTAAGTAATTATTTTCACTCTAGTTCCTTTTGTATAAAAGCATTTTAAAATCATGTCGAGTCACCTGGAAAACCTCAAATACTTTAAGAATCTAGAAGATGTTGCCTTTTAAAAGTTGAACTCCATTGATTTTGAGCATATTTTTTATTTGTAAAAAGAACTGAAGTTTTTTTTTTACTTCTTCAGGTTCGATTCCATTGAAGAATTTCCCTTGTGTGCTTAGTTGCTCTTTCCGACCCTATGAACTGTAGCCTGCCAGGCTCCTGTGTCCGTGGGGATTCTCCCGCCAAGAGTACTGGAATGAGTTGCCATGCCCTCCTTCAGGGGATCTTCCCAACCCAGGGATTGAACCCAAGTCTCCCACATTGCAGGCGGATTCTTTACCATCTGAGCCACCAGGGAAGCCCAAAAATACTAGAGTGGGTAGCCTATCCCTTCTCCAGGGGAACTTCCTAACCTAGGAATCTGCATGTTATCTTTTTATTTTATTTTTGTTTCTGTAACCTAGAATTAACAGCTGCTATATTGTGTAGGTCCACAACTGATGCTAGACAAAGGGTTTCTGAGAAACATGCCCCAAAATTTTGGACTGATTTGATATTAAACAATTACCATGGAGCTGAGGAAATCAGTCCCTTTATAGATGTTGGCAAATAAAGGATTCTCTTCATATGTATCTTATTAAAAACCAGACTTGGCAAGAGATAACTGGTCTACAGTGATAGTGTATTTCTCTGTATTCTCCAAAATATTGAGGCAGGAGATTAAGAAGATTATTTTTTACTAGTGTTTCACATGTCATGAAATTAAAGCTGCAAATTGATAAACAAATTGACAGGGTTTCTGTCACTCCATAGGATCATTAAGGACATCTGGAGCTTTCTTTAAATGTCCTTGTAGTCTATTTGTGGGCTACCCAAGTGGCGCTAGTGGTGAAGAACCTGCCTGACAATGCGAGAGACTCAGGTTCTATCCCTGGGTTGGGAAGATCCCCTGGAGGAGGGCACAGCAATCCACTCCAATATTCTTGCCTGGAGAGTCCCATGGACAGAGGAGCCTCGTGGGCTATGGCCCATAGGGTAACAAACAGGTGGACACAACTGAAGCGACTTAGCATGCACCCATGGAATCCACTTGTAGAATAATAGAATCCAGAGTAATCCTGAGATCTTTCATCTCAAAATAATTCTAGGCAAAATGATACATTTCTCTTTTCCAGAGCAGTCGTCTCCAGAATTAAAAAAAAAAATTTGTTCTCCTGAACATAGCTCTCTCAGGAATGACCCCAATCAATCCTCAAATTATAAGTGAAAAAAAAGCAAGAAAGAAAAAGAAGAGAGAAAAAGAGAAATGGCTGTATTTACAAAATTTTTATGAGAGGAAAATGATCCACAAGAAAAAAGAAATATACTTGCAACAAATAAGAACCCGATAAGATAAGTAACCATAAATCCATTGAACTTAATAAAGTTAAGGAGACTTCAGGTTGGAAGTCCTGAATTTTGCTGGCAGCTCTGCCCCTCCATTAAGTCATCTTACAAAAGGCTCATTTTTACATTTTAGAGTCTCAGTTTTCTTCTCGGTAAAGTAAGGACATTTGAATTTACTTCAAAATTCTTATTTTATGATTCAGTGAAGTATGGCAATTGACCTTGATTTCTTTACCTTATTGAATTAATCTTGGCTTTAGTTTATGATAAAGCATAGCTACCAGAAATTTGTTAAACATGCATTGTAAAAGGTACACTTTTCTAAGCCATGAGGAGATACCCAATTTTTAATTCTGTTTTTAACCTTCGTTTCTCTCTTAAATACCACCTGGACTCTTGTGTACCACTCCAGTGGTATGTGTTTGGCTTTCAAAATTCTGTCGCTACCAGGAGAATATTTTTAGGTGCCAGATTACTGAGCCCTGAATCGGGGAGTTTATGTGGGGAGTTGCTCGCTCTGGCCCATCCTTAGCATCTGCCTCAATCTGGTAGCCCTTAGCTATCTATTAATACCAGAAAATAAATCACAAAGCAAACAAGCCTTCCACCTGACCATGTTAACAGCAAGATCAACAGCTATTAGACCACAGTTTTAATTTCCTATAAGCCTTTATCTATTTTTCTCTGCTTTCTCACCATGGCAGTTCTTTCTTGGTCTTCAGACTCCCACCTTTCCTCAAATTCTTCTTCGTCCATCAACATTTAGGTCATTTATATCTTTTGTATGTAGATATCTCCGGGTTATTCTGGAGAAAAAGAAATGGCACAGAAAATAGTTTGTGCGTTTAGAAAGTTTAAAATCTTGATCTCCCAGAAAGGTTGATGTGTTGTTGGAATCCCTGCCCTGCATCTTGAGGACCCAGATGCACACACATCCCTGCTCCTCCATGCTTGTTAATCCCATTTTCATGTGGGAGGAGGGCAAGCACCTTCTTAGGTCTTAGAATATGAATAGAGGTGGGAATGATTAGAAGAAAGGAACTAGCTTGTATTGAATAGTTCATGTGGCTGACACTAAGTTAGGGGCTTTGCACACATGATCCTCATAAAGAGTCATAAAGACTCTTACTGATAACTATTGTAATCCCATTATTAAAAAAAAAAGTTTTAATAGGGCTCAGAGAGGTTGAGTACCTTGCCCAATGCCACACAGTAAGTGGCACAGTTCACAACCTAATTCCACAGACTTCCTAATGCTTCTTATTTTAAAGTTCTTATTCACAGCTTTAGAAGAATGGAAGCCATTGTCTCCACTGCTTTTTATGATTCATAAAAATCCTATAATTTTAGCAAGAAGAAATCTATTACATTAAATGAAGGTACAATTATATCGTATCCCAATTTTACATGCATATGGTATTTTAACATTTGCTAGCCATGAATTAGGACAGTTCCAAGTCTAACACAACAGATTGGAGCAAGACCAGTTAGACAGTATTTTTTTTACATCATGTTAAAGTTAGTCTCTTAGAATGATATATAATGTACCAGGAGAAATGAAACATTTTTTCCTAAATCTGTTTATCCAGAAGAATCTCTTTACCATTAAAGAAATACTGCTGATTGTTGCCGTGCAGGCGCACCTTCTCCAAACATTTTTTAGGTCAATACATACATGTGGTGAGAAAACGTAAATTTTGGAATGATGTATAAAGGGTAGAAACTGATCTCTTTCTTTTGTATCTTTCCTTAGAAAATTTAAGATTCAGTGGGATGAGTAAAACAAAATACATTGACATTATATTAATCTCTGCTTTTTACTTCACCTGGAAAGTGAGAGTGTTAGTTGCTCAGTCATGTCTGACTCTTTTTGACCCCATGGACTGTGGCCCACCAGGCTCCTCTGTCCCTGGAATTCTCTATGCAAGAATACTGGAGTGGGTTGCCATTCCCTTTCCCAGGGGATCTTCTCGACTCAGGGATCAAACCCGGGTCTCCCACATTGCAGGCAGATTCTTTACCATCTGAGCCACCATGGAAGGAAAAATTGAAAAGTGCTATAAAAAGGAGAAAACCACCACGTGTGGCATAACAGCAACAGCCAAAACCTACGTGGCATTTTATGGCTTATAGTTCTGTTTCTTGAAATGCGGTTCCTGGGAGATTTGCCTTAGATTGTCGGGGGAACGCTGAAATGCAGATTCCTGGTTCTGACCCTATACCTGCTGAGTCAGTCTCAGTGGAGAGGAGGGAGGGATGGGTGGAACTCAGGAATCTAAAATTGAAAACTCTCTCCAGATGATTTTTTTTTTTTTTTTTGGCTACGTCAGGTCGTAGTGGTGGCATGTGGAATCTTCATAGTGGCACTCGGGCTTCTCTCAGTTGTAGTGTGTGGCATGCAGGCTTGGTTGCCCTGCCAGCATGCGGGAATCTTAGTTCCCTGTCCAGAGATGGAACCCACATCCTCCACACTGGAAAGTGGATTCTTCACTGCTGGACCACCAGGGAAAGTCCCTCAGATGATTTTTTATATATACCAAAATTATAACCATTGTCTTGTAAAGTATTTTCACATGTTACTTTCTTTGTATCTTTCAAGAACCCTCTATGCAACAATAGGTAATTATCATTATATACCCATTTTACACATGAGGCGATTGGAACATGGAAAAGTTACTTGTCTGAGCAGACACAGCTAATTAGTTGCAGAGCTCTGAGTACCATCCACTTTTTTTGCCTTAACCACATAGTCTGTGACCCCTCCCACACCACGCTGCCTCTGTTGAAAGGATGCAGGGAATAAAATGCTGGAGGATAGCACAGGATTTGGACTTCCCCGGTGGCTCAGTTTCATCCCTGAGTTGGGAAGATCCCCTGGAGAAGGAAATGGCAACCCACTCCAGTATTTCTGCCTGGAAAATTCCATGAACAAAGGAGCCTGGCAGGCTACAGTCCATGGGGTCACAAAGAGTCGGATATGACTTAGCAACTGAATGACAACAATGTAGGGTTCAATTTTCATGCTTTCTGTGTTGGATCTAAAAATTCATCACCAAACCAAAAGTCACATAGATTTCTTCCTATGTTTCCTTCCAGAAGCTTTCTAGTTTTCCATGTTACATTTAGGTCTATGACCCATTATGAGTTATTCTTTGTGAAAGGTCTAAGCTCTGACACTAAGTTCATTTTTTTTGGCACGTGGACATCCAATTGTCCCAGCATCACTCGTGGAAAGGACTATTCCTGCTTCACAGAATTGCCTTTGCTCCTTTGTCAAAGAGCTTTGATTCTTGTTATAAAAGTACTTTACCTCTGTTCTCCTTTTTAAAGGGAAGCCAGAATACAACAATTGAAAGATCTCTGGAGAAGGGAATGGCTACCCATTCCAGTATTCTTGCCTGGAGAGTTCCCTGGACAGAGGAGTCTGGCAGGCTACAGTCCATAGGGTCTCAAGAGTTGGATACAACTTAGTGACTAAACCACCAACCATATAAAAAGTAAAAGGCAACCAGATCAGTCCTGCATTTAATGACTACTTGCTTAGGATTTGGACTCTGTCTTTTTAGGAAACACCATGGGGCAATTTTTAGATGAGAATATGAACTGAAAGAAAGCCCCTAAGAGTATATTGAAACAGAATCCACCCATACTGACGTCCGTGGTCCTGGATTAGAGATGGAAAAAACCAGGTTCTAGATCTGACTCCACCGTTCACTTCTGGGTCTTATGTCTCCTTCACTGGAAAATGGGAGGAGTGTTATAAGACATGTGGCAGGTTACTAATTATCTGATTCTGCTTCGAGGGTCCTGGATCATAGTAGAGGTAATGAAGCTTCCATCTGGAAAAGGGATTCTCATTCGGGCAGCAGGTGTGTTCTTTCAGAAATGACTCATGAGGACCCACTGCATTTCTTGTGGCTAATGTACCCCATGTCCTGGAAAACAGAGTAGCCTATGACACACTTAGAAACCCCATTGCACCATCTTCGTGCTTACACCCCAGACCCATCACATCCCACACCTGTGTGTGGTCATTGCCCCATGTTTTCACATCTGGCACTGAGGTGTCTTTATTTATTTATCCCAACTTGGGTCAGAAATGTCTCTTGTTTCTTGGAGATCCAGGATCTGTTGGCCTCTCCTCTCTCCTTCTCAGCCCTTCCTTCTGATTCTCTCTGCCCAAGGCTGACTACACATTCCCTCATTCTCGAGAGCACGCAGCTATCTATTTTCCACATTTAAGGCAGCCAAAGGCTTTCAAAGATAATGAAAAATCTCTCAGCTGCACTGTTGAGTTGTAAGGAATTTGCTAGATTTGCTGGCACGGAGAGTTACAGGGATGTACTTCTAGTACTTTGTGGTCTGGAATCCCTAGAGGGTCAGGAAGCTACAGGAAACACAGACATGTGAAAATAATTATACTACAGCATGGGGTGTGTTGGCTCTTTGGGGGATGAAGGGGAGAGGTATCTTATAATTCTTGCAGAAGAGGTGATGGTTGGGTATTACAGGATAGTGAGGAGGTCAGCAATAGCCTAGACTGGGAGTGTGGGTGATGGGATCCAGGTGGGGGTAACACCACTTGCAACAGAAGGAAAGCACAAAAAAGCGCACCATTTTGGATGTAGATAGTTCAGCCCTACCAACTGATGGGCAAGTGGACTTAGCTGGTTTGGCTGGCAGGGCAGGTCCCCCCTCCTACTCCCATCCTCCATGTTACATGTGTTTCCTTCTTGAGCCTGCTCTTTTGTTAAGTCTCAGGAAATCAATCATACTCTGTCAAGACTAGAGAGATAAGCCTGCTCTCCTGGCTAGTATCCACGAGACAGGAACTTCAGTGCAACTGAAGCATGCAAAAGTGTTAGTTGCTCAGTCATATCTGATACTCTTTGCGAGCCTATGGACTGTAGTCCACCAGGCACCTCTGTCCGTGGAATTCTCCAGGCAAGAATACTGGAGTGGGTAGCCATCCCCTTCTCCAGGGGATCTCCCCAACCCAGAGATCCAACCCGGGTCTCCTGCATTGCAGGCAGATTCTTTACCATCTGAGCCACCATGGAAGCCTGCAGCTGAAGCACAGATTGTGCTTAAAGGCAGCCAGAAGTAAAGGAAAGGACTGATGGAAATGCGAATTGAAAGATCCTTCCATTCAGGTTACAGGGGTAGGAAGAGGACCTTGCTTAGCCTTGGGTTCTGTTTCTATCTTACGGTGCAGCTCCAAGGAGGAAGCCAAGTGCCCTGTGTGACTGTGGGGATTTGAAGGAAGCACGTGGACTGCTATGCTCATCCTGCAATAGCAGCGACTTTTAGGAACAGAACTGGCTGGCTCCCTGATCTTGGACTTCCCAGCCTCCAGCCCTGGGAGAAATAGACATTTGTTGTTTAAGCCATCCAGTCAATGGTACTTTCTTATGGCAGCCCAAATTGACCAAGGCAATAGGAAATCCAGAAAGAGGGACAAGTTTGCAGAAACCTTAAATGCTGTTTCAACTCTACTGCACTTCAGTGGCAGAGAGGACCAGAAGGCAGTTAGATACGCTGGTCTCAAGTTCAACTGTGAATCAGTGTAGATGAAGCAACAAAGGAGTAACTGAGAGCGCTGGGAAGACAGATCCTCTGTTAATGGGCTTCCCTCTCAGCTCAGATGGTAAAGAATCTGCCTGCAATGCAGGAGGCCAGGGGTTGGATCCCTGGGTCAGAAGGATCCCCTGGAGGAGGGCACGGCAACCCACTCCAGTATTCTTGCCTGGAAAATCCCATGGACAGAGGAGCCTGGCTATAGTCCGTAGTTTTGCACAGAAATGGACACAACTGAGCAACTAAAACTTTAATTCAGTGCAACGAATACTATACCAGGCCCTGCTAAAGCACTGTCGGACATGCAAAGAAGAGTCACATAGAGCCTAAGGTTTTAAGGAGACTGTGTGTGTGTGCTCAGGTGTGTCTGACTCTTTGCCATCCCATGGACTGTAGTTCCTCTGTCCATGGAATTCTCTAGGCCAGAATACTGGAGCAAGTTTGCACTTCCTACTTCAGAGGATCTTCCTGACCCAGGGATCCAACCAGCGTCTCTTGTGTCTTCTGCATTGGCAGGCGGATTCTTTATCTCTGAGCCACCAAGGAAGCCCTTTAAGGAGCCTACTTTGTTTTAATTATGGCCTCGAACTCAGGTTTAACATGTGCAAAAGTATTTTGAAGATTTATTGCTGAAGTAAGGTGTAAAATTATGTCTACAAATTTAGGTCTCTCTCGCTTTCTCTGAGGTTTTCCATATAAGTTAGTCCCCCCTTTTTTCTTTCCTTTTTTCTTCAGATTTCTTATAAGATTAAGCCAAATTCTAGATGATAAACATGAGAATTGATTTACTTGCTCTTTATTTTCTATGATACTTTATGCTTAAATATGACTAATACAGTAGTCCAAACAATGAAGGGTACATATTTATGGAAATCTCCAATCTTAGGAATTTAAGTAGAGCGAGAATGGAGGAGCGTTAAAACAATTTACTTATTTTTTAGAGTTAAGCTTCTTTTTCAAACCTATTTTTCTGTATGTTGGTTAACTATTTTTAGATAAACACACACACACACACACACAGTTACAGTCTCTCAGTTGACTGCTAAGGCTTATGAAATCGGCAGTAGATATTTTAAAAATGCTTAAAATATTTAAGAAACATTCTAAAATATATGAATTTGCACGAAGAACAAGTGTAGGACCGCAGTACCTTCTTTTGGAAATTAAACATTGGAATAAAAGATGAAGTTTTAGAATTTGAATTTAATATGTATGCTAAAAGTGCTGATACACACTTTTTATCATCATGAATTGAGAAACAGTCATTTAAAGCAAATAATGGTATCTTGTTTCAACAGGAATTTCCATATTTTGCCAATACTTTAGTAATATTTTAGGAAATCTCTTTCTAAAGTATGAGATTTCCTATTGGAAAAACATTCAGATTCAGTGAATTCATATGGAAAATTTGTCTTCGGTCTCTTTACTTAAATTTTAAGTTTAATTTCTTTTCAATCACATTTAGCCAGTGCGATACAGGTAACATATTTTGTTCTTCTTCCCCGAGAAACTGATGTGTTTACTCTTTTAAGGACTCATAGGGGCTTTTTAAATTAACTTCAATTTTTATGGCCCCTTTTTCATATCCCTTGTGTGAATTTATTGTGGAGACTTATGAACGACGGAGCCAATTTCAGCAGCTGACTACCGAATTGCTTTGCTTGGGTGAGTATAAAAAAACTTTGGCAATGTGTTCAGACCCGAGTTTAGCACCTAAGCAAAACTTTTTATAACAGCCAGGATATAAATCATCATGAAGGAGCCACCTGAACACAGAAACACACTTTTAAAAAGTTCATCAAAAATTTGAAAAGCACTTTCACTTAAGTTTCTACCACTGCAGTTCATCTCTCTGGAACAAATGAGTTCCCTTTTGTAAGAGTTTTATCTTTTCAAGTATCTATTGTATCATTGCTCAAGGTAGAACTCTAAGTAAAATTACAATTTTAAAACCTTTTGGGCAATGGTTCTAATTAATATAATTAATATTTTAGCAAAATGTCATGGGTTGTAATTGAAAGAAACCATCTGGGTTTGAAGAGTACCTACTGAGGGCAACCCTATTAAGATTAATTCTCAGGTGAGTAAATTAATTTCCTGGACTTGCAAAGCAGCAAGGGGAAGCTTTACCCTCTTCAGAAACCTGGAGGGGTTGGTCCTTGGCCCAGTAGAGACCCAAGGGCTATCTGGGCTGATTAACATACATATAATTAAAGTGCATCAGCTAGAAAGACAAAGCCAGTTTTATTTGGTTCTGCACTACTGTGAAATAATTTCTGTCAACATGTGTGCGTGTGTGTGTGGCAGAGAGGGGCCTAGTTTCCCTGAGTATCATTCTGTTGCCTTTTTGGAATTCTTGCTCCCTCTCCTAGCAGATACCAAAGAGTAGACAAGATTTCTCTAGCATTCAAACTTTCCTTTCCGTTCATATCACCATTTTCAAGCCACATTTTTCATCACCTGGTAAGGAACACTGTAAATAATTGAGGTGATCCATCAAGAGACCCATTCTTGATAATGAAAAATTGCATAACTCAGTAGAAGTCAATTAAAAACCACAAACTTCAGAACCCTTTGCTCAGTGAAGATTTATTATTATAGAAGGCATTTAATACAATAGATTATGGGGTGAAAAATTTTAAAAGTTCTAAAAATTCAGTTAAAGCTTGACAATAGACTTAAGATTTACACAGTGTCAAAGTATTAGTTCTTTGAAATGAAAGTTTTATTTTTCTCCTTCAACATGAAATGTCTTGAGATGTTCAGGATTTTAAAACCACAATGAGAAACAACATATCACCATGAGATTTTTTTTTTCCCTTTGTAGGTGTAAACGATTTTTACTCTTTGGTTGTGCCTATACATTAAAGGCAGACAAACTAAATGAGAGAAGTCAGAATATTTTTCTGTTAAACCAAATATCTGAATCATTAGAAGTACATAGATAAATGACAAATATTTTTGTTATTTGATTACTTGGTTAGGACACAGCCAACATTTAATGGAATGTATTATCTTATACAACTGCATATAAATTTAGTGAACAGTGACTTTGCTTCTTTAGAGACATTCAGTGGTGTGTGAGTGGCTGAGAGGAAAATGTCAAGTCTCTCAAATGTAACATCCATAATACTTTTTTCCCTTTTTAGTGGTTCTTCATGCTCCAAATATGAAATTAATTAAGGAGCAAGACTTATCTTCAAAAATCAAAAGTACTCATTTTGAGATGTGCCATCTCACAGTGTAAATTTAAGCTCTGCTTAAAAACTTAGGTAGGATGTGGTAGTTTGGCCTGACAAATGCCTAACTCCAACCAACAGAGCACATGGGACTTGATTCCTATTGAAATTAAGCTGCCAAATAAAAAGGAGGGATTGTCCCCTTTCTTAATAACAAAGAATGCAATCAGTAGAATTCTTCAGACTTGGAATTCCAGTAGTGTTCTTGTGTTTTCCTCGATGTGTGACAAGAATGAATAATATCAAAAATAAAAATAAACCTCATCTAAACAAGTAGTCCTTTGACTTTATAAGTCTCAACATCAAATACATCAAATCCTAAAAATACCTAAGACCAGTGAAATGTCAAAGCTGAGGGGGTAACATGATGGAGATAGGGGACAGATTTTTTAAAAATCTTTACATTTTTGGAATCTGTTCATTTCTGTTGAGATATTTCCATTTCAACTGACTACTAGAGGCCATATTTCATATTCATATAAATATTTGACTTTGACCTCATAAAAATTCCCTTGGGTTTGTAATACTTTTATTCTTGTATAAGCTGAAACAAATCCTTTCCTTTTAAAAATCAAACAGACCAGTTACACACACAGTTGACTAACTATTTACAAAGCACCCAATTAAATCCTACTTAATTCTCTCTCACTCTAAAAATTCCATCTAACTGGTATGTAGAGCACTGATCACATTAAATGCATAATGTTCACAAGCCCTGACAGTCCTATCTAACCCAGAAAATACTACCTTCCTTCAAGAGAAAAGAACGTCTTAAAAATAAGTGTTAAGGTTTTGAAGAAATGAGACCAGAAATCACGGTACAAGACAGATAAATCTACTTTAATATTCACATGTAAAAGTTACACATCACAAGAGATTGGACAGTAGTTCAGCGGTTAACTAACATAGCTATAGTGAAAATCATTTTTATAAAAAAATAATCTAGATGCGGTCATCAGAATTTTTGGTCTACTTAAGTTAATGTTTGAAGATCGACTTTTATCCCTGCTTGAAGGGTTTGCCATTATGCCTTTAAAATTTTTTTTTCTCCCACTGTTGCCTATTAATATTCTTTGGAGGAAGGAAAGCAGAAAGTGTTCATTGCCAAGAGTTTGTCCTTTGGTAGCAAGCAGAGAACATTTTTCACTTCTATGATTTAAATAATCTGTACAGACATGAAACTCAGTGACATTAAGCTTTAGTGTAAAATGAAGAATGATAAGCATTTTTCCACTTTGATAAAACAGTAGATTTCATAAACTCATCAGGATCCAAGCATTTCCCCATCCCGTAAGCAAAATCATTCCGAATCCATCTTGAAAAGGAAAAACAAACACTTACTTTTTATATATTACACTATCAAACCCTGTACTTAAAAACTGATTAAGTGTATTTTTCACATGTAGGCTTCAAATACAAAGATTTCGATCTAGGTTAAAGAAAACACATTTGAATGGACTCAGAACAAGTTTATTTTGTGATTAAACATCTCATGCAGTCATGCAGGATCACTAGCTATAACTGTTACTTCCGAGTCTACAGGACACCAGGCAAAACAAAAACAAATTAAGAGCCAGACCAAACAGAAAAGACATTCAAGATTATCAAGAGCTCTTCAACTGAGCTGAAAAATAATTTTCCAAAAGAAATATTCCCACAGATTAAAAAAAACACACACATAATATTTACAAAAAATATTTAATTAAAAATATCTTATAATTACAGTAGTCTATTAAAGCATATACTTTCTCACACTTATAGAGCATCTCTATATATACATGGTATGAAATGTCACTCAGTTATCTATACAATATGTAACATTCTTGCAGGGAACAGAAAGTTCCCTGCCCCCGTATAAACATCTATTTTAAACAATAGATGTCAAAAAAAAAAAAATATCTACAATGCTCTGGTATATTAGTAAAGCTTCGAAACAAAAATTGAGCTCCTTGGTCACAAAGTCGGTTTCTAACAGTCGGATTTACTCTTGATTCTATTTATCAGTCCTGTCACACTTAAGCTTAAAAGTTTAACTGCACCTCCAAAAAACACAGAAATGTACAATTCACAGCGGTTATAAATGGGACAAAAGAGAATACGTATGAAGAATGTTTATGAACGTGCAAAAAAAATTAAACAAAGATGCAAAGTTTTATTTTTCTTCCCTCTCTCTTGGAATGACGAATGAAACGTTTCTAGGATTTGCTGATCTTTTTGTTATTTTTCCTTCCTCCGGTTGGCTTTTTCTCTAACTTCTGCTCTCTCCCCCTCCCTCTCTAGGGCTCCTGGCTCGGGCTCAGGCGGCCGCACACCTGTGGAAGAGGAATGAATAGAGGGGGTGTGTGAACCTTCCCGCTGCAGACTAACTGGCGCCACCGACCAAACTCAAGACATGCTTGATCAACAACCCAAAACAAACCACCGGGTCAGACTACACCCGCAGTCCGCCGCCCGGCCCGGCGCCGAGCAGGCAGTCGCGAGTCCCCGGGAAGCCCGCGCAGGGGACCCACTCCGGGGACCCTGCCTGCGTCCTCTTTCGTGGGTGTCAGACTGCGCGAGGGGGGACATCGGGCCCCACGCCCATGAGGGTACCCTCCCTTCGACGGGGAGACCGGTCGATCACTGGGGGCGGCGGGGATACCAGCTGATCCGTTCCCCCAGTTCTCGAAGCTAAGTACGGGTTCACTTACTAACTGGGTGGCAGAGAGAGAGAGAGAGAGGTGGGGGTGTCCGTCTCGTTGGGAATCTGCTCTCAGAAATGCTGGAGCGGGGGAATGGGGGGATGGCAAGGAACACCACTGTGCCTGACACCGGAAGGCCCCGGGGACGGGGTGTCTCTGGTGACCGGCCACCCGAGAAGGGAGACGCGCGCTCACCTGGGACGCGCGGCTCAGCGGCAGAGAATGCTGTCGCCCTGCTTGTTCACCGCGCCGGCCTGGAACGGCAACCGACACCGAGGGAAAGGTTAGCTGGAGCCCCCCCCCCGCGCTCCTCCCCGTCCTCCTCGTCGGTTCCCGGAACCCAGGCTGGCCCGCCGACGCACGCCCCCACCCCAGCCTGCAGCCCCGGGAGGAGACGCCCCTTCCCCGGGGGGCACCGGCTGGACTTGACAGCCCAAGAGGCGCCCTGCTCCTGGTCCCCGCCCCGCGCGTCCACCCGGCCGGCCCCCAAGCTCGCTGCACCCAGCCCGCCGGCGGCGGCCCCCGCGAGGAGCGGCAGGACGGAACTGTCACTCTCCGCCGCCCCTGCCCCGGGAAAGGGAGCGCCCGCGTGCCTCCACCCGACCGTCGCCCTCCCCGCGGACCCCCGCGGCGTCCGCCCCGGGGCCTCTCACCGGGTCGGTGTTGAGCGCGGTGAGCGGGGTCCGCGGCGGAGCGGCCGGGCAGGTCCCGGCCGGGAGGTGCGGCGGCGCGGGCGGCGGCGGCTGCCTCAGCAGAGCCGGGTGCGTCTCCAGCGCCAGCTGCAGATCCAGGATGTAGTCGATAACGTGCTGCAGGAGCTCCACTTTGCTGACTTTCTTGTTGGGCGGGATGGTGGGCACCAGCCTCCGCAGGCGGCTGTAGCAGTCGTTCATATCGCACTGCAGGCACAGCGCCGGCTCGTCGGCAGCCGCCTCGGCCGCCTTGCAGCGCGCGGCCGCCGCCGCCGCCGCCGCGGCCGCCGAGCCGCCCAGGCTGTGGCCGTGCTCGGCCAGGCAGCGCAGCGCCAGCTCGCCGCCGCCGCCGCCGCAGCCCGACGGCGCCTTGCGGCCCGAGGGGCGCACCGGGCTCACCGCCTTCATCGCGCGCGCCCTGCGCCCTGCGCGAGCGGACCCGCTTGGGCGAGCGAGCGAGGCAGGCAAGCTCCGGCCCCCTCCCCTCGTCCGCGGCCGGCTCCGCTCCGCTTTCCTTCGCGCCCCGCGCGCCCGCTCTGCGCTCGGGGCACCGGAAAGCTCCGGGAGATCGCGCGCCCAACAATTGACCAGAGGATCGCTCTGGGTCTGGCTCAGCGGGCGACACTCGGCCGGGACCAAAAGGCAAGGGAAAAAAAAAATCAAAAGCTGCGAAAAGAAAGCAGCCCACCGGGCGTCGGAGTCACTCCCTTCGGACCTCCGACTACAGCCGGCCAGCCGCCGCGGCCGCGCTCCCCCGGGCCCGAGGTGTTCCCCGTTCCTGCCCCAGACTCACTACCGCGCCTCCTCTCCGCTCCGGCCCGGCCCGCCGCGCAGCTGTATTTATAAGCCGCGCGCCCCGGGGGCGGGGCCAGTGCGCCGGCCGGGTCGCCGCGCGAGCGAAAGCGGAGTCCGGGCTGGGCTCCGGGGGGCGGGTGCGCGGAGCGAGGCGGCGAGGGCGGGGGCTCCGGGCGATGCCGGGGGGCGGGAGCCGGGCAACCCGAGCGGAGGGGTGGGCGGGGGGTCGGGAGTGCCCAGCCAATCAGGCGGACGGTGCCACCTCAGGGAATGACGCTCGGGCCAATGGGAAGGACACTCCATTCCGTCAACGCCGTGGGTGGGGGCTCTGAGAACCGAGAGCTGGGTGGGAGTCGGGCCAGGCTGGTGTGTGCCCTAGGGAGGCGAAAAGAGAGGGAGAAGTTAATTGCAAAGAACTGCGGGAATGTGCGGCTGGAATTCACTCTCCCCCCGCCCCGCGCCCCGGCTTAGGCGGTGGAGGGAGCGCCCGGGCCCTGCTCGAGGCTCTCCTGCCACTGCTAACAGCCTGGCGCCCGAGGACCGTCCACCACCCATCCCTCCATCCCTGGATTCCAGCGCCTTAAGAAGGACGCTGTTCTAGAAGGCACGTTCGTTCTCCTGTTTCCCCACTCCCGTTTCTTTCTTCGGCTTTTCCCAACTGCCGAAACCATAATGATAGAATGGAATGCGTAGTCTTTCCGTGCCTGTTTTTAAAACGTTAAAGCTTGGGGGGTAAGGGTGGGGGGTGGGGTGGGGGGAGGGGGAAATGGAAAAGAAGGCCGAATGCACATTTTTGGTGAAGGGACGTATAAATAAAACCAAGACGTCGTAGGGTTTTTCTTTTACCCATCTAGATGCAAAAGTGGCCTCAAGAAATGCAATTGCCTTGAACATTAAATTAGAGCACGTAAATATTAAAAATGCATGGGCACGGAGTATTTAAAATTCCACCATGACATATAATATTAATCCATTTTATGTAAAATTCATACCTGTAACGTAATGTAGGCCATTAATGCACTGCTTCACGTATGGGTCATCGTGCCCCGCTTCAAATAAGAGACTGAGAATGTCCAGTCTCCTCCTTTTGCAAGGAAGTATTGAAATTCACACTTCAGTCCCGGTAGTCCTGCTTGGGCCCCACCCTGCAGAAAAGTCTGCTAATTAAAGACGTTCCTGTGTTAGATTTCTAATGGGCAAGCTGTCCTTCAGCGGCTCAAGACAAAACTGTACAGTGAACTTGGATAGGGCCTTGTGTGTACTCGGCAAGAAAAACTTGAGCCCTTCAGATAAGAAATGAGCGTGAAAAGCCTGTCAATGGGGACATGAATTCTGTGTGCCTTTAGCCTGCAAACCTCCCACCTTTAGACAAGCTAGGAGATGAATTAGCTCAAGAATTTTCTTAATTTATGTAGTTTATATAAAAATAAGCGTCTTCATTTTTATAGATAATTGAAAGAAAGGGATATGGACCTCATTTCTTCCTGTCTACCCTCTGTAAGGAAACCCTCCCTTCCTTCCCAGAACTGAAATATCTGAATCAGGCGGGAATTTTGTTTAGCCACGTGGGTACTTTATGGCTATGGCATTGCTGTTTCTCCAGAGTACATTCCTTTTTTCCTGATGAAGTGAGGAGTGACTCTTTAATGCTGATTTCACAGGGAGAGGCAACAGCCCTCCTTGCCCCTAAATACTTATATGTTAAGGCCTCTGATGATTGTTTGGAAGTGAGTGACATTCTCATTTATTGATTCTTAATGTGCACACCTAGATGGTCAGCATGCAGTAATCCAGAAAAGCAGAATTAGAAAACACAAAAGAAGATTCTTTTCTAAATACAGGCATAGTTTTATAAATGCTTGAAAGTGTTAGCTGCTTAGTGGTGTCTGACTCTTTGCAACCCCAGGGACTGTAGCCCACCAGACTCCTGTCCATGGAATTTCCCAGGCAAGAATAGTGGAGTGGGTTGCCATGCCTTCCTGCAGGAGATCTTCCCAACCCAGGAATTGAACCCCAGGTCTCTTGCATTGCAGGCAGATTGTTTACCGCCTGAGCTATCAGGAAAGTATAACTGATTAAATTGATACAAACACACAGAGCGAATATTGTCATTTTAGATAGAAAGCTGGGCAAGGGGACCCTTCTGGGTGCAAGTTATTCACTTGGAGCCAATCACATCAGCAGATAATAATAATGAAAGGATCTATGTACAGATGTTTTGTTCCACTGATTTTTTTCTCTCTTTCTGAGAGTTTAAAAACTTCTCCTGAATTAAGAACCTATGATTTCTCTCTGTTTGATGAAATTTGTGTGCTGATATGCCCAGGGTACCCTCACACTTCAGAACTTTTCATATCCTAGGTTGATTAGAATTAAAATTTAAGTTTGAAATAGGTAACATTAAGGGACAATCATATCCATCTTTTTGAACCTGGTGAAATCTCCTGAAAGCCATGCCCTGGGTGTGGCAAGTGCCAAATACCAACGTTTCATATTTTGTTGGGGTTGGTCTGTGTGTGATTGTCTTAAAGTCAGAGAGGCTGAGTGACTGTTGGACTCTAACGGGTAAGTTAAAGGAATG
The DNA here is from genome assembly GCF_054371585.1 of Giraffa tippelskirchi. Taxonomy (NCBI): domain Eukaryota; kingdom Metazoa; phylum Chordata; class Mammalia; order Artiodactyla; family Giraffidae; genus Giraffa; species Giraffa tippelskirchi. The sequence continues at coordinate 151,058,171 of NC_137282.1, forward strand.
TACTCTGGCCACAGGATCGAGAACACCCAGGAAAAATGTGATCTCCAGCTCTTACTGCAGAGGGGGCAGAAATAGTCATTGTATTCTTTGTGAAGGTGGAAAGGCAGCAAAACAGTAAAAAAAAAAAAAAAAAAAAAATCACAGTTCTACCTAAAACATTATACCATGGAAAGGAGGAAAATATGCATCCTGTGCCTTTTGACCCAGGAAACCAGAGAGTACTAGGAGCTACGCAGTGTTTGTTTTCGATTTTTAGGCACAGTCACTTACATGACGTCAAAGCTAAAGTCTCGAAAGACTCCGGACACCGCTAGTTCAAAACAGAGTTTACTCAGCAATTGCCAGCTTCTGTAGCAACCTCACGAGCTATATTATTTCTGCCGGAAGTTCAGTTTCCCGTGACTCTTCCCTTTCACTTCAAACTGCTGCCCTCGAACTTGTAAAAAGTAAGGCAGATGAGCCAAAAGCCCTTTGCCGTGAAAATGCTGGAGACTCCCAAAACATACCTCAATGGGAGCCAGGGGTGAAATATTCAGAGGAGAGTTGCTGGGGAGTCCCGGTGACCAGAGTCATGTGCACACCCCTTCTTCCAGACAAAGGGGTCTGCAGCCCTTTCTGGGGATGTTGTCTAGATGCTAATCAGACCCTCGCTGAACTGCAACACCCAGGCTCTCAGAACTCACAATCGCCCTGTGTTTACATGAAGCATGGGTATCCAAGCATATTGTGCTATTCAGCCCCAACGCCTTTTTAGGACTTGATATTTCTTTCTCCGTGGCCTGCAGTGAAACAGTGGGTGGGCTCAGGCACAAAGATAAACATGCACGTTCCCATGCCTTGGTCCCTCTCTGGATGTAAGTGGTCACTGAACGAGGCCCATGCATTCTTTCTGGGCATAGGAAACCACGCTGTACTTTGCTGCAGGAATGTCCTTTGCTCCAAAAGAGAAAATCGGGCAATGAGGTAGTTCAAATCAAGGCTGCTTTATCTGGCACTAAGCTTTATAAACTTACTTGTGCTACCCTTGGACTGCTGATACCAGTCCCGGAAACACTGATAACCACTGGGTTTACCTGGTCTTGGAAAAGGCTTATAGGAAGAGGACTTTGTATACTGAACATAGTGGGCAGTCGTGGCCATCAAAAATGCCTACATCGGGAATTTTTAAAGGTAGTCTGTTGAAATAAGTTGTAGGTGATTTTTTTTTTTAAAGCCCCCTCAGATAAATTAAGGACAGGAAATGAGAAGAGAGAGATGTCATTTGTTTTTACCGTAGGAGATGTCAAGGACATGGCCTCAAAATCAGACAGCTGGACTCCAGTACTTTGGCTCCTTGATTTACTAGTCTTATATCGTTAAGCCAGATTCTTAAATTCTCGTATCTTTTTTAATATGAGATGAAGATAAAACTGTATCTACCCTATAAGGCATTTATTATATATGTATATGTGAAACTATATAAAGTTTTTAGAACACTGGCACATGACGTGTACAAACAGTGTTCAAATTTATTATTATTTTTGGTAAATAGTTCCTCCCAGTTTGTGGCTTATCTTTTCATTCACTTAATCTTTTGACAACAGAAGTTTTTAATATTGATGGTGTTCAGTTTATCAATTTCTTCTTTTAGGGATCGTCCTTTTGGTATTGTGCCTATTTAAGGAATCTGCATAACCCAAGGTAACATAGGTTTTCTCCTATGTTTTCCTTTAGAAGCTTGATAATTTTTAGGTAGGGTTGGTTTCACAGGCCTGCAACCTGTTCAGTAACACAGAGTCCCGCATTTAGAAGGGCCCCATGCTTGGGCTAATGTTCTGCCATTGCTGTGTTGAAATTCTCAGTAATTTCTGATCAGGGGGCCCTGTGTTTTCATTTTGCTTTGAGCCCACTCAGGGCTGTTTTGTTTTATGTTTAGGTCTATTATCTATTTTCAGTTCTTTTTGTATGTGGCTTAAGATATGGATTGAAGTTAATATTTTTGCCTCTGCATATCTAGTTTTTCTAGCACCCTTCGTTGAAAAGGCTATCCTCTTTCCATTGGATTGTCTTTGCACCTTTGTCGAAAGTTGGTTGCATGTATGATGGGTCTGTTTTTGGCCTCTGAATCCTGCTCTACTGGTCTATTTGTCTGTTTTTACGCTGTGACCACACTGTCTTGATTATTCAGCTTTATAAGTCTTGAAATCAGGTTGTGCCGATCGGCTGATCCTTCAGCTTTGCTGTTCTTTTTCAGAGTTCTTTGGCTATTCTGGAGTTGTTGCATTTCCGTATGAAAGTTAAGAGTCTGTGAATTTTTTCAAGAGAGGACTTGTATCCAAAATATATAAAGAACGTCTACCCAGACGATATAAAGAACTCTCAAAACTCATGAATAAGAAAACAACTCAGTTAAAAAATTGACACAAGGTTCCATCAGACAATCCACTAAGTAAGATATACAAATGATGAATGAGCACACGAGAAGATGCTCAAAGTCACTGCTCATTTGGGCTGTGCTTCAAAACTATAAGGAGATACTGCTACACACTTGTCAGAACTGCTAAAATTAAAAAGGTTGAACATGCTGAATATGGGTGAGATTGTGGAACAACTGTAACTCTCTATACTGGTGATGGGAATATAGAAGGAGAAAAATCATTTTGGAAAACAGTTTAGCAAGTTCTTAGAAAGTAAAATGTACACATACCATTTGACCCAGCCATTCCCCTGCTAGGCACCTATCCAAGATAGATAAAATCATATATCCAGGGGCCATGAAAGGGCATGAGAGTGATGGATATGTTTATTATCTTAACTGTGGTAATAGTTTCACAGATGTATATTGAAACTTACTAAGTTGTACAACATATCTATATCTACTGAATGCCAGTTATATCTCCATAGAGCTTTTTAAAAGTATTAATTTTAAAAATTAACTTTCAAATCTCAGAAGAGTTTCTTCTATGAATCCCCCAGGGTTTGTTTTCTAACTTCCACACGTGGGCATTTTATGGTCTCTCTCTCTCTCCCTCCCTGTCTTTCCTGTAAACTCTGTGTCAAATTGCTCTCAAGCAGGTATCATAGCGTTAACTGAATGCTGGTGAGACACTGTCCAAAGCAGTCATGAGACATATATTGCTTTAATGTATCAGCTGTCACGGTAATGCATTAACATATTCAGTCACTTACTGGAAGTGGACTCTGCTAAAAGCATATCCACTCCTTGCTGGTCCACAACCTGTTCTGTTGTGACGTGGGTTTTTGAGACTCTGAGGAGGAGACTCAGCCTGATTATTTGAAATACTTTTCTCTTTTGCAAAAACTAAAGCTATGTTCTGGTCTCTCATCTCTGTTTCAGCCCAGTTGTGACCTCTTTGGTCTCAATGATCCCAAATTAGCCGCTGCCTTGGGGCAAATGCACACTGGGTGGAGAAGATAAGATGCTTCATAACTCTGTTTTCAGCATGGCCTAGCATTTTTTTCCTCTTCACTGTTTCCTTCACAAGAAAATACACAATCTAACAGGATTAGATACATTGACTTCCAGAGCAGGGAGCATGAATTCCCAGCAGGCACCATGTTTTTGCCCTTAAAATCCTATAGCTCAATCAGTAGCCTCAGCTTCTCCACTGGCCAAGAGGAGGGACTTAGAGGGATGGAGTAAGGATTGAGTGAAGTCGCTCAGTCGTGTCCGACTCTTTGCGACCCCATGGACTGTAGCCTACCAGGCTCCTCCGTCCATGGGATTCTCCAGGCAAGAATACTGGAGTGGGTTGCCATTTCCTTCTCCAGGGGATCTTCCCGACCCAGGGATCAAACCCGGGTCTCCTGCATTGGAGGCAGACGCTTTAACCTCTGAGCCACCAGGGAAGTGGAGTAAGGATTAGCAGCTTTGAAAGCCCCAGGAGAAAAGCAGTAAGTAAACAATAGGGGGCAGTACACTTGTGCATGATAGACACCGATGTCCATCAGTGTCTATGCCATTATTGAAACAGGCTTGTAATAGATAAAATGATTAGGAAGAGGCCAGAGAGACCAAATTCTCACTTTAGCTCATCATTATCCTTTATAGAAAAATTTGAAACAAAATTTGTTTGTTTATTTACTATTTAAAAAATTTGTCCCAATAAATAATGATATATATCCCTCTGCTGCATTCTTTCTTGGAGCAGGTAATAATGCGAGACTTTGCTAATAGTCTGTTCTGTTCATGGCATAAGTTATGGCTAGACCTCACTGATGGAGGGATTTTAGTATTTCCCTTTCTTTAATTTTATTATTTTAAAATATTTATTTTTATTTATTTATTTGACTGTCCTGGGTCTTCGTTGCGTTATGCAGGATTTTAGTTGTGGTATGCCAACTCTTAGTTGTAGCATGTGGGATCTGGTTTCCTGACCAAGGATTAAACCCAGGGCCTCCTGCATTCTAAGTGCTGAGTCTTAGACACTGGACCACCAGGGGATCCCCCTCCCTTGCTTTTAAAGTGAAAACAAAATAATCCCAGACTACTAGAGGAAAAGCTCAATTAAATGTATTTTAACTACTTAGAGGAGAGACACCAAGTAAACAGTAGTTGGCTTCACATCTTGGAACTGAATGTTGAGTAGGAATTCAAAACAGCAAATCTGCCTTTGCTGAGAAAAATAGCTTTCCCATCTTTTTATATCTAGGTCATGGTTCCTAAGAACAGACACAATGTTCAAGAAACAGTTGCATTATTTTGCCCCTGAGGAGGAATTTTGGAGACATTTTTGTAGAACTCACACAGTTGTCATTGGTTGTTGGATGGTTCATGATGTCAGTGAGCTGTGTACCTGTGGTGGAAAATTAAGTGTGTGGAAAGGAGACAAACAGCATGAAAGCTCACTTGTATGTAGAATAATTAAACTAGCACATTTTTCTACTAGCAAAACATATGCAACAAAGCACTAAAGGAATTAAAGACTCAGAATTAAAGGAAAAGAGACTGAGTTAACTTTGAACTTTATCAACATTGGTAACTGTATATAAAAATAGTTCAGTTTGAAAAAACCACCCCTTGGGGAGAGAATACAGGTACAACAATTTTCTCTTAAATAGAATTAAATGATATTGTAATCTTTCATAAAATATTTTTTCTTAAAAGACAACAGTTTGACCGGATAATCTAAATATTTGTTAAAGTCTTAGATAATTCTCTGGTGGCTCAGATGGTAAAGAATCTGCCTGCAATGCAGGAGACCTGGGTTTGATCCCTGGATTGGGAAGATTCCCTGGAGAAGGGAATGGTGACCCACTCTAGTGTTCTTGCCTGGAGAATACCAGGGATGGGGAAGCCTGGTGGGCTGCCGTCTATGGGGTCACACAGAGTCGGACACGACTGAAGCGACTTAGCAGCAGCAGCAGCAGGATTCTATTATACAGACATGCCATGATTTATTATAGATATTTTATTTTTTCCATTGTTTTGGTATGTCCTCTTATCAATCAGAGGGGCTTTCCCAGGTGGTGCGGTGGTAAAGAATCTGCTTGCCAGTGTAGGAGACGCAAGAGATGTGGTTCGGGTTTGATCTTGGGTTGGGAAGATCTCCTGGAGGAGGAAATAGCAACCCACCCCAGTATTGTTGCTTGGAAAATTCCATGGACATAGGAGCCTGGTGGGCTATGGTCCATGAGGTCGCAAAGAGTCAGACATGACTGTGAGACTAAGAATATACACATAAATATTTTATTATTTGTAGTTTTTTCTGTGTTCTCTTATCACATCATCAGTGTTACATGACAGTTTGCATTTGTTGTCGTGCTACTATGTAATTCTCCTTAAGCTGTGCCAGGATTGTGGGTTTTATTTATTTTTTTTTACCACACCACACAACTTGTGGAATCTTAGTTCCCGACAAGGGATCGAACCCAGGGTCCTGGTAGCAAGAGCCCTGCATCCTAACTCCTGGACTGCCAGGGAATTTCCAGAATTGTATGTTTTGAATTTTCAACTGTCAAAAATATCTTATCGGCAAGGCCAGTTCTTCCCTCTCTTTTGCTACTTATCATAGGCGGTAAAGAGAATTATCCATATACTAAGAGTTCATCAGGCTGTTCAGGGGGGTTGACAAAATCTACTAGGATGACACCCTAGCGAAGAGTGGGTCAGAGGTGACTGGCAGATTTTGCACAGACTTAGAGTGTGGCCGACCTATTGAAATGAGAACGGGGCAGGGTTGGGGGTTGGGGCAGAGTAGTGGTAGATCCACCGGATCAGCTGACATCCCAGAAAGGTTCTTGTCTACTTAGCAAAAAGCCTTGGGTAGGCTGATAAAACTTTAAAGTATGCATTTGCTGGAGATTTCTCAAGGGAGGGAAGTAGTAGGAAAGAGAGGTCAGAGGGCTAGAAATACCTCTCATTTCTTTCAACTCTATTTTCTTGATCAGGCATCTCCTACAATCAGAATTGAAATACAGTTGCAATCAACTTTGACAATGAAGTTTATGTCCCTGATGTGCACCAAGTACATGATGTACCCCATATTCACCCACGTTGACCCAAACCTTTTTATTCCCCCATGTCTACACTACCAGCCTTCTGTAGTGACCACCATAATGTACTCCACTGGCAAAAGGTAAACCACCTGTTCTACTGATAAAAATTTAAATCAGGAATAAGTAAATAGAAAAAGCATTTTTTTTTCCCCTGAAAAGGCTTATTGTGCACAGAGTGGACGGGTTCAGTCCTTCTTGGCTGCCACTTTCCTCATGATGGCCAGTCCTTGGCTGCCGCTTTCCTCATGATGGCCAGGATGTTGCTCAGCTCCTCTCTGTTCCTCTTGGTGTGGGTGTGTGTCCCCACCCTTTTCTTGATGAACTTGAGGGCCCGCTCGTCCTTGGAGACTCTGAGCAGCTCCATGGCCCACTGCTCATAAGGGGCGAAGCCGCACACTTCCCGGATCATGTCCCTCGCGAACTTGCTGTGTTTGGTGATGTACCCACGGCTGTGGCTGTGTCTCAACTTGCTCATGTTCTTACTCACCTTGCGGCCCTTGATGAGGCCCATGGCCACGGGGTAGCGCAGACCTCTGGCTGCTGCTGTTCAACTGAAAATGCATTTTTTAAATGAAGTTCTTTTTGGACACTTAGGTGCTGATTCACTGTATTAAACAACCAAACATAGAACTACGTCACTTAAGTGGGCACAAGGTCTCATTTAACTCCAGGTCCAGGAGTTTAGAAAGAGTGTTATAATAATGTTACCAATAAAACTTACCTATTTTGGCAAAATTCATCTTGGAATACAAATGTCCTTAGTATGAAAATGATTCTTCATTTTCTCAGTTGGAATATGATCAGTTTTCTAACTTGCTGATCATGAGACAGTGCTTTTGTAATTCAGGAGGTCTGAAGTCCATTATTTCATTTCTGAAGGGACAGGAAATAACAATGGGAGAGCACTCTTCCTTCACCCTGCCATAGCACGTTTGTTGAGCCATCAGGCTCCTGGGGCATCTTTTTATATCTGTCCTGCTGAAGTGAAGAAAAGTAGTTAGCGTTTTATCGAAATGGTGGTTCTAAGATCTTTATGTGCTTAGTCCCTCAGTCGTGTCTGACTCTTTGCAACCCCATGAACTGTAGCCTGCTAGACACTTCTGTCCATGAGGATTCTCCAGGCAGGAATACTGGAATGGCTTGCCATGCCCTCCTCAAGATCTTTATGGCAGGTGTTATAAGGGACTTCCTCCTTCCTAGACTTGGGTAACCTAAAAAAAACATTATCTGCCTTATGCCTTGACAAAATTTAGAATTGTTTCAAAAAATGGGAAGACATAGTAGTCAGAGTTCTATCTCTGTTCTTGTTACCGTATTTCTAGAGGGTACCAGGCTTTAGGAGTGAGTAGACAGGTGCAGCCAGGGTGATAACCAGCTTCAAAGACCATTTCTCAATAGTCCATCAACTTGCTAGTGGGAAGGTCCATGGCAGAGGAGGGAAATTGGCCGAAGATCTCCATGTTAGTTCTTGTTCCCTTGTCGTGAGTAAAAATCAGGTGTCTAGAACATTATGGCTTCTCCTCTTGGCTAGTTAATTTTTATAATTCTACCATGGTTGTAATACATGCTGAATAAAGGCTGTCTTGTAACCAGCAGAAGAATTTGGATTAGTAATTGGGAAGTCTCTGGGTACTAAAATAACAAATATCTCTGAACCAATGTTTCAGAGATAACAGAGAAAATACAAGGGTTTGGGGTCAGGAATCCAGGTCTGACATCTAAGAAAGTAAATACAAGGAAGGAAAAAATGTGAGAGAAGGTACTTTAAACCAGTTATTATTTTAATGACAGTTGCTGGAGCATGATACAAATATTTACTGGATAAAGACATAGGATTTCCCCTGTATTCACATATTTAAAGCAGAATATGAGGATCTGGGTGGGAGGTTGGACTGGAAATTATCTAGATCCTTTCCAAATGTAATTTCTATGATTTGATGGCATCCTTACATCACTCTGCACACCATTCCCACTTAATTTGCAATCTCCAATTAGCTTTGCAATTATAGTTTTAGTAAAACGCTTCACTGGTCTTCACTTCTAAATGCCTAATGCTACTTTACTAAAGAAAACAAAGAGATAAACAGACATCTTAGTGATAAAGGTACTTGGCCTATGTCAATAGTACTAATATTTCATCTTGCAAGAGATTCAGCACTTATTTTAAAGCATCCTGTTTGCTTTGTGCATATGCATTGAACATTACCATCTAGCCCAAGAATCTCATCTACAACTCAGAAGATATTTATAGTCATGTAGCGGTTGTGTTTTTGAAATACAAAGTATGGCTTTATGTTATCAATTTTGATTTCTGTAAGTCATCCAAGAAAACTAGTCTCATTACTCCATAGTCCTATCGCAAAGATGGATTCTGGCTATCTTCCACGTTGTTATTGACTTTTTTCTAGGAAGTAGAGTTTATATAGTTCTAAAAAGGATTTACAGCATATACAACAGTGCATCGTCAAACTCAATCTTCTAATGAAAGCAGGGAAATAGCCAGTTCCCTTCTAACTATGTTACTTGGAGCTTACAGTTTAGGGACAGGCAGGGGTTTAGGAAGGTACCTAAACCCTGACAAGGCTTGAATCTGTTGTATTATCATTCATCCATTATCTAGCAATTTGTACTTGGTCCTTCTATTTCCCCTAGAGATTTTAACCTTTATAATAGTAGTAGTATAGTTATAATATATATTTTAATTATGAGCTAGAGAATTATACTCTGCAAATATGGGTTACTTTAAGGCTGTGGTAAGATAAATCTCTTTTACCGTCTTAAAAATCAATAGCAAAGTGATGGCATTGATGAAATGGTAGGGATCAAAAGTAGACTAGCACATGTTCCCAAATGGTGGTGTGCATAACCCAATCTCCTGTGTACTTGCCTAAAATACAGATATCTGGGGACCACCCCTAGTTTTTCCTCTTCCCATAATTCAAAAGCAGTGATTCAAGGACCACATTTTGAAAAATACGAATGTCATCAACAGTAAATGTAATAATAAATTAAAAAAACAATGTGCATATGAGATTTTATCAAGCCTATAAGTAAAGGTAGACAATTCCAGACATTTTTTGAGAGCTATTTGTGTAGACTTCCCAGGGGTTGACACACTATGAATGGGAATGAACTCAGGAGGGAATAAAGTGGAGATGCATGTTGGTGGTGATGATATGACAGCATGTAAAACCTACCGTTTACTGAACTGTGACTATATTCTGGGCACTATGAAATGTTTTCACATATAGATGTGTGCGTGCTAAATAGCTTCAGTCATGTCTGACTCTTGGCGACCTTATGGACAAGTAACCCCACAGGCCCCTCTGTCCATGGGATTCTCCAGGCAAGAATACTGGAGTGGGTTGCCATTTCCTTCTCCAGGGGATCTTCCTGACCCAGGGATCGAACTCAAGTCTCTTGTCTCCTGCGTTGGCAGGCAAGTTCTTTACCACTTGCACCACATATAGATAAGTCATTTAATTTTCTTGATCCTCAGAGGTAGCACCTCAAAATGAAGGGTTGAGTGAAATTATTTAGCAGTTACAGTCAACAGAATAAATGTCGATTAAGAAAATCAAAAGACCAAAACTTCAATCTGAGGCAGATAGATTAATAATCTATATCTGTATATCAATAAGTAGGGGGTTTCCCAAGTGACTCTGGTAAAGAATTTGCCTGCCATTGCAGGAGAGGCAAGAGACACAGTTCGATCCCTGGCTTGGGAGGATCCCCTGGAGTGGGATATGGCAACCCACTCCAGTATTCTTGCTTGGAAAAACTCCATGAACAGAGGAGCCTGGTAGGCTCTATAGCCCATGGAGTTGCAAAGAGTCAGACATGATTGAGTGCACACACACAATCTATAAGTGAATATATATACACTCACTTTCAGAAGCCTGATCACTAATCATTCATATGCTCTATTTTTAGCTTAGAATTAAGCCAGGGATGATTAAGGGAAGAAACTGTCAAAAAATAAGTACAAAAAGAATCAGAGCAGGGTAAACTGGTTCTCCAAATATAGACTCTTAGGAGTGATAGGAGGAGTGGCGTTTGCTCAGCCAAGTTTCACTTTGGAGGAGAACTCCCAATACAGTGTAACCACCAGGGCAACTTTGGCAGGGCTGTTTATCATAGCCAGCAAAGGGGAGGGTGGAGCCCTTTTTCTGACAATGAAAACTCTTCACGGAGTTCGGTAAGAACAACATGAGCTCACTCGCTAAAGATCTCAAAATTCAACATAATTATAAGTCATGAAAAACATATTTTTAGCTATAGTACTTTGACTGAAGTTACATATAATGTATCTTTTCATGAAGCTGAACTATAACTTCTGTGATAACTAAATTATCTGAAGATAATAAATCAAAGCGTACAGTTTCAGTTATGCAAGATGAATAAATGCTAGAGATTTACAGATAGAATACAGCATAGTGCTTATAGTTAATACTGTATTGTATGCTCTAATAGCACACATAAGAACGACAGCAACAACAACAATAATAATAAGAAAGAAAGCAGGAGAAAACTTTTGAAGATGATGAATATGTTTATGGCATAGATTGTAGTATGGCATAGATTGGGTTCATGGACATTGTCCTCATCACCAAATTCATTAAGTTGTAGACATCAAATATTTACAGAAAAAAGATCAGCTGATTTGGGGGTAAATATGATTTGTAATCTGCAAGATATTCTGAAAAACTCATGGATTCCAGCCTTGGAGACATGATCAGACTTGCAGCCTAATCTGACCGCAGTCCTAACTGTACTACTGACTGCGTGAGATTCATGTAATCTTTTCCCCTGCAGCCTCCCCATCGACCAGTGCAAGGAGAGGCTAGAACCGCTTAGTCTACAGGGTTCTGCCCAACTCCAATAGTCTATACTTTAATTAGTTCATTTGGAATCTTGTTTTCAGAAAGACTTTTGCAAGACTGCATGATTTACCTTCTTCAAGAATAAAAGCAATGGCCTCAAGCTGTTTTAAGTAAGCAAGATATTGAGAGACATCATGGGGAGCCTATGGCTGCTGTGTAGGCAGGAGGCTACTACAACCATCCAAGCTTTGACCGGGCTGATTTAGCAAAAGTGGTGAGAAGTATTGGATGTATTTTGGATTTACGGCCTGTGGGTTGTTAGGGAAAAGAGGAGTCAAAATTTTCTATAGTTTTTGGTCTTAAACAACTGAAAGGACAGAGTTGGTGTTTATTGATAGAGAATCCTATGTGAGGGGCGGGGATAGGGGAATGACAGTTTAGTTCTGCCCGTATTAATTTGAAATGCCTACTAGGGATCCAAATTGGACCCAAATTGGATATCTGAATCTAGAGTTCAGGGGAGATGTTTGCGCTCGAGACGTAAATTTGGGAGTGATCATCCCCACGTGAATGGTATTGTCTCCACAAGACTGGATAATGCAGTCTAGGGACAGAGGGTAGCTAAAAAAGGGAGTCCAAGGATCAGGTTCTATATCACGCCAACGTTCAGAAGTTGGGAAGATGAGGAAGAAGCAGAAAAGAATGTGAGAAGAGAGATCAGTGAAAATGGAAAGAAATAGTTTCAAAGAGCAGGGAGTGCCTTGTATATTGTGTTGTGTGTTAGTCGCTCAGTATGTTCTGACTCTTTGGGATCCCATAGACTGTGTAGCCTGCCGGGCTCCTCTGTCCATGGAATTGTCCAGGCAAGAATACTGGAGTGGGTAGCCATTCCCTTCTCCAGGGGATCTTCCAGACCCAGGGATTGAACCTGGGTCTCCTGCTTTGCAGGCAGATTCTTTACCATCTGAGCCACCACAGAAGCACTAGGGAGTGCCTTAGGTCAAATGCTCTTACAGATACAAGCAGTAAGAAACCTCATCTACCAGAGAAAAATCCAATATCAGTGGGATCTACTTTATCTATCTCATCTTCCAGCTACTGCTTTGTACCTTGGGACAGCAAGTGTAGGAAAGAAGGAAGACTTTTTAATTAGATGTATTCAAATAGGTGACAGATACAGATATTCAATACAGATAGAAAATTATCCATCTACCTAAAAATATATTATCACCTGCTTCTATATGTCTGCTAGGGTGCCATGCAGTAATTTCTTCAAAGTAGAAATTTTATCTTTCTGTGTTTTCAGTGACCTGATGACACAGTTGATGCCAGCTATCCAAATACCCTACTTTCCAACTGGAAGAATCGGAGAAGGCAATGGCACCCCACTCCAGTACTCTTGCCTGGAAAATCCCATGGATGGAGGAGCCTGGTAGGCTGCAGTCCATGGGGTCGCTAAGAGTCGGACACGACTGAGCAACTTCACTTTCACTTTTCACTTTCATGCATTGGAGAAGGAAAAGGCAACCCACTCCAGTGTTCTTGCCTGGAGAATCCCAGGGACGGTGGAGCCTGCTGGGCTGCCATCTATGGGGTCGCACAGAGTCGGACACGACTGAGGTGACTTAGCAGCAACTGGAAGAATGCACTGTAAAAGGATTTAAAAATAAAAAATCTCTAAGTAAGCATTTTTTTTCCCTTCTTTGTTGTACTCATCATGTGAATGTATTGCCGGACTTCCCTTATAAATAGGACACATGAAATGAATGCATGAGCTCTAACATAATGTCTTTTGAGTCAGTTCAGTTCAATCACTCAGTCGTGTCCATCTCTTTGCAGCCCCATGGACTGCAGCATGCCAGGCTTCCCTGTCCATCACCAACTCCCAGAGCATGCTCATACTCATGTTCATTGAGTCAGTGATGCCATCCAACCATCTCATCCTCTGTCGTCCCCTTCTCCTCCTGCCTTCAATCTTTCCCAGCATCAGGGTCTTTTCCAATGAGTCAGTTCTTCACATCAGGTGGCCAAATTATTGGAGCTTTAGCTTCAGGATCAGTCCTTCCAATCAGTCTTGTGATTAAGGGACACATTCTAGGCTCCATTTCTCACAGTGCTTTGCCCATAGCTCTCTGAGCAGTCCCTCCAGCTGGCACCTTTGACACTAAGATCTGTCATTTACAACACCTCTTATCTGCTCCTGTCCTTTCAGCTCTGACTACTCCAGATCAGGTGTTTGCCAGGTGGTCTGTGAGGTCACCTATAATTTTTTCACTTCTTCAACTGTGGGCAGGAAGCAACTCTGACAGCTAACCAGAAACTCTGAGTATGAGTCTAATCTCACTTGTCCAGTTGCTTTGTAAGAATCAAAGAAAATTCTTCCTGCTTACATCATTCCCACTGGCCCCTCCGCTTTGTTGTTGTGTAATTGCTAAGTCGTGTCTGACTCTTTGTGACCTGATGGACAGCAGCCCATCAGGCTCCTATGTCCATGGCATTTCCAGACAAGAATACTGTAGCTGGTTGCTAGGGGATCTTCCCGATCCAGGTATCGAATCCCATATCTTTTGCTTGGCAGGTGGAGTCTTTACCACTGAGTCACCTTTGAAGTCCCTGTTTTATTTGATCCTTTTTGCCTGTGGACTTCAGAATAACATTTATGAGGATGTTATTTTCTCATATGCTCAGAGAGAATGCTCTTCTTAGTGGTTTTGGGGTCCTTTCCCTGCTTGTGGTCTTGGAGAAGAGTGACTCAATCACATCATTATTAAACTTACATTCTCTACAGTGTAAGTCAATGGATGCTTAAAGATTCTGGTTTTCAATTCTGCTGAGCCTACGTGTATATGTGCATACCTTGAGAGTAACCCAGTAAAACATGCTGCCTGCTATGTTAAGCTGTGCATTATTTACCTGACATTACCTGAAGCATCTGCTTGTCATAACATAATTTAGCATTTTATTCTGTTTCCACAATCACCTTAAATGCCACCTAAAGACAGTACATTCACCGGGGGTGTTTTCTTTCCCTCTTATTTATTGCAATGAAGTATTAATTTATACCAATAAAAACAAAATTATTTTCTGTATTTACTTCCTAAATGTTCTACAACAGACATGAATTATTGTACAAAGAATAAAAAGAAGAAATACACCACCAAAGAATTTCTACTGTAATTTTTTTTTTGCTGTTCTTTATTTAGTGTTATTATTAAGGAGTATGGCTTACTTCCCAGTGACTTTTCTAGCTTAATGAGGGATCCTGGGAATATCAGTTCTGGGTGAAGACAATAAGCATAAAAAACAAGATACATATGCCTTTCCCCTAGAACACAAATAAAAAGCCCAATCAGTCTGGAAGGCAAAAAGCAGCACAAAAGGATACTTATAAAGGAGGCCATAAATACCCTGAATTTGGGGGTGCCTAAGTAATTCCAGGGGATAGTACTACATCACGGGTCAGTCTTTAAGTGAATTTGATTTCTCTGTGGGTAAAGAGGACTCTTAGATGGCTCAGATGGTAAAGAATCTGCCTGCAATGCAGGAGACCTGGGATTGATCTCTGGGTTGGGAATATCCCCTGGACAGGGGGATAGCAGCTCATCCAATATGGTGATATATATGTTGTGAATATAACCCTTACCATTCTAACTTTAAAAAAATAACCTTTTCACTTGGAATAATTTTGGATGTACAGAAAAGTTGCAGAACTAGAACAAAGAGTTCCTGTGTACCTTTTCCTCAGATGTTAACATCTTTCATGATTATGATACTTTTGTGATGATTAAGAACTTAACCTTGTTATACAGCTATTAACTAAATTACAGACTTCATTTGAATTTAACCCAGTTTTTTCAACTACTATCCTTTTTCAGGATCCAATCCAGGATACCACATTGCATCTCCAACTTTTGAGGAAAATTAGGACTGAGAGTTAGAACTATAAAGACGTCAGACATAACGGATAGCTACTGAGGTTTGGAATCAGGAAGAGTTAATAGAAATAACAGATGGGAAAAATCTTAACTTCAAAGATGTACTGTCATTGCTTTACTTCAAGCAATTTATATATCTGATGCTACTGTCAGGTCTTCTGGTATTCTCCTTTATTGTCAAAATTTAATAAGGGCCCTTTTAAGTCATAATATTGAAAACCCTATTCACTGTGCTATACTCCTGGACTTAAGCGAAGGGCAGTATCTCAGAGATTTAGCAGCAGCATCTAGATGAAAATGTGTATGTAATGTTCGGAGATACAGTTATCTTCATACATTGTTACTATCTTATGTGTCTTATCTCCTTCCAGTTTATCCCTTGTCCCTTGACCTGAACTATAGTAAACATCACCGTGTTTCTTTAGTTTGCTCATTCACCCGAAACAAGTATTGAGAACCGCTTTGTGCTAAGTACTGTGCTGAGCTCTGTGGACCCATTCGTCTTTCGAATTAACCCAGACAGGACAGCCAGGCTTTACTGTACAGTAGGTATTCCTAGAGGGCTTGTGCATGCCTGCTCAGTCACTCAGTAGTGTCTGATTCTTTGTGACCCCATGGACTGTAGCCCGCCAGGCTCCTGTGTCCATGGGATTTTCCAGGCAAGGATACTGGAATGGGTTGCCAGTGCCTCCTCCAGGGGATCTTCCCAACCCAGGGACTGAACCCGCATCCCCTGCAGGCGGATTCTGTACCACTGAGCCACCTGGGAAACTCCTTCTCTTTACCAACGCCTAAATCATCCACATAAGAGTAGGCTGAAATTCTACTTCCCCCGAGAAACCTTTTTTCCTTACTCCTTAGACATACCTAGCCACTCCCTCCCATAGCTCTTTGCTCTTAACTTGTTCATAGTATTTATCACCGAGTGTTGTATGAATTGTTTGCTGTGTCTGTCTTCCTACTACAGCGGGCTTCTCTAGGTCAGGGCCTCTGTCTTACTCATCTTGTGGTCTTTAGCATTTAGGGCAGCGCCTGGCACAGACTGTCTGCTCAAATATTTGATGAGTGAGAGACAGAATGAATATTTGCCAGTCACGGATAGAATGCATGAGACAGTCGATCTTTCCCACCCAACTGAACATTCACTCATCCCCAAATTAACTTTCCCAAAATTCCATGCAGATCATTTAATTAGTTCAGTTGAGGAAATAATGAAATAAGACTCAAAGAAGAAATTGTAAGTCTTTAAGCAATTGATATAGATTAGAATTGCATGGTCACAATTAGATAATCAAAATTTGTGAGTTAGCAAGTAAAAAAGAGAAATGTTTATGGATGGAAACTCATTGCAGAATATTTTATAAAAATGATGTGTGATTTACCTCAACTGTCTTATGTGGACAGAAATTTCTTTAGTTTTGAGAGTTATCAATGCAGGTATATCATTTCCCTTGTAACTCAATTGGTAAAGAATCTGCCTGCAATGCAGGAGATCTGGGTTTGGTTCCTGGGTCGGGAAGGTCCCCTGGAGAAGGAAATGGCAACCCACTCCAGTCTTCTTGCCTAGAGAATCCCCATGGACAGAGGAGCCCAGCAGACTACATTCCATGGGATCGTAAGAGTCGGGCATGACTTAGTAACTAAACCACCACCACCAATGCAGTAAGCAAAGTCTCTGTTGCTGCTGGGTGGTAACTAATTTTCTGGAAAAAGAGCTTGAGTTAGCCTATTGAAATCCATGATGTCTAATTTATAAATAGCCCCTTAAACTTGGGGCAGGAGTCACAAAATGCCTAATGCCTAATGGGGCCAGGTCAGTAGCAGAAAGGAACAAAGGCAACCAGTGCAATAAACTAGGAAATGCAAAGACTTGTGAACTAGGATCATGCCTGACCCATCTCAAAGTGACAGCAGTTACTCTAATTCAAGGGACAGCTGACGTGTAAGAACATAGGGTCAGTTTGCTGTAATTTCTGTTGGTTTTTTTTTTTTTACAAGAAGCCAACTATCTAAACTTTTAAAAATAGAAACTGTATTTTTACACTAACAGTAAGTTTTAAAATGATTGATATGGTATAAGTGAATTCTCTTCCACTGATGACAGCATAAGTTGTTTTGAATCAACCTTTCCACTGAGAGCAGCTAGAGAAGCTAGACTAAATATTAAAAAAAATAAAAATAAAAAAGTGTAAAATCTGTGCAAAGCCAGCAAGACTGTGAAGAATTGTGAAGTCAAGATCGAGAAGATGATGGAAGTCCATAGAGATGAACCTCTGGTATTTGGGTCCACTTTTCTCCTTAAAGTGATTGCTGATTTTGAAAGCTGGGGCTAAGAGGATGAGAACTGAGAGCTTTGGATGGACTCATGGAGGTAGTGCCTGCCAAGGAGTAGAGATCTTGGTAAACATCTCAAGCAGTCAGTTTGGACTCAAAAGGGCTATACCCAAGAATAATAGTGAACTGGAAACAGACCAATTCTCACAGGAATTAAAAAAAACCCAACTTCAGATGAGCTCCATTTGCTGATTAGATTAAGGACTTGAGGGATTATTGGTGCCCCTAACCTAGCTGCCTGCCTAAAGCACATGAACTTTCTCTCTGGAGTCATACAGCATCATACAAAATCTCTTGACAATTATAAATACAGTGTCTGGTGATCAATAATAACCAGCTAAACAAAGAGACAGGTTATGACCAAAATCCAAAAGAAAAATGGACAAGACAAACAGACCTACATGGGATCCAGACACTGGAGTTTTCAGACACAGATCACCATTCGTATTTTAAGGAATTAAAAAGACAAGATGAAAAGTGTCTACAGAGAACTAGAAACAATAGTAACGAACCAAAAGAAATTATTTTTACAGAATTGAAAATTTATTGACTCTCTGAGCCATAAAAAACATAACCAGGATATTAGATTTTTGAGCACTGCCCTAAACACTGTGAGTGCAGAGATAGCATAAAAGGCACCAGTGCAGAAAATAAAACAAATTCCATTCTCTAAGAATATTGCCAATTGAAGATTGTCCTGGTTTATAGGGTAGCATACAGCGTTTGGCAGAAGTAACGAAATGTTTCTTTATGGGCCACAAAGGATAGCAAAGATTATAGTTATCAAACAAAGTTGAGAGAATTGATGAGGTTCTGTTAGCTTTCATCAATGACTTGGACCTCCCAAAGCTCTTACCTATAGGCATTAACCTAACAAAGCCTCCAACCTAAAAATCATACCTGAAAAGTTTTGATATGGAAATGCTGAGAGATGGCATACTGGGTTCTGTAGTCTACAGGATCAAGGAAATCTAGGTTTGATACCTGAATCATCTTCTTACTGTGAGTGACCCTGGACCAGTTACTAAACTCTCTGAATGTCCCATTTCTCAAATATGGACAAGAATTGATTTGTTGATATCGTGAAGAAAATTAGAAAATGTGTATGAATTTCTCAAGGACCATAGAGTTATTGGCACAGAGATGCCTTTGCCCCCTCTTCTTTCTTCTCTAACCCACCTAGAACCCCTTCCACTCTATTTCCTCCCACCATGCCCATTTCTGCATTCTCTCCTCTTCTTCATTCCTCTTATTTTGGGAGAGAAACAGAATCAGCTTCATGTCATTAATTATCATCATCTAGAATTAATATATTTTCTTGAATATATGTTAATATCTATCTGCAAGTGAGTCTATTTTAAAACATCAGTGATTTAAATTTATTCTGAAAGTGCCAAAAAATGACCTTTTTACTTTTCTCACAATATGTCCAGAATAAAATATCAGTAGGAGTTGCCTGTTCAAACTAAAAATCTATTAGGTTTTTTTATACTTCCTTGCCAAGGAGAAAGGGTTACAGCTTTATATTTGTGTGTTAGATAGCCTCCATCGTGATAAGCAAGACAGCTTAGCAGGGTCCTGAGTCATCAGCAAGACCCCCAACTGCTTCAGTCAATGCACAGAATGCTGGCAGAGGAAAAGCTTTTGAATAGATAATGATCTAAAACCTTAATTTGGGGGCCATCTTTTCTTTCTTCCACACTCTCTTCTTTTAAGTGTACATTTCTATTAAACCATCCCATATTGATATTGACAAATATCATGAGGTATGCAAATTTTTGAGAAAAGTCTCTATTACAAATTATATTGAAATATATATATCATGGGTAAAATGATTTTTGATGTGTCGTTTTCCAAGAGGTCTTCACTAAACTAAAAAACATATTAGAGAACAATTTTATGTCAAAAACACATTATATAAGCAGATTCCATTTTCAATGTTTGTACTTCAAATATTAGTGCTTAAGAGAATCGTAACACATTTGCTTCCTTTTATATGAAAAAGAGAAACTTTGTTCTTTATTAAAGCTATTTAGATGTTTTGTACCTGATCTCTATGTATTTTCTGCCTCAATTTTAACATCTCACTATGATAAGGATGGTTTTCCTCCAAGTTAACATCAGAAAAATGACAATATTCTTAAAGAATGGAATTTATTTTTTGCACTAAGATACTATTACTAGTTAGTTATACAAAACTCCAAGAGCCAGGGCAAACACTGTTGAACTGGATAGTCCTACAATTTTTTTTTTTATCAGCTTAAGTAAACAAAATACATTTTGCAGTTTTAATTATCACACACACACACAAAACATTCTTTTCACTACCTCTTGCTACTCTCTTACTGGAAAGAAATGTTAATTTAATAATTATACATTTATAACTTACTAAAACCAGGGTTTGGGGGTGTCAGTCAGCCTAATCTGACCAGTGTCTACAATCAAGGCACTCACGAGTCCAGGTGCCCAGGGTGTGTCCAGTTTTCTAAAGGTTTTGAAGGAGACATTCTCACAGGTTAGTCTGTTTGTGTTTTTCTTTCTCTCCTCCCCTCCTCATCCCCTTCCTTCTTTTTTTAAAATTAAACTGTATCTTTTAGAACAGTTTTAGATTTACACAGTCATTAGAAAGATAGAGATTGCATATACTCCACACTAGCTTCCCCTATTATTAACATCTAACCTTGATATCATATATAAATGTAATTCACAAACCAATCCTGGTACATTGTGATTAACTAAAGTTTACACTTTATCACATTTCTTTGGTGGTGGTGGCTTAGTTGCTAAGTTGTGTCCAATTCTTGCAACCCCATGGACTGTAGCCTGCCAGGCTCCTCTGTCCATGGGATTCTCCAGGCAAGAACACTGGAGTGGGTTGCCATTTCCTTCTCCAGGGGCTCTTCCCGACCCAGGAATTGAACCCAGGTCTCCTGCATGCAGGCAGATTTTTTTTACTGACTGAGCTACGAGGGAAGCCCTTATTACACTTCTTTAGTTTTCATTTAAGTCTTTTTCTGTTCCAGGATCTGATCCAGAACACCACTTTATATTGAGTTGTCATGTCTCCTTAAGATTCCTCTTGACTGATTTCTTAGACACTCCTTGTTTTCAATGATTGTCAACAGTTTTTTGGGTGTTTTTCTTTATTGAAATATAATTGACTTACAATATTATTGGTTTCAGGTGTACAACATAGTGACTCGATACTCTTACACATTCCAAAATGATCACCATGACAAGTGATCTTTGATTGTTTTTAGGAATAGTCTGTGTTTGCCTAAAAAAATAAAAAGACTTGATCATAGGCTGAGGATAACATCTTGCAATTATTTTTCTAGTTGAGGCAGAGAGCCCACTCAACTAGACAGTCCTTTGGTGAGGGCTGTATAGGGTTTATTCTGCACTGCTCCTGAGTACATCATCACTGCCCATCATCAGGGGCTCTTCTCTAAGCCCACCCACAGGGCACCTCCAGGCAGCAGCTGCATTTCAAATCACTTTCCTGGCTCTGGGCAATGATGTTTGGCCTCCCTGGACCTTTTTTGGTCTACCTCAGCCTCTCCAGAATTCCAAATATTTCTTTACGCCAAAAGTCCTAATCGCTTTTTTAAACTAGCAGTGAAGTCCAAATTTTCATCAGCAGAAATCTTGTACCTCCTTACTCAAGGGCAGAGAGAACTCAGTCTTCAAAACCCACAATTGCCGGTTCTCTGCTTCCTGGAGAGGAGGGGAGTTGTTTGCATTCCACCTTTCTTTTAGAACTCCTAACAACTTCTAATGCAGAAGAGAAGACAAAACAGCTGAGTTTACATTTCAGAATAGAATGAACATACATATATTCTGCTAGACATAATCACAGTAGCAGAGTTAGCATTGTTAACAGAGGTGTCTACTAGATGCTAGAGGAGCAAACAGGAGGGAGAAACGAAATCTGTCGCTAAGTAAAAGGAAGAAGGGTGAGCAGGGGATCAGCAGAGACTATAAAGCTTCTCAGATACTATATATAAATAGTATCTGAGCTGAGTCTTCATAATATGTGATGGGCAGTGCCAGCATCTTAGAAGGCTAAGCAAAGACACAAGGGGATGAACAAGGGCGTGTTTAAGGAACTGTGAGTAATTCTGAACTGGTGCAAGGGAGTGGTAGGATATGAGATTGGAAAGGCAAGCAGAAATCAATCAGATTGGAGAGTGCTTTTCTGCCCCTCGAAGGTTTAAGATTGTTGTTGAATGCTGTGAGTTTAGGTTACCTTGCTGGCAGAGTAGTGGTTTAAGATCCAGATCAGAAAGGGTTAGGATAAGAAAGTCAGGAGGTACGGCACTCAAGCAAGAGACTTAAAATCCCAAATGGGACCATTTGGTAAAATGGTAAAAGAGCACATTTACATCTTGACTTTTAGAGGTCTTAGCTTGCTGAGCCTGTGGACTGACTAAGAGTTGGTAATGTAAGGCTTAAGACTAGGTTATATGAGAAACTGAAAACTTTGCCTGTCTGGGACTGAGATGCTCTTTGGTCCAAGAGGAGTCCAGAGGCTATTTGCCCTCTAGTGGCAACCACCAAGTATTTACTACTTTGCTAGAAAAAGACTAGAATACACAGTACAGAACAGACCATCTAGGCAGCTAATGCTCATTGTACTTCATGAAGCTACTTGAATTACTACCTAGAGTCGAATAGCTAGCTTAATACACAAGCCTAATATGAATTAGTTGAAACAGAAAAAAAAAATTCATAATAAAAACCTATCATACATACCACTAGGTAATAACATTGTCATTGAAAGTACTTATTGCAAAGTTTTAATATTATGTTTAGTAGACAGGAATGAAGAATTTTAAGTGTAGAGATTTAATTCTTTTAAAAGTACAGCCTAGGAAGATATTTGGAGGTATAGCGATAAGTGTCATTGCATATCCAAGAATCTATTTTAGGTTCTCTGGTTGTTCACTTATACTTTTTTTTTTGGCTGTGCCACGAGGCTTAGTTCCCTGTCCAGGGATCCAACCCAGGGCCCCAGCAGTGAGAGCTCTGAGTTCCAAACACTGGACTGCCAAGGAATTCCTGATTGTTCACTTAGAGTCTACACTTGCCATCAAGGGACCTCTGGCCACCAGTTTAACTTCATCGAGTTTCCAGTTCATGTCTTTCTTTTTCTTTCTTTCTTTTCATATAAATGGTTTCTATCCTACCGCTATGCCGTGCTGTGCTTAGGTGCTCAGTCATGACCAACTCTTTTCGACCCCATGGACTGTAGCCCACCAGGCTCCTCTGTCCATGGGGATTCTCCAGACAAGAATACTGGAGTAGGTTGCTATGCCCTCCTCCAGGGGTTCTTCCTAACCCAGGGATCAAACCCAGGTCTCCCGCATTGCAGGCAGATTCTTTACCGTCTGAGCTACCAGGGAAGTCCTCTAGGAACGTTGGCTCTTTGAAAGTTTTTAATCTTTAAAGTGTTTAGCCTTTTGAGAAGGAACGTTTTCTCCTGCCTTTGCTAAGGCATTTCACCAAAACATTTCATTATTTATTTATAAGGGCAAGTCTTCAGAATAAGGTAACAATACCACTGGCCTGGCACAGCCTCTGCACACGCCAGCACATTCATAATTGATGGAAGAGTCTATGCCACTGCTGCAGTTAGGGCAAACTCAAAGTCAAGTCTCCGGGAGAGCAAACCCTGTCGTTACTTTTCTTAAGAAATGAACAAGGAGCATAAGTTTAAAACTATCTAAAAGGAGACATGCGTGTAGAATGGGTAGGGGAAAGAGAAGGAGGTGTGGGAAAGAGGAGAGAAAGCGAACTGAAGGCAACCAGTCTAGAGGAGTATCTTGAGCTATGCCTTGCTAAGAAAGCAATTTTTGTTTTCTTTCTGAGCTGTCTCTCTTGTTAGGGTAGGTCAATGATTGGCCACTATGTTAACCACTTTTTGTGGGCATTTAGGCCCGAAGCGAAACTGAAAGTCTTTGAGAAACAAGAGGATTAAATTGCTTTAGGAAATTCTGGCCAGATGAACATCAAACAGGCAGGTAAGATTCTTCCTGGAATGCTTCTGCCCAGGTTTCCTTCTCTTAGAAGTGAAATGATCTCATCAGAGAATTCTCCATACAGCGATGACTAATGATGAGATGTAAAGCTATTGACACAGAATGATACTCACCTGTGCAGCTAAGGGACTGGCTAGGGGAAGTGAGTTACAAAAGATATGCACAGTGTAATGCCATTTTTGTAGAATGTATATGTATGTACATCTATTTATATACACATGTTTATATATATGTGCTTCCCAGGTGGCACTAGTGGTAAAGAACCTGCCTGCCATTGCTGGAGACTTAAGAGGCATGGGTTCAATCCCTGGTTCAGGAAGATCCCCTGCAGGAGGGCATGACAGCCCACTCCAGTATTCTTGCCTGGAGAATCCCCATGGACAGAGGAGCCTGGCAAGCTGCTGTCCATAGGGTTGCACAGAGTCAGACAGGACTGAAGTTACTTAGCATGGCATATTTATACTTAGATTTTTTTTCTTTTGAATTTTTTATTTTGTATTGGGGTATAGCATGTTAACAATATTGTATAGTTTCACACATACACTTACATGTATATACATACATATATGTATATGCACATATACATGTATCATATATACATATACATGTGTCCATTCTCCCCCAAACCCCCCTACCATCCAGGCTGCCACATAACACTGAGCAGAGTTCTATGTGCTACACAAAGGTCCTTGTTGGTTATCCATCTTAAATATAGCGGTGTGTACATGTCCATCCCAAACTCCCTAACTATCCTTCCAACCCACCCCTGCAACCATAATTACATTTTCTAAGTCTGTGAGTCTCTTTCTGTTTTTTAAGTTCATTTGTGCCAGTTCTTTTTATTTTTTATACATGAATTTGGTGAATACAAAACTATCTGGATTTGCTCTGTTAGTAATGATTATTTTAGGTTGGTGAGATTGTGGATAATCTGAGTCCCATCTCCTTTTTTAGTTATCTGTGTTTTTTGAAAAAAATTTTTTTAAAAAGGATATAAATGTTTTCTTGAAATAGAAAAGACAGTTACACTGTAGGTAGATAACTATTTGAAAATACTCATATTTATGTGTTTATATATGATTGATCTGGGCTTAAAAAATTATTCAAACTCAGGAACTTGAAAAAATAAAGATGAATGCTAATCTGATTTTTGAATGGCATAGATATTTTATGTGTTAAAGCAAAGAAACAAAAAGCAAATATTAATTTATTTTATCACATAATTTTTAAAGCCTCTGTAAGTTTTTAAGTGGTATAGTCCATGGGATTCTCTAGGCCAGAATACTGGAGTGGGTAGCCTTTTCCTTCTCCAGGGGTTCTTCCCAACTCAGGGATTGAACCCATGTCTCCTGCATTGCAGGCAATGCTTTACCAACTGAGCTATCAAGGAAGCCCTTTTCAATGGAAACACTGTTTGAATAAACATTAGGCACATGCCAAACTCAGGTATAATATTTACAGTATACAGGACCGATTAAAAATGCACAGCACAACACCTGGAACAGGGTAAGGGGAGCCATATTATTATTATTAGTTATATTAATAAATATAAGCCATTTCTTAAAAATCTGTAAGAAAATCAAACTTCAAAATTGGACAAACGAAATGAACAAACAACTCGATTATGCAGTGGCAAATGGAATCAAATTTTAACTATCTCAGTGTTATAGAAATGCATGTTAATACATATATAAATATATATATATACACAAATACAAATCATTCTTTACCTACCAAACAAACAAAGGTTTCTAAAAAAAATTCACTTCTAGTGCTGGCAAGATTTCAGAGAAATGGGTACTCACTATGCAAGGGGGATTATGAATCAACACAAATTTTTCAGATGGTAATTTGTCAGTAAATATCAAAACCTTAAATATATTTATGACTTTCAGCAATCTCATTCCCAGGAATTTAGCTTAAGGAAACAGTCAGGAATGGTAACATACACTCTTTAAAGACACTGTAATTTCAGAATGATGCAGGAGTTTCTCCTGCAAATAAACTCAAGGTGTGTAAAATGTCACAGATATGGGGTTATGTATGCAGCTTTGTAATAAAAGATTGTAAATAACCTAGGTCACCATCAATAGGAATAAAATAAAGAACTTTATGGTATTTCCAGACAATAGAATATTATGGAGGTATAATAAAATGAAAAAAAAATCTGATATAGGAAAAAACTTAGTAACATTTTTAAAGATACAAAACAATATAAAAATGTGGAAAATAAGAATCTATTTCTATTTGCTTGTATATTGATAAAAATACTCCAGATGGGTACATGAGAAATCATTAATAACAATAGAGACTTCTGTGGGGGTGTGAGTGGGACACTGGGCAGATGTAGGATGAGAATTAAGGGGAAAAATGCTCTTTCATTTGTTTTTTTGTTTTTTAATAATGATTTGATTTTTTAAAACTTTTTATTTTAATTGGAGGAAAATTGCTTTATAATATTATGTCGGCCTCTGCCATACATCAACATGAATCAGCCACAGGTATATATCTGTCCCCTCCCTCCCATCTTCCACCCCATCCCACCTCTCTAGGTTTTCACCAAGCGCTGGGTTGAGCTCCCTGTGTCACACAGCAAATCCCCACTTGTTATCTATTTCACATGTGGCAAATGTGATCCATACTATTCTCTCAACTCTTCCCACCCTCTCCTTCCCCTACTGTGTCCACAAGTCTATTCTCTATGTCTGCATCTCCACTGGTTTTTGAAGACATAGATGGATTAGGTTTTTGTTTTTTTTTTTTAACGGAATGAAGTAAAATTTTAAAAATATAGAATGCCGCTGTAAGAGAGTGTGGAAAAGTCAGGTACCTTTTAGATATACAGACTGAATAAATATAATACCTGACATTAATTGTTCTTATCCTTTCCTCTTTTTAAAAAAATATTTTCAATTTAATATGCACTGGGTCTTAGTTGCAACATGCAAAGGAACTCTTAGTTGCAGCATGTGGGATCTAGTTCCCTGACCAGGGATTGAACCCAGGCCCCCTGCATTGGCAGCGCAGAGTCTTAGCCACTGAACCACAAGGCAAGTCCCTCCTTTCCTCTTTGAAGACAGAAAAACTGCTTTTCTTCTCTTGGCATCCTCATATCTGAAAAAGTACCTGCACATAGTAGGTACTCAATCATTTTTAGGGAAATGAATGAATGAATCCATGCAGGTTTAAAAATTAAATTAGTCACCCAAGAGAAAGCCATAAGGACTTCTCACTTTCAGGATTATTTTTTCAGTAAAAACTAAATTATTTTTTGAGAGAAGACTGAAAATAAAAGTTCCAAGCAAGTATTTTAAGTACTTACCTCTTTCATCAGCTGTAATCCTAAAGAGACTGTTAATGTAGATTGTTAAAGCTAAGATAAAATCAAGTAAAATATCTGTAAGTCAACACACTGCCACACTATGGTACTGTATAGTTTCATAGACCAGGTTTATCACTTCCGTGCAATAATGTGCCAAATCACTTTTCCTTTTCTTGCCAATGAGAAATATCAGGATATGTTCACAACTAAGCCATGACAGTTAATGAGGGATAAATGACATTGAGCTCAGAGAATGTGCTATAAACCATCAAAATCCACCACAAAATACACGAATTATTAAAAATGATATAGTGCTCATATAATAGTTAGCACTAGGGGTAATGTTCAGGGGCAGAAATGAAGTCTATGAAATCAGCTAGTGACTGTATATTAGGATTAGTGATTCTCAACACTGGCTGCACATTATAATCACCTGGGGAGGTTTAAAAATTCTGATGCCAGAACTTCACTCCCAGAGAGTCTGATTAAATTCACGCAGGGTGGAGCCCAGGCATTCCTCTTTTTTTTCTTTTTTAAGTTCCTGGGGTGATGCTGATGTGAAATCAGGTTTTGGAAATATTGCATTGGAATCTGATAAGCATGAAGGTAATTCTCTTACTGGAAAAAAGATGACTTAATCAGCTGGTTCCAGCCATTATAACTTCTATAAAAATCCAAAATCCAAATTTTTCAGATTAAATCTTTCCCTTTATTTCCTCACCTCCCAGATCTTATCCAAAACTTCATGCTTGGACTTTAAGATTATTTCCTATAGGTCTATCTCTCCTGCTTTCATTCTTCCTTCATATTTCCACCTTGCACAACCATACAAATGGTCTTCCTTGTATCAAGAACTCTGCTATGTACCAGAGGAACCAGAGATCAAATACCAGAGGAACAGAGGAACCAGAGATCAAATTGCCAACATCCATTGAATCATTGAAAAAGCAAGAGAGTTCCAGAAAAACATCTACTCCTCCTTTATTGATTACGCCAAAACCTTTGACTGTGTGGATCACAACAAACTGTGGAAAATTCTTCAAGAGATAGGAATACCAGAACACCTTACCTGCCTCCTGAGAGATCTGTATGCAGGTCAAGAAGCAACAGTTAGAACTGGACATGGAACAACAGACTGGTTCCAAATTGGGAAAGGAGTATGTCAAGGCTGTATATTGTCACCCTGCCTATTTAACTTATATGCAGAGCACATCATGCGAAATGCCAAACTGGATGAAGCACAAGCTGGAATCAAGATTTCCAGGAGAAATAGCAATAACCTCAGATACTCAGATGACACCAACCCTTATGGCAGAAAGCGAAGAAGAAATAAAGAACCTCTTGATGAAAGTGAAAGAAGAGAGTGAAAAAGTTGGCTTAAAACTCAACATTCAGAAAACTAAGATCATGGCATCCAGTCCCATCACTTCATGGCAAATAGATGGGGAAACAATGGAAACAGTAAGGGACTTTATTTTCTTGGGCTCCAAAATCACTGCAGGTGGTGACTGCAGCCATGAAATTAGCAGACGCTTGTTCCTTGGAAGAAAAGCTATGACCAACCTAGATAGCATATTAAAAAGCAGAAACATTACTTTGCCAACAAAGGTCCGTCTAGTCAAGGCTATGGTTTTTCCAATAGTCATGTGTGGATGTGAGAGTTGGACAATGAAGAAAGCTAAGTGCGAAAGAATTGATGCTTTTGAACTGTGGTGTTGGAGAAGACTCTTGAGAGTCCCTTGGACTGCAAGAAGATCCAACCAGTCCATCCTAAAGGAAATCAGTCCTGAATATTCACTGGAAGGACTGATCCTAAAGCTGAAACTCTGATACCGTGGTCACCTGATGCGAAGAACTGACTCATTGAAAAAGACCCTGGTGCTGGGAAAGATTGAAGGCAGGAGGAGAAGGGGATGACAGAGAATGAGATGATTGGATGGCATCACCGACTCTATGGACATGAGTTTGAGCAAGCTTCGGGAGTCAGTGATGGACAGGGAAGCCTGGCATGCTGCAGTCTGTGGGGTAGCAAAGAGTCAGACATGACTGAGCGACTGAACTGAACTGAATTGCTATGTACAGAAGGTATGCAGTCTATATTTTCAGCTTGGCTTCCACTGCAAGCTCTGTCATCACCTAATGGAATCATTTTTCTGCTCAGTTTCCTCATTTGCACCAAAATAATTGGGGTTGATGACTTCTAAGAGTATTTTCAGCTCTACAATTGTAAATTCTCTATTTCATTACCCATTCCACCAATAAATATTCATTTGGCACAGTGGTAAAGAATCGCCTGCCAACGCAGGAGACACAAGAGATGCATGTTTGATCCTTGGGTTGGGAAGATCCCTTGGAGGAGGAAATGGCAACCCACTCTAATATTCTTGCCGGGAAATCCCATGGACAGAGGAGCCTGGAGGGCTACAGTCCATGGGGGTCACAAAGAATCAGACACACATACTCATACTCATCTTTTGCACAGTCATCTTTTGTAGTTCTCCAAAATATTTCTAAATTAAGTACAACAACATCCTCTCCACTGCCCTACTTATTTCTTGCTCCTTTCCCTCTAATGTCATCATTATTTATGCTGTTTCTTCTCCTGAAGTGTTTTCATTCCCCCTCAGCCTATCACATCCTCAGTAACCTGGCTCAAGTTCACCTCCTCCAGAGGCTTTTAGGAAATGACACCACCTTACACCCATCATATTCTTACTCCAAGATATAATGAGTACTTTGTAGTGTAGACCTTCTTTACTCCAAGTGTGGTCCATGAGCCAGCAACACTTGGACACCTATTATACATGCAGAATCCCAACCTGCTCCTGAGTCTGCATGTCCACCAGATGCCAGGTGACTTCAATGCACATCAAACTTTGAGATGCACTGTTCTACAACAGTTTAGTAGCTTCTTTTAAGCTTCACTGATGGCTCAGTGGTAAAAAATCCTCCTGTCAATGCAAGAGACTCCGGTTGGATCCCTTGGGGAGGAAGATGCCCTGGAGAAGGAAATGGCAACCCACTCCAGTATTCTTGCCTGGGAAATCCCACGGATAGAGGAGCCTGGCCACAGTTCATGGGGTCACAAAAGAGTTGGAAAGACTTAGCGACTCAACAACAAGCATCTTCTTTGGGTTTCCAGTTTGTTTCTTACTTGCATATCTTTAGAGGTTTTCAGAGATCCTATCTTCTAACTTAAAAAAAAATTCAACCAAAACTTCTAGTACTGACATATCAGGACCCTGAACTATTTGTTGAATGAATGAATTCTCATCGTGTTCACCAAATACAATTATGGGAACAGTCAACTCAGAATTTAATTTTCAGCTCAGTTCAGTCGCTCAGTCATATCCGACTCTTTGCAACCCCATAAATCGCAGCACGCCACGCCTCCCTGTCCATCACCAACTCTCGGAGTCTACCCAAACCCATGTCCATCGAGTCGGTGATGCCATCCAACCATCTCATCCTCTGTCGTCCCCTTCTCCTCCTGCCCCCAATCCTTTCCAGGATTAGGGTCTTTTCCAATGAATCAACTCTTTGCATGTGGTCGCCAAAGTATTGGAGTTTCAGCTTCAACATCAGTCCTTCCAATGAACACCCAGTACTGATCTCCTTTGGGATGGACTGGTTGGATCTCCTTGCAGTCCAAGGGACTCTCAAGAGTCTTCTCCAACACCACAGTTCAAAAGCATCAATTCTTCGGCGCTCAGCTTTCTTCACCGTCCAATTCTCACATCCATACATGACCACTAGAAAAACCATAGCCTTGACTAGACGGACCTTTGTTGGCAAAGTAACATCTGTGCTTTTAAATATGCTATCTAGGTTGGTCATAACCTTTCTTCCAAGGAGTAAGCGTCTTTTAATTTCAAGGCTGCAATCACCATCAGCAGTGATTTTGGAGCCAAAAAAAATAAAGTCTGACACTGTTTCCACTGTTTCCCCATCTATTTCCCATGAAGTGATGGGACCAGATGCCATGATCTTAGTTTTCTGAATGTTGAGCTTTAAGCCAACTTTTTCACTCTAAAAAACTAAAAAAAAATTTAGTTTTAATGGTTGATAAATACAATGATGGACTGAAAAGAACTTTAGGGATCTTAAGAAAACATCTCACCAAATCTACTTTTACATATGAAGAAACTGGAGGCCCAGAGAGAGGAATGACTGCAGCTGGGAGGGCTGGCTGGTTTAACACCTTCTATAATGCTCAGATCATACTTTTTACTTTTCCAGTTTCAACATCACCAATCTTGACATCGCCAAAATAACAAGTAAGCACCCCAAAGAGATGCTCAGCAATTCAGGGGGATTCATTTAACTCAAGCGTTTACTCAAAGATTATGTGCTTTTGCGTTGTAGACTCTCCATCACAATTCAGAGTGCTTATCATGTGTCTGAGAGAGTGCTAAAGGCCGAGGATACTGAAATAACCATGAAATAGCTGAAATAACTTGGCTTTCTGGAGGTCACCGTCTAATACAGAAAGTCAGGGCAGAGGAAAAACAAAACAATGAAGACACTGAAAAACGGGAGCCCTTCACCTAGACCCTTAGAGATACTGTATAGTGCAGCAC
This sequence comes from Giraffa tippelskirchi, assembly GCF_054371585.1. Taxonomy (NCBI): domain Eukaryota; kingdom Metazoa; phylum Chordata; class Mammalia; order Artiodactyla; family Giraffidae; genus Giraffa; species Giraffa tippelskirchi. Next base: position 151,089,704 of record NC_137282.1, read on the forward strand.
AATGGATTAATGGAAGAAAATAAGTCTGATCCATTTCTTTCTTCCCCTTACAATCTTAAATTCTTCGGGGCCTTCTGATTCCGTGTGTGCGTGCGTGTGCGATTCCAGCACAATGCAGAACACAGTGAGGCCGCAGTGAAACAAGTCAATACTTTCAAAGCCCACTTTATCTACAAGGACAAGTATTATTTTGTTTTCCCTTTTTTCATAGTCACCATAGGTGGAAAACATGTCCCCTCTCATCGAACCGGGCCCAGCTCCCGGGCCTTGCTGCAGAACTCGCGCCGGTGGGGGAACCAGCAGAGAACTGGCGGCCCGCGGCGCCTAGACGCATACCGGACGCGGGGAGCCAGGAGCGCCCGCGCAGCCTCGCCAGGAACGCGCCTGCCGCCCTGGGACCGCCGGGCGGGGCGGGGCCGGGCGCAGCACCTCCCCCGCCAGGCCGCGCGGCTCCCGGCGCATTCCAGCACCCTCCTCCCGCGCGCCGCGCTCGCTCCCCCGACAGCTGATTCATTGGCTCGGCCGCCCAGACTGCCTGGCGCCGGCCGCGTGACGTCACCCATTCACCGAGCCCACCTCCCCCCCTCCGCTGGCGCCGGCCGGGCGGTCGCCTTGACAACGCCGACGCCAGCCGGCACAATGACTTCCAGCTGGAGCATCCCGGGCAGCCCGCGCGCTCTTGCGCTAGCGCTGAGCCTCGGAGCGCGGGGGTGGGTTTCTTTTCTTTTCTTTCTGTCTTTCTCTTTTTCTCTAGGCTCCTGCGGGTTCCCCCTGCCGGGAAATGCTCTCCCTCTAGTTTTCTAGGGCCCTAGTCCCAGTCTTTCCTGAAGCGTGCTTGCGGCCTCCCTTCCTCCGTCGCGGTCTCCCTGGGCTCTGTGTTTTGCTGGGCAGCATCCCATGCTAGGCTCGGCAGACCTACTGGCGGTTGGGTTCAGCCCTTGGAAGCGCTCACACCTGCAGAGTCTAGGCTCCTGCCAAAAGGCGTAAAGCAAAAAGGAGGAAAATTTATTGCCATAATAGCGAAAATGATAAACCTCGGCTGTCCTAGAGAAGAATGTCAGAGTAGGTGTTGATTACCTCCCACTATCGCAAAACAACTTTCTTTAAGAAAGAGTTTTGCGCTATCCCCTCTTAAAACGCGGCGGTTCTTATTTTGCATTTAGAGCAGACTTCAAGACTTTTAGGAACTTGAAGTTAGGGACTGGACGCTTCCAAAAGGATGAATCATCACAGGAGAGAAAACATATCTGGGAAGTAGTAGTGGTGTAAATAAAAATGAAGAGTATTTGCAAGGAGAGGGAGGGAGGGAGAGAGAAAGGAGAGATGGAAGAGGTTGCTAGTTTTCCGAGTAAGGCAAATAGTTCAGTATGCAACCCATTTCCACCCTCACCCCAGCCCACCCCCATCCAAAACTCTTTAAGCCCTGAAGGTGGGGAGTTGGGGAGGTGAAGGGAATGAAGAAGACTTAATATTGACCAGGGTTGGGTGGGAGGTAATACTTTATGCTTTATTTCACTTTTTTTTTTTTTTTACAAACCTCTTGCTTCAGAACATCTGCATTTTTGGAAGTAACTCCATAACAGAACTAAGCGAAACCCTCCCACGGATAGCATAAATTTGCATTGCCGAAGCTGCTGGTCTGCGGGATTCTTAAGCCGGGAGGAAGCAAATTCCCTTTCCTGCTCTTGCAAAAATACCTCCAGTAAAAACAAGCACTTTGGCCCCTTTCTACTTCTCATTAGTCCAGATTTCAGCATATCCTTCTTTGCTTTATTTATTGTTTATATGTTTAGTTCTGTCTTCAAATGGATTTTAAACACTTAGAAGGCAGAGAAGGACTCTCCTAAACTTTACATCTCCCGACTCAGTTGAATATATGATGCACAGTTAGTATCTTTGGATGATGGTGCTAAGGAATTACTAAGCACATTAGGCACAGTTATCTGTAAAGAGACTACCACGTAGTAGTTGATGATCATTAATAAATATAACTAATATATTAGAATTCACGATCAAGATTGCAGTATTTACTTTTCACGTTTCCCAGGAAACTGCTAGTAGCAGTCATCAGTTTGTTAATTTTTTTTTCTTTAAACCCCCGAACTCATTTTGTTACCCATCAAAAATGAGGACTCAGTGAAACATTAATTTTCTAAAATTGCTACATATTTAAATGTGATTGTAGTTATTCCTAAGCATTTTAAAATTATAACGTCCATACAAATGCTTTAGAATCCAAAGAACAGTCTATAGGGGTTGACATTTTTGTATAAAATGGTCTATAACATAATGGATGACTAATTATCCCAGCCACAGTATTTGGATTCACTTAAATGCCAGGTTTCAACATGGGGGGGACACCCTCAAGAGACCTAAAATAGATCTCCATATTTATTTTTCCCCCACGTCCTGTCTTCAACTAGACTTAATCCAGGTATTTCACTCACCTGTAGTTTCAGTAACAGCATTAGCTGCCAGTGGTTCCAACCCTAGCCACACTTGAGTGTTACCCTGGGAACTTTTAAAAAAATATGCTTGGCTAGGTTCCTTCCCTAGAGATTTTTGTTTCCTTGGTCTGGGGTATGGCCTGGGACATCTTTTTTTAAAGTTAATTTCCCCTTATCGATTCACAGAAAGTTACAAATATAGTACAGCAAGTTTCCATCTAGCCTTTACTTTGTTTCCATCTTGGTTTACATTTACGTAACTATAAAACAGTTGTAAAATCAGGAAACTGACATTGGTATAAAGTGTTCCTGTAATTCCATGTCAACTTATCATTTGCATATCCTTGTAGCCACTAGAACAATCGAGGCATGGAACTATCCCAACACAACTAAGATCTTCCTGGTGTCATCCTTTGTAGTAGCCCAGCCCCTACCATTACTGACGGTTGGCAACTATTTGCCTATTCTTCATCTCTATTATTTTGCCCTTTGAGAAAGATTAGATAAATTGCTTCTTACAAGCTTGTGACCTTCGGAGATTGGCTTTTTTCACTCAGCACAATGCTCTTCAGATCCATACAAGGTGTTGCAGGTAACAATAGTTTGTTCCTTTCTGTTACTGAAAGGTATTTCATCATATGGATGTACCACCGTTTAATTATTCACCTACTGTAGGACATTGTGGTTGTTTCCTTTCTTGGGGGCTGTTCCAAATAAAGCTGCTATGAACATTCACTTAAAGGTTCTTCTGTGGACACAAATTGTCATTTCTCTGGGATAAATGCCCAGGAGTGTGATTGCTGGCTCATATGGTAAGTATATGTTTAGTTTTTTAAGAAACTGCCAAACTATTTTCCAGAAATGCTGTACTATTTTACTTTTCCAACACTCATGCACGAGAAAGCCAGTTTCTCCCATCCTTGCCAGCATTTTTTATTTTAACTGTTCCAATATGTGTCTAGTGATATCTCACTATGATATTATTAATTTGCAGTTTCCTAATGACTAGTAATGTTGAACATCTTTTAGTGTCTTTATTTGCCATCCACATATCCTCTTCAGTGAAATTTCTCTTCCTATTTTTTTTTCCCATTTTTGTATTACATTGTTTTGTTTCTTTTGAGTTTTGAGAGTTGTTCATAAATTCTAGATACAGATCCTTTATCAGACATGGGATTTGCAAGTAGTTTGTACCAGTCTTTTTATACTCTTAAAAGGTTCTGTTGGAGAACAAAGTTTTTAATTTTGAGGAAGACCAATATTTTGATTTTTTAAAAGGTATCATGCTTTTGGTGTTGTGTCTAAGAAATTTCCACCACATCCTGGATCTTGAAGGTTTTCTTTTATGTTTTCCTGTCAAAGTTTTATAATTTCACATTTTACATTTAAGTGTATAGTTCATTTTAAGTTCATTATTATATAAGGTGTGGAGTTTAGATCCAGGTGCAAAACAAAAACCAATCACTATCATGCTGTATACCTGAAACTAACACAATATTGTAAATCCACCCTTCTTCAATAAAAAAGACTCAGACAAATTAGAATTTTAGTAAATGCCAAAAATGCATCTCTAGCATTGTCCCATAGCTGTAGGGTACTGATGTTCACTGTTATCAGTTGCATGAATCATCTCGGCAATTGAATGTAAAAATTCAATATATGTATTTCCTTTGGGGGCTTCCCTGGTGGCTCAGTGGCAAAGAATTGGCCTGTCAGTGCAAGAGATGTGGGTTCAATCCCTGGATTGAGAAGATCCCCTGGATTGAGAAGATCCCCTGCAGAAGGAAATGTCAACCCACTCCAGGATTCTTGCCTGGGAAATTCCATGGACAGAGTTTGGCGGGCTACAGTCCATGGGGTCACAAAGAGTCAGACATGACTGAGTGACTAAACAGCAACATTTCCCTTGTTGTGTTTTAAAGTTTTGGTTCTGAAGAACATCTGTTCCTCTCTCTGCCTCATTCTGTCTCTCTCTCTCTGTTTTTCTCTTAAATCCAGGCAACAAGAAAGCATTCTATCTTTTCTGTAATTTAAAAGGTTTTTAGCAGGTCTAATTTATTTGAAAAGATCTGAATACTGACTCCCGGCAAAACAGAACTCTGTAGTCCACTAATTACAGAGGTATTTGTGTCAAACCTTATTCCTTTATGTCTTCCTTGTTGGTATGCTTACATTCACTCACTCCTTGTACTGCATCTCCTATAGTAAGACAGAGTATATCACAGCTACAGTTAGTTTTTTGTTTGTTTTTAGCCATACCATGTGGGATCTTAGTTCCCTGACCAGGGATGGAACGCATGCCCTCTGCATTGGAACACAGAGCTTTAACCACTGGACCACCAGGGAAGTCTTTATAGCTGATGGTTAGTTTTATACTATAGTGAGGAATCCCTGTCTGTTAGATATGAACTGGGGCTGCCAATTCCATAACTGACGACTTGCTAACATTAAATGCTGAGAGTAAAGCAGAGGAATAGAAAGGATATCTAATTTATTGTACATGTTAGTGAAAAAAAGATATTTGTATATGTTCATATACGTGTGTGTGTGTTTTCTTGTTTCCCTCCACTTTGCCCCATGCCCAGGTATCTACACACCTCTATGGAGTGTTCCATTCATTTGTTGCCAGCACTAGGTTACTCAGTGGGAGACTTCCAGCTCTTTGTGTTTGGACTAAGTAGAATGTTACCCTATGACCATATATTAAAAAAAAAAAAGAAATAACCTTACAATCATTTGAAACAAAGCTAATTATTACTTTTAAAAAGCTACCTGCTTTCAATTAAGCAGGAAATTATCTAAGGAACCACTTAATTTGCCTTGGTCTGTAGTCTCACAACTGCTTTATGCTGAGTGGAGCATGAAATTAAATATGTAACAACTATTCTAATGGTTATGTTTCAGAATCCAGCATTTTAGAATCTTAGGTATTCTGAGTGGTGACAGATACAAAACGTACAAATCAAAGAATAGGACTGGATTGAGTTTGAGAAAAAAACGCAGAATATTATTAATGTCCTCTCGGCATTTTATATATTTATATGTTTTAGATATATATGTATATATATATTTTAAACTGAGTTTTAAAAGAAATCTTCTATTAATTTATACATGCAGAAAGGATAGCCATGCCTATATAGAAAAATCTCTTTGATCTACAAGAAAATGCCACTTTTTTTTCCCACATGGAGATTTTTACACTAGTTTTTTGGATCTATATATAACGTAGATTATGCCAAGCTATATTAGAAGAAAAGGTCATAATAAATTTTCACCATTTTGTGAAGAAATGCTAATACTAAATCCTTGTTCAAGGTATCTTTGTTGAGAGCCAAGACTACAGACTATTTGCAATGGAGAAACTGTTTATGTAGACATATAAGGGCACTAGTTTATGCAAGAAATTTTAGAAGCTTTGCTAAGATCACACTTCAATCAGTACTTAACAATGTTGTAAATGCTAGATGGTTCTCAGAGCCTCTTATTTATTTAAAACATTTTTTACAACTTTAAAACTATTTTTATACTAGATAAATCCTTTCAAACACTAATCATTACGAGTAAACATTAAAAAAAATCTCTGTATAAATGTGGATAAAAGCACCCTTGTTCTTTTTTAGTTTGTATTCCAAACCAACCCTTTTCTTTCTCTCTCTTTTTAAACTAAGTCAGGAATTCTGGCAGTTTTACCAGGGAATTTTGACAAATAGAAAAATTTGACTGGATATCTTCCTCTGCTTCCCGCCCCCGCCCTCCACCCCCACCCCACCGCCACATCCCTCACCATGTGTGATTCAGAAGTTTGAGCTGAGATGGCTTACAAGGTAGCAAAGTTACTCTGAAACTCATTTATTTTATGCTAAAGATGCCTAGTTTCTATCATTGAATCTCTCCATACTTGATGATATTGCTTAAAACATTTTTCTGTTTTAGTAAACTATTTTCTATAAAAATTCTCTGAGAAGCAACAATTAGATCTCTAATTGTTGGCAGCCACGGAGGATGACGTGGCTACCCACTCCAAGATTCTTATCTGGAGAATTCTGTAGACAGAGGTGCCTGGTGGGCTACAATCCATAGGGTTGCAAAGAATCGGACATGACTGAAGTGACTTTGCATGCACACTCACATATATCTTTTTATCTTTTAGAACAAAAGTTCTAAAAGAACTTTTTAGAACAAAAAGTTTCTCTTGCATTTGTCCTTCAGTTTTTTGTTTTAATCAGAGAGTGAGCATTAACCTGAATCCCAGAGTCCTTGTGCCAGAATCTGTGAACCTGGAGAGAATGGCTGAACCTCCCTGATCCAGGTTCCTATAAACTGCAGCATTGTTTATGTGTGCAATGGACATAACTGTCTATCCAAATAGTGAGGATTTCTTGGGATAAGGTAAGACAAACATCCCTTAAAGTGACTGACACACAGTAGGACCTCGTTATCAAGATTTAAGTGGCACCAATTAATTGGTGGATCATCTGGGCTTTTTTTTTTTTTCTAGTTTATGTTCTATTGTGGCAGGTCTTGTGACAAATGCTTCATGTCTGTTATTTCATTTAATTCTTCCAACAGCTTGGCGAGCTCAGTCCTAATATTATTATCTCATTTTACAGCTGAGGAAGTCAGAACACAGATACTGATGATGTGATCGAGTATGCCCATTTCAGACAGACAGAAACAGGTAAGGGTGACATTTGGAATTCAAGAGGCCTCTCTGCCTGAAACTCAGCCAGAAGTTTTCCCTGCTTGTCAGATCTATGTGCCTTATTGTTGCTGTTGTTTAGTTGCTAAATTGTGTCTGACTCTTTTGCGACCTCGTGGACTGTAGCCCACCAGGCTCCTCTGTCCATGGGATTTCCCAGGTGAGAATACTGGAGTGGGTTACCATTTCCTTCTCCAGGGGATCTTTCCAACCTGGATATTGAACCCACATCTCCTGCATTGGCAGGTGGATTCTTTACCACTGAGCAACCAGGGAAGCTCTTCTACCCTATTATAATATCAGCCTGCAAAACAGTCCTCCACTTTGATCGTGCATCTTTTGACATGAAATGTTAGTGACCGAGTAAAGGATAGTGATGCTAATAATGCAGTTAGGATTGAAATGCACAGACTTCAGCATGTGGAATTTGCTCCCAGCAAGGACAAGTCTTTGCTACAATAAAAGATATTATAGAACAGTTCAATTGCATTTATTAGACAAGCACTGAAATGCAAATGTAAAGATAGAAATAATGCCTTTCTGTACCTGGGGGTGTGATTTATTTATGCACAAGGGGGTTTAATTTTCCAGTTAATGAGTGGGGTCTCATGCACACAATATCCATTAGTGCTAACGAATGTTGAGTGTGTGCTGTAATAGATAGCTGTGGGAAACACATGGTGCTCCCTGCCAGGAAGTAGATCTATATATTACAATTTGTACATGTGATATCACACCTATGAAATCAAGAAAATGAATTAATTATACTCACAAATGTTTGGTGGAGTGATAATTTCAAGAGTTAACAAATTCTTTAAGAAACAGGAGAAAGTGCTTTACTCGGAAATAATTGGGTGATATTTTTAAAATCTCAACGTTGGGGAAAAGATATTTAATTGAAAGGAGTGACTCTGAAGACAGGACCTAAAATAATATTTAGAACCCTGCAATTCACAAGTCAAAATTGGTCTTGATTTAGATTAGAGGTGTCATTTGACCTTAAGGATGTAGGACTAGTCTTTACCTAGCTAGATAGTCACTCTTGAAAGCCTGATGTGGCTCCAAGAAATATAGTTTCTTGTTACTTCTTTTCATGGAAAGTTGCATGGAAAGTAGGATTAGAAAATGAAAATGTATTGGTTTCAGGGAGCAATAACCAATGCTCAGCTGGTAAAATGTACCAGGTTTTCAAAATAAATGACCCAAATCTTAGGGTTTCATCCGTCTACACAACATGCCTTCTGACTGTGGGCCACAAGGAACCACAAACTTTTCTCTCAAGCCATTCCTAGTGCCTGTGGCTGCCATGCCACAAAGAAATGAGAAAAAAAAGAGAACAGCAACACCAAGCTATGTTCTTGTGTGCTTTCTGTATAAGTTTTCTTTCTCTCTTTACTTGTAATGGACACTCTCCTACTGATATACTATGAAGAGTGAGCAACAGGTGTGTATGCTGGTTGGACACCTGTATCAAAAAGTAAACTCAGTTTGAAGAGAAGTAAAGAAGAAAATACAACTACTTAAGCCTTGTATTTCTGGAAGACAATTACAAGTCAAGTCCCAACTTCTCAATTTTATTTGTATTTACTCCCTGCCTGTGTTTGAATGCTAGACTTTTTATACTAAGCAAAGTCTAAGCTTGTAGTGAGTGAGCAAAAAAGTTCATAAAAGGGACTTCTCTTGGGAAGTCACAAAAACAGAACATTATTTTAGAAGATACTAGAATAATGATCAGGGTGTCATTTTTCTTATCTAATATTCTATGGTTAGAGAAATGCAGATTCAGCTCTCTGGTTTGCTGCATTATGCTCTGCTGTGACTTAAAAATTTCTTATCTGTCAAATGGGTCTAGGAATATGTCTCTGCAGTGAGCAGGTAAGTTACATAAGGTGGATGAGATATCATAATGCTTAAAAGACAGTACTATTTTTTAAACAAGGTGTTATGAAATATCATTAATCAACATTGTTAAAATAATGGTACAAACCATAGCAAGAATATCTTGTCCATAATGCCCTATGAGGAAATGTTCTAGAGCATTTGGTTAATTCTATAATACTATGTATAAGATAGATGGCTAATGAGAACATACTGTACAGCACAGGGAACTCTCCTTAATGCACTGTGGTGTCCTGAATGTGAAGGAAGTCCAAGAGAGAGTGGGTATATGATGGTGCTGGTGGTAGAGACGCCAGCTGCCAATACAGGAGAGGTTAAGAGACAACAAGTTCCATCCCTAGGTCGGGAAGGTCCCCTGGAGGAGGACATGGCAACCTACTCCAGTCTTCTTGCCTGGAGACTACCATGGACAGAAGAGCCTGTTGGGCTGCAGTCCATAGGGTTGCCAAGAGTTGGACATGACCAAAGCAACTTACCATGTGCACATGCATAGGCATACGTATGGCTGATTCATTTTGCTGTACCGTAGAAACTAACACAGCATTGTAACTCAACTATATTCCAATAAAAATTAATTTAAAAAGAAAAAATAAATCTCTAATTATATTGGCTATTAGGAGCCTATCATAGTCAGTTTTCAAAGTATATCTTGAATGAGGAACTAATGAGTAAATGAGTGCCTATTTGACTTTTCACTTTGGGATTAAATAATTAAAGACCATAGAAAAGGAATTTCAAATATACAGCATATATACCACTTGTCCAATCTCCTTTACTAATTTTATTGCTGAGAGTGAAGGTGACCTCAGATTCTTTCTCAATAGAGGACCTCGAGACACCCCTATCAGTCAACTGGAATTCAGTTGCAAGAAAATGTATTTGCAATCCTGAAATATTTAGTGTTAGTCACTCAGTAATATTTAGAGAGATTAGTGATCAAAGGGGGCGGGGTTAATTACGGGTGTGACACTTACCTGGGGCCTTTTAACTCTTGATGATCATGAGTATTTATATCCAAACATACCATGAGTTTGAGCAAATTCTGGGAGATAGTGAAGGACAGGGAAGCCTGGTATGCTGCAGTCCATGGGATTGCAAAGAGTCGGACACAACTGAGCAACTGAACAACAACAACAACAACAAGGACACGGGTTTCCCTGGTGGCTCAGCGGTAGAGAATCCACCTGCCAATGAAGGAGATGCAGGTTTGATCCCTGGGTTGGGAAGATCCCCTGGAGAAGGCAGTGGCAACCCACTGCAGTATTCTTGCCTGGGGTATCCCATGGACAGAGGAGTCTGACTAGCTACAGTCCATTGGGTTGCAAAAAGTCAGAGACGACTTTGTGACTAAACAGCAAGGGCAACAACAATACAAGGACACAGAAGAGTTGAAGGATATATATATCCCCCAAAGAGATGTCACCTGTGTGATAGAATATGCCAATGTGGAATCTAGTGTGTGATAAGTGAGAAAGTATATTGGACGATTACACATAGAAATTGCCTACAATTTACAAAGCGATTTATTATTATTGCTACTGTTGACAATAGAAAGGGAGGAAATGAAGGAAGAATAAGAAATCTCTTACTTTTTCTGGCAGTGCCTGAGTTCAAAGCAAGGGTAGGCTTAAAATGAAGCTCTGTTGGAATTTCCCTACAGGTCCAGTGGTTAAGACTTCCATCTTCTAATGTAGCTCCTCTGGTTGGGGAGCTAAGATTCCACATGTCTCGTGGCCAAAAAACCAAAATATAAAACAGAAGCAATATTACAACAAATTCAATAAAGACTTTAAAAATGGTCCACAACAAAGAAATCTTTTAAAAAATAAATAAAATGAAGTTGTCTTGATTTCAGATTATTCAGTTAGTTTGTCTGTAAAAAAATCTAGGTGTATATATAATTTGTGAAAGTGAAAGTCACTCAGTTGTGTCTGACCCTTTGCAACCTCATGGACTATCCAGTCCATGGAATTCTCCAGGCCAGAATACTGGAGTGGGTAGCCTTTCCCTTCTCCACGGGGTCTTCCCAACCCAGGGATCGAACCCAGGTCTCCTGCATTGCAGGTGGATTTTTTACCAGCTGAGCCATGAGGGAAGCCATTTAAAAATACGCGTGGTACATACAAAAATGGATAAGATGGGGTCCCTGTCCTCGAGGGGCCCAGTGTATAAGGAAGAAGTTGTGTGTGCTCAGTCCCTCAGTCTTGTCCGACTTTGCGGAAAGTAAATAATCACGGTTTAATGCGGATGTGCTGCAAGCATCTAGTCCAGGTACCTGGTGAATGAATCAACCACTGGACTATAGTGCTTGTCTCTCTTCCACACCAATAGGGACTGCTTCATGTTAAAATATACATTTTAATGAAAAAAATATTGATATTCAAGTGATGAAAAAATTGTACCAGCCATATTGCTTTTTGGAAAAGTATATTATTATGAATAAGAAATTACCTTTTGTAGAATTTATGCCTCAAATTAATTCACATCATTCATTGTCAGCAGTTCATTTAATCCTAAATGTTTCAATGTTATAATGATGACTTAAAAAAAAAAAAAACACTGAGATTTTAGGCTTTTTTTTTTCTTTAGAAAAAAGTTTATTTATTACTATTTTTAAAAACAGTAGTTAAGGGACAGATCCAACAAACATCTGAGACCCCTCTCTCTTCCATGACCTCCTGTGAAATACTCATCCATTTGCTACCTTTGTTCTTTGTTAAAAGATGCATTTGTGGTTCTGAAGTTCCCTACAAGTACTGCTTTAGTTGCATCCCACATATCTGGAGAGTGTTCACTACTATTTAGGTCTAAGCCACCAGGGAAGCCCCTATTTATTTTTAGATTTCCATTTTGATTTTTCAGTTGACTCAAAAATGATGTAGAGGTATAGGGGCGGAACAGTTTTGGTTGTTTTTTTTTTTTTTTTGGTTGGGACATAGGCAACACATTCAAAATTTCAAAATCCAAAAGGATTTTAGGCTTGTTTTAAAACCAAATGGAAGTTTCATTCACTTCCTCGACATGTAATTACTGAGTACTTGCTATGGCCCAGACACTGTTAGCTCCTTTGATAGATTCTTTTGCAGTCTATCAAATTTGCAGGAAATTTGATACAGAGGAAATAAAGTCTGTACCTGGTACTATTACTACAGGGAAGAAAGTAGCTTGTCCCATAAAGGACTCACAGATTGTTATAGATTTTGTTTTTCTTCCTCAATTCCTATGTTGAAAACCATTTAACGCCTAAGGGATAGTGTCAGAAGATGGGGCCTTTGGGAGATGGTGAGGTCGAGAGGGTGGAGCTCCCTGAATAACTCCTTCATTCTCCCCCCACCATGTGAGGATACAGCAAGAAGGCAGCAACCTGCAGCTCAGAAAGTCTTCTCTTGAACCCAACCATGCAGCACCCTGATCTTAGACTTCCAGCTTCCAGAACCGTGAGAAATAAATTTCTGTTGTTACAAATCACCAGTCTGTGGGTATTTTTGGCTATGGCAATCCAAATGCCTATGACATCAATAAAAACTACTAAAGTTAAAGGTAGAGAAGATTTCTTCTAGCCTTGTGAAACTAGAGCGTGGATTAGAGATAGTTCATAATAAATAGCATGTAGGTTAGGGCTTCCAGTAAAATATACAATCAGTCTATCTGTGTATACACACATATTGTTATAGAAGGGTAGTGTACACATGGGAGTGTAGTGTATGGCTTGAAATATTTTCACAAAAGATATCCAGCCCTATAATCAGTGCACAGGTCAAGAACTAGAACATTATCATCTGATCTATGATACATCTTAGGGCTTTTTTTTTTTTTCACGTGGTGATTCATTGATTTCAGTACCATTTGTTGAAAACATTTTCCTCCCATCGAATTTTCTTGGCATAGTGCCCCAAATCGATTGACTCTATAGATGTGAGTCTATTTCTGTATCTCTTCTGTTCTTAATGGTGCCCTTTGATGATATAAATTTTTAAATTTGACATATACAAATGTAAAAATAAACATACTTTTACAGTTAGTGCTCATTGTGTCCTACTTACAAATGTTTGCCTACTCCAAGGTCATGAAGAGATTCTCGTGTATTTTCTTTTAAAAGCTTATTGTTTTACCTTTCATGTTTAGATCTACAGTCCACCTGGGACAGATTTTTGTGTGTGTATGATATGAGGTGAGAATAAAGATTTACTTTTTTCCATGGTTATCCAGTTGACCCAGAACCATCTGTAGAGAATTCTGTCATTTCCCCAATGCATTGCAATGAGTGGCCCCTTCATCCTGAATCAAATGACCTCATGTGTGTATTTCACTTTCTGCATTCTATTCTGTTCTCTTGATATTTTTAATGGCAATTTACACTATTTTAATGAATATAGCTTTATAATAAGTCTTGATATCTAGAGTGCAAGTTATCCAGCTTTTTGTTGTTGCTCAGAACTGTTGTAGTGATTTTTGCCTTCTTGCCAAAATTCATTTGTCAATTTTTATATATATATGTGTGTGTGTGTTATATAATGTACATTATATATATATATATATATATGGGTCTGCTGGGGACTTAAGTACGATTGTATTCATCTATCACTAAATTGGAGAGCATTGTTAGCTTTCTAATATTGAGCCATTCAATTTATGGACATGGTATAACTCTCCATTCATTTACATCTTATAACATAGCTCTCCTCGTAATTTTGTAGTTTTTCAACGCATAGGTCTTGTAAATTTTGTTTTTTAGGGTTTATACCTAGGTGTTGGATTTTTTAAAATATTTGTGATAATGTTTTCATGTGTCAACTTGACCAAAGTCCAGTAGACTAGTCCTTCCTATGCTAGACTAGTGATTCAATCAAATACCAATGCTGTGAATGTATTTTGTATAACTAGTCCCTATAATTGCTGGACCTTAAGTGAGGGAGATTATGTGGATAATCTGGATGGGCCTGACTGCATCAGTTGGAAGGACTTAAAATCAGGACTGAGGTTTCCCTTTCAGAGAGAAGAAATTGGGACCCAGGATGACGGCACCGGGTTGTGCCCATGGAGATTCATTTTATTGAGGATGCTTCCTGATGGCCTGGCCTTGAATTTCTTGCTGACTTAGCTTCGCAAACGTAAACCAATTTTCTGTAATAAATTATCTACTTATCTACCATCTTTCACCTACCTGTCTATTTAGTTATCATCTCTCTCTCACTGGTTCTTCTCTGATTAAACACTGACTGAAACAGATTTTGGTGCTAGAAATGATTCCAGAAGAATAGGAGCTTAAGGATGAGTTCTCTGAATTGGTGCAAGGCAATTCATAGAATGATACAGCAAAAGAATTACTCAGATTATCGCCACTGTATGCCCCTCATCAAATACCACTACCTCAGAAAGACTAAAATACTGTAACCAGTCTAAACAGCTGTGCTATGCTGCCTCCCCATCAAGCACTGGGATTTAATTAGATATAAATTAAAATTTTAATATTCCTACCCTGTATGATGGTAAATGTCTAAGCATCTTTTAAATGATCTTTTAAATTTTTGTATCGTTGGAAAGAATACATGGTTTGGGGATGTTGGATATGAGGAGAAATAGAGTGGGATGATCCAGGATTTTCTGATAAGGTTTGGAATATTTTGTTCTATTCAAATCCTGATCTACTCATTTCTCAGAGCCTTGATTTCATTCTTCTGATGTCAGAGAACATATTATTTTGCTCATATTCAAAAGCCAAAGAGATTAAAAAGCCAAAGGGAATACATTTTTTAAAAAGTTTGCTTGGGACTTCCCTGGTGGTCCAGTGGTTAAGATTCTGTGCTTCCAATGCAGCGGGTAGGGGTTCCATCCCTGATTGGGAAACTAAGATCCAGCATGTCAAGCAGCACAGCCAAAAAATAAAAATAAAAACAATTTGCTTGCTGTTTACAGCAGGCTAGTATTTATGAGTCTTCTCTTCTTGGAAGTGAGAATGAGCCCTGGTGGTCCTAATGGACTTGATTTCCTCGGTCAGCACAGGCAGACCATTCTTGCATGGAGATTTGCAGGCATCACAGCTGCTGCATTTCAATTTTTACACAGATTGAAAGAATATGTGAGCTGAATGCACCCTGGGCGAACCTGCAACCCTAATCTCCAAGGGAACCGGGAACTTAATGACGCCTCCGCCACCTCTGAGCAAACACATCCAGAGCAGACCTGGGAGGGATCAGGGCCAGACAAGCTGAGCACACAGCTTGGTCCCCTAGAGAAATGTTTTGTCTTTCTAATCCTAAAGTATGGGGTATAATGGAGTATAGAGGACCTGTTAGAAATAAAACAGCCAAATGAAAAAGGAAGGAGCAAAGAATGGCAAAACTTTGGGGTCTTCACACCAACCAAAAATAAAGCAAGCATGTATGGAGATAGAGGAAAAAAAAAACCCAAAGATGTAGCCCAGAGGGACCAGGGAGAGAGATAGCAGCACCCATTCTGCTTTTCTATATGGCAACAGAAGCATTTCTGCTTCTTTTCTATATGCCTCAGACATAAACTTGAGGTATTGTCTTGGGAGAAACATTTAATTAATTAAGGTACAGTTTTGGCTGACCTAGGACTTTGCAGAAGGCTCTGAGAGTATTTGCATTTTCATTGCTCCCACAAATCTCGCGAGACGCCGTTGTCGTTCCCGTTTTCCAGACAAGCTGAGTCCAGAGACTGAGTCCAGTGCAAGATCCTCAAGGAGGCTGACAGATACATCTCTTGACTATTTCTTGAGTAAAGACTTAAGGAAATAATGAACGCTCATATTTCCAAAATACAGTTTTTTGAATCTTTTCGTTTACCTGATTATCACAGTATTTTGAAGCAGGCAAGGCAAGGGTTATAATGGAAAATGTGCCTGGTTGAGGAAACCGAGGATCCGAGAAGTTGAGAGACATCAAATTTCAAGCTTGAAAGCTGGAAACCTTGGGCCACATGTGTCCTGCTTGTCCTGCATCGCAGAATGACTTAAACACGGGACTTATACCTCTTTGCCTTTACCAGCCCATCTCCCTGAAATATCCATATTTAACTCCAACTCCTGAGCTAGGTATGGCTTCACGGGGAGCCTGGAGGTGATCCACCACCCTATAACCGTCAGGGAAATGCTCAGGGTCACTGCAGCTGGAGCTGAACCTGGGCTGGTACCTCTGGGGCTCATGTCCTCCTGAATCTGCCGGAAGAGGAGGCTACAGAATGTCCACCAACTCAGAAAATTGACACTCCTTCCAGTGGGCAGGGGGAAAAACTCTTTTGTGTATAGTAACACAAGAGGGAAGAACAAAGGGACTTGCCTGGTGACTCAGATGATAAAGAATCTTCCTGCAATTGAGGAGACCTGGATTTGATCCCTGAGTTGGAAAGACCCTTGGAGAAGGGAATGGCTACCCACTCCAGGATTCTTGCCTGGAGAACCCCATAGACACAGGAGTCTGGCAGGCTTCCATCCATGGAGTCGCAAAGAGTTGGACACCACTGAGCAACTAACTCACCCGGGAAGAACAAATCTGATTCCATATTGGATCTATTCCTTTTCCTCTAACCTTCGGGCTCTTGTTGCCTGGGCTTAGGCAAGCAGGCTCTGCACTTTTTGTAAGAGAATGTTACTTATAGCCTGAAATGTACAGGATAACGTATCCCCAGGGCTCTGACCTTTAAGGGTCCTTATAGAGATAGAAAGTGATAGGACAGAGAATAACATTTGTCTTGTTCAAGGTTTACAGGAACAGGGTGACCTGACTTTGGACAGCTGCAAGATCAAAGGATTCTGATACCCAGAGGTTTGCAACAACTAACCACACCTCTCCCTCACCTTGTCTTTAAAAGTGCTTTGCTGAAACCCTTAGGGGAGTTCGTGGCCCTGCAGTAAACCTTTCTCTGCTGCAACTCCGTTTTGGTTTGTTTGGCCTCACTGTGCATCAGGCACCTGAACGTGCCTTTGGTAACAGTAAGCCCTTGATAGCGCCAGGAGTTGGTGATGGACAGGGAAGCCTGGTGTGCTGCACTCCATGGAGTCACAAAGAGTTGGACACGACTGAGCGACTGAACTGAAATGAACAGATTCACCAGGTGAAAGTAATCCAGGCATCCTTGCCTTTGGTTCGGCCATTTCCCAGCCCAAGAGAGGTCCTCGGCTTCCTTCGTTCCCAGAACCATCTGCTGACCAGTCTGAGGTTAAACAAACCATTCGTTCAGCTTCCCTCCACCAACCAGCTACAGAGAGGTAATAATAATAACTGTCATCGATTGAGTGCTTTGCTTATATTGCTTTGTTAAGACCTCTGAGGTTATTTCAAAATTATGGAAGGGTAAAAGGAGGCTAGGTGAGGTAGACGGAGGTGCCTGAGGTTATCTACTTAGTAAAGAGCCAGATCAGAGCCTGGGCATGCCACATGGAAGTCTCATGCTTCTTAATTCTGTTTACCTTGAGCCAGGACAGGAAGGAAGGTCATTTCATACTGTACTTGGTGTCTGGTTTTGCCCCATGAAAGACACCACGATTGAACTTTCTCAGGGAACCAGCCGGCTCCTGCTTGCCTTCTATTAATTACCTGTGCATACAGCCTTGCACTTTAATATTGCCTCACACCTGAGACTCTCCCAAGGTTATTAGACTGTGTCCTCAGGTGATGAAAATTCTTTTTAAGCATTAGTGCTTAACGGTTTTCAGCTCAAAGCGACTGAATCTCCTACAGGGTTCTGTCCTGGGCCCCAGGAAAATAAAGATAAATTAAAACTGGCCCTTCTTCTCCAGGAGCTTTTGGATGGGGGGCAAGTATCACCTTCAAATGAAGCAAATGGACATGTTCTAGATGGACAACATGTGACAATAAATAGAATGAGTAATGCAGATAATAGAGAATCATAAATAATGTGACAAATGTACTGTATAATGTAGAGTAATAATACCAAGGAGTATTTGGTAAGAGTATTTCCTCTGATATTGATGGTAACTTTGTCTGAAAGAGTTAATTTATCCCACAGTTCAGTTCAGTTCAGTCACTCAGTTGTGTCCGACTCTTTGCTGCCCCATGGCCTGCAGCACACCAGGTTTTTTGTCCATCACCAACTCCCGGAGTTTACTCAAACTCATGTCCATCGAGTCGTTGATGCCATCCAACCATCTCATCCTGTCGTCCCTTTCTCCTCCTGCCTTCAACCTTTCCCAGCATCAGGGTCTTTTCCAAAGAGTCAGTCCTTCCCATTAGATAGCCAAAGTATTGGAGTTTCAGCTTCAGCATCAGTCCTTCCAGTGAATATTCAGGACTGATCTCCTTTAGGATGGACTGGTTGGATCTCCTTGCAGTCCAAGGGATTCTCAAGAGTCTTCTCCAACACCACAGTTCAAAAGCATCAGTTCTTCGGTGCTCAGCTTTCTTTATAGTCCAACTCTCCCATCCATCCATACATTACTATTGGAATAACCATAGCTTTGACAGACGGACCTTTGTTGGCAAAGTAATGTCTATGCTTTTTAATATGCTGTCTAGGTTTTTTAAAAAGTGTCCACATTGCTGCTTAATTTAAATATTTTTGGTATGGATTTAGGAAGAGGTAGTAAGAAAAGCCAATCCTACAATTTAATATTTCTGGGTAAAGTCAGATAAAAAGTATCATTTCTGAGGGTAAGTACTTCATAAATTAATACAAAATGTCAATTTTGTAGAAGAGCTATTGGTATTGACTAAGAATTCATCAAATGGTAAATATTATCTCTTCAATGAAACAATTGCTTATATTTTAAGTGGCGGTTCAAGTGAATGTTACATAATGCATAATATTTGGTGATGGAGTCTGATTTCATACAGGGTATTTTTCATTGCAAAAATTTTTTACTTTTTTCATTTTGTATTTTTGTCAGTAAAAGTAAAGTATTTGGGGGAGAAATGTGTAGTTTTGTAGCTCGGCTCAGGAACTATATCCCCTCCAGTATTAACTGGTAGTTACTTCACAAATCCATACATTTTTAAAAGAACAGATATCCTTTCAAGTAATTCAAAAATGTTTTCTAGGTACTTGTTTATATTCAAAGTCCGTTATCTTGCCCGAACATTCCCCCAAACATACACCAGGCATTCTTCTCATATTTTGAGTTGTCAATATGAAATGTACTTAAAATTTCCCCCAGCATCAGTTTTCTTTGTAAGTTTTTCAACACATTTCCTATGCTTTGATAACAGATAATGTCTTGTTTTGCAATTACTTTCAAGAAAATGACTTCTATAGTTTTCTACCTTTAACTCATATTAAAACTATGCCAATAAGCTGCTTGTCACACATCTTTGTGTCAAACTGAATGTAGCATTTGAAGAAGCTAATGAGAAAGGTTCCCTTCCTGAGCATGGACTGATATTCAGTCTCGGAATTACCTGCCCAGGTAGTATTCCCAGCCCTTGCTGTCTTGTTGAAATGACTTGCATTTTGTGGAAGCTGAGCTATTTGGACCATTACTTGTAAGGTGAGGAAGGCTTTTTGAGAGGCTCTTTGATAATAAGAAAAACATGAACTAAACAGGTAGATGTAATACCTATCATGATAAATTACCTATCGTGATAAATTTGCTAGCATTCGCTTCCTCGGACAGGTATTTGTATGTGTTGTTTGTTTATCTTTCTGTACACTTAAAGGCCATATTATGAAAGTACTACATTCTCATACAAATTTGAAAATTATTGAAAATAACTTAAAAAATATCACCAACCCCATTCATGGACAATCCTTGCCAACATTTTTATGTATGTCTTTTGACTTCCTGGTATATTAAAAAATCATTACAGTATGTACATATCATTTTTTATCCTTTTGCCTGGCTTTTCTAGAATTTCATCTAAAGGAAGTATATAGTCTTTTGTGTCTGGCTTCTCTTGCATAACGTAAGCCTCTTGAGAACATCTATGCTATTGTTGAATCATATTTCATTGTAAGGATGTACCACTAATAGTTTATCCCTTCATTAATTGATGAGTGTTGAGTTCGTTCCAGCTTTTGACAATTATTAGTGTGAATAAAGCAGCTCTGAACTTGAGTACAATTCTTTGTATGGGCACGTTGTCATTTATTTTTGTTAAGTACTTAGGAATGGAATTGCTGGGCCATATTGTATGTGTGTATTTAAATTGATAAATAACTACCAACTTATTTTCCAAAGTGGCAGTTCTGTTCTGCATCCTCACAAGCCATGCATAAAAATCTAGTTGCCAGACATCTTCCCCAACACTTGGCATCTTCTGTCTTTATAAATTTTTCTTTATTTTAGTCATTCTTGTGGGTATCTAGTAGTTTTAATGAGTGTTTTTCTAATGACTAATGATGTTGAAAATTTTCATGTGCTTATTTGTCTTCCTTATGTCTTCTTTAATATCTTCTGCCTTTTTTTATTGGATTGTTTGCTTTTCTTATGGAGTTATAAGAATTTTTAATATAGTCTGCATACAAGTCCTTTATCAGACATATGTTCTGCAAATATTTTCTCACAATCTGTAGCCAACCTTTTCATTTTCTTAACAGTACCTTTAGAATAGTAAAATTTTAGCAAACATTTCAGTTTTGATGAAGTCTATTCAATCAATTTTTTCTTTTTAAGTCCTAGTTTAAAAATATTTGCCTAACCTAAAATCAAAAAGATTTTCTTCTAGAAGTTGAATAATTTTGGGTTTTATATTTGAATGTATAATCCATGTTTTAAATAATTTTTTGATGTGATGTGAGTCATGTCAAGTTTTCCCTTTTTGCATATGAATATCTGATTTTTTTCTTGCACTAGTTTTGATAAACAAAGAAACAAACAAAATAAAAAACCAAATGGTCATAGATATGTGAGTCTGTTTCTGGATTCTTTATTCCATCCATTTAATTTTCTATGTTGACACATTGGCATACTTTCTTACTTACTATAGCTTTTAAATAAACTTGAAATCAGTTCATGTTAGTCCTATAACATTGGTGTTTTTCAAAGTTGTTTTGGTTGTTCTAGGCCCTTTGTATTTTCATGAGAATTTTAGAAACAGTTTTTGAATTTTGTTAAAAAGGATTTTTATCCAGAGTATATGAGGAACTCTCAATATGTGATATGTATTTTTAACATGGAGTGGGGGTGGGGCACCTCTTTTTCAAGCTTATCTTTTATTCCTTTGGCATTTCTGTTCAATATGACTCTAGGTTGTTTGTACAAATAAAGATGCCCATTTAAGCTAGAGGTCCTAGACTATTTCAGATAATTCTTAAAATGTTTAGAAATGTGAGTACTCTTTTGAAGCTCAGTCCTAGATCCTGAAAGCAATAGGGCATGTCAGGCCATAGGCAATCAGGATCCCATGGTGTCATGTTAATGATAGAATGGGTCTTTTTGAGCACATGCCAGATTTAGATTCTGCTCACCTTTGCTGCAATCATAAGTCAAAAGATTCTTTCTTGCACGTGATATACCAAGAACTGCAGTTCTTGTAGCCACAACTTGAATCTACCCAGAGCATTCAGTATCAGCCTTGAGTATGTGCAACAGTGTGACAATGTCCTGGCCGTAGCAGCTGCAGCTGTGGGCGCTGTGCTGTGTTTAGTTGCTCAGTCATATCTGACTCTTTGCGACCCCATGGACTGTAGCCTGCCAGGCTTCTCTGTCCATGGGGATTCTCCAGGCCGGAATACTGGAGTGGGTAGCCTTTTCCTTCTCCCTTCTCCAGGGGATCTTCGCAACCCAGGGATCGAACCCAGGTCTCTCGCATTGCAGTTGGATTCTTTACTGTCTTTACTACCTCACTAAAGGTAACCTTTTGTTCCTCATTACAGTGATACTGTTCCAGAACTTGAATCCATTTTTCAATCCATCTTTTTTAGTGCTTCTCTCTTGTTGGATTCTTTTCCTACAGTTAGAAGCTACCAGTTTATTGAGATTTTATGCCGTGCTCATTTTAGAATGCTTATTTTCAGGCATGTATCATATCTGTGGATCATACCTTGACAATTACAAGGCATTTAAATGATTAGATTCTGATTGTCAAAATTCAAGCCCTTGAAATAGAATGCCTGAGCTAATGCATTCCACACGCCAGCATCTCATTTGCTGATCAATGCATTCATCAGAATCAGTGATGACTGCGTACTATATACTTGTCAAAGTAAACTTATTAAAAATACATTAGTTCTAAATAAAATCTTGTATTGATTTGTCATTTGTTTTATTGATAGCAAACTTTACACCTGCCCTCAAATATTCACATCAAAAAATATCTGTTTTTCAGACAGATTGAAGTTCAATGATGAATACAATTCCTCATTGAGAGGATACTAGCTCATCAGCATGCACCAATGGCATGCCTCACGTTCAGAAAAACAAAGATGAGAGCAGCTATGGAAAGCAATTGATATTCCTGCCCAGGTTGGAGTTGATGTGCAAATGGATAAACACAATGTTCCCATTCCGAGGAAGCTATATGGAATCACACCAGCAGGGGTTTGATACTGAATTTCCTTCTGTTTTTAGCTCTGTTGTCATTTCAGAAGCTAGGAAACCAAGAATCTCCTAGAGATGTATTAAGGGATTCCAACCCCCAACAGAGAACTATGCAACAATTAGCAATCACAGAAAAAGTAAACAATAAAGCATGTAACAATGCAAGGAGGGTATTACAAAATGGATTTATAAATGTGGGGTGGTATTAGTTTAGTATGACTTTGTTACTTGCTATTATTAACATAGTGCTTACCCTCCTTTTTAGATAGTATATAAAATGAACTGGTCTAGAGCTAAATAGCTAATAGTTTCTGTTTTTAATTAAGCTCTGTCTTAATATCTCCCCAGGGGTCTAATACACTGGAATCCATTTTTGACAGGAGAGAGGAGGTTAAGGCTACTTCTAAGGGGCCCTCATTAAAATTTAAGCACAGAAAAATCCCTCCTTTTAGTACCTCTACTTTTTGGCAAAATCTCTGCATTGGGTCTTTGAGTAGCTGGAGGACAATCAAGAGTGAGTAAATTTAAGAGATTCAAAACTTTATTTTACCAATGGTAATGGATCAATCGGATCCCACCTCCTCTCCTAATGAGTGGTCCTCCTTCCTTCCTTCATGGCCCCACCGCCTGCCCTTCAGGGGGAGGCAATCAGCCTCCTCATCTTTAGGACCAACCCCAACTTTAGAAAAGCAGAATTCCATTAGTTTAGAGTTGACAAATAGTTGCTGTTAGTCTTACTCTGACCCAGAACCCAATTGTGGCCATGGATTTCCGGTCAGCTCCGGGGGCTCAAGACCCACCTTGTTAATAATCCCTATTATCTCTAACCATAAAGAGATGTTTCCCAGGTGACTCAGTGGTAAAGTGTCTGACTGCAGTGCAGGAGACTCAGGAGATGTGGGTTCGATCCCTGGGTGGGGAAGATCCCCTGGAGTAGGAAATGACAACCCACTCCAGTATTCTTGCCTGAGGAATTCTATGGACAGAGGAGCCTGATGGGCTACAGTCC
This sequence comes from Giraffa tippelskirchi, assembly GCF_054371585.1. Taxonomy (NCBI): domain Eukaryota; kingdom Metazoa; phylum Chordata; class Mammalia; order Artiodactyla; family Giraffidae; genus Giraffa; species Giraffa tippelskirchi. Next base: position 151,113,214 of record NC_137282.1, read on the forward strand.
ATGAGGTCGCAAAGAGTTGGACCTAGCACACACATGCTAGTTGGACCTAGCCATGGGGTTGCAAAAAGTTGGACCTAGCACACACATGACATAACGAGATGGGTCCTGGGAGCTCTACTATCCAGAGGCAGAATACTTTCATATGGAAAGGGAGGCATAAGACAGCAAGAGAAGAGCATAGTAATTCCCCTGCACTGCTCATGGGCCCTCATCCACGGGTGTCATGTGTCCAGCATGTCTTCAACCCAAGAGATTGTGTTTATTCCAGGCCCTGACTTCGAGTTGGCATACTCACTTTGTAGGTAGTCTAACTGCGCATCTAACTGACTTTCCATCTTGTGCTCATTCCAGTAGATTATATCATGTGGCCATCAGAACAAAAACCCATATAGGACTTTACTCTAGTCCCCATGGATCTGACTTGTAGCTTTTTGTCTTCCTCTGTTATAGTAAACAAAATGAAATTTGGTTTACTTACATCAGGAAATAAATGCTGGTAATTAAATGGTTAATGGTGGTCTGTTCACTAGGTGAGACGCTTCAACCAGGAATGATTTATTTAAAGAGATTGATCTCAATTTAGAAAATAGTGCCCAAGCCTCTGCCATGATTTTAAATTAGCCACGGCAGTGTGAAAATTCACAAGGTTGAAAGGCTTCTCAAAGGAAGGAAGCTGGGAGTGGTGGAGGAGTGAGACAAAGCTTGCTTGGTGAGTCTTTCCTTGTATTAGGAAAGAAAAATCTTTAAGTAGCTTGTCCAGTTCCTTTGGGTTTGTGTATGTGAGAAGCTCTTGCAGTTTTCTGAAGCTCAGTGCCCTGATTGGAATCTCATGGGCGCTCAGCATGTGCCCAACCTTGGCTTATAGGAGGCTAGAAAGCTACTATTCTGATTTTTGTCTTTACAGTGGGAGGCAAGCGAGACAAGAGAAAAGGGAATTAGGAATGGCTGCTGTGTCTGCCCCAAGTGACCTTCTCATTTTTCTGTTTATTCAAGACAACCCACTGAACTTTTAATCTTTAGTTCTTCACCTTTTTGCTCTCTTATGCTCTTGGTTGTGTTTTTCTCTGCGTACATTTTGTTCCTTAGTATTTCTGCACCACTGATGGGATAAAGTCCCAGTTCCAAATCACAGCATCTGAGATCCTTTGCGCCTGGCCCCTGCCCTTCACTTCAGCTACCTCTGCTTCTATTTCCTTGAAGATGCCCTTATTGTACCATGTGGAGTCTCTTTGTTGTTGTCATTTAGTTGCTAAGTCGTGTCCAACTCTTTGTGATCCCATGAACTGTAGCCCGCCAGGCTCCTCTGTCCATAGGATTTTCCCAGGCAAGAATACTGGGGTAAGTTGCCATTTCCTTCTCCAGGCTTTCTTGGTGGTTCAGATGGTAAAGAATCTGCAGTGCAAGAGACCTAGGTTCGATCCCTGAGTCGGGAAGATCCCCTGGAGAAGGGAATGACTACCCACTCCAGTTTTCTTGCCTGGAGAATCCCATGGACAGAGGAGCCTGGTGGGCTATGGTCCATATGGGTCATAAAGAGTCGAACACGACTAAGCAACTAACACTTTTACGCTCTCCAGGGGATCTTCCCGACTGAGGGATCCAACTCTGGTCACTTGTGCCTCCAGCATTGACAGACAGATTCTTTACCACTGTACCACCTAGGAAGACCCGTGGATTCTCTAGAAAGTGAAAGTGAAAGTCGCTGAGTCATGTCCAACGCTTTGCGACCCTGTGGACTATACAGTCCATGGCATTCTCCAGGTCAGAATACTGGAATGGGTAGCCCTTCCCTTCTTCAGGGGAATCTTCCCAACCCAGGGATCAAACCCTGGTCTCCCGCATTGCAGGTGGATTCTTTACCAGCTGAGCCACAAGTGGATTCTCTTATTGTTTTCTAAAAGTGGCATACTGTCTTCAGGCCCATGTTGTCTCAAATACATAACATTTACCCATGAATCAAGACCACCTCAATCAATCTCTCTCCTGGGAAGCTTTCCAAAGGCCATCCTTCTGATTAGTATTGACCTTGCCGTGTCGTAATGGTTTTCTCACATTCCTGCCCTCAAGGATTCCTTGGTCTAGTGGGACAACAGGACTTGGGAATGGTGCCTGGCACAGGGTCAGCATGTAAAAAACATGCGGTGAAGGAGACTGAAAGCTTGGGAAAAGAACTTTTAGTTTTTCCTTGTTTTCCCCCACAACAGCCTAATATGATTAATAATTAATAACCCAAGATAAGTTGTTAGAACAAACCAACTTGATTAGTTGATTGAGCAAATAAGCAAAAAACATTTTTAACCTTTTAATATCAATTTAGATTAATACTGATTTAAGCCCATCATTTTATAGATTATATATGTTACCAAGTGAACATAATAGCTCTTTTCCTATCTTCTCTCCCAAGTATGTGCTCATACGTGTTTGTGTGACTTTTTTTTTTTTGTGACTTTATTATCTTTATTTTTCTTCCTTTACTCCTCATTTCCCCACCATTAGTATGGCAGTTCCACTTCCCTCATTGTTTGTCTCTTCACATCTGATTAATATTATCACCAGGTATAAGACTCGTCTCTGCCTCAGTGGAGCAGGGGCAGTCTTTGTATCCAAAAGCTAGGAAAAATCTAAGTATTCTCACATAAAAGTCATTTAACATTCACATCGCTGACCTCTGGTAAGCAGATTTTGTGTGCAATGCCATGAAGCTTGATTCATTGAAGGATGAAGAATCATTTTCTTCCCCCTACACTAAATAACCTGAAGACTACTTAGTTCCCTTACAGACTTTTCATTCCATTAAAAAACAACACTGCTGAATTCACATCACTTAATCTACAGAGATCTCAGAAAATTCTCTGGTATGTTTTATCCTTTACAACAGAAAGACTGACCATCATGTGAAACTGGTGAGTTGGCTGGCTTGTTAAGAAGGACCACTCGGGACCTCCCTGGTGGTCCAGGGGTTAAGACTCCGTGCTTCCAGTGCAGGCGGTGCAGGATCAATCCCTGATCGGGGAACTAAGATCCCACAAGCTTCATGGTCAAAAAAAATAAATAAAAAGCACCTCGTGCTTGTTCTGAGGCTCTTAAAAAAAAGGACAATATCATTCAAGAAGGGCCCCCTAAATCCTGAAAGAGAGAAAAAAATTTAAAAATTATATCTTTAGATACATCTTTATTTTTATTGTGATATAATTGACATATAACTTTGTATTGGTTTTAGTTGTACAACATAATGATTTGATATATGCATATACTGAGAACCAAAAGCTTTGTAGCTAAGCTGGTAATGAATCTGCCTGCAGTGTAGGAGACCAAGTTTGACCCCTGAGTTGGGAAGTTCCGCTGGAGAAGGAAGTGGCAACTCACTCCAGTATTCTTGCCTGGAGCATCGCATGGACAGAGAAGCCTGGCAGGCTACCATCCATAGGGTTGCAAAGGGTCGGTCATGACTAAAGTGACTGAGCACATACATATATATCTTGAAATGATTACCGCAATAAGTTTAGTTAACATCCATCACCGCAAGGTTACATTTTTGGGGGGGGGGCGGTGAAGAAAACTTAAGATCTATTCTCTCTTAAATTTTCAAATCTATGATATTGTTAACTACAGTGACCATGCTGTGCATTGTATCCCCAAGACTTACTTATCTTATAACTAGAAACTTATACATTTTGATCACCTTTAGCTTTTCACACATTCTCCTCTTTATTTTTATATTCACAATATTTGTATACTTTTATGTTTGAGCTTCTTGGAAATATGAGCCAGTGAAATGGCGCTCACTTAGGCAGGACCTTATTAGATAATAAAAGCAACAAGCAAAAGACCTCTTCTGCCAGTTGATTTACTTTGGGCCACTTACAGAGCAAAATTGGGAAACAGGTGAAGTTTTACTATCCTTATCCTTCAGTAAACCCTTACTTAGTGGTCACTGGAAAAAAAACCCCACATCCTCAGGGAATTAGTCAGAAATGGGATTGGGGCCATTATTGGGTGCATGACTTTGGGGAAGTTGTTTCACTGTTTAAAACCTTGGTCCTTACATCTGTAAAAAAAGGACTGGTAATCCTTATCTCAAGGACTGTGTGGCTGGGGCACTCAAAGGTAAGTGCTCAATAAATGCTAGCCATTGCTGTTGGTATTATTACTGCTGTTACTGGCTCTAGCAGGCCTTAAGAATTACGTGGGATAAGTCACAGTTCTTCCTCCAAGGAGTTTTTATACTTTATTTGGGAGGAGATCGTAAACAACTAATTATACCACGAGACAGCATAATTTTAGGGTAGTAATAAAGGTATAAACAAAATGGTACAAGATTAGAAAATGGATAAATTTGGACCTCATGGAGACATCAGAAAAAAGCTCCGTGTGGAGGACGAATCTGTGTTGAGCCTTTGGATATGATCAGGTTCTTAGGAGAGAAAGGGGAAAGGGACATTTCCGTCACCCCAGTCTGCTCTTCCTTCAACCTGTGTGATTATGATGGTTTCTCCCACATTCCTCCTCCTTTTTGTACCTAGTACCTGCCTCAGAAAATAATACTGTATTATTATCTGAGGGGAAATGCTCTATCATTATATTGGCGTGTAACCCTTGTGTGGAAGACATATGGACGGTAGTATGGTTATAAGCAGTATTGTTTTATGTTCTGTTTGTAAAGATCAGGGACCTCCCAGATTTAAGTGAGAACCAGTCACCTTGAAAGCAGTGTCTTGGGCTGGACAGCCGGAAACCAGAGTCAACTCCAGAGGGGCACTGTGGGGTGATGCTCTTGTTTTAACCCATGCACTTAACCAGATACCAGAGAGGTGATTCCTTTTGGAAGGTGTGAGCATTCTCCCCGCAGAGTAGACTGGGCATGGGAATGGGGAGTTAGCATGCTCAAGCAACTTAACCAAGAAGTTGTGGGCATCCTTTGGGCTCCGTGTGATCCAGGTGTATGCGCCTAAGTTCATGCGCATCTGGGTCTGGAGTCCAGCTCTGCCATTCACCAAAAGTGGGTCTGGGGCATGTTACTAAATCTCTCTGCATCTTGTTGTACCGCTCGTGTGCATGCGTGCATTCTCAGTCCTTCAGCTGTGTCTGACTCTTTGCGACCCCATGGACTGTAGCCCGCCAGGCTCCTCTGTCCATGGCATTCTCCAGGCAAGAATACTGGAGTGGGTTGCCATTCCCTTCTCCAGGGGCTCTTCTTGACCCGCGAGACCAAACTTGGCATCTCTTGTGTCTCCTGCATTGGCAGGTGGATTCATAACCACTGTACCATCTGGGAAGCCTACCACTTACCAAGCGTGAAAAATAAAATCTCCCTTATAGGATTGATGTGAAAATGAAATGAAATAGCTCCTACGCATGGAAACCTTCTAGACAAAAGACCCTAGAATGTTAGTTCTTTTTCTTCCTTCCATTTCTTGTTTCCTCCAGGTCCCCTGCCCCTTCCAGCACTGAACTTTAATAAGAAGTAAAGACTGGAGTATTCTAGTCAGTATCAGCTGTGCTAAGAGACACTGAGGAAAGCGGTTTTAGACAAGTGCTTTAGAATTTCAAAGGGGAGCTCAGTGTTCCTGGGGATCAGCAGGGGGGCAAACTCTGGTGAAGGGTGTGGTGAGGGAGATGAACACCCTGAGAGACCTACCTTTTTCTTTTTTTTAAATTAGTTTATTTTCTGTTTTTTAACTTTACAATATTGTTTTTGTTTTGCCATACAGAGACCTACCTTTTTCATGAGGACATTGTTCTTCCAGTGCTGAGTTCTAATGGGTCTGCATTATAAAAAGGGAGAAGGTACCTCCTCCACAGATATCCCTTAATATAAAAACGAGTAAATGCACAACTTATTCCTAGTAGCATTTTGTTTTTTGTTCTCCTTGATTTGTTTTTTTTAGCAAAGAGGTGAATTTATTTGAGAAATAAGAGACATTCTTGGGTACCTAAGTACACAGGGACTGAATCAGGGAAGGAAACGTCAAGATCAAGGATACTTCCTGCCATGATCTTTTTCTCTACTATTTTTTAAAAATAATTTTATTGGAGTATAGTTGATTTATAATGTTGTATTAATTTCTGCTGTACAGCGAAGTGAATCAGCTATATGAATACATGTATCCCTCCTTTTTTTGGATTTCCTTCCCATTTAGGTCACCGCAGAGCACTGAGTAGAGTTCCCTGTCCTATACAGTAGGTTCTCATTAGTTAACCTATTTTATGAATAGTAGTGAATGTATGTCAGTCTTAGTGGAATTTTGCAACAAAAAATCTTGCCCCATGTGAAAGGAATTTGGAGAGTTCTTAGGCAGTTTGGGGGAAATTTCAGGGAGGGGAAGATGAAGACAGGCTTCAGTGATGGGGACATTCACTCTACTTATAAATTAGACACTAATTTCTAATAAGTCACTCGACTTAGAAATTAGACATTTACTTGACCTAACTGTAAGTGGGTCTACTATGGTGGGGCAGAAGACCAGAAATTCCAGTATTTAAATTGCTCAGCCTCATATGATGAGCCACGATGAATGATGTACGCTAGCTAATTTGAGTGTCTTCTTATAGCCCGGTACTATAGTACCCTAACTGACATCATCATCTCTCAGTATTCTTCTTTCCTTGGCTCTGCAAATGCAAAGCGAAAAAGAGAAATGAGGCAAAAATGCTATTCAGCACAAATACATGAAGGTGAAGTGGATTTTAGCCCAAATGGTCCAGAGCATGGTCTCCATTCTGTGTCTTTTTAGCCCAGCGGAGAAAAGCTGTTGCCCTAATGGGGAAATGAGGAATCAATATGAAGCTAATCCTTATCTGGAACCTTGAAATGTGAAAATCACAGATCTTTAGGGAGGAAAGCTGTGTTGAAATCCAACTTTTATTTGACACATGTATAGTATGTCTTAGTTTCATGTATGTGACGCTTATCTTGCATGTAATCATTCTAAGTGTGCACATAATCATTCTGAATAACTAGATCTAGATGGCCTGCAAATGTTTGAGAGGGGAGCCCTTCTAACTCCATAAGTGGTACCAGTGGACGTGAGACGAAGCAAATGGGTTAGACTTAGGAGGCCAACTGATTTGCAATGATGCATGGGTTATTGTCAACATGAAGATAATCAGCAGTACTGAGGGTACCTGAGTCTTAATCTCGTCTCACGGACAGATACAAGGATGGTATTGAGAGAAGAGTAACCTGAGACAAATATTAATGGTACTGTCCACAGCTCATTGTCTGTAAAAGCACTGACTTGACTCAACTTGACAATAGAATCAGTAGAATTCTAGTCTCTCAGAATTAGCATTAAGGGTATTTTCCTCGTGGTTGGAAGTCTTCAGCTGGAAGACTTTAGCTAAAAGCTGGAGACTTTTCTGAGGTAGATACCATGACATTTTCAAGTCTGTGGTTGATGGTGGTCACTGCACATCATATTCCAGGTTGGCTGGACTAGCGTCGTAAATGATGTCAGCATCACCTCTGTATTCCGAGCCGGCTACTTGTGTTGTGGCGCTGAATGTTCATTTTTGAATTCAGTGTTCTCTTTGCCTTTCTTTGCTTTCAGAATGCATGTGTATGGATTGTCAAAATCTTTCTCATTTTGTCATTCATTCTATTTCATTATCAAGTCTATTGGAAACAAATATATGCCATTGTTATTTTGGCTAAAACAACTGGTTCCACATCTTGATAGTTACTTCAGTCTTTTATGCAGGAGGTGATGGAGGCTGAGTGAGTGGGTAACCCCATGTAATGAGAAATGTGTGTGTAATCAGATGTCCATCTCACAACCAACAAATAAAAAAAAAATTACATCTCAAAGAGAATGAAATGACATATTTTGGTCAGTGCTAAGAATATGGAACTTCACCTATTTCTGCTAACTGCATTGTTTAAACTCTCTGCAAGAATGCTTTGCTCCCAGGACCTACTCAGTGCTCAGCATAGAGGACATTGTAAGGGAAAAACCCACTAGTAGATCCTTGTTGAGCGAGTTGACTCTAGCAGCAAAAAATGATAGTATGGTAGTCAATATTTCCAGGTCATCCTCATGTAGTCATTGCTTCCTTTGTTAGGTAACAAAGCAAATTTCTGGATGCATCTCTGAAATTCTAGATCCCTTTTCAGGATGATGCAAGATTGAAGATAAATGCAGGGTTAGCAATTAAGGAGAATGGAAAAATAAGAGTGAAATGAACGAATGAACTTGACTGAGTGCTCTTTGTAGTCAACAAAGAGAAGCACTGATTGGAGATTTAACTTCATGCCAGCTTCTATGTCAAGTTCCTTTCATTCATTTCAGCTAATCTCTACTACAACCAGGAATCCGAGGCAAGAAGAGATTAAGCACCTTGTCTGAGGTCTCATAGCTGACAAGTGGATCATCTAATCTGCTGACTTCTTCACTCAGATCCAACTGCCTACCCATAGTTAGGCAATGGCATTTATTTAATTGATTTCTTGTAATACCTGACAGTAACACACCAGATGTAATGTTCTCTGATCACAACAAAAAACCAAAAAAGTTTTCTTCTGATTCTGTCTGTTAAGAAGTCATCATTTGAGTGTCAGAGTTTACCCATCAAAGACATTGGTGAGCATGTAATAGGAAAACTTCACCCTGTTGTGTAAAGCAACAAGTGAAAATGGTCAAACTGGGAACAGTGGTTTATTTGTGTTGTGTTAGAAAGTCAGCAGTGTCGGCATGTTCTCAATGTGGGCTCCACCTGTTTGAATGTCTTTCAATAACATTGACAGGTCGTTGCGTTTCAACTAGTATTTCTTTCTAAGCAGTACTTGGTATAGTAATTGAAATACCCTTAATTCCAGGCAAGTTAATGAAATGTTGTTTGCTGAATCACGAAAAGACGCCAGGATTCTTGGCCTCTGGAGGAGAATTCAATCCAGGGCCAGAGACAAGGCTTGATCGCTCAGAGCTTTTGTGTAATAGACTTTATTAAAGTATAAAAGGGATAGAGAAAGCTTCTGACATAGGCATCAGAAGGGGGCAGAAAGAGTACCCCCTTGCTAGTGTTAGCAGTGGAGTTATATACTCTAAGATAACAGGATTAGCCGGAAGGTTTAATCCAGAGACTGTCTTCAGGCAGGATACATTATTGTTATAGTCTTGTAAAGACAGACCTACTCCCATAATTTACATTTTAAGATAACAGAATTAGCCAGAAAGTTTAATCCAGAGACTGTCCTCAGGCAAGATGCATTATTGTTATATAATCCTAAGGAATGTAGAGAGAAAAGAAAAAGTTTGTCCTTTCTTCCTCCTTCAGAATTCCAGAACCCTCTCTCCTTGGGGACCCCTAGCCTTCTTATCAACCTGCCTAGGAAATGACTCTCTCATTAACCATTATCTCACACAGTCTGATTGAGAATTAGACTGGAATATACTGGTATTGAGAATACCAGTATGCAGTTTATATATGGCTTTTTATATTTACTCCATAGCATAACTTATTATGAACAGTATATTTTCAGCTAGACCCTCCTGCATGTCTATCATGTAAAACAAACAAAATCATAAGAAGAAAAATATGCCTGGCGATGTGATGATTTTGTTAACAGTGAGCCTCTGTGCTTCTGTGTGATTGAGATGCAGTCCGTTTCTGCTGCACCTCTCACTTACTCCCAGGAAACAGTCCCAGTTGTCTAGAGAGTCAACACCTTCTGACAGGCGCCATCTGGTCAGCCATTCATTAACTCCCACAGTGCTGTCTGTGAATCTGCCTCTCTCCCCGTGACCAGTGACACCATCAAGAGCTGGTGTGGCCTAAAGCAATATTATTTCCCTGTTTGGATCACCCAGGTATCACCAAGCACGAGTCCTATAGGCAATGTCCTATCTAGTACGTGGATTTGTTGTATCACTAAATGGACTACTTGATGACAGTTTGGAAATTTAAAGGTGATTGTGAATAGCAAAAGAATAAGAAGTTTTGATGGGCGAGCAGATGATCAGTGATAAAAGAATTATTGTTTGGTCTGGGGAGGAAGAACAATGTAGAAAATTCTTCTTTAAGAGTGCATTTTTTGAGAGGTGACTAACAGAGTCATGAGTTAGATTCACTTTCAACTAGCATTCAAAAAATCCCTTCTTCTGCTTCCTTTTAGTAAGGAGTCTAGTGCCTGCTCTGAGATGCTGAGAAAGGAACAAGGAGAGTGATAGTGAAGGCAAAGAGGAGGGGAACCATCAGAGGAACCGAGTGTGGAATAGCAAGGCTCATGGTCATTACCGTTACATCGATCCACAAGATCCAGTGTCAGATAACTGTTCCATCCTGTCTCAGACTCATGTTTTTCAAATTCATTTTTCCCCTTCTAGTTCTCCTATAGGGAAACTTGTCTTATTTTATTGTAAGATTTGATCTGCCATGAGTCTTAGAGGGGTTCTTTTGAAATTTTCTGATGCCAAAAATGTTGCAAAGAACATCACCTTTCTAGAGTAAATCTCCTAGAATTTGAGCTCTATGAAGGTGGGAACCAGGTTGTCTTGTCCTTTGTTGTTTCCTGAGCACCGTGTCTGCCATGTCTTAGATGCTCTATAACATCTTGTTAAATGCACCAGTGATCAATTCCGCAGTGCCGTGCAAACACGATGCTCTGGTAACCATAATAGTAGAAAACATTTGTTGAATTCTTGTAAGTACCATGCACTGGGATACATGTATTTCATGTGCATTATCTGATTTCATTCCTTATAAGCAACCCTTTGTGGGTGCTGTTTTTATTCCCATTTTGCAGATGAGGAAAAGGAAACTTAGAAGTTACACAGCTGGTTAAGTGGCAAAATCTTGTCTCTAATCCTGGGTTATTTAAAGGCAAGTAACCCATGTTCTGGAGAAGGAAATGGCAACCCACTCCAGTATTCTTGCCTAGAGAATCCTGTGGACGAAGGAGCCTGGTGGGCTGCTGTCCATAGGGTCACACAGAGTTGGACACGACTGAAGCGACTTAGCATGCATGCATGTACTGAAGAAGGAAATGGCAACCCACTCTAGTATTCTTGCCTGGACAATCCCAGGGACAGAGGAACCTGGTGGGCTGTCAACTATGGGGTTGCACAGAGTTGGACACGACTGAAGCGACTTAACAGCAGCAGCAACCCATGTTCTAAACTGATGTGCTGGATTCAATGACCCGTTGAATGATGTGAATTTTTGAACGTGACAATTTAGTTAATCATTTGTTTCCTCCTTCCATTTCTGTGTATTTCATTCCTGGATTGTTCCCATCCTTTCTCAATACATATGCCTGGATTTTACAAGCATGGATGCTATCTTCCCTCTCCACTCTCATGCCTTCTCTCCTTCCACCTTAAATGATGACATGTAGTGAAGGCTTCAAGGGAAATGGGCTGAGTAGTTAAATATATGGGTATCCATCCCAGTGGAGTAATAACCTTACACATTTTCCTCTCCAGCCCCTCTCGTGTGGGGTCTGAGTCTTCATAGATGCCTCTACTTCATCTCTCCAGCTCCCCATCTTTACTTCCCCCTCCACCATCCCTATAGGTGTGAGTATATATAGCATTTGTAGGGAAAATCAGATATCAATATGTACTAGTAATGAAAAGAACAGCCAGCAAGGAAAGTTAGCTCCCTGAGGGTAGGGTCTACGTGTTATTTATCTTCCTTGTACACCACCTAGTTCACTCTCTGGCATATAGAGGCACTTCATAAATATTTGCTGATCTACTTATGCATGTATGTGTGTGAGTCATAAGGAAACTCACTGCCCCTTTTATTTTCTACAATATAATCAACTCGCTTCTTTTTCTGTATATCCTTACCACAGTGTGGAGTATCAACACATTTAACAAGATCTACGAGCAACTTTCCCTCTCTCCTTCTGTGGTCTATCTCCTATAAATTTATTCATTTATAACAGGGTGCCATTACAAAAACAGACCTCTTACAAGTAGCAATGCAGATGTGGAGCTTATACTCACCTTTTTGATCTCAGTTGAATAGCTGTACATATCATGTGGCTTCCTTGAATGTCTTTCAAACACGACATAAAATATATATTTAAATATGTCTCTTTCTAAAGGCTAATAATACAATATGCACTATTTTAATTGCAGGATTTGGTAATATACTCCAATTTTAAAAATACTGTGGCTAGTCTTTAAAAAAAGAGCAACTTTTGACAATAACTTGCACTCTGAATTCAAGAATGTCTCTTATTTGTGATATCAATTCCCCTTGTGCCTTGGACTTTTGTTTCTTTCCATTTCACCTCCAAAATTACATTGAAAACATCTGCTAAGGACTTATTTAAACAGCTAGTTAATGCTTTATAAAGCTCAGAGGTGCGCCCATCTGTTCCAGGAGCATTCTCTTTTCTCAACGGCTCTATCATATTTTCTACCTGTCTGACAGCTGGTTTTGCCTGAAAACTCTTAATTTCTTTCTATCAGTAGTATGGCACCTTACATTAAAGTTTATCACTGAATTTTCCTTAGTTTGCTTTGCTTTGAACGTCAAATTATTTCCTTGTTTCTCACGTCTTACTTAAATCCTTCAACATTGTTGTAGCTTTTAGAGCCAAGATGTCCTCATAACCAAATTGAAGTCAGAATGTAACTCTGATGGATTTCATCTCCAACATCTTGGTCCTTATGCCCCCTGCCCACCAATCGCACCTTTGTGTACAGGACCTGATGCAAAGCCCTTTAGCACCCATCTGCTCCCCAGGGATTATGGGTACATCCTTACTAGGGAATTCAGGCCAGTCCCAACATCACCCTCCAGCCTAGCCTCCCTCCTTGGACTGTTTCAGCTTTCTCAGGGATGAGGCAGGAACCAATCCTCTGTGTCACCTGACAGAGGAAAACCCATTTCTAGATCTTCTGATGGTCCCTTGGAACCAGCCCTCCCACCCCATCTAGGCTGAGATGACAGAGGAGGCTGATGCTCTCCGCCCCTTATCAATGGGCAGACTCAATGCAACTACCTTCTCCACACAGTCTCTTCACTACTTCTCACTCCCTCCTTAGTCCATCCTTTTGTTTTTTTAAATGAGTGATGGGATTCAAGAGGTACAGAACCAATTCTCCAAAATTTCTTTCGTAAACTCTGCACGTGGGGAGCTGTTTCATATTCTTTAGGGCATCTGATAGCTAAAGGGTATCATCACCTCGTTTGAAGGGAGAGATGATGGGTCCTGGTTTAACTTCCAGTTACCCTCCCCTCCCTGCATCATTTTGTTATTGTGGCAGCAATTCAGACGCACTAATTTGTGTTCTGAACTTATTACAGAACATCAGATGGCATCTTGTAGCTATCAATATTTATCTCTTACATACTCAAAGTACCCCAATGACTTTTAAAAATAAATGTCTGAGCAGAGCTTGCAATCCTCCCATTTTAGATCATGGTCTTATGCTCAGAGCCTGAATCATTCTCTTCCCAGACTGCTCTGGGCTTCCCTGGTGGCTCGGATGGTAAAGAATTTGTCTACAATGCAGGAGACTCAGGTTTGATCCCCAGATCCAGAAGATCCCCTGGAGAAGGGAATGGCTCCCTAGTCCAGTATTCTTGCCTGGAGAAGCCCATGGACAGGGGAGTCTACATGTGTGCCCCTGGTGGACTACAGTCCTTGGGCTTGCAAAGAATTGGACACCTTTTCACTTTCAGGTTGCTCTGGGTTGCTTCCCGGGTCTTCAGAATGCTCTGTATGTCCATTGGTATTTTTTCCTAATCATGGAACAGTTGTTGCTTTGTTATTATTGTTGTTGTTATAATCGTTTTCATAGGTTAGTTACCTAACAATTAAATTCCCATTAACACCAATTTTTTCTTCTGATATAAGAATCCCAATTCCTTCAACTTTCTCTATACATACCGTCTTCTGCTTTTCTCCTGATGTCCATGAATATCCTCTAAGAGGCAGCTACACTCTTGGTCTTCTTTTGCCTCATCAAATGCAGGGGGTGCTAGACGGAAGAGGTACATCACACATTTGATGCAGACTTCACCTGTAGAGAAGTTTATTTGGAGCTGCAATTGGGACATTCAGAAAAGGCTTATCAGACACAGGTTGCCATAGAACACTTGTTATGATACTTGATGTTTGATTTCTTCTCAAAACAGAGCTCCCATGTCTCAGAAATCAAGCATAGTTTTCCATTTGGTCCTCCACCAAAGAAAATACTGTCAGTTCCAGGGGTCAAATACAAGTCTGTCTGTCCAAGTCCATTTAAAAAAAATTATTCAACTGCTATTATTAGTAGATGTCAGTTTCTAAGGGCAAATCAGAAGAGTGAAAAAAAATGTGTGCAGTTACTTTGCATTGATATAGGCATGGCTATTTTTGTCTATCAAGGAGGGAAAAAAAAGACTACTTCATTTATGTTCCATGCATGCACACGATGGGAACCATATTTCTCTGTCAACCAGCGAAGCCAGTTGAAAAGCAAGGGCCAGTAATAGAACTGGAAATTCATGCTGATGCTCTTTCTGTGCTTGTGAGATTCTGGCTCTGTAGATTGGAGATTTTGCAATTCCCGATTGCAAAACTGTTCATGTGTCTGATGATCCATGCCATTTCAGGCAGGTGTTTCTTTGTGGCCCAGTTATTCCGCCTGTGAAGTGAGTGGTAACAACAGGACTCCTGGTGAGTTTATTAGCAAGATGAAGTCATTGTTGAGCAAGGTATCTGCAGGAAAAACTGCTAGCAACCTTGACTATTCTAGAAGTGAAGCAAGTTTTTTTTATTTTTATTTTTTAAGAGGAGGCCCAAGGACAGTGTATTGTGGAGAAGGAGGTCATGGTTCTCATGAACATTCTCTGTTTCCTTTGGACCCTTTTGTTCTTCTGGTTCTCAGAAACTCCAAGACTTGTTTTCCTTTTTCCTCTCAGCGGAGGGCAATCTTCTCTGAGAATTAGCCAATACCAACACTAGATAGTCCTCTCAACAGCAATGCCTTTTTATTGTGGGCTCTTGCAGATGTGAGTGTAAATATAGGAATTTCCAACCGTAGAATGGCAGTTACAAGGGGCGGGGGAATTTCCAGTGCTGTTAAACTCATAATTGATCACTGATGCCATCCACTATGAAGGCCAGTCTTGGATCCAAGAACATACTGAAAGACGGGAATGATTTCACCAGCAAGCATTAGCAAATTCTGGAATATTCTTGTTGTCGGAATTAAAAGCAGATTCTAATTTTGGCTTCATGGGTTCGTGGGTCATCCCGTTTGGAACCTTCGCTGGAGATCCTTTAGACTTTTACTTCCTGTCCTGTTTCCCTGGCAAGGCATGATGTAGATTTCCTTACTGCTTTCTGAAGCCCTGGAGCAGCGGGAAAGAGTTCCTCTCCCTTTTGCAAACTCCTGTGAAGGAGCTTAGTAGCATTACCAGGGCATTTGTTTTCCTGTAGAGTGGGTAGGGGTAGACAAGAGCAGAATGAACTTCCCCGTGTTCATCAGTGACAGTCAAGTCCTCTCATCCTATTTACCACTTCTTACACTTTAAGCCATCATCTCTCATAAGAGATTTTTATAATATCAAAAGCAAGCACAAACCCCAAAATTGGTTGGGCATAAAGAATACATATTACGAGGTTACTCCTAACTGTGAGAATCATTAAGGCTTTTTTTTCTGTGAGATAGTGTAGATGGTTGCCTATGTATGTGATTGGCCAAAAAGTTTGTTTGGGTTTTTCCACATGCTGGTATAGAGAACTTGAATACACTTTTTGGCTAACCCAGTAATAGCTTTTCCTCATCTCTGTCTAACCAAATTGCCACCTTCCCTGCTAAGCTCCACGTCCCAGAGTGATCACCTTCTAAATCCCTTCCTCCTATCAGATATCAGATACCTAGCACCTAGTCACGTACTGGCTTGTGGGATGTTTGTGTTGTTACCTTTTTAAGCAGTTTACATTGTATTGGATACACGTTGTAACTGCATGACATTTCTTCAGGGCTCTATTCTTCTGGTCAAACTGAAAGTCTGACAACTATGAAGCTTCCTGGCTTCCCTGGTGGCTCAGATGGTAAAGAATCTGCCTGCAATGTAGGAGACCTGAGTTTAATCCCTGGGTTGGGAAGATCCCCTGGAGAAGGGAATGGCAACCCACTCCAGTATTCTTGCCTGGAAAATTCTATGGACAGAAGACCCTGGCAGGCTACAGTCCACGGGGTCGCAAAGAGTTGGAAATGACTAAGTGACTGAGACATTGGAACTACTGAAGTTCCCTACTTGGCCTTCTGTCATTCTCAATTTACTGTTTGGTTCACTTAAATATGTTCATAAGAGATATTTATAATATATAATGCAAGTCAGGAAACTGGTATTCATTGTGCATAAGAAACAGTGTTAGGCACTATGTTATATGATTTCAAATTTGATTTCATTTTTGCAAGCATGACCTGAGATTAGATATTGTTACCTCTGTTATCTTCAGAAGAGAAAAGCAAAGCTTTCTTTATTTTTTTTAATCCATAGCTACCTTTGGGGAGTGTCAGGACCAGGGTTCAAAGTCATGACTGTAACTTCAGAATCTGTTATTTCCCGCTCAGTTCAGTTCAGTTCAGTCACTCAGTCGTGTCCAACTCTTTGCGAACCCATGAACTGCAGCACGCCAGGCCTCCCTGTCCACCAACTTCCGGAGTCCACCCAAACCCATGTCCATTGAGTCGGTGATGCCATCCAGCCATCTCATCCTCTGTCGTCCCCTTCTTCTCCTGCCCTCAATCCTTCCCAGCATCAGGGTCTTTTCCAATGAGTCAGTCCTTCCCATCAGATGGCCAAAGTATTGGAGTTTCAGCGTCAGCATCAGTCCTTCCAGTGAATATTCAGGACTGATTTCCTTTAGGATGGACTGGTTGGATCTCCTTGCAGTCCAACGGATTCTCAAGAGTCTTCTCCAACACCACAGTTCAAAAGCATCAATTCTTCTGTGCTCAGCTTTCTTTATAGTCCAACTCTCCCATCCATACATGACCACTGAAAAAACCATAGCCTTGACTAGACAGACCTTTGTTGGCAAAGTAATGTCTCTGCTTTTTAATATGCTGTCTAGGTTGATCATAGCTTTCCCACTACTCCAACAAAAACATTGGTGAAGTCACAAACTTTTACAATACCAGACTTATCAAAGACATTTTTAAGGTGCAAAATATATTTTGATAGACTCAGTAATCTTCAGTTAAAGAATAAAATTGATGTGTCAATAATATTACTTTTCTAAGCTCTTATGTAGTATTTATACCCTCTTCTCCCCACTTCCTCCCTCACACCCACCTTTGCCCCACTCAGGCTGTAGGAAGTTCCCTAACTTCCTATTCATATTTGTCCCACTGAAACTCTTATCAATCCTGGGCTTGTTTCCCACACACCTCGTGGATCTAGTTTCCATTCAAGGTATAGTTCTTAAACACAGAGCAGATTTCTTCTCTGAAATAATTGAACAGGAGAAGTTGCAGACTCAGAGAAACCAGATATTATCATAGGTGAGGGTGAGGTAGTGGATTGGGAAAAGGGTTTTGAGGGAAAGTTAGCTTAGCTGGTAAAGAATCCGCCTGCAATGCAAGAGACTCCGGTTCGATTCCTGGGTTAGGAAGAACCCCTGGAGAAGGGATACGCTACCCACTCCAGTATTCTCGGGCTTTCCTGGTGGCTCAGATGGTAAAGAATCCACCTACGATGCGGGAGACCTGGGTTCGATCCCTGGGTAGGGAAGATCCCCTGGAGAAGGGAAGGGCTACCACTCCAGTGTTCTTGCCTGGAGGATTCCCTTGGACAGCAAGGAGATCAAACCAGTCAATTCTAAAGGAAATCAGCCCTAAATATTCATTGGAAGGACTGATGCTGAAGCTGAAACTCCACTCTGGCCACCTGATGTGAAGAACTGACTCATTAGAAAAGACCCTGATGCTGGGAAAGATGAGGGCAGGAGGAGAAGGGGACGACAGAGGATGAGATGGTTGGATGGCATCACTGACTCGATGGACATGAATTTGAGCAAGCTCCAGGAGTTGGTGATGGGCAGGGAGGCCTAGCGTGCTGCAGTCCATGGGGTTACAGAGAGTCGGACATGACTGAGCAACTTTCACTTTCTGCCTATGATGCCTAGGACACAGGGCTAGCTTTCCAGGCACAGTGCTCAGGAGGGTCCCAGGCTTGACTGAATGCCACCATCTTGAAATCCTTAATAATTTCATTTTCAACTTGTGTTTTGTAAGTGAAGCTCAGTGGGATGATGGAGCGTGATTATAAGCAGAGAGGCATAATGTGCATTTGAGAATAGTGTTTGTGATGCCCCAGGAGAACAGAATTCCAATGAACCCATATGTGTGCTAGTTGAGCAAGACTCAAAATTGTAATACAAGGTAAGCAGAGCACATTAGCCTATAAGAGAGGACATTGAGGCACATCCCAAGGGACCATGCTTTCTGTTCAGATAAATCAGAACTTTCAAATGCAGAAAAAGGCAGTTGCATTCTAAGAAACACAGCCACCAAGGAACACTATCCTGCCCTTTCTTATTCCTGCTACTTTCCTGTATTAGCCAAACCACCTACAATAAAGCTGAAGAAAGAAGAAAGGGGAAAGATCGGGCAAGGCAGAGTTCCTTTTCAGTTCTAACTTACTCATCAGTAAGCTCAAGGTAGAGAATATGGCTACAGCATATCAAGAAGTGAAATGAAAACAATCTTGTGTGTGTGTTAGACATTGTTTTGGTAAGAATGAAATATGTATATACAAGTACACTCTACGAAACAAAAATTATATAATTTTGGTGATTCTGCCTAAGGGTTAAAGTTCTTATAATTGCATTTAGAATTGGCATGGTACAATATAAAGATGAACAGTAAAATTCATGCTGTAAATGTAAATTTTTATTTATTTTTTACTTAAAACAACTTTAAATAGCATCTTAAAAACACCGTGACCAATTGAGAGAGAGCTTACAGAAAAAAGGGAAAAGCTTTCAATTTTGTTAACGCTAATGACATTTTTCCTGCTTTTGGAACAAGGGGCCTATGTTTTCCTTTTGCACTGGGTCGTATAAGTCACCTAACTAGCCCTGGTGGCATGTTCGTCTCTCCCTGAGAGTCAGCTGCCAGGATTTTACCCTGATGATTCTACCCTGGAGAAAAGAACTTCCATGAATTTAAGTGAAAGTTGCTCAGTCATGTCCAACTCTGTGGGACCCCATGGACTATACAGTCCATGGAATTCTCTAGGCCAGAATACTGGAGTGGGTAGCCTTTCCCTTCTCCAGGGGATCTTCCCAACCCAGGGATCGAACCCCAGTCTCCCGCATTGCAGGCAGATTCTTTATCAGCTGAGCCACAAGGGAAGCCCAAGAATATTGGAGTGGGTAGCCTATCCCTTCTCCAGTGGATCTGCTTGACCCAGGAATTGAACCAGGGTCAGGATATCCTGCATTGCAGGTGGATTCTTTACCAACTGAGCTATCAGAGAAGCCCCCTCCATGAACTTAGGAGTTCACCAGTTTGCAGTGGACCTTCCCTGAATTCATTCTAGAGAGAAACCTACGAGGGTATGGGCCCTCCCACATGCACTGGATTTCTTATTGGTTTTAGGCTCTCACTTTATGAACAGATAGACAAGGACCTACAAACATCACAGCAAATTTTCCAGCCTTTTCATCATCCTGCTACTCTTCTCTGGCTTAGAGGATGCCCTGCTTCTCAATTCATTGCAGATACAGACCTAAGTCATCATCAACATCAGATGCAATTTTTGTAATTGCATTTCTTGTCTGAAAGTGGTCTTCATAGAAAATACAACTTTAGTGAGTTTCTCAAGAGAGAAGCTGTGATCAGGTGAAAAAGTCAGTCTAAACTCTGCATTTAACACAGTTGATGAAGTCATTAATTCCAATTTTTGGAGAAATGTGTTCAAGCTGGGCATAGAGGAAAAGAGGATTTAAACAGGTGGCCGTGATATTTGGGGGAAAGCCCGATTGATTTTAAATTGCAATTTGGAGTGCAGAACAGAATGTTGATACTAGCAATGTCTGGCAGGCAGCTCAGTGGAATATTAGGTCTTACTAGAATCAGGCTTCATACTAAACTGACAAGCCTCATTTCTGAAGCTTGGAAATCCGCCAGCGGTGTGGGGAGTAGTACGTGCATGGCTATACCCTGTAGCTGGCCAAAAAGAGTTCTTGACTGCCCACTGTCCTGGGCTGTCTGTGGGTGATTTGGGGGGGTGTGTGTGTGTGGGGTTAGTATATGAGAAGAAAATCAGGAGGATTTACAATCAATTTAAGAGAAATGAGACATATTTCTTACTCTCAAATAAGTTAAATAGAAGCTTTCTGGGAAGGAGGGCATCTTCTAAGTCAAATAACCCAGTTGGCTCTTCTCTGTTTTGAACCTTATTTGTCTCGCTGTACCCATTGGTCTGGGTCTATTCCGTGGGTCTACACAGAAAAATGTAACCCTGCTTCCCATGATGGCCCTTCCCACGTTTGAAGGCAGCTCTGGTGTGTTTTGTAATCCTCTCTTCTGAGAATCAGAGAGCCCGCTTTCCTTCAGCCTTTCCTCATCGCAAAATTTCCAGCCCTTTCATCATCCTGCTACTCTTCTCTGACTGCTCACTTATCAAAAATATATTGTGCACCAACTATAGGCCAGGCATGCCTAGAGCTAAAGTACCAACATAAATAAGATATAGACCCTCCCATGAAAGAGTTCTGGGGCTAGTGGGGGAGACAAATAAAAAAACTATATACTGTAATAAGTGCTATAGTACAGATATGCATGGGAGATATTATGGGAGAATAATTTGCTTTTTTGTGTAGAAATAAGCAATGTGTTTCACGTAGGGTTTGACTGGTACAGAGCAGGGAAGGTCTTTCATATCTTAGAATTTTAAAAATCTTATCTGTAACCCAACTTAATAAGCCCCTTTTCATACCTGATGTTATTTTTTATGACTTCTCTTTTGATCTCTTTTTCTGTATTGTTGTTGTTGCTTAGTCGCTAAGTCGTGTCTGACTCTCTGCAACCCCATGTACTGTAGCCTGCCAGGCTCCTCTCTCCATGGGATTTTTCAGGCAAGAATACTGGAGTAGGTTGCCATTTCCTTCACCAGGGGATCTTCCCGACCCAGGGATCCAACCCACGTCTCCTATATTGGCAGGTGGATTCTTACCACTGAGCCACCAGGAAAGCCGTTTCTTTATCATACTCATCAACAATTGTCTGTTTAATTGGTTCTTATTTTTTATTCACATATGCTTTAATTTTTATCAATTTTTCTACTTTAAAAAACTGAGTTATCATCTCTATCTTTTTGGGTTTCTTAGTTTTCACCCTTCTTGAGCTCTAGCACATTCTTTTAAGTCGACACATCTCCTTTGGGTGCTGCTTTCACCACCCTCTGTGGGTTTTGGTGTAGGAGGTTGTTCTGTGGTTGCTCAGTTATAAACAGTTTGTAAAGTTAGGTTTTTCTAACCCCAAAGTTCTCCCGATGACTCTCTTCAGATCCTGTCATGCAGAAGCCCTGCAGAGTCTGACGTCTCTGCTGAGAGGACCCTGGGAGCGATCGCCCCTGCAGAGGGTCCCTCCTCTTGCAGGTCCCTTTGCCTTCCTCATCACTTTGAGAGGAACAGCAACACTCCCCCTACCCCTAATTAGGGCAGACAATGAGGGGAGCTGGCAAATGGGCATGTTTTTCTTAACTATGTTGCCAACATGAGAGTATGAGTTCTGGAGAGAGACCCTTTGCCAGAACAACTAGTTAAAACAGGAATATGATTGTGTCTAGATTTCATCACAATAGGATGAGAAGCATCATTAAGCAAAGTGGGAAGGCGGTGGACTGGTGTAAATCGACTCTCCTACTCATTCAGAGCAGGAACTGTTCAGTGAGCTGCAGGTGAGCCTCATAAAGCTTTGTTTCACGTGGATGCCTGCTGGGCTGGCGACTGAGAAAATAATGTAGCCCCAGTTTGATACTCTTAAAATAGCCTTTTCTTATCATCCTTCCTTCAGGACACAGTGGTTTCATGCTCCCTTTCTCCTTTTCCCTATAAAAATGCGCCCTAAGAAAAGATCCAGAAAACCCAAGATAGATAACAAGATAGAAATGATTGATAACAATATTCAAACTTTCCCAGACATTCATTTTAAAGGGACACAAAACCTTGCTGCTGCTGCTGCTGCTAAGTCGCTTCAGTCGTGTCCGACTCTGTGCGACCCCATAGACGGCAGCCCACCAGGCTCCGCCGTCCCTGGGATTCTCCAGGCAAGAATACTGGAGTGGGTTGCCATTTCCTTCTCCAGTGCATGAAAGGGAAAAGTGAAAGTGAAGTCGCTCAGTCGTGTCCGACTCTTAGCGACCCCATGGACTGTAGCCTACCAGGCTCCTCCATCCATGGGATTATCCAGGCAAGAGTACTGGAGTGGGGTGCCATTGCCTTCTCCGCACAAAACCTTAAGCTGAAGGAAATCAATGTGGATTTGTATACTTTTCATCATCAGTAGTAGAAGGGACTGTTTGGATGCAGGCTCTAGTGTGGATGGGGTTGTGGTTCGAGTCTTAAATGAGCCACGAGGACTGGGTGTATGCAAAGCAGTGGTTCTCAAGCAAGGAATATCTGCCCCTCCCTGCCCCCCTGGGGGGACATTTGGCAATGTCTGGGGGTGTTTTTGGTTGTCTTAACTGGGGTGAAGGTTACCAGTGGCATCTAGTAAGGAGAGGGTAAACCCACTCCAGTGTTCTTGCCTGGAGAATCCCAGGGACGGGAAGCCTGGTGGGCTGCTGTCTATGGGGTTGCACAGAGTTGGACACGACTGAAGTGACTTAGATGCAGCAGCAGCAAGGATTCTAGACAGGCGCCCACAACCAAGAATTATCTGACTGCAAAACTGTGTACGAGAGTTCCAAGGCTGAGGATGCCTGGTGTAGACGGATTCGGATTTGGTAGTGACACTGGCCCCCAAGTGGGAGAGGCGGCAGGAGAGCTTCAGGGTGCCAGCTGGAGATGGACTGCCTTCCCTGAATAAAGGAGTCCTCACTGCTTAGCAATTAAGAGTCACTGTCCTACGACCCCGTATAGACAGATCTGACTTCTTTGGAGAATTCTGAAATCTGGATTTTTATGTGAATGTCTACAAATACCAACAATAAATGTTTACAAATACCAGCAAAGAATCCAAATGAACAAAGTTGAGAGAGACACGGAAAAGGTGACCATGAGCTGCACTTGGCTTTTGGGTGGCTACCTACAAGCTCTCACGCAGACAGTCGTGTCCTAAGAAGTATAGTGCAGGCTGCCAATCCAGGGCTGCAAGGTACCAGGGGAAGGCTCTGGCCACTAGTCCTTCTGTCTGCAAAGGCCACGACTGTCCTACTGAGGCAGGAGGCACAGAGAGGTCTGTTTTAGCTCTGTGGGGGGAAAAAAAGGTAGTGATGATCTTAAATTGCTTTATCATTATTCAACATAGTTTCCCAAAGCAATTTCACCTTTTCCTCTTGTAAAATTCTCTTGGGCTCAATATGCACATTTCAGATTTGGACTTCTACTAATTCAAATCTCTGTCAAAAAGATTAAATAAGATAATACACAAGCAAGTTCAGAATGTAGTGTTGTCTGGCACTAAGAGAAATGTCAGTTGACCTTCACTATGGAGACACTGCTTAACTATGTGAATGGAACTGTAGATACCGTTGTTTAACTGGATAGAATTAGTGACCAGCTCCTGGGATAATGAGCTGAGTTCACCCGCTTGAATTTGGAGGGCAAACACATGTTCTTTGTGTCTGGGAGGTATGCTTGAGGTTTCCTTTGTCTCTCCCTGCTTTGGGGAAAAGCAAATTTGGCATGGCCTCTGAATGTCTTGCCTCCCCCACGCTTTTTTTTTTATTGAGTATAGAAGCTTTGTAAATTCGCCTTGTTCAAAAACAAGCACCATCTTCATACCTGCTGAAAGGTATTTCTGGTCCAGAGGCTGTGTAATGAACAAAGGGGGCAGTAATACCAACGGGCTCGCAAACAGCTCAGCCCACGCAGGTACACAGGCACGGCTGCACCGACCGGGGAGGGAGGCCCTTTGTAAAGATCTCTTTTTATTGTGACTCTTTCACCTCCCCTAGCCCAGCCTGAGCCAGGAGAAGAAGAGCGATGTCAATGAGACAGGCCAATTTTACCCATCTTACACAATCGTGCATTACAGACTTTCCAAGAAGACGCCATTCGGGGTGAATCACCAGATTCAGGATGAAAAGGTTTTGATTTGCAAAAGCGCTCAAGCATTTCTCTTTAGAGCCGGAGATGGCAGGGAAGGAACCGACGTGCATGCAGCTGCTTCACCTTTGGGCCAGGTGCACTGGCAAGCACTCCGTGGTAGAGCAGGGAGAAGGCACCCAAGCATTTACAGGCGCCTTTGTGACATCCTGGGCGCCAGGGCCCGTGAATGCCTTATTTAAGGCAGCAAAGAATGAGAAGGTGCTGGTGACGGTGGGGGTATTGAGACGTGTGGAACTGAGTCAAAGCATGAACTACTTGTTAACATCAACCGAAATTAATGTTTAAGCTTTCAGGTTCTCAATTGGATTTCATCAACCCAGGTAAGAGGTGATGAGAAAGTGCTAGATTGAGGATTCTATCATTTTGGATGATTTCAGCTACTGATAACAGCAAATTTATGTCAAATGACTGAAACCCTTTATTACTCAAACTTTGGGCTCAGGACCGCCAGCATCACCTTCACCATCACCCGGGAGCTTGTCAGAATTGCAGAATCCACAGCTCCAGTCCAGACCTAAATCAACGTCTGCATTTTAACAAGACACACAGGTTATTTGTATGCACTTTATAATCGGAGAAGTACAGCCTTCAACAAGAACTCTGTGTTTTTCTTTTTCTAAGTCTCAGAGACCAAGTCGACTAGTGTTAGGCAGTTCCAGGGTTGGGTTAACTCAGCAACTCAAGGATGTCAAAAAGGACCTGGGTGTTCTTCATTTTTCTGCTTTGCTTTGCTAAGTGTGTTTACTTTTATACTCGGATTTATCTTCCTGTCGTCACAGGTGGCTGCAGAAGCTCCAGGCATTACCTTGCGCAGCTGAGTGAAGGGGTGGGAAAAAGGAAGCTTCCTCTCACGCATATGCCTTTTTAACAGCAAAGAAACGTTTTCCAGAAGCCACTTAGTAGATTTGCTTTCATGTTATATGTCTCATATCTGGCTGTCCAGAATTGCAGTTACTTGCCCATTCCTAAACCAATCACTGGCAAAGGATTAGAATAATGATCACTGGCTAAGGCCAATGAAAATTTAACCTCTGGGATCAGGTAGGAGTCTGATCTTCTTCGATGCACATGGCGATTAAATATATGAACAAAATGGGTTTCTGTAACTTGAAAGAAATAGTGCATAGGAGAGACGGTTAGTGGGAAAATCAACAGTGTGTGCGACAAGAATTTTTTAAAGGCTGGTCATGTATATTTTGGGACTTTAGGAATTTCCTCATGAGTGTTTGTTTGAGAGTTAAAAAAGAACCATCTGTGAGGGTTCCCTTCATGTCTGAGCTAAGAGATATTGTTCTAGTGACATGTATAGCCTTGGATAGTTTGTGCTACAGAAAGTTCTTAATAATAGAATAATGCAATTATGTTTTAAAATGAGACAGCTAGAAGGGGCATTTTAGATTACTTAGTGTCATGCCCGTACAGTTTATAAATGAACAAAAAATCCAAATGACTCGTACCGTACATTGGTCAGTTGTGTTGAGACTGTGATAGTCTTCTTTTATGTGCTACCATCTTGATGGAGGTAGTTCATTCTTTCAGTTTTACATCTGGACTTTAAAGAAGTACATCATTTTACTTTTCTGGGGGAAAATGAATGATTATGTGGAATGAATCACATAGAGGCCATTTTAAGACGATCTAAGAGAAATAGGATTTAATTAAGCTGGTCAGAGGACCCGAGCTGTCATGAAACCATGAGACCCCAGAGAGCAGGATCTATCTGATACAATCTGTAAGCACTTGGCAAGTGTTTGTAGAACAATTAATGGAGTGGATAAATGAATTAAGTGTAATTATATCTTTCTCTAAAGAACGTGGTCATGTGACCTACCTTCGCCATTTGCTTTCTTATTTGCTGTATGTTGTTTTTAATTGACTTTCTCCGAATAAATGTGATTGAACCAAAGGATTCCTGGGAATCCAGGATACTTTCTCTTTTGTACTCTTATTTCTGAGGGTCTGAAAGAGAACAGCAAATACAACAGTAAGCTCCATTAATAAAAGAGGTGAGAAAACTGAAGCTCAGAGAAATTAGTTCAAGGACAGCTATTTATCTGTGAAGTTGGGATTTAAAAAGGGGACCGTTTGACTGAATCCATGCCTTTAACATATATAGTAGTTAATCTATCTAAGCATTATTATATGCTAGGTATTGTTCTGGGCTTCCCAGATGGCTCAGTGATAAAGAATCCGCTTGCCAATGCAAGAGATGTGGGTTCAATCCCTGCGTCAAGAGGTCCCCTGGAGAAGGAAATGGCAACCCACTCCAATATTCTTGTCTCGGAAATCCCATGGACAGAGGAGCTGGCGGGCTATAGTTCATGGGGTCACAAAGAGTCAGACACAGCTTAGTGATTCAACAACAACGATAGGCATTATTCTAAGTGTATTATTCCTGTAATCCTTGCAAAAAGCCTATGAGGTGGGAAATGTTTACTATTCCACTTTACAGGTAAGGAAACTAAAGCTTAGAAAGGCTGAGTATCTGTATCCACATAGCTACTCCTGTTAGCCCTGGGCATGACTTATGCCTGTCTGATCCCAGAGGTCCATGCCCCACTATCATATTATTGCTTACGGATGGTGGAGTACAACACTGTATCCTATGTCGCTCAAGAGAGCAGGATTAGCATTTAGAAGAACTTCTAAGAATTGGTCTGTGCCAGCAACAGACTTGTCTGCCTCAACTACAAATGACCTGGGGTGGCAAAGGTCACTGTCAAGAAGGCATAGGTGAATTTATTGCATGTAATTAGAAGTAGGATTGGGTAATTTCTGTAGTCTTTTTCAAGAATAGAGTTTTATAGTCTGAATCTTTTTTAAGGCAATTTTGTTTTCAGTACTGAGCCATTCACTTAATTGGAAGTTATTCTTTGCAAGGGAAAGAAATAGGTAGAAAAAGGAGACTTTCATCTTCTTGTCCTTTGCTCTCCCACACGCCTACCCCACCTCTAGCTCTTACACTCAAACCCCTTCGCTTGCAATTTATTGTAGATGACATTCTTTTCCACATCTGCGAAAGCAGTGCCCACACTTTCTCTCTTTATAAGAATTGGACCAGCGTTTGGATATATTTACCACCTCTTCCCCAAACACCAATGTCTGGTTATCTAAAAGCCCATGTCTAAAAGTTGTAAGCAGTAGTTGAAGCTTCCATCAATGCAAATCTTAGATAACACTTCACCGCAGCAAGTGGTTGCTTCATTTCAATGAGGTTAAGATGGTAGTCGATGGAAGCTCTGATTGGTTTTGAGAAATGGACACAAGTGTTTCTTTTTTCAAATTGGGGTATAGTTGTTTTACAGTGTTGTGTTAGTTTCTGCTGTAAAAGGAAGTGAGTCAGCTATATGTATACCTATAATCACCTCCTGGACTCACCAACCCTCACAATCCTACCCATCTAGGTCATCACAGAGCACCAAGCTGTGTTCCTCGTGCTACACAGCAGGCTCCCACTAGCTATCTACTTTACACAAGGTAGTGTATGGAGAACAGCATGGAAGTTACGTAAAAATCTAAAAACAGAACTATCATACGACCCAGCAATCCTACTGCTGGGCATATACCTAGGGAAACCATAATTCAAACAGACACACGCACCCCAATGTCCACTGGAGCACTATTTATAATAATCAGGAGATGGAAGCAACCTAAATGTCCACTGACAGTTGAATGGGTCAAGAAAATATAGTACATATATACAATGGAATATTACTCAGCCATAAAAAAATAGTAGAGATGTGGACGGACCTAGAGTCTGTCATACAGAGTGAAATAAATCAGAAAGAGAAAAACGAATATTGTATATTAATGCATGTATGTGGAATCTAGAAAAATGGTACAGATGAACCTATCGGCAGGGCAGGAATAGAGATGCAGACACGGAGAACCAATGTGTGGACCTGAGGCAGTGGGGAAGGGGGCGAGTGTGGGATGAAGTGGATACAAATTTAATATTTGCCCAGGGAAACATTTTCAAATGTCGCAGTCTAGTTTGAGACTTCATTCTCCATCCTGGTGAATGATGCTTCAGTAACTTGAAACCTTACTAAGTGACATCATCCTGTCTTTGAGATAGTGAGCTTGGGCTCAGAGGACAAGCTTCTCAAGCTGATCCTGGGCACTTTCTGTTTTCTGTGTCTCTCTTTCCTTTTTCTTTGTCCTGCACTCGCCTTCCTCCCATGGTCTACTTTTCACTTTGAAAATCACTGATTTTAAAAATGCATCTGTAGATGTTAATTTTGCATGTATCTGATTTTATGGGTTTGTGGAGCTCCTGAAGTTAAATTAAGTTTAAATGGATTTTAATTACTAATGCTTTGGGCCATTGCCTTTAGCAAAGTCAACAACACAATCAGGGTTACCTTACTTTGTCTCTTTGAGGAACGTGCTCACCCTTTTGGGCTCTTATTAAACAGCAGCTTTCTAACTAGAAACATAAATAAATCCACGACTATATTTGAAGGTCTGAGTTTATTTCTTTTTCAAAAACAGCCACGGTTGATTTAAGAAATAGGATTTTAAATGTGCACCAAAGAATTTTTGTTTGTCAATAAAACCTCATTATTTTTCAAAGGTGGAGAGGATCCTAGTCATAATAGTATGCTATGTAAATGCTAAAGCAGAGGCTAAATTATGACCCAAAGGTTTGAATTCTATTCTTAGCCCCTCACAGAGTGCTTTGTATGTAACAGTAGAGAAATCAGGTTCCTTCTCAATACAGTATCCCCTTGTAAATTAAGGGTAATCAACTCCTAGTTGAAAAGTGAAGGCATAATGAGATAATGTTCAAAATGGCTTTTAAGTGTCTACCTATAGAGGTGGAAGGTGAAAAAAGAACATTGCCATGTCTGTGAATACCCACCCCCTGGGAGGGAAGGCTACTCAATGTTGTTCCCAGCAGAATGTTCTGTTCAATCAGGAGCCATCACTTGAGTGGTTTGATAATAATAAGCTTAGATTGACTGCAGATAAAAATGGGAAAGGTTGATTAAGTCATTTAGTCCCTTGACAATTTTGCAAACCAAGCGATTTCTGTTAAGGATTAGCCTTAGACTGTGTAGTACACAGTCCAGTCGAATCACCGAGGTTCTGGTCTCCACCTACCACACCTTCCCCCAGAAAAGAGCATAAGATTTTACTATTTTCTCTGAAAATTCATATCAAATTTCCTTCCTCTCTATATATGCTACTGTTATTAATGACTCCTAGGTGGTCTCTAATACTTCTTTTATTCCTCTTAGTTGAAAACCTGCTAAAATACACCCAGGTAATAGAAACACCCATGGTTGGCAGCTGATTAATTCATTAATCAGTTAAATTCATTGTTTAGCTTGACAGATATAAGAATCTTTCTAAACTGCATGTTAAAGCTCTATGTCCAAATACATGAATATAGAAGGTAATTAGAAATAAAACAGTGATTTAAAATTAAAACTCCAAACATAAACTCCCCGAGACAAGTACAGGAAGAGAAAAGGACCTTTTTTTCCCCTCCAGTTTCTCTCTAGAATTGACTTTCCACCCTATTTAATACAGCCTCCAATAATCCTATTTAACTCACACAGTGTATCTAAATGTGCAAAGCCAAATAAATATACAAGCAATTATTTATTAATAGCAAGAATGTGTGAGTCTATACTTTTACAGTTTCCAGAGTATTTTAGACTTATTCTTTTAAATAATGTCTGCTTATTTTTCTCAAGCTTTAAAAAATAATCTATGTAATTGTTTCACCTTTATAATGCGATTCATCTTTCATTC
The DNA here is from genome assembly GCF_054371585.1 of Giraffa tippelskirchi. Taxonomy (NCBI): domain Eukaryota; kingdom Metazoa; phylum Chordata; class Mammalia; order Artiodactyla; family Giraffidae; genus Giraffa; species Giraffa tippelskirchi. The sequence continues at coordinate 151,143,215 of NC_137282.1, forward strand.
ATGTAATTCTTGTTTGGTTCATGTGTACTAAAAAATTTACAAAGTAGATGTTTAAGAGCACCCCCAAAGTTCACATCCCAGGGTTTTATATAAACACTTCCATAGGCAGGCACATGGACACACACACACACACTCACACACACACACACACACACACACTCTCACACACATACACAAACATACATACGTACATACATTCTGCTTCTTTTATCTTTGTGTTGTTTGGTATTCCGGTCAGAGATTACTTTCCTTTCAAATTCCCCTTGATAACTCAGATTCTATGTGATTGCTTTCAATGGTTGCCCACCATTAAGGAGTTTTCTTTAAAGGCAAAGAGACTGGATAGCAAAAAAGATGACTCAGAGGAAGGAAAAAAAATACTTTGAAGAAGAAAATATGCTTGGGTAAAACAGGAAAAAGCAAATGACATCTCTTTTAGTTTTACAGGTACTTCTAAAACTTGTGCTACTATATATTATATATTATATATATAATTTAAGTTGCACATGAATTCTCTGTATTTTGGAATAAATTTTGGAGTAAATTTTCTTGTTCTTATTCATCTTAAATATAGATCACTATTTGAAAAAATAATAAGTGATAACTTGTTTTCTGAAGTAAACAAGAGTGAAACTGACCATGCTGCTGCTACTGCTGCTAAACCGCTTCAGTCGTGTCCGACTCTGTACGACCCCATAAACGGCAGCCCACCAGGCTCCCCTGTCTCTGGGGTTCTCCAGGCAAGAATACTGTAGTGGGTTACCATTTCCTTCTCCAGTGCATGAAAGGGAAAAGTGAAAGTGAAGTCGCTCAGCCGTTTCTGACTCTTAGTGACCCCATGGTCTGCAGCCTACCAGGCTCCTCCGTCCATGGGATTTTCCAGGCAAGAGTACTGGAGTGGGGTGCCATTGCCTTCTCCGGAAACTGACCATAGAGGACTTCAAAAAAGAAGCAGGGGAGAGAGGAATTTGCAAGATGAAGTGTTTGATAGAAACAAAAAAGTAAGCACTATTTATTTTATTTATTTATTTTTTTAGTAAGCACTATTTAGACAGAGTACTTGTGACAACTAAATCACAGGATTTGAGCAATTATGGGAACCTCAGCTCATCTTTAATTTCTTTATGCCTCTTGGGTAGTTTTATGCACATAAAGGAGCCTCCAGTGAAAATGTCTTCATAATAATTAGTTCAGTTCAGTCACTCAGTTGTGTCCGACTCTTTGCAACCCCATGGACTGCGGCACACCAGGCCTCCCTATCCATCACCAACTCCTGGAGTTTACTCAAACTCATGTCCATTGAGTTGGTGATGCCGTCCAACCATCTCATCCTCTGTCGTCCCCTTCACCTCCTGCCTTCAATCTTTCCCAGCATCACGGTCTTTTCAAATGAGTCAGCTCTTTGCATCGGGTGGCCAAAGTATTGGAGTTTTAGCTTCAGCATCAGTCCTTCATAGTCGTATTTTATCACTATTGTACCCCTCCATTTTCTCATCCTAGCCACACAGGCTTTTCTTTACTTCACCAAACATTCGAGGTTCCCTCCTGTCTCAAGACCTTTGCAAATGTTCTGCTTTGCTGAAACAGTCCCCAGAAACAGCATCGATCTAGGACATCAGGAAAACCCACGATACAGCTGGTTCTACAGATGTGGGTGTGACACACAGCATCCTAGCAGGGTCACTGCAGGGGGACACTAGAACACACTGTCAGGGAGAGTGCAGGGCAAGGGGATGGCAAGCTGCTGAGGAGTGAATCTCAGTAACAGTCACACATCTAGAGGAGGCATCAAAGGAGAATGAGAAATGGTCATGGAAATAGGTTCTGTCAGCTTAGGGCAATGTCTTAGGAGCCAAAGGAAAAAACAAGTTTTAAGAAAACAGATACAAGCAGTATTGGACACAGTACTAAGCACAGGGCTGGCAAGTAGAAAGCACTTCATTTTTTCCCTCCATTCATTCATTCATTCATCCATTCAACCATTCATTCTACAAATATGCATGTATAGCCAAGTTCCAGTTGCTCATCTCATAGAAGTGAAGAAAACAAATACTATCTCTACTTCATCCTAAAGCTTATAATCTGGGGAAAGAGGGAGTGGGGTAAGGAGAGACACAAAACAAATTCACAATAAGTATACAATATAATATCAGGTGGCAGTAAATGCTACGGAAAATGCAAAGCAAATTAAGGAAATGGAAAGATCCAAGGGTGCTGCTTTGGGCAGGGCAGGCAGGGAAACCTCTCTGTCAGGGTTTGGGGAGGTGGTATATCTCAGTGCAGAAAAGAATGAAGTGAGGCCTGAGATGCTAGCAGTTATATGATTGACGAGATACTGCTGCCAAAGACCTGAAGAGGATGGTGTGAATGGTACCAAAGGATGAGAGAGTTCTAAGAAGGAGAAAGTGTCAACAACTCAAATGCATTGAGATGTCAAAGTAAAGGAGAGGAAAGTGTTTATTGGATTGTTAGGTTTGACCATTAAGGAGGTTAGTGATCCTAAAGAGAGCTGCTGCAGTGACTTGTTTGGGAGACAAATAAACTGCAGATGATTAAGGAGTAAGATGGTAAGAGGAAATGGATAGAGGGGAGATATTTTGAAAAAGTTTAGCCGTGAAGGAGAGTGGTTAGGGAAGTTGGTTAGTCACTAAGTTGTGTCCAACTCTTTGGCGACCCCACAGACGGTCACCCAACAGGCTCCCCTGTCCCTGGATTTCCCAGGCAAGAATACTGGAGTGGGTTGCCATTTCCTTCTCCAAAGGATCTTCTAGACCCAGAGATCAAACCCACGTCTCCTGCTTGGCAGGTGGGTTCTTTACCACTGGGCAGATATAAATGATATAAAACTAGTTTTCTGTGCTTTTTCCCCCCCTCTAGACAAGGTTTTCTTAGCCTCAGCACTATGGACATTTGGAGCTGGATGATTTGGAAGTGATAAGGGGGATTGCCCTATGTGTTGTTGGGTGTTCAACAGCATACCTAATCTCTACCTACTAGATGCCAGGAACACCCCTTCCAGCCAGTTGTGACAACCAAAAATGTCTCGAAGTGTTGCTAAACGTCCCCTGGAAATTAAGTCTCCCCCAGTTGAGAACACATGCTCTCTACTGAGTTAACTTGTATAGTTAGAAATGATGGAGAATGAGCCCATGGAAAGGGAGAGAGAAAAGAGATTGAGACGGGAGGGTCTTAACGTGAGGCACCATAATCAGGAAGTTCAACACATCAGCAAGTGAGAAAAAGCAGAACTCTAAGGGCTGTTAGTCAGTGCTGTATTGTATGAGTTTAGGAACAAATGTTGTTACTCCAAATTAAGGGAGCATTGAAACTGAAAGTCAAAAAAGAAAAAATACATTTGTTGTAACAATTTGGAAACCAGCATGCAAACTTTCAAGGAAGAGAAAGATTATTTAAAAAAAAGAGAAACCATCAGTTATCTTTTTTACTTATTAGGAGGATAAGACAAATGAGCACACAGTTTGAGTTGGAAAGTAGATCACGTGATTCATAAATTGCCCCTTAGCCTGGGAAGTCTTTAACTTGGGATTGAAGACAGATGTTTCTGATGTGACTCATGTATTTTTACCACTTTCTCATGGGCATGAACTGAGTTTATTCCTTTCTGTCTCCTGGTGATGTCAGTGTCTTGTTTATACAGGATGAGCCTGCCTAAGTCAAAACTAGCCCCAAGTCATGTGATGCATGGTAAAAATACAGAGGTGGGTTTCTCTTTAGATAGAACACAGTTGCAGGCTCTAGGGGAATAGACTTGATTTCTGGGTTGAGTGCATGAATTTTAGATATTTGGGAATGTTCTACAATGACAGAATTTCAGAGTAGAGAAAGATTGTTACGGTTATCTCCACAAACATTTTATAATTCCTCAAGGTGATATTTTAAATATTACACATTAAAAACACCCCAAAATTGTGCTTCTCTTAGGGAAAAAACAAATGTGAATATACTACTTAGCAATCAAGTGTTCTCACCCCTAAATTAAAATCAAATATTCATCTACACCTGAAAAGACCACTGGCATTTAATGAAAACATACCATATCAGAGAGAACTATTATAGTTATTTTATGATGTGATTTCCCTAAAGGCTCATGACAATTTAGTGAGTCAGGTATTATTTCATGTGCAAGCAAGAAAAACTAGCAATCGTGCAGAAAATCATACCTAACAATGTAGAAACAGCTGTTTTATGTCCAGAATTGATCTTTGGACATCCCTCCCCCAGTGATTTTTTTTTTTACCTGTTTGATGAGATCTCAACTTCTTTTTAACGGTAAATACACAAACTAAACCACTTTGGGACTGATATTTGGGCAATTGATTTCATCCAGCCAGACTCTACACAGTAGAGCTGAGTCAGCAGACATGATTTTTGTCCGGGTCCTGTCTAGCAGAGCACCCTTCAATCTCCCCTGGCCGACCTCTGTAGCAACACACTCGGGAAATGATCCATCAAGGGTCATATCAGATGTTATGAAGAGGTAATTTTCTCTGAGATTTAAATTAAGGACTTGGGTTTGGTCATTGGCTTCCATATGAGGAGACTACTTAATGATTTTTTAATTGAGTACAGTTTTTGTAAGCAAGCTTATTGTGTTGCAAGATTTTTGGAGTTTATTACATCCTAAAGAAGAAAAAAACAGCCCTCAGAATATCATTAATTTCTAACAAGTAACTTATTTCCATTACAAGGACCGTTTCTTTGAATGGGTAGTTCTGGTCTAATCTATATGCTTTCTTAATTTTCATGGTAACTGTTACTGTGCATTTGTTATATATGTATATGTGTGTGTATATATGTATGTATATATATATATATATACACACACACACAGACACACACACATTTTCTGCTCCAAATGTTCTGTTTATTTGCTTGTTTTCTTTTCATTGGGCTCTTAAGAGCCCCAATAACCCACAATAACTTTCAGAATCTACTTAGCCCCAGGGAAAAAAAAGAGCATCTCTGCTAAGCATCACTTCTCCCAAACATTATAAGGGGATACACAGAAGTGACTTTAAAGAAAGAAATCTGTGGATATAAGCTTCAGGATACTCAGTATAAAAGCAACCCCTGAGTCTCTAAGACAGCATTTCACCCAACAGAACCAGGGATCTCTTCCCGGTGTGCGTGCAGATGAAATGATTGGGAAGGCACAGTTGGGTGGGCCAGTGGGGAAAAGATGGATGAGTGGCCTCTGTGTCTGTGAGGTGGTCAGTGAGAGGCAAATCCCACCACCCCCCACTCCCATAGCTGTACGTGCCACTCTTCCTCTGTGCAAAGACAATTTGCTTTTCATGTAGTAATGAAGAACAATGTTCAACAGACAAAGGAGCTTCTAGTTTATTATTGTGCTGTCTTTGACTAGAGCTGGATGCTGGGAAAAATGGTAATTCACAGTGTGAATGCTTCTTTTCCAGCCTTACGGGTTATGGCTGAGCATGTACATTGTATATTGCAGATGGTACAATAGCAAACACTGTGAGAACGAGGAAAGAATGAATTACAGCTCCCCCGGCCCCTGCCCCTTGCTAGCCAAGAAAACCAGGAATTTCTTCACAATGATTTTTATGTATGTTTCTGTGTGGATGGGGTATTCCTGCACAATATACGCTACCGGATTCTGATTAATGATTTTAGGTTTTAGTGTTTTTAAATTAATGTATAAAATCTACCACGATGCTCTTAGAACACCTGTGTTCTGCTCCCCCCAATAAACAGACAAGGCACAGGTGGTGCCTCATTAACTTATTTCATGCAAATAAAAACATGTTGCATGATTTTGTCTCCTTAACTATATAATCACTGAAACATGATCGTGTTGATGAACGCAACAAACTTTGGAAGGGGAAGATTCAGCATCTTTTGTAGGTTCTCTTATGCTGAAGGGATTTGCAGGCCTGGTAAACCTGCTTTAAATGGAAAAGTAGAGGGAATGTCTCTTTCCTCTGTCAGAAATCTATTTTCTTCTAGTCTTTTCTGCATGTCCTAGGACCCTCTGTAATATAAAATTGGAGATATAGAATTGGAAAAAAAGGGAAGACCAAATTTTCCATGGAGGTAGAAGAACCGGGAACCCAGATGAAGAGCCATCACAAATAAGCATGCTTAGGTGTCTTGATTCAGTGTTTAGATATTGTTATCAATGATTTCCAGGGAGTGACACTGATTTGTTCTGGAAACAATGATAGAAAACTAGTGAATGTGTGCTGGAATGCTTTTAGCATTCTAAAATCATACTGGAAAATGTCCGAGCATTACAACCCAACTGTAAACAGTACCATGCTGTATTTATGGGGGATCGCAAGTCTGTTTTTAAACGGCTTTTGAGATATTATTTCTGTTTTTAATTTATTGAATTAAAGCCAGATTTATTCAATTAAGATAATACACTTCAAGGTTAACTGCCATTTGCTGTTCATTTAGGCAAGCTATTGTACAGTTATGTAAATTTCATGAACAGAGACACTACTTGAGTGTCTTAATTACAAGCAAAAAGTGTCATTTAAATATGAATTAAGTGAATCATTGCCAGTATTTCCTGTTCCTGTATTTTGTATCTTCTTAAAAGCTAAGGGCTATGCTGTGATTGGTACTCTGTCCTAAGATTCTTTTTCCTATAAAAGAAAAACACTCCTACTATTAAATATTATTTTTCAAAGTAGGAAAACATGCAAAAATGCCACGATCTCATTGATCATGAATCAGAGAGATATCTGAATAAGAAGGTGACAATTTTTTCCAGGTGGCTACTGACAGTAATCTTCACATTGTTACTGAAATTTAAAAAGAAAAAATAAAAATTCCATTCTATACCAGGGGGATAATTTGCTACATGTGTCATTTGCTCAAATTTACCCTCAGTGCACATTCATATTTTTAAAAATACTCTTTTAAATCTACCCATTTATAATGCATCCAAACAGTCAGTTCTCCAACTCAAACATTGGGATGAGCACAATTTTACCACTTCTTTAACTTTGTTGAAAGAAACCTTTATTTTAAACTTAGAACTGTCACGTCTGTAGTTGTGCTTAGCGAAAGGGACCCACGGTGACCTGATACTTTGTGGATTTCTGTGAAATAATTCCCCGTGCATCTCGGACGGACACATGTTTTTGTGTGTCGTTGTATTTTTTTGGATGGTTCTTGTGTATAAAAACGATCTAGAGACCAATCTGGCATTCCTCAGGACTCGGAAGGGAGGATTCACAATTCTGTTCCTGAAAACCCCACCTCACTTCTGCGCAGTCGGTTCCCAGCTCCACTGCTGAAGGCTGGGAAGATATTTCTAGCCGCCCCCCCAAGGTAGCTCCTCCTCGCTCCCCCAGGAGCGAGAAGTTCACTATTCAACTCAGTGCTTGCATCATCCTTTCCAACATGTTCCCACTGATACATTAAAGGAATTAATTGCTCATAATGATCTCACCATCTGTTAACAGAGGTTCATACCTACAGGCTGGTGGCATGCGGTGGTTCTATTCAGGGATCAATAGGCAATGCCGGGCGGACGCTTTTCCCACATTTGGCCGCCTCTGCGCGCTGAAAGGGGAGGAGAGCTCCGTGCCGGCCATCTGCTCCCTGTCTTTCTGTGCGAGACCTTGATGCGGTCCAGCACGGCTCTGATCTGACTCCAGTCCGATTGGAATGTGGCTGATCTGAGAGCCTCTCAAAGCTGTGAAAGTGAGTCAAAAGGAGATGCCCATTGTCCGGCAGGACTGAAAGAAAATGATCACTTTAAAATTCATAACTCCCAGGTGCCTGCCATCTATTCATGGGAAAAACCCTCTGAACTTTCTCTTCATTAAAAGAGAGAGAGAGGGGAGTCTTGCTAAAAAGAGAGAAAAGGAAGTAGTTTGTGGGAATGTGCAGGGGATTTTCAGGCTAAACAAATGAGGAATTCGGAATTTTTGCACTTGTATCAAAAGGGCTATGTAGGGAAAGGGGAAGCTCTTATTTTTTAAAAAGGGCAGGGAGTGGTGGGGGGGAAGATTGGGGGGATTCCTTCCTGGGGCACTGTAGCAACTAATAATTTAATTTTTTCTCCAGGAAAATTAAAAAATCACTCTGACCTTTTTACTTTTATTACCTGAAGCTGAGAAAAAAATTTTTTTTTTACTCTGGATCACATTCTTAGTCGATTTCTATTCTATTCTGGATCACATTCTTAGTTGATTTCTATTCTTATTCAACTGGGGTGCAGTTTGGGTGGGAGCTTAGGGAAGAATGAGAGTGGGAAGTTCCTGAATAGGTACAAGACGTCAATGGACACACAAATGAAACTCAAATCTACCGGGTGTTTCCAGGGAGGGATTTATTCAGCAGGATTACCTGCACCCACCAAGATATCTGTCAGGAGCAGAGCTCTCACTGAGCCTCAATCAAAAGAGGAGCCATGAGGAAATAGTCAAGAAAAAAAATGTTAAATCTCTATGTGTAGGCAACTGAACATTCAGCTAAGTCCCAGAATTGCAGGAACCACAGGACTGTTTTATCGACTGCTCTTGGCTATTGGTCGTCGTAGAAAACTGATATTGTATCAGAGACACTTAAGAATTCAGAGAGGATTTATGGGTTAATGAATTGAGAGCCAAACAAATGTATAAACAGAAAGACCTAAGTTCTGTCTCTTGAAAATCTTTTCTCTTAGAGATACTGACAAGGCCCCTAGAGGTTAGGTGGCACTAGTGGTAAAGAACTTGCCTGCCAATGCAGAGACATGAGAGATGCAGGTTTGATCCCTGGGTCAGGAAGATCCCCTGAAGAAGGGCATGGCAACCCATTCCAGTATTCTTGTCTGAAGAAGTCCATGGACAGAGGAGCCTGGGGGCTGCAGTCCACGGGGTCGCAAAGAGCCAGACGTGACTGAGCAACTTAGCACAGAGGTTAAGTGATAGGTTCAAAGTCATAAAATTTGGGCTATAACCTTACCTGCACAATTTTCTTTCTACTGCTTCATGCTACCTCTCTCAATGGGGAAAGTTTTAAATTATTTTTGCTCAACTTTCCCTAGTTAAAATATAGACCAGTATTACCAACCTAGATAATATAATAGTTTCTTTTAAAATGATAACCCTATATGCGAGACAGAATAAGAGACACAGATGCATAGAACAATTTTATGGACTCTGAGGGAGAAGGTGAGGGTGGGACGTTCTGGGAGAATAGCACTGAAACATGTATATTATCATATGTGAAACAGAACACCATTCCATGTTCGATGCATGAGACAAGGGCTCAGGGCCGGGGCAATGGGAAGACCCAGAGGGATGGGATGGGGAGGGAGGAGGGTGGGGGGTCCAGGAAGGGGAACACATGTAAACCCATGGCTGATTCATGTCAATGTATGGCAAAAACTATTACAATATTGTAAAGTAATTAGCCCCCAACTAAAATAAATAAATTTATTAAAAATAAATAAATAAATAAATTCATGAGGTCATAGGAAGATGATGAATACCAGTACTAATACATAAAAGAATAGAATATTGATCAAGCAAGCCCTTAATATCATACAGAAAACATTGCAAAGATGGCAGAACCTACTGGTGGATCAGGGTAGTAATGTCCTGTTGGACATCAATAACCAAATATAGGAAGAAGGAGGCAATCATCCATTCAGAGTCAAAAACCACCTCCTTGACAAGCCAGGAGTCAAAAGAAATGAATGGCAGAAAGGAGATGGAAAAACCTAGAAAAAATTCAAATTCTGAAAATGAGAGAAGATATTTATATCAGCAACAATTGCATCTCGGATAGACCTCTTTGGCTATGATATTGCCACTGTGCAAAGCTAGAGAAAAGATATTTCTGACAGAATCTGTGTTGCTTTCCTAACAACCTTGACCATATTTTTTTTTCTAGAAATTTAGTTTCAGTGACCATACTTTTTTTTTCTAGAAATTTAGTTTCAGTTTATTAAGAATCTTTGTTTTGCTTGACTTTTACTTTGTGGAAACGTATCTTTAATTTTTAGGGCAGTGGATGGGAACATAAAATACACTGAATAGAATTTTGACATTGTTTTTTTTTAGTATTTTGACATTGTTTTTATAGTAGGTTGAAGTGAGAAAAAGCCATCAAGGTCAATTGTAGGTTTGTTCACTAATCCAATTTAATTCTTAAGTTATTAAACTGTCTACTCTATAATTTATGTGGCTAAAGTCAGAATTGGTGAGATATGGTTTGGGAAATAAAACTCATGAGATTACTCCAGAAAAAGTAAAAAAAAAAAAAAAAAAGGTAAACCAATAGAAGAAATGAATTAAAAAGTTACCCACAATCCCCTTACCAGGGAAAACTACTGATAATTTTCAGACTGTATATTAAACAACAGTAAAGTGAGATCATATTATTCATATTATCTTACATAGTATTTAAGTTGAAATTATAGACATTTGACCATATTTGACCCCCCCTCCCCAAAAAAAGGCAGTTTACAAATGGGTCAACTTAAAAGCTTTTCACTTAGCAACATATTGTGCATCTCTTTCCTTTTTGATAAATAGGCAACCAGCTCTACTTTTAATGGTTTCATATATGCTTTAGGAACTATTTGAATAAGTGTTCTCTGAAGGCTCTGAGTGTCTCAGCTCTTTTTAAAATCAAATTGTGATCCACATGCAAATTTCATAGTAGAACTAACATGCTGCAGTTACCAACCATTCACTTAAAAACGTATTTGCTGTTTTTTTCCTCTCCTATTGAAATGATAACCCTCTTTCTACCGATGTGTAGAAAGCCATCATTGAAAGCCAGTCTGAGGTCATACTCTCAATTATCAGATGAGGAGGAATATAGTTAATGCAGACATGCCTTAAGAATGAGACACACACAGGGACCTCCTGTAGAGCACAGGGCACTCTGCTCAGCATTATGTGGCAGCCTGGATGTGAGGGGAATTTGGGAGAGAATGGGTACATGTATGTCTGTATGTACATGGGTGTATGTATGGCTGAGTCTCTTTGCTGTCCACCTGAAACTATCACAACACTGTTAATTGGCTATACCCCAGTACAAAATAAAAAGTTAAAAAAAGAGAGAAAAGAAGGGTGAGGCATACAAAGGTACCCAACTCAAACATGACAATGACCGCAAGCAATACACTTGAAAGCAACAGCAAAACCCCAAACAAACAAACCACCAAACTACAAAACATCAGTGAAGCACGGTACTGAATTCAAAGGAAGTCCATTTCTTTAGTGGTTTTGAGTGAGGAGAATGCAGTTGGTAGAACCACAGGGAAACAGCTTGATTCCTGGCTCTGTGATAATCTGTGGGCTATAGTCCCCAAAGATTTAAGATTCCATTTCTTAGGGTGCTCTGACTCCCAGAGGAATATATAACTGTGAATGTGTTTATATTAACTTTACTTCTAGTTATTCTTTTTACCGTCAAATGCTGTCTGTGACCTGATTAACATTGTTTTTCAGTATTTTTCCCACAGACTCTTACTAGGGCCAGAAATGCCCATCTTTTCTGTAGATGAGTGCATTAAAAATTTTTTTTTCATTTCAAGGATCCTACAGGAAAAGTTCCTCCCATTTTAATTATCCAGCTTTTAAAACTAGTTTTTTTTTTTTAAACGTGCCATTGTAATCACTTTACATTTGCTCAATCATCGGACTCAACTTTCTTCTCAATCCTTGTGTGCAAATCTAATAAACAGAGAAGATTTTTAAAAGCCACAAAACAAAAGCAAATACATTTCAATGCTGTCCCATCCCCACCCTCTCATTCTCACAAACACAGGACTTGTAGGGTTAGCTGATCTCTGGGTTTTATTATTTTTCCCTTTCTTTCTTTTCTTTAAAAAAAAAACAAAAAAAACAACACCTGCATGGAAAGTAAAAGTTTATTGGGGGCAAGAGGTTCAACGACTATTTTTCCCTCAAACAAATTAATCTTGTATAACCTGCATTTATAAAGGCTATTTTTAAAAAGAGGAGGAAATAATCATGGGGGCCTTATTTGGAACTCTTGTGGGTTTGAGTTCACATTTGCACCAGCCAGAGATTTTCAATTAGCAGCGCCTTAGAAAACAGGGACCCCTGCCTTTGTCAGTGTCCTGTGCAAGAAGAAGAGCAAATAGATTGGAAATGGTCTTATGGCTCCAGCTCCTGGGAAAATGTAACAGGTGTTACAGCTCAGCTGGGTGTGAGATTTATGAAAAAAAAAAAAAAAAAAAGCCCACTCAGACTTTGCCCATAGAATTCTGCTTTCTAGCCAGGGCTTCAAGTAGGAAGAAACTAATGACTTCATTACCATCTCAATTCTGGGAAATGCCTGGTCCAGACCTGAATCATCAAAGGAAAGGTATAGCACTCTGGGTGACCTTCCAAGATCAAAATGTTATTTAGAGCAATTCCATTAGTCAGAGCCAGAAACCTGCAAGAACACACCCTTCAGGAATAACACTTTGGCCGTGAAATGAGAAAAACCAAAACCAAAGTAAACCCCGCCAGAAAAAAGAGGGAGAAAGAAGGGGGAAAAAAAAAGACATGTTCTGTAATCATTCTGCTGGACTATTTGAACAGCCCCCCCTTCCAGCACCTCTTCCCCTCACTCTGTGTTGTGACACATTAAATGGCTCTTGTAGCTTTCTCTCTTCCAGTGGATTATAATTGGGGGAGAGGTAGAAGCCAGGAATGATGTCAAAGTTCCAAGCAACAGAAGGTGAAATGAATCTCGTCAGTACTAATAGTACTTAATAGTACTAACAGTAGTAGTACTTAACTGGTAGCAATTAACAGTAAATTTTGTATTAGATAATTGCCTCTTTTATTAATCTGCAGTGGGAAAAACATGGTACATGGGAGTCAGCCTCCTGTCCTATTTAGCCTTAACGCTCCTCCGTAGCCATTGTCTTGGGTTTTATGTCGCTATTCCACTGAAAAAGATGAAGCTGGCCAGTGAAAATGCAATTTCAGTAACCTTCTCACAGTCTGTTTATCTCTAAATGCCAGTCCCCTAAATGGCAGATCCCCCACCCCCATATGACTCCTTTTTATTATGTTCCCACATGCTCTGCTTTCCAGAACACCTTTGAGAAAAAGAAAAAAAAATCAAAAGTGTTCATAAGGCCAAAGCATTCAAGCTTGTGAAGTTGCTTTAGGAAACGTAGGTGCCCTCTACTGACCCCACTGGTGAGCTTCATATTTAAGTAAACACATTTTCTCTTATAAAACGTGGGGCGATATCTTCCTGCTATATCTGAGACCCTCCATGTCCTGGGGGACATTATGACCCTTGAACTAGAGCCAGTCACCAAGAAAGCATTAGGCTGGATTTTAATGACTCTATAGGCATTAAAGCCCAATGGGATGACAGGGTTGGAGCAAAATAAATTTGGATGACAGAGGGTAACAAATACTGCTGAGTGTGGCAAAATGGCCAATTAAGGGTTAGAGTCCTTGGTCACCACATACCAAACTCATGTCTGCCCATCACTGCAAGTATTAATTAAGGTTATACTATAATTTGGGGCTTCATGTAGGGACCATGAAGTGGCCTGTTTAGTGGTCAAAACAAATTGGGTATGATGTTTGGGACATTACTTCATGATGAGGGCTCTAGATTAGAAATTTCCTGAAAGAAATGTTTGTTAGAAGAATATTTTGCCAAAGAACTATGTTAAGTCTTACAGAGACTTACTGCTAAACCTATAAACTTTCTCGACTTCCCTTGTCTATTTTACTTCTACTAGTTCTTTTTTTCAGTGTAAGCATGTTATGGATGAGAAGGTGTAAAATCTTACATGAGTAAAATTTACCACTTATAAGTTAATCTCACCGAGCTCTTCACACCTGTCCCTGGAGTAGATAAATGAGGAAACTAAGCTTAGAGAATTTGTTACTTAAGACCAGATCCAACTTGAACTCCTGGGGACAATCTGGTCTTTGTCACATTGGCCACCTATGGTTTTGATATAATCTGAAAATAAGTCTAAGCACAGCTTCACCCATGAATCTTTAATAAATTCTTTATGAAAGTGGAAACCCTTAAAAATTATTTTACTTGCTATGCCTTCGACTCAGAAGCAGGGCTTTTAAGCTAGAAGATGGCCAGAATTGTGATTAAGAGTATCTGCGTGTTAGTAATTCATCAAACGCTTAAAGATTTGATGCCACATATGAACAATAGGATCTCTGGCTTCAGTGGACAAGGAATAAGGGAGAGAGAGGCTAGGTAGAGGGAAATATTTTGACTGTAACAGAAAATCCTGAGGATATCCTACTGGAAAATGCGCCCTGTAGATGACCACTGCCACTCGATTTTTCCCACCTCTGGCTATGAAATGAAACATCCTGGGTGGTCAGTAAATAATCAGGAACATCGGGAAATTTGATCTAAAATATTTGCTGACTTAAAGCTACACAAGGTTAAACACTCTGGCTTTGGGTTGCTAAATCCCCCCATGGAAGAAAAGCTGCAGGAATTTGGGCAACTTTTGAAGCTGCTGAGAATTGTGGAGCTCTGAATAAATTGCTGTTATGGTTATTGTTTAGTCGCCAGATCATGTCTAACTCTTTTGCGACCCCGTGGACTACAGCCCACTAGGCTCCTCTGTCCATGGGATTTCCCAAGCAAGAATACTGAAGTGGATTGCCATTTCCTTCTCCAGGGGACCTTTCCAACCCAGGGATTGAAGCTGCGTCACCTGCATTGGCAGGCGGGTTCTTCACCACTGAGCCACCAGGGAAGCCCGTGGATAAATTACAGATGGGAAAAAAAAAAGCTCTGCCTCCCCCCAAAAAGGGAAAAAAAAGACTTAAACAGAGCTAGAAAAGTTGTTATTCAACCTGAGATAAAATCTCGTTTATAAAATTAGTGAATTAGGGTCCTAACAAAATAGCAATAATAATTGCTTTTTTTTTTTAATGTTTGCAACATTCCTGGCACAGCATTGCTGCATGCCAAGTTGCTTCAGTCATGTCCCATTCTGTGACCCCATGGACTGTAGCCCACCAGGCTCCTTTGTCCATGGGATTTTCCAGGCAAGAATACTGGAGTGAGTTGCCATTTCCTTCTCCAGGCACTGCATTAACACAAGGAAAGTAGAGATAAAGAAGATACTCCCTGGGCTTCCCTGGTGGTCCAGTGGTTAAGAATTTGCCTGCTAATGCAGAGGACATGGGTTCAATCCCTGATCTGGAGGGACCCCACAAGCCACAGGGCAGCTGAGCCCGTGAGCCACAAGTACTGAGCCGATGTGCACTAGAGCCCATACGCCGCAATAAGAGAAGCCACCTCAGTGAGAAGCTGGAGCATCACAACTAGAGAGTAGCAGCTGCTTGCCACAACTAGAGAAAGCCTGGATGCAGCAATGAAGACCCAGCACCATCAGAAATAAATAAATAAATCTTAAAAAAGAAGAAGGTATCCCCCTGCCTTGAAGGAGGTAAATGACAGAACATTTGTTAAAGTGTTAAAAATCGCAGCATGAAGGAATAGCTTATCATTTTCTCTCAGGGTGAGCCTCAGATTGGCTTTTTCAGATCAGCTTGCAAAAGCTCAGATACCTATCCTTGAGCTCAGAGACTTGAGGAGGATTTGTTCAAAATAAATGTGCAAAGAATAAAACGTTAAGGAGACGGTCATGAGATGTGGGCACCATTCCTGTTCTGGCCAATATTTTGGACTAGTCACAGCATCTTTCTAGTTCATTGTAAAGACCATGCATCTGACCTACAGAGTAAGCTGTGTTTGCATGAGAGTCACTGGACCATTTCACAAAAGCAGAAATAATATCAGTATGAGATTCTTGACATTTTTACTCTTGCTAATGATATGCTAAGTATTAAGTAGTGGAAAATGATGCTGCTGGCCAATTATCAGGATGTCATTATGGTTTTTCAAAGAAGGCCTTTTTTTTTTTTTAAAGATATTACTTGATTTTCAGCTGGTATGTCCAATCTGAGTTGGTTTTTATTTTAGACATTGGCAGAACCAGGAATTGTGCTACGTTATTATTAGATGTTATTTCTAGGTTGGAATTTTGGTGACATAATATGATCAGAGTGTTTGCCATCTATTTTTTTCTTTATGCTTATTTTATCCTCACTTGCCAAAATAAATGGTGAAACAACAAAATCAGACTGCAGTTTTATTCCAGGATCCATTTTATATTTGACTTAACTTTTCTACAGTTAATATTAGCTCAGATAAGGAAGCATGATGATAAAATTACTTCATATTTACACAGTGCCTTTTCCTCTGAGGATTACAAAGCAGACGTTTGAAAGGCTTATTAAATTTATATTCCTCTGCAGGTGTCGTGCATTGTTCTTACCCCATTTCACAGATAGGTAAGCTCTAGAGCGCGGGCTCAATAGCTCTGGTGCGTGGACTTAGTTGCTCTGTGGCATGTGGGATCTTCCTGGATCAGAGATCCAACCTATATCCCCTGCATTGACAGGTGGATTCTTAACCACTGGACCACCATGGAAGTCCTGGCTGTTTTCTTAAAATGACAAAAGTTTAAAAAAATGTTTTTTCATGAATTAATAGGAGGAAATAAATTTCTTTAATAGGAAGAAACAAATTATTTTTACAAGTTTTTAAATTTTCCATTTAAAAACCATGACAAGATGGTAAGGAGAGTGATAAATCACATTCTCTTAAGTGGTCGGTCACATCATTAATTATTCAAAGCTCTCAAATGGTGGAGAGGTTTGAGCAACCCAATACATTTCCATTGTGCTTCGTATTTGCAAGATGCTGAATGCCTCAGAACAAGTGATTGCCAAGGACAAGAAGGTGGGGGAAATGGGGGGATGTTGGCCAAAAGTACAAGGTGGAACTTGTATAGGGTGAATGAGTCTAGAGATCTGATGTACAGGATGATGACTATAGTTAATATTACTGTACTGAATATTGGAAATGGCCGAGAGAACAGATTTCATGTACTCTCATCACACACAAAAATGGTAACTTATGTGAGGAGAAAATATGTTAATTGCCCTGAAAAGAGTAAAAATTTCACTATGTATGTCAAATCATATTATACACCTTAGATGTAATTTTTGTTTAAAAACTGGTCAGATACAGGAAATCTTTTAAAACAATGAAATCTTCTGTATCCAGTTGTCCTTATTTGCAGATGCAAATATGCATACTTTGTTTTTACCTGCCTACGTGCTTCTCCTTGGAACTGTAGGGATGCTAATAATTCAGATGTTTGTGGGCGAGAAACTGTCACTAACTTTGTGTTTTACCCAAGTAAACTAAGCTTTGCTTGAGTGATTTTTTTGGATCAGTTTTCTAAGGTTATTACTGAAATAATAACCCATTCCCATGTCTGGAGGTGGGTCCCATTCTTTCATTCATTTGTCTCTTTGCCTATGTATGGCTATTTAGTACAGACTGAAGACTCTGGGAGTTGGTGATGGACAGAGAGGCCTGGCGTGCTGCAATTCATGGGGTCGCAGAGAGTCGGACACGACTGAGCAACTGAACTGAACTGAACTGAACTGAAGAAAAAGACTTAGTCTGAAAATAACAAATTCAGAATAACAGATTCTAGAAAATAATAAAAAGTCATAATAAGGGAAATTCAGCAATATGGTTTTAGAGACACGTGAAATGCAAGACATTTTGATGGAAGAAATGCTCAGATTTATGTGAATTAATGTGAATTTTGCTGAGGACAAGGTTGGCAAAGGAAATCATCTTCCAAGTGTCACCTTTGATGATGAAGAGTAAAGAGTCAGTCTCATACACACTGTGAAACCACATTGTGTACAGAAAGAACACACAGCTTGCAACTGGATGACATGGAGTACAGGTCCAGCTTTGTACTCACTAGCTCCGTGATCCTGGAAAGATGCTTACTTTTCATTAACCTGGGAAATATACTTTTCTTCTGAACCATATTTTTCATCTCTAATCAGAGAAAATAATTCCTATTTACCTGAGAGGGACTGAGGGAATTGTATTGTACTGTGATGTACTGTATGAAATGTGTTTTTATTACTATATTATTTTGGATTCAGACTTGAGAACTAGGTACCAAAAGATGTCTGGTAATTAAAGTTTGCTACCCAATGTGGAAAAATGATTTTATTTCAGTATATTTTATAGTTTGCATATTTTTCACATAGCCAGCAGATTGTTTAGTACCTACTTACCAATAATTGCTTCATCTGAAATGGAAAAATGAAAATTTATCCTTCAGATTTGTAGATACCTGTTTTTCAGGAGAGAAAACAGGATTGGCTCCTGATGACAGAGTATTATCTGGGGGTTAGGAGGGCTCTTGTTATCCTGGCATCACTAAGCCCTAGCTGGTCTCCTAAGCAGGCATTTTGAGGACTCATAAACTGATATGTGCAGAGAAATGTGAACAATATTATCCATAAACTTTTAACCTAAGTAAATGTAACACTTTATTCCAATCTATTTGAAAGATGTTTCTTCTCTATACCAACCAGTGGGAAAGAAGGGGCTAATTTTTGGGGGGGGCAGTCAAGTTCTTATCTCTTTCCTCCAAAATATTATGACATTAAAATTTTTATTTTCTTGGTATGTTTATAACATACTGCTTTGAATTCTAGTTATCCAAGTAACTGTCTTTTCATCCACATTAAGTTGACTTTGTCTCATGGAGTCAGACAGTTGTTTCTCTACACCTTAACAACTGTAGGATCTTGACAGTTACTTAAATTCTTCGAGTTTCAGTTTCTTTAGCTGTCAAACAGGCATAATATTTCCAAGCTTAAAATGTCATTGTGTTAGTTGAAATAACATATGTAAAATATCGTACATGGTAGTCATTTAATAAATAGTAGCTTTTTTCCAAAAAACAAACCATGTTATATTTATATCTTCCACAGTGCCTCAATCATAGTTCAGTTCAGTTCAGTTCAGTTGCTCAGTCGTGTCCGACTCTTTGCGACCCCATGAACCGCAGCACGCCAGGCCTCCCTGTCCATCACAAACTCCCTGAGTCCACCCAAACTCATGTCCATCGAGTCGGTGATGCCATCCAGACATCTCATCCTCTGTCGTCCCCTTCTCCTCCCGCCCTCAATCTTTCCCAGCATCAAGGTCTTTTCAAATGAGTCAGGTGGCCAAAGGATTGGAGTTCCAGCTTCAACATCAGTGCTTCCAATGAACACCCAGGACTGATCTCCTTTAGGATGGACTGGTTGGATCTCCTTCCAGTCCAAGGGACTCTCAAGAGTCTTCTCCAACACCACAGTTCAAAAGCATCAATTCTTCTGCACTCAGCTTTCTTTATAGTCCAACTCTCACACCCATACATGACCACTGAAAAAACCATAGCCTTGACTAGATGGACCTTTGTTGGCAAAGTAATGTCTCTGCTTTTTAATATGCTGTCTAAATTGGTCATAACTTTCCTTCCAAGGAGTAAGTGTCTTTTAATTTCATGGCTGCAGTCACCATCTGCAGTGATTTTGGAGCCCCCAAAAATACAGTCAGCCACTGTTTCTGCTGTTTCCCCATCTATTTGCCATGAAGTGATGGGACCGGATGCCATAACCTTAGTTCATAGTAGTTATTTAATAAAGTTTTGTTAAATCAAACAATGGGAGTGATTTATAGTGATCCCCATCAGTGCAATGAACATCTTCCTTGCTAGAGGAATTTGCCTGACTGCACTGACTTCTACCCTTCCTGGCTCCGTGGACACTCTAGATTTGACCATCCAGTTTTCACTGAAGACTTGGACACAACTGGCACCAGTGAAGCAGGCCCTGGAGAAAAACTGCTCAATCTTCTGGGACTGGACATCTCCAAACAGCAGTAGGAACCCTCTGAAAATGTCAAGTAACTATTATTGTTGTTCATTTGCTCAGTTGTGTCCGACTCTTTTGCGACCCCGTGAACAGCAGCCCTCCAGGCTCCTCTGTCCATGGGATTCTCCAGGCAAGAATACTGGAGTGGGTGGCCATTTCCTTCTCTAGGGGATCTTTCCCAAGTAACTATTGGGAGTGGGGAAAACAGAGCACACTCACTGAATGATACAGATTCCAGCATTGTCTGGAAGAAAGACCTGAGAGGGGCTTGACTCAAGTTTGCTTACATGAATCCAAGTCTGGACTCACCATTCACCACTAAATATGCTTTAAATCCTTATAAAAACACAGTACTCTAACACCTTTCAAGAGAGACTTTTAAAGTCTGCTCTTTTAGCAACTTCAAAATATACTAAATATACTAAACAGCATAGTTACCATGCTGTACATTACATACCCAGAACTTATTTACCTTATAACTGGAAGTTTGTACCTTTTGACCACCTTCACCTATTCCTCCCCCCCGCCCCCACTCCTACTCCTGAGTAATTATTAATCTTCTCTTTGTTTCTGTGATCGGGGTTTTCTAGATTTCACATATAACTGAGATACTGCAGTGTTTGTCTTTCTCTACCTTATTTCACTTAGCCTAATGCCCTCAAGGTCCATCCATGTTGTTGAAAATGATGGGATTTCTTTCTTTTCTATGGCTGAATAATATTCAATTGTGTGTATGTATGTGTGTGAATATGTTCCTTATCCATTCATCTGCTAATGGACACTTAGGTTTCTTTTCATGTCTTGACTATAGTAAATAATGTTGCAATGCACAAGAGGATGCAGATATTTCTTTGAGATACTGATTTCATTTCTGTTGGGCATATTCCCAAAGGGAAGAGGGACTGCTAAATCAACTGGTATTTCTGCTTTTAGTGTTTTGAGGCATCTCCACCCTGTTTTCCATAGTGGCTGTATGAATTTACATTACCATCAACAGTGCACAAAAGTTCCTTTTTCTCCACTTCTTTGCCAACACTTGTTATCACTTGTCTTTTTGATGACAGCCATTCTTACAGGTCTAAGGTGATATCTTATTGTGTGTCGATTTTCATTTTCCTGATGATCAGTAATGTCGAGCACATTTTTCACATATCTGTAGGCCACTTGTATGAGTTCTTTTGGATATTATCCTCTATTCAGGTATCAGTTCAGTTCAGTTTCTCAGTCGTGTCTGACTCTTTGCAACCCCATGGACCACAGCATGCCAGGCTTCCCTGTCCACCACCAACTCCCAGAGCTTACTCAGACTCATGTCCATTGTGTCAGTGATATCCTCCGACTATCTCATCCTCTGTCATCCCCTTCTTCTCCCACCTTCAATCTTTCCCAGCATCAGGATCTTTTCCAATGAGTCAGTTCTTCGCACCAGGTGGCCACAGTATTGGAGTTTCAGCTTCAGCATCAGTCTTTCCAGTGAATATTCAGGACTGATTTCCTTTAGGATGGACTTGTTGGATCTCCTTGCAGTCCAAGGGATTCTCAAGAGTCTTCTCCAACACCACAGTTCAAAAGCATCAATTCTTTAACTTGGCTTTCTTTATAGGATTTGCAAATATTTTCTTCCACCTGATAGCTTGCCTTTTCATTTTGTTGACTGTTTGCTGTGCAAAAGCTTTTTAGTTAGATACAGTCCCACTTTGCCTTTTTTTTAATGTGTATTATTTTTGGCTGCATTGGGTCTCAGTTGTGGTGCGTGGGATCATTTGGTGTGGTGTGCGGGCTTCTCTCTAGTGTGGCATGAAGGCTTAGTTGCCCGATGGCATGTGGGATCTTAGTTCCCGGATTAGGGATTGAACCCAAGTCCCCTGCATTGGCAAGTGGATTCTTAACCGCTGAACCACCAGGGAAGTCCCCCACTTTGCTTTTGTTGCCAAATTCAGAAAAATCATTGTCAAGACTGATGTCAAGAACGTATGTCCAACTCTTTGTGGCTGCATGAACTGTAGCCCACCAGGCTCCTCTGCCCATGGGATTCTCCAAGCAAGAATACTGGAGTGGGTTGCCATTCTTTTCTCCAGGGGATCTTCCTGACCCAGAAATGGAACCCATGTCTCCTGGTCTCTTGCATTGGCAGGTGGATCCTTTACCACTAGCATCACCTGGGAAGTCCTGTCAAGAATGTACACACTGCTATATTTAAAATAGATAACCTATATAGCAATAAAATAGATACTATATAGCACATGGAACTCTACTCAATGTAATGTGGCAGGCTGGATGGGAGGGGAGTTTGGGGGAGAACAGATACATGTATATGTATGGCTGAGTCCCTTTGCTATTCACCTGAAACTATCACAAGGTTGTTACTTGGCTCTACCCCAGCACAAAATAAAAAGCTTAAAAAAATGTAAAAAAAAAAGAAGATGAATATCAAGGAGCTCACCCCGTGTGCTTTATTCTAGGAGTTTTTTATGGCCTTCAATTTTCTTTTACTCATACAGGAATTTCAAAACTCTAAGGCTGAGACACCAAAAGCCAGTATTATTAAGGGGGGAATGATTCGTTACAAATCTCCACTCTTCATTCAGTCAGTTTAGTCGCTCAGTCATGTCCGACTCTTTGCGACCCCATAGGCTGCAGCACGCCAGGCCTCCCTGTCCATCACCAACTCCCGGAGTTTACCCAAACTCATGTCCATCAAGTCGGTGATGCCATCCACCCATCTCATCCTCTGTCATCCCCTTCTCCTCCTGCCCTCAATCTTTCCTACCATCAGGGTTTTTTCCAATGAGTCAGCTCTTCGCATCAAGTGGCCAAAGTATTGGAGTTTCAGCTTCAGCGTCAGTCCTTCCAATGAATGGTCAGGACTGATTTCATTAAACTGGGATATTTAAAACATGGTGTTACTTGAATGAGACCATCATGTCACCCCTCTTCTCCACATTGGGCCACATTCCGAGAAACAGACCATCAGATGTGTAGGTAAAGGAGGGGAGGCAGTATTCATCTGGACAGAAATACATTTTAGTGAGTGAATCAACAGAAACTAGTGGCAAAGGAAAAGAACCCGAGCAGTCAGAACACTGTTGGAGGCCCTGCACACTTTATGGAACCTTGATTACTTGCCACCTGCTAGGATGACAGGAAGACAGAAAACTGGTTTTTTATCTTGATTCTTCATATACAAAGACACTCCCTGCTGATTTGTTTACTTCTTTAGCTTTGTCCTCAAACTGCAGACCAAGATGATTTTTTCCCCCTAAATATGTAATTTTGAATTAACGCTGCCTGTCCCCATTCCAAATTGGCTCCCATTCCCCCTCCCCCCATATCCTCCGAACACCTCCACCAGTCTCTGTCCTGCCATGTAGAAAAACATACAAAAATTGGGCTTGCACTATATTTGGAAAGTCTGATTAAAAAAAAAAAAGATCAGTAATTGTATCTGGTTGTATTTTTCCCAGATCACACTCACCTCCTGGGCCACATTTAGATGTCGGAGGGGTGTCATCCACAGAAGGGGAGCTGAGGTGCTGGTGTGCACACAGCTGTAGCCCCAAACACATCTGATGGGATCCTGAAGCTGGAAAGAGGACTAACTTGGTTGGAAACAAAACTGAATAGAAAGTGTTGATCAAAATGCACAATAGCCAGTATGTCCAAGTGGTCAAAATGAGTATTTCTAGTCTATTTTAAGTGCATTTGTATAGCTTACAATTTTAAAAATTAATTAATTTTTATTTTTGGCTGCACTGGGTTGTGGCTGCTACACGGACTCTCTCTAGTTGCGGCAAGTGGGAGCTACTCTCTAGCTGTGGTGTGCGAGCTTCTCACTGCCGTGGCTTCTCTTGTTGTGGAGCATGGGTTCTAGGTGCACGGGCTTCAGTAGTTGTGGTGCCTGGGCTTAGTTGCACCATGGTATGTGGGATTCTCCCAGACCAAGGATAGAACCCGTGTTCCCTGCATTGGCAGGCAGATTGTTAACCACTGGACCACAAGGGAAGACCCATTGGTTCACAGTTGTTATCTAATCATTGTGTATTACCAAATGGTTGGAATTTCAGGTCAAAAGGAGAGGTAGCTATACCTCACTAGAATACACCATTGAAGAGGTCATTTAAACAAACATATCCCTTTCAAAGTTTCTAGAATGAGAGATCACCAATTATCTATTATCTATCTGTATCTCTATTTCTCCATCTATACGCTAATACATATAACTATATATGCACCTGTGTACACACACACACAAACGTAATGATAACATGGAACTATGTCTTTGAATTGCATTTGTCATGCCTTTTTACTTAGTCACTTTTACCCTAGTCTTGGACTAAAGGAAATCTTTTTGAAGAAAAGAAACTCTTCATCTTTCCTTTGAATTCTAGGAAGAATTTTTTTTGAAGCAGAAAAGCCACTTAATTTTTTTTTTCTCTGAATTCAATATTCTGACTGTCATGAAACCCTTGTTTAGTAAAGGCAAACATTGCACCTACCTCGATTTTGGCTGTTTGTTCACTGTTTTTAGATGGAAATCGAGGTAAAAGTTTGGATGGAATTTGAGCAGACTATTTGACATGCTATGTATTTTCCTGCTCATTATAGTTTGTGCTTGAGTAGACAGCCTGTCACTCTCGACAATCCATGGGCACACTGGTATTTTGTTGTGTGGATTACATTTATGGGAGCCTTTCTGAAACTCTCTTAGCAGTTTGAAAGTATAAATCCATATTTTAAAGTCTTGCATGATTTTTTCTGCTATAATAACTGCCTGACCACTGATTGCTTTTATTTTCTTCTGCTATTCAAACAGACTTTTCACAAGAAGAATCCAAGTTTAAAAAAATGACACAAAAAATGATCATACAAACAGGAAAAGAACATATGTGGAGCATGTCTACAAAAATGTCTCTGTTAAGAGTTTCATTACAATAAAATAGATGTTTTTCCCCTTCACCTACTGAGACACTAGCAGTTTGGGTCTCCTGAATTATATTATGTTTGATAGCTTCCTATTGCATTAGTGAATTTCCATTTGGTTATAAAAAAATTTCCTGATAAAGCACCATTATTTCTATGGCTATGAGGCAAAGCATAATCTGATTATGTAGCTACTTTTATTATAACTGTAGCTAATGTGATAGTATACACCATATTATTACAGAAACGCTTTGTGATGTTTTCACTTTTGGAAAAGGGCAGACAGGCTTAGAGAAAGAACAACAGGAGAGACGAAGGATATTTGAACAGAACAGCAATGTATGCCCTTAAAAAGCGAGTTGGCTCCACAGTTGTATCATGCAATTTGTTTTCCCAGGAAGAATGAAGAAAAGAGGGGCCGTTCCCCTTCCTCACAAATCGGGATGACACACCCTGTGTATGAAATCAGAAATCACCTGTCTCATGTTTAGGAGGATACCCGACGGTGGAGATCAACAACGGGAGATGAGATCATTAGGGCAGACTTGTTATCTCGTTTTGACTGAGTTTACATCGAAGTCATTCAATTCTGATCCATATGTTGAGCCCCTACAAAGCAAAAGAACTATGCTAGATGGTGCGGATACAGTGGTGGAAAGACCACGATCCCTATCGTTAAGCGGCGCACATTGTTTAGTAATTACAACACAATGTAGTGGGAGGTGTGTAAATTAATAATTATTCAATGTAACAAGTGATATAAAAAAGATATCGATAAGGTCTGTTGAAAGTTGAGTAGGAGTACCAGATGGATGAGACAGTCAGGAGTGCGTTGAGTGGAAGGGAAGAGGTGGGTGTGGGTAGGAACAGGTGCAGAGGTATTGGGGGGGGGTCACAGGTTAAGACCAGATGTGAAGGACATGACATGCTCTGGACTTTATTCCATGGCGAGGGTGAAGGAGGTGGTCCCCAAAGGAGCAGCAATAATAGCTCAGATTTATGTTTTGGAAAGATGTCTCTGCAAATAGACTTCAGGACAGATAGGAGCGATAAATAACTGGAAAGAGGATGATCAGAGAAGAAGACTGTGAACCTACAGTGAAGTAACTCACAAGATTTGAGGGACATGCAGGTTTTCTATGTGTGTTTAAGCCAAAATCAATTGAATGATTGAGGGAAAATGTAAGATTCAAGGGAATTGAGTTGTATGACTAGATAACTGGTCAGCCCTATTAATGGATAAAGAAAAATTTTCCTAATGAGTTTGTTTGGGGATGCATTAACTTTGAGATCACTTTTAGAATATCCAAGTGGAATTGTCCAGCAAGCTCAAGAAAGATACCAAACTTCTGAGTTATCAGTATATTAGCAGCAGTTAGAGTTTGGGAAATGGATGACATATGGAAGAAAGAAATGGAAGGAAATATGGATGATGACAATCTGGGAACACTCACCTTCAGAGGCCATAAGGAAAAGAACTAGAGAGGAAGACCAAGAAGAAGTGGTCGGGGAGGAGGAGGACGGAACTTAGGAAAAGGTGAAATAGTAGCTTAGCTTGGTGAAGAGAGTTCCTAGATGCAAGGATTCAGTTGTGTCAGAGACCCCTGGGAAATCAAGAAAAATAAAGACAAAATGTCCTCAAGAGGAATAGCTGGGAGGAATCAGAGACTGTGGAGGCAAACTACTTTCTCTGAAGCTTGGCTCCCAGGTGGCACCCATGGTAAAGAACCCACCTGCCAATGCAGGAGACGCAGGAGATATAAGAGATGCATATTCAGTCCCTGGGTAGGGAAGGTCCCCTGGAGGAGGGCGTGGCAACCCACTCCAGTGCTCTTGCCTGGAGAAATCTCATGAACAAAGGAGCCTGATGGGCTATGGTCCATAGGATGGCAAAAAGTTGGACATGATTGAAGTGATTTAGCACACATCTACGCAAAGGCAGCCCACTCCAGTACTCTTGCCTGGAAAATCCCATGGACGGAGGAGCCTGGTGGGCTGCAGTCCATGGGGTCGCGAAGAGTCGGACACGACTGAGCGGCTTCACTTTCATGCATTGGAGAAGGAAATGGCAACCCACTCCAGTGTTCTTGCCTGGAGAATCCCAGGGACGGCGGAGCCTGGTGGGCTGCCGTCTATGGGGTCGCACAGAGTCGGACACGACTGAAGCGACTTAGCAGCAGCAGCAGCACACAAAGGCAAAAGAATGATAAGAGATACAGTGAGGGTAAGAAATCTTTGTAACTGGCTGAGAGCTGAGCAAGGCTGTGTGTCAAGGAAGAGATAAATGTGCAGAGAAGATATAAGGATTAGCTTTGGACTTGGAGAAGGATAGGTACTCATGTGTAGGTAGAATGGAAAGGAGGTGTATGATGGGGTTCACATATCACATGGGGTACACAGGTGAACCTCACCACACACCTGTGAGACCAGGTTATTTGTCTCAATCCAATTGTATGTGATCGTTTGCCTCTCTGAGGCTGCAGACTGACTCACCCCAGATTAATCATCTTATGAATAAGTATCATTGTTCAGAACAGTCTCTAAGTGAGGGGTATGTCAAGGTCTTCACAAACTGATCAGGAATGTTACAACAATGACAATAACAGAACCTGCAAACCAAAACCTCTTAACACATACTGTACTTTTTATGTGTTAGCACTATTGCATTATCTTAGTGTACAAGAAATGAAAACAGAGTGATAAAGCTGAATTAACAGATAACCTCATTACTTGAAGTTTCATTTGATCTAACCTTCAGCAAAAAAGAGGCTAAAGTTCACAGAAAGAAACTTTGCAAAATTTCCTTCCCTAGTCACTCTCTACACTGAAAGTCCTAGGTAGGTATTATAAAATGTTACTGAACATGATACCCTAAGGCACAGATAAATACTGAATCATTAAAGAGTGATCAAATTATGGTCCATTTCCTACACAGTAAGGGAAGAAGGGCTAAGCATTTAAAGATTTTCAGTGGAGTTAGAATACAAAGTATTTGTTTGGTTGACCTCAGGTTAAGCCAAAAATAAAATTTATCAGAACCTCTCATTTCCACCACTCTCTGGGCACTCCAGTTAATTTAACTTTTATATATGGAACAGTACATAGTTGGTTTTTATTCTATCATGGAGAAATTATACTTGGTTACAGGTATGAACTATCTAGGTATAAAGCAGAGAAAGGTTTTCATCCTTGATCATAAATCTTTTCATAAATTTTATCCAATTAACTTAGAATTATTGAAGATGTTTCAGAGGAGACAGTCTGTCGTTGGCACATAAGATAATCTCACTCAAAGAGATTTTTTTTGAGGGGGAGGTGAAAATCAGTATGCTTGATTCCAGGAAACTGAAAGGCAAACCCCAACACGATTATGCCACCATTTTTGCTTAGAACCATAATAGTGCTGTAGTTAAATTTTTTTTTTACGTTTAGACTTTGGATCCATAGTGACAAATACTTTGGAAAAAAACTTGACCTAGAAGTAAGTATTGTTTTATTAATCTCATTTATATCAATTGGAAAATTCAGGTATTTTGCCCTGTTGAAGGATAGTCTCCAAGTAAAGGAATTATGATTTTGAGACTGTATGGAATATCAAAAAGACTTTAGTTTGGATCCAAACAGTTATGTGTATGAAAACCCAAAACTCTCAAAATCTTGTTTTTTCTAATTTTTAAAACAGGTATAATAATACCTATCTATATCACGGGGTTATTATATAGCTTACTATTAAAATACATAGAACACCAGTCACACAGCACTTAGTATTCAATAAATGTTAGGTGTTATTTTTATTATGTTAGCTCTTAATGGACCAGCAGCAATCATGTAAATGTTACCTTTTACAAGGGGAAGAATATTTTGGGTCAAATATATCAGGATTTGGAAATGTCTGCAGAAATGCAAGCTCAAAGACCATGATGTTTCTAGTTCTGGTCTCGGCTCTGCTGTAGGAGATTGACAAGTCCTTCACCTGTTTGGACCTCCGAGTTCTTGTCTGTAATGCAAAGTGCTTATCTAAGGTGAACCTCAAGGGCCTTTCAGATTTAAGATGCTGTGTGTCTATATTCTTTGTATTTGGCCTAAATTTTCCAATTTGAGGCTATCTCTCTTGGATCATATCCTTCAGCCATCAAAACGTCTCCCATCGTAAAGTAGTTTTCTTCTATGTCCAGCAGTCATCCCATTTCTCATAGCAAAACTCCTTGAGAGGGTTGTCTGTCTTGATTGTCTCTCCTTCCTCACTTTTCATTCTGACTTAAACCCTCTCCACTTGGGGTCCTGCCCACACATCTCACTGAAACCGCCCTTGTCATAGTTGACAGTGATCTCCATCTTCCAAGTGTTGTGGTCAGTGCTCTATCTTTATTTTGCTCATGTGATCCAGTTAACTGTTCCCTCCCACTTGAAAAAAATTGTTTCTCTAATCTTCCATGTACTGCACTTTGATGATATTTTCTCCTGCTCACTGGACAGTAACCCCTGCTGACTTTTTTTCTTCTCAGTCTCTAATCCAGTAGGCCTAATAGAAATAAAACATGAATCACCTATGCGATTTTAAATTTCCCAGTATTTAATTTCTACATTAAAAAAGTAAAAAGAAATAGGTGAGATCAATTATAATAACATATTTTAATTAACTCACAATATTCCCAAATATCATTTCAATAAGTAATAAATAATGAGATATTTTAATAATTCATGAGATACTTTATATTCTTTAGATATACACTTAACCTTCACAATCTGATGGGTATTTTGCACTTAGAGTGTGTCTCAGTTTTGAGAGGCATATTTTGAAGTTCAAAAGCCACTGGTGGCTATTAGTGACCACCATACTGGATGGTGCAGCTCTAAGTGCAGGAATGGCTCGGTGCTCAATCCTGAAGCCACATGCAGTCTTTCTTGACCTAGGTGAGCATATAGTATCAGTGTTTCAGTGAGTATTTATCGGGTGCTTAAAACGTGCCAGGCTACTGTGTTCTAGGTAGTAGGGGACACAATAGTGAAAAAAATAGTCATAAATCCCCACCCTAATAGAGCCTACTTTCTAGTAAGAAAGAGCAGACACTAAACAATATAACCGAGTTTATTATATGGCACAATAGAAGGTGATAAGCACTATGGCAGAGACAGAGGGGTGGTCGAAAAGAGGAAAATGAAGTTAGAGAGGAAAAGAAGGGGTCAGATGATGTAGGGCTTTTTTGTGTGCTGTTGAAAAAACTTTGGCTTTTATCATATTGAGATGAGGAACCGTTAGAAGGCTTTAAACAAAGAAACACGTGATAGAACTCAAGCTGTGAAGATGATTTTGGCTGCTGTTTTGAGAATACACAATAGAAGGTCAGGAGAGAAACACTGTGACCAGATAGGCAGCTGTTGCAATAATCTAAGCTGGAGAGGACAGTGGCTTTGATCAGTTACCAGAGGAAGTAGTGAGCAGGTGTCAGGTTCAGGCCAGATATACCGTGTAAATATGGGAATCAACACATATCTACTTTGTCCAATGGGGTAACTACTGGCCACATGTTGCTATTTAAATTAAAGTTAATTAAAGTAAAATAAAGATTCAGCTCCTCAGTGATACCAGCTGTATTTCAAGTGCTCAAAATCCACTCGTGGTAAGTGTTACTGCAGTAGACAGTACTGATATAGAAGGTTTTCCATTCTCGATGAAAGTTCTATTGGGCAACATCGATACAGATGACATTTAGAGTTTTGTCTTCCTGTCTCTCAGTCAACTGCCTGCTAGATGTCTCCACTGAATAATTAGATTATTGTTATGCTAACAGATGTCCAATAATCATCGAATACACAACATGGTCAATATTCTTGATTCCAGTCTTCATCTCTCTGTCTACTTCGACTTCACTTTTGCTGTTCTGGTAAATATGATCACCATCTATACTACTGTACCAACTGCAAGGTCATTCCTCATTTCTATCTTTCTCTCCCCACCCACCTCTGTCACTTCTAATCCATTAGCAGGTTGATTTGCTTCTACCTCCAAGACACAGCCTGAGTGTGACTGCCTCTTAGCATCTGCACTTCTATCACACCATTTTTCACTCAATAATTGAGACGGCTTCTAAATTAGTGTTTTTCAACTCTTACAATACAGTAGAGTCACCCAGGCATTTAGAACCAAGACAAAGCAACGAAAAACAATGCCTGGTTGCTACTCAGTGCCCACGGGTGGGGCTTGGCTTTATACAAGCCTCCCCGAGGCAAGGAGGGCTGGAGAACACTTTTACTTTGTCTTTCTCCACCACTTCCCATTGTCCATTGGCCACATAAGAGGCAGAGTGACCTTTCTAAACAATGAACCAGATCATGTTACTCCCTTGCCTGGAACTTTCTGGGATCTCTCATTGCTCTGAAAAGAATTCGGAGCTCCTGACCCTCTGAAATCACCCTGAATGTTCCTCCAGCTTGCTTTGCTTGCCGGACCCCAGTGGTCGTCACTTCCTTTGGGAGGTGCTCTGGGCATCTCATCTGAACCAGCCCTCCTCTTTTTCCCCAGCACCTATCTCAATCACTCTTCTTCCCAATTCTCTGGTTTATTTTCTTTTTGGAATCTACTGCTCTCTGAACTTGTTACCAAATGCAAGTTCGTGTGCCCAGCACATTGTGAGGCGAAACATCGGAGTTTGGAGCAGAGAAAGGTTTATTGCAGGACCATGCAAGAAGAAAGTGGGCTCATGTACCCCCCGTACCCACCAAACCTCAAACTCCGGAAGGGTTTTAGTAAAGCAGTTTTAAAAATCAGGTGAGGGAGGGAGGTCGCAGGGTTTGCGATCAGTTAGTGTTCGATTCTCTGATTTGGTTGATGGTGAGGTAAAAGGGTGGTTAACATTATCTGCCTGTAGGTCTAGAGGCTGTTGTTAGTAGTTGGGCTTTCCTGGTGGTTCAGATGGTAAGGAATCTGCCTGCAAGCAGGAGACCCAGGTTTGATCCCTGAGTTGGGAAGATCCCCTGGAGAAGGGAATGGCTACCCACTCCAGTATGGTTTAACATTATCTACCTGTAGGTCCAGGGGTTACATGCTCATGATCATCGAGTTGTCAGTTTCTTCCATTTGGTGGTAGTTTTTAACATATGAAAAATTCAGGAAATACACATGAGGTACCATTATCTGGGTACCTAAGAGAGGAACTACGGCAGAGGATATGGGAGAGAGGTCTGTCCAGGGAGGCTCCGTAGGTTTCTGCTTGGTTACACAATGATCATATTTAATACTTTTCTGATCTGTTGTTTATCTCCCAGACTAGAACATATAGTCCATGAGAACAAGGAACTTTCATCTCTTTATCTCCAACACTAAAACAGAACTTGGCAATGAATAAGTATTTTTGAATGCCTCCATTCAGTTCCTTCATTTTCAGGGAAAAGGCAGTGATTACAACGATGATCAAAACGTACATAGGAACAGCTATGATTTACGGAGTGCTTACCCTGTGCTAGGCACTGTGTTTATTTCAATACACCCATTTTGCAGATAGGAACACTGGGTTTTAGAAAGGCAGAGTAACTTGATTGGGACTGAAACAAGAGTGAAGGGGGCAGGGCACAACCTTTAAAAGAATGACATAGCCATGAGACGTGACAAAACCTGGTTAGAACCAACGAGGACCAAGATGCTGGAAGATCTAGCTTCCAGTGGACCTGGAGCATCATCATATGCTCACTGAAATCTCCACCCCTTCCCTTGAAATAATCGGAATAATCCTCCCATTCATTAGCTTATGAAATTGTGTGTGTGTGTGTGCTAAGTTGTTTCAGTTGTGTTCGACTTTTTGCAATCCTATGGACTGTAGCCCACCAGGCTCCTCTGTCCATGGGATTCTCCAGGCAAAAAATACTGGAGTGGGTTGCCATTTAATTACCCAGCCCATAAAAACTAACCACACCATATTTCAGGGCCTCCCACCTTCTCAGTTGGCTCAAAGTCTGCCTGTGGGGTGTGTTGCTCTCTAAATAAAATCCACTCCTTACCTATCACTTTGTCTCTCACTGAATTCTTTCTGTATGAAACATCAAGAACCTCAAGCTCACCAGGAAAAGGGCCACCAAGGTAGTTAAGTATGAGAAGCTACATCTGGAGCTGGGATCTATCTGAGACCAAGGGCTTAAGTCTCAACAAACAAACCAAAAACCAAAATTGTGACCATTTAATAAATAAATGGCAACTGATGCATTTCAGAGACTTGTCGAACATTGGTACTTAGTTGATGGCCAGGAAAAACAATACCCTTCATCTCCTATTCCCATACAGACTGTGGGTTACTGTTACATCCCTTTTGCCTCTTTAAAGGACTCGAGTGCTGGCCTGCATTCCTCTTTTCGCCAGTTATTTTGTGCAACATGCAGTTCTGGCCTAAAGAATTCCATCTCCTAGCAGCTACCAGGGTTACTTGCAGCCTCAATGATCTTCCTTTGAGAGAGGGAAAAGTCCCTGAACTTTGTAACACAGCCCAGCGATGCATGAGAAGCCTTTGTTAAACCGTAGCTGGGGGAAAAAAGGAAAATAAAAATACCGTTCTCCTCTGGAATGTCTCCTAGGACTGGTGAAAAATGCTAATTCTGACAACAGCAGAGTCATTTAAAAATCAAGGCATCTTTGAATTGTATTCAAAATGAGATTAAAAGGAGAAAATAATGATATTCTTGGAATCTAGCAGCATCTTATCCTCTCCAGCTCGGTCCTCCTGGTGTATGATACCCTCTTGTTCCTCTGGGAGCGATTTCCCTTAGCTTATCCTGGACAAGCTTTGGTTCCCTTGGAAGGCAGAGGGCTGCAGGCTTTTCTGGATTCCCCAGGAATAGGCAGATGGGAAGTTCGAAACTTCCCTCCTTTTAAAAAGGCCCCACAGGTGCAGTGTTTTTACTTTTAATTACTCCAAGGTTAGCCTGCACGAGGGTGCTTACCCGATGAGCCTCGATTCCACGGGCCAAACTGGAGGCTCCAGGAGACCAAGTTCAAAGTGAGTCAGAGCGCTTTGCAAGAGGCGAGTTTCTCCTTCCCAGCGCAGGTCTACACCCTCCACATCCATCCACCCTCATGCCTCGGAGAGCCCCTCATCCTGCCCCGGGGACGCCCCTCTCCGCCGGGGCATCCTGGAAACAGTGAGCCTGGGGGATGCGCTCTGGGGGAAGAGGGGGAGGACCCCAGGCCGCGTTGTGTGTCCCGGGCTCCCACGTCCCCGGGCCGCCCGCGCCCCGAGGCTCCGGGCGGGGGCCCGTCCGCATTCCTGTGACGGCCCTGGGGCGCCCCTTCCTCCCCGCGCCGCTGCCAGGGCCCGGGGAGGGGGCGGGGGGTGCGCCCCAGCCCTCTGCCCCAGATGGCCCGGCAGCCCCGCGCGGGGACATTTTCTCAGGCTTTCAAAAAGAGCACTTTCTTTCCTGCCTAATATTTAGCTCCTTCAAATGCAAATGGAGAGGTTTCGCTCCAAGGTTAGCATAACAATTATGGGAAAAGCTTTAAATCTGATGCGTTTGTTTACACGATGAAAGGCCGGCAGGATCCGAAAGCGCGGAGGCCCCGGCTTTTCAGCGACTATTTTCTAACTGGTGCCCTGCGAGTCAATTTTAGATCACAAAGAAAACCAATTTATAGGACGGTGGAGGCTAATTTTGGAGGGAGTTCTACGTTATTATCTTTTTTTTTTTTAAAATGACCTCTGCTGAAAGAGTGATTCCGCTCCCCCTCCTTTTCATCGTGAAGTTTGGTGGGAGGTAATTGGTGTCGGTCACGAGCAGGAAGGTCTTCATTCCTGGAGGACCTGGAGCCTAGGCATGGGGCTAACGCAGGTGGAGAATTGTCCAGAGACTTGGTGAGATTTTGGCCTAAGGTACATCAAAGTAATCTTTTAGTGCACGTGCTGAGGAAGTCGATTTTCTTTTCCATTTGGCTTAGGTGGCTTGGTATTTCAAAAAAGGTGGTGTGGTTTTAACTACCACTGAAGGGTATCAGACTAAGATTTCAAGGAGTGACATTCCCTCACTGTTGTTCAGTTGCTAAGTCACATCGGACTCTTTGTCACCCCATGGACTGCAGCAGGGCGGGTTTCCCTGTCCTTCACTATCTCCCGGAGGTTGCTCAATCTCATGTCCATTGAGTCAGTGGTGCTATCTAACCATCTCATTCTCTGGTGCCCCCTTCTCCTCTTGCCCTCAGTCTTTCCCAGTCTCAGGGTCTTTCCCACTGAGTCCCTCACTATAAAACCATTAATTTCCAGACCTTAACAGTGAGAACTGGGCCTTGCCCATTGGAAGTGTCTTAGCTCTGCTGAGAGCAGGAAAGTTGACCGTCAAGGCCTGGTGATGAGCAAAAAGGAAATCTCAGGCTTTTTTTTTTTTTTAAACTGTCAGACCCTCTAGGAGACTTTCTCCAGACCTTCCTCCTGGGACCACCCATCCTCCTGTACACCAAGGACAGCTCTTAAATGCCATGCTGTGAGATCTCAGCCTATTAGTGTTCTCCTCAATGTGAGGCCCAGGAGAGAATGAAGACCCTCGGGAGCTTGTTAAATCTATTGGCTTCATTGACAATATATTGGAACATGCTTGTAAACACTGCAATCTACAATTCCTGTAACACTGAAACTTTATGAGTATGGAGTATTTAAGAATATTAATCCATTTGGGGAGTGTTTATTGACCAACATAAATATGTCATTTTCGATGTGAAGATAAAGCAACAAAGATATTTTGTTTTTCTCATATTGTTTGCACAGATGAACTGAAATACCTTTCCTGACAGTGGGACCAGGGCAAACGTGAATGGTGTTATTATCAGAAAGGTACAAAGCAGTAGTCTTCAACTTGAGTGTGTACCAGAATCACCTGAGGGTCTTGTTAAACCGGATGGCTGGGTCTCACCCCTCGGTTGTCTGATGGAGCAGGTCTGGGGTGGAGCCTGAGAATTTCCATTTTGCACAATTGCCAGGTGATGCTGGTCCTCTTCCCCACACCCCACTTTGGAGAACCACTAGCTGTAAAGAATCAGAACTGTATCATTTTGAGAGAACCTAATATGATGAGTTTCCTCTTTGCAAGAATAGCTTAGAGAAAAAGAATAGCTACTGATTGCTACTAAGAATTAAGTAAGCCTGGGGAACCATTCTTAAATGTAAACATTTCTCTAATATAGATTTCTAAAGATTATTGTGTTAGTTGCTCAGTCTTGTCCAACTCTTTGCGACCCCATGTACTGTAGCCCACCAGGCTCCTCTGTCCATGAAATTCTCCAGGGAAGAATACTGGAGTGGTTTGCCATTTCCTTTTTCAGGGGATTTTTCCCAACCTTGGGATCAAACCCAGGTCTCCGGCATTGCAGGCAGATTGTTTTACCATCAGAGCCAGCATGGAAGCCCATTAACATTTTGTGGAGTGCTAAACTGGTAATTTAGTATTACCAGATTATTGATTTGGCCTATTTAGGAACTCGAAGTGAAGTGAAGTCTTCCTGAGTAAGAGATGTGTGTTAGACAAACACTATTTGGTAGCTAAGGTAAGTAAACCCTGAATGCTCATGGGAAGGACTTAACGCTGAATCTGAAGCTCCAGTCCTTTGGCCACCTGATGCAAACAGCTGACTCATTGGAAAAGACCCTGATGGTGGGAAAAATTGAAGGCAGAAGGAGAAGAGGGTGGCAGAGGATGAGATGCTTGGATGGTGTCACCGATTCAATGGAAATGAACTTGGGCAAAATCTGGGAGAAGGTGAGGGACAGGACATGCTGCAGTCCATGGAGTCACAAAGAGTTGGATGCGACTTAGCTACTGAACAACAACAAACCAGATGAATGGGTTCTCAGCAGATGGTGGTATATTAATGAAATACATTTGTTTTCAAATATTCAGATACATGGAGATCTACTGCATAGAACTGGCTATCTTAGTAATCATGCCCCTTTTATGAATTACCCCATGGTATAGTCTCTTCTGGAGCGTTTTCTTTCTCTGAAACCCTGAACTACAGGCTCCTTCTCCTTACTAAGACCCCTTTTCAAACCCAAGTGCTGAAATAAGCCTTCAAGACAGAAAGATTGAGATGTTCATGAAACCTTAACTGTCTTAAAAAGAAAACTTAAAACCTCCTCTCATTCCATTTGATGTAATCAAACATACTTACATGCTTATGTTTAGTGTCTATATTTGCCCTTAGTGTCTTCAATATGTGCATTTCCATTTTATTTTAAATTGCATATCCTATGAGGATTTGCAAAATTTTGATTTTTCATAGTACCTAGTATGGGGCCACACAGAAACAGAAACATAAAAGCAAATGATTTTAATGACAACAATGATGTGTCATTATATGGCTTGACCTGAAGTTAGGGTCTATTTATATGCTACTAAAATATATAGTTATTGTTTAGTCACTCAGTCATGTCTGACTCTTTGCAACTCCATGAACTGTAGCCTGCCAGGCTCCTCTGTCCATGGGATTTCCTAGGCAAGAATACTGGAGTGGGTTGCCATTTCCTAAATATATCTTTTAAATAAAGTCACTTGTCCATGGACACATGTCATGCTAGTTGAGAGACAAGTAGCAAATTTAAATTACTGGAGAAATTTTTCTCAAGTCATATTTTTATGTGCATTAATGTGTATAGCTCAGTGGGGACTTCCACAGGTTAAGACTGCGTGGTTCCACTGTGGGTTCAACCCTGGTTGAGGAATTAAGATCCTACATGTCACATCAGTTCAGTTGTGTCCGACTTTGCGACCCCATGGGCTGCAGCATGCCAGGCCTCCCTGTCCATCACCAACTCCGAGAGTTTACTCAAACTCAAGTCCATTGTGTTGGTGCTGCCATCCAACCATCTCATCCTCTGTTGTCTCCTTCTCTTGCTTTCAATCTTTCCCAGAATCAGGGTCTTTTCTAATGAGTCAATTCTTTGCATCAGGAGGCCAAAGTATTGGAGTTTCATCTTCAGCGTCAGTCCTTCAATGAATATTCATGTCACATGGCACAGCCAAAAACAAAAAAGGAAAAAAAAAATATAGCTCAATAAATGATATGTAAATCATTTTGTGAGATAAACAAACACTTAAAACTGATATTTTGTTTAATAGGCACCATAACACACTGGACCACACTGACAAAAGAGCTTCACCAGTAACCAGTTTTGTGACTGGGTGTGGAGGATAAAGGTGATGCTGTTGAAACAGACCTTGCTGAGTAAGTCATTTTACATTCTCTCATCTACAAGCAAGAGGTATGAGTGATCCTTACAGTTCTTGCTGGATTATGTGTATAGCATCTGCTTTGGGTTATTGAAACCACATGATAAATATACATGCATGAGGGTCAGCATTGGTTTAAACAGGTGACTCTATTATGGTAATATTGTCAACACCTTATAAAATTATTGTGGTCTCCTCTACATATGTTCCAGTCTCCTTGGATTTGTGGGAAATGCTCTGTTGATTGTTTTTCATTGTAAAGGAGCCAATTTCTTTGAGCAACTGCTATTTCTACCTGAACATTCAAGTCATTGAGGAGACATTTAATTTAGAAACAGAGCAGAATTTCTTTACCCTCGCTGTTATCCTGTGTCACAGCTGACTGCTTTAGTGCCAATAAAATGCTAGGGGCTCTGGTTTTTACTGGGCAAATGTACTGAGTGACAAAGTCATTCCTATTAAATATTAACATTGTTTACTAAGGATATGATTAGAAATAAAATAAGCAAGCATGTAAAATTTGTATCTTAATCACCCTCTGTTCTTGTTCGGGTGTTAAAAAACCGTTTTTCTTGGTCCTAAACATCGTGAGGGTTTTTAGGGCATTAAGCTGTTGTCACAGAGAGGCAGTGGGCAGTTCCATAGGTATTTTAAGAGACTTGACTATTTTGGAGATGGAGTGAAGAATGTGACAAGAAACGGGTGTGTGTCTCTGTTTTGTGAGGTGAGAATGGAAGTGGAAAACGACAGAATAAATAAGGCTCTCAGGTATTTACTACTTTGGAAATAAAACCACGGTTTGAGTCCAATCGGTCAATTATATATAAATACAGTGTAGAGGGCAGATAGCCAGAAATAACAGATTTTATTCTCCAGAGGGGAAGGGAGAGTTAACCAGAGCAGAAGCTTCTAGAACAAGGATACTCCGTTAGATAAGAACGGTAAGACTTGAATGCATTTATTTCGTTGTGTATTCATCTTATTTACCAGTTCTCCTGCTGGTGGACATGCATGTTGCTTCCGTTTATTTTTGCTATTATAAATAATGCTATTTCATTATTGTGCCTGTTTCCTGCTACAAAGGTGCCAGGTTATCTCAAAGGCATATTCCTTTTGTGATGCATTATTAATTTCTATTCTGGCTATGATGTTATGAACAAAATAGTAATCTCTAGACTGATTTCACGTATTTGCACAGTAGAATTGTTAATTAAAGGCTATGTAGCTCTCCAGCTTCGCAGCTAATGCCAAAATTGCTTTCTGAAAACTATATACTCTGACCACACTGTAGAAGAGTTCCCGTTGCTCTTTACCCTTCCTACCACTACTCTATTGCCAGAGTTTTACCTCATTTTGGTTTTTAATTTCTTCTCCTTGATTATTTTAATATAGCTGATATTTTTTAATATATTGTCTGTCCCTCTCTTCTTTTGTCCATTTTGTCTTTTTTGTCACATATAAAATACTCTTCCTTTTTAAAAAAATAATGAAATGAATAATTAGTTAAAATTTAAAATTATTAGAAACATTCTCATACTTATCTTGTGATGATTATATACTATTGCAAAATCATTCTCACTTTGTGGCTGGCACTTTCATCCTCTATTAGATATTTTTTGATCCACAGAAATGTTCTGAGCTTTAGAGGACTTATCAATCATTTTCTTTTATGTTTTCACTCTTTATGTTCTGTTTAAGAATGCATCTTCAGAAACCAACACAACATTGTAAAGCAATTATCCTCCAATTAAAAATAAAAATTTTTACAAGAAACATTATATCACATCCTTTTTCTAAAAGTGCTAAGTCCTCAGTCAGTCTGTAATTGTTTTTTCATGAGGTGTGAAGAAGAGTTCCAAGTCCATTTTTTTCCTGAAGGGGCAGCTGTTTATCCCAGCATGTTTAAATAGTCCCTTCATTCCTATTGGTGTGCGATGCCACCTCTGTTGTACTTTCAGTGTCCATATTTACCTGGGTCTGTTTTATGGTTCTCATTTGTGTTCTATTAGTTTATTTGACTCTATCTACCCTAATTCCTTGATAGCGCAGTTGGTAAAGAATCCACCTCCAATGCAGGAGACCCTGGTTTGATTCCTGGGTCGGGAAGATCCCCTGGAGAAGGGATAGGCTACCCACTCCAGTATTCTTGGGCTTCCTTGGTGGCTCAGCTGGTAAAGAATCTGCCTGCAATGTGGAAGACCTGGGTTCGATCCCTGGGTTGGGGAGATCCCCTGGAGAAGGGAAAGGCTACCCACTCCAGTATTCTGGCTTGGAGAATTCCATGGACCACAGTCCATGGAGTAGCAAAGAGTCAGACATGACTGAGCGACATTCACTTTCACTTTTCACCCTAATTCTATGCCATCTTAATTAAAAATGGCTTTGTAGTCTTTCTATTTGGTGAGGACAAACTTTCACTTGACTTCTTCAGGCGTGTTTTGACTCTTCTTGATCTCTTGCTCTTTCATACACACCTTAGAATTAGCATGTTAATTTCCACATAAAGTCTCTTCTGAATTTTGGTTGAAATTGCCCCAACTCTTGCTCAGTCTGGGAAGAATTGACATTGTCCCAGTATTTCAATATCGAATTTTCCAAGACATGAAAATGATAAGTTCTCTATTTATTTACATCTTCCTTATGTCTTCAAATGAAAGTTGATAATTTTCTCTCACAGGTTTTCATGACTTTTGTTCTAAATAGTTAATATTTGGTGCTATTACAAATGGTATATTTGAAATTAGTTAAATGTTTTATTTGTCATTATTGTACATAAATGAGTTTTGACTTTTATGTCACAACTACATCTAGCAACTTTGCTGACATGTCTTACTAAATTTGATAATTTACTGTAGATTCACTTGGGTTGTGTTATATACCATCATATCATATAAGGTTTTATTATTTTTTGCTTCAAGATTTCTAGATATTTTCAGGCTTTAGGGATAGCTATCCCATCTTTTTGTTTGTTTTTGAAACTCAATTACATATTTAAATATGTAAAATACATATTTTACTTTTGTACCTGGAATAGTTCTTGTGATATTTAGTTCTGCCACACCATACTCTCACTGTTTTTTTGTTTTAAAGAAATAGTCACAAAGTGAAAAGTCAATATTAAGACTTGAATTTAAGATCAGAGAAATTCACTAGCTCTTAGCTACTAGTTTATACAATCATGATGACAAATGATGACAAATACATTTTATAATAATTTGAAGAGGCTCTATTTTCTAAACTTATTACTATTATTTCCATTCAAGTGTATAAGTAGCTATGACAAGTTTGCTTTCAAGGGTTATAGAGAAGGCCCTTGAGAATCTCAAATGTAGGTGAAAAAAATTAAACTTTTCCTAGTTTGCTGGCCACAAGGAGAACAGTACCCTTAGCACTCTTACCTGGTTGGGGAAAAAGAAGTCCATATTCTAATTCTGAGAATCAAATTTTATCACGAATGTTTTTTTAATTCTTATTTCACTTATAATGGCTTAGCTTTTGTATGTTTAATGTGGGGAAGGAATGAGAATGACTTTACCTGGAAAACTTGAATGTTTAATTTTTTTTAAACTGACATTATTTACTCTGAAGTTAATGGCTCAGACGATAAAGAATCTGTCCACAATGTGGGAGACCCGGCTTCTATCTCTGGGTTGGCAAGATCCACTGGCGAAGGGAATGGCAACTGACTGCAGTATTCTTGCCTGGAGAATTTCATGGACAGAGGAATCTGGCAGGCTATAGTCCATGGGGTCTCAAAGAGTCAGACACGACTGAGTAACATACACTGGCTATCACTGCACTGGTTTGTAATGTTTGTGTTTATTTCCCTGTTGGAGGAAGAAAAGACAGAGAGATTGCTTATAAAAGAGAAAGTACTTAGTAAAGGAAAAGAAGTCAGCTTTCATCCAGGAAAATGGTATCTACATCCGATTTCCTTCTAGGCAAATTTCAGATTACTGGATATATTTATAATGCGTGGCGATTTTTAATCATTGAAAATAACAACCTCATGTTTTTTTATTAGTTCCTTGGCTTTAATAGGCCATTCAAATAATGCTTTAGCTAATAGTTTTGTGGCTTTTAGCGAGAAGGAAACAACATTTTGTTATTACTCAAGAAAAGCATATTGCTCTTTAATGATCTGTTATCAATGAGTTTCTTGTCGTTTCCTATTCTGCAAAGTGTCTGCTACTTAGAATTCAGGAGATTAATTATTATTTTTATAGAATTGATCATAAAATTCTAGTTTGGTTATATGCGATCATTTGATGCTTTGTTTTTTTATAGTCTTTTAGAATGACCATATTTTAGCTTGTGCTACTTTAATAGAAACCATGCCATTTGGTCTAAAAGGCAAAATATTTATTATTTGAAAAGGTAAAATACAAAATTAGTGAATTATTTTATAGCTTGATTTACTGGCATTCCACCCCCCACCCCCCCTTGCTGTTGTGTGTTTAGTGCTGGAAATGTCTTTCTTAGAGTGAGTAGCCTGGGGTTAGTATAGGCAGGATTGAACAGACTCCTTGTTTTCAGCCTGGGTTGGAACCTGGTCAGTATATGGTTAGGTATAACTAGGATTCTGGTTTTACTTCACTTAGTATATATTATCTCAGTAAAATTTTGATAGTTTGCAAGACTGCTAAACTATACAGGCTTTTACTCAAGGCTTGTTTGTTTCTTTTGTGACATGTCCTGTTTTCAATAGAGTACACAATAATATTTTTCTTCAAAGAAAGAGGTATATCAAAATTATTATGGCTTTTGAAAAAGTAATGTTGGATCAGTTTCGTTCCTCAGTTGTTTCATATTTGAAAAAGCAAAAATGTTTGGATATGATGGGAGTAGGTAGAACAAATTTGTCATAAACCGGAACATTGTGGAATGCATTTAATAAACCCCCAGAAATAAAGTCCTGTGTATTGTGGAAAGGGGGAAAGTGAATTCAACTGAAATATAGCTCTTCTCAAGAGAAATAGGGTTCGGACTGACAAGCTTGTGGTCATATTTCTCTATTATAGTGGCTGGGAGGGGAAAGGAGAAAGTGGGAGGAGTTTATGAGCATCTCATACCATAAATTTGAAATACTAACTCCAGTGTTAATAATCTTTAGAGAGCCTCAAACTTAAGAGATTGGTCCTTGGCATTTGATTTTTCCATCTTTCTTCTTTCTCCTTATTTCACTGGTTTTTAACATTGTCTAGGTTTCACAGTCACTAGAGTAATTTTAAAAAATAAATATGATACTCCACTGCCATTGAATCAGAATTTTTAGGATATGTGCATTTTAAAATGTGTGTTTTAAAGAGCTCCCCCAGATAGACATGGTAATTGTGAACCACTGGTCCATTTCCTAGTAATATTACCTAAAATCCCCTACTTGTGTTTGCAAATGAGTTCATGTCAGAAAGGCCATCAATTCATATTCCATCTGCCAGTTTACTATTGATCTAACCTACACGTTGTAGAATCTTGCCAGAGAGATGAAATACACCATCGTAAATAATCTCCAAAATAAGGGATAAATTGAATTTTTGATTATTTTTATTGTCTAAATAGATCTAGATAAGGAAAGCCATAGTCTTGATTCTGAAAGCCTGAAAAGCAAATGCTCCATCAAGGATGAAGATATATCTGTTGACTATGTTAAGTTTCTATGCCTTTATATAAAAATTTATTGTTCTTGTCATTTTTCTAAATAGAAAACAAAAGAGTTGTTTAGGAAACATATATGGGATCTTCATACAGAGCCCTGTCCATCCCTTGTGGAGATAATGCCCATTTGGGGTTTAGCTCTGTATATATAGAACTTGGCCACAAGAGAAATAGATTCTTATAAAAATATTAACTCAAATTCAAGTAATTTTCAGTTTTCTTTTCTTTAAAAATGTATTCAGCTGGAACTTGTCAGCATTTCCAGGGAAAGGAAGTCACTCCCTAATTAGTGCTGGAGGTGGTGAGTGAAATAATTGTGTGTATGTGTGCGTATCTGTGTGTGTGTGGGAGGAGACAGAAATGAAGGAAGAGGAGGTTTTTTCTTTATTTAATTCCCGTGTTCCCACACCGCTTTTCTCAGAGTGATTTTTCTTTGTGATTAACTTTCTCAGCCACATTAATAAGACCTGATTTTTTTTTCCCTACCAAATCTGGTGTTTATTTATTTGATTTACAGATAACACAGAACTGCTTCTTCTTCTCCATCTTAGATATAGGTCTGCTGCTTACTGTGTCTGTGATAGATTTAGTCTCTTTTCTCAAGACTTTTGTCCAGATTTTAAAAAGTGTTATAGCTCCTTTAGGAATGATAACTAATAGGTTATCACCTCAATAAATTCTAAATTAAGGGGCTCTCTAATAGTGCACACTGACAAGATAGAGTTTTGATGACCTTTAGAATGAGTCAGTGAGTATGAAATTATAAGAGGTTCAAAAAGCCCAAGGAGGGCTTCTCTTTCCAATTATTCTATTTAAAAAGAAAACAAATGCCAACCAGACCTGCAAAAAAACCCCCAAACTCAAAACACCTAAGTGTTGTTGGAAATGTAAAAGAACAAGGACTCTTAGGCATTGTTGGTGGGATGGAAACTTTGGAAAATTTTTGCCCGTGTCTAGTGAAACTAAACATACATATGCAGTATGATCCAATAATTCCATGCTTATGTGTATATCCTCCACATGTTTCTGTTTATGTAT
Organism: Giraffa tippelskirchi; assembly: GCF_054371585.1. Taxonomy (NCBI): domain Eukaryota; kingdom Metazoa; phylum Chordata; class Mammalia; order Artiodactyla; family Giraffidae; genus Giraffa; species Giraffa tippelskirchi. Next base: position 151,187,800 of record NC_137282.1, read on the forward strand.
ACCAGAATATGGCAAACGCTTTTCAAAGCTGCACTGTAATGGGCTGTATACATATATTTATATCCCAAATGGGCTTCCCCTGTGGCTCAGCTGGTAAAGAATCCGCCTGCAATGTGGGAGACCTGGGTTCAATCCTTGGCTTGGGAAGATCCCCTGGAGAAGGGAAAGGCTACCCACTCCAGTATTATTCTGGTCTGGAGAATTCCATGGACTGTATAGTCCTTGGGGTCGCAAAGAGTTGGACACGACTGAACAACTTTCACTTGCACATATCCTAAATGCCCATCAAAATTCAAGTGAATAAGTCAACTGTGACATATTTGTGCATTGGAATGTAGTATGCAACAGTAGTAGCACTTCCCAGGTGGCACTAGTTGTAAAGAACCTGCCTACCAATGAGGGAGACTTAAGAGACAAGGGTTTGATCCCTGGATTGGGAAGATCCCCTGGGAAAGGAAGTGGCAACCCACCCCAGTATTCTTGCCTGGAGAATTCCCATGGACAGAGGAGCCTGGTGGGCCACAGTCCATGGGGTCACAAAGAGTCGGACACGACTGAAGCAACTTAGCATGCATGCATGCAACAATAAAAAAAATAAGTGCCAATGCTGGAGACCTAAGAGACACTGGTTCAATTCCTGGATCAGGAAGATACCCTGGAGGAGGAAATGGCAACCCACTCCAGTATTCTTGCCTGGGAAGTCCTATGAACAAAGGAGCCTGGCATGTTACAGTCCTTGGGGTTGCAAAGAGTTGGACACAACTGAAGCAACTTAGCACAGCACAAACTACACATACATGGAAGAATGTGACTCAATCTTAAAGGTACATAATATCAAGCAAAACAACGCCAGACCTGATGGAATATGTTCTTTGGATTTCATCAATAAAAATTAAGCATATTCAACCACATTTTAGGTATGCATAATAAGGGCTTCCCAGGTGACTCAATGGGTAAAGAATCCACCTGCAACGCAGGAGACACGGGTTCAATCCCTGGGTCAGGAAGATCCCCTGAAGGAGGGCATGGCAACCACTCCAGTATTCTTGCCTGGAGAATCCTGTGGACAGAGGGGCCTGGCAGGCTACAGTCCATAGGGTCACAGAGAATAGTGAAGTTACTCATTCATGTCCGACTCTTTGTGATCCTGTGGAGTGTAGCCTACCGGGCTCCTCCGTCCATGGAATTTTCGAGGCAAGAGTACTGGAGTGGGTTGCCATTTCCTTCTCCAGAGGATCTTCCCAACCCAGGGATTGAACCCAGGTCTCCCACATTGCAGGCAGACGCTTAAGAGTAGGACACGACTGAAATGACTTAGCACACACGCATGGTTGCTTTACGTGTTGTTTTAGTTTCTGCTATTTAATGAAGTGAATCAGCTGTATTATACATAAATCCTCTCCCTCTTGGACCTCTCTCCCCGCCCCCCTCCATTCCACCATCTAGGTCATCACAGAGCACCAAGCAGGGTTCCTTGTGTCATACAGCAGGTTCCCACTAGCTATCTGTTTTACACGTGGCAGTGCACATTTATTAATCCCAGTCTCCCAGTTCATCCCCCTCACCTTCTGTGTCCATACATCCATTCTCTCTCTATCCTATTTCTGTGTCTCTCTTCCTGCCCTGCAAATAGGTTCATCTGAACCATTGTTTTCTAGATTCCACATATATATATGCGTTAATATATGATATTGCTTTTCTCTTTCTGACTTACTTCACTCTGTGTGACAGAGTCTAGGTCCATCCATGTCTGGTCCGTTATTTCTTGCCATGAGTGTGGGTTATGTCATTATTCAAGGGTTCATTAAAGTGTACATTGGTTTTATGCATTTTTTCTCTTCATATTATATTTGATGGGGCTTCGGTGGCTCAAGTGGTAAAGAATCTGCCTGGAATGCAGGAGACACAGGTTTGATCTCTGGGTCAGGAAGGTGCCTTGGAGGAGGAAATGGCAAACCACTCCAGTATTCATGCCTGGGAAATCCCATAGACAGAGGAGCCTGATGGGCTATGGTCCATGGGGTTGCAGAAGAGTTGGACATGACTTAGCGACTAAACAACAACAACACTATGTTTGATCATTTGAAATAAAGTGCTCGAACTATTTGTAGAGAGGAAATTAAGGCACAGCCACATGTAAAGAAAGTTTCAGGGTCTGACTTAAAGTTGCCAAAGCAAGGATGGCCTTTGCTAATTGCCTCTTGCTTCTTGCTAATCCTGTGCCTTGTTATGGCACATGCAGCAAGCTATGACATCTGAGAGGACCCCAGCAAGGGTTTCAAGGGAGTGAAGTCAGGTTGCAAAGGAAGCCTTAAGTGTGAATCTGATTACTTGGGCAAGAGAAAGTCAGATGCTTCATGCTGCTCTAGCATAGTTTTGTGTGTGTACGCATGTGCGTGTTAATATGTTAATTCTATTCTAGTGCGACAAGGGAAGTGCTGGAATTCTGTACCAGCCAAACACCTAGTCTGCGATTCAACCCCTGACCATAATGAATGTAAAATGCTGGTAGTAATAGATAGATTGAAATGAAAACCCCTTCATCTTGGCATGTGAGAGATTAGCAATCACATTTGGATTCTCAAAATGCTGCTTGATTGGAGATGAACGTGTGGGTGGATTGACCTTTCCTGCGAGAGCCGTTGTTTTTGCACTAGATGTGTGAAAAACAAATTTCAAATAGCTGCCCTATTGCGCTTCTCTCATGATTTATATTATCACCCTTTTAGATTTCTCAGCAATTATTAAACTCACTGGGACCTTTTTTTCCTCTTCCCCTCCTCCAAACACTTTTATTTTTCCTCCGTGGGATGGAACTTTCTACCAAAGAAAGGTTAATTTTTTTTCACCTTTTTCATATTGTCAGCATCCAATTTCTTCATCAATTGACTTGTGTTTGAGTCCCAAGAATGTCCATTTTAAAATAAAGGGAGCTTTTAGGATACTTTTTATAGAGGTTGTTCACAATCCAAGGAGGAATAAACCCCATATTTAATTTTTCTCAGCTTTAAAATTGATTATACAGTCCCTAAATATTTCTCCAGTCTTTTTTTTTTTTAATAATAAACATTTTCCTTTGTGTTCCCCTGTTCACAACTATGATGCTTTTTCTTGTTATAACTAACTAATTGCCACAGAGTAGATTTAGGTTTTTGGTCAAATTCTTAAAATTTCTTTAAATGATTGAGAAAGTGAGACAATGTATATGGAATCTAGAAAAATGGCACCGATGGACCTATTGGCAAGGCAGGAATAGAGATGCAGACATAGATTGCAGACTTGTGGATGCAGCAGAGGGGGAAGAAGAGGGTGGGATGAATTGAGAGAGTAGCATTGAAAGATACATATTACCGTATGTAAAATAGAGAGCTTGTTGGAAGTTGTTGTATGACACAGGGAGCTCGATCTGGTGCTCTGTGACAACCTAGAGGGGTGGGAGGGAGGTTCAAGGGAGGGGACATATGTATACTTATGGGCGATTCATGTTTCTGTATGGCAGAAACCAACATAGCATTGTAAAGCCATTATCCTCCCAATTAAAAATTTTAAAAAGGAAGGGAAACAGGTGATCAGCCTGGCCTACACTTTGAAGAATCTAAGGGTGAAAAAAACACTATCCACACTCTATTATACTTTCAGTGTGGTTTGCTTTATTTTAAATGCTATTTTGAATCGGGACTGGGATGGAGTGAGAAGAGAACAAATAATCATCTCCCAAATCGGGAGCAAGCAATTATGCTCCTCTTTATATTTTGAGATTCCTCTGTTTTATGTAGGCTAGGAAGTAAGTCATTTTATTTTCCATCATGTGTACTGTGTTTGATCTCATAAACAACCTTGACACATGTAGCTGATTTGAACTTATTTTAAATATTTGAAAGATATTTAGAAAGTGTTGGAATGGTCACGGTTTCGATGGTCATGAATGCCAACACAGAAACCAGATATACCGCCGCAGTGAGACGCCTGCACACCACCAACAGAGAGGAGCCCCTTCTTGCCATAACCAGAGAATGTCCGCACGCAGCAACGAAGACCCAGTGCAGCCAAATATAAATAAATAAACAAACTTTAAAAATAGCCCCCTTGTTCCAGAAGAATTATAGTGACAAGAGCACAAACTAAATAGCCTTACGACTGGATTGATGGCACATTTGTGCCCTTGAAAAATCATCTCATAGGGGATTTGTAGAGCTGTTATTCAGTGAATAGATAGAATTCTTCAGTGTCACTAGGGAGTAAAATGCGATTTAATCTGACGGTGGCTGCCAAGAGCAGGCCACGCCTTTGCCAAATGGTAGAATGTGACCACAAAGTCTGCAGCTGCCCGTGGTCCTGCTGCTCCTCTCAGAAGGCTGCCTCCTCGGATGGGGACATTTGTCAGCTGTGACCCCGTCTTACTGTGGAGAGGAGACAGGCGGCCTGCCACTGGCATCAGGCTGGAGTTTATCCTGGCTTCCTCAAGATTTTTCCAAGTCAGAAGCTGACTGCCGATGGACACACTTGAACTTTCACAGTAGAAATGTGGAGGGGAAGATGTGGGCCACAGACAAGGGAGGCAAGATCTGGGGGTTTCATGGGCATTTTGACATCAATTCAATCACCTTTGAAACCTGTACGGAAATACAAGTTCTGGATTGAGTGAATAACAGACATTGGGAGATACAGAATTACATATGGGGTGTAGAGGGTGGTGAGTTACAGGGGTGTAGATTGTGTAAGGAGATGGGAAATAGATTCAGAGGAGCATCCTCCAACCCTGCTAACATAAGCTTTGTTGATTGTGAACTTAAAGATAACTTGAAATGGTGCTTCCTGGACCATGATTCAGTCTGGCTTCTCTGGACAGTGTGTATCCTCTGGTGTGGGCAGCAGGGCGTGTCACATAGGGACACAGTGCTGGTGTGGTGTATGTGAGTCTCCGCAATGTTGGGAATGTCCTGGTTTTATCCCTGTATGTATCTGCATAGAATTAGATCTCAACACATACACATATACAAACATGCATCTACACACACACACATTCTCAGAAACCACTTGGTGGCGACACACAGGAATTTTCAAGACGCTAAGGGAAAGGGGGTTGAACATACTTCCTATTTGTCTTATTTGTCAGTGTCAGGGCTGGAGGCATGAGGGATACTCTGTGTCTGGGGCTGATGTTAGGGAGGTCTTGCTGACATGAGAAGCTTAGGTTGACTGATGACCCCATTCAGCCTGTGCAGCTGACTAATAAGTAATTGCTTAACCAATTGTTGAACTCTGTCTCAGTCTGTGGAAGACTAGCCTAGTTGCTTTCCAGGAGTTCAAGGCTCAAACAGGTTTCTCTTTGCTTTCTGGGATGCATAAAGAACTTTTAAAAATTCTGAAAACTTGTTGGCACCTTCATTTGGAAGGGAGCACAGCTGGTTCTTAGAAAGATGCTGATCCTCTGTGTGCCCTTGGTCAGGTAGAAGGGCTCTGACTTTAGGGAGCAATATGACCTTGAAGGAGGAATGCTAGCAATGAGGGTGCCAGTGACTGGATGGAGGGTGCTTGTCTTCATCCCTCTGCCATAGGCCCTGGTCCCCTGCTGGCAATTCCAGAACTGCGTTCTTCTTCCAGTTCTGTGGCTGCAAAACTGAGCGCCAGAAGTAAATGGGAGAAGACAGATCTTTCATCCTCATGTTTTGAAAAGTAGCAGGAGAAAGTTGAGCTTGTTTAGTGGAGCTCTTTGGGTGCTACTTTTTCATTGAAACTACAAAAGATGCTTTATTTTAAGTCCTCTTTGAATCTGTGGCTTTGTCTAATCTAGTGCTAGGTCTTTAGAACAACCCTGGGTTAGCCAGTTTTAAGCAAAATCTTGAAATGAATGATTTTTGTTTTTAGGGGGCTTCCTACTCCCTTTTATTTGTGTTTTGATTTTCAAAGTGACTTTTCCTCTGAAGCCATCCCAGTTTTTCAGATGACTAATCATTCCATGGAGAAAGGAATCCCTCCTCAAAGTGGTGGAAAACATCAGATAACAAAACAACAGCTATTTTTAGGATATGAAGATAGTTGAATGCCTTTTTTAAAAAATAGCATTACACTATTATTTTATTTTCTGCCCCTTTAGAATTTAAAATCCTTTAAAGATAGGACAAACACTGTTGAAAGCACTTTATATCCATGAATGCAGGAAGTAGGCCCTTTTGTATTTGCTTTATTTCCCCTGACATTCTTGGTGAAAATTTCTTTTCCATAACTTCAAACTCATTAAAACTGAAATACAAGGATGAGAATTCATGGACATATTGGACATGGTCAAGAAGGTCACTATTATGGTAGGATGGTATTCCCATGAAGGGTAGGTTGAATTGCAGCATTAAATTGGGAAGAATTGGTAAATCCCTTGGGCTAAGATTCTGTGGTAATGGGTGGGTGGTGCTGGTGGTCGAGTGTAGACTAATAAATGGTATTGTCGGTTGATGGGAGTTTATTCTGGCCATTTCCAAAGAGACGTGGGTTTGATCCTGGGTTGGGAAGATTCCCTGGAGGAGGAAATGGCAACCCACTATAGTATTCTTGTGTGGAAAATTCCATGGACAGAGGAGCCTGGTAGGCTACAGTCCATGGGGTTGCAGAGTCAGGCATGACTGAGCACGCACGCACACACACCAAAGCAAAGAACTTTTTAAGCATATTTTTGGGAGATCTATTCATTTGTGAGTGAGGAAAAACTTTTTTCTTTAGATAGTCTGAAGTTGGCAACTACCTCTTGTTTCTGAGAAATGGTGTATTTTAAAATGCAAAACCAAACAAATATAAGCAGAAACCCAAAGTACTTAAAATATAAGAATGTTTTTCACATGAGGGAAACTTGATTCTCTTGGTCTCTGCTGGGAGAGGTTTTGATGTTCCCCTCTTTACTTCTTTTTAAAATAACCTTTTATATTCTAGTGCTTGTGAAAAAATACCGTTGATTCTCACTTGGCCTCTTCCACTGAATTGGAAAACTTGGTTCCATTCTCTTAGCAGGTAAATAGCCTTAAAACCATTCATGGTTCTGTCAGGGTAGAGGAGAGCTGAAAAGCATTACATATGTTCCAAGTTAAGAGAGGCCAATCTTTTGCTGTTTTCAAGTGGTTCCTTCCCTTCCCTTCTTCTATTAAGAGCGCCACCACAAAGGAGCTTTAATCAGCTTCATTGATTTAAAGCTAATTTGCACTTGGCTTCAAGGTTAAGGTCCACAGCACAAGCTGAAGACCTTTAAATCAGAAGTCAGAATGAAAAGCCTTAGGTATATCATATTGTCTGCTGTGCATAAGAATGACAGCTCTTGATGACTGTGAATTAACTATTGGGGGGAAAAAGGCACAAAGCCAGTTTTTCTTCTGTGTTAATATAACCTCTGCTAGCCGAGTAACGCAGCATTGCTATCCACGTTTCTGTTTCATCATGTAAATTGATGGAGTTGGCTGAAAATACTTTGGTATTGTGATGTTTGCAGCCGTCAATTTCTGCTTGGTTTCAGTTGGATTTCAACCTAATTGCCAAACTGATTCCATCTGTAATAACTTTTAACATTTATTTTTCCCAAAGGGAAAAAAATGTCTTGTCTGTATTCTGCAATTAAGTAGGTGATGAAATATTCAGTGTATGTCTCCACTCTGACTAAATTCTTTTGTTAACTTTATCAGATAAATTATAAAATATTAACCAGGCTCGCTGTTTGAGCATGTGCAGATGGCATAATATTTACCAGGCATATTTTCAATACGCATTTAATTTTATAAATTGAATTAACTATTACATGGCTAATTTTTTTCTCTCTTTTCCAAATTGATGCAACAAGCAACCGTGTTGTTGGCTGTATGTACTACACTAGAACATTTGTGGATAATTTCATAAGCTTAGCTGTGTATATAATAAATAACGTTTGCTCCAAACCTAACCATGCAAAATCAAATCAAGCAGAAATAATGCTATTTTCTAAGCAAAATTATGCTGAGTAGCAATGTGCAGGGTTTTTGCTCTCTCTCTCTCTTTTTTTTGTGACAGCTTAGTTTTTCAAATTTTCTGCAACATTTAAGTCGGTAAGTTAATTTTACCTACCTCTCTTATCCTCCATGCAACTAACCTTAAATATCCACCGCCCTACCCTCTCTGCTTTTCTCAAATACACTAATACTTCAAGCAGATTTTTTTAGAATGTGATTTGGACTGAATCAAGGTCGAATTCTAAATCATGGTATAAAGCTCATTCTAATTAAGGACCATGAAAACCCTTAAAAAAAAAACAAAACTAATGAACAAACAGCTTGGTTGTTGGTGAGCTGGTAAAATCTCTATAAATGGGTCTGTCTAGCTGATCTCAGATTCCTCTGAAGCTGTGCTACATTTGGTGCCCTCAAGGATCTCATGATCTATTTAAAGAAAACAAAAAGGTGAAAGGAAACAGTTATAATCCAGTGTGACCCATGTTATATGGGAAGTACCTGGTAGGGATCAGAGAAAGGAGGGTGTATGGCTGATTCTGGGCATTAGAGTTAATGTGATGGGAAGAAAGAAAATGTTAATCACTCAGTTGTGTCCAACTCTTTGTGACCCCACTGACTGTAACCCACCAGGCTCCTCTGTCCATGGGATTTCCCAGACAAGAATACTGGAGTGGGTTGCCATTTTCTTCTCCAGGGGATCTTCCCAACCCAGGGATTGAACCCGGGTCTCCTGCATCACAGGCAGATTCTTTTCCGTCTGAGTCACCTCAGGGTTAATGTGATGGCAAAGGTTACAGTTTAGCTGAGATTTAAATGGCTGCCCATGTGGACAAGGGAGGTACAGAGGAGAAAGGACTTTCCGGGCAAAGGGAACAGAATGTGTGACATGATACATTTTGCAGTTCTGTGATAGATGTGTGAAAGTGCACAGGGTGTGACGTAAGAAGAGTTGGGAGAAGAAATAAGGAGGGTGGTTGCAGCCCAGACCACAGAGGTGATATTAACAGGACCCACTGATGTGACCCTGTGGTTCATGTGGCCACAGAAGTGGCCTGTGCTGGAAGCCATATGACTGCAGGCAAAAGGCAAGCAGTGGAGAAGATAGAGTCAGGCATGGTTCCTGAGTTGCTTGAGGTCCCCAGAAATTACTTAGAGAGCTGCATCTTGGGAGCAGAGTGGAATGCAGCTGTGGAAAGGATGGGGAGGACCTGGGGGGGCTCAAAACAATTCATTTGGAATATGGGACCTTATTTTGTACCACGAGTTGGTGAATAACTTGTGATCTGTAGCTGACTCAAGAGCCATACGTGTAAATCTTTTCCAAGTTTATACCAACCTCAAAGTTGTGGAATCTGATTTTATCGTGTTTCCCTGTGCATGAAAGTGGTTTTGAGTCTCCCTCGTTCCTCCTCTCCTATTAATTGATTATACATATGATTACTTGGAGGTGTCATTCAGTGTCAAGTGATCACTTTCAAAAAAGAGCAAGCATGTCCACCTGTGACAAGTTTGTGATTAAGCCTGGAAAACACAGGCCTTTTTCAAAGCGAAGAGTTGTGGGCGCTACAGTTCACTGGAGCTGGGGACTCAGAGCATGAATACCGACATGTCCTTATTTTAGGATGTATCAATCCGTGGTCATGTTGACAACTCATTTCAGTTTGTACGTATAAGTTAGACATAGAATACATATTTCATAGGTAAACTGAGACAATAATGATGGGTTATCTCAAGAGAAGGAAAGGCGATGAAGCTAAAAAGACATTTGGGTAATAGAAACAGAAGGCAAGACTGGACAGACACTCCATTTGTTCACACGAAGGAGCAGGAACACACACACAGGCACTGAATTCCCCCAAAAGCAAGGGGGTGAGTTTGGAGAAATATTGTTTTAACATCACTATTTCTTTAGAGAATGTTACATGAAAACATTTGTTTTTAATTCTCAAGGTAACTGAGATCATCTTCTAGGATCACATTCGGTTATTCAGAACAGTATTGGCACCATGATCATTATCCTCAAGGGCAGCCCCAGGTATAATTGTATAAAGACCAAGGTTCAGTACCCCTTGGCGGCCTGCTGAAGTCCTTCTCTGTTTAGTCTACCACCTCCCCTATGGCCATCTGCTCTAGGAAAAACGGAAAAAAAAAAAAGGATTCACACTGAGGTGCTAAAATGTTAAAAGTTTAATTTTTACTCTCTCTGAAGAGTATTTACATTATCACTGAGAGCAGAGCCTTTCACTAAAAGAAGGGCATCATCTTGGATTTTTAGGCTTCAGCTAGTTCAGAGGAGAAAGTCATAGCAGGTGTTGATTTTTCCTTTACTCCAGAGCTCACATCGTAGACCAAGCCACCTGCTGTCCCTGCCACGTTCATCACCTCTTATCTATCTTAGGACAATAATCTTCTCGTCGGTCTTTTCCTTTTTTAAGCCTCTCTCCATAATAGGACCTTGTAAGCTAAAAAACAACAAAAAAAATTGAAAGCATGTAGGTTAGAATAATTTTCAAATTGCCACCTCACTCAGGAACTTCTAATAGTCTATTAGGACAGATAGAAATGCTTCAAACTGAGTGATAGTTGAAGATTCTTCTTCAACTTCTGTGGATAGCCCCTTTCATCCTATCTCATTTTTCTGCATTGTCCAAGCTAACACTTGGATGACATCTCTGCTTTCCCCTGGAGTCTCTCATTTGCCACCATCTTTCCTTGAATCTGTGTCTCAGAAGACAGGCTCATTTTATCCATGATCTTTTTTTTTTTTTTTTCTAACACTGCCCATCCTGGTCACTTACTTTGCTGTACCATTTTATGGCTTTCATCAAGTTTTATGGCTTAAAAGTAGGTGTTGCCTGATGTGTTGCTTTGGGTGTGCAACTTTGAATATTATCACTGGCTTTCAGTTCTTAGTAAATAAGGAATGAGCAACATCATCTCAGCAGCTTCTCTTTATAGAGTCCTTACAACAAGCTAGATATCTTTCATACATTATTAAATCCCACCAAGAAGTTGTCCCTATTGCTAACTTGTAAATGAAAAACCGAGGCAGAGAGGCTTGAGGAAGCTGGATCAGTTGTACTTGGTAAATGGCAGAGCTGAGGTATTAGTTGCACTCTTCCTTGTTGAAACACATATCATTCACATTTGTATGGGTCTGTGTAGGGAGAAGGTTTGCTTTTGTTGTCAAGGATTTCTCTTATATGTCTTGAAAGCCTAGTAAACATAAATTTCTTAGGACCTGCCCTTTAAAATTAGAAATGGAAGATTTGGACACTATTAATGTGACAGGCATTTGCAAGCACTGTTTAATTCATCTCACATCAGTCTCTGGTCGCATGATAGTAATATAATTTCACCCGTTGACAGCCACACAAGAAACTGACAACCTGATGCCCTGGGAACTGAGTCCTTCAGTTCAACTCCTCAACCCTCATTTTGAAGATTTATGCTGTCATATCATGAACATGAATTCCATAGCATCAGAAACACAAAATTGTGGTAGTTATTATACATTTCTGCTTATTGATCACATATGGATGGACAGTCGAACTTGTCAGCATCAAGCCAAGGATACACCAGGAGATAAAACTAAAAGGAATAAAATATAGCATTCTAATTGCATTTGTGGCCAAGGGACCTACATTATACAGCAACCAGCGTGTAACAGTGTACTTCATGTTCCGTGATTTACCTTGCTGATAATTGCTTTGCACTCCTAATAAATTAACCCACAGAAAATCTATTCATCTGCATCTTCTTTTTATGCAGAGCTAGAGGAAAAAGGACCAGTATAGCAATTTGAGTGGCAATCATGCACTGATTGTAGCAAAGAAAGTGGCCTGGTGAGAGTCTTAAGCATTCTGAAAGCATTTCTTTGTAAGAAAAGAAGAAGGAGAAAAGAAGAGAGGGCTTTTGTTAATTAAGTTCTGTTTTTTTTGGTTATGTTTTGTTTTATTCGCTATGGAGAATATATTATATTCCTGGTTCAAAATGCTTGTTTAATACAGTATATTTCCAGCCAGATATTTCATTTTAATATCCTTCATTTATTTTCTTTAAATATTCATGGAAAATTCTCATTGTTATTTTTAAGATTCCTGGAAGGAAAGAATGTATAAATAGGTTATTGTACTCTTAAGAGGTTCCTTCCATAAATGTTATTCTATAGTAAATCTCATATTTCAGTTTGCTCAATTTTTTTGTTGGACTTTGTAATCAAAATCATTTTAAAGTTCTTTACTTTTATTCTACTACATCATGTGCTTTTAGTACCTTATGTTCTGTCTCGTGCCTTGATATCACTTAGCTTATTTGATCCTCATAGTCAACATGGTAGAGTGGAAAGCTGAAGGAGTGAGGATTTCAAGCTTCCATCCTGCCACTAGATTGGGCTTAATATTGGTCTTACTGTTTTCTTTATTGGCGTCTCCGTTTTCTTTATCTTAACATAAGGGATTATAGGAGATGATCTCTAAGGTCCTTTATAAATTCCAGGATATGCAGAAAAAATATTGTGGGTGCTTAAGGTTCACTGAGGCCAATGACTTTTGGAGTTTCATAAAAGTGAGTGGGTGATATGAGAAGGATAAGAACTAACTCTGCTTCCAGCAATACGGCAAACTTGATACCCTGACTGACCTTCCTGCAAATAACTGAAAATGCTGCTTAGGATAGTTTTTTAACAGTCTCTTTAGATGCAACAGTGAATTGGCAAGAAAATGATAATTCCATTGGTGGAATGTTGCAAGAAAAAAATATAGGAAATAAAGTTATATTTGAATTTCAGATAAACAAATACTTTTTCAGTATAAATCTATCCCAAATTTTGCCTTTGATATACTAACTCTAAAAATTAGTTGTAGTTTATCTAAAGATTCAGGTTTAATTGGGGATTCCATAGCTAATTCTGATAGTCTACCCAGAGGCAGTGAGAAATAGATTTAAAGGACTAGATCTGATAGACAGAGTGCCTGATGAGCTATGGATGGAGGTTCGTGACATTGTACAGGAGAGAGGAATCAAGACCATCCCCAAGAAAAATAAATGCAAAAAAGCAAAATGGCTGTCTGAGGAGGCCTTACAAATAGCTGTGAAAAGACGGGAAGTGAAAAGCAAAGGAGAAAAGGAAAGATATACCCATTTAAATGCAGAGTTCCGAAGAATAGCAAGGAGAGATAAGAAAGCCTTCCTCAGCGATCAATGCAAAGAAACAGAGGAAAACAACAGAATGGGAAAGACTAGAGATCTCTTCAAGAAAAGTAGAGATACCAAGGGAACGTTTCATGCAAAGATGGGCATAATAAAGGACAGAAATGTAGGGACCTAACAGAAGCAGAAGATATTAAGAAGAGGTGGCAAGAATACACAGAAGAATTGTACAAAAAAGATCTTCATGACCCAGATAATCACGATGGTGTGATCACTCACCTAGAGCCAGACATCCTGGAATGTGAAGTCAAGTGGGCCTTAGGAAGCATCACTACGAACAAAGCTAGCGGAGGTGATGGAATTCCAGTTGCGCTATTTCCAATCCTGACAGATGCTGCTGTGAAAGTGCTGCACTCAATATGCCAGCAAATCTGGAAAACTCAGCAGTGGCCACAGGACTGGAAAAGGTCAGTTTTCGTTCCAATCCCAAAGAAAGGCAATGCCAAAGAATGCTCAAACTACTGCACAATTGCACTCATCTCACATGCTAGTAAAGTAATGCTCAAAATTCTCCAAGCCAGGCTTCAGCAATACGTGAACCATGAACTTCCAGATGTTCAAGCCGGTTTTAGAAAAGGCAGAGGAACCAGAGATCAAATTGCCAACATCCTATGGATCATCGAAAAAGCAAGAGAGTTCCAGAAAAACATCTATTTCTGTTTTATTGACTATGCCAAAGCCTTTGACTGTGTGGATCACAATAAACTGGAAAATTCTGAAAGAGATGGGAATACCAGACCACCTGACCTGCCTCTTGAGAAACCTGTATGCAGGTCAGGAAGCAACAGTTAGAACTGGACATGGAACAACAGACTGGTTCCACATCGGGAAAGGAGTACGTCAAGGCTGTAGATTGTCACCTTGCTTATTTAACTTATATGCAGAATACATCATGAGAAACGCTGGGCTGGAAGAAACACAAGCTGGAATCAAGATTTCTGGGAGAAATATCAATAACCTCAGATATGCAGATGACACCACCCTTATGGTAGAAAGTGAAGAAGAACTAAAGAGCCTCTTGATGAAAGTGAAAGAGGAGAGTGAAAAAGTTGGCTTAAAGCTTAACTTTCATAAAACTAAGATCATGGCATCTGGTCCCATCACTTCATGGCAGATAGATGGGAAAACAGTGGCTGATTTTATTTTTTTGGGCTCCAAAATCACCGCAGATGGTGACTGCAGCCATGAAATTAAAAGACGTTTACTCCTTGGAAGGAAAGTTATGACCAACCTAGACAGCATATTAAAAAGCAGAGACATTGCTTTGCCAACAAAGGTCCGTCTAGTCAAGGCTATGGTTTTTCCAGTAGTCATGTGTGGATGTGAGCGTTGGGCTATAAAGAAAGCTGAGCACCGAAGAATTGATGCTTTTGAACTGTGGTGTTGGAGAAGACTCTTGAGAGTCCCTTGGACTGCAAGAAGATCCAACCAGTCCATCCTAAAGGAGATCAGTCCTGGGTGTTCATTGGAAGGACTGATATTGAAGCTGAAACTCCAATATCTTGGCCATGCGAAGAGCTGACTCATTGGAAAAGACCCTGATGATGGGAAAGATTGAGGGCAGGAGGGGAAGGGGACGACAGAGGATGAGATGGCCGGATGGCATCACCGACTCTTTGGACATGGGTTTGGGTGGACTCCGGGAGTTGGTGATGGACAAGGAGGCCTGGCATGCTGCTGTTCATGGGGTTGCAAAGAGTCGGACATGACTGAGTGACTGAACTGAACTGAACTGAATCCAGAGGCTTAAAACTAGATGGTAGTAGGAATCTGGAGAAGTAAACTAGAACTGAGGCTGCTTTCCCAGTGAAGGTATTTGCTGAATCCAGATGGCATTAAGCTTTAGCTTTTCCATTCCTACAGAAGAGAGAGAGGAAGGAAACTTAATAGGAGATCTTTTGAATAAAACCAGGACCCCAAAAGCCTACACCTTCACTGTTTAGGTAACTAGAAGTAAACATGATCCCTGACCTGAAATGTATGTGTGGAGGACGGCAGCACTGATAGCAATAAACATTTTTCATCTCAAGCCATAGTGTTGGCTGGGGAAAAGGGAGGAAGTCCACCCTGAGAGTTCATATCTGAATTATATAGCTTGGTGGTCTCAATACACTCAAGGTAATAATTTAACTTAAAGTGAACCTTAGTTAACAATGTGAGTAGGCATCTGGGAGAAGCAAAGGCAGAGCCTTTGGAAAAAATCCCACATTCAACCCAGGTCTCAAAAAATTCCTGTATATGAGCATCCAAGGAATTGATCCAATACTTTGGCCACCTGAGGCGAAGAGCTGAGTCATTGGAAAAGACCCTGATGCTGGGAAATATTGAAAGCAAAAGAAGAAGGGGGTGGCAGAGGATGAGATGGTTAGATAACATCACCGATTCAATGGACATGAATTTGAGCAAACTCCGGGAGATAGTGAAAGACAGGAACCCTGGTGTCCTGTAGTCCATGGGGTTGTAAAGAGTCAGACACAACTGAGCAACTGAACAACAATAACAAACTTGTAACAAAAGCACTTATATGTAGAATCTAAAATATGATACAAATGAATTTATTTACGAAACAGACACAGACTCACAGATACAGAAAACAAAGCTACAGTTACCAAAGGGGAAACCAGGTAGGGGAGGGATAAATTAGGAGCTTGGGATTAGAAGATACAAACTACTATATCTAAAATAGATAAGCAATAAGATCCTATTGTATAGCACAGGGAACTGTATTCAATATCTATACTAAACTATAATGGAAAAGAATTTGAAAAGAAGTATATATATACACACATACATATACTGAATATACCTATAAAAACTGAATCACTTTGCTGCACACCTGAAATTAACACAACTTAACTTGTAAGTTAACTGTACTTTAATTTTTAAAAATTTGCATAGATAAATACGTTGTGATATAATCATTACAGAGGACAAATATATCCACATACATAGAACAATTGAAAAGAATGAACTGCAGTTATAAGCAGCAAGTTAAATGCATCTCATAAACCTTGAGTGAACAATGCAAGTCACATTAGAAGGCAGGGGAAGATCTAGAACATTCATGTTCCGAAAAATGAACAACTAAGCAATCTGTTGTCTAGCATGCGAATAGTCTGGTGAAACAACAAAGAAACAGAGGAAATGATAAACATGAAAGTGAGGAGAGTAGTTACTTGTGGAGGGAAGCGGGGGCGCCATAGGTAACGATAATGCTCTGTTTCTTTATCTGGATGGTTATGTATGGGTTTGAATTATTTATAAATGTTCCTATGCATCTAGTCAATATTTTACAAAGCGATTTAAAAAAATTGGACTAAAAACCAAGTTTCTGAACCCTGGGGCAGTGCTCATTCTAGTGCACGAAGCGCGTGGTCATTGGCTTTTCTGTTTTGTGTGCTGTGCTGTGCTTAGTTGCTCAGTTGTGTCTGGCGCTTTGCGACGCCATGGACTGTAGCCTGCCAGGCCCCTCTGTCCATGAGGATTCTCCAGGCAGGAATCCTGGAGTGGGTTGCCATGCCCTTCTCCAGGGGATCTTCCCAACCTGGGGATCGAACCCAGAAATTACAGAGCAATAAATTGCCCACATTATTGTCATTGTATGATAGTTACTTTTCAGTTCTCCATCACCCAGCTAATTTACCATGTCTTCTGAATGCAAACCTCTTATTGCATTTCAAACCGTAAGTTTCACTGTGTTCAGTGTATTCCTTGAGAATGAAAGACATTAATTAAAACTGGAGTGATGAAAAAGCAACCTGCAATATAATTGGAAAAAGGATCTTCTGAAGAATCTGAAAGAGCTAGCAGCTGGACAATACGGTATAATGGGTAGGAGTGCAGGTTCGAAAGTGGAACACATGAGTTTTCATTCTGCTCCACTGCCTACCAAGGAGCGCTTCCCTGGTGGCTCAGTGGTAACGAATCTGCCTGCCAATGCAGGAGATGTAGGTTCAATCTCTGGATTGGGAAGATCCCCTGGAGGATGCAATAGCACCCCACTCCAATATTCTTGCTTGGGAAATCCAATGTACAGAGGATCCTGACAGGCTACAGTCCATGGGATTGCAAAAGGATCAGACATGGCTTAGCGACTAAAGAACAACTACATACTAAATGATGGACTTTAGCATGTCATTTACGTTCCGAGCTTTTGATTCTTCATAATGTTTAGGATTCTGTAAGCTGGTACAAGGACAGCATTTATTCAGGTGTCTAGTAAAATTCGGATAATTGATGTGTTATTATTACTCTTATTATTTCTTATTAAAGAGTGAGAAAGCTGCAAATTTAAAATATGGAGCTATGGGAAGTAAAAATATACCCTTAAATTAGCTTTTATTACAAGTGTAAAACTTCCAGCTCTCCTGTACTTCAAAGGGCACTGTGGTATATTCTGAATGGGAAGTCAGATGAATGGAACTCATTTCCCATCATTGCCATGTACACTTATCATCTGACCTGACCTTTCATAATCTCATTTTTCTTACCTGAAATATGATGATGATAGTGGTGATGATGGTGACACTGTCCCTTTACATCATCCTGGGTTTTTGTGAATCTCCACTGGAGTGAAAATTAGAAAAATTTATTTAATAAAGATGTCATTATTATATTCTAAAAAAAACATTTTGGGGGGTACATTCTCTGTAGTTTTCCAGGAACAAAAAGGCGAGTGCTCAAGTTTTCAACGTGTGTGATTATGTTTTCATGACCTCTGGTCATTACCATCGAAGCTGCATAAAAGAGGTTGTGTAAAATGTCACATAGCAACGTGTCCCATCTGCTTAGCAACAGGAAGAGGAGAGGTAACATTAAAAGACAACCTATAGAAAACTAGAGTGAAAAAAAGAAAGCTTCAAATCCTAAGCCTACCATTTTTTTTTCCCCTCAAAAGCAAAACCAAACCTTGAAACTGTTGACTGAAAGAAAATCTACCAAGCTTCCTCACAGCACTAAATTCATTTTTGTTATGAACCTCATTGTGTATTTCATTTAAACACAGAAACTCTAAAGTGTCCCAATAATCTAGATGACTTTTTCAGCCTCCAGATGATCAATGTGAGGTAAGAGGAATAAAATCCCCTATAGGAGAAAAATCCTCCTGTGTGGCAAATTAACTTCCCAGAACATCAAGATACAATCCATAAGAAGTGATTTATTAAATGGTGCCAGGAGGAGTTAATTTACTTCATAGCAATAAGTCATTTGCTACAAGAGAAATGCTTACTCACCTTAGATATTTAGGCGTAAATTCATCATAGTTTTGCTCATCTTGGGGCTAAAGGAACAGTCCACTGCTGCTGTGATGATGGATAATTATATGATAGTATTTCTGCATTATTCTGTTTACCACCTGATGGACCACTGTTCTTAACAGGTTTTCCTTCTCCTTGGTATGGATTAAGGAGTTTTGAAAGCATTTAAAGGTATTCTTCAGTGAGTACTTTATTTCATCAATTCCAAAATATCATTAATTGTAAGATGTACCATTATATTATGTTGTTGTTGTTTTAGTCGCGAAGTCATGTCTGATTCTTTTGCGACCCCATGGACTGTAGCCTGCCAGGCTCCTTTGTCCATGGAATTTCTCAGGCAAGGATACTAGAGTGGGTTGCCATTTCCTACTCTGGGGAATCTTCACAACCCAGGGATCAAATGCATGTCGCCTGCATTGGCAGGCAGATTCTTTACCACTAAGCCACCAGAGAAGCCATTACATTATGTACCAAGACAGAAAAATATATGCTGTTAATTAAACCTGACATTATGTGTTCTTATTAATAATTTTTATTTAATTCCTGTTGAAAGAATTCTTTAGATTTTTTCAGATATAGATTTGTTAATCACCCATTATTACTCTTATACATTCATAACAAGGAAAATAGAAGTGGCATATATTGATTATGGAATTCCCCAAATATCTTCAAACTCAAATTTTGAGTCCTCTGAATTATTTTTTCCTTTGGAGTCATTTGTGTCCCATGTTTTTCCAGAGAACGTTTTACTCTGTACATTAAGAGGACCAGTGGCAGGGAAAGTAGCTCATATCCTTTCTCTAATGGCCCTTAAGTGTTCTCTTGACTACAAACTAAGAAGCTGTACCTCCCTAGAAAAGCTACGAGGAAAAGGTCAGCTTTGTACACAAATAAGGAGAGACAATGAAATCAACAGTCTACTCTGATCGAGAGTCATTTTAAAGTGCTACTAGCTCTGAGATGAACCTCTATATCTGAGACATTAAAAATGAAAAACAGTGCATATTTGTATTGGTGAAACATAGTATGGAGTTAGAATTTTAGTTTTGAATAAAAGCAATCTGAACCATGCAAACATAACTGTAGCATTATGTTTGGGATGCATTAAAAGCTTTTTGTTGTTGTTCAGTCGCTAAGTCGTCTCACTCTTTGTGACCCCATGGACTGCAGCACACTTGGTTTTCCTGTCCTTCACCATCTCCCTGAGTTTGCTCAAATTCATGTCCACTGAGTTTGTGATGCCATCCAACCATCTCATCATCCTCTGTCGTCCCCTTCTCCTCCTGCCCTCAATCTTTCCCAGCATGAGAGTCTTTTCCAATGAGTCAGTTCTTTGCATCAGATGGCCAAAGTATTGGATCTTCAGCTTCAACATCAGTCCTTTCAATGAATATTCAGGGTTGATTTGCTTTAGGATTGACTGGTTTGATCTCTTTGCAGTCCAAGGGACTCTCAAGAGTCTTCTCCAACACCACAGTTCAAAAGCATCAATTATTCAGTGTTCAGCCTTCCTTATGGTCCAGCTCTCACATCCATACATGACCATTGGACAAACCACAGCTTTGACTATCAGGACCTTTGTTGTCAAAGTGCTATCTCTCCTTTTTAATGTGTTGTCTAGGCTTGTCAGAGCTTTCCTTTCAAGGAGCAAGTGCCTTTAAATTTTGTGGCTGCAGTCACTGCATGCTTTGATTTTGGTGCCCAAGAAAATAAAATCTGTCACTATTTCTGCTTTTTCCCCATCTATTTGCCATGAGGTGATGGGACTGGATACCATGATCTTAATTTTTTGAGAGTCGACTTTTAAGCCTCCTTTTTCACTCTCCTCTTTCACTCTCATCAAAAGGCTCTTTAGATCCTCTTTGCTTTCTGCCATTAGAGTAGTATCACCTGCATATCTGATTTTGTTGATATCTCTTCTGGCAATCTTGATTCCAGCTTGTGAGTCATCCAGTCTGGCTTTTTGCATGGTATACTCTGCATATAAGTTAAGTAAGCAGGGTGACAATATGCAGCCTTGACTTACTCCTTTAAAGACTTAGAGCTCTAAATAAGTTTCAAATTGGACAATGAAACATGATGATTAAGTGACTAGCTCCAAACTGCGTAGAATTCAGTCTGATTTCATGAACAAGATTATCAGCAGGTTGGAAAGCAGATTTGATCAATAATGTGACTCAAGGAATGGTAGCCATGAGCATGTGCCTTGAAGACCTTCAATTAGAGCGAACTGACTAAAGCCCTGGCTGCTGGGCTATGAAATCCATTGCCCTGTTTGTCCTGAGACCACCCTTCCACACTGGCTTCTGCCAGACTGAACGTTGGCACAGAAACCAAGCAGGCTTATTCCTGTGTGACACGAAACTCATACAAGAATGACCCTTAAACGTTGGATCCAACTTTGTCTCAGAAACTCCCCCTCCAGGCTTGCCCCATCTTCCCTGGCCTCAGGGCAGTCTAGGATGCTTTTCCTTCCCTCCTTCTCTTGGGGTTAGACTTGTATCCTGGCCTAATGGCTGTCCCCATCTTCCCAGAATCTTCCCCCGTTTTCTCTCATAGGCTTTCCCCCTAATAAAATCCTTGAGTGCTTAATCCTGTTTTGGCATCAGCTTCTTAGAAGATCTAAACTAACACAGAGAAAAATTGCTGACCAATTTTCTTATTTATTAAAAGTTTTTTTTTTTTCTGTTTCAGAAACTCTTTCATAATCTTCTTAAAGGCTTCTTTTTCCAGTAAATAGCAACAGGGTAGAGGCCCATAAACATTTGCATGCAATTTTAGCAGACACATAGGAACTTCGTAAACTAGCCGAGAGTCCTCTGAAAGTCCGCTGTGCACCAGGTCAAGTATCCTCTCAATACACTCTGAAGACATTGATAGTATGCATTGATAAGGACTAATTATGCTTTAAAAACTTTTTTTTTCCCCTTATAAAGCAGGCTCCATGGCAATTCAAAGCCTGTGGTGATATTCAAATTACTTAACAACCAATGAGAACAACTACCTCTACAGCCTCTACGACATCTACTAGTTCCCACCCTGTTTGTTCTCATTATCTTTCTTCCTTGAAATGAACAATAACTGTTAGCAAGTACATTCTTCTACATTTTTATTAAGAAATATTCAATACGTTTTTTTAGATGTCAGTAGGGTCTGTGACCTTGGGTAGGGTAAAACATCAGAAAAAGAAAAAAGCCCACAAAAATTAAAAGATAGGAAAACTAGCAGTAAGGAGTTTCTCTTTCTCTTGAGTTAAATACAAGCATGACTTGCATGGTTTAAGTTTGAGCAATGGTTTGCATACCACTATTCTTTAAAAAACCAACAAAAGGTTTTCGAGGCAGCCATTTTTAATTGGTCCAATCCTCATTCATATCTTTTGAAAAACCCTAACAATTTGCGTTGAACTGCATGTCTACCTTCTTGTGTTCCAACCCTTTGGCTCACTTTGTTGTCTTTCCCATATGGTTCAAAAAAGCACTATGCATAATGCTTTTCTCTAGCATGCCCTTTTGATTCTCAACATTCTTCTGAGGGCCTTAACTCTATAACCATTACCTGATCATGGTGCTTTCATCTGGGATTAGGTTTTGCACTTCTATTGATCTTCCTCTATGGGGTTGAATGTAGTAAATGAACCTCCTAGTTCCCAACAAATTTGCATGTAATTGCCTGTCCAGTCCTGAACACCGAATAATGGGCTGGAAGAATACACTAGCATTAACAGAGCCAAAAATGTTTTTCTTTCAAAGGCTCTGCTTCTTTGTAAAAGTGGCGTATATGGGAAGAATCAGAAAGCTTTCTCAAAGTTTGGGAAAACAGTAAGTTTGGGGAATGTCCGAGAATTGCCATGCCATCTGAATCATTGTAACCTCGCATGTACCTTATTGAATAAGTCTAGAGCTGGCATTAACCTCTTTTTGACCACTGGAATGTACTGACCTACATTTCTACATCCCCCAGAGAGAACTTAACTGCTTTAATCATCCTTTTAACTTTATTTCTTTATGAAAGTCTTACTGCAGAGTGATAAAAATTTCACTCTTAAACTGTGACTTTGATGGATTTAATGATCAATCACATCTGAAGGGTTATTGTTGAATGATTTTGAATCAAAAATATATTTATTTGACATCAGACAACTGTTCTATTTTATGTGCTATCTACATTATTAAAAATATCTTCTGAGCTATTATAATGGAGAATTTTTAGAAAAGATATGAAATTTATCATAGAGATGTCTGAGTTTTTTATTTTCATCATAGTTAATGACTAAAATTCAGAACTGTGTTGTTTTGGGGCTTGATTTTTTTTGAAGTGATGACTTAACCAATATTTGTATAATACACTTCTTATTGACTGGCTCCCCAATACGACCCTGTTATATAGCATATACTCTATTTATCTTAAAATGTTTAATGGAGGGTTTAGAAAAAAAGTAAATGAAATAAAGTAATAATTTTCTTTGTAATCATTGAAAATCCACTGGGATGCCTCATATCTAAGGGACTGAGAATTATTTCTCCTAAGTAAACTTTCTTACTTCTTTTTGGAGAACACAAAAGCTCTGCATTCTCATAGAATAGTTGGTATGTGACTGGGAGAGGAGTCAACACTCATCTCCTTGATTGTCCTTTTCAGCCTGAGTTGGTGAAGTCAGCAGACTAAAGACATGCTTTGGAATGATTAAGAGGAATTATTTGGGAGGAGGTGTATTTTTTGAGGAAACATTGAAAGGATTTCTAAATTGCACTAATAACTGTTGAAATTCAAGCATTATTAGCACTGATAGGAAACCAACCGAGTCTTTAGTAACATAACATAACTTTTTCACCGTCCCAATGAAAGTGGCAACACTCATGTTCTGCTGCTGCTGCTGCTAAGTCGTGTCAGTCGTGTCCGACTCTGTGCGACCCCATAGACGGCAGCCCACCAGGCTCATGTTCATTTGAGTTCCATTCTTTAGTATTCTACTTTTAATTAGTTCAAAATGCAAAATGTTAATACACTGTATTATAGAATTCTGTGCAATATGGAAAACAGATATATTTAAATTTATTTGGAATGAAAATTTCAGAAAATAGAACAATTTCTATTGTTTTAGACCACATCCTTATATTTATTTCTGTCCCTGTTGCTCTATTAGTCATGTTAAGGGGGTATTGCATAATTAGTAACAGTATTCCCAGGAACTGAGCTAAGCCCTATATATGTTAGCTCATTTGATTCTACAGAAATAATGAGAATATGAGGTGTGGAATACTTTAAGATGAGGAAAATGAACTCCAAAGGATAGTCTCTGTCTTTGAACCCTAGTCATCTGATACAGTCTTTCTAATTTATGAAATGCTTGAATTTGTGTACTGTTAGCTTTATACTGAATTGAAAACCACGTGGTAATGTGGGTAGGGTCCCAGATTGGGAAGCAGGAGATCTGTGTTGTAGTTTTAACACTGATTTTAATTTGTCCATGAAACACTTTTTTAAAAAAACTAGCAAACAATTTAACTTATATAATATAGGCTAAAAGTAGTGAAGCTTTTAAGATGCAGCATCTATCTGTCCATGGCATATGTGACATAAAACTCCTTTCTTTCTGCTGATTGTGCTTTTGTCTGAATTACCAATTCTCCAGTCAGTTCACATGAAGAAACATTTTAAAAACTAAAACATGAATAAAACACTTTACATAGAGATATTTAAAAACATTCATCTGTTGATGGACACTAAGGTTGTTTCTATACCTTGAATAATGCTGCAAATGCAGTGCAATCCCAATCTTAAAATGTATATGCAAGTGCAAATTTAAAAGGCCCACAATAACACAACAGTCTTGAAAAATCAGAAGAACAAAATTGGAGGATTCACACTTCCCAATTTCAAATCTTAATAGAAAGTTACAGCAACCAAGACAGTATGGTATTGGCATACAGACAGACATATATATTAATAGAATGTAGTTTTAAAGTCCAGAAATAAACCCAGTTGATTTTCTAAAAGATGCCAAGATCATTCAATGGGCAAAAAAAAAAAAAATAGTCTTTTCAAGAAATGAGGCTGAGTACATGGTGAGACAACTGGATAGCCACATGCAGAAGAATAAAGACCCCTACCTCACATTATATATAACATTTAATTCAAATTACCAATCCAAAGGACTAAAACAATACAACTGTTTGCTATAAATCTTGACCTTGGATGAGGTGCTTATTTCTTAGATATGACACCATAAGAATCACAAGCAATAAAAGAAAAAAAAAAAAAAGGATGAACTGGACTTCATCAAAATGTAAAAATTTTGTCTTGCAAAAGACATTCTTCAGAAATTGAAATGACAACCTGCAAAATGGGAGGAAATATTTACTAAACATGCATCTGATAAGGGACTAGTATTCAGGATAAACAGCTCTTACAATTCAATAAGAAAAAGACAAATAATTTAACTAAAAACAAAAGGTTCATTGAAATAGCTGGATATTTCCTACAAAATCCTCAAAATAAATTTACAATTTGAATGAAATATTCACTTTAAGCGCAGAAATTCTGAGCACTTTTGATTATGAGTGGTCAGAAACATGGTTCCTCACTGGATGGTCACATATTTGAAGATGCTATCTGAAGCATTCTATAGATCCCAACTAGACTTTCATGTTAATGACTCTTGGTAGGGTGTTGGTGGTGAAACACCAACAGCAGGAAAAATAGTGCTCTTACTTTCCTCTTCTTAAAATCAAACAGACAAAACGCTCACATTAAAAAAGATTAAATAAATTCTCATGACATAATTTTCAAATTTAATGTCACATACAATAACCATTTTGTTTTTTGATTTCAAGGTGGTTCTGTTTTGTTAAATTAATTTTTCTTTTCTTGATCTGGAATTACTAATCCAGAAGAGCCATCATGGAAAGGCTAGTATGGAGAATCTTTTTGTTTCAAATTGGAATTTTTTTTTGCCACAACATCTGTTACAAATTGACAATAGATGGTAACAGAGGTTTTTGTTTTATGCAGTAGATTTGGTAAAGACCTATTATAATACACTTCAGATGTATAGTACATGTTTAGGAATTTCAAAATAAGCTGACTCCAAGGCAGCTTTTTTTAATATACCTTAAAAACAGTGCACCACAGAATTTCCAGTAACCAGATTTATTATAACATCATGTGCATTACAATGAAATCTCATAAGATAACTGTCAATTATGTTTTCCTTCATCTCATTAGCAGTGAGGTCTGATATTTTTGTATAGCTAGCTGAGAATTCATGGCACTTGGTATATGATTGTATTGTAAATTGCTTTACTTAAAAAAAATAGCTGCTTATGTCATGGCATGATTGACATTTTGGCAGAACTGTGTAGAACTCTGGAGATAATGTTTATCACTTAACTGATACATTTACAGGAAAGGTTCAAAAATGAAAAGAAGTTTCTAGTGGAATAAATGGTAATCACTTTGGGGACTGTATGGCTTCATGATTAGAACTGGGCAGGGAATCTTTCTGAATTATCTTAATATATTTTTATGAATAAGTAAAAAAGATGTGTTCATGCATTCATTCATTGTACAAATACTGTAATGGATGCCTATTAAGTGCCATGTGCATGAATAAATTCTGTGTATGCTGTGGTGACTGCAACAAACCTCGTTGATGCCACTGGTGAAGTAATAGTTCTATACAGAAATCAGCATGAATGCATATATCTTTATATATAAATGCACACACAGTCACAATGTTTCAGAAACCAAATTCCAGAATAGGTGCTATTAAATCAAGATTTTAAAAGTAGGTGGCAGAAATCATTCAGAGAACTTTTAACTCCCTCTCCTAAATAAGGGATCTAAAAGGTACGGAAAAAAGGAGAATGAGGAGAGAGAGAGTTTTTAGAGAGACCTTATTGTGGTCCGTGAGTTCTTCCATACCTCAACTCAATGAAAGACTATGGACTCTGATTCTTCAGTTGAATAGGAAGACTTTTGATGAGACAGTTCTGAGTTGATCTGTGTTTTTCCCAGTGGGGAGACCCATTGGATGGCCTAACTCCTACCTAAGGAGCATAACAGGGATGAAAGACACTGACCGACTCCTGTTGGACGAATATGCAAGAAGTGATTGCAGTGGTACATAACCTGTATTCTCTGGTGTTGCAGAGACAAATGTATGTGAGTGCTTCCTGTGGACTGAATTTGGGCCAAATGCAAGATAGAATATCAGCTTGGGATCTTCTATGATTCTGTCAAAGAACAGAGTATTTCTGAAGAGACAGACATAATCAAAGAATCTATTCAGTTCCCTGATTTCAGAGGCAGAGATAATGGTGATCAATGAGCTGGTATACCCCCAGCATCAAGGGAACTCCAGGTGAAAGCCCTCCAGTGATGAGAGTCTCCTAAGAACCCATGAAATCACTGCTATATTTTAAATTAATAGCCAGCAAGGTTCTACTGTGGGCTTCCCTTGTAGCTCAGTCAGTAAAGAATCTGCCTGCAGTGCAGGAGACCTGGCTTCGTGTACTGGATCAGGAATATCCCCTGGAGAAAGAAATGGCAACCCACTTCATTATTCTTGCCTGGAGAATCCCAAGGACAGAGGAGCCTGGCGGGCTACAGTCCATGCGGTCGCAAGAGTTGGACACGACTTAATGACTAAACTACCACCACAAGGTCCTACTGTATAGCACAGGCAACTCTGCTCAATGTTATATGGCAGCTTAGATGGGAGAAGAGTTTTGGGGAGAATGGATACATGTACATGTATGGCTGAGTCACTCTGCTGTGCATCTGAAACTATCACAGCATTGTTAACTGGTTATAAGCTAATATAAAGCAAAAGTTAAAAAAGAAAGAGAGGACCCATGAAAGGACCCACAAAAGAGAGGCTTCTCACTACCTGTCTGAATCTGAGAATGGGATGCCAACTCCCAATGGTGTCAATGGAGTCAAAAGTTACCCTTTTTTGTGAAGGAGTCAGAAACTATAGATATCAAGACGGGGCAGAAAAGTATAAGTGAAAGATTTACTTCTGTCTTTAAATTTCCTTGTCTTTAAGGATGGAATTAGTAGCACCACATCATAGAGTTGTTGAGAGGATTACATGGGATAAATATAAGGCTCTTATAACAGTGAGTGACACATACTAAGAAAGCTTATGTATCATTTAAAAAAGAAACAACACTACCCAGATATGGCATCAAAGGGAGGACCATTTCAAGAAAGACAATGGCAAATGTCAAAGGAAAATTAGGGAGGGCAACAGATAAAAAAGAGTAATGAGTTTGTCCCAAATTGCTTCTGTTCTGTGCTGTAAACTGGATACACAGGTCAAGTTTCCATGGTCAAAGGGAAGTAAAACTTTTAGAAGTAATCCAAACAGGGAAGGAAACATAATACACTGTTTTTCAGAAAATTTGCATTTATGTGTCTTATGCAGTGATTTCAACTCTCCACACTGGTTTTCCTCTGGAAACTTTTACAACCGATCTGGCTTGACACAAAACAGATATTGCCAATCGTATCCAATTATTTGGCTTGAAACTATTCTTTTCCTCTCGTCGTTGTAAACATTTACCTGTATGGAATAAAGTAAAACATTGCTAAGGTAAAAGAAGCCTGATTATCTTTGTTAAATGCTGAACATGCCAGCTGTATTTCCTAAAATAAATCCACAATGTTGACCATCATCCTTGTAGGTCCTTGTTAGCACCCTATTGACACCATTACTTAGAGCAGTTGTTTTCAACCAGTTTTTAGGCCAGTGACTCAGGCACATCATTTGCCACTTCCTCATGGAGCAGTGGCTTCTGTCATGGGAGTGGAGATGGCACATTTGTTGAAAGAAGAGGTATGTGTGTGCATGCATGCTAAGTCGCTTCAGTCGTATCTGACGATTTGCAACTTTAGGGACTGTAGTCCGCCAGGCTCCTCTGTCCATGGGAATTCTCCAGGCAAGAATATTGGAGTGAGTTGCCATGTATTCCTCCAGGGGATCTTTCCCACCCAGGGATCGAATCCGCATCTCTATGTCTCCTGCATTGGCAGGTGGGTTCTTTACCACTAGTGCCACCTGGGAAGCCCAAGAAGAGGTATATGTAGTTTGAAAAACTCCAAAGTGGTTCTGCTATGGGTCATTCCTTCCTTGCCCATCCCCCACACTGATTCCCCTCCCATCCCACCCCCATTCCCATACACAAGTTGAGGGGCTGATAGTGAGTGTTCAAGATGATGTAAGAAATTAATGTCTTTTTTGACTTCACTGGGTCTTCGTTGCTGTGCACGGGCTTTCTCCAGTTGCAGAGAGCAGGTACTGTGTTCCACGTAGACATGTGGGCCTCAGTAGTTGAGGCCTGGGGCTCTACAACTTGGGAGGGTGTGGGATCTTCCCAGACTAGAGATGGAACCTGTGTCTCCTACATTGACAAGCGGATTCTTAACCAGTGGACCACCAGAGAAGTCCCACTATAACTCATCTTTAAGGACACTTTTATTGAGATAAGTTTACACAGGATACAATTTGCTCGTTTAAACTGTACAGGTCAGTAGCTTTTAGTATAGTCACAGGTATGTGCAGTCATTCTCACAGTCAATTGCAGAACATTCGCGTTACTACGAAGAGAAACCCTGTTCTCTTTAGTTATCACCCCTTGTCCCCTTTCCCCCTGTCCCACCCTTCCAGCCCTGAACAACCATTCATTTACTTTCTATAGATTTGTGTACTCTTGACATTTCGTATGAATAGAATCACATGTTATGTTGCCTTTCGTGATTGGCTTCTTTCACTCAGTACAATGCTTTCAAGTTCCATCCATGTTACACAGTATATCTTTTTATTGCTGAAAAATATTCAGCATGGATATGTCCTATGTGTTTATCCATCTTTTTCTATAGATGGACATTTCAGACATTTTTCTGTCATTGCATCTCAGCTAAGTAATATATCATCCAATGTATGAAATCACGTAATTTATTTTGGGTGAAAATAATGGATTATTGATGTCTCTCTCTATATATATACATACATACATATATATACCCAACTAACTCAAGAGAGTGGACTTTAAAAATTATACACAGTAATAGAAAAGTCTCCATAACCATCAGCGGGATGTGGGGCTAATCAGTTTCAAATGCTAAAACGTGAATATAGAGCCAGCAAAACTGGAATGAGTTAGCTTTGCTAAGGAACTCTCTGGGTTTCTCAGAGCCCTGGAGTCAGCTTGCCTATTTCTACTCCTGCTGATAACTAGTGTTGACATTTTATTTGCAGTTTGAGAAACAGGTAAGATTTAAATCATCAAGAATTTCAAGCAGATTCTTTACTTATTTACAGCAATCATTTTCAACTTGAGCAAACATCTCACTTAAAAAACATAGCAGCTTTTAAACTACTGCCAAAATATTAGGGCAAATAGGTGTGTGTGTGTGTGTGTTTGTCTTGGCAGAGTGTACATAAACATATAATTCCTTGCTTAAATATTCATAGGCTCTCTGCTCGCAGTACAGTAACTTAATAATAAAATATTTTGAAGAGGGAACGATGCTGTGGAGCTTGCGATACCACTAATGGATTTGAAGAGGATGCTAATGCATTGTAGGAGGAAGTGAATTGAGCTCTCGTGTGTAAAGGAGGATTATAAAATATAATTATGAAAAAGCAATAGTGGCAGGCTTGAGGAAGTTCTGATGATGTGTGGGTACTACAAACGACATGTTTTGTTGATGAGAAAGAAGGCTCAGATGGATATTTACGGTGCTAGCAATCTTCCCTGTCTGGAAACATGGAATGCGTTATAGGAATGGCCCATATTTTGAACTCTAGGCTGAAAGTTAAACAGTGTAAGATGGAGGCTGACAAGACCCATGTAGCTTTTCATTTCAAACAACAGTTGTCTAGGAAGGCTACACTTTCATATCAAGCGCTTTGTGAAGACACTGGCAGAAAAAATTGTGATATAACTGTCAAAGTATATGAAAAACTTTTTTTTTTTTTTTTTTTAAATAAGCTTAAGGAACTCCAGGGCTAAATAATTCATGGCATCTTGCTGAATGGAGTGGAGAAAGCATGAGGGCCTTTCTGAATATCATTTCCTGGGTGCAGCACTGACAACTTGTTATAAATTGTGGGCATCCGAGGGAACAACTATGCTAAGGCAGGCAATTAGAACCTTGACTTCTTTTCAAGTTTCCACCTCTAATCTCATTTCTTTACCTAAGGCTCTGCTCTTGAGGGCCAAATGAAGAAACATTCATTATAACATTAATCTGATATTTACTGGAAAAAATGAAGGACAGTACCTAACAATTCAATAGATGTAAAAACATCGAAGAGACAGATCCTTAATAGATACAGCTCTAGTCTTGATCCAGTTACCCTTCCCTTCATGGAAAATTATTCGTTCTATGCTTGAAACTCAGTGTTGTATTCCAATCTTTAAACAAGGGGTATATCAAAAAATAGCAATACAGTCTATTTTTTCAGAAGCACTTAAGTAAACAAGTGGTGCCCTTTAATGGAGCTATTTAGGAAGATAATTTTGACATAGTTAGCACATTTATGAAGCGCTATGTTTCTGTAAAGAAATTGTTGAAATATTAGGGAAAAATTCAAACAGAAAATATATGCACCTTGAAGTTTAGCATTTGCCATATCTAGTTTACATCTTCTCTCTCCCCTCCCTTCTTTCCCTCTCTCCCTCTCTCCCTCTTCTGATACAAGAACTACTGATACACCCAAGTCCTCCAGCCTCATTTTTTCTCTCTTCCTCCATAGAGGAAGCCACCCTTGAGATACTGGTGTGAACCTCTCCCAGGTACTCTTCTAAAAGGTTTCATTTTTGTAGAGTAGTTCTCGTGCTTCCCAGGTGGTTCAGTGGGTAAAGAATATGTAATGCAGAAGACACATGTTCGAATCCTGGCTCGAGAAGATCCCCTGGAGGAGGGTATGCCAACCCACTCCAGTATTCTTGCCTGAAGAATCCCATGGACAGAGGAGCCTGCCAGGCTATAGTCCATAGGGTTGCACAGTCAGACACAGCTAAAGTGATGAGCATGAGCAGGAGAGTAGTTTTATGTTTGCAACAAGGAGATTTTGCATGTACCCCCTTGCTCCCACCCATGCATAGATCCCCCCTATTATCAACATCTCTCACCAGAATGGTACCTTTTTTAAAAAACCAGAAATGGGTCTCCATCGACACTTCCAAAGTTCTTTGTCTAACAAGATCAACTGGCCATATTTGTGTGGCTCTATTTTGATACTAGACTGACAACTGAAGCTTTATATTAGTTCATAAGCTCATATAAGGTGAACTCTCCAACTTTTTCTTTTTTAAAATGTTTCAACTATTCTAACTCCTTTATGTTTTTCCATATATATTTTAGATTCTGTTGTGGATAGATTTTGATTAGGATCATACTGAATTTATAGATCAATTAGAGGAAAATTTTCATATAAATAGCGTCAAGTCTTCCAGTACAGGCGCATGATATGTCTTTCCATTTTATACAGGGTTGCCTTGCTTTCTTTCATTGGTGTTTCAGTTTTAGCCTACAGATTTTGTACATATTTTATTAGATTTATATCTAGGTATAAATAATAATGTTTTAAAATTTTCAACTCCCAAATGTTCATGTCTAGTCTGTAGAAATGTTATTGAATCACACTGAATTTACATATTTATTTGGAGAGAATTTTTAACATATCTCAGCTTTTAATTATATGGAATATTTTTTTTTCCCTTTCATCCCGGTCTTTCAGTACTTTTTCTTCTTGTGCTTTATCAGTTTGTGACAGTTGTAAATTGTATCATAATGCAATTTTATTTATAATTGTTTCTTGTTGCATAGAAATGCTATTACATTTTGTATTTTAATCTTGTGCTCAGAAATAATGCTAAACTCTGTTAAGTCAGCATTGTTTAGTAAAAATGTAATGTGAACCACAAAAGTAACTTAAAATTTTCTGGCAGCCACATTCAAACCCAGAAAAAAAGAACTTCAACTGCAATTATAATTATTAAATTATATTCTAATAATACACTCTACTTAATACATCAAAATGTTATTTTTAATGTGTGATCAATATATAATTTATTAGTGAGATATTTTCTTCATTTTATATTAAGTCACCAAAATGTGAGATGTATTTTATACTGAAACGAGATCTCAAACTGGGTAATTAACTTTCAATGGTTAAAATAAAATGTAGTTCTGCTAAAACAATGAAATGTTTTAGCATTCTGTCCTATCAAAACAGTAATATTTAATAAAAGATTCATATTGCTTCAGTTTTAAATTTACATTTAAATTAATTAAAATTAAATTAAAAATTCAGTTCCACAGTCACACTAGTTATGTTTCAAGTGCTCAAGAGACACACAAAGCTACACAAAGCTAGTGGCTACCCTATCAGACCGTGTAGCTCTAATTAGTTCTAATATGTTTCATTTTTCTTTATACCATTTTGGTCCTATTTTATATTTTTCTTATTTCAGTCTTCTTCAAATGTATTCCATTGTTCATTTTTTTCCAATTGGATAGTTATTTCATTAATTTAAGTGTTTCCTTTCATGTTAGTATAATCAATTTAAGAAGATTATAATTTTTTTCAAAGTACTGCTTTACATATATCTCATTGTCATTCAGTTTTACATTTGTTCTAATTCCATTTTCAAATCTTCTATGACTCATGAATAATTTAGGCATACTTTTTCAAATTAACAAATGTATGAGAGGACTTAGTATAATTTCATTATTATTTCAATTTTATTGCATTGCAGAGAACTTAGCTGATGTAATATACACTCTTTAGCATTTGTTGAAACTTGACTTGTGACCTAGTATGTTCTATCTATGGCTCCTCAGGTGGCTCAGTGGTAAAGAACCCACCTGTCAATGCAGGAGACTCGGGTTCTATTCCTGGGTCAGGAAGATACACTGGAGGAGGAAATGGCATTCCACTCCAGTATTCTTGCCTGGAAAATCCCACGGACAGAGGAGCCTGGCAGGGTACAGTCCGTGGGGTCTTAAGAGTTGGACATGACTTAGCAACTGAGCATGTGTTCTATCTATATAAGGTAAGCTCTAAATTTATTTCATCTTTGTTAATTTTTAGCCATGAGGTCTATTAATTTCTACAAGGAATCTTTTTAAAATCTATTATTGTTATTTTTTTCAATTTTTTGGTTATTTTAGGAATTCTTTAACAATATATTTGAGACTATATTTTTGAGAGCACACAATTCAGAATTGTTTCTATCCTTCTGTAGTGGTTTTTATCTCTCTTTCTATTCATCCACTTATCTATCCATCTGTCCATCTGTGAACTATCTATCCTTTCTTCTGTCTATCCATTCATATGGTCTTTTGTTTAGTATTTGTCTGATAGACTCTTTTATATTTCTTTTGTTTTTTAACCTATTGCGTGTGTTTGTTGTTCACAGTGTTATCTTCTTCATTTCTGGCTTTCTTCTTACAAAGCAGACCCTGTGACTCAGATTTGGGTGCAGCTAGTTTATTTGGGGAAGTGAGGCCAGCAAACTTAGAGAAGAAAATCAGAGAAGTGAGATCGGAGAAAAGCCAGTGACGTTTGTGCAGATAGTCAAATAACCACGATAGAGAACTGAGGCTCAGTTGCCCCAAGATGTTCTTAGAAATCTTTTCCTTGGGGCTGGGAAGGCTGAGAGATTTATACAATGACTTCATGCCTTTAAGGGTTGTCCTGGATGTTAATTCCTTTATATATCCTGTTTGCTCCTTTTGTGGTCAGAAAGCTTACAGAACCATCAGGCAGAGAAGAGGAGAACCAGGTATTCCACAGGTGGGGTGTTCTCTGTGTTCATGTGATTAACAGCAGCTTTAGGGGAACTCAGGTTGGGAGGAGTAATGGTGCACTGAGGCATCAGCAGTGTCTGGGTTTAATTTAACTTTGTCTAGGTTTAATTTTTTAAATACTATCTGAGAATCACTACTTTTCAGCTATTGGTTTTGTCTATTTAAATTTATTTGGATTTCCACCCCCCGCCCCATACTTACTTTAATGCTATCTATCCATCACATTTTTCTTGGCTTCCTTTTTCTCTCTTTTCCTAGTATGTAGTAAGTGTATTGAATTTTGTTTATCCTGATTATCCCCCTTACACTGGTTTTGAAAAGAAGAATTTTGTTTGTATTTTTTAATGCTGCCATTAAAAGTTGAACAGAAAATATTTAACCTAAAGTTATATATTATCTTTAACTTTTTCAAGACAATAAAAGAAACTAAACTTCTTTGTAGTTTCCCTCCTTCTACTCACTACCATACATGGGTAATTGTTGTGCAGTATTTTAATTTACACTTTGGCTTTATTATACAACAGTTAGTTAATATTTTTACGCAATCAGTGCTTGCATGCTAATTTGCATACTAATTAATACTAATCTCCATTGCTTCTCACATCCCACTTCTTCCATTTGGGTCCAATTTCTTGTTTCATTAAATGTCTTTAACACTTCTTTCTGTGAATATTTATAAGTGGTAAATTTTCTTAGCCTTTTTTTTTTGAACAAGATAGTTTATTTTTCTCTCACTTAAAAAAATGACTAGTTGGATGCAAACTCTTGTTTGACAATGGTTTCCTGTAAATATTTTTGATTTATCATTTCATTGTCCTGTGACCTCTGTTGTCTGTTATCTTTCAAATTTTTATCCTATTGCAGATAATTTACTCTTCTTTCTGTTGGCTTTGATTTTTTTTTTTTGTATTCTTTGCTTTCACAATAATGTATCTGAATGTGGATTTATTTTTATTTATGCTGCTCTGTAGTTACTGGACACATATATTCAATCTGAAGAGTTATATTTTTCATTATTTCTAAAAAAAAATTTTTGGCCACTAGCTCCTTGCATATTGCTCTTCTCTATCCTTTTTTATGGGGGCGGGGGGGGGCTACATTAGCTGGAATTCCTCATTTTATCTATTATGTCTCTTTATCACTTTTTAATATTTTCTGTCTTTGTGATTTCAGTCATTTCTTCTGTGTAGTTTCCTTAGATCCATATTTCAGTTTGCACATTCTCTCAGCTATTTCTAATTTGTCCTTTTACTTCTCCATTGAGTTTTTAAATTTCAATGATCATATTTTTTTTATTTGTGTGATTTCGAATTGGCTTATTTTCAGTGTCTTATTTCTAGCCTATGTAACTTGGCAATTTGATGTTATGCCTTTAATTATTTTTTAGCTTATTTTTTATTCATCTTTGGGTTGTTTATCATCTGGAGTTTTTGCACTTAAAATCCTTTTTAGTCTTACATATGTTGGATTGATTATTTTTTAATGTTTGTAAATTTTCATCACGATCGTATCTTTTAGGTGGGGCTCATTTTTCCCATGACAGTCTTTTGGGTCTGAGTTTTGGGAATGTCTGGTTGTTCATGACCGTGCTTTGCATTCATTCTCAGTTTGGATTTCCTTAGACCATGTGGTAATATCTTACCATGAAGAAAGTATATCTGTATTTGCATTCTCAAGAGGGCTTTTCAAATTTTTATTTTCATTTTTTTGGCTTTTTCAGCAGAATCTAGACAAAGACAGATAACTTTCCTTCTTTCTTGTTTTCTCTCTGTGCCCATGGGAAGATATTTTCTCCTTGTCCACTCTCTCTTATATCTGCTCCAGAAATCCCAATTTTCTGAGTTGATTTCTTTCCTAACTCCCCTTTTTACACAGCAGATGGCCTAACCTTCAGTCATCACATAAAATCCAGCCCCTAGGTAACCAAGGTAGAACCCCCTCCACAGGGTTTTCCCCTTTCCTATCACTTTGATTTTCAATTCCTTTTTACCCCTGGCTTCTAGAGATCTTCTAGTTCCTAAAAGCTCAGCTAAGCATTCAGAAGACTTTTGGTTATTGTTTTTTATGTCTTAATTTTATTTATTTATTTAATTGTTGGCTACCCTGGATCTTTGGTGCTGTGTGTGGGCTTTCTCTAGTTGCTGTGAATGGGGGCTACTGTCTAGCTGCAGTGAGTGGGCTTCTCTTTGCAGTGGGTTCTCTTATTGTGGAGCACAGGCTCTGGAGTCCAGGCTCAGTAATTGTGTCATGGGGGGCCAATTGCCCCACAGCTTGTGGGATCTTCTTGGACCAGGGATTGAACTGATGTCCCCTTCATTCCTAACCACGGACCACCAGGGAAGCCCTGGTTCTCTTGTATACACTATTTCCAAGGGTTTGTGCTGGGAGAACCTCCAGACCTAGTTGGCCATATTGGAACTGAAAATCCTGTGGTATCCCTTTTGAAATAGATTTCAGAACATCTTTATGATCTGCAGACTAATTAATCTTCTGTTATATACCCAAGGTTACAGAGGTGCATGTAGGGACAGTGGCACTCACTAAATTTGCCTCCACTTTAATGTTTGAAATAGGGTTTTATGAGGATAAAGTTGGACAGAATATGTATGTTTCCAATGTACCTTTCTGCAGTGCTGTCACATTATACAGAACCTGTGACATTAACTAGACCAAACTTAAAAATTCAGTATTTGTGCCTTTTCGTACATGTCCAAGAGTGCTGCTGAGCAATTCAGAGTCATAACAAATAGAACGACTCCATCACATTTTAAACTACAGTTTTAGCTGACCCAGGGTTTTGGAAATTCTTGTCTTTCTTTTTCCTTATTTTTTATCCTATGTGTATGCTTTCTGAGATAATCTGACATGTGGCTGACAATGATTTAAATAGGACTTAATCTGGTCAACAGGGGAAAAAAACATAGAAACTTACCTTACTCAAACTCTGAAATTCACAAATTTTCTATTTGTCATGGTAACTTCACACCTTTGATACAGGAATGGCATCTCAAGTGTGTATTTAGTTGCCTGAAATGACAAAAGAAGTCAAAAGTTTCCCATTGTACCATATGAGATGATTACCCTATAATTTTGTTTTAAAACAATTCTTAAAATGACTAAGAAAGAAAAAAAAAGTCTTTAAAGTATCAAAAGCAATTATTAATATGTTGAACATGTTAGCATTGTTTATGCAGTGTGATTTTGCTGACCTTTGAAGAGAGTCTTTGTAGATGAGTCACTTCTGGGTGACTAGAGGTGCTTCAATCTGATTTCAGAAATGTAGACCATGCTTAGGAAGGTTTCCTGGGAGGCTTTTGTCAACTGGCCTTTAAGAGACAAGATACAGAAATGGAGAAATAAGCGTAAAGCTTCTTACCTTGAACAGTAATAAACTCATGTAAAACACTAAAAAAGCAGAATGGACAAAACAAACTCATACTGTGTATATAACAGAGAGAGGATGAATGGAGCCAAGTGCAGATTCAGAGGCTTCTAACACTAATACTAAAGAATATTTGTTCCCAAGATGGTTACAAAAGCATAGTAACTCACAAAATCCTTGAAGGCAAAGACTGTTTAATTTGCTTTTGTGTTCTTCATGTCCAGAATATTACTTCATGTATTGCCATACATGCCAAACTTGTTAAATTTATTTAATTGAACAAGTGAAATAGTTGAGTGGAAGCAGTGCTCCATTGTACTTAAATATGTTCTGGCTTTTAGAATACCTTGCTCCTCAGTGTATCTCTTTATTTGTTCCTATATTTAGAGTTGACCATGCTACTTTAATATTACCCTAAATGATATATTTTCATTTTAGATAAATATAATGAGCAGAGTATCTGCTTTAACTCTTCTCGTAATTATCTACAACTGAAAGAAATCTTCCCGTTGAAATTATTACTATTTTAAATAATCACCAGCATCCATTTGGTAGAAGTGACTTTACTTGTTGGTCAGTTCAGTTCAGTCCCTCAGTTGTGTCCGACTCTTTGTGACCCCATGGACTGCAGCACGCCAGGCCTCCCTGTCCATCACCAACTCCCTGAGTTTACTCAAACTCATGTCCATTGAGTCAGTGATGCATCCAACCATCTCATCCTCTGTTGTCCCATTCTCCTCCTGCCTTCAATCTTTCCCAGCATCAGGGTCTTTTCAAATGAGTCAGCTCTTCGCATCAGGTGGCCAAAGTATTAGAGTTTCAACTTCAACATCAGTATTTCCAATGAATATTCAGGACTGATTTCCTTTAGGATGGACTGGTTGTATCTCCTTGCAGTCCAAGGGACTCTCAAGAGTCTTCTCCAGCACCACAGTTCAAAAGCATCAATTCTTTGATGTTCAGCTTTCTTTATAGTCCAACTCTCACATCCATACATGACCACTGGAAAAACCATAGCCTTGACTAGACAGACCTTTGCTGGCAAAGTAATGTCTCTGCTTTTTAATATGCTAAGTTGGTCATAACTTTCCTTCCAAGGACTAAGCGTCTTTTAATTTCATGGCTGCAATCACCATCTGCAGTGATTTTGGAGCCCCCCAAAATAAAGTCTGTCACTGTTTCCACTGTTTCCCCATCTACTTGCCATGAAGTGATGGGACCAGATGCCATAATCTTAGTTTTTTGAATGTTGAGCTTTAAGACAATTTTTTCACTCTCCTCTTTCACTTTTATCAAGAGGCTCTTTAGTTCTTCACTTTCTGCCATAAGGGTGGTGTCATCTGCACATCTGAGGTTATTGATATTTCTCCTGGCAATCTTGATTCCAGCTTGTGCTTCATCCAGCCCAGCGTTTCTCATGATGTACACTGCATACAAGTTAAATAAGCAGGGTGACAATATACAGCCTTGACTTACTCCTTTCCCTCTTTGGAACCGGTCTGTCGTTCCATGTCCAGTTCTAATTGTTGCTTCCTGACCTGCATACACATTTCTCAAGAGGCAAGTCAGGTGGTCTGGTATTCCCATCTCTTTCAGAATTTTCCACAGTTTCTTGTGATCCACACAGTCAAAGGCTTTGGCATAGTCAATAAAGCAGAAATAGATGTTTTTCTGGAACTCTCTTGCTTTTTTGATGATCCAGCAGATGTTGGCAATTTGATCTCTGGTTCCTCTTCCTTTTCTAAATTCAGCCTGAACATCTGGTAGTTCACAGTTCACGTACTGTTGAAGCCTGGCTTGGAGAATTTTCAGCATTACTTTACTAGCATGTGAGATGAGTGCAATTGTGTGGTAGTTCGAGCATTCTTTGGCATTGTCTTTCTTTGGGATTGGAATGAAAACTGACCTTTTCCATTCCTGTGGCCACTGCTGAGTTTCCCAAATTTGCTGACATATTGAGTGCAGCACTTTCACAGCATCATCTTTTAGGATTTGAAATAGCGCAACTGGAATTCCATCACCTCCACTAGCTTTGTTCGTAGTGATGCTTCCTAAGGCCCACTTGACTTCACATTCCAGGATGTCTGGCTCTAGGTGAGTGATCACACCATCGTGATTATCTGGGTCATGAAGATCTTTCTTGTGTAGTTCTTCTGTGTATTCTTGCCACGTCTTCTTAATATCTTCTGCTTCTGTTCGGTCCATACTATTTCTGTCCTTTATTAAGCCCATCTTTGCATGAAATGTTCCCTTGACTTGCTGGTAGGGCATATTTTAAAACTCAATTCTGTATCAGTGACAAACGAATCATATTGACCTGGTGCTTATTTCTTTATTTTAAAGTGGAAAGTGTTAGTTGCTCAGTTGTGTCCGACTCTTTATGACCTTGGGGACTGGAGCCAGCCAGCCTTCTGTGTCCAAGGAATTTTTCAGGCAAGAATACTAGAGTGGGTTGCCATTCCCTTCTTCAAGAAATCTTCCCAACCCAGGGATCAAACCCAGGTCTCCTGCATTGCAGGCAGATTCTTTACCATCTAAGTCACCAGGGAAGCCCCTTTATTTTAAGATATAGCCTTTATTTCAATATAATATAAAGACAAAGGACCAGAAAGTATAGTCTGAATATTGAGTAAATAATTTATACAAGCCTCTGTATATGTGGTAACAATCTCATATTTGCTAAGAGCAACACAGATATTAATATCGTCACCTCCTATTTATTGGACACCCTTAGCATTCTCAGCTGAACAGAAATGTTTCTGGTTCTCCATTTACTGCCTTACACTGTGTTTTCCCATGGGGACTAATCAGTATGATATATATTTTGAATTGCTTTCCCAATAGTTTGGACATATTTATCCAAATACTTTCATATAGTTTTTGGCAAACACTGGCCAGTGTTTAAACAAGTAGCCTCTTGTAATGAGGTCTTCCCTGGTGGCTCAGTGGTAAAGAATCCACCTGCCAATGCAGGAGACCTGGGCTCAATCCCTGGGATGGGAAGATTCCCTGGAGAAGGAAATGGCAACCCACTCCAGGATTCTTACCTGGAAAATCCTATGGACAGAGGAGTCTGGTGGGCTGCAGTCCTTGGGGTCACAAAGAGTCAGACATGACTTAGCAACTAAGCAAAACCAACAACAACAATCTAACAATGAAGAAGAGGTTTTTTTTTTTCCTTCTGTAAATATAATTGTTTACTAATGAATGAAGTTCCATTTTTTGGTCTCATTTTTATCATTCTACCATGGCTGTATATCAATGGTCCCCAACCTTTTTGGCACCAGGGAACAGTTTCATAGAAGATAATTTTTCCATTAGATGGCAAGGTGGGATGGTTTGGGAATGATTCAAGCACATTGCATCTCTTATGCTGCCACTGACCTGATAGGAAGTGGAGCTCAGGAGGTAACGCGAGCAATGAGGAGTGGCTATAGATACAGATGAGGCTTTGCTCGCTTGCCCTGCTGCTCACTTCCTGCTGTGTGGCCCAGTTCCTAACAGGCCAGGGACCAGTACCCATCTGGGACCCAGGGGTTGGGGATCCCTGACATGTATTATTTATGTATATTATGAAAATGTATATAACTATCCATCCATCTGTAAATCTGGCTAGTAGACATTTTGTCCTGCTCATAACATCCATAACCCTTTGGTTTGTAAGATATTTTGTCTATGACAAAGGATCCTTGAAATTTCGTCTTGACCAAAATGTCCAGAAGACACTTGGTCCACAACCTAAGGTCCTTGAAATATGGTCTTATCCAAAACATCCATAATCGTATTTGATTCATGCCAAAATGGCATCCAGTCCCATCACTTCATGGCAGATAGATGGGGAAACAGTGGAACAGTAGCTGACTTTATTTTTCTGGGCTCCAAAATGACTGCAGATGGTGATTGCAGCCATGAAATTAAAAGACGCTTACTCCTTGGAAGGAAAGTTACGACCAACCTAGATAGCATATTAAAAAGCAGAGAGATTACTTTGCCAACAAAGGTCCGTCTTGTCAAGGCTATGATTTTTCTAGTGGTCATGTATGGATGTGAAAGTTGGACTGTGAAGAAAGCTGAGCACTGAAGAATTGATGCTTTTGAACTGTGGTGTTGGAGAAGACTCTTGAGAGTCCCTTGGACTGCAAGAAGATAAAACCAGTCCATCATAAAGGAGATCAGTCCTGGGTGTTTATTGGAAGGACTGATGTTGAAGCTGAAACTCCAATACTTTGGCCACCTGATGCGAAGAGCTGACTCATTGGAAAAGACTCTGGTGCTGGAAAAGAATGAGGGCAGGAGGAAAAAGGGACGACAGAGGATGAGATGGCTGGATGGCATCACTGACTCATTGGACATGGGTTTGGGTGGACTCAGGAAATTGGTGATGGACAGAGAGGCCTGGCGTGCTGCAGTTCATGGGGTCGCAAAGAGTCAGACACGACTGAGCGACTGAACTGAACTGAAATGGTATTGGACAGCACCAAATATCAAGGACATTTTGGGTTGAACCAAGTGTCTTATGACATTTTTGAACAGGACAATAGACTACATGGGTCTTAGTGTCTAGTTGTCTATTGACTTTTTGTTCTAAGTTGTGTCTGACACTTTTGTGACCTCATAGACTGTAGCTTGCCAGGCTCCCCTCCATGGGATTTCCCAGGCAAGAGTACTGGAGTGGGTTGCCATTTCCTTCTTCAGGGGATCTTCTCAACCCAGAGACTGAACCTGAATCTCCTGCACTGGCAGGTGGATTCTTTACCGTTGAGCCACCAGGGAAGCCTTACCCTGTAGGAGAAGCAATATTTTATGATACTAGAATCTAAATACAATTGGACAGTAGAGATAAACATTAAAAAGAAGAAGAAGAAAAAAAGCAGATATACTCAAGATGATTTAGAGAAACAGGAGACATTTATCAGGAACTTAATCTAGAAAACCCAGGGGGTTGCATGGTATTTATTGAATGGTAATTAGGGAGGCTACAAGTTATTTTGGAAAGACGATTACAGTTTTGGAAGAAATCTATCATTTGGATCTTTATGTAAGTGATATTGGGTAACATGATAAACAATGTATTCAGTTATTTTGTAATAGATGCAGAATCCTTCCAAAAATGGAAGCTAGTAAAGGCATACCTGGGAGGTATTGCAGGTTCTGTTCCAAATCGACACAGTAAAGTGAGTACTGCAATAATCTAGTCACACAAAGCTTTTTGTTCCCCAGCGCATATAAAAGTTATGTTTACGCTATCCCATAGTCCATAAATGTGCAATAGCATTATGTCTAAACAAGAGCATACACACCTTAATTAAAAGATAATATTATTAGAAAAATGGCACCGAAAGACTCGATCGATGTGGAGTTGTTGCAAACCTTCAATTTGTAAAAATATGCGACATGTGCGAAGCACAATAAAGTGAAGTGTGATGAAATGAGGTATGAGTGTATATACAGACCACAAATGCTGAAGTTATAGCATGCAACTGTAACTCAGAAAAAGCATTTTAAAAAAACCTTGGTTAACAGATTGAGTACTTTGTTTCTGATGACAAAACTTAATTGAGCAACAAAATTTCCTTTGCTCCTTTAGTTTAAATATTAGAATTCTAATAAACTTCAGCATCAAAATTTAAGTCATGATTAAATTGCCTGACCAGACTAAGGGTAGAGCCTTTGTATTGTTTATTAAAAAGAAGTTCATATGCTTTAGCTACCACACTCACAGATATGAAATATTTGGACTTGACCCTAATTTTGACCTATGAGGGTAGACTTTGAGAATGGTAATAAGTAAGGTCATTATTACTTAAAAAAAGTAGAATTCAGTCTCTTCTACTGGAACAAGGACTCAGAGAAGATCCTAGCATCCTGGATGTATATAATAGTATGAAAGTTTTTAACCTGAAAAATAAGTGCAAGCACTCTTGTCACCTACTGGATTCTTAAACCAGCAAACAGCCCTGTAGAGCACCAAGCTTTAGAAAAACTCTGCCTGCCCTTTGGGTCTCTTGCGATTCTGCTCATAGGAAACAATGTTGTTTAGTCATTAACTCTGTAGTTAAATCAGACAGACTGAAATTCAAACCCTAGATTCATCATTGATCAGCAGTGGGTTTGTGGACAAGCTATTCTCTCAGTCCTAACTTTCCTTATCCATAAAGTAAAAAGAACAGCACTACTTA
This sequence comes from Giraffa tippelskirchi, assembly GCF_054371585.1. NCBI lineage: Eukaryota > Metazoa > Chordata > Mammalia > Artiodactyla > Giraffidae > Giraffa > Giraffa tippelskirchi. The sequence continues at coordinate 151,231,622 of NC_137282.1, forward strand.
GTTCAGGGTGTTGTGTGAGAATTATATATGGAATGCACTTAGCATAATGCCAAGTGTGAATTAGGAGCGCAATAGCTGTTATTTATAATTATTAGGTGAAACAATATTCTCCCAGGTAACTGGATGAGGTGACCTATATTTTTTGTGTGGCTGTGCTGGGTCTTTGCTTTGTGCAGGACTTTCTCTGTTACAGTGATTGAGGGCTACTCCTCGTCACAGTGCTCAGGCTTTTCATTGCAGTGGCTCCTCTTGTTGCAGAACACAGGCTCTCAAGTGTGGGCTTCAGTAGTTGCAGTGCGTGGCGTGTGGTATCTTCCCGGAGCAGGGATGGAACCCATGTCCTCTGCATTGGTAGGCAGGCTTTCAACCACTGGGCTACCAGGGAAGCCCCTCCTACATTTTTAAGTAGCTGAAAAAAGTCAAAAGAAGACAGATTGTGTGATATGTGAAAATTATACAAAATTCAAATTTCGGAGTCCATAGAAAATGTTTTATTGGAACACAGCCACACTTACGTATTTATGGCTGCTTATGCACTACAATGGCAGTTGAGGCGTTACGACAGAAACAGGATGACCTGCAAAGCTTGAAATGTTTACTATCTGGTCTTTTTTTTCTTAATTTGGCTACACTGTATGACTTGCAGGATCTTATAGTTCCCCGATCTGAGCTTGAACCTGCTCCCTCGGCAGTGAAAGCATTGAGTCCTAACCACTGGACCAATAGGGAATTCCATTATGTGGTCTTTTAGGAAAAAGTGTATGGAGCCCTATTGTAGACTATAAATTCCTTTAAGGATGGAAAAGATGTCTCCAACAGACGTTAAGCTGCTGGAGTCTGGCACTATATCTACACAGTGAACTCTAAGTACAGTTTATGTTAATGAATGAATGAACAAAAATAAATAAATAAAATCTAAAAAAGTCTTCAAGGACTTTTTCAGATTGCCTTTGTGATTTATTTTTGTGACTCACTTGCAAGAATGCTTTCCCAGAAGCATGTGAGAGCCGCCAACCTCAAGCTGGTAGCGTTAATGTGGTTTAGCTGAAGCGGAACTGAAGTGCCGCCTGCACATACATCAGTCTTTCACCCTCCGCTTGCTCTTTCACTCATCTTTCACATCTTTGGAACGTATTTTCTGTTCTTGTACCTGAAGAGACTTTCATACAGGTGGCCATGGCTGCAGTACATTTATCTTTTCTGGGATGGTGTTATTTTCTTTTTTTTAGTCTTGTTAGTTAGGCTCTGCAGGAGGACAAACACAGGGTGGGAGAGAAAGGAGATTGAAGCTGAAGGCTATGGGGCAGATGGCAAAGAGGTGGGGGCTCAGACGGGACCCTGTTGTCCCTTAGGTGTGGCTTGCAGAGAGGTGAGAGGGCCCTGGGTACATGTGTAAAGGAAAAACTATTTTCTTACTCCTCGGCATGCTTCTGACACCAAATGTTTGGATTTTTTCACACCAAGCAGTTCTTCAGTTCTCTACAGATACCAATTTAGTGTTTTGGGATTTAATTCAATCCTGACATTATATACCTGGAGCTGGCACTGACCCCACAGGTTAAGGGCTCAACCCCACAAGACCAGCCCCCTTTACTTGAGATGTCAATTACAAGTCCAGGCTTCCTATACTTTTTTAATTAAAAAAAAATTTTTGGCCACACTGGATCTTCATCACTGCACTTGGGCTTTAGCTGCAGCGAGCAGAAGCTACTGTCTAGGTGCAATGCACGGGCTTCTTATCTTGGTGGCTTTTCTTGTTAGGAGCACGGGCTCTAGGCTTCAGTAGTATGGCACGACGTGGGCTGAGTTGTGGCTTGTGGGCTCTAGAGCTCAGGCTGAGTGGTTGTGGTGCCTGGGCTTAGTTGCCCCGAGGCATGTGGGATCTTCCTGGACCAGGGTTTGAATACACATCCCCTGCATTGGCAGGTGGACTCTTAACCACCAGGGAAGTCTCAGGCTTCCTGTACTTTTGACTGACCAGCTATAAATCAAAGTTCCCAAAGCCCCTTTCTTGGCTCCATAATTTGCTAGAATGGCTTATAGAACTCAGAGAAACACTTACTATTACTGGTTTATTATGGGCTTTCCAGGTTGCTCAGTGGTAAAGAATCCATCTGCAATGCAGAAGATGTGGATTTGATCCCTGGGATGGGAAGGTCCCCTGGAGAAGGAAATGGCAACCCGCTTCAGGATTTTTGCCTGGGAAATCCTATGGACAGAGGAGCCTGGTAGGCTGCTGTCTATGGGGTCGCAAAGAGTCAGACCCAACTTACGGACTAAACAACACCTGGTTTATTGTAAAGAAAACAGCTCAGGAACAACCCAATGGAAGAGATGCACAGAGCAAAGTACAGAGAAGGGGCACAGAGCCTCCATGCCCCATCCAGGCAAACCGCACTCCCAGCACCTTGATACATTCACCAACCCAGAAGCTCTCACAACCTTGTCATTTAGGGGTTCTCACGGAGGATCTGCTATGTAGTCATAATTGATTAAATCATTAGCCATTGGTCATTAAACCTCCGGAGGTTGCAGGGTGGGAGAATAATTCTAAACATCTAATCATGTGGTTGGTTCCCCTAGTAACCAGCCCCCACCCTCCAGGAATCATCTCACTAGCATATATACAGATGTAGTTAAAAGGGGCTTTTTCATAGTAAGAAATTATTCACTCAAGAAATTCCAAGGGTTGGGACTTCCCTGGTGGTCCAGTGGTTAAGACCCCATGCTTCCAATGCAGGGGGCATGGGTTCTGTCCCTGGTTGGGGTACTAAGATCCCACATGCTATGAGGCCAAAAAACAAAGAAAGAAAGAAAAACGAAATTTCAAGGGTTTTAGGAGCTCTGCACCAAGAACCAGGAACAAAGACCAAAAGTTTATTTCTTATTATGTCACTGTATCACAGCGTGGTGTAGGAAAGAGGTAAAAAGGGGGTCAGGGGAGCCTCAGGGGAGAGAGAGCCTTGTTCTGTGAGTGTTTTAAAGTCAGGCACAGCCTGTCCTGTGGTCTGGTGTCAAGGACAGCAGAGATTGGTCCCAGGTCTGTATCTCATCCACCCAAACCACAGATAAGCTGTACCGTCAACTCAGCATGAGAGAAAACCTCGTCCAGACTTACAAGTTTGGCTCTAGGAGGGTGACCAAGAGAAGGCAAGAAGGGAAGGGAGGTGAAGGGCATGTTAATGAGAGCCGTCCGTTAACGTGTGTACCTGGGTTCCTTCTAATGACTCATACGCTGCGTCCCGATCTGTCTTCTGGAGCTTCAAACCAGCTGTCTGCATCACAGTGCTTTGACACATTATTGTACTGTACACTGGGTCGCTCATTTCATCAGCCATGGTGCTGCTGTTCACACAGAGCATGTCACATTTGACAGATTTATCGCAAGACTGTGGGCTCTGTTTTCTGCAGCACTGTGGAACCCTTTCCCATTAGTGATAGCAGGAGTCATGTTTATGCATGAAGAGAGACTGTTCGATTGGGCCATTGTAGCCTCCACTGCAGGCAGGAGCACAGCTCCCATTATCAAGTGGGGCTAATAGGGGATATTCATATGCACTGGAGAATCAATTCCCTGGACATGGACCTCTCCTACAAAAATAATTGCTACTCACTGGTAGTAAAGATCTCAGTGATGTCAGGGCCTTCCTTAATAGTGAGATTAATGCTCTACCGTTCTTGGCTGGGTCATTTCTCTACCAAAAAAAAAAAAAAGAGTCCCTAGTCTGAGACTTTGATGAGATGTTTTTCAGGTGGAATCTGGAGCTGCACTGATTTTCTGTGCTATTTGGGTGACCCTTCTCTCTATAGACATTTTTCTTTCCATGGACTGAAATTAGTTGAAGCAACAAATGAATGGCTTGGAGTTCAGTCCCAGCTGATACTACCTAAATATACCTATGACTGTGGGCAAGGCCTTTCTTCTTTCTGAGCCTTGGTATCTTCAGCTTTAAAATAAGGAACTGATGTGAGATGATTTCTTACCATTTTTCTCATTATTACGTCGGAGTTATGTTGTACATATGTTATATTGAAAATACATTTTATTTTTGTTTCATTTTATTTTTCCCTACTGGATTGTGATTGCATTTCTCATTTTATCTCAAGAGCCTTGCCCAGTTCTTGGTACATATTTATTATATGTGTTCAGTAGATTTTGTTTATTGAAAATAAAATTTTGCAATTCTGTAACTATAAATCATTTGTGTTCTCGTTGGACAGGAATGCAATTCTTTAGGTGACATATTTATGATTCCTCTTTTTGTATCACCAAAATATAGAAAAAAATGAATGAAATTGAATTTATTGCAGAAGTATAATTTATACTGTTATATTATAAAGTATTTAGTAAAGAGAGACTTACTGAGGACTTACTGTCGGCAAGAATACTTAGAGAATTCATAGATAAACTTGAATGATAGACTAGGTAGAGCTTATTTTGATATGTCAAGGATTGGTATGTTTGGTGAATAGGCAGAAAAAAAGGGAAAATCACTGTTGATGAGAGGAAAATAAATATGGCTACAAAGTGAGAAATAGTAGAGAAAGAAAAACAAAGTGGCTTGATTTTGTTGACAAAGTTGGCAAACTTGTTGACAAAGTTTGCAGCTAGAGAAACGAAGAAAATAATGTTAAGTGTGGGTGAGGGTCTTGGTTGAGACACAGGTATAATCTAAATTTATCACAATAACAACAAGGTAACCACAGGAATTAATAGTCTTTTCTGAAAAACAGAATATCATAGTGAAAGCTGACTCAGAGAAAAGATACTTTAAAACATTCACCCCATCAGAAGACGGAATCTGACACCTTTCTTTTTAAAAAGAAGCTCAACTTCCATCCACTATAGAATAGCTGTATTCAAACTGATGCCTCAAATTTTGTTAATGAATAGTATGCTTAGAAAAAATTACATTCATTATATACTGCTTCATTCTCTAATTCAGTCATCTTTTATTTTCTCTTGGGCTCTCTCTGCATTTGTTTGTTTAGTTTTTGTGATGGTTAATTTTATGTGTTAACTTGACTAGGCTGTGATATCCAAACATCAGTCTGGAGGTTGCTATGAAGGTAGATTTTAGATGTGATTAACATTTAAATCAGTAGACAGTTGACTAAAGCAGATTACTCTCCATAATGTGGGTGAGGCTTGTGCAATCAGTTGAAGGCTTTAAAATAAAGACTGAAGTCTCCTGAGGAGGGAGGAATTCAGTCTTGAGGCTGATTTTGGACTCCTTCTGCAGCATCAGCTGTTCCAGGGGTCTCTAACCTGACAACCTGCTTTGCAGACTTTGAACTTGTCAGCTCTCCAAATCATGTGAACCAATTCCTTAAAACAAATCTCTCTCTCTCTCAACAAACTGATTTTGTTTCTCTGGAGAAACAACTAAATCAGTGTTTTTTCCCCCATTGTTAAGCTGCTCTAATACAATACTTTAAAAATTCAGTTGATATACTCAGAAGCCACTCAGTCATATCTTTCTGCCTTGGTCCCAATCTCTTTACCACCCCTGCCCTCAACTTTCCACTGCTTGATGAAAGAGAATATTTATTTCCTCTGCACTGTTTCATCTTTTTCACTGCTGGAGTCTCAGAGAAAGAAATTTGTATTTTTTAGTTCATAATATGAGTCAGAAATATCACTTTCATAAAAGATGCTCACCCCACTTCAACAACACCTAAAAAGATTCCAGCCAATTTAGTGCATTTAAGCACCAAACTATAGTTGCTACTCAGTGACTTATTCTTCCTCTTTCTTCTTTTTGTTATTTTTTAAAAAACAGTATCTTGACCTATTCTCACTCCTTCCTGTTGCCTCACTGTAGAACTTACCTCTTCCAGAGATGAAAATGTAAAATGGATACTCTTTCCAAATGTTTTATTTGTTTTCTTTATTTCATAGAAAGCTTAATTTCACTGAAATACGAGTAAAGACACATTTCTAGAGTCTGCTTTAGAGTAATCTTCCATCTTTTGAAAGTAGTGAAAACAGATAGTAAGCATGCTAAAATAAGAGCTGTTACACTGTTTATGCCAGAATTTGTAAACACTGGGCAGCTAGTTCTTCTCTACTTAGGAGAACTATTTTGGCTATGGTCTTCTTGCTCTATTTTTGACCATGTACACTCACTGAACGTTGGTTGGAGCCATGTGCCTGATTACGGATCAAGAGGTACTGCTGGGGAGTAATATATACTTTGGGTTTTTGCTTTATGTCATCTAATTAGGTTCTATTTTATTCCTCATATTTTTGTACTTTTGAAGTTAACATATATTCACTGCAAAAAAAAAACAACTCTGAAAAATTAAACAATGTCAGCCATAATTTAATAGCATATAAATAACAATTGTTAATAGTTATAGCATGTTTTCTTCTTTTCTTCATGTGTGTATATATGTATGTATGTGCATGCCTGTTGTATATGAGAGAAAAAGAGGTCTAAATTGCTTTTAACATAAAAGTATTTCATGTTTCTTTCTTTCTTTTTTTTTTTTTGGCCACACCATATGTGGGAATCTCAGTTCCCTGACCAGGGATCAAACCCATGTTCTCTTTAGTGAAAGCACTGAGTCCTAACCACTGGACTGCCAGGGAAGTCCTTCACATTTCTTAATACTGGGTACAATCAAATTTCATTTGACTCTGTTCTTGTCCATTACGGCTAAAGTCCAATCTTGGTTATTTTCAGCATCTGCTCCCAACTTTCTTAGGTTTGAACAGAATGGCAGCATTTCTGTGATCCAGGAAATCAGGAAGAACTTCCGTTCTTTAGTTTATTTACAGACTGCCTCCCAGAGTCCCTTGCCCTGTTCCACGTGGGGATTTGCTAGGGCCTCCAGAGCCACAGAGCTTCCTGACCTGCCTCCAGGGCCCCTGTCCCACACCCCCATTCAGAGGTCCCACCATTCCTGCTTGCTCTTCAAACACACTTAGATTTGCCATCTAGAGTTACTCATTGAAGATATTTGCAACCTTCTTGTCCTTTTCTCGTCATTCTGAGGACCCCTTCATGCTTTTAATTGCTACTTGTCCATCCCCAAATCAGGTCATGATCCCCTCTAAATCTTAGAAATTTCCAGCCTTTCTTTCCCAGTCATTTGTATCACAGTATTTAAGGTTCATCTAAACAACTCCATCTTGAAGGTGGCCAGATTCTGAGGCTTGAGACCCAGCATAGACTATTTAACATTCCAGGAGCTAAGAACTTTCCACTCTTGACATCTAATCAATGGAAACTCAACCCCTCAGGATGTACAGCTTCTTCTAAAAGCAGCAAAAGATAGTAACTTTTGAGTTTTCACGTATGTGTGTGCGTGCTCGGTAGCTCAGTTGTGTCTGACTTTTTGCCACCCTGTGGACTATAGCCCCCAGGCTCCTCTGTCCCTGGGATTTCCCTAGCAAGAGTACTGGAGTAGCTTGCCATTTCCTACTCCAGGGGATCTTCCCAACCCAGGGATGGAGCTCCCGTCTCCAGCTTCTCCTACATTGGCAGGCAGATTCTTTACCACTGTGCCCCCTGGGAAGCCAGAATTTTCATGTGCTATTAAATGCCAACACTTCAATTTGTTTGCATATAAGCAAAAGCATAATTGGGGTAATATTATAACTAAAAAAACTATTATAAATGTTATAAGCTTTTTTTTTTTTAAAAAACCCTAATGTCACAATTATTTTCCTATGCAATTTTTTTTCAATTTGCTTTGGTTAAAATATACGGCCATGTGTTCAGGGTGTTAACTAGTATATGTCCAACCAACTTGTGCTCTTCACTTTTTTAGATGATCTCAAATGCTCCATAAAGAAGTAATATGAACCCTTTTTATAGAGCATCTCAGCCCTACTGGACAGTTGGGGAAAGATTAAGCTTTCTGTTTCTGAACTCGGCACAAAGCATTCAGGGTATTTGCCTTGAGCTGTGTTTAACTAATTGTGTCATGTCTGATTAGCCTAAGTACTCACACATAGAAGAAGTTGTACCAAATAGTCTTCATTTGCTTTTCCTTTTTCACTCTGCCTGTTCTGTGGTGGTTAAAAGGGACTGTGGCTTTTAACCACTTTTTTTTTTGACCGTTACCTTGCAAGACAGCAATTTATCTTCTCTTCCCTTGAATGTGTGTCATGACAATCGAATAAATAGATGATTTAACCAGTAACTTTACCTAAGTCATACTTGGGTAATTATGCTTAACCAATAGAATAAATAGATGGTTTAACCAATAACTTTACCTAAGTCATACTTGGGTAATTATGAGTCTAGCTTTTCAAGGACTGGCAGCTTTCTCTTGGAATTCTTTCTCTTGAGTAGTCCTGCTCAGAACCACCCTTCCAAGCTGTGAGATGCTCAAGCCACTAGGGGAGGTGCTGTGTAGGCACTCTTGTTGGTTGCTCATCTGAGCCATGGGGCCATATTGGTGGTTCCACATCAGTTGAGCCTTCAGATAACTGTAGGCCCAGCCAATCTGAGAAGTTATTATGTTAACATGTAGAATTACATTGCCTAGTTAACGACATGCCTAGTTAACATGTAGAATCTCAGATGATAATAAAATCAGCAAGAACCCTAAATACGAAAGCACCAGTATTTAACTTGTTCATAAGTCCAACAAAGTTAGCCTAGGTACCTAACTAGCACAATCAGCTATATAGTACTATACTGTAATAGGTTTATAGTACTTTTTACACAAATAATACATACAAGACAAATACAAAAAAATCATTTTTAATCTTACAGTACAGTACTTTGAAAAGTACAGTAGTACAGGGCAACAGCTGGCAAACGGGCTGGCATCTAGTGAACAGGTAAGAAGAGTTACCTGTTCCAGAGGAGGGAGCAGAGGTGGGAGATGGTAGAGCTGAAGGATTGTCAGCAGCAGGAGACGTCAGAGGGCAAGATGCAATTTCACTCACGGCTAACGTTGATGGACTGCACATTCATGTCTTTGAAAGTTCATAACTAGAAGACTTTCTGTAAAATAAAACAGTCATTGTTTTAAGTCAGTAGCTTTTGAAGTGGTTTGTTTTGAAGCAATAAGATAAAAGAAATACATTCTTTTAGTCTCTATTCTTAGGGGATCACAAATAAAGTGACACTCTAGCATCCTACCTGGTTCATTATTGGTTTTCAAGCAGTGGAACCATCTTCCAAAAAAGGCCCATTCAATTTCATAAAAGCTTATTGAGAACCTACTCTGTGCCAGGCAGATGGTTAGGTTTAGGAGATAACACAGAGTCTGAGTCAGCAAGTGGCAGACAGTTTAGCAGAGAAAATGTGTATAAATGAATAATTGCTACATAATTAATAATGAATACATGAGATGCAATGAATGAATTACAGAGATAATTTTTACTTCACAAATGCTTGAGCATCTATTACATGCCAGATACTCAAGGCACTTGGAACAAATTCAAAGGGAGTTCTTGGTCTGGAGAAATTTGCCAATGAGTAGGCGAGGTAGATTAAAAACCAGTATTTTCAATATAATGTGACAAGTGCTAGGACTGATTCACAAAGTAGTTGGTAACTCAATGTCATGATGTGTATATTGCCTAGAAGAGAGAATGCTATATAAAAGCTGCTAAGTGTATTTCATATTCCATTGTCTGCCTTCCTTGGGGTGACATATTTTATTTTCCAAGAAGAGCTGCAACAATATCGTGTGTCCACATATCCTTCAACAATGTGACCTCGGGTCTGTCCCATCAAGGGGAAGAGTCTCAGGGCACTCTTTGAAATTGAGCTGACCTCCAGGACTCACCTGTAAACAAAAGAACTTGCTGGACATGTTGCTGCATGAGTCTGGGCCAGAAGTCAGCAGTATTAGTGTTTATCTCCTGGAATAATCAACTGTCAGCTGTTCCATTTCAGGGGGCTTTGCCTGGAACCCAGCTGCCATGCTGTGATAAGCCCAAGGTACATGGAAACACTCCATGCAGGCATTGTGGTCAACAGATCTTGTGAGCCCAGCCTCTGAGTTATCCTAACTCAAGCATCTGTCACGTGAGTAAAGGACCCTCCAGATGATTTTAGTCCCCGACCGACTAAATCAACCTTAACCCATTTGAGTCTTCCAAGTGGAGGTCCCAAATGCCCAGGAGCAGAGACAAGCCATCCTCACTCTACTCTGTCAAAATCCTAATGCACAGAATCCATGACCATTATAAAATAGTTGCTATTTTTATGTCACTAAGTTTGGAGTGTGGTTTGTTACATAGCAGTAGGTAATTAGGATAAATAGGTTCTGAGAAAGAACCACTTTACAATGAATCGTATTATTTTAGAATAATGTTTACGGTAAGATACCCAAGTGTCTTAGACTGTAAAAAATCTTCCAGCCATGCAGGAGACCCAGGTTCCATCCTTGGGTCGGGAAGATCCTCTGGAGAAGGAAATGGCAACCACACTTTAGTATTCTTGCCTGGAGAATTCCATGGACAGAGGAGCCTGGCGGGCTACAGTCCTTGGGTTGCAAAGAGTCAGACACGACTGAGCGACTAACACTTTCACCATGATTCCTGAATGCCGGCCATTCATTCAGTTAACTCAGAAACTGAAAAATCATTTCATCATTAATTCATTTCTGAATGCAGATCACAGAGTTTGGGGAGTCCTTCCGTGACTTCTCCACATTTGTAAAATTATGGGTCTACTTGCTTGAGGAATATTCCATTTCTTCTGATGAGAACTAATTTCTCTTCATCTTTAGATTTAGGGCCGATGCAAATATTGAAAAAAAGGCTGATTTATTTGAGATTAATGTCTTAATTCTGTAAGACAGAGCATTTTAGTAAGTGATTAGTGGAGAATGTACCTTGCCATATTCAAAGACACTGGCTACCTCACATGTAATGTGCTTTGTGGCTTTTAATCACTAATCATCATTTGTAGGAGGAATTTGTTTATATGAAGGGGACTTGAAGAAAAATGCAATATTAAACTGTACAGTTCTCTTCCACTTTAGTCATTAGTTCTACCACTTATTAACGATTAAACCATGTACAGTTCTCAGATTGGCAACTTGCAAATCGTCTAAGGAAGATACTCATTTTAATTATGTGAACTGAAAGAGGCACTTTTTTTGGCTTTTTCAAAAAATCTTACTGTAATTGAGGATCATTAAAAGTTGGAATACAGTGCCATTAAATTTTGCGGGGGGAAAAAGACTGTTTTCATATCCAAAACATTTTCTTTCTTAGACTGTAGTCTTGACAGATGAGATAATGAAATCTGAGTCTTTGTGGCGGTAAAATAGGTGACACAGAAGGAAAACAACGAGGTACAATAAATGGTTAATTAATGGATGCCAATTATATCTCAGTCAGAATCAAATAAATGTCCTACAGCAGTGAGAGGACTAGTGGAAGGTATTAATAATGTATAGGACCCCTCAGATTTTACCTGAGTTGCCTAATCACAATTTTCCTTAAAGGAACAAGATGCAAGGTGAGCACCAAGTAAAGATGTTGCCTGAGGCAAGAAAAATTGAACCAGTTTAGGATTTGGTCCATACCATGCCGAGTATCATTTTGGTATAAGTTTATGCTTTTATATATATCATTTGAGGATATAGCTATGTATTAATAATAATTTTAAAAATGGAATATTGGGACTTCAGTGGTTAAGACTTCCAGCTTCCACTGCATGGGATATGAACTCAATCCCTGGTTGGGGAACTAAGCTCTTGGCAGGGCCAAAAAGGAAAAAGAATCAAATATTCTCAGGAATTTTTTCTAACAAATTGAAAGAGATTCTCATTTAATGTTAATTTGAATATTTTTGAGGAGATAATGCATGTCTAAGTATTGGGATATGAGAGTGCACATTTGCAGTATTTTTGTTCCATTAATTTTTTTTTTTTTTTTGAGCTTGCTTGTCAATTCCATCACCAGGCTTCATGAAGCTTTGCTAATTTTGTGAAATTTGGAATAGTGTTTTGCCACTTTAGAGATAATCCCTGAAAGCTTCCTTCTTGCAGATGGCAATAAATCATTCTCTCCACTAAAAGCTTGATGTCATTTGAAATTTATTACACAGAGTGGGTAGTGGACTTAAAAGCCATTCACGTGTCTTATTACTTCAATCATCTAATTTATGGATTTCAGCTGCAATTGCAGTTGGAAGAAGTATTTTCCTGCCTCTGATCAATATGAGTCTGGTTTTGCGTTCATCCCCTCTAACCCACCGTACCTGATTTCATCTAGAATCCTTCTTGGATTTTATAGCTTCTGCAGTCATTCTCCAGTTTCCTTCATTCAGGGTGATGCAGGCCTGAAATGGGAAGTGCCAACAAGGCTGATGTAGATTGACTAAGCTTTACCAGCTCTTAGCTGCACTTGTCAAAAGATATCTTAGTTATTACTAGTTGAGCAATCTTGCCCTAGGGAAGGAGAAGCTGTCAAAAACTCCTGTGTTTAATATGTATATCTCTGGCTTCATGGAGAGAGTATGAAGGCAGTCTATTAGATACAAATGAGGTAAGCCTTAGTAACACATACTTAACACAAAGAAAGATAGGGAGTTGGGTACTCTTTATTGCTGTATTTGAAGTGTTTGTTTTTATTTTTCCCATCCGTAAAAATCTCTGTTTCCATTTGGTCATTCTCATCCCTATAATGAAAGATAGTATCACTAGATAAATAAAATGAAGAGAAATGTGGGAATATTATAGTTCCCTGTAGCAGTCTGGAGTCTCATGTGGCAAACATACCGACATGGGTGTAACAGTGATTGAACCACCGCAAGGTCCAGGCGTAGACTCTGTCTTTGACTGTCACCACAATGGTTGTAAAAGCCAATTACTGTATTCTTTGATTTCAATCTCAGAAAAATAAGATATGCCCCCAAATATTCCTATCCTGAGTATGTAATTCAATACCATGGTAATTTACTTTACATTTTCAATGCATTCAACCTCATGGGAAAATTAAAAATTTATTCAAAGACCACTACATGCAAGATACTCAAAGATAACCACACCCTCTTGGGGCTTCCTTGGTGGCTCAGCAATAAAGAATTTGCCTGCAATGCAGGAGACTGGGGTTCGATTCCTGGGTCAGGAAGATCCCTTGGAGAAGGAAATGGCACCCTACTCCAGTATTCTTGCCTGGAGAATCCCATGGACAGAGGAGCCTGTCTGGCTTACAGTCCATAGAGTTGCAAAGAGTTGGACATAACTGAAGTGACTTAGCATGCATAGTTGATTTACAATGTTGTGTTAGTTTCAGGTGTACAACAAAATGATTCAGTTATACATAAGGTCAATAGGAATCCAAGAAATTAGACTCCTAAGAATCCTGAGTCTAAAAAATGTCATTTGAGGAAGACATTTAGTAAATCTCTTCAACAAATTTTTGCCATGTTGTCTGACTATATTAAAGAACTACAATTTGCTTCAATTCCTTCCAAACAGTCCACAAATTCTCAGTGCATCAATTATAGTTCCTATGTCTTTTTTATTGCATCATGTAATAAATAGATCTTGCAAAGTTAACAAAGCAAAATCTCTTGCTGCATAAACCATGAAATGTGAACTGTGCTTACCAACCATCACTTTTGACCAGAATCCATTTTGTTGTTGTTTTTGTTCTAGATGCTCCACCTAAGGGAAACTTTTCTGTGTTTAGATCAAACTTTTCATATTTCTTGCTCATAGGTACTTAGGTCACAGATGATTTTGTATGCTAAAAATTATTTAACATTTTTCTTGCTAAAAATTTTAAGCCTACCACATCCAGGGGACTATTAATAGAGAAAAAATGGTGACATCAAAATACTTTTTTTCTGATTAAAAATAATAGGAAATTTGAGTGCATAAAAAATCTATTTTCTATAGTTATACCATTCAGAAATAGCTACCCTTGAGGGTTTGTTTCATTCCCCATCTTTTTTGCAATGTAACTATTTGAGATATGACTATATTTATGCATTTATACCTTTCTATTTATAGAAGGAAGTGTGGGAGGAGGGCCTATCTTGTTTTTTGCAAATCTTAGGTTGTTGTGTTTTACCAATTCACAAACAAACACTGACTTATTTATCATGCCTTTACTATTATTTTTTTGCTTCCCTTGTGGCTCAGCTGGTAAAGAATTCACCTGCAATGAGGGAGACCTGGGTTCAATCCCTGGGTTGGGAAGATCCCCTGGAGAAAGGAAAGGCTACCCACTCCAGTATTCTGGCCTGGAGAATTCCATAGACTGTATAGTCCATGGGGTCGCAAAGAGTCAGACATGACTGAGCTACTTTCACTTCACTTACTATTATTTTGTTTAATTCATTATCTTATTAAGGGCTCATAAAGGCTTAGGAATCTGCTAAATAATATTCTATATCTTCTACTGTGTTAGAAGCTTATTTAACTAATTCTCTTAGGAAGATGGGAAAAGTTAAAATGCTTAGAATTATATACATCCTTCATATACAAGAAAGCAGACACGTATGAGTAGACGAATATTCTACCTATTTCTTGAAGCATTAAGGCCTCACATATTTCAGAGCTGGACCTCAAAGATGATCAAGTTTAGGGACTTCCCTGGTTGTCCGGTGGCTAAGACTCCACATTCCCAGGGCAGGGGGTCCTAGTTCGTAGGTCCCACATGCCACAGTTAAAAGTTTGCTCACCGCAACTCAGAGTTTGAATGCCCCAACTAAAGATCTATCATACTTTGAGGAAGATTGACCATCCTGTGTGCTCCCTGATACAACAAAATAAATAAAAAATAAATATATATCTTTAAGAAAATGATCAAGTGTAACTTTCACATTTTACAGATCAAATGACTCCATGAAAAATCTAGTAATTCCCTGATATTTTCTGTCTCAAATTCAAAACATAAACTACAGGAAAAGGAAGGTTGTGAATTTTTCTATTTTATGAAGTTAAAAGAAATCTACAAAGATGCGTTGGTCAGGAGGCTTATCTGATCTCCAAAAGGCTTTCTTCAGTAAGACATTCGTTTCTATGCCGTTCACCTCCCTCTCCTCTGAGCTGGCTTGACTCCCATTTCTGAGGACACAGCGATAGGGACAGAATGGGAAGGGGCAGAGATACAGGGAAGGGTTAGCGCTGTACTCTGCCCAACAAAAAAAGACCTTGGGAGTAGTGTAAACTAGGAATCACTTATTATCCTGCCTTTTGTCGCTTGGTAGTATGGCATTATGGCTTCCCCAGTGGCTCAGGGGTAAAGAATCCACCTGCAGTGTAGGAGATGCAGGAAACTGGGATTCCATCTCTGAGTCAGGAAGATCCCCTGGAGAAGGAAATGGCAACCTATTCTAGTGTTCTTGCCTGGGAAATCCCGTGGACAGAGGAGCCTGGTGGGCTACAGTCCATGGGCTTGTAAGAGTTGGACATGACTTAGCGACTACACCACCACGACCACCAGTTTGACAGTGTGTTTATATAATGCTGTGTATGGAGAATTTCATGCAGTGTATAATTCATGGGGTCGCAAAGAGTTTGACAGGACTGAGCAAGTTTCACTTTCACTTTACATAATGCCGTATAAAGAATCCCATAAGTAGATAACAAAAAATTAGTTAAAAAATCCTTAAGATGAAACCAGTTTTTGAGAGCTCCCACCACTTTTATTTGGAACGACATAATAAAAGTTTAATTAGGGGCTTTCTTGGTGATTAAGACTCTGAGCTTCCAATGCAAGGGGCACAGGCTCAATCCCTGGTTGGGGAACTAAGATCCCACATGCCATGTGGTGCAGCCAAGAAAATAAAATAAAGAAATAAGAGTTTTAAAGTTTAATTAAAAATTCCTTTAGAAGACATCAACCTTGGAATGCTGAAATAGCTCCACCAGTAGTCAGATTTTTATTTTGAAAAAGGTTGTATGAACTGGTTATAATCTTGAGTATTCCTAGCATCCTTAATAAAAATAATTTTAATAAACTATAATTTATAACATTCAAAATGTTATCACATATGTAAACAAGATAGAAGGAAATTAAATTATTGTCCAACTATTCTAAAATTTAATAAATATATGACTAAAAGAAGAACTGCCATCCCATTCTTCCTTTTTTCTCAAAAAGGTCTACTTATGTCACATAACTTAGTCACATTTCCTTTTAGAATGCTTTAGACTAAATGCTTAGTAATTAGAACATTCATATGTCATGTTGTTAAAAATATTCTTCATGTAGGAATTCTACAGTTTCTATGTAAACTTCTCACATGTATCTCACCTATATGTTTCCATATGGGACCATATTACATTTGTTATTGTAGTCGATATATGATGTTGAGCATCTTTCCATGTGCATATCTGCGTTATTTACCTTCTTTACTGAAGAAACTGCAAATCTTTGGCCAATTAAAAAAAAAAAAAAAGACTGACCGTTCTTTTTAGAAGCCACGTAAAATGAATAGAACAGATACACAGCTTTTATCTAACCACTGCCCTTTGGTGGATATTTTTGTTATTTTTCTTCTCCAAGATTATAAAAACAGTTTTATGTTTTCTTCTACTTCTTTTTTTATATTCTGAGTTTTTAAAAGTACACCTTTCATCATCAGATATTCATTTTGTGTGCATACTGAAACGTCTGGCTGGTAGAAGGCCTGTGTTGCTCTTGCACTGGTTTTATAACTATTGCATATATTTAAAGTCTACAGGGAAGCCCCTTGTCCAAGAGCCATAGTGCTGTGGATTAATACCTGATACTTCGACTTAAGTTATCAAAGGTTTTCTTGTCATTAAACGGGTAAATTTTCTTAAGAAATCAATTGAAATGAGATTTCTAGGGTGATGCCAATCTGAATTGTGACACCAAACACAAATTAGAGCAAAAAAAAATTCTTAGTAATGTAAATATTTCAAGAACCAAATTGAAATTGAATCCTTTTCCTTATAGATGTTTTTTTCCCATTTAAATTCTTAGTCTTTCTGCTTTGTAAATGTGGTCCTTCTGATCCTAACAAAGGAAGTAAATTATCCAACATGTACAGAGTCTTTTGAAGAATTTCATTTTCAAAATTTATGCTTTAAGACAGGTTCTAGCATTTCTCTGGTCCAGTGGTTAAGACTCTTCTTCCAATGCAGTGGGCACAGGTTCAGTCCCTAGTCAGGGAACCAAGATCCTATATGCCGCGCAGCATGGCCAATAAATAAAAATAAATAAAATATGAATAATAGATTTTTTTTTAAGTTCCATTTTCATACTACATACTCACAGTTATCCTGGGGTGGAGGTGAAAAGGAGGAGGGGGACACTTTACACAGATTATTGAAAAATTCACAATTCATTAAAAGGACTTCTACTTTAACCAACATATTCTATGAGCATTGTTTACAAAGAGGAAGAATTAGATTTACCTTTCTTTTCTTCCCATGGGAGTATGGCAAAATTCTAAAGAAAAGCGAAGCAGAAACAAGGCTCCCAGACAACTCTCACAATGGACTCAACCCTTGTGTAACTTCGCAGTGGCTGAACCAGTGCTTTCAACAAGGAGATTTAGATGGATAAGCTTAGAAATCTGCTTTATAAAATTCAACCTTCCAAATAGAAATTGGAGGCAGGGCAGATCTCCAACTGAATTTCCTGCGAGCAAAATAATACATTATTTTTCCAGGGGCAGAGTGCACTAGGAATTTATGCAGTGGTCAGACAAGATCCTAAGAATGAGAAAATCTATTTCTTAAATCTCTCTAGAGACTACAGATGCATGTGGCTTAAAGAAGTCTTTCCATGTGTCTTCTGATTTCCAGGAAAACATATTTTTAAGCCACAGCAAGTGAGGTGACATTTTATTTTCTCCATAAAAGACTCTCTTGAAAGGTTATTTTATAGTTTCTTTCTTAGACTCATTCCAAAGAGGTTTTTCTTAATCCAGCTAGGACTCATATTTCTTATAAAAAGTGGAGAGAAGATAGACTAGAACTTGGGAAAAGGAGAACGTAATTTAAAGTTCTTTCATTTGTCAGCAGAGTTCTATCTATATCCTGCTAAAGTTGCAGAGCCCAAACTGAGGAATGATTTTTCAGGTAGTCCCCGGGATGTGAAATATACCATTGCTTGCTTCTCATTTGGCTTCCCTGATAGCTTAGTTGGTAAATAATCCTCCTGCAATGCAGGAGACCCCGGTTCTATTCCTGGGTCGGGAAGATTCCCTGGAGAAATGATAGGCTACCCACTCCAGTATTCTTGGGCTTCCTTTGCAGCTCAGCTGGTAAAGAATCCGCCTGCAATGAAGGAGACCTGCGTTTGAT
The DNA here is from genome assembly GCF_054371585.1 of Giraffa tippelskirchi. Classification (NCBI taxonomy): domain Eukaryota; kingdom Metazoa; phylum Chordata; class Mammalia; order Artiodactyla; family Giraffidae; genus Giraffa; species Giraffa tippelskirchi. The sequence goes on from NC_137282.1 coordinate 151,249,841, forward strand.
CCCTGAGTAGGGAAGATCCCCTGGAGAAGGGAAAGGCTACCTATTCCAGTATTCTGGCCTGGAGAATTCCATGGACTGTTCTAAACTGTTTTACAGGGACTTGCCTAATGATCCAGTGGCTAAGACTCTGTGCTCCCAACACAGGGGACCACATTCAATTCGTGGTCAGGGAACTAGATCCCACATGCTGCAATTAAGATCTGGCATAGCCAGGTAAATACGTAAATAAATATTTTTTAAAACTTGTTTTACTTCTGCCTGTGTACCTTACAACTATGTGTGTGCTTATTAGTTGCTAGCTAATACTTTTAGTAACAGAAAATGCCTGGCGTGCACGAAATCAGCTCTTAGCCTACAAGTCATTATTAATATATCAAACCACTTTTTCTCTCTGAGTTCACGAGCCTGAATCAAGCAGCTGTTACAATTCAATCAGCACTGTCACAGTAGATAAAGTCTGATGACCTGAGTCCTAGATTTCAATCAATCACCATAGTCCTTTCAGGGACTGGAAAACTAAAGATTTCAATGCATGATGGACTTCAGAATGTAGAGAAAAACCTCAAGCTATCTTCCCATTACCTAAAACTTTCTTAGCATTAGTTCCTTCAGGTAATAATGTATTGATAGACTTCCCTGGTTGCTCAGACGGTACAGCATCTGCCTACAATGTGGGAGACCCAGGTTCAATCCCTGGGTCAGGAAGATCCTCTGGAGAAAGAAATGGCAACCCCCTCCAGTACTCTTGCTTGGAAAATCCCATGGACTGAGGAGCCTGGTGGGCTACAGTCCATGGGGTCCCAAAAAATTGGACACGACTGAGCGACTTCACTTTCACTTTCATATATGTTATCAGATATCCTTTTTAGTCTACAGTTGTACAAAAGGCTAAGACGTTGAGTCAAGATGGTATCATCCTTTGTGGATAAAGATGATTACAGTGACAACTATGTGTGGTCCAACAGAACTCTCTGTGATGAAAAACGTATTCTCCGCTGCGCAATATGGTAGCCACTAGCCACTATGTTAATGAGTACTTGAAATATGGCTTGTATAACTGAGGAGCTGAGCTTTGTGGGTGGAGCTAGAGATTATCATACTAGGTGAAGTAAGTCAGAAAGAGAAAGATCAGTGCCATGTGATATCACTTCTATGTAGAATCTAAAATATGACACAAATGAACTTATCTACAAAACCGAAATAGACTTACAGACATAGAGAACAAACTTAAGGTTACCAAAGGTGGGGGATAAATTAGGAATTTGAGATTAACTGATACACACTGTATATCAAGTAAACAGTAAGGATCTACTGAAGAGCACAGGGAAATAATATTCAATATCTTATAATAACCTGTGGTGTGTAAGCTCAGTTGCTCAGTCATGTCTGACTCTTTGTGAATCCATGGCCTGTCACCTACCAGGCTCCTCTGTCCATGGGGATTCTCCAGGCAAGAATACTGGAGTGGGTTGCCATTTCCTACTCCAGGGGATCTTCCCAACCCAGGGATTGAACCTGCATCTCTTGTGTCTCCTACACTGGCAGGTGGATTCTTTAGCCCTGGACCTCCTGGGAAGCCCATAATAACTTATAATGGAAAAGAATGTTAAAAAAGAATAGTTAGATAGATACATAACTGAATCTCTTTGCTGTACATCTGAGACATTATAAATTTATTATACTTCAATTTAAAAAAGAATTTAAATTTAAATAGTGATGTATCTCTAGAGGCTACAGTATTGAAGAGGGAAATTCTGTAGAATACTTTCACGGACTGTATCTATTCTATAGGATGATAGAGAACATTCTGATTAAAGTGCATGTTAGCTTCTCTGTGATAAGCCTATTTAAAATGGATGCTATAAAAATAATTATAAACCTTGAAATTGTTGCATGCTTTGGAATTGTGAGATCATGGCATCCAGTCCCATCACTTCATGGCAGATAGATGGGGAAACAGTGGAAACAGTGGCTGACTTTATTTTTCTGGGCTCCAAAATCACTGCAGATGGTGACTGCAGCCATGAAATTAAAAGACGCTTACTCCTTGGAAGGAAAGTTATGACCAACCTAGATAGCATATTAAAAAGCAGATACATTACTTTGTCAACAAAGGTCCGTCTAGTCAAGGCTATGGTTTTTCCAGTGGTCATGTATGGGTATGAGAGCTGGACTATAAAGAAAGCTGAGCGCAGAAGAATTGATGCTTTTGAACTGTGGTGTTGGAGAAGACCCTTGAGAATCCCTTGGACTGCAAGGATATCCAACCAGTCCATCCTAAAGGAGATCAGTCCTGGGTGTTCATCGGAAGGACTGATGTTGAAGCTGAAACTCCAATACTTTGGCCACCTGATGCGAAGAGCTGACTCATTGGAAAAGACCCTGATGCTGGGAAGGATTGAGGGCAGGAGGGGAAGGGGACGACAGAGGATGAGATGGCTGGATGGCATCACCTACTCAATGGACATGGGTTTGGGTGGACTCTGGGAGTTGGTGATGGACAGGGAGGCCTGGCATGCTGTGGTTCATGGGGTCGCAAAGAGCCGCACACGACTGAGTGAGTGAACTGAACTGAACTGGATGATATAAGTTTTTAAAATTATGAAATATAAAAATGTGGCCTGGTCCCTAAGAAGTTATTTATGTGAACTTGGTAAAAAAAAACCGACAGGCTTTTTCTGTAAGCATTCTTCTCATTATAAAAGTATCCACAGATTCGATGAGCTGTGAGATCCTACTATTTGTAAACAGAAACTCTCTTCTGTTGCCTTGTTCTTACATCACCTGGTATGCAGTAAGCATTCGATATTTTTTTTTTTTTTTGAGAATGAATAAAGTTTATCAGGTTCTATCACTCACAGGAGCTATGTTTCCAAATCTGCTAATGAGCAGTGCTGAATAGGAAAAGAAAGAAGAGTTATTTAATAACTTATCATTTACTTGATGCAAGATTGCCCTTGGCTAATCAGCTCTCTGCAGGAATTCAATAAATAAAAGGGAAAACTTTGACCAGCAGTATTTGTTTCACATGTATACAATCTTTTCTTCAAAAGTAACATCAAGTTGTAACCAGTTAATCTGTACTTTGTTATGACATTTCTCTGTGCAGTGCTTGTGAGTAGAGGTATCCCAAGTGATTCTACATTTTAACTTAAAATGAACTCAGTCTATGTATTGCCTTCACATTGGGTTCTTAGTTTTTATTTTATTTAAAAAAAAAAAGATTTATTTATTTGGCTGAGCCGGGTCCTAGTTGCTGCATGTGGAACCCATGGAATCTTCAGTCTTCATTGCAGTATGTGAACTCTTAGTTGTGCCGTGTGGGATCTAGTTCCCCGACCAGGGATTGAACCTGGACCCCCTGCATTGGGAGTGGGAAGTCTCAGTCACTGGACCACCAGGACGGTCCCTGGGTTCTTAGTTTACAACAGAAAAAAAAGAAAAAAACCTGTTGCTGGAAAAAACTTATTGCCAGAAGATGAAATGGAAATGGAGTACTGTACATCAAGAAGAATGGCTCTGCAGTTCGTTTTCTTGAGAGTCAATTAAAAAATGGTTAGCATGAGTCTTAGACTGCACATCTTGTGTCCTGGACAGTCTTGGAACCCTCCAGTACCAAGGCGGGAATTCAGTTTTCTATTTAACAGCAAAGGGATTATAAAAAGTTCTCAGACTAGGTGCTGGCTAGTCTCGTAAACCTTCAGCTCCCTATTGACTGGGACTGTCAAGGCTTGCAAGTCAGTTCAGAATGACTGACTCCTGTTCTTGAATTTTGAGCGACAAACTGCTTTTTGGCATCCTTTAATAAGAAACATCAGGAACTTGTTTATTCTCAACATCCTTATAGCTTGATCTAAAATCCCAGGCATCCAGTTAAAAATTATTCCTAGATGATTTGCATGTGATGTCACCAAGACAGTGTAATGACAGAAATCTATGATAACATATGTCTTTCAAAAAAGTTATAAGGCAAATAATTCATGTTGATTATAGGTGAATAGCTTGACTTTCTTAGGAAGTTCCTTTACCTGCCAAATTGTCCACCTGGTATCAGATACAAACCAATATGAAATGTCAACTGGTGAAATATGTGCTTTTTAAAAATGAGTTTGTTGAGGTGGGTTAGGGAGATATTACACCCTGGAAATCTTCCAGAAAGTTGCATAATATAATTGGGCACTTCTAATGACAGATGGCTGAGAGCCTCAGTATTTTAAATTGATTTTACTGCCTGGCAAGGGTGTCCCAGAAAATGAGGGTGATTTGGGTATTGTGTAGAGGTGATGATGTAATTTAGGGTATAGATTCACAATGGGACAAAAATCCTAACACAGGTATGTTGTCAGTTCAAATACAAAATCATGAACACAGTCTTCCTTGTGGTTGAGTCCAGTGGCTGAGAATCCACCTGCCCATGCGGAGGACACAGGTTCAATCCCCGGTCCAGGAAGATTCCACATGCCTTGTGGCAACTAAGCCAGGGGACCACAACAACCAAGCCTATGTGCTGCAACTACTGAAGCCCGTGTTCCTAGAGCCAACGGTCTGCAGCAAAGGAAACGACCACAGTGAGAAGCCCACACACTGCAACTAGAGAGTGTCCCCCCCCCCCCAACTAGAGAAAGCCCTTGGGCACAGCAAGGAAGACTCAGGGCAGCCATAAAAACATTTAAAAAAAATAATTATTTTGGGGGCAAATACGTAGTCATTCAGTCCATCCTAAAGGAAATCAGTTCTAAATATTCATTGGAAGGACTGATGCTGAAGCTGAAACTCCAATACTTTGGCCACCTGATGGGAAGAGCTGACTCATTGGAAAAGACCCTGATGCTGGGAAAGATTGAAGGCGGGAGGAGAAGGGGACAACAGAGGATGAGATGGTTGGATGGCATCACCGACTCGATGGACATGAGTTTGAGTAAGCTTTGGGAGTTGGTGATGGACAGGGAAGCCTGGCATACTGCAGTCCATGGGGTTGCAAAGAGTCAGGCATGACTAGCAACTGAACAGCAACAAAGCAAAATGTTGAAGGAGGGGACTGGATCCTCCTGAATGCTCAGAGTAAAAAGTGAGAGGAGTGTGGGAAATTAAAGGAGCTGATAAGCAAAAAGGAACCAGAACTTGAAGAAGTGGAAAGCTCTAGCTTATCTGTATTACAAAATACAAGAAAGCTTGTTCTCATGAGACAGCTAAGGGTGTGGCTAAACCATCATTTGATAAGGGAATTAGGACTAGTGTGAATCATGAATTTAATCAGCCATCTCCAAAGAAGCCAGGAATAGAGATGAGATTGTATCGGCAGAAACACTGCAAACTTTTTTCTAAAAGGGACAGAAAAAATAGGACATAATATAAAAGAGAGCTGTCAGAGTTCTTGGGGCTTCCCACGTGGCTCAGCAGTAAAGAATCTGCTTGCCAGTGCAGGAGACGCAGGAGACATCTCTGCATCAAGAAGACCGCCTGGAGGAGGAAATGGCAGTTCAGTTCAGTTCAGTTGTTCAGTTGTGTCCAACTCTTTGAGATCCCATGGACTGCAGCACGCCAGTACTCCCTGTCCATCACCAACTCCCAGAGCTTGCTCAAACTCATGTCCATCGAGTCGGTAATGCCATCCAACCATCTCATCCTCTGTCGTCCCCTTCTCCTCCTGCCTTCAATCTTTCCCAGGATCAGGGTCTTTCCAATGAGTCAGCTCTTGACATCAGGTGGCCAAAGTATTGGAGTTTCGGCTTCAGCATCAGTCCTTCCAATGAATATTCAGGACTGATTTCCTTTAGAATGGACACTGGTTTGATTTCCTTGCAGTCCAAGGAACTCTCAAGAGTCTTCTCCAACACCACAGTTCAAAAGCATTAATTCTTTGGTGCTCAGCTTTCTTTATAGTCCAACTCTCACATCCATACATGACTACTGGAAAAACCATAGCTTTGACTAGATGGACCTTTGTTGACAAAGTACAGGGTGGCTGTATTTGAAGTTGGGAAGTAGTTAAGGATAAATTAGGTCATATTGATGGGTCCCTGATACAATGGGATTAGTATCCTTAGAACAAGAGACAGGAATGCCTGTTTTCTCTCCTTGTGGGCTCAGAGGAAAGGATATGCAAAGACAAAGCTGTTGTCTGCAAACTAGGAAGAGAGCTCCCACCCAAAAATGCACCCTTACTCCCACCCTCCAGACATTGTTCTGAGACATCCAGCCTGTAAAATTTTGAGAAATAATTTCTGTTGTGTAAACCATCCAGTCAGTGGTATTTTATTATGGGAGCCTTAACAGACTGATATAAATGTTAATAGCTAAGGGCATAGTTTTGTGTCAAGTTTTCCTAGTTATGTAGTTGTTTTATTATATTTTGGGGGGAAATTTTGGGAGACTGATGGTCTTTAGCTATGGAAAAACTGACATTTGTTAAATCCAATATGACTGATTTAAAAAAATAAATTCTGGGGAATTCCCTGATGATCCAGTGGGTAAGTCTCACTGCTTCCACTGCAAGGGGCTTAGGTTAGATCCCTGGTCAGGGAACAAAGACCCCACATGCCATGTGGTGCAGCCAAAAAACACAAAATTATGAATATAGCCCATTCGGCTATTTATTTTCTTTTTAGATTTTTATTTATTTATTTTTGGCTGTGCTGGCTCTCCATTGCTACCCGGGGGTTTCTCCAGTTGTGGTGTACGGGCTTCTCTCTGAGGTGGCTTGTCTTGTTGTGAAAGTGAAAGTTGCTCAGTCGTGTCTGACTCTTTGCAACCCCATGGACTATACAGTCTATGGAATTCTCCAGGCCAGAATACTGGAGTGGGTAGCCTTTCCTTTCTCCGGGGGATCTTCCCAAGCCAGGGATTGAACCCAGGTCTCCCACATTGCAGGCAGATTCTTTACCAGCTGAGCCACAAGGGAAGCCCAAGAACACTGGAGTGAGTAGTCTATCTCTTCTCCAGCGTATTTTCTTCCCGACCCAGGAATCGAACTGGGGTCTCCTGCATTGCAGGCGGATTCTTTACCAACTGAGCTTGTTGTGAAGCACAGGCCCAAAGGCACAGCGGGTGTCAGTAGTTGTGGCATGTGGACTCTATAGTTGTGTTCCCCAGGCTCTAGAGCACAGGCTCAATAGTTGTAGCCTATGAGCTTAGTTACTCTGAGTCATGTGGGCATGTGGGATCTTCCTGGACCAGGGATTGAACTGTGTCTCCTGCATTGGCAGGCACCAGTAAAGCATCTGCCTGCAATGCAGGAGACGTGGGTTCCATCTCTGGTTTGGAAGACCCCCTGGAGGAGGAAAGGGCAACCCACTCCAGTATTCTTGCCTGGGAAATCCCATGGACAGAGAAGCCTGGTGGGCTATATATAGTCCATGGAGTCGCAAATAGTTGGACGCGATTGAGCACACATACATAATTACCACTGAGCCACCAGGGAAACCCCCCATTTGGTTATTCTGACCCTTAAAATATTGGACTTTTTCAGTTACTTTCTACTTGTATCATTTTTCTTTTATCTTACCATTTTTGATTTTAATATACTTGGTCACTTTTTCAGTCTCAATTTCTTCTCCTCTTCAAATGTATGCACTCTACTTTTAATCTCTTTTTGATTACCATTGAAATTTTATCATGCATATTTAACACACAAAAAAATCTTAATCTTTATCCTAAACAAAATATGATCTCGTTTTTTCTTTCTGGGTGTTCAGGATATTTTCTTTATCCTCAAGTCTTCTTGGGGAATTTCTTTTGATATATCCTGTTTGGGATAAGTTGCCCTTACTAGGTCTATGGATCTGTTTTTTAATCTCTTCTGAGAGGTAAAATATTGCCTTTCCTCCATTCCTGTCATGCTGTCTGGGGACTTCCCTGGAGGTCCCTTAGAACAGTAAGACTCTAAGCTTCTAATGCAGGGGGTGAAGGATTGATCCCTGGTTAGGAAACTAAGATCTTACATGACGAGAGTGGTGGCCAAGAAAAAGTCCCTTCATGCTGTCTATGTGGGGCTTATAATTTTATGTTCCAAAGTCTTTTAAATCTTTTTTTGTATTTTCTCTTCTCCTTATTTCCTTTTTGTTATATTCCAGACAAAATTTTTGGCTATATCTCTCGGTTAACCAGTTCTCTCCTTAATGCATAAAACTGATGGTTAAGTCATCCACAGAATTTTTTATTTCAACAAATATATTTTTTACTTTCTAGGAGACTTTTTTCCTAGTATTTTTTCTATTGCCAATAATTTCTTACTGAATACTCAATTTTATATCAAATATTATCAAATATTTTACTTGTTAAATCATTTCATGAAGCTGTGAAATACCTCCAACCAGTTAAACATCTGCCAGTTTTTATGAGTCTAAATCTGTTATTTCTTGTTTATGTTTTCTGATGCTAACAGCAGTGATTTGGGTAATATTGTTTGTGAGTTGATTGTTGTTGTGTAGTTGCCAAGTCGTGTCCAACTCTTTTGTGACCCCCATGGCCTGTAGCCCACCAGGGTCTTCTGTCCATGGGATTTTCCAGGCAAGAATACTGGAGTGGGTTGTCATTTTTCTTCTCTAGGGGATCTTCCAGACCTGGGATCAAGCCTGCATCTCCTGCTTGGCAGGCGGATTCTTTTTTTGCATTGCCTGGGAAGCCCTTGTGAGTTGATCACTTGATCTTAATTGGGCTGAATCCTTTAGGACTCACATACTTATTAAATCCAATGTGACTCTTTTTTCCTTAAACCTTTGAGTTTAGTCCATTTGGTTATCTTGACTGTTGTTCTTAGGAACTTTTTCTATTAATTTCTACTTGCCCCATTTCTCTTTCTTCTTACCATTTTTTTTTTTAAATTTATTTATCTGGCTGCATTAGGTCTTAGATGTGGCATGTGAACTCTTTCAGTTGCACCATTTGGGATCTAGTTCCCTCATTGAGAGCATGGAATCTTAACCACTGGACCACCAGGAAAGTCCTTCTCTTACCATTTTTGTGTTGAATATATTTGATCTTTTCTTATCCTCATTTTTTTTTCTCTCATTCAAAATTATACATTGTACCTTTAATCTCTCTTATTGGTTAGCACTGAACCTTTCCAGGCATGTTAAACAAAATAAAATCAAAAGCTAAGCAATACCTTCATTTACATCCTAAATAATACAAGGACTTTAGGACATGTTATCTCTGATTGCCTTTTCTCAGTCTTGCATACCTCAGGATTCCATCATATTATTTTCTCTCTGGTTCACTAAAGCAATGTCCCTTCTTCTCTAGCACATTTCTTCAGCTCTGTGGCCTCAGCTCTTGGCTACCCTGGCCTAAATTCCCACGTGTTCCTAATTTGTTCCTAAGACTCCTAAATTCCTAATGACTCCTTAGATGTTAGCCTCAGAAACCCCAGCTCCTGTATACCGGGCTACACTCACTCACATTTATTTCTCAGCAGGCTCTCTTGGAAAATGCTCCTACCTTGCATAAGACCAATGATACCTCCAAGTGTAAGCTTTTTCTAGGCTGTCGTTATTGTGAGGTGAATCTCCCTAGAGCAATGACCATTTGTGACACACTGATTGTGAAAGTTTTATTTTTTATTTCGATTATTATTTCTCTCACATCCAAGATGTCTAATTAGTTTTTCTAAATAAGAACCTGTTCTTGTTTCATAACCACTACTCTTGTTTAGTAACCTACTGCTCATGTTTCACATGTGCAATTATCTAATTTATTTTTACCTAAAATTTAATTGTTCAGTTTTTGCTATATATATAAGACATTCTTCTAGGTGCTGGAGAATATAGTGATAAACAAAAAAAATTTCTGCCTTCATGAAACCAGTTATAGTGAAGAAAATAATGGCTAACATCATAGTGTGCTTCATACGTGTCAGGCATTAGTCAATAGCATATTTTTCGTATTCTATAAAAAACAAATAACCATTTCTGTCTTCCTGGGTACTAAATATATGTATTAAAAAACATTTTCAAGTTGTCCCATTTATTTCTGTTCTTTCAAGTTTAAACTCTTCCATAAGCACATCCTGTTTTCCCTCCTTCACATGTTAGATTTCCGAATGCTTGGTCTTTTGGGGCTGTGTTTTCATTTTCTAAGAATGACTTCTTTGCCCATCATGGATTCTATATGACCTCCTTACAAGACCATCCTGTAGGAGCTTTAATCCAAATCTTGAGAACTTAAGTTCAAATTATAAATGACCCTTAGATTGTAAACAACTAGATGGCATGTTTGATAAAATCTCTTGCAAATGTACACTCACAGAAACATACACACATGCACATATATATGTAGATATTTTCATTTATAGTAGTATTGTCTTTTGAAATCATTGGTCTTTTTTTAAAAACTACTGTAGCTCTCTACTTGTTTCTTATTTTGAGATATGTCTTTCTAATCTATGGAGATACTCTTCTTTCATTTCCAAGCATAAATATGTGTCTGTTTTTCTTTAGCTTTTTTCCATTATTTCTATGAGTCTTATGAAAAGAAGATTTTATTTAATGCTTAATCCACCTTCTTAAATAAAAAGTCCAATTTAGATTTCATTTGTCATTTTAGAACCCTTGATAAAAAGTTTACCTCTGTGTTATCAATAGTTGGTTTTTGGTTTTGTTTTGTTATTAGAAGTCTCCTCCACCTTTTGGCATAAAGTAACATTGTCTCATTTGCTAAAGCATTTCCTTGAGTTATAAATAATAAGGTGCCCTTCAGTAAGTAAAGCTATTGGAAGTCTTCATGGTTGATTTTACATTTGGAGAGAAATTACAGCTGAGAACATTTCTAGATTGCTCTGCCCGAAGTGAGGTGTCACAACTTTGCAGTATAAACACCATTGTCCTTGCTTGGGTGTCTGACTCTGCTTGTGTTATTTAAACCCTTGAACACTGACACTGGTGTCGTTGTGAAATGCATGTTTTATCAACGTTAGCCCATGAATTCCTCAAACACCTTTAGTCTTTGATGAATGATAAGTGGTAAAAATAATTTCATTACAGCTACCATTTGACTTTTATTAAATGCCAGAGTATAGGGCATGCCTATTCAAGGCCCTCTGTACCAATTATTTCATGATAGAATGAAATCTGCTCAGCATGGGATGCTTCTGAAGTAGGATGAATGCCATCAAATTCTTCAATGAATCCCTCCATGCATGTTTTCATTTCTTTCACATAGATAATGAAAATGTACAGATACCTGTGGGGCACCACTTGTTATTTTCTGTTCCTTCTTTACCTGAAGATGCCTTTCTATGAATTTATACTCTGAATAGCAACCTCTAGTTCACTAAGTAGCCACCTCATAGTTGCACAGTATTCCAACTGTGCAAGCAACAGCTGTGAACGAGAGAAATACATATCATCATAGAGCTTATGGAGCTCAATATGTTAGCTCTGTTTATTCAAAAGACCACCTGTGTTTCTGGGGAAATTGGAGATGTTCCAGAGGAGAATGAAGACACAGCAGACAGTAATGAAACCTTCAGAGCTGTACGCCGAAGCATCATTGCCTTGGGTTAAAAACAAGGTGACAGTCCTGCGGGGAACTTGATTTCTAATATCTCTAGCAGAGCATTCTTGGTTCAAGTATTAATTAGCAAGTCGGTGACTAGAATCCCCAGCTCCATTTTCTCACATAGAGAGAGGATTTGTAGCCTTGATTGTCATTGGGAGAGAAAAATTACACTGATATGCCAGGGGAAATGATCCTACTTGTTCCTTTTTTAAAGCTATATTTTTCCATGTTTGCTTTCACATTTGTGGAGGTTGTTTTATTGACCATGAATATTGAAAATATTGTTTTCTCTTAAATAGATAATGACTCTGTCTCATCCAGGTTGTTGAGCAAAACTGAGTTACTCGATCCATCTAAAATTTTCCTGTAACTGTGACAAAAGGGGAGAGAAAGGTCAAAGAATGGATGAATGAATGATGCATTGTGATACCTGTTCTTATAATGAAGTGTTCTTATAATGTTCTTGGTGTTCTTATGATGAAGTGAAGTGAAGTGAAGTGAAGTGAAGTGAAGTCGCTCAGCTGTGTCCGACTCTGCGACGACATGCCTACCAGGCTCCTCCACCCATGGGATTTTCCAGGCAAGAATGCTGGAGTGGGTTGCCATTTCCTCCTCCATATCTTCCTGAACCAGGGACTGAACCCGAGTCTCCCACATTGTAGCCAGATGCTTTACCATCTGAGCCACAAGGGAGTAGCCAAACGGTAGTCACCACAAAATCTGGCCCATACAGGGGTGGAACCTGCGACCTTGGCGTTATTAGCACCACGCTCTAACCAACTGAGATAACCGGCCAGATACGTTCTTATAATAGAGGCTGCCAAAAAAGGGAAAGTGCAGAATTTGCCTGCCAGGATATCTAAACTGAGGCTTCCCAGGGGGCACCAGTGGTATAGAACCCATCTGCCAATACAGGAAACACAAGAGATGCGGGTTTGATCCCTGGGCCAGGAATATCCCCTGGAGGAGGTCATGGCAACCCACTCCAGTATTCTTGCCTGGAGAATCCAATGGACCGAGGAGCCTGGCAGGCTACATACAGTCCATGGGGTTGGAAAGAGTCAGACCTGGACCTGACTGAAGTGACTTAGCATGCACATATCTAAACTGAGTGTAGCCTCAGGATAGGATAAAGCAAGCACTTCCTTATTTCTCTTTCCAGGTGTGTCCTCAATGAGACTGACTTGGAGATCACACTGTCATAGTAACCTAGGGTCACTCTAGGTGAATAGTGCTATTGTTGCTGGATATTTCTCCATCTTCTTTACCCCTTTCAAGGCTCTATGGCAATTTCGAGGCATCCCTTCAGTACTTGGGTATCTACCTAGCCTGGGTGTCATGGTAACATTTTCTGGGTTCTTTGTTTACACAGCTTCTAAGTGCAGAGCTGTCTCCCCAGAGCATCTCAAGATTATTTTACATTAGAGAAAACAGCTACTTGGGACTGAGTTGCTTAATAAGTTCCTCCCTTTAAGTAACCTCCAGAACACACTCTTCCTTCTGGTTTGCCTAGATTTGTTAGGAAAGTGTGGGTATGCGGGGTGGGGGGAAACAAGCCTTGCCAAATAATGCCATGTGGTCTCTGCCCAAGGGCATTGATTCCTTGCACTGCAGTGTGCTTCTATGGTATTTTTGGCAGAATCCATGGACCAGGTTTTGAAATGAGGTTTGGTGAAGGTGCAGGTTATGAGAAGAAGTGTTAGAGATAAATGTGTTTTTACCTACGAGTCCAGGCTACTTCTTTGCCCAAAGCCGGCAGAAAACCAAGAAAAAAAAGAATATAGCCTTAGCAGGGTATTGTAGTGGAAAGCAGAGGGCAAGTGTATACAGGATTATAGTGTTATGTAGAAAAAAAAAAGTGTGAAAAATGCGTGAGGGCAAGAGAAATAGCTCTTGGTTTTTGAAATGTGTTATACATATCTGTGTCTTTTTTTCTTTCCCTCATTTCCCCACACACACTCCATATGAAATTCTTGATGCTATGAGAGACACTATTTGCCACACAATGATTATTTGTGTGGATCGTATTGTGGGCCAGGGCGGCTGAGTGTTCTCGTTCTGGCTAGTTAATTGGGGCTGAAAAGGAAATGCCTGGACTTGCCTATAAAAAGTTTCCCAACTATTCCTTTTGCAGCTGTTCTACCTGAGAGTGGGTTTATAAGCCAAGATCTGGTGTGGGGTGGCAACAGTGGTTAGGAGGTCCGCCAGCGGAGGAGGCCCCCTTCAGAAAAGCATTCCACACCTGTGTTTCAGGAAATAAAATTTCCTTTGTTATTTCTCCCTCTTCTGTTTTCACTAGTGTAACAGTGTGAGTTATTGAAAAGTTAATTGGGGTCCTGTCCTTTTTGCAGACCTGCAGTCTTCCACAAAAAGAATGAGAAGGTAAGGTTTTCTCCCCTTTAAGCAAAAGTAACATAATCAGTGCTACTGCAAGAGTGGGTCCAGGGACCAGTGGCATCACCCAGTGAAATAAATAAATATATGAAAAACAGAAATGTACGTTTTCTGGAACGTCCCTGGTGGCTAAGACTCTGCACTCCCAATGCAGGGGACTCATGTTCGATCCCTGGTCGGGGAACTAGATCCCACATTTTGAAAATAAAGGTTCTACATGCTGCAGTTAAGACTGGGCACAGCTAGATAAATAAATAATAAAAAAAGGAAATGTATATTCTCTAGCCCCACCTCAGGTTGACTGAAGCAGAATCTCTAAGGTGGAGACCTGCAATCTGTGTTTTAATAAATTCTCCAGAGAGTTTTAGGGTGTGAGAAGGAGTTGGGGAGGGAGGAGACCTCCTTGGTGTTCAGAGTCCATCACAAGTGTATTTTGCTGGATTGTCCCAGAGAGATGAAAACACTTGGCAGCTGGTACCCATGTCCTAGGAATGCCCCAGTAGGTGGCAGAACCTCTGAGGAGAGGCCCCGGGGACACCTAAAGTCAGATCACCAAACATGTGGCTTTGAGAGTGGCAGTGAAGATCCTGGCTGCTGACTTTAGCTTGGAAAGTATGGACCCGGCCGCAAGAGCCCTCCCTTGGTCTGCCAAGTGATCGTGGGCAGCAAGCAACTTGTGGAGAGTCACAGCTCACCCTGTCCACAGTTCTCGGACAGCCTCAGCCCTGAGTACTCAGATAATCTCAGGAAAGTGAGGGCAGGTCCCCATAAAAATGCCTCAGATTGAATTTTCTTCCAATTTTGGCTTGAATGGAACAAGACACTTCAGTTTCAAAAACAAATACAATATACACTCGTGTATTTCATAAAAAAACACTCATAAGCATAATAGTAGCCTTCAAGAAGGCTAGTCACATGTGGCTTGTTTGAACTGAGATGTGCTGTTAGTGTGAAATACACACTGCATTTGGAAGAGTTAGTACAAAAAAGAAAATGTAGAATAGTGTATTAATATTCTTGTTGGTTGCATGTTGAAATAATATTTTGGATATTTTGAGTTATTGATTTAAATAAAATATGTTTTTAAAATTAAAAAAAAGAAGGCATGTCCAATATGAGAAGGGTCTTTTTCCCACTCTGTTCAGAATAAAAATAGAGAATTCTTATATTTGATATCTTCTGAGAATTGTCCCACAGGAGGTTTTTAGCAAATTCTGGTTAACCTAGCCAGCAAAAATGCAGCAGAGGTGGCTCAGTGGTAAAGAATCCTCCTGTCAATGCAGGAGACCCAGGTTTGATCCCTGGTTGGGAACTTCCCCTGGAGAAGGAAACGGCAACCCACTCCTGCATTCTTGCCTGGAGAATCCCATGGACAGTGAAGCCTGGCCAGTTACAGTCCATGGGATGGCAAAAGCTGACAAAAGGGAAAACATATATTCATTCCCTTTATTTGTCTTTGTATGAAAATTGTTTTTAAATGCAACTGTATAGAATGAGAGGAAGTGGACATGTCATGACTGGTTGGTTTAAGGTTGACCTGAAGAACCTCATCTGTGTTGCAGTAAAAAGATGAGACTTTTTACTGAGAGACTTGGACTTGACTCTCAGCTATACGACCTGAGACTAGGTGACTTTATTTTTCTGTGATTGGGTTTCACCATTGTCTTCTAAGGATTCCTTTCATCAGATTTTGATGTAGTTTGCTCCTTCTCAGGATCAAGTTTTCTGCTTTAACATCACCCGCTGAGAATGGCATTCCCTGACCTCTATATTTAAAATATGTCCCTCTCTTCTCCCGGTACCATTCTAGCCCCTTCTTCTGTTTAGTTTTTTTCTTGGCATTTACCTGAAATGGTGTTATATATTCATACCCTTGCTTGCTTATAACCTGTTTTCCATGCTAGAAAGTAAGCTCCATGAGGGGACAGGAATCTTTTGCATCTTATTCATCCTTGTCCCTCCTTGAGTAGAAGATTGCTAGGCAACAGTAGGCACTCATACATATTGGTTGAATGAGTAAATGATCTGTAAATGAGTACATGGCCTAGACCATCTGATACATTTGTGATGATTTGTTGTTGTTTAGTTGCTAAGTCATGTCAGACTCTTTTGAGACCCCATGGACTGTAGCCCACCAGGCTCCTCTGTCCATGGGATTTCCCAGGCAAGAATACTAAAGTGGGTAGCCATTTCCTCCTCCAGGGGATCTTCCCAACCCAAGGATGAAACCTGCATCTCCTTCATTGGCAGGAGGATTCTTTATCACTGGGCCACCGGGGAAGCGCTTGTGATGATTAGATAAACCAAGCTAGGTGGACGCACGTGCATGTCTTTGCAGAAGTTACCTAGAAATAGGGTTGAGAACATGGGCTTTGGAGTCAGAGAGATTGGGATTTGATACCTGGTTCTGTTGTTGGCAAGTAAAAGTAACCTGTGGCAGGTTATATTATCCCTATTGGCCCATTTCTTGTCCGTAAAATGGACTAATCATACCTGCATTATGGGCTTGGTATGAAAATTAAATAAAATAATTTAGGCTTAGTAAAGTGCACACTACTTATGGAATAGGCGAGTGAATGAATGAAGCTCCTGAAAGTAGTTTGATAAAGGCATAAACCTACGGCAATGTAAAATGTTATCATTCATATAATTAATAATAAAAAGCTCCAACGTACCTCCTGTATGAGGTCCTAATGTCTATTTCACACAGGCAGAGGAACAGCCCCAGCAAAGTTTATAAGAACTGCCCACATCGTGTGCTGTGAAACACTGAACACGACTTTTCCCAACTCCAGTGTCCTGTGAAAACATTTATTATAACCCTTCTCATGTGAAGGTGGAGAGGGCAATGGCACCCCACTCCAGTACTCTTGCCTGGAAAATCCCATGGACGGAGGAGCCTGGTAGGCTGCAGTCCATGGGGTCGCTAAGAGTAGGACGCGACTGAGCAACTTCACTTTCACTTTTCACTTTCATGCATTGGAGAAGGAAATGGCAACCCACTCCAGTGTTCTTGCCTGGAGAATCCCAGGCACGGGGGAGCCTGGTGGGCTGCCGTCTATGGGGTCGCACAGAGTCGGACACAGCTGAGTGACTTAGCAGCAGCAGCAGCAGCACATGAGGGAAGAGAAACAACCCCAGACTCTGGCACGCATGTCACATGACCTCTATTCTGGTTCTTGGTCTGTCACTGATACGCTTTGTAATTCTTGACAAAGTCATAATTTCTAGATCCCAGCATTTTCAGCTTCAAAATAAGGACATAGACTAAGTAGATGATTGTGATGAGTTTTTTCAGTTGTAAATATTTCCATTAACGTACTTTCTTATAGCTTATTTATAAGGGACTTTTATTTTGATTTCCTGAGACCCCTTTAAACCATGTCATGGACCAGCCAAGTGATCCTGAAACATCAGCTTAACACCTCCTATAAAAACTCCAGGACCTCACAGAGCTTCATTCCTGGTGCCATAGCTTTTATTAAGATACCTTATTGAAGTTGGAGGTTGTAAATATTTAAGCTGCCGTCATTCAGTCTCCAGTTTTTTTAATATTGGGAGGACTTTAAAATATTGATATTTGGTATGAGGAGAATCAGGGCTGTGAAGTTTTCTTTTCCTAAATGAAGTTTAATTTTATTTCATGAGAGAAACATTTTTTAAAAAATGGTATTATAAAAGGATTGTGGGAAGTAGAGTCAGAGTGGGAGATGCTGCCCCAAATGGGCTTAGAATCGGCACTTTCTTCTGTTTCAAAGATGCTCTGTACAATATATGAGCGTGAGTCAAATGAAATAAAAAGAGTCCATATAACGTGTCTTATAAAATAAATTTCTGATAAGGAAAAACTGTTTTAAAAAATATTTTATTTATTTATTTATGGCTGCATTGGGTCGTAGTTGGGGCACAGGTCTCAGTAGTTTGCTGTAGTCGGTGCTTGTGGGGTTAGTTGCTCTGGGGCATGTGGAATCCTAGTTCCCCGTGCCTGCATGCCTAGTCGCTCAGTCACGTCCGACTCTTTGCAACCCCCATGAACTGTAGCCTGCCAGGCTCCTCTGTCCATGGGATTTCCCAGGCAAGAATATTGGTATGGATTACCATTTCTTTCCCAGGAGACCTTCCCGACTCAGTGTCCTCTCCATTGCAAGGCGGATTCTTAATCACTGGACCACCAAGGAAGTCCCATGAAAATGAGAAACATTTAAACAGATGTCAAGCTGTCCATCTGCCTGACTCCTCTTGATTCAAAATACAAAGAGCTCTGCATCAAAGTCTTCCTGGCTGACCATCATTTCTTTCAACAGTAGATGGAGAAATCCTATGGAAACCAAGTTCAGTTCAGGCTTCCCTGGCCCTCATAAGCTGCAAAACCTCAGCTCCTGGTTTGGCTCTGAGGCCATGAAGTTTATTCTTGAGCCCATAACAATACCAAGACCCTCCGTGGCTTTGAGCCACTTTCTTGAACTGATTTTTTCCCTTCTTGTCCTCCAATTTGATAATTGCCTGGATTACACAAACTGATACTTGATTGTTCCAGAACATATTCCTGATATACATACAAAATGATGCTTGATTTATTATTTATGTAACTCTTTCCACTTACATCAAAATTTCTTATATTTTTGTATTCTCACTTACATTAAAAGTTATTATATTTTGGGACTTCCCTGGGGTCCAGTGGTTAAGATTTCGCCTTCCAATACAGGGAGTGTGGGTTCGAGCCTTGGTTGGAGAGCTAAGATCTCACATGCCTCATGGCCAAAAAACTTAAACATAAAACAGAAACAATATTGTAACAAATTCAATGAAGACTTTAAAAATGGTCCACAAAAAAAAATTTTTTTTAAGTTATTACGCTTTATTGGTGCTGCTCACCAAAATTTTGAGCTGATGATCAGAAGAGGTTATAGAGAGAGGAAACACTTGAAAAACGGGTTGATGAAGTGACTGGATCTGCAGAGAACCAGCATGACGTTCCATGTCGCATGGTCACCCCATGTTAATGCGTACTGATGAGCACCAAGGTGATAGAGGTCTTTTTTTAAAATGAGATAAGAGGCTCAATAGAGCATTTTAATGCAGTCTCATCTCACTCATCCTCAATTATTAGGGCTATGTTCGCTACTGTTTTTTAAAAATGTGCATGCAAATGGCATCATTAGTCTATAATTAATGCTGCTTGTCCCAGGGAGCTCCGCAGTGGCCTCTGGGTGATGTGAAGGACACTGTGTGCGTTGGTTGCCCTGTGTTCTCACTACTGTTATTTACTGAGTGCAGTGAGCATGGGCATTATATGGGCTTCTGTTCCCTGCCATGCTTCGGCGCTTCCTTCCAGTGAGCAGGCAGTCTAGTCAAATTTAAAGGGATCCTACTCTTCCAAAGAGGTCAAAACAAGTGCTGAAAGAGCATTTTATATTTTTCTTGTACATATCAACTGCCTTGCTCAGTGCCTTCCTGTATAGAATTGAGTCAGGCCTTCATCTGGGCTGTTGTCCTTTGAGGGAATAAAAGTGTCCAACCACAAACAAAGGCTCAAACTTGTTAGCATATGATTTTTGCATATGATTTGCATGTTAATGGCCTGATGTCAAAACATACAGTCATCTACCTGTCCCTGTTCCTTCCCCTCTATTGTCAAGATGGGCTGATTAGTCTTATTAAAATTAACTCTCAGGCTTTTCCCAGTCTCAACCCCAACAAAATGAAAAGCAGTGACAGTGACACAAGATGTTGTAAATTGTTCTGATTCTGCTACAGGATCTGTCATCGTGATGGTAAAAAGCTAAAGTGAAGAAGTCAGTTGTATGGATGAAATTTTCAATTTTGAGATGGGAGATTGATTTTTATTAACCTTACTCTTTAAGCCCAGAGAGGTTTTTTCTTCTTCTCATTACCCTAAAACTCCAAAGAACAGCTATTTGGATGTTCTATCACTTAATCCCTTCCAAATGGTTTTAAACTAACAAAGAAAATAAATAAATCAATCTATGATCCATACGTAAGAGGGGCTCATGTTTCTGTAGAACTAAATATTTCAGATGTTTAGGAATAAAAATAAAGGAGACATATCAAGTAGAAAATTCTAATGAGGAGCATATTTGTCCAAGGATGGCATCCTAGACATCATTTTGATGGGGAGAATGAAGGTTTGTTAGTGTAAGGTATTTTCCTCAAATTAGTAATGGAGAAAGGCACTGCATCTGGAAATACTTGCTAATAAGGGTGAGCTGTTTGATTTCAGAGTCCAATTAATTCAGAAGTGACTTGCGCTTTCTGGCATAGTTAGATCTGGTACACACACACACACACACACACACACACACACTCCTCCATGATAATTTAAAGAATTGCATTAGGGAAAGTGGAAATGTTTGTGTATTGCTAAGAGATTCAAAGTTATTGTTAAGTTGATAGGCACCCTGCAGGAATACAAAGAGGTACAACGACATCCCCACCCTCACTTCAGCTCTGCTCTGGCTGGGAAGACAAAGCAAGCTCATGTAGTGTTAGTTGCTCAGTCGTATGTATCTGACTCTTTGCAACCCCATGGACTGAGCCCACCATGCTCCTCTGTCCGTGGAATTCTCCAGGCAAGGATACTGGAGTGGGTTGCCATTCCCTTCTTCTGGGTATCTTCCCAGCCCGGGAATCGAACCCGGGTCTCCTGCATTGCAAGCAGATTCTTTACCATCTGAGCCACCAGGACCTGGAAGAAACTCATATAAGAGTGTAACTAATGTTTTACAGACCATAAGTACCTAAGATTCTGAGGAAGTATGGTGTTAGAAAAAGTTCTTCATGAGTCTCAGGATATAGCAAAGGCAATTATAATATTACTCATGTATCCATTTACTCAGCTAATATTTATTGAGGGCCTGTGCATTAGGTACTATGTGAAATACTAGATATAAAACAATGAGTGGAGCACAGTTCATTTCCTGATTCAATAATAACTAATAAATCATGTAATTTGAATAATATAGATGGGTTTATGGAATTCTTCTTGTAAATATTTGATGCATAATTATATAATCAATACAACCTTAAGATGATGGTTTACCTCCATTTTTTGATGAACATAACTGCAAAAAGAGAAGTCAATTTTCAAAGTGTTACAGCAGTAAGGTGGCTGAAGCTGGACTTGAACTCTGGTCTTCTGGTTTCAAGGATATGGTAGGAGAGCAATCTAATTGGAGAGAAGGTGTCATCTATAAAAGAAGTAGAAAAGGTGTCTAAAAAATTCATTAAGGGTAGAATTAGGCAAACACTTAAAGAAAAGGTTAAGAAATTTGAAAATGGGCCCTATTACATTTTGAAGGGAGAAATCTTAGTAAAGAGAACACTGTAGTAATGAAATTAATCCTGGGGTGGTGGGCACAGTTAGCTGAAGATGGAGAAATTGTTGCCAACAGATCAGCCATGATCCCATCACAAGGTGACAACTCAGTTTTTTCCAACATTGAGTAAAGCTGACCTTCATGGCTAGAGGTTGCCACAGAAATGGGAATAAAGGCACAAATATAATGATGGTGGGTTTTTTTTAATGTACTGTAATTCTGTTTATTAAGAAAGTAATTATAGTTTATTAGTATATTCATTATGATATGCACTTCTTGGTTTTTTGTTTTCTGGCCTTTCAGTTTTTTAAATGTTTATTTCTATTTGTTTGTTATTATTATCTGGCTGCACTGGGTCTTAGTTGCAGCATATGCACGACCATGATTGTGTCAGGTATGTTCTAGTTCCTTGACCAGGGATCGAACCTGGACTCGCTGCATTGGGAGCTCATTCTTAGCCACTGTACCACCAGGGAAGCTCCTTGCCTTTCAGTTTTATTTAATTTTAACTTAGAGTGTAAGTGATGTAACATTATATAAGTTTCAAATGTAAAACCTAATGATTTGATATCTGTTTATATCACAAAATGATCGCCACAGTAAGTCTAGTTAATATCCATCACTGTACATTGTTACACATTGTTTTTTCTTGTGATGAGAACTTATAAGATCTACTCTGTTAGTTGCTTTCAAATATGCATTACAGTATTAACTACAGTTGTCGTGATGTAGATTACATTCCCATGACTTATTTATTTTATAGCTTGGAATTTTGTACTTTTTGAACATCTTTCCCCATCACCTCCCTTAACTTCCACCTCTGGAAATCACCAATCTGTTCTCTGCATCTATGAGCTAGTTGTTTTGTTTTGTTTTTAGATTCCCCATGTAAGAGAGATATGTAGTATTTGTCTTTTTCTGTAGGAATGCCTATTGAGAAATAGTTGACGAGTGATAACTGCTTGGATATGAGATTTGGAATTAAGGAAAGGTTAAAGTTTGTGTTCAAATTTTGAACTTGAGAGTTTGACAGTGCATAGTTGTCCTAACCACAAACAAAGAAGTAGAAGCAATTGGGAGGAATTTTATTTCAGGGAGAGATGATAGACCTACTTTTGGGGTGTTGAGAAGGAATTGATATTGTAATATTCAGTAGGTAACTCACAATTGGGCTTCCCTCGTGGCTTCCCTGGTGGCTCAGAATCTGCCTGCAATGCAGGAGACTCCAGTTCGAGCCCTAGGTCAGGAAGAACCTAGGAGGAGGAGGAACTGGCAACCCACTCTAGTATTCTTACCTGGAGAATTCCATGGACAAAGGAGCCTGGTGGGTTACAGTTCATGGGGTCCCAAAAAGTCAGACAAGAATGAATGACTAACATATCAGCACACAGCTTTCAGTAGATGTGGAAGGTCTGGGTTCAAGGGAGAGGGTTAGAGGGGTGGACTTGAGAGTGTTCCTACATCACCATTCCCACGGTGGAAACTTGCCATGAGGTGACATCTGGAGGAAATGTGGAGAGTGAAATGAGCAGAGGGCTGAGGACTGAGTGTTGTCCAAACAACCGTGGATTCATGATGAATAATTATCCTCTTTCTGATTGATCCTCAATAATTCAGATGTGCCAACGTTAGCCTCCTTATGTGTCTGCACGCTTCGAGTAGCTAATGAGTACAGCCCTGGACAGAGAGATCACCATTAGAAATGTTTCTCCCAAGTCATCCTAGACTTTTTCTCCCTAGACCAAAGGAAAGAAGGGCTTATTTAAGGGCCAAGGAGTAGAATCATGACATACCCTAATAATATTAGATAAGGTAGTTGTGGTATAATAAAAAATAAGCATTTGATCTTTGTCCTGGTTCCTGGCACAGGACTTCTAAAACCTGGCAAATCTGAGTGATAACAGTGGATTTTTTCATGCTAATGAGATGACTCCTGGTGGGACTCCTAGCTTCTGCATGGGGACCCGTCAGCAGAACGAAGATAAGATTGGAAGTTTGGATATTTCAGTGCTTTCTCCTGGCCCCCAACTCTGGGAGAAGAGAGGGTTGAAGATTAAATTCAGTCACCAAAGCC
The DNA here is from genome assembly GCF_054371585.1 of Giraffa tippelskirchi. Classification (NCBI taxonomy): domain Eukaryota; kingdom Metazoa; phylum Chordata; class Mammalia; order Artiodactyla; family Giraffidae; genus Giraffa; species Giraffa tippelskirchi. The sequence continues at coordinate 151,273,142 of NC_137282.1, forward strand.
CAATGATTTAATCAATCATGCCTGCATAATGAAAGCTCCATGGAAACTTCCAAACAACAGAATTTGGAGGGCTTCTGGGCTGGTGAACACATCGGAGTGGTGGAAGGATGGAGCATCCGGAGAAGCCGTGAAAGCCACACACAGACCCTGCCCCCTGCCCCCTTGCCAACTGTACCTGCCAGGTGAATCTCTTCTTTTGCATGTTCCTGAGTTGCATCCTTTATAATAAACCAGTGCGTGCCTGCGTGTTCAGTCGCTTCAGTTGTATCCAACTCTTTGCGACCCTGTAGACTGTAGTCTGCCAGGCTCCTCTGTCCATGGGATCTCCCAAGCAAGGTAGCCATTACCTCCTCCAGGGGATCTTCCTACCCAGGAATCAAACCCGCATCTCCATCATTGTAGGTGGATTCTTTACTGCTGAGCCACCAGGGAAGCCCTAATAAACTAGTATTAGTAAATAAAACACTTTCTTGAACTCTGTAAGTCATTCAAGTGCATTACCAAACCTGAGTGGGAGGTGGTTGGAACCACTGAATTTGTAGGGAGTCAGGAAGAAGTGTGAGCAGTCTGGGTACCTCATTGCTGCTGGTGTCTGAAATGAGAGCAGTCTTGTAGAACTGAACCCTTAAACTTTAGGGTCTGATCATAACTCTGGGTATTTAGTACCCAAATCAAATTGAATTGTTAGACACCCTGTTGGTGTCCAAGGATCAGATAATTGCTCGGTGTTTGTAAAGACACCACATATTTGGTGTCATCAGGAAAAAAAAAAAAATCCCTCTGCAGTCCTGGAGGGTGCTGAGTTGATCAATAATACTCATAAATTCTGGGAATTCATCATTCTTACTCTGTCCTGACCAATACGGGTGTGTTCTGACTCTTAGCCATGAATGCCACTTTCTGTCGCCATACATCAACAGTGCTGCAGAGAATTCATAGAGAAGGTAGCCAATGATCTTCTTCTAAAAAATTTTTATTGGGGTATAGTTGCTTTACAATATTGTGTTAGCTTCTGCTGTATGTACATGGAAGTGAATCAGCTATATGTATACATATATCCCTTCCCTCCATTTAAAAATATTTATTTATTTGGCTCCTCTGGGTCTTAGTTGCGGCACACAGGATATTCAATCTTTAGTTGCAGCCTATGGGGTATCTAGTTTCCTGACAAGGGATTGAACCTGGGCCTACTGCATTGGGAATGCAAAGTTTTAGTCACTTAACCACCAGGGAAGTCCCCAAATCTCCTCCATCTTGAACCTCCCTCTTTCCATTGCCCCTCATCCCATCCATTTAGGTCACCATGGGGTACCGAGCTGAGCTCCCTGTGCTACATTAAATTGAGTGGTGACAGAAGCCAACTCTGAGTATAAGGAGTGAAACTATGATTTTGAGGATAGGGAGAGCAGGTAGGCAGATCACGTGCTTGAAAAGCATTGGCAGAAAAGATGGAACCTGCATGGCCCGAACAATCTGCAGGCATCCTTGACTCAGCTGACTGCTCTTTGGAGCGCCTCTGTAGGGAGTGCTATAATTCCATCTCAAATATGTGAATGACAGCGATATTACAAGTGTGATTGCCATAGCATGAATTGATTCAACACGGGAAAGACAGTACAATGAGAAACTGTAGTAGCTATGGAGAAGACCAGGAAGGTGTGTCAAAGATGAAAAATAAGCAATGTTTATTAGCATGTAAGGGACTTCCCAGGTGGCCCCAGTGGTAAAGAACCTGCCTGCCAATACAGGAGACATGAGAGACGGGAGTTCGATCCCTGGGTTGGAAAGATACCCTGGAGGAGGGCATGGCAACCCACTCCAGTATTCTTGCCTGGAGAACCCCGTGGACAGAGGAGCCTGGTGGGCTACGGTCCATGGGGTCACAAAGAATCAGACACGACTGAAGCGACTTAGCATGCATTAGCCTGTAAAAGGTGAACTTCAGTTTCAATACATAGGATTTGTGTAGTCTTGGGAAGGAGCACAGAGATGGTTCAACTAAACCTGCTCATTTGACAACTGGAAAAGCGAAGGAGCTTTTCTGGATTTTGTGACTACTTAGTAGCAAGACTGGAACTACAGCTTGGGGACCTCACTCATATATATTCTTTCCCCTCCCCACTGCCTTCATGATTTTGTACATGCTTCTGGCCATGTGGATACCACCTGTCTTCTCACAAACTTCCCACCTCTGTGCTTTTGATCATGGTGTTTCCTAAGCTTGTTCTACACTCTTAAGTCTCTGTGAAATCCTGTCCTTTGAGATTTATTTAAAATGTTACATCTTCCGCGAAGAATCCTTCAAACACCATTCTTAACAGGTTTCCCCTTCTGAGCTCTTCTAGCACATTGATTTCTTCTTGTGTTAATTCTTATTTATGCACTGCTCCAAATGCCTCCAGATGATGAGTGCCATTAGAAGTTATATGCCTTACACATATTTGCTCTCTCTACAGGAACTCTTGCATCTTTCCATATGGCCTTTGTTTCTGTATCTTCTTCTTGATGATGGTAAGGGGTGTTTTTGGTCCAATTGAATTATTTTAGTACCAGCTAACTCCAGTGACCTCTTCCTTTTTAACTGGTCTTCCTGAAACATTGCTTCCATGGATCCACATTACCAAAAGGACAATATAACGATGACAGGAAGTGAAGAGTAAATATCTTTCAGTTCAGTTCAGTTCAGTCGCTCAGTCGTGTCCAACTCTTTGTGGCCCCATGAACTGCAGCACGCTAGGCCTCCCTGTCCATCACCAACTCCCGGAGCCTACCCAACTCATGTCCATTGAGTCGGTGATGCCATCCAACCATCTCATCCTCTGTCGTCCCCTTCTCCTCCTGCCCTCAATCTTTCCCAGCATCAGGGTCTTTTCAAATGAGTCAGCTCTTCACATCAGGTGGCCAAAGTATTGGAGTTTCAGCTTCAACACCTGTCCTTCTAATGAACACCCAGGACTGATCTCCTTTAGGATGAACTGGTTGGATCTCCTTGCAGTCCAAGGGACTCTCAAGAGTCTTCTCCAACGCCACAGTTCAAAAGCATCTTTAGTTTTTGAGTGTATTGAAGATGGAGGTTAATTAATTAATTGGCTACGCCAGGTCTTAGTTGCAGCATGCATGTGCTTAGTTGTTCAGTCGTATCCAATTCTGTGATCCCATGGACTGTAGCTCACCGGATTCCTCTATCCGTGGAATTTTCCAGGCAAGAATACTGGAGAAGGTTGCCATTTCCTCCTCCAGGGGATCTTTCCAACCAGGGATTGAACCCGCGTCTCCTGTGTCTCCTGCATTGGTAGGCAGATTCTTGACTACTGCACCACCTGGGAAGCCCCTTGAATGTTGAGGCATGTGATAACTAGTTTCCCGACCAGGAATTGAACCCAAGATCCCTGCATTGGGAGTGGGGAGTCTTAGTCACTGGCCTGCCAAGCCCCTGAGGACAGAGGTTAATTTTAAAGCCTAATTAATAAGGATGTCCTCTACACAGAAGCTTAGACTTAAATTAGTAAACTTCTCATAACAGGCATTCCTGAAAGGCTTTTCTCATGCAGAACATATTTTATTGACTCTTCTGTGGGTTATATGGATACATTTCAGAGAGAACTGGGTTAGGACTGAAAAATTAAGTGGGCTTAAGTCACAAAAATGTGTCTTAACAAACTTTTGTGGAAGAAGTGCTTCTTCTAATCTGATTTAGCTTCAGGAGCACAGGGCAGACCCTCTAGCCACTCATCTCCCAAGCCATTGACACCATTTCTCACTTGATTGTTAACATTAGAAATCATATTACAAAGTTGTAATTGTTTGAAAAGATCTAAACCTTTGCACAGAAAATCATAGACAAAGCTTATATTCAATACTCCTGTTAGAGATAATATGATATATTAGAGGTAACACATTGACTTAAATTTAAGCCACTTTAAGATAGAGGGTAGAAGAAGATAAAAAGAAGCTCTGGGACTTTGATAGGTGGTAGGGGGAGGAAAAAGCATTATCTGTTATTAAAGACACTATATACTGGGGCCAGTGAAAGCTCTGAAGGAAACTTCATGCTCACAACAACTTTGCCCTGCTTAGAGATGCACACCAAGGATGAGGTAATAGTTCTAGGTCTCCAGCTCTCAGTTCCAATTTATTACATAAAGTAAATAAACATGATTCTCAGATACTGACTCTTTGTAAAACCAGGCCCAGTAAATTTGCAACCAGTTATTCCTAGGCTCTGAAAGGTTTTCCCCAGTAGAAGGCTCAGATCTTTAGACTGAGATCTCATTTTCAACCACGTGAGTGAAAACATATTTTCCTTTCCTTTGAGTTAATTTTCGAATTGCTTGACTAAGTCACTTACAAGGAAGGCAGAAAATCAACTCCTAAAGATAGGAGTAATAAAGACTTCCTTTCTTATTTCCATAGCCAATAAAAGACTTAAAATCCCAATTTAAATCCAAAGGCACCATATTATAGATATCCAAGGATTTTGAAAGGTAAGGGAGACGTGCTAGTCTCACATCCCTTACGCCAACTAAATGGCCTCATTAAAATAGCCCGCTAATGTGAGCTCTGTTTCACACCTCCATTTAGGATGAAGCAGCTGTGCAGAGGTCAGCTGCAAGAGGCAACGCGACAAGAAATGCAAAATCCAACAGAGTTCCTGGAGTTCCAGCAGTCTCTGTTCACAAAGTTCATGACATGAGGACAGGCTTAAATGATGATGCCTATTTTTTAAAACAGCTGTGAATCTATGACCCATCTGAGAGTGAAATACAACATCTTTCTGACTTGACAAGTAACATAACATATATATATGTTATCTCTAATATCTGTCTCACAGGACCATTAGGAGAAATGAGACAGCAGATGTAGGGGACTTCCCAGATATTCTCGGATATCATAGAAATATAACAAATATTATCCTCTGTTGTGTGTGTGTTTGCTCAGGCATATCTGACTCTTTGCAGCCCCGTGGACTTTAGCCCACCAGGCTCCTCTGTCCGTGGGATTTTCCAGACAAGAATACTCGAGTGGGTTGCCATTTCCTCCTCCAGCGGATCTTCCCAATCCAGGGATCAAACTCGCCTCTCTTGCATCTCCTACGTGGGCAGGCAGATTCTTTTACCGCTGAGCCACCTGGGAAACCCAATATATATATATTAGAGATTCTCAAAGGCAAGCTTTGGTTTTATCACTGTCACTAAATATATGTATATGTAATATTTATATCAATATTATTAAATCTATCTATCTACCTACCAACCTATCTCTCTCTAAATATGGAAAACCTTTTTCTCCAAGGCTGGCTTTGATTCTTCGATGAAATGCTCAATTTCTGTCTCTTTTATTTCCTTTCCTTCTTGGCAGTATTCATCTTCGGCACATTTTGAATTGCTGTTGCATCATCTTTTCCAAAAAATTAGAGCCTTCTATGTCTTTCCCTGCCTGGATTCTGCACATTTTGTCTGCACCCTGGCAAAGAATGCCTTGAGGAGCATAGTCTCGGGGCTCCCTCCTCTTCTCTGCCTCACGTCAGACACATTTGGGAATGCTCCCTCTTTCAACCTGCCCAACAGAGGCTTCCCCAACAGGAATTTTCTCCCTACAACTCCACATTCTTCTTCAGTAGTTGACTGTGACTGGGAAAATCGGCGTACAAAGCATTTTGCATTCTCTGGATGTACCACACAGTAATTCTGCTGTCTGAAAACTCTGTAATGTCAATAATTGATGCACTTGAGAAGTGGTAATTAAATTAGTTAATTATGCTGGTAAAATTACATGCAATTATGTGACTGCAGGGTATGTTTAGTAAATTAGGCTTTCCCATACTCACTACATATTGTGGTGCCAATTTTGTTCCTTGATGATTAGGTAGCTTTTGATACTTCTTAATTGATTTAATACCTGGATCTTCATTAGCCCGTGATTGCTATGCTATGTATGTCTGACATTTTTTTCTCTCTGATATTTTACTGAGATCGTACATCAAGGGAGAATATAGGTACATGCTTGGGGATGCTGCATGCCTATATGTGAATACATACACAAGGTTTTCATTTCAAATATTTAGATGTTGAAATATCACCTCCTTCACTGCCCTCCCACCTTCTGGGAAATAGCTAATCCTATCATGTTGACTCAAATGGAATCCAAGAACTTAACTCTTCTTGAACACTCTAAGAAAAAGAAAAAGTCACGTTTCATTATTTTGCCTCTAAAGTATCAGTACAAATAAATACTAGGCAGTAACAGAAAGAGGCAAACACATGAACTATTAGGAAAGTTAATCATTCTACCTCATTTTTTTTTTTTTTAGCATGTTTAAATAAGATCCTTTATCTATGAGGAGTTACATAAAAGGTTATAAACAATGGAAACTACAGAGCTGGCATTTGACCCATAGAAGTTTATAATCTGTTATGGGCTTCTCATGTTCATTAATAAATCTCCACGGTGCTGTGGATACCATTAGTGCTATGGATGGAGCTTCTGGGGAGAGAGCCTCTTGGTTCAAGATTTTGATTGGCTGCGAGCTGGAGAGGAGTCTGGGAATTGATGTATGTATTAGATGAAGATATGAAGATCCTATTGAATTCCTGGTGGAGAGTCTCAGAGTGAAGCAGGCTTTAGGTTGGGACTGAAATTCAGGTTCTGCCCTTTCAGGTCAGTGGTGATACATTATACAATATTACCACTCCCCACCCCCACCCAATTCTGTCTTGTCTAATTCCTTTCCATCACTCACTCTAAACCTTCAAGTTGCTTTTGCTTAGACCGGGACTAGGCACGTTTTCAAAACAGCTCCTTCTTTTACTCTCAACTGAGTGTCAGGGGGCAACCTGAGTTATTTAGAAGAAAACATATCAATGGAAACGATCTATATTGAAGAATTGGAAATTTAGTCTTTTTTGTTTGCTTGTTTCTTGAGGATTCAGTGCAGTTGTCAGCATTTGCAGCTTTTCCCATATCCTGTATCCCATCCGTAATATAAACAAGGAGGGATCTTAATGAGGAGAATGCTTCCAGAAAGGAAGAGTCTTAGTAGTGCTGGAAGGAATGGGCAAGTTGCTCACCATTTGGGGCTCCTCTTGTTCTCAGAAGCCAGAGAGGTGGACAAATGGACCCTCACAGAGCCTTTGCTGGTTCTAAGATTCCATGATCATCTAGAAAACTTCATCTCTGAAATGAAGGAGCAGAGACGACTCATTATAGTTCTTGTAGTTTTTTCTTATTTTCCTTTGATCCTTTGGTAGATGCAAAAGACGACTAGAGATAAACAATAATAACTTGCATTTATACAGTGCCATATACTTTCTTTATCTCTGGATTTTTATATTATCCCTGTGGTGACAGAGAAGAATAATTAGTCCCATTTCATAGGTTCTTTTTAATCTATCTCAGAAATTTTTGCAAAATTTGAATAATGAATATATGTGTAGAATCATCCAACCTGTTAGATAAGGACAAGTGATGTATAGTTCTTATGCTTTGTGAATTCAAACTTTTAATGAAACCTGCTTTGGGGCTTTTCCAGGAAGTTTTCTTTTCTCTCCAGGCTGGAGTCAGTACTTTCGTAATACCTGTGTGTGTCCCCATCACTGAATTTCTGTTTTGTTTTGAGTTTGTCTGGTCACATATACACACACACATATGACACTAGATGGTAAGATTCTTGACCAGAGGTATTCTGGCTGACTTGCTATCTGCATATTAACCTTAAGCCCAATACCCGATCCGTAGCAGTTGAATGAATGAACCAGTGAAAATCAAGCCTGGAAAATCAACTTTCCTTTCATCATCATGCATGTGTTCAGTTGCTCAGTCATGTCCGACTCTTTTTGACCCCATGGACTGTAGCCTGCCAGGCTCCTCTGTCCATGGAATTTTCCAGGCAAGAATACTGTAGTGGGTTGCCATTTCCTTCTCCAGAGGATCTTCCTGATCAGGAATCAAATTTGCATCTCCTGCCTTGACAGACAGGTTCTTTACCACTACATCACCTGGGGAGCCCTATCAGGTGGCATTTAAACTCTAACCACTGCACTTTCTGTCTGCTGCTGCTGCTATTGCTGCTAAGTCGCTTCAGTCGTGTCCGACTCTGTGCGACCCCAGAGACGGCAGCCCACCAGGCTCCGCTGTCCCTGGGATTCTCCAGGCAAGTACACCGGAGTGGGTTGCCATTTCCTTCTCCAGTGCATGAGAGTGAAAAGTGAAAGTGACGTCACTCAGTCGTGTCCAACTCTTTGTGACCCCATGGACTGCAGCCCACCAGGCTCCTCTGTCCATGGGATTTTCCAGGCAAGAGTACTGGAGTGGGGTGCCAGTCTACCAGGTGCAAATACCTACTATTAGGACTAAAGTGTTTCTGTTGTACTTATCACCACATACTCTAGATATTTGAATGCATTGTCTGTGTTTTAAAAAATGCTAATACCTAATGGAATATAAACTGGAAATGCACTTGATCGTTAGGTTGAAGATTTTTATTTTATTTACTTAAAGTTGATATGTATTCTTCTGGTTCTCTCAGCCCCAAAGGATGTGTATTCTTTAATGTAATGATAAAGCATATTACAGTCACACATATGCATTAGTTTAAAACACCAGATGTATTTAAATATCTTTCTTTGTGTCTTTCAAGAACAACTTATGTGTATGTATTTAAATTAATGTGGACACAGGTGGAAGATGAGCTAAGCAAAGCCATCATTGCTAACCCTCACAGATAGTATAAGGACTGGGGAAAAGGGGGTTTCATGGCGGAGGGAGAATCCTGGGGAATTAGAGGAGGCACTCGCAGAGTATTGATGGAAACCCTGCTGCTTCCCATTAGCCCTGCCAAGAAGCAGGCAATAACACCACCTGTCTGTTTGGCAGCCACAGGTATCTACACATGGTTCGTGTTTTTCCTCTCCAGATTTCAAGATTTAGATTGGAGACCCTACTAGTTTAATCAACAGGTGAAATAAAATGTCATGAAGCAGAAATCACCATCAGCATTGCTGTGTGGGGAAAAGAAGAGGCAATCAGGAGTTCTCTCCAGGCACTCTTGTGAGTTTCATAAGGGCTTCTTGTTGAAACCATTTCTTGGCCCCGGGGCTTCTGTGAAGCCGGCAAGCTATCCTGTAAGCTGGCACGATGCCACTGTAACAGATGGCCAGCAGTGCAGGCAGCAGAGACCATGGAGGAGCATCGCAAGTGAATGCTGAGGGCGAGACTTCTCTAGGTGTAAGCCTGGAGATATGTCTGTCTGCTCTTTAGTCCTGAGCTCCTGAGCAAAGTGGGGATAGGGATTATTAATACTTCTGTCTGGATCCTTGGCTATTACTTCAGGCAGAAATGCTAGCCTTACCTCATTTGTGTCATAGTATTAGGTTTTCTATTCCAACTCTTGTGCTTGTAGGTGGGTGGGGTATTGCAAAGAGGATGATGACAAGATAGAGATATTTTAAATAAAACCATGAGTATTTCTGGTTTGCTTGAGCGCTACAGTTCATTCTGTGCATCCCTGCCCAATTCATCTCTGAAGGCACAGCTTGGATCATATTCCTTCTTCCCCCAACTTTTTTATGATAACGATGATGATGATTTTGGTAATAATGATGGTTTTGATGATGGTGGTGGCAGCAGCCGTATTAATTAAACACTTGCTATGTGCACAATTTTCTTACCAGGCTGGTAAACTAACATTCTATCAAAGGTCACATAGCTATTAAGTATCAGAGCTGGAATCTGTAACAATATCTGTCTGACTCTAGAGTAAGAACCATAACAACTGTACTCGATATGTGCTTATATAAGCAAAGTCATCTAAAGTTTGGGGCTTCCCAGCTGGCTCAATGGTAAAGAATCTGCCTGCAATGCAAGAGACCCAGGTTCGATTCCTGGGTGGGGAATATCCCCTGGAGGAGGACATGGCAACCCATTCCAGTATTCTTGCCTAGGAAATCCCATGGACAGAGGACCCTGGGCGGGCTTCAATCCATGGGGTCACAAAGAGTTGGACATGAGTGAGCATGCATGCACATCTAAAGTTTCTCTGGAAATTTCTTGATTATCATCAACTTGTAGTCAAATTCATACTCACTATCATTTGTGCTTGAATTCTTCTGTATTGAGGATCATATGTGCTATTGTGGGGGATGGTGGAAAGAGTTTGAGCTTGTGTGTGTATACCAGTGTGTGTTGTGTGTATGATTAAGCAAAATGTGCTTGTTTTATAATTACTCAGAATATGGAACTTTTTCTGTAGTAGGAGTACCATTCTGTTCTTCCTGGGCTTCCCTAGTAGCTCAGACTAGGCCTGCAATGCAGGAGACCCAGGGTCATTCCCTGGGTAGGGAAGATCCTCTGGAGAAGGAAATGGCAATCCACTCCAGTATTGTTGGCTGCAGAATCCCACGGAGAGAGGAGCCTGGCAGGCTACAGTCCATGGGGTCGCAAAGAGTTGGACACGACTGAGTGACTCACACTTTCACTTTTTCACGTCTGTGTTTCCCTATGCCCATTAGAAAGTATGAAATAGTGTGTGCTTATAGCAGTCTGCTGCTGCTGCTGCTGCTAAGTCGCTTCAGTCGTGTCCGACTCTGTGTGACCCCATAGACGGCAGCCCACCAGGCTCTGCTGTCCCTGGGATTCTCCAGGCAAGAATACTGGAGTGGGTTGCCATTTCCTTCTCCAGTGCATGAAAGGGAAAAGTGAAAGTGAAGTCACTCAGTCGTGTCCGACTCGATGGGGTCGCAAAGGGTCGGACATGACTGAGCAACTGAACTGAATTGATGTCACATTTCAGAGTGAATATATACACACATTTATCACCACTACTTACATTTCAACAAATGCATTTTTAAAATTCCAGATCTGAGGACCTGTGAGAAAAGTCATAATTTAAGACCTCTGTGCACATCTGATTTTCTTGTTAACCAGGCAGAACAGGCTGGTTCAGATGTTTGGGAGTATGAGAGCACTTAATCTGTTACCACTGCTTTGCATCGTATCATGTTCTAGACTTCTTAGGAGCAATCTTTATTTATTTTTGGAGCTCACAGATTGCATTTGAACGAGTCAGGAATATTTTCCAGCTTATTTTAGTGAACTTACTCATATGCTGCCCAAATGGAGGAAAAAATACACTCTTTTCCAAGGAGTGGCTGTTAGTGCCATCCGAGTGCTAGACTGTTTATTTTATCTGATCACCCCACGGATTAAACACTTGTCTGGTTTTCTACTTGTCCATGAAGGTGTGCATGTGTCAAAAATAGCACATTTCTACTGATTAATACAAATTGGGGAGAGGCTGTCACCGAAATCATGTATTTTAATTCCCCACACCCAAATACTTTGTGTTCTTAGATAATCCTTCTTCTGCAAGGCCTTGAGTAAACCTATAAGTGTTAGTTCATCTTTAAGAGCTACTTGGGGTGATAAATATGCATGTTTGACTCAAAGCTTGCACTCCCAGTGATGAGGGATTAGTTGCCTGGTTATTTGTGGTTATTTTTGTAGCACCTGTGGATTCCACTGTTGGCAGTTTGCTTCTTCAGGAGCATGTGTCATACATTTGTATGAACTCACTGAACATAGGTGCTTCCTGACTATCTATTTGATTAACGGAGTGACCAAAATTAAAACAGAATAAACAAGCCCTGCTATAATTACTTTCACTTTGCATACCTATTTGCATTGTCATAACCATGGAGACTGTTCAAAGTGGAGCTCCTTGGTTGGCTACCATCTCAGTATTTTTTGTAACTTTTACATTTATTTTTTAATATTTATTTATTTTGGCTGCTCTGGATCTTAGTTGCAGCTCACGGGACCTTAGTTGCAGCACGTGGGATTGAGTTTCCTGACCAGGGATCAAACCCTGCCCCCTGCATTGGGAGCATGGAGTCTCAGCCACTGGACCACCAGGGAAGTCCCACTATCTCATTTAATTCAGTAGAACCTAAAATCACTACAGATTCTTCCAAGTACCACGCTTAATGCCTAATGCAGAATAGTCTGCTGAATGAAGAAGTAAATAAATGACTAAACACATACATATATGTATGAATATATTTAATGTAAATGGTCACCACACATGCCAGGATAAACCACCCTGCTTTCATTTTACTTTTAAAGTCCTCTTGCAGATATGATTTGCAAGTATTCAGAGACTGTTGGAAACGTCATGCATCAGGAAGGAATGGAGATAAGGAACCTAAAAAGGACCAAATCTTTCAGCCCATTAATCAAATCCATAATTCCCACTAAGGCAGGTAAAACAATGAATAGTGTTACGTGAAAAAAATTGCTCTGTATCATGAGCATATTTGAAAGCTAAAATCAGAGACTGTTGTCCTGGGGCACACCAGAGACACTTCTAAAAGGCAGAGACATTTGAAGACCCTCATTAAGAAGATGTCGCCTGTGTGCGCAGATAAAACAGAAAAGAAAAATGTATCTAAGTTTCCAAGGAAATGTAGCTCTTTCTTCCTCCCACTCTGTTACTCTGAATGATTCTCTAAGTTACCATATGAGCAAAATGGAGCTTGAAATAGACAAAATGGGACTAGTGCTTTTTTTTCCCTCTATGAAATATCTTAATGGAATTGCTACTCCCTGCCTGCACAAAGATTATTTGGTTTTTCCATATACTGAGGAAGGAAAATTTTAAGTTTCCAGTTAATGTAGTTATTTTCAATAAGTACCACCACTATGTTTCTAGATACCTTATAATTAGGGTATTTAGGGGATGTATTTATTTGGTTGTGCCTTATCCAGTTAGATTAGGTACCATTAGTACTTTCATGGTTTAATGGAAATGATAGCTGAAATGTGAATGAATGCCTCCTCTGTGGGTAGAAGGAAGCCTAGAAGCCAACAGCTATAGTGGTTAAATGTGCGCCAGTTCTCATAAAAAGAGCAGCCACAGGCGTTGAACGGTGGGCTGAACGCACAGGACCAGAAAAAGCCTCCATTAGTCTCCTTTCCTGCAATCTGTAAGCCTGCCTAACTACTGACGCTGTCCTCCACTCCAGCAGGCCCCAGCCTTTTAGGCACCAGGAACTGGTCTCGTGGAAGACAGTTCTTCCATGGACAGGGGAGGGGGATGGTTTGGGGAGGATTCAAGCACATTACATTTCTTGTGCACTTTATTTCTAACATTATTATATCAGCTCCAACCTCAGATCATTAGGTGTTAGATCCTGGAGGTTGGGGACCGCCGGTTTACTCCATTAACAGATGCCTGCACCCGTGTACATGCTATAGCCCAAATCAGAGACCTTTTTTGCTTTTTCTCTCCCTTAGCCAAAGTATCAACCCTCTCTTTTTTTTTTTTTTTTTTTTCCCTTTTAGCTACAGTTTTGAAAAATTATGCATCACTATTTGGAATTCTCCAAATCACCATATTTCAGATTTCAGAGAAGAGTGGTTCTTAGCATGATTTGTACTTCAGCTGCATGAAGGGTGACGGCCAAATGGCCCATGTACCCAGTTAACCGTGTGAACTTCCAGTGTTTAAGGCTAAAATTGCAACTCATTAAAAACCAAAACCAAACCAGACAAACAAAAAGCAAGATTTTTCCATCATCCAACTTATGGATGCAAAACCTTCCTGAATTATTGGACTTGGCCATTCTCATGAGGGGATTGTGAAAGGAAGCAGAAGCTTGCGTTTTAGAGCCTGCACCTTGTTAAGTTTTATCTCTCAAAATGCAAAGTCACTTCCAAGCAGCATGCAGTTACTCATTTTTTTTTTCTTTATTGATTCAGTAGGCAGGTACCAGGTCCTATGTTGGCAAATAAAACTATAGAATGACTTAAGAGATAGTCTTTCTTTTCAAGGAGTTCGTGACACAAGCATATATGTATAAAATTACATATCTATGTAAAATATAATCATGTCCGACTCTTTGCAACCCCATGGACTGTAGCCCGCCAGGCTCCTCTGTCCATGGAATTCTCTAGGCAAGAATACTGGAGTGGGTAGCCATTCCCTTCTCCAGAGGATGTTCCCGACCCAGGGATCGAACCTGGATCTCCTGCATTGCAGGCAGATTCTTTACCATCTGAGCTACCAGGAAAGCTCCATTTAATGTGTAGTGTATGTTATATCTTTATTACAATATATGACTATAATATTACATACAACAATAAAATGGAAAATCACTTATGGAAAGACAAAAATGGAATCAAATAATTTAACCTGGCGTCATTAAGAAGACTTCACAGAGAAGGTGACGACTGAGTCCTGAAAGACAGTCACCCAGTAGAAAGACATCTAGTGTGAATGAACAGGGAGTTCACTAGGGTTGTCCCTTAGGGGAGAGGGGACTTTAGATTTGCACCATTCGATGAGGGAGTTATTAATCATATCACATGTGGCTACTTAAATTTTATTACAAGGAAACTAATTTAAAATCTAGTTCCTTAGTAGCCAACCACATTTCAAGGACTTGATGGCCACATTTGGCCGGTGGCAACTATAGAGGGCAGTGTGAGTGCGTGCTAAGTCGCTTTAGTCATATCCATATTGTATCAATCTTGGATAAAACTCCTTCCAGTACACACTTTGTCTAAGACACTGCTTAGATAGCATATATTTAATTTCATTTCTCCCCCATAGAATGAAAGCTATTTGAAGGTGGAGACCATATCTATTCACTGTTCTGTCAATAGCACAGAGGTGGCACATGGTGTAACCAACAGATGCTTAACTAAAAGGAACTACAGAGGTAGTACAAATTCTTACACAAAAGCAAGGTTTAAAGCATGCTCATCTTTGGCTCTCTGTTCTTACTGTGTTGGATAAACAAACAAGGGCTCTTTTATAATAAAAGGATGATACAGTATTCTAATGCTTGATAGCCAGTACAAAGTCTAGGAAAGGAATGAGATCACTCCAGTTTGATATTTTAAAGGGAAAGACGTCAGACAAAAGGCAAAGTGTGTTGGAACAAGAAGTCTAGAAAACAGTCCAGGACAATGGGTGACTGAGAAGAGAACAGGAAGAGACAGCAGCGGGGCTGAGACATGGAGACGCTTCTTATAAATGTCACTTTGCTAAGTCGCGTATTGTGTCCAACTCTTTGCGACCCTGTGGGCCTCCTGTAGTCAGCCAGGCTCTTCTATCCATGGGGTTTTCCAGGGAAGAATACTGGAGTGGGTTTCCATGCCCTCTTCCAGGGGATCTTCCAGACACAGGGATCTTCCGCCCCAGAAACCTGCATCTCCTGTACCTCCTACAATGGCAAGTGGACTCTTCACCACTAAGCCACTGAAGATAGAAAATTTTGACAAATAATTACAAACTCAAATGTTCTAGAGGGACAGGTAGGTAAAGTGAGTGGTTGAAAGTGAAAATAGAAGTGTTAAAAACTGGTGAATTTGAGATGCTGTGTCTAGCCTCCTGAATCAGCACACGGGTTGTATGTCCGTGCATCCTTCCCCACCTTCACACTCAGACAACTTCCTGTCCATCTTTATAGTGATCTTCCCTGCTTTCATTCCCTCTTATACATACAAACTTAGACTCTACATTTGGCCATTTTAGCTAAGTTCTCACATCATGTTAAAATCTCTCTCATTCTTCTGAGCTTACAGCATATGTTTCTTGTTAATTCCTGAACCTGGTTAAGTTCCTCTATTTCTCTGCTCTCGAGAGAAATTCTGGTTGCAATGATTATTTTCCCGCTACATGTTTGGTTCATCTGACAGCACTTAGGTCTTCCCCGCAGACCAGTTTCACTTTTATTCAGCTCCAGTTCCTCTCTTCTAACTTGCCCACAGTTCAGTTCAGTTCAGTCGCTCAGTTGTGTCCACCTTTTTGTGACCCCATTAACCGCAGCACTCCAGGCCTCCCTGTCCATCACCAACTCCCGGAATCCACCCAAACCCATGTCCATTGAGTCGGTGATGCCATCCAACCATCTCATCCTCTGTCGTCCCCTTCTCCTCCTGCCCTCAATCTTTCCCAGCATCAGGGTCTTTTCAAATGAGTCAGCTCTTCGCATCAGGTGGCCAAAGTATTGGAGTTTCAGCTTCAACACCTGTCCTTCTAATGAACACCCAGGACTGATCTCCTTTAGGATGGCCTGGTTGAATCTCCTTGCAGTCCAAGGGACCCTCAAGAGTCTTCTCCAACACCACAGTTCAAAAGCATCAATTCTTCGGCACTCAGCTTTCTTCACAGTCCAACTCTCACATCCATACGTGACTACTGGAAAAACCATAGCCTTGACTAGACGGATCTTTGTTGACAAAGTGATGTTTCTGCTTTTTAATATGCTGTCTAGGTTGGTCATAACTTTCCTTCCAAGGAGTAAGCGTCTTAATTTCATGGCTGCAGTCTCCATCTGCAATGATTTTGGAGCCCAGAAAAATAAAGTCAGCCACTGTTTCCACTGTTTCCTCATCTATTTGCCATGAAGTGATGCGACTGGATGCCATGATCTTAGTTTTCTGAACGTTGAGCTTTAAGCCAACTTTTTCACTCTCCTCTTTCATCAAAAGGCTCTTTAGTTCTTCTTCACTTTCTGCCATAAGGGTAGTGTCATCTGCATATCTGAGGTTATTGATATTTCTCCCGGCAATCTTGATTCCAGCTTGTGCTTCTTCCAGCCCAGTGTTTCTCATGATGTACTCTGCATATAAGTTAAATAAGCAGGGTGACAATATACAGCCTTGACGTACTCCTTTTCCTATGTGGAACCAGTCTGTTGTTCCATGTCCAGTTCTAACTGTTGCTTCCTGACCTGCATACAGAGTTCTTAAGAGGCAGGTCGGGTGGTCTGGTATTCCCATCTCTTGAAGAATTTTCCACAGTTTGTTGTGATCCACACAGTCAAAGGCTTTGGCATAGTCAATAAAACAGAAAGAGATGTTTTTCTGGAACTCTCTTGCTTTTTTGATGATCCAATGGATGTTGGCAATTTGATCTCTGGTTCCTCTGCCTTTCCTAAAACCAGCTTGAACATCTGGAAGTTCACGGTTCACGTATTGCTGAAGCCTGGCTTGGAGAATTTTGAGCATTACTTTACTAGCATGTGAGATGAGTGCAATTGTGCGGTAGTTTGAGCATTCTTTGGCATTGCCTTTCTTCACTTTTGAGAACATTTCCCAGCTCTTTCATTTATCTTTAATGAGAACATTGGGATTATTCAGACATTCATGTGTGCGTGTGCTAAGTCGCTTCAGTCATGTCCTACTCTTTGGGTCCCCTTGAACTGTAGACCACCAGGCTCCTCTGTCCATGGGATTCTCCAAGCCAGAATACTGGAGTGGGTTGCCATGCCCTCCTCCAGGGAGTCTTCCCGACCCAGAAATGGAACCCACGTCTCTTACATCTCCTGCATTGGAAAAATGGGTTCTTTACCGCTAGTGCCAACCAGGGATTGCACTTTCTTGACTCTCCTTCCTTGCACATCACGATTTCTTTATGCCTTTACTAAGATCTGTTTCATTTTTATCTTTGAGGAAAGAGTGGTCTTTCACTATTTTTTCCATTCTTTGAAGTGAGACTTTACTTTTCCCATCTTTCTGGAAGAGATGTGTTCGTCCCCCGCCCTCCTCCATGTTTCCCTGAGGTTCTGCTCACAGCCTCTCTCCAGTTGTTTCTGTGGTGGATCTCATCCAGCTTCTGAGGGACCTCAGCCTAATTCTCACCCTCTTTTCTGAGCTCTCTGTAGACCACCTCCAACCATGTACATAACGTACAAATGTTTGAACACTGAGTTTAAAAATACACCTATCCTCTTTCCCTCCAAACCCTGCTTCTCCCCAGGAGGTCTCTATTTTTGTGAATACAAGAGAAATCCTCCTAGCTCTGTAGCTTTGAAACCTGGAATCAACTTTAAATCTGCCCTAATCTTCCTCCTTCCTTGGAGAATCATTATAGATCATAAGACTTTCCACACCATTGTTGTGTAAAGGGCATTTTCAAGTTCCTGAGATAGGCACTGGCATAGAGAGAGAAAAGGACTAGATTTGGAAATAGAAGACTTGAACTTAGGTCCTGGCTTTACCACTCAGTGCCTCTCTGACCTCTGGCTGACCTCTGGCAAGTTGCTGAGGTCTCTTTGTTCAGTTTCCGGTCTATAAAGAGAGGATAGCACTACCTTTCTCAGAGGTTGTTGTGGGCATTCCAGAGGCTAATATGTGTAATTTGTAAGTTCTTGACAAATTGTAAAGTGACACCCCTTGATTTAATCTTTGAGATAACCAAGCATATAGTCCCTCAAAAGTTATCACTCTTATAGAGAAGAGACTTGTAAAAACAAGTGGATTTGGGTGAGTTAAGAACCTCTCTTTTGCAGCAGGCAAACTATCCTCAACAGATCAAGTTCTGTACTAAGTCTTTAACTATTAGTTTAAATCCATCTGAAATTGCTATTCTTAGTGGGGTTTTTTTTTTCAGGCAATTATTGGAAACTGTAAATAGTCCAGTTTACACTGTAAATAGTGGTAATAACTTCCCTTTCAAAGTGCCCTGGGGCAGTCCATACATTGGAGGGGAGGAAGTCTCTCAGTCGAGTTCCACTCTTTGCGACCCCATGGATGCACCAGGTTCCTCTGTCCATGGAATTTCCTGGGCAAGAATACTGGAGTGGGTTGCCATTTCCTTCTCCAAGGGGTCTTCCCAACCCCGGGAACAAACCCAAGTCTCCTGCATTGCAGGCACAGCCTTTACCATCTGAGCTACAGTCCAGACATTGGAAGGGCACGTGATTCCACCTGACATTGCATTAACAACTTTTTGCTAAGGATACTGGGTGGGGGCAAAGGTTATGTCAACTTCAGTTGCTGTGTCTTCATTCCCAGCATCTTGCCCATCAGGATGCACTAGTTACCTCTGTCTCCCACAGCCTGAAGCAGCTGGTTCACACACTTTAGTCACTTGGACTCATGGAAGTACAAACATATGTAAGGCAAAATTACTTTTGTTATTATTTCATTATTAGGTTCATTATTAACACCATGATCCCTAATGTCTGGCTAAGACTTGGAAATCTTTGACTTAATGAACCAAGATGATATTATGTGTAATTTGTTAAGTTTATTCTTCAATTCTCTACTTTCTGTTTCTAAAGTGCCTCATATGTAGTGCTTAGGACTATTGTAATTTTCTTTTAGCTGAGAACAGGTAACTCTGTCTTTAAAAAAGCCACTGTTTGGGGGACTTCCTTGATGACAGTCCAGTGATTAAGAATCTGCCTGGTAATGCAGGGGATAGGGGTTCGATCCCTGATCTGGAAAGATCCCACATGCCAATGGGCATCTAAGCCCCAGAGTTGCAATACTGAGCCCTCGTGCACCCTAGAGCCCATGCTCTTGCAACAAGAGAAACCACCTCAGTGAGAAGCCTGCACATCGCAACTTGAAAGTAGCCCCCACTCCCAGAGTCTAGATAAGGCCCATGTGCAGCAACAAAGACCCAGCACAGCCAAATAGGAAAATAATTTTTTTTTTAAAGTCACTCTTTCTTGTCTGTTAAACATTCAAAAAAAAAAAAATAAAGTCACTCTTTCTTGTCTAGCCTAATGAATAGCAACAAAATAAAATGAGATACTAATATGTTTCTTAAATACATTTGATATGAAGATTGGCCTGGTAGAATTATCTCATGGAATATAGATCCCTACCTCAAGATGCTACTCTGTTTATACTGAAACATTTGTGTGCAACATGTAAAGCCATGAAAGAGAGCCCTGTTTTATATTGTGTGTTGATGTGTATATGTAAAAAATGAATTTTTTTTCAGTATGGAGCATTTTTCATTTAACAAGACATTACAAGTAACCTTGACTGTACTGAGTAAAGGCACACAACCTCTTCAAATTCTGCATCTTCCTGATTCTGGTCTCAATTAGGTGCCAAACATAACTCTAATTCTTATGTTCTTATGTAGTGTTTAATTGTACAGATTCCATAAAAATTCACTTAATATAAAGAAAACAAATACTCTTTTTTACTGCCACACTAAATACTTTTGCCAGCAAATGCTTTTGGGGGTGCTTTTTATTTATGGATTTTTCACAATGCCGGAGAGCTTTTGTCTTTTTTAGTGCTTTATATTTATAGTTGTGGGATGATTGTTTTCTGCTTGGTTTCACATTGAGCTCTTTCAGAACTAGTTGGAGTAGTAATAGTTTCACACTGTTTATACTTTCTCCCCCTGAGTCCTATGTTAAATATTTTTCACTCTATCAGTGACATCGCAGTATATTATGCTATACATTCTAAGGCTATTAACTTTCGGCACTGCTAATGATTTCTTTTATATATATATATATACACACACACACACAACACATAAAACATATAAACGTTTCTTATTCAAACAAGAAAACTCAAAGCATAATCAACCCTATCAGCAAGGAGAAAAAAAAAAGAACAGGAGATTTTTTTTTTTTCCAAATGAGATTGCAAGAGAGAAACAGGTTTGCAAAATACTGGTGTTGGAAAACAAAGTAAATTACAATAGACCCCTAAAGGGAGAGATTTCATTTTCTTAAAAAACAGCTTGTTTAGTATTCTATTCCTACACTTAACTTTTTTTTTTTTAAGTAACACATTTGAAAATCAACAATCGCAATTTAACAGTTCTCTTGACAAGAAGAAAATGTCTGAGTCTTTGTGAGAAGGCAGGAAGGAAGAAAAGAAAGGAAACTCAGAGTGGCCTTGACTTCTCCATCAGTGTGCTCAGGCATTTGTAAGGAGCCCAGACTAGTAGCTCACCTTCTGTTCTAGTAGTTCAGAGCCTTTGAGGGTTGACCCTGGAGATAGTATCTGCAAAGTGGCTGGGAAACAAACACTCTTAGGGGCAAAGTTTAACAACAGAAGACTTAAGGGATTAGGGTGATTCAGCAGTGACCCCCCCCCAAAGAGGAGAAATGAAATTGATTAGGGCAGTAACAACCAGTATTTGCATCTGCACAATGAGGATTGCCTGATCCTAAAAAGAAGTCTTGGAATCCACTGGATTCCTGGCTTACTTCACATTTTGGCTTCTTTTATGTTCCAGCTTTTGAAATTAAAAAAAGAAAAAAGAATATTTATTTATTTATTTGGCTGTGCCGAGTCTTCATTGCAGTGCATGGGATATTTAATTGCAGCTTGCTAACTCTCAGTTTCAGCATGTGAGATCTAGTTCCCTGACCAGGGATTGAACCCAGGACCCCTATGTTAGGAATGCAGAGTCTTAGCCACTGGGCCACCAGGGAAATCCCTACATTCCAGCTTTTTGATCAAACAGGATGGTTTGGAAAACGGTTCAGTTTCATGGAAACTTGAACCCCTTAAGTTGGCCATTTTCGGGCCAAGCAGTCAATGGCTGTAGAATGGGATAAGGATAAATAGGACAGAGGAGAGAGCTGAACAAAGAAAAATGGGATAAGATGAGAAGTGATGTGTGAAGAGAATGAGACAGGAGAGAAACCAGTGGGGGGAACAGTCAGAGAAAAGAAAAAGAAAACTAGATAGCAAGGGCAGTCCGATTTTACTAAACCTTAATCCATGCCTAGAACTAAAAAGCTAGGGATATGGTACTAAAAAAAAAAAAGAACAGTGCGTTTTCTTAATGCACTAAGGTGGACTGAGGAAACGTTTACAAAATATTTATTGAGGTTGCCCCAGCAGCACACAGACATCCACATCTGGGTAGGTCCTGCCCTGCCCAGATTTACTCCCTTTGGGGCAATGGAAGGAGGAGGCCCTGTAACAGCCTGGTTCTCTGTCCTTACAGATGTTCATCTGCTTCCAGAAAACGGTGTCCTAGAGAAGAGAGGTCAGCAGACAGGAAGTGAGGTCAATGTCAGGGTTCCATGCCAGGAACAGGCACTCTGGGTACATAGGAGGGTTACAGCTGGTCAAACCCCAATGCAGCTCATTGGAATGGTCAGAAAGGCTAGTCCCAGAGTCTTTCGTTAAATCTCCTTTGAAATTTTGATGCCAGGAACCTCTTCTGGTGGGAAGGGGCTGGAGAGACACGGAGATTAGGCAAAAAAACCCAAAAGCCTAATTATCAAATAATTTTTCCTTTAAATTATTTTTTATTTCTTTTTCAGAGTTCTTAAATCTTCCAAGTTAAGAAGCTGCTTTCCTAGTAGAGATACAGTTCCCCAAATAAAACTGGACACGTGCTTGAAAGCTACGTTTTCAAGGTTAATGCTATGGTGTATACCTTAGCCTTTTTGCACATTCAACATAGAGCTAATCAGAGGATCTGTTGTCTCTAGGAAACCGAGAAGGAAAACAATCAGCTCTGTTCTTCTCTCTGAGCTGGGGGAGTGAGCTATAATAAGGGAGCATAAGAATACATCCAGAGCCAGCAAGCCCCAACACACAGGTTAGCATGCCTGGCTGACCTAACTCGCAGGTGCGCGGTTGCCAGGTAACACTGGGGCCTCTGGGGCCTTTAAGAAGGCCTGCAGTTGGGCTTGGAGAGGTGTGGGCATGGCCTGGAGGCATGACAGGGGGCAGGGCAAATGGAGTCACTCTCAGGGCAGCTGGCAGTGGGACTGCTCCTTACCTATGTGGCAAGTGGGAACAAGCCTGGTTTGGCCCTGAACGGTTCTTCCTCCTTGGTTGCCTGTGCTGTGGAAGGGCCCTGATTAGTCATGATCATGCAGAAGGAAGGACAGCCTTGCTGGGCATTATATAAAGCATTCTTGTTGTTGTTTAGTTGCTAAGTCGTGTCCTCTTTAGTGACCCCATGGACTATATAGCCCACCAGGCTCCTCTGTCCATGGGATTTCCCAGGCAAGAATACTGCAGTGAGTCGTCATTTCCTTCTCCAGGGATCTTCCCAACCCAGGGATTGAACCCGCATCTCTTACAACTCCTGCACTGGCAGGCAGGTTCTTTACTACTAGTGGGAAACCTGGGAAACCCATATGCCACCTGTATATATATATATATTTAAAGCACAACCCCTGTCCTTTATACACTTACGTTCTAAAATTCCCCTCAATCTTGGACAGATTCAAGGAGCACATTTTTATACAGGTGAAGAGTAAAATGATTTTTGGAAAGAGCCACTGACTAATTGAAAATACCTGGATTCTAGTCCCAGTTTTGCAGCTTTCTTCATGATCAGTGTTATCTGGAAGTCACAGCTTTATTTGAAATTCACACACTATTTGCTCAAATCTCTGTGTGCTTTAGGAAACCCAGAATTCCCCACAATCTCTTTAGGAATTCTCGAGGACTTAATTTTCTTTACCTTCTATGACTCCTACTCTCTTCTTACATGGATTTAATTCAGATTGTGAGTCACGTGGGCCCTTGCATATGTTCTGCTTGTAGAGTCTGCCATTTCTTAAACCATTCATCTGGTAAATTCACAAATGTGGAACTTCTTGTCCCCAAGTAAGGCCAGATGCGTAAGGACCTGCTCTGTCCTCAGCTAATGCTGTTTTGTCTTTTAGAGGGTAATAGTAGCTCCTGGTCATTTGTGTGCTCTTCTGGGTTTCATTCCACTTGGATAAGAAAAGCTTTAAGTGGACAGAGACAGCATGACTTGGTACTGCAGAATAGGTGGTAGTCCTGGCCTGTAACTCATTTACAGAGAAAGGCCCAAGCTTTAAGGGCAGAATCTCTTTTATTTTATTATTTTTTTAAAATAGCAAAGGATCTCTTTTTAAAAAGAATTTTTTAAAATTTTTGGCTGCTCTGGGTCTTCATTGTTGTGCATGGGCTTTCTGTAGTTGCAGGGAGCTTGGGCTACTCTCTAGTTGTGATGCACAGGCTTCTCATTGCAGTGGCTTCTCTTGATTCAGAGCCTGGACTCTAGGGCGCATGAGCTTCAGTAGTTGGGACTTGCAGACTCAAGATTGCAGGCTCAGTAGTTGTGGTGCATGGGCTTAGTTGCCTCTCAGCTTATGAAATCTTTCCAGATCAGGAATCTAACCTGTGTCCCCTGTGTTAGCAGGTAGATTCCTTACCACTGGACTGCCAGAAAAACCCTGAGCAGAATCTCTTTTCCTTTAAAATCTGCATTCCTGGGTTAGTTAGTTTCAGAGAAGGGTAAGTATTGAGGATCATCTGGTCTCTCCTGGCCCAGGGCTTCTCTTTATAGCTGTGCCTTTCTCAAGCCATCTGTGCCTGAGTCTGTTGAGGGTGAAGAAAAGATGGATTATCTAATAAGACTGTAGGAAAACTGAGAGCTCACGGTTGAAACAGAGGTGTCCAAGCTGCTTTGCCACCACCTGGAATCAGGCAGGCAAACGGGGAGATGGCAAAGGCCAACCTTCCTAGCCCAAGGGCTATCATTCTGCTTTGTATGGTTGAGTCATTGTGAGAAGAGAAAGATTTATAGGCATTCTTTCAACACTTGCTCAACAAATATTTATTGAACACCTACCTTATTCTGAGCTCTGCAGTGTATTTAGAAATCTGGGCTGCAAACAAATCTTTCCTCCTCACTGTTAGCAAGCACTGCTCTTTTTAACTGCCTCCAGATCACATCCCAAGTATCAATCCATGTATTGATCGAATGCTTACATGTGTAAAGACTCTTACAGGGCTGACATTGTCAATATTTGCAAAGTCTAAGACTTGGAAACGTGGAGGAAGCTTATTTTCTATAGATGTGTACTTTCACAGACCTTATAGTGCAGCTCAAGTTGAGTTTATGTTAAAAAAAAAAAGCCAAAACACATAAACTGGCACATAGACAGCACTCAAGACTGGGGAAAAAATGATACAAAGCACTTCTAAGAAGCCAATCCAGACTTCTGCTGTGGATTCTGATATTATATAGGATCTCAGCATCAAATATGTATTTGCAGTGAAGTTGCTCAGTCGTGTCTGACTCTTGGTGACCCCATGGACTGTAGCCCACCAGGCTCCTCCATCCATGGAATTTTCTAGGCAAAAGTACTGGAGTGGGTTGCCATTGTCTTCTCCAGGGGATCTTCCCGGCCCAGGGATCGAACCCGGGTCTCCCACACTGCCGGTAGACGCTTTACCCTCTGAGCCACCAGGGACTCCCTTATGTATTTGAAAAGATGTCTTTTTAAGAAAACTGTAAATATGTGCATAGTGATGTTAACAGCTGGGTAGATGATATTTGTTCTGTTTGATCATGGCGAAATTTAGGGTCTAAAATACAGGGTAGAGATGCCTAGTTCGTTCAGGAGATGCTATATTTGGCAGACAAAAACGTGGCCCTTGGTTATAATCATCACCCATGATGTTACATCTCAGATGTGTGCATAAGGAAAACACAATCTTTGGAAAGGCTTTGGCAGCCATCCAGAGGTTCATGCAATACCAAAGATGAGGTCTTGGGAGAAGAGTTTCTCTTTCTGAAAACGTCAAGTAACTCAGTGGTAAAGAATCCGTCTGCCTATGCAGGAGACGCAGGTTCAATCCCTGGATTGGGAGGATCCCTTGGAGAAGTAAATGGCAACCCACTCCAGTATTCTCGCCTGGGGAATCTCATGGACAGAGGAACTTGATGTGCTACAGTCCATGGGGTTGCAAAGAGTTGGACACAATAAGCGACTAAGCCCAGTACAGCACATGGACAGATATTATCTACTTCCTCCCTTGTACTAACACACCAAGTGTTAGTCAATTTTAAAAAATTATTATTATTTTGGCTGCCCTGGGTCCTCGTTGCTGTGTGCAGGCTTTCTTTAGTTGAGGCTACTCTTCATTACAATGCGCAGGTTTCCCATTGCAGTGGCTTCCTTTTGTTGTAGAGCATGGGCTCAGAAGTTGTGGTGCACTGCTTTAGCTGCCCTGTGGCACGCGGGATCTTCCTGGACCAGGGACCAAATCCACGTCCCCTGCAATAGCAGGCAGACCACTGAACCACCAGGAAAGTCCTTCAGATTATTTTGATGTTTTTCTCCAAGTGAGGTGGGATGGCTACATGTTGGAGGATCCTTCATGCTATTCTAAGAAGACTGGGCATCATGCTGGGCAAAGGAAATTAACCAGGTTTGTCAATAAGTGAATGATACACCAAATATTTGCTTCAGAAAAACTTATTGTAATAACCCAAGTGAAAAGAAATGGAAACACTGGCAAAAAACTTTGGAGAATTAATGTCTAGAAAGTCTCAAAATTCACATCTCCTTGACTTAAAGGGCAGAAAAGAACTTCTGTTCTGAATGAATTTCAGTCAGGTTCCTACCTGCTCAGCTCAAATCTAGGCCACTGATATAGTATTTCCTTGCTTCTCGTCTTTCAATATAGTTCTGTGTGTACTATTTAAAAAACACCACAGCATCCCAGGGCAGGATCTCTTTCAGAATGAATCAAGTGATTCCCATGTGCTAGTTTATAAATTGTTAACTGCTTTGAGATTCATAGGGATGAAAGATGCTTTATTTATTGTCCTTTGAGATGAAAGATGCATAATTTATAACAGTAGGATTACTATTTTATTTACTCTTGTGATGCTGAAATCACATTCTTGTCTAGTGATGGAATTGCAGAATCCCTTTTAATTTGTGGGCAAGTATCTTATTAAAAGCTTCGGTGTTGGAGGGTCTGGCGACTCCAGTGTGGGTGTTGTATGAATGAAACAGTATGATCCTTTTGTTGTTACACAAAGGCTTTATTCTCCTGCTCACAAGTGTTAGTGAGATGTTAACCATGTGTGCATGATGTAAAGATCTTGGCTGTAATGTGTGTTCATGCAGGCTTATGATGACATAATTATGTAGATTTTGTTAAAGTATCTTAAAGTCTCACAGTTGTAGAGTTTACAGAGTCTTCTCCTTCAGTGATCCTAGGACCACATAAGGCACTATTATGTTTCCACATGTTTTCAGCATCCAAGAATATCAACAATTCTGTGTTTAGGAAAATATCAGCTTCCTCGCTGATAGAACCATTAGAATTTTTAACTTTGCTGCTGTAAGGACAAGTTCTGTTTGCTCGATTTTTTAAAAAGGGAATTATTTCATTATATAATTATGTATATATACATATATATGTATAATCTTTATTGAATTTGTTACAACATTGCTTCTGTTATTTATGTTATGATTTTTTTTTGGCCATGAGACATGCGGAGTCTTTGCTTCCCCAACAGGGATGGAACCTGCATCCCTCTGCACCCCCACATTGGAAGCAAGTGTGTCTGCATGCTCAGTCATGTCCAACGCTTTGTGACCCGATGGACTATAGCCTGCCAGGCTCCTCTGTCCATGGGATTTTTCCAGGCAAGAATACTGGAGTGAGTTGCCATTTCCTCCTCCAGGAGATCTTCCCGATCCAGGGATAGAACCCGAGTCTCCTGTGTCTTCTGCATTGGCAGGTGGATTCTTTACGAATGAGCCACCTCAGAAGTTCCCCCTTGCATTGGAAGGTGAAGTCTTAACCACTGGATTGCCAGCAAAGTCCCTTGATTACTTGATTTTAATGAAAAGGGGTGGATCCCTTCTTGGCAGCAAGGTTTGGGACAATTTCTTTAATTTTTAAAAGTATTTGTCCTATGTCATCTCTGCATCAGAATGATTTGTGTGGTTTGGGTGAGGCAGGAGTGTTGGAGCTCTTCCCTGCCTGGTTATATCATCAATTCACTCCTCCTTTTGTGAAACCAATGTCATCTACTCTGTCTTAGGGCAGAGCCTCAGTGGAAAGTTTAGATACAAGACAGCAGAATCACGATAGCTATTAGCTTCTTCTTTTTTAAAAAATTGCATTTATTTTTTCCAGAGGAAAAGTGCTTTATTGTCTTTCAACTGTTGAACAAATAGCAATAGTAGGAAAGGAAAGGTCTATAGACAGATGGTCACAGAGACTGCAGGGTAGGATCCAGCATGAACTGTCCAGAAAAACCGGGAAGCAGATGAACCAAAAGCATATTTTTACATCTTAAAATGATCTTACCAGTCTGGTTACATGTTTCTGTTTTATTATCTCGACTCTAGACATTTTTGTCTATTATCTAGACATTTGCTTTCTTATCTAGACTCAGTTTGGAATTTCTAAGAATGTTCTGTTGGAAATACAGAAAGTATTTCTAGGGAATTCCCTGGCAGTCCAGTGGTTAGGTCTTGGCACTTTCACTGTTGAGGGCCCAGGTTCAATCCCTGGTCAGGGAACTAAGATTTCACAAGCCATGCTCTGCGGCCAAAAAAACGGAGAAAAAGGTATTTTTAGAAACTGTGAAGCCCCTGTCCTCCCTAGTGCAGGGAAGTGTGCCTTTTTTCATTCTGTTCTTTCTAGTGGAAGCAGATGAAAAGAAGCTAAGACGTAACTAATGACTCTCTTCGTGTGTATGGACAACCCTGGTGTAAGATAAGGAGGGGCAGCAATTATGTCTTCTTTGAGGACAGAAATGGACTTCAACTAAAGGGAGGGATTAGAATCAGGTTTAGGAAAGTCCTTTGTCTCTGAGTCCGTCCATTCCAGGTGCCGGGTTTTATAGAACACGTTTCTGCAAAAGCCTCTTGTTCTCCTCCCCAGCATTGTTGGGGCTATAGCTGTCTCAGCAAAGGAAAGATGTCCACCTGTTTCGAATGACTTCAAGAATATAGAATATAGGATTCAAACATGTTATTTTGGGGCTTCCCAGGTGGCGCTAGTGGTAAAGAACCTGCCTGTCAATGCAGGAGATGTAAGAGACTTGGGTTCCATTCCTGGGTCCAGGAAGATCCCCTGGAAGAGGGCGTGACAACCCACTCCAGTATTCTTGCCTGGAGAACCCCATGGACAGGGGAGCCTGATGGGCTGCAGTCCATAGGGTTGCACAGAGTCAGATATGACTGAAGTGACTTAGTATGCATGGATGCAACATATTATTTTACCGATCAGAAACTAAGTCTGATTTTTCCCTCAAGTCAGTTGGCTTGTACCCAGACAAGAATCCCAATTTCTAAGCATCAAGACTGAGGTTTTTTTCTGTTCAGCAGACTCTGGGGTGGTTCTCAGAAGTAAGAGGTCAAGCTAAAGATTTTGGAGGCTTCTTCCAACTCTGGATAATTGAGACCAAAAAAGGAGCACAATTACAAAACTTGAAATCATATTCATTATATCAAAATGGAAATTATTTTTGTATTTCTTCAAAATGTGTATGGCTTAAAAGTTTTTACATTTCTTTCTTTTGAGTTTTTGTTTTTTAATTTAGCTAGTGATGTGTAGTTACCTTTGCTTCCCCTCCTTTTTATTATTATGCTTTTTTTTTTGCATTAAAGTTGCCTCTGGAGTGTGAAGCAAAAGTGTTGGCTTACTGCTTTGGAAACTTTCTGTGGTTGTTCAGATTGGCACCACGTCACTGCCAGGTTAATAGAGCTTCTTTAACTATAGCCATATATTATTGCTGCTGCTGCTGCTGCTAAGTCGCTTCAGTCGTGTCTGACTCTGTGCGACCCCATAGACGGCAGCCCACCAGGCTCCTTCGTCTCTGGGATTCTCCAAGCAAGAATACTGGAGTGGGTTGCCATTTCCTTCTCCAGTGCATGAAAGTGAAAAGTGAAAGTGAAGTCGCTCAGTCGTGTCTGACTCTTCGTGACCCCATGGGCTGCAGCCTACCAGGCTCCTCCGTCCATGGGGTTTCCCAGGCAAGAGTACCGGAGTGGGGTGCTATTGCCTTCTCCATATACTATTGAGGCTGTGACAAATACACTGGAGTTTTATCACTTGTGATGACTGTTTCATTTCCTTGAGATCAGTTCTAATTCTGGAAATGAAGTGCTCACCCAAGAAAGAAACATGACATCTTTCTGAACCTCAAAAAAATAAGGGGAACAATTTTGTTCCATAAAGGAGGAAATCTTTGCAGTCCTGATTTCCTAAAGGCTTTCTAGTCATCGTAGGACTAAAGAGATATATTCTTTTAAAAAAGTTTTGCAGAGTTCAAGCAATGTGTACCTCTATCCCACACTTGATAGCCTGAGGGGCTTGTCTTCAGAATGATGAGATCCTAGAGCATTAGAACTAGAAGGCATTTTTAGGACCCATTGGCCCAATCTCTTCATTTTACAGATGAGAAATACAAGGTGATTTGTCCAAGGTCATGTAGCTGTTTAACAGAGGAAACACGACTTGAAGCCTGTTTCTGATGTCCTTTATTACCATTTTTTAAAGATTTTTTTGATGTGGACCATTTTTTTCAAATTCTTTATTGAATTTGTTACAATACTGCTTCTGTTTTATGTTTTGTTTTTTTTGGCTGTGAGGCATGTGGGATCCCAGATCCCCAACCAGGGATTGAACTCTCACCCCCTGAATTGGAAGGTGAAGTTTTAACCACTGGATAATCAGCGAAGTCCCCTATTGCCATTTTTTAAAAAGCATGTTCTAAATCTTTAATACCACTGGTTCTAGAGAGTAGGAAAAATACTTTTGCCCTTAGGCAGACTCAGGATTGATCCCTGGGTCAAGAAGATCCCCTGGAGTAGGAAATGGCAAGTCACTCCAGTATTCTTGCCTGGAAAATTCCATGGACAGAGGGGCCTGGCGGGCTACTGCATGCCTCAGGCAGGAGCAAATAGAGACACTGTGGTCAAGAAATTCAAGGTCAAGTTCAAAGAGACGCCTAGTAACAGAACCTATGTTGTGTTGTGCTTAGTCTCTCAGATGTGTTTGACTCTTTGCTGACCCATGGACTGTAGCCCGACAGAATGACAGTATATACATACAATGAGAGAAGCCTGCATGCAAATCGTTGTCAATTTGGGCTGCAAGGGTAGGTTTTTAGGACTGCCTCAGACTGAGACAGTCACTCTTTATTGTCTTCTCCCCCAACTGTGCCTTCAACCCTAGAGTCATTACTGTAAACTGAACTATGCAAACCCTACAAACGGAAAAGGAGGTGGGCTCACATTTTCCATTACATTTTCCATTTGTCTGTAGAAATGGGCAAGTACCTGGTCATCACCCACAATAGTGAAGATAATATTCTTCCCCTTGTTTGCTGAATTGTCTGCCTGCTTCTTGCTGTAATTTTGCAGCTTTTACTTGGCAGCTCTGATAAAACAAGAGAGAAGCAAACATTAGACGCGCTCCTTTGCAACAGGGCTCTCCTGTGTCCAGGCAGCCATTATAAATACTAAGCACGGACAACAGAGAAGATTACATGGAAACAGGCATCGCTTGTGATGCTCCGACCTGAGAACTTACAAATTGCTTGTGTTTCACTTGAACATAAGGCTATTTCGTGACATGTCTGTTTGGTCTGGCTTTGTGTCCGAGATAACACCATTAGGATGACCTTTGTTTTTAACACAGAGCACTACAGTGTTGTGTCGGCTACCACAGAAGCCTAGGTATGTTTAAGCAGCCCCGGAAGTCAGAAATGTGTGAAGCGTGATCTCCTCAACATCTTCCCAACTCAGCATCTTCCTCAACTCTTTCCCCAAGCTTCTGAGTCATGATTAGGGACTTCTCTGGTGACCCATTGGTTAAAAATATGCCTTGCAAAGCAGGGGGTGTGGGTTCCATCCTTGGTCAGGGAACTAAGATCCCACTTGCTGTGGAGCAAATAAGCCCTCTGGCAAAAACTAGAGAGTCCATGTGCCACATTGAAAGGTCCCTCATGCCACAACTAAGACCTGATGCAGCCAAATAAATAAATAAATATGAAGAAAGCGATAAATAAAAGTCATGATTACTCTTATCTCTACTTTCTGTTAATGTGTACTAACATAAGGCCAAAGTTAAAAGTGGGACAGATCCTAGCTTAGTTTAGTTATATATCAATAGTATTTGTTGGGTTGCCCACAATAAACCAGGCATTTCACATAGCTTGCTTCCTTCCTTTTATCCTTCCTCCTTTTACCCCTCCCTCCCTCACTTCTTTCTTTCTTTTTTCTTTTCTTTGAAAATCTTGCAGCTCTAAAGATGGATATTATCACTTCCCCTTAAATGAAAGCTCAGAAAGATATCTTGGCCACATTCCCATGGGCAGAGTAAGATCTAAGATGACCGTTCGTTTTCCTGGATAATTATCAGTAGATCTTTGTTTTACTCTCCATTCCAGGCTTGGTCAATATATTATATAGTCCTCCCAGTTCATTAACAGCAGAATTGATCTGAAGCAAAATTGTAAAGTGGGAGGAGCTTGTCTTTGGCCTCACTGGCATCATCTATCAGATTATCTCCAGGAGGAATATTCCTGGGAACATAATTTTCTGAGCCCTGGGTCTTTTAATTTCTGTGCTTTCCGGACTTATTCTGTCTCAGCTGGTTATTAACTTGGTACAACTAGATGCCTGTTGGCCTCCTTCATCCACACACCAGCTGAGAGTTCTCAACCATTGTGCTCCACATACTTCAGTCCAGCCACTGCCTCCTCATTCTGCACAGGTCAGGATGAGATGAAAGCTTCTGGTATGAGGTGATATTATCTCCTGTCATTGTGTCATTATATAATTTCTTCCCAGGGCTTTCACAGAATTTTGTATGTGGCTTTTCCTTGATGATTTATAGCATTTTATAGTAATTATTTGCCTACATTTCTCTCTCTTCTACAATATTATGAAATTGTGAAGGGCCAAGATATTATTCTGTTAATGTATGCTCAGTACCTAGCAACTTTCTTGCAATAAAATAGTCCCTGGAAGCTTAGGAATCTAAGATTTTCTGCTGCCTTCCCTTGCTCTCCCAATTACTGTAACTTTCTGAGTGTCTTCTAGGACTTTGGTCATCAGCTTTGTTTTTCCTTTCAGTTCCTGAGAGTTCCCTGATTTCCCAACTGTATATTGAGCATTGTGTTTTACTGTATTTCCTGTATTTACATTGTTATGATGTATGTCTTTTTTTCCTAGCTTTAAATCTACAGTGTAACTTGCCTTTATGGGCTTCCCTGGTGGCTCAGTAGGAAAGAATCCACTTGTCAATGCACAAGATTCTGGTTTGATCCTTGGGTTGGGAAGATCCCCTGGAGAAGGCAATGGCAATCCACTCCAGTATTCTTGCCTGGAGAATTCCATGGACAGAGGAGCTTGATGGGCTACAGTCCATGGGGTCGAAGAGTCGACATGACTGAGTGACTAAAACAACAAAAACAGCAACCTGCATTTGCCGCAGTTAAAGCCAAAATTTAGTCCAGATGAGCACAGTTTGCCTATTTGGCTTTGACTACTGATATCTGTCCAAACTCTAATCACCCTTTTCTTTCTGTTTGCAAGATCTGATCTTGGAGCTTGAAGGCATGGGTTTGAACTCTAACTATATCCTTCCAGCTGCGTGACCCGTAACTTAGACTCTTGGAACTCACATCCCACATCTGTGGAAAAGGGGTAATAACAATACTCTTTCCTTCAGAATGAATGAGATAATATATGTAGAAGGACTTTACAGATCAACACTAAACCATTTCTGCCACATCCAAAATTAGTGCTTTGCACCAGTCTTAAGAGGTTCTTAAACACAAAAAAATCCTCTGCAAACTCTAATAACAAACTCTCCTAAGGCAAGAAGTGAAAACATTAGGATTTGGCATATCACCTTGGAAAGATAGCCAACTCTGCACTGGATCATCTTTGGAAACCAGTGGGAACTGCTCTTTTATAGTTTGCTAAATTTAGATATGCAAGACACATGGAATTAAAGGTTCTGTAAACCTAGTGTTTATAAATTATTTTAAAATCAGTTTTTTAGACTTTTAAGCAACTCTGAATAATTAAGCCTGACAATATGTTTGATATAACATATAATGAGTACAGAAATTACAAACGATGGGCTGTCTCACACGTTCATGTTGGTCTGAAATAGCCTTTAGAAACAAGTAAAAACCAGACGTGAGAACATAAGAAAAAGTCAGACACAGCAGTGTCTATCTTGAGTGAAGTCTTGATATTAAAATTTCAGATGAACGGAACTAAAAACCCTAGAGAATTTGTCAGTTGGAATGTAAAAATATTTTCCAAATTTTATTTATCTCATACTCTAACCTTATATCTGTTCTATAAATTAGAGAGCTCACAATATTAATGTTTTATATAAAAGAAGAATGTTATTTTTAAGAATATGACTCTTTTTACTTTGTGGGAAGATTTCAGATTGTGGTCATCAAGGGAGTTGTTCCTGGAAGATGTTCAATGAGTGAGAAAGTCTGACACCACCAAGTATAATTAGAGACGTTAAGAGTTGGAATTGTTCTCTAATTTATGTGTTTTTTAAAATTCTTTTGAATGTTGGTCTTCAGTCAAAAGTGCATTTGAAATGCACTCTAAGCTAAAGTAGTTTAAAAGGTTTTGAAATTTGATGCTGGGAAAGATTGAAGGCAAAAGGAGAAGAGAGCAGCAGAGAATGAGATGGTTGAATGACATCAGAGACTCAATGGTCATGAATTTGAGCAAATTACAGGAGATAGTGAAGGACCGGGAAGCCTGGTATGCTGCAGTCCATGAGGTCGCAAAGAGTTGGACGCGACTTAGTGACTGAACACCAACAGCAACAGTAGCAATG
The DNA here is from genome assembly GCF_054371585.1 of Giraffa tippelskirchi. Classification (NCBI taxonomy): domain Eukaryota; kingdom Metazoa; phylum Chordata; class Mammalia; order Artiodactyla; family Giraffidae; genus Giraffa; species Giraffa tippelskirchi. The sequence continues at coordinate 151,307,495 of NC_137282.1, forward strand.
TTCTAAATACCTCCGGTGCGGATGTGACTAACGCCTTTTGCTCTACTGCACTGTTTCATGAGTCAGAATTCTCCCTCAGGATAACAATGTGTTGCTTCAAGCTGGCTAAGGAATAGTTGAAACTCTTTGAAGAGCTTGTGTAATGTTTGGAACTTACTCCACTGAAGATCTGTAGATTTCTGGAAGCCCTGTGCTCTGTTCAAAATAGTCAAAAGGAAGTAAGAGAATCACCAAGTTGACCATGGTCTGGACAACTCTGAGGAGCCATCAAATATTTATATTTCATCTATGCTTCAGCTAGGAGGAGGGCAGGAGGAGAAGTGGGTGGCAGAGGATGAGATGGTTGGATGGCATCATCGCCTCAAAGGACATGAATTTGAGCAAACTTCAGGAGATAGTGAAGGACAGGGAAGCCTGGCGTCCATGGGGTACAAAGAGTTGAATATGACTTAGCGACTGAAAACAACAAGAAATAGTGGAAGATGAAATGCTGCAGTCAGGAATTAACACATTTTTTTCTATAAAGGGCTAGAGAGTAACTATTTTTGCTTTCAAAGGCCATATGATTTCTGTTTATAACTGCTCAGTCCTGCCATTGTAGTGTGCAAGCAGCCACAATCAGCATGTAAACAGACAAGCATATCTGTGTTCCAATAAAACCTGGTAAAAAGAGGCAAGAGGGCAGATTTGGACTGAGGGTTATAATTTGCTCTCACACACCTGTTCTAGCAGTAGCTTTATCATTGCTTAACATTTTTTAACTTTCTTTTCCCCATGGAGAGGATTGGGACCAACACAGACAATCATCGAGAGATTAATAACCATTAAAATTCAAGACAAGGGCTCAGACATATCGCTGTAGCAGAAAAGCTTCTTTGGGAGAAAGTGAGTGGTTTCTTTTCTAATCCTACAGACTTTATTCAGAGCAAATAAATAGCTGAGGTGAGAATTTAAACTCTGAAGACAATGTGACCCTCTCCTTCTTGGATGAGTCTCAGAGCCCATCCTCTGAATGTAATTATTGAAGAGTTCACAGTCTATGGATGGATTGTCTATGAAACTAAACAGAAACTAGCTTCCAGGAAAAATGTGGTCAGATTCTAAGACTGAGGCATCATAATGCCAAGTAGCTGATGACTCACACTATAAGTATCACTTTCTTTTCCTATGGCTTAAATTTAACCATTTTCCTGCTTGTTTCCACATCTAGAGAAGGGAAGAAAAAGAGATCAGACAGCTAAAACAAACAGTTAAGGATGACCTTGGAAAACTAGAGAGTGGCAAAGATTCTTTTTTTTTTTTTTTTAAGACAGGTAATAGATAGTTTGAGACAAATCTGAATCTAGGCAAAAATTCTAAATAAGTGGAATGATCTTTGTCACTTGATCAGTTTTGCCTTTTCTTACTCTCCCTGTCACCTCCAGTACCATGGCATCAGTGCCACTGGATAGACTCAAAACCTTCTCTTTGCCTTGGATGGGGTCTGCATCTCCTGGCTACTCTTTCCTTTTTTAAAAATTAAAAAAAGAATTTATTTATTTTTAGCTGTGCTGGATCTTCTTCATTGCTTTGCATGGGCTTTCTCTAGCTGTGGCAAGCGGAGTTATTGATGTTCAGGCTTCTCACGGTGGTGGCAGCTCTTGTTGCAGAGCATGGGCTCTAGAGCTTGTGGGCTCAGTAGTTTTGGCCCATGGGCTCAGTTACCCCGAGGCATGTGGGATCTTCCCAGACCAGGGACCAAACCCCTGTCCCCTGCATTGGTAGGTAAATTCTTCACCACTCAGCTACCACGGAAACCCCAACTTCTCTTTTCTTTCTCCTCTTTCCTCCCATCAAAATTCTCATGTAGTCTCAGATAGCTTCTAAAAGGAAGGGCAACTTGTTTGAACTAATTTTTATACCAATGTGGGAATAATTGATAGCCCCAAATTAATCTCTGATTTATAGCATTCAGGAAGTGTAGGGAGATAATTTTAAGCAGAGAGGAATTCCATGATAACCCTCAAATGACATCAGATAAGCCCAGAACAGGCATCTGTTGCCAGTATTGATCACAAAAGTGAAAACACAAATTGTCAAAGTGTTTTTGTCTAAGAGTCAGCCGATTCTCTAGATTTTGACAATCATGCTTCATTTAAATGCCTAAGTATGGCAACTTGATACTCCTCCTCATAACAGGATAAAAATATCCTTATTATTTCTGTGAATTTCAGGGGGTTTCAATCTCGATTGACCCACAAAGTAATTTTCTTTTTATTTATTAATTTCTTGAAAGATAATTGTTTACAATGTTGTGTTAGTTTCTGCTGTACGACAGTGTGAATCAGCTATAAGTATACATATATTCCCTCTCTATTGACCCTCCCTCCCCACCACCATCCCACCCTGCTAGGTCATCACAGAGCACCGAGTTGAGTTCCCTGTTACTTTGCTTTTTAAATGTCACTTTGGAGTAGGAAATGACAACCCACTCCAATGTTCTTGCCTGGGAAATCCCATAGACAGTTGTAGACATCAACTTAAATTTAATACAAGATCTTCAGTTCAGTTCAGTCTCTCAGTTGTGTCCAACTCTTTGCAACCCCACGAACCACAGCACACCAGGCCTCCCTGTCCATCACCAACTCCTGAATTTACCAAAACTCATGTCCATTGAGCTGGTGATGCCACCCAACCATCTCATCCTCTGTCTTCCCCTTCTCCTCCTGCCCTCAATCTTTCCCAGCATCAGGGTCTTTTCAAATGAGTCAGCCCTTTGCACCAGGTGGCCAAAGTATTGGAGTTTCAGGGTAGTTTCACAGTAGGAGTCAGAAAGGAAAATTTTTAATAACGTAGGAAAGTTATAAAATCTGTCCATTCATTTCCTACCACTCCCACATTAATTAAAAAACACAACTTAATGTTTACTTGGTTCTTTATTTTACTTTTAAAATAATAGTTTCTAAATTCTTTCTATGCTTGATCTCCTGTTCCCTTCCCTATCTGCCAGTGGAATAAAGCATTCAGTCATTCAAGCTGGAAAGATTGCATCATCACTGGAATATTTATCTTCTTTGCTCTTGAGATTTAGATGACAAGTAGGTCCTTAACATATTTTCATTCCCAGCTTCTCTCACTTCTGTCTTTTCCTTTATATTTCCACTGCCAGCACCATAGTCCAGTCCTGTATTACCTTCAACGTCTCCAGGTACAAAATAAATTCTTTTCCATTCTCCCAGTAGTGAATAAAAGGAATGAGGGGTCCTTGAAACTCAGGGAGCATAAGGTTGTTTCACTATGGAATTTCAGTATTACACAAACATTCTGTTACCTTTGATACGATTCACTTTGACAGATGTTTTTCATGGGAGAGAGAAGCCATTATCTGAACTTCTCTCCAACTAATTGGCAGTCATTGAGTTAAGCCCTGGCTGGACTTCAGGAAGCTGGCTGCTGCTGCTGCTGCTGCTGCTGCTGCTAAGTTGCTTCAGTCGTGTCCAACTCTGTGCGACCCCATAGATGGCAGCCCACCAGGCTCCCCTGTCCCTGGGATTCTCCAGGCAAGAATACTGGAGTGGGTTGCCATTGCCTTCTCCAATGCATGAAAGTGAAAAGTGAAAGTGAAGTCGCTCAGTCGTGTCCGACTCTTCGCGACCCCATGGACTGCAGCCTGCCAGGCTCTCCCGTCCATGGGATTTTTCAGGCAAGAGTACTGGAGTGGGTATCTACCTTGACAGTGGATGGGGATGACTCTCAGTTGCCAGATATGGGACAAAATGAAAACAAATAGTATATAATTGATTTGGCATATTTTAGAATTATATGTAATATTAAATAATTATATAAAATTATCTACTTTCATAGTCTACAGAATATATTTTCTTAGAAAATAGGACTCGTTGGTTAAGTCAGACTCAGTTTTCTTGGCTCTAGAAGCATGTCTGGCAATATGGCTAGAAGAGATTAGTGTGTGGTTTGTAGTCCTTAACGGAGATGTCTTTGTGCATCTTCTTGGCAGCTCTGCAGATAATCTGGCTATAGACATCTGGTGCATTGCTGTGAAATGTTGCACGCATAGCTTCTAAAACACCTGTTACTTGTTACTTTTCTTATGGAGAAACAAATAAGCTTTTATTTTATCTTACCTACAACTTTTTGTCTTAGAGATTTTGGGTCAGTCTACTCAGTTGCAGGTTAATATGAACACCCACAGAATAAAAAGACATCCCTAAGATACCAAGCTAGAGAGTGGCAAAGTCTGGAATAGAACCTGGTTGTTCTATTTTTCTGATTCACTAATTTTTATAATTGTGTCTGGAGATCAAAGTTGTGTGGGGAAAGTAAAATACAGTATCCTTTACTTATGAATGAGTTCCGTTCTGAGAGCATGTTCATAAGTCCAATTTGTTGGTAAGTCCAACAAAGTTAGTCTAGGTACCCAACTAACACAATTGGCTATATAGTACTGTGCTGTAATAAGTTCATCATGCTTTTCATACAAATAATACAAAAAAGTAACATTTTTAATCTTACAGTACCTTGAAAAGTATAGTAGTACAATGGCTGGCAAACAGGGGCTGGCATTGAGTGAACAGGCAAGAAGAGTTACTAACTGGATAAGGGGGAGGAAGTGGAGATGGTAGAGCTGAAGGGTCGTCAGCAATAGGAGATGGAGGGAATGCTGCAATTTCACTCACGCCTGATGTTGATGGCCCAGGTTCTGGTTCCTTCCTTGCTGGATTCAGTTCTATCTACCCTCTTGTAAAAATGATCCAGGGATGTCTGGGTAGTAGATCTCTTCTTTTTTCTCATCATAGATGACAGAGTAGCACTGGATTGCATTCTGAATGGCTGCTGCAACCTCTGTTCTATGTTCGGATCCTGTGTCTCAAAAACTAACAGTCCTTCCTCTAATAAAGAAAATCCTCTTGCCATTTCCTGCATTGTGAATCCCATTGGTTCTTCAGTTACTTCTTCTTCCTCTTGTCTCTCTTTGTCCTATCTCTGGGCCTCCAGTTCCATCAGGTCTTCATTAGTAAGCTCTTTGTTATAAGAATGAGCGATGCCTACCATCTTATTGCCTTGCTCCACTCTGTTAATTATTTTGACTTTTGTGTCCGTTGTTACCGCCTGGTGCATCTTAGCAGTATGAGCTACATCACTGCTTTTATGCTTGCCTCCAGACGTCCTGGGCTTGGAAGAAAGGTACTGTACTACTGTACTCTATGCAGTTCCATACAGTTAAGTACATAAACGCACAACCACTTGTAGAGGATGCACGCACGTGACTGTGTACTCCAGACACTTGAACTAACTTCCGTGGTTGATCATACGAACGCGTGTTTGCACTTTGAAAGTTGGCAACTTGAAGGTTTGTATGTAGGGGAGTTACTATCATGCAACATGTGGGAAAGTGAAACGTAGGAATGGACTTTGGGGAGATGCACTGGTGAGGATAATTATGGGGAAAACAGCACCCTGAGAAAGAGAGACAATGGGTGGAAAATGGGAAAAGTGAGAATAAAGAGAGAAGAATACAATAGAGAAAAGTAGACATTGTGACCCCCAAACCATTTGAAGCTGGTGAAATCCCTGTGGGTCTTGAGAATTTTTCATATGGCAATGTTTTAACTACCTGGATTTCTTTGAAAGTCTTTTTCTTCCCCATGGACCTGGGAAGTCCTTGAGGATTTTCTTGACTGTGGTCCCATATCTGATGTAACTGGCATGGCTTAACTTAATTGCCTGATGCAGATATAATTGCCAAAGATGGTACATGCAGAGTAAAAGAGGCTTGTTGACCAGGAGAACTCTACCTCCTGAGTCAATGACCGTGTGGACCCTGTGGGATGATCAGAGTTCAGAACAGGACTGTAGGATTTTCCTCCTTTTTTTATGCATTTCCTCCTATAGGGCTTCACTCTGGGGACAAAAGGAGTAAAATCCTTAGGGTGCTTACTCTCTACAAAAAATAAACCACTGTTTTATACACAAAATGTACTCCTCTAGGCAGGGATTGACAAACTTTTTTCTGAAAAGGACCAGATTGTAATTATTTTAGGCTTCATAAACCATACTTAACAGATACGGGCCAATATACAGTTGCATCCCCTTTAGGATGGAAAAGGCACAGGCTTCATCCCATCAAAGTCCTGTGACTGTAGAAAGCTCAGGATCTGGCTTGTATTAAAAAATGCTCTTCATATTTTCACAAGTGAAGACATGCACATTCTGGTACCAAAATTGTTATTTAAAACATCTTATGTCACTCCTCAAATATTTCTTGAGAATGAATTCCTGGAAGTGGAATTTTTGTGCCCAAATATTTTTGTGCAAATTGCCCGCTTCCTCAGAAAGGTTGTACCTATAGATTTGCTCATCATAAATGTAGGGAAGTGACTGATTCCCAGGAAATATTCCCCTCATTCCTACCACACAACACTTAATCCAGACTAGTTAGTCTTGAAACAATGGTCCAGTTCCCTGATGACGCACCAAGCATACTTGGGGGTTTATGATGCCTGTAAGTAGGTGCATTGAAACTTGCGTTGCAAAAGCAGAGGGGCAATTTATGGGGTCCCAGTGTGTTCTCAGGGCTTCTCTGGTGGCTCAGGTGGTAAAGGGTCTGCCTGCCAATGCAGGAAATGTGGGTTCGATCCCTGGGCTGGGAAGATCTCTTGAACGAGGGAAATGGCAACCCACTTCAGTATTCTTACCTGAAAAATCCATGGACAAAGGAGCCTGGCAGGCAACGTCCAAAGGGTTACAAAAAGTTGGACACGACTGAGCAACTGCGCACGCACACGAGCGTGTTCTTCTAACAAATTGCCCCGCTGAATCAGAGAGGCAGTTTATTAAATATGCCCTTTTATGAAGGAAGCATCTTGGAGAGGTTGAGTAAATAGAGAGCACAGTTTTAAAAGAAACAATGCCATGAACACTGTTGTCTTTAAAAATACCATGGAATTTATCTCATGATTAGTTTAGACACTCAGTCAATATTTATTGAGCCTGGAACTATGCTAGGAGTCTGGAGTGCAGGAAAGAATAAAACCCTCACATCTGATTTGGGAGCTCACAGTCGACTGGCGGAAGATTCTTCTGTGGGGTAGACGGATGAGCCTCAGGAACTTGGGAGCCGAGTCCCCACCTGGTACATTAGGCTCTTTCCTCCATGTATGTCCTGGTGGAAATGCGCTCTGACCTCCTGTGAGCACAGAAAGAAACCTCAAGTCCCTGATTATTGCTTATCTCTCCCCAAGGCCATCTAGTGACTGGACAGAGTCATTTAGCAATTTCTTTTTTCCATTTAAAAGTGATATGTATGGACACGTACATGAATTTATCATTAGATGTCAAATCTTTCTACAGATCCATGAGACATTGCCAAACAGCGGAGTGAGTTGTAATCACAGAATCCCTAATAAGAGCAAAAAATGAGGAAAATTTTGTTTTTAGCCAAAAGGCTCATTTGTCACTTGCTTCTCGCATCTTCTCTTTGATAATCAGTGCCATATTTTTTAGGGGCTTTAGTCTATGATTACTGATTTTGGATTGTCAATAAAAGCTAGAGTTAAAGCAAAAGGGACTATTTCTCCAATTCTGTAATGATTTGGAATGTATCAATTTGAACAGAAAATTTTCATGTCGCTGTTGGTTCTTTAAGGGGTTTCATTTCTTTGACGTCTTTCACCTGAGCACTGCTTGTGGGAATGGCATGCGAATTGAAATGTTTACAATATGGTGCTAAAATGATAAAACAGAACTCAAAATTACAGTTATGCCATGATTACATATGTGTTAAAATATGTATGCTTGTGAGCAAAGCCTGGTAGAGAATATCCCCAAGGTGAAATTACTTACTATGTTAGTGGCAGGAAGTTGACATGCTTTATTTTTCACTTTTGAAACCTCTTTAATATTGCTGTCAGTAGTGCTTTTATTATTTGGAAAAAGTTTCACAATAATAATGTTAAACACTTTATTTGAGACAAGATCAAATTATCATCAAGCCCTATAAGATTGTGCCCAGACTGAAATGTCAGCAGTCAAAGGAATTACAAGCATAAACGTGAACAGCTCACATTGGGTGGCTAGCTTTTACATTTGCAGTAAGAAAAGAAATGCATCCTCCACCTACTATTACAGTCTTTTCCAGAACGAAAGACCATTTCAACACCAAAAATTATACCTAATGAAGCAACAGAGGTAACCGAGGTGTTAGTGATTAGCACAGAGCATCATCACTGCCTGGGGTCACCTGTCTTACTTATCGTGCTGTGAAGACTGAACAGCGATGCTCCATCTGAACTTGTAGTCCCAGTGGCTTCTGTCAATGCATTTTTTAATTGACACTGTCAGTTGCATGCCCACTACCTAACTCCCTTCCTTTTTTTTTTCTTCCCTTCTTTCCTAATAGCAATCCTCTCCCATTTTTAAAAGTCATCTATCCACCCTGTTTCCAGTTGTAGAATGGGATTCAATTTTAGTCTAGGTCAATTTTATAATGATATTCCCCTGGTTGCTATTTACAAGTCCAAAAGGTAGGCATGTGGCCTAATTTGTGGTATCTCTGCATCCCATTTTGGTAATCTCACAGTATTTCAGACTTTTCGTTATTATGCTGTTTGTCATGGTATCTGTGATCAGTCATCTTTGATGTTACTATTATAACTTACTGAAGGCTCAGATGATGGCTCGCATTTTTCAGCAATTAAGTATTTTTTAATTTGGCTTCCCAGGTGGCGCTAGTGGTAAAGAACCTGCCTGCCAATGCAGGAGATGCCAGAGACATGGGTTCCATCCCTGGGTTGGGAAGATCCTCTGGAGGAGGGCACGGCAACCCATTCCAATATTCTTGCCTGGAGAATCCCATGGAAAGAGGAGCCTGGTGGGCTATATAGTCCATCAGATTGCAAAGAGCTGGACATGACTGAAGTGACTTAGCATGCAAGCACACATTTTTTAATTAAACTATGTACATTATTTTTTAAGACATAATGCTATTGCACATTTAAAGACTACAATATAGTGAAAAATATAATTTGTACATGCACTGGGAACCAAGAAATTCAAGTGACTTGCTTTATTGCAATATTTGCTTTATTGCAGTAGTCTAAAACCAAACTTGTAGTATCTCTGAGGTCTGCCCATATATGTTCACTCTTACTATAAACTGTACTTGGGGGAGACATTTTCTTTCTCTCTCCCACTGAATATAAACAAAAATTCATATAGCCTCTGTTTACAGTCATCTTGAAAATATGAGGACACCCATCTTAGTGTAACCCTGATCCTGCAGTCTAGGAAGTGGAGAGACTAAAAGTATCTCAATTCTTTTAAAAAAAATGTATTTATTTTTGACTGTGCTGGATCTTCATTGCTGTACAGGCTTTTCTCTACTTGCAGCTGGCAGGGGGTACTCTCAAGTTATGGTGTTTGGGCTTCTCATTGAGGTGGCTTCTCTTGTTGCAGAGTACAAGCTCTAGGGCATGCGGGCTTCCGTAGTTGTGGTACGTGGGGTCAGTCGTTGCGGCTCCCAGTCTCTAGCGCACAGGCTCAATAGTTGTGGCCCACGGGCTTAGTTGCTCCGCGGCATGTGGGATCTTCCCAGACCAGGGATCTCACCCATGTCTCCTGTATTGATGGGTGGATTCTTAACCACTGGACCACCAGGGAAGCTCTGAACCTCAACTCAACACAGTTGAGTTGTCGATTATATAATATCTGGATCCTATCCTACCCTGGACTTCTACCTGTATGACTCAACAAATGTTATTATCGTGCAGGACAGATTGATTTGTTACTCTGTTGCTTGTTGACCAGATAACCCTAACTCTTCCATTTCCCAGTGACTAAGTTCTGCTCTCTTTCTGTAATGTCTTCCAAATCTGCATATGATTATATGCACATCAGACCCCCTGATACTTTTTCCTTTTGGATATTAATGCCCTTGTTAAGAACTTTGCCAGTTCTATTGAAATGCACCATATTTTCCCCAAAGAAATTATAAATTTCCTATCATTAAAGGTAAATGGGAACCTCCTAGAGCACTATTTCTCAGAGGTCAATGTGCATAAAAATCACACAGAGATCTTGTTAAAACATAGATTCTGACACAGTTGCTCTGGGTGGGGCTTGAGAGTTTGCATTGCTAACAAGCTCCCAGGTGATACACAGGCTGTCTCCGCAGATGACCGTGTAAGGAATAACAAGATCCTCCAGGACTCACAATTTTAAAGTAATAATATCATTTACTAATCTCTATGTATTTTAGCCTCCTAAACTATGAGTTATTTGGCCTCCAATCTTCCTCCCAACTCACAGAATCTGTTTAGCTCTGCTTCTAGTAGATAATTTCCCACGGCTATCCAAAAAAGACAGATGTTTGATGGCAGGCCTGGAAGGTACATTGGAGATATTATTAAGTGGAATAAAAGCTCCTACTTTTGTTTGTTTAGGATATAAAAGAATATTGACTTTTTTCCAGAATAAACTTGAAAAACTCTCCTTAGGACTTTGGCTTGGTAGACAATACAGCGTGTTGTGAACTGGTGGGCTGATAGCTGACATTGGTCAGATTCTGACAGTGGGACCCCATCCAATCACTTCATCTTGCTGAGTGTCTTTTTCTCATCTTTAAATATGTGAAGATCAGACCACTTCTAAAGTCCTTTTCAGAACCAAGGCTTTGCAAACATGAGAAGTAAACACACCTTCTTCTGCCTGTGGTTTCAAAACCATTGGAGGTTATGGCATTTTTGGCAGGATCGGCCACCATCGATGATCCCAGACTTCCTTTCAGGTCCTCTGGCTTCAGTGTGTGCAGCCCAAACCAGTTAGGATATGCATAGTTCCCGGGGAATGGCCTCTGAGGACTGGAGATTTTCTTGCATCTGCCAGAACTGTGGTTCCCAAACTTCAATGTGCCTTAGAATTCTCAGTGAAGCTTGTTGAAACACAGGTTGCTGGGCCCCATCCTCAGAACATCTGATTTAATAAGTCTGGAATGGTGCCTGAAAATTTGTATTTCTAAGTCCTTCCATGGTGTTGATACTCCTGGTGCTCTATGGACCACGCTTTGAGAACCACTGAGCAGGCTGTAAACTTCGGTGATAAATTTCAGCTTCTTCCTACTTGATCCAGAGATCCTGCCCTCTGCAACTCCTCTATAAATATGTGAGGTGCTCATCGCATCCCCCCACCTGTCTGATTTTTGAAACTTGCATCACATGCTAGTTGTATTTGTCCATGCCTCTTACTTAGCAGCAGCAGCAGCAGCAGCAGCAGCAGCAGCAGCTTACTCAACAGATGTTTGAGTAGTTTTCAAAGATACAATTTTTAAAAACAGAAGTATGAAGATGAACATGCAAATAAATCACTTGTGATTCTCCTGCAAAAAGAGTGAGAAAGTATTACATTTATATATTTTCTCTTAGTATTTTCCTCTTTGAAATTATGCTATTTATATCAGTTGGCATCCTGGTTCTTTTTTCTTTCCACTTCATGCTGTCACATGATTGCTCTCGAATTTATTTGAAATTGTAATATTAAATGGCTTCACAATACTTCAGACATGATTATTAATATGGTTTAATTATTTTCCTTGTGATTGAATAGTTGGCTTTTTTCCCTGATTTTTCAGATAAGCAGCCAAATGACACACATTTTTACGTACAATTCTAATTATTTTCTTAATGTATTTTCTTAAAAGCTGAGTTACTGGCCCAAATTAGGAGCATTTTAAAGGGTCTTAACTAATGCTGAATTGTTTTCTAAAAATGCCACACCAACATATCCCTCACAAACAATGAAGGAACCATCTCTTACTTCTTGCCTCCAGTGAATGATCTCTTAAAAGTGTTTGCCAGTTTATTATTGTTTTAAATTAATATTTCTTTGATGATCATAATAAGTCTGAACCTTTTGTTTCTCGGACAAAGACAATGTATTTTACTACTGTGTCAGTTTTATACATATGTTTTTTAAAAAGATATCTTTTCAAGCTATACTGCCTTCTGGGGAAAAAAACAGAATTATGATTAAATGTAAAGACAAAAAACACTCATAAACAATACAAAATTAACCACTGTTAACATCTGCCAGACATTTTTCTTTGGGTATGTATGTGTATACTTTTGTGTTCATTTATATAATTTGCTTACAAACATGAGAAACATTTTTAAAAGTTGTTTGCCAAAGTGAGATTATACCATAAATGAAGTTTATAATCCATCTAAAATTTAAAATCTATTATAGACATTTTAATTAAAAATTTACCTTTAAATAGTTTTTTTATTTACTGAATGAATTTAGTAGTATGTATGCATACAGTATTCAACCCATCCCCTACTTAAATCATTCTTTGTATTAGGAACACATTATCCAGTATCAAGAAAAATTTCTAGAAATGAAATTTCTGAGCCAAAAACCTCCACATTCACACACATATATTTTTCTCTGGATCATAAATAAGATATAAATTTTCTAAAGTTTAAAATGCTATGGGAAAGAAATACTACTATATATTGTTAAAAATATTAAATTTAAAAAATAGACAATATTTAGCTTACTGTTATGTAATTTACTTTTTATTTTTCTATCTGCCATCATGTATTGGACAACTTTCCCACCAGTGTAGTTATATCTCATTTTTGTAATGCCTGCCTACTATTCCATTGTGTGGATGAACTGCTTAATGGTAAAGTACTCACCTGCAAATGCAGGAGACGTGGGTTTGATCTCTGGGTCAGGAAGATCCCTTGGAGAAGGAAATGGCTACCTGCTCCAGTATTCTTGCCTGGAGAATTCCATGAAGAGAGGAACCTGGCATGCTCCAGTCCATGGGGTCACAGAGTCAGACGTGACTGAGTGACTGAACAACAAGCAACAATAGTTCAGCACCTTCTTTACTGACAGAAGTTGAGATTGTTATGCTGTTTTCTCCACGTGTATGATGTACACACATCTATGAGATTTTTTTTTTTTTAGATGAACTTCTATAAGTGGAAATGCTCAGGCAAGAGATCTAAACATTTTAAGGGCTAAAATTTACTTCCAAAGAGTCCTTTGGAAAGTTTTACAAGTTATACTCCCTACTAACAGTGTACTAGAATGTCCGTTTTCACATCAAATACGGACATTTAAAAACTTTGGGTTTGTGCTGCTAAGTGATTGTCCAGGAAATTTAAATCATATAAATTTCTCTCTACCAAGAAAAAAAAGAAAGAAAATTAAAGGAAAGAAAAATGAAAAACTTTTCTATTTTCTTATTCAATGATTGTATCATGATTTTTGGTGTCATTTTGATTACTGGGAAAAATGTTTACTTTTATATGTACCTTCTACACAGAAAATGATAGGAGAACTATATTGTGTTTTTCACCTCCTAGCAACTGATCCATTAATGGATGCTCTCTGCCCATTTTCCTACTGAAGAGCTGGTGTCATTCTTGAAGATTTATAGAAGCTTTCCAAAGCCCAAAGTCTTTAAATCACTAGCACTGATGCTCTTGGAAGGCTCCTAACACATAAAAATATATTTTTATTACACATACATTAGAGTAGATATTTACTCATAAATTATTTCTATTATAAAACAGCTGATTCAGACATACTTTTAGTCAAGCATTTTGCTACATCTTTAATGTAAGCCATGTGCTCAGCATCTGTTGTCTGAAGCTTCAGGGAAAGAGGAAATTTAGGCATAGAATGTTGTTATCCATAAACATGGCACAAACCCTTGAAAAAACTTAAGGCGTTGAGATGGTTCAGTACAGTGTGAGGTGTTAGACAAATTGGTTTATTTTGGTTGCTTCATCTCTCTCATTCTCTCTTTTAGTCAATATGTATACTGACTGCCTTTCACGTGATTAAAAACCATGCTGGTTACTTATATACTGTGGAAGTATGAAGGTATTAGACTATTGGCCTTGGAGTTGTACTAGCCTAAATAATAAACTGATACCGAATAAAATGCTTCTGAGGCTTCAGATTAGCTGTATAAGAAATATCTAATAAAGGGAAGTTTCAGCCATCCAATTCCAATTGATCCTATTGTTTCATTTTCAACATATTTTAAAGAACAGAGAAATGCATTATATTCTCATGCCCTTAAGAACTGTTAGTAGTAGTAGTGTCATATAATTAAGCACAAATACTGTTTTAATAGAATACTAAAATAACATCTAGCTAATAGTCATGGTTGGCTTTGGTTTTTCAGGTTTATGCACAGTGTGTGATCCCTGTGTTATGAGATAAATTCATGTCTCAAATATTAACTTCAGTTGGAAATTGTCACATTGTGCTCTTGATGTTCCCCTTGTGTTAGCCTTTATGGAAATGAGAATTGGGTTTCATGTTCATTTGAAAGATAAATAAAAAGAAACTCAGCAAAATTATTAAATGAGATTAAGCCTTCTGAATTGTGAACTTGCTAATATTTTCCTTTTGATTTTTGTTTGTTTGAGTTTTGAGTTTACTTTTTATTTGCAATTGTTCTTTATTTTGGAAAATATGTCTATTGTTTGCTATCCTTTGAAATTTCCAAAGGCCAATCACAAATTATAATTTATCAGATGAAATAACATGGGAATATTTGACAAAAATCAGTGGATCTGATGACCTTTGATGAAGCCTGCAACTATGAGATAATATAGAAAAAAATATCTCTGGGAAAAACTCAGTAGAATGGAGTCCATAAATAGTGCTGAACATTTAAGCTGATGCACGATTTTTTAGAATTTTAAACAAGGATGTCAATAATATAGAGAAGTATTGTTTGTAAAAATAGATTCTTTTCAGGGTGGAATGATAAACTAAAGATTTCAGAAATTCAACATCACACATTTTCTCGGGAACCAACAAACAGAAATAGTCTGTTTTCTTTCATTAAAATTGATTTGATTTTAATTTTGACAGTCACTGGAAGTTTATCTATCATCTACACTTTTGAGAGCAAAGCAAGAAAATGGATCCTCTGAATAGGATTTTTCTGTGATTTGGGTAGTTGTCATTACTAGAAGGTTTTGTGTGAATAATAGATGCCAAACTTGGCTTGACTCCTCATTTCCAGTCTTTTTTACTTCTTTTGTATCGAATTGCTAATAACTAGCTTCATCTTTTGTCACCAAAAGAGAATGGCTTTTTGTTTGCCCACAGAACTGTATTACCCTGTGCTGTGCTATGAGTTATCACGAGATGATAATCCACTCCTTTGGAAATGGGTCCGTGAATCCACAGGCACTTCCACAAATAACAGACTGCAGGCTGTTGAGCAGACACTTTTATACCCCTTTTGAATGCTGTTTATTAAATCTGCAGAGAAACTGGCTGGCTGAAAGAGAAAACTACACCAGCTAGGCCTGTTTCCCTGGCTGTGGAAACAGGTTCTTCTTCCTCAGAGGGAATAGTCCATGAGAAACCTGAGTAACTTTAATGCGTTTTAGACAATCTAGCTGTCCATGTATGGTTCATTCCCAAGCCTTCTTTAGTATTAAGGATTTCAAGAACAACAGTCTAGGATGTTCTAAAAACAGAACTGATGAACAACAGACACTTTGTATTACAATCCAATGTTCCCATAAGGAAATCAAATATATATATACTGGAGAATCAATTTTCATGCTTTCTTTGTCACTTGGGATGTCTATAGTATATGCTTGCATCAGTCAGGGAAGCTCAACCACTGTGCGTTAGGAGGTAAGGGATTTATTATAGGAATTAGAGTGCCCACGATGTGGGGAGAGGTGGAGGTCCACGTGGGAACTGGAGCAGCTGTGAGTCAGAAGCCAAGTGCAGCCGGTCACCCAGGTGGATGGGGAAGGGGAAGGTTGTGGAGGGCATTGGGGGGCTGTGCCTCTGTGTAGTAGCCTCCTCTGTGGGTTTCCTGCCTAGTGTCTGGTGGTCGACTCAGGCTTCCGCTGGTCAACAGGGTCAGCTCCATAGACTCATGAGACGCAGAGTGGAGGAGTGAGGATGTGTTGCAACCTGCCAGCATCTCTGCATCTTCTATCACCACGTCTAATCATGGTGACCTCCGGGGAGCAATGGCTGCTGTTTCACTTCTGCTTCCAAATCTCTTGTGAATTCCTCCTTGTCATGGTTGTTTAGTCAATAAGTTGTGTCCAACTCTTTGGAACCCCATGGACTGTAGCTCACCAGGCTCCTCTGTCCACGTGATTGTCCAGGCAAGAATACTGGAGTGGGTTGCCATTTCCTTCTTCAGGGGATCTTCCTGACCCAGGGATCAAACCCATGTCTCTTATGTCTCCTGCATTGGCAGGAGAATTCTTTGCCGCTGAGCCACCAGGAAGCCCAGTTACTCCTTGGGCCAACTTTAACTCAGAACCACACATGGAAGAGCCATCTAGGAAATGAAGTTCCAACTTACCCAAGTTGACCCATTACAAACTCTCATGGTATTTAACAGAACAGAGAGATTGCATAGGAAAATAACTTCTCTATTCTGTCTTAACACATACTAGAATAAAAGAGAATGCCTTAAAAATATATATCTTAGAAATAATGGTAAGAGTGTAACCCTATAGCTTTCAATTTTTATACACTTCCTCATTAGTAGATGGCTTTCAAAGTATCAAAAACTGTAGTGCAGTAAATATTTCAAGGTCAAATTTTCATGTAGGTGATTCTTGAGTAGCTGTGTTATATATGCCAGGCCATCTCTTCCTATCTTAGCTTTCTCATGAGTGTCCATGTCCTTTTTACACCACCATTTTATAAAACCATCAGTTATGGAAAGATGGGTAAAGGAAGATACATAGGCAATCTATGAACTCTGAATTTTTCTGTGTTCTAACACATTAAGTAAGAAAAAAGGAAGATGCATTGGTTGAATGTATTTCCCATCTATATTAAACTAGAAAATATTTTTTTTCAGTGTAAATATGCAAGCAAATAAAAGTTTCCCACATTAAGCAACATCAGGTTTTGCAAAAGCATTACCTTATTTCTAAACCATCCAAAGACTAGGGCTTTGCTGTATTTGGCTTTCCTGCACAGGAATGCCAGCCATCATCAACTGACTAGACCAGAGGTTCCCTAACTTACTCTCTTCACAGCACCCTTTTTGTCTTGGTAACTTTTTAAAGTCTTCTTAGGTCAAAAGAAATATCTAATAGTTCCATTTAATTTACTTTATGTACAAACTAATTTTTTAATGAAGTTAATTCAGATCCAAGCAGCTTAAAAGTCATAGCTCACATGGTATTTAGTAAGTGACAGTTTGTTTCCCTATGCATATCTCTGTGAAAGCACTGAAGCACCAAGGGTACCACAGCACATCGTTTGGGAACTGCAGGGCTAAAATGAGAACAAAGTTCTCTTTTGCCTCATTTCTTTTCCTGGACTCTTTCCAGATAATTTATCTGAGTGGCTGATATTCTATTTTTAAAAAATTTATCAGTGCAACTCTTAAGCACTGTTTCTGAACTCCAGTCTACTGAGTGTATTCCCAAATAGATATGGATAGATATAGGTATGGCACAGTGGTAAAGAATCCACCTACCAATGTAGGAGACTCAGGTTTGATCCCTGTGTCAGGAAGATCCCCTGGAGGAGGAAATGGCAACCCACTACAGTATTCTTGCCTGGAGAATCCCCCAGACATTGGGACCTGGTGGGCTACAGTCCGTGGCATAGCAGAGTCAGACATGACTGAGCAACTGAATGCTCAAGCCTAGATATAGATGATATAGATATATATGATTTCCCCCTGCCCTCTGTTGGAGGGAATTGGTGTGTTGGTATTACGTACAATGATTGAAAAATACAATTTTTTTTTTTGGTTCTGCCTTTCCAAGAGCATTTTGCACCCCAGGGACAAAATTATTGTGTAATTAAGATTTCTGTAATGTTTGAGGGCTTGAGCAGCTTTTTCTGATTGCGACAGAGGAAATGCACTCCTTATTTTACAAAAGCAAAAGATACAGATTTCTGTCATTAGACTTACTAGAGCCAAGTTGTAGATGTTCTGACTCACCGTGGTCTTGGAACATTTGGAGTCAGGTTTTCAGCTGGAGTGATGATAAGCGTCTAGCTTCTCCACATCTCCTCGGAGGTGATGACAACATCTCAGACAGTGAAGAAGGAATCCCAGTGCAGCCCAGCCTCCTTGGAAAATTCTGGCAGCCTGAGGCAGTAGAGCCCTGATGTGGCCAATCAGAGCTATGCACAAAAGACTGGTGTGATGCTTGACTCGTGGAGCCCTGTGGGGATCCCTAGAAACACATTAGGAAATCTGTTTAAGTAATAAACTTCCTTAAGGAAAGGAAAGCTCAGAGGCACTGAGTATAAACTTACTCATGGGAGGGTAAACATTGAGATGTGTGTGTGTATGTGCACGCATGCACATGTGTACACATACTCAGTCGTGTCGGACTCTTTGTGACCTCATGGACTGTAGCCCACCAGGCTCCTCTGTCTGGTCCATAGCATTTCTCAGGCAAGAGTACTGGAATGGGTTGCCAGTTCCTCCTCCAGGGAATCTTCCCGACCCAGGGATCGAACCTGTGTCTCTTGCGTCTCCTGCATTGCAGGCAGATACTTGACTGCTGTGCCACCTGGGAAGCCTCAAACATTGAGATACTTGGTTCCATAGCCAGTTCTTTGTCTTTTGTGCAGGAGTCACTGACGACAGCCCACCCCCCAGGGTCCTGTTTCTATCCTTTGCTACTTGATGGAGGATGGTTCTCTCCTACTGGTAATGAGAAGAGTTTGTAAGTACAGATAGGTTGCCAGAGCAGGAAGACACATTGCGTGAATATAGGTTTTGTCGAGTTCAGAAGCACTCTCCCTTCAGGCTATGTGTGATAATTTGAAACAAGTTCTCCATCCAAACAGCGGCTGGGGAAGCCTGCTTTTCCCCTTTTTTATTCTAGCTCATTCTGGTCATCTTGGATCAAATGATTCACCCCAAAGCCACCTTCATCATTTTGGAGAGTTTCATATGAAACCCAGGAGGTTTTGGAAAGTTTCATGTAAAAAAGAATCTTGGCTGCCCACACTGTTATTTGAGAATCCCCCTTAATTTAACTGCACCTCCTTTCTTCCCCCTCAAAAACTATATATCCAAATGTCCCTAAAGTCTCATTTACTCCATGAAATCTTCCGTGATGAAACATTTTTGATTCAAGTAACTCTGAACATTTAATGAACTCTCGCTCTCTCTCTTTTTTTTAAACTGTTCCACCTTCCGAACTACTTGTGCAACAAACCAAATTCAAGTGCCCTCTGATGGCATTTGTGAATGGAGACAGATGCAGTCTCCATTTTGCATGCCAACACAGAGAAATAGCATCCACGCTCCTTATGATTCATTTTGAAAGTTCAGGTTAATTAATTTTAGCCTAAAGAACTCTGACAACGTGGAAAATTCGTTAAGGAGTTTATTGGAAGAGACACGTCTGCTGCTCCTGAGGAAATTTCCTTAACATTTCTCTTTCCTCTTAAGTACTTGAATTCTCAGAGTAACCTTTTATATCTTTCCATAGGGTGGAAGTGGAAGAGCAGTATGACAGATCAGAGCCAAAGCACTTAACTGAAACAGACATTTGCAGATCTTTAAAAGAATATGTTTAACTCCCATTGGAGTTCATTTTTTCATAGTTTTGTATTAAATTAGAAAAAAGCATGGTTTGAAAGTGAAGGTATTCCAAAAAAGCTGGAAAGCTGTGGCTAGATTTATGAAGTTGTAATTATTTTGATAAAATTGGTTTTTTAAATGAAATGTTTTCAGTGTTTTAATGGTATTTGTTACTTAGAGGAATCCTGCAGCAAAGTGAAAGAAAGTTAGTCACTCAGTCGTGTCTGACTCTCTGTAATCCCATGGGCTGTAGCCCACCAGGCTCCTCTGTCCATGAAATTCTCCAGGCAAGAATACTGGAGTAGGTTGCTATTCCTTTCACCAGGGGATCTTTCCAACCCAGGTCTCTCTCATTGCAGACAGATTCTTTACCGACTGAGCCGCCAGGGAGTGATTAATCCTGCAGCAGATTTTGCTAAACAGATGAAGGCAGGGGTGCCTTCTCTTATTCTAGGGTGCTAGGGGTGTGTGTGTGGATGGATGGATGGAGGACGGGTAGGAAAACATTTGTTGAAAGGTTAGAGCCTGTCTCTCTGTATTTGTACAAACATCATCTCAGTGACCATAAGTCTCTTGGGTTTCCTTTTCGGACTGCAGGCTTCAGAGTGGACTGCTATTAACCGGCATATTTCTCAGGGTGGCCTCTGGATTTAATGTTCATATGTAGCTACATCCTCTTTCTCAGTTTGTTATTGTTTCTCTTTTTCTCCTTTTCTTTCTCTCTCTTCCTATCTCATGTGTTTCTCTGTCTCTGTTTTTCCATCAAACACACACACACACGCACACACACGCACACACACGCACACACTCGTCTCCCATATGGCTTTAGTTGCACACGCCTAGTTTCTCTGTGCTTGGGCCAAACCACACAAGCAGTACAGGCTAGAGAGACAGTTTTCTGTATGCTTCTCATCTTTCATCTATGAAGGAGAAGAATTATGAATTTATAATCATAATCAATGATTATGATTATACATCGATGTTGTTTCCATGGACTTATTGTATTTTCTATCTTGGTATGAAGGAAAAATGGGAAGCTGGTGGGCAGATCTGAGAAAATTCAAGGAGGCTTTTATACATTACAATTCAGGCAAAGAAAACAAGGTATCAGTATATTTCCTATGAAAACTGAAATCACAGGTAAATCCCCATAGGGTAGTTGGAAATAAAACTGAGACTTGGCTTGGGGGAGAGAGCACCGCAGGTCAGATGTCTGATAAAAAGAAAGAAATGTCTAGAGTGAGAAAGTATCAAATGATATTTTAGATAAATGTATGGATATTTTCTTGGCCAAATAGCATGTGGGATCCAGTTCACCAACCAGGAATTGAACCGGTGCCCCCTGTATTGGAAGCGTGGAGTCTTAACCACTGGACCTCCAGGGATGTCTCAAATATATGCCTTTTTAAGGAAAAAAACTCACATCCTTCTATGACTCAGATAGTAAAGAATCTGCCTGCAGTGTAGGAGATCCAGATTCAATCCTTGGATCAAGAAGACCCCCTGGAGGAGGGAATGGCTACCCACTTCAGTGTTCTTGCCTGGAGAATTCCATGGACAGAGGAGCCTGGTGGGCTACAGTCCATGGGGTCGCAGAGAATCAGACAGGACTGAGCGACTGAGCACACACACAACATTGCAGTAAATGATATTCCGTGTGCTATATTGTTTAAATGTATTGATTACACAGATAAAGAGTTGTGTCCAGCAATGCACTGGTCTAAATGGCCATGTTCCATTCTGTATTTGTTTCTCTTCCCATCCGTACCCTCTTCCTCAATATTCATCTCTTTGGTCAGACACACAGTTCCTCCCAGAAATGGATCCTGATTTGTACTGGTGGGGACTGATATGTGCCTGGGATTTAGGACCAGGATACTTGCTCCTTGGAAGGAAAGCTGTGACAAACTTAGTGTATTAAAAAGCAGAGACATCACTTTTCTGACAAAGGTCCGTATAGTCAAAGCTATGGTTTTTCCAGTAGTCGTGTATGGATTCGAGAGCTGAACCATAAAGAAGGCTGAGCACCAAAGAACTGATGCTTTCAAACTGTGGTACTGGAGAAGACTCTTGAGAGTCCTTTGGACTGCATGGAGATCAAATCAGTCCATCATAACGGAAATCAACTCTGAATATTCATAGGAAGGACTGATGCTGAAGCTAAAGCTACCACACTTTGGCCACTTAATGCAGAGAGCTGACTTATCAGAAAAAAAACCGATGCTGAGAAAGACTGAAAGCAAAAGGAGAAGGGGGCTGCAGAGGATGAGATAGTTAGATAGCATCACTGACTCAATGGACATGAATTTGAGCAAACTCTGGGAGATAGCAAAGGACAGGGAAGTCTGGCATGCTGCAGTCCATGGGTCACAAAGAGTCGGACATGACCTAGCCACTGAACAACAGCAAACTAAGAAGTTAGGAGAAACAATGAGTAAAGAACAAAGCTGATAAGCAGCAGTGACAACAGGTGACAGTGACAGACACTTAGTTGCCTTGTATCGGGTACAGAAGGCATCTCGCAGAACTGTTTTAACTATTATCTAACTAATATCTCCCTGGTTTAATCTTCTTAGTGGAAATCCCACCTGCCTACTGTGCACATTTCTCCTTGAATTAATGCTTAAGAATATCCATGTTTGGATTTTCTTCCCTCCTATCTCCCTATTGCCCAGTAATGATTTTCGTTACCTGCTCCTGTCTGTGCCGACTCACTTCTGAGATAAGATAAGCCTATAACCAAAACGCATAACCATGGATCCCATTCCCTACCCAGGAAACTCTCGTCCTGATCCTGAAGCTTTCCTATTGCCAAGCCAGCTGAAATATCTACCTTTCCTGTGCCAGGCTGGCTGAACTATCTGTCCTTACAAAAATATTATAATCAGGCTAAGAGGTGAATCAGCTCTCGAGAAGACAATTAGGTGAGTATCAGGGAAACCTTTAGAAAAGGGGAGAGTAAAGGCAATTAGAGAACTTCCTGTAGAAGTTATCTGTAGGTGCTGAAAGTTAGGAATGTGATGAGAGAATATGATGATTTTCCTGGAAACATTTATTAAACGTTTACAATGATCCTGGCACCTTGATTATGATAGCTAATCAGTTTACCATTGCTTCTACACTTTTTGCAAGGGCAGGAATTAATTCAGGGCATTTATGTGAACAGATAGAATAAGCATGCCTGGCTGAAGGAGAAATACTTAGGTTAAACAAGCAATTAAATTTCAGACTGCAGGCCTCCACTTCTGACCTAAATGTGAGGCTGGCTGCATTGACCACAGAATGGATGGACCCAGCTCTCTGGACCTTTAAAATGTACATTTCAAGTGATTATGACATGCTATCAAATTTTTAATTACTGATGATTAATAGTGATTTATATAAAGGTATTTGTTAAACACTTGCTACTAGCTAACACGCAAGGATAAATTAGAAGGACTGCAACTCTCATGTAGTTTATATTGTAATAATACACAGATGTTTTTAACCCAAAGCTAAAATTTAAACAGAGGACTTTCCAGGTGGCTCAGACTATAAAGAATCTGCCTGCAATGCAGGAGACATGGGTTTGATCCCTGAAGAAGGAAATGGCAACCCACTCCAGTGTTCTTGCCTGGAGAATCCTGTGGACAGAGGAGCCTGGTGGGCTACTTTTTCATGGGGTCATGAAAGAGTCAGACATGACTTAGCGACCAAGGCAACAAAATTTAAATAGCATGACATAGATACAGAAACAACTGAGAAAAAGAACTTGCTGATGAGATTTCAAGAAAAACTTTGTGTGAAAAAAGAACACTTGAGCTGGAGTTTGAAGATGGTTATGAAATTATTTCTGCTACTGTGGATAGAAAATTTTGCCTGCTGTATCAGCAAACAAAGGATGCTGTGGCCAATAGGTGCTCAGCCACTACCAAGCACCCCCCCACCCCCCACCGCCCCGCAGCGGTGAACCCTGAGGGAACTCAGTACGGAGACAAATGGGCTGTCTACTGCCAAGCCCTCAGCCATGCTGCCACCCCTGAGAGTGCACCCTGAAGGCATTAAGATGGAAAAGAATAGGATACTGGCCCTAGATAGCTAAGGTGCATATCAAAGGAATGATTTCAGTGAGCCCAGACTCTTGCAAAATTCATCAACTTAAGATATCTGGTTTTCTTTAATGAACAGTAATCTTTTGATGTTCCAACTACCTGGTATTTTGTTGCTAAAACTCCTATATATCCTGGTTCCTCCCCTACCTCTTCAGAACCATCCCTCAGAGCTATCTGAGAGGCTGCCTCCTGGACTTGAAGTCCTCAGAAAGTCCACCAAATAAAATATATAAAACGTGAGTTCAATCCCTGGGTGGGGAAGATCCCCTGGAGTAGGACATGGCAACCCATTCTAGTATTCTTGCCTGGAGAACTCCATGGACAGAGGAGCCTGGCGGGCTACAGTCCATGATATGGCAAAGAGTTGGACATGATTGAATGACTAACGCTTTCACTTTCTTTCCCTCAGCTTTTAGGTTGTGCATTTTTATTCAGTCAATAATACCAAGGCAGTCCATGTTTACTTTTGAAAGATTGTAAAGTGTAGATACACTTAACACACACACATACACACACACACACATAAAATGATCCCCTGGTCCATAAAGAATCCACATGTATACATAGGTGTGTATTCCCTGACTCTCTTGATATAAATATGAATGTGGATATGTAAAACATAGGTACAATTATACATGAGTATATACATAATTAAATATGTTAATTTTAAAAAATAGAAACATTTTGTGTATGATGGTTTTTATTTCACCAAACAACACACCAGGGATATCATTCATGGGAATTGATATTAATGTATAGAATCATGTTTTATTGCCTGAATACCATGTTGTATGTAGATGTATTCAGTTCAGTTCAGTTCAGTCACTCAGTCGTGTCCAACTCTTTGTGACCTCATGGACTGCAGCACACCAGGCCTCCCTGTCCATCACCAACTCCCAGAGTTTGCTCAAACTCATGTCCATTAAGTCAGTGATGCCATCTAACCATCTCATCCTCTGTCATCCCCTTCTCCTCCCACCTTCAATCTTTTCTAGCATCAGAGTCTTTTCAAATGAGTCAGCTCTTCGCATCAGGTGGCCAAAGTATTGGAGTTTCAGCTTCAACATCAATCCTTCCAATGAATATTCAGGACTGATTTCCTTTAGGATGGACTGATTGGATCTCCTTGCAGTCCAAGGGACTCTCAAGAGTCTTCTCCAACACCACAGTTCAAAAGCA
The DNA here is from genome assembly GCF_054371585.1 of Giraffa tippelskirchi. NCBI lineage: Eukaryota > Metazoa > Chordata > Mammalia > Artiodactyla > Giraffidae > Giraffa > Giraffa tippelskirchi. The sequence goes on from NC_137282.1 coordinate 151,332,344, forward strand.
TCAATTCTTCAGCGCTCAGCTTTTTTTATAGTCCAACTCTCACATCCATACATGACTACTGGAAAAACCATAGTCTTAACTAGATGGACCTTTGTTGGCAAAGTAATGTCTCTCTTTTTAATATGCTGTCTAGGTTGGTCATAACTTTCCTTCCAAGGAGTAAGTGTTTTTTTTAATTTCATGGCTGCAGTCACCATCTGCAGTGATTTTGGAGCCCAAGAAAATAAAGTATGCCACTATTTCCACTGTGTCCCCATCTATTTCCCATGAAGGGATGGGACCAGATGCCATGATCTTAGTTTTCTGAATGTTAAGCTTTAAGCCAACTTTTTCACTCTCCTCTTTCACTTTCATCAAGAGGCTCTTTAGTTCTTCACTTTCTGCCGTAAGGGTGGTGTCATCTGTATATCTGAGGTTATTGATATTTCTCCCAGCAATCTTGATTCCAGCTTGTGCTTCATCCAGCCCAGCATTTCTCATGATGTACTCTGCATATAAGTTAAATAAGTAGGGTGACAACATACAGCCTTGATGTACTCCTTTTCCTATTTGGAGCCAGTCTGTTGTTCCACATCCAGTTCTAACTGTTGCTTCCTGACCTGCATACAGACTTCTCAAGAGGCAAATCAGGTGGTCTGGTATTCATAACAACAGAAATTTATTTCTCATGGTACTAGAGCCTGGGAAGTCCAAGATCAAGAACTTGGAAGATTCAGTGTCTGGTGAAAACTCTCTTCCTGGGTCAAACCTAGAACCTTCTTGCTAACTCCTCACATGGTGGAAGGAGCTAGGGAATTCTATGGGATCTCTTTAATAAGGGCACTAATCTCATTCACAAGGTCTCCACCCTCATGATGTAGTCACCTTCTAAAGGACCCACCTTCAGATACCGTCACATCAAGGATGAGGATTTCAACAAGTGAACTTTTAGGGTACACAGACATTCAAACCATAACAGGAAAGTAATAAAGTTAAAGAAATATGGTTGAATAGTTAGGATAGGACCAGAATTTGCCTTTAAAGATAGATCAAATAATGTAGAGCTATCAGTAGTCAGTGTTCAATGGCTTTTAATCTAATGGTATGGATAGAATCTGCAGGTTTTCTTTCTTTAGAATCACTAAGGGTTTGGGAAAATTCCTGTATTGTTGGTATTATTGCTTCAGTGCTTTATACTGCTGAAGAGCTACATAAGTGCTTTTGATAAACAACAAAATACCTAGTTTTCAGAAATCATCCGTGCTTGACTGATGGCCTCAAATGGTGAAAGTTTTGTCAATGCTGCTCTCAATGTGAGAGTCGGTGTGTTCGGTGTCCAAGAAATCATAGTAGAAGCTGGTTGTCATATTTAATCATTCCACATCCACCCCCAGCTACTACAAGAGATTTTTTTTTTGTCTTTCTTTTTAAAAAATTGAATTTGTTACAATACTGCTTCTGTTTTCTTTTTTCCTTTTTTTTTTTGGGCCATGAGGCATGTGGCATCTTAGCTTTCTGACCAGGGATAGAACCCACACCCTCTGCATTGGAAAAGAACCCATACCCTCTGCATTGGAAAGCGAAGTTCCAACCACTGGCCTGCTGCAGAAGTCCCTGACAGTGATTTTTTTAAATGCAACTTTAATTTTTCTTTTCCTCATGTGCTATGAGCAAGGTCTTCTAAAGTGGCAGCACCACAAAGCTTCTTAAACAGTAACAAGAGGGAGATGGAAAATCCATGAGGATGCACACAGCCAGCTGTTTTCATTTGGGAAGGAGTTTCATTACGCTTCTTTGAATTTCCCCTCACACTGGGAAGTCATCATTATTCTGGCTTTCCTCCTGATGTTTTTATGACTTGGTTTATTTTAACACACGGTTCATTATTTGTTTTGGAAACCCTTCCCAATGCCACTTCAGCTTCACCAGTGAGATGTTTCATCATCTTTGTTGTCACTTCTTGCACCTTGGCTAAACTTTCATCATGGGTAAGGATGTGATGCTCTGAGACCGCAACGTCATGGTTCTGAAGAGGTCTCATTGGACTCTGACACTGTGACACTGTACACTCTGTGTCTGCTACACTCTGACACTATGCATGCGTGCTCAGTCGTGTCCGACTCTTTGCGACCCCATAGACGGTAGGCTCCTCTGTCCATAGGGATTCTCCAGGCAAGAATACTGGAGTGGGTTGCCATTTCCTCCTCCAGGGGATCTTCCCAATGCAGGGATCGAACTCAGTCTCCTGTGTCTCCGGCATTGTCAGGCAGATTATTTACCACTGAGCCACCTGGATGATTAGGTAAATCCAATAACTATGGATTAACTCTAAGAATGAAGAGATTTTGCACTATGACTTTCACATTCAATTTGGAAAAAAAAAAAGCCAAACCCTATTAATTCAATGAAATACTAACCACCGGCAGCAGAAGCAGGCCACTAAAAGGCATCTCTTTCCCTCTGCAAGCCTTTCTTTTCCGGCAGCAGAAGGGCTTCAGTGCAGAGTCACATGTTTGATTGGCTCTGCTTTCCAGCTGATGTTTACACTGCTGTATTCATCTTGCTCCAGTGGCTGTGACGTGCCACCCGGATGTGGCAAGGCTGACAGGGGATGTGAGGGGGACCAGACAGATGACAACGTCTCTGTCCTCCAGAGCCAGTACAGGATGATCTGTCACCTGATGATGGGCTACAGCCTGTCATTTATTTACTTACAGCTTTAATGTGGGTAAAATGAGCAGGGGCGGGGGCGGAGGCGGGGGGAGTGACATGAGGCGAAGAGAGAGTGAGTGGTTACAGGAAAGAAGACTCTGACAGAGCTTTTCTTGTCATCAAAATAACAACAAGAGCCATTTCGTACATCTCAATGGGCATGCCAGCCCAGGAACCAATTATTAACAGCATTCTGGGCAAGAAATCAGATTTGCAAAACAGGAACTTTAGCTATTTAGTCTGGGGGACATGGGGCAGACAGACCGTGCACTTGCCCCTTGATTATATGAAGTGCTCTGAATTTCTTGCACATTTCATTTCTGCCGTAGTCAGTGATGCTTTTTTGGCCAGCACATTTTCCTTTTCATTTCTTAAACTGCACACATTTTGCAAAGTAAATTTTATGTGCTGTGGATATCGTCATCCATGTATCCTTTTTGCTTTGCAAGTGCTGCCCAAAATCATTTATATAGCTCAGGAAACTCAAACAGGGATTCTGTATCAACCTAGAGGGGTGGGATGGGGAGGTGGATGGGAGGAAGGTTCAAAAGGGAGGGGATATATGTATTTTTGCCTATGGCTGATTCATGTTGAGGTCTGACAGTAAACAACAAAATTCTGTGAAGCAATTATCCTTCAATTAAAAAAAAACACATTTATAGTCTTGAAGCCAGAACCTCAAAACCACTGACCTTCTTATCTTATGGGATGATATCCTGGTGATGGGAAAGAACTGTGAAAATCTGGGGAGAATGACAGTAGACATTTTAAGTGTTCTGCTCATTTTGTAGGGATCAAACTGTGACTATTCATATTTTAAGGGGATTTGTAAACCAAATATATTGATCTTTGCCTGTATCTAAATGGATGAAATATTCCCGAGTTAAACAAATGTAATGAACAAAGTACATTAAATAGTTTATGTATAAATACAGATTTGAACTTTAGTAAAGTTTTAAAAAGACATCTCCAGTTTGGGGATTCTTTTCTTATTTTACAAGAACAGTCTTGTTAAGTCATGCATCCCTCCAGGAATTCTCTACATACTGATGATCTTGCCCTGAGGATGCGATGGTACAGGGAGAGCCTGCCCGGAAATATTCCTTTATGTGCCAAAGACCACGAAGCATTCACTAGCAATGTGGTTGATGAAGCGTAGGTACTGGGTCCAGGATTATGTCAATAAAATCCATCATGAAAAATGTGTGTGTGCATATTCAGTTATATCCAACTCTTTGCGACCCCATGGACTATAGCCCACCAGGCTCCTCTGTCCATGGGATTTTCCAGGCAAGAATACTGGAGTAGGTTGCCATTTCCTACTCCAAGGGATCTTCCTGTCCCAGGGATTGAACCTACATTACCTGTGTCTCCTGCACCAGCAGGCGGATTCTTTACCATTGCACCACCTGGGAAGCCACATTATGAAAAATATCCAGGAACTAACAGAATCCATAGGAAACACCGCCTCTGGGAAATCAGCACTGTAACATGTAGTAGCCAGAATCTAGCAATGCCGAGCTCGTGTGTTAGCGAGGCTCTGGTTCTGTGTGCCGTATCTAAATGCCTCTTCTGGCCTGTCTACATTTGTCCTGCACTCTCTCCATAGTAATCATCTTTCTTCTGGGCTCTCAGATTTGCAGCAACCCCTCAGCAAGCAGCCTGGGATCCAATAGGTCTCTCTTTTGCCCCATGAAGGCAAAATCTCTGAGGCAGCTGGACATGTCAATGTGATTTTCCGGAATCCTGGGAGGAATATTGCACTTTAATAGTCTGTGTCTGCTGTGGGAGAGGAAATGATTCCAGTTGGTGCTGAGAAGGTTGTTGGAGCAGATCAGATACACTTTACCCTGTGGGCCCATTGGCAAGACTTCCCTCAATGTCTCCCCTGTTCTTAGATATTCATGTCTCTTGGTGCTTCCGGCTGCAAGTTCAGATCAGAAAAGAACAGACTCTGCCGCTTCTCTCTACCGGGTCCCCAAAGCTAGAAATACAAGCTACACTTGACCTGTCGCCTCTCCTGTGGTCTTTTTGCCAAAGAGATTGAGATATGACCACGAACTCGGATGATCAAAGGGTCCTGTGGAGTCTGAGACTCCCAACCAGCAACCGGCTTTGCTCGTTTTGGGAGCTGGTAGTGTCCCCAGTCCCTGGTGTGTATAATTTGGCATATTCCAGTTTCACTTTGTGTTGACCCAGAGTCCCACTTCTTTCCTGAAGAATGTCAGGAGGGCTATACTTCCCTGGTGGACCTGTGGTTAAGACTCCATGCTGCCAATACAGGAGCCACGGGTTCAATCCCTAGTCGGGGAACTAAGATCCCACATGCCGTGCAGCATGGCCAAAAGATTAAAAAAAAAAAAAAAAAAAGAATGAGGAGGGAAGAGAATTCCATCCCCTGTTCTGTTTGTCAGTGTGTCTTTGAGACTGACAAGGGCTAGATTACCTGTCCTTGTCCTCCTGCCTTGGGAGGGGAATGTAATGAGTCTCACTTACAACTTAGCTGGATACTGTTTGCCTTGGATTTATGTGGACACGGGTGGTGCCTGGAGGGTCCAGGCCTTTACGGAGAACACCTGTTTTCATTTCTTCTGCCTGCATTATCGCTAGGTATGACATATGTGGGGTGGGGCCTTAGGTTATATTTGCAAGATCAGTGAGGTGAAGAGGGTTAAACATTAGGATTTTATTGCAGTTTAAGCTGTACTGTTCTCAACAGCTCCCCCTGGTTCTTTAGCCTTCTTATATCTCTGGTTATATGTTGTTAATACTGGTGATATGGGAGGAATTAGGAAGAAAGGGCAGAAGATTTCTGGAGCTGACCCTGCCTAAGAAATTTCCACCTCCAACTCCCCTATATACTAATAAATGTTTTATAATGTACCACACAGTCCAGTATAACATATAAAAATTTTAATAAGAAAAGAGGTATATAAAAGTGATTCATTATTGTTCTTCTGGCATGGCATATGCATGCTCAGTCATGTCCGACTCTTTTTGACCCCATGGACAGGCTCCTTTGTCCATGGACTTTTCTGGGGAAGGAATACTGCAGTGGGTTGCCATGCCCTCCTCCAAGGGATGTTCCCAACCAAAGGATCGAACCAACGTTTTTTGCATCTCCTGTACTGGCAGGCAGATTCTTTACCACTTGTGCCACCTGGGAAGCCCATTGTTGTTCCATCAAATATTAATTGAGGGCATCCTATGCATCGAGTCCTCTGTACTCTTTGAACCGTGGCCCTGATCTCAATCCCTGTAATATATAGAGTTAAAAAAAACTCACATCTTTTTATACGCCAAAACAGCTCTTCCTTATTTCCTGTCTTTCACATTCTTTTTTTTAGCAAAGGTGAGAAGTAAAAAATAATTATGATCCACCAGGACCTTTTCTGCTGAGACTGTAAGCAGTATCCAAATCCTTAATGTGTAATTCTTATCACTCACAGTTTTATTCTTGACCTGGATGGGATGCTGATTCCATCCAGTATCAGTCTATTCATGAAAAGCTCTAAACACAAAATTATATCAAATGTAATAATAGATAAGCAGCTTGACTGAATCATATATTTGCCACTGAATGTCACTGCCCTGTAATACCTGTGAGCAGGGATAATGCTGAGGGTATGTATCCTATTCAGCAGCTGAGCCCTGATCAATGGAAGTGGAGATTGGCTACAAACAACTGGTGTAGCCTGATCCGTGCCACCTGCTGAAACTTACCCAGGTTGGGGAGCACCGAGGTGGGGTGGGGTGGTGGAGGAGAGTTGGTCTTGCTGGTGATGTGGAGCATAATTGATGAAGGCACATTGCCCTCTGTATGAGTTTCCTTGTTGTTGTGTAGTTGCTAAGTCATGTCTGACTCTTTGTGGCCCCATGGACTGTAGCCCACTAGGCTCCTCTGTCCATGAAGTTCTCCAGGCAAGAATAATGGAGTGGGTTGGCATTCCCTCCTCCAGGGATCTTCTGGACCCAGGGATCGAACCCGTGTTTCAGGTTCTTTACCATGAGCGCCACCTGGGAAGCCCTGTCTAGGTTAGATTTCCTCCCACTAGATCAATAAACAGGTTGATTTTCACCTTTTTTTCTTGTCACAATCCTCAGGGCAACCCCTTCCTCCCTATTATGTCCATATTCAGGTTTGCACTTAACCTTGAGGGTGAGGAATAAGTTAACTGAGCCTTTATGACCTTAGAATCAGTCTGAACTATGCTCTTGGCCAGGTTTCGCCAGCTTTTAAATGTCAGTTGAGTTGTGGAACCTTTCTGGGCCTCAGCTTTCTCATCTAAATGGAGAGAACAGTAATGTTCTTGTAGGATTATCTCCCTATGAGGAAAACAAACTTAATACACTTAAGGCATCAAGCAAAGTGCCTCCAAAACAGGAGCCCCTTTTTATGCTGTATATTTTATTATAGCCCAGAAGAAAGAGTGGAGACTCTGTGGTTTGGGTCTTTGAAAGCAGATGATAGTCTTAGGCATTGAAATATTGGGCATTATACATCTCAGATTTGTCGTCTATAAAATGATGGGGTCGGGGGTCTCTGAGTGCATTCAGTTCCATGATTTATAGGCAGAAGATGAAAGAGGATTGTAAAGAAGTCTCCAGTATATTAATTTAACTCTGAGCGATGTAAGCTTCAAATAAGGAGCACTTATGAAGCATCTGAATAAAATGTGAGGGGCAGAGAATCTCTGCAAGAGACCTAGAAAACTCCTGGTGTTGTTTCTATGTGTCAGATAAAGAAGTGACAAATGAGGCATTTCTTGCAAATTTAAGATTGCGTCGAGTTTATTCTTTTAAAAAAATAACCTTTACTTTTCATTCTTTCCAAAGGTAATTATATCACATTCACATTCCTTGAAGCACTTTGAAGACAACATGGGAATTGAAAGTTTTAGTATTTCCAAAGGAATTTAAAAACACTGAATGATGTCAGGCTCAGATCAAATAAAAATAACTTTTTCGGTCTCCATTGGTTAAAAATGTATGTCTTGTTTTCAAGCATTTCCTTCCACAGTAGTTACATACCCGCAGAACACAGTTTGAAGCTTTTTAACTGGTGGTTTTTGACAACTCCAAAGCCCTTTCTCTCCTGCCCAAATGTTGCTTGTTCATGAACCCCACCAAGGAGGTATACATGGAAAAGAGAGAGGGGAATGGTTGGCCCGGTTCAGATAAACACATTATGTTCTTCTATCAGAAAATGTAGACATTTATGAGACATTTGTGAGAAAGCTGACTTGGAAACAGAATCTACATCGGGTAGCCCTGTCTGACACTGCAATCTTACTATTATTATTTTGTTAGAGAAAAATTGCTTTACAATGCTGTGTTGGATGCGTACATGCGTGCTCAGTTGTATCCGACTCTTGTGACCCCATGGACTGTAGCCCACAAGACTCCTCTGTGCATGGAATTTTCCAGGCAAGAATAGTGGAGTGGGTTGCCATTTCCTACTCCAGGAGATCTTCCCAACCCAGAGATCGAACTCGCCTCACCTGCATTGACAGACAGATTCTTGACCCTGAGGCACCTGGGAAGCCCACTGCTGTACAGCAACGTAAATAAGCCATAACTATACATATGTCCCTCCCTCTTGAGCCTCTTTTCCCATCTACATCCCACCCTTCTAGGTCATCACATAGCACCAGGCTGAGCTCCGTGTGTAATACAGTGGTTTCCCACTAGCTATCTCTTTCACACATGGTAGTGTATGAATGTGGGGTGGCACACTCGTGAAGAATCCTCTGCCAATATAGGAGACCCAAGAGACTCAGATTTGATCCCTGGGTTGGGCAGATCCCCAGAGTAGGAAATGGCTATCCACTTCAGCGTTCTTGCCTGAAAAATCCCATGCACAGAGGAGTCTGGAGGGCTACAGTCCGTGGGGGTCGCAAAGAATCGGACATGACAGCATGTGTGTACACATTTGCAGTGTATACATGTAAATGCTATTCTCTCAATGCGTCCCATCCTCTCCATCCCCCACTGTGTCCACAAGTCCATCCTCTATGTCTGCATCTATAGTCCTGCCCTGCAAATAGGTTCATCCGTACAGTTTTTCTAGATACCATGTACGTGCGTTACTACACAATATTTGTTTTTCTCTGATTTCCTTCACTCTGTATAACAGGCTCTAGGTTCATCCATTTCAGTTCAACTGACTCAAATTTGTTCCTTTTTATGACTGAGTGATATTCCATTGTATATATGTACCACAACTTCTTTATCCATTTGTCTGACACTACAGTCTTTTATAGAGATGGTGGATGAGAGTCTTATATGCTATTTGTACAAACATTAATACACTTAAAGCAACATTTAGAAGAAGTGGCTCCAAGTCCCCAGTCCCAATGCCATCCTTTCATGTTCTCTTCTGAGTCAGTCATTGTTCTGGACTACTTTCTAGACTTCTTTCTTGTTCCAACCACTTTGTCTCTTCTCTGCCATCTTTGCCTTTAAAAATTCAAATCAGAGTGATCTCATTCCTTCCCTAGACTTCGTACTGATTTTTAAGTGTTAGAACATGGTATCATCCTTTTATTATGAAAGACTCCTTGTTTGTTTATCCAACCCAGCATCAGTTCAGTTCAGTCGCTCAGTGGTGTCCAATTCTTTGTGACCCCATGAATTGCAGCACGCCAGGCCTCCCTGTCCATCTCCAACTCCCGGAGTTTACCCAAACCCATGTCCGAGTCAGTGATGCCATCCAACCATATCATCCTCTGTCGTCCCCTTCTCCTTCTGCCCCCAATCCTTCCCAGCATTAGGGTCTTTTCCAATGAGTCAACTCTTCGCATGAGGTGCCCGAAGTATTGGAGTTTCAGCTTCAACATCAGTCCTTCCGATGAACACCCAGGGTTGATCTCCTTTAGGATGGACTGGTTGGATCTCCTTGCAGTCCAAGGGACTCTCAACAGTCTTCTCCAACACCACAGTTCAAAAGCATCAATTTTTCAGTGCTCAGCTTTCTTCACCGTCCAACTCTCAACATCCATACATGACCACTGGAAAAACCATAGCTTTGACTAGACGGACCTTTGTTGGCAGAGTAATGTCTCTGCTTTTAAACATGCTATCTAGGTTGGCCATAACCTTCCTTCCAAGGAGTAAGCATCTTTTAATTTCATTGCTGCAATCACCATCTGCAGTGATTTTGGAGCCCAAGAAAATAAAGTCTGCCACTATTTCCACTGTGTCCCCATCTATTTCCCATGAAGTGATGGGACCAGATGCCATGATCTTAGTTTTCTGAATGTTAAGCTTTAAGCCAACTTTTTCACTCTCCTCTTTCACTTTCATCAAGAGGCTCTTTAGTTCTTCTTCACTTTCTGCCATAAGGGTGGTGTCATCTGCATATCTGAGGTTATTGATATTTCTCCCAGAAGTCTTGATTCCAGCTTGTGTTTCTTCCAGCCCAGCGTTTCTCATGATGTCCTCTGCATAGAAGTTAAATAAGCAGGGTGACAATATACAGCCTTGATGTACTCTTTTTCCTATTTGCAACCAGTCTGTTGTTCCATGTCCAGTTCTAACTGTTGCTTCCTGACCTGCATACAGGTTTCTTAAGAGGCAGGTTGGGTGGTCTGGTATTCCCATCTCTTGAAGAATTTTCCACAGTTTGTTGTGATCCACACAGTCAAAGGCTTTGACATAGTCAATAAAGCAGAAATAGATGTTTTTCTGGAACTCTCTTGCTGAGGAACCAGAGATCAAATTGCCAACATCCTCTGGATCATTGGAAAAAACCCAATGTCAACAGAGACCCAAATGAGCATACGTTAATATTTGGCTTTTGTGTAAGAATTTGTGCTACCTCCATAGTTCCATTTAGTTGAGAATCTGTTGGTTATGCCATGTGCCACCTCTGTGCTGTTGACAGTACAGTGAATGGATATGGGTTTCTACCTTCAAGTGGCTTTCAGTCTATAGGGGAGAAATGAAATTAGACATATGCTGTCTAAGCAGTGTCTTAGACAAAGTGTGTACTGGGAGGAGTTTTATCCAAGATCAGTACAACACAGTATGATAAAACTCTGTTCTCTCTGTTTCCCTTGTTCACAAAGTAAGTACGATTAGGATAGAAGATGATTTCGGCTTGATCATTCCATGTTGGTTGAGGGATCAAGCCTAATTTTGGTCTCCTCACAGTCCAGTTTGACTTTTCTGTGATGGTGCCATTCAATGTCCTGTAGCGAAACTGGGAAGGGGAGGGGCAGGCAGAATGGTCCAAGGAATGAGAACTGGAGCATAACACTCAACTTTTCTGTCTTTTTCCAGTCTAGGGAGTGGAAAGAATGAATCAAGTCTGCACGTATGCACAATTTCTCAAAGCAGGCTGGTTGCCAGCTTCGATTTTCAAAGTTCAATCAAGAAAATCTCTTCTTAACCTCCTCATCTTGTCTATGATTAGATTGTATAGCTCTATGATGGGTGAAATGTTGTTCTGCAAATTTCAGGCATGGCCAGGATTCATCCTCAGAGCAGATGCTCTTTTCCAAACTCCCCACCATACATTTGCAGGCATACCTCGTTTTATTGTGCTTTGTGATGCTATGCCCATATTGTATTTTTTACAAATTGAAGGTTGCATCGAGCCAGTCTATAGGTGTCATTTTTCCAACGGCTTTTGCTCACTTTGTGTATCTGCATCACATTTTGGTAATTCTTGCAATATTTCAAAGCCTCTACCAGAAAAAAGATGACTACTTGTTGAAGGCTCAGATGATGGTTAGAATTTTTAGTAATATGTTTTAACTTAAGTGTGTACATTGTTTTATCAAACCTAATGCTACTGTACATGTAATAGCCTACAGTCTAATGTAAATGTAGCTTTTATACACACTGGGAAATCTAAAATTTACAGTATTTCTGAGGTAGGCATGTATATATTCACAAAGTGAAAATGACATTTTAAAGCAAGAATCCTCTTTCTATATTATATCTGTTCATTGTCAGGCAGGAATAAAGATGCATATATAGAGATGGCATTTTAGTAGTTGTATTCCCACAAGATATAACGTAACTCAGTAGGCATCTGAGTGTCTCAAAAACCTTTGTTTACTTATAACTTTCATTACTTCAGAAGTATAAACCTACTACCTTATAATAAGCTTTCAAAATATTAATTACTTACATTCCTTTGTCTGTATGTGCTCAGTCTTACTCAGTCGTGTCAGACTCTTTGTGATACTCTGGACTGTAGCTCACCAGGCTCCTCCGTTCATGAGATTTCCCAGGCAAGACTACTGGAGTGGGTTGCCATTCCCTTCTCCAGGGGATCTTCCCAACCCAGGGATCGAACCCAAGTCTTCTGCATCTCCTGCATTGGCAGGCAGATTCTTTACCACTGAGCCACCTGGGATATGTTGCCCTGTAGGAAGCCTGGCCATGGGGAGGCCACCGCCACCCTTCAGCTTGTCCTTCTGTCCCTCATCCTCTCCTACATCAGAAGGAATACTCAAGTACTCCTACTCTCCTCTCGCAGCAGACTTTTAGTGGGAATTACCTATTTACAGATCCACTGCAAACACCTGCTGCTCTGCTCAGTTCTCAATCTTGGTTCCACTGGGTATTATGTATATATTTACCAACTCAATCCTGGTACAAAGCTGGTACAACAAAGTGCAATGGTTTCGTGATGGGTAATGCCATTGGTTTATTGGTAAATTCTATTTAGGGTTGTGTACTGTAATCCAGGTTTGCTATTGGATTTTTCCTGGCCTTGACACAACAAAAAGAAACAGATTCAAATGTTGACACACCATTTAAGAAATTATGCTGCCCTCTGAGTTATATTTTATCTCCCATATTTTACACCAAATATAGTTTCCCTTTTAATGATCACATGATACTGGATTGCGTGTGACTTGTAAAAGGAATTCCATGAAGTACCAGCACCTCTGATTTTTTGCTCCATATAGGCATGCCTTCTTTCAAAATCATTCAAAATTGGAATAGACTGCCTGGTAGGTGGTGAACACCCCATCACTGGAAGTGTGCAAGCAGAGACTAGATGGCCATCTGCCAAGAATGCAGTGGAAGGAATCCTTGTGTCGGATGGAATACAATACACTCTCAAATCACTCCCCAGTTTAAGGTGCTGTGGTTGTGTTAAGTCTCGCTTTCGTAAGATTGTAATGATTTTGTAAGATTGTAAGTTTTCATAAGATTGTGAAATGTAAGATTTCATAAGATTGTAATGATTCAGATTGTGGAAGCTCACGCTTCACTTTTGGGTTTTCTTCTTGTAGTCAGTTCTCTTACTTTCCCCAATTTTATTTTAATTTTTAAAAATATTCATTCCATTTTTTGGCTGCATCAGGCTTAGTTGTGGCATGAGGGCTCTTAGTTGCGGCATGCAGGATCTAGCTTGCTGCCCAGGAATCGAATCCGGGCCCCCTGCATTGGGAGCCAGAGTCTTAAGCTACTGGACCACCAGGAAGTCCCTGTTCCCCAAATTTACAGATGTGCATTTGCCCTGCTCACAGCCTTCTTGATGCTATCTTACCCTTTTCCTTTTGTAGCAATTGTATCAGAAATCTGTGATGAGCAGACCCAGGGGGAATGGGGAGGTGCTACGGCTCAAATCCAGAGCCTTGCCAACTCTGCCACTGGCTGGCAGTTTGACACAAGCAAGTTTCATGAATCCAAAACCTCGGGTTTTGCCAAGTTCAAAGCCTAAGGAGTACCTACCTAATAGAGCTGCTGAAAGGACTAAATAAGAAAATAACTATAGGAACTTCCCTGGTAGTCCAGTGCAGGGGGTGAGGGTTCGATCCCTGGTCGAGAAGCTAAGGTCCCACAGTTCAGTTCAGTCACTCAGTCGTGTCCGATTCTTTGCAACCCCATGGACTGCAGCATGCTGGGCCTCCCTGTCCATCACCAACTCCCAGAGCTTACTGAAACCATGTCCATTGAGTCAGTGATGCCATCTAACCATCTCATCCTTTGTCATCCCCTTCTCCTCCCACCTTCAATCTTTCCCAGCATCATGGTCTTTTCAAATGAGTAGCTCTTTGCATCAGGTGGCCAAAGTATTGGAGTTTCAGCTTCAACATCAGTCCTTCCAACAGGCCTCAAAAAAAAAAAAAACAGAACATAAAAACAACAGAAGCGATAGTGTGACAAATTCAATAAAGATTTTTTTAAGTATTATAATAAAAAAAAGAAAAATTAGCTGCCAAGTGTTTTGTGTAAGGTATGACACTTAAGGAATATAATTCAATATTTATTGGTTGTGGTGGTTTTTATTATTCACCTGGGTTGTCTGTTTTCAATTAGTCAGCAAATCTGTCACTTGCCTGCCACAGATGGATGATGGATTGATTTTGAGAGCTTTGTTAATTCTTGGCATTTTACAAAAGGATGCATAAATATAATCATTATTTCTATTTATGGCCTTTCACCTATCTGTCCCTTAATTCTGTAATTCTATGAATCAAGTTAAAGGACAGCTTTACATAAACTTTGAAATATTCCTTTTTAAAAGTAGAGTTAATTTAAAATTCTTTAAATAGCCCATAATTACGAAGCACCCCCCCCCCCGCCCCACTAAATTCCAGTCCCAATTTTAAAAGCCTGTGTTAACTGTAGTCTACCATGGTTACCATTGTCATCATGGAAGCTTGTTATATTTATCTGACAGAGAATATTTGGATTTAAAAATTTTTCAGATTTTTGTTTTGTTTACAGAGCGCTGATTCATACAAAAGTGGTCGCTCCAGTTTAACGTGTGAATTATGCTTGCATGTGCGGCTTTCCTTCCCATTGAAACAGAAATGATCCCAGTGAGTGAAAAGCAAAGATAAGCTGAGAATAGAGTTGCAATCTTAGTTTGTGCAGGTGGTGTTTTGTTAATGTCCTAGTGCATGGGCATTGTATTTTCTGCACACACAGTAATAGTCAATTTTTTTTTTTTAGAACACGCATTACAATGTTCAGCTTATTACAAGTTATGACAAAGCCCTGTTGGAACCAAAGAGAGGACTTATGCTCTTATATACTGAGAAGCGGTTCCCATTGTAACTCAAAGAATTTTTAGTTCAGGAAATATCAACCAGCAATTTGCTTTGTGGGTTGTTTACAGACCAGCTACTTTTTCCCTTCCATTTCTTATGTGGCATATTGAGACTAGGTCTTGGGTTTTGAGGTTAGTCTTCTCAAATATGTTTTGAGATGATAAAAATCATACCAGGCCCAACTGGATCTTATGTCACAAAACTCTGCGCCTTATTTCTCTCTCCCTCTTTTTCTCTATTCAGAGCTAAAACAACCACTTCATAAGAACCTCATAAATTTTTCCTTCTGTGCACGTTAGTTAAAAGACTGCTGTGCGGTGCCTTCCGCTCTGTGGGGACACCATGTCACAAGCCGCTTGTTGGGAGATCAAAGTGGAAATCTTTGGCTGGCAGGACGCCTGGTGGGTCCCCGTGATGCATCCAGGGGGGCTTCCACGTGCGTTCACCTTCAAAAGGCTAACAGGACAGGGCACAGTTATCACAATCCATAATACATTCAAAATTCAATACAGTTTATAGAATCAAAAGTAATTACGCCTGCAACAGATAAATGGCTAAGGAGCTTTCTCTGGGGCTACAACCATATTAGAAACTGTCAGCCCTTTTTTTGTGTGTGGTGGGGATGATTCATTCTCTTTTCTTCTGATCAGAGATGTTCTAACTTGACTTATAGATTGGGAAGACAATTTCCTGACCCTTTAAAGTAATAGCTATGGAGAGGAGTTGTGTTTGCTACTGTATGCTCCAGCAGAGTAGGCAAGATGATGTTTAAGAACTAGAAAAACGTTAAATATTGCATATGTTATTTGATTCTGGGCTTCTTGGTCATCTCCCTTTTGGGCGGCCTGGACTTCTATTCAAATAAACTGTTCTCTGCCTATTAACTTTGGCTGGCCAAAGCTTAGTTTCCTTGCAAGATCATTCATTAACAACTTATTTCCTTTACCAAGTCACCCTTGCTGAGTATCCAGTCTACGGGGTAATAGCATTTGAAGGTGAAAGAAACATTACGATATCAGTTTAGTTAAGCGGTGGCATCAGTGTTTACATACAAGAATCTGAAATTCATTCAGTATTATATATTTACTAAGTGCTATATTTTATGTTATCTCTAACATCAAAGATTATAAACCATACCATTACTTCATGTGCCAATAAGACCAAAGGAAACATGACCACTTTAAATTATGACTTTCCTTTAGCAGTAAGACACATCCTGGTTTCAGAGAAATGACTAGTGTCAGACTACCCCATTAATACAAACATACCTCTCATTTATGATATATATATATAACTTGCACCCATGTCTTTCATAAACTAAACAAATACTATGAGGAATAGGCACATATATTCTAGAAGGAAATCAGATCACTGCTGAGATGGGGGAGGGAAGTGGCCCCCAGAAGGGGAAATGGAAGATAGGTGGGCACCAAGTTTTAAGACATCCTTTGGCCAGAGGTTGTCCTAGGATTACAAACATATTACTTGTGCGTACACGAGGCATGTTCTTCAATATCCTATTCCTGTTATGGTTCCTCCTTCTGTAGAGCTTGTGTGTGTGTGGTTTTTTTTTCAGGATACTACCTAAATAACAGGCTTCCCAGGTGGCTCAGTGGTAAAGAATCTGCCTGCCAATGCAGGAGATGTGAGTTCGATCCATGGTTTGGGAAGATCCCCTGGAGGAAATGGCAACCCACTCCAATATTCTTGCCTGGAGAATCCTATGGACAGAGAAGCCTGGCAGGCTACAGTCCAGGGGGTCGCAGAGAGTCAGACATGACTTAGTGACTAAATAACAACAGCCTAAATAATGGTGATTGTCCAAAGTTCTTAAATTTCAAAAGATTGACTTTGGGACAGCACTGCTGGCTGTTCCCCAGCCTCCTGCCCTCAAATACCCGGGAGAGGAGTGAGTCTGGGAACAGCCTCTCCTGTCTGCTCAGCAGAACCATCTCTGGAGCTTGGGAATGGACGTTAGAGTCTTCACAGGGAAAAGCTGGCATCCTTGGTCTAAAAATGACAGACAGTTGTTAGAAATAAAGGAGGATGAGAACGTCAAGACCAACGATATGGCATTTGTTTCGAGGTGTCTACTAATGAATGGCAAAGGCTGTCACTGTGAAATACAAACATTCCAATAATTTGCACTTGATACTTCCTTGGTAGGACATATGTTGTCTGTAGGTACAACTTTGAGGAGATCTGGTATTTGTCATTCAGGTTCTATTTGACTGCTGACTTGCTTTACAAATTTACTTTCCTTATATAGATGCTTATTGTCTCCAAAGGTGAAATCTAACCGTTCAGTCTCCAATGACAAGGAAAGACATAAGAAGTGCATCAACAAGAACCTTAGAAACCACCATCATTTAGTGAATGTCTTGCTTTTGTTACTCAATATTTCCTGTTCTATTCAAAAAAGCTCAAAATTAAGATAATAGCTTCACAAAACTGATTCAGAAATATTAATTACTTCTTAGCTTGTTTCTAGACTTATTACAATTCATTACTTTCTTCTGATTTGTAAATGTTGTCACACTTTGGAGCTGGTATGCTGTGCCATTATCAATTTTTATAAGGCTCCACTTACATGATTATATCAACTTTGATTTTTAAAATGTCTTCATTTATTTCCTGGAAGTTATTGAGCTGACATGAAAAAAGCCATTCTTTAATGGGAGTGAATTTTCATATGCTATTTTCATCAAACCTCATCCTTAGATACTGTGTTTGGCCCTGTGTCAGGCATTAAATTCCGTTTTGCAGTCTCTTTCTTCTCCTAAGTGTTTACTGGCAAACACTTAGCCAATTAAGAGTCTAATAAATGTATATCATTTATATTGGTCATATATTATACATTGTAATATAGGATGCATATTATTGATCATTTTTATAAGTGCTTTCAAGACCACATTTTAGTAAATAGAGGCAAGTGTCTTCAACCTAAATCTATCCATCACAATGCAAAAGGAAGAAATTGATGGTTTTCCTGTTTTACTTTGTGGCAGATGATCACTGTATAATTTCTATCAAAAAGTTCCCTTTGGTGATGGAATTTAATCTATGGGGTTACTGCATTCTTGTCAGTTTCCTTCTTGCATTTGAGTTGGATTAGCCAGTACTAATTACTTCTCTGTTGGCTCTCAGGTCTGTTCCCATGCATCTATGTTCTTGTCTCATTAACAGTTGTTGTCTGCAAACCTGATTTAACAGACAGTCTTGCCAATTGGCTTCCTTATATTCTTCTAGCAGGAGACCCTCCTGGAGAATAAGAGATAATAAGGTGGGAATAAGAGCTAGAACATTTTTTTTTCCTTTTTGGTTTCAAGTAGCACTTCTGGTAGCAGGAACAAAAGAATCATGCTCCTCCTATGGTCTTGGAAAGTGGTGCCAGTGGCGCATCTGTGCTTCATGCTAAGTTGCTTCAGTCGTGTCCGACTGTTTGCAACCCCATGCACTATAGCCTGCCAGGCTCCTCTGTCCATGGGATTCTCCAAGCAAGAATACCGGAGTGGGTTGCTGTGCCCTTCTCCAGGGATTTTCCTGACCCAGGGATCAAACCTGCGTCTCTTAAGTCTCCTGCATTGGCAGGCAGGTTCTTTACCAATAGCACTACCTGGGAAGCCCACCAGTGGTGTAGGCTCCACCAACAGCAAGAGATTATACAGCAGGGTTAATAACAGAGGTCATGGGCTCTTAGAAACTATTTTCCTCTTACTTTTCCTGCTAATGGGATGGAATTACCATCTTGCAAATACCAATTACACCCTCCTTTAAAAAAATTCCTTCGATAAATTTAAAAAGATTCCTTTAGCTCTTCCAATGTTTAGTAACCAATTTTCTGTATTGTTACCTCCATTTAAAATTCTTCCATTTATTTCTATGTCCCTGTCTGAGTCCTGACCAATGTATCTTGTAAAACCATACAGACTCTTCGAACACAGAGGGGAAATACCCGAATGAGGAATCCTGGGACCCTGATTGTTCACGCAGCTGTCAGTTAAATGAGCAAATATTATGAAACTTCCATAGGCAACACACTGCACTAAGTTCTTGAAGAACAAAGAATATAAAGATAGTGTATTTCAACTACATAGGCTACCAATTTATAATGCAAAACAGTTTTATTTGGACATTTATTATTTATCTTTACTCAGTTCACAAAAATTTAATGGTAAAATAAGCCACCTCTAGGACCCTCACCTTTCTTCCCCATCCATACAGCACCTGGAGTGACTGCCTGCTACTACTTCCCACTATCTTATTCCATCAACTGCATTAACACTCGTGAAAAGCGGGGACCACCACCACGTTATAAAGGCTCTTCCTCTCTCTTTTATAGAGTGCCAAATATATGCAAATTCTGGAAACCTATCTTTTCTATTCATCTTCACTTTGTTAGAATGCCCAATAAATCTCTGACCCCAGTCCACTGCAGCAATTTTAGTAATGTACATATTTCAAGTTTTATTCTGTTTTAATTGGAGGATAATGCTTTACAAAGTTGTGTTGGTTTCTGTCATACAACAAAGTGAATGAGCCGTAACTATATATATATGTCTCTGTGTGTGTGTGTGTATATATAGATACACATCCCCTCCCTCTTGAGCTTCCCCTCCCCCATTTCACCTCTCTAGGTCATCACAGAGCACCAGGCTGGGCTCCCTATGTTATATAGCAGCTTCCCCCTAGCTATCTATTTTACGCATGGTAGTGTATATATGTTAACCCTATGTTCTGTTTGTCCCACCCTCTCCTTTTCCTGCTGGGTCCACAAGTTCGTTCTCTATGTCTGTGTCTCTCTGCCCTGCAAATAGGTCCAACAGTACCATTTTTCTGGATCCCATCTGCTTAGTTGCTCAGTCATGTCTGACTCTTTGCGACTCCATGGACTGTAGCCACCAGGTTCCTCTATCCATGGGGATGCTCCATGCAAAAATGCTGGAGTGGGTTGCCATGCCTTCCTCCAGGTGATCTGCCCAACCCAGGGATAAAACCCAGGTTTCCTGCATTGCAGGTAGCATCATCTGAGCCACCAAGGAAGCCCTCTAGATCCCATGTATGTGCGTAAATATATATTTGTTTTTCTCTTTCTGACTTCCTTCACTCTGTATAATAGGCCTACCAGGCTCTTCCGTCCATGAGGTTTCCCAGGCAAGAGTACTGGAGTGGGTTGCCATTTCCTTCTCCAGATAATAGGCTCTAGGTTATCGCAACTCCTCCCCCGGGGTGGCGGGTGCTGGTTATATAGCTAACAAGCATACAGTGTACTCTCCCCACTGAGAATGGCTATGCTATTCCCCTCCATCTCTCAGCATGTTCTTCCTCAACATCTGTTCTTACCAAAGAAGCCTCCTAACTCGCCACCCCTCCCTCCTGCATCCCCATCACACCAAATGTGTCAATATCCTGGAGTTCAAGTTGGAGCCCTAGCCCCACGCCAATACCCCAGTTTACTGCAGGGTTCAAGTTTCTGTGGTATTATCTGCACATAGGTTGGACCACATTGTTTGAGACGTGGACAAGCCAATTACTGTGTCTGAATTTCCTAAATATATGTGTGTGTGTGTGTGTGTGTGTGTGCGCATTAGTCACTCAGTCGTGTCCGACTCTTTGCGACCCCATGGACTGTAACCCACCAGCCTCCTCTGTCCATGGGATTCTCCAGGCAAGAATTACTGGAGTGGGTTGCCATTTCCTTCTCCAAAATATGTATAGAGAGAACAAAAAATGGGAGCGAGGAGGCATGTATGTGGAACAGTGCCTGTCTACTCCTGACTGCAGATGATCCCAAATTACTTTCTGTAAGTACTTGCTGTAAAAATGCTTACTTAATGATGAGGAGAGTCCTTTCACTGTTTGGCTGTAATGCCACGGACTCTCAAAGCCCTGGGTGCCATTTTCTAGTTTGTTTGTCCTCAGTCACCTCATATTGTAGTTACATGGGATTTACGCTCCTTGGTGTTAATTTAGGGAAACAATTACTTCTGGTAAATTCACATGCTTCTAGCTCTTTTAAGTTGCAAACCAAGGTTAAAGAGATTCTTATGAAAAGTTACCTCAAGCAATGTTTAGAAGTAAAACACCTGAGATTTTTAAAAAGTTACATGGCGTCAAATAAATAAACTTCCAACAGATCAGTTATTTTTTTCTTTATATTTTAGTTTTTAAACTGTGAAAGTGTGATAACACATTTACAGGAGACTTAGAGAATACATAACAAAGTTACATTCAGTTCTACTGTATATTACAGTTAATTTAAGTAGAAAAGTTAAGATTTTTAGTTGGATTTTCAACATCAAACTCTCAGAAATAGTAGAATGAATAGACATTAAAGTAGAAGGATATAGTAGACATAAGAAGCACTATGAACCAATTCAACATAATTAAGATTTATACAATTTTCACACACCAGCAGGATACAAATTCTATTCAAGTTCCCATAGACTATAAACCATGAGACACTGGAACATATCCAGGGACATAAAACAAGGTACAAAAATTTCATCATCTAAAGGTATTGAAATCCTACAGAGTCCCAACAGATCAATTATTAAGTAGTAAACATGTACTGTCCGTGGGCTACTAATAATTCTCTCCTGTGTTAATTATTTGATAATTATTCTGTGCCTTTAACTGAAGTGTACTTATGTGCACATGCACGCATGTGCGTGCACACACACACACATGAAGTTGTGCATTAAAAGTTTCATTTCTTACACCATTCACTTTTAGGTGTGCCAGTAGGAACCTCTGAGGGATCACATCACAGGGATCCAAGGAAATGGGAGAAAAGCTCAGTTTTCAACCATTTTATTGTTGCTTTCATGCCTGCAAAAACAGCCTGTACAGTAACACAGGGCTTTAGGGCAAAGCTCACCACAATAGCTTTCTCTTCTAAGTCCATCTCAGAGTTAATCATTTCCTCCAAGGAGGTGGTGCTGTAATAAAGATAATTAAATTGAAATTTAATATAGTGGGGCATTGCACAATAGCTTTATATCAGATGAGGGTTCAGAGAGAAGCCATTACTGGGAGGGTGGATTGTATGATATGTAATTAACAATTATGTTTGTCAGGTTTATGAAACAGAAAATTAATAACACAGAGGCTGGAAAACAGTGAACAAAGCCACAAATTCAGAATTAGGTGGCTGGGCTATCATATACCCCTACAGCAATGGTGGCTTTCTCTTTAGGAGCATCAGATCATATTGATTTCCTCATAATATCTTTAGGGTTTTCATGTATAGTATCATGTCATCTGCAAACAGTGAGAGCTTGACTTCTTCTTTTCCCATCTGGATTCCTTTTATTTCTTTTTCTTCTGATTGCCATAGCTAGGACTTCCACAACTATGTTGAGAAATAGTGGTGAAAGTGGACACTCTTGTCTTGTTCCTGATCTTAGAGGGGATGCTTTCAGTTTTTCACCACTGAGAATAATGTTTGCTGTAGGCATATCATATATGGCCTTTACTATGTTGAGGTAGGTTCCTTCTATGCCCCTTTTTTTGAAGAGTTTTAATCATAAAAGGGTGCTGAATTTTGTCAAAGGCTTTTTCTGCATCTATTGAGATTATCGTATAGTTTTTATCTTTCCATTTGTTATCATATTGGTGTATAACAAATGGTGTAGCACATGGTGTATCACATTGGTTAATTTGCGTATATTGAAGAATCCTTGCCTCCCTGGAATAAACCCAACTTGATCATGGTGTATGAGCTTTTTAATGTGTTGTTGAATTCTGTGTGCCAGAATTTTGTTGAGGATTTTTGCATCTATATTCATCAGAGATATTGGCCTGTAGTTTTCTTTTCTTGAGTTGTCTTTGTCAGGTTTTGGTATCAGGGTGATGGTGACCTCATACAATGAGTTTGGAAGTGTTCCTTCCTCTGCAATTTTTTGAAAGAGTGTTAGAAGGATAGGCATTAGCTCATCTCTAAATGTTTGATACAATTAACCTGTGAAGCCATCTGATCCTGGGCTTTTGGTTTTTGGGAGATACTTGATCACAGTTTTGATTTCAGTGCTTGTAATTGGGTTTTTGTAATTTATATTTCTTCCTGGTCAATCTTGGAAGATTGACCTTTTCTAAGAATCTGTCCATTTCTTCCAGGTTATCCATTTTATTGCCATATAGTTGCTTATAATAATCTCTTATAATCCTTTGTATTTCTGCATTGTCTGTTGTAACCTCTCCTTTTTCATTTCTAATTTTGTGGATTTGATTCTTCTCTGTTTTTTTCTTGAGTCTGGCTAAAGGTTTGTCAATTTTGTTTATCTTCTCAAAGAACCAGCTTTTAGTTTTATTAATCTTTACTATTGTTTCTTTCTAAAAATTTTAAATTCCTTTCACCCCCAGCCTAGAGTATTTTTCCTCCAAAGAGCAGTGATTCTCAATCTCCACTGCATATTAAGAATCACTCAGGGGAGTTTGTAAAAATCCTGGTACCCAGGCGTACTCCAGACAATCACAGTAAAACTTTTGGGGGGTGGGGGGACTCCCCTGTGGTCCAGTGGTTAAGAATCTTCCTTGCAATGCAGGGGATGCGGGTTCAATCCGTAGTCGGGGAACTAAGATCCCACATGCCACAGAGCAACTAAGCCTACATGCTTTATAGCCAGCAGGCCAAAACTAGAGAGTCTGTGTGCTGCAACGAAGACCCAATGCAACCAAAAATTAATAAATTAATAATAATAATAATAAACTTCCAGGGTGGGACTCAGACCCCTGTATTTTGGAAAACTCTCCAGGTAATCTCCAAGTGATGAAGACCACATTAGTAAATGCTTGTTTAGTATGATTGATTTCACTGGAGGAAGGTGTTAGATTAAAAAAAAAAAGAAATGAGGGAAAAGAACAGGAAAGAATAATTGCATAATAAGTATTCACAGACAGGATCCTTCTTGACAAATAAAAATGTGCAGAATTTGCCCACCAATCAGAAGCATTATTAAGACTGAGTGGCCATTACTAATGTTCAGACATCTATCCTTCTAGGACAAGCAGCTCTGGGAAATCTTGTCCCCTCCCAGCCATCCATTCCATGGCCCCCCAGAAGCTGTGAACGTTTTAAGGTTTTTGAAGGAGGCCACAGAATCCTCCAAATTATTGTGGGCAAATGCCGGCCCTGCCCTTGCCAACCAGGGTCCTGGTAGGCTCCATGGAAGGGAGGAAATTGTGGTCACAGTGGTGATCCCTCAAAAAACCGAAGTGTGGATACTTAGCAAATTCCTGTGCTAACCCTGCCTCCCAGAACCACAGTGGGTACTGGGGACATGTGCAGAAATTGGGTGCTTTCAGAGTCAAATCAGGCAGTTCTTGCTCTGAAATGAGAAGCTGATTTTATTTATTTACATGTACATATATGTACATCTGGGGCTTCCCCTGTAGCTCAGCGGTTAAAAGAATTCACCTGTAATGAAGCAGACACAGGAGATGTCGGTTCGATCCCTGGGTGAGTAAGATCCCCTGTAGGAGGCGAGGTTAAGAGGCCATCAAACTAGAGTAGAATGGAGTGGGATGAGTGTGATATTTATTTGCCTAATTTATCTGCAGTACAATATGTATGTTGAAGCTACTCTTCTGGTGATTCTGATGCGCTTTTATTAAGAAATTTTGAATTTGACAACAGAAAATGATCTAAATAAGCTTTCAGAAACTACTTAATAAGTAAGTGAATTTTGCCTTTTCTCTGGAATTTGAGCATATCTTGTGCTGAAGACAATGGGGGAAAATAGTCTTGTATAGGAGTTGACCTGCTTCCTAGGATTTATATACTGAAAGGGTCTTTATTTTTCTTTTCAATTTTAATACAAACTGTTGAGGACAAAATGGCAAACCACTGCAGTATTCTTGTCTGGAAAATCCCATGAACAGAGGAGCCTGGTGAGCTACAGTCCATGGGGTCACAAACACACATCTGAATGACTGAGCACACACACACACACTCACACACACACACTAAAAACTAAGTAGATAAACACTATCTTGCTCTATTATAATCATACTTGGAGAAAACAGCATATTTGTATATTTCTAACTCTGATCAATGTGATTTTAAAGTTTTTTTCCATGCCATCATATACAATGACACCACAAGACTTTGATAACATTTACACTCACTCAGATCAGTTTTACCCGCAGTACATTTTTCTAAAAAGATTATTCAGATTTTTCGGTTATTAAATCAAGAGAATGAGGAAGAGTAATTATGCATGTGACTAAGAACAAAAGACTAAATCTGCTAAAATATTAAAGCCTTGAAATTTAATTTGGCTTAATCACATTTATCAGTACAACTCATTTTTAATTTGCTTTCTCTTTTGTTAAATACTACTGCTTAAATTACTGGACTATGCCTGTGTGTAGGAAACCAAATAACTAGAATGTACCCTTGCAGTATTGGCTCCTTCAGCTATTTTTGGTGGTACCTGGCATGACTACCCAGACTTGACAAGTAGCTGTCCGCTGATACCAGCTTTGTAATGCTTGATTTGATGTCTTCGAATTGTCCTGGTCTTGTAGAATCAGACTTAAAATCTCATACTGTCAAAGTGACCCTCAGTTCAGTTCAGTTCAGTTGCTCAGTCATGTCCGACTCTTGGCGACCCCATGAATTGCAGCACGCCAGGCCTCTCTGTCCATCACCAACTCCCGGAGTCTACCCAAACCCATGTCCATCGAGTCAGTTATGCCATCCAACCATCTCATCCTCTGTCGTCCCCTTCTCCTCCCGCCCCCAATCCTACCCAGCATTAGGGTCTTTTCCAATGAGTCAACCCTTCGCATGAGGTGGCCAAAGTATTGGAGTTTCAGCTTCAACATCAGACCTTCCAATGAACACCCAGGATTGATCTCTTTTACGATGGATTGATTGGATCTCCTTGCAGTCCAAGGGACTCTCAAGAGTCTTCTCCAACACCACAGTTCAAAAGCATCAATTCTGCGGCGCTCAGCTTTCTTCACCGTCCAACTCTCACATCCATACATGACCACTGGAAAAACCATAGCCTTGACTAGACGGACTTTTGTTGGCAAAGTAATGTCTCTGCTTTTAAATATGCTATCTAGGTTGGCCATAACCTTCCTTCCAAGGAGTAAGCGTCTTTTAATTTCATGGCTGCAATCACCATCAGCAATGATTTTGGAGCCCAAAAAAATAAAGTCTGACACTGTTTCCACTGTTTTCCCATCTATTTCCCATGAAGTGATGGGACCAGATGCCATGATCTTAGTTTTCTGAACGTTGAGCTTTAAGCCAACTTTTTCACTCTCCTCTTTCACCTTCATCAAGAGGCTCTTTAGTTCTTCTTCACTTTCTGCCATAAAGGTGGTGTCATCCGCATATCTGAGGTTATTGATATTTCTCCCGGCAATCTTGATTCCAGCTTGTGTTTCTTCCAGCCCAGCGTTTCTCATGATGTACTCTGCATAGAAGTTAAATAAGCAGGGTGACAATATACAGCCTTGACGGACTCCTTTTCCTATTTGGAACCAGTCTGTTGTTCCATGTCCAGTTCTAACTGTTGCTTCCTGACCTGCATACAGGTTTCTCAAGAGACAGGTCAGATGGTCTGGTATTCCTATCTCTTTCAGAATTTTCCACAGTTTCTTGTGATCCACACAGTCAAAGGCTTTGGCATAGTCAATAAAGCAGAAATAGATGTTTTTCTGGAACTCTCTTGCTTTTTCGATGATCCAGCAGACATTGGCAATTTGATCTCTGGTTCTTCTGCCTTTTCTAAAACCAGCTTGAACATCTGGAAGTTCACGGTTCACGTATTGCTGAAGCCTGGCTTGGAGAATTTTGAGCAAAGTGACCCTAGATTTCCCTAAATTTCCTTCCATCAGAATATTTAGATTTTTGAGACAGATACACACTTTGTTGTTATTGTTTAGTCACTAAGTTGTCAGACTCTTTGCAACCTCATAGACTGTAACCTGCCAGGCTCCTTTGTCCATGGGATTTCCGAGGCAAAAACACTGGAGTGGGTTGCTATTTCCTTCTCCATGTGATCTTCCTGATCCAGGGATCGAACCTGCATCTCCTGCATTTCTGGTGGATTCTTTAGCACTGAGCCACCAGGGAAGCCCACAGATACACATTACAATATATAAAATAGATAAACAATAAGGACCTACTGTATACAGGAAACTTCTATCTTGTAATAACCTATAAAGGAAATGAATCAGAAAACAATATTGCTTTGCTGTACATCTGAAACATTGTAAATCAACTAGACTTCAATGAAAAAAGAATATTTAGATTTTTGGAGCACATAAAGAGTGGAGACTCTTGTTAACAAGTAGTTCACATATATTCATGATTATTATGTAAATAGTAAAAAAATGAATTTCTGAAATTGAAAGTACTAGTGATCTAATTTTTATCTCATCAGAAAGCATGACTTTTTAAATGTTTAATTCTGCCCTTAACATATTGACCAAATTTCTATGAACAACTTCTGGGTAAGGTAAAGTTTCAGCAAGAGATAAAATTATGTAAGAGATATATTTTTTGACTTATTCATAATTCAATGAGTTCAGCAAGATTTCAATTTTATACTGTCAGCAAATCAAAAAATATTCTTCCCTATACAGAAAAACATTTCTCAACCATTAACAACATGTAAAACTAAAAGTAATTTGGGAACTTTTCAATTGTCTATCTGATATTGATCAGGCCCCATTTTTCTGTTTTCACAATTGTTTCATGCTCAGGGGTAGCAGGGAAAGTAGCCCAGGAACCATGGGTTCACAAAGAATCGGACACGACTGAGCAACTGAACTGAACTGAAGCAACTGCAGCTTCTTTGAGTGACAGTGTCATTGGTTGGGGTAAATTTGAATTTTTGGCTCAATGGCTGGCAATGGCTGGTAAGGAATTGACTTCCTCCTTTACCAAAAGAAGTGCTGGTCCCAGAACTGCATAGAAAACACCTTCATTATTAACGTTGGTTACTCGGAGAATTTGGTATAATATCTCTTTTACGAAAACTTTTAGGTGGCTTCTAGATTCTCAGAGTTCCAGTTTATATGAGGTTGGAAAGGGATATTCCAAGACTGGTGATTGACTCTTTCTGTTGGGAGATTGGAAAGTTGAGGGACATAGAATGAGCCCTGGGTGGGGCTGGATAAGCACAAGCAGCCTCTTCCTTGTCTCCATGGACCCTCCAGTGGAGTTGTTTAAAGGTCCACTTGAAGAGCCCCCAGTAAAAAAGACCATGAGCAAGATGACACTGTTGCCCTTCAGCAGCTAAGCATAGCCAAGGAGATGCTGAGTCACAGGACACATGCCTTTGTGCCAACTGCAAAGTCTGTGTTTGCCCATTACTCACCCAGGGACCATGGTCTCTTAGAATCAATGCATCGAGTGCCAGAGTATGTGGCATTCATCCCCAAATGAGTCCTGTATGTGGGAAATAGGGAATCCAGGGATGAGAGGAGGGGGGTACATTTCTGAAGAGACCCTGAATCCTTATGTTTATGTACATGTATTGTATACTTATGTCGCTTTGCTGAGTATGCCTTCTATTGGCATGCACGCTATCTGTGGGGTGATTGCCCTAACAAATGTTTGCATGTTTTGCAAATTGGAGCTTCATTATTTCTGACAAAACTGATATTTAAAAAACCCACTTGGGTTTGAAATCTGATTTCAAGAAGTTTCAATATAATTGATAATTTAAGAAAAAGAAGAACTAGTAGAGCCTTTAAGAAAATCAACTGTTGTAAATGGCTGAAAGGTTTTAAAAACATTTAAAAAATACAGTATTTACTCATATGGAAATACTTCATAGATCATAAACAGCAAGAATTTGGAGAAATCGTCATTGCAAAGCCTTAGCTAGAAATTATGTGTAGCCACTTCAAGCTTAAAATGTGATATAAAAAGGATATATTCCAAGAAGCAAGATCAAATTTCTCCTTAAATATTTTGATATATTATTAGGTTTTATGAAAAATTAATCTTGCTTAATACTTGCCGTTTTTTCTTACTTCAATTTTATAAGTAAAATAAAAGAATATTTTTAACCAAACCCCAAATATATGTTCTTGAATTCCTTTCCATTTACCACAGTGTATTTTAAAAATATTGTCATTTTCTGTGTGCTTCACAGGGAAACAAAAAAGGTTGGGAAAAACTCACTTATACAATTCCAATTATCTGTGTCTATGCTTAAAGGATGTATTTAAATACCTAGCTATCATCTATCTGTCTATCTAGATGGCAGCAGTAAAAGCATCTCGTCTGCGTCCTTTTTCCTCTCTTAACCACTCACAAGTGCATGAATATGCATTTTCCCTTCAAAGCGTAGTACAGAGCAGAATATTCATTATGAGACAAGATATATTAATGCCATTCTGATGAAAGAATGGCCCATAAGCCCATATGTGTGCATATACAAACCCCCAGGGCTGAGGAAGTTCTCTAAGTATAGATTGTAGGTGAATAAAAAACTAAAAGCAATTTAAAGCCAAGCCAAGCATTGTAGGTTAATTTTGAAGTTTTTCCTTAATTCTGTGATGCCATAAAGTTTCAATTGGAACTAAAGGAAAGTGGGCAGTATAAAAGATGATCAATCCCCTGCGTCTCAACTCCCGAAATGTCCAAAATATCCAAAAAAGTCTATGTATGTATATATGTGTGGTGAGTCACTCATTTCTTCCCTTCCATCACTAATTTACTTACTCGAGTAGTTTTCTCTGAAGTCATCTATCACTTGGGCAGTTAGCTCCTATTATTTTAGATCTGAGACACCAGAATACCTGCTAGCTCTCCTGGCACTCTGATGTGATTCTGAGGTTGTAAATGCCTCCCAATTAACAAAGACTTTTCATTATTTTGAACTCTCTGTGTCACTGCCTTTGTTTTCCCTAGAAGACAAAATGACAAGGTTTTTCAAATGAGTTTTCTTATTTTCTGCAATATGTATTTTTAAATCACACTGACAGTTTTATTCCACGGCTCAGCAGCAATTGCTCAGCTCTCAGAAACAGCTCTATCCCAGCAAAAGCACTCGGGGAAGAAGAGGTGTAAGGAGATGGATTTCAGCTTCGTGCTTCGGAGGAGTTGTTGTAAATCATGGTATGGGAGGAGGAAGACAGATATAAAAATGATGAAATGTGCCTTGATAGCAGTGTGTTTTGAATCACTATTTTGCTAGGCAGGTGAAATTCTCACAACTTTTTCTCGCTGGGGCTATACTTGATGAAGTTTGCATGCCAGCATCATCTGTAGGATCAACGCCTACTCTCTTTTCTGCACAGGACCACGCTCACTGCACTTCGTAGGGAGCAGAATTCAAGCCTGGACTGTTTCAGGAGATGCCTAACCTTTCCAAGACAGGGCTTCTCCCAATCTTCCCTATGTTGTGAAGGGTTTGTTTATAAGGTGATGTCAGCCTTGTAGCGATGGGACTGCTTCCTGAATTGCTTAGAGTTAGCTACAATTTACCAGCCTCTAAAGTGGCATTAAGGCACTGTTCATTTTTTAATGAGTATTAAATTTACTTTTAGCCAAACCCTCTAGCTGACAATGAAGTGCTCGCTGGGCTTGCTATTGGCTCCCTCTTTGCTAATTGCTCTGCTGCTGGTAATTACTCTCTTTCTCTCTTTGGATGCAGGGGCTTAATATGTTTGAGCCTTGTACTTAATTTCAAAAGTAGGAACAGCAGTAAAACTCTCCAGATTTCAAGTCTCTGAGTAGGGTCTCTCCACAATTATGAAGCAGACTCACAAGGTGTAATAGAAAGAACGTGGGTTGTGGTAGAAGATCTAGGTTGACGTCCGTCCTGACTACATCACTTTCAACTGGGGATCAGCAAACTGCCCCCTTGTGGACCAAATCCAGCCCACCATCTCTTTTGGTTCTAATAGATTGTGGCTTAATTTTTTTTTTTTTTTGGCACTTTTTAATGTTCAGGGAAGAAAATAATAAAAAAAACCCCACAAACATTTCATGATTATATACAGTTCAGATTGCAGTGTTGGTAAGTAAAATGCCCTCTAACAGTCACACTCGTTCATTCGCTCATGTTCTATGGCTGCTTCTTCATTTTAACAGTAGAGTTGAGTAGTTGCAACAGCAGCTGCATGGTTCACGGAGCCTAAAATATTTACTGTCTGGCCCTTTACAGAAGAAATTTGCTGATCCCTGATTCTAACAGTTGATTGAGCCTAGAGCATTAAGCTACTCTCAGAGTCTCAGTTGATTCATCTGTAGACAGGGATCAATAACATGGCCACATCACAGAGCTATTGTGGAGAACAAATGAGGTCGTTAATCTCTCAGCATTTGGAAATCTCATTGTTAAAAAACCCAGAATTATTGGTTGTTGGCTGTTTAAAAAGAATGACTGATTATTAGTTATTTTGTTCCAATAGTTGTAATGTCCTCCTACCAATTTGACTGAGTTTATTTTTAAATAGATGATATGTAATCTATTTAATACATTGATGTATGTTAGGTATGATTCAGAAAAAGGCATTTAACAGCATTTACACAAATACTTTGGAGAAGGGATTGGCTGCCCACTCCAGTGTTCTTGCCTAGGGAACCCCATGAACAGAGAAGCCTGGTGGGCTACAGTGCATGGGGTCGCAAAAGAGACATGACTTAGTGACTAAAATAACAACATACAAATACTTACTAGATGTCTACCATAAACCGGTACCCATCCTTGAAGGTAGGTTATATAAAAATGCAACTCCTTCATTTTCTCCAAATATTTCTGGGAAAAGTTCTCAAAAGTGTACCTACATGTATAATTTTTTACAGTTGATCTACTTATGGTGCATCTATGCATCCTTCTAATTGTTCCCAGATCACTAAGTGAAGACAAAGTAGATCCACATTCTTCAAACACATTTGGGCTCTTTCTACAATTGCATGTAAAATTGAGGGAACAATCAAGGTATTTATTCTACTCCTCAAACTGAAGTGATATCTACCTTTATAACAAACTTTAATAATTAAGGAGGTTGTTTAAATTTTTCACCTCAAATTTTCCTCCCTCCTACCCCCACCATACACACAAGCTTTTGGATAAAAATCCAATAAAGATTTCTTTCTGATGAGATGAAGGCATTTGCCATGCTGCTAATGAAGGAAGAAATAGAGGAAATCCATTTGGTTCTTTTCTGATTCTTGTCCAAAAGCAATTGCCTCCCGCTGTGGACTGTTCTCAGTGTTCAAACAGCGCTGGTTTAGGTCCAAACCTTCAGTCTATTTTGATCTCAGAGAGCTCACTTCTTTGATGTCTATCAGCAGCTTCTAAAGTGCTGTGCCAGGTTTAATCAAAGGTACATAGCTTCAGCAAGAATAAATGGCAAGAAATGATCACAGTGCCGCATGCGAGGGCTTTAAGCAGCCTCCAGACTTTGCGGGACTGGGCCCCCCTCCTCCGAGGACAAATGCAGGAACCCTAGAGCGTC
The DNA here is from genome assembly GCF_054371585.1 of Giraffa tippelskirchi. Lineage (NCBI taxonomy): Eukaryota > Metazoa > Chordata > Mammalia > Artiodactyla > Giraffidae > Giraffa > Giraffa tippelskirchi. The sequence goes on from NC_137282.1 coordinate 151,364,500, forward strand.
TGTCTCAGATGAAATAATTGCAGAAAAACACAACAAAAGGGAAGCAGGCCGAAATTCTCAAGCCCTCTGATTCCGCTATGCAACCGATACTCCTCTCTCTTTGGCGGCGGCGGTCCAACACGGCGCTGCGGGTTTCTGTCAATGGTGTGTGAACTGGTGGGGAATCCGAGTCCGCACCCGGATCCTCGGGGGCCTTGGAGGTGGGGGCAGGCAGGTGGGTGGGAGGGGACCCAGCGCGATAACACTGATGCCCCGATAACACCGAGCCTACCCTTGCCAGGGCCCCGCGCTTGAACAGTGAGTGGCTCTTTTAATCACATGGAGGAGCACAGAGACGGCAATGTTTTCCATGTGATCCATAACAGAGCGAAAAGCCCTTTTCATCTTTCTGCTGATTCCATCAGTAGAGTACAGTCTCTTCTGAGAATTTTAGATCTGTCATCTCTAAAATACACACACACACACACACACACACACACACAGATATATTCCAATAAAGCCCTTAATATAACAATATCTTAAATTTTAGCATCTTATAAGATCGATGTCTAATGCTTTCTTCCCATTCCTCAGTGTATTATTGAAAGCACTTCTAGAGGTTTTCATTCTATATTGGAGACCACTGCTACATTAGCTAAACAAGTTATGGTTATTTTCTGAAAACAATCCAAAGTCACAGGATTTTTTTATTCTTGTAGGCTACAACCCACGATGGAATAAAAGCCTGACCACTTCTCCTGATCTTATGTTGTTAATCACTCTTGTACATTTTTATTTCTCTCTCTCTGCCTAAGAAAAACTCTCCCACCAACCCTCCTGCGATGTCATCCTATCACATGTCTTTAAATATTATAAAAATTCTGACACTTACCAAAAGTTTAGCTCCAAACTGGAACACTTACCCCAGCTATAGATTCACATATCCCTTTTAACAAGTCTCAGACCAGATTCCTTGTCTGTCTCCAAACCTGCCTCTCCCATAGTCCTCCTCGTCTCAGTAAATTCTGCAACTCTCAACCAGTTGCAGACTAAAGTTAAAAGAGACTAAAAAAGAGACTAAAGTTAAGGACTAAAGGATTAAAGGAGTAAGACTAAAGGTTTCACCTTTAACTTTCTATGTCTTAGACCCTCCCTTCAGCAGATCCTGTTGTCTGGACCTTCAGAAGACATGTAAACAGTTTATATCACCTTCTCCACTAACTCTAGTTCATGCCACCATCATCTCTCACACAGTTTATTGCAACAACTTCTTATGGATCTCTGTGCCCAGTGTAGAATGAACTGTTTAAAACACAGACTAGATCAGGTCAAGTCTTTGCTCAACATTCTCCAATGGCTTCCCTTCTCACTCAGATACAGAGAATCTCACTCCCCTTACCTTTGGATCTGATTACCCTGAGTTCTCTGAGCTCCAGCCTCTTGCTAGTCACTGGACAATCTCCTATCCCAGGATCTTTGCACTTGCTCTTCTGCCAGATAGTCAATCTTCTTCCTTTTTCACTGCTTTTCTGTCTTGGCTCAGATGTCCTAGTCTCAGTGAGTCCTTTCCTGATCACCCTAATTTAAAATTGTAAATTATCCTATTCTTCCCAATTCTTTTTCCTACTTTTTCTTCTCTCTATCTGACAAACCACACATTCTATCTATCAATCTATCTATCATCTATCTATCTATTTTCTGTTTCCTTATACTCAGAGTATAAGCTCCCTGGGGCTGGAGATTTTTTTTCTTCACTCATTGCTGTGTTCCCAGTGAAAGAACAGAGCCTGCAATATAACAGCACCACCAAAAATGTATCTGAATGAATGAATGGATGGATGGATGGACATGGACTACGGGTGAAAAGGACATACAGCAAAATTTGGTTGTGTCCACTGCCATAGGATTGATGGTGATTTTAATCTTTTCATTATAGCTTTTCATAGTTTATAGAAAATAAAGAATGTTACCCTCATCATCAGAAAAAAATGTGATTAAATGTATTTTAATGTTTAAACAATGATATGAGGAGAAGAGTAAGTCAAAAAGCAGCATTATGTGTGGATGGATATATTTTAAATATGCACAAATATATGCACAGAGAGGGCTGCCTAGGTGGTGCTTGTTGTAAAAAACTGTCTGCCAATGCAGGAGACATAAGATGTGGGTTTGATCCCTGGGTCAGGAAAATACCCTGGAGGAGGGCATAGCAACCACCTCCAGTATTCATGCCTGGAGAATCCCATGGACAGAAGAACCTGGCGGGCTACAGTCCACAGGCCAGCAAAGAGTCAGACACAACAGAAGCAACTTAGAGTGCATGCACACATGCACATGAAGAAATAAAACAAAAAGAAAACTGGCGAAAATGTTTAGTGTCTTCAAGTGCCAAAACTGTGGGTCATTTTTTAATATTCTAGCTTATTTCTGTCTATTCAGTTCCATTCAGTTCAGTCACTCAGTCGTGTCTGACTCTTTGCAACCCCATGGACTGTAGCATGTCAAGCTTCCCTGTCTATCATCAACTCCCAGAGCTTACTCAAACTCATGTCCATCGAGTCGGTGATGCCATCCAACCGTCTCATCCTCTGTGATCCCCTTCTCTTTCCCCTTCAATAATTCCCAACATCAGGGTCTTTTCCAATGAGTCGGTTCTTTGCATCACGTGGCCAAAGTATTGGAGTTTCAGCTTCAGCATCAGTCCTTCCAATGAATATTCAGGACTGATTTCTTTTAGGATTGACTGGTTTGATCTCCTTGCAGTCCAAGGGACTCTCAAGAGTCTTCTCCAACACCACAGTTCAAAAGCATCAATTCTTCAGTGCTCAGCTTTCTTTATAGTCCAACTCTCACATCCATACATGAATACTGGAAAAACCATAGCTTTGACTATACGGACCTTTGTTGGCAAAGTAATGTCTCTGCTTTTTAATATGCTGTCTAGGTTGGTCATAGTTTTCTTCCAAGGAGCAAGCGTCTTTTAATTTCATGGCTGCAGTCACCATCTGCAGTGATTTTGGAGCCCCCCAAATTAGTCTCTCACTATTTCCATTGTTTCCCCATCTATTTGCCATGAAGTGATAGGACCAGATGCCATGATCTTCATTTTCTGAATGTTGAGTTTTAAGCCAACTTTTTCACTCTTCTCTTTCACTTTCATCAAGAGGCTCTTTAGTTCCTCTTCACTTTCTGCCATAAGGGTCGTGTCATCTGTATATCTGAGGTTATTGATATTTCTCCCAGCAATCTTGATTCCAGCTTGTGCTTCATCCAGCTCGGCATTTTGCGTGATGTACTCTGCATCATGTTAAATAAGCAGGGTGAAAATATACAGCCTTGACATACTCCTTTCCTGATTTGGAACCAGTTTGTTGTTCCATGTCCAGTTCTAACTATTGCTTCTTGACTTGCATACAGATTTCTCAGGAGGCAGGTAAGGAGGTCTGGAATTCCCATCTCTTTAAGAATTTTCCATAGTTCGTTGTGATCTACACAAAGGCTTTGGCGTAGTCAATAAAGCAGAAATAGATTTTTTTTTGGAACTCTCTTACTTTTTTGATGATACAATGGATGTTGGAAATTTGATTTCTGGTTCCTCTGCCTTTTCTAAATCCAGCTTGAACATCTGGAAGTTCATGATTCGCATACTGTTGAAGCCTGGCTTAGAGAATTTTAGGCGTTACTTTTCTAGCATATGAGATAAGTGCAATTGTGTGGTAGTTTGAGCATTCTTTGGTATTGCCTTTCTTAGGGATTGGAATGGAAACTGACCTTTCTCAATCCTGTGGCCACTGCTGAGTTTTCCAAATTTGCTGGCATATTGAGTGCAGCACTTTCACAGCAGCATCTTTAGGATTTGAAATAGGTCAACTGGAATTCCATCACCTCCACTAGCTTTGTTCGTAGTGATGCTTTCTAAGGCCCACTTGACTTCACATTCAAGGATGTCTGGCTCTAGGTGAGTGATCATACCATCGTGGTTATCTGGGTCATGATCTTTTTTTCTATAATTCTTCTGTGTGTTCTTGCCACATCTTCTTAGTACCTTCTGCTTCTCTTAGTTCCATACCATTTCTGTCCTTTATTGTGCCCATCTGTGCATTAAATGTTCCCTTGGTATCTGCAATTTTCTGAAGAGATCTCTATTCTTTCCAATTCTATTGTTTTCCTCTATTTCTTTGCATTGATCACTGAGGAAGGCTTTCTATCTCTCCTTGTTATTCTTTGGAGCTCTGCATTCAAATGGGTATATCTTTCCTTTTCTCCTTTGTCTTTAGCTTCTCTCTTTTCTCAGTTATTTGTAAGGGCTCCTCAGACAACCATTTTGCCTTTTTGCATTTCTTTTTCTTGGGGATGGTCTTGATCACTGCCTCCTGTACAATGTCACAAACCTCTGTCCATAGTTTTTCGGGCACTCTGCCTATCACATCTAATCCCTTGAATCTATTTGTGACTTCCATCCTATAATTGTAAGGGATTTGATTTAGGTCATACCTGAATGGTCTAGTAGTTTTCCCCACTTTCTTCAGTTTAAGCCTGAATTTGGCAATAAGGAGTTCATGATCTGAGCCACAGTCAGCTTCTGGTCTTATTTTTGCTGACTGTATAGAGCTTCTCCATCTTTCGCTGCAAAGAATATAATCAATCTGTTTTCGATATTGACCATCTGGTGATGTTCATATGTAGAGTTTTCTCTTGTGTTGTTAGAAGAGGAGGTTTTCTATGACCAGTGCATTCTCTTGGCAAACTCTGTTCGCCTTTATCTTGCTTTGTTTTGTACTCCAAGGCCAAATTTGCCTGTTACTCCAGGAATCTCTTGACTTCCTACTTTTGCATTCCAGTCCCCTATAATAAAAAGGACATCTTTTTTGGGTGTGAGTTCTAGAAGGTCTTGTATGACTTCATAGAACTGTTCAACTTCAACTTCTTCAGCATTACTGATTGGCTCATGAACTTTGATTACTGTGATATTGAATGGTGTGCCTTGGAAATGAACAGAGATCATTCTGTTGTTTTTGAGATTGCATCCAAGTACTGCATTTCAGACTCTTTTGTTGACTATGATGGCTACTCCATTTCTTCTAAGGGATTCTTCCCCACAGTACTAGATATAAATCATCTGAGTTAAATTTGTCCATTCCAGTCCATTTTATTTCACTGATTCCTAAAATGTCGATGTTCATTCTTGCCATCTCCTCTTTGACCACTTCCAATTACCTTGATTCATGGACCTAACATTCCAGGTTCCTGTGCAGTATTGTTCTTTACAGCATCGGATTTCACTTCCATCACCAGTCACATCCACAACTGGGTGCTGTTTTTGCTTTGGCTCTGTCTCCATTCTTTCTGGAGTTATGTCTCCACTGTTCTCCAGTAGCATATTGGGCACCTACTGACCTGGGGAGTTCATCCTTCAATGTCCTTTCTTTTTGCCTTTTCATACTGTTCATGGGGTTCTCAAGGCAAGAATACTGAAATGGTTTGCCATTTCCTTCTTCACTGGACCATGTTTTGTCAGAACTCTCCACTGTGACCCGTCCGTCTTGGGTGGCCCTACATGGCATGGCTTATAGTTTCATTGAGTTAGACATGGTTGTGGTCCATGTGTCATTAATGATCATGCATTTAACCTCTATTTCAAAGGCCATATATACATCCATATAAAAGGAAGAATAAGAAGTCAGTAAGCATAGCTATCAGTTACTCCTGAGTAGTCCTAATTAAGTTGCTACGACTTGTGTTATTTAAATTTAAAAAATCATTCATTTCTTTAGCTTCCTGTTTTCCTATTGAGGAATAAAATTTGACTCAGAGAAGTGATTTCATCTCTTTGTCCTAAACTGATTTTTTTTATATCTGTCAAGAATGTTTTACAAATGTGTATCCTGGATTGTTAAATTAAAATTTTCAGTGGAATGTAGTGGGATTGCTTTGTTTTCAATTCTTTAAGCTGTAACAATGATCTGATAACCCTGTATTTAAAAACTACTTTAAATAACACTGTATTTTCAATATATTCTTTGAAATTTTAATAAAATGCACTTAAATAATAGTCCTTTAACAAATTTCCCTGTTGCCACCAGGATATTTGCTAAAATGAAGGGGTTTTCTTTTACCCTTGGCTTTGATAGCAATTAATCAATGTAATGATGATCAAAGCCTCTTCTGCCTAGCCTCTGATTTGGATTTGTAGCATCTGTTGCTGGATATTGCATTTTGAAGAAATTAGCTGGGATGTTTATTTTGTAGAACCCACTTTACTGTCACAAAGGAGAAGCATTTGTGTTTCTTTGACTATGTGAAATCAGACAAACTTTGTCCTCTGGGATCTAGGGGAGATGGCTTACTTCAGCTCCCTTCTTTTCTAGACATGAGATCTATCTTCCAAGTCCAAGCCAAGTGGTTCCTCAAAATGGACATTGCTTAAAGCTGGTCCCAGATCTCAGCTCAGGAAAAGAGAGCCTGAGTGTCTAGGGAGCGAATTGTACTCGGCACCTCCCCAGTTTCATGGCCAGAAGAGGGAAGCCACATTGCTGGGCTTCAGCCCCTGTATGGTCATCTACAAGGTCCTCAACCCCTGTTGCTTTCAAAGTGTCAATTACACCAAAACTTATTGTTAATATTGTGTGTGTGTTAGTCACTCAGTCGTGTCTGACTCTTTGTGATCCTGTGGGGTGTTTCCCTCCAGGCTCCTCCATCCATGTGATTTTCCAGGCAAGAATATTTGAGTGGGTTGCCGTTTCCTTCTCCAGGGGATCTTCCTGACCCAGGGATCAAATCTGGGTTTCCTACATTGCAGGCAGACTCTACCATCTGAGCTACCAGGGAAGCCTTATTAATGTCAAGTCTTATTATTGATATTAGATACTGCTTAATATTAAATCATTTGTATAATACTTTCATGGTCATAATAAAATGTCCAAATTCCCTTAAACAGAAGAAGCTAATGAAACTAAATATCCATGGTAGATGTCCATCTCCTTCTTAATAAAACAAAATTTAATTAAAACTTAGTATTAAGTAATTTTTACTTTTATTAAAGCAAATCTAATAGAAATGTAATGGTTGTATCCCTCTGTGCACCCCCGGTACTGTTCTCACAGTGAAATCCTTCTTTGTATTATCTTAGTTTTTAATATTTATTTTTAATTGATTGATGATTGCTTTACAATATTGGTTTGGTTTCTGTCATACAGCAATATGAATTAACCATAGGTGTACATATGTCCTGTCTTTGTATTATCTGTATCAGTATTACAAAGTAAGCTCCCATTACCTTTCTTCTCAGAGAACAATGTGTTTGTTTGGTTTCTTTCTTAGGATGGAATAAAACATTCATCCCATTCAGAGTGGGGGAGGGGAAGAGGATATTGGTTATAAGAAATTGTCTTCTTCCAGCTTAGTTTTTTGATGTCTCAAAAGATTTATTTTTGTTCTCTATAATTTAAAAAATATTATAAAATATGATGTATGAGTTGCATATGGTTGTTTACAGTAGAGGGGATAGCAGGAAGAAAGAATATAACATCGGCTATACTTAGAATACACTCGGTATTACAGCTCTTCCTACTGTATTCTTTAGAACAGGAAAGACAGACTACTTGCACGGTGGCACCCAGCCAATGTCTAACTAGAATCAATTGCTTTGCCAACAAGGCACACAAAAGATGTTCCTTGTTTGCAAACTGAGTTTCCCTCAAAGACACCTTTTCTCCAGTCTCACAAAACGGAGATCAAGACAATTCCTTTCTGTTGCTTCTTTATGCTGTTTCTCTTCTCCTCACTTTCAGAAACACTTCTGGAAGAAGGCAAGTCTGAATCCAATCCCAGGGGATAAGGAGACATTACACTTCACACTATGATCTCTTCATTCCAGCTGTGTGACCGCAGCGTGGAATTGTTCTGAAAGACAGTGGCCCATGTTACAATTACCTACATAAAAATTCACTGGGCAGCCTTTATTTCTGAAGTTTCTTTATTTGTGTACAGTCTTTTATCTCACCATATTGTGGCCAGATTGAGAGAATTGGGGGTGCAGAGGGGGCAGAGGGGTGTTGAAGGAGCCAATTCTGAGAGGGGAGAATGGGAGGGGAAAAGACAAAGCGCTCCTTCACTTCCAGCTTCTCCTGACCTTTATTTGCTCCTTCACTAACCTCTAGAGCGGAGAAGGCAATGGCACCCCACTCCAGTACTCTTGCCTGGAGAATCCCATGGACGGAGGAGCCTGGTAGGCTGCAGTCCGTGGGGTCGCTGAGAGTCGGACACAACTGAGCGACTTCTCTTTCACTTTTCACTTTCCTGCATTGGAGAAGGAGATGGCAACCCACTCCAGTGTTCTTGCCTGGAGAATCCCAGGGACGGGGGAGCCTGGTGGGCTGCTGTCTATGGGGCTGCACAGAGTCGGACACGACTGAAGTGACTTAGCAGCAGCAGCAGCAACCTCTAGAGGGTTAAAGCGAAAGTGAAATTGGGAGCCGCATCTAGATGGAGAGGTAGTTCTCTCTCTCTCTTGTTCTCTTTCCCTTCCTCACTATTGCATGTGTTTTCTTCATGTCCATCTCTTAAAACCCTCTCCCCCCGCTATGAAAAAAAAGCTCTATCTCATGTCCATTTTCTTCACACCAGTTAGATTTCCCTTCTTTCCCTTTAATTTACAGTCCTTTATGGAGGTTTTCATCACTCCTGCAACCCAAGTTTCAGGGTCCCAAACAGCCTTCTAATTTTGCAAGTGCTGTTGGCTCCATCCACAAGGCAAATAGGCATTTATTTGTATCTTACTCAGGAACCTCTCAAAAATTTAAAACATTTGTTCCTGTGACAAAAATAGATTCTGGATATTGAGCTGCTTACCTAGACAAACTTTTAGGATATAATTTTGGAGACATGCATTATATTTGGAGAAGGCAATGGCAACCCACTCCAGTACTCTTGCCTGGAAAATCCCATGGACGAAGAAGCCTGGTAGGCTGCAGTCCATGGGGTTGCTAGGAGTCGGACACGGCTGAGCGACTTCACTTTCACTTTTCACTTTCGTGCACTGGAGAAGGAAATAGCAACCCACTCCAGTATTCTTGCCTGGAGAATCCCAGGGGCAGAGGAGCCTGGAGGGCTGCCGTCTATGGGGCCGCAGAGAGTCAGACACGACTGAAGTGACTTAGCAGCAGCAGCAGCAGCATTATATTTAAAGAAAGCTTCCCTGTTAGCTCAGTTGGTAAAGAATCTGTCTGCAATGCAGGAGACCCTGGTTCAATGCCTGGGTCGGAAAGATACCCTGGAGAAGGGAGAGGCTACCCACTCCTGTATTCTTGGGCTTCCCTGGTGGCTCAGACGATAAACAATCCTCCTGCATTATGGAAGACCTGGGTTCAATCCCTGGGTCGGGAAGGTCCCCTGGAAAAGGGAGTGGCTCCCTTCTCCAGTATTCTGGCCTGGAGAATTCCATGGACAGAGGAGCCTGGCAGGCTACAGTCCATGGGGTTGTAAAGAGTCGGACACGACTGAGCAACTTTCACTTGCACATAAAAGATCTACATATACAATATGAAAGATGCATATAAATGCATCAGTGCAAATATATATGCAAAGATGCATGTAAATAATTGGAGAAATAACATTGAGGTCCAAACAGGGGTTTTAAATCAATGATTGTTTTTTTACTTTTGATTAAAATTAAAGTGTATTTGGTGGGCTATATTTCTCCATAAAGAGTTTTTGTTTAGATAAAACAAAATGTCAGATATGAATTTAGGATACTAAGATAGTCACTGTGTTGTTGTTATTCAGTCACTCAGTCCTGTCAGATTCTTTGTGGCCCCATGGACTGCAGCACGCCAGGCTTCCCTGTCCTTCACTGTCTCCTGGAGTTTGTTTAAACTCATGTCCATTGAATCGGTGATGCCATCCAACCATCTCCAACCATCTCATCCTCTGTCGTCCCCTTCTCCTCAGATTTGAAATAAATTTTATTTATTTATTTATGCCTATTTTGAGATGATTCTTAATTATTACCCTAGAAATCTGGGATATATTTATAAGTTTCCAGAAGGAATTCTGAAACTAAAAGCTTTTTTTTATAGTGGGGGGAAAGGGTTTTAAGAGAGCAAACATTTATTTCATAGGCAAGTAAAAGGATATTCATATGATGCTAAAAATGACAAATAAAGGTGAGCTTGTTGGAGTTTATTATTGTGATTATTAAGAGCTAGCCCATGGAGACAATAACAATATGTCTCCTCTTACACTGAAAATATCTAACATTTTTTTTCTGAATGATCCTGTCTATAGAAACTCTGCTATTCACATACATAGTCCTATAATGCATTTTCCAATCAACGTATAAGGAATTTACAAAATAATTATCCCAGGCTTAATTCTGCTTGACAGCTTGTGAAGCAGGTAGGTTGACAATTCTGGTTTTCTTCTTATTTCAGAAAAGGCACAAAATCAAAAGGCCACTAGCAACTCAGGATTACTGTATCAGTAAGGATGGGCTAAATTATACCAGGAAAACAAACTCTGAAAGCTTGGTGACTTAACCAAACCAAGAATTCTTCTTCCTCATGCCCTATTCCAGTGTATTAATAGTTGTGTGTGTGGACAGTGGTGGTATGAATTTTTCCACTCATGGATACTTAGGGACAGAACTCCCAACAAGCTTACCTGATTTGCCTCAACGTGTCATTCAAATGAAAGTCTTCAATTTGGAGTCATTTGTTGTAATAAGCAGATTATTAAATTACAAGAATCTTGAATGTATTATTCTCTGTTTATGGAACTTTGAGGAAGAAAGAGAAATGGAGGCTGAACTGTGAAAATTTCACTCAACTCTCCATCACGTAAATTTTCATATCTCTCTGAAGATGAGATTCTTTTCAGGCCTGTAGCTACCAAATATAAAATAAAAGTGAACACTGAAAATGGCTCAATGCTCTTCATTATTTTCAAGAGAAATCATATGATCAAGTGTATCACTAGTGAAGATGGTGACTTTTGCAAAAGCAAATTCTGTTATTTTCTTACCAAGTTTCAGCAGAAGAAAGAAAAGGAAACAATGGGAGACACTGGTTGAGGAATTCTCTGAAGAGACCATAGAGTGTCTCTTGAGTAAACAGCATCCAGTTGCAAGCTCTTTTTATAGTACCACAATAGCATCCCCTTGGGAAGTCAAGACATCTCTAGATATACCATTGTTTCCCTAACAATCTCCCCAAGGCCTGATGTTCGGGAGGATAGCAACCATCAGATATGCAAAATGAAGCAGGCAGTAGCACGAACAGATCGATTGAGTGCTGGAGTATTATTCGGTGACTGATTCCAAATGTTCTTACCCACAAATATATGTTCAGAACTGTAACAACAGCAGTGCCCACCCATGTGGAAGGAAACAAAAATAATGGCTATTGAAAAATGAGTATATGTCAGCATAATGCTAGGCAATTTCCATGTAATAGATTATTTGTTACCCATTATAATACTTTAAGTTTGATATCATTATCCCTAGGTGATAGAACACTAAACTAAATCTTAGGAGCTTCCTGAGGGGCTCAGCACCTGCCAGTGCAGGAGATGTGGGTTTGATCCCCTGAAGAAGGAAATGGCAACCCACTTCAGTATTATTGTCTGGGAAACCCCATGGACAGAGGAACCTGGTGGGTTACAGTCCATGGGGTTGCAAAAGTGCCGGACACGACTTAGCAACTGAATAACAACAACAAACTAAAGCTTGAGACATTTAAGATAGTTTTTCAAGTCCCCATCCAGCAGATGACTGAGGCAGTATTTGAATCCATATCCATCTCTCGAGGGACTATCCAAAGACCTTTGGGAGTCCAAGCTACTCCTGTTCTAGGACTTACCCCAGCCCACATTATTTCAACTTTGTTAAAATATACAGCTCATTTTAAGCACAATTTTATATTAGCAGATCTCTTGAATTGCAATTGATAAATTGAAATAACTTTCTGGCATTAGAACTTAAGCAATTATGATTTTTATTTTATAACAAAAAATTGTATACCATGTAGTCTTTGGCTTTTTGTCTTTTTCAGGGTGCAAACTGTTCTGGAGGCTCTTGAAAAGTTCATGGTTCTCATGTACTTACCAAACACAGCAGTTTGAGAATGAATCTGGAAATGCTACTCCGTCCTCTCAAGCAAGCTGTGTAGGCTTTTACAGCTTACCCCAAACTTCATCTTCAATGGTATGTTTTCACCGTGATTGAAAATGCTTGAGTTGAACAGTTCTAGTTATATTTCCTTTGACCTAGAGGAACGGGAAGCAAGATTCCCTCCTTGCTTCCACAATAATTAGTAGGTAGTGCTACCCTGAAACAAAAGACATGCAGCAAACATTTCTGTTTGTCTTTCCTTCTAGACTGGGAACTGTTTGAGGTCACTGACCATTTTTAATTAATTCTTACAATCTAGAACTTATCATTTTTGTTAGCACATACTAATAAGCATTTCAAGAAATACTTGTTGAATAGACACAAGAAAGAATGGGTGGATATGAGTAAGTAACTCTGACCTCAAGTCTTCTGGCAAGCTCATGACAGGCCTCACCTTAGAATCTGGTTTCCTGGCATTTAGCTCAGCTGTGTTCAGACCTGATCATATTCTTTTGATCACTTCCATAAATTAGAGTTCCTTTTCACTGAATGCAGGTAGAGAGACTTTAGACTGTTAACTTCTGACAGCATTAGGAAAAATATTATTACTAGTCTTCTGGTTGCCAAAACACAAAAGTTATATACACTTGGATAATTTGTCCTTGTTCTTAAATTCTTGTCTCTTTTCTGTTTTCAAAGCTTAACTGCTTCATATTAACATCTCATTCAGAATGATCCATTTGGCTATTTCGGACTGTGGATTCTTTCTCTGATTTTTTTTTTTTTTTTTTCTGGCTCTGCCACGCAGCTTGAGGGGTCTTAGTTCTCCCATCAGGGACTGAACCTGGGCCCAGGACAGTGAAAGCACCAGGTCTTAACCATTGGATCACCAGGAAATTCCCTCTTTCTCTGATTTCTTATCCTGATGAATCATACCGTCTCTTCCATTCTATGATTTCTACAATTTACCCTTACATTCCTCTCGCCTTGTCTTGTGTACGCTACAGCATCATGTGTACAACTTTGGAGAGTTATGCCAGAGAGTGAGAGGAAATAGTAACCCAGTTTATTGACAGAGGAATAAATGGAATAGATTTCAGAAAATAATAGATGATCAATTCAAAATCTTTAACAAGTAATTCCCTTACATCATCAGAGTAACATGATGGGTATTCGTTTGTTGTTAGATGGCTAGGGAACTTAAAATATCGTATTCAGTTCACTTCAGTCGCTCAGATCAATAATCATTCATTTACACCAATTCAAAAAATGCCACACTGGGTGAATGAGAGGGGAGGATGAATTGGGAGAGCAGGATTGACGTATATACACTACCATGTGTAGAATAGACAGCTAGTAGGAAACTGCTGTATAACACACGGTGCTCAGCTCTGTGCTCTGATGACCTAGATGGGTGGGGTGGGCGTGGGTGGGAAGGAGGCTCAAGAGGAAGGAGATATATGTATATCTACAGCAGATTCATATTGTTGTACAACAGAAAGTAACCCATTGAAAAGCAATTATGCTTCAATCTAAAAAATTTAAAAATATCACTTAAAACATTTTCAAGGTACTTCAGAATAAATGTAACCATTTATTTTATTGGTAACCATTTATTTTATTGGTAGAAGCCAAGCCAGGCCAGTACGTATAGAAACTCAAAATGTTTTGTCTTCATTTTTAAAGCATTATTTCCTACATGTGGAATTATTTTTGCTTTTAAAATACACAGTAGACCTTAGCTACTAAGCCCTCCCAGAACCTATACACCTGAGATGAATCTTGCTTTATATCAGAATTTGTTTAGCTAAATGTGAGATATTTCCTCCCTTCAGTTCAGTTCAGTCCAGTCGCTCAGTCATGTCCGACGCTGCGACCCCATGAATCGCAGCACTCCAGGCCTTGAATGAGCAACATAGAATTTCTTTCCGGGATGCAAGAGAAAGGAGACTATTTTGCAGTTCCCAGTAGGATCTGTTGCAGTGGGTTTATGTCAACATTCAGTCCCAGCACCTATGAGCAGGATCTAGCAAATGGATTCCATGATTTGCCCTCAAAATTGGGGATTTCCAGAATTCTACAAGCAGACCTTGGGCTGACTAGTGTCAGATGAATGTTCTTCTCTCTAGGGAGCCACAGAGAAGAATGGCCCCCTGTTTTCAAGGAGGAGAATCTGGTCATAGTGGATTAGATGAGCAAAAAGATGGGATGGTGAAGAAAGGACAGATCCTTTCGTTTGTAAAGTAGGGGAAAGTGATGATCACAGCTGACTTCTAAAGGGGGATGATGTGTATGAAGGGTCCTTTAGTTCTGCTGATGTCATGGGGGTTTTAGAGCTAGATTTAGTTGTGTTGTTGTTCAGTTGCTCAGTCATGTCTGATTCTTTGCAACCCGATGGACTGTAGCAAGTCAGGCTTCCCCGTCCTTCACTATCTCCTGGAGCTTGCTCAAACTCATGTCCTTTGAGTCGGTGATGCCATCCAACCATTTCATCCTCCGTCATCCCCTTCTCCTCCTGCCTTCAATCTTTCCCAGCTAGATTTATGGATTGGGGATAGAGAGATCTTCGTTTCTTGTAGGATAAAGTATAATTTGGAACCTTGAGGGAGAGGAGAGATGGCGTGGGAGAGTGTGAGAAAACTGAGAAAAGCTAATGTGAGCTGGATGTTGTGTGAGGCTGGGGTGTTAACAGGTGAGAAGTTACTAGGATGGGGAGACTGAAATGACTTTTAATTAGAGCTGGGTGCCCTAATCAACTTGAAGTTGTTTGGGTAGTGAATATAAACAAGCCCCATTTCCATCTCTCCACATCTTCAGTTAACTCTCTAAATCCTCATGTCTATGAGGTATTTTGGGCTTTCCTGGTGGCTCAGTGGTAAGGAACCCACCTGCCAATGCAGGAGACATGGGTTCAAACCCTGGGTTGGGAAGATCCCCTGGAGAAGGAAATAGCAGTCTACTCCAGTATTCTTGTCTGGAAAATCCCATGGCCAGAGGAGCCTGGAGTGCTATAGTTCATGAGGTCACAAGAGAGTCAGACACGATTTAGCAACTGAACAATAACAAATGAGGTGTTTTAGTGCTTTATTTTGCTTTTATGAAATTTAAGCAGAGTCTAGATAGATAAAATGTTGAGGGACATAGCTTTCTTGAGAGTGTGTGAAAAAAATATTCTTCACGTGGAATAATTTGGCAGAATATGGAACTGAAAACTAGAAGCAAACTCCACTACTAAGAACTGGTAGAAATCTTGGTGAGAACTCAAATTCCACCAGATGTGGAATAGCAATTCCAGAATTCTTTTCATGCCTCTTAAGAGGCAACAGATAACACCTGAGATAGATATTTGTATTAAATTAGTTTTTCTTTTACATATGTAATGCATTTTAGGAAATTGAGGAGTAAAATATCAAAGTTATAATTATTTTTGTGCTGTGCTTAGTCACTCAGTTGTGTCTGACTCTTTGCAACCCACTGGACTATAGCCGACCAGGCTCCTCTGTCTATGGGATTTTTTAGGCAAGAGTACTGAAGTGGTTGCTATTTCCTTCTCCTGGGGAGCTTTCCTACACAGGGATCAATCCTGCGTCTCCTGTGTCTCCTGCATTACAAGTGGATTCTTTACCTGCTGAGCCTTTGGGGAAGCCAAGTATTTCTGCACATGTTTTTTAAAATACTGTGGACATTTTTAAGTGTACACTTCAGTTGTATTGTCTATATTTTGGTCGTTGTACAACCATCAAGGTATTTAGGAGAACTTCAGTGTAGTACTAGAAGAAGATGAAGATGGCTTTTGAAAAAATACAATTTTGAAAAATTTCTTGTATATTCGTAAAAGCATGCTTTTAAAAAAGTGATTTCTCAGTTTATGTTGATCACTGTTGATTGTCTACTCAGCTTCCATTCTCTCCCCATGTTTCCCCTTCAAAAAGCCCTGATTCTGTTCACATGTCTTCAAGTCCCACAAAACCCCCAGCAATTCATGAGAACCTTGTTTCTTAGCTCCAGGATTGGGTCCTAATGGATCAAAGCCAGAGCCTTTCAGAAACCCATGTGTAAGTCAATCATAGCACTGTTTACTGATGATTGTTATTGGTCCCCGAATGGGTATCAGCTTAGAGTGAAAGATTTTTATTTTCTTTGACATAGTCTAAAGTGGTAACGATTTTCTTACAACAGTGAGTAGGAGAATAAGCCTCTGGATTAAGCCAAATCTGTTGGCAGCACTAAAGATCATTGAAAAGGACACGTGTTCCTGATGATGTTCCAGGGAGTTACCAAAGCAAATCAACCCTTAAGTTAGCCTTACCTCTGGAAGTCAGGTGGCAAGAAATTATCTGACTCTTCAAGCCAGTTTCTTAGTTTTCTCAAAGCTACTTGAAAGTATCTTAATGATACGATGCAGACATATTTTGCTAGATTTTTATAGCTCAGTGAGGTAAGTAGGATTGATATGACCATCATCATTTAAAAAATGAGGATGTGAGCTCAGAAATGTGGAGTAACTTGCTCAGGTTACTACTCAGGATAAATTTCAGAAGTTGCTCTAGAACTCAGCTAGGTCTTTTCTGAGTCTTAGGTTTACTTCTTTTTTCCTTGGGACCACTAGTTTACAGTCAGTCATTCCTGTCTAGGTAAAAAAAAAAAAAAATGCAGTTGTATGTTCTTACCAAGCAAAAGAGAAAAATCTACAACTACTTTATTTTTAATTTTATGTATCTGTTGGCTGTGCTGGGTCTTTGTTGGTGTGCATGGGCTTCCTAGTTGTCATGAGTAGGGGCTACTCTGTAGCTGTGGGGTGAGGGCTTCTCATTGTGATGGCTTCTCTTGTTGGAGAGCAAGGGCTCTGGAGCACCGGCTCAGTAGTTGTGGTGCATGGGCTTAGTTGATCCACAGCACGTGGAATCCTCCCAGACCAGGGATTGAACCTGTGTCCTCTGTACTTCAAGGTGGGTTCTTAACCACTGGACCACCAGGGAAGTCATACAACTACTTGAACATCCTAATTATTCCTCTATATGATATTCTACCAACCTGGCTCAGATATCTAGATTTCTACTTCAGTTTTATTTTGAATCATAAAAAGAGAATGAGGAAGATGGTTTTCATATATTTCAAGAATATCCATGATTCTTATATATTCAAGATAGGCCTATTCACCTCTGCAGAAATGGAGTAATACAGAGATTTTAATTGAAGTGAAGGAAAACTCTGATTATCCTTTTGCATGAGGACAAGCTTTGGGCAATACTTTGGCTGTTACAGCTGTTTATTCCTGTGAAATTTGCGTATTGATAGAGGTCACCTTTTTCCTGGATGAAAGTGAAAGTGAAAGTTGTTCAGTCATGTCCAACTCTTTGCGACCCCTGGGACTATACAGTCCATGGAATTCTCTAGGCCAGAATACTGGAGTGAGTAGCCTTTCCCTTCTTCAGGGGATCTTCCCAACCCAGGGATCAAACTCAGGTCTCCCACATTGCAGGCAGATTCTTTATTGTCTGAGCCACCAGGGAAGCCCAAGAATACTGGAGTAGGTAGCCTATCCCTTCTCCAGCGGATCTTCCTGACCCAGGTATCAAACCGGGGTCTCCTGCAATACAGGCAGATTCTTTACCAACTGAGGTATCAGGGTTGGCAAAGATAATTCAAAGATCACATCGTTAGAGCTAAGCTGGGAGAGGGAAGAAACTAATAGTGGGGATGGAGTTGTTGGTAGCTCTAACTCAAGATCTGTTCCCTCAAGAATCAGAATGAGACCTTCTGTTTCAGGTCTAATCGAGTCTTTTTGGAGCTCTTAATTCTGAGATAACTGATTTGAGTCATCTTTCCAAGGTCAGTCATCGACCACCTGCTTCTCACAAAGAGGGACATGTATGTACTTCATGGGACAGCCAAAGTGATTCATCTGGGCACACACTAAGTACAAACTCATAGAGAATCACGCTCAATTCCCATTAGAACTGGGTTTTTATTTCCTCTAGGGGATGCGAACTTGGCTAGTTACTGTATTCTGTTACGTATTTTTCTTTATCAGATGCTATCTTCTTGCTTTTCAGAGTTCTTTAGACTCTTGAGATTAAAAGAAAGAAAATCAGAAGTAAAATATTTTAATAAACAATCTTATCTAATGCTGCCTTTTATGACAGCAGGTTGTGGTAAATTAAAGAACAGGCACAAGTTTTTAGATTCCCCTCTCATTAAGAGGTGGAGTATATGATTTCTCCTTTGTATTTGAGTGGACTCTGTGACTGCTTGAGCAATAGAATATAATCAAAATGATATTCTATCAGTTTCCGCATCCAAGCCTTAAGACAATGCTAGTTTCCTGTGGCAGGCAGAATTCTGAGATGTCCTCCAAAATTCTCACCCTTAGAGTCCATGACCAATAGTACACTCTCCTTTTGATTATGGGTATGACCTGTGACTATAAAGGATCTGACCATATGTGGAAAAGATGAATTGATTTGCAGGTGTAATTAAGATTCCTAACAAGCTGGCTTTGAGTTAAAGGGAAGTTATCCTGGTTAGGTCAGCCTTAATCAGGTGGGCTCATTAAAAGACGCTGTGTCTTCCAACAAATGGTGCTGGGACAACTGAATACCCATCTGAGAGAATGAAGGTGGATCTCTCTTCATACTACACACAAAAATGAACTCAAAATGGATAACAGACCAAGTGTAAAACCCATAGAAAACATAGGAGTAAGTCTTCATGAATTTGGATTAGGCACTAATTTCTTAGATACAACTTCAAAAGTACAAGTGGCAAAAGACATAACAGACAAATTGTACTTCATCAAAATAAAAGCTTTGTGATTCAAAGGACAAAATCAAGAAAGTGAAAAATCAACTCACAGAAGGGGAAATATATTCACAAATTGTATATCTCATAAAGGACTTGTGTCCATGATATATAAAGAACCTTTATTATTCAATAATAAAAATATGAATTATGTATCTTAAAAAGGGGCAAAGAGTTTGAATAGACACTTTCCCAATAAAGATACACATGAAAGGACACTGAATACCATTAGTCATTAGGTAAATGAGACACAAAAGTACAATGAGATACTTAAAAAAAAAAATACCTATTTCATTATTCATTCAAATGAATCTTTTAGCTATTCTGTCAGTCTTATAAGGGTAATTTTGTTTTCATATTCCTCTAGTTTTCTCTTGGAATCCTTCTGACTGTATTAAAGATGGACAGGTGAGTTTGTCTTAGGAGGAGCTAAAAGACATTGATAGATATACCTTCAATTCAAAAAAGAAAAAAAAAATGAAATACTTATTTTACTGAGGTGGAGATGTGATTTCTGCTATATTTGAAAGCAAACAATAAGGCTGTCTCAGTGGTAAAGAATATGCTTGCCAATGCAGGAGACGGAGGTTTGATTCCTGTTTTGGGAAGATCCCCGGGAGAAGGAAAGAGCAACCCACTCCAGTATTCTTGCCTGGGAAATGCCATGGACAGAGGAGCCTGGTGGGCTTACAGTCCCCAGGGTCGCAAAGAGTTGGACATGACTGAAGGACTAAACAACAACAGTGAAGATTCCTGGGATTAAATTAATTAAATAATGCATTCTCGTTATTATATATTATTCAATTAATTATAGCTATATTATCTATAATATATATTATTATATAATATATATGTAACATATACAATATATTATATATATTATTTTAAATAATATATATGTAACATATAATACAATATAATATATAACATAATATCTTATATATGATATATAATCATATTATATTGTGTATAATACATTATTATATATAATATAATAAAGTATAATGTGATAATATAATGTAATACATAATAATATATATTATATAAATATATAATATAATTATATATAATATATATTAGTATATATCATAATTATATATTATATATTAGTATATAATAATATATATTATATTATATTAGAAATATATACTTATATATAATATGCATTATATGTAATATGTATGTAATATACAATTATATATTATATACTAATATAATATATTATAATTATATATTTATATTTATATAATTATAATATATAATTATATGATTATATATAATTATAATATATTTACATTATAATTATATATAATATATACACATGTAATATACATAATATATATTGTATATATAAATTATAAAGTATATAATTATAATATATATAAAATATATATTATATATAAATAAAAATATATATTACATAATATATATAACATATTTATATATAATATAATATATAATATATGTAAATAAAAATATATAATATAATATATAATATATGTAAATAAAAATATATTATATAATATACATATTTATATATAATATATAATATATATAAAATATATATAATTATATATACAATATATATAATTATATATACAAATATATACAATATATGCAATTATATGTACAAATATATACACAAATATATATACAAATATACATTATGCATACTATATATAATATACACAAATATAATTATATATACAATATCTATAATATATAATTGTATTACTAATATATTATTAATATAATATATATAATATATTATGTATATTATATATTAGATAATTATAGGTCATATATTATATAATATATTATATATTACATAATTATATATCATATATTATATATTACATAATTATATATCATATACTATACACATTATATTAATATATAATATAAATAAAATATATATTATATAATATATAATTATATAATATATGATATATATGATATATATAATTATATATATCATATATATAATTATATATACAAATATACACAATATACAATATATACAATTATATATACAATTATATATACAAATATACATTATATATACAATATATAATATATTAAAATATAATTATATTTGTATAATACAAATATAATTATATATACAATATAATATATATTATATAATATATAAATATATTAATATATATTACATGTTATATATGTTATATAATATATATTATATTATATATAAATATATTAATATATATTACATGTTATATATGTTATATTATATAACATATATTATATGTTATATAATATAACATATTATATGTTATATAATATAACATATTATATATGTTATATAATATAACATATTATATATGTTATATAATATAATATATATAAGTGTATATAATTATATAGTTATGTTATAATTATAGTTGTATAATAATAAATAATATATTAAACTGTATATGAATAATATATATGAAATATTTCATGTATATTTTGTATATATTATTTTATATTATATATTATAAATGATATTATATATTATATATTACATTTTATATATAATGAATAAATAATATAAATATTATTCTATAATAATAATTATATAATATTATATTACTATATTATAAAATATATAATATATATTGTTTATATATATATGCTCCTCCATCCATGGGATTGTCCATGCAAGAATACTGGTGTGGGTTGCCATTTCCTTCTCCAGAGTATCCTCCCAACCCAGGGATCGAACCTGGGTGTCCCGCATTGTAGGCAGATGCTTTACCATCTGACCCACCAGGGAAGCCCATATTATATGTATTAAAATATATTAATATATAATATATATTAATATAACAATTATAATTTATAAAATATTTATAATATATAATATATAATTATATAATAATAATATATACAAAATATATAAAATAATGAGAATGCATTATTCAATTAATTTATTCCCAGTTACCTAATTATTGTATATAATATATATTATATAAAAATAAATATATATATTTATATATTATATATATATTTGTGTTTAAGTCAGGAAGAGAAACAAAAGAGAAAAAAATGAAAACAAAAGCAATGTGAACACATCAAATTCAAATCAAGAAAGTTAAGTAATTACCACAAAACCCACTCATGACTATATTGTTATAAATATGGAGAAATGGCAATAACAAATGAATTCCTTATGTTTTTATACTTCTGGTTGATTAGTATTTCTATACTAAATAAAAAGTACTGTGTAGTAACATTTTAGTCTCAGTGCCCATATGTATTAGTCATTGTGGCTAAAGCCAATTTGCTCACAAGTATGATAATTACCTAATTTGTGTAGGGAAAGCTCTCCTCATTACTGGAATAAAGTTTCTAATTCCAGTAAAAAGAATATTCAGATATTCTTGGGCAGAGTGTCAATGCATGGGCTTCAAATCTGGTTTGTTTTGTTAAAATTAGAATCAACAGTTTGAGAGCTACAGCTTCATAAGGAAGTAATTGCATTAGTCACCCTCTTGGCACTACACGGGTATTAATTTTTTCCTTTCATCAATCTCTCTTGACTCTTTCACAATTTTATAAGGTCCCCCACAAAGCCAAATTAATAGTGTTTCTTTCTTCAAAACTCATGAATGTGCATTAATAATCAATGATCCTGGAAGAATAAAAGAAACAACTTTAGAATTTCTAGATTATTTGATGGGCAGCTGCATTCCATAGGATATTTAGAAAAGTCTCCTACCTGTTATATCCTTATTATAGACAAATTGATGGTGGTTGATAATATTAGATAAAAATCTAACTAGAAAAATTCTCTACCTGAGGGAAGGTGCTTTGTCAGCACCTCTAAGCCACATTCACATCACAGTTTGCTATTGTCATTTAGTCACTAAGTCGTGTCCGACTCTACGAACCCATGGACCATAGCCCACCAGACTCCTCTGTCCATGGGATTTCCTAGGCAAGAATACTGGAGTGGGTTGCCATGCCCTCCTCCAGGGGATTTTCCCAACCCAGGGAACGAACCAGAGTTTCCTACATTGCAGGTGGATTCTTTACCACTGAGCCACCAGGGAAGCCCAGTTCAATGCATTGTTAAGTATCAGAATTCAAATATACTGTGTTATTTTCTGTAAAATTTTTAAGACTAAGCTCGTGTGTCTTATGGCCAGCCTTGCCAAAATTGTTGTTAAATTTTATTATATTTTACAGTGGAAATTGGAGTAGGAAAGGTCACATTAAGGGCCACATTTTATGTGAAGTTTCTGTTGTTGTTCAGTCATTAAGTCGTGTCCAACTCTTTGTGACCCGATGGACTGCAGCACGTTGGGCTTCCCTGTGCTTCACTATCCTGGAGTGTGCTGAAACTCATGTCCATTGAGTCAGTGATGCAATCCAACCGTCTTATCCTCTGTCGTCCCCTTCTCCTCCTGCCTTCAATCTTTCCCAGCATCAGGGTCTTTTCCAATGATTAAGCTCTTCGCATCAGGTGGCGAAAGTATTGGAGCTTTGTCTTCAGCATCAGTCCTTCCAACGAATATTCAGGGTTGCTTTCCTTTAGGATGGACAGGTTTGATCTCTTTGCAGTCCAAGGGACCCTCAAGAGTCTTCTCCAGCACCACAATTTGAAAGCATAAGTTCACCACATTAACAGCATTGTGTGAAGAGCATGGGACTTGGAGGCTGATGGACCAGAATTTCAATCACAGTTGCATCCTTCTTGAACTCCATCATCTTGGGCAAGTTAATTAACATCTATAACCTTTATTTATTTTTGAAATGAGAATAATACTACATGCCTCCCAGGATTCTCTTAAAGGATTAAATCAGATAACCCTAGGAAAAATGGTTGGCACAGTGTCTGACATATTATTTATTATTTTTATCAAATAGTAATCATTACATTTATCATTTATATCAGTCACCAAAAAAATGATTTAAATAGAGGAAGGTTTATTTTCATTTGTTTAAGTCTTCTTTCATTGCACTGTTCCTCTTCTAGCTGGAATTTCCCCATCCTTTCTAGCTTTATTCCTTTTTACTTTCACTTTCTGTAATGATATTACTTAGCCAAAAAAAAAAAACTTTATGAAAAGTTCTGATCCTGTTTACTAATCCTGCTTATCATAATGTTAAATCTATGCTCTTTTCTCAGTTGGATTTTACATCTTTCCACAGGCTTCCCTGGGGGCTCGGTGGTAAAGAATCCGCCTGCCAATGCAGGAAGACAGAGGAGAGGCGGGTTTGGTGTCTAGATCAGGAAGACCCCCTGGAGGAGGAAACGGCAACCTACTCCAGTACTCTTGCCTGGAAAATCTTGTGGACAGAGGAGCCTGGTGGGCTACAGTCCATGGGGTTGCAAAGAGCTGGACATGACCAAGCGACTAAATAGCAACAACCACCACTTGTAAGAGGATCCCATATCTGTCTCAAACTGAAGGATTCACATTTAAGTCCTGTCAGGACCCATAGTGGGGAGAGGTTATCTCTGGCAGAGATTCACATCTATGAATGCTGACAGGACTGATCCTGATAGAACCTGAGAGACCTCTCTCTCGCCCTAATATGAAGGTGGCTTGGCAGTGCCTCAAGGGTCCCATGTGATTATTGGGCCCTAGATCCCCAAGATGCTTTGGTCTCTACGTCATTTATTCATTCAAATAGAAAAAAATATTTATATGTATCAACTGAATGCAGTGCTCTTTTCATAGGTCAGTTTCAGATTGGGAATAATGGAGTTCTGAAGACAGCATACAATCTGATATAAATGCAAGGCATTTGTTATGTTCGATATAGGATACCAGAGAGGCTAAATGTAAATGATAACAAAAGTGAGTTAAAATTGCAAACACACAACTATGACCCTTTGTTGTCTACATACACAGGTTCAGTCCAAAGATCTTCATAAGACGGTAGTATTTTGAGCAGACTATACTATTTTCAATTTTTGAATACTATTTGATTTTCAACATTATATCGAAAATGAACCTCTTTAATCACTTCATACTGCT
This sequence comes from Giraffa tippelskirchi, assembly GCF_054371585.1. NCBI lineage: Eukaryota > Metazoa > Chordata > Mammalia > Artiodactyla > Giraffidae > Giraffa > Giraffa tippelskirchi. The sequence continues at coordinate 151,389,376 of NC_137282.1, forward strand.
GATGGAAATAGAGACATACATACATATATAGAGACACACACACACATATATATATATATATAGAGAGAGGAGCCAGGCTCCTCTGTCCGTGGAATTCTCCAGGCCAGAATACTGGAGTGGGTTGCCTTTCCCTTCTCCAGGGGACCTTCCCAACCCAGGGATTGAACCCAGGTCTCCTGCATTGTAGGCAGATTCTTTACCAACTGCGCTATCAGGGAAGCCCTCTGAATGTATACACCTATCTGTTACTACCTGTATTTAGAGGATTGTGATACACTGTAAATATAGAAAAAGCAAATTATTTCCAGAAAGAAAAGTAGAATAAAATTTGCCCCCTACCCCTACCTCAGTGCTCAATTATGTTAACATAGTTTGAAGTCTATGCCAAACCATTTTTCATTTAACTGTAGTGCTGAAACTGTACCAGTTGTTACTTGCTCCTGCTTAGATAAAAAACTGTGGCCAGCACTCTGCCTCATGCTGACTTCATCAGGGAAGCATGTGTAGGTGGATTTCTTAGAAACTTATAGTTCAAGGTCAGAAAAGTAAAATTGTCCAAATAATTCTCACAGATATAAAAACAAACTCTTCTTTCCCTTTGTCTCTTCTCTCAGCCTTTTGCCCTGTTCCATTGTGGACCTAAGTTTTAATAGTAACAATGTTTTGATCACTAATTTTACATAGTATATTCAAATCTTCCAGAATTTTGGGAAAAAAAAAAATCCTTCCATTTCAATTCAAACTCAGAATTTCCATTCTCAGTATTCTCAGATGAGGGCTCACTTTGAAACATATATTGAATGGCCACTGTATGCTACATTCTTATTGGACAGGGGGACAATAAAAGTGAATTTAGCATGATTATTCCTTTAAGGAATTCACAATGCAGCAGGCAAAATGGGCATAAAAGTAATATGAAAATTCTTTGAGAGAATGCTAGACAAGTTGCAGTGTACACATAGCCAAGAAGAATCCACAGGGATCAGAGAAAACTTCACAGAAGAGATGGCATTGAGGTGTCCTGCCCCGAGGCAAGAGGAGTTGGAAAGGCATTCCAAGCAAAGAGAAAGGCATGAGCAAATCTATGGGAAATGGGCAAATGAGCATTGTGGTTAAGCATGGAAGCAAGTCCAATCGGCTAAAGCATAAGGTTTATCACGAAGAAATTTGTGCCAACAGAGACAAATTTGTGTACTTAGGATCCTAAAAGTGAGCCACTGAAGCCTCTTTCTCATACTGGATCATAGTTCTTCCACTATGTTAACACCAAATAAGTAAACTCAGCTCTCTTTAACACCTGAGGTCAAATGAATGTTGGTTTTTTTTTTCCCTGTTTTGTGTTATTTTTGCCACACAATGTGGCATGAGGGATCTTAGTTCCCCAATCAGGGATCAAACCCTGCATCAGATTTAAATGAATGGTTTTGGACACAGTGCTTTAGCCTTGGGTGGCAGGGTTACTTTTCTGGAAATACACACTTCCCTGGTGGCTCAGATGGTAAAGAATCTGCCCGCAATGAAGGAGACTTGGGTTTGATCCCTGGGTTGGGAAGATCCCAAGGGAGAAGGGAATGGCAACCCACTCCAGTATTCTTGCCTGGAGAATTCCACGGACAGAGGAGCCTGGCAGGCTACAGCCCACGGGGTCGCAAAGAGTTGGATGCAACTAATACTTTCATTTTCACACATGGCCAGATGATACTGTCTTGCTACTCAGTTACCTTCATCATGTTTGTGAAAGATAAATATCATTCTAAATAGTCATCCCTGCGTTTCTATATACGTACCATGACCAGGTAGCAATATGAAAGAGAAACCACAAAATTTTGGTAAATGGCTCTACTTGAACGTCAACAGGAAGCTGATAATTAAAAGCAAATTTCCATGCTTTTTAAATCGAGGAAGGTGTTTCTGGGAGGAAAGTGGAACCCACTTATTTCAGCTACAAGTATTTAGAAAGTATTTCTTGAAAATAACTAGCCATGAGATGACTTCTTGGGGGTGTCATCCTGTTCTTCCCTCTCACCTTAGCTTTCAAAGAAAACTCAAACTTTTGGAAGAATCTTTTTGTTATGGTTCAACTCTTGGTGCCAGTGATCCCTGAAGGTGGGCCACCAGCTGCTCTTAAAGAGATGATGTGACATCATAACCAAAAGAAGCAGCTTATCACTAAATTCTATCCACTCTCGCCCCACGTGGGTAATGACTGAACAAGATAAACTGCATCTTGTGTGGGTGAGGGCGGAGAAATTGAGAGGAATTTGGGTGTGAGGCTGTACAGGTAGAATTGTCCTTTGTGTTGCTGTTGTATAGTCGCTCAGTCATGTCTGATTTGCGACCACATGGACTGTAGCCTACGAGTTCCTCTTCACATGAAATTCTCCAGGCAAGAATACTGGAGTGGGTTGCCATTTCCTTCTCCAGGGGATCTTTAACAATGCATTTAAACAGGCTGGAAGTGGGGTGGGGCTTTTGTACTTCAGATATGGAGGAAAATTCTCTGGTTTTCAAAATAGAATTAGGACACTTACAACAAAATAATGAGTTTTCCAACTCTTATCAGTGATCTCTGGGACCCTGACCTTTTCAGAACCATCTTATCTTTTCTCATTTTTGCCGCAAGGACTTACTGAAAGGCTGTCTTGAGACAGCAGACAGAATTTGGCCCCAAACAGTTTTTCTTCTCCCCCCATAAAAAGGTTTCACTACTACCATTCTCTGCATGGCATGGAGTACTGGGAGGCAATACGTAAGAGTCAGGATGAAACTATTCTGTTGAATCAAGAATGAACTAAATGTCAGAGACTCTGTGTTCTAGAGCAACAATTTCCAGGATTGATACATCTTAATCAAGTAATGAGGTGGCTTTTCCGGTGGTGTTTCCCACACCGGAGAGAGGAACAGATTTGCCGCTTTGCTCCGATGGCTGCTAGCAGCAGTGTTGGTTGTTAACAGAGACATTTACACGGAACCACCAGTTGGCAGGGGCTAACACTTTGTTACTTGCTATTCCCACATGCTGAGGATTGTGGGAAGGCTGCCAAGCTCGCTGTTTCATGTAGCTCTTCAGTATAATAACAGCAACAGCCACAAAAAAAGCCTGGGGAAAAAATAAGGAGGAAAAAGAAGAGGAGGAAAGGAAAATGGAACTAACTCCCTGGTTTCCTATTAAACACGAGTGGAATGAGAACATTTTAGTGGCACTTTTCTTTCCCTCTCTTCTTTCTTTCTCTATCTTTTGCTTTCTCTCTTTGTGCCTCCCTTTAAAAGGCGTTTTAAATTGAGGTGGATGCTTCTCAAACTTTAAAGTTTTTTCAGGTCACCTCAGGGTCCTATTAAAATGCAGATCCTGATTCTGCCAGTTGGAGGTGAAGCCTTAAGGGTCTTCATTTCTAACAGCACCTGGTGATACAGAGGCTGTTGAACCTGGTTCTGGTCTTATTATTTGACCATCAGGGCTGAAGGGATGGTAAAAGAAATAACACAGGACCAATTCTGCTAATGATGGCTGTGGTCATCTGAAAAGCAAGGGCTCTGAAATGGCAGTGACATCTTTCTGCCCCAGTTCCCCTAGGTACCTCAGATTGGACCCTTTCTATATTATAATCCCAATCAGAAAAATTGCCTGATTAGAAGAAATATTAGGCGTCAGAAGACTTTGATCCTAGCTGCAGCTCTGTTGCTAATTGTGTGACAATAGACAAGTCCTATATCCTCTCTGGGTCTCAATTTGCTCATCCATACCTAAGATGGTTACACATTATATGCTTGAACAGTTGTTTCAGTACTAACTTGATGAGATGTTGTAGCCTATCTATAGTAAGTCTCCTATGTACGAACCTTCAACTTGTAAACTTTTGAAGGTGGGAACACGCATTCCTATTTTTGGGGGGATGGAAATCTTGGTTTCTAAAGAAAAGATGCGTGTCTATGAACCTGACTCTGGGTGTGGGAATAGAAAAAACGATTCTGGCAGTGATTGGCTGAAAATGCCAAGAAAAGAATCTGGTAACCAAAATTGCACTATAGGGTCATATGAAAAGGGAGGTTAGTTGGATTCAATGTTGAGCCTTTGACTTCAGCAAGGAACTTGTGCCATCAACATCAGGCATGAGCGAAATTGCAGCTTGCCCTTCTCTTCTGTTACTGGTGATCCTTCAGGTCTCCCATCTCCCACCTCCTCTCCCTCTTTCAGCCAGTGACTCTCCTTACCTGCTCACTCGAGGCCAGACTGTGTATGTGAGCTGTTGTAATATACTACTGTACTTTGCAGGGTACTATATTGTAAGATTTTAAATGTTTTATTTTTTGTGTTTGTTTTAATGTATTACTTGTGTGAAAAGTATGATAAGCCTATTATAGTACTGTATAGTGGATTGTTGGAGAAGGCAATGGCACCCCACTCCAGTACTCTTGCCTGGAAAATCCCATGGATGGAGGAGCCTGGTAGGCCACAGTCCATGGGGTCGCTAAGAGTCGGACACCACTGAGCGACTTCACTTTCACTTTTCCCTTTCATGCACTGGAGAAGGAAATGGCAACCCACTCCAGTATTCTTGTCTGGAGAATCCCAGGGACATCGGAGCCCAGTGGCTGTCGTCTATGGGGTCGCACAGAGTCGGACACGACTGAAGCGACTTAGCAGCAGCAGCAGCAGCAGCATAGTGGATTGTGTTAATTGGGTATCTAGACGAACTGTTGGACTTACAGACAAACTGGACACATTTCTATTGAAAAAAAATATTATTTCCGGCTAGAAATCTCATTACAGGATAGCTGGTATGTTAAAAAGACAAAACAAAACATGGCAAATAGAGACAAAGCAAGCATCATTATAAAGATTCAAAACGATGATGTATCTTTTAACGTGATTTTTCTGGAGAAGCAAGAATAAGGTTTTTTTTAGGAGACTCTGGAAGGCCTTAGTAGAGTGCAGAAGGGCATGTGAGAGGAAGGCCAAATAACTGAGTAAAATGTATTGTGAGGGAGAAGGAGCTGAGTCGGAGAAAAAAGAATTGCAAGGGTACAATAAGCACGAAGACAGAAATACGAATCTTTGTCAAAGAGAGCAAGAAACCAGAAGAAGAGCCTGGAAGATCGAAGTTTTCAATCTTCAAGACAAACCAGAGAAACCCTCTAAGAATATAGACCATAGGACAGAAAGATGGTAGACTTTGAGGCAAAAACTTATGTCATACCCATAGAATAGTCTTGAAAAAGAGAAGAAAAATAGGAGTAGAAGCAATAGTCTATAATTTATGAAAGAAGATACTCTGGGGAAAAATGACCAGTGTTTTCAAATCAACATGGCTCTTTCCATTCCAAGCAAAACTAATTTAAAAGGAACCAAACTCAAACCCATCTTGGCAAAATTTTGAAATATGACAATTAAGAAAAATTTTACATGTATTCTGAGAGAAAGACAAATTGGATATCTAAAAATTCTTTTAAAATGGTTGATTTTAGATATCTCTTCTAAAACATCTACTGTGAGAGTAATTGGAAGGCAATGAAAGTTTTCTTTAGACAATCTTCCAAGTTTTGAGGGGAAAAGTTTTGGTTAAAAAATTTTAAAGTCAAATTGTTTTCTCTTGTGATGGTAATAGAAGTAGATATGTGTTTTTAAATTTTTGGCTGTAAAAACAAGGTCTTAAAATGTGCTACTTTGTGAACTTTTTAGAAATAAAATTATTTAAAGACTTACTGTGGTTTCCTGAAAAGTGATTCAAAAGAGAAAACATAAAATGAGCAAATCATCATAGTAAAGAATTGATTAATTAAGCCAGTGAATTGTGAAGAGAAGTGAAAATAATTTTTGTAAATCTTTTGTAAACATTACAAACCTAAATGTCATAAAACAACCGTTGAAAGAATAGGTACTCATACTATACATAAAAATAATATTTAAAATTATAGATAATGCATTCAAGCACTACTAAATGGAAGCATGGGAACTAAAAGTGTGTTCAATTATCTTCTATATAGTAGGTTTCATTCTTGTCTTTCATATTTAGAGATAGAATGATTTCAAATGATTAAATAATAGGTTTCATTTTTGCTTTTAACATTTGGAAATAGAATGATTTTTAAGTGGTCTTAAAACTGCTAAAAACTAAAAATGATATCAATAAATCTCTGCAAAAAAGCAAATCAATTATAATCCATGTAGAAATTTATTCAAAAACCACTAAGAAAACAGAAATCATTAAATCAAGAATGCATACAGATGATAAAATATTACAGTGATTAAAAGTAAATTATTTAAAGTAGTTAAAATTTGTGAAATCTGGTTAATGCACCATTCATTAAGGGGAAAATCTGCAACATTAAATGCTTGTTATTAAATGAATAAAACTCACAAGTCAATGACTTTAGCCTTTACCCTAATAAACTAAGAAAAGAACAACAAATTAAACCTAAAGAAAGAAGAAAGTGTTTAATAGCACTTCTACAGAAAATTTTCCAGGCAACTGAAAAGGAGAGGGCATTCCTAACTCATTCTATGAGCCAGCTGTACCCTGTTACCAAAGCCAGACAGACACATGACAAGAAAAGGAAACTACAGGCCAATATTTCTTGCGAACATAGGTGTGACATTTCTAAACGAAATGTTACCAAATTGAATTCAGCAATATGTTAAAAAGATAATAATACATCAGGACTGAGTGGAGTTTATCCCACGAAGGCAAGGTTGCTTTCATGTCTGAAAATCAATTACTGAATGTACTTGAACATATTAACAAATGTATATGGTCATTTTACAAATTTATATGTAACCAGTACTACACAACATCGTCATTTCAGTAAGCACAGAAAAAGTATTTGATAAAATCCAACACTCATTTCTCATGTAAAACCTCAGGAAACTACAAATAGAATGGAATGTCCCCAACCCAATAAAGAGAATCTAGGAAAAACATACAATTAACATGAGACTTCACGAAATGCTTCCCTCCTAAAACAAGGAACAGACAACAAATAAGAATGCTCACTCTCATCATTTTCTCTCAGCATTGTATGTAAGAGTCTAGCCCGTGCATTTAGGCAAGAAAAAGAAACAAAAGGCAAAGAAAGAAGTAAAACTGTCTTTACTCACAGATGACATAACTGTCTATGTAGAAAATCCAGTGGAATCTATATAAAGCCATGAGACCAATGAGTGAGTTTAGCATCCTTGCATAATATAAGATCTATGTATAATTAATCCATTATACTTTTATACACTATCAGTGAGCAACTGGAAATAGATATGAGAAAAACAGTACCATTTATAATGGCATCAAAAATATGAAAGGATAGATTTAACTTGAAGTTTTCAAGATTTGTACACTAAAAATTACAAAATATTCCTGAGAAAAATGAAACAGAGTCTAAATATATGGAAAGACATACCCTGTACACAGATCAGAAATCTCAGTATTTTTAAACTGTCAATTTTCCCTAGATTCATCTATCATATAAGTGTAGTCCTATCAATCCCCGGAGTTATGGGGCAGCTTTGGTAGAAATTGACATTGATAAGTTGATTCTAAATTTCATATGAAATACAAAGTACCTTGAGTAGTCAAACCACTTTTTAAAAATTAATCAATTTATTTTAATTGGAGGCTAATTGCTTTACAATATTAGCATAAAGTTGGATTAACATTATATAATTGTAAAACATATTAAGTGGCAGTAATCAAGGGAGTGTAGTATTGGTATTCAGATAAAAAAATGAATCAATGTAACAGAATAGTCCAGGAAAAGGGTCACCCACACACAGATAACTAATTTTTGATCATTTAGCTTTTTAGCAGAAAACATAGAGGGGTATTTTTGTTATTTTGAGACAGGCAAAGATTTCTCAGATAAAATACAAATGAACAAATTGGAATTCGTCTAAATTAAAATAGTCTTCTTACTGTACACTCCATTAAACGTGGAAATGCAAGTCTACGCCTAGAAAAATGTACCTGTAATGGATAGATTTCACAAAAGCATTTTATCCAAAATACATAAAGAACTTCTACAAAACAACAATAAAAGGAAAACGAAAACTAATATAAAATGATTAAATGATTTAAATATATATTTCTCAAAAAGGGCAATAAACATATTAATATATATTCAACACCATTAGCTACAAGGGAAAAACAAATTAAATCCATAATGAGGTACTATTTTACACCAATTATGATGACCAAAAAGAAAAAAGACTAGCAATTCCAAATATTTGCAAGAATGTGGAACAATTGGATCACTAATACTTCACTGATAGGAGTGATCCAACCATACTGGAAACAGTTTGGCAGCTTCTTATAAAGTTAGACATGTTCTTACCCTTAATCCAGTAATTTCACTTCTAGGTATTTATTCAAGAAAACTAAAAACATATGTCCAAACAATGTCTTTTATAAGATGTTGATATTAGCTTCATTGTGAATAGCCAGAAAAGAAAAACAAACCAAATATTTATCAAGAGAAACATGGGTAAATAATTTTTGGATTATTCATATATTGTGCCAATAAAAAGAAACAAATTAGGATAAACTCAACAATATAAAATGATCATTATGTTGAGTAAAGGAAGCCAGAGACATAAGAAAACATACTGCATTTTTCCACCCATTTGAATTCCAAGGACAGACTAAACTTGTCTGCAGTGATCGAACTTAGAAAGTAACTGGTCTCTGGAGAATGGGAATTTGGAAAGGCACTCAACGGTACTTTTCCAGTAACAGAAATGTTGTATGTCTTGTCCAGGTGGTCCTTGCATGCACAGATAGGATTGCCGAAAACATCAACTGTGAGATCTGATAATTTTTTTTAAAAGTACACTGTATTTTTGGTATAATTGTGTTTCTTTGTACATATGTGTTTGTGTGGGTACATGTGGATATGCACATAAGTCTATATATGTGTGTGTATGTGTATGTATGGGCTTCCCTGGTGGCTCAGACGGTAAAGAATCTGCCTGCAATGTGGGAGACCTGGGTTCGATCCCTGGGTTGGGAAGATCCCCTGGAGGAGGGCATGGTAAGCTACTCCAATATTCTTGGCTGGAGAATTTCCATGGACAGAGGAGTCTGGCAGCTACAGGCCATGGAGTTGCAAACAGCTGGACATGACTGAACAACTGAACAAACACATGTGTATGTATATGTATACATGTATATGCATATGCATATCTAAACCTAATCTCCTGAAATATTAAAGTGATGACTCTCCATCAGATCAATTGTTAGTAAAGACACATGGGTGTATTAGAAAGATACCAGATATTTTCCTTTAATCACTAGGCATTTAATCTAGGCACTCTCCAAGTAGAAAATCATACTTTACAAGATAAATATTAGTTTTTCCCAGTAATACATACTTACACAGTTTAGTGCAATAAGCAGATGGAGGACATTGAGACAGAGATTACAATGTCTGAAACTAAGTTCATTTTATCTTAATGATGAAGTTGTTCATTTTGTTAATTCAAAGGTTTCCCAATGCAAATAGTATAGGGTTTAATTTTCTATTTTTCTCCTCCCTCCCTTTTCACTGAACATGATTGAAAATCTAATGGGTCAAACAAAAAAAGGTTAGTGTATTTTTCTCTGATAATAATCTCAAGCAGTTGTTCTTCTCTAACTGGTAACTTTGGTTTTTTCATTTTGAACTTCACATAATGCATTTTATATATGGAAAGTGAGAGAGAGATAGACAAACAGACAAAGATTGAAAGGGGCTGGACCAATTAATTACTCATCCCAACATCACTGAATGAGGAAAAATGGAAAAGCAAAAGTGGAACAGTCCATTGAGGAAAAAGAAACATCAGGCTTTGGAAATATATTACCCTTTACAGCTAACATTTATAGAGCATCTAGTGTGTGGCCATCATTTCAAATTTGTTTTTTATGTTATTTCATTTAATCCTAAAAACAACACCCCATGGCTTTCTCTAACCTTTTCCAATGCCATAATGAATGTCAACCACACCAAGGAAATAGTTATATATAAAATTCTGCTTTTGCTTTTATAAGAGGGGGGTTAACTCTTAGAAGAGTAGTCACCAGTTATTAGTTATTCAAATACATTTCTTGACAAAGTCCTAATAACAACCGATCTAAAATAATACAGAAAACCAAGACCAAAAAAAAAATCACCATCATGACATCAAACACAAAATATTTACTTCTTAACAATATATTTCTAGTGAAAAATCCTAGAGTACATTGCTGCAGCCAAGGGCTCAAATGAACTTCATTCCATAGCTAATACTTGTGCACAGACTTTTAAGTCATCTCCCTCATGTGTGTAATATAATTTTCACCCTGGTGTGATTTTCACTCTCTCCTTTTGTACATGATCAAACCACTCCACAGATTCATAAAAATAGCTGTTTCTTGCTCAGCTTGCAATAGAAAATGATGTGTTTGTAGTTTCAGCAGTGCTGATATTGTGTGAGTAATGTCTGTATTTGGTCGTCTGGGTGCTTATTAGTAGAGGAAGAACATTCAAATTTGCTTTTAAAAATTTACACGGAGCAGCTACCCCTTCATTAGAGGTGGGTGGGGAGAAAGGAGAAGACAGAAGACCCTGGTTTATCTCTTTACACAGTGGCCTGTTTTGGACTATCCCCAGAATTCAATTAGATGTTGCAGCTCAAGAGAGTTAGTTCTTCCATCTTCATTTTACTGGTGGTTATGGTAGAATACAGCTTAATCACCTCCTAATCACAAAAATGCAAAAACCCCAGATGATCTTGTACCTCATTCAAGACACTCCTTTTAATTTGTATTACAGCTGATCTTTCTACCAAAATACTGAACTGCTGTTACTGTCCCTTCCCTCGTTTGTGGTCAGAGCGCAGTGCTAATGAGAAAAAAAAGTGTAAAAGTTAGGAATAAAGGGAAGAAAGAGGACATTGTCAAATCCCACACACTTCACTATATGGATAACCAGTCCCTGTATGTTATAATTGAGAGTAGACTAAGGGCAGAACTTGGGAAAAACAAAACTGGTGATTCCCCTTACATCAGAGTGTATGTCAGGAAGGGCTAAGTGAAGACTGAGTTTAAAGAGTCCAGCTGGACTCGAATTTTGTTACTTTGCCCTTTAAAGGAGAAAGGCAAAGGAAGACACAGGGAAATCATAGAGCAAAGAATAAAAATAAATTCAAATCTAATTTTCACTTTAAAAGAAAAATCTGTCTTAGTTACCTTATGTCATGTTTCTTTTGTTGAAATCTTGTTAAGACATTGCTGTTGTTCAGTTATGTCCAACTCTTTGTGACCCCATGAACTGCAGCACACCAGGCTTCCCTGTCCTTTATCAGTTCCCAGAGTTTGCTCAAACTCATGTCCATTGAGTTGGTGATGCCATCCAACCATCTCATCCTCTGTCATCCCCTTCTCCTCCTGCCCTCAATCTTTCTGAGCATCAGGGTCTTTTCCAATGAGTTGGCTCTTTGCATCAGGTGGCCAAAGTATTGGAGCCTCAGCTTCAGCGTCAGTCTTTCCAATGAGTATTCAGGGTTAATTTCCTTTAGGATGGACTGGTTTGATCTCCTTGCAGTCCAAGGGACTAGACTCTTTGGCACTCAGGCTTCTTTATGGTCCAACTCTCACATCTGTACATGACTACTGGGAAAACCATAGCTTTGACTATACAGATCGTTTTTGGCAAAGTGACACCTCTGCTTTTCAATACGCTAAGTTTGTCATAGCTTTTCTTCCAAGGAGCAAGTGTCTTTTAAGACATACATATACAAATTCGTAATTTTTTATTCACTACATCCGTAGAATATTCACTGAAAACACATTTTTTCCAGATCCCATGAAATACTCGTTGAATTTCTTTTATCTGTTATTTCTTCCACATATCTCTAACTAATGTCTGTATTTCTAAGTCCATATCTATTAGGACAAATAATAAACAAAAATCACATACATGATGGTTTTCTTTTCGAAGAATTTGCCAAACAGCTTTTCTGATAGACATATTCATTGGCTAGAATATTTTTCTTGATGAACAATTGATTAATTAATTAAAAAGTGACTGGCTCTGTGTCACACAAACATAGTTTTATGTTTGTCTCTTGCTCTGAGTCTTAGCTCCCAGAACCATGATCTCTGCAGAGAAATTTCAATGTAAAAGGGAGTTGGTTGAAACCTTGTTCTTGAACCTTTCAGAAAAGTCAGAGCATTTGTGAATAGAGCCATCAGGTTGCTCTTGATTCAAAAACTGCAGATAGGGAGACGTGCCTAAAGAATTTGTGAAAAGCAGAGAAGCGCTACATAGGCACAAACTTCAGTCAAAAGAGATGAAGCAAACCCCAACAAATGAATGAAAGATCCATTCAGTAGAAGAAATCAATGAGTGAAGAAGCCCAGGTTTACATTGTACTGATACTTGCCTTGAAACCAAGAGACAAAAACCATACCATTTTTTTGTGGTTTGACAACAAAACTGCAAACCATTTTATTGTCCCTATTTCTCTTGACAGAGGCAATTGTATACATATAATATATATAGGTATACTGCCAAACTGGCTGGGAGGGAAGGTGTATTGAACAAAAAATTATTCTTGGGACTTTCCTGTTGGTGCAGTGGTTAAGACTCCACCTTGCTATGCAGAGGACACAGGTTCCATCCCTGGTTGGGGAACTAAGATCCCACATACCACGGCACCCCACAAGGAAAGATTCCACATGGCACAAGGAAGATCCTGTGTGCATCTACTAAGATCCGGCATGGCCAAATAAATATTAAAAAGAGAGAAAGATCCTTGTCTCTACTTACTTAGGAGCTCCCATAGCAGCTCTGTCACAATGGCCCAGGCAGAATGAAAGCTCAGGCATCTTACTTCATCCTGCTGTTTATAGATTGTACGGTTTTCTGATACATTTTTTGCTGGGACCCTGACATTGAGGTGTCTTTTTAAACTTTATTTGTGTGCACGTGGGGAGAAGAGGAAAAGTACAGAAGAGTAACAGATTGAGGGTAAGGGGTATTGACAGACGTCTAAGGAATAGCTAAGAAAAAGAGAGCAGGCACATTTTCCACGTAGTAATTCATCTAACCTCTCCAGTCTTCTTTTATTTATTTAAAACTGAATATTAATATTTTATTTTTTAAAACTTCTTATTTTGTACTGGTGTACCAGTTAGCATCTCCTCTGTCCATGGAATTCTCTAGACAAGAATACTGGGCTTCCTTGGTGGCTCAGACAGTGAAGAATCTGCCTGCTATGCAAGAGACCTGGGTTCGATCCCTGGGAAGAAAAGATCCCCTGGAGATGGGAATGGCTACCTATTCCAGTATTCTTGCCTGGAGAATCCCACGGACAGAGGAGCCTGGCAGGCTACAATCCACAGGGTCGCACAGAGTCAGACATGACTGAAGCAACTCAGCACAGAGTCAGACACGACTGAAGCAACTCAGCATGCACACACACACACACGCTTAGCCAGTTAGCAATGTTATGATAGTTTCAGGTGAACAGCAAAGGGCCTCAGCCATACTTAACTGCCCTTTCTCTCTCATTGAAATAGTCAAAACTTCCTTCTATTCCTCCAATTGTTGTTTTCCCTCTTTCTCAACTATCAAGTTGCCACCATAAAAAAAATTTTATGTTTTTTTTATGGAGGCAAGATAAAAATAGCCACATGTCTCAAGAGTTCTCCAATATCATTTGGGCGGATGATGGACACCTCTTTGTTTTTTTAATCAATCATTTATCACGACCTGTACATAATTCTTTATCAGATTACAAAAGTGACCAAGTTGGGCCAGATTTGGATCATATAGAATTTAGAAGCCGTGGGATGCAATTCTGAGTATAGAATAGGATAATGGAAGGAAACCTTTAGGAAAGCCGGCTCTGTTTAAATTAAGAAGCCATTGGCAGAAAGAAGAGAAATCTTACAGACAGCCTGAGACCTTGAGTTGGACTTCTAGCTCATTCTCTTACCTCCTGAATGTTAAGAGATGATAGATTCAAGGATCTGGTCTGCCTACATAACTCCTGTGGCTCGAAGTCACCTACTGATTTCTTCTAAATAATTGGGTGGAATCTACAGTCCATGCCCTGAATAGGAATGACATTTTTTTCCTTTTTTCTAACAGCTTCATCTTTGTGCAGATTCTTGGCATTTTTTTTTCTTTGTAGAAGTACAAAAAAGATGCTGCAGTGGAATGACAAAATAAGGAGAAGGGCGGGTGAGAGGGGTTTGCTGGGCTCTGAAATCCTGAGGAGAGAAAATAATGCAACTGTCTTAGTAAATGCTTGTTAACACTAATCATTTAGAGCACAGTTTCACAAAGATTAGTTTGGATTTGTTGTAAGCCTATCTCAGAAGCAGAGTCATTTGTACTGCTTGCCTATGGGAACAGCTGCTATTTAGTCTCTTGATTGGGACGAATCACACCCTCTTTACCCTCCCCTCATGGGCACTGAAGCTATCTCACAGGGGCATTGGAATCAAATTCAGGAGCTTCATCGTTTACTCAGGCCAATTTCCTGCCTGAGCAAAATCTTTAAAACGCAGCAAGACTGTAACAGTACCGTTCATCTTCCACCCAGAACTGTGGCCTGGCAGGTTGGGGCCCTGTCAGTCTGGAAATAGAAGTTTCTGTCACTGCAGATGAGAAGAGGTCATCAAACCTCTGGAATGGATGCTGAACCACTCAGCTAAACCCTCCAGATGCTCGTGGTTTGCTGGCACATCTGTCCCATCTCCCCAGTGTTTTCCAGGAACCCCCAGATAGAAATTTGAATGAACCAGAAGCTCAGTGTTTGAGGAAGTTTTCTCCTGTGAACTTGTTCTCATTGAAATGCTACTCCAGTGCTTGGTGAAGAGGTGTGGGCTGTGCCCAGAAAGCCAAGACCCACCTCCACACCCCAGAGGTCCCTTTCGATGGGCCAAGGGTCCTTAGGTGGGAATGTTAATGCTCTAAGCTCTGAGGATGACTCACAATTATATAGATTCTCAAGCTGAAGATTCCTAGGTGTCAAAGGGTAACTACTACAAAGATAACCAAGAACTAACATGAACTTCATCTCCTCTCTCCTCCCCAAAACTTAAAAATTCCAAACTTGTTACATTAGGGTAAATCATGCAGAAACACTCCAGCTGTTCATTACTTTGTGAAAGCTGAATTCAGCATTCCCACCCCACCCCCACCCCCTTCTTTTAAACTTTGTTTCTCAGCCTGTAGTTCTGAAAGGATGTGTCTGGTAGCAGGGACTTTATCTGTCTACGATTCTCTCTACATTCTTGCCTTTTCTTCTTCTTCCACTCCTCATTTAAAGGTTTTCCAACAGGAATATTTGGTTCCACCCAGATCCCCAAACCCTTAGTCATCTCTAAGAAGATTCAAATTGCGTTTTTTAAAAGCATTGAGCATCGTGCGTTTCTCTCAGCATTGGGGATGAGAAGAATGCGCTAATCTGCGGAGACAGCAGTGCAGTGGAAAGTACAGAAGGCTTACAGTTAGACAGCCTGGTTCAAATCCGTCATGATTCAAATCTGACCTTAAGAAAGTTACTCATTTACTATTCTAAAGCTTATTTTATTCAACTATGAAAAGAGGGAGTGGAGGCTCAACAATAATCAAATAAGAGGGTTGTGAAAAGAACATGTATAGCTTGTAATACATAAAATATATACTAATGTTTGGCTCATTGTGAGAGTGCAGTCGCTTCAATAACCCTTCCCCTGCTTGTGTGGGAGATCACTGACTCCAGATGTGGGGGCATATGCCCACACCATAGGCCTTGAGTTATTTCTTTCCTTAACAATACAAAATATGCCTGAGAAGATAGTGGAGCTGCCCTGGACTTGGTGGCCTGCAGCTCTGTTACATCACCCCTTCTGAGGCCCATCCCTGAAAACCTCTATCCTGAGCAACCTCCAGGAAGCTCTGGGTCTGCAAAAAGTTGATCTGGATGCTACCAGTTTGGACCAAAGCAGAATCATGTGGTTTTCAGAGCTGAAAGTCACCTTAAATTTTATCTAAATCAGTCCAGTTCAGTGTTAGTCACTCAGCTGTGTCCAACTCTTTGCAACCTTAGGGCCTATAGTACGCCAGGCTCCTCTGTTCATGGAATTCTCCAGGCAAGAATACTGGAATGGCAAGGCCATATGCATGTGAGTGGGATAAACGGCTGGGATGCCAGGGGTAGGCGTTCCTGGGACTCCTTGACAAGAGAGCTCAGCGCACTGTGATTTCCATTGACAGATGAATGGATCAAGAAGATGTGGTACATATATGCAATGGAATATTACCCAGCTATGAAAAGAATGAATTTGAGACAGTTCTAGTGAGGTGAATGAACTGAGAGTCTGTTATTCAGAGTGAAGTCAATCAGAAAGAGAAAAACAAATATAATATAGTACATATATATGGAATCTAGGATAATGTCTTTTTAAAATTTTCTGTGTAAATTTTATTTATTTATTTAAATTGATTTTTCATTGAAGGATGGTTGCTTTGCTGTGTTGTGTTGGTTTCTGCCGAGTATCGGCGTGGGTCAGCCATGGGTGTACATGCGTCCCCTCCCTCCCACCTCCCAGCCCATCCCACCCCTCTGAGTTGTCACAGAGCCCTGGTTTGAGTTCCCTGAGTCATGCAGCAAATCCTGCTGGCTATCTGTTTTACCTACAGTAGTGTATGTGTTTCCACGCTACACTCTCCTTTTGTCCTACCCTCTCCTTCCCCACCCCCAGGATAATGTCTTTTAATAAACCAGTAAATTTACATACTCTAAACAAACAAACAAGAATGCTGGAGTGGGTAGCCTTTCCCTTCTCCAGGGGATCTTCCCAGTCCACGGATCAAACCTCTGTCTCTTGCATCTCCTATACTGCAGACAGATTCTTTACCATCTGAGCCACCGTCTAGATCAATAACCTTTAAATTTTGTTGTAACACACACTCAGAAATCTTAGAGAGTGTGACCCAGTACTAACCAATGTACTTGCACATTTACATATATAACAAGTAAAACTTTACCACAATACTTACTCTTACTATGGGCAATATACTCTATTCTATTCTATTTTAAAATAACTGACAGTGCCACTAAACAGAGTATATGACTGGTGATTTGAAAAACAATGATCTATGCTAACTGACCCATATGGAAAACAAATTAATTGAAATCTAGAACTTTTCCTTTTCTGTCTTATATTTTTATCTGGTCATCCTAAATAAAATCTCTGTGATCTATTTTTAATGCTTATTCATAAAAATTGGCTTGGAGTTTAAATCAACGTGTTCTTTTTCATGGGCTGATTTCTAATAAAATTCATGCTGTTTACCTGGAAGTTGTCAGTTTAGGACCTCCAGTCTTAGTACATGGTTTAACATGTCACCAAGGGCTGCTCTTGACCTTGTGAGTAACACAATGATATAACAGGTTTGAATCATCTCTTCTTGAGAGAAATATTTGGCAAAATCCTAAAGATAACTTTGGGCTTCCCAAGTGGTGCTAGTGGTAAAGAACCTGCCTGTCAGTGCAGGAGATGTAAGAGGTGTGAGTTTGATCCCTGAGCTGGGAAGATCCCCTGGAGAAGGGCTTGGCAACACATTCCAGTATTTTTATCTGGAGAATCCCATTGACAGAGGAGCCTGGCGGGCTTCAGTCCATAGGGTTGCAAAGAGTCAGACACCACTGGAGCGACTTAGCATGCAAAGATAACTTTATGCTTTAATTGTTCTGTTACTGAGCAAGGGCTTGTGTGCCTTCAGTGCAGAAAGCCAAGTCTGACAGCAGCAAAGTCAGGGTTTATTTGCAGGGCACGCATACTCAAAAGAACTGAAGCCTGTTTTGGCTTTCAGGCAAGTGTTTTTAAAGACAGTTTTAGGGGAGAGAGCCATAGGAGGCGTGATCAGCTCATGGACCTTCTTCTGATTGGTTGGTTGTGAGGTATCAGGGTGATGCATTGCAACCCATCAGGGGTCTAGAGCTTGTTGTCAGCATGTAATCACCATCCTCCACCTGGATGAGGGTCTTAGTTTCTGCAGAATAACTCTAAGATAGGCATCAGATTGTTGTCTACATCCCTTTAAGAGGACCTAGAGTCCAGTGACTCTGTTGTACTAATCCTCAGCTGTTTGAGTCTGCTCTTTGGAACTCAGGAAGGCCCAGAAACTAAGCCTTTTTCCTACAAACAGGAGACAGAGAGCACAGAGGGGTTTTTGGACCTGGGAAGGCCTTGTGGGATCCTGCTTGGTTTCATTCCCCCCACCCCCTGCCTCCACTTTTTCTTCAATAACCTTCAGTTCTTAGGAGAGCAGGGGCAGGACAAGAAAGGGCATAAATCTTGGACAGAGAGATGAATCATAACCTTAGCAGGGGAACTCAGTTTTAGGGAACTCTGTTTCAGTTCCTCTATCCACCTGGTTTGATGGCTGAAATAAGATGAACTAAATAAAATGAAAGCTGCTGTAGCTGTTTCCGGCATCAGGCCAGCTTTGGGTAATTCCTGCTTCTGCCTGGTGACTTGTCTGTTTCTGCCCCAGCTTGGTGCTCTTCTCAACTTTCCTTTTAAAGTTGCCTTGTGGCAATAACAAAATTTTTAATGCCAGTGAATAGGGAAACACAACATAAAGTAGCTGCTACAAGCAAAAAATATTATTGAAATATCAGTTTATTTTGAAAAACCCATGTGACTGCTGAATTCTACTCTACATATAGTTTGGCATGAATTATTAGTTAAATGGCTTAATTTTGATTTTCTTTTACTTTTCTTTTATTGACGTAGTGCCCTGGGACTCTAGTGAAGTTGCCCAGTGAAGCAGATTCCTCCTGTTGGGTGATGTAAAACAGCCCGGATCAGTGACTCCAACTCAGATTGAGTTCAGTCCTGCCTCCATTATTGACCACCTCTGTGAACTGGGCAAGGGTCTTTCTTTCTCAGATCTTCAGTCTCCTCATAACCAAGGATATGAAATGGTTATGAGAATAAAATGGTTGCGAGAATTAAGGGGAACAATGACATTTACAACACTCAAGACTTGTGGTCTGGGCATATGCACCCAAATCTGGAGTCAGCGATCTCTCACACAAATAGTGGAAGGGATCTGAAATGACTGAACTTCCATGACGGGCCAAACACATTACATATTTTACATATTACAGGTTATATATCTTATTTTATTTTCACAACCCTCTTAGTTGATTATGATGTCTCTCCTCCCTCTTTTCAAAGTTGAATAAAATAAGCTTTAAAATAGTAAACGAATAACTTTCTTAAGGTCATGGATTTGAATCATGACAGATTTGAACCAGGCTGTCTAACTGCAAGACTTCTGTACTTTCTACTGCGCTACTGTTGCCACAAACTAGCACACTCCCCTATTCTCAGTGCTGAGAGAAATGCATAATGCTAAATGCTTTTTCTTTTCTTGTCATGCAACTGTTGGAATGAAAGGTGTGAAATGCTATCTGGCTGGATTATATTTGTTTTTTAAATGAATCAGGTTGTTAGACGTTCCATACGTAAGTAATCACTTATTTTGATAGTTTATAATCCATAGATTCTATAAGTATATATGGTTATGAACTGATTTCCAGTGTCTTTTTAATATTAACGTTAGCCTGTAAGAAAAACTGGCTAATGGGATGGAATTGACAGGCTCGTTATTGGCGATAAAATGTGGATTTCAAACACACACTTAATTTTCCTGGGTAATAATTATTGGGTCAAATAATTCCTAAGAATAGATATACTCAATTATTCAGATTTAATAATTATTACTCATCAAAATTCCAACTGTGTTTTTGGCATTTGCATCTCTCCAAGGTGATTGTGTGTCAATTCCATCCTGTATGAGGCAAATCGTCACCTGGTTTCCTATCACAATGGTCTCTCACTTACAGTCATTCAGCTGCCTGTCTAGTCAGAAAAGATGATACGGAGAGAAGAAAATTGTACCTGTGTCCCCAGCTGGGTTAGCACATCCACTGTGACTTTTTGAAACGTTTCCATGAAAGTAAAATCTTTGGTTCTTGTGATGTCAGTCACACTGATCTGCATTGTTCTTCTGAGAATAGTAAATAATTCAGGGTCAAAGACAGATTATAAGAAAGAAGGCTTATTCTGGCCTCAGTTACACACATTTTCTCTCGCCATAGCGATGTCATGGAGGCTAGAACAAGACCATGGCCTGTTCTCACATGCATACCACTGTAGATGCTGCTCTGAAATTCCACCTTTTTCTTTGTCTCTACCCTGTCTACCAGAAAAAAAAAAGAAATCGGGCTTCCCTGGTGGCTCAGTGATGAGGAGTGTGCCTGCCAGTTCAGGAGACATAGTTTTGATCCCTAGTCCGGGAAAATCCCACATGCCACGCAGCAACTAAGCCTGTGGGCCACAACTGCTGAGCCTGTGCCCTACAGCCTGCAAGCTGCAACTACTGAGCCCATGTGCCACAACTACTGAAGCCCTAGCACCCTAGAGCCTGTGATCTGCAAAAATAGAAGCCACTGCCATAAGCAATCTGTGAGCCGCAACTAGGGAAAAGCCTGCACAACAACGAAGTCCCAGCACAGCCAAAAGTAAATAAACAAAAGAATTTTTTTAAAAAAGAAATCATATTTGAAAGAAGAAGCAAAAACTATTCATGTTTTTCCAAGCTTATCTTTGTTTTTTTTTTCCTTTTACGGTTTTCTAGGTTTCTCTTATGCTCTATGCAATTGACAATGTGCTCATTTGTAGGATAGGATCAAATAATGTTAGTGTGAGGACCGTTCATTAGTTAACATTGAAAATCTGTGTTATAGAAGAACAGGTAATGAAGAAAACCCACTCCCCCTTGGCACACACACATAAGGATGACCATTTGTGGCTCTAAAGGGAGAGGAGATTCAAATTTTTGCAAAATAAAAATATATTCGCCAAAAAAGCTATAAGAAAATTTCAACATAAAATGTAGTCTATCAAAATTTTTATGACGTTACTCTGTGAATCCATTCCCCCAGATTTAATATCTTAAAAATAATCATTAAATATCTCTTATGAGCCTATGGATGGGTTACCTGATACCCACGTGTCTACTGCTACTCAAAATACTGTAATAGTAATCATAATGCATTGAGCATCTACTGAATGCAAGAAAGTACAAAAAGTCTTTCACATACATTTGCTCTTTATATTCATAAACACCCCATGAGACACCTTCCAAGTATCAATTCGTGGATAAGCAAATGAAGACTCAGGGAATTTAAATAACTTACCTGGTTAATATTGAAGGGAAAAGGAGAGAGGGCAGCAGAGGATGAGATGGTTAGATAGCATCACCAACTCAATGGATGTGAGTTTGAGCAAGTTCTGGGAGATGGTGAAGGACAGGGGAGCCTGGCATGCTGCAGTCCATGGGGTTGCAAAGAGTGGGACATGACTTAGCAACTGAACAACAATAGCCTGGTTATAATGAAGCAAGACCATCTCAATGTTCTGGAAAAAGCACCTGGATATTGAAATCAGATGCAATGAAGATAATAAAGATAAAACAGATGGAGATAATTTGTCACATTAGGATACTCAGTATTTGAAAAGCCAAACAGAAATTTTAGTCAATCAAAAATATTGCAATGATAAAAAATAGATTATTTTTATAGCACATGCTATTGTCTGCACTGTATTTTGTTCATTAGTGGATATATTGTGGTTTGGAGCATGGACCACACCATGAAGTTATACGCTTAGTATTAATAACATCTGGTAATGTATACATTGTTTTCAAACTCCTAACTTGATAAAGAGCATCCTGCCTTTTGGTCAGAGGAAGGCAGAATCATCATCAGTACTGATTTTTCTCTTTTGGTTGGATGGTCCATGCTTATACCATTTTCATGGTCTTTGCCAGTATTCTTTGTTTTACCTCCTCCCACTCTTGTTGTCTAGTTCAGGCACTTTTTTCCCCTCCAAATGTACCAGATAATCTCATAATTACCTCTCACTCTAGTAATCAGTATTTCTGGAATTACATTACCATCTTAGCAGAATGTCCTAAGACACTGGAAGTTATCAGCTAACTCTACTCACAACAGTTCCTCTCTTTAAGGGAGTTCCCAGTAGTTCAACAAAGACCTGCAGAAGTCTCTCAGGGTCTCTTGGGTTCTAGCCCATCTAAACCTCTTTTGATAAAATCCACGTTTCTCAGACTGTCTGCATCAGGTTTAGGTTGGCACTCCTGTAAAGTCCAGAGAACCCCCAGTGACTTCAAGAATCTGCATCCCAATCTATTTCCTTTTAGGACAGTCTATTATCACCCCCCAGAGACTCCACCTCCAACCTCATGCAGGTGTGATCACTCTTGCAGTTGCATTCACTCTTAGGTTCTAGCTTCTAGAAATCAGACAGAGCTTGACTTCAGTATTACTTGAGTGGTGTAACCCTCAGAAAAACATTTAACCTGTGGCACCAGAGATGTTCTATTGGGAAAATGGAAAATTGTCCCTTTCTTATAAAGTTGTCCCTCTCTTATAAAGTTGTTGTTATTGTTGTTTAGTCACTAAGTCATGTCTCTTTTGTGATCCCATGGACTCTAGCCTACCAGGCTTCTCTGTCCATAGAATTTCCCAAGCAAGAATACTGGAGTGGGTTGTCATTTCCTTCTCCAGAAGATCTTCCTCATCCAGGGATCGAACCTGCATCTCCTGCATTGGCAGGTGGATTCTTTACCACTGAGCCACCAGGGAAGCTGTAGGTTAAATAATACATGTATGAAATGCCTAGTCCAGCATCTGGCACACAGCAACTATTTAAATACTATTTTCTGGCGCCCTCCCTTGCTCAGGGTGCCTGAAGTCTATTCCCCTGGCCCATCGTTAAGTCTGTTTCTACCATTTTATGAGGAATCTCACCTCATCCACCTTTCTAATGTAATATCCCAAACTATCTGCTTTACATTAGCTCCCTTCAAGATTCCTGGCTGAATTCTATCTTCTCCTATTTTAAAGTCACTTTCCAAGTTTAACCCATTTATACATTTCTGTTCTACCCTCAAGGGATATTTCTTGAGATTAGTTCGTGTTTCCCTCCTATTCCTTTATTTTAGTGAGGTACTGACATGAACTTGAAATAGAAGATTTTCAGTCTGCCAAAGTGTTCGAGTTTCTCATCACCATGTTTGGGTGCCGTTGTGCACACACCTTCTCTAGTGTGATGCATTTCTTCTCTTCCTTCAGGGCTCAGCTTGGGAATCCTCTCTAGAAAGTCTTCCCTCACCCACCTGCTCCACACCACCCCTACAAGATCCTCTTCCTCCCCCGAGGTCCTCTCCCATCTGGGGACTTGGCCCCTCCCACATGAGATCAGCTCATTTTTATTTTTATTTTTTTATAGTTCACAAATACTTATTTAATGCCTACAATCTGCTAGACACCGTTCCAGTACTGGGAATACAGAAGCAAACTAAATAGACAAAAGGTCTCTACTCATAGCATTATCCTCTAGTGGGGGAGATAGTCTACAAGCAAAACAAATACATATGAAGCAATTTATTATAAAGAATGGTCTCATGCTACTATGGAGGCTGAGAAGTCTCAAGGTCTACAGTCAATATGAACAAGCTGGAAACCCAGGAGTGCTGATAGTGTAGTTCCAATTTGAGTATAGAGGCCTGAGAACCAGGAGAGCCCACAGGTTCAAGACTCAAGAAGAACTGTTGTTTCATTTAGAAACATCAAGACAGAAAAAGGCCAATGTTCCATCTCAGGCCAATCAGGCAGCAGGACTTAGTTCTTTTGTTTGTTTCTGGTCTTCAATTTTTAAATCAAGGAAAGTTGATGTTACCTTCCAGCGAAAGAGTGACCCCATGACTTTGGTCTGCCCACATCCCCACGTTCTCTTGGGCTTCTCCCTTCGGTACCCACATCAACATGTCCATCTCCTAGCCTCCTGAATAGATGTAAGATCTTGTGATAATAAAATGCTTTCAACTTACTGAAATTATAACAGGCGTTTTGGGGGTGGGGTGGGGGAAGAGCGCTGTTATTCCTTTTCTCACTTGTCCTCATGCTTACCACTCAAAATACACATGTTCTGGGCATATGTTGGCACAAATACACAGACATACTGACTTTGAAAGAGGCATATTTTTTGCACTCCTTGACATCTGCTTATGTTGGTTAAACACATAGCTCTTCTGTTCGTGTTTCAACATGGTCAAAAAACACACTCGAATGTGTCAAGCCTGTATGTGTCCTCTTTAATAACTGATGTAAATCATTGCCAACACAATCTAGCATCACCTTGGTCACTTAGGGACAGCACTGAAGTGCATGGGGAGTGGCAGGTTGGATGAGCCTATCATTTGTTGGATTGGTGGGTGGCAGATAGATGATGTTATCCTTTCTCATGCTCCTCCCCTGCTATCTCTCTTTTGCTCCTTTTTTTGTTCCTTAAGAGAAATCAGATCAGTTTTCCTGTCAAGACTGAAGTAAATTAAGAAAAACCAGGATTAAGTTCTTATTGTGGATAAACTGAGGCATGGGCTTCCCTGGTGGCTCAGCAGGTAAAGAGTCTGCCTGCAATGCAGGGGATGAGAATTCAATCCCTGGATCAGGAAGATCACCTGGAGAAGGAAATGGTAACCCATTCCAGCATTCTTGCCTGGGAAATCATACGGACAGAGGAGCCTGGTGAGCTACAGTCCATGGGGGTCACAAGAATTGAACGCAGTTTAGTGACTAAAGCACCACCGAAAGTGAAGTTAAGTGACTCTTTTCCACTCTGTTCTGCTGTTTTGCCATCCATCTATAGGATAACATGGGTGCTCTGATATTGTATACATTTGAGGACAGTACATACTATCATGGTGACTTTCTGGGTTATTGTAGACCTAAATGTTAAATATTCTGATTTGGAAGAATCTAAATTTACAACTAGAGTATGGCATCACCCCTGGCTTTTGTACACAGAGAATGGCACAAGTTTCTTCCATTTTCTTCATTTGCATGTTGAAATTCTATTCACAACTATCATTCGTTTACATATATATATTCAAACGGTTGTGTTTCACAGCATTGCATTTTATGAGACAGGCTACCTTCATCCATATTTTATTGCAAAGAGATTACCATTACTCCTAGGTATTTTAAAACATGAGCAATAGTTGCTTACACAACAGAAAAAAAATTTAAACAACCTGAAACACAGAAACAACCCATCAAATTCAGATGGCTAGAAGTATGGCTGGAAGGTTACAGCTTCTGTCCAAACTAAATCCTTTAGCAATGACTGCATTGCCTTTAATTCTGTAAATGACAGCCTCCCAGTAGGCTGCATTATTCTGATCACACTTACATCTGTGCTATAATTGGCTGCCCATGAAACTCTCATCGCAGACAGCCTTGTTAGCTCATGGGGAAGAATGGTACAGGCAACACATCAAAAGGTTGAATATGGAAAAGGAATGAAAGAGCCTAGCAGCCTGCTGAATCCTGGTAATTGAAGAGCAGGAGAATCTTTGTGTGTGTGTGTGTGCGCGCGCACATCCATACAGTAGTCCCTCTGCTGAGGACCGCTAAATGAGGGAACAATAATAATCTGTGGGGGAACAGAGATACTGTGAGACAAAAGCACACTGGTGAAGAGCACGCATTCATAGAATAACTTCCCAGTCATAGATGACACCTGCTAGTGCAGCTTCCAAACACCTGTGCAATTATCTTCCGATCTTAGTTATCAATGGGTTTGATCATGACAGTCCAGAGGGGCTGAGGCTTTGGCTTTTTGCCTTTCCTTTAAATTGAGAAGTGTGATGGAGAACAAGGGCATTTACAGTTGGAATTCTGATTTCCAAATGGATTTGAAAGCGTAGGAAGATGTAAAGGGAATTGCTCTTAGAACCAGGATTTGATCCCAGGTTAATTGAATCTTGGCTGTGTAATGTTGGAGGGAACTCTCAACCTTCCATACAACGTGAATCAGCTGCATGTTATTGTAAAGCAATTATACTCCAATTAAAAAGATTTTTTTTAATGGTCAATAAGCATAAAAGGATAAACAAGCAGAAAATAAAAGTAAAAACAACTAAACGAAAAAAAAAAAACTATCAACCTTCCAACCAGCAGTTGGCTTGACTATTACATGGGAATTGTAATGTCTACTTTGTAGAGTTCTCTGAGGACTAAATAACTTGATGTGGCAAGCACCAGGTATGATTATGTTTCTTAGCAGACAGTTAGTTGTAGTTGTAATATTGCTATTTCTATTTGTTGGGAGAAAATATAGGCACTAAAAGAGTAGAGATTTCTTATGGATAACTGTAGCATGACTGAATAATTGATGGTATCCTTCATGTCCAAACTGTAGTATCTGTGGTAAATAATTGATGGTATCCAAACTGGAAAATTCTCAAAGAGATGGGAATACCAGACCATCTTACCTGCCTCCTGAAAATCTGTATGCAGTTCAAGAAGCAACAGTTATAACTGGACATGGAAAAACAGATTGGTTCCAAATTGGGAAAGGAGTATGTCAAGGCT
The DNA here is from genome assembly GCF_054371585.1 of Giraffa tippelskirchi. Lineage (NCBI taxonomy): Eukaryota > Metazoa > Chordata > Mammalia > Artiodactyla > Giraffidae > Giraffa > Giraffa tippelskirchi. The sequence continues at coordinate 151,415,855 of NC_137282.1, forward strand.
ATATATTGTTGCCCTGTTTATTTAACTTATATGCAGAGTACATTATGAGAAATGTGGGCTGAATGAAGCACAAGCTGGAATCAAGATTGCTGGGAGAAATATCAATAACCTCAGATATACAGATGACACCACCCTTATGGCAGAAAGCAAAGAAGAACTTAAGAGCCTCTTGATGCAAGTGAAAGAAGAGAGTGAAAAAGTTGGCTTAAAACTCAACATTCAAAAAATGAAGATCGTGGCATCCGGTCCCGTCACTTCATGGCAAATAGATGGGGAAACAATGGAAACAGTGAGAAACTTTATTTTTTTGGACTCCAAAATCACTGCAGATGGTGATTACAGCCATGAAATTAAAGACACTTGCTCCTTGGAAGAAAAGCTCTGACCAACCTAGACAGCATATTAAAAAGCAGAGACATTACTTTGCCGACAAAGGTCTGTCTAGTCAAAGCTATGGTTTTTCCAATAGTCATGTATGGATGTAAGAGTTGGACTATAAAGAAAGCTGAACACCAAAGAATTGATGCTTTTGAACTGTGGTGTTGGAGAAGACTCTTGAGAGTCCCTTGGTCTGCAAGGAGATCCAACCAGTCCATCCTAAAGGAAATCAGTCCTGAATATTCGTTGGAAGGACTGATGTTGAAGCTGAAACTCCAATACTTTGGCCACCTGATGCAAAGAACTGACTCATTGGAAAAGACCCTGATGCTGGGAAAGATTGAAGGCAGGAGGAGAAGGGGATGACAGAGGATGAGATGGTTGGATGGCATCAATGATTCCATGGACGTGAGTTTGAGTAAGCTCCGAGAGTTGGTGATGGACAGGGAAGCCTGGCATGCTGCAGTCCATGGGGTCGCAGAAAGTCGGACATGACTGAGTGACTGAACTATACTGAGCTGAACTGAACTTCCTGTCCTCTTTATAAGGAAAAAAGGAAGAAACATCTTCTCCATGTGGTGCAGGAGCACAGAGCCTCAGGAAGGAATACAATCCACACAAGTTCACTCCATCAGCATGTAATGTATCTCTTTCTCACAGTTACCCTGCTTATGGGATTCTCTTCCTGACCCCAAAACTAAACCCTGAAATATACACTCACATAAAACTCTTACCCATAGAGTTTTATAAAATGTGATATCCTTCTTTTACAAAGAGAGCAGAACAATGTCCTGTAATCAGAACAATGGTTTTCAGTTTCCTCTTTGAAGTAGAAGCTCTGTGCTACCCACATCATCTCCTTGGGGACCAAAACACTTCTTCCCTCAGCCTCCTGGAGTGTCTGTTGCCAATGGCTCACAGCTGAGCCTTTCCCTGGGACTTTCTCTCAGCCAACAGGAGCTGATTCACCCAAGGTTGTGTCCCTTTCTTGTGGCTGCCTTTCTCCAATGACTGAGGGATGGAGGGTATGAGAGTGAGCCCTCTTGTCTCAATATGGGACTGCCCTGAAGGGTCCTCCCAGGTCCAGAACTTCCTATGAAATCAGAGGATCCCTCTCCTGGAACTGCAGGACAGGCAACTTTCCCTTCTGCCTTCTTCCTTTCTTGAATCACTGATAGGAGTTGTTCTAAAAGCACTCAAGTGTCAGTTAGGGTCTAAGAAGCAGATGCCAAATGAGAATTAGACATGCAAGCATCTATTGGGGGAAATGCTTGTGAAACAGAAAGAGCTGAGGATGCAAGAAGATGCAGGAGAGCCTTTGGACCGGGCTGCAGGCCTGACACTGATGGAGGGACAGAGGGAAAAGTAAGGTTAAGAAAAGCCTCAATCTGTAGTATAATCCTGAAAAATTCTTAGTGGGGCTGATGAGGCTTCTAGAGTGTTGTCTGCTCCTTAGAGTTGGGCAGAAATAGTCCAGCTCTATTTCCCATGCTGCGGTAAGTCATGGCCCGGAGCCCAGGGAAACTATGGTCATAGTGTGATTGCTGCACACACACAAATACACACACACACACACACACACACACACACACTCATGAAGTCATGACATCTAGAAGTTCTCATCCAATCTCTTTCCTTGTAGCTGGTTGTTTTATGGGTCAATTCAAGTGACATTACTATGGTCACCAAATCTCCTTGATTATCTTCACCTCAGATGGTGAACATCTTGGTCGTACGGTCACCTTGCAGGGAACCTGATCTGAGAGAGCTGGTGTCAGGAGTGTTCTGTGGAATTCTGAAATGGGACTTTGAAGCTGGATGATGTATGGGCTGGCTGGTGATGAAGACCCTGTCACGGGTGGTAGGTGAAGTGCTCAAAGTTCCTGGTATGTGGCAGCTCTGCAATTGTCAACATTTTGCTGATGGTACACTGGGATGGGGTATAGATGGAAGGTATGCAATGGCAGGTGCAGTGTCTCAGGCCTACAAGGGGATGGAGCCATCATATTACAAAGACAAAGATATCAGAAGGGTGTTGCTGAGTGAAATTTTTGCACTGGAGAGAGACAATGTAAGGTTGAGAGTAATTAATCACCAACTGAAGGCAAAATGTGAAACTCAGAGGGTCTCTTTGGCAGCAAAGAAAGAGACTCTTATCTCCTCTAGCCAGAGGGCAGAGCAGGCCAAAGATCAGTCCCAAGACTTAATTATAAGGATAACAAAGCTCCAGCAAAGGTTACATATTCAACTCTGGAGATGCTGCTTTCTCAAGGCCAGGGCCCTTGATGAGGAAGAGTAAGCCCTGACATGTCTAAATCAATGCCTTCGAAAATCCCAGATATTTACAAAATCATGGGGCTGCAGAAGTGGCCTGTTTCTCCCTATTAAGCATCAACCCTCCCTCCTGTCTTGAAGACAATGAAGGCACTTCTGCCTTCCAGGACAGCATTCAGTTCTGTTAGCATCCACCCATGGTAGCAGCCACCCCTTCTCTGTTTTCCTAGCCACTAGACTAGAAATTGGAGCCAGGTTTTTATGTAACATGCTGGTAAGTGCTGGGCTTGGTAAGGAAGGGAAGAACTGTATTCTGAAAGAGCTGCCGATATACCTCTGCCACAAACTTTCACACCGTCTTCTCTTATGGCCAGTCATCAGAGAAACGAAAACAATACTGGGGATCCTGAAACCACAGTTTCAGCTAAGCCAATGTAACAAAGTGCAAATCTGCCACAAATACGAGTAATGCGGGGTCCTTTCCTCAAGTCTGGAAGGGTGAAGGGAGAAAAAACAAAAACAAATAAATATCTCAAAAGGTGAAATACAGATTTTCTTTTCTAGAGTAGGTGGGGCATGGAGGGAGTGGCCGAGTTCCCTGGAGAGAATGGAGATTTCCCAGAGGAGAAAACTCCAGGCGCATCACAGGCAGAGGAAAAAAAGCAAGAGACAGGAAACCAAGGACTGAACAATCACAGTGCTTTCGACAATCAGAAATGGTTGGGCTAAACCTGGGGATAAAGATGAGATACACAACTGGAGGAAAAAAACAAAGGACACGATTATGAAGGGTTTCATGGACCATGCTAAGATGCTAAGAAGTTGTGACTTGATTCTGCTTTGTGGTTGTTGATTTGAATTTCATATTGAAATATTTTAAACTATTTTAATAACTAATCAAAGAAAACCCTTTCAAATATAAAAAAAAAAAAACAAACCCTATGTTTGAACATACTAGAGATGGCCAACACAATTAACTTGGGCTGCCAAGTTCACCTCCATTTGCTCAGCTTTCAAAATAAAGCTTCTCCTGTCATTTCCATTTAATTGCAAAAATATCATGAGGTGGCAAAAATAGCTATTAAAAACCTGTTCCTAATTTCAAGTATTTATCAGTGTGAATTAGGATTTTTTAAATTTCTCTAAATTCTAAACCAAGCACAGAAATAAAATTGGACATCAAGGTTGATGTAAAAGTAAAATTTTATTCACATAGTTGATTGGAAATTTTGGTAATCACCTTAATAATCTCAGTGTTCTCATTGATCAACTAGTTGGGATTCATAAAATAAATTACGGTAATACAATACCAATCAGTTTCAAATACTTAATGCTTTGAGGTATGATTTTGTTTTCAAACAGTATCCCACCTGTACAAAAGAGGAATTAAAAATTGCAAGCATAGGTAATGGTAAGCCAATAAAGGATTTTAAAAGCAATGTGATAACTCGTTTAAAAATTTGAAAAAAATCATGCTGATGGTGAAGTTACAAAAGAATTAGAGAAAAGTCTGAAGCATGGGTTTTTCAATCCAGGAATGAGCTGGCCCTATGACTGAAGTATTGATGGGATTGGAGGGGAAAGAAGAGAGGAAGGATGGTGTGGACTTCCTGAGGAGGAAGCATCTGTAGCTCTTGAGGAGGATTCTGGTGCGGAGAATGATGAATAGATGGGGTGGTGAGTTCAGTAACTGGGTGGACATTGATGGCTTCTTCATCTTTGACTTTATACAAGCTTAGTACAGGAGCTCTCACAGAAAAAAATGTTCAGTAAATATTTTTGAAGTGTTAAAATGTATGCCAAACAACAGTGCTTTGGTTGGCTCACGATACTTTGAGAAGTCCCATCCAAAGACTTGTATGATCCCACAGAGTGTCCCTTTTTTTACTTAAGGGGCTTTGTCAAAAAGAAGGATTCAGCTGTAATGTCTGTTATTTTTCTTCTAAATCAAGGATAACTTCTACTAAGAAAACTCACTTTTAAGAAATCCTTTTGCATCATTAAACTTTGGGTGGCCTGTGAATGGAAAATCCTCTTGCACCCCAATCTGGTGGGTGGTATTTCTAGAACTGCATTTGGAAGGCAATAGAAATGCTTTCACCAGAGCTCCAGACAAACTCCCTGTGCTCTTGTATGTATTACAGATATTTAGGGAAAATAATTTTTTTTAAAGCAATTACAAATTCATATGAAGGTGCAAAGAAATGCACAGGGATTTTCTGTGCACCCTACAAGAGGAGATATATTTTTAAAGTATCTTGGAATTAATTTCCTAGTGTTAAGAAATATATATATACATATATATGTGTGTGTGTTTATATATACATATATAATATATTTAATGAGATTGGGTAAGCAGGAATCTGGGGTATTAAGGCAGAAAATAACAATATTGATATGGTAATGACTCATTAGGTTTTCCCAAGAGCAGCTAAGTGTTGCTGTGTTTCTAAAGGTGTTCTGTTTGGACCAGTCAACGACAAAATCCTCACACGTATGTGGAACCTGAGACAGTAAACATATTTCTCTGGTATTTAATTAACTCTACAGAAAGTAAGGCAAATAAAATCCGTTTCTAAAGGAATAACAACAATTACAGCTATTCAGTTCAGTTCAGTCGCTCAGTCGTGTCCGACTCTCTGCGACCCCATGAATTGCAGCACGCCAGGCCTCCCTGTCCATCACCAACTCCCGGAGTCTACCCAAACCCATGTTCATCGAGTCGGTGATGCCATCCAACCATCTCATCCTCTGTCGTCCCCTTCTCCTCCCGCCCCCAATCCTACCCAGCATTAGGGTCTTTTCTAATGAGTCAACACTTCGCATGAGGTGGCCAAAGTATTGGAGTTTCAGCTTCAACATCAGACCTTCCAATGAACACCCAGGATTGATCTCTTTTAGGATGGATTGACTGGATCTCCTTGCAGTCCAAGGGACTCTCAAGAGTCTTCTCCAACACCACAGCTCAAAAGCATCAATTCTACGGCGCTCAGCTTTCTTCACCGTCCAACTCTCACATCCATACATGACCACTGGAAAAGCCATAGTCTTGACTAGACGGACTTTTGTTGGCAAAGTAATGTCTCTGCTTTTAAATATGCCATCTAGGTTGGTCATAACCTTCCTTCCAAGGAGTAAGCGTCTCTTAATTTCATGGCTGCAGTCACCATCAGCAGTGATTCTGGAGCCCAAAAAAATAAAGTCTGACACTTTCCACTGTGTCCCCATCTATTTCCCATGAAGTGACGGGACCAGATGCCATGATCTTAGTTTTCTGAACATTGAGCTTTAAGCCAACTTTTTCACTCTCCTCCTTCACCTTCATCAAGAGGCTCTTCAGTTCTTCTTCACTCTCTGCCATAAGGGTGGTGTCATCCGCATATCTGAGGTTATTGATATTTCTCCCGGCAATCTTGATTCCAGCTTGTGTTTCTTCCAGCACAGTGTTTCTCATGATGTACTCTGCATATAAGTTAAATAAGCAGGGTGACAATATACAGCCTTGACGTACTCCTTTTCCTATTTGGAACCAGTCTGTTGTTCCATGTCCAGTTCTAACTGTTGCTTCCTGACCTGCATACAGGTTTCTCAAGAGACAGGTAGGATGGTCTGGTATTCCCATCTCTTCCAGAATTTTCCACAGTTTCTTGTGATCCACACAGTCAAAGGCTTTGGCATAGTCAATAAAGCAGAAATAGATGTTTTTCTGGAACTCTCTTGCTTTTTCGATGATCCAGCAGATATTGGCAATTTGATCTCTGGTTCCTCTGCCTTTCCTAAAACCAGCTTGAACATCTGGAAGTTCACGGTTCACGTATTGCTGAAGCCTGGCTTGGAGAATTTTGAGCATTACTTTACTAGCATGTGAGATGAGTGCAATTGTGCGGTAGTTTGAGCATTCTTTGGCATTGCCTTTCTTTGGGATTGGAATGAAAACTGACCTTTTCCAGTCCTGTGGCCACTGCTGAGTTTTCCAAATTTGCTGGCATATCGAGTGCAGCACTTTCACAGCATCACCTTTGAGGATTTGAAATAGCTCAACTGCAATTCCATCACCTCCACTAGCTTTGTTCGTAGTGATGGTTTTCAAGGCCCACTGGACTTCACATTCCAGGATGTCTGGCTCTAGGTGAGTGATCACACCATCGTGATTATCTGGGTCGTGAAGATCTTTTTTGTACAGTTCTTCTGTGTATTCTTGCCATCTCTTCTTAATATGTTCTGCTTGTTAGGTCCATACCATTTCTGTCCTTTATCGAGCCTATCTTTGCATGAAATGTTCCTTTGGTATCTCTAACTTTCTTGAAGAGATCTCTAGTCTTTCCCAATCTGTTGTTTTCCTCTATTTGTTTGCACTGATCGCTGAGGAAGGCTTTCTTATCTCTCCTTGCTATTCTTTGGAACTCTGCATTCAGATGGGAATATCTTTCCTTTTCTTCTTTGCTTTTTGGTTCTCTTCTCTTCCGAGCTATCTGTAAGGCCTCCTCAGACAGCCATTTTGATTTCTTGCATTTCTTTTCCATGGGGATTTTCTTGATCCCTGTCTCCTGAACAATGTCACGAACCTCTGTCCATAGTTCATCAGGCACTCTGTCTATCAGGTCTAGTCCCTTAAATCTATTTGTCACTTCCACTGTATACTCATAAGGGATCTGATCTAGGTCATACCTGAATGGTCTAGCGGTTTTCCCTACTTTCTTCAATTTAAGTCTGAATTTGGCAATAAGCAGTTCATGATCTGAGCCACAGTCTGTTCCTGGTCTTGTTTTTGCTGACTGTATAGAGCTTCTCCATCTTTGGCTGCAAAGAATATAATCAATCTGATTTCGGTGTTGACCATCTGGTGATGTCCACGTGTAGAGTCTTCTCTTGTGTTGTTGGAATAGGGTGTTTGCTATTACCAGTGCGTTCTCTTGGCAAAACTCTATTAGCCTTTGCCCTGCTTCATTCTGTACTCCAAGGCCAAACTTGCCTGTTATGCCAGGTGTTTCTTGACTTCCTACTTTTGCATTCCAGTCCCCTATAATGAAAAGGACAGCTTTTTTGGGTGGACAGAAGCGAGGCGACTGCGACGGCTCGGCGCAGAAGCGAGGCGGCTGCGATGGCTCGGCGCAGAAGCGTGGCCGAGAGGAGCTAGGCCGGGCCGGGGGCCGGGAGCCGGGGGCGGCGGCCGAGAGGGGCTAGGCCGGGCCGGGGGCCGGGGGCGGCGGCCGAGAGGGGCTAGGCCCGGACGGGGGCCGGGGGCAGGGGGCGGCGGCCGACAGGGATTACAGCTATTAAAAAGCATCATTTAAATGCACCCATGCCCACTTTCACGGACACATGCATACACACATGTGCAAAATTAGTAGCTGACTGGATTTTAAATTTGAAATATGCTCAATTTCTTATGTGCAGTGCACTTCTAATTATCTTTGTCTTTTCATTGGCCCCAAATACCAAATATTATAGAAGAGCTTCATACAACATTTGGCAAAATTCCCTTGAAAATTAAGACTAATTCTGACATCTGATTTTTTTTGCATCAAAATCTTCTCTTAATTCTGATTAGTTGGCCACAGGGTTGAGCCTCATGCTGTTTTTCAGCCCTTGCTCTTCTATCCTGTCACTAGCCAAAGTGACCACAAAGCCCAGAAAATGTGCTATGGTCATAGTCTCTGCATTTTTCAGGCCAGTGATATAATAGTCTTACCTTAGATTTCATAGATTGAGATGTTTTTCACACACATTATCTTTTTTCATGTATTAACAAGCCTGTGGGACAAGTATTACTTCCCTGTTTAACTGTATAGAAAGTTGAGGGTTGGAAAGAAGTTGATGTTGTTCAGTCTCTAAGACATGTCTGCCTCTTTGTAACTGCGTGCGCTGCAGCACACCAGATTTTCTTGTCCTCCACTGTCTCCTGGAGTTTGCTCAAACTCATGTCCATTGAGTTGGTGATGCCATCCAACCATCACAACTTCGGTCACCCTCTTCTTCTTCTGCCTTCAATCTTTTCTAGCATCAGAGTCTTTCCCAGTGACTTGGCTCTTTGCATCAGGTGGCCAAAGTATTGGAGCTTCAGCCTCAGTATCAGTCCTTCCAATGAATATTCCAGGTTGATTTCCTTTAGGATTGACTGGTTTGATCTCCTTGCTGTCCAAGGGATTCTCAAGAATCTTCAACACCACAGTTCAAAAGCATCAATTCTTTGGCGTTCAGCCTTCTTTATGGTCTAACTCTCACATCTGTACATGACTACTGGAAAAAACCATAGTTTTGACTGTATGGACTTTTGCTGGCAAAGTGATGTCTCTGCTTTTTCATTTGCTGTCTAGGTTTGTCAAGGCTCTTCTTCCAAGGAGCAAGCACCTTTTAATTTCATGGCTGCAGTCACCATCCACAGTGATTTTGGAGCCCAGGAAAAATCTGTTACTGTGTCCACTTTATCCCCATCTATTTACCATGAAGTGATGGGACTGGATGCTATAATCTTAGTTTTTTGAAAGGAAAGAAATTATAAGGATATAATGTATAGCACCAGGAATATAGTCAATATGTTATAATAACTTTGTATGCAGTGAAATCTATAAAGATACCGAATTATTATGTTGTGCACCTGAAACTAATATAATATTGTTAGTTAACTGTACTTCAATAAAGAAAAAGAAAGTCAAGGGTTGGCATGATGGAAAGGTTTACCCTAAATCAAAGAACTAGTTAGTAGCAAGGTCTGGATTAAGATGCCTCGATTTCTGTTTCTAAGACCAGTGATCTTTCTTCTCTACCATAATAGCTATTCCATTTGTAACTGATACAGTCTCAAATTTTTTCTGAGACTACCATCAGTGAATTTTTCAATAAAACGGCTGGATGCCCCAAATCCCAAACTCTGGGTACCTTAGCATACTAGAGTATCTCCAAGACTGAGGAATGCCTTCGCATTTGGCTCTAGCTCCATTTTTTTTTGTTTCTATGCCTCATGAATCTCTGCTATGCACTATGTGCTTCCACTCACGTCCCCTTTCCGGAGGTACAGATAGGTAACTGGGCTCTCACCAACAGAAGATGGATGGGTTGGCAGATGCCTCTTCTAAGCATGTCCTAGAGATACTCATACATGTGCTCCTTGGTGTCTTTTCCTTCCCTAGGGCAGAAATGGCTACAACGAGAACTATATCGGAAGCCATATCTTGCAAATGGCAGAGATGACTTTAGCTGGGGTTCATGATTAATCAAGTGGAGGAAAGCCATGTTCTGAACAGATACACTCTAGATCATCATGCGAGAAATAAATTTATATATTCCTTAAATCACTGAATTATTAATACTATTGTCATATCCTAACTAATTTAACCTTCCTCACCAAACATATCCATTAAAGTGGCTTTCTAACCAAAGGTCAATTTCTCTCCCTAAAACCGAATTCTATCTTTAGCTTAGCCAAACCAGCCTTTTCAATAGTATACTATGTTCCCATTATACTATATAGGATGGTATAAAAATGCTGGAAAAAGCATAGGGCCTAAGGTCAGGCAGACTTGGGTTCAAGTATGAATTACATACTTTTTAGCTTGGTGACAATGGCTAATCTCCAAACCAAAATTTCATCTTATGACAAAAATGGGCTTTTTGGGGAGAAATAAATATGATAATATGTGTAAAATACCATAGCACAGATTTCCTGAATATTGGTACATGGTATGCAACCAATAATATTAGTAATAGTTATTACTCATGGAGCAATGTTTCAGGCTTTCTCTTGGTTAAAAAATATATATTGTGGATTATGTTCCAAGAGGAATAGACAGTCAATCCTTGGAGTACATGTCTGCTAAATTGCTTCAGTCACTTCTGACTCTTTGCAACCATATAGACCGTAGCCTGCCAGGCTCCTCTGTCCATGGGATTATCCAGGCAAGAATACTAGAGTGGGTTGCCATGCCTTCCTCCAAGGAATCTTCTTGACCCTGGGATCGAAACCACATCTTTTACATCTCCTGCATTGCAGGCGTATTCTTTACTGCTGAGCTATGGAGGAAGCCCCGATCCTCAGGGACCCAACCTGTAATGTGAGAGATGTGGATACTTAACTTACTCTATTTATTTTCTCCTGGATTATGGTCTCTTTTAAATTATGTCTTTTACCACCCAACACTCCTTTTCTAACCTATATTTGCATAATGGCAGAGTCAGTCTTTTACTATTCCGGAAATTTGGTTTCCAGGACTGATACTTTGTCCTTAATAAGCTTAATAATACTTTGCCCTTAATAATACTTTGTCCATTCAAAAGTTTTCATTAATCTTAACTTTGATACTCTTATGTGATAATTGACAGATCATTTGAATTCTTAGTGCCTTCACTTTCCAACCTCTGAAAAGCTAGATGAAAATTTTTGTGGATGAGGAAAATGATTCATGGAAAGATGTTACAAATGTAGAAGGTGCAACATTAATATGTTAACCCAATTAAGGCTTCCATTCCTTAGAAAAAATTTTTTTTTCTTAAAACATGTTTAAAATGTGTATTTTGTATTTTGGGGTAAATACAAAGATGTTTTTAAAATATTAGTATTAAAAATTGCCATAGATCATCTTAACACTCGTTGTTAATATTTTGGTCGAATTACTTTTATTTTCTTTTCAAACACACACTTTATTTTGTTTTGTCCTTGTTTCTGCTCTTTTCTAAGTTTGAGTTCATACCATTCAGTTTCATATTTTTCTCTTATTCACTGAATATCATGTAGTAAACATTTTTCTACCCAAGGAACATTTCTAGGGCCCAATTTACATTATGCCACAGTAACCATTTAAATCTGCAATGACAGTCGGAGAAAGTTTTGAATTCCTAAATTTTCTTTTGTGGCAGCCTTTCTGCAGCTGTTATGAGAAATGCTGCTTTTGTCAAAAAATTCTCTTGGCTCTTATCACCTGACTGTCACTTATTCTACAGAGCTCTAGTGCTATTAGCCAGTGGGGCATTCACAGGGGTGCTCTCTGTAGTGGAAATAGGGAGTCCTATAGTTCATTATCAGGCTTCCCAGGTGGGTTCAATCCCTGGATCAGGAAGATCCCCTGCAGAAGGAAATGGCAACCCACTCCAGTATTCTTGCCTGGAAAATCCCATGGACAGAGGAGACTGGAGGGCTATAGTCCATAGGGTGGAAAAGAATCAGACACAAGTAAAGCAACTTGACAGGCATGCAGGCAGTTCATTATTAGCAGACTTATCTTTAACTTTCCCTTCAAACACTCGTAAATAACACACAAAACTCTTATATCCGTGCTTTGAACTACCTTTTATTTTTCTTTCAAGTATCATGATCTTTCAAGTCTCATGTCTTAGTAACCAAAATACTGTAATATACTAAAGGTAACACTATCAAGATTGGCAGTAGTGGTGACTTTTCATAGTCTGGCGGTTTAGGTATTCTACAGAGAGATGGGACTCAACTCAGACCCTGGAAATGTCCAAAACCCCTGATTATGAAGTCTTGGAAGATTGAAGATTTCAAGCTAAATATGAATATATGTGTTATATATAAGATAAGAGAGTTATTGCATTGCAGCTAACAGATGCAGAGTGAGGGTAGAGAAGAAAGGTGTTTGTTTTTTTTTTATGTCGTTAGCCTATAGTTTATACTATCTCTCCCTTTCCCCATCAGACATGCCAAGAACACTTAGTAGATTCATAATACTGAACTGGCAACTGAGTTTGAAGGCGGGGTAGGTAGGGGGGAGATGAAAACCAAGGGACTCCATTAGAAATTGCCTCTGCTATCTCATTAATCTCTTCCAGCAAATAATACATGCGGAACTCAGGCTATTGAGGCCTCCAAAGAGTATCATTTTTTTTTGTGGGGTTATAACAAATTAAAGAAATAAATTAAGTCACTAACCCAGCAGGGAAGTGCTTAAAATCCTGGGCTCTGTAGTCTTTACTGCTGTTTTGGAATTGCAGTAACAAAGAGATCTTTTCTGGAAATACATATATTTAAAATGTATATTATATGTGTATATGTAAATTTCCAATGTAGTTTTGCTTTTTATTATTAGCCTTGCACATGTGCCTGCTAAGTCACTTCAGTCATGTCTGACTCTTTGCAACCCCATGGACTGTAGCGTACCGGGCTCCTCCGTCCATGGGATTTTCCAGGCAAGAATACTGGAGTCGGTTGCCATGCCTTCCTCCAGGGCATCTTCCAGACCCAGGGATGGAACCTGCATCTCTTATGTCTCCTGCATTGGCAGGAGGGTTCTTTACCACTAGTACCACCTGGGAAGCCCTTAGTGTACTCCAAAAGCCCCTTCTGTGCCCCAAACCCCCAAATTTGTATCTTCTAATCACTAATTCCAAATAGAGAATAACAGTTGTTAAATGGAGTGGAAGTAGAAATTCAGTGTTCTTTTATATAGAAACAGAGACAGACACAGTCCATCCTTGGGGTTTTTTTTTTTGGCTTGCTTATTTGTTTCCTTGTTTTGTGACTTGCTTGGAATAATTTTGTGGAATCTGTCTCATCACAGAATACAGCCACTGATGTCTCTGCTTATTTTTTAAAATCATTGCTTTTATGATTGAGTCTGGCTTTCTAGGGTCTACATAATAGTGTCCATTAACTGTTGGTTAGAGGTTGTGCTTAAATGGTTTTAGTCAGTAAAGTGTTATTCATTCAGTTGTGTCCAACTCTTTGCGACCCCATGGACTGTAGCCTGCTAGGCTCCTCTGTCCATGAGATTCTCTAGGCAAGAAGCCTGGAGTGGGTAGCCATTCCCTTCTCCAGGGATCTTCCTGACCCAGGGATTGAACCTACATCTCCCACATTGCAGGCAGATTCTTTACTGTCTGAGTCACCAGGGAAGCCCTTCAGTCAGTAAAGTTTCCACCTTTACCAATGTAAAAGGGGGTGGGTGGGAGTTGGATTACACTTAAATGGAAGGAATTTTACTGTTCTTCTCCTGCTGTTACTTGCAACTGAGTTCCCTCCTGTCCCTCACAGGGGCATTTACACATTCCTGGAGGGACATGTAGACGGCTTGAGCCTTCTCTAATCTTTTTGATTGTACATACACATTTCAGGAAGCTCATTCTGGCGGTCTTATGGAGAGTGGGTTGGAATAAGGATGTCTGGACTTAATGAGACTACTTCAGTGATTTATTTTAGAACTCAGAAGGAGAAACTCACTCGAGGGGCCACAGAACCACAACTATATGCAACTCTAAGGGTCATAATCCACAGATTTGTCTATAAAACCCATATAAGAACATGCATTAAGTAAACGGGAACCCCTAGGGTTGTTTAATTGGCAGTGTGGGTGGTCATATGTGATGGCTCTATAAAGACGTTTCAGCAAACAGTGATGACAATTGAAAAAGAGCATAAGTTGTCAAGTCCTGACACAGAAATACAGTACAAAGAACAAAGTGTATAAAGGATTTAAGATCAATTGTTCTAAAGCAAAGATTCCAGACAGCTGGCCTAAAAATAGTTTTCATGTGTTTGAAACATTATTCAGTGGAAGAAAAAAACCAACGTTTTTTCCTTTTCCAAAGAGAGTAGAAAAATTAGAAATGGCTACAGCAGTGGTGGTTATATTGAATTTAAGACAATGTTTCCTGATTCTTCTCAAATGATAAGTCTAGATACTTGGTCGAGTCTCCTTTCCTAGACATCCTGAAGAAAAAATACAGACAGTTGGCTCACTCTTCATCTGATTTAAATACATGGCTGAAGCCTTAATACTACGACAAGGTCATTATTTCTTCTATCTTATTTTATTACATACAATATAATTAATTATACAATGGTATATTTATTTCCTTCATTGCTGAGGAAAGGGGTGAGCAGAGTGTCAATCATTTTTGTTTCTAGTTATCTATTATTTTTTATATAAAAGGGGAAAACTTCTGGACTGGGAATGAGATACTTCAACTATCTCTGATTGACCCACCAGCTATCTTAGTTTGGTCACCTGTAAAACAAGTCAGTTAAATTAAGTGATTATTTCTCAATTCCTTTTTACGTAAAAATGTAAAGCTCCCATGTGCCATAGAGACAGCATTATGTTGGTTTATTTTCCTCTTAAAACAATACAGAATCCCTCTTCCATTTATGATGATTTGGAGATTATGACTAACTCTCTTTTCAGACCAACTAGAAAACCTGGACAAAGTATAGAATATATTTTACTGATGTATTAGAAAGCTAACAAAGTAGTGAGGGATTACAGAGTAACAACCAGGGAGGAGAACGAAAGTCAAAGATGAACACATGGATTTTAGAGTTCTTTTTCTCCTGAAGCCATCTACATATCTCTAAAATAGTTAAATTCATAAGCTCATAAGTTGATAACAATGTCTTATGGGATTTTAAAATATATAGAATTAAAATACATAGTAATAAGAGCATATAAGATGGGGGAATAAATGGAATTAATATGTTTTTAGAACTTTGCATTGCCTGGAAAGGGGTAAATTTACAGATTTATACTAGGTTTTTCTTAAGGCAAAGGAGCATTTTGTAATCTTTGGGAAATAATGTTTTTAACTCAGAAATTTGTTATGTAAGTTTAAGTACACATGTTTCTGGAGGGACTTCCCTGGCAGTCCAGCGGCTGAGACTCTGTGCTTCCATTGCAGGAGGGCATGGGTTCGATCCCTCCTTGAGGATCTAAGATCCCACATGCCCCTTGGTACAGCAAAATAAATAAATACAATAAAATAGGTGGAATAACAGTACCTCTGTTAGCAACAACAAGCCCCTGCCCCCTAAAAAAGAACAAAAAACACAAAAATGTTTCTGGAGGTCTAGTAACCTTGTGCCAATTTTAAATTTTGATATTTTTCTTCATTTTGATATGTTACATTAAAAAAAAAAAATGACCTTTTCAAGGAAAACAGTTCAAAGAATGATGCAAACATTCAAATTCAACTTTATATTTATTTGTTCAGGGAAAAATCACCTGAAGGTGACTTTGAAGCAGAAGACTATCCCTTGTTTTAAGGTTGGAAGTTTTGGAAAAGGCACAGCATTTTAATCCATTGTTGGCTAAAAAGTGTAAGGCATAGATCCAAATTGCTATGCTTCTAAAGTAGTACATATGAACGAATTCTTTTAACAGGCCAGTTTGCTTGAAGGGTCGTGAACCATTTCCTGAGTTTGGATATTATTGTTTTTGTTGTTCAGCTGCTAAGTCATGTCTGACTCTTTGCGATCCTATGGACTGTAGCCCGCCAGGCTCCTCTGTCTATAGGGTTCTCCAAGCAAGAATACTGGAGTGGGTTGCCATTTCCTCCTCCAGGGGATCTTCCTGATCCAGGTATCACATCTGTGTCTCCTGTATTTGCAGGCTGATTCTTTACCACTGAGCCACCTGGGAAGCCCATTGGATATTATTGCTTATCTTTAAATGAAGGCAGGTACAGAAGAGATAATATAAAAAGAGATCAGGTTACTTGGTCTAGATTAAATAGTTGTGAGCCAGCTGGGTTTACAGATTCTGGAAGATAAGGATCAGTATTTATGTACATTTTCAGTATCTGGGAGGGGCTAGGTCTTCTGTAGCAGATAAAATGCTGCTTGGGCTCAAGATTCAGATAAATAGGGTTGTAGTCTTGATCTGCTATTTACTAACTTGGTGACCTTTGGCAAGTCACTTTGTAACTCTAACCATTAGTTTTATTTTCTGAAATATGGGCAAAACAATTTAGCGTAAAGCAATTTAACTCACAGGTGTATGAACTAGAAAAATGTTTAAAAGCGTTTTATAAAGAGAAAAGTGTATTACAAGTATAGGACATTATTCTTACTTTAAATTATATGTCACACAATTCAAGTCAGTAGCATTTATCACTGGTTACAAAGAGGTGGGTACATTTATAGTTTGCATGAAAATGAAACTAAGGCCCTGTTCATTTGGGTTAAAAGCAGTTGCTTAAACAATTATAATAAATTTAGATTTTCACAGTGAGTAGGCCTTGGGAAGAATTTTAATTTTGTCATGTATTATAACTGATAATAAAGTACTTGTCAAATTTTACATTTATTTCCTTTTCATTAAGTATTCTTTTAGATTTGGTGCCTATTTTACTGTTTCTTGTAATAGGCACACAGAATATGCAAGAACTGAATGTTATTATGACCAGATTTTCAGTAGTCTGATAAATAGCTTAATTTGGAATTTTCTTTAGAAGCAAAGCATATACTATTACAGAAATAAATGTATGCATTTGGATAATCTGGTATTTCATATTTAAATGTATCAGTTTTTTATTCTGAGATGATGGACAACAAAAATTTCCTACCAAGAGACTTCCCTGGTGCTCCAGTGGTTAAGACTGTGTGCTTCCAGGGCAGGGGCCATGGGTTCAAACCCTGGTCAGGGAACTAAGATCCCACATGCTGCACAATGTGGCCAAAACCAAATAAATAAAATAGTAAATTTAAAAAATATCCTACTTAATTCTAAATAGGTGCAGGGAAAATTGTGCTTGAGAGTAGACTGAGAAAACGTAAGGGTATAAAGTTCTGAGCTAGTGATGATGTCAGAGTTTCCAAAAGATTCTTCATTTCAGCCTCTGGAGTTTTACATGTGGACGTGAGAGTAGCCTTTCCTGATGATCACGCTGTGCTGTGCTGTGCTTAGCTGCTCAGCTGCCGCTGACTCTTTGCGACCCCACGGACTGCAACCTGCCAGGCTCCTCTGTCCATGGGGATTCTCCAGACACGAATACTGGAGTGGGTTTCCATGTCCTTCTCTAGGGGATCTTCCGAATCCAGGGATCAAACCCAGGTCTCCCACACTGCAGTCGATTCTTTGCCAGCTAAACTACCAGGGAAGGCCCCTGATATTCATAGCTAATGTGATTTTATTTCAAGAATCAGATTTTTTTAGCTGTGAATAAGACAGAACACCAGCATGATAGGAATGCCAGAAACCTATGGGTGACTATTATTACAAGTGAGAAAGTCCTTCTTTCAAGATAATTTTGGTGCCAATGCCCACAAACTTATGTTGGAATTATTATAAAATATATATACACTTGATGAGATACGTTCCTTACTAATGCCACAGAGAAATTTATATTATGTTTAATAGTTTGGGATAAAAAGTCACATCCTTAGATCATGACAATACATTGATCATCATCAAGTAATTAACTTAGTTGTAATTTTTGGAAATGAACTTCAAGAGATAGATGAGACCCAGATGATGGTCTTGGAGAGTTTATGATCCATGAAATCTTGTACCAACAATAATGAAGAAGTTGTCGCTACAGCCCCCTATGAGATTCAAAATATTGCTAAATTTATAGAAAAGGATTTCCTTAGTTTGAGTACTTCTTACTCTCCTTGTAGGCTTTCTCCCTACACAGCCCGTGGTTTTGTTTTGTTTTGTTTTTCCTTTCTCTCCATGCTTTCTCTATCTCCCTTCTCCATCGCGCCCCTTTCCTCCTCCCAGCCATACTCCTCAACTCTTATCACTCTTCCTCCCACTGCTTTTAGGCCAAAACAGTTATATTCTGAGTCATACTAATGTGATGGTCAGCAAATATGGCAGAGCTTTCTGGATCTGCTACATTCTTATCTTCTTATTTGCTCACCTAATTAATTTCAACTCTTTGCTTTTGTTTGTGTAAATCTGGCTATAGAAACCTATCAAAAACATTTTTTTCTTGTTGATCCTTCCTTCCTTCCCACTCTCCTGCCTCCCTTCCCTTTCCTTCCCTTCCCTTCCTTTCTGTTCCCTTCCCTTCCTTTCTGTTCCCTTCCTTTCCCATCTCTTCTACCTGGGCTGAAATTAGACTACTAGTTTAGTATCTTTAGTGCTCATTCTCAGGTCTTCATAAGGTCTCTTGTTTTGAGATTTATTCCTTCCTGGGGCCCTGAGTGAATATTAAAAATCCCTAAAGTGTCTTCAAGAAGAACACAGAGTTCTAATTGGTAATAGATTCTTCTTATAGTGACAGAGTGTTTTACCCCATGGGAATAGAAGGACTTACTTGTATCATATATATTTATCTCAAGGTGCCAGACAGGAGGTGCGAGCCAAACAGAGAGAGGGTGATGACGCCCCAGACACTAGAGTGCTTCCAAAATTCTGAAGTCTTTTAACTTTTCCTTAATGGGTACTACTTGAGAAATGGCATGAAACACATGATATAACAAAGAATCCAGAGTACAGAGGGAAAATATAATTACTCAGGATCATGGAAATTTCTTTCAAGTAGACTTCCTATAATAAAACAAAATAAAATCTAACATTGTTTACTAATAATTAATATTTATCAAAAGATGCTTTTTCCTTTAAAAAAAAATCTGAAGTGATCTGGAGAAAATAGATCTAGCCAAGCTGTTTTAAGGTCACAATCTATTTGAATTCAAATTTTACAAGTTTTAATTTTCTGTTGCTTTATGGTTTTTAAAAATATATTTATTTTTTATTTGCAATTTTTAAAAAATTTTGTCTTTCAACTGGGTTGTGGGGTATGTGGGAACTAACTCCATGACCAGCGGTTAAGCCTGCACCCCTGCACTGGAAACAAGGAGTTTTAAACACTGGACTACCAGGGAAGTCCCCTGTTTTTATTTTATTTTGTGAGAAAATGAGAGAATCTGACTGTCTTACTCAAATCCTTAAGAATATTGAAGTCAGATCAATTATTTCTGGAATAGAGAATACAAAATTAGCACTACTGTCATCCTCCAAGTGAATCCATCTTCTTTGGACCACAGCTGTATGTATGCAATCCAGTCTCCTTTGGATGCTCCCTTACACTGACAAGAAACAAGAGTGGAAATCAGGTGGGCATGATCCTACATGTGCATGTCATCATATACAGGTAAATTACTCTGGTGGGGCTCAGTTTCAACATTTTTAAAAGAAAGGGAAGAAAGAGGAAGAGAGGGAAGGAGAAATGAATGGAGGGAGGGCAGGAGAAAGAGACAGAAAAGTCATGCATGACAATGCATAGATTACTGAGCATTTTGAAGAAGAAAACGTATGCCATATGATGGTTCACACTTATGTGCTCAATAAGTTTTAGTTGTTATATTATTAGCAGTAAAGTTTGAATAAAATACACAAAACAGTTTATTTTTGTATCTTTTAGCATATTTTGTTTGGGTAAAAGATACTGGAGGACCTTCCACTGATAAGAAAGCCAGGATATTGTAAAATCAGTGGGGAAAACTTCTAAGAGGAGGTGATAGTTCATTATAACTGATGCTGTAGAGAAGAGAGTAGGACTGAGGTTGGAGAAAGCCCATTAATAACGAACATGTGCTTCAGACCACCCTCTAATGACTACTTTTCGAGATGTGTCTTGGCATTGGTGACAATGTCATATCTGTTGGTGTAGGAAGAAGTCTCTTCATTTTTAAGTGATCTATATCCTACTAACTTGGGATTCCCAGGTGGCTCAGTGGTAAAGAACTTGCCTGCCAAGCAGGAGACATGGGTTTGATCCCTGGGTGGGGAAGATTCCCTGGAGAAAGAAGTGGCACCCCACTCCAGTAATCTTGCCTGGGAAATCCCATGGACTGAGGAGCCTGGTGGGCTACAGTCCACAGGGTCACAAAGAGTCAGACAGGACTGAGTGACTAAACAATAACAACAACAGCCTACTTATTTAGCCTAAATTCTTGTCAAACAGCTTCTTCATGACAAGACTCAAACAAAGCTAATTTTAGCTGGACAAGGATAACAGCCATCTATCATTGGGTATTGTATTAATAGTCGACCAGGAAAAGAGACTGTAAGTGACTTTAAGAAGGCAATGGAGGGACTTCCACGGTGGTCCAACGGCTAAGACTCTGAGATCCCAGTACAGGGGGCCCAGGTTTGATTCCTGGTCAGGGAACTAGATCCCACCTGCCGCAACTTAAAAATCCCACCTGCTGCAATCACCGACTCAGTGAACATGAATTTGAGCAAACTCCAGGAGATAGGGAAGGACAAGGAATCCTGCTGTGCTGCAGTGCATGGGGTTGCAAAGAGTCAGGCATGACTTGGCGACTGAGCAACAATGCCACAACAAAGAAAATGACACCAAACAAAGCAAAACCAAAAAACAAACCTCTTTTTCCAGATCTCTAAATTAAGGAATTTACTTAATTATACCATTTTATATGTAACTTCTCAAAATCTATCTCATATTTAAAATAACTCCATTCTACTTACAATATAAAAAGGAAGAAAATGGGATTTTGAGTTGGAGCTGAATTCCAAATCCAACTCTTTAACTTCCTATCTACCTAACTTACCTTTATTCTTCATCTATAAAATTAGGATAATAATATCTGCATCATGGGCTTCCGTGATAGCTCAGACGGTAAAGAATCTGCTTGCCGTGAGGGAGACCCAGGTCCAGTTCCTGGATTGAGAAGCTCCCCTGGAGAAGGAAATGGCAACTCACTCCAGTATTCTGCCTGGAGAATCCCACGGACAGAGGAGCGTGGCAGGCTACAGTCCATGGGGTCGCAAAGAGTCGGGTCTGACTGAGCAACTAAGCACACACACACATCTTCATCATAGGGCTGTACCAGTGATTAAATGATTAAAAGCATATGAAATGTATAGAAGAGTGGATATGGTGCAGTAAGTGTGCAATTGCATTATATATAGTAATTCCATTTTGTTTCCTAATAATCTATTTCTTGGATTCTCATGCACCCTTAAGTTTTTAATACCCTAAAATAGATAGCTATATATTCTAATGAAGTCTTACTAATATGATGAACTCTATGAAATTATTTCATCTTAATCTCCAAAGTGAATGTATCTATCAAACTCCAGATTTTGGTCTCAGTGAAGGCTAAGGTTCAGTTTTTTCTCTACAGTTTACAAAAGAAGAAACCCAGACACATTAAAGTTACCCAAATTTCTTCTTCTTGATCCCCTAGATTGGGGGATAAAAATAAATGTTTGTCCATTCATCTGTTGACAGACATCTAGGTTGCTTCCCTGCCCAGGCTTTTGTAAGTGGTGCTGCAATGAACACTGGGGTACATGAGTCTTTTTGAGTTATGGTTTTCTCAGGGTATATGCCCAGTAGTGAAGTTGCTAGGTTTTATGGTAGTTCTATGTTTAATTTTTTAAGAAACCTCCATACTCTTGTCCACAGTGGCTATATCAATTTCATTCCCACCAACAGCATAAGAGGATTCCCTTTTTCTATACTCCAATTAAAAAAAAAAAAGAAGAAGAAGAAAGAATCACATTCCCCAACGGGGTGGGAAAATGTTTGCTGTTATCCAGTCTTTCTTTCCTTATGAGAAGTCTACAACTTGTGGGTCAGAGGTCAAATTAAGCCCAGGGTTGTGGCCTCAGTGGCTCTACTAAGGAGATGTGACATCCAAGTCCACTCCAGACCCAAAGATGAAGATGAAATAAGGCAAGTGCAGCTTTGAAAGGGCAGACCCTGCCTTTTGCTACCAAGAAATGGCAACCTACTCTAGTATTCTTGCCTGGAAAAGCCCATGGATGGAGGAGCCTGGTGGGCAGTCCATGGGGTCACAAAGAGTCGGACACAACTGAGCGACTTCACTTTCTTTCCTTTTTTCTCCGTGCTGTCCTTGTCCTCTTCTTACACTGAAGCTTTTGTGGCAACTCATCTCTCGTCCCAGACTTGTCAGGTAGTGGGGAGCGGAGTGAGAACCCAGCCTGAAACACTGAGGCAGGCTCTGATTCCAAGTCTGTCACTGAACATGTAAGTCATATGTCGCAAGCCACTTGAGTTTCTCTTGTCAGAAAAGCAAATGAGATTAATTATATTTTTGTTTTATTACATTTTCCATATGGTACATTACTCTGTTAAGTGTTTATTTTGTTTTCTTAGGTATATTTAAATTTCTAAAGCTTGTCAAAGCTGATTGGTTCTAGTAGGGAAAGAATGTAACAATCTGGTCTCCTTAGTCCCTGTTCTTATTTTCCTTCATTCTTCAGAGGTCTGAGTCATTTTGGTTCTCTAGACTGAAGGCAACCTATGATTCCATCAGAATTATTGGAGATTTTTAAATCTGTGTGTTGCCCTATCATTAGAAACAGTAGACCTCAGGTTGGCTTAGCAGAGGGGGTGGTGAGAGGGCCTGCTTATTTTTTTTACTATAACTTTTTATTTGTTTATCTTTATTTTTTGGCTATGTTGTGTGGCCTGTGGGATCTTAGTTCCCCAACCAGGGATCGAATCTGGGCCCTTGGCAGTGAAAGCATGGGTTCATAACCACTGGACCACCAGGGAATTCCCTTCGTTATTAACAAATGAGTCATTCTGATGTTCACCCAGGGCTGAGAATCCTAATGGCTGAGTCAAGCTGGTTGAGCTCCCTTCCTCCTCTGCATCTACAGAAAACTGTGTGTCTTAGCCTGAGTCCTCTAGAAGGCAGATCCTGAGATGAGAAACTGATGCTAACACTTTTCTTGGAGGTACATGTCCAGGGAAGTGAAGGCAGGAGCAAAAGATAAGGAAGCAAGGTAAAATGGAATCTGTTAGCCCTTTAGGTATTAGCACTTTATAACAAGCCAGAGCAGATTACTTAGTAGAATCATAATTTTGTACACAGGATACTCTAGAGGGTTTATGAGAAGAAACTTCACTCCAGAATAACTCACAGGATAGAAAGCGAAGGGGAAATTTTTTGTTCAGCTCTCTCCTATATCCCATTTCCAACTGGCCAAGTTCTACTGCATGAGGAGCTAACTGTCTCTGGGCTGTGTCACCTGGACCTTTCACCAGTTCTCCAGAAGCTGATCCTGCACCCCACAGTGTGGTGTTTTATTAAAATCCAGTAGTGATGGAACCTATGGAATCTAAGAAGGTTAATAGAGTTGCGTCCTAATATATATGGTCATAGCCTATCCTTTCAGGAAATATATCAGCCCAGGGCTTAAGCAGTTGTCCTGAAAATATGCAAAAGCTGGTTAATTGATAGTACATGCATTAAAATCCATGAGAGATTTCCAGGAAATCCAACTCAAAAGAAAATGGCAATTTCTTGGATATTTCAACATATACATTTGGTGTTGGGTATTATTGAAAGTTTGAATTGGAACTTAACCAAGAACAATCTCAAGGTCTAAAGTGTCTGCCATAGAAGCAAAAATCTCAGGGAAATGCTACATTCAAAATAGGGCTTTGGGGTTTATTTAACTTGTCTACATATAGCTTGAAAGCTGTGTTTGAAATTTGTGCACACATGTAAATTGACATATAGCCCCAGGTCATTGGTACAACTGGGTCACTACAAAATAGACTTGTAAATGCCTTATCACCTTCTTCTCTTTAACTTGAAGTGAAATATTTGACCTTCTCTGTTTAACTTTTAAGAGAGGCCCATTTATTCCATCTGTGTATAATTTTAACCCCTGTGTGCCCATGACAGGGTCCAACCATCACAAAAGTGAGCGGGCCTTTCTCCAATGACCTGTGAATATTCTGTGCTCCTCTTTTCTCTCCCTGATCCCCCATTTAAAAAAAAAAAAAAAAGGATGGGTTGGAAAGTGAGTGGCCTGACACTAATAAAATCTTCTGCCCTGGTAGCCCAGGATGATAGAAGTTTGCAACTCGGTGGAGTTAACTCAATATCCTTCCACAAATTAGGTGGGTACTCCATCTTACTGAACTCTGCAGCTCATTGCTGGACTCTCTCAAAAAATACAGGGAAAGAAAAGATAACTAAATCTTTGTGCTAATTGGAAATAAAAGTCAAAGTAAGTATCAAATATTGCATTATAATGGCATAAAGGTTAGGTGGAATCATGTCAGAAGTAGCCCATGAATTGCAAAAGAATGAGTCATAAAAGAAGAGCCCTCTTTCTCACTGCCTTTGGAGATACGTTTATTTTGCAATTAATAATGGGCTAAGGTGTCTTTTTAAAATCTTTTCCTGTGACTTCAGAATTTAATCTCACACTGGACTCATTTTTATATTCATTTTTACAGCCTATATTCCATTGAGCTGTCAGAACAAATCTTTTAAAAGAATGAGGCAGATCTTGATGATCATGACATCTCAACACTCGAGTGACTTCCCATCACATTTAGAATACATTCCAAAGTTGAAGGCTTACAAGGTCCTACTTGACCTGCACCTTAGCTATCTGACAGATTTGAACCTCCAGCTGCCTCCCACCCACTGTGCTGCAGCCACCCTGACTCCAGGGTGAGGAATAAAGGACATGAATTAGTGGCTATGGAAAGAAGTAGTTTTGGGATATAGTTTAGATTGTAGTGTAGACAGGTCTTGCTGGTAGATTAAATATGAGAGGTGAAGAAAAAGAGGAATACAGAATTATTTTAGGTCATAATGGATACCATAAACGTTAGCTCTTAACTCTGAATATTATCAAATATTAACAATAACAGGACAAATGATAACACATGAAAATGTGGCAGTGATAATCTTGCTTTAGCTTGCATGTTCAGTTCAGTTCAGTCGCTCAGTCGTGTCCGACTCTTTGCAACCCCATGAATCGCAGCACGCCAGGCCTCTCTGTCCATCACCAACTCCTGGAGTCCACCCAAACCCATGTCCATCGAGTCGGTGATGCCATCCAACCATCTCATCCTCTGTCGTCCCCTTCTCCTCCCGCCCCCAATCCTACCCAGCATTAGGGTCTTTTCCAATGAGTCAACCCTTCACATGAGGTGGCCAAAGTATTGAGTTTCAGCTTCAACATCAGTCCTTCCAGTGAACACCCAGGATTGATCTCCTTTAGGATGGACTGATTGGATCTCCTTGCAGTCCAAGGGACTCTCAAGAGTCTTCTCCAACACCACAGTTCAAAAGCATCAATTCATCGGCGCTCAGCTTTCTTCACCGTTCAACTCTCACATCCATACATGACCACTGGAAAAACCATAGCCTTGACTAGACGTACTTTTGTTGGCAAAGTAATGTCTCTGCTTTTAAATATGCTATCTAGGTTGGCCATAACCTTCCTTCCAAGGAGTAAGCATCTTTTAATTTCATGGCTGCAGTCACCATCAGCAGTGATTCTGGAGCCCAAAAAATGAAGTCTGACACTGTTTCCACTGTTTCCCCATCTATTTCCTTTGCACTGATCGCTGAGGAAGGCTTTCTTATCTCTCCTTGCTATTCTTTGGAACTCTGCATTCAGATGGGAATATCTTTCCTTTTCTCCTTTGCTTTTTGCTTCTCTTCTCTTTCCAGCTATCTGTAAGGCCTCCTCAGACAGCCATTTTGCTTTTTTGCATTTCTTTTCCATGGGGATTTTCTTGATCCCTGTCTCCTGTACAATGTCACGAACCTCTGTCCATAGTTCATCAGGCACTCTGTCTATCAGGTCTAGTCCCTTAAATCTATTTGTCACTTCCACTGTATACTCATAAGGGATTTGATCTAGGTCATACCTGAATGGACTAGTGGTTTTCCCTACTTTCTTCAATTTAAGTCTGAATTTGGCAATAAGCAGTTCATGATCTGAGCCACAGTCTGCTCCTGGTCTTGTTTTTGCTGACTGTATAGAGCTTCTCCATCTTTGGCTGCAAAGAATATAATCAATCTGATTTCGGTGTTGACCATCTGGTGATGTCCACGTGTAGAGTCTTCTCTTGTGTTGTTGGAATAGGGTGTTTGCTATTACCAGTGCGTTCTCGTGGCAAAACTCTATTAGCCTTTGCCCTGCTTCATTCTATACTCCAAGGCCAAACTTGCCTGTTACGCCAGGTGTTTCTTGACTTCCTACTTTTGCATTCCAGTCCCCTATAATGATAAGGACATCTTTTTTGGGTGTTGGTTCTAGAAGGTCTTGTAGGTCTTCACAGAACCGTTCAACTTCAGCTTCTTCGGCGTTACTGGTCGGGGCATAGACTTGGATTACCGTGATATTGAATGGTTTGCCTTGGAAACGAACAGAGATCATTCTATCGTTAGGTAGAATGCTTGCATGTTAGGTGCCCATTATTAGGTCAGAATTTAGTGTTCTCATCTTTACTTGTGAGTCAATAGTTCTCCAATGAACAAGACTTCTTCTCCTTGGAAAAACTGCCGCTCTTCAATCACATGATTCCAGCACTTTTAAGACTTCTTGAAGTTGATTCCAACGCCATAGGCAAAGGAGTCTCTTATTCATTTAAAATTGAGGGAATCTTCATTTAAACAAGATCCCACATCCTTACAGGTTCTAAGCCTAAAGATCACAGCTTTAATAGGTTTCCTTGGAATTGTGTATCTGGTTGGGTCTATTATAAGTTGAACTTGAGTTGCCTCCACTCCACCTTAACAGAGAAACTAAGCAGCTCTCAGATGTCAAAGACAACAAACATTTAACAGAGAGGCCTGTGGGTGATGGATGAGATTGGGTTCCCTGTGGGAAATGGGTCAGTTTTCAGACCTTGCAGGAAGTGTGTACATCAGCACCCGTAAGTCTTTTGATTCACTGGGAGAAGACTGCTCAGACCCAGACAGCTGGTATATTTATATACTGCTGCTTCAGGAGGATAAACTGGTCTCCCAGAACCTATGGGGCAGGCCGCTCTCCATCTCCCTCTGGGATATGAATACTGTCTTACCCACTTTTATTTGTTCTATCTTTTTGACAGGCTTTCTCGGGGATACAATGGAATGCCAGGTCTGAAGAGGGGAAGATAAAAAAACAAGCATTCCTATAGTCTTTCTTCTGTCCCAAACTTCATTAAGCCTGAAAATATTTCCAGGGTTACTTTATTTTATCACGTTCAAAACCAAAAAAAAAATTTTAAAAAATTTTTTTGTTTTAATCTCAAATTTTAAATAAAGCCAAATATCTAGTTGCTTTAAAGCCCCTTTTCTGAGAATGGGCCCTGGCCATCCCCAGTTCAGTCTCCACCTAGGGAATCTGTCACATTCACAAATTTAAATTCAATTTACCGCTTTCATATGAAAGGGGACTGAGTTTCTAAGCCCGATGATGGGAGTGACATTCAATACAAGATTGTGTAGCACGTTAAAGAACTTTCCATTTATTAGTGGTTCCATAATCACATTAACTTCAACCGAGAATTTAAACTAATTCTTTCCCTAGAGGCCTGGGCGGTAATAATTGTAGAAATCTGTGGAAAAGGATAAATACAATTCAATAATTATATTGATAAATAAAATGAAAGTCAACTAATTGTGTCATTCACTCAGAAGCTCGCCTCGGCTGTTGCCAGCTTTATGCTCCGCTGGCTGCTAAACTTTTCTGTCACACTTCAATAAATTTAATTGTGCAGAATAAATGAGCTAATTTTTGAAGTCACAGGCTCTGTTTGCAAGATAAGGGTGGTGATTTATTGACCTCTTCCAGCGCTGTAAGAGTGTCACCCTCCTTTGCGACCGACAACCAGGCATCAGCAGTCTCCTCCCTGAGAGTTCTTGCTTAGGCCCATCCGAGATTGCCCTCTTCCGTCTCATCTTCTAATCACTGAGTGCATATCTGAAGAGTCTGACAGCCCCTGCTTTCTGCTGGTTGCAGAAGAAAATTCTCTGGTTTCTGTTGTAGCTCTTCACGGGGTGATGAATTCTTCCATTTCTGCAGCTATCAGAATCCACCACTCAGTGTGTTCAACAGAAACCCCAGGTTGTGAACTTACACCTTCCAGCGCCCCCGAGCCAAATCCAGTGTCTCTGTGTGACCTTGACAATGGAGACAACAGCTTATATTCTTGGACTTAAGAGTCCAAGGCACACTGATGTCACACCAGATCACAACTCCTGATAAAATACAATTTTTCAAAATGAGACCACTTCTTGAATTTTGGGTTGCTATATGACAACAGAGATATGACTCTTCAAAATTTCAAGAATTAATTTGAAGAAGCAAAACAGAATCTGTAACATAGAGAATATGCCTTAAACTATATGCCTTAGTGTCTGAAGCAGCTTTTTCATCTATTTTCCCCTGCATTATGTCCAGTTTATTTTAATGACTGATTATTTCCCATATTAGCCCCAGATTTTTAATATACACCAAAGAACTTGCATTATCTATGCTTTCTCAGTGTCCAGCTTCTAGTGCAGTGCCTGAAATTAGTAAGTGTTCAAGAAAATAATTGTTGAATCAACATATTACTTGATTAATGAATGAATCACACTGATATAAAACTATCAGATTGAAAGGAATATATGTGGATATATTCAGCTTGTTATAGGACAATTTGGGAAACGTGCAGTTTTAAACAAGAATTGTGGCACATTGATCTCTAAGTGGTGGGGACAAATAAGAATTTATTAGAATTCCTTAATGGGGGAGTAGAAAAATAACTGTTTTTTTTTTTTAATAGAGCAAGTTTTATCAATAGTTTTAGGCATCTAAATGGTGCACACAAAGAAAATATAGCCCACATCATAATACAGCCATTTATCTACTGGAGGAGGTCCCACAGATAGATCTCCCAGACCCAGATGTCACTCACTGGCTCAGGGTGGGCTCTGGGTCTGCCTCTCCTGGAATTAAGAATAGGGATGGGATTTATCAGCATTAAAATATGGGGCTCCTGGTACGATGACTTCAATCATGTGATTAGGAAGGATCAGAGTTACAAATTTATTGCTGGCCAAAAAAGCTAGTAAAATATGAATGTGAGTGTATAGGTGTGTACGTTAGCATGCTCTCTTGAGCATGAGGAAGGCAAATGGACTCCTTTTTAAACTTTCTTCTATTATTTTATTGTTCAACCTTGTTTCCTCCAAATCAGCTCCTTGAAGTCTGAGACCTCGGCTTGGGGAAGGGAAGAGCTGGCTGCCTTGCTCTTAATGAAGACAGCGTGACAGCACTGTCCTGAGCTCAGCAGTACCTTTAGGAAAGAGTCTCCAGGTGTTCGCCTGCAGGAAGTCATAAAGTCAATGCAAATCGAGACACATTCCCCACAGGCAGAACAGAACTTCCATACACAGGGTGCTCTGGCCGTCATTATTACCGTCTTTGTTGTCATAACGATCATTGATTGATAATGGCACTTGAAGAAAGAGCCCTTGAGTAGGTATTAGATTTTAGTTACCTGCTGTATCAGCCAAGAACAGAAGGTTGTCCTCAAAGTATTGACTCTGCCCACTTTGCCTCACAGGAAAATATCTACCTTAAACTTGAAGTGAAAGAAAAACTAGGTCTTTTCAACGCTGCTTTCCTCATTCCTGCCAAAGTGTTTATTGAATCCCTAACTAAACCCATTTGTGCTCTTGAACTTTCCTCCTGGAAAAAAAAATAGTGATTATTGTTTCTTTCTCAGAGGGACACAAAGAGGGATTACCACAGGAAATCCAGAGAGGCTTTAGAAGACGAGCTTGTGTCGAGATAGAAGCCAGAAGCCCACTTAGCCAACGGCCTCCACGGGACCTGGCACGGAGATGGGTAGAAGACAGTAAATGCTACAGAACCCCCATGTAAAGAGGAGAATTTGGCATTTGTCCTTCTAAACCCTGCATCCCTCAGCCCCAAGTGCTTAAGAATTCTGTGAGCCATTGCCTGTGGCAGTGACACTGATTTGTATCTGGATATGAACTTAAATGAAAACATGAATTGAACTCATTACATGAGGAAAGAAACACTGCCAAATTTAACAGGATGAAATTCCAGCAGGGTGTCAGGTTTTATGGGGCTGTAGTGAAATACCTCATAGAAAGGTTTCCAGTTCATAAAACACTTTCAAAACATGATCAGCTCTTTTAAGTTGAGGGGACATTATCATTTCTATCTATAGCATTTCTCTGCACATTGAACTCAAATATCCTCTGGGCTGGCTACACAGAGAGCAGAAGAAAGACATGCAAGAAACTTGAACTAGAGATTGCTTCCTTGGAAAGGTTTCCTTCAGGTGGAATTATGTGAGAACAAATGACATCAGAAACTAGCGTGTCAGTATACTTCTGCCAGCTCCATATGGTCCGACTTACTTTCACAGGTATTTAATTAATTCAACAAATACTTAGTGAGTTCCTCTCATGTGTGAGTACTGTTCTAGGCATTGGAGGTACAGTGGTCAATTAGACAAATCTACCCTCACAGTGCCTACGTTACAGAAGGAGAAGAAAACAACGAATAAATGATCAGAAAATATATTGTAAAAGTCAGGTAGTGATTGCTGTTATTAAGACAATGGGATCGAGGGTGTGGGGTGACATTTTAGATAGTATGCTTTGGAAAGGCTACTTCAATGTGGTGACATTTGAATGGAAGCTTAAATGAAGTGACCTGTTGAATCCAGAAAACTAATTTTATAGATTGTTTGAAAGGAGGTTGGTCAGTATCAGCTGGTTAAAGTGTTGGGAAGTTATTTTGGTTCAAAGATGCCCAGTGTAAACAACCACAAGACTGACCCTCTTCTCTCTGTCAGTGGGAATTTGGATACAGCCTTGCATGTTATCTTGGGAGTTTTCTGGTGCATGTGGTAGAGTAACCAGTATGTGTTCTGCATCTTCTGTCTTGATCTTCTTTTACTCGCTAGCAAGAAGCAAAAGCTGTAGGGAGTGGCATGAAGAAATGTAAAAGAATTTTATATCTTTCAGCCTGGGTAGAAGTTGACAGAGAAAAGGAGCTAAGAGTCAGAGAAAAAAAGATATGAGGGGGAAAAAGGCAAACTCCAACTGAAATTCTCTTTTTGGTTTTCTGTCTTTGTATATAGCTTTCTCACCAGCCTTGTTAAAAAGTAAATATCTCTGCAAATTTAATTTAATTTTCCTTCGGCAAATACAAATAAGGCTTATTAAAATGTCTTTCCCTTCTGCAAGGTGCAAACTCCACATTAGCAGATTTGAAAGCTCTCACATAATTCAGATGGCAATGGAGGTTTTAACTAGGCCAACATCAACATACAAACCAAGAATCCTTCACGTGTGGAACACTTACTTAGAATGAAATTGAGTATGTTTGCCAAACCTGACTACAAATGGTTTATTTAGAAGTAAAGAATATGAAAAATACAAAATTATTTTCAAAGATAGTACCTTGATGATTATCGACTTTTACTCCTAAATTCCTGATTCATTTAAATAGCAAGATGATGCTACATGTTTCAAAGTTTCTGTATCTTGGAAAGGTATATTGTCTAAACTAAAGTTCCATCTCATTTCTAAGAAGAAAACTAGGAGATAGTGCTTGCATGTGTATGAATGTGTAGTAATGTGTTTTTAGTGATATACTACTACATGGGGCTAAGTCTAGGGTTGAGTTGTCTAGAAAACATCTCATGCGAACCTTAAGGTTGAGAATATAATATTTAGGTAACTAGTTTTGGTCCAGGTGCTCTTCTGCCTGTGGTAAGCCTTACATGTGAACTCACATACAGTCTCAGTTCTAGAGAAGGAAAGACGTTGACAGGGGAACAGATGCATGCATGCATGCTAAGTTGCTTTGGTCGTGTCCAACTCTTTGCAACCCTATGTACCGAACCCTGTCAGGCTCCTCTGTCCATGGGATTCTCCAGGCAAGAATACTGGAGTGGATTGCCATGCCCTCCTCCAGGGGATCTTCCTCCAGGGAATCCCTGACCAGGGATCAAACCCATGTCTCTTGTATCTCCTGCACTGGCAGGCAGGTTTTTTACCACTAGCGCCACCTGGGAAGCCCAGGGGTATAGAGCTGGATGATAAATGGCAAAGTGCGAGGCAGGGTAATGATACCCTGTGTTAAGAGCACCACTTTTGTTGTCCTATGTACTTGGGTTTTAGGCTTGGTTCTTCAGGTCCAAATGTAATTCTGGGAAAGTTTCTCAAATTCTCTAAACCTCAGTTTCATCTTCTGTAAACCCAAAATGCTTAGGGGCCACAGACGATCATAAGCAATGCCTAGCTTTCTGATTCTAAGTTTAATATCTAATATATTGCCTTCTACAGAAGAATTGATAGATAATTAATAATGATGCAAAAGGCTTTCTCCATTGCTCATTTAAATTAATACTGCCAAAGAGCTCAAATATAATTAATGAGTTAAACCTTTATTTGGTCCATCTTCAAGACTTTTGCTCAGTAAATTTTTGTTGAATAAATATTAGAAAAGTAATTGCTTAATTAATTATTTCTTGAGCAGCCATGGCTGACTATCCAGTGCCATCACCTCTGAAACTTGGCTCTCTAGTAACCTAACTTGGTGGGGGTAAGAGCTTAGAATTAGCACCCCAGAAGAGTCTCTCACCCCTAACCCTCACCATATCCAAATTTTTCCACCAGTTGTTCACTAATTCTAAAAACAGAACTGGCTACATAATTTGCAAGGTCAGTGCGAAATGACAACATAGAGCCCCTTGTCCAAAAAGTATCAAGAATTTCAAGAAACAACAGTAGAGAGTTAAACCAAGCCCAGGGCCTTTCTGAGCTTGGGGCCCTGCATGAGTGAACAGATTGTAGGCCCATAAAGCCATTTAGGTTTAAAGAGATGGATGTTCACTTTAGTACCTTGAAAAAGTATCCCAGAATAGACTGTGATAAAGCTTACTTATTTAACAGCATCAGAGAAAAAACTGGAAGAGAGTACACAAAGTGGCTTATGAGTAAATGTGAACCAGTCTCAAGTTTGAAATCAGATTCATCTGTTTTGGTGTTTTTTTGTTTTGTTTTTTTCATCTGCTTTTATTTTTTAATGTGGCTCATAAAATTTTTTTTTTAATTGGAGGATAACTGCTTTATAGTGTTGTGTTGGTTTCTGCCATACAACATGAGTCAACCATAATTATACATATTTTCCCCCTATCTTGAGCCTCCCTCTCACACACCTCCTGGTCCCACCCCTCTAGCTCATCACAGAGCACCAGGCTGAGCTCTGTTTTATACACATAGCACCAGTTTGGAAGGGGAAGTAGTAAGACTGACATTTAAAATAATTATGGGAGTGAACACCATGATAGAAGAATTATTTCTAGTCCCCAAACTCTGCAAGAGACCAAGTTTAAAAAGCCAGTTTTTTTTTTTTTTTAATATGTCTAGTGACATGAATACTAGGTCTATCTCTGCATCCACATGTTTTATGGATTTGCTTGTTTTTGTTTTTATTTTCCCAAGGGAATTTCTTCAGCGGTAACTAAAGTCAATGAAGAAAGTAAAGGACTTGCAAAAGTTTCCTAGCTGATTCTGCCAACTGAAATAGTTTTATTATGCTGTTCTTGTGGACAGAATGTGTCTCGAAACTGAAATCAATTCAGTGTAAGTTTGTGTGCATTCATGTAATCACACCACACACACCCTCATCAGCAAATTATTTGAAAAATAAATGAAATTGGTATCGAATTTGGAACATGAAACAGATTAGCATGTTCTTTGTGCTACCAGAGTATACCTGAAAAGCAAGCAGGCAAGTCCAGCAAAACCTAGAGACCTCGAAAAGCCACCAATACACACAGAAGACTGAAGCTGGTTTTTTTTTTTTTTTACTTTTCTTCCCCTCACATTAAGTCCAATAGCAACTAATCCTGAGGAACTAAAAATATACGAGGTGTACAGTAACCCCCTTCTTTGGCTCTCTCTGTAATGTATACAAATCTGACTGATAAAAGGCTCAATTCACTCAGCAGAGAGCTGGCTTCTGTCTGCCGGAATTTCACTGTGGAGTTTGCACAGGGAGAGCAGTTGGAGCCCTTATATCGCTCATCCTTCTCTGTGGGAGACACAGCCTTATGAATCTGAGCGATAGCAATGAGCAGTCTGGGACATGTTGGTCGCTGTGTCTGCAGGCATCTGATGAGAGGAGGATATGATTGCAGCAATGTGTTTGGGAAGTCTGGCTTTCTCCCTCAAAGCCCTCTTTATTCTACGGTTACCTGGCGTTGCATAAGAGCCAAGCAGGCAAATTAAATTCCTTCTATTCAGCCTTGCTGAGAGGTGAAAAAACTCCTCTCTCAGCTGGCGATGTTTGTCACTGGCTCTGTCCTTCGCCCACGGCAGGCTGTTGGGCACTCCAATAGCCAGGCTGGTCAAGAGTGATGTCTTTCGTTTTTATTTATCTGTTGGTTCCTTTTTAATTCTTTCAGAATTGTCCAAATCCATCTGAGGCCCTGCGTCTGTATAAGCTAATTTCCATGGCTGTGCCTCCATGTAAGACTTTGCCATTCTCTGCCTCCAAAAAGACTTGGATCTAGGATGACCATAGCATCAGGTATTTCTCAGAGATTTTTACACTTATTTCTCACTCCTTATATTTAAATTTAGAGTTATTCAAACAATGTCTTGTTATCTTTGAAACCAGGAACATTTTAACCACTGTACATTTTCTGTGTGTTCGTCACGTTGATCAGTTGCATTACGTTGTATTTTGATGTGTTCTTACGATGGCCGTGTTGAGATACAAACTTGTCAGAGTGCAATTGTGTTCCCCAAAAGAAGAAGGATTTTTAAATTAGCTCAGGTCATTGGTTGGTTTGTAGTATTTTTCCAGGAGCTATGGCTAAGTGGATGAGAAAGCTACAGATTATCTGGCAGGAGTCTGTTTCTTTGTACCTTTCACAGGTTGATAGCAGTATATAGTGGACTTTACTGTCTGAGCCACAAGGAGTTCCTGCAGTGCAGGAGGCCGGGGTTCAATCCCTGGTTGGAGATGATCCCCTGGAAAAGGATATGGCTACTCACTCCAGTATTCTTGCCTGGAGAAGTCCATGGACAGAGGAGCCCGGTGGGCTACAATCCATGGGCTACAATCCAAAGAGTCAGACACGATTGAGTGATTAACACTTTCACTTCAGAACATCTTTAAATTTCCATACGATACCAAGATGCTTTACTTCTGTAGGTTTTCCGTGGTTTCTTTTTCGTAATTAAATTCAAAGAATTCAATTCCAAATACAAGAAGTGAAATAATCAACATTCTTAAAAACTGCACTGAATCTCAAGGGACCTGAGGATTAGTTACAAAACTATGAGAATTGACTCAATAAAGCTACATAAGAAATTTAAACAGTATTCTCTAGAGTTCCCTTGTATTCTGCAGTTTTGTGATTCCATAAAACCAGATTCTGTGATGTTAAATATAACTAAAATTATTTAAAAGTCACACTGGGTACAAGAGGAAAGGAAAGCTTTCTGAACCGGCAACAATGAGAGCTGTAGCCATGAAATCAAAATAGTAAGTGAAGGTTTGACAAGATCTCTCTCCAAATTTTGTTGGGTCTCTTGTCAAAGATTACAAAGCAGGGAGAAGCTATAGTAATATATGCTGTATTATATAGTAATGTATGCTGATATATATTCAGTGGGAACATATTCTCCAAACCAAGGAATCTGCTACCCCAGTCAACTCACGTTGAGTACGTCATTCTCTGTCTCTCCAAATATACATACACACATATATATATTGGAGAAGGAAATGGCAACCCACGCCAGTATTCTTGCCTGGGAAATCCGATGGACAAAGAAGCCTGGCGGGCTGCAGTCCATGGGGTCACAAAGAGTCAGACAAGACTGAGCACGCACACACTCTATACTGGATTCTTTCTCTCTTTAAATATACAACATATAGATATTTAAAGAGAGACAGAAGTGTGTTCTCTGTTAGTTTTTTATGGTTGTGTAGAGGAAGAAAAAGTTTTCCTTGACCCTGTTAGTGTCCCTGGCTGTGTCTGAAAATTAAAGTGACAAAGACAGATTAACAAGAGAAAAGCA
The DNA here is from genome assembly GCF_054371585.1 of Giraffa tippelskirchi. Taxonomy (NCBI): domain Eukaryota; kingdom Metazoa; phylum Chordata; class Mammalia; order Artiodactyla; family Giraffidae; genus Giraffa; species Giraffa tippelskirchi. The sequence continues at coordinate 151,452,054 of NC_137282.1, forward strand.
TACAGATTTTTTCCCCCAGACATATTTCATATGAATGTTATGTGACATGAGAGTCTTCATATGAAATGAAAACAGACCTTCTAGGGTATACTAAGTTTGAAAAGTGGAGAGTCATGAGGAATGGGATAGGACAAAGGGTATATAAGTGCAGTAAACCGGGGGAAACTTAGCAAGATCTGTTTGTTTGGCTTCCCTTTGTCTTCAGAAAGAAGGATTTTCCTTTCTTCCAGGTATAGAGAAGGCACCTCTCACAAGAGGGTTTTCTGATCTGTTTCAGGAGAGAAGGGCAGAGTGATTCTTCTGCTTTTCCTGTTTTCTCAGAAGTCCTTCAGCTTAAAATATTCAATAGGCCAAGGTTCCATGTTTTGGGGTAGTGTGTCCTGAGCACATTCATTCCTCTAGCTGAAACTTCCCTAAGAAGTTTCACAGTCCAGACAGTGAGTTAGTAAATGGTCTCATAATCTATTTACTAATCTCTTAGCGCTGGGCACTTCCGTGGAAACAAAAGAAAAACAACGGTTAATGGCTAGAACAAACTATAAATTCAGCTTTTGAGTCCTGAGGGAATTTCTAGATGTTAGGCTCAAAGTGTATCTTCAGGAGTGAGGGCAGGCAGTGGCAATCTTGCATATTTTCCTGGTTTAGAGTTGGAATGTCTCTGGGGATGTTGTCATTTGTTCCAGTAAACTCTCTGAGTGGCCCACACAACAATAGGCATAAAAGTTGTCCAAACATGAGCTGTTGTAAAGATTTCTCTGAGGTTTATATCAAGTTGTCCAACTTCAGCTTGCAGGGCCCCAGGAAAAAGGGTAGTTTTAATTTTTAGTGACTTTAAGTCAGAAGGGTGAGAGAAGAATTGGAATACTGGTTTTGGGGAGAGGCTGCTAGATATAGGAGGAAACTAGAATTCAGGATCCAGTCTAGTTACAAGTAAGTAAAAAGATCTGAAAGGCCATGTATAGCATTAGAATTTAATACCCACAAGAGTGTGCTACAGTTTTCCATCAAATATACATATGTATTTTGTCTACTCACCTCCATTTCTATCAAAGATAATCGAAGTAAGACAAATTTCTTTGCAGTATAAGTTGAATGTTATGAAACCTGGCCTGATTATTTACTTAGGTGCAGCAAAAATAGTGAACTCTCCTTTGTTGAAACTTTCCATGAGGAATCTCAGTTTGGACTTTTAAAGGCAAAAATAAAAAAATACTCTATTTAGAATTTAATTTGGGGACGTTGTCAAGAATGTCAAAAATTATGGATATCTGACTAAATAGAATCATATAATATTATAAAATAAAAATTAACTACCTATTTAACCAAAGTGACATTATAAAACTAAAGATAAATATAGATTATATGACTGTTAAAGACAAAAATCTTTAACTCTTTAATGTTGAAAATATTCAGTTTTCTTAAGTAATCAAAGGTCTGATAAAGACAGTGTGACTTTAACTTTAGCAGCTCAATCACACATAAAATTTCTTTTCCACAACTGTCTACAATTTTTAAAAACCTATCCAATTTTTGTCTTCTACGTTTTTTCATTCTATAACAATCAGTCTTTCTGCTTTAGCTCAAAATTATTCTCTTCCCCTTAAATATGTCCTTGGAACATTCCTCAGCAAAAATACATCTTCCTTTCCTTTACAGACCACAATTTATTCTTATTATTTTTCATAGTTTCATTTATATATATTCATTAGAATTTTTAACCATGAGTAATTTTTCTTTTCAGTTCAGTTCAGTCGTTCAGTCATGTCTGACTCTTTGCGACCCCATGAATCACAGCACGCCAGGCCTCCCTGTCCATCACAAACTCCCGGAGTTTACCCAAACCCATGTCCATTGAGTCAGTCATTAATGTTGAAAAGTTCATTTACAAACTTTTATCCCACAGACATCTATTTAATTCACATGTTCTTAACTATACTTGAATTGCTTGTGAAAATTTCATGAGACAAATAACAAAGCTAGCCATCATTTTAAGTTATTTTTCTTGTTGATAAAGCAGGCAAGTATCAAAAATATCACCAAGGCAAAGACTCCAGAAAGTTAAAAATATAGTTCTTCCTTTCCATTTTTTTTTTTTTTTAACCGCTATGCTTGACATGCATCAAACAGTTCACTTTTACTGCATATTTGGTTCTTAGGTTGGATTTATAGTTTTATAATTTTAAATGTTTAGTAGATATAACATAAGCTTATTTGACTGGCAAACCTAGGTAGAAAGTAAATTGTATCTCGGCTTTATATTTAATGCTGACAACACTGAAGAAACACCTGTTTTAATTTTACCAACAATTGTAAAAATAGTTTTATTTGTTAAAGAGTATCCCAGATCATGCAAACTTCAAAACATGTTTGGGTTAGAGTCTATATTTCTGAGAGTTTTAGAAATCCTTAATTTATGTGAGTGTTCATTTGTATCTAAGCCAACTTGAATAGGACTCCTTTAAGTGATTCAATAAATAATTTTTTAATATCATTTAGAGGTAGAAACTGTCACATAATATATACATACACATATGTATAATATGATATATATATAAACATACAGACAGTTGCAGGGAGAACTTGTAGCTTTTCTTTTAAAACTTTACCCATGTGTCAGATAATTAATATCTGAAATCTAGTGTGTAATATTATTTAATATTTTCCCTTTTTTCCCTTAAATGGAGGACAGTTCTATTTCCAATGTCCTGGGCTTTTAGAATTTTGAGATAAATAGGTGAGGTTTGGGGATTAGTAAAGCTAAGTGGGCTTTGAATTGCTCTCAGAGCCACATTTCTGCTTTTGAAAAGGTTCAATTTATAGAACAGGGACAGTTGTTTATACTTCTTCAAAGAACTGGGTCATAGCCTGACTGTTATCAAGAGGCTGACCCACGCATCCAGCTACATTATATTTAATTTACTTCTTTATATCAGGGAGAAGATTTCCAACTAAAATGAAAACCAATAATATTTATAATTACCTAGATTTAAGATTCTTCTGGGGCTTCCCAGGTGGCACTAGTGGTAAAGAACCCACTTGCCAGTGCAGGTAGCTGTAATAGATATAAGTTTGATCCCTGGCTGGGGAAGATCCTCTGGAGGAGGGCATGGCAACCCATTCCAGTATTCTTGCCTGGAGAATCCCATGGACAGAGGAGCCTGGCAGGCTGCAGTCCATATGGTTGCTCAGAGTTGGGTACGACTGAAGTGACTTAGCACACAGGCATGCATGCAAGCTTCTTCCGAAACCTATCAGAGTAATTGTGAATTCTATGTCATAGTTGAATTATATGATATCCTTTCATTCATAAAATATAAACCACCCAGGGAAGTTGGTTCTATCACCCCAATTGCCTACAAGAGTAATGAAATGGTAAATGAATTGCTAAAATCACACATTTAAAATATGACCACCTTTACATGTTTAAAGCAGCATGTGTGACTGCACATCGCAAGACCTTTCCACTCTATTTGGCAGTACAAGTAATTTCTCCATACTCATTTCATAGGTCACCATCTCCCTAATCTCTCAGAATTAATAACCCAAAGCCTCTTTTCTCTCTTGCTTGCCATATTAAATCAGTCATCAAATCCTGTTAATGTTTCCCTAATATTTTTAAGTTGGCTTCTGATTCTTTTCATTGCCAAAATCAAATCCAGGCCCTGCCCACTTTACCTGTTGCCTATTGAAATAACTTCCTAAACTGTCTCTTCCTTGTCCCCTCTCTTCATTAATTCAATTGCAGTTCTAAAGCGACTCTTCAGCTTGTGGATCTCCTATTTCATCACTTCCTCGCCTTCTCATTGCTAAAGGAAGTGTTATGGACCCAATTGTGTGAACCTCTCCCCCCCAACTCATATGTTGAAGCCCTACTTCCCTGGTGGCTCAGATGGTAAAGAATCTGCCTGCAATGCAGGAGACCCGGGTTCGACCCCTGGGTCGGGAAGATCCCCTGGAGAAGGGAATGGCTACCCACTCCCTTATTCTTGCCTGGAGAACTCCATGGACAGGGGAGCCTGGTGGGCTACAGTCCATGGGGTCACAGAAAGTCAGACATGACTGAGCAACTAACGCTACCCCCTAATGTGCCTATATTTAGATATGGGACCTTTAAGATGGTCACCAAGGCTACGTGATGTCGTAAGAGTGAGATCCTGATCTAATATGACTGGCTTCTTACGAGAAGAGAAAGAGACACCAGGGATACACAAATAGAGGAAAGGCCACGTGAGGTCACAGTGAGAAGGCAGCCACCTGCAGGCCAAGGAGACAGTCCTACCAATTCCTTAATGGTGGACTTCTGGTCTCCGGAACTATGAGAATTAAATGTCGGTTGTTTAACTCACCCAGTCTGCCATGTTTGGTGATGGCCGCCCTAGCTAACGAATACAGGAAGGAAGTATAAATTCGGCTTCCCTGGTGGCTCAGATGGTAAAGAATCTGTCTGCAATGCGGGAGACCTGGGTTTGATCCCTGGATTGGGAGATCCCCTGGAGAAGGGAATGGCTACTCACTCCAGTGTTCTTGCCTGGAGAATTCCATGGATGGAGCCTGGCAGGCTACAGTCTTTGGGGTTGTGAAGAGTCAGAGGTGACTTAGCAACTAGACAACAATGCCTAGACTTTAGGAATGAGGTCTAGCCTTACTTGTGTTTCCTTATCTAGATCATAAACTCTTTGTGGGGACTATGCCTCCAAATTGATATCACAGGAAGGACCTAATGCAATGTCTGGCTTTGATGTCTGTTGATTGAGTCATTAATTTTATCTGGATTGTCATGATTTATCTGATATCTGCTCTTTTATTACAGTCCTCTGGCTGTTTTGCAGAACCAACAGTTTTCAAGTATTATAATCTTCATGATAACAACAGCAAACATTGCCTTCTTAGGCTGTCATCTAAAGAAAATGTGCTACAATCCTTAATATTTAGAAACAACTATGGAATTGTGGCAACCCACTCCAGTATTCTTGCCTGGAGAATCCCAAGGATAAAGGAGCCTGGTGGGCTACAGTCCATGGGGTCAAAAGAGTCGGACACGACTTGGCAACTAAAGAGAGAGAAAGAGATGGAATTGTGGAACAAATTTCTTCGCAATAATGAACACTTCTGCCATAATTTTCCATTCTCCAGCTAAAGCTGAAGTACTCACCTATAACAACAAACTAGTGTACACCCGAAGACACATACACACACACACACACACACACACACACACACACACACACACCTGCCCTTCACAACGTGGCAGGAGACAAGCAGAAACAATCTCCTTGTCAAATCTGGAGGGATGTAGGTACTCATAATTCATTTTTAGTTCTGCTGACACTTAAACATTTAGTTCCTGGGGGGAGAATATTTTGGGAAAAGGGGGAGGGATCCTTTTCCTACTTTTTCAATTGCAGAAGTAAAATGATGGAAAACGCTTTTCACTCAGCTTTCCAGGTTCTTTGTGTGCTCACTCAGTCATGTTCAACTCTTTGCGGCCCCATGGACTATAGCCCGCCAGGCTCCTCTGTCCATGAAATTTTCCAGGGAAGAATAGTGGGATGGGCTGCTATTTCCTGCTCCAGGGGAGCTTTCTGTCCCAGGGATCAAACCCATGTCCCCTACATCCTCATTGGCAGGGGGATTCTTTACCACTGAGTCACCTGGGAGGCCCCATGTTTGGAAATGAAGCCTCACATCCATCTTTCCTTTCTAGTTGAAACCTAAAGGCTTAAGAATACCTACGGACTAGACTGAGGTATGGGTAGCTAAGGAAGTTGTTGAGAAGCTTGTTAAGTCTTTTCTCAAAGGCAGTGCTTAACCACACTTTCTACTCCTCAGTTTTAACAAAGAAACCCAGCCATTAACACAGAAAAGCCTCTTGCTTGCATTTTTTAACAGCTGACATTTGTACCTTTTGGAGGAAAGTGAAGGGCATCTCATTGCCTCCTTGTTTAAATCAGGCTGGAAATAATGGGGACGAGAGGGAAGCAGGATTAATTTCCTTTGTCTCCTATTCAGCAGATAATGGTGGTCTGTGTGGTGGGTGTTAAAGGCCAGGCTGCTGCAGTGACCTGGAGATGACTTCATTCTTCAGAGGTTTATCAAAGGCCCCTGTCAGTCAAACCCATGCTGGGAGACTGGGGAATGGCCATCTGGTTCACTGTTCGTCAGAGAAGAGAAAGGAGAGCGAGGAGGTGAAAAATCTTGTTGTCAGTTCTGAGCCAGGTGGAAGGGTGATGAGATGCCTTTGGAAGTGGGTTTAGCAAGTCTTAGGCACATATGCAGAAGAGAAATAAACATGAAAGTATCTGTGTGTGTGTGTGTGTGTGTGTGTGTGTGTGTGTGTGTGTGTGAGACAGAGAGAGAGGGAGGGAGGGAGAGGGAGAGAGACAAAGACAGAAACAGAGGAGGTAAGAGAGACGGAGATGCTGGGAGGAAGAGTGGGATGGAGACTTTTATTTAAGCCACTGTGATCATCTTGAATCGATTTTAAGTGGAAAGACTGAAGGTCACTCATGCTGCTAACCCTGCAGAGAAACCTCTGAATTGTTTCCCTGGCTGCGGGGAAGAAAGGGAGTAAGTGGCTCACGGCAGGGATCTGATTTAATTTAAAGCATGACGTATCTGTTCTGAAGCCAGAATTCTTTCGTCCCAGCCACGTTCATTACAAGCACTAACAAGGTATTACAAGAAGCACTACCAGGAAATCTTCCCCTCTCCCCTCGCCCCAAGTCAACTACTTGGTGAACTAGGATTTTGTGGGGCCACCCTGCAGGGTCTCCCCTCAGGGCAGCAGAAAGGCTCCTGTTGTCAGGAAACTCATATCCTCAGGGCACCCAGGTTTGGGTCTGTGTTAATGTGATAATTCCTACCAGTAGCTACAATGTACACAGTCATGGCAAAGACAACGTTTTTACCCATGGACATTGCAAGCACTGAAGGATGCTTCAACATTTCAAAGAGCAGAAGGACAGAGACTTGGTGCCTGTGTTCCTTCCTCCCTTCTTTCTTTCCTATTGTGATAAACTATGCATAACATAAAATGTACCATTTTAACCATTTCTAAGTGAAGTCCATTGACATTGTTGTGCAACCATTACCATCATTCATCTCCAGGGCTCTGTCTTCCAAAACTGAAATTCTGTTTCATTAAACAATAATTTCCTACTCCCCATACTCCCCAGACCCTGGCGACCATCAGTCTCCTTTCTGTCTCCATTAATTTGATTATTCTAAGTACCTCTTATAAGTAGAACCCTACGTATTTGTCCTTCTTTGACTGGCTTATTTCACTCAGCATGTTTTCAAGGTTTATCCTTGTTGTAGCATGTGTCAAGACTTCCTTCCTTTTTAAGGCTGAACAAAACTCTATTGTATGGATATACCACATTTTCTTTGTCCATTCATCCATCCACGGACATTGGGTTATTTCCACCAAGGCTTTCTTGTAAATTATGCTGTTCGTACATTCATCCTCTCCTTCCATTGCATAGCATCATTTTAAGCCAGTGCCCTATAAATATTGCAGATTTTTGGGTAGACATTATTTAGTTTCTGTCAACACAGGTACCACCTCAACTTAGAGTCCATTGTTCTGTCACAAAAACAAGGCTGTAATGTGGCTGGTTAATTATTTAAAGTGGAGAGGGGCTCAGATTCAAAGAGAGTATGGGGGAAAACTAAGAGATTAGGTGAAGAGGGAATATTCCTGTTCTATTAAAAAATTTTTTTTGATGAACTTCCCATAAATCACCATAGTCATCAACAAATGACCAGTATTTTTTCAATTCTACTTCACACACTGCCTCCCCCACCCTGCGTTGTTTTTCAATTTCCTAACTCCTTTTATTTTGAAAAGTTCAAACCTACAGAGAAATTTCCAAGAAAAGTGTTAAGAGCAACCATTTGTCATTACCTTCATACTTGTCTTGGAAATCAACAGTTGTTTACCTTTTGCCACCTTTTCTTTATATCTGTCTATCTATCTATCTATACATCCATCCATCTATCATCTTACTTTTCTTCTTGAGGCATTTGAAATTAGTTGCACACATGGTGACATTTTATATGTTACTACTTCAACATCTATCTAAAACCAAGGACATTTTCCTTCATAACCAAATACAATGATCATACTCAGGGATTAAACATTTATATATGATTAGCTAATAAACAATCCATATTTAGTTTTCCCCAATCATCTCAAAATATGCTGTTTTATACACACACACACACACACACACACACGTATATTTTTATGCTTTATTTTCTTGGGCTACAAAATCACTGCAGATGGTGACGGGCAGCCATGAAATTGAAAGACTCTTGCTTCTTGGAAGAAAAGCTATGATAAACCTAGACAGCATATTGAAAAGTAGAGGCATCACTTTGCCAACAAAGGTCCATCTAGTCAAAGCTATGGTTTTTCAAGTAGTCATGTATGGATGTGAGAGCTGGACCATAAAGAAGGCTGAGCACCAAAGAACTGACGCTTTTGAACTGCAGTACTGGAGAAGATCCTTGAGAATCCCTCGGATTGCAAGAGACCAAACCAGTCGATCCTAAAGGAAACCAACCCTGAATATTCATTGGAAGGAACCGACTCAATGGACATGAGTTTGACCAAACTCAGAGACAGTGGAGGACAGGGAAGCCTGGCATGCAGCAGTTCATGGGGTCGCAGAGTCAGACACAACTGAGCCATGGAACAACAACAAATACTTTTAGAAGATATAATGTGGGATTAAACATGAAATTTTGTTGTCATTTCTCTTTACTCTTCTTTATACTCTCCTTTCTGTCTTTGATACCATTCAGTTTTTTTAGGGCAAAGATCTTGCAAACACGTACTTTAATCTCTGAGATAGTAAGAAAGAGGATAATGATTGTTTTTGAATCTAGTGTCATCATGGACTTATAAATATTTACATTGTTGTTAGAAATAATTGGGAAGTCGATATTGTATTAGAACCTTCTAACTGTTTGACATCCAAATATCTCCTGAGATATTTGCAATAAGCAAGAATGACGAGACCTTAACTAATTCTAATAAATGAGTCACACTTTAGAGGAACTTTTTACTTCTGCCCTTGGAACTGTTCCAGAAGGAAGTACAGGGACTTATAGATGGCTCTTTCTAATGTGAATTTAAATATATTTTTTCAACATTCACTAGTTACGTCTTGTAAAATTCTGAAGAGCTAGGACATCTCTCATTTATATGTAAAGGAACTGAACATGTGGGCATCTAGGGTATAAGACATCTAGACAAAGAAGATTGTCTCTGGGACTTCCCTGGTGGTCCAGTGGCTAAGACTCTGCACTCCCAATGCAGGGGGTCCAGATTCCATCCCTAGTCAGGGAACTAGATCATGCATGCCACAACTAAGACCCAGCACAGTCAAATAAATAAGTAAATATTAAAAAAAAAAAGACTGTCTCTGATTTGTTGAATATTTCCTAGGACCCCACAGTCTACATGATGATACTTAGCAAGTCACTCTATTACTGTGCCAAACCAAGGAGAATGCAAGATGGTTCCTAGTTATTTGTTTCAGATGGTTAAGGCTAGTAAGGTATCTGGATGCAGCAGAATTCTGTTATCATTTAAAGATGTATCGCATTGTATATAATATTATCATTTTTAAGAGTCAGAAATATCAATCTACTCAAATGCTCACTTAGCTCTTTAAAAAGGCCAAATTGACATTTCTAAAAACTACTTAAAAAGTGTATAAAAACTCTATGTTTGACTTTTTTTGAAGGACAGATATACATATCAGCCAGAACACAGACTTGCATATTATAAGGTAATGAGCAAGGTTATTCCGATCTTTGTCCCCATGGTCTAATTAATGATAGAAGAGTATTGGCCTAGAATACTTGTTAGATGAAGTCTGACATTTTACACTTTTATCTATCACGTTTATGTTGGGTACAAAGAGAAAAGTGTTCTGTTCAAAAATTTTTTTTTTCATTAAGCTGATGAGAGAGGTCTTGCTGAAGTCTATCAACTGGAACATTTAACAGAGAACCAAAAACTCCTTTTCTTTGTAAATTCACCAACCATGTACTCAAAGTGTTACCTTAAAGGACCCCTGCCTGTGGTGTCCGGCATTTTAGACAAGAGCTTGTGAACTCTGGCCACCACATGGCTTATAAAGAAAAAATTGTGAGTCTTTGGGACACGGAGGTAATGAGCTGACACCAATACGGTGAGCCAGGGAGACCCCTGTGGCTGGGAGACAGGCAAGGAGGACTCGTGTTCCTGAGCTCTCAGGATGTCCTTGCTTGATGAAGGGTAGATTCAGAGGAGAAGTGCTGGAGAAATAAGAGGGCAAGATCACAAGAGAGTATGAATGGAGTTGTTTACAAGGACCATGTGCCTGCCTGTCTTTCCGTGTTTTTGCTTTAAAAATTTATTTAACAAGGTTGGCTTAACTAAGCCATGAGTTACCTGGAGTGGTTTTATTTTACATGTGCTTGGAACTTATATTAACAATCTTTCTATACCTCTTTGTTTGGAAAACTCATGGAAAACAGGGATCACCGTAATTTCACTTGGTGTGTCCTGGGAAATCAGATAGTTTTCACTCAGTTCACTTTAACTAACTACAACATTTTGTAGGATTCTAGGATGAATTTCAGGATTCGTGACACAAATGTCTTTGTGCTGATGTTGATTTGGGATTTCCTTGTAGAAAGGAGGTTGTGATGAGCTGGGTGTTTGGCAAATAGAAGGAATATGGAGACAGTCACTTGCCCCAGGGAGTTGGGAGTTCACTCTCTATCTTCACTTTCATCTGTCTGGGATTATTTTGTCTCCTGGCAATGCTGCAGCTGAGTGAATCTCAGAGGCACATGCCTAGCTCTTCATTCCATACAAGTTTCTGTCTTACCCTCTTCACCAGCAAACACTCAAAGAGAGAAACCTATTTCTTTATTACTTATTCTCTTCCATAATAAAATAGATATTAGTCCTGGGTCCTATTTTTTCTCATCCAGGTATTATATAGGGAAATGATAGCATTAAATAAATATTGAATGAAGGACTTCCAATAAGGTACTGATGGACTAACAATGGATTGGCAACTTATATTTCCAGACTTTTAAAATTTCAATATGACTGTATGAGAGGTTTTACTCTAAAGACCTAAGTGTGGTTTAGCAATAGAAATGTAGCCAAAAAATTACTTAAGGCAGGTGCCTAGACACTGAGGAACTGAAAATAGCACTAAGCAGAGGCCATAAAGAAGGCTGAGCTCCAAAAAATTGATACTTTCGAACTGTGGTGCTGGAGAAGACTCCCGAGAGTCTCTTTGTCAGTAAGTAGGTCAAACCAGTCCATCCTAAAGGAAATCAACCTGAATATTCATTGGAAGGACTGATGGTGAAGCTTAAGCTCCAGTACTTTGGCCACCTGATGTGAAGAGTTGACTCATTGGAAAAGACCCTAATGCTGGGAAAGACTGAGGGTAGGAGAAAAGCTGGCAACAGAGGATGCGATAGTTGGATGGCATCATTGGCTCAATGGACATGAGTTTGAGCAAACTCCAGGACATGGTGAAGGACAGGTAAGCCTGGCGTGCTGCAGTTCATGGGGTCACAAAGAGTCGGACACGACTTAGCAACTGAACAACAAGAACAGAGGCCATAGAGGCCCCATTACTTTGTTTTTCTAGCACTAGTTTGGATCTGTATTCAAGGCCAAGTTCGTCATACAGGGTGATAGGTCTGCTCAAGCTGTGAAGGCTGAAGTTATTGAAATGGAATATAATGTTGGTCATTATCATGCTCCTCCCAGGCATTAGGGACCTTCCTGCTTTATTCCCGAGTGTCTGTCCTTACACTGAATACCCTGACTCTCTATCCTAATAGGGAGAATTAGCAGGATAATCAGCATAATTGACCCATTCCAATCCTGGGCATCATGTCTTAAGGGTGCTCTAGGAAACAATACTCTATTAAAACTGGTGTTTAGTTATCATTCAGACTGATAGTGCGGGGCTAGGCCAAAAACTGAGTGTCCAAACATGGCAGCACATGATTCCAATAGTAGGCAAGCAGGAATAGTTTTAGACCCTACTTTTGGACCCTGTGGGAGAAGGCAAGGGTGAGATGATTTGAGAGAATAGCATTGAAACATGTATATTACCATATGTGAAATAGATCGCCAGTCCAGGTTTGATGCTTGAGACAGGGTGCTCAGGGCTGGTGCACTGGGATGACCCAGAGGGATGGGATGGGGAGGGAAGAGGGAGGGGGCTTCAGGATGGGGGACACATGTACACCCGTGGCTGATTCATGTCAATGTATGGCAAAAACCACTATAATATTATAAAGAAATTAAAGTAAATAAATAATTTTTTTTTAAAAAGTAAGTTTAAAATTTCAAGGCATGGAGGAAAGGAAGATATCTTTGTACAAAGTCCAGTTCAAGTCTAGGATCTGAAGAAGCCAGGAATCAGGCAAAAGAGGAGCCATGGAAGGAACATAGGAAAGATCTGGGATGGCAGATGCCTAAAGGAAGTATAATAAACTCAGTAATTAGGAGACTGGATAAAAGGGGGAAATCACTGTGGGACCCAGAGAAAGATAGAAATTTGGAGATACCTAGCCATCAAATTTAGGATGGGATCAGCAAGATAGATTTGACACTGGTTAACAACCGCCCACCTCTCCTAAAGGGTTTCGTTGTTTGGTCGCTCAGTTGTGTCTGACTCTCTGCGGCCCCACGGGCTGCAGCACACCAGGCTTCCTGTCCTTCAGTGTGCCCCCGAGTTTGCTCAAACTTGTGTCCATCTAGTCGATGATGCCACCCAACCATCTCGTCCTCTGTCGCCCCCTTCTCCTCATCTCCCTAAGCTTGGTGGTCCTAGAATTTGGAAGTGTGTGTATGTGTGGGCGGGGTGGGGTCAGTTAAATAATCTCAGTTTCTATGTTAAAAACAAGGTAGGAAACAGATAGGAAAAGAAGAAGTAAAACTCTCACTGTTTGCAGATGACATGATCCTCTACATAGAAAACCTTAAAGACTCTACTAGAAAATTACTAGAGTTAATCAATGAATATAGTAAAGTTGCAGGATATAAAATTAACACACAGAAATCCCTTGCATTCCTATACTCCAATAATGAGAAAACAGAAAGAGAAATTAAGGAAACAATACCATTCACCATTGCAACAAAAAGAATAAAATACTTAGGAATATATCTACCTAAAGAAACAAAAGACTTATATATAGAAAACTATAAAACACTGATGAAAGAAATCAAAGAGGACACAAACAGATGGAGAAATATACCGTGTTCATGGATTGGAAGAATTAATATAGTGAAAATGAGTATACTACCCAAAGCAATCTATAGATTCAATGCAATCCCTATCAAGCTACCAATGGTATTTTTCACAGAACTACAACAAATCATCTCACAATTTGTATGGAAATATAAGAAACCTCGAATAGCCAAAGCAATCTTGAGGAAGAAGAATGGAACTGGAGGAATCAACCTGCCTGACTTCAGGCTCTACTACAAAGCCACAGTCATCAAGACAGTATGGTACTGGCACAAAGATAGAAATATAGATCAATGGAACAAAATAGAAAGCCCAGAGATAAACCCACGCACATATGGACACCTTATCTTCGACAAAGGAGGCAAGAATATACAATGGAGAAAAGACAATCTCTTTAACAAGTGGTGCTGGGAAAACTGGTCAACCACTTGTAAAAGAATGAAACTAGAACACTTCCTAACACCGTACACAAAAATAAACTCAAAATGGATTAAAGATCTAAACGTAAGACCAGAAACAATAAAACTCCTAGAGGAAAACATAGGCAAAACACTCTCTGACATAAATCACAGCAGGATCCTCCATGACTCACCTCCCAGAATATTGGAAATAAAAGCAAAAATAAACAAATGGGACCTAATTAAAATTAAAAGCTTTTGCACAACAAAGGAAACTATAAGCAAGGTGAAAAGACAGCCTTCAGAATGGGAGAAAATAATAGCAAACGAAGCAACAGACAAACAATTAATCTCAAAAATATACAAGCAACTTCTGCAGCTGAATTCCAGAAAAATAAACGACCCAATCAAAAAATGGGCCAAAGAACTAAACAGACATTTCTCCAAAGAAGACATACAGATGGCTAACAAACACATGAAAAGATGCTCAACACCACTCATTATTAGAGAAATGCAAATCAAAACCACAATGAGGTATCATTTCACACCAGTCAGAATGGCTGCTATCCAAAAGTCTACAAGCAATAAATGCTGGAGAGGGTGTGGAGAAAAGGGAACCCTCTTACACTGTTGGTGGGAATGCAAACTAGTACAGCCACTATGGAGAACAGTGTGGAGATTCCTTAAAAAACTGGGAATAGAACTGCCATATGACCCAGCAATCCCACTGCTGGGCATATACACCGAGGAAACCAGAATTGAAAGAGACGTGTGTACCCCAATGTTCATCGCAGCACTGTTTACAATAGCCAGGACATGGAAGCAACCTAGATGTCCATCAGAAGACGAATGGATAAGGAAGCTGTGGTACATATACACAATGGAATATTACTCAGCCATTAAAAAAATACATTTGAATCGGTTCTACTGAGATGGATGAAACTGGAGCCCATTATACAGAGTGAAGTAAGCCAGAAAGAAAAACAATACAGTATACTAATGCATATATATGGAATTTGAAAGATGGTAACGATAACCCTATATGCGAGACAGAATAAGAGACACAGATGCATAGAACAATTTTATGGACTCTGAGGGAGAAGGTGAGGGTGGGACGTTCTGGGAGAATAGCATTGAAACATGTATATTATCATATGTGAAACAGAACACCATTCCACGTTCGATGCATGAGACAAGGGCTCAGGGCCGGGGCAATGGGATGACCCAGAGGGATGGGATGGGGAGGGAGGTGGGTGGGGGGTCCAGAAAGGGGAACACATGTAAACCCATGGCTGATTCATGTCAATGTATGGCAAAAACTATTACAATATTGTAAAGTAATTAGCCCCCAACTAAAATAAATAAATTTATTAAAAAAAAAAAAAAAAGATGATGGGAAGAGAGAGAAAAAAAAAAAAAGAATACTGGAGTGGGTTGCCATTTCCTTCTCCAGGGGATTTCCCGACCCAGGGATCGAACTCATGTCTCCTGCCTTGGCAGACAGATTCTTTACCAATGAGCCACCTGGGAAACCCAAAAGATACAGTGATGATTAAAACCAATTTGGCCTTTTAAATATTATATTAAGTGTTGCAATAAACTGGAACTCAGAATACAAAAAAAAAAAAAAAAACAAGGGACAATGGATATGATAGGGATGGGGCCAACTTTTACTGAACCCAAAGGCATCCATTTTGGGATTAGGCTTCCGTGCCCTTGTGGCTCAAACGTTAAAGAATCTGCCTGCAATGCAGGAGACCTGGGTTCAATCCCTGGGTCAGGAAGATCCCCTGGAGAAGGGAACAGCAACCTACTCCAGTATTCCTGCCTGGAAAATCCCATGGACAGAGGAACCTGGTGGGCTACAGTCCATGGGGTCACAAAGAGTCAGACACGACTGAACAACTAACACTTCACTTTCACTTTCTGTACCCTATGTCCAGCTTCTGAGATACAGTCTGGCTTTCCAGTATTCCTGAAAACATACCCAATGGTGGGACATAGATTATGTGCTACGGGCCTTCTCTTACAAGCCAGGTTTCTGATCTCCAGTCCCCTGAGCACTTTCTCTGGACTATAGGTCTAAAGGACTTTCTGAAGCCTAGAAAGATTGACCTTATCAGAAAAATCTGCCTTCTATAATTCAGGCAGGAGGTGTGTCCGATGGAGCTTTTCTGAGTTGGTCCAGTCTGCCTGAAGAGAGGTGGATCCTCTAAGGCAGAAAGGGTCTGGGGAATCAGCAGTTAGTTGCCTTGGTTTCCAAGAAATGTCTCCACCCTTCAGTTGGTTCTGAAAATAGTCTGTTTCACTTGAAAAGGGAATGCATGCTGAGTTCTCTTCTCAGCTTATAAATTATGCTGTATTAACACTGGCAACAGTTTCATTTTCACTGTGTAAACATGAGGCAGCACAGAGTGGGAAGGGCCGGATGCCAGGCCCCGGCAGAGACGCGTGAGCAGCAGTTTGAATGCTGGATGGTGTTCGTGCTAACGTGAAGGGTGGGTTTCCCAACACCTGTCCCCAGCACTCAGGCCTTTTATTAAAATTATGAACACTTTTGCCACCTAGGTTGGTTTAGTACTAGGTGAAGCACATGGTCAAATAAATGCTGTGATTCAAATAGCCTTAAAAGAGGGGGCTTTTCTCAAAAATGTCCAGTGTCTGGTTGAGTCTGTGATCCTATTATAGATTCATCTATTGGGGGTTATGATGTAACATCCTATTTTATTATTTTTTTATAAAGTACTTTCTTCTTAGTTTTATTTTTTAAATATTTATTTATTTGGCTCTGTTGGGTCTTAGTTGTGGCATGCCAGATCTCCATTGTGACATGTGGGTTCAGTAGTTTTGGCACACGGGCTTAGCTGTTTCATGGCACACAGGAACTCAGTTTCCCAACCAGGGATTGAACCTCCATCCCCTACAGTGAAAGGCAGATTCCCAACCACTGGACCACCAGGGAAGTCCCGTGATGTCACATCTTAAAAACTCTCTCTTCCACCATAAATACAATAGGGATAGGATCACATATTTATTTCACTAACCCTTTTATTAAGCCAGATCTTCTGTTGTAGGCAAGGCACTTTGTGCGTGCTTGCATGCTAAGTCGCTTCAGTCATGTCTGATGATTTACAACCCCATGGACTATAGCCCACCAGGCATTTCTGTCCATGGAATGTCCCAGGCAAGAATACTGGAGTGGGTTGCCATTTCCTTCTCCAGGGGATGGATCTTCCTGACCCAGGGATTGAATCTTTATCTCCTGCATTGCCCACATTTCCTGCATTGCACATGGATTCTTTTACTGCTGAGCCACCAAGGAAGCCCAAGATACCTTGGTCCCACCTAAAATTTCTATTGTCATTACTGGCCACAAAGAACTAATTCATCAATGATTCCAGTCAACCATCATGACAAGTGCAACACCGGGTGACTAACAGCATATGAAGGTTGAGGTACAGGAATGGCAAGATTCATACCCAAAGAGCACAGACCTAGGTAGGACCTGACCAAGGCCATCCTTGGGAGGCCTGAGGACGAAGTGAGAGCAACGATGGACTGAAGGCAAGGAGTGAAGTGTCACAAGGAGGAAAAGAAAACACAAGATGTAAAAATGGGAGACATTTTCATACAGTTTTGTTTTAGAGATCATTCATAAAGCCATGCACTGGTGGAGCAAGGCGGCCCCTTTGAAACAAAGAAGAAGGACTTTCTAAACATGAAAACTCAGTATATTAAAATCCATAAAAAGTTAAATTTCTTATTTAGAATTAGAAAAGTAAAAACAGTTAACGTCTATCTGAAATGTGAAGTTTTTCAGAAGTTTCTGTAGGGCAGTGTTTTTGTTGTTGTTGTTTTTTTATTTTTAATCCCTTTGAAGAGGCAATGTATCAGTCATAGTGGTTCCTGCTGTGTGTGTGCTCAGTTGCTTCAGGAGTGTCTGATTCTTTGCAATTCCAAGCTCCTCTGTCCATAGAATTTTCCAGGCAGGAATACTGGAGAGGGTAGCCTGTTGGGAGCCGTTCTGAAACTACTGCCAGATGACAAAGTCACGGCACCACTCAAGAAGAAACTGCAAAGCGGTTTCTCTCCTGGATCGTAACCTTCACTCCTTCCTGTTTCTATGCTTTTGTTGTGGCTAACTCTGTTTCATTCTTGGATGGCTGGAGTTGTAGGGGCTTCCATGATGAGGTCATGAGAGTCCGGTAAAAAGAAAAATGATCCCTTGCCCCGGAGAAACATTCCAAAAATGATTAAACCTACTGAGGCCCCTGGCTGGTGGGTCCCTAACACTCAGCCACGGAATAAGGCCATGCTCAGGTCTATGGGGTCGCACAGAGTCGGACACGACTGAAGCGACTTAACAGCAGCAGCAGCAGCAGCAGCGGGGATCAAACCTGGGTCTCCTGCATTGCAGGTGGAGTCTTTACCGTCTGAGCCACCAGGAAGCCCCTGCTGTAGGTAACTGAAGATCCAACTCAACAGACAGGCTTAAATGACAAGGACATTATTACCTATGTAAGAAGGCTTCCAAATGTCACAGTGAGCTTTAGGCTTGTGTTAGTCACTCAGTCGTGTCTGACTCTTTGCTACCCCATGGACTATAGCCCACCAGGCTCCTCTGTCCATGGGATTCTCCAGGCAAGAATACTAGAGTGAGTTGCTATTCCCTTCTCCGAGAGATCTTCCCAACCCGAGGATCGAACCCGGGTCTCCTGCACTGCAGGCAGATTTACCATCTGAGCCACCAGGGAAACCCTTAGGGTTAGTTGAGTCAGTTGTTTACTAATTTGGTAAAGCATCCAGTTCATCCCTTCTCTCCACCCTAACAATGTCAGAGTTATTTAATCCCAGAGTCGTGAGTTGGCTACTATAGACCCAGGCTACAACTTCTCCTTGTTCACAGCTGGTGAGAGAAAGAATTTCTCTCCTGATGTGGGATTAATTTCTTTCCCTTTGGTCTCAGTGAGCCACCCAGGTTCACATACTGCAGAGAAGGGCATCCGCTGATTGGCTTCTACCTGAGGTCCCCAACCAATTCATGAAAGGACTTTGAAATTATGTGATTGGCTGGAGGATTTATCAGGAACTAGAATCAGTTTCTCACAGCGTGGAATGAAAGACCAAGAGAAAATGGGAAGAACAGTTAAGGAAGTCAAGCATGGTGTCCACACTCTAATTAGCGACGCCACTGTGACTGAGATGGGAGTGGAAGGCACAGTCACCCCTCATCCCTTGCTCACCTCTGCCTCTCATTCCTTTTTACCCTTTTTACTTTCCAGGAACTTCTAGAATTCCAGTTTGAAACCACTGTCAGAGTAAGGGCCACATTAACCTACAAGATCAAGCAAGTAAAAACAACCCATAAGGTCAAGCAAGTAAAGACCTTCTCCAAGGGCTTAGAAATTCTGAGCTTATTCAAAGCCTCTTGTGCCACACATTCTTGCGCCTTTAGTCTGTCATATAAATCCTTCCTCATCTGTGCAAGGAGAAGTAACCCAGAATACTGGGTAGGAAGTCCCTGGCCAAAACAAAACAAAAAACAACAAAGCTGAACAACACAAAATCTCATAATTAAGAATTTCTTTAAAAACAAAAAGAATAAAGCCATCTCAAATAGACTCTTATCTCATCCAAGAATATTCTATCCTTCCATATACATTATTGGGAAGAGTTTTGTTTGTTTGTTAATGTTTCAATTTGCCAAAGGAATTTAAAGAAGAAAAACTATTTGGATGTAAATTTTGATACACTTGTTAGAAAATAGTTCTGTTTGGAAACCACGTTTTAGAAATACAGGCATGATTCTCAGCATCTGTAAGCACATGGCCTGGCAACTGCACTGAGCACCAGCTAAACTCACAGGAATTATCAAGGCTACCCTGGGAAAGGCCACCCTGGAGCCCATGTTGATACCAGGGCTGGTTAGTTTTGGCCATTAACTGCCAAAGTGGGTATCCTTTATGAAAATTCTCTTTTTAAAAAAGAAACTTCTTGAGAAATCTCTCAGGAAGCGTGCTGGTTGACCACTAAAATGAATTAACTTATTGTCTATTTTAACATCATAATTACATGCTGTTATTCTCCCACCTATGTAACCTATTTTAGGGACCTAACACTAGCATCTGCCCCAGTCGGATGTTCTGATCAGAACTCACTGCAGCTCATTTGTCTCTCTGGTCTCAAATGCCTTCCATGCTCTTTTTTCTGTATTTCTGGGGCTGACCCCTGCATCAGCATTTCCAGACCTCTTGGCCAAGTTGTTTCCAGGTAAGTCCTAACAGGAGGAGGCCCTAGCAGGAGATTGGAAGATCAGAGGGAAGAAGGCCTTAGGTTATTCCCTTATTTCTCTCTGCCATGTCAGGTCTTCTCTGTATCTTCTCAGTGGCTTCAGCTCCCACTAGTCAGTTCCTCCCTGCATGTTGCCAGCCCCCACCAGACAGACGTGCTACAATTTCAGCTCCCACCAACTGAACCCTTTGGATTCAAGATCTGACATACTTGGTTGAATAATTAGTTTGATTTCTTTGAAGTGATATTTTATAAGAGCACTCATGGATCTCAGTTGCAATATCCCAATTCACATGTGTGGGCAGCTGCAGCCAGCACTCAGGTCCCAGTGACACCACCCCTCTTCATGGTTCCTCCAGCCCTACGGGTGGTAGTTAGTTACTCACTACACTTGCTACTCACCTTCCTTCCCTAGTTGCTCCTTCGGCTCTTCTAAGAACACTGAAAACATTTTCCACTATTACATTCCTCTTCTTGAATTATCTGACATAGGTTATTTTCTTAGCTGGAACTTAATTAATACTGTGGGGAAATAGTTGGGTTTTTTAGACAGAAAGTTATTTTGATATAGCCACCATGCCAACCATACAGAATTACAAATGATGATAACATTCTTTGAGAGTGGAATCATCTTATGCTAAATCGACTTCCGTCTTTCTTTGTTTAAAATTTCTATTGCAGACTATGTTTTATATCAATGCTTGTCCACATGTTTGAATAGTGAGGACTTGAAGTCCTAAGTGTATCAGATAAGCATGAAGACTATCAATAAGGCAGAAACCATAGAGTGGGTTGAGTGAGTCCCTTGGGGGCCTTAGTCTATGCACCGTTGTTTTTCAAATTGCATGTTAAATGTTTCAAGTGCTGTTCAATATCAAGGATGCTAGAAGAATCTTTTGAGTTTAACTTAAAATTGATAGAGCCAAATAAAGAAGCTGTGTTGAAAATTGACACCTACCTCCCATGCTTTCCACTTAGAACATGGGTGCACATTAAAAGGCATACCTAACTTGTAGTTTTTGACCAAATATCAGTTGAACTAAAGGGGAGCAGGGAGTTAGTGCTGGTTGAGTAAGTCTGAAGCTTTGGTTAAAAATTCCCAGAGGAGTCTCAAATCAAATTACATGGAAGCAGAAGCAGACATCCCTGGCAGGACTTGAAGCACTCTGGGGTCTGCCATCTTGAACACAAAGGTGGGATGGCTCAGTGCTTGTCTGTGTTAATTACCACTTAAATCATTAGATAGGATTAGCAGAATATGCATAACTCTGGTGGGGCTTCATTTGCACACGATGACTTTGGTCTTTTCCATAGCAAATGCTGAAGTGTATTATGAGAAAGGAAAATATCCATGATTACATTTCTTTAAAATAGCAGACAGA
This sequence comes from Giraffa tippelskirchi, assembly GCF_054371585.1. Classification (NCBI taxonomy): domain Eukaryota; kingdom Metazoa; phylum Chordata; class Mammalia; order Artiodactyla; family Giraffidae; genus Giraffa; species Giraffa tippelskirchi. Next base: position 151,473,411 of record NC_137282.1, read on the forward strand.
ATGGCTAAAATTTCTTTAGAGAAGAAGCTCAAGTTTTCCGTTTTGCTTTTAAGAAGGACTTGGGAGAAGATTACATTAGACAATTTTGCATCATGCTGCTGACAGAAAAACAAGCCAGGGTTGATAAGAGTGTGAAGAAGATTCCCCACCCCTTGCTCAAAGGAAAAAAAAAAAACACATAAAGCAAATTAAACAGAAACAAGCAGTCGCTCTCTCCCACACCCCTACAAAATAACAAAGAAAAATCTGTATTTTGTTTTTCAAGGTATAGTAGAGAGAGATTTTTTTTTTTCATGTGCTTTCAAATCCTCAGGGACTTTATAATTTATCAAGAAAGACACATTCTTCCTAATGAAAGGTTACTGACCTTCATGAATGTGACAGTTCAATTACAGCCCATTCATATGCAGAGCAGCGTTGATAAAGGATTTGGGAAATGTGACTAGCATAGCAAAAAAAGAAAAATGTCTAGGAAATTATTATTAGTTAAAAAAAATTTTTTTTTTAATTGTGAAGCAAGAATAATAAATAAGATTGGCTCAGGTAGTGGACCCTTTTCTTCTGGGCCCCAGCAGCCCGTTAGATTTGCTTCAATGGGCATGCTGGCTCTTTCTTCATCCTTCCTAATATTTCTGCCTTTTTAATCCTCTGAGCCACTAAACCTAACAAATCGGCAAGCCCTTGGGGTTCTGAAATGCCGGGTTTCAATTTTTTTTTTTTCCTTCTCCCTTTGACTGGCAGGACAAGGTGAAACGTGTCTTAATGTTATTTTAAGTGCTTGACTACTATTTAGATGCCGAAAGGGACTGGAGAGTTATAAGAGGGAGTGTTACATACCCTCAGCCACCCACATCCAGGCACTCAAGCCCCAGTTCACGGGAGGCAGGCCCCTCCAGAGCTGCGAACAGTTAAGCCAGAGCCTGGCTAGACTCGCTGGAGCCAGCCTCCGCCAAACTTGGGTGACACCTGTGAGCGGCTGTTTGCTGAGCTCCTCCAGGTGTGGGAAAGAAAACCCAACTGCCACTCTGTAAATCAGCCCAGAATGGTCCTCTGCCAGGGGTCTCTGGAAGATCCCAGAAGGAGGTTCTTTTTTAGCAACTGCTAGTAGAGATGCTCCTTCAACCATACACTCTTCATTAAGAATAAAACAAAATGCATCAAAATGTAAGATTCTCTCTGGGGGATAACCAACGTAAATATTTTAAACAACTTTGAAAAATAATCATTGTTTTCATTTTTTTGTTCTTTGCCTTGGAAATCAACATCAGCCACATACAGGTGTGGTGTGTCGTCAAATGGTAAACTTTACTGAGAGTTTTGAAAGAACATATGTGTCCCCAACATGCAGTATACTGCCTGGCACATAGTAATCATTCATTATTTGCTGAATGGATCCCCCTTTCTTACAGCATTTCTTTCCACTCCATTTTTGGATAAGCACTCTGACCTAATTATCAATTATTCCTCTCGGATATTTACCCACCCTAATTTACTCTTATAGCTGGCCTTCTTCCTTCACCATTCCTTGGCTACTTCACTTCAAATCACTTTCAATCACGTTGCATCTTTGAACATACATGTCTACTACAGAAGGTATCTTTTAAGGGAAAGATTTGAAGAAGCAAAAATAAGGAGGAAGAGTGTCAGTGTTAATTCTGTGTATGATGCTGGGAAAGACTGAGGGCAGGAGGAGAAAGGGGTGACAGAGGATGAGATGGCTGGGTGGCGTCATGGACTCAATGAACATGAGTTTGAGCCAACTCCAGGAGATGGTGAAGGACAGGGAAGCCTGGCGCGCTGCAGTTCATGAGGCTGCAGAGTCAGACGTGACTGAATGACTGACGATAACAAAATTGGTAAAAAACACAAATCTTTTCCCTTAGGCATTAATATGTGAAGTCATACCTAACTGGTAGAAAACTTTCAAACAGACAATGACCAGCAGCAAAAGCGGTCCTGCTGAGTGTAACATAACTCAATTTCTCTACCTCTGCTTCTCTTGAGCAGTATTCTGAAAAGCTTTATCAGATTTCTTTGCAAATCAGTATGTTAGGAGTTCATGTGGAATGGAATTCAAATAAAATCATCTCAAAATACTATTTCTTGAGTCTGAATATTCCATTTCAAAAAGATTTGTCATTTAAATTTAATACTTTGAGCGAAGTAAATCAGAAAGAGAAAAACAAATATCCTATGTTAATGCATATATGTAGAATCTGAAAAAAATTGGTATAGTGATCTTTTTACAAAAGCAGAAGAACAGACACAAATGTATACCAAGGCAGGGGGTGGCATGAATTGAGAGACTGGGATTGACATATATATACTGTTGATACTATGTATAAAATAGAGATAACTAATGAGACCTACTACTACATAGGCCAGGAAACTCTACTCAATGCTCTGTGATTACCTAAGTGGGAAGGAACTCCAAAAAAGAGGGGATATATGTATACATATAGCTGATTCACTTTGCTGTACAGTAGAAGCTAACATAATACTATAAAGCAACTATATTCTAATAAAAATTTTAAAAATAAAAATATAAATATGATACTCTGAGAAACTAAGATACTTTCAGAATATAATCTAAAGACTAGTAGGGTAGTCTAAGGTTTTGATTAGCTACAGTAATATTTTAATGTGTGTGTCTTCTATTTTGTCCAGTTTTTATTTTGTCCCATGTGTAATTTGACTTATTTTATTTTTAATAGGAGGTGAGGAGATAAGTATGCTGCATCACTCACACATTTGTATCTACTAACAAATACCTTAGATGACAAGGACATTAGCAATTTGACAGTAAGATCTTTTTGAATTTTGAAATAAATTTGTGCCTCTTAATAAGTATAACTGATTTATGTTTTAAAGTAGAGTTCTATAAGCTTTATTGTCTCAAAGTTCACTTTTGTTTAGGTGTCTTATTTATTTTTTGTATAACCTGGAGGACATGTGAGTGTGAAAGGGTTAGTCGCTCAGTCACGTCTGGCTTTTGTGACCCCACAGACTGTAGCCCGCCAGGCTCCTCTGCATGCTAAAAGATACACAATAAAAATTTCCTTCGATGACTATTTTTCTGTGTGTCAGACCTACACACATTCAGAACTCTGGTGTAGTTTTGGGAAGCTTCTCAATGCTTCTGATTCAATGTTGTGAGAAGGTGAATTTGGAATTTTAAAAAATAATCTAGATCAGAGCTGCATACCTTATAGCTCTTAATACTGTTTCTGGTGTTTCTTCTAAAATCTTTTTTTTACTTTGTTAATTTTGGATACCACCCAGAACTACTATTTAACTATTAACAGACTTTCTCTGATGAATATTGTGCTTACAACACACTATTATTAATTTTCTGCTTTATGGATAAAAAACAGAGAGTTGCAAAGACAGTAAGTGGTAGAGCAAACCCTCAAACCTGTGTTTGCCTGATTCCAAAATCTTTTCACTTAACCAGTTCACTACTATGTTTGAAAATGCACTTAGCAACAAGTAACAGGAAATCTAATCCAAAGTGGCTTAAATAATAAGAAGAAAATTGTCACGTGATCCCAGGTAGGGTGGCTCTAGTAACAGATAATTCAGTAACTCAAAATTATTTCAGAGGACACAGATTCTTTCCATCTCACAACTTTTTTTCTCAGGGCATGTTGAGCCTCCTGATCTTGAGAAGGCTGCTATAGCTTTTAGGCATCCCCTTTTTATATGTCAATGCCAGAAGTCAAAATATGGTAAGAAAAACTCATACTTTTTTCCGGACACTTTTTTAAGAGCTAAGAAACATTTCTCTAAAGCTCTCCCTCATACTTCATTAGCCAGAGCTGGGTCATAAGGCCCTTTCTAAATAGCTCATTGATAAAGGAAATTAAATTATCACAAATGATTTACACAAATCAAAATTTATTGGAGCTAGAGCTGTCCTTCCTTCAAGGACATGATGCATGGGAAAAAATGTGGGTAGAACAAAATTTGGTTTCTTTAGCAAAAGTAGAGCATAGCTCCAGTTGTCAACCAATAAAGTCCACTACCACAGAGCTATCTCGTGATTGCCAGGGACAAGAAGAAAAACAGGGAAAAGCTAAAACAGGAAAGTTGGAGATCAATGGAAAAAGAAAAAAAAATTGAAATCTTGTGTATAGCAGGTGTTCTATAATTGCTGATGACAGGAAATGCGTGAAATATAATTTACAACAAAGTTAACCTGACACATATTTAATTTAACAACACATATGTGTTGTTCCATGACATTTCAGGCCAATAGTTTAGTAGTCTGCATAAATAATTGTAATTAGTACTACTTTTTGACAGATCTTTATAGCTTTTAATCTTCCATTGTTAATTAACTAGTTTAAGAATAAGAAACAAGCATTGATGTTCAGAGGCTTTTTATTTTCACTCTTCTTAACAAACAGTTGAACCTTCATCATATACTTACTGACAAGTGCTGGAATGGTTCCCCAAGAAGTGAAATAGCCCATGATTCCTCTACTCATCCCCATCTACCTGATGGGATCCAGAAATGAGCCACCCCACCTCCATTTCCTCTGAGAAGTAACCAGTGGCAGCTAAACAGGTCAAAGTATCAGGACCTATTGCTGTCTGATCAAATCTGAGGCGAGGCTTTTCATAAAGCACAGCAATGAGTAACTGGTTCCAGATCTTTCCCAATTCTGGTAAGGAAGGAAGGACCGGAATCATAGTGCAAGTTTATAAGAGGTTTCCACCATGATTAACAGACACAGCACACTAGATAATAATTGGGAAATCTGGCTCTTCTTTGGCCAAATCCTTTAAATGGTTAAAGTTTTGTTTCCTTAAATGTAAAGAACGTGCTTGTGAATTTCTAAATTTCCTTCCAGCTCTACCTTTAATAATTCCACCTTACCATTTTGCTTTAGGCCAGAATAGTTTAATTCAATTATGAGCAGACACACAGAATTGTATCTGAGGTGATTTCATATATTACTGATTTTAATTAGTTAAATAGAGTCCTAGAAATTTAGGTTTGTTGTTGTTGTATAGTCGCTAAGTCGTGTCCAACTCTTTGCAACACCATAAACTGCAGCATGCCCAGCTTCCCTGTCCTTCACTATCTCCCAGAGTTTGCTCAAACTCACATCCGTCTTCACAGCATCAGGGTCTTTTCCAATGAGTTGACTCTGCATCTGGTGGCCAAATTTAGGTTACTCTCTGCAGTTTGATGTTGCCAATAAAGAGCTCTACTATAATCTAAATGTGGGCCAGTTCCTTGAGAAAAGCTAAAGCATTTTGTTACATATGTTGTTCTCTTTTTGGAACCCTGAGCCCAAGTTTGAAGTTTTTTAAGCTAGTCCAAAGAAAACTGAGATTAAGCAAGACTATTATTCTCTATTATTATTATTGTTGTTTTTGTTGTTATCCTCTATTGGTGGCATAAGAAACTCCTTTGATGCAGCATCATTAGAATGCCAAAAATGGGCAATTTCTGGGACCCTTTCTTTGATCCCGAGAATGTATCTTCCAGACAATCCCTAACTTGACAGGGTTAGACATTCTTGCTGATTAGCCTTGAATTCCTGGGTGGACCATCCCCAGGCCATCTGAGATGGGACCACACAGGTCAGAGAAACTGTTCAGTTGCTCCATCCCAAGCAGCTCTCTCCATGTGCCCATGTCCCTCTGCCAGCATCCTGTCTCCCTTCTCTCCCACTCAATGCGTCACTGGTCTTTTGACAGTATCACTGTGGATCTCAAATCCTTGCCTACCCAGTAGGCTGACCAAAAACTGGCAAGACCAGGGCACAGCGTCCACCTCTCTCTGCTGGGTGAGTCCACTGCCTATGCCACAGCCACCAGGAGCAGCCTCTGCTCTCATCTCCAGCCGCACCTCCAGCTAGACCACCCTGACCTCTGGACTCTTTCTCAGAGAAATAATGAACAGTTTTACTGCCCTGGGAAGAAATGTGGCTCCTGGACATAGCCTGATTCTGCTAGCTCTTCCCACCTACCCTCTTCATCTTTTTCTTGGAGGAATCTGAGCAAAATGGGAGCCTTGGAGTCATCTTCTCTTTTTGATGCTGTGCTTTCACACTGGCAGGAAGAGTCTAAGGTGAGGATTCTAGAGCTCCTCAAGGAAGGGCTCAGAAACGCTCATCTGTTTTCTTGAGTCCCCAGAGCCTATTCAAGCTGTCACTGAGCAGATTTGTAACAATTATTTGCACACCAGCAAACTTGTAACAATTATTTGCACACCAGCATGTGCGCTTGGCTTCCCAGGTGGCGCTACTGGTAATGAATCCATCTGCCAATGCAGGGGACACAAGAGATGTGGCTTTGACCCCTGGGGTTCCAGAAGATCCCCTGGAGTAGGAAGTGGCAGCCCACTCCAGTATTCTTGCCTGGAAAATCCCATGGAAAGAGGAGCCTGGCAGGCTACAGTCCATGAGGTCACACAAAATCAGACATGACTGAGTGACTGAGCACAGAGCACGTGTGCTTATACTATTTGTCACCCCAAATGCCCAGCTTTCTGGAAGGAGGGGCTTCTACTTCCAAGGTACACTCAGCTCTGATGTTCCAAAACCTGTATAGTTTAGGAGCCCCATTCAGCCAACATCTCCCCTTGTCCTGAGCAGTTCTCAAGTACCAGATTTTACATTCATCTAGTTTACTGACGGAATTAAAGCAAAGGAACTCTCATGCATATAACTTTCTCTGGGAAGGTTGAGCCCACTAGCGTAACTTTCATCTTTCTTTATGCTTACCTACTCTTCAGAATAAGTGTTATTGCTGAAAAAGCACATTTCAAGTTTGGAAAATCTGAAAGTATGACATAATCATAGCATATTGGTCCAAAAATGTGTACAAGAAGGGGAAATGTCAGTAAATATTTGCTAATTTTCACACATTTACTGATTGTTGTTTGGAATGTTTTGCTTAATTTTACTTGATTTTACTGAAATTGGAGAAGATTTTACTAATTGGAGAAGATATGCACATTGGACCCAACCTCAGCGTATGCTTTGCAAATTTAATTAGAAACTGGCTAGTGTGACTGGAGAGTATAACCTACTTGAGAGTAGGTTATATTTGCTGAACTGGAGATGAGAAATTTTCTTTTGTTTCTTTTAAGCCAGATTCAGATGGTTCAATAAACACCACTTAACTGGGACAGACTTGATCAGGGAAGTTGCTGAATTGGGAAACCAATTAAGTCTAATGATAATTAGCATGTGCTGCTGCTTAATTGGGATAGGTGGTCCACGGAGTTGGTATCACTGTAGGTAATTAAATGATGCTCTTGGCGGATACGAGATAGAGTCTTCTTGATGCTTTCAAGACTGAAGGCAATTTATTTCCTCTCTTGATCATGCTATTGCTAGTTGAGGAAAACTCAATTTCTAAATGATGCCTTCAAAAGTTCTACTTGTTTTGAAAGGACTTCTTTGTGTGTGTGTGTGTGTGCGCGTGCGTGCATTTCTCTCTCTAAATGGACTGGCAAGAAATGCAAGTTTTATGCATTTTTTCAAATGCAAAGAATGAGACATGGAGAGTTGGAGTGACTTCCCCATAGTTATCACCATATAGTGGTCAAACATGGATAAGAACAGGGAACTCTACTATTCCTCCCCAGTGATTCAGCACAGGGCTCATCAGCTGGCTGCCAGGTTCAGAGAGGCTTGATGGAGTGGTGGGAAGAGGCTGCCTGACGTTTGTTACTGCCCCACAGAGATGAGACGCTTTGCTTCTCTGGGCTTCAGGGTACTGCTTTTATTAAATGATGGTGTGGGACTAAAGAGTCACTAAGATTCCTTCCAGCTGTAAAAACAAAAGTACTTCAATTTTGTGGCGTTAACCTAAAAATTGTCATCGGAGAAAAAAACTTCATCATTACCAGTTATAAAACCTTTCATCATATGGCTGTGCGTGCTCAATCACTCAGTCGTGTCTGACTCTTTGCGACCGCATGGACTGTAGCCCACCAGGCTCCTCTGTCCATGGGAATTTTCAGGCAAAGATACTAGAGTGGGTTGCCATTTTCCTTCTCCAGGGGATCTTCCCGACCCAGGAATCAAACCTGTGTTTCCTGTGTCTCCTGCATTGCAGGCAGATTCTTTACCTGATGAGCCATCAGGGTATATGGCCAGGTCACTGGCAAAAAGTAATAATGATCTCAGGCCCTACATTTAAAAAAGTATTACTGAACAAGATGTAGCTGTGTGCTTCTTGTAAGGTTGGGAGAGAGGTGGGGGTGGGTCCTCATGGAATGATTTCTTGTCTGTGCTGTGAAAAAAGCTTGAGTCCACGGAGAGGCAAAGAAAATGGAAGAGATACTCATGAGTCTGGACAATCTTAAAAGCATAAGGAAATGAAATATAATAGGAAAGGAAAGTAGAAGACAGTGAGATGTGCTCAGTTCTGTGAAAGGCAGAAAAACCTGAGTGTGCAACGATGAAGAACACTGGTTCCTAGGAGTCGTACAGGACAAGACAGTTGAATAACCTTGAACATAGCACTCAGAAAAGATGGGAGTGGGGAAACCAGGCTCTACTGGGAAGAATGTCCTAAAGGCCCAGAGAAGACATGAATAGAAGTTATTAGTGGGATCTACTCTACAATTTTTCGGAATTAGATATGAGTTCAAGATACTGAATCCAAAACTCCTTTCTTCTATTTTTCCTATAAAAGTCAGCATACTACCAAGCCTTTGGACCCCAAGATACTCAATCATAATAGAAATGTGATGATTAAATAATGTGTAGCATCCAGCCTCCCCTAGCTCTTTTTTTCCTTTCTTAATTTGTCTCTCTGAGCTCATCATTACCAAGAAACATCACATTCCTCCAAGAAACGTACACATTACCTCCAAGAAACATCACCATCAATTCTCTCAGTAGATCGCTGATGACTCATGATTATACTTTGAATATTATCTTAATTGGCAGAATCCTATACTGTCCTTTGAACTTGCAGATTGCTTTAAATGTCCTATTGATCTGCTAACAGTAAATTCTGTCTAAATATTTATTTGGGGGTCATGGTGTGGAGATAAATATCATAGAAATATATGTAAACATATGCACATATATACACTCAGATAGAGATGAAAATATAATTTTCTTATATTTTAAAAACAAAATGATATGTACTTTAGAATGTGTGTTTTTTTAAAATGATTTTGTTTCACCTATTAGACACATCCCAGATTATAGCCAGTGAAAGGGCACATTTAGGTGACTTTATTCTTTATTCCTATTTGTGCTATTACATGCAGGCTTGTAAAAAGTCAGTGAAACATTGCCAACTACAGTGTGAGAGAATGCATATGGTTGATTTAAGAATAAATCAACAAACAAATAGGCATAGAATTGCCTGTGCACTGCTTCAAGCTCAGTTGCCATTGTCTTTGTGGAGGAGTTACTGATGTTTAAGCGGCCAGTAGGAATCTGATGACAGTGGCCCTAAGCTAAATGGCATGAGTTCCAAGCTCCATCGTGAAATTTACCTACTTCTATTGCCCTTCTTCCTGAATTTTGTAAATATAAGATCTACTTCTACTGGTGTCAACTGTGCATTACCCTATTATATTACTTATCATTTTATTATTCAGATGGCCCTTAAAGAAAGATATCTTTGGTGTACACATAGACTTTCCGAACATTTCCTTCATTAAGGAAAAACCTATCCATCTGGAAGTAAGGGCCCTGGTATAAGTAAATCAACAGTATCTCCTTGAAGTGTGTTCTTGGCTGTCACTTGGGAAGTGCAGTCAGGCGCACAGGAAACAGAACTTTGGAGCGACTGCAGTAACTCCAGTCAAGCTCCTTGACCACAGGGACAAAACAGTTCACTGAAGCTTCAGCTCTGGTGACCTTTATACTCTCAATGCTTTACCGCTTGATTAAAAATGTGCTCATGCTTCAAGGCAGATTGCCGACAAGGTTTATAATAAGGCACAAACACACGGAGAGATTTACCAAAGGTACTTTATGTGACCATTTTTCGGGAATATGATTTTGGTTAGGAAGTTACTAGAGCCGGAATGACAACTGCTCTTTAAGTCCCTGGTAAGGTTTCCAAATCCGTTCACGTGGAAATCAAATTGCACCTGAGCAAATATTGAAGGGTGGAGCAAAAGGACAGAATAGCTTTCATTTTGCAACCACAAAGATTACAATAGCTCAGGCACATATTTTAGGAAAATAGTTTTTCTTATGTGAAATCACTTTGCGTGAAATTGTGAGATCAATTTTGGTGGCATGGATAACCTGAGTTGTTTTTTCGCAACAATAGCCTCCAGGAGAATTAGGATGTAACTCCTCATGGAAAAATAAATGGAAAAAAAGAGCTCACCTTATGTTTTTCCACCTAACAAATAACATCAGTGATGTTGGTAGATTGTAGATGGCAGATGATACGACATGATGGTCGATGGAAAAACATAATCTAGAAATTGATAAAAGCACTCCAAATCTTTCTCTAAAAAGATGACAGTCATAAAACAGGGCCAATATTTAAAAATTGATACTAATAATAGCTACTTGTAGAGTGTTTAATGTTCTGAGGACTATTCAGAGAGCTCTACAGGGTTTCCATCACCTAATCCTCACAATGCTTCTGTGAGTTAAGTACAATCATTACTTGGTCGCATCAAAAGGAAACTTAAGCATCTTGTTCTGTGTTATACAGAGACTAAGAGAGAGATTAAGCATCTTGTTATATGCTATATAGACATTATGTTAGAACTCAAACTGAGGCAGTCTAATTCTGAAGACCTTTCTCTTAAGCCACATATGACACAATCTCCATGTTTACTTTAGTTATAAACAAAGATGGCCTCAGTGACCAGAGATGGTCAACCCATCAATACCAGGGTATCTATTTTGAAATAAACTTTAAAAAGTAGGAAAGATTCCACCAAGTTTTTCCTGAGTAGCAAGATCACCTGAGTAAACTAGTATCTCTCTCACAAGTTTGAGGCAAAGAAGATTACAGTGGGTGAAAATATGAACTTTTGGAGCCAGACACACCAACACGGAAAGTGTAGTCAAGTCCCAATATACATTTGGCAAGTTATATAACTTTATCTCCTGCATTGCAGGGAAATTCTTTACCATCGGAGCCACCAGGGAAACTCATCTATGTCTATTTTCACATCAAGAAAACGATGATAAAAATAGTCACCTCAAATATTTTTTAAAATTAGGACTAAAACAGATTATATTCCTCAGCTGCTTAGTCAATGACACTTAATATGCAACTGATCAAGGGCAACTGTCACTATTATTACTTAAAAACATTTGAATAAGGAGCATTAACTAGAACTGGAAATTCCAATTTATTTGCTATTTCTTATTTTCTATTCCATATACTCTTTCTTTTCTCTCTCTTCCTTCTTTTCCTGTGAATATTATGAAGGGGAATGTTCCTCCTGGAATAGTATTTTTATAACATCGAGTTTGAACTCTTTGGGAAAAAAGCAGTTGTTTAAATTTACCTATAAGAAGCAATGAGGAATTAAAGAAAAAATTGAGATAAAAGTCAGTCTATGGGTGGCTCAGATGGTAAAGAATCTGCCTGCAATGTGGGAGACCTGGGTTTGATCCCTGGGTAGGGAAGATCCCCTGGAGAAGGTAATGGCAACCCACTCCAGTATTCTTGCCTGGAGAATTCCATGGACAGAGGAACCTGGCAGGGTACAGTCCACGGGGTCTCAAAGAGTCAGACATGACTGAGTGACTAACGCTTTCACTTTTTTCAAGGGCAAGGGAAATTGTCTTTTAGGGAGTGGTGATAAATTAATAAATTGAAAACAGAAGGCATGAAAGAGAGAGGGGGGACATGTCTTATACCAAACAAAGAGCATGCCTAGAAAAAATTTGACAGGGGTTGTCAAAATCTGCCAAGTATGATATGAATTATTTGAGACTATCCTTTGGTATGGGCTTCCCTGGTGGCTCAGTGATAAAAAATCTGCCTGCAATGCAAGAAATGCTGGTTTGATCCCTGGGCCAAGAGGATTCCCTAGAGAAGAGAAGGGAAACCCACTCCAGTCTTCTTGTCTGGAGAATCCCATGGACAGAGGAGCCTGGTGGGCTACAGTCCATGGGGTTGCAAAGAGTCGGACATGGACGAGCATGAACATCCTTTGGTACAAGTCCATGATTCTCAAACTTAGCTCTACTGCAACAGCTGGGAAGGCTTAAGGTTTTTTTTCATTGTGGCAAATATAACATAAAATTTACCATTTTAATCTAGTGGTGTGTGTTCCATTCACTGCTGCTGCTGCTGCTGCTAAGTCCCTTCAGTTGTGTCCAACTCTGTGCGACCCCATAGACGGCAGCCCATCAGGGTCCGCCGTTCCTGGGATTTTCCAGGCAAGAGTACTGGAGTGGGGTGCCTTTGCCTTCTCCGTTCCATTCACTAGTATTCGTTATATTCACACTGTTTTGCTACCATCACCACCGACCTCAGAGCCTTTTAATCTAGTCAAACTGGCCTTTCTCCCTCATTCCAGTTCCTGGCAAGCACCTTTCTATTTTCTGTCTCTATAAATTTGACTGTTTTATCCACCTTAATTAAGTGGAATTACATGGCTTACTTACTTAGCATAATGTCCTCAAGGTTCACCCATGTTGTAGCCTGTGTCAGAGTTCCCTTAATTTCTTTTTTTTTTTTAAGGCTGAGTAACATTCCATGGTATGTATATATCATATTTTGTTTATCCATTCATTATTTGATGGACATTTGTATTGCTTCCATCTTTCAGCTTTTGTGAATAACGCTGCTATGAACATGAGTATACAAAAATCTGAGTTTCTATTCAGATTTCAATTCTATTCAATTTCAGTTTCAATTCTATTCAGATTTCCCACTTTTTTTTCATGATTCAGTCATGGAAAGTTGTATGTTTCTAGGAACTGGTTTATTTCATCTAGCTTACCCAATCTGTTTACATATAATTGTTCATAGCACTCTCTTAGAAGCCTTCATGTTTCTGTAAAATAGGTAGTAATGTACCCTATTTTTTACTTCTGATTTTATTTGAGTCTTGTCTCTTTCCTCTTAGTCAATATAGCTAAAGGTTTGCCAATTTTGTTAATTTTTCTGAAAAACCACTTCTGGGTTTTGTTGATTTTCTCTATTGTTGGGGAGGCTTTTTAAAAAGTGCTAATATCCTGTTCCCAGATGTCCTTCTTTAACTTAGTGTGAGATGGAGTTTGTATATCAGTATTTTCTAAAAGCTTCCTTGGTGGTTTTAATGTGTAACTACATTTTAGAATCACTACTATAAGAAATTCTTGAGGCTGGAAGTACTTAACAGCATTTTCATAATTCAGTATTTAGGTTTATGACAGGGGAATTCTTGTAGAAGATAATGCAAAATAATGCTAATGGAATGGGTCAGTAAAAAGTGGTGAGTTGGAATTTTAATGCTGGGTTCCTCTCTTACCTCATAATGAATGACTACTTGTGTTATGACAACGTAGTTAATAAATATTCACAATAGATTAGGTGTTGTACTGAATAAACAAAGTGTACTGTTAATCCCTCCACTCAAAAAAACTGACAAGAGTCAAGAGAACCAAACATGTATCATTTAAGTTCATTTATAAAACTTTCATCTGTAATACTTCTGAGTTCTTTGCCCAAGCTTACTTCCCATTATCTCCCTGTTCCTAGAACTACCAAAACAAAACTTTCCAAGGAATTCTAACTTTAGTATTTCATGTAATCTAAGACACCAACAATTTTAAGATGTAATCATTTTGAATGTTTTAATAAAATCTCCCCAAAGGGCACTTTCAATAAAGATTATGACACTGTATCAATTGTAAAATGCATCCTAGTTTAAGAGATATTAAAATGTGAAAAAATAAGTATCTTTGGATCAATGAAATATGCAATGTTTCTCCTCACCTAGGCAGAAAGATAAATTGATAGGGACAAAATAACACAGGGCTTCCCTGGTGGCTCAGATGGTAAAGAATCTGCCTGCAATTCAGGAGACCTAGGTTCAATCCCTGGGTCAGGAAGATCCCCTGTAGAAGGGAATGGCTACCCACTCCAGTATTCTTGCCTAGAGCATTCTATGGACAGAAGCGTCAGGCAGGCTACAGTCCATGGCATTGCAAAGAGTTGGACGCGACTGAGCAGCTAACACTTACATATGCCAAGGGATGCTTGCGTTTATATGGCTAACCAAAGGTTGGCTGTGTATCTATTTATCTGGGATAGTGGACTTCTGCTGTAAGAGTCAAAGGAACACAAGAAATGTGTTCTTGATGTCTCTTCCAATGCTTTTAATATAATTCAAAACTTTAATGTTTACCAGATAACTCAAGACATGTGCTTTTGATAGAAGGAGCAGTCAGACCATGTCTGTTCTAGATATTTGCTCTTGCAAATATTTATCTTGTCCAGGTTGGGATGAAGCCAGTTTATCTCAGTCCAAATTTCCACCTCAGTTATGCTGAGAAAGCAGACAAAATGAAGCATCTGGATCAGATGAAATAGCAAGACCACAAATCTGAATCCATGCCCATGCTGGTGGTCTTGCAGAACCAAATACAGTGTGAATGACTCTCCCTTGATATTTGGGAATTTGACCAGATCACAGGAGGGAATTCATAGTGAAAGATGTAAACATTAAAATACTCCAGGAGAATTCCAGAATATCATGATTACTTTTAACCCAAACAAATGAAATGACCTGCCAACATATGTGATTGTGCTTCCAGGTTAGAATTCAGGTCAAGTTTTCTGTGCAGAAAATCAAGACCCCTTGGTTCATCTGCTTCTCCCTCTCACACTTTTTTCTTCCTACATACATATTTTGTGAAGATTTTTTAAGTTTCCTCATATAATATGCCACTCTCACTCAGTTTTCTCCTCCTTTGAAAATGTAAAAGACTCCTTTAAATAGAATTTGCTTTGTCAAATCCAAGATAACAAAGGATTAAAGAAACAGCCAGCTGTTTTTGATAGTTAGAAGTGGGGAAGGAACAAGCTAGAAAAATTTCTGTTTTATGCATGTTTAGCTGCTGTTAGGTTCCTCCTTCCTTATTTTATTGTCTCGTCCCTTGGGGAGGGGCACTAGGTTTTCACCCTCCACCCTTGATTGTCAAATCTCATGAGGAAAAAGCAACAGTGACTAGTATTTAAGTCCTCTCAAATTATCCACCCTCCACCCCCCCCACACTGTCTCCCAAACACAGACATGCAAACTCATTGTTTCATATGTAGCCTTTTAGTTTTCTGACTTGGGGATATAATCCTTTTTAACTTCTCATCCTTAAAAATGCATGAAAAAAGGTGAAGGTAGCTGAAACTAATAACAACCAAGAATAAGAATTTGGTTCCTGGACAGACTTCTGGAACTCTGAATAGACAAAGCAATCCTGAGAAAGAAGAACAAAGCTAGAGTCATCACATGCCCTTACTTCAAACTATGTTACAAAGCTATGGTAAACAAAACAGTGTGGCATTGATATAAAAATATATAGATCAATGGAACAAAATAGAGTGCCCAGGAAGAAACCCACACATATATGGTAACTAATTTATGACAAAGGAGCCAAGAATATACAATAGGGAAAGGATAGTTTCTTCAATAAATTGTATTGGGAAAACTGGAGAGCCACATGGAAAAGAATGAAACTGAATCACTTCTCTTACACTATACACAAGAAAATGAACTCAAAATGGATTAAAGACTTGAATGTAAGACTTGAAACCATAAAACTCTGAGGAAAAAATCATAGGCAGTAAGCGTCTTGGCATTAGTCTTGGCAGTGATTTTTTAGATGTGACTACAAAACCTAAGGCAACAAAAGCAAAAATAAACAAGTGGGGCTACATCAAACTGAAAAGCTTCTGCATGGCAAAGGAAACCACCAACAAAATGAAAAGGCAACCCCATTCAGTGGGTATAAATACTTGCAAGTCATATATCTTAAAGGCAGTCAATATTCAACATATATAAAGAACTCCTACAACTCAATAGTAAAACACAAAGAACTTGATTTTCTACCCACAAGATGGGTAGAGGATCTGCATAGACATTTTCCAAAGAAGACATATTGATGGAAAATAGGTACATGAAAAGATGCTCTATATTACTAATCATAGGGAAATGCAAATCAAAAGCATAATGAAATATCACCTCACACCTGTCAGAATGACTATTTTCAAAAAGATAAAAAATGAAAAGCACTGGTAAAGATGTGGAGAAAAGGGAACCCTCCTAGTACACTCTTAATGGTGATGTAAATTGGTGCAGGCACTATGGAGAATAGTATGGAGGTTCCTCAAAAAATTAAAAACAGAACTACCATATGATCCAGAAATTCCACTTCTGAACATTTATCCAAGGAAAATGAAAACATTAACTCAAAAAGATATATGCACCTGATGTTTATTACAGTATTATTTACAATAGCCAAGATATGGGAACAACTTAAGTATTCATCAACACATGAATGGATAAAGAAAATATGGTATATATACAATGAGATATTAGTCAGCTATGAAAAAATGAAATATTGCCATTTAGGATGGAACTTAAGCGCATTATGCTAAGTGAAATTAGTTAGAGAAAGATAAAAACTAGATTATCTTACTTATGCATGGAATCTAAAAACAAACAAACAAGCTCATACTCAGATACACAGAACAGATTGTTGGTTGCTAGAGATGGGGGTGGAGGTGGATGAAATGTGTGAAGGGAGTCAAAAGGAAATACACACTTTCTGGTACAAAATAAATAAGTTTTGAGGATGTGATACACAGCATGGTGACTATAATTAATAATAGTCCTCTACATTCAAACCTTCAAGTTGCCAACCTTCAAAGATGCAGACATGCGTTCACATGTCCAAACACTGTACGTGAGCTCCTCTGTTTGGCATACATTATCATGTGTGTGCATCCTCTACAAGTGGTTGTGCTTTTGTTTCCCTTACTGTACTAAGTACTGTACAGAGTACAGTGGTACAGTATCTTTATTTCAAGTCCAGGGTGTTGGAAAGCAAGTGTAAAAGCAATGGTGATGTAGCTAGTACTGCTAAGACGTGCCAGGAATTGAAGACACAGAGAAAGAATGAAGAGAGACAAGAGGAAGAAGCAGTAATGGAAGAAGCAAAGAGATTCACATGCAGGAAATGGCAAGGGCCACCCGAACATAGAATCATGTCATCTATGACGAGAAAAAAGGAGCTACGACCTAGACATCAGTTGCAGTTCAGTTCAGTCGCTCAGTCGTGTCCGACTCTTTGCGACCCCATGAACCGCAGCATGCCAGGCCTCCCTGTCCATCACCAACTCCCTGAGTCCACCCAAACCCATGTCCATTGAGTCGATGATGCAATTCAACCATCTCATCATCTGTCATCACCTTCTCCTCCTGCCCTCAATCTTTCCCAGCATCAGGGTCTTTTCCAATGAGTCAGCTCTTCTCATCAGGTGGCCAAAGTATTGCAGTTTCAGCTTCAACATCAGTCCTTCCAAGAACACCCAGGACTCATCTCTTTTAGGATGGACTGGTTGGATCTCCTTGTAGTCCAAAGGACTGTCAAGGGTCTTCTCCAACACCACAGTTCAAAAGCATCAATTCTTCGGGGCTCAGCTTTCTTTATAGTCCAGCTCTCACATCCATACATGACCACTGGAAAAAGCATAGCCTTGACTAGACCGACCTTTGTTGGCAAAGTAATGTCTCTGCTTTTTATTATGCTGTCTAGGTTGGTCATAACTGTCCTTCCAAGGAGTAAGCGTCTTTTAATTTCATGGCTGCAGTCACTATCTGCAGTGATTTTGGAGCCCAGAAAAATAAAATCAGCCACTGTTTCCATTGTTTCCCCATCTATCTGCCATGAAGTGATGGGACCGGATGCCATGATCTTAGTTTTCTGAATGTTGAGCTTTAAGCCAACTTTTTCACTCTCCTCCTTCACTTTCATCAAGAGGCTCTTTAGTTCTTCTTCACTTTCTGCCATAAGGGTGGTGCCATCTGCATATCTGAGGTTAGTGATATTTCTCCCAGCAATCTTGATTCCAGCTTGTGTTTCTTCCAGCCCAGTGTTCCTCATGATTTACTCTGCATATAAGTTAAATAAGCAGGGTGACAATATACAGCCTTGACGCACTCCTTTTCCTATTTGGAACCAGTCTGTTGTTCCATGTCCAGCTCTAACTGTTGCTTCCTGACCTGCATACAGGTTTCTCAAGAGACAGGTCAGCTGGTCTGGTATTCCCATCTCTTTCAGAATTTTCCACAGTTTATTGTGATCCACACAGTCAAAGGCTTTGCCATAGTCAATAAAGCAGAAACGTTTTTCTGGTACTCTCTTGCTTTTTCCATGATCTATCAGATGTTGGCAATTTGATCTCTGGTTCCTCTGCCTTTTCTAAAACCAGCTTGAACATCTGGAAGTTCATGGTTCATATATTGCTGAAGCCTGGCTTGGGGAATTTTGAGCATTACTTTACTAGCGTGTGAGATGAGTGCAATTGTGTGGTAGTTTGAGCATTCTTTGGCATTGCCTTTCTTTGAGATTGGAATGAAAACTGACCTTTTCCAGTCCTGTGGCCACTGCTGAGTTTTCCAGATTTGCTGGCATATTGAGTGCAGCACTTTCACAGCATCATCTTTCAGGATTTGAAATAGCTCAACTGGAATTCCATTACCTCCACTAGCTTTGTTCATAGTGATGCTTCCTAAGGCACACTTGACTTCATATTCCAGGATGTCTGGCTCTAGGTGAATGATCGCACCATCGTGATTATCTGAGTCATGAAGAACTTTTTTGTACAATTCTTCTGTGTATTCTTGCCACCTCTTCTTAATATCTTCTGCTTCTGTCAGGTCCCTACCATTTTTGTCCTTTATTGAGCCCATCTTTGCATGAAATGTTCCCTTGGTATCTCTAATTTGCTTGAAAAGATCTCTAGTCTTTCCCATTCTATTGTTTTCCTCTATTTCTTTGCACTGATCACTGAGGAAGGCTTTCTTATCTCTCCTTGCTATTCTTTGGAACTCTGCATTGAGATGGGAATATCTTTCCTTTTCTCCTTTGCTTTTCACTTCCCGTCTTTTCACAGCTATTTGTAAGGCCTCCTCAGACAGCCATGTTGCTTTTTTGCATTTATTTTTCTTGGGGATGGTCTTGATTCCTGTCTCCTGTACAATGTCCCAAACCTCCATCCATAGTTCATCAGGCACTCTGTCTATCAGATCTAGGCCTTTAAATCTGTTTCTCACTTCCACTGTATAGTCATAAGGGATTTGATTTAGGTCATACCTGAATGAATAGACACCACTGGATTGTTATTCAGAGGGTAAATAGAATTGAATCCAGCAAGGAGCCAGTATGGATGTGAGAGTTGGACTATAAAGAAAGCTGAGTGCTGAAGAATTGATACTTTTGAACTGTGGTGTTGGAGAAGACTCTTGAGAGTCCTTTGGACTGCAAGGAGATCCAACCAGTCCATCCTAAAGGAAATCAGTCCTGAGTATTCATTGGAAGGACTGATGCTGATGCTGAAACTCCAATACTTTGGCCACCTGATGCAAAGAGCTGACTCATTTGAAAAGACGCTAATGCTGGCAAAGATTGAAGTTGGGAGGAGAAGGGGATGACAGAAGATGAGATGGTTGGATGGCATCACCGACTCAATGGACATGAAGTTGAGTGAAATCTGGGAGTTGGTGATGGACAGGGAGGCCTGGCGTGCTGCAGTACATGGGGTCACAAAGAGTCGGACACAACTGAGCGACTGAACTGAACTAAACAGAACTGAGGAGCCAGAACCTGTGCCATCAATGTCAGGCATCAGTGAAATTGAAGCTTACCCTCCATCTCCTATTGGTAATCATTCTTCAGCTCTACCATCTCCCACCTCCTCTCCCTTTTCCAGTTAGTAACTCTTCTTGCCTGTTTACTCACTGTGGGCCCCTGTATGACATCTATTGTGCTGTACCACTGTAGTCTTCAAGGTACTGTACTATAAGATTAAAAATGTTTTATTTTTGTTTATTTTTTATGTATTATTTGTGTAAAAAGTATTATAAACCTTTTACAGTCCAATACTGAGGGGGAGAGAGAGAGAGATACTGAATCCCTGGTGCTTTTTCCTAAGGGCACTAATTGCATCATGAAAGCCCCACTCTCATGACATCTTCTAACCCTAATTAGCTCTTAAAGGTTCCATGTCTAGATACCATCATATTGGTGACTAAAGCTTCAATATGGGAATTTCGGGAGGGACACCAGCATTTCAGTTATATATATATTTATACACATACACACACTCACAAACACACACAGAGTGCTAAAACGTTAGCAATGGCCATCATTGGAGCTATAATCTCAAAGTCCACCATAGGTCCTTACCTTTAGTTTTATATCTTTTTTTGCCATCAAAGTGTTCTGTGGCTTATTTTTGTTACTTATGCTATTTCATTGACATATGCATATCATCTGAGCCGCCAAGGAAGCCCAACAATACTGGAGTGGGTAGCCTATCCATTCTCCAGGGGATCTTCCCGACCCAGGACTCAAACCAGGGTCTACTGCAGTGCAGGTGGATGGATGCCGGTTCAATTCCTGGGTCGGGAAGATCCTCTGGAGAAAGGATAGGCTACCCATTCCAGTATTCTTGGGCTTCCCTGGTGGCTCAGACAGTAAAGGATCTGCCTGCAATTCTACCTGCAATATGGGAGACTTGGGTTCAATCCCTGGGTTGGGAAGATCCCTTGGAGGAGGGCATGGTAAACCACTCCAGTATTCCTGCCTGGAAAATCCCAAGGAGACAGGAGCCTGGTGGGCTATAGTCCATGGGGTTGCAAAGAGTTGGACATAACTGAGCACCTAAGCACAGCACACATTTCATATTCATTTCCTCACTCCTTTTCCCCCTTCCTTCTTTTCCTCCTTCTTTCAGAAGTCACCTCATGACATACCTTTTTTATATGTAAGGCTCTTACAACTTGCTCTAAGATCAATTTTCTTTGAACAAGACCCTTGCACTCTTATAGTACAGATGCACCTCTGCAATCGCCTCAGTGCTGAACAAGAGACTGTACCAACTTTCTAAGGATACAGTTTCTATTTATTTTATTATCTTTGTACTAGGATAAGGACATGATAGCATAGAAGTTAAGACCATGGATTCTGAAATCAGATTTCCTGGGTTCACTTTTCAGTTATATTATCAGTAGTGTTACAACCTTAGATAAGCAATTTAATCCAGCAGTACTTTCATATCTATAAAATGAGAGGAATAAACATAAGTACTTTATAGACATGTTGTGGGAGACCAATGAGTTCATGTATTTAAAGCCTTTAGAATAGTGTTCATGCATATGAAGTACCAAATGAATGTTATTTACTATCATTATCATATTCTATCGTGATTTCTACTTCTAATGGATTGTTTCTTCCCACCTTCTAGACTACGTATACTTTAAATCTATCTATTATTATTATTTTTAAATATATCTGTTATCAGTCATGACACCTGGTTTTAGATCTTAACTGCCTTTCTCTCCAGAGATATCAGATTGATAATTTTTTGTGTGTGTGTGAAAAAATCTCTTTTCTGATCTGCATAGCTGTATTTAATCCTTTGCCAATTTATCATTCCATTTTCATAAGCCAGTAGAATTAGTCCCAAGTTTTGATAACATATATAGCATCAACAATTCTTTTCTGAAATTTTCTTTTAAAGGTCATTATATTTCAACTAGAAAAACAAACAAAAAAATGCTTCTCTTCCTTCCTCTCTTGTTTCCTTCCTTTTCAAGGCTTTCAATATATATCCACTCTTGAATTTAACCTTAAAAAACTTACACATTGCAATTTTATTTGGGCCTGTTATTCATTCTTATGTGTATTCACAGGATACAATTTGGGTCACTAGGTTTGGTGAATCTGGCAGATACTTTATCATGCAAACTAGTAGCCATACCACGGTAGAAATAGCAGGATACGAGGAATCAGGGCACCTGTGATCAAGTCTCAGGCTTTCCAGGGAATAGCCTGTGCAAGTCACTTCATTTCATGAAGCGTTAATTTTTTTTTTTCCTTCTAAAAACTGAGAAATGCAACTGGAGATCTTTAAAGCCCCTTTCAGTTTGGAAAAACACTTTATTACTAGGAAGATGGCATGTGTCTATGATTAAGCCACAGTAGCCTGAACTGTACTATTTTGAACCCCAAAGCAGATTTCCAATGCTATTTACCCCCTCTTCTATAGTGTTAACAGCAGGATTGCTTGAATTTCTTATACCTGTAAGTTGTACTTGACTTTGGTAAAATATGGATAGTGTAACCACTGTAGTTTATGTGTGAATAGCTGAGTGGTAAAATCTTAAAACCTTAACCTTCTCCAACCAGCAAATGCTCTTGGGTTCCTTCTCAGCCTAAGAGTGATGCTTATGCTAAGAAAGAAGGAAAACTGGTAATTAAAATACGTTTTATTTCATTTAAACCTATCTAATCGTTTGCGAGATTATTCTTGGTACTCATTTCTACCTAATGAACTTGCAATTTGTTTAACTAGAACAGAAGAAAATTTCAGAAGATGGTTCATGTTTGCCCTCGTTGTTCGGTAAATGGAGTCACCTTTAAAAGGCGTTATTTCCTTCTCTCTGTTTAGGTTGTGCTTCAGTGAACAAGTTGTCCAACTAAATCCTATGAAAATGTGTTTCTCCCGTCATATCACAGAGTCACAGTTTGATCAGTGTTCACAAAGAGAAATTTTTTTCCCTTTCAAAATTGTGTGGGTTGAAAAATCCTCCTTGCTGTCAAGCTCTTCATGACTAATAAATGTTACCTGTATCAAGTCTTCTAATTATCTCCAAGATTTTGGATTTTAGAGCCAGCAATTTTATTATTTTACCATCTGCCAGAATATTTTTGGCAGGGTTAAGTAGAAAAATAGGCAATGTGGATGAAAACTTAACTCATTAAATACTAGACCTAAGTACAATGCTATGGAGTTTTGCTTAAGCAAAGCTGCTACTGCATTTTGTACCACTAGGTCCATGAAGAATTTGAGTGCTTGGCATGCCTTATCCTCTGACATGTCATTCACATGGAAAGAAATTAAAGAGGAAGAAAAAACTATTTTCTATGACAGTTAATATATAATTTCTTCTGAGAGTGTTTTCTTACTTAAATGACTTGTAAGTTATTGCAAGTTCACAAAGAAAACTAAAAACACAGTCATGCATTAAAAAAAAATAGTTGCCCAGAAATAATGTTTGTATTGAGACTTAGGGTGTCTTTATGATCCTTATAAATTCTCCCATCACACAGGGAATGTAGGTATATGAATTGCAGGCTGCCTGAGTAGTTTAAATATCTCATAGATTGATTCAATTGCTTCTTAACAAAAACACTGCATGTATACTCTTTTGCCTAAAGTAAACACCTATCTTTCTCTGCTATAAAGATGCCACACTACCATTTTAATGGAGAACTGATGTGACAGTATGCCCCACGCATCATGCTGAAAAGATTATACTGATACTCAGTGCCAGTATACCTGCTCACATGTGTTTATACATCTTTGAGCCTGTATGTGAATTCCAACTGTGCCACTTCCCATCTAGTCATAAGGAAATTATTTAACCTTGTCACTATGTCTCTCAGATTCTGCCTCCATAGTCTAGGGATGATAATAGTACTGGTTTCAGGAAATAGATGTGAAGGTTAAATGAGTTAATGTACATGAAACATGTAGAACACTAGTGTGCAGTGATCCTTCGATAAATGTTACCAATATGTAAATATTATTTATATTATTTGACCTAGAAATTGTGTTAAGAAAAACTTCTTAAAACGTATATGTATGCAACATTTATACCAGAATAAATATGGAAGCAATTATAATGACCAAATACAAGAGAAGTGATAACAGAAAGAACAAGCATATGATGGTATAGCTATTGTTGTTGTTCAGTCGCTAGGTCATGTCCAGCTCTTTTCAACCCTATGAACTGCAGCGTGCCAGGCTTCCCTGTCCTTCATTATCTCCTGGACTTTGCTCAGACTCATACTTGAGTTTACTGAGTTAGTGATGCCATTCTACTATCTCATCCTCTGTCGTCCCCTTCTCCTAGAAAATTAAATGAATATATGAAGATTTGAGCTTCCCTGGTAGCTCAGTGGTAAAGAATCCGTCTGCAAATGCAGGAGATGCAGGTTCGATCCCTGGGTCAGAAAGATCCCCTGGAGAAGGAAATGGCAACCCACTCCAGTATTCCTGTCTGGCAAATCTCTTGGACAGAGGCCTTGGTGGGCTACAGACTGTGAGGTTACAAAAGAGTTGGACATGACCGAACAACTAAGTAACAACACATAAAGATTTATATAACATAGAAATTCCAATTTTATAATATTAAATAATAGAAATAAGACACAAAATTGATGTAAATAAAATTTCATTTATATAAATCAATAAAGAAAGATGGAATGAAATCTAAAACGATGTTAATATACAAGGATGATCAGATTTATGGATGATTTTATTTGTTCACATCTTTGGGTTTTTTCTTGTAATAAATATGACTTCAGAAATAAAGAGACAGAGAGTTTTTTACTGTTACTCCATGTCTCTTTGGAGAAGGAAATGGCAACCCACTCCAGTATTCTTGCCTGGAGAATTCCATGGACAGGGGAGCCTGGTGGGCTAAGGTCCATGGGATCGCAAAGAGTCGGACACAACTGAGCACACAGCACATGTCTCTGTACCTCCCCAGGCATCTTTTGACTGTAGAGATAATCAGCCAGTGCTTCTGACCAAGCTATGTTTTAATCCAAGAGTAACCACCCTCTGAGAATATTGCCTGTTTCAGGGAGTAAAAAGAAAATGGTCTGGACCAAGCCAACACGTATTACTATTGGCTGCCCAGTGGAGCAAAGGTACAAGCAATGAGAGTAAGGGGAACTCCTAGAGAGCTCTCCCTAGGCCAGACTGTATATGTGCACCCTGGAGCTCTCCCACTGGGAGCCATTTCCTACACTGGGACTCAATCTTTTTTCCTCCTCAAGATACTTAGTCAAACTTTTTGCTATTTGCAGTGGCATCTCCAAATTCGAGTTGAGGGAAGAAGCCAGAACCTGGACTATTTCATTACTTACTGTTGTTGTTCAGTCTCTCAGTTGTGTCTGACTCTTTGTAACCTCATGGACTGCAACACATCAGGCTTCCCTTTCTTTCACTATCTCCTGGAGTTTGCTCAAACTCATGCCCATTGAGTTGATAAAAATATCTGCTATATCAGACGATATTTGGATGATGAGTATTTCAATATGAGTATAGGACAAAATAGATGTCACAGAGGAAATAAGTTTGGATAATTAATGTGGAAATTAGGCTAGGAGTATAATCATTATGGAACAGCATGAATTTTTTGAATAAGAGTAATATGAATCAATAAATTATTTTTTGATTTAAAAAATTTTTATTTTAATAAAACATTACCTGGTATCCCATCTATATAACTCTAATAAATTCAGAAATTCTCTGGTTGAATAAAGGAGTGGAAATACCCTAGACATTGGAGCACTGCTGGAAATACCTGCTTAGAGGTTAGAAGATGTGGCCAATATCTCCTGTGAACCCATGAATTATTTAGAGAGATGCTTCTAGTAGGCTTTTAAAGAATTATACATGTGCTAATTCACAGGTAGAGTGAATTTTATTTCTCTCTAGTTAACTCTTATGGTCAAACTGTATTAACAATGGAAATTTACTGGAAAAAGAAGATGTAAAAACGTGTATGAAGAGACAAAAAGAAATATTGCACAAATGACCTCTTCTCCTAACAAATATGACTGTTCACAAGAAAAAAATGCATATATATATGTATATACATATATATACACACTATATCACTGACATGTAACCTATAAGTATGTTGACTTGTTTCTTGAGCAGAGTAGGAGTCTATAATTTAATGTCAGAAATACACAGAAATTTTAACTAAATAAAAACTACTATGAACATTATAAGAAAAGAACATAGAAGTACAAATTTTAAACAACTTAGTTTTGGAAGACTAGACGCAAAATACAGGTATCAAGAACCCCCCAAATAAAATAATAACATATTAATATAGAATACATGTTAATTTATATTCTACAGAGAGAAGATAATTCATTTTTAAAGGTATTAAAAGCTCTAGAGGAAAACATCAACACATTTTAAAAGGTAAAACTTTGACTAGTCACATTCTCATTGTTGCCAAAAATTTTTGGAACCGTATTTAAAGGTTAAGGAGTCACCACTAACAATGGAAAAAAACACCTTCTTAGAGATTAAAATATATCTGCTAAATACCACTGAGATCAAATTATAAATTAAATGTTGACTGTGTGGATCACAATAAACTGTGGAAAATTCTGAAAGAGATGGGAATACCAGATCACCTGACCTGCCGCTTGAGAAACCTGTATGCAGGTCAGGAAGCAACAGTTAGAACTGGACGTGGAACAACAGACTGGTTCCAAATTGGGAAAGGAGTATGTCAAGACTGTATATTGTCACCCTGCTTATTAAATTTATATGCAGAGTACATCATGTGAAACCCTGGGCTGGAGGAAGCATAAATGGACTCAAGATTGATAGGGGAAATATCAATAACCTCAGATATGCAGATGACACCATCCTTATGGCAGAAAGTAAAGAAGAACTAAAGAGCCTCTTGATGAATATGAAAGAGGAGAGGGAAAAACCTCGCTTAAAACTCAACATTCAGAAAACTAAGATCATGGCATCTGGTCCCGTCACTTCATGGCAAATAGATGGGGAAACAGTGGAAACAGTGAGAGACTTTAATTTTGGGGGGCTCCAAAATCACTGCAGATGGCGACTGCAGCCATGAAATTAAAAGACGCTTGCTCCTTGGAAGAAAACTATGACCAACCTAGACAGCATATTAAAAAGCAGAGACATTACTTTACCAACAAAGGTCCATCTAGTCAAGGCTATGGTTTTTCCAGTAGTCATGTATGGATGTGAGAGTTGGACTATAAAGAAAGCTGAGTGCTGAAGAATTGATGCTTTTGAACTGTGGTGTTGGAGAAGACTCTTGAGAGTCCCTTGGACTGCAAGGAGATCCAACCAGCCCATCTTATAGGAAATCAGTCCTGAATATTCATTGGAAAGACTGATGTTGAAGCTGAAACTCCAATACTTTGGCCACCTGAGGCAAAGAGCTGACTCAGTGGGAAAGACCCTGATGCTGGGAAAGATTGAAGGCAGGAGGAGAAGGGGACGACAGAGGATGAGATGGTTGGATGGCATCACCGACTCGATGGACACGGGTTTGAGTAAACTCCGAGAGTTGGTGATGGACAGGGAGGCCTGGTGTGCTACAGTCTATGGGGTCGCAAAGAGCCGGACATGACACAGCAACTGAACTGAACTGATATGTTAAGATTGGCCAGATTGTAGGAAAATGGGCTTGAGTATATACTATTGTTGTATGAACTGGTATAGCCTTTTGTGGAGTGCAGTGTGAGAGTACTTATCAAAATTAAACATGTACATACCCCTTGACCTAGGAAACCCCCTTCTGGAATTTACTATAGGGAAATATTTATATTTCCCTATGATATGCCCACAAGAGTAGACATTTACAGCCTTTGTAATGTAATGTATGTTTATATGAATCAAATAATATTTGAAAGAATAAAGAGAATATTAGCAGTTGGTACTTTGAAAAGGTGGTTTGAGGTAAATTAGAAGAGAAAGCTTATTTATTTATAGTTATATCTGTACTACTGGAAAGTTTATAATTAATAAAAAGCAGTGAGAAGGCAATGGCACCCCACTCCAGTACTCTTGCCTGGAATATCCCATGAACGGAGGAGCCTGGCGGGCTGCAGTCCATGGGGTCACTGAGTCGGACACGACTGAGCGACTCCACTTTCACTTTTCACTTTCATGCCCTAGAGAAGGAAATGGCAACCCACTCCAGTACTCTTGCCTGGAGAATCCCAGGGACGGGGGAGCCTGGTGGGCTGCCGTCTATGGGGTCGCACAGAGTCGGACACGACTGACGCGACTTAGCAGCAGCAGCAGCAGCAATGAAATATTGATAATATTCTCAATTTTAGAATATTTAGGAAATAATCATAAACTGATTTGAAAATATTATTATGATATATGGCTAAAGATATATTCAAACACCAATTTAGACCCTTCAGTGCCAACATTATACTAGAAAGGGTGAAAATATATAAACAAAATATTTGATGATAGAAATTAAACCTATACTACAAAGCAAGTTCTAAAATAAATGAGAAGAAAAATTTTAGAAATGAAAGTTGTAATGAATGATTCAGCATACACAGTCAAATACTGGGATTCTAATTACATGTATGTTAACTAGACTTTGCTCAGTCATGTCCGACTCTGTGATCCCATGGGCTATAGTCCACCAGGCTCCTCTGTCCATGGGATTCTCCAGGCAAGAACACTAGAGTGGGTTGCCATTCCCTTCTCCAGAGGATCTTCCTGATCCAGGGATTGAACCTGAGTCTCCTGCATTGCAGGCAGATTCTTTACCGTCTGAGCTACAGTATGTTACAGTATGTTAGACCGTTTGATATTGTTTCACGTCTCTTGGTGATCTCTTCTTTTGGGTTTTCCCTTTTCTCATTTATTTCAGTTTCAATTTGTATACTATCTGAAGACTTGTTTTTAGTTCACCGAAACTTTCCTTGTGCTATATGCCGAGTTGTGTTGTTCTTTTTCTCAAAAAAAAAAAAAAAAAAAAGCTGTATTTTGAAGTCCTAATCCCAGCATTTTAGAATAGGACTGTTTTGGATACAGGGTTTCTTTTGGTGACCTCTTTAAAAAATAATAAAGCTAAAATGAAGTCGTTAACTGGGTCCTACTCTAATATTGCTGGTGTTCTTACAAGAGGAAATGAGGACATACAGATACACACAGAGGGAAGTTCACATGAAGACACGTCCACAGAAGAACCAACCCTGTCAACTCCTTGATCTCAGCCTTCTAGGTTGCCCATTTATGAGGAAAAATTTTGTTGTGTAAGTCAGCCATCCATGATATTCTGGTATGGCTGTCCTAGAAAACTATGACGCTTGACCTTGCTAAGTCTACTAATAAGTCTGTAAGAAGTACTTTTTATCTCCATTTCTTTGTTCTTCATTTCTAAACGTCTACTGATACTTTTTACAGTTTGCTTTTCTCTCCTGAAATCACTCAATTGATATTCAGTTCAGTTCAGTCGCTCAGTCGTGTCCGACTCTCTGCGACCCCATGCTAATGGAGATCAGTGGAGAAATAACTCCAGAAAGAATGATGGGATGGAGCCAAAGCAAAAACGATACCCAACTGTGGATGTGACTGGTGATAGACGCAAAGTCCAATGCTGTAAAGAACAATATTGCATAGGAACCTGGAATGTTAGGTCCATGAATCAAGGCAAACTGGAAGTGGTCAAACAGGAGATGGCAAGAGTGAACGTTGACATTCTAGGAATCAGCGAACTAAGATGGACTGGAATGGGTGAATTTAACTCAGATGACCATTATATCTACTACTGTGGGCAAGAATCTCTTAGAAGAAATGGAGTAGCCATCATGGTCAACAAAAGAGTCCAAAATGCAGTACTTGGATGCAATCTCAAAAACGACAGAATGATCTCTGTTCGTTTCCAAGGCAAACCATTCAATATCATGGTAATCCAAGTCTATGCCCTGACCAGTAACGCCGAAGAAGCTGAAGTTGAATGGTTCTATGAAGACCTACAAGACCTTCTAGAACTAACACCCAAAAAAGATGTCCTTTTCATTATAGGGGACTGGAATGCAAAAGTAGGAAGTCAAGAAACACCTGGCGTAACAGGCAGGTTTGGCCTTGGAGTACAGAATGAAGCAGGGCAAAGGCTAATAGAGTTTTGCCACGAGAACGCACTGGTAATAGCAAACACCCTATTCCAACAACACAAGAGAAGACTCTACACGTGGACATCACCAGATGGTCAACACTGAAATCAGATTGATTATATTCTTTGCAGCCAAAGATGGAGAAGCTCTATACAGTCAGCAAAAACAAGACCGGGAGCAGACTGTGGCTCAGATCATGAACTGCTTATTGCCAAATTCAGACTTAAATTGAAGAAAGTAGGAAAAACCACTAGACCATTCAGGTATGACCTAGATCAAATCCCTTATGAGTATACAGTGGAAGTGACAATTGATATTACATGTTACTTATCTTTCCAATTAGTGCTTTTGCCTATTACTCATAGTTATTTGAAATTCCTTGCCATATAGTTCCAACATTTGTGTCATATCTGAGCTTTTAAGAATTGCTCTGTTTCTTGGGAAACTTTTGCTTTCTTTCTTAATGCTTTGTAATTTTTATAAAGACAAGACATCTTGTGTACTACAGTACAGACTGAGACATATAATGTTTAAGCCTAGAAATGGGCACAGCTGTTTTTTTTCTGCTGGGACTTTACTATGGGAGTTAATGTTAATCTCATTAGAAATTGAGCTGGATTTGAGATTTGTTGTTGCTATGGTTATGATCTGTACACTACTTTTTTTTAAAGTGAGTGGGAACTGTTTTGTCAGAAAGCTTTTGTGTTTTTCCAATGTCTTCTCAACCCTCAGCTTTTAATCTTTCCATTGTGCAGTGCCTCAAAGAGGGTCTGTCTCTTGCAGGTTACTTCTTACCTGGAGCTGATTAGCCTCACCTGTAGGAGACTTGGGTGTTCTCTATTGTCCGACTAAGCTTCTGTATTAGGCCTGGACTAATACAGAATAACCCTTTTAGGCAAATGTGTTTGCTTTTAGAAGTTATATCCTTCTCCCGTTTTAAATTGCCATATTATTCCAAAATGATTATGGGGATGTGTATCATTCAACCATCAACATATTAATGAGAGACATAAGTTTGGAGTACAGATATATACATATGTCATCCCTCCACAGACACACACTTAATGTCTACTCTTAGAGACTTGCTGTGAAAAATTGTGTAAAATTATGTTTTCCAGATTTCTAAAACCCTTCACTTTACATGTGTCCACTGAAATTTTCCTTTTATAAAATATTTTATGATGAGATACATCATCGCATACGAGGAAGAAATTATTTTATATTATTTTTCAATAATCACCAGTAGCAGTCGTAGGCAAATAGAAATCATACTTTCATTAGACAGAAGAACTAGCATTCCCATTTCTTTAAAGTAACAGCAAAGAAATTTGTGCCCCCTGTTCTGAAAAGTTTCTGGTGATACAAAGGAGAAACTCAAGGAGGCAGGGACCCAGACTTGCAGCGTAGGTTGACAGTGAATACAGCCCTCTCTCCACTAGTGGTTAATTTTCAGATGATCTTATCAACAACCAGTTTTAGGAAGAGGTTCTGAGGGTGCCTTATAGGGAAGAAAAATCAGCCTTTGAGTTCTGGGCACCCGGATGTTTGACTTTTTCAGGTACTTTGCTCATTTGGTGATACCATTTCATGAGGGGTTTTGTTTAGTTTTTCTATCAGTATTTCCCCTCACACTTCAGTAAAATGTAAAATAAACTTACTGGCTGCCAAAATCAAGCTTATAAGTAAACAGTGGTGGAGAGAGCGCAGGCAGGGTGCTGCACTGGAGGCCACGGAGAGGAATGAGCGACCAGCCTTCTCTAAGCCTTTATATGATCCTCCTTGAAATGACTAATAAAAACAGACTAAAATATCCAGGAGGAAAACATAATTTTTAAAAAGATTATAAAGCAAAGAGGCCAGCAACAAATATGTGACACAGAATGTTCTGAAGCTGCTTCACTTTTCTCACTGTCCAAGCTGTTCTGGCTTGGTTTCAGGCGCCAGGATATGGCTCAAAGGCACTTCTGTCTTTTGGAAATCTTGTCTGTGCCAAGAACTCTTGGTCCAGAATGCCTCTGGGAGCCTGGCTTGGTTCTGGGGAACTGGCATAGACTCTGGAGACACAGAGAGAGAAAAATATATATATATATGTATATATATATATATTTTATTCTGAAACCTTCTTCCTCTCCCTTAACTAGCTCTATCTCTTTTCATTTTCTTCACAGTTTGAGATATCCTGAGGTAGATGGAAAGCAACCAGGAACACAGAATGGTAAGTAAAAAAGAATTTTCCAAGGTTCTTAGACCAAAATTATAGGCGGGAATACCAGTGACATTTGCTCAAGCCTTCGTTGAATCCTTCTAATCTCTGTTCCCATATAACCCCTTCAATCACTGCACCTATCAACACTCAATTTTCTCTTTATCTGAATTCCTATGGTTTTTACTTTTCATCATTTATGCTGGTTCTTAGATTTTTACTCTAGAATTCTTTCTGGAAATTTCAAATCTTCATGGTCACATCACAATTTTGTATTTGCTTTTTAAAGTTTATACTCCATTTGTTGAAAGCTAGACATAGGCACCCTTTTCACTTAACTCTTTCAAAACATAATGTTAATAGAATCCCTGTATAAATATGGCTGGGGAAATCATCATAGTTCCTCTTGGCTCCTGGACATCATACAGCAGAAAAACAACAGCGAAAACCTCTAAAACTCTAATTTTTATCAAACCTGGAAGATAAATATAATCCAAAAAAAAGCAAGGGATTTTGGAATTGTAAAAAAAAAAAAGAAGAATTCTCTTGGGAGGCAGTGAAGCTATGAAATGTCAAGAGTGATAAGGAGCCCAACAGAAGTAGAGCTCAGAGGATAATAGCAAAATTATAATAGCTCTTGAAGATGAGGGGGTTCATCCTGAATTTAAAATTTATAATCTTGTTTGGAAAAAAAATCCTGCTGGAACTACAGTCAACAAGCTATTGACAAAACCCCACCCTTCACTGCATTTGACTCAGAACCAGAGGGATTAGGGGTGCAACACGTTCACATACTTGAGCCATACTTGTACAGAGAACTATCTATCTTTGTGACAGCAAATGAAAGTGAAAGTGAAGTCGCTCAGTCGTGTCCGACTCTTTGCAATCCCATGGACTGTAGCCTACCAGGCTCCTTCATCCATGGGATTTTCCAGGCAAGAGTACTGGAGTGGGGTGCCATTTCCTTCTCCAGGGGATCTTTCTGACCCAGGGAGCGAACCCGGGTCTGCCGCATTGCAGGCAGGTGCTTTACTGTCTGAGCCACCAGGGAAGCCTTAAAGATCTTTTTTGTAGTAAAAATTCAATGGTTACTCTGGCAACACCTGCCTCTCTTTCCCATCAACTCTGTAGAGGATACTAATCCAAGAAAATCCAACTTATTCAATGACAAGTAATAGGAAAAGAACCAGAAGAACAACCATACAAAATTCTTACATGAAAACAAATGTGAAAAACAGCATGAAAATTCATTCCAAAATGAATACTCACGAGAAAAATGGTGACATAAAGACTAAATACTTGACCTCAGTATCTACCATCAAGTAAAAGAATATCAAACAGTATCCTTTTTAAGTGTATGACAGAAAGTGAAAGTGAAAGTCAGTCATGTCTGACTCTTTGCCACGCCATGGACTAAACAGTCCATGGAATTCTCCAGACTAGAATACTGGAGTGGGTAGCCTTTCCCTCCTCCAGGGGATCTTCCCAACCCAGGGATCAAACCCAGGTCTCCCACATTGCAAGCAGGTTGTTTACCAGCTGAGCCACAAGGGAAGCCCAAGGGAAATAACACTAGAATTCAGAGATAAGAGGGAATTACACCAGGAAGAATGAAAATTGAACTGGTAGAACTCAGGAAAAATTGAAGAAAAACCAAAATCAGCACATAAATAAAGAAAATGCAAGGAACACTATTGAGGAACATACACTATGGCAAATATAGTAAAGAAAATAAATTACAGAAATGAGAAGAATTAACAAAATGAACTAGAAACAGCAAAATAAAACAACTGAAAAGGTTATAGATAAAATGAGATACAGAAAAGAACCAAAAATTAAAAATCCAACATATGTATAATTGAAATCTCTGAAGATAAAAAAACAAACAGAAGCAACAAAATGGAAAATAACTTATTTTAAAGAAATAATTCAAGAAAAATCTTCATAATTAATATGCCTTGAATATTTACATTGGGAGGATAATGTTCTAGCGAACACTGAAACTGATATAGCAACACCTATGCTAATAATGTTATCAAAATTCCAAGATTTAAACAAGAGGATCATTTGAGTGATTGAGAAAAAAAGATTACGCTACATGTAACAATAAGGTAAAACAATGAAGCTGTCTGTATGTTTCTTCATAGTCACAATGTCAGAAGTCAGTACAGCAACATGTTAAAGGTATTCAATAAAAGAAAGGAAGAGACCCGTATCTTATGATCAGGTAAATTTATCTTCAAGATTATTTAATATACAAAGTAAAATAATGAGGAAGAAAATATTGATAAAGAAACTAAGATAAAGGAAAGAGGGTATAGCAAAATTGTTACTATTGTTCATATTAGGAAACTAATAGATACCATTATAACTAAAAATATATTGGGTAGAGTAGTTACCAGCTAATCACAGTTTATGGGCCAAATCTGGTCCAACACCTAGTTTTTTATGGCCTGCAAAATAAGAATGCTGCTTACAGCTTATGTGATGCTTGGGGAAAAAATGAATGATAATAGTTCATGATGTGAAAATTGTATGAAATTCAAAATTCAATATACATAAAAAAAGTTTTATAGGACTACCTACAGGCTTATTCATCTACATATTGCCTAGGGCTGCTATTGTGTTAAAATGACAGAGTTGATGACAGAGACACTATTATGTTTTTTAATTCTAATGAATTAGAAAAATGGTAGCTCTAATCTATGAAGACAAAATCTGGTTGTTTTAAAAAAAAGAGAAAAATCATTAGTTAATCAGGAAAGAGAAAACTGCAATTAAAAACAAAGAAACAAAACCAAACAGTAAAGGAAGAATTAACCACACAGGAACTGCGGAGATTAAAGAATCTTGCTGCTGCTGCTGCTGCTGCTGCTGCTGCTAAGTCGCGTCAGTCGTGTCCGACTTTGTTCGACCCCATAGACGGCAGCCCACCAGGCTCCCCCGTCCCTGGGATTCTCCAGGCAAGAGTACTGGAGTGGGTTGTCATTTCCTTCTCCAGTGCATGAAAGTGAAAAGTGAAAGTGAAGTTGCTCAGTCATGTCTGACCCTTCTCTTAAGAAGATGAAATAGAAAAACTTTGATGAAATAGACATCTTAAGGAAAATATGATTTACACTAAATGACATCAAGAAATAAGAATCTAAATATTTAGAACTACTTCAATAAAAGTGATAGAAGATAAAATGATCAAAAGGTTATTTTCAGCAAAGCTGCAGGTTTAGTCACTTTCACAGGGGAATTTAAAAGCAAATAAAACCAGGACTATTTCAACGTTTCTAGAGAATAACAGACGAAAGAATTTCTTCAGATTGTTTCTGGAAAAATGGTGCAAAATTGATAATAAAACTTGACAAAGATGTGTTATACACAAATGAAACTAATAGATTCATCTATTACAAAAAAAATGAGGGCATCATTTCAAAGAAAATGTACCCAAAAGCATACAAAAAGAATAATCATTTTGACAGAGGAATTTATTCCAGAAGTACAATGATGGTTCATTATTAGGAAAAATGTTCATATGTAGTTTATAATATTAGAGAAAAATTATGATCATTTTCATATATGATGAAAAGTCATTTGGCAAAATACAATAGCCATTCCTCATTAACACATTCAGTTAAGTAAGGATAGATGGACACCTTTTACACACAGTAAACATGTATCTATCTCAATCCAGAAGTCAGCATTGTGCTCACTGGAGATTGACTAGAAGCATAGTCATCAAAACCTAGGGTCTGTCACACAGTGAAGTCAGAGAAAGAAAAACAAATATTGTATATTAACGCATATATGTGGAATCTAGAAAAATGGTGTGAAGGAAGCTATTTCCAGGGCAGCAACAGAGACTCAGATGTAGAGAACGGACATGTGGACACAGTGAGGGAAGGAGAGGATGGGACAACTTGGGAGATTAGCATTGACATATATACACTACCATGTATAAAATAGGTAACTAGGGGGAAAATGCTGTATACACAGGGAGCTCAGCTCTGTGATGACCTAGAGGGGTGAGATGGGGATGAGACGGGAGGGAGAATACGAGAGAGAGGGGATATATGTATACATATGGCAAATTCACTTCATTATACAGCAGAAATTAACATTGTAAAGCAATTATATGCTATGTGCTTAGTCGCTCAGTCGTGTCTGACTCTTTGCAACCCCATGGACTGTAGCCCTTCAGGCTCCTCTGACCATGGGGATTCTTAAGGCAAGAATACTGGAGGGGGTTGCCATGCCCTCCTCCAGGGGATCCTCCCAACCTAGGGATTGAACCCAGGTCTCCCGCACTGCAGGAAGATTCTTTACTGTCTGAGCCACCAGGGAAGCCCAAAGCAATTATACTCTAATTATAAAATAAAATCAAGATCAAGAGAAGAATGCCATAAAGTATACCATAAAGTATTAGCGTGCGTGCATACTAAGTTGCTTCAGTCATGTCTACTCTTTGCGGCCCCACAGACTCTGGCCCGCCAGGCTCCTCTATCCATGGGATTCTCTAGGCAAATATACTGGAGTGGGTTGCCATGCCCTTCTCCAGGGGATCTTCCTGACCCAGGGATCGAACCTGTGTCTCTTATGTCTCCTGCACTGGCAAGTAGGTTCTTTACCACTAGTGCCACCTGGGAAACCCAAAGTATTAGCATCACTAGTCAAAACAGATGAGCCGAAGGAAAATAAGAAGCAAAAACATTATAAACTGTAATTATATGGCAATAACATGATGGAACATTTGAAAATCCAAGGGAATCAACCAAAACACTATAAAGAGTGAGAGAATTCAGGGAAGTAATGGGACATAGATACTAATAAACAGAAAGCAATAAATTTATTATGTACCAAAAACAAGCAGTTAAATGCCTAATGGGAAAAACGTTTAAAACAGCCAAAACCAGCAAAACAATATCTTTGGAAATAAACTTTAAAACAATGTAGAAATGCACACAAAGAAAAATTAAAACAAATGTGAAGGCAAAGATGGATTTTTCAATAAATGATGTTGTAGAATAACCCATCTGGGAAAAAAAGAAAAACTGAATCCATATTTCACACCAAACATCAGGAACAATTCCAAATGGAGGGTTTTTTTTGTTTTTTTTTTTAACTTTCAAGAATGAAAGTCTTAAAAACAGAGGAAGAAGTAGGAAAATTCATTTATAAATGTGAAGTGGGGAAAGTCTCTTTTAATCAACAACTCGGAATCCAAATTGCAAAAGACAACATGAGAAAACAGAAAAGAAACTTCTGCGCACAAAAGCAATACGACAAAAAACCACGAGTAAAGTCAAGAGACAAATATAAAATGGGGGGAAGGAACTGCAATTCATATTATAGGCAGCATGAGGTTTTTTTTCTCAATAAAAATAGCTTCTTAAAGTCAATAATGAAAGACAAACAGCTGAATAGAAAAAAAAATAGATTGGACAGTTCATAGACAAGAAGCTTATAAAAACACTGAAACATATGAAAAGTAATCAATCTCACTTAAAATAAAACTGCCTAGATACACCATTGTTTTAACCGATCAGGTTAACTCAAATTCCAAAGTTGATAATTCTTCACTGGTGAAGCTGAGGGGAAGTTGGCCTCATGCACTGCTGACTGAAATACAGAGCCTCAGGATTTCCCAGACCTGGTGCTGGGCATACTTCCCTCAGGTCTCTGATGCCCCAGTGGATCCTGGTCATTTAGAACTTGTAGGCTTGCTCCCTTTGGCCACAATCAATCTAAGGCTTCAAGTCTTTTCCAATTTATCCCAAATATAAACCACTTTATTTGCTTTGAGTGTTATGATGGGGAAAAGCTTGGGAAACCTTGAAACAGTACAGTTGTTAGAGATAGCAATTTGGTTCTACCCATCCAAAGTTATAAATTTTTATAACTTTTGATGCATCTTCAATTCAGAAATTAATCCTGTAGATGTGCCTGCAGGTGTGCTCAGTGAAATATATTCTAGGTTATTCAGTGTATCAGTATTTGTAATTTTGGAAGCAATCCAAATGTCCATCTAGAGTTTACGGGGGTTTAGGTAAATTATAATCAATCAAACAATGGGATACTGGCAGTGATACTAACAAAAGGGGAGAGTGAGAGAAAAATCACATGCTGATATAGAAAATATCTCTGAGTAAATAACTAAGCAGAAAAAAAGGAGTGTGCAGAACAATGTACACAGAAGGCTAACTTTTGTCTAAAAACACAGAGAAATAATATATGTTCATATTTGCTTCATACATATTAAAAAAACTCTGGAAGGATACATAGTAGACAGTGCTTTTGTGAGGTCAGGGAATATGAAGGGAGAGAAATGGGGAGGATCAAAGGCAGGAGGAAAACATTTCACTGTACGTATTTCTATCTTTTGTAATTTTTTTTTGAATAATATAAATGTATTGCTATATCAAAGCTATTAAAAATGAAAACAATGCAGCCTTATCTATCTCCAAAAGTAGGAATTAGGAAATGTGGTAGAGTTAATGAGGAAAGCTGTTATGTCAAATTTCAGAGACAGAGGAATATATATTGAATTCCTCAGGGCACATCCTGGACAGGAAGTGGTAAATATCTTCCTGAACAATTTCCCCCCCACACATTGCCGGTAATGGTTCACTCTGCTCTGATGCTTTAAGGACATGAAAGAGTGGGCTCCTTTATGAGCTATTTGCTTTCCCCTCCTTCAGGTTCAAAGAAGCTACATTTTGGTCGTATTCTTTACTTTTAAGGAGAGCTAGACTCACTCCCTTTGGATAGAAAGTGGAATGTACACACTACTATATTTAAAAGAGATAACAAGGACCGACTGTAGAGACAGGGCATACTGCTCAATATTCTGCAATAATCTACGTGGGAAAAGAATCTGAGAAAGAACAGATATATGTGTGTATAAATATATACATATATATATATATATATATATATATATATAACTGAATCACTTTGCTGCACACCTGAAACTAACACAACATTGTTTATCAACTATTGCTCTAATATAAAATAAAAATTAAAACAAAAGTTGAGTCAAATCGCTACTCAAGCCAATAGAGTGTAGAGATCCTAGACTCTGGGAGAGTCTGTTGGGCATGAGTTTAGATTCCACCTTTAGAAACTTTATTATTTGGCTATAAGGTTAAGATCTCTTCAGCAGGAAAAGAGAGATCATAGTAACACCTACCTCCTGAGCGCTTAGAAAGAGTAAAACACATGTAACACGTCTAGGAGAGTGTGCGTCACTTGGAAAGGCTCCATAAGTTTTAGTTATTGTTCTTTTTTGTGTGCAACTCCTGAAATTGTCAATAATGTCTCATCCCATGAGTCCTACTGTATATTTCACTTTTACCCTCCATTGTGCCCTAAAGGACTGTGTATGGCCTGTTGCTTTTTAAGTTAACTTGGAGAGCAGACCCCAGACTTAAGTTCTCTGTCATTTTTCTTATTTTTCAAAGGACAACTAAATGTTGGTCTGAAGGTGACAGATTGCCTGTGAATGTGTCCTGTGCCATGACTACATATGAGCCCTTAGAGTCAGCCAAGCTCATAGGGGTATTGTGACAATAATGAGATGCTGCATGCATGATGCCAGGCAAATACGTAGCAGGTGCCAATCAAAGGGCTATTATGTTCTTTTGCTAATACGTCATCATGACTCACCTCAGAGACATCTAGCACATAGCAAATAAGGAGAGAAAAAAATTGCAACCCAAAGAAAAATTCCCAGGATGAATGCATAATGTTTTCATTGAAAGGAAGGCTGAGGTTAATTTTTTTTTTTTTCATGGAAAACTTCCATCTCATCCATCACCCAATTCCTTTCCAGGGCATAGACTTCAGAATTGGTATCATTTTCTAACTTCAGAGGTTCACCACACCCTCTCCAGACTTTATGGAACATCAATTGTGTTTTATGTTTTAGGTCTTGGCTCTTAGAGGAATATTCTTTCTCTTTTTTTTTTTTCCTAAATAGTACAAGGTCACACGTTACGAAAGCCCTACAATTGACAGGCGAGAATCTTGTGAAGGGCGCAGCTGTCTCAGATTTTCGCGAAGAAATGTTTGCTTCTTTCCCTTGTCCAATACCATTAAATGTTCATTTGGTAAATTTTATTATACTATAGTAATGATAATAATTCAAATGAAGTTCAGAAGTATAACCATCTTGCTTGCTGCTGCTCTTGCTGTCTTCAAATCTTCTGGTAGAAAGGCTTTTATACAATTTGCCATAAGGCAGATATTCTTAAGCGGCCTCCCTGCTGTTTGAGTTCAGTACATCAAAATAAGTGTACAGTACATGAAGACAACTTCTCTGAGGCCATTAAGGAGGATCTGCTGCCCTAACCACATCTCTGGAGTCCTGGCTAC
The DNA here is from genome assembly GCF_054371585.1 of Giraffa tippelskirchi. Lineage (NCBI taxonomy): Eukaryota > Metazoa > Chordata > Mammalia > Artiodactyla > Giraffidae > Giraffa > Giraffa tippelskirchi. The sequence continues at coordinate 151,513,881 of NC_137282.1, forward strand.
CTAATATATGGACTTCTGCGGCATGAGGCGCTACTTAGTTTTCAGTTTCAATCTGTTCCAAGTCTGTGGGGAGACCACAGTGATGAAATGTTATCACTATGGCACCAATGCAAGCCTCAGATTATTAAGTGTATCGCAGTGGACAGACCATCTGTCATGATATAAACTGGTTTGATAAAAAATATATGCTGGGAACTTACATGAAATTTCATAACATGGTAAAAGATTTATATCCCAAGGATAGAGATGCATAGTACAGAGACATGCATCATTAGAAATGTATATATGCACACCTAGCACCAAAAATACATATATACCTGGGTTTTGATTTCATCAGTTCTGTAAGAAGGATACTAACATCTCCTAGTGTAATTACATTCTGTCTTTATAAGTATAGGTATAAAAATTGAGTAAGAAAGTCAGTTAAAAATTTCATGTGTCTCAATCAGAATATTAAAAAATTTTAAAGTTTCCAGAGCCTGGGTATACTCTTTTGCAGGCATTCATCACAGCACCTTTAAAATTCTACTTCTTGTCTTGAAGCAAAAATAATGATTTAGATCAGCTTGCAGAACTAACTAATTGGATAATTTAAGCATTGTTAACTGTAGTGACATCAGGAATCTTGGAGTGAAACGTAGCTTAAATGTCATCTTTTCAACCGAATGCTTTTTATAAAAATAAATTATAACTTGGGTTTCTTAACTCTACCCGCTGCCCCTATTGTTTCTTTTTTCAGGAGCTCTGTTGGTGGGTGGATTTCAAGTCAGACAGAAAGGGTATCGTGGAGACACAAAAAACCATATGTTCTTGGGCGTATAGGTTTGAACCATATTTAAATCATATGAGATGATAGCATTGAGTAGAACTGGTTGAAGTATCACACATAAACATTCGAAGTGGATTAATTTTATTTTGTATTATGTTCCAGTTGGATTCTCTTAAACAAAAAGCCATCATTTTTTCTACAACCACCAATTTTATAGCAGATGTTATACATTCTTTGAAAGCAAAGACTGTGACATTTATCTTTGTATTTCTTTCAGCACCTATGTAAAGATTTCTAATAAATGCTTGATGGGTATATTAATGGTTTCTTTAGAAAGTCCTTGTTAACTCGCATAATTGAACCAATATACGACTTTGTATTGAACCTTACATACAGATTTGTATTAATAAAGCATGTGATTCATAAAATATTGGAAATTGCTATTCTTTCATGTGACTTTGATGTGCCTAATTCCCACAAGGAATAGATGGAAAGATGAATTTAATTAATGTGTCTTCCTAGGTCAAATTTTTTATGAAGGAATTTGTCAGTGCTTAAGTATCAAATACAAATGTTACATGACTCCTTCTTCCCGGTACTTTTCTTACTGATCTTAACTTCCAAGTGATAACATTCATTAGAGTTGCATTGTAAAATCCGATTTTTATTTAATAGCACAACTGGAGCTTCATAGAGAATAAAATTCAAACTCTATCTTTCTCAGAGCTTTAAGGAAAACTTTGAGGCTATTCACCACTTTTCTTTGAAATTTACAAAAAAAAGAAATAGCCAAAGAGATGATGCCATTTTGAGTAAGAATTGTTCTCAAGAAACAGCAATTCTATCTATCTATCTATCAACCATCTATTTATCTATCATTTATCTCATTGAGATAGGTTTGTTTAGTTGATGAGAGCTTGGGATCCCTAAGGCTAAGCCCATGAATTAATACACAAGGGGTTGTTTCTATAACCATGAGCCGCTCTATTGATCATGGGGACAGGCTTGTACATACATGTTCTGGTCACCAAAGGACTGAGTGATGAGTCCATTCACATCATCACTACTAGAAAAAAACAACTCAGAATGTGAGTTCCACGTTTGGTGGATCTACAGTCTATACTTCATCACTTGTTTCTTGGTACCTCTCTGTGGTATTATTCTGGGCATTATGTAGGTACGAGGAATATATCATTTGACTCAGGTAACACCCTCACTCTCCTTTGCTCTTGATGTTCTGTTTTTCCTCATCCAGGACTCATTTCCACATCAAGGCCTTCATTCCTGTTTTTCCTTCAGGTTTAAATATTCTCTTCCTTTCACTCTCTATTCCTCTTCCTCTCTTCACTGGACCAATTTCTAAACAACAGTTGGTCCTCACATGCTTTTTTTTTTTTTTGATGTGGACCATTTTTAAAGAGGGCTTCCCATGTGGCACAGTGGTAAAGAATCTTCCTGCCAATGCAGGAGACACAAGATCTGCAGGTTTGATCCCTGGGTTGGGAAGATGCCCTGAGAAGGGAATGACAACCCACTCCAGTATTCTTGCCTGGAGAATTCCATGGACAGGGGAGCCTGGTGGGTTATAGACCATGGGGTCACAAAGAGTCAGATACAACTGAGTAATTGAGCACTTGAGTACTGATTTTCAAAGACTTTACCAAAGTTGTTACAATACTGCTTCTGTTTCATCTTTTAACTTTTTGGCTGCTAGACATGTGGGGTCCCAGCTCCCTCATCAGGGACCAACTCTCACCCTCTGCATTGGCAGGTGAAGTTTTAACCACTGGACTGCCAGGGAAGTCCCAGCTCTCACTTTGAATGTCAGTTCAGTTCACTTCAGTCGCTCAGTCGTGTCCGACTCTTTGTGACCCCATGAACTGCAGCATGCCAGGCCTCCCTGTCCATCACCAACTCCTGGAGTCCACCCAAACCCATGTCCATCGAGTCGATGATGCCATCCAACCATCTCATCCTCTGTCGTCCCCTTCTCCGCCTGCCCTCAATCTTTCCCAGCATCAGGGTCTTTTCAAATGAGTCAGCTCTTCGCATCAGGTGGCCAAAGTATTGGAGTTTCAGCTTCAATATCAGTCCTTCCAATGAACACCCAGGACTGATTTCCTTTAGGACGGACTGGTTGGATCTCCTTGCAGTCCAAGGGACTCTCAAGAGTCTTCTCCAACACCACAGTTCAAAAGCATCAATTTTTCGGTGCTCAGCTTTCTTTATAGTCCAACTCTTACATCCATACACGACCACTAGAAAAACCATAGCGTTTACTAGATGGACCTTTGTTGGAAAAGTAATGTCTCTGCTTTTTAATATGCTGTCTAAGTTGGTCATAACTTTTCTTCCAAGGAGCAAGCGTCTTTTAATTTCATTGCTGCAATCACCATCTGCAGTGATTTTGGAGCCCAGAAAAATAAAGTCAGCCGCTGTTTCCACTGTTTCCTCATCTATCTGCCATGAAGTGATGGGGCCGGATGCCATGATCTTAGTTTTCTGAATGTTGAGCTTTAAGCCAACTTTTTCACTCTCCTCTTTCAAATGCTCAGGGCTGGGGCAATGGGATGACCCAGAGGGATGGGATGGGGAGGGAGGTGGGAGGGGGGTTCAGGATGGGGAACACATGTAAACCCATGGCTGATTCATGTCAATGTATGGCAAAAACCACTACAATATTGTAAAGTAGTTAGCCCCCAACTAAAATAAATAAATTTATTAAAAAAAAAAAAAAAGGCTCTTTAGTTCTTCTTCACTTTCTGCCATAAGGGTAGTGTCATCTGCATATCTGAAGTTACTGATTTTCTCCCGGCAATCTTGATTCCAGCTTGTGCTTCCTCCAGCCCAGCATTTCTCATGATGTACCCTGCATATAAGTTAAATAAGCAGGGTGACAATATACATCCTTGACGTACTCCTTTTCCTATTTGGAACCAGTCTGTTGTTCCATGTCCAGTTCTAACTGTTGCTTCCTGACCTGCATACAGGTTTCTCAAGAGACAGGTCAGCTGGTCTGGTATTCCCATCTCTTTCAGAATTTTCCACAGTTTATTGTGATCCACACAGTCAAAGGCTTTGGCATAGTCAATAAAGCAGAGGTAGATGTTTTTCTGGAACTCTCTTGCTTTTTCGATGATCCAGCAGATGTTGGCAATTTGATCTCTGGTTCCTCTGCCTTTTCTAAATCCAGCTTGTCATTCCTCAAATGTCATTTCCTCACATTTTCTTTTCTGGCATCACCATTCATAATCCCTCCCCCCACACACAGACTTTATAGACTCTTAAAACCTTATGTACCTCCTTCATAAAATTTATCATTATTATGGTAGAAGAAATTGAGAGACTGGTTAGAAACTGTCTTTTCCATAGAATGTTAGCTCCATGTGGGCAAAGACAAGGTTTTCTTGTTCTTCTCCATATTCCCAGCATATAGTAGAGATTTAATTAGTATTTTTGGATAAATTACTATAATGATACTATTTTTATACTTGTAGGTTGTTGGAAAAATTGTATATTTCGCATACAATAATTGAGATTTCAATAGGTGAGCATATAGTAATATTTTGAATCCATGAAAAGTGTTTTGAAATATAAGGAAAAAGCATAGGTTGTAAAGTGAGAAGAAAACAAGATACAGCATTGTTAAGTACAGTATGGCCTAATTGGTGTATGCATAGGAAAACCCAGAAAGAAAATTTACCAAAATGCTCAAAGTATTTTTTCTCAAATACTCAAAGATGAGATATTAAAACTACAGTTTTATAGTTTCCATATTGTCCTTAACTAATATGAATTGAGAAAATAATGTTATTAGAGAAATAAATATTTTTATTATTTATTCATTACTTTAAAGCACTGCTTTTCCAGATCCTGGGCAAAAGCAAGCATTTTTGATAAAAACAGAGTCCCTACCTGCTTGAACTTTCATCCTTATGAGAAAAAATATCAATAAATCAGTAAACAAATAAATACAGAATGTCATATAATAAGTGCTTTGAAGAAATAGTACGGGCATTGTGGCAGAAAATGACTGATGGTAGAATTTTAGATAAGAAGCTTATGATGAGCTGTTCATGACAAGAACAATAGGTAACAATGTTTGAATAACTGCCCGAGGCGTCGCAACCAGGTAGACATCTCAAATGTTTGACCTCATTTGCTTTTAACAATAATCCTAAGAAGCAGGTGTTGTTCTTATTCCCATTTTAACACACAAGGAAGTGGACATTTAGAAAGATCATGGAATCAAAATTTAACAGAAAATTTGTGGTGTACCTCAATCACCGTATTTATCATATTGTACTTACTCATTTAGTTCTCTGTCTTCATTGTAATATTCTCTGCTTCATGACTTTAGAGACCATATTTCAGAGCCTGAAACATAATTAAAATCTCATTATATGTTTGTTCAATAAATGAATATATGAATAATTTGAAAAAAAGAAAATTCATCATTAAAGAAAGGAAGTATTATTCTGGAAATTTGCAAAAAAAATTTCTGTAATTCTTAAAATGAATTATTATGGAAAATTATTATGTAACATATTCTCTCATCTGTTCATGTTTTCATATAATAGGGGAAAAGTATCTATGAAAAGGAACAGATAGTCATAAAAAATGTTAAGGTGAATCATGGATTAACTTTAAAAGAGCTAGTTGGTTTTAGTAAAAACTTACAAAGTAGTTTAAAATAGCATAACATATTTAAAATCCAAACTGGAAGATTTAAAAACTTTAATGGGGTAACTTAACACACTCAAACTTTTTCAACCTAGGTGTCTAATAAGTTCAACACAATAGCCCATAAGAACCACACACACACAAAATTAGAAAATTTATGAAAGAGATAAAACTTTAATTAATAATGAGTCATATTCTTGTCAGACTGTTAAAAATATATCAATTCTTATATACTAAATTTACAAGTTTAAATTTTGTTCCAAATACAGCTGAAGTGAAGTGAAAGCCGCTCAGTTGTGTCTGACTCTTTGCCACCCCATGGACTATACAGTTCATGGAATTCTCTAGGCCAGAAAACTGGAGTGGGTAGCCTTTCCCTTCTCCAGGGGACCTTTCCAACCCAGGGGTCAAACCCAGATCTCCCACGCTGTGGGCGGATTCTTTACCAGCTGAGCCACAAGGGAAGCCCAAGAATACTGAAGTGGGTAGCCAATCCCTTCTCCGGTGGATCTTCCTGACCCAGGAATGGAACCAGGGTCTCCTGCATTGCAGGTGGATTAAGCCCAAATACAACTTAAAATATATTTAATTCTGGGCTCATCAAGAGAGTAGATATGGCCAATGAGAGAATCAATAAGCTTGAAGATATATCAGTAGAAACTTCCTAAACTGAAATGCAAAAGTAAAAAGATGAAAAAAAAAAAAAGGGACAAGAATATCTAAGACTACAAAATGATTACAAACTGTATAGCATATATGTAATTGGGATAACAGAGGAAGTAGATGAGAGAGTATAACAGAGGAAATATTAATATCTGAATTAATAATGGCCAAAAATTTTCCAAAATTAACAACAGACATTATACCACAGATACTTCCCCCAACTGACATAAGCTGTTGACATCCCTCTGAGTCAGTTTCCTTGGACCCTTGTCAATTCATTCATTTCTCCCTAGCAGCCATTGCCACTACTTCCTAGGTGGAGAAAGGAAGTCACAGATAAAGATATCTTCTCAAGTTGGATCTCTTGCACTTGGGAGTGTTGGAGAGAATGCTGAAGTTTAGGCTGACTCATCAGAGAAACATTTGTGAGTGAAGGTAGTAATTATTGGAGCCATGCTCCATTTGCATTGTGCCTTTGCCAATCTCCTGGATTTCTTACTTTGGTTTTTATTCCTTGACATTTATGACATTGGATCATCCTTTCGTAATGGGTCAATATAAAGGATTTCTGCCTTACTACATGTAGGGCACCATCATTGCCTTGAACCCTGCTCGCCCAACTGGGGGTGCCTGACTCTTTGAAATACAAAGACAAAATTGAATGAGCCATGCAGTTATTTCCGGTGCAAACCATGAACTCTAGCTATAAAGTATCTTTCCTGAACAAGTCTTTGAACTCAACAGTAGAAATTCTCCCTAACAAATCTATTCATTTACCCTAGTATATGAAGTGTTTGTGCTGTGGGGAGGGGATCAGTAAAAAATGATTCCTGGTGAAATTTAGAATGGTGCTCTGAGGCATATGCTTTGTTGTGTTGATACTTAGAAGCATTTCGGGATAAGGAGCACACTCTGAGTAGTTCTTTACTCTAGGAAGCTGTCCTCACCTTATGCCAGTTCACTACATAAACACATTAGCCAGATGCTTTCTCAGATACGTTCTACTTCTGTTGTTTTGACGTGACCACTGACAAAGTGTACCTGGCTTCCAGCATTGGGTCAAATCTAACACAGCCAAACCCATTCTTGCAGCTGTATTTTCCCATAGTTGTAATGCAATAAACTTTGAGAAGGCCATATAAATGAGGCCTGTCACAAAGCTAGAGGTCACTGGTTGATCTGCATGAAGATCCTGTGGGAGATGCTGGGCTTTAAAGGTTAATCCTGCAGAAAATTTCAGAGCCCTGAAGGTTACATTGGAGACGGCTGGCCTAACAGTGCATGTGGTAGGTACTCAGTCTATACTTCACAATTGATTGATTTTCCTTCTGGAAACTTACAAGACCTATGGCAAAAACAACAGGATCATTTCCCTTCATTTCACCCTAGTGTGCTTTGTTATTAGGGTTAGAGACATGAAAACAAATTGATTTATTATTCTTGGAATGAAAATTTCCCATTTTGGTTTAATTTTGCATAGGTGACAAGCCACATATAAGTGGGTATTTGGAGTCAGACATGAAACCTGAAAAGATTTACAGAGTTATTTTGTTCTTACCATCACCTTCTTCTCCAAAACAGACTAATGCAATTAAAAAAATTGCAAATAATTGAAGTTCTTTCTAGGTTTTAAAGATAGATGAAGAGTTTAGTATCATCTCTAGAAAGTGCTCTTAAAATTTAATCTAACTTTCTCCAACTTTCTTCTTAGGTAACGGATTTCCAGGGCTGTAGAAAGGCCAGCTTTGTGCACGGTGAGCACTAGAGTGGGGGATATTAGTGTTGGTAAAGCGTAGTTTTAGCAACACTCTCTTCTGTCCTTCAGCCTTCTAGCCCCTTCATAACCACCTGACACTCTTCTGCTGTGATTACAAAGAGCAATTTCTGCGGTCACCAAGATAATGGAGTGCAATTCTTTTGGCCAGCCCCATACTGTTAGCCACGTTGGAGAATGATGGAAGTGAGAGAAGAGGAGATAAGAAGAGTTGCTTCTTCAAGGCCATGCTATACAAGCTGTTATCTAAGTTACAGGCTGTATCCACCTGCTTGCTTGGGCAAATGAAATTTAATCTGCTTACATTGTGCTTAGTTCTGCAAACTTAAGAGAATGGAGACGCATCTCCCAACCAGAAAAGGATTCAGAGGAAGGATTTAGAGGAAGGCTCTTCTCCCAGACCAAGCAGGAGAGTTCCTTTTAAGCCCCAGTCCCTCCCTAGTCTCTGCTACATTCACTGTATCATGGGTGATTTGCAGCATCCTGGCTGAGGTAACACATCAGCAAAGTTCAGAGCTGGACCCGCATATGAACCTTGTTGAGGAAAAACAGGGTGAGCTGCTATTGCTATAAAAAGAAAAACATGCTTTCTTATGCACTTCAGAACTGTAGGAAAGAAAAAAAAATCACAAAGACAGCAGACTGAATACAAAAAATGCAATTATCTTTTATTCATTCATATTCCACTTGGTAAGAGAAAAATTATATGCTGTTGGGCTTGGTACCCTTTAAAACATTGAAAAATCAATCAATCAAATAAATCAGGTACTTTGGAATTTTACAGCCGATGCCAAGGACATGCCATAGGGATTGCTTATGAATTTCAGAACTATTTTTAATAAGATATATTGCATTAAAAACATTTTGAAATGATTTGAAACAATACAATGTAATAAAAATAAATGTGGAAGAAGAAATCACAACAATTGGGCAGGGCCTTCATTTGGGAAGGGAAAGCAACATCCATGCAAAGCTGGGCCCCGTTCAATTTTAAATGTGGTATCAGGCCTTTGTTTTTCAAAAGAAATTTCAAAAGACAAATCTTCCAAAGCCCATGAGTGATTGCGTTGTACAGTGTGGGGATAGTCTTTGCCACATACTTCTTGGCCTGGAGAATTCATTATGCAGAGTCAATGGCTCCTCCCTAGCCAATGCCCACATATCCTGGCAATTCGCAGGCCAGTCCCTGTACTAAAGCCTACAGGAAATGCTCCATGGACTTAGCTATGAATGTGAAGGCAATATTGTGTGGATTTTTGCTGTCTGTCCAGCTATCTAGAGCTGCAGATATTCATTTATAGGCTGATTGCCATTGGTGGACATTGGCATATCCACAAATTTATCAGTTTCTTTGTATACTTTCTGTTGCTGTTTAGTTGTTAAGTTATGTCCAACACTTTTGCGACCCCATGGACTGTAGCCCACCAAGCTCCTCTGTCCATGGGACTTCCCAGGCAAGAATACTAGAGTGGGTTGCCATTTCCTTCTCCAGGGAATCCTCCTGACTCAGGGATTGAACCCATGTCTCCTGCTTGTCAGGCTGATTCTATACCACTGAGCCACCTGGGGAGCCTGTAGTTTCTGTTATCAGAGTTTTAACATCTAAAGATAGTTATTAGTTAATACATGCTTGTACTCTTGGGTACAAAGCCCAACACATATAAAGGAAAAGTAGTACATGATGCCAAAATATTCCCTAGGTTTGCCGAGAATAAACAGATTCTATTCAGTTTAGTGGAACCTGTATTTTAGTCATACTCTAATATTTTAAAAAGAAGTCAATCCACATATATTAAATTGGGGAATTCTTTTCATCAGATATTGGTTTATTCATGATATGTAATCTCTTAACTCTTTTTGGTAACAGATTATTTTACACTAATGTCATATCTACTTATTTAAATGGTGAAGTGTTAGTTATGTCATCTGACAAACAGTATCACGATACTTGACATATATTTCTGTACTCCTTAAGGAAAGAGCACAAGGGCTCTCTATGTTAATGTAAATAGGCACATTTTGGTCATGGGAAATCACTATCATAAAAACAGAGAGGAGGAAGCAGACACTGATTGGGTGGGGGGTGGAGAAGCCAAATACCATGGTTCAGTTCAGTCACTCAGTCACGTCCGAAATTTGCGACCCCATGGCCTGCAGCATGCCGGGCCTCCCTGTCCATCACCAACTCCCAGAGCTTGCTCAAACTTATGTCCATAGAGTCGGTGATGCCATGCAACCATCTCATCTTCTGTCGTCCCCTTCTCCTCCTGCCTTCAATCTTTCCCAGCATCAGGGTCTTTTCCAATGAGTCAGTTCTTCATATCAGCTGGCCAAAGTATTGGAGTTTCAGCTTCAACATCAGTCCTTCCAGTGAATATTTAGGACTAATTTCCTTTAGGAAATTGACTGGTTGGATCTCCCTGTAGTCCAAGGGACTCTCAAGAGTCTTCTCCAACACCACAGTTCAAAAGCATCAATTCTTCAGTGCTCAGCTTTCTTTATAGTTCAACTCTCACAACCATACATGACCACTGGAAAAACCATAGCTTTGACTAGATGGACCTTTGTTGGCAAAGGAATGTCTCTGCTTTTAAATATGCTGTCTAGGTTGGTTATAGCTTTTCTTCCAAAGTGCAAGTGTCTTTCAATTTCATGGCTGTAGTCACCATCTGCAGTAATTTTGGAGCCCCCCAAAATAAAGTCTCTCACTGTTTCCATTGTTTCTCCATCTATTTGCCATGAAGTGATGGGACTGAATGCCATGATCTTAGTTTTCTGAATGTTGAGTTTTAAGCCAACATTATTACTCTTTCACTTTCATCAAGAGGCTCTTTATTTCTTCGTTTTCTGACATAAGGTTTGTGTCATTTGCATATCTGAGCTTACTGATATTTCTCCTGGCAATCTTGATTTCACCTTGTGCTTCATCCAGCATTTCACATGATGTACTCTGCATATAAGTTAAATAAGCTGGGTGATAACATACAGCCTTGACATACTCCTTTCCTGATTTGGAACCAGGCTGTTGTTCCATGTCCAGTTCTAACTATCGCTTCTTGACCTGCATACAGATTTCTCAGGAGGCAGGTAAGGTGGCCTGGTATTCCCATCTCTTAAAGAATTTTCCAGTTTGTTGTGACCCACACAGTCAAAGGCTTTGGCGTAGTCAATAAAGCAGATGTTTTTCTAGAACTCTCTTGCTTTTTGTATGATCCAACAGATGTTGGCAATTTGATCTCTGGTTCATCTGCCTTTTCTAAATCTAGCTTGAACATCTGGAAGTTCATGGTTCATGTACTGTTGAAGCCTGGCTTGGAGAATTTTGAGCATTACTTTGCTAGCGTGTGAGATGAGTGCAATTGTGCAGTAGTTTGAACATTCTTTGCAATTGGCTCTCTTTGGGATTGGAATGAAAACTGACCTTTTCCAGTCCTGTGGCCACTGCTGAGTTTTCCAAATTTGCTGGCATATTGAGTGTAGCACTTTCACAGCATCATCTTTCAGGATTTGAAATAGCTCAACTGGAATTCCACCACCTCCACTAGCTTTTTGCATAGTGATGCTTCCTAAGGCCCACTTGACTTCACATTCCAGGATGTCTGGCTCTAGTTGAGTGATCACACCATCATGGTTTTCTGTGTCATGAAGATCATTTTTGTATAGTTCTTCTTGTATTGTTGCCACCTCTTCTTCATATCTTCTGCTTTTGTTAGGTCCATACCATTTCTGTCCTTTATCAAGCCCATCTTTGCATGAAATGTTCCCTTGGTATCTCTAATTTTCTTGAACAGGTTTCTAGTCTTTCCCATTCTATTGCTTTCCTCTTTTTCTTTCCATTGATCACGGAGGAAGGCTTTCTTATATCTCCCAGCTCTTCTTTGGAACTCTGCATTCAAATGGGTATTTCTTTCCTTTGCCTTTAGCTTCTCTTCTTTTCTCAGCTATTTGTAAGGCCTCCTCACACAACCATTTTGCCTTCTTGCATTTCTTTTTCTTGGGGATGGTCTTGATCACTACCTCCTGTACAATGTCATGAACCTCCATCCATAGTTCTTCAGGCACTCTATCAGAACTAGTCCCTTGAATCTATTTGTCACTTCCACTGTATAATCGTAAGTGTTTTGATTTAGGTCATACTTGAATGGTCTAGTGGTTTTCCCTACTTTCTTCAATTTAAGTCTGAATTTGGCAATAAGGAGTTCATGATCTGAGTTACAGCCTGCTCCTGGTCTTGTTTTTGCTGACTGTATAGAGTTTCTCCATCTTTGGCTGCAAAGAATATAATCAGTCTGTTTGGTATTGACCATCTGGTGATGTCCATCTGTAGAGTTTTCTCTTGTGTTGTTGGAAGAGGGTGTTTGCTGTGACCAGTGAATTCTCTTGGCAAAACTATTAGCTTTTTCCTTGCTTCATTCTTTACTCCAAGGCCAAATTTTCTTGTTACTCCAGGTATCTCTTGACTTCCTACTTTTGTATTCCAGTCCCCTGTGATGAAAAAGACTTCTTTTCTGGGTGTTCGTTCTAGAAGGTCGTGTTGGTCTTCATAGAACCATTCAGCATCAGTTTCTTCAGCATTACTGGTTGGGACATAAACTTAGATTACTGTGATATTGAATGGTTTGCCTTGGAAAGGAACAGAGATCATTCTATAGTTTTTGAGATTGCATCCAAGTACTGCATTTCAGACTCTTTTTGTTGACTATGATGGCTACTCCATTTCTTCTAAGGGATTCTTGCCCATAGTAGTAGATATAATGGTCATCTGAGTTAAATTCGCCCATTCCAGTCCATTTTAGCTCACTGATTCCTAAAATGTCGATGTTCACTCTTGCCATCTCCTGTTAACCACTTCCAATTTACCTTGATTCATGCACCTAACATTCTAGGTGCCTATGCAATATTGCTCTTTACAGCATCGGACTTTACTTCCATCACCAGTCACATCCACAACTATGTTTTGTTTTTGCTTTTGCTCCATCTCAGTAGAGACTGAGAACAGAAGAGGATATAAAGCTAGTTAATTAGGAGAAATATTGTTCCCTAAAGAAACCTTAGTAATAGTGGATGAGATTTCATTTTATATGGGATAAGGTGTAAGTCAATATTCATTACATTTTAAAAAATTTGAAAGCCTTGAGAAGATCAGAAAATGTGCAAGTTACATTGTTATCTCAAAATCCTTAGTGAAATTTTATTTAGGGGAAATATAAAAATGTATCAAGGCAGGGAGAAATTTGTTGTAACAGAAGTAAAACCTCAGTGTCCTGATCAGATTATCTAAGGCCATCGCCTGGACAAAAACTGAAATATCATGGCTCTGTACAAAGAGCACTTTCCTTCTAAACTTTCTCATCTTCTGCCTGCCTTGTTCTAAAAGCTTCCGGGCTTTATCACTGAGACTTACATGTCTTTGGCAAGTCTCAATTTCTTGGCCAACGCTATGTGATTTCTAGAGGACCAGATGACAACAAGATGCTGGCAAGTGCCTTGAAAAGTAAAAGTGTACAAATAGAAGCCACTTGATATGGGAGCGCTTTGAGGGCAAGTTGTAAATGAGTGTTTCTCCCAGAGGTAAAAGAAAGGCTTGTGTTCTTTATTCAGTGTCTTCCTCCTGTAGTTACTGATTCTCTTTTCTGCTCTCATTTTCACACAGAAATTTGTCCATGATTCACCTCAGATTTGTCCAGGAGCCTCTGCTAGGGAAATACAGTAGGTTTCTTGTTTGTTTCTTCATCCCTGTTTCAGTACATCAGTAGGAAGGAATGGTGACCGACTGAAAACATCAGGCATCATCTTGATTTTGATGGTCTTGGTAACTAAGGGGTGACTAGAAAGGGTGACATACAGAGCTTATTTTCAAAGAATGCCAAAGTATTTGATAACTTTAGCAGCAGGACTTCAGACTCCATGGCCAACTCTTCAAAATCTTCTATGAGAATATCAAAAGAAATGTGTCCTGGATAGCATCAAAGTACCGAGATGTTCAACCAACATTGCCCTCAAAGAGGATAGGAGGACATTATGATGTGCTCACAAAAAGTAAACGTGTTAAACTAAATTTATAGGCAGTACCTAAAATAAACACTTCTGGTATTTAACCTCATGTATCTTGGACAAATGTACCATGGCTCCTTTAAAGAGCTGTATAACACATATAGACACCAGTATATTGTGTACAATAGGTTCTCAACAATTTTTGATAACAATAAACCAATAAATCAAAATATTTGTATAGCTTGGGACAGTAGTTTCTCATTTCCCAGACTTAATTTAAAGGGGTATTATACTTATGAATTAATAAAATTCTTATGTGCTTTTACATTTATCCACTGATCCAACTACTACACCTGTAGTCAGAGAGGAATCTGTTTCTGGTCTGCCAACTAACAAATGGTGAGACTTCAATTTCTTTATCTCTAAATTAAAAGACTTAGCTAGAACATTCTGTTATTCTATATACCACACAACTGTATATAAATACACGCAACCAAACAGATCCTGGTTGAGAGTAAAGGGAAAATCGTGGAGTCTGCCGACGGCATAGGCTAGGCATGGGTACCATGTTTAAAGTTGTGATTCAAGTTCATGACCATCTCTAGTGCAGAAGAAATTTGGAGCTAATTATATTTTTTAAAGGTTACCAGGTTTTCTTGTTTAAATACTGATAGGGACCTTGTATTCAGCCTTCAAAGGTCCCCAGTAAACCTTCTATGTTTTGCTGTTGGGTCCTCAAGGCAACCCTTTTACCTCCCACTGCTCCTAGATCTCCTAAATTACAGAGAAGTGGGGTGTGGTTTTGTAGAGACAAACAAATAAAGAGGAGCTGAGCTCCCCCGGGAGAAGCGATGGCTGCTCTGCTGAAGATGGTCTGATTAAGGAAAAAGAAATCAGAGGAAAGAAGGAGCCATGTGCAAGCCTGCTTATGGTATTGAGAGTATTTAAATCTATGATTCAAACTCTAAGAAATTCTATAACCCTTTCTCACCTTCTGCTCCTTCCTCCTAACCTGATCCTATCTCAAAATACTTGAAAAGATCTCATTTGGCAAATTGGCCTGAGACTTTAGGGATGCAGTGAGCAGAATGTACTGTGGTCTGAAATCAGCATGGCCATAGCAATGGAGCTGTGGGCTGGGCTGGGAATACTATGTCACAGAAATGTGCTAAATGCCTGTGTGTCAGACCCTGTGTGAGAGATTCTTATATACCTTACCACTTTACTCCTTAAAAATCAGTTTCCTAAGTATTAAATATTTTCAAACATACAGATAATCATATTACATCACTATTATTAACACTATTATCATTCAATTATTATTGAAATTAAAAGATGCTTGCTCCTTGGAAGAAAAGCTATAACCAACCTAGACAGCATATTTAAAAGCAGAGACATTCCTTTGCTAACTCAGGTCTATCTAGTCAAAGCTATGGTTTTTCCAGAAGTCATGTATGGATGTGAGAGTTGGACTACAAAGAAAGTTGAGCACTGAAGAATTGATCTTTCTGAACTGTGGTGTTGCAGAAGACTTTTGAGAGTCCCTTGGACTGCAAGAAGATCCAACCAGTCCATCCTAAAGGAAATCAGTCCTGAATATTCATTGGAAGGACTGATGCTGAAGCTGAAGCTCCAATACTTTGGCCACCTGATGTGAAAAGACCTTGATGCTGGGCAAGATTGAAGGTAACAGAAGAAGGGGATGACAGAGGATGAGATGGTTGGATGGCATCACTGACTCAATGGACATGAGTTTGAGCAAGCTCTAGGAGTTGGTGATGGACAGGGAGGCCTGGTGTGCTGCCGTCCATGGGGTCGCAAAGAGTCGGACTCAACAGAGCGACCGAGCTGAACTGATTATTAACACAGGTAAGTATTAATGATAAATTTCGTTAACAAAGACTTTTAAAATGATGGAAATAAAACCTTACCCACTCAGTTGAAATACAACAGCTTCACCCATCCAACTACGCTTTCTCCCGTTTCTCACTATTCACCTGAAGAACATAGGTGCTGTCCACCTGTCAGAAGCACACCATTGAATGGGGGAGTCAGAGCTGACCAAATGGTGGCCAGCAGAAGAGATGCCATGGTCATGCCAAGGTAACTATAAGTGAGAGATACCTGGGGTAGAGGAGTTTTTGAAGAATCCATAAATGTGCCCTGGGAAAGAAAGGACAGTCATGGTGTATCTGCCAGGTTCGTTGGTACCAATGTCCAGATTATAGTTACATCCAAAGAGCAGCACCATTTCTGTCCTTCCTCTTCTTTCTCTCTGTCTCCAAGAGTACAACGGGCCTTCTAGATTAAATCTATAACATTGATTCAGTCATGGTCCCAACAGGAAGCAGATGGCACTCTCCAAACAGTATAATTTGAGGAGGGTTTATTTACAACAGGACTGTTGACAAGGATTTGGGTAGAGGGGAAACCACAAGTGATAGCAGAGTAACCCAGGACTAATAGCAGCTGCGTATTTAACCTCCATCCCATAGAGATGAGGGGAGTGAGCACTTCCTCGGACCCAGAAAGAGAGTCAAGCAGAGTCTCCCCCTTTGAGAGGAGCAGTAAACTGCTGTGGGACAGAGCCAGCCTACCTCTCCAGTGGAATGTCAGGAGGATAATCTCCTAACATCAATTTCCTAACTCAGTCTGGCGCCCTGCTGTGGCTCCATCATGAAGTCAGAGGGCATTGGAACCCATTTACATAAATCTATATGGTCAGCCATAAATTTACATGCCAATAGTATTTTAGTAGCATTACAAAGTGTGTGTGTGTGTGTGTTCAGTCCGTGGGTTGCCATTGCTTACTCCAGAGGATCTTCCCGACCTAGGGCTCAAATCTCCCGCATTGGCACATGGATTCTTTACCACTGCACCATCTGAGAAGCCCTATTCCAAATTTTGGCTATGTGATATTTCCTTGTTTAGTTCTAAATACTTTATATGTTCAATTACCACTTGTTTGACCCAAGGATCATTTTTAAATGAATTTACATATTTTCAAATTTGTAACTTTATGACTATCTTTCCTAATTGAATACTAGTTTTCTTGCTTTAAAATTGGAAAACACTGTCTTTCATGTATAATTTTTCATTGCTATTTCTTGAGTCTTTTGTGACTCAATAGATGATCAATTTAAAAATGTTCCATGTGTGGTGGGTAAGATCATATAGTCCCTAACTTTTGATTGCAGAGTTCAATATAAGTCTATTAGATATAGTTTGTTAATTTTGTTCTTGAAATTTTATATATTCTGACTTTTTTCTTTCATATGTTTTTTCTAAGACTTTAGAAGTTTCATTTGCTTGGTGATTTGGTTTCTGTGAGTTTGGTCAACATTTTTAACTTTGTTTTTTCGGTTTCTTATTGCAATTTTGTCAATCTACATGTTTATATAATATTCAATTATGTAATGAAAATTAAGTGCCAAAATAATTTAGTGTGGCTGTGTAAATCTTACAATTTCCTTCTATTATTATAATAATCCTCTTTGTCCTTAGTGAGTCTTTTTGTCTTTAATAACTTTTTCCTGTAATTCTATTTTATCTGCTATTACCATAGCTAAACAAGCTTTATTTTTTAACAATATTTTCTCAGATATATTTTTCCTCCTTTAATTTTCCAGCCTTTTGTGTACTTATATTTTAGGTGTCTCATAAATAACATATAGCTAAATTTTATTCTATAGTTTGAGCACTGAGAAAAAAATAAGAAGAAATTTAAATCTCTTTACTTTTATTGAGATTACGTATATATTTGGATCTTTTTTCCTGCTACTGTGTTTTTCTTCTCTTTACTTGTCTCCTTTCTTGCCTTAAGTTGATTGACCAAACTTAATTCTTTACTCTTTCTTCCTCTCCACCCTCTTCCTTTTTTCTCTTTTTTCTTACTTCTTTACTTTAAAAAATTAATTTCTTTATTCTTTATTTTCTCTTCTTTATTTCAGTGACTAATATTTCTACTTGGATATTTTATAAATCTGCTTTCCCCATTGAATCATATTTTTATTATGGTTTTTATGTTCTCTCTGATCTTTTTATCATCTTCAGTGTACTTATTGTGTTATCTATTTTAGATATTCCGTTATAAGAAGTTCTAATTTTCCTTTTTGTTTTTGCTGACTCTTTTTCATAGCTGACTATTTTGTTGAGTGACTGATTTTTTTTTTAATACTTACCTTCCATTGAGCTTGTTTTTCTGCAGTAGCCTCATTCACCCTGGGTTGTGTCCTCATAGAAGAGTTTTTTTTCTCTTACAGTGTCTGGGATATCTTCAATTTAAGACCAGTTTTTATGCATTAATTTATCATTTGTGACTCTTGAATTTGTAGTAGAAATTCAAACCCCCTTTTTCACTACAATCTCAAAGTAGATTTTTTCTAGTCTAGTTTCCATATACAGGGAGCAACGCTTCAAGAAGCCCATCTTTATGTAGAGATTTCAATCATAAGTCTTCACCTTTCATGAGTTCAAGGCTGCCATTTACTTTCTCCAGCCTGGGCATTATAATGCTTTTTAGTTAGCTCTTTGGTGTATTTATTTTCATCTAATGTCATTTAGGTGTCCTTGAGTGAGTGAGTGAAAGCCCGTGTGCTGTGGTTAGTCCCTCAGTTGTGTCCGACTCTTTGCGACCCCATGGACTGTATAGTCCATAGAATTCTCCAGGCCAGAATAATGGAGTGGGTAGCCTATCCCTTCTCCAGAGGATCTTCCCTACCCAGGAATCGAACCAGGGTCTCCTGCATTGCAGACGGCTTCTTTACCAAACTGAGCTATCAGAGAAGCCCCTAGGTGTCCTTAGCATTAGCCAAGTTTGAAACTCTGGCTTTGACTTCCTTATTTAACAGCTTAAGACTTTTCCTTTCCTCTATTTTGAGCTTTGTTATACTAAAAGCATCATTGTGTTATAGCCTATATTTCTAAGTGTTTGAAGGAGAAAGCAGGAGCACATTCCAGCAACTGAGCTTCCTTTCAATGTATTTGACAACTTTGTGAGGCAGGGATATTTTTAATTCCTTTTAGAAAATCTCACAAAAGATCTACAACGTACAGTATTCTAAATCCTGGGAATACAGAAGTGACTAAGATGCAGTCCATGATCTAAGTTCTATGCAAATAATGATGACCGTTAAAGGTGAGAATTTCTGAAATAAAGGCATGAATAAAATGATACAGAAAGAAAATATGGCTCTTCATTCTTTTAGAGAGGAGAACTGAATTTCAGAGTGTTGATAAAGACTTGCCCAATTTCAAGCAGGTATTAAATATAGAACCAGGATATATGTTTCACTTTTCTGACACAAAATTGCATGCTTTTTAAAGCAGAAATAGCAGCTGTAGCTTCAATATAAGTGTTACTTTGTGAGCAGTGGAGAAGTTCACTTAGAGTGTTGGCTACATATCAGATTTATGATGAAAAGACATTTATTAATTAAATAGTCTTCAAGGGCCTTGTATCTCTCACTTCTGCTCTATTTGAGGGAAAAAAAAAAATTTTTTTTTTTCCTCTAAGCCTGAGCTTTTACTTGCCACTGCTGACCCAGTGTCAAGGACAGAGAATTCAGGAGCTAGAGGAAGGTGGATTGCAGACCAGACATTGGTGCTCTGAAAGTTCAGATGTCATAGAAAACAACAGAAAAGAAGCTATACTAGGATGAGAATTTAATCCTAGAGTAGAGGCTTGATAGAGTTTTATATTCAGTGGGAAGGAAGGAGATAATAACTGGGACAGTTCATATCCTCACTAAACAAGGATTTCACATTGACAACAGCTAGAGAACCACAGCCAAGCCCCCTGCTATTCCCTCCTATTGATGATTAGAGAGATTTCTCAGAAACCTAACCTTAATTTCTTTCCCAGTTGGCAGGCTTTGAATTTTTCAATAAGTTTTATGTTAAATACAGTTGTTTTTTTCCTCTTAAATGCCAAATTTTTCATGTGATTGTGTGTCTGTTTTTTATCTGAAAAATGCTCTGAAAGGCATTAATTGTTTCATCTGATATTAATTTGAAATGAAAAACAGAAAGAAGGGGGCAGGCAGATTTGCTACATTGATGATGATTTATAGCTAATTTGATTTACGGGGTAGAAGGGAATGTCAAGAAAATCTCAAGTATTCACTTCAGCAAATATGTCTGCTGCCTCGTATTACCCCACCAACATTTTCTTTTCACATGGAATAGAAAGACGTGCTGTCATCTTCTGTGAGAACTCCAAAATTACAACCTGCTGCTGAACAACCATCGACAGGATAATGTTGAATTCCACCAAAAAAGATACTGCACGTCCAAGGGCAAAGGCCCCAGCAAGATGGTAGGAGGGGCGAAATCATGTTTATAATCAAACCCCATACTCACCAGATATAACCCCATGCCTGCCAGATGTAATCAAGATGGCAGAGTAGAAGGAGGTGCACTCATCTTCTCCTGTGAGAACTCCAAAATTAGAACTTGTTGCCGAGCAACCATAGACCGGAGAATGTTGGATCCCACCAAAAAGAGATACCCCATGTCCAAGGGCAAAGGAGATGCCCCAGTAAGATGGTATGAGGGGCGAAATCATATAATCAAACCCCATACCCGCCAAAGATGGTCGGAGGGCTCAAACAAAACCTTGTGCACACCAGGATGCAGAGACCCCACAGAGACTGAGCCAGACCTGCCTTTGAGTGTTTGAGTGTTTCCTGTGGAGGTACGGGTCAGCAGTGGCCTGCCGCAGGGGCAGGGGCTCTTGGTGCAGCAGACCTGGCTGTGGCATAAGCCCTCTTGGAGGAGGTCGCCATTAACCCCACCATAGAGCCACCAGAACTTACACAGGATTGGGGAAACAGACTCTTAGAGGGTACAAACAGAACCTTGTGTGCACCAGGACCCAGGATAAAGGAGCAGTGACCCCACAAGAGACTGACCCAGATTGCCTGTGAATGTCCAGGAGTCACCAGCAAAGACATGGTTCGGCAGTGGCCTGCTGCAGGGTTGAGGGCACTGAGTGCGGCAGTGCATGGAGGGGACCTTTTAAAGGAGGTCGCCATTATCTTCATTACCTTCTCCATAGTTGGGTCGCAGGTCAAACAACAGGAAGGGAACACAGCCCCGCCCATCAACAGAAAACTAGATTAAAGATTTACTGAGCACGGCCCCGCCCATCAGAACAAGACCCAGTGTCCCTCACAGTCAGTCTTTCACATCAGGAAGCTTCCACAGGCCTCTTATCCTTATCCATCAGAGGGCAGACAGAATGAAAACCACAATCACAGAAAACTAATCAAACTGATCACAGGGACCAAGGCCTTGTCTAACTCAACAAAACTATGAGCCATGCCGTATAGGGCCACCCAAGATGGATGGGTCATGGTGGAGAGTTCTGACAAAACGTGGTCCACTGGAGAAGGGCATGGCAAACCACTTCAGTATTCTTGCCTTGGGAACCCCGTGAACAGTACGAAAAGGCAAAAAGATAGGACACTGAAAGATGAACTCCCCAGGTCATACGCGCCCAATAGCCTACTGGAAACGAGTGGAGAAATAACTCCAGAAAGAATGAAGACATGGAGCCAAAGCAAAAATAACACCCAGTTGTGGATGTGACTGGTGATGGAAGTAAAGTCCGATGCTGTAAAGAACAATATTCATAGGAACCTGGAATGTTAGGTGCATGAATCAAGGTAAATTGGAAGTTATCAAACAGCAGATGGCAAGAGTGAACATTGACATTTTAGGAATCAGTGAACTCAAATGGACTGGAATGGGTGAATTTAACTCAGATGACCATTATATCTACTACAGTGGGCAGGAATCCCTTAGAAGAAATGGAGTAGCACTCATAGTCAACAAAGAGTCTGAAATGCAGTACTTGGATGCAATCTCAAAAACGACAGAATGATCTCTGTTTGTTTCCAAGGCAAACCATTCAATATCACGGTAATCCAAGTCTATGCCCTGACCAGTAATGCTGAAGAAGCTGAATGGTTCTGTGAAGACCTACAAGACCTTCTAGAACTAATACCCAAAAAAGATGTCCTTTTCATTATAGGGGACTGGAATGCAAAAGTAAGAAGTCAAGAAATACCTGGAGTAACAGGAAAATTTGGCCTTGGAATACAGAATGAAGCAGGGCAAAGGCTAACAGAAGTTTGCCAAGAGAACACACTGGTAATAGCAAACATCCTCTTCCAACAACACAAGAGAAGACTCTACACTTGGACATCACCAGATGGTCAATACCAAAATCAGATTGATTATATTCTTTGCAGCCAAAGATGGAGAAGCTCTACACAGTCAGCAAAAACAAGACCAGGAGCTGACTGTGGCCCAGATCATGAACTCTTTATTGCCAAATTCAGACTTAAATTGAAGAAAGTAGAGAAAACCACTAGACCATTCAGGTATGACCTAAGTCAAATCCCTTACAATTATACAGTGTAAGTGAGAAATAGATTCAAGGGATTCAATCTGATAGACAGAGTGCTTGAATAACTATGGATGGAGGTTCATGACATTGTGTAGGAGGCAGTGATCAAGACCATCTCCAAGAAAAAGAAATGCAAAAAAGGCAAAACGGTTGTCTGAGGAGGCCTTACAAATAGCTGAGAAAAGAAGAGAAGCTAAAGACAAAGGAGAAAAGAAAAGATATACCCATTTGAATGCAGAGTTCCAAAGAAGAGCTAGGAGAGATAGAAAGCCTTCCTCAGTGATCAATGCAAAGAAATAGAGGAAAACAGTAGAATGGGAAAGACTAGAAACCTCTTCAAGAAAATTAGAGATACCAAGGGAACATTTCATGCAAAGATGGGCTCAATAAAGGACAGAAATGGTATGGACCTGACAGAAGCAGAAGATATTAAGAAGAGGTGGGAGAATGCAGAAGAACTATACAAAAAAGATCTTCATGACCCAGATGAGCTTGATGGTGTAATCACTCAGCTACAGCCAGACACCCTGGAATGAAAAGTCAAGTGGGACTTAGGAAGCGTCACTTTGAACAAAGCTAGTGGAGGTGATGGAATTCCAGTTGAGCTATTTCAAATCCTAAAAGATGCTGCTGTGAAAGTGCTGCACTCAGTATGCCAGCAAATTTGGAAAACCCAGCAGTGGCCACAGGACTGGAAAAGGTCAGTTTTCATTCTAATCCTAAAGAAGGGCAATGCCAAAGAATGTTCAAACTACTGCACAATTGCACTCATCTCACATGCTAGCAAAGTAATGCTCCAAATTCTCCAAGTCAGGCTTCAACTGTATGTGAACCATGAACTTCCAGATGTTCAAGATGGATTTAGAAAAGGCAGAGGAACCAGAGATCAAATTGCCAGTGTAGATTGGATCATACAAAAAGCTAGAGAGTTCCAGAAAAACATCTAATTCTGCTTTATTGACTACACCAAATCCTTTGATTGTGTGGATCACAATAAACTGTGGAAAATTCTTCAAGAGATGGAAATACCAGGCCACGTTACCTGCCTCCTGAGAAATCTGTATGCGGGTCAAGAAGCAACAGTTAGAATTGGACACAGAACAACAGAGTGGTTCTAAATTGGGAAAGGAGTACATCAAGGCTGTATACTGTCACCCTGCTTATTTAACTTATGTGCAGAGTACGTCATGTAAAATGCCGGGCTCGGTGAAACACAAGCTGGAATCAAGATTGCCAGGAGAAACATCAATAACCTCAGATATGCAAATGACACAACCCTTATGGCAGAAAGCAAAGAAGAGCTAAAGAGCCTCTTGATGAAAGTGAAAGAGGAGAGTGGAAAAGCTGGCTAAAAAAGCTGGCTCAAAAAGCTGGCTCAACATTCAGAAAATGAAGACCATGGCATCTGGTCCCACCACTTCATGGGAAATAGATGGGGAAACGATGGAAACAGTAAGAGACTTTATTTTTTGGGGTTCCAAAATCACTGTAGATTGTGACTGCAACAATGAAATTAAAAGATGCTTGTTCCTTGGAAGAAAAGCTATGACCATCCTAGACAGCATATTATAAAGCAAAGACATTACTCTTCCAATAAAGGTCCATCTAGTCAAAGCTATAGTTTTTCCAGTAGTCATGTATGGATGTGAGAGTCAGAGTATAAAGAAAGCTGAGCACTGCAGAACTGAGGCTTTTGGACTATGGTGTTAGAGAAGACTCTTGAGAGTCCCTTAGACTGCAAGGAGATCAAACCAGTCCATCCTAAAGGAAATCGGTCCTGAATATTGATTGGAAAGACTGATGCTGAAGCTGAAACTCCAAGACTTTGGCCACCTGATGCAAAGAACTGACTCATTTGAAAAGACCCTGATGCTGGAAAAGATTGAAGGCAGGAGGATAAAGAGATGACAGAGGATGAGATGGCTGGATGGCATCACCGACTCGATGGACATGAGTTTGAGCAAGCCCCAGGAGTTGGTGTTGGACAGGGAAGCCTGGCATTCTGTAGTCCATGGAGTCACAGAGAGTCAAACATGACTGAGCAACTGAACTGAACTGATATGTTTTCGGAAAATACTATATGATGAGAGAAAAGTAACGTATGGCTAATAATAGCCTGTTCAACCTGGCCCAATAGTTCAAACTTAGTTGACTGTCGGATTTCACAAACTTGTCCACCTGTGGTTTGTTTCTTATAGAGTCTCAAAAAAATTTCAGTTTTCTTAACATTTCCAATCCTTTTCTATTAAAATAGAATAATTAGCTAATAATTTAGGAATTGACAGCTATGAGTGATAGAAATATGGACTGAAGAAAAGGAATTTTTCAGAAGAACAACATGGAACAATAAAAGGAGAAGAAGTGGGCATTATTTTTTGCATCATATTTGTGTTCATTTGATAATACATCTTCAGCCCAGATCTCCTTTACTCCAGATATATGTATATTAAACCACCAACTGGACACTACATCTGTTGATTGTACACATGCCTCCAACAATATGTCCAGAATTGAATTTCCAAAGCCAGAAACTTGGGCAACAATATGACTCCTGTGTTGTCTTTCCCAGTGCTGCACTATAATATTATAACTTGCTATCATTTTTCAAGTACCTCCTTATTACCTCCTATATGGTAAGCCCTGTAGTATGTGTCACACACACACACACACACACACACACACACAATTGTTCTTAACATTGACTGTGATAGTTAAACGTGTGATAGTGTACATGTGATAGTGTACAATGTTAAGAGCAATTGTCTTTGCAACCTGTCACTGTTCCTTTTTTCAGTTGAGGACACTGAAGCTCAGAGAGGTTATGTAACATACTCATGCTCACATAGGCAATAAGTGACAGAGTCATAATGCATTACTTGCAGTTTCATAAACACTTCTCAGGTGGTTCCTAGAACTTTACTTCTCCACCTCTTTGTCTGACTATCCATTTCTTACATTTCTGTCAGGACATAACTTAAAATGTACTTCCTCCCTGATCTCTGGTCTTTCAAGCTTGGTCTGAATGTCTGTCCCATCTCCATCACCTATATCTCTTCCCCTATGTTTATCTTCATTGTATCAAACTTTGTCTAATTGCCTGCATCCACCATTATATATGAAGATGAAGACTATTTTCCTTGCCATAAATCCCTAGCCATACCATGCAGCAGATATTAAGTATTGATTTAAAGAATGTAAGAGTGTTGGGAGAACAAGAAACACAAATTCTGTTCACTTCTTTATATATATAAATTTATTTATTTTGATTGGATGCTAATTACTTTACAATATTGTATTGGTTTTGCCATACATTGACATGAATCTGCCATGGGTGTACATATGTTCCCCATCCTGAACCCCCTTCCCACCTCCCTCCCCATCCCATCCCTCTGGGTCATCCCAGTGTACCAGCCCCAAGCACCCAGTCTCATGCATAGAACTTGGACAGGCAATTAGTTTCTTATATGATAATATACATGTTTCAATGCCATTCTCCCAAATCACCCCACCCTCGCCCTCTCCCACAGAGTCTAAAAGACTGTTCTATGCATCTGTGTCTCTTTTGCTGTCTCACATACAGGGTTATCGTTATCATCTTTCTAAATTCCATATATATGCGTTAGTATACTGTATTGGTGTTTTTCTTTCTGGCTTACTTCACTCTGTATAATAGGCTCCAGTTTCATCCACCTCATTAGAATTGATTCAAATGTATTCTTTTTAATGGCTGAGTAATATTCCATTGTGTATATGTACCACAGCTTTCTTATCTATTCGTCTGCTGATGGACATCTAGGTTGCTTCCATGTCCTGGCTATTGTAAACAGTGCTGGGATGAACATTGGGGTACATGTGTCTCTTTCAATTCTGGTTTCCTCGGTGTGTATGCCCAGCAGTGGGATTGCTGGGTCATATGGCAGTTCTATTTCCAGCTGTTCACTTCTGAATTATGGTCTTGGACTGGCCCTTTCAAATTTTCCTTTCTCTAGAATGATTCCTTGTCTTCAGAGCTCTTCCATCTTAGTTTTCATGTGTTAAACTCATTGCCAGATTTCTGAAGTTTGCTTGATCACAGGGAGCAAATACAAATATTTACCTTGTTTATTTAACAAACGAACACTTACATTTTGCTATTTTATCATATAAGCTTGCAGGGGACATGGTTTTCTTGTTTATCCTTCCTTTGTGGCACCACTTCATAGGCTTATGGGGTGTCAATGTTCAGAGGGAACATAGAGACTATTTAATGAAATCCCCCAGACGAAATGCAGTCCCAGAAGCACAAGGAAATTTACCCATTTTCCTGCTGCTAACAAGCAGTAGCCTCTTTCTGTTTTATTTACTCTGTGTCTCTCCACCATTTTCCCATTCTTGGGGTCAGATTAACCTCCATTTGGGAAGGTGGCATGCCTACTAGTCCAAGGTCTACCAACCTGCCGTTGGACACTTAAGAGGACTTTCCTTCTTTGGAGTTTGCCAAAGGCTGACTTCAGTATTAAAAGAAGGTCTCCCATCATCTGGTGTTACAACCTTGGAGCAGCCTGCAGACTGAACAGTCACACACTAAGAAGCAAAACACTGAACAGAAACACAGCCAATTCTGTCAGCCATCCAAGGGTGTGTAGCTCAGCCCTGTCAGCTGGCAACAGTGTTTGCAGCAGCCAGTCCTGAACTCACTGGAGCCATGTCCTCACATCTGGAGTCTAGACTGAGTGGCTCTCTCATCTGGGCTCCTGGCCTCTTCACACCTCCCAGACCTCTCTCTAGCTCACTTTACTTTTTCACTTTGCCAAGTTTTTTTTCCCTGTCCCTTGTAATTTTTTTTCTTCTTTCATTTATCCTTTCATTGTTCTTTTCTCAAATTAATTCTGGCTTAAGTCTTTCCAGATACTCCTGACAAACATCATAGAGAAAAGGTTTTCCCAACAATGAAGAGTCCATCAGGGCACGATGTCAGATGTCAAAGTGTACGGTGTCTGAGAAAGGCTCTGGTTCAAGATTTTCCACTCACCAGGTGCATCTTTTTGGAAACTCAGTGTTGTTGGGGCTTGACTTTTCTTATCTTTAAAATAAAACAAGCTGGATTGCATTTGTCATATTCCAACTATTTTTAAAGCTACAGAATCCTTCCTTCAAAGAAAATCATACGAGAAACATCAAGATGGAGAAAATACTGAAAAAAGCTTTCCTGGCTCACACAGCAGGATGCAGGAAATAACTTTCACCTTCAGGAGTTCCTAATGGATGCTGGGAGTGGTAGAGTTCTTAAAATGTACAGCTGGAAAACCCCCGGCCTGGATGATCTTAAAGGTATCTTCTATTTGGTAGGTAGGTGTGGTGAAAACTATTGTGATCATCACATGTTCTCTCTGCTTCCTTGCTATCCTCAATGCCTTGCAGTTAAGCACTGTGGTGTCAATGGTCTGGCTAACGTGAGCAGAGATGATTCACCACCTCTGAGCTGAGACAAAGGAAACTCATGTGCGATTCCTCATCGTCTCTTTCCTCGCTACTGTGACAAAAGAAGCTGCCTCTTGCACAAGGTACAGCTACATAAGATTATAGACCCTCTTTTCATCCTGGGGCTTGAATATGTTGAGCAGAGAAACTTGTGATGTCATAATGGACAGGTTGTGATTGAAAAATAACCCTTTGGTGTGTTCATTCATTGGGATTTGGGGATTAATCGCTATGCTGGAATAAAGCTAGCTTATGTTGATTAAGGTAGCAGGCAAGGACAACAAAATTATGAGAACGAGATTAAACTCCCATGTTAGATCTTATTCAACCATCTGCTTGTGTGCAGCCATCTCTTTCTCCGGGGTCATACTGTTAGATAAAACTAGCAGTCTCTGTACTAGTTTATTTGAATGAAATTCAGCAGAAAGGGGATCTACTGATTAACATAAATGGGAACAACATCATTAGTCTAGAACTCTTCAAATCCAATTAGTTTTAAAACAAAGTACTTTCCCCAAATAGAAGCCTAGACAATTGTACAGAATCCTATACCTTGGAGATACAAATGCTAGACCTATTAGGGCATCTCTGGATGGGCTGGAGCAGAGGCTGACTTCTCACTGTAATGCGTGATGTCTAACATCCTTCTTGGGGCTTTGTCTCCCCTCTTCCTTCCCTTCCCTGCACACTACCACCTGTGGGCAATGCTATCTGAGGATTTTTATGATCACATGTAATACTCCAGCTTCTTCCTGGGGGCAAGGGGACAGGGGCACCACTCTGAGTCACAGGGTTTACACTGAATCCCTGAGTTTCTTAGTAGAATCAAGTCCCAATTACCCAATGAGCTCACTGATACAATAACACATCCTTTACTGGCTGCTTTCCTTTTTCTGTCTCACCCCCTTTTCCCTCAGTTGTTATTTCCTGGCATCACAGCCCAAAAAACCACTTGCAGTTAAATCCTTTTCTCAAGATTTGAGTGGAATTCCAATTATCCCAACCACGCTGGCTTCCATGGTTTCAGATCTTCTCTCTAGGAGATTTCTAAATGGACTTATAAGGGACAATTTTAGGCAGATGGGTGGAAGTTTTTAAAATGGATATTACAAGAGAATTGAGAGCTTTTAATTAATTAAAATTTTAGTTCAATTCATTTGGAAATGTAGTTACACCTTCTACAGTGGAACCGTAGATGTGCCTCCTAATGTGTTTTGCAGTTAAGGAGATTGCTAGAACTCATCTCTCACCTGTTAAAAAAAAATCTTAGCAGAAGAGGTGGTGCCATGCTTTTATTTTGAGCCTAGCATTTCCATTGATTCACAGGAGGAGGGACATTGTCACACGACCAATGCCTTCAAAATGTTCCTCTTTTCCTGGATCTAAGTCGTTCAAGTTTCTTGGGAGAGTGTTGAACTATGGAATGGAAAAGAATAGCGGATAGAAAGGAAAGGAATCAATTTACAGAAGGGCTCAATAGCAAATAGTTTACTGCACTGAAAGCATTTGAGTACGCGAGATGGGAGAAATGATGTACGGTCACAGAGTATTGTTTGAGTTTATCGTTTCAGGAGTGACACAGTAACAAGTCATGACAAATCGTAAGGTGTGGCCACAGAAGGGAGTAGCTAAGATGAAGGGGACAAGGGAGATAAGACATCAAAGAAGTGTGGAGCCTCAGAATGGGGTTGTAATGAACCTGTTAGTATTGAACTTCATGTTTGCAAAATGCAAGGTGCATTTTCAAGTCTCTGCTTTGATTTCTGAGAAGGATTGTCATTATTTATTTCTTTTTTCAAACAATATACTCCCCTTGGCTCCATGGCTCTATAGTCTTCAGAGGTTTCCTTCCTGCTTTTGTGCTCTTTCCATACCCTGTTTTTGAAATGCTGGTGTTCCTTAGGTGTAAGTCTTCCATTATCAGTAATTCTCAGCATTTTCCCCTGGTTGATTAGATCCCCTCCATGGTGTTAGCTCCCACCTGTATGCTGACGAGGCCCAAATCAGTTTCTCCAGCTCAGACTTTTTCTTGAGCTCCTCCAGTAAATCCTTACATGGATACCTCACTGGCACCTCAGACCAACATGTACATGGCAGAATTTTATGCAACTTCATCCCCTCCCCCCAAAAAAAAACCTTACAAAGCGTTTTTTCTATTGTTTTCTCTGTCTTAATAATTGAGAATGCTGGAACCCAAGTTACATGAAGTTTATGGGGACTTCCCTATAGCTCAGATGGTAAAGAACCTGCCTGCAATGCTGGAGACCCGGCTTTGATCCCTGGGTCAGGAAGATCCCCTGGAGAAATAAATGGCAACCCACTCCAGTATTCTTGCCTCGAGAATCCCATGGACAGAGGAGCCCAGTGGGCTGCAGTCCGTGGGGTCGCAAAGAGTCAGACACGACTAAGCAACTAACACACACAACGCATACACACACACAGGGATGTTTATACATTTTGTCTATTGATGTATCCCAATTAGAACCATGGCTAAAAAAAAGAGTAGTTATTAAAAAATACTTGAATGAATGAATTCTTGACTCCTCTACCCTCTATGAAATCAATTAAAAAGCTGACTCTGATTAGCTGCCAGATGAATTTCTGTCCTCCTCATCAGAGTGCAAGAACTTAGTAAGAATCCAAAAATAGGAAAAAGTTCTATCACACCATTATTAGTGGCACCAAAATTTAGTTTTAATATACATGAGTTTCAAGAAGAGAAATAATTAAACATACGGCATCCCATGACTAATAATAGTGCTTAAAAAGAACTTTGAACATTATGAGGAAAAGAATAATGCATAATGTTATAATTTATTAAAGGAACATGGACTATTTTAAATATAGGGTATCTTGAGTATACATCCATAACTGTATATATGTTTAGTGCGTAAAGAAGTAACTAGGAGAAAATGCTGCAATATGTTAACATTCATTATCTTTAGTGTAATGGGTAATTTTTATTTTATTCTTTATGTTCTTGGCTCTTTCCAAAACTGTCAACAAATAAGCATGTTTTACTTTTATATTAAGAAAAACATGTAATTAAAATATTTTATGTAATAGAATCAGGGCTAGTCATTTTCTTCCTACCATTTTCTTGGTTGTTTTAAAATTTTTTCATAGTTTTCTTTTATTATTCAGTAAATTTCACCAAAACGCTTTCTAAAAATGGAGCTAAATATTTATTTTGCCATAGGCTTCTTTTATTCCCTGCATCTCATTGTTTTTTAAACACTAATTAATATACAACAGAATATGCTATTCTTTTTATTTTATGTAACTATTTCCAAAGTAATTGGACCCTAGATATTTCTGTAAAAAATATTGAGCCAGGCAACAGATCAACCTTGATTTTTATATTAATGAAGGAGTGGATGAAATAACATCATTCTGAATTTTAACTACTATTTATGGGCTTCCCTGGTGGCTCAGATGGCAAAGAATCTGCCTGCAATGCAGGAGACCTGGGTTCAATCCCTGGGTTGGGAAGATTTCGTGGAGCAGGGAATGGCAACCCACTCCAGTCAGTATTCTTGCCTGGAGAATTCCACAGACAGAAGAGCCTGGTGGGCTACAGTTCATGGGGTCAGAAAGAATCAGACATGACTGAGCAACTAACACATACATTATGAACTTTGTAGTCCTTTAGCAAGTAAATCTGTAAGTTGCAAAACAGAAGTGCCCAGCACAAGGAAAAGACGTCTCACTCTTCACAGATATTGAAATGTGATTAAATGTGATCTTATAAATGAAGACGTTATATATGTATAATGTGCTATGAGGAAGAACTTCTTAGGAAAGTAAAAACATGAGTATGCAAAATTTAGAAAGATTATAAATATTACTATGTCTACAAAATGAGTGTACACATCATCTTTAAATAACCGATGTTAACATGATTCATGTCATGCACAGAGGAAAGAAGTTTATATCTTAATTTCAAGTATTTTCAATTTCAGAAAAGAACAGCATCCAGTCACCAAAGGACTCTCTTTTGTTCCATTGGGATTCAATACTGAGAAAGAAGATGGGAGCATAGTCTTTCTTTACTCTCCTCCCAAACACCTACAAATGTAGCCTTACATCTCAAGCAGAGTGTTCCATAAGCCTCTTCACTCTTTCCATCATGCTTTCCAGCACACACTCAATCATGCTTCTGCCCTATTTTGGAATAAGTAAGCAGTTGCAAAATTTTGCTGAAAATTTCTTGCTGTGCCTTTGAGATTAATTCTCTCCATTAAGTGAACATGGATGGAAATAATTAACCTTTCACTTGGTATTAATAGAAGAAAGTAGAATTTCAGTAGTGCTAACCTACTTTATAGGCTATTACTTCTATTGTCTCCATCGCATCTCTGTTCCCACATGTGACCATCTGGTTCGCAGAAGGCAGCTGTTCACTTGGGCCATTTGCATGACTACGGGTGCAAAAGAGCATAATAGGAGACCAAGGAAACGATGCACGTGTTGGAAGGAGAGAGCTGAGTTATGTACCCCAGGAGTTCTCATTTTAGTTAATTTTGGAAAATACATAGTATATCACTGCTGGGCAATGAGATTGTTAAATCGCTGTTCTGACCTCAGAAAGTGAGTGTGGGTGTGGCAATCGGTGCTTGGGACAAGAAATATGCTTATGGTATTATATGTTCAAATGACATGTGAGATTTAATGAGTATGAATACAGTATCCCTTGACTTGACTACACATCTCCTCTACTTACAGAAAATGCGATCTGCACGATGTGGTGCTTGACATTAAGTGTTGGACACATAACTTTCCCTTCTCTGGAATCGTGAAGAATTCTTGGCCCCCACGATTCTCTGCATTGGGACCCAGAAATCTGTGTTTTAACAAGCCCTACAGAAGACTCTGATGCACACTCAGGTTTGAGATCCACAGCCATAATTCTTCAACCACTAACTCCAAGTGATGTTTCCTCCTACTGTCTTCGGTTCTACCGTGCTGGAGGGTTCTGTTGTTTGTCTCTTAACCTCTTCCATTCCTTTTGCTTTGTCAGATAATCAGCATCTCCTCCTAGAAAACTGAATCCCTGACAAATTCTTCTGCCTTAAATATCCATTTCTTTTGACCTTGTAGTCTTTCTTAAACAACCCTTTCATTGCGGTCCCTTACTTCAAATCCCTAGAGTTTTCTCACTGACACCTGGGTGAAGTCCAGGTGTATTTTTTAACATTCTGCATTGTACACATTTCTGACCAAACTTAAGAATGTATTTCTCCTTTCTGCACAAACTGATTCGCACTTTGTATTGTGCTCTGTTCTCAGTCATGTCTGACTCTCTGCGACCCCATGGACTGTAGCCCTCCAGGCTCCTCTGTCCATGGAATTTTCTGGGCAAGAATACTGGAGTGGGTTTCCATTTCCTCCTCCGGGGGATCTTTCCAAACCAGGGACTGAACCAGTGTCTCTTGCAGTTGCTGGACTGGCAGGTGGATTCTTTACCACTGTACCACACTGGTGAGGTTTACTTTCTTAATTTCTATAGCATCCCTTGCACGTATTTTTCCTCTGGGCTTTTGTATATGCTCTTCTCCTAGATCTAGATCAATCCTCTTTAACCTTTCTTACGCTTTCAAATCCTAATTGCCTGGCAAAGTTCCCTTCCTCCAGGAAGACTTCTCCATCACCTCCTCACACCTCGATCTCTCTCTTACTATTCACTCCTCTCCTCTGAAAACTCCTTACACACAACTTTGTATTATTATATACATGCTGTCCTCATGAACAAAAATTTCAATTTATATACCTTTGCATCTTTTCACCTAATAGCTTACACACAACAGCCTTGTGTTCAAAAACTGCATTGGCCTGTGAGTCATAAGACCAAAGTTTTGAAAAATTGATAGCCTGCTTATCTTCAGCCAAACTGTTAATTAGATGATTGAAACATTATTATTTATTCCTTGGTCATAATTCACTGTACGAAGGGGAAATTACTGCAGTGTTTTTGCATAAGTTTAACTATGACAAACGGTCATTCTCTGTGGAATCAGGGGAATTGTGGTGCCCACCCCAGGCGCTGAGGGTGAGTTTTTAGACCAGGATAAGGAAATGAACTTGAGCAGACTCCAGGAGATAGTGAAGGACAGAGAAGCCTGGTGTACCGCAGTCCATGGGGTTGCAAAGAGTTGGACATGACTTAGCAACTGAACAACACCAAGGAAAATGAGCACCATCTTTAGGGTGTATCAGAGAGTTGCAAATAGTCCAGAGACACAAAGATAATGTTCTGGGTTTTTTTTGTTTGTTTGTTTCCAATGACATAAAGACCGAAAAGGAAAGGAAAGGAGGGAGGGAGGAAGGAAGGAAGGAAAGAGAAAGGAAATAGAAAGGAAGGAAGTTTACCTCCTTCTGCTTGCCTTTTCTGGAACTGAGGAAAGTAATTTGGAAAATGACATATATCATATATTTTCATCAGATATATGTCATATGACAAAAGAAACCTCGATTTTAAGTTCAAGATGAAGTCCTAACTTGCTGCAAGGTATTCATTAAGTTACACTCTGACTCAGATTCTTCATGCATCAAGTGCAGATCATAGTGGAAGTGCTTGGCAGTAAGCTTTTTTGATTGTAATGTAAGTGCCTAACATTTAGTTTCTGATTGCCAATGCATCCATTTCAAAGACACCCATCTTGAATAAACATACTGCCAGCTACACATCTAGATAAATAGCCAGGTCACTCCACCCAGGAAGTCCCCCTTTTAGAAAGCCCCAGGCTTTTTTTTTTTTCCTGACCTCTTGAGTGACCCTGCTTTTCCTTTTCCAGGCCCAAATGCCCACCTTTAGGTTTGAAATTCACCAAATAAAGAATAAACCTATGAAACCCTAGGCACCCCACCCTCAATCCCAATAAAGGGAGAACCCAGGTCCACACTGTGTCTCTACCCAGAACCTCCTTGGGTGGCTCTGAGCATGCTATATACCATCCAAGAACTGTGAATAATAAATCTTATTTTTTCAAAGTTCCCAGATAGCTTTTCTCTGAGGTGCATCTGGAAATCATAATAAGAACCACAAGGCCCAGTCCAGCCATAACACTGACTCTCGTCCAGGCAGGGAAACCTCTGTGGGGAATACCACAAGTGGTATGGGCCCAGGTGAGTATTCCCAGGCATTCCTAGTCATAGCATCATCACTGATAGGCTGAGACCAACAGAAAACAAGATCATACACCTTTTTCTTGGAGTTACTGTAAAGATTCTAGGAGACAGTGACAGTTCCTGGATCAGAGTTGAGAAAATCAAATCACTGCCATTTAGAGGCTGGTTTCCAGATAAGATTCGAAGTGGTACAGCACAGGTAATACCAGAGAACACGAAAGGCTTTCTTCCTACAGTCTACACTCTTCCCTGGCCACTGGAGCTTTCAGGCCTACAGGAGCTGTGAAGAGAAGAACGTTAAATGCTTGAAAAGATCTGAGGAAAATAGCAGGGCTACACCTGTATCAGGAACAACAGATGTTCTCCGCAGGTCTTCCTGGATACAGAAACACCAAGGTCCATTTATTTTTAGAAGATACCCCTGAATAGCATCTACAGTATTTACTGAGCGCCTGCCATGTGCCAGGCAACATGCTAGGTGCATTCATATATGTTATCTCATGTCATCCTGGTCACACGTCCATAATATAGGTAACCCAAAGAGGAAATAAATCAAAAGAGGATAAATAGATTTTCTAGTAGCCAAACAGAGGGTTTTTTTTTTTTTTTTACTTCAACGATGGTGTACTTTCTCCTATGTCAGGACAGCATTCTGAAATCAGCATGAGCGAGGAGAATGAACCACACATAGAGAAGGCAAACTTATACTCATTGTACAGAGTATTTAATACAAACTTGAACTGTACTGAGATCTGAGCTCTCCAATTTATTTGGGACAAGCTTGATTTATAAGCTGAAAATACTGAAGAGTGGACCTCAGTAAAGATATTACACATCCATGCCTAGGACAGTTTCACAAAATTGTCAAGCAATAAGGAATCCATTGTCTTTTGACCTAGTTTCATCAATAACTGGCAGAGATCACTCCAACTTTCAAAATCCTGGGTCTTTTGCTCTTCCACTGCTCCATTTGGTATGTAGTAGACTTAGGACATGACATGTAAATCCTTACATGGTCGTTTGTTAACTATTAGGGAAGCATAGGAATAAGTATGAGATAGGTCCTTTAGTCCAGCTACTGGTCCCAAGCATCTATAAGGGGACCTTCCTGTATACTTCATTTAGTCCATTCGCCCTGGTGTCAGAATATCATTAAATATCCCAAACCTATTTCTTTTTCCTATTCTGTCCTCAATGTCCTGCCAGTCCTTGATTATTTTAAGATCCTCACAAAACGAGCTCCTTCATGCCTTTCCTCTTGCAAAAGAGCAGATTATCCCTTCAAGAAGAGATTGATGGTACATTTATAAAGGCCTAATTGCTATAAACACAAAGAAAGTCTTATGTCCAGCTTGGCAAGGAGATGGATCAAGTCCCTGTTATTTGCTCCCAATGCTTCACCCCTCAAAAGACTAACAAAAAGATTTCTTGCTATAGCTATGAAAAATAAAATGCAAGTTAAATCCTCAAGGCACACCACAAGACAAGACTTTGGCAGCATGCCTTAGTTAATTTATATTTCAACAGAGTCCGTTTTTCCATTTTAAAATGAACATATGGACATTAGAAGAAGGAAAAGGAGAGGAAACGATGAACGAGGTAATAAAAAGAGCCCAAATCGAAGGATTTAGGTATCAGATTAATAGTATATTTCTGAAATTTCGTTCTGTCAGTGCTTAATTTATCTGTATACTAATCAAGGTAAACACTTGTTACTCTAACCTTGAAATTTCAGTGACTTTACACAGAAAAGCAAATCTTCCCACACATCACAGTCCAGTTGCTCAGTTGTATTAGACTCTTTGTGACCTTGTGGACTGCAGCACACCAGGCTTCCTTGACCATCACCAACTCCTGGAGCTTGCTCAAACTCACGTCCATTGAGTTGGTGATGCCATCCAAACATTTCATCCTGTTGTCCCCTTTTCCTCCTGCCTTCAATCTTTCTCAGCATCAGGGTCTTTTCAAATGAGTCAGTTCTCATCAGGTGGTCAAAGTATTGGAGTTTCACCTTCAACATCAGTCCTTCCAATGAATATTCGGGACTGATTTCCTTTAGGATGGACTTGTTGGATCTCCTTGTAGTCCAAGGGACTCTCAAGGGTCTTCTCCAACACCATGGTTCTAAAGCATCAATACTTTGGCACTCAGCTTTCTTTATAGTCCAACTCTCACATCCATACATGACTACTGGGAAAACTATAGCTTTGACTAGACAGACGGACCTTTGTTGGCAAAGTAATGTCTCTGCTTTTTCATATGCTGTCTAGGTTGATCATAGCTTTTCTTCCAAGGAATAAGTGTCTTTTACTTTCATGGCTGCAGTCCCCATCTGCAGTGATTTCACATCATAGTCCAATACATCAGCTTTTGGGGAACATGGGCCATTCTGCTCCACACAGTCATTCAGCTTATAGCTTACCATCTTTAAGAATCTCATATTCTTTAATTATATCAATTGCTTTGGGAAAAATGAAAGAGAACCAAGCACAAATGAAGAATATATTAGCAAGTTTCTAGGAATCAGTACTTGAAAGGTATATCCATCACCTTTTCCCACATTCCATTGGCCAGAACTCAGACACATGACCTTATCTATATAAATTGAAAGCTATAAATATGACTCACTTGTGCAAACAGGAATAAAAGGAACAGGGTCTAAGGAAAACCAGTTTTGTCTGTGTAACAGTTAGGGACCAGAGTTAGAAATGGTTCCCCTCAAGCAGTACCCCTAGCTGAGTGCGAGGGGAGTGTCCAGCCAAACTATGAAGTCTCTGATCAGTTTTCTTATATTCAGACTCTCACGTGGTAAAAGTAATTTTGACTATCTTTGGCCCTTGGTACAAATACACAAAATATACTACACATTATTTTTTTTCAATATAGATGAGGCTTTTATGTACTGGTTCAAATCTGTTTAGAAATTTGATGCTATGAAAACATTTGATAGGTGTCTATATTTGTGCTGCCTTCAAAATTTAGGAGATTTTCATGGGAAATTACAATGTAG
Source organism: Giraffa tippelskirchi (assembly GCF_054371585.1). NCBI lineage: Eukaryota > Metazoa > Chordata > Mammalia > Artiodactyla > Giraffidae > Giraffa > Giraffa tippelskirchi. The sequence goes on from NC_137282.1 coordinate 151,551,775, forward strand.
AATGTCCCAGGGATGGAATTTTTTACTAAATGATTTAATAACCTTGAGCATTATGAAAAACATACCAAATTGGTATGTTATTTTCTTCCAAGAGAGTTCCTTTAAGTAGCAATAGCAAAGGTTACCATTTGGGTAAAATGGAAGTTTTAAAAATCCTTTCAGCAAGATATATTTTCTTCTACTCACTCAAAAATACTTGATAGCAAATCCTCAATAGTTAATTATAGTTCAATATCATGACAATAGTTAGATTTGTTGCAGTTTTCCCAATACTCCTCTAGGTTGTCATTACAAGGCACTAACACAACCCTAAACATGTTACAAGTGCTAATGATGAATGTTTATGTACATAGAGGGGTAGAGGTTAAGGTTTAATCAGAAAAACAAAACCAAGTTCAGATATATACACTCAGGAACGTGGTTCTACAAGTGATGGTTCTACAAGTAAATCAAACAAGAGACAGTCAGGTGACCCAAGAGATTCTGATGTCAGGAACCACTCCCATTCCTAGGCTGGAGAGACCAAGAGAGGAGATAGTGTTCTCTGAACCCACAGGTCAGCATCGCTTTATGAAAAGTGGAATCATAGCAGACATGTCTGGTGGAGCTAATGATTTGGTACTCCACAAAATGAAGTCACCCCCCCCAAGAACCTGCCCAAAGCAAAGAAGAAGGAATAAAAATAATTAGGCTCTTTTCTCTCTTCACCTCCCACAAGGTTCTTTCTGCGCTTACTATTAACCAAGCACAGCCTGGGTGACTGCCAGTGTGACAGGAAAATGCTTAACACCTGCTCTTCCCCGATGCTACAGAGGACAGGGGAGTGATGAGGAATGTGTCCTATGACAAGCAGCAAATGCCATCAATGCACCAAGGAAGAGAGCATCATTATGCTCTACATATATTCTCCATTGATTTACTTACTCAGTGCAAAGTGATGGCCTCTCTCCACATAGATGCTTAAAGAATACTTGCCAGTTCAAAAGGATTCTAAATTCTTTGAGTCATGTTTGAGTACAAGTAATGTTCAGTTTAATCAAATTGCTACCTCAGGTTTCAAATCACTTCTAATCAGTTTGATTTTTAGATTTCTGCCCTTACTGGAGAAAAACAAAACAAACTAAAACTAAAGTAGGTGGATAGATGCATTTAGATTTAGCACATAGATAGTGTCCTCCAAAAATATCTTAGAGATGAACATAGGAAAGAGATTGTGTTCTTTGAGAATCAGAGGGGCAAATACTTTCAACTAGATGTCAAACCAACATAGTAAGTTGATAAACCCTGGGAAATCATTCTCTAATAAATTTTAAGTTAAAATTAAATAAATCCTCACATTTCTTACAGATCTCTGAAACTCTATAAGCTTTCTTTGGAGTTCAGTTCAGTCACTCAGTTGTGTCCGATTCTGCGACCACATGGACTGCAGCCTACCAGGCTCCTCCGTCCATGGGATTTTCCAGGCAAGAGTACTAGAGTGGGGTGCCATTGCCTTCTCCGTGTCCATCACCAACTCCCGGAATTTACTCAAACTCATGTCCATTGAGTTAGTGATGCCATCCATTCATCTCATCCTCTGTCGTCCCCTTCTCACCCTGCCCTCAATCTTTCACAACATCAAGGTCTTTTCTAATGAGTCAGTTCTTTGCATCAGGTGGCCAAAGTATTGGAGCTTCAGCTTCAACATCAGTCCTTCCAATGAAGACTCAGGACTGATCTCCTTTAGGATGGACTGGTTGGATCTCCTTGCAGTCCAAGGGACTCTCAAGAGTCTTCTCCAATACCACAGTTCAAAAGCATTAATTCTTCAGCGCTTAATTTTCTTTATAGTCCAACTCTCACATCCACACACGACTACTGGAAAAACCATAGTCTTGACTAGATGGACCTTTGTTGGCAAAGTAATCTCTCTGCTTCTTAATATGCTATCTAGTTTGGTCATAACTTTCCTTCCAAGGAGTAAGCGTCTTTTCATTTCATGGCTACAGTCACCATCTGCAGTGATTTTGGAGCCCAAAGAAATAAAGTTTGCCACTGTTTCCACTGTTTCCCCATCTATTGCCATGAAGTGATGGGACCAGATGCCATGATCTTAGTTTTCTGAATATTGAGCTTTAAGCCAACTTTTTCACTCTCCTCTTTCACATTCATCAAGAGGCTCTTTAGTTCTTCTTCACTTTCTGCCATAAGGGTGGTGTCATCTGCATATCTGAAGTTAGTGATATTTCTCTCGGCAATCTTGATTCCAGCTTATACTTCTTCCAGCCCAGGGTTTCTCATGATGTACTCTGCATATAAGTTAAATAAGTAGGGTGACAATATACAGCCCTGACGTACTCCTTTTTCTATTTGTAACAAGTCTGTTGTTCCATGTCCAGTTCTAACGAGTGCTTCCTAACCTGCGTACAGATTTCTCAAGAGGCGGGTCAGGTGGTCTGGTAGTCCCATCTCTTTCAGAATTTTCCACAGTTTGTGGTGATCTACATAGTCAAAGGCTTTGGCATAGTCAATAAGGCAGAAATAGATGCTTTTCTGGAACTCTCTGGCTTTTTGTATGATCCAGTGGACGTTGGCAATTTGATCTCTGGTTCCTCTGCCTTTTCTAAAAGCAGCTTAAACATCTGGAAGTTCATGGTTCACATATTGTTGAAGCCTGGCTTGCAGAATTTTGAGCATTACTTTACTAGCATGTGAGATGAGTGCAATTGTGCGGTAGTTTGAGCATTCTTTGGCATTGCCTTTCTTTGAGATTGGAATGAAAACTGACCTTTTCCAGTCCTGTGGCCACTGCTGAGTTTTCCAAATTTGCTGGCATATTGAGTGCAGCACTTCCCAGCATCATCTTTTAGGATTTTAAACAGCTCAAATGGAATTCCATCACCCCCACTAGCTTTGTTCATAGCGATGCTTCCTAAGGCCCACTTGACTTCACATTCCAGGATATCTGGCTCTAGATGAGTGATCACACCATCATGATTATCTGGGTTGTGAAGATCTTTTTTGCATAGTTCTTCTGTGTTTTCTTGCCACCTCTTCTTAATATCTTCTGCTTCTATTAGGTCCATACCATTTCTGTCCTTTATTGAGCCCATCTTTGCATAAAATGTTCCTTGGTATCTTTAATTTTCTTGAAGAGATCTCTAGTCTTTCCCATTCTTTGGAGTTAATTCATAGTAATTCAAATAATCTAAACATATTTTCAGACAGGCAGCTCTTTGAAAGATGATAGAAATGAAACCAAGGTAGCAGAAATAAAGAGTTGGATGCAGAAATAGTCTCAGGGCAGTAATGAAAATGACACATTTTCAACCCAGCAGTGCTAAACATTATTAAAGAAATGTCTAGAAACATGTAAAATGCTTTAATCGTTCATAAAAATAATTAGGGTTCTCAGCAACTTTAGCCAAATGGATGTCACAGTAATTCTCTAAGGATGATGTCTAATGTGTATTTTGCCACTGAAAGGCTATTTTATTTTTCAGGAAAGTAGTACAGTCTAAATGGGAAGTGGTTGAACTATATGGCCAAAACAACATAAAATTTAAATTCTGATTAGGCATCTGCCAAATGTATGGTCTTGGAGCAAAGTATTTTACCACTTTGACCCTCAGGTTTTTGTTAAGTGAAAATGGGATATTTCGTCTCCTATGATTTATAAGAAGAATCAGCAATAATGCTTATAACGGACTTGACACATAGTAAATCAATGTTCCATAATTCTTGGTTATAATTATTATTATAGTCTTATTATTTGAATATTTGCATATCACACATTGACAAACTAACTTCTTTTAATACTACAGTTTCCTTCTCATCAAGAAATATATTTTACCTTCTTGGAGACCACTTCAAAAATACAAATACCTTTGTGGGAGAAATACTCTTTTAAGTATTGACCGTGTCTGTGAACATTGTGATTAATTTTCACACCTCTGCAAAGATTGATTAACAGCCACCTAAGAGCAAATTTGGGAAGGGTAGCTGGGTGGAAGAAGTAGGACTTAGAGAAAGCTTTATTTCACATATTATTTGAAGTTTTTGTCAAAATTGCAGGGAAGTAAGTGCCATACCAGTCATATTAGAACCCAGGAATATGCCTTTTTAATAAACAAACCAGCTGAATCTGATTTACGTGGTGCAAGATCCCACCTTGAAGATTATTGCTCTAAGACAATGTGAGGAGTTAGACAGGAGGAACTGAGGAGGTTAGTGGTAATCTCACACAGACCACAGCTCCTTTTTAAAAACTACTGGGTCCAAGTTTTGCTAAGCTTCTTGGTTCTGCCTTATTTCATTGCTAGGAAAACAAGAACAGGCTTATGGTCACCTAAAGGTTCCTATGGCTTGATGCTAACAGCAGTGAGTTCAGGAAACCCTTAAATGCTAGGCCCTGACTGGGGGAAGGCAGGGGGAGCTATAATTATATATTTAGAACTGCATTTGGCAAGATAAAAAAAATGATTCTCTGAAAAGCATACTGAATTTATCAGTACAGGTAGCCCAGAATACCACAGAATGGGCAGCCCTCCTTTGGGGCAGAGATGAAGGGTTCATAGACTTCTATCCTTGACTCATGCCTGAAAATAGTTAATTATACTTCTCACTTACCACTTGATTTTGATCTTTCTCTCCTTGGTTTCTCTGTTTCTGACTTTTCTCTTGTACATTTCGTACTCCCCACATCTGCCATCTACCCATGACCTGAGTTAAGCTGTGGCTACAATATACTCTGACTTCTCATATGCATCCTAGCCTAAATGAACAACAGGTTTAACCCCTGGTTGTATAATAACTGTTATTAACAGTAATAAAAATTAATAATTGCCATCATTGCTTCCTTTATTCTTACTCCTGCCACGACTAGAGATATAAAAAGTAAATGAAAAGTTAGGCTAAGAAAATGAAAAACCAATTTTTAAATATTATCGCATATTATTCCCATTAAAAACTTGAAAACATATAGACTCAGTGTTATAAAACCATTCTTCAGGACTGAGATGATGAACCATCAGTAAATTCATCCCAAATTCAAAAGCAAAGTACACATTTGCAGCTTGCCTCTTCTCTAGAAACTGTCTTTCTGTGACAGAAACAACCTAATTGCTAAATCAGAGAATAAATACGCAAACTTCCCTTGCTGGTAGAAGCCCGTGAAATGTGTTCTTCCTGTCAATTTCTGCACGTGGAATTGAGTACCTTGTCCTTGGATCCCATTGACAATCAAGAGAAACGCACTGTTCATGTATTAGTTCCACGCTTAGTTACTCTGAAGCTTCAGACCTGGGTGACTTGTGGAACTGATAGCAGACCTTCAGAATCAAAAAGGGGCTAAGGCCTAAGTTTCTATTTAATCTGATTTCATAGAAAGCCCTCTTTCCCTTTTGGTTCAGAAGTGCTGTGAAGTATAAAACTTGAGCTGTGTATCAATTTCCAGTTGATGCAGGTTAGTTATTTATATACCATGATCAGTTTCACAGCTGATTCCCTTCCATGCTCAAAATCCAGAGAAATGGTAAATGTAATGACTCTGGTTCTTAGCAAATAAGAAAATATTTGATAACATTTGTTAAAATCCTTAAACTCAAATACAGCCACTAATTTTTCCTCCTTAATGAGAAAAAGAAAGCTTTCACTATGGCCTAGTTATAATAATTAAACTACCATTTAATTTGTGTCAGATGCTAGGAGACGTATATCTGTTTATTCCTCCCCCAAACCCTAAGAGGGGGTATTATTAATATCCCCATTTAACTGACCAGACTGCAGCAGCTTAGAGAAGTTAAATGACTTGTTCATGGTCACCTGATAGTGTGTAGTGGAGCCAGCATCAGAAGGTACCAGATAATCCAATAAATGAAGATCTTAATCATCCTGTGATTTTGTTTTTCTCAAAAAGCTATAACTCTTCACCTCAGTGGTGTTCTCCTCCAAGCTGGTGGTAAAATCACTATAGCAGTTCTGGCCCTCACACATATTCCAGCAATGTATTTGTTTGTTTTAAAAAAAGCAATACTGTGTTTCTCAGATAACTTTTTAAACTCCCTCCTGACATCTCACTGGCTCACTGATTCATTGCCCATTGAGGCGGGTCATATGCCATTGCATAAACATCCCAGTGGGTTGGGGAATGATGAGTTCTGACCAGCTTTGGCCTCTGTTCCTGAACCAATTATTGACAAAGGAATTGAAATGATCAACTATCCTTAGAAATTCAAAGCCCCTTTTACTTGGAATGGTCAAATTCCCCTGCATGGAGTGGTGATGTTAGGAAAACATCTGTTTGGGAAGGAACTGGGCTTTGAGTGGACGGCCAACAATTTACATTACATCCATTGGTACACTTCCTTTTATCATGTTTCACCTTCCAGCTTTATCTTCTGTGTGCTTTCCTTATCTTCGTGGAATTGGACTACCACTGTTAACAAACAGTCTCTTCTTAAGCCACTTCAGTGTCTCTGCTACTTTGTAGAGGCATTAAACACGGGTTTTGAGTCAGTGATATACCTGGTTTCAAATTCTGGCTCTACTTCATACAGAATGAATAACTTACACTCTCCAAGCCTCAGTTTCTACCACTTTAAAGACAGGAACAATATTGATCTCAGAGAGTTATACTCAACACTAAATTAAAAGTAGAACTTAAGGAGGTGGATGAATCTAGAGCCTGTTATACAGAGTGAAGTCAGAAAGAAAAAAATGAATATCATATATTAATACATATATATATGGAATCTAGAAATAAATGGTACTGACGAACCTATTTGCAGGGCAGGAACAGAGACACAGAGGTAGAGAACAGACTTGTGAACCCAGCAGGGGAAAGAGAGGGTGGGACGAATTGATAGAGTATCACTTAAACATATACATTACCATATATAAAATAGCTAGCTAGTGGGAAGTTGCTCTGTAACAAGGAGCTCAACCTGGTACTCTGACAACCCAGAGGGATGGGATGAGAGAGAGGCTCAGGAGGGAGGGCGTATGTGTATACTTATGGCTGATTCACACTGTATGGCAGAAAACAACACAACATTATAAAGCAATTATCCTTCACTTTAATAAATAAAAATTTAAAAAGATGATCTTATCACAATGCCTATAGTAAAGAAAAATAAATGATTCCTCTCCCTTTAAAATTTCCTTGAAATACCTTCTTGCTAATACTGCAGAAACTTCTTCTGGCTTTTCATCCTCAGTTATTCTAATCTTGGGGCTTCCCTGATAGCACAATTGGTAAGGAATTCACCTGCAATGTAGGAGACACTGGTTTAATTTCTGGGTTGGGAAGATCCCCTGGAGAAACGACAGGCTACCCACTCCAGTATTCTTGGGCTTCTCTGGTGGCTCAGCTGGTAAAGAATCCGCCCGCAATGAGGGAGACCTGGGTTCGATCCCTGGGTTAGGAAGATCCCTTGGAGAAGGGAAAGGTACCCACTCCAGTATTCTGGCCTAGAGAATTACATGGACTGTATCAAGAGTTAAAAAACCAATATATGGGAAGTGGGAAATACAGCAGCAAAAGCTTTTTCCTTAAAGCTTGAATTTAGACGTTGGCAAAAAGGACTTTTAAAGTACATCTAGAATACTGGCAATGAACTCTAGGCCTTTTGTATCACCTTACAGCCCCTCCCTAAAGTGGCTCATGGAGCCTAGAAAGCCTGACTACCCCTCCCCCTCCCCATCTGGCCAATTCCTTTATTTCTCAGGATATATGTCACTTCCTTAGGGAAGATGTTACTGATCCTCCAAGTCTCCAGACTAAATTTAGTCCTCTGTCATTGGTTCAACAAATGATGTCTCTCCTCTTTTGTACCCTTTGCCATACTGGTGATCTCAGTTTCTCTCTGTCTTCTACCTGCTCTGTGATTTCTAGAGGACCCAAACGACTTTATCTATTTCACGGCCATAGTCCTGGTGCCTACTACAGTATGTGTAATACTTGGCACAAACACACAAGGCACTAAAAAATAGCTCTTAATTAAATGAATGAACAATTGCAAGATGGATTGATAGGTGACAATGCTCAGAATTCAGAAAATTTGACTTGTTTCCTATATATGCCTGGAAAAAGGTAAGAAAAATGAGCAGAAATAAAATAGAAGTCCTTATTTTCCTATGTGAGTACACAAGGTACAGGATGTTCAATGAAACATAAAAAGAAAATTTGGGGGGGCAACTGTTGATTCCAGCTGACAGATACATTCTTATAAAAGTTCCTTATCATTCTTATTGGATCAAACTATAGTTCACAGATGCCAAAAAAAAAAAAAAAAGGAACAAGAAAACAGAATGTGAAGGAAAATGGAGGTAGATGTGACAAAAATATTTAAATTAAAATCAAGCATGGAAGGCCAAACTCCCTGAAATATCTCTTAAAATTCCACAAAATATTAAAAGAAAATACTTAGAACCACTTAAGTCTAAGTCCAAACGAAGTGCCTTATCTCATTAATTATGCCAACCACATTAGGCCGTGATTTTTCATTTGTGTTTTGAAAAATAATGCATGCAAGTCCTGATAAGACTTGCTGATTTATTTTCACTGATTCCTGAATTATAGCGCTTCAAATGTCTAAAGATCCCAAATGCAGCTCACTGCAAAACTGATAGGTATAATGCTGTGTAAAGTTCCATGCATTTTGACATTTTCAATCTTCTTGAAAGGAGAAGAATGGAAAGACTATAAGGTGACTCTGATTAATAAATCTGTAAAATGTGATTAATATACCCTTTGTATATTGAAAAGTTCAAGCCTGAGTGAAACATATTCAGAGAACCTTGCCAGTAAGAGGCGAATAGTATAGAACACTGATTTTGAATTCAGATTTTTCTTGGGTTTAAATTGTAATTTTTATATGGTTTTCGGTCACCTATGTAATTACTTTTTAATTCCTCTGATATTGTTTTGAAGCCCTTTAATAATGATGATGGTAATAACCACATATTATTTTTGTTTTACTCAGAGAAAACCTGACACATAGTGACCGGGTCCCTGACACCTACAGAGTGTGCACAATGAAGAGCAGGTTTAACTTTATTCTGTAAGAGGATAAGAAGCCACCTCTGTCAACAAGACGGTAGGCAGCTTCCTTTAACATGAAACCTAGTGTATTTCAGCATTAAAGTTGGAACCACCAATGGTGACAAATAGCCAGGTTAAAAAGCAATATATTTGGCAGGTGTAGAATACAGAGAGTGCTCCTGTCTGCATACGTTGCACTTGTCATAAATCCTACTGACAGCTTTGGTGAGAGGACTTCAAAAGGAAAATATCTGAAAAACTGAGAAAATGCATTGAGAACTCAAAGGAGAAAGGGACCCTATTGCCAGCGAAAATGCCTACAAGAAACTTTGTTTTCACTTGAACTCTTCCCTGCCGATCTCAAAACCACCAGCTCCTTCCACCAACTGCAAAAACAGATAGGAAACAAAACCGACAGAGAAGTTCAAAGTTAGATTTCTTTGAGTCCGTGATGGTGGGATGGCTTCATGGATAAGGATCACTCCTTCGAGTCATCTGTTTTCTTGAACTTAATTTCACAGTCTGTTAGTTACCCGAGAGACATTATTTTCTTTGGCCTGGTCAAGTCAAAAGCAAGATTTCACAGATATAAATAAAGAGAGGAAATAATGCCTTCTCTCAAGGGAATATTAACCCCGGGAGACATGAGTCAATTTCTTACAGCTTTTTGCACCTCTAGTGTTTTCTGAAGCATTGGTTAAATCATAGAATATCTTTAATAGCTTTAATTTCTCCATGTGGAAAAAAATACCCAACAATATCTTAAAGGTGTAAAGAAGAACATTGCACCTTTGTAAATGTAACTGTAAGACTGATGATATCTGTGGTGTTATTCTTAGGTATATTAGCATATCTTTAACTTATTTCTCTTGGATCTATTGGTAAACAGACCCCCTTTGGCTAATAGACATACTATTGAAACAAATGATTTTCAGAAGATAGTAACCTTCTGTGGTAAACTTGTGGACTGTGAAATGCATCAGTAAAAAGGCTAATGGTGAGGTGGTAATTTTGATTTATTTATGTTAATTCATTTTTATTATTTTTGTCTTTCCTTGTACCAAAAACGATTTAAGATGTCTAAGAATAACATTAAAATGATTTTTAAAAGTTAAAAATGGCTTAGAGTTAAAAGGGCTTGTGTGGTTTTGTATATGTGCTGGTTTTGTCTGATTCAGAATTAACTTAGTAATCAGTTGGGAGCTTCCCAGGCAGTGTAGTGGTAAAGAATCCACCTGCCAATGGAGGAGACACAAGAGACGTGGGTTTGATCTCTGGGTGGGAAGATCCCCTGAAGGAGGAAATGGCAACCCACTCCGGTATTCTTGCCTGGGGAATCCTGTGGACAGAGGAGTTTGTCAGGCTACAGTCCATGGGGTCGCAAAGAATCAGACACGACTGAGCACACACACACCCCACCACCAAGCAGTTGACCAAAAAGCTATGGACTAGCAGAGATTTTACTTTTCAAAGACCCAGAAGAGAGAAAGCAGCCCTGAACTCTTGCCCCTGGAAACCCTTTCTTGGGCCCCACTGTCAAGGTTGGTGGCCCAGTATGTTCTGATAAGGTTACTGCATTTGACGGCTTGTATATACCACAGCTTGGTTAACTGATGAGACTTCAACATAGGGAAAAGGGTATGCTATAGACAATGGATGTTAAACTTATTTCTCTATCATGCTCTTTACTTTTCATGATTGTTACAGATGTGCCTGCCAGGAAGCCATCAAAACTTCTTGAGGCAAAATCAAACCAGAAGAAAAGAACCTCAGAATATAAAGGGCAGCTTCTTTTGAAGATGTGGCCACTTGAATCTATAGAGACGTTTCCAAGATGATAACTGTAACTTTTCTTTCACTCTGATTCTTACCCAGAGATATTCTGTTAGGAATGAAAAATAGATTTTTATATCTAGTTAGGTAGCTCAGATGGTAAAAAAAAAAATATGCCTGCAATGCAGGAGACCCAAGTTCAATCCCTGGGTCAGGAAGATCCCCTGGAGAAGGAAATGGCAACCCACTCCAATATTCTTGCCTGGAAAATTCCATGGATAGAGGAGTTGGGCGGGCTACAGTCCATGGGGTCACATGAGTTGGACACAGCTTAGTGACTAAACCACCACCAAAGTTGCTATAACAGGTTTCAACAACTTAAATCAACTGTCAGTTGGGAATAGATATCTAAAGCTTTATGTTGAGAACAATTCTTCACTCATATCTGGGTCCAGTGGGCTAATGTGATCAATTAACAATGTTGGCCAAGAGAGTGGGAAGCAGAGATAGCGACTGTTATTGAACACGTGTGGTTTCAGTTGCTTTCTGGTTCTTTGATTCTGATTATACCCCATAGTTGTAGGAAATGTATTTCATGGGATCTCTATTTCTTTCCTAAGACCTTTTAAGAAAGGATATTTAAGAGTCAAATTTTTTTTCTCTCTATAAAACATAGAAAGACTGATGATCCTGCCTCATTGCTCCCATCTGTATTCGTTGTTGTAAAAAAATAATAAAACTGGCAAGATGCACAACAATATATACTATATATTGAAAAAAATCCCTAATTCAAATATAAGTGATTTGGAATGCAGATGAAGAGAAAAAGAATGCCAAAGACCCTTATAACAAGACCCAAAGTCTTTCACAACTTTACAGATTCTTGCATTATATTAATTTGCCAGAAATAGGCATTTCAGACAATCTTCTGCTTCTGGTTTGTAAGTGACTTCCAATTTTGGACTCTTCCTATTATGGATAGTAGGATGATTTCAGATCCAACATAAGTCATGTTTGCCTTCTAAGATTCTAAAGGTATTACTCAATCCTTTAGGAATATGAAAATTATTGTGGACATTGTCCTGATTAAAAGGGTAAACACAGATGTGTGTTGCCAGTGAATTTCTGAGCAGGCATAGTGTGAGAACATCATCAATGGAATTCTAAGAACTTGAAATGCTGTGGGAAACTGGCTTCCAAGGAGCTATACAACATCTGAACATGCAACTGTCCTTCTGCTAACCATTTCATTAAGAATCAAAGTGTTCATAAGGCTAGTTGTCTGCTGAAAAATATTCATGGGAGAAAATTTGAACTCTAGTGAAATTGTAACTGTAGATTGAAATTTGTTTTTCTGTTTTAAAAGGTCATCTCTTTTAAATTTTATTTAGTTTTTGGCTGTGCTGGGTCTCTGCTGTGTGGGCTTTTCTCTAGTTGCAGCAAGCAGGGGCTACTCTCTAGTTGCAGTGCACAGGCTTCTCCTTGTGGTGGCTTCTCTTGTTGTGGAGCATGGGCTCCAGAATGTTCAGGCTTCAGTAGGTGCAGTGCAAGGGCTCAGTGGTTGCAGTTCCTGGGCTCTAAAGCACAGATTCAATAGTTGTGGTACATGGGCTTAGTTGCTCTGCGATATGTTGGATCTTCCTGGACCAGGGATTGAACCCATGTCTTCTGCTTTGGCAGGTGGATTCTTTACCACTGAGCCACCAGGGAAGCCCTTAAAATTTTTAGCTGAAGACAACAATAATTGAATCTGACAGCTATTGCTAATTTTCAAGTATAAATATATAATAGATTGAGTCATGCATGATATTGTTGTAAAGAATCAAACTTGTTCAGAGAGCTGAGACATCCCAACATTGGTAGCTGAATTTCTTTTACTGATGTTGGATGTATTTACATTTTAATTATTGGAACAGAAATCTGTTTGGTAGGATGTGAACAGGTGTCTCTGAAGAGATGTCACAGTGGGAAATGTTCATGGAATTTCCATACTTGGTTTCAACCCAGTAGTACATATTTCATAACATTTCAGCTAAATTAGCACATCCACTTTTGTATTATATGGGGGTGGGAAAAAACTAACCTTTTCTAGCTCTTGAAAATTAATCAGACTTTTTAAACTTTCATTTTCTTTTGAAATGAAAAAAAAAAGTTGCAAATGTGAACTTCCACCTTGGCAAAATTATAAAGCTCATTCAAACATGAAAAAAATCAATGCCAAATCAGGAGGAAAAGGAAATGAGAAGACTCAGTTTTGGTGGTTTGAAATTTAACTCTTGTGCACAATAAGTCCCATCTTTTAAATGTCATCTCTGGTGCCTGGTGATCCCTACAGTGACATGGGCTTATGAATCAGGAAGTGCAGTAGAGGATGGTGGACGGGAGACACTCGGGGTGGGGGGACCTATTCAGGGCTGCTAGATTTGGGGGGAATCTCATGGCCTTCCCTGATACCTCTAAGGTGAGTACTTGGGAGATGGAAGCTTGACACTGAAGTTTATGCTTCATCTTCCTTCCAGTGGGATTATCAAGGGGAGACTTAGAGGATGAAGTTGAAGTTTGTAGCTGAGATTGCTAGCTGATCACCAAACTCATTTAAGATTTTTCTTGGAAGATGGTATGGAGACTCCTTAAAAAGCTAGGAATAAAACTACCATATGACCAAGCAATCCCACTCCTAGGCATATAACCTAAGGAAATCAAAACTGAAAAAGACACATATACCCCAGTGTTCACTGCAGCACTATTTACAGTAGCTAGAACATGGGAGCAACCTAGATGTCCATCGACAGATAAATGGATAAAGAAGCTGTGCTACACATATACAATGGAATACTATTCAGCCATAAAAACGAACACATTTGAATCTGTTCTAATGAGATGGGCAAACCTAGAGCCTATTATACAGAGTGAAGTAAGTCAGAAAGAGAAATATAAATATCATATTGACACATATATATGGACTCCGAAGAGATGGCACTGATGAATTTATTTTCAGGGCAGGAATGGACAAATAGACATAGATAAGAGACCTATGGACAAGGTGGGAGGAGAGGAGGGAGAAGGGGAGATGTATGGAAAGAGTAACATAGAAATTTACAATACCATATGTAAAACAGACAGCCAACGGGAATTTGCTGCATGACCTACGGAACTCAAACTGGGCCTCTGTGACAGGTGGGGTGGGGAGAGAGATGGGAGGGAGATCTGGAAGGGAGGAGACATGGGTGTACCTATGGCTGATTCTTGTTGAGTATGACAGAAAACCACAAAATTCTGTAAAGCAATTATCCTTCAATTAAAAAATTAAAAACAAAGAAAGATGTTTTTCTTGGACACATAGCTAAACTACATTTCCCAGCCTCCCTTGTGGTTAAATGTGGCCATGGGAATAAGTCCCAGCCAAGGGGATACCCACTTGTAGGACTAATCTAGGAAATTCAAAAAGAAATCTCTCCTTCCTCTTTCCCTTGCACAGCTTAATGCTAAAAATTTGGTGCCCTTAGAGGCCTTTGGTAAAGACCACTAAGCTCCAGACTGGAAGGAGTCCGGGGCCAGGAATTAGTACCTGAAGAAAAGTCACTTGATCATAAATATGCATTAGGCTGTTATTTGAATAAAAAGTAAACTTTTATTGTGTTAAGCCATTGAGATTTTGGAATTTGTTAGTCTTAGCTGCTAGTATCACCTTAAGTGATATGGATAATTTTCCTCATAATCTCCAGAAGGCCCTATACAGCTTCTCAAAATAAACATGCAACTTATGTAAAATGATGTACTTGCTAGTAAAGCCAGCTTTCTGGCAAGTACTCTGGAACTCAAATCTCTCTTGTATAGAAATTATGGGAATAGCTTCCCATGCTGCCACCTCCCACGTGCTTCCACCGAGGGGTAGAGTGGAGAAAATGTCAAATACAAAGGTATCTTGTGAGTAAGATCTCTAACTAAATTCTACCTACTACTTCTATTTTTCTAAAAAACAAAACACCTCGACAGTGAGATGTCACTATGTTAGGAAACTTTAACCAACTTAAAGCCTAAGAAAGTCAACATGCTTTGTCCAAGGTGACAGTTGTATATTAAAGAGAAAATTCTTGAACACTTTGTTTGCCAACATGTTTCTTTTCCTTTTTGCACAGAGTATTGAAGCAACGGAAAATCGTCAAGTCAGGCTAATTGTGTGGTTGAAAAAAAAATTTACAAAAGTAGTGAAAGCAAGGATTTATGCTTTAGATTTAAAGGGTAATCTCATGAGCTCAGATTGGCAGAATCAAAAGTCAACATCATTGTCAGTCATCTGGAAGTTTCCAAATATTCAGATTTCTAGCAATGAGCAAACAAAAGATCTAGATGAGTTATTGATATGTTTTTTTAACTTTGGGGGAAATTCTTTTGGTCCATGGGGTAGCAAAGAGTCAAACATGATTTAACATCTAAGCATGCATACATACACGCACACTGTTATAACGTTAATTGAGACCACGTATTTCACATAGCATTATAATTATATAACAGTGTAGTAGCTGCCTCTACATCAAAACCATCTGGGATTGCTTTGATAAAAGGGATATTCAGAGTAGGTGCATGTGTGCGTGCTAAGTCACTTCAGTAGTGTCCAACTCTTTGCAACCCCAAAGATTGCAGCCTGTCAGGCTCCTCTGTTCATGGGATTCTCCAGGCAAGAATACTGGAATGAGTTGCCATGCCCACCCCCATGGGATCTTCCTGACCCGGGGATCAAACCCATGTCTCTTACGTCTCCTGCATTAGCAGATGGGTTCTTTACCACTAGAGCCATTTGGGAAGCTTATTAAGATATACTTTACATATTTTATTGTCTGAGAGATTCTGCCCACACATTTATAAAATATCTCTCCAGAGATATGACAGTGGAATAATTCTCCTGAAAGATTTCCTCTTAAAGTTTTAGGGGTTTCCAGTATATTCTGAATATGCTTATGCTATAAGGAAACATGAGGACTTGTGTTAATGGGTGATACTGATATTATCCCTAAAGAGCTGAGTTTTTGAGACTGATCTTAAAAGAGCACAATGGACAAACATTAGTGAAGGGTAGGGCGACAGAGTTCCCACTGCAATAGAATGAGATCAGGGAGGAATTGCTAGTGGAAATTTACATCACAGAATGTTCCATTTAGGTAAGAGTTTAATTTACCTTGAGAATGAAGCATCTAGGTATTGTGCTTTTGTGCCATTTTCAGCAGATTTTTCAGTTCATTATGTTCCTCTGGCCATGGTTGTAAGATATTTATGCTCAACTGTGTTCATTGTTTTTTGTGAACTTATAAAAATTGCTTTTTTATTAGTCTATAAAAGCCATGTTTGGAGACAGACTAAAATAAAAATTAATGCAACTTATCACCCTACAGCAGAGAACAAGTGCCTGTTTCGGTCTCCTATTTAAGTACCGCAGATGCGTTAGAACCTCATAAAAATGGTTCCCTGGCCCATCAACCCTAACCAGGGAGCAAGAAACTGAAATCTGTGAATTGCCCACAACCAAAAGGGAAGTCTTTTGAGAGCTGCATTGTAAAAACTCTGAGAACTGATATGTTCTGACTGGAAAGCGTAATGTCTGGGATTCTTTATGAAGAAGCACTCCCCTTAATAAGTATCTTCTTCCTCTATCTATCACCTTTACTTAGACAAAAAAAAGTCCTTTTGATTGTGATATGCCTCATTTTGGCTTTAAAATCTCTCTTATTTTTTATTTCTTTTTTAAAAATCTATCTTATTGAACAAAAAAGGAGGCTGCATTCTCTCTGGTCCTTAAGTAAAAATTGCAAGCAATGAGATATATGAGATTTGCTAATTCAAAGCACATTCAACAGCTATATTTTCTATGTCTATGAAGGCTTTCACAACGTCTTAGGAAATATATCAAATAGGCCAGTTTGGCAAAATCATAGCAACAACAATGAGAATTATTATTACTATTAACTACATTACAAAATCAAAACTGAACAAAAACATAGCTCACAGCCCTGCCGATGGGATTCTTTCCCAGGAGGTAGCTTGGGCTGTGTTTTAGCCTCCAGTTGACTTCTGCTGGGTGTCTGGGGGTGCACTTGCTGAACGGGACAGGCCACTGGCACACATAAAGCTGAAGGATGAGAGGGATAGAGCAAAGTACAATGTGTTTTATCCCAAGTTTTCCTATGTTGTCTTCTCATGAGGTAGAAAGGCCAAGAGCCTTCAGCACGTTGGTACTTCCTAGGCATTCTCACCTCTCTCGGTCTCCTGCCCCCGATCTGGGCCAGGAATCTTACTGTGGGCACCGTGGCCTTGTTCTCTGGGTGTGGAGGAGGGGCGGGGCAATGAAGGAACTGATAGGGAAATACTGCCCCAATACTCTCTCCTCTGGGTTGCTTTTCAGACATATTCTCAGGGACATATCCATCTTTGAATGAGTGTTTTCATTCCTAGACCCCATTCTTTGCAGCTGGCCTTCCCATCCATCTCTTAATTAAACTGTGAAAATCGAAAGCTGCACCCGATCAGCCTTTAGGAGAAGTATGCTGGCCCTCCCAACTGCGATAAGAGGCCAGTTACAATGATCTGAGTGTGAAAGCAATCATAATGGAAGGGTTCTAGCTAAACAGACACCATCTGAACCCCTCAAGTGAGCACGTTTTGTCCAGCTCCTGACCCCGTCAGCTCTGAGCTGCTGCTCTTGGGGCCCAGTCCCTGAACACATGCCTGGGGTTCCCAGGATGCAGACTGATTGCTTATGCAATGAACACTTTATGAGAAACTCTTCTCCCCAACCACCGCCCCTCCCCCCCGCCCTTTTCCTCAGGGCTTGAAATCAGCAAGCCAAAACACATTTTATCCTAATATAGAAAAGAATTAGACAGCAGATGCTTCTTCACAGCAGCCTGCGTGCTGGGGAGAAGGGGAAAAAATGGCGCAGCCCTCCCTCTGGCAAGAGTGAGGACTGAATCATCACGGGAGTGTTTGTGGTAGAATCACATTTTTCTTTTAGATAGTGAAACGATTATCACGGGGGCTATGGACAGCTAGTCCAGAGTGACTTTGGTGAATCTACTCTTTTTCACCACAGAAAGAGTGTGTCTCGGGCTCCAAGGGAACAAAACGTACAAGACTATTATCGTGGGAGGAGAGCAGATAGAAGGAGACCCTGGAGAAAGTTGGCTGAGATCAAGAAGTGAGGAGAGCCAACAAAATAATGAAGAGGATCTGTTTTCTTCTTGAACTCAGGGTGGGGATTTGGGTCATATCTCGATAATTATGTGAAAACAAAAGGTCGCCCCAATGAATGATTTTCCCAGAGGCCCCCAGGAGACAAGCTACAAAATCAGTTCGATGGTTCAAACCCATCCCACCAAAGACCACCACTAGGGGCTGGGAGCATTTCTTTGGCTTGGTGAGTGAAAGCATAATTTTATCTATATTACCTCATTACCCAGAGGTTTATTCAGATCAGGAAGGGAAAGAGGAAAGAAGAAAAGAGAGTTAGTGAGGGAGCTCCTTCAATATTGGAGTTTTTCCATTTTTAATGCTTTAGGTCTTCACCTGTACAGGACAAGTCCAATAGACGTCTACCTTGATTCTTGCTACCTGTCTTTTGCCTCGATCAATTCTTCCAATTGGCCCTTGCTTGATCTTTCTAAATGATGATGTTGTCTCCCATAATCCTTTCCCATTGCTAGTACCACATAAGCCATCAGAAAAAGTCCATCTTAATCTAGAAAAATGGTACTGATGAACCTATTTGCAGGGCCGGAATAGAGCTGAAGACACAGAGAGTGGAATTGTGGACACGTTGGGGGAAGAAGAGGCTGGGACAAATTGAGACAGTAACATTTAAACATATACATCCTTGTCCTTACGTGCTAAGTTGTTTCAGTCATATCTGACTCTTTTGTGACCCCATGGACTGTAGCCCACCAGACTCCTCTGTCCATGGGATTCTCCAGGCAAGCATAGTGGAGTAGGTTGCCATTTCCTTCTCCAGGGGGTTCTTCCCAAGCGAGGGATCAAACCCACGTCTCTTATGTCTCCATTGGCAGGTGGGTTCTTTACCACTAGCGCCACCTAGGAAGCCCTTACACCTGGGAAACATATACATCACCATATATAAAATAGACAGCTAGTGGGAAGTTGGTGTGTAACAGGGAGCTCAGCTCGGTGCTCTGTTACAACCTGGGGTGGGGGTATAGGGGGTGTGGGCAGGGAGAGAGGGATATATGTATACTTATGGCTGATTCACATTGCTGTATTCACTCCCTTGGTGAGCTTATTCCCATCCAAAGTGTTTACTATATTCTAGACATCTGTCCATCCAGATGTCTGTGGTCCAAGTTTCTCCTTCAAGACCATCTTCAGCACTCCTCCAGCTGGAGATCATGTATCTCTGAATCTTCAGAGCAGCAAACATTTATACTTTGGTGATGTTAGCACTTCATTTGGGCTTATTTGTATTTTTACAGCATTACTGTGTTTTTATAAAGAATGTCTTTCCGAAGGAGAGTGAACGTTCCTCTGTGACAAGGACTGTGTCACAGACATTTTTATATGGCACATAATATCTAAAAGAGTTTATATAAATATTCAAAATATTTTTCCCTAAATCCTTTGAGCATGTGGCCTTTAAGCCTCATGGCTAGCTCTTGGAAATGGGGAAATACATCCAAATGAGGCAAATAGAAGCTGTTTCAGAGTCATCATCAAATATTGTTATGCCTCTCTCTCTCTTTTCCCCACTGGGTCACGGGATCATAGAGACCTTTGAGCTGGCCTGGACACTAAATGACCTCAAGCCAAATGCTCTCATTTTAGCGATGAGTATGTGGCTAGTCTTGATGGAGGTCATACGGTCATTTAGTAGAGTGGAGACTGAGAAAGCAATAGACTCACAACTCAGTAGTTTTGTCCCCATTTATTTATATTGCTTCTTAGCTTTCTCATGGCTGCTGGAACAATAAATATTATTATTTTGACTTAGGGTTTGTCTGAAATAGCCCTCAGCTTTTCAGTTATATTTTGAAATGCTTCAAGAGTCTAGTTCGTGTTTGTCAATTATGACTGTTTGCACTTTGATTACATTTCAGTCGCTTCTTTCTGACATTTTGGAAGTTGCTTTGAATCTATTTAGCCATTTGAAGGGCTCCATTCTGTCTTCCATGTAGTTGGGCTGCTGTTCATTGTGCTACACTCTATCTGAGAGAGAGCAAAGGTCAAAACACTAGGCCTAGGAAAGATACTACCTGAAGGGAGTTCCAGTGAAAATTTTGATGAAATATTAAAACGTAGACAAATGCTTACAATGTAAGAAGAATAGACATTTGATGTACTTCAGAAGTATTATGATGCAGGGTGCTACGGGCTGGTGCACCGGGATGACCTGGAGGGATGGGATGGAGAGGGAGGTGGGAGGGGGGTTCTGGAAGGGGAACACATGTACACCCATGGTGGATTCATGTCAGTGTATGGCAAAACAAATACAATATTGTAAAGTTAAAAATAGATAAATAAACTAATTTAAAAAAAAAAGAAGTATTCTAAGATCACTACTATTATGCTTTGAAATGCCAAAAGGCATTCCTAGAAGAAATAAAATTAAAATATCAGTCTGGTTTTAATAAAATAATTTTAAAGCAAGATCCAAATCCTGGGATCCAGGTTTTCATCAAGGCATTGGTCATTGATTTCCTCGAGGGTCAGTTCCCCCACTGAATGAGAATTACACCTGTTCTCCACAACTCATACATTTGCTTTAATTATTGGAAGTCCATATAAAGTGTGTGGAAAATTTATTTACATATTGAATTTATTTTTTGTGGGCTTCAAGAGGATTGTTCCCTGGGCTGGAGTTTATTTTGCTGATTGTGTTGTAAAGATTCCATGTGTATTAGTCAGGAAGAAAATAATAATAAGATGTCTAGTATTTAAATGTGTGAAGCTACAAGCTACCATTCAAGCTACAAGACAGATGGAATCAACCACAGAGTGCACAATGTTTAATTCTTTCTGCTTCTATGTTGTCTTCCCTCCATTTCTCTCACCCCCCACATTTCATCACCCCATTCTAATCGCTGTCAATCAAGGCATTGTCTTTTTTCCTTGTTCTTTTCCCCTAACCAATCAGTTTCACAACTGACATGAACTACTTAGGAGGGATCCAGCAGTTCAAACCGTACATGATTCTGATAGTCCCTGTTAGAGGTGGATACTTACAGGATAATGACAGAGCAGCAGACAAGTAACTAGCAGCTTGGCTCATTTCCACTGAAGGAGTTTTTCATGGTGGGGTGGTTATGTGCCCATTTATTGCACCCTCATTGTAGCCACTGATTTAGTCCACTTAACCCTTTACTTTGAGTTTTGCTGTGAATGCCCACATAGTCTCTCACAGTAAGAGAGATTCTCAGAACTGAGCAGATATCTCTGACTTTTTCTCCCATAATTACCTTTAGAATCACTCTAGGGCAATATGATGTGCTTCTGCAGAGCAACTTTCTCTTGCACAAAGCTAATGCTATTAATATAGTGACTTCTAATCTAAGTAGGTCTCAAATTTCACTTTCAGTTAACATATTTATAGTAGACTAAACTTTTCAGTGATGAGATACAGGAAAAATGGATCAAATGAAATAATTACAAAATTTAAAAATAATCTATACCATTTACAGTAGCTCACAAATTAGAAACTGTCAAATACCTAGGAAAGATGTGCAAGGCTTCTACAGTGAAAATTAGAAACACTTATGAAAAAAATTAAAGAATATCTAAATAAATACAAGCATATTTATTTCATGCTCACAGATGGAAGACTCAATAATTTCAAGGTTTCAAATTCCCCAAACTGATCCATATAGTTACCATGATTCCTATCAAACCCCCAGAAAGTTTTATTGTATTGTTGCCATGAGGGGTGCAGGGAGACTGTCAAGCTTATTCAAAAACATAGATGTATAAATGAAAAGCTATCTTGAGGAAAAACAAAGTTGGAGAACTTACAATACCAGATACAAAAACTTACTGTAAAGCTTTAAAATTAAGATAATGTGGTATTGGCCTAATGATAGACAAATAAACCAAAAGAATAGAATCCAGAATCCAGAAATAGACCAAAAGTAAGTAACCTCCTGAAGTATAGCAAAGGTGTTACGGCAATGCAGTGAGGGAACAGATTGTGTATTCAGTGAGTGATGTTGAGTGAGACATATATTTGTAGAGGAAAAATCAATATAATTCATATTTCAAGGTGGCTTATAGATCTAAATGAAAAAAGTAAAAAACCTTATAGCCCCTAGAAAGTAATATAGAATGTTTTCATGAAATTTGGGTAGAAAATGATTTCTTAAACAGGACCCCCAAAAGTACTAATCATAAGGAAACTTTTGGTAAAATGGACACAATTTAAATTAAAATGTATGTTCATTAAAAGACACCATTAAGTAACAAGGCAGGCTACAGAGAGGGGAAGACATTGGCAATGCAAATATATAACAAAAGACATACAAGAAATACAGAAAGAACTCCTACATATCAATAATGAAAAGACATGGCAGCAGGAAAAATGAGCTTAAGATTTTAACAAACATTTCCAAATGGCCTGTAGACATGTGAAAATGTCCATCTTTATTAGCTGTCAAGGAAATTCTAATTAAAACTAAAATGTAAGCCCCCTACACACCCATCAACTGGCTAAAATCACAAAGACTGGCAATACTAAGAGATTGGGAGGACACAGCGGGCTTCCCTGGTAGCTCAGTTGGTAAAGAATCTGCCTGCAATGCTGGAGACCCTGGTTGGATTCCTGGGTCGGGAAGATCCTCTGGAGGAGGGATAAGCTACTCACTCCAGCATTCTTGGGCTTCCCTGGTTTCTCAGCTGGTAAAGAATTTGCCTGCATTGCGGGAGACCTGGGTTTGATCCCTGGGTTGGGAAGATCCCCTGGAGGAGGGCATGGCAACCCATTCCAGTATTCTGGCTTGGAAAATTCCATGGACTGTATAGTCCATGGGGTCGCAAAGAGTTGGACACGACTGAGCAACTTTCACTTCTTTCTTTCTTTCACCTGTGAGGACAAAGTACAATTGGAAGCCTCACGCAACTTGTGATGGGTGCTGAACTGGTACAACTGCTCTGAGAAACAGTTTGGCAGCATCTACTAATGGATACAATGTGCACACTGTATGACTCCAAAGTATACGCTCAATAGCAATGCCCATGTTTCTATGCCAAAACGAGGATGATCATGGCACTACTGTAAGGGTCCAGATATTAATGGACATTTGACATGTTGTAGGTCTATACAACAGGATACTGTACAGCAAAAGGAATAGTGACCTCCTATCCCACGCAACAACCTGAGTGAATCTCTATGACAGTACTATAGAGTCAAAGAAGCCAGACACAGAAGAATACTCATCATATGATTTTGTCTCTATCAATTTCAAACACTGGCTAAACAAAACTAGGTGATAGAAGTCCTGAGAATGATTATTTGGGGGCTGATTGGAATGTATGGGCAGGGCATGGAGGGAGGCTTCTTGGGTGCTGATTAAAAGTTCTATTTCTTGATTTGATTGACGGTTAGGTTAGGAGAGTGTGTTGACTTTGTGCAAATTCATCACACTGAGTAGTCAATATTTTTGTAATTTTTCTCCTTGTCTATTATGCTTCAGTAATAGTTTTCTTAAAAACAACACAGGTCTCCTATTCCCTTGCTTATACTATTCACTCTAAATCATTTAATTCAATTACTGTTGCTCTTTAAAACTGCTGTGCAAGATTTGTGCAGTATATAGAATGCTGCCTGAAATAATCAGGAAATACCAACTTCAAGGGTTTTGTGTTGTTGTCTTTTAAAAATCAACACACATACAATCAGGCTGTCAAGGACCCAGCTTGTCTACCAGAGATAGGGAGATTCAGATCAAGAAGAGAATTTTAATACGGTCATACATTATCTATAACCTGTAGGATGAATAAAGATAATAATTAGAGTGGACTTAACTGAAAATAGCCTTGTGATAAAAACAAGTCACTTTATTTCAATGACACTCAACTTCCACTGTGATTTTTATCTGGTGCTTATTTAGTTTCTAGGCCCACACCAAGAAGGCTTGTTTTATTCTTTCTTTCATTCTTTTTCTGATTCTTCACTTCTGCAAGGTCAGTGTAACCTGTGGAAAATTGCTTTGCACAATGTCACTGAATCCACAGTTCAGAAGGAAAACAGGTGTGAAGCTAGAAGTATTTGTAGTCTGAACTATTCATTCTTAACTTGAATTTCAAAAACATTGTTTGAAGTGACTCTGATGTTATTTTGATTTACTATCCTTAGAAACAGCCCTTCCTCAGTTAGCTCAGACTTGCAAGCCAGCCACATAAATTAAACAAAATAGTCTCATGGGAGGAATGATGAGGGAGAAAAAAACCATGAAGGTATCATACTGCAGACAAGCAAAATGAATGTTCTTATGTAAATGTTTTAATGGATGGTCATGGCAGATTAAAAGTTCTTACTCTTAATTTCCAAATGATACTCTGCTCAGTTTAAATGCTGTGCGAAGTTAGATTCATTCACATGTATCATCTACAGCAGTAATTTCATTGCAACTGTATTCTTTTCTGGTTTCTCTTGTCTTGTTGCCTTCACTTTCTACCTGGTCATTAAAATATAATGACAGGGCCACCATGAAGCAATACTCCCCCACAGAAGGAACAGAAACAAAATGATCTGAAGGCGTTTTGAGTGTTAACTTGAAATTTCTAGGTAAGGAAATATAAAACTGATGGGAGTGAGAGATGAGAGGGCGAAAAACCGTATGTAAGCTAATCCAAAGGGAAGAGAGTGATGACATCTTGCTGTATTCAGTATCCTTTGAATACATGCAAGGAGTAAATACACGGATTCACTGGTCATTTAACTTAAGGATGTTTGCTTCACTATAGTATAACGTGTGCCTTTAGAAAACTTCAGTTTCCTAGAGATGGGGGTAGACACTAAAGAGCTGATGTTAAATTTATTGTGATCAGTCAAATGACTCACTGTAGGTGACTCTAGAATTTTACTTCTCTAACTTAGTGAGTAATAAACCGGAGTTGTCCAAAAAGGACAAAAATATATCTGTTTAGTAAAATGGACATTCCACAGAAGAAGATCTGTTCATAAAAAATATAACTCTAATTTCTAAGAATTCTTGTGGCTAAAATTGCATTTCTTAATGCAATGAATAGCTTCGATGGAAAATTCACACCACCAACTTAGCCTTGCTTGCTGACAAGGCAGTTTCCGCCATCTCTTAAGAGACAACAGCTGATTCTTCTGCTATATGTACTTCCACACCACCAACTTAGCCTTGCTTGCTGACAAGGCAGTTTCCGCCATCTCTTAAGAGACAACAGCTGATTCTTCTGCTATATGTACTTCCTAGAGAGAAGTCCACTTTCTCTGAATTAGTTTCTTATTTATAATCATAAATTTTTTTCTATTGACAGTCTTTTCAAACAAATTTAGCATGCTGACTTGCTCTAATGTCTATCATTGAATATTCTAACACTCATAAATGCCCCTCTCTTTACCCTCCCTGTGATAGTGTTTGATCACATGACACAGTGATAATTGTGGTGTGGGAAAAGGCACAATTGTGTTAAGCTATTAATATGAGGCACACTCTTGCTGCAAAAGGAATGGTTATACCAAGGTATAAACCATATTCTGCAAGTTTCTCTATAAACCATTGAGATATGCTTCTACTATGAGTCACACGCCCATGTACTCAACTTGGCAATGTTGGAAAGTTGTTAGACAGCAGTGCTTTCCAGGAATGGTACTTTGTGATGTGCACGCGTACCTGAGTACCACGGCCTGAGTATTTTAACCAAGATGAATGGGTACTTGTTTTGTTCCATTCAATGAAATAAAGAATTTAGAAAATAATGCCCTATTACATCCTTCATCTGCCTTGTAAAACTTTAATCAAGTATATGACTTTATATTCACGAATCTACATTTGCAAATATTCAGTGCTACTGACAAACCAGAAAACTTAGATGTCACTTTCAGCTTTATGTTTCTGTAACTCATGTGTTGCTGACTCTAGATTTTACTGAGTGATTAGACAAAACAAGTTATTCCATTGAGTGGAAAATGAAGAGCCTCTGGCCCAGGTTTCTAACACTGTACTTTGCTTAGTACACATGGAAGCATTTGCATCTCATAGTCTGTATGTTAATAAGTAGTTTCCAAGCAAAAATGAAATTAAGTTCAATTTTTAGTAATCCATGTTTGCAAAAGACAAAGCTACATGTATGTGACCTGGTTCGTCAGAATAGAGAAGCAAAGAATTATCTGGATTTAAAGAATTCAAGGGTGAATAAGAAAGTTATATTGTAAATCATATGTTATAGATTAAATCTGAAACCCGAAGAAGTTCAGTGACTTGCCCAAGTTCATACAATCAGCCAGGGCAAAATCAAGACTGAAAGAGAGGTCTCTCAATTTCCAGTCCATTTCGTATATCACTAAACCACGTTGCTCCTAGAATACTAGATTTTCATATCAATAGCTTAACACAGCTTGATCATATATCATAGAATTTTTTTTTTTTTAGTTATTGTTAGGAAAATACATTTATGTGAGAAAATAACTGCAAATGTTCTGGGATCCAGTGGAAAGTAATAGTCTCCAGACCAGTTTTACAACTCAAATACAGAATGTGTCACAATCCCCTGGAGACATTTTGCTGTGGGGCCTTAAAGAATTCAAGCAGTCAGTAATGAGTCCAGAAATAAACTGGTAACTCAAAGATGGTATATGGAACCCTACATAATGCAAGGCTATGGATCCTCTGCCAAGAGTGTGGTCTGTGATGTTTGCTAAACTCTTGAAGTTTTAGCATGATGAAACTCAGGGCAGGGAGCATATCTGAAACCCTCTGGAATTTTAAATAGGTCTGAATTGTGGAGAATCTTTTTAAAGTTTTTGACAATTTCTTCAGAAATATTTTTCACATTGCCATGTGATATGGGTAGAGCTCATTTCAGGTAAGTCCTACATTGAGAACTAGAAAGCTAAAAGAAGCTACAACTCTTTTTTGGCCATTAAAATACCAACTTGACATATTTTACTCGCAATTACCAGGTTGTCATCCATCCCAATGGCATGTAGCCACGCATTTATTCACTAAGGACTGGGTTTTATCTCATGATCTTCTCATAAACTAGGCAAAAGAAGAAATGCTCAAAAATGTTGCTTGGCTCCAATGACTATTCTTAGTGGCTGTGTGGAAGGAAAGACCATTAAGAAAAAAATGAAACAAGAAAAGAAGCAGGTCAGTGTGCACTGGCCAAGCTGATACATTATTCACCAGTCGCTTAGTCCAGCCAGTATTTATTAAGTAAATGCGATGTTCTTATAAAAAATGCACAGCCTAACAGCAGAAATAGATAATCAAAGACACAAAGAAACACATAATTATTTGTAGGTAAGTATCCTGGTGGGAATTTTCAGGAGTTAGGTTGAAAATGCTGAGCTTGGAGATGAAATAAGAGTTTACAAATCTGTCTGGATGGGAGAGGGTAAAAAAGGAATGTAACAATTCTTACAAATGGTGCCAGAATCCCTTTTAAAATGGGAACTCTGTGGAAAAGAGAACTTAAGTGCTTGGAGGAGAAAGTGGTAACCTTTTCATTGTCTGGCTCCAAGGTCTCCAAAAAAACAGTTATGTTTTCTGTTAGATAAAAGGTAGGGTGGGTGATTTGGACGAGGGGAGAGGTGTGCAGGGTGGGGAAGACTCAGAGATTCAAGAGCACTTCTCAAAGTGTGGTCAAGAGAACTCTAGGGGTCCCTGATACCTTTCAGGGTCTGAAAAGTCTAGATCATTTACAAAATAATACTTACATGCTGTTTGTTTTTATTGGTACAAAAGCAGTGGTGCGTAAAACTACTGGTGCTTTAGCATGGATCCAGCCATTGGCAACAAACATTTTTAAGCTAATTTCACTTAAGGATGTCTTTGATAAAGCAATAAAAAGTTGCTAATTTTATTAAATCTTGATTCTTGAGTATATTTTTCCCTTTCTAAGTGTATATCTGGGAATGGCCAGATTTTCTTTATAAAATTCCACCAAAAAAATAAAAACCTGTTACAATAGATAGAATGCAGAAACCGCTATAAAAATCAGCCACTTTCTATTATAAAGACATTAAAAAGTTTTCCAGAATGTAAAATAATGCTTCATTGCATATGCTATAGAGCTGCTATGCTGTAATACAGAAGCCACAGTTATATGTGACTGATTATATTTAAATTTGTTACATTGATGATAAATTAATCTGTTTCCCAGTCTCTCTAGGCTTACTTTAAGTGCTCCATGGCCACAATGCAGCTAGTGAAGTGAAAGTCGCTCAGTCGTGTCTGACTCTTTGCGACTCCATGGACTAGATTGATGCTTTTGAACTGTGGTGTTGGAGAAGACTCTTGAGAGTCCCTTGGATTGCAAGGAGATCCAACCAGTCCATCCTAAAGGAGATCAGTCCTCGGTGTTCATTGGAAAGACGGATGTTGAAGCTGAAACTCCGATACTTTGGCCACCTCATGCGAAGAGTTGACTCATTGGAAAAGACCCTAATGCTGGGGAGGATCGGGGGCAGGAGGAGAAGGATACAACAGAGGATGAGATGGTTGGATGGCATCACTGACTCGATGGACATGGGTTTGGGTAAACTCTGGGAGTGGGTGATGGACAGGGAGGCCTGGCGTGCTGCGATTCATGGGGTCGCAAAGAGTCGGACATGACTGAGCGACTAAACTGAACTGGACTATACAGTCCATGGAATTCTTCAGGCCAGAATACTGGAGTGGGTAGCTTTTCCCTTCTCCAGGGGATCTTTCCAAACCAGGGATTGAACCCAGGTCTCTCACATTGCAGGCAGATTCTTCACCATCTGAGTCACCAGGGAAGCCCAAGGACACTGGAGAGGTAGCCTTCCCCTTGACCAGTGGATCTTCCCAACCCAGGAATTGAACCGGGGTCTCCTGCATTAAGGCAGATTCTTTACCACCTGAGCTATCACAAAAGTCCCCACAATGCATCTAGAGGCCACCATATTAGCACAGAAAACAATTCTATTATCACAGAAAGTTCTGGTGGGCGGCACTGTTATAGAGCATGCCGTTGACCCTTGAACAACTAGATGGATTAGAGGTGTCAACCCCACTGCAGTAGAAATCTGAGTATAATTTATAGTTGGCCCTTCTTATACCATGGTTCTGTATTTGCAGCTCCTAATCTGTGGATTCAACCAACTGCAGATTCTGTGGTACTGTAGTATTCATGGTGGAAAAAAAATCTGTGTTTAAGTGTATTCACACAGTGCAAACCCATATTTTCAAGAGTCAGCTGTATATGTAAATATGACTTTTGTGTCTCTGCGTTTCTATACTAAAAGCAAGTTTTTAAGGGAAAAAGTCTGAAAGGTATTTCTGTTGGAAATACATTTCTGTTGGTATAAAACGCAACATTATTTCCATATAACTGGTCTCTGTTCTCCTCTCCAAATTCACTTCCTTTGAGTTCTTGGACTCTCAGATTCTCACTTTCATGGTCACTCAGACCAAGAATCAGAGAAAGCAGGCATCTTTTCTTTACTCCACATCCCAGAGGGTATCAACCTCAGAGTGTCCATATGCAATAAAGTCATCCTGAGTTCCTGGAAACAAGTGACCCTTCTGCTAGTAGAGCTCTGATGCAGATGGGGAGGGAGGGTGCAGAAAAAGCCAGAAAACATTTCTTTCCAGCATGAATTCAAGTAACCCCCTCAATTGAACCAACCTGATGGCACATTTGCCCCCCTAATACAGAGTCACCTCTTCTATGGCCCAAGTCTGCAGTATTTTCAAATGCATTTCTGATAATAAGGCTCTAGCCTGGAGTTTGCAAGCTTGGTAGAAACTGGGATGAGAGATTGCCTGTTAGCAGACGCCAACGCTTTACTTTCCCAATATTTTCTCTTCCTGTGATAACAACCATCATCATTCTCTTTTTAGGAGACAGAAACCCATGCACAGAAATTTGTGTGCTGTTATTTGCAAGGTAACGATATTTGAGTATTTGCTCTCACGCTGGTGTAAATTAGTTCACAGCATATATAAGTCTGGGAATGACACAAGTCAGCTGACATCTCGGAAGGACATCTTTTACACAGCTACATTATGTTCTGACAAAACCCAAGCAGCCTTGCCAAGACACCAGTGGTGCCCGGTAAACACGGTTTTGGCAAAGAGTGCAGAGGGATTTTTCTCAACTGGCAACCCGGCAAGGCAGGTTTACAGATGTGCCACCCTTGGTTAATTAGTGACAGGGTTGGCTTTTAATTTAATTTGAAGCAACGTGAGGAAAAAAATCAGGGGGAGAAAAGTGGATAAACAAGCCCACTGGTCTCACTGCTGGAGGAATGAAGTTACACAAGCATGAATGATCCGTCCCACAAAGAGCTTGATGGATGTGGTTGCTTCTGAAACATAAGAACATCTGGCTACACTGCACAGCTGAGGGGGAAAAAAAAAGAAGGGTCCAAATTCATGGACACATTTCTGTCAGAGACATCCGGCAAACAGATGGCTCTGGTTCCAAATAAAGTCTCGTAGATGTGCTGAGAGGTTTTTGAAAACTCATGTGTTCACAAACGCATTCTCTTTACCCCTTTATTTCCAGCTCAGTAACTTGTCATCAGCTCTTCTCTACTGGCTATCTTCAGAGCAAAGACAGAGAACTGGAGAGGGTTCGAATTATATTCTCCACCGAATCTGGTTCTGCTGTAATGGGGAAGAACAGTACATCCCAATGACAGGTCGTAGGCTAGGCTACAACCTAGCATTATGAGAATGAAAACTTTCCACTTCAATGATAGGCTGGGGCTTTCCTGGTGGCTCAGATGGTAAAGAATCCACCTGCAGTGCAGAAGACCCAGGTTCGATCCCTGGGTTGGAAAGATCCCCTGCAGAAGGGAATGACAACCCACTCCAGTATTCTTGCCTGGAGAATTCCATGGACAGAGGATCCTGGCAGGCCACAATCAATGGGGTGGCAAAGAGCTGGACATGACTGGGTGACTAACAGACATGATAGGTTAATATGTTGTGATGGCCAACAGTAATTGAACGCGTGTGCCAGAGCCTGGATGAAGTACTCGTTTTATCTCGTGTAATCTTTGGTGCAGCTTTTTGTAGTGGTTTCTATTATGACCATAAGTTTTAAAATGAGGAGATTCAGGTACATATCTGAAGTTATCCAACTCATTTGTGTCAAATATAGCATTCTTTCTTCGGTCCCTTGTGGTAAAAGAATGGATTCTAAATCACTTCCCTGATTATGAATATTTTAGGGAAATGAAGCACTTTTTGTTGGAGGTGGGCAAGTCTCAGGCAATGGGAAGATGAGACATATCACTCAAAACAGTGAATTGCTATAGTCTCCTGAATGGAGAATGACATATTGTTTGGCAAATACATCTAAAGCGTGAAATCTAAGAGGGATTTTTTTTCTTTCTGCTGTGATCTGCCCCTTGCCCAGATGATCCTTTAAGTATGGAAGGGCATGGAGGGAACAGAGTGCAGCAAAGACTTCTTAAAAGCACAGTGGAAATTAGCACTTGCTGGAAGACTTGCAGGCCTGTGATGGGTATGACCAGCACTCCAGGGGCTCACACATTGCCCCCTTCAACTGCTCCTAACTGAAATGAAACAAGAACAGGGGTAATCCTGACAAAAAGGAAACATCCCTAGATTTACTTATTCCCTTTCTCATAGGGGATCATGAATGTCTACAAACATCAATGTCATCCATGCAGACACGATAAAAGAGAAAGTCAAACAGATAGTTAGCGGGAAGTTGCTATGTAACACGGGGAGCTCAGCCTGGTGCTCTGTGATGACCTAGAGGTGCGGGATGGGGAGGTGGGAGGGAGGCTCAAGAAGGAGGAGACATATGTATACTTACAGCTGATTCATGCTGTTATACTGCAGAAATAAAAACAACATGTAAAGCCATCATTCTCCAGTTAAATTTTTTTTTAAAAAAATACCTTTTACTCTGATATATAACAATGTCAGCGATCCTATAGTTCTTAAAATTAGAAAGACATTGGCAACTGGTGATGCTGAAGCAACATATACTTTTGGTAAGTATGACTCTAATGATCTAATTCTTTCTTTCTTTTTTTTTTTAATGATCTAATTATTTCATTCACCAAAGAGGATCTGGTGATAAGAATTTCCACAGAAAACTGGTACAGCCACTAAGGAGAACAGTGTGGAGATTCCTTAAAAAGCTGGAAATAGAACTGCCATATGACCCAGCAATCCCACTGCTGGGTATACACACTGAGGATATCAGAATTGAAAGAGATACATGTACCCCGATGTTCACTGCAGCACTGTTTACAACAGCTAGGACATGGAAGCAACCTAGACATCCATCAGCAGACAAACGGGTAAGGAAGTTGTGGTACATATACACAATGGAATATTATTCAGCTATATAAAAAAAAGAATGCATTTGAGTCAGTTCTAATGAGGTGGATGAAAATGGAACCTATTATACAGAGTGAAGTAAGTCAGAAAGAGAAACATCAATACACTATATTAACGCATATGTGTATGGAATTTAGAAAGACGGTAACAATGATCCTATATGCAAGGCAGCAAAAGAGACACAAATGTAAAGAACAGACTTTTGGACTATGAGGGAGAAGGTGAGGGTGGGATGATATGAGAGAATATCACTGAAACGTATATATTATCATATGTAAAACAGATGACAGTGCAAGTTTGATGCATGAAGCAGGGCACTCAAAGCCAGTGCTCTGGGACAACCCAGAGGGATGGGGTGGGGAGGGAGGTGGAGAGGGGGCTCAGGAGGGGGGGGACACATGTGCACCCATGGCTGATTTGTGTTGATGGGTGGCAGGGGCGACCACAGTGTTGTGAAGTGATTGTCCTCCATTTAAAATAAATAAATAAATTTTTTAAAAAGGACTTTCCACAGGGGGGGAGGGGAAGCTTAAAAAGGCAAGAGAGATGTTATTAATAGTATTATTGCATTATGTGTGTCATAAATTTTTGAGACACAGACTTGTGTCCTAAACTGATAGCGGGATCTATATAAGGCAAAAGAATAGTGTGCGTATTTTCAGACTTCTGAGACAGTAAAAAAAAAAAAATCCACACTGTAATTTGGTTCACGTTTCAGATGTCTGCAGCTACTTTGATCCATAGAGTGGCAGCAGACAGAGAATTAGAAGACTTCGGTTTCAGGTCATAGAAGATAATTTCGCTATAAGGAAAAGCCTTTATTCTTCCCAGGTTCATTAAGTCATACATGTAACAATACATGTGAAGATAACAAAATGCCTTATACATTTATATGATGTGAACTCAGAATGCAGGTTATGTAGCTTGTTGAGCATGTTTACAATTGTTACTTCTATTTCTGTCTTCACTTCAGAGTGGATCCAGGAGCTATTGCTGATTACCATGGAGCCAATAGCAAGCTTGATGTTGGGAAAAACCCATACAAGAGAAAAATGATTAGGGGGCCTCCTTACTGCCCCTGACACCAGGAGGAATGTCAGATGCAATGGAGTGGTGTTTCTTTTTACGATTTTTTTTGATGTGGACTATTTGTAAAGTCTTTATTGAATTTGTTACAATACTGCTTCTGTTTTATGTTTTGGTTTTTTGGTTTTTTCAGGCAAATTTGGCCTTGGAGTACAGAATGAAGCAGGGCAAAGGCTAATAGAGTTTTGCCAAGAGAACGCACTGGTCATAGCAAACACCCTCTTCCAACAACACAAGACAAGACTCTACCTATGAACATCACCAAATGGTCAACATCAAAATCAGATTGATTATATTCTTTGCAGCCAAAGATGTAGAAACTCTATACAGTCAGCAAAAACAAGACCAGGAGCTGACTATGGCTCAGATCATGAACTCGTTATTGCCAAAAACCCCATAGCTTCAAATAAACCTCAGTCTGTGGAAGGGCTCTGAGTGGGGGATGACGATACTACTGATGATGACAATAACTGGTAACATTTAACAAGTGTTTCTGTATGTTCCAGGCAAAGTGTTTCAACCTTTTATGGACGTTAGCTCATTATAGTAACCCTATCCAGTAGGTTCTATAATTATTCTCATTTATAATTTGAGGTGACTGAAGAGGTGAAAAAGAGTAAATCTTGTCAAAACCAAGCTCATAAATGATAGAATCTGGGTTCAAATTCAGGTCCATTTGAATGTCAGAGCCCTTTAAATTCATTTTTATTTTCCAGTGAATGTATGAGGAACCTAGGATTAGAATGGGCATATCGTTAAACATCTGCTCTGGGGCATATTTGAAAGTGAAAGAAGTGCTATTGGTAATTCCACTGGGACAACAGGGTGAGCTAGGGCATATGACCACGGTACTGAGGAAGGCAGCTGACATGAGATGGACACTGGCCTGAGAGATGAAATGGCAAATCTGGATCCAGTTGGATATGAATATATGAGTATCAACTCAACTCAGAGTTAGTACAAAAATTTTCAAAAGAGAGGCCACTACTCCAGTGTAAGCCACTTCCTCTCATCTGGTGAGATGCATACCTGTTAGAAAGTTAGCATCTGTTAGCCGAGTTTTTAACAGTTTTCTCTTAGCTTCATTTTTGCTGTCACAAGTATTTTTTAAAAATCAAGAACATTCTGCTTTCAAAGTATTTATTGCCTTTTCTAGTTCAAGTGAAGTGAAAGTCGCTCAGTCGTGTCCGACTCTTTGTGATACCAGGCCAGAATACCGGAGTGGGTAGCCTTTCCCTTCTCCAGGGGATCTTCTCAATCCAGGGGTTGAACCCAGGTCTCCCGCATTGCAGGCGGATTCTTTACCAGCTGAGCCACAAGGGAAGCTAAAGAATACTAGAGAGGGTAGCCTATCCCTTCTCCAGCAGATCTTCCTGAGCCAGGAATCGAACCGGGGTCTCCTGCATTGTAGGTGGATTCTTTATCCACTGAGCTATCAGGGAAGCCCCTTTCTAGCTCAGGCTGTCATTAAAATAAGCTGCTTTATATAGAGACACTAAAACAGAATTACAGAATCTTTGCACCCAAATGACCATTTTCAAATGGATTGGTTTGGTGTTCAAAGTTTCAGCTCTAATGAGAATGTGCTCACAGCACTTGGCTTACATGGTTAGTTATCCCAGTGCACAGGAAGCTGATGTTGGGGGAAATATCAAATAGAGCAGTATCAATTCTAGCTGCTCTCTGTTCACACATTGCCTGCCCCGAGGTGCGGCGCACACATAATAGCTGCACGACTTTTAAGCACAGCTCCGATATAGGAACCTCTGATCACATATGACACAGTGGACCCACTACCCTTTTGTTCTTCCCTGAAATTTTGCTCTAATGACTTTCTGGCACTTTCTTTCTCCCTCTCTTTACCTGCTTTTCTCTGTCTTTTCTACCTTCTCTCCTGTTGTCCGTGCCCCCTGGGTCTCACTATTGGCTTGCTTTTTCCTGTTTTTTCTCTATCCATTGTGTCATTTGACAATCTCATCTGGTTTCATGGCTGCGATCAATGTTTCCAGGTGGTTCAAGCCTTCCAGATCTTTATTTCCAGCTCCAGCATTCTCTCTCCCCCAGACTTTGAAACCCTATCTGTCTAAAACTTCTTGTCAAGATAGCCATCTTCTGGTATCTCAAATGCAATTCGTCCAAGCTGGTCTCCCCAACATTCTGTCCAAGGCACAGACACAAATTTTCAGTTTTTCTCTACCCCAAGCATCTTCCTCCTTTAAATTCCCTCTGTGAATTATGAGTTACTTAGTTTCTCAATCTTTGCATTCTATTCCTTTTCCCATCTTAAATAAAATCGGTTGACAAATTCTCCCAGGGCTATTACTTCAATACATTTCAGATCTATCCATTTCTCCAAATTTTTCTAGATAGGCTTGTTCAAAGTCTTACTACTTCTCACCAAAAATGTGCTAACTGGTCTCCCGAACTCATTTTCTCACTTACTCATATTTATCCTGTGTAGCAGTAAGATTAAACATCATAAAGAACAGTTTGGATCATATAACCTCTTTGTTCAAGCTTCAGGGCAAACAAATTAATCTGTGGTGGTGTTGTTCAGTCGCTCAGTCATGTTCAACTCCTTGCGACCCCGCGAAGATTTGGTGTTACCAATCTTTTTTGTTTGTATCATTCTGGTGTCATGAAGGAGAATCAGACTGTGGTTTGAATTTGTTTTACTCTGATGAACAATGAAGTTGAACATCTTTCATACATGGCCATTTGCATACTTTTGTGGCATTCAGGACTTTTCCCCATGAGATTGTTTATCTTTTTCTTGTTGCTTTGCTGGAATTCTTTACATATTTTGAGATTAAGCCCTTTAGTCAAATACATGTATTGCAAATATTTTCTCCCACTCTGTGGCTGGCTTAGCACACTCTTAAGGAAGTGGACTTCTTTTTCTGCCTCTTTGATATTCTGGTTCAAGGACCATATCATTCAGGAAACATAGCTGAATTTGGCAGATCATACCTTGAGTCACAGCTGCTTCTCAGTGCTTCCTGAGTTACATGATGAGAAAGATGGGTCAGGCTCCATAGTAACTGGCAACCATCCCAGAATTACTTGCCCTCCATGCCCTTTGGAAGGTAATTATTCTGGGTCACACAGATGAATGTAACACATAAAGTTTGGAGTAAACTGAGAGGGCACTTGGTTCAGGATATCTGAATTGGGTACCTCTGAGTCCCAGCATCTCTTATATATTAGGTTTGGGGCTGATAAGGGAGACTGAGTTGGGGCCTTCATGCCTTTTTTCAATATATACAGCTTCACTTTCATCTTTCTTTTACAAAAAGAGGGTTGCATAAAATTGCAAAAATTGAAACTGTGCTTGCAAACCTAGATCTTGTTCAACCATCTAAAACAGTGCTTATTGAACAATGGATTTTCATGTGTAGTTGCCAGGTTAAGCTGTGTTTAAATGGTGAGAACACTGAAGCCTGGAAAAGCTAAATGATGTAGTAGTGAGTTTATAGACTGGATTTGGAATTACCTGCCAGTGCAGGAGATGCAGGAGACTTGGGTTCGATTCCTGAGTCAGGAAGATCCCCTGGAGAAGGGATGTCAACCCACACCATTATTCTTGCCTGGGAAGTCCCATGGACAGAGGAGCCTGGCGGGCTATAGTCCATAGGGTTGCAAAAGAGTCAGACATGACTGAGCAACTAAACAACAACAACAACATCCATCATTTCAGGGCACCTATTGCTTCAGTGACCACTTCGATATGCTGGCTTGGTCCAGATTCATGGAGGTATAACAGGCAAAGCCCGACCTCAGGACTAGACTGTATCTCTTCCTGTCCTGGGACTTCTCTGATGCCAAGGTAGGAAATACCTCATGGGAACTCACTTCTCACTCAAACATGTGGGAGCCAGGAGGGCAGAGGAGTTAACAGGTATGAGTATGAGGTGCCAGTGGTTAAAGGTTTCACTCTTCTGTACTTTGATGGGCAGTTTGAGATGCATTTCATCATGCTTCTGTGATGCTAGTGGGATGAAATTCTAGTCACCCTCTCTGGTAGCCAACTTAGTAACACTTTCTGGTACTGACTTTTTTTTCTTTCCTATTTCATTGCCTCTGCCCTGCACACTTGTTCTTTACCATCATATTCCTCAATAGACTGCCTCAGCTACCTAACATAAGACATGATATCAGTTCTGCTTTCAGGAAAACTAAGACTAAGATACATAGCTATTAAGTTAGGACCAGACCCAGCTTTGGACTGTGGCTATATAAGTTTAAGACATATTTCTGTGTTAGTTTCTGCTGTACAACATTGTAAAATAATTATACTCCAATTAAAAAATTAACATACAGTAATAAATATACTATAGATTTTATTCTTTTTTTAAAAAGACTGCATGGTAGGATTAAAATTTTTTATGATCTAATTTAAAATAAAAGCCAGCTTAATTTATTGAAAAAAAAAAAAAGCATCTCCATGATCCTGCACCTCAGAGATTTAGAGTACTGCATTTTATTATCTCTTTAAGATACATCACACCTAGAAGAAGAATTGTAAACAGACAAAGAATTTTTACTGGCTACTATGACTTCTTTGAAAAAGTGAAAGTGTTAGTTGCTCAGTCGTGTTTGACTCTTTGCAACCCCATAGACTGTAGCCCACCAGGCTCCTCTGTCCATAGAATTCCCCAGGCAAGAATAGTGGAGTGGGTAGCCATGTCCTTCTCCAGGG
Source organism: Giraffa tippelskirchi (assembly GCF_054371585.1). Classification (NCBI taxonomy): domain Eukaryota; kingdom Metazoa; phylum Chordata; class Mammalia; order Artiodactyla; family Giraffidae; genus Giraffa; species Giraffa tippelskirchi. Next base: position 151,589,888 of record NC_137282.1, read on the forward strand.
GATCTTCCCAACCCAGGGATGGAACCCAGGTCTCCCACATTGCAGGCAGGTTCTTTACCATCTGAGCCACAAGGGAAGTGCATGACTTCTTTACCTAAAATAAATAACAATTGTCCAGAAAACTTACAAGCAAATGTGATATCCGTGTGTATACTGCTCTTTAAATGTCTTTTACCAGAGCTGATTCTATGGCAAAAGAAGAGATTGTGGCATTAAGCGCAGACTTGGACTGTTAAGGTTGTGGGTTTAAAAGTCTATGGTTAACTGTGATGAATAGTGCTAAACTTACATATTAAGCTATCACCATTGAGGAATAGGCACCCCAGAACACACACCTTCTCTCCAATTTGTGCCAGACACTGTCTTATACAATTTGCTCACATGCTGTGGGCCCCTGCAGGCACCCCTAAAAATGATATCAGTAAAAACGTATTTACAATAATTACAGCTATCCTTTATGAAGTATGAGCCAAGCACTATTCAAAACATTTAAAACCATATATTACTTAATACTCACAACAACCTTATGAGGTAAGCACTCATTATTCCCATTTGTCAGGCAACAAGATGAAGGCTTAGAAAGTTGCTGTAACTCACCTGAAGTCACATAGCTGGTGAAGGATAGAAACAGAAAATGGGTTCTGGTCTGTAAGTCACGATCCTATGTTCTTAAGTCCAAGTACTTCTAGAACTCAACTCTCCCTCTCCAGGTGGAGCCCCAGATATTGGCTGTTCCCATCTCAGATCTTCTATGCTAACACATTGCAGTCATGCTCTGTGCTGCAAAACTCTGTTCCTCATCTCCCTAATCACCTAAGTCTGGGTCAGTTTTGCCATCCGCTGCTCAATATTTCCCGGGAGTCTCAACTGTTCTCCAGAATACCCCATCCTCTGAAATATCACTCTCATCATCAGTGTTTGGTGAAAAGCTGCTGAATATATGGGCAAACAGATTTTCATTCATTCTACGTAAATGGATTTTAAGCACTTTTCAGTTCTTTTTCCAAAAAAATGTCTTCACCACGGGGAAGCCCAAGGTTTGCCCTTGAATGTTTTTACATTTGTTCATGCTCAGGTTTCCTGAGAATCTGTCCCCATTTCTAAGAACTTCTATTGTGATATGGCATAGACAATCTCAAATATAAGCTTTTATTTGCAAAGAAATCATTCCTGGCTATTTTCTTGTGGACATGCTTTGTGGTTTTATTTAAAACTACTCTATTGCAAGAGCCACGTTCAAGTCCCAAAGTATGCTGACCTTTATGCAAGTATGTTAAAGAGATATATTAATACACACTTCCTTCATTTACCGCTTTTTCCTAGCACAGCAAAATGCCATGCTTTCTTTAAATAAGCTTTTCAATTTTAGTTTTAAGTGTGCAGAAAAATTGTGAATATAGTGCAGAGAGTTTGTGTATACCTCTTCCGTTTCTTCTATTAACATCTAACACTAGGATGGTATGTTTGTTATATTAACGGACCAATATAGATAGGTACACAATTACTAACTAAAGTCCATACATTATTCATATTTCCTTAGTTTTTTTGTCTAATCTCCTTTTTCGTTCTAAGATTCCATTCAGGGCACCACATCACATTTCGTTATCTCCTTAGTTTCCTCTTGACTGTGGCAGTTTCTCATGCTTACTTTGCTTTTGATTACCCTTGACAGTTTTGGAGGAAACTGCTCAGGTAGGTAAGCTGTCTGTCAACTGGGACTTGCTTGTTGCTTTTATCATGTTTAGACTAGGGTTAGGGGTTTTGGATGGTAGACCATGGAGGGAGGTAAAGAGCCATTTACAACACATCATACCAAGTACGCGTACCACCTACATTACTTACTGTTGCTCATTCTGATCTTGATCATCCGCTTGGGTCATGATCCTCAGGTTTCTCTCCTGTAAAGTTACTCTTTCTTCTTTCTATTCTCTGCTCTTTGGAAGAAAGTCACCACACTTTCCCCATTAAACTGAAGAACTGGTGAGTTACACACTCCCTCATTTATAGAGTATTTAAATAACTTCTTTGAAATTCTTCTGCATGGGAAAGTTCTCTCTCCTTCCCCATCTATTTATTTCCTGAATCATTTATTGGTATCAGACGGTATTATCTTATACTTTGGGTTATGATCCAATGCTATTTATTTTGTGGTTCAAAGTGTTCCAGCCTTGGTCTCTGAGAGCTCTTTCTGTTGATGCCTCTGTCTCTTTGACACACTCTCATTGTTTGGAGAAGGAAATGGCAACCCACTCCAGTATTCTTGCCTGGAGAATCCCAGGGACAAAGGAGCCTGGTGGGCTACAGTCCATGGGGTCACAAAGAGTCGGACACGACTGAGTGACTAACACACGCACATTGTTGTGAGGTACTTTTTGTTTCTTTGTTTCTCTTTTAGCCCTGCTTTACTTTCTGGCTCTACAAGATGCTCCAGGCTCATCATCTCATCTTGTGTCCCCAGTCCTAGAAATAACCATTTCTTCAAGGAGCCTGGGTTCTTTTTATTGAATAGTATTAACTGTGGGTTACTAACTGGGTGCTAACTATGCCTGTTGCTACTGGATGCTTGAGCCCCCTCATGCCACAAAATGTAAGTTTATAAACTAATACTTGTAGATAGACTTATCTATTGCCAAAAAGTTAGTTCAGGGTTTTTGTAAGATGTTGTGGAAAAATCTGAGTGAACTTTTTGGCCAACCCAATATAAACATTTCTACATGTAGCCATCTATATCAATAAGCTTTACATGACTTCATAATGATGTCTCCAACTCTAACCCATTACTGCATGGATCATTCTAGCCTCTTCCCCTTGTTTACCTATTACCTCCTACTCCAACAGTGAGGAAACCTGGCTACTACTATCTGCCAGCATTTACTTCATTGTTCAGTTCCAGTACACATGTATAACAACATCAGAACTGTTAACCATTAGCACCTGGGAAACTACTTAATCATCTAGAGTATGGTACAATGCCATGCATTTGAAATTGATGTATGCAAAATATAATTCTAAAGATATGTCTCCATGCTTTGCTTGTTTATTTCTTCCTATTGATTTCTGCCTTTGATCCACCTTTAAAAGGAATAAAAGCTTCAGACCAGAATAAGCCATAAGTTATCTAGAAAAGGCTTAAGAACGAGTGAAAATGAAACTCACAAACACAAATAGAGAATTGGTACGGCAGGGCTGTGAGGAGAGTCGGTGCAATTTCAGACACGGCTTTGACAAGCCCAGTACAGATAGGAGCATTGCTGGCTGATGAGCGGAGGACAAAGCTGACGTTGATGACACACTATCTGAAAGCTGGTGACCGGCAACAACTGCCTGTTGCTTCCTTTTTCAGATATATGGGCTTCAGAAAGAAGCCTGACCCTTTTGATTGCTTGTTGCTGTTGGAGTCATGTCCGACTCTCTTGCGACCCCATGAACTGTACCCACCAGGCTCCTCTGTCAATGGGATTTCCCCAGGCAAGAATACTGGAGTAGGTCACCATTTCCTCCTCTGAGGGACCTTCCTGATCCAGTTATCAAACCCACATCTTGCATTCCTGTATTGGCAGGCAGATTTTTTACCACTGAGCCAACAAGGAAGCCCATCACTTTTGATTGATAGATGAAGTTAAATGTAGATGACAAAACTAAAGGTGCTTTTTCCTAATAGACTTGATTTTTCAGAACACTTTTAGGTTCACAGCAAAATTGTGCACAAAGTACACAGAGTCTCCATATGCCTCCTGCCCCACCTCCGCAACAATCTCCCTCATTGCCACCACAGGGCACCACAGTTATTTATTTGTTCAAATCATTGAGCCTACATTGACACAGCATTATCACTCAGAGTCCATAGTTTACATTATGGTTCATTCATCCTGTTGCACATTCTGTGGGTTTTGACAAACACATAATGGCTTGTATCTACCTTTATAATACCATTCAGAGCAGTTTCACTGCCCCAAAACCCCTCTGGGTTCTGCCTATTCATCTCCACGTCCCCTTTAATACTTGGCAACCACGGATGTTTTTGTGCGTCCATAGTTTTGCCTTTTCCAGAATGTCATATAGCTGGAATCGCACATCTGTAGCCTTTTCAGGCTGGCTTTTTTCACTTCAAAATATACATTAACATTTTCTGCGTGTTTTTTCAAGGCTTGATAGCTCACGTCTTCTTAGAATTGAATAATGTTCATTTTCTGGATGCACCACAGTTATTTAACCTTTTACCTGCTGAAGGGCATCTTGGAAGCGTTTAGGTTTTGGCTGTGATGAACACAGCTGCCATAAACATCTATGTGCAGGGTTTTGTGTGGACATATATTTTCAGCTCATTTGGGTAAATACCAAGGAGCACAATTGCTAGATCGTATGGTGAGAGTATGTTTAGTTTTATAAAAAAAAACAAAAGACAAAAGACCTGCCAAATTGTCTTCAAAAGTGGCTGTACCATTTTTTGTTTTTCCACCAACAGTGAATAAAAGTTTCTTTGGCAGCACTTGGTGCTATCACTGTTCTGGATTTTCACTGTAGTAGGTCTGTAGTCATAATTTGTTTTAATTTGAAATTCACTAATGACATATGATATGGAACATCTTTTCCTAAGCATATTTGCCATCTGTACAACTTTTTTTTTTTTTTGGTGTGTTGTCTGTTCAGATCTTTTGCCCATTTTTTAATTGAGTTGTTTTTTCACAGTAGAGTTTTAGGAGATCTGTTTATATTTTGGATAAAAGTCCTTTATCATGTATATCTTTTGCAAATATTTTCTCCCAGTCTGTATCATAGTATTGTATCTTCTCATTCTCTTGAAAGTCTTTCCCAGATCATAATTTTTCAGTTTTTAAGTACAAGTTATCAATTGTATCTTTCATGGATCATGCCTTTGAGGTTGTATCTAAAATGTCATCATCAAACTTAAGGTCATCTAGATTTTTTCCTATATTACTTCTGGGAGTTTTTTGATTTTGCATTTTACATTTAGGTCTATGTTTCACTTTATGTTAAATTTTGCAAACAGTGTAAGATCCATGTCTAGATTTCTTTTTTACACTCATATGTCCAGTTGTCCTAGCACCATTTTTGAAAAGAATATCTTTTCTCCATTGTGTTGCCTTTGCACCTTTGTCAAAGATTGGTTGATTATATTTATCTGGGGTTACTTGGGCTCTCTATTTGTTCCATTGGTTTGTCTATTCTTTCACCAATACCAAAACTTTATAGTAAGTCTTGAAGTTGAGCGGTGTTGGTCTTCCACCTTTGTTCTTCTCCTTTAATATAGGCTCAATTTTAGACTAGTTCCTTACTAATGTAGAGCAAAGGCACTCAATTCTAGCTTCTTTTTTCTCTCCTAGCTTCGATCTTTCTCACAGTGCTCGCCTTGGGAATAGTAGACAAAATGGCATTCTGTTTTCTCTTTAATATTTACCTTATGGAAATTTGCTATCAGAGGCATATCTGTCTCCCGAGACAGGAAGAAGTGGTCTTTCTATCTAGTTGTATGGCTGGGGGTGGGGGTTGGAAGGAGGGCTCTTGGATGTTTCTGGAGTTATTCCAGACACTTCTTTCCTGGAAGATACCTGGCAAACAAGCCATCATTGACCAGTGAGGCTTGATTCGTTCACGGGCCAGACCCTTTCCTGTGACCACCAGGAATGGGACAAATAGCTTTAAACACTGACTTAAGAAAAAGTGCTTCTATCAACATAGGGTTCAAAAATAAGAATATACTACGGCAAAAAGATTTCATACACACTGAAAATCCTGGATTATCTGCATTATATTTTTCTAATGTTGATCATACAGGAAAGAGTAAAATGGTTTTAAAAGTATAATATATATTGTTCTGATTAGAAAAAATAATCTTTCACATATTTAATAGGGTTGAAAATAGAATGAAGAAAATGACTCAAAATGCTGGAAGCTAAAGCATGTACTTCAGATTGTCTTTGATTATATAAATGTAATTCATTTAATAATTCATATTTTGGAATACATTAATGCAAATGATGGTTTTAGATTGTCATTAAATTTTTAAATATGCAACATAAGACATTTTCATTTTTGTTGATTTTCCCAGATAAAATTGGACACTTCAGATATATGCATAGCTTCCCTCATGGAAAAGAATCTGACTTGTTTAAAATAAAATAGAATTAAGAAAGTCACTCATATTTTACTTAAAATGAATAGTGCACTTCTGAGTATGAAAAGCTATTGAAATAGGTAAAGTAAGAGATGTCATGCTTTATTTTCTAGCATATCTGAAATAGCATATTTCAGATATTCTGTAAAATAAAGAATGTTTCAGGGATATTTGCAAGGTCCCCACACATGATCCTGTGGATAATGTATTTTCAGGTTTTGGAAATAAAGGATTTATATATAGAAAGACTCTTTAAAGTATCTAATTACAAAGAGTGAAGAAGATCAGATAAAACAACTCTTTAAAAGCACTAATCAACATCTACAAAGTCACTTGGGACTATCTTTAAACATTGGCATAAGATACACTTTCTACTTTTGACTTAGCTTGTTAGTATTATTTGGAAAGTTTCACCTCCCAATACTTTCCCAGTCATGATCATCACATGTATAATTATCCCCTAGAGGTGGAGAGTGTTCACACTCTAGTTTGTTGTGATTGTTTATGTGTTGTTGTTCTTTTTTCTTTTCTGCTGTTTATGTATTTCTTGCTTTTGGTCCAGCCTTCGGTTCCGCCAAGTTTGTTTTAAACAATTTATTCCGGAACAGATCCTAGAAAAGTAACTGATCTAAAATTACTCTATAGCACTACTTCTTCCTCAGGTGAATCAAACACATCCCAAACTTATTTTGGAAATAGGGTTTTCATGTGTTGTTCTTGTTTAGTCACTAAGTCATGTCCAACTCTTTTGTGACCCCATGGACTGTCGCCTGCCAGCCTCCTCAGTCCATGGGATTCTCCAGGCAAGAATATGGGAGAGGGTTGCCATTTCCTTCTCCAGGGGATCTTCCTGACCCAGGGATTGAATCCAAAGTCTCCTGCATTGGCAGGCAGATTCTTTAGCACTGAGCTACAGGGAAGCCTAGGGTTTTTATAGAACTAATCAAATTAATACAAGATCTTTAGAATGAGCTCTACTGAAACATGACTGGTCTTGTTGTTCTGTTTTTAAAAAAAGGGCAATTTGGACATAGAGACATACACACACGTAGGGAAGATGATGTGAAGAAACAGGGAGAATGCCATATGAAGATGGAAGATTTTAGTGATCCATCTACATAATGCTTAGAATGCCAAAGACGGCCAGCCAGCCACTGGAAGCTAGGAACAGTCAAGAAAGGCTCGTCTACAAGTTTCAGAGGGAACATGTCCCTGCTACTACCTTGATTCCAAATTTTTAGCCCTCAGAACTGTGAGACAATAAATTTCTGTTTCATCGAGTCAGCCAGTTTTGTGGTACTTTGTAACTGTAACCCTAGTAAATGAATACAATTCATTTTCTGACTTCTCTTACTTCTGTTGAAATTTCTATTTTGAGGGTGCTGTATCATTTCTGTTTTATGATTTTCCTTTTGTCTTTGCTTTTCAACAGTTTGACTCCAACGTGCCTACATGAGGTTTTCTCTACATGTGGGATCTCTTTGGGTCCCATTTTCTTTCACCTGTGTCTTAATGTATTTCATAGGTTTAGAAACATTCTTCAAAATATCTTTTCTAATAATATTTTCCACACTTATCTCTCATTTCCATATGGAATTTCAAATAAACATTATGTTAGTCTTACCTATTCCATATGTCACATGTCATTTTCTGTATTTTAATTTCTTTTTCTCAATACTGCAATCTGGATATTTCCTATAGTTCTTTCTTCCAACTCACTAATCCTCTCTCTCTCTCCTATTCTCTTCAAAACCCATATTTTGAATGATCAATTTTAGGTTATTGTATGTTTTTAGTTCTGGACTTTCCATTTAATTCTTTATTGTATACTCCAGTCCTCTTGTGATAGTTACTGTATTTCCAAAACTGCTATTATTGAATATATTAATCATAGTTATTTGAAAGTCTGGCTCAGATAAAAATTGCAGTATCTGCATCATCACAGATCTGTTTTATTGTGTAAATTTTCTGTTGGCTTTCTGTCATTTGGTCTGATTTACGGAGAAGGCAATGGCACCCCACTCCAGTACTCTTGCCTGGGAAACCCCATGGACGGAGGAGCCTGGTAGGCTGCAGCCCATGGGGTCTCGAAGAGTCAGACACGGCTGAGCGACTTCACTTTCACTTTTCACTTTCATGCACTGGAGAAGGAAATGGCAACCCACTCCAATATGCTTGCCTGGAGAATCCCAGAGACGAAGGAGCCTGGTGGGCTGCCGTCTATGGGGTCGCACAGAGTCGGACACGACTGAAGCGACTTAGCAGCAACTGGCAAGTCTGGTAATTTCAAATTGTCTGCCAGACGTTGTATATGAAAAATTACAGGTGCTCTGGTTGAAGTTATCTTCCTCCAGAGAGGAGTTAGTCACCTTCTGGCACAGCAAACAGATATGAGAAAACCGTTTGAATACAATCAGGCATTAAGATTATTCAAGGCTATGTTTCAGCTTTGTGGGGTTTTGCTATTTCTAATTTACTCTTCCTCTTATAGTGTAGCCCTCCAGAGGTCTCAACAGAAAGCCTGAGGTTTCACTAAAACCTTCATGAAGAAATTCCAAGTTTTGTCTCTTCAGAACTGTAAGTCAGGAAAATCTTCAACCTGCTTCATAGCTTCTTATCAGCTGGTTTTGCTCAATTTCTGGACCTCTTGCCCCCAGGTCTAGAGAGTTAGGAACTGGGAAATTTCTTGAGAGAAAATTGAATACAGAATATAGAGCCAATTTCTCTGTGCTTCTACTCCCTCCAGGATCTTTGATTTCTTGAACATTGGAGCCTATTTTTGTCTCTCTGGGCTAATGAACCTACCATAGATACTAGGATTTCTACTTAAGCTCAAGGCTTTTCCACATATATGAACAAGTGGAAAATATTTGTTGAATTTAGGACTCAACTGAGTGACATTTTCTTTTCTCTAAGATGTTAGCCCATAAAATCTGTTATCCTTAGTTGATCTCTAGTGTTTTCAAATAGCTGTCTTGTTAAATATATATTATTAAATCCCATTTTTACCTGTTATTCTCTAGTTTTTTTTTCCCTGACACAAACTTTTATTTTTAATGCAGAAACTCACATGCTAAATATCTCTATTTCATCTATTTTTATTTTCTCTTCTCTGTATCTATATCTTTTCTACCACTTCCATCATTTTCCTTATGTTCTTCATTCTTTCAGTAAATAAAAATGATCTAATTATGAAAATAAGCATAGGATTGATATGATGATATTAATATACATGTAAAAAAGGAACAGCCATAAATGTTGAATAAACTTAAAAAGAAAGCCATCATTCCAATCTACAATTTATCTATTCTTTTCCAAATGCCCTCATCTCCCAAGCAACACTTTTTGGACTGACTGAACCAGGTATCAAATCTAGCGTTTCTACCACTTTTAAATTTTTATCACAATCCTTTACTTCATTTCCCTTTTTAGGTTTCCTATTCATCACCAGAAGAATTTCACTTCGAATATGTTCAACAATTTTTCTCTCTCCATCAATGGCTGACCACTCAGGCCTAGTTTTTGTCATCTGTCCCTGAGTACACTAGTAGAATCCTTTTACCCTAAAATTACTATATATTGCTACCATTTAGCAATATGTAGTTTCAAGAACCTTATCTATCATCTATTCTGTCCTTAGAATAATACCTGGTTCAGCATAGAGGGTCCCTGAATAATTATAGAATAAATAAACTTTTGAAAGGCCTCTGAAGTTCCCTCCAAAGTTCCAAAAAGTTCTAATTCATCTATATTTTGCTGAATAAAATCTAATTTCTTAAGTATTAGCATTTGTAATAAAAATGATTTATTTTCAGCTTTATGTTCTGATATAATATATAGTATAGCCAATTATATTTTATTGCAAATCAAAAGCAGCTCTGTTATATCCTAGATCAAATAGGCTTTATAAGCACCTAAAACTATATTTATTACATTGTTTTTGTATGAAAATGTGGTCTGTGGTCCAAGTAACAAAAATTTACTTTCCAACAAACTGAGTTCAAAAGCAATTTTTACATTGATGACAGTCCATATTGAGTTCTGAGTATTCATTAAATGTTTGGGTCAGAAAGCAAGTTTCACTAAGAACATCTGAAAGCCATGCAACAATCACATTAAGCCCTGTTTTCAGAAGTAGGGATGATGTAGAGAATGACTGGGTAAATATAATTCATTTAAGAAATAAGAATGGTACATGGAATATAACTGCAGCCTTGTGTTAAGTACATTCTGCTTTTGACATTGGATTTGAGTGAAAAATTCTGATCAGAAAAACAGTCCTTAAGTGGATTCTCTATTTAACCTATAGACACTGCAAAAATAGCATTAAAAAAGAAGATATTCATTGGTACATATTTGATGGTTGCTCCAAAATTATAGATAAATACTGTTCAGTTTTTTAAAATTCATCTCAGGGAAAATGTAGAAAGAGCATTCTCTTCTATAATAAAATAATGTTGTTTTTGTTTTGTATTCATATTTTTCTTTGATATTTTTTTAACTAGTTGATGAGATTAACAGAGAACTATATTCTGTACTATTTAGTCCAACTATTTCTACTTCCTTAAGTCATTATTTTATATAAGTGTTTATTTATTTTTAGTGAACAGGAATTTAACATTTTTTTTTCTGCCCAGGAATCAAAATACAATTTACTCAAACACAGATAATATCCTAATTTCAGTATTCATACTCACAAAGCATTGTTTCAATAAAAATTATATAAATTTAACAACTCTCAGGGAAGAACTGAAAATATCTCCATGTCCATATATCAGCAGAACTCAATTTATACTTGCTATTCTTTTTTTTTGATTGAGGTATAATTGGCATACAACGTTATATAAGTTTCAGGTGTACAACATATACAAAAATTTGATATTTGTGTCTGTTCTGAAACAATCACAATAAGTCTAGTTGATATCAATCACCATCCATACATGGGGATTCCCTGGTGGCTCAGACAGTAAATAATATGTCTGCAATTCATCAGGAAGATCCCCTGGAGAAGGGAATGGCTACCCATTCCAGTATTCTTGCCTGGAGAATTCCATGGCCAGAGGAGGCTGGCAGTCTACCTTTCATGGGTTGCAGAGAGTCATACATGACTGAGTGACTAACACTTTCACTTCCATTGTACATAGTTACAGAATTTGTTTCTCTTATGATGAGAACTTTTAAGATTTACTCTCTTAGCAACTTCCCATATGCAATACAGTGTAACTATGGTTACCATGCTGTACATTATATCCCCAGGACTTATGTATTTTATAACAGAAAGTTTGTATGTTTTCAACCCCTTTACCCATTTTGCCCACCCCTCACCCCCTGCTTTTGGCAACCACCTTATACATTCACAAGCAATTTTTTTTATTCTACATATAAGGAGATTATATGGTATTTATCTTTCTCTGTCTGACTTATTTCACATAGAAAAATGCCCTCAAGATCTATCTATGTAGTTTCCAATGGCAAGATTTCATTTCTTTTTATAGCAGAGTAATATTCAACTGTATGTGAGTATTATACTTTATCTATTCATCAATCAATGGATGCCTAGGTTGTTTCCATATCTTGAATATTATAAATAATGCTGCAATGAACATGGGGACATACATATATCTTTGAGTTAGTGTTTTTGTTGTCTTTGGATAATTACCAAGAAGTTAAATTGCTGGATCATATGTTAGTCTATTTTTAATTTTTTGAGGAACCTCCACACTGTGTTTCATAGTGTCTGTACCAATTTACATTCCCACCAAGCTTTACTCCACAGCTTTGCCAACACTTACTATCTCTTATCTTTTTGATAAGAGCTATTCTAGTAGTGTGAGGTTATGTCTCATTGTGGTTTTGTTTTGCATTTCCTTGAATATTAGTGACATTGAGCATCTTTACATGTATCTGTTGGCCAGTTATATTACTCATTTAGAGAAATCTCCATTCAGATCTGTCCTTTTTTTTAGCCAGATTATTTGGTGGTTTTTTGGATGGGTATTAAACTGAATGAGTTTTTTATATGATGTTAGCTCCTTATCATATATACACTTTGCAATTATTTTCTCCTATCCAGTATATTCCTTTTTCATTTTTTAATGGTTTTCTTTAACTGTGCAGACATATATTTTCAATTCTTAAATGGATTTTATGTTCCCTGAAGTTCAGAAAAGCAACTTGATCTTTAAAAATATTGGAGAAAAAAGAAAATGAGCTAAATTTGTGTTATAATAAATGAATACTGAAAATTAAGATTACATGTGTTTGTAGATGTGTGTGTATGCTCCTCATGTTACTGAAAAACATTTTTACTCCTTCAAGTCTAATGTTAGGCATGAAACTTCTTATAACAGACTGCATTGGTCAATGTGTCCCTGGAAGAAGGTGTTTTGTATCTCAGAGGTAGCAAAAGCACCATTAGATGTGGTGTTGCTATGGCAACCACTCTCTCTCTTTTTTAAATTGAATAGCATAGTGAGTACTCATAAAACCCACCAACCCTTAACTTTCTGGTGCCTCAAGGCGGTTTTAACTTAACCACCTTCTCTTTGTCTTTATTTTTTCAATCTATAGGATTCAGATGTTTGGCTATACCTGTTTTATGAGCCTGATGTGTCTTGGAACTTAAATCCTTGAGTTGTTGATCACAGATAATTTCTAAACAGGAGGTCAATGTAGTTATAAAATCAAGAAAAGTCAAATTTCCATTGCAAGAACAGAGGCACACTTCTACATGAGGCCAGGTCTACAAAATTCAAATTGAATAAGACCTCAGTATTTAATCTGACTTCACCAGAACTTACATATACCTGGCACAGTGCAAAAAAAAAAAAAAAATCATTCTAGAAATGGAAGAGTCACAGGTTAAAATTAAGCCTTGAGCAACAGGTTCACATATTTTAAACAGAAATTCTTTGGGGGATCCAAGAGTCCTATTTTCCTCTTTGACTCAAACACACACCCTTTAAAATATCTATGCCTTAGTGCAGAAATGTTGCATGGGGTTAGATAAAATCTATTGTAATTTCTTCCCCACCTTCCTTTGCTTCTTAGAGATAATAATTCTTTCTAGTTATTTTGCTGGCTATTTATGTTTATGTTGTTAGTAAATCTGTTTAATAACAAAATTGAACATACAAGAGTTGCTAGTGCTCTGCAGAAAAATAGGGCTCTTATAACTTGTTCTAGTTGTGGAAGAGAGGGAATCATGATGAGATGAAAAGATAATTCCAATAAGATTAACCTGGTGCTAACAATGTTCCTCCAGTGTTTTTCTATTTATGATTTTATTGAGGTAGATATAGACTAATGAGCATCAAGTTCACTAATCTTTATAAGATTTGATGAATTTTAAAAAGTGCATATATCTAAGTAAGTTTAATCTAAGTACTTAGATTAAGATTAACTAACTAACTTAGATTAATTTAAATTAACTAACTTAGATTAACGAACTTAGGTTAACTAACCAAGTACTTAGTTTAATCTAAGTACATTTAATCCAAGATTAAAATATAGAATATTTCCAGCCCCCTACAAGGTAACTTTATGCCCTTTTTTAGTTACAACCCCCATCCCCAAAATGATAAATACGATGTCCACTTCTATCACCATTGATTAGTTTTGCCAGTTCTTGAACTTCATCTATACACAGTCCTATGGTGTGTATTATTTTGTGTTTGGCTTCTTTTGCTGGGAGAGTCATTCTTATTATCACATTTACCAATAGTTCATTCTGTTTTCACTGCTGTGTAATATTTAAAATATCACTTCACTTATAGACTACAAGTTAGCCATCTTCCTTTCGGATGGTCAAGTTTGCTGTTGTTTCATCACTAAGTTGTGTCTGACTCTTTACAATCTCGTGGAATGCAGTATGCCAGGCTCTGCTGTCCTTCACTATCTCCCAGAGTGTGCTCAAATTCATGTCCATTGAGTTGGTGAAGCTTTCCAACCATCTCAACTTCTGTCACCTTCTTCTCCTCCTGCCTTCAATCTTTCCCAGCATCAGGGTCTTTTCCAATGAGTTGGCTCTTCACATCAGGCGACCAAAGTATTGGAGTTTCAGCTTCACCATCACCGTCAGTCCTTCCAATGAATATTCAGGATTGATTTCCTTTAGGATTGACTGGTTTGATCTCTTTACCATCCAAGAGACTCTCAAGAATCTTCTCCAGCACCACAATTTGAAAGCACCCATTTGGTTTTCGGCTATCATGAATAAAGCTGCTGTGAAAATCTTTTCACAATTTTTGGTGGTTGTGTGCACTCATTTGTGTTCAGACAAATACCTAGGAGTGACATTGCTGGGTCACAGGGTACTAGATACTTTTATTGCTTTTTAACATCTATTGATATGTTGAACCTACAGGAAAAACATTGAAGGCTTAGGTACAGCAATAAAGTAAATCAAACAACAAAAGTCTTGGTAACTTCAAAGCAAGGTTAAGAGTGACAGAAGTGAAAGCTAGGTGGGAAAAATATAATCCATCTCATTTGTTTATATCCACCAAATTATAGCCAGGGTAAACTTTTTGAAACTCTTTCCTGATCACTATCTTCCTCTACTTAAAAACCATAAAGTCCTTTCCCCTTGGTCTTGGGAAAAGGACAAAACTCCTTAATAAAGCCTGCAAGCTCTGCATGGCCAGCCTGTGCTTATCTTTTCTGTCTTTCCTCTTTGTGTTTCTGACTGTCTCCACTGAGTCACACTAGCTTCTTTCATATCATACTCACAGGACTTTCTACCACAGGGCATTTGCATGGGCTGCTCCTCTGCCTGGAATGCTCTTACTACCATTTTGAGTAGTTTAAACCCTACTCATCCTTCAGATCTCTTATCAAGGATAATCTCTTCTGAGAAATCATCCCTAATCTCCTTAATGTAAATTCTCATAATATTAGGAACTCCTTTATGGTACTTGTCAGTGTGATTTATTTATATTACCACTGATTAATTTTTTTGCTCTTTTCATTAGGTGGTAATTTCCATAATGACAGGGTTTATGTTTTAGACATGTTATTGCCAGAATCCAGCACAGTATTTGGTCAGTGTGGGCACTCAATAAATATTTGTCAAGCAAAAGAAACAATCTTACATGCTGGAGATAATTTTGAAATTCATGAACAAGTATCATTTAAAATCATGAAGATAATCACTTGAAGAATTGAAAATAATCATATAATATAAATTGGGATGCAGAAAGGAAAAGATTCTAATAAGTAAACTAAGTTCCTGTTATTTCTAGAAAGGAGTCTTAATAAGCTATTGACAGCCTAGTACTTGTAGTGATAATCACATAAGAACTAAAATTAGAAACATTTAAATGTAATTATCTCTAGGAAATAAGACTGGGGCTTGGGAATTGAGATTGGGAAGATGGATTTTAACTTTTACAATTTTACCCTTATTTTATTACCTTTATTGTAATATGTAACAGAAAGATGAAACCTAAGGTTCCTATACGTCCCAACTTTGGGAGTATAGGGGCTCAGAACATGCCTCCCCAAGACGGCTACTTTGACATGTAGATTATTTGGAGCTAATGGCAGTGGAAACCCTTTGAACTCAAAGGAAACCACTGCCACTCCCTTTGCTACCTAGAAAAATTTATATTGGAGACTTTTCCGAAAAGAATTATGACCAGAGATAAATTTTATCTAAGTAGCCCATCTATCTTGGCAAGACAAATGTCTAGTAATTAAATATCTACTCATTGTTTTATCATCTTGTAAATGAATGACCTCTTGTCCTTGGAAGCCGCAGTCCCTTGTCCTATTCCTTAGCTCAGGATGGCACATACATCTCATTTTACTTTTCTGCCTCTGATTCTCTCATGTATATGGGATTCCTAGACTACAAAGTTAAATTTGATTTTCTTCTGTTAATATGTCTCATGCCATTTTTTTTGACCAGCCACAAAGAACCAAAGATGGGAAGTGGGGCAGGAAATTTCCCACTCCCTTCCAGAAGATTGGGGAACCTAATTTGCATGTCTGCCCCTGTGTTGGGGTTGGGTGTAGGATAAGGCACATATGATTAGGTATTCGAGGTTGTCAAAAATGTTCTAGATCTGTGATAAATTCAAGCCTTCTGTGGTAAAGTGAACTAATGAAGCTGCAAACTAATTCAAAGACTACCAAGAGTAATAGCAGGTTTTGGAAGTTCGCACAGTAAAATGCCCAGGTTCCCTGGAATTAGTTCAGGCAATAATGAATTAGGGCAAAACATCGCTGTCTTGGATGGCACCTGCATTTCTCCCAGAGAAATCACAGGGATGGTGATTGTGGCTGTTTAGTCACTCAGTCATGTCCAAATCTTTGTGACCCCGTGGACTGCAGCCCGCCAGGCTCCTCTGTCCATGGGATTTCCCAGGCAAGAATACTGGAGTGGGTTGCAGGTGGTAACAATACCAAACCAAATTGGTTACACACATCACAATGCCAGAGTGGAATAAAGGAAATAACATACTAGTCAAATTGTAGGTTTCAAGTAGAAGATCTCAACGGTTCAACAGGAGCAAGCACTTTTAACCTAACTGCTGAATCTCAGCTAAGGGTTCAGATTATCAGGAGAAAACATGATGTAAGATATGGGAAGCTGGGGGCAGGGTGGTCCATATTAATTCTACTAAAGCATGACTGACTTACTGTCTAAGTAACTTTCTTAAAAGGCCAGGATCTTGAGACTGAACATAATTTAGTAAAAAACCAACCTGTTCTCTATTCCAGCACAAAAATCACTCCTTTTTGTAGGCTTTCCATTGCCCAGTGCCAGAAATAATCCCTTTTCTTCATCTCTCAAAGCACTTTTTTCCCAATTATTGTGGCATTTAGCATGTTATATTATGTACTCTGATTACATATGTGCACTTCTTCTTTCCCTCATTAATCGATGAACTCATGGAAATTTTGGTGTATGTATTTGTCAGAGGGACTAGCCATATGTGTTATACATCGCTTGTGAAAGAAGATCCAGTCCCAGGTTAAGCACTACCCGAGGACCCCAAGATGACAAACATTGCCCATCTCTTTTGAAACTGAATTGTCCTCTGCAATGTGCCTTGTGACCAAGCTTTGGTTGCATCACAAAATTCAGAATTTACACTGCCATATACAAGCTACCAGAATACACTATTATTTCCACTTATAACATTTAGGGGACTGGAAATGCTTTCTCTCAGTGTTAACAGGTACTATAAGTCTTTCTAGATCAGATATTTGTGTTAAGAACCTGGACAATGATTTGCATTAATACAAACTGAGAAGATATTAGAATATGTGTTTTAATAATAACAATGATTTCTTCAGGCTGCATAGTTTAAGGTACTTTCTAAGATTATATCATTTAAATCCTTATAAAATTTATAATATTTTTCCACAATGACAAAGCAAGACTCTACAAATCCATTGTCTATAAAGCTAAAATAGTAATAAAAATGTCTTAAAGAGAAGAAATAGAAGCAAACTTCACGCTACATTAAAAGCAAGCAATTTTCTGTGATTTTAAGTATATGCAAAGAAGTTCTGAGTAACCTACACATTCAACTTGTGATTTCTAAGAAGTAAAGACCTGGGGTCTACTTATGTTCCAGAGAATTCCTTTTTTTCCTCTTCTCCTAAGGCTGTTATCTCTTTTCTTGTTATTATGGATGAAATTGGTTTAGAACATAAAGAACAGAATTGATATTTCATCCTTGAATAATGCAGACGATAATATATGCAGGAAAGTTTTTCCAAAGCATGTCTAGGTATATACTTTTGAATTTTACTGGAAAACATGTCATTCCATTCAGAACTCTGAATTAAGATGCACAATTTTTTTGCTGAAGGCTATTTTAAATTAGGCTAATAAATTGCTACTCTCTGCCTTGCGTGATAATGCATTACATTATCTACTGATGTACATGTATTGTTTGACTCTAATGGTGTGGAAATTAAATGTTAGACATGGGCCAGATGTTCCTATAGATGAATATGAAGTATGACTCTGGCATAGTTATGTCTCATTGGGACAGAGAGGAAGAATGTGATAACCAACAACAATAAGAGCCACTTCAAAAAATATCCTCTGATACTGGTCTCGTAAAGACCTAACATTGCGTAAGCCTAGATCCTCTCTTAGTCCTTGTCTTTGAAAAGTGTTATAAATGCCAGCAGTATTTGCACCTGTTCATGAGGAAAGAAAATCTGTTTCCTAAAATACAAAATAAAACAAAATCACGAATAGAAAACCACCTGGAGGGGTGTCCAGAGATGATAAATATTTGTCATCTTTATTTGACAGACAGGAGCTGGCTTGGAATGTTTCCCTGGACTGAGCACCTCAACGTGGCAGTGAGATTTCCATGGGTCATTCCTTTGCAACTGCAAAGAGTTCACAGCAGGGTAGGAGGGATGTGTGAGTTGGGGGGAAGGGAAATGGCAAGCAAATGGGCCTTATGGTGAATTTTAATGAAGATTCCCTGCTGGCTTTAGCTCCATCGGAAAAAAAAAGGAGGAAAAAAGACACCCATAACATCCTATTTGACGCTAACGTAGGAATGGAATCATAACTTAAATGGTAGAAACATGTCATAGGAATGAGGAGGGGGTGTGGGAGTACACAGGATGTTTGCTGCTGTTGCCTCTTCAGATGCTAATCAGACTACTGATAGCATGTCAGTATATCTTTAAAAATAGAGGAGTGGCACAGGAGATAAATACATTACATTGTCTCACCGTGAATCAGTCACCCACCCACTCAATGAGAAACGTTTTTGCAAGTCTGTGCTAATGGATGAAAGGATGGGCTTCTGGACAGATAGAGATAGGTGCACTTCAGATATGGATAAAAAGTGAAGAAGGAAATCTATGAGTACATTCAATAAGATCCAAGAAGAGCTGTGGAGAAAGACAAATGCATCTCAGTGCAGGGCTAGGCAAAGAGTAGGACACAATTTGGTGACTAAACAAAAAAAGTCAGTATTTGCAAGTATGTTCTTTTAAAAGGGCTGCTGAATTCCAAAAGGAATATGATGAGAAAATGTAATATGGAGAGAGAATTTATCCCTTTTATTTCAGCTGCAAGTGTTACTATCATCCACCACCCCCACCCCCACCATTCTCTTGTGTTTTGCTTAAAATATAGGATAGTGAAGGATTCATTGCTTTGTGCACTAGAGGTTTTGTTTATATGCTTCTCATTAACAGTGATATTTCCTTTCTGATTTATGTGTCTCCATTTCTTTTTTCTTTATTTAGCAGCATTTTTGATTTTCAGTTCAATAAACTGATTTCTCAGGAGTAGCTTAACATTTCTCTTTTGCCTTGTTCTCTCTTATTTCTTTGTTATGTCACTTTTGGAAGAAAAAGCAGTGTTTTGAAAACCTGTGTCTTATTAATCATAAAAGTAAAGTAGTCAGTTTTTATCTCTCACATGAATTTTTTACACAACTGAATGTCATGCTTCTCTGGATCGCCCACTCAAGCTATATGTGAACAGAAATCTATTACTTTCTTACTTTAAAGTACTATTAATCACATGTCCAATGTGCTCATAATGTCATCAGTTCCAGACAAATTAAAAGAATCTATCCGTGCCTTCCAAGACCATTGAGGTTCATGAGTTGATAGGTAATTTAAGAGTCTTCACCTGTTGGATAAAACTGTTCCCGTTTCTCTTAGTCCTGGAAGTTTTTCAGCCTTATCATCTAATCAAATGGATTCTCATGATGCCTGAAATATACCGTTTGCAGAATACCTTCCTATAGGTTGTTAGCATTTTTGTGCTTAACAAGTTTCCTGGTTATCCTGCCAAAATCAACAATTGAAAACCCCCATCTTCAAGGCAAGACGTCTTTCTCTTTTTTAATGTGTCAGAAGGTAACATAAAAATGAGCCATTTTTCCCATTAATAATGAGACAGATTAAAAACAGTCACCAAACAAATAGAGCAAAAGGGGGAGGATGAGGGAGAACAAGGAGGAAAAATGGGACCTGATGGGCTTGCTCTTGGTCAGTCATTTCCTCTGGACTCACAAGTCTCCAACTTATCTTCAGTAAACTGATGGCCTCAGGAAGAAGGAGGCTATTTTGACCATTAGCCTCTACAAGAAGAGTCACCCACAAAATCAAGATGAGTTACTAGATATTTTACTGAGGTTGGAGACTAAAGCCTTCACTGGCTTTGTCCTCTGGATATATATTTCCTTTCAGCTCTAAAGAACCAGATTATCATAGTAGGACAACATGAGAATCCAGGATCTTTAATAATATTCAAATACTAAATATTGTCACAACCCAGGGATCAAACCTAGGTCTCCTGTATTGCAGGCGAATTTGTGTAACTAGAAGAGTATATTGGTAAAGAACAAGAATTTGGGAGTAAGGAAAGCTTGAAATAAAACCACATCACAACATTACCACCAACTGCTTGTGTGGTCAGGGACAAGTTATTTAAATCCATTCAGCCTCAGCTTTCTTATTTGTACAATAAATGTGATTATAATGTCATAATTATCAGTAATTATGACTGCATGGGGTTATTGTGATAATAAAGTGAGAAAATATACATTAAATTGTTAATCAAATGTTTAGGGCATACACCCTTAATACATGTTATCTTCTATTAGGAAAGCATTAATACTAATCATAATCATTAAAAATTAGGAAGGTGTATATTTTTAAAAGTCCAGTCAGACTTTGGGTGTTTAGGATAATCAAGCAAACTCCTTTTTCTATTTTATTTTCCATATCAGATTTATTATGAGCCCTGTGAAATAGATGACACATGTTTTATTAGGTAATCATGACCATTCAATATATTATTTGAGGTTTAGTCAAAACAGAATCTCAGTATTTTTGGAAAATTAATTTTCATTTTCAAGCCTACTATAACCGGTAGTCTATCAATTAAATCAACAAAATTAACCAGGTGCCCTGTCTGATACGTATTAGAGGCTGCACAACACAAGCGAGCATTTTTCCTAAATCATGGCAGATTGCAGCCTTGAAAACAACTGGGAATTGAGGTTAACATATATAAAACAAATTGAATGCAGAAATAGAAACAATATTATATATATGAACTTTGCTTTTAAAACTGTTATGAGTTGTACCTATCCACTTAGGTCTTTTGGTCTTGTTTTTGGTCTTGTTTTTGGTCTTAGGTCTTGTTTTTGCTTTGTTGATTTTTTTTTTTTTTCCATCAGAGAGTAGCAAGAAATTTTTCTATGTGAATTCTGGACCTACTATTAATTAATACAATTGCTCACTTGCTTATCAAACACTGCTTGCTTGAAACTGCTTTACCCAAGAAATTACTAGATATGAGGTCTTTATGTGAACCCAGAATATATCATCTCAGCTTGATCTCTGACATCACCATTATTGTTAAGGGTTTAGGTTTGGCATCCAAACTCTTCTTTCTTTAGCTTCTGACCCTTACCTCCAATTTTTGGCATTATTGTCCTAAATTTCACTCTTACCAAAAGACTTTTAATCTTGCCAAAAGACTACTCAACATGTTGTCATGATGTTTGTCTGGGTTGTACATTTAGCGAGTGTTTTTGCATGTAATTAGTTCATTTAAACACATGAATGGACACTAAATTATGTAGTTTGTAAGACAGTAGATATGACAAACCAGTAAAAGATGTATTGGTCAAGGAACATTTCTGTTAATGGGGGAATTGCACTGGGTATTGAAGATGGAGTACTATAATGTTTATATTTCATATCTTCTAACTTCATTCATTTTGTTTAGTTTTATATAACAAATGAATATATTCTCCTCAGTGACAGAAAAAGCAACTGGGCAAATTAAATAATTGTAGAAATTGAGACTTTACAGTCAATATGGATTATTAAATTTACATATTTTGAGCTACCATCATTAACTCCTATGAAAGACGAGGTAATTAGTAACGTTTATGCCTCCTTTCCTTTGAGTCTGTTGCTTTTATAATATTTAATTTTTGGTAGTTTATAATGTATCTGGGGTAATAATAAGCCAGTTGTTTAATCAAAGAATCATTAAATAATTTGACCTTCTGTCCTACTATCATGGTTTTCTTAATTTCTATATTGTTTATTTTGATTAACTTCTCCATTGGTTGCTTTTAATCTTCAACTAGGTTTCTCAAAAAAGTTTCATTGCTGCTGAGTTTCACTGAACATGTTATTTCATGTGTGGAAACACATGTTGTTTTCCATCTGAAGAGCACACTGACTTGATACTATGGAGATTTTGTTACATTGTTTTGGAAACTGACATTTATTCTAAGACCAGGCAGATTTTCCTACCTGTATTTTATATGCTTTTTCTTTCTGGAAACTTAAAAGATGCTCTGCTATTCAATAACTTAACTAAATGTGTTTTTATATCACTAGCTTTGTATCAATTCTTCTTGGTATTGATGCATCCTACCAACTGGAAGATTCAGTCATAATTTTACTTTAGGTAAATTTTCCTGTATTATCTCTCTGATTATTTTCTGTCCTATTGATTGGAGTCAGAAATATCGATCACCTTGATGTTGGATGGACTGTAGTTTCCACATCTACTGCCTTTCTAATTATTTTAAACTTATTCTCTCTTTACTGTTACTCACTAGGAATAAAAAAGACATCTCCATAATTTTCTGTTTCTTGTTGCTTCTAGTTTACTTTTGTACTTTTTATCTTACTCTTTTTCTTTACAACATCCCCTTTCTTCTTATTCTGATCTTTTGTTATATTATTGTGCCTTTCTTGTGTTACTGAATCCATATCCTTATTGGATTACTCAGTGAATGCAAAGCAGCAGCAGAGAATCTGCCTTGGTTCCTTGGATTATATATTGTTTTTCTTTTTTTTTTCATGTTGAAGAATTCATGCTATCTTTTAAAATAAATGCCTTTCTACACTTATATATATATATATATTTAGCTTTAATACAATTTCATAGTTCTCAAACCACTTCCTTTCCTCTTCTATCTTTTTCCGATCTTATTTTTTTTTCACTGAAATAGTGTTTGTGATTTTACCTTGACAGCGTTCCCACCTTATGTGGGGTCATTTGTCTTCCCTTCTGAAGTGAAGGGTGTACAGAGCAGGATGCAGGGAAGGCGAAAGCACAGCTGAGGCTGACTACAGTCTTTGCTGAGGTCTCGAGTTCACTGTTATTGCTGAGATCCCACCAGATGTCCTTTATTAGACTCCATTCCACCCAGCTTGGCATGAAGTCAACTCTCTGGGGCTTTGGCTCACTCCCCCAGCTTAGCACTGTACGCTGGAGCAAGAGAATCAGGGGCCCTTCCTGTTTCTGTCGAGGTCCAGATGTGGTTTACAGAGCATTTACTCCATGTTTATCTTGATTTTCTCAGGCACATCTACTCATCCCTTTTGCCCACTCCTTTTCAAGTTAGAATATTCAGAAGTTTTCTCAGGATTTTTATAGCACTCTATATCCTTAGTTCTGAGGCAGCAGCAGGGTTGGGAATTCTGTCCACTTGGTCACTACATCAGAATCTTCTGTCCTTTCACTGGTCATCACTTTTTAAAGTTTATGATTTTTCATATTTTTTTCTATTGATGGAAAATTTGGGGTAGGATTTTTGTCTGTTTCTTTTTTTTTTTTTTTGCTTTTGTTTATTGAAGGTAGGAGACTTTACACCACAACTTCATGATGCTACCACCCCTCAGACTCAAAGTTATATTCAACTGTATGTGTGAGATACACATCTTGAAAACATAGATTCAATACTAATGTGTTGAAATAAATAAGCAGGTATGTGAAGCACTTAAATTCAATGGCTTGGACTGTCATAAATATTACAGTTTATCAAGAGTGTTCATTTTGTATAAAGAACTGGACATAGTGGTGTGAGAGACATAAATATGAGTAAGTAGAGACAGTGAAATGGAAAGAGATGCAAATATGCTTATGATCATTCTACAAAGGGGCATTAAGTACTTTCAATGAAAAATCATAGCTTCAAACATTTAGGTGAACTAGGATTCCCCAGTTAAGGGGATATCAGAAGGCATACTAAAGAACATGGCGCTGATAGTGTATTTCAGAGATGGTCAGGGAAGAGGACAAAACCATAAGCTTCAGACACAGAGCTGGAAAAGCATAGAATTTAGTTGGAAAAGAACAAGCTATATCAGAAGCATATAATTTTATACACACAGGTGCTTGGGGGCAGAAGGAAAAAAAGACTAAAAGTGGAATATGGAGCTGCAGTGTAGACAACTAGGGTGACTTATCTAACGGACAACAGAAAGCCATGAGTAGTTAATAAGCAAGCGTATGATACAAATAGGTCAGCAGGGATGAACATTAATCTGGCAGGAGGACAGATGCTGAATCCTGAGATAGTGGAAAAAAATGCCACAGCAGGTGTCATGAGGCAGTCCCCCCTTCCAGCTTTTCCACACTACCCAGATGTGTGAGGTTTTGTGAGTCATTTGACACCCTCTTGACCCCATTGATCTCTTGGTAAAATAAAGGTTGAGAACTTGGCTTTTGATATCTATTCCAGCTCTCAGATAGCAAAGGTCTGGATATTGTAATGAGGAAAACATGAGAAATATGGAGACTCTGTACTATGTAGTAATAATTTTTTGCAAAAATAAATGGGAGGGATGAATTATGGTGATTGGAGTACTTATAGAAAATATTTTTGTGATTTAAGGGAAATTTCAGAGGAAGAATCGAGTAGGAGAAGTTATATTTTAAGATGATTCTGAGTTTCTGATTTTGTGTTTTACAAAAGGATACAGATGACTTTCAGAAGTGGAGAAATTGGGCTAAAGAGCTATTTTTAACAACAGGTTTGTTATATCAGCATGGACTACTAGTGGGTGTTAAAGTAGTGATGTGTAATGTGTGTGTGTGTATGTGTGTGTGTGTGTTAGTCACTCAGTCGTTTCCAACTCTTTGCAATCCCAAGGACTATAACCCACCAGGCTCCTATGTCCATGGGATTCTCCAGGCAACAATACTGGAGCGGGTTGCCATTTCCTACTCCAACAGATCTTCCCAACCCAGGGATCCAACCAGCATCTCTTGCATCTCCTGCATTCCAGACAGATTCTTTACTGTCTGGGCCACTGGAGAAGCCCGGATGATTAATACAGTGATGGTAAATTAGCAGTTAGAAATGCAAGTCTAATACTGCAAAAGAAAAATGTAAGAAATTTAAGAATCAACTTTATAAAAGTGATTGTTGAACTTTAAAAGTGGTACGTAGTTTGGAAGATAGAGAGTGAGGAAATAAATAGAAAATGCAGCATAAAGTCAACCCTTAAAGAAATGCTTATTAGCTGTTCAGATGCTTTCAGAAAAATATAAGAGGTAGACAAATGAAAGATAGTAACATGAATAATTTGTTCATTGATCAACAAATGTTCGAGGGCTACTTATTGAAAGAACCTGAACTGATACTTCAGAAAGAAAAATTAAATTCCACCCTCAAATCTGACAGAAATATGGCATGTGCTATTTTTTTTTTTTTATTTTGGTTAATTATGTACATCTATTAAGAGTTGTGGATAAAAGGCTTGAGAATTCTGAGAGAAGATGTTTTACTTTCTACTTGGAGACACATGGGAATATTACTTTACATAGTCATTGGCATTTCTTCCAGACCTTAAAGACGGATAAAATATTTATATGGTGAGAATGCTGTAGAGGCAATCCTGGATAGAAGCTGATACTAGTGGTGGTTCTACAGTAGTGGAGATGCTTGTAGAAAGCCTAAAGCACAGTCTGATGGAGCTCTGGGGAGACTTCTGTGACTATCTATGTGGCATATTTTCCATTCCAGTCTTATACCCAGGGTTTCTTAGGGACGAGAAATGCATGAGACGTAGAGCAAGTTGAGATTTACCTACTAACTACATGCTTACATAGCATAGTTATCCATCATTCATGCAATAAAATTTTTTAATCATAAACTGTGTGATAGACACTGTTCAAGGAAGCATATATCATTCAGACACTCACGTGCTGAAACGGCAAGAAGACGTAGCCATCACGCATGGAGTTTCAGACCCTTGTCTTCAATTTAAATTAAATGGCTTCTTATTTGTAACTGTATTTACCTGAACACTCATGAGTCTTGACCTTGTGAATGACTTTTACTTTAATTATTTTTAGTTTTTTAGCCTTACATCTTGGAAAATATGTAGTTTTCAGAATGGATACAATTCAGGCTCCTAATACTGGAGGAAATATACTTAGATTACTATACAGGGTATTTATGGGAGACTGCTGTGCATTTGTTCCCCAAGGGCAACCACACACATGATAGCAATGGTGTGTGTGATAGCAATGGTATGTGTGTTGGGGTGTGGGGAGGAGGGAGTCCAAATGTTATTTAAAGGATGCATGTAGGTCTTAATGCACAAAAACATCACCTCCATAGTTCAGTCACAATGCCTGATATCTCTACCACTCATCACCCTTTTCCTAATACACTAAAAACCTTTGTGAAAATGTAAATAATGCAAACCACTGAAAACATTTCCTAAAGAATGTTTTAAACAGAGACCTGAGTGAATTTGTCAAATCACGTGGATGTTTTCACAGGAAAGGGGGAGGGGTGGTTTAGGAAATAACTGGACTGTAGGTTTTGCAGAGGAGGACACGCAGAGGAGGCCAGGAGGTAGCATCAGAGTACCCTGTGGGGGTGGTTTGAGAAAGAGGGGTATTGCTAAGATACAAGATCCTCTGCAGTTAGCAGAGACCCAAAATAACACTGGCCACAGAGAACAATAGAGAGAACTTTCTTTCTTTCTCCCTGAATGGCACAGAGAGAAACAGCTGGGGCTAGTATTGTGGGCTGGCTTCATAAGGGATCCAGACTCCTTCCCCCTTCTGGCTCCCCATGCCTAGAATGTCGTCTTCCCTCTAAGCCTCACCTGCTGAGAATTCTCAAGAATTAGCATCCACGTGCTCTCAAAGGATTTTGCTCTGCTCCACTCCACGGCTGCTCTACCTGGTAACCATTACATCCTTCCATCTGATAGGAGGTAACACTGGCACTCAGGTATCTCGCAGGCTCTCACAGCTTCTATCACCCACTGGTGGTTTATTTTGATAAGTCTACAAGGTTATCTGTGGCTCAGTGGGCAAGCATATTTTTCCTCTTTCATTACACTATGGTCTAGAGTTCCTGAAATAAGACTGTTTATGCTTCATTGTTCTATAATTATCTTAGAAAAATAAGACAATCATTTCAGCTTTAATATACAGTTTCTTCTCTCCATTGCCCTAGATATGCATCTGGGAGAGCTAGGTTGCAAGACACATCTGGGAGGTGGCAATCAAGCTGTATTCAGAATATTTCTCCTCTTTTATAATGAGATATTTATTATTACAAGCTCATTGACATAGAATATTCTTTCCCCCAAACAAGATCTCTTATCCTCACCTCTCACTCTAAATACCTTTGTTTGGAGCTGCCGTATTAGTTTAGCAGATGTGCTCAGATCATTCATATTTAAAGTGTGGATTAAGTGGGCATAGCATTGGATATGGGTTAGGGCATAACATTTTGAAAACCATGACACACGAGAACTAAACAATGAATTCTTTCACTGGGATCCCTCCATAGCGTGAAATACACCATCAAAACAGCAAGCGTCTCTGAAATTATGACATTTGTACTGCTCGAATTAGCCAACTGTTGAGTATAGCATCCCACTTGAGGGTTGAGTGTATCTGACTGAAGCTTCTGTTATGACTCTAAAGTGAATTTAATCTCCCATGTTGTAAATGACAGTGACAGTAAATGCTGAAACACAAAAATAGAGGTTTTATGACCCAGCAATTGTGCTCACTGCTGTTTACCCAAATGAATTGAAAACTTCTGTCCAAAACTCTGCACATGGGTGTTTATATCAGTTTTATCCACAATTGCCAAAACTTGCAAGCAACCCAGATGTTCTTCAGTAGGTGAATTGATAAATAAATTGTGGTACATCCAGACAATAGAATATTATTCAGCATTAAAAAGAAACGAGCTATTAAGCCCTGAAAAGACATGGAGGAAACTTAAACGCACTTACTAATGAAAGAAGTCAATCTGAACAAGTTCTAAATGGTATGATTCCAAATATATGACATTCTGGAAAAAGCAAAGCTACAGAGAAATTAACAAGTTCAATGGTTGCCAGGAGTTATGGGAAGTGAGGAATGAACATGTAGAGTACAGAGGATGTTTAGGGCAGTGAGTTTCCTCAATGATACTATAATGGTGGATACGTGTCATTAGACATTTGTCAAAACCCACAGAATGTGACAATGTGACAGAATGTGACCCCTAAAGTAAAGTACAAACTTTGGGTGATGATATCGTGTCAGTGTACGTTCATCAACTGTGACAAATGTACTGCTGTGATGCGGGATATTGATAGTAGGGGTGACGCAATGTGGGGTCAGGGTACAGATGCCAACTCTCTGTATTCCCTGCTCTATCTGGATGTGAACGTAAAATTGCTCTAAAAAAAATTTGTTTAAAGCAGGAGGGAACCTGGAATTTTCATGAGACAAATATTAACATCTTCAATGTAATCTGTATCCCTTTCAAATAAGTGCAGCCCAATAGTCCACCTGTAAAAATTTCTGTTTCCAAATTCATGATGAATCCAAGTTTTTTTAATAATCATTATACTAATATAGTATAATCACACTAATTAAAAAGTAATATAAAATATTATATAAATATAGAATATATTATATATATTATTTCAATAATTAAATTATTTTATTTTAAATTATTAAATTATTTTAATAATTAAAATATATATAATATAAAAATATATTTTATATACTATAAAATATAATATAGTATATATTATACTAATATAAAATATTCATTAATAAAACTCCTGAATAATTTAAAAAAAGCTTCACAGTCTTCTTTCTTAGGAATTATAGGACTATATCCCATATGTTTAAAACCGGAGACACCAGATACTAATAAAAGTCTAAATGAGTTCCATATCACAGTTCTCTGCCCTCAAAGAATACAGAGGAGACAGATGTCAGCAGTTGATATGTGTCAATATATGCCAGCTACTTGGAATGTATTATTTCACTGTAATCTCTATAACACCTTTTATACAGATATAATCAGTCCCACCTTAGTAATAGTTTGCATGAGGCAGGGTCAGGATTCAATCTTACAAGCATGTCTTGCTTTGGAGCCCCTAATTCTCCAGGTACCCAAACTCCTAGGTAAGAATATCAGTTTTCCCAGGTGATTTGCTCAGAATTACATGAGAAAATTTAACAACGGGGCCAGAGGCCTTGAATAGGAGGAAACACGGAAGACATAGTCCAATGAATGAGAAGTAGGAAAGGATAGTAGAAGAGTTGGAGAAGCCTAAGGCAGCTAAAACTGGGGTTAAAAGAATCCTCAGGAAGAGCACTGCATATCCATGATGGGATGGGAAAGGTAGCCGTTTTCTAATCAGGATGAGACGATTAGAGGAGGATAAAGAAAGGATGGAGCTACAGAGGTTAAAAAAATTAAGATGGACCACATATGGAGGCACCCAGCAATTGTGGGCCCGTGGTGGAAAGCGAGGAGTGATGGTGAGGGCAAATCATAAGTAGAAGAGTGTTAAAAATATTTTAAATATTATTTTTATTATGACTTCTGAATCCCAGCTCTAACCAGCTTGAAATTGACGTCACTGTTACCATTCCATGTCCTAATATGGGGACTAGCATCATTAAAGTAAAATCTACTAAGCTTGCCTTTGAGACTCTGCATCTGAAATATTGGGGTGACCCTGACATTGGAATCCTGGTCACTTGCCCAATGTCAAGGTCAGGATCTTCCCAATATGCCACATCCCTGCCATGGAGTAGGAAGAAGAATTAATAATAATTTCTAAGAATTGTTGGTGATCTCAAACCCAACTAACATTTTCTTGCCTTTTTCTCCCCTTCCTCCAGATGATGAGATATATTTCTGGCTCACATGTGTGTCTTCTACTCCACTGATAAGAGTTGTGTGAAGCTGCGGTGATGCTCAAGCCTACGGCATATTAGACTCACCTGAGCAGTTTTTAGAACTAAAAAGTCTGTGCTTCAGCCCAGTAAAACCGAACCAGAACTTTGGGGGCAGAGAGGGCCTGAGCAATGGTAGGTTTCAAACCCTCCCAAGGGGATTCTAATGTGCAGCAAGGGCTTAGAGCTAATGAGAGAGCATCTTGCTCTCTGAACTGCGTAGTCAAAGAAACAAAGGATGAGATGTTATGTATTGAATCCTCAAGCAAGTTTTATATTCTTATATGTGAGCTAGGACCTCTGCTGTGAGATAATTTGTCAATAAAACTATCTTCAAGATTTTAAACATTGAGATTTCCTACTTTCAACACAAAGAATAGCCTGTGCCTATATCAAAGGACCAACAGGAATTTGGATTTAAACAGATCTGGCATTTTTCCTTTATATCTTTTTTTTTTTTTTTGTCAATTTGTTATCATCTTCTCCCAAGAAAAAGAGCAAGAAGTGAGCATCTCTTTTGGTTAATCACTTCAATGTGAATGCCAATAATTCCATTCTAAACAACCCAGGCACAACAGTAGAGTCTGCTAAGAAGAAAAATTAAATACATGAAATTCACAAGAACAGCTGCCAGACACTGAATCTCTAAAATAACTTCAGGGTATAGAGGGTCATGGGCTTCCCAGGTGACGCTAGTGGTAAAACATCTGCCTGCCAATGCAGGAGATATAAGAGACTCAGGTTTGATCCCTGGGTCAGGAAGAGCCCCTGAAAGAGGGCATGGCAACGGCAACCCACTCTGGTAATTCTTGCCTGGAGAATCCCATGAATTCTGGTGGGGTATGGCCCATAGGGTCACAAAGAGTCTGAAACTACTGAAACGACTCAGCACGCACGCAACAGAAGGTCACTTATATCCGAAGTGCGACTAGCAACACCAAGAAGCTGTAGGATCCTGACAAGTGCTGCAACACGAGAACATAATGTGATGAAAAACCTGCAAAGAATTCCTTGTTTCCTAGAAATATGTGATCTTGATAAGAATTTAAAAACTATTAATTTTTAAAAGGGGATTGTTTTTCAGGACTCTCTCTCTTAGGACTAAAGCATCCTTCAATTGGATAAGAGTAAAAGAAACATTAAATCTCAGCATTTGATGGCACAAGCTAAGGATATTTCCTTAGATACAGACTGAGCGTCTCTCCCCCGAGGCACCCTGCCCTGCCGCAGGGATTGCTGGGGACGAACGTTTGTGCTGATGTGCACATCTGGTAAAACGACATACATGTGACCTTCAGTATTTTTAATCTGTCTGAGGCTTGCAGACTGCCTTTGGTGTTGTTGACTTTCCTATCTCTCTTGAGATTGCAAGAAATTTCCACAGTTTCTAAGTAACTTGGTGTTTTTCACAATCTATATTTTCCATTTTTATACACATACAGGTAACTGTATCCAGGACAGAATAAAATCCTGAAATCTCCCCTTCTTCGGGAAGATTTAAAAAAATTAAGCTCTTAAACTGACTAAACATGTTCACAAGACTCTAGTGGTTATTTGCCACCAGTAACTCTCGTATATACTTGCCTGTGTTCTTTATCCCTAAGAACGATATCCCCTTGCTTGATAAAAAGGCAGGGCAAATAGATGCTTTTGTAGCAGGGAAGAGCTTTAAGGGTCATGAATTTTAGACTCCATTATGGTTGGCTTGGGCTTCCCTGGAGACTCGGTGGTAAAGAGCCCATCTGCCAATGCAGGAGCCATGGGTTCGATCCCTGGGTTGGGAAGATCCCCTGGAAAAGGAAATGGCAACCCACACCAGTATTCTTGCCTGGGAAATCCCACGGACAGAGAAGCCTGGTGGGTTATAGCCCACGGGGTTACAAAAGAGTTGGACATAACTTAGCCACTGAACAACAACAGCAACAATGATTGGCTTGCAAAGATCCTACGTCGCATCTAAAAGCATTTGCAGAATCTTGGTCTTCCTTGTAAAATGCCAGACAGGGAAACATCAGACTCCAAAAAATGTCTTTTTCTATTTGCTGATGATTGTGTGGTAGGAAATGAAAATAAGCTATTAGATATTGAAAGAATTGATATATTAAATCTATTAATATTATGCATACAGGGCAAAGGGTAGCTGAGACAGTAAAGAATCTGCCTGCAGTGCGAGAGATCTGGCCTTGATCCCTGGGTCAGCAAGATCCCCTGGAGGAGGGCATGGCAACCCACTCCAGTATTCTTGCCTGGAAAATCCCTGAGGAAAGAGGAGCCTGGAGGGCTACAGTCCCTGGGCTTGCAGAGAGTCAGACATGACTGAGTGACTAACACTTTCACTTCACAGGGCAATCAGTTTGAACATTTTCAAAAGGATGGTAAAAATCATAAACCCACCATATAGATTTGATAAACAGAGCTGGGTTCCAATCTTATTTCTATATATCCTTAGTGTGCAATATTCAGTAATATCCAAAATATCTCCAAGCCTCAGGGTCTCACCTGTAGTACAGCCATAATACTTCCTACCTCACAGAAAGCTGGGAGGGATTAGATGGGAAAAGGTTTACAACACACCTAACGTGGTATCTGGAATATATGATGGAAAGGAGTTAATAAATGTCAGTTACCAACCCCTTCCCCTTTGTCCTTAGAAATGTAGTCAAAGTAGTAATGACTACCCAAGACTTCAGAGGAGGTGAATTCTGATGCTAGATGTTTTAGTTCATTATATTTTCTCTTGGATCCTGAAAAAGTGCAGGGTGAAGCCAGTTCTTTGAGTCTGAAAAGTAAAATAAGATCCCTGTAAGGAACTGGGTGTGTAGGCTGGTGTTGCTCGATTGCTGTTACCTGGGTTCATGATAACTACTTAGGAGTGTGCTTCTGTAGCCTTGAAATTGTCCAGCAGCAAAACTCAATTCCCTGTGCAGAAGCACCAGGAGACAATGTACCTTTCAAAAATGTTCTGAAATTCTGATCACAGTAGTATCACAGAGATTCACAAAATAAATTACAAAATGAGTATGTAATCGCAATACATTTTTAAATGAAAGTGGGGGTGTGTGAAATCATGATAGGCATCTTCTTCCTGAATTTCTTATTGCCATGTCTTTAGTGAGAGAAGAGACATAATCAAAAGCAGATTAGGAGCACACACCCCAGAAGTTGGTCAGTATAATGTGCCTTTAAAAGGTGAAGGTCATGTCACCTTCTCTGTCTTAGCCTCTATTACACTCAGGAAGATGAAGATAAGCATGTCTCTATTTAATAGAGTAGCCACAAAATCAATACAGAGAAATTGTTAATACTTAGTGCAAATGCCACTTGAAGCAAACACTCTCAAGAAAAAGAGACTCTCAGAATCAGAAGGGACTTTGAAAACAATCTTGCCCAACTGTATCATTTCACAGGTGAGGAAAATGAAGCCCTAAGATGTAGAGAAGACATGGTGGTCAGTTTCAAAGCCTTGAACTCAGGTCTTTGACACCACAGTGGTTCTCTTACTCTCATCTGTATGATTGGGTCTAACAGTGTGAGTTGAAAGCATTTAAGTATAGCTACAATTTCCACTGTCTAAGATAATTCATAAAAATTCACAAAATAAGGAAAAGGTGATCTTCATCAAGGAAAATATTTTTATTCTAATTGAAAGTATCTCTATTTCATCATCTGTAATTCTGCACAAACTGAAAAGACTTGAAGGGTAGAAGAGATTGATGGATAGGTTTTTCACATGGGGTTTAAGTGGAACTGGTTTGATATAAAAAAATTGTTTCATTTTCTGATGAGGTTTATAAAATTTGGCCACCATGCCCATTTCCCTAAAAGTACTGCCTTTGGATTACACAACCTGGAGGTGAAGAATAGTCAATGCTTCGAAGTCCTTCTCCTTCTTTGTCCAACTCCCATTCAAATTTATCTTCTTGAGAAAAAGGCCCTGCAAAGTCTCACCCAGGCCTAAGAAAACTTTATATTAGGTTGGAGGAAAAACAAGGCAAAATAATAAACACAGCAACCCTGACAGCAGAGCTGAGAGCCCTTCTCTCTCTGTTTTCCCTGGCTGCCCTGTCAAGATCTTGATGCCTGGTGATGAATAGATTGCATGCATGCTGGAGAAGATAAAAATGATCTCTCTTGGCCCTTTACCAGCCACAGATGTCATGGCCTTGACCTTAAATATCTTATTCTAGCCCCAGTTGGCTGAAATGCTCAAAGACAAAATACTTCGTGTCGCTCTGCCTCAGTGTGGCGAGAGGCGCCCAGAGCCTGGGACTGTGTTCATATTTGGTGATGCCTTCCTGCATCACTAAAGCAATCAGATGGGTCCAGCCTGAGAAGACAATCAGGGCTGGACAGAAGCCAAGAGGGCAAACAGATGGGTAATAATCCCCTCTGTTATCATTCGTGCTTATGGAGAATTATTCAGCGGAATTGAATTCTCTGATGAACAGAGCCCCACACGGCTTTATGCAGTTAAAATTATGGGATTTTTTTTCCTTTCTATTTGCTTCTGTGCTTTGAGAGAGATGGTAAGATGATATTCTTATTCATAATACTACTGAGTATTTGCAGAATAAAAAGGAATCCACTGGTGTTTGTGGCATTCAATAGTGTAATGCCAGAGAGTAGGAGCTCCATTCAGCCAGAGCCCCCCATCAAGGGTCAGGATACATGCAGGACACCTGTCAACACCCTCTATGAGTTCCCAGGGCCTGGGGTGAATAGGACTCAGGAAAAGAGACGGGATATCTGCTATTCAGAATTGATTCTGGATATCAGAGCGATCCAAAGAGCCAAGCAGATAATAGTCTCCCCATCTCATAAATTTCAGAATAATTCATCAATCTATGACTTAGAAGGGCTTCCCTGGTGGCTCAAATGGTAATGAATCCAAAGCTTCAGTCAATTGATTTGGGAAAAAGCAGTCCCCCATTACCCAGGATTGGCCAAGTAGAGAGGCTTTTGCTGCAGTGGAAAGGGCACTGGTACTTTCCTGTTTTACGTGCCCTCCCCGCACTCTCAGTCCACTCCAAGGCTCCACGAGGGTCCTGCGGGCCAGCAGGGATGAAGCAGAACCTCCTGGGCTGCTCACCACTGCAGGGCACCCCAACCAGCTGCTGTTCTCATCTCACTGAGCGTAGCTTTCGTGGGCTGGTGTTCCCCAGAAATGTAGCAGGAAAGGTGTTCGGAGCTCAGCTCACACCTGACCACGTGTGGAAGAAATTCTTTCAGATTCGATTACCTTTGTTTTGTTTTGGGGCTGCCGAACAACAGAGATTAAAAAATAACTGGGCTAATATCTTATGTTATTGCATACCTGGGGGAAAAATCTATTTCTCAAAGATTTTTTTTATATAAAAAAGAAAAACAAATAACAATAATAGTTACTAAGGATGCTTGTGTGTGTACACTTACAGTATGTATGAGGATATATACCGTTAGAAGTGACTTCCTTAATACAATTAGTGAACTTTGGAGCCTAGTACTGTCTGATTCCAACTCTCAAGGGCCTTCTACAAAACCAAGCTACCTCATCTCTTGCACTCAGTTACAACTAATCTGACACTGCCTTATCCTCTTGACTCTCTTACCATATTTCCTTAAATACATTATAAGCAACTTGGGAGCAGGAGCCCCATTCTGTATTTGTTTTCTCCAAAAAAACTAAATAGGAGTCCAGAGAATGATTTCTTCAGACCACTACCAGACTCCTTGCGATGAAAGGCTGTTGTATACATCTCATGATTATTGGACACTCTGATGAGACCTCAAGACCTCATTTAACTCACAAGACATGGCAGGAAGAGTTGGGATCAGATCACTGAGGGCTTTTACGCCATTTGTGGCATAGATGCTGTTCACTGAATACCCATGGGCCTCTACATTTACCAGCCTCCCTGCTTGGCAGCATTTGGGACATAGAACTAGTTCTGAGGGACGAGCTGTGTGTGAGCAGAAAGAACATGCATCTGGGACACGGCACTTAAGGGTAAATGAAGACCCAATTTCATTCTTTTTATGGTTGAGTAATATTCCATCATATGTATATATCTCCCACATCTTCTTTATCTGTTCACCTGTCATGGGACATTTATTTAGGTTGTTTCCTTGTTCTGGCTATTGTAAACAGTGCTGCAATGAACACTGGGGTACATGGATCATTTTGAATTATTGTTTTCTCAGAGTATATACCCAGTAATGGGATTGCTGGGTCACACGGCAGTTCTATTTTTAATTCTTTAAGGAACCTCCATAGAGTTCCACAGTGGCTGTATCAATTTACATTCCTACCAATAGTACAAGAGGGTTCCCTTTTCTCCACATCCTCTCCAGCTTTTATTGTTTGTAGATTTTTTGATGACGGTCATTCTGACTGGTCTGAGGTGATATCTCATTGTATTTTTAACTGGCATTTCTCTAATAATTAGTGATGATGAGCATCTTTTCATGTGCCTCTTGGCCTTCCGTATGTCTTCTTTGGAGAAAAGTCTACTTAGGTCTTCCACCCATTTATTGATTGGGTTGTTTTATTG
Source organism: Giraffa tippelskirchi (assembly GCF_054371585.1). NCBI lineage: Eukaryota > Metazoa > Chordata > Mammalia > Artiodactyla > Giraffidae > Giraffa > Giraffa tippelskirchi. The sequence goes on from NC_137282.1 coordinate 151,626,537, forward strand.
AGATTGAGCTGCATGAGCTGTTTGTATTTGCAGAGATGTGGATGGACCTAGAGTCTGTCATACAGAGTGAAGTAAGTCAGAAAGAGAAAAATACTGTATATTAATGTATGCATGTGTAATCTTTAAAAAATGATACAGATGAACATATTTGCATGGCAGGATAGAGATGCAGACGTAGAGAACGGACATGTCAACAACCAGGCGGGGGAGTTGCGTTGGGGGATTAGGATTGACATAAATAACTACCATCTATTAGCTATAGCTATCTATTAAAACAGATAGCTAGTGGGAACCTGCAGCATAGCATAGGAGCTCAGCTTGGGGCTCTGTGATGACCTAGATGGGTGGGATGATCGGGGGCGGGTGTGGAGGGAGGCTCAAGAGGGAGGGGATACATATACATACAGCTGATTCACTTTGTTGTTCAGCAGAAGCTAACACAACATTGTAAAGCAATTACACTTCAATAAAAAAAGAGTAAATGAAGAGTTAAGCTTCCTTCTCCGTTCTTCTGTCTCCTCATCATGGTGACAGGAGATGTAACATCACAAGATAAACACAGCCTGCATTTCTCAGCAATCAGACGGATGAGAACTCTCAACAGACTTTGCTACTGAAAGAAATACACTTTTGTTTTCCTAAACCACTGAGCTATAGGGGTTTACATATTACTACTGCAAACCTTACCCTTTTAAATTTATAAACCACGCCATAAGATTTTGGACTTTAATGGAGTTGGAAGACTAGAGGCTTTCATACAAGGAAGCAGCAATTGAAAGTATCTTAACTATCAAATTAGCTCTTTTTAAAGTCATTTCCTTGTATTTTCTTTCCTACTGGCATTTTCCCAAGGTCATTTACTTTTCATTCATTCATTCAACAACTGATTGTTAATCATCTTATTTATCCACGAGGATATGTCTGGTATGGGACAGAGGTATCATAATTCAGAGGTGATGATCTGGTTATTTATTAAGTACAGAAATAAAGTATATTATGTGCTAGACATTGTTCTGGTGCTTCTCAAATATTTACTTTTTTAATCCTCATAGCAATGCTAGAATGTACTATTATCCTCATTTTACATATTAAGGAAACTGGAACCCACAGAGATTAAGTAACTTGCCCAAGGTCACAGAGCTGGTATTGAGAAAAATAGGGCTTGAACCCAGGTAGTCTTCCTCCCGAATCTGGGCTCTGATCCACCAAGCTATGAATGAGCGCAGAAGATGGAGTCCTAACCAGCCATGATGGCCAACTTGGTCCTCCTCCCCCCAAACCCGTCTCATGGGCCTTATTGAAGCTGGAAACTCTCTCCTTTTAATGCATCACAAATGTCATCCTGGGGGTTAGGTTAAGATCAGGAAGTTCTCAGAAAAATGCTGAGAGAACTAACAGGGAATTAACCCCATCTCTCTATTTCCTTAATATTTTCTTTGCATTCCTATTAAGCCACTGCTCGTACCACATCTTTATTTATTTACTTAGTTATACATAAGTTTTATTCATCTTGGTATACTTACAGCACTTACATCACCACAAAAATACGCAGAGTAAATGTCTGACAGATGATGTAAATGAAAGAATGAATCATATAACCCAAGCTGTATCTACAGCTGAAATTTTAGCATCTTTGGATATTTCTGATGAAATCGTGGGGTAGACAATCCAACAGCTAATAAATTCTCTTTCTGTCTTATTATCAATCCTGATTATATAACACTTTGAACAACTATTAACAATTATTGTTCCAACTGTGGAGTAATATTTCGCTATTCTGGTTCTGAGAAAACAATAATAAAGGGCATTTACGGATTATCTACTCTGAGTCAGACAGTTGCTATGGACTAAATCTTTGTATCCACTCAAATTCATAGGTGGATTTCCAAAGTGATGGAATTCCAGGTGCGAAATTTGGGAGATAATAAAGTATAAGTGTATATTGCCCTTGACTATTAGTCAAGGATTAGTACCTTAATAGATCCCTGGGTTGGGAAGATCCCCTGGAGAAGGGAATGGCTACCCACTCCAGTGTTCTGGCCTGGAGAATTCCATGGACTGTATAGCCCATGGGGTTGCAAAGAGTCGGACACAACTGAGTGACTTTCACTCACGTTCAGTACCTTAAAAAGAAAAAAGATGAGAGAGGTGATTTCTCTCTCGAACATGATTGACACATTCCCCTAGAATAATGCACGTGCAAAATGACATTTATGCTTTTGCATAAATTTCAGAGGTTCGGGAACCTCTCCCTTCTAAAAACCCCTGCCGTATTAACAGCCGTCTCAGAGGACGGAGGCCTCTGCTCCACCCTCCACGGTGTTAATGACAGCAAATGGGCTGTCTAGATGGAAAGGCATAAATGTGCAGGTAGGTCTCTGGTCATTGCCGAGCCTCTTGTTTCATTCCCTCAGGCTTATCTTTATCTTGTATTCCAATACCTCGTCTTTATTCTCACAGTCCTTTTGCTGTCTGCAAGCCCTTCTCACTCAGAAACAGGAGCAAAGCACAACATGTATGTGTAAAGAAAGAAACGTTCCGCTTCCTTTCCGAGGGGCATCGGTGTCTGAACCTTGGGAAATGGGTGGTGTTACCACAAGGTCAGGCAGAGTTTCCAAGGGCAACTGAAAGGAGAATAGCAGGAAACCAGTTCCACAGATGACAGCAGAACGCGTTTCCATATGTAAAGCTGTCTTAAACCCACAAGAGACACTGAGGATAAACTTTCTGCTCTCTTTTCATTCTGCTTAATACCAAGTGGGTCAGGGAGAAGCACCGAATGCTTTTAAAAATGCACTTATAGTTCTGAATCCAAGCTGTGAGAGGACCCATTGGAGACAACTGTTCTCTCATGGTCTGCTTTGAATAAACAATTCCGGCTCTGTGTGATATTACTTCTCAACCAGATTCTAGCATTGAACACTTGGCTCGCCATGGTTACTTGCATTTTAAACCAGGGTCCCCCTTTCCTTCCCCTTGGCTAAGATTCCTGCTTACTTGGCAAGGGCTCCTTCTCATTTGAACTTTTGCCCTCTTTTAATCTCCACCAAATTTTAGTCTCAAAGAACCTTTCACAGGCACCTTTTGTTACTCTGAGTTTCTTTCTCGTGTGAGAACCAGCTTAGGGAGCTGGTTACTGGAAAACACTCAAGGGCCTGCCTTCGTGCTCTGGGAAGCCGGCAGTGACAGGCTGTTTTGTGTGTGTCCTTTGCTTTAAAAAAAAATCAAGGAAGCACAAGATGCAAGCTGTTTGCTGAAAACAAAATGTTTGCTTTCAGAAGCAAGCGAACACACACATATTTGCATCTGTCCATGAGGCTTCACTCTTGTCCATTCCAGGGCCGCTCCTCTTTATTTCACTGCTGAAGTGATTTCAGATCAAAAGACAACCCGACGAAGACTTTATTCCCTCCCAACTTCCCATACCAGTTCCAGGTGCTCAGCATCCCTGGAACCTGCTTTCCTTTCAAAAGAATAACCAGTATGTCAATCCCTCTTCTCATTTGATAGTTAGATGATCTGCTTCCTACTTAAACAGAGCCCGTGGTTTACTCAGAACCTCTTGCTTCTTCCTATCTGCTCTGTGGATTCACACCCATGCCTGCACCATAGACACTCAGTTCTGTTCTCTTTGCCCATTCTAGCCATGCCTAACCACCCAGTCATGGTGGTTCTTTCCCTGGATCAAACGCATCATCTCTCTCTACACTCCTTATCCTGAGCCTCAGAATATATGAGTGTTTTCAAGAGCCACCAGCAACCAACAACCTAGTGTCCACCTGAAGCTGGAACCTACTTTTACAGCCTGATAGTTCAGTTCTGGGCTTCCCTAGTGGCTCAGTGGTAAGGAATCTGCCTGCCAATGCAAGAGACTCAGGTTTAATACCTGAGCTGTGAAGATCCCCCTGGAGAAGGAAAGGGCAAACCACTCCAGTATCGTTGCCTGGGAAACCCCATGGACAGAGGAGCCTGGCAGGCTACAATCCGTGGGGTCATAAAGAGTCGGATGGGACTTAGCGACTAAGCAGCAGTTCAGTTCTACAAATCCTCCTTTATGTTTCGCTGGGTTTTCTAGACCTTCTCTCTCTTCCTTTTCACTCTGCTACTTTCAGTGATTGTCTTGCCCCCTACTTGACTCAGGAGATAGGAGTCCACACTCTGGTGAATACTCTGATACTATCATCCAGTCTCAGATGGTGGGTAAACTTTCTTTCAGAAAGTTAATCTGCCTATCTGTGTGAGCTCTTGATAAAGTCCATCCAGATGCAGAGGAGCTGTGCTCCACAATTTTTTCACAATCATGACCAGTTCCTACTTCTGCCTTCAAACATGCTGAAGTTACTAACAACAACAGCAATAACAATAAATAATAACAGCAAATTTCTGAACAAGCTTTCCTGCTCTGTCTGTACTTCTTACTAATTTGCAACTTCTTTCCATCCCCACAACTCCACACTTGAATTGTCTGCATCTGCAACTTTCATCCCCTCATCCCCTCTCCTCTGCTCTCTTAACCCCTTTGGCTTGTTTTCATCTTTACTACTTGCCTAAGAATTTTCTTATGAACATCATCAATCAACCCAAGGAGTTTCCCTTGACTGAAAGTTCCCCATTTCAGCCACCTGCTGTTACTCGGAGGAGTGCATATGAAGAAGGGAAGGAGAGTTCTCCCCACAAACCCAGTAAGTGGGGCTCCCTGAGACTCTGAATGTCTACGAAAGAAAATAAACCACATCATGCTCTCAAATCAGATACTTTCAAGATGCAGATTTTTAGCTTTACTCAGTACATTCTATCTTGATGAGGGAGGTTTTGGCAGGACTGGCTGCCATTAAGGAGGAATTTATGTATGTCCCCTGAAGTTTGAGAGTAGCCATAAAAATAGATCCTGGAACCTGATGTAAACTGGAAGAACCAGAAGATAAATGACTGGCTGCAGCTGCCATCCATGGCAAGACATGGAATAGATAGTGGCTTGGGGAGTAGACTACCCACAGTCTGGCCTGAACACAAGGCAGGAATTTCTTTTTAGACCAAGTGATCTTGAGTGGTCTTGATGGAGTCAAACTTTTGAAAATGCTCCTAGGGAAGAAGGGATCCTAACAGGATGGATCCCTGAGGACAAAGGCTGAAAGGATGTCATTCTTGGTCAGCTAGAAAGTATATCACCCATGTTATGAAGCAATGATCTGGAACAATCTCAGTGAACAATAATGCTTGGAGACACTGGTTGAAGAGCTCAAAAAAAAAAAAAAAGATGAAAAGGGTACATGAAGAAATCAGTATCCAGAAGCTTGCTATAATGGAGAACACACTGGTGATCTACTATTAGCCAAGACAGAACAACAAAAACAGAAGCTAAATACAGGCTTGAAAGAGGAAGGAAGAAATCTGAAAGTTGAGTTCATGGCTTGTTCCCCACTGCAAGCCAGAGTCAAGTGTCTGGCTTCCACTGTGAAAAGACAAGACACTCAACTCAAATTAGATAGGCAACTAGAATTCTGATTTAAACTTCTGAGAATTCTTTGCTTCCTGAAAGTGAGCAATAAGAACCTAAACAGTCTAATAATGATGAGGAAACTAAGGATTGCCTCAAACAATTACAGGAAGGAATTAGAGATATGACTCGTCATATTAAAGAACAGAAATTAGAGAAAAAGAAAATCGTTTTCTCTGTGTACCTCTGCTCAATAACCAGTTATATGTTTCCAACCATTCTGATTACTGATGCACTTTTATTACTGTGACATTGTGATTTATTATAAGAAATATATACTGGGTCTTTGTCCGTTATTCCTGGTACATAGCTCCTAAATCATTGGAATTTCATAAGTATTGGGAGCTGGAAAGGTATCCTTTGTTATATTAATGAGGAGACTGTGGACCCAACCGAAGGATAGAGACTTGTCAGGAGAACCAATCACACCATTCACTCCCACCCCCTGACTCTCCCTCCTTCCCCGGTTGGATCAATCTTCAATGGCCAAAGATTTATTCAATCATGCCTGTGTAATGAAACTTCTGTAAAAACCCAAAAGTGTGGCTTCAGAGAGCTTCCAGGTGGCTGAACACACTCCGAGATTTGGGGGGAACGGCACACTCGGAGAGCACAGAGCTCAGAGCCCCTTCACCCATAGCTCACCTGCGCACGTTTGCCATTTGGCTGTCCCTGAGTTATATCCTTTTATGACAAACTAGTAATCCAGTAAGTGAAGTATTCTCAGGGTTTTTCAGCCCCTCTAGCAAATTAATCAAACCTGATGATGGAGTCCCTGGAAATTCTGATCTACAGTGAGTTAGCATGAAACTCCAGTGACAATCTGGACTTTTGATGGCCATCTGATGTGGGGATGGGGAGGAGGCAGTCTGGAAGACTGAGCCCTTACCGGTGGGATCTGATGCTCTCTCCAGGTAGACACCACTGGAACTGACTTGACTTACAGGACACTCAGCTGGTGTCTTAAAATTACTTGGTGTAGGAACCCTCCTGCCCCCAACCCTGGAATTGGTGACCAGAACTGTAGTTATTAACTGCTGTTTTATTTCAGATCCTTACAGTTGTAAAGGACAGACTCCACTCAAACAGGCTTAAGGAAAAGAAGAATAGAATGGCTCAGGTAAGTTAAAATTCTCGAGATATCTTGGATTCAGGAATCATCCAGGACCTCAAAATTATATAATCAAAGCACCAGCTTTCTCTATTGGAAATCCATTTGTTTCTTGGCTTGGCTTACTTCTGTATGCACGTTCTTTCTCAGTCATAGGCATAATGAATCGCATCATTCTAGCCTGATAAATCTTCCCTAAAATGTGGGTAGAAGAGCACTAAATTTCCATTGAGTTCTTTAACTGGCCCATTTTGGATTATGAGTTAATTTCAGAGCCTTTGGGAACCTAATTGGTGAAATATATGTCCTATGTCCATCCCTGTGGTTGGAAAGCTACACATGAGCCACACACACACAAAAAAAGGACATTTTTAAGAAAGGAAGAGTATTAAAATCAACAAAGATAACAAGTGTTTATTAGAGCACCCTCATTTATAGCCTCTTCTAAGGTATCACTATCCATTTTTTTTTCCCTTCAGTTCTGTCAGTTTTTTGTAGGTATTTGGGCCTTTCTTGTTAGGTCCATATACTGACCCTTTTATTATTAAAAAAAAAAAAGTCATTCTTAGTCTCTTATAAAATATTTTTTCTCTTAGTAAAAATATGCATTTTAAGTACATTTTGCCTGGTATTAGTATACCTAAAGAATGGAGTGAGAAAATCAAACTACAGAACTTGATGACGCATTAGATTTGGAAAATGTTATTGCATATATTGGCATGATTTCAAGATCTGGAGCTTGGTTGACAAGGTAAGTTATTCACCAAGAATGGGAAAGGGGAAGGAACAAGAGATGCAGGATTTAAAGAGAATGAGTTTCCTTTGGAATATCATGAGTTTAAAGAGCTATGAGTGAACCAAGAAGTCTTCAATGGCTACTTTAGAAGTATATTGTCTAATTATGTGGTGTATGACTCCACTTTGAAATCTATATATCTACAGTTTTATCGTACCTAGCACAGAGGTTAGCTCAGATTCGATGAAAATGCCTATAGGTTCAAGGGTTGATTTAGAAGAAGTTGATACTATCATGAGTATCCAGCCATTCTAAACAAAAGTTAGTTCCCCGAATATATCATGCTTTGTTTTGTTTTGAATCATGGGTCTTTGAACATTCTGCTTCCTTTGCTTGGAATGCCCTTCTTGTCTCACCTCATCATTCATTTGGCTATGCCTATCTGTCTGTTGGGTCTCAGTTTCAATATCACCATTTACAGAGAGCTCTTTCTAAGGACTCAGGATTTTCTGTGTAATTCCTTCCATTTTCAGTGCTCCACTTACTGCATAGCCTGTTCCATTGCTTCCTGCTTACTATTTTTATCATTAGTAAATAGCATAATACATGGAAATTCAAAAAAATCCTTTTTGAATGGACTGTTAAATAAATAAATGTAGCCATAGCAAAGAACTGTCTGTCTCATTACCTATTTGATATTCCTTTACCATCATATCCAGGAATTAAATGGGCTTGACTTTGGAACAAAACTAAGGAACAGGATAGTTTCATATAAAGAGAAATAGGTTATTCTAGAATAGGTATATAAAGAGAAGAAAGGAAGAATTTCTTTGTATAACACCTATCAGCTAAATTCTTTTCTGGGATCAAAATTCCATATGCCTCTCAAAAATGCCCAATAATATGAACTAAGTAAGTTTTGGAATGGCTGGATGATGACATTAGCTGAGTTTGGAAGGTTCAGGGCTTATACCTCAATTATACATATTTCATCAAATCTAACATGACATTAATTGCTACACGCACCATTATTTTACATACCTTCAAAAAAGAAAAGTAAAACCTGCTGATTATGACACAATGTTTAGGAACTATCTATCGTATGATACACTTCAATATTAGAGCTATTAAAGTGTGAAAAAATGTATGTCTTAAACTCAATTAAATATGTTAGATAAGACTCAGAGTTATAGGTTGAGGAAAAACCTAAGACTTCATCCAATCTAATCTTCATCGATTTACAAATGGACTGAGAACTCAAAAAGTTTAAGTACAGACAGGTACTCAGAAATTCATCAAGTCAGTCAACCTGTGAGACCAGATGGGCTGCTTTGCTCCAGTATTAACGTTTCATAATTCTGTGCACTAACATTAATATTAAAAAAGAGACTCAGGGGAAATGTATGTCATCATAACATGACAAACGCCTCTTTCTCATGTTAGAGATAGATAATTTATCTCAACAAATACATTACTTAAAATTCTCTCTCCTCAAATACCTGTACCCTAGCATCCTCCCCAGTGAATTGAAGGTTTTCCTAGCAAGAGAAACCTGAATCCAGTTTTTGGCCATCAGGGAAATACCTAATGAGATGTATGTAAATCTAATTATATTTTGGAATATTTTCCTCTGCTTCTTGAAAATCTTTCATTCGATCAAAGACTATTTTTATGGTGTTAGGCTATGCGATGTTTCACATGAACAACAAATCAAATCTGTCATAATTATGGTACATTTTAAATTCACACCTTTAATGGCAACTTTAAACTTGATTTTCTTCAGTAAGTTTTAGCTTTCTTTCCACACAGTTCTGAAAGTTTTGTTTTAAAAAGCCACTTTCTTCACCTTCTCTTTCCTTCATTTTCCTCTTCCCTTAACACCGCAGTTGAAAACCTCCCCCTCATCTCCACCCCCTCTCAAATTCCCAAACCTACCTGAAACCTTAGGCCCTCCTTTCATTACCTTGCTGATAACAAAAGCATCCTCATTTTCTCTGGAACTCATGCAGAAGAAACATTTTAAGCTCAACTAAATAATTATCCACCTACTTTCTATTTCCTCCCAAGGGAAAAAAAAAGTTCTGATTGACTGAAAAATCACCAGGTTGTTGTCACCAGAATCCTTAATACGAAACCTTCCTTACACTCTTCCTTCTTCAGCTTTCTGGTTTTGATGTGGGAAGTGGCAAAATTAAGGGAATTTGTGGGTTGTATTAGATAAATGAAGGCGCATTTAATTGAACAAGTCATCATGAATGCATCCACTATATGACTGACATGCCAAAGGCAACCACGCGCAGGAGCTCTGGGTGGTTATCTTCCAGTTTGCCACCCACTCCTACAAGCAGGTATGCGAGTGCCTGGAGCAACACGCTCAAAGCAAGGCTCCCAGTTCAGCTGGGAGGATGGTCAGGGGCTGAAGCCACAGAACGACTTACCCAAGCAAGTAAAGACAAGGCCTCTCTTGGCAGACCCCAATTCCAGTTGCTTCATCATCTTCATCTTGCAGCAAGCACCCTGCTTAGAAAGGATCAAAGAAAATCATTACTGAAGAAGGCCTACAATAGTGTCACCTCAAAATTGTTAATTCATCTTTATTACTTGTAAATCCTTCTGCACATACATACATACATGAACACACACAGACATACAGAACCCATTTTTCAGTTGGCAAAAAGCCCTTTCTGAAGCCAGTTCAGTTCAGTTCACATGCTCAGTCATGTCCAACTCTTTGTGACCCCATGAACCGCAGCACTCCAGGCCTCCCTGTCCATCACCAACTCCCGAAGTCCACCCAAACCCATGTCCATTGAGTCGGCGATGCCATCCAGCCATCTCATCCTCTGTCGTCTCCTTCTCCTCCTGCCCTCAATCTTTCCCAGCATCAGGGTCTTTTCAAATGAGTCAGCTCTTCGCATCAGGTGGCCAAAGTATTGGAGTTTCAGCTTCAACATCAGTCCTTCCAATGAACACCCAGGACTGATCTCCTTTAGGATGGACAAGTTGGATCTCCTTGCAGTCCAAGGGACTCTCAAGAGTCTTCTCCAACACCACAGTTCAAAAGCATCAATTCTTCGCTGCTCAGCTTTCTTCAGTCCAACTCTCACATCCATACATGACCACTGGAAAAACTATAGCCTTGACTAGACAGACCTTTGTTGGCAAAGTAATGTCTCTGCTGTTTAACATGCTGTCTAGGTTGGTCATAACTTTCCTCCCAAGGAGTAAGCGTCTTTTAATTTCATGGCTACAGTCACCATCTGCAGTGATTTTGGAGCCCAGAAAAATAAAGTCAGCCACTGTTTCCACTGTTTCCCCATCTATTTCCCATGAAGTGATGGGACCAGATGCCATGATCTTAGTTTTCTGAACGTTGAGCTTTAAGCCATCTTTTTCACTCTCCTCTTTTACTTTCATCAAGAGGCTCTTTAGTTCTTCTTCACTTTCTGCCATAAGGGTGGTGTCATCTGCATATCTGAGGTTATTGATATTTCTTCTGGCAATCTTATTCCAGCTTGTGATTCCTCCAGCCCAGCGTTTCTCATGATGTACTCTGCATGTAAGTTAAATAAGCAGGGTGACAATATACAGCCCTAACGTACTCCTTTTCCTATTTGGAACCAGTGGAACCAACTCTGAAGCCAGAGTTGGCCCCTGATAGAGACTGTGATTTAGCAGTGTGACTTGCTGTTCACTCACTTCTCTTAATGCCACCTTTCTTCTCCCTGTTTCATCCCGAAGAGTCCCATTGTCTCATTCCTATTCTCGGACAGGTTTAAACTCCTTCCTGCTAAGATGCTTACTATAGCTATTTCAAAAGTACTACCATGTCTGAGACCTTTTTACTGCTAGTGAAAGGGTCTTTAAAGGTTGAGCGTAATGAAATGTGAAATGTAAATTGGAATGAAATTGGAATTAGAGAATAAATCTTACTATTTCTCAGCTTTCTCAGCAGCTTGGTGTCAAGAGCGGTCTATTTTATATATCATTTTCTTCGGCCAAATACATTATGCATAGATATTTTCAAATACATGGGAGCTGGAAAAGATCTTAACAGTCATCTCAAACCGCCTCCATTTTATAGGCTTGGAAACTGAGAACCAGAGAGGCAGGAGAGCATGGCCAGAGGTAACCCTCAGCCCATCAGATTCCCAGGATCGTCGTGGTTTCCAGAAATCTTGCCTTGGTAAAACCACACTGCTTAAGCACCCTGAATTTTTGGCATTCAGAAAGCTAAATAATTTAGCCTATGTCATTTGGGAAGGCTGAAGAACAATGTCAACTTATGGACCCCCATGTTTGATGGCATGTTCAAACTCAACCAGATTATTTCTATCAACAGGTCAATGGTGGCTTAAAAGAAGTCTTTCAAGCTAATCCTCTGGAGCCACCTAGCCCTTGATAAAATGATACTGAGCACCCCCAAAGTGGAAAGAAGCAGTCTGCTCCAATCCTCTTGGTGAGAAAACTTTTGTAAAATCTTTTTGGCTATTTGCTTTAGCACTGTGGCTGACCAGGTGTTCTGAAGGCTTCCTGCTACTAGAGCTTACTACATATGACACAGTCTTTCATATGGTATAGAAGCTGAGCCTAAGATTCCGCAACTGACTGATGGCTTTCAAGGTAAACAGAAGTTTCCATCTATGAGCAAACCAAAGCCACATGCAGAAAGCACAACTACTCTGAAAGCCTTATCCATTTTGAACCCACAGAACCTCACCAAATAAATCAAGTAATGTGTTCATAATCAAAGATTATTAGCAAACAAGAAGGCCAGCTGTATTAGTTATCTATTGCTGTGTAACAAACTATCCTAAAACTTAGCTTAAAATGACAGTAAACATTTACTATCTCCCCAGCTTCTGAGGGTCAGGAATTTGAGGATCTGGAACTTGGGTCCTGGTTCAGGGCTCTTATAAGGTCATGGTCATCTGAAAGCTTGACTGGGGGTGAGGAGTCACTTCCAAACAGACTCAGTGACTGGCCGGCATGTTGGTACTGGTCACTGGAGACCTCAGTTCCCTCCCTGTGAGCCTTCTCTCAGGCTAGCTAAGTGTCCTCAAGATACAGTAATTGGTTTCCCCCAGAGTAAATGATTCAATAGAAAGACAGTCAGGGAGAAAACTACCCTATTTTATGTGTGAGTCTTTGATGAAAACATGAGCAAATTTATTTGCAATCTTGGGGCAAAAAAAGGCTAACTACAAATAAAAAAGATAAGTTCAATTAAATTAAAATTAAGAATTCTGTTCATCAAAAGGCACCATAAAGAGAATAAAAAAATGGCAAATTACGAGAGATCATTACAATTCACTTAATAAACAAAGGATTAGTATCCAGAACACATAAATAAAAAAGACAGAAAATCCAACAGAAAGCTAGGCAAAGGCCCAAACACAGGCACCTAGAAGAAGAAATATGTGGACAACAAACGTATAATAAGGTTCTTAATCTAGATAACAATCAAGAAAAAAAAATTACAAACATAAGAAGACACAATTTCACACCTATTAAGTTGTTTCACATTAGAAGATCAGGTAATACCAAGTGTTGGAGAGGAAGTGAATCAACAAAAAAGTTTGGGAATTCTAGATTGTTACAATCACTTTGGACAACAATGTGGCAATATGTAAAGATGAACATTCACACACCTGATCTCCACCCAACAGCTGTATTTCTAGGTCAGTGATTTTGATCTCTAGAGAGTATTTGGTAAAGTCTGGAGACATTTTCATTTGTCACAACTGAAAGGTACTACTGGCATCTAGTGGGTAGAAGGCAGGGATGCTGCTTAACATCCTATACTGCACACAACAGCTCCATACAGTAAAGAATTATCTGGTCCCAAATGTCAATAGTACCACCATCAAAGAACCCAGTCCTACTTATATACCCAAGAGAAACTCCTGCACATATGTCTACCAGGAGATATAGGATATATTTAAAATAATAACCACAAACTAGAAGTAATACTTCCCTTTTGACAAGAGAATAAATAAATAAATTATGAATTAGTTATTCAGTGAAATATACATGACTGAACTACAGCTATACACAGTGACATGAGTGAACTTTAGTGATGTGATACAAGGGGAAAAAGAGTAAATCTCATAAGAAGACATCCAAAGTGATATATTTAATGTAATGTTCCAAAACAAGAAAAACAAAAGCATCCAATATTTAGGTATACCTAAAAACATATGCTTAAACTACAAAAATAGGCTAGGCAATGATATAAAAGATTCAAGGTACTGGGTACCTCTTGTGGAAGATAAAAGGAAAACCATGGAAGCATAGGGGAAGATAAACAGAAGCAAGTTTTGTGACCATGTTTAAACACTTGGATTGTATAAATGGGTTCACAGTTGTTTATTACATTATCATACTTTATAACTTGTATATGGATATAGATACATACTACATGCATATATGTCATATACACTTTGGCACCAAATATTACATTAAAATATAAGTAAATGGAAAAAAATTATTCAGTGCAGAAGTTGTAAGTATGGGTTATACAATATGACCACACATATCACTTTGAAATTAGGGAAACAAACTCACTTTGTTTTTTTGGAAAGGAGATGCAAAATCAAAAATTACAATGTTTTTGTATTAAAGTCAGGCTCAAAATGCAGTATAATTTGCCCAGTGTTTTCCTTCCTGGCAATTCTCTATAATATCAGTCCCCAAACAAATATTGTTGACCTAAGCACCCCTTACTCTGAGATGTATTGGCAATAAACCCAGGGCAAATAAAAGATAACGTATGATTTTTTTTCTCTATTTCTGTATACTATGATCATACATTGGTAGGGGTGTAATAACACCACATACAAGAGGTAAGAAAGTAAATGATCTGTATGGCTTTCCTTGGCCTTTAGGACAAGAGTCTCTTAGGGAAACACTGATTCCTTTTAAAAATCAAATCTTCAAAACAATGTACCTTTAACCCTAGGCTGGCAAATTAAGGTAGCCCAAATGATCCAAAGTGCCATAACCACTTATTAATTTTAAGCAAAACTATAAAAATTACCTATCTTTTTCTTTGTTTTTCCCATTTTATTCTAACCAGGTGTTCCAAGTGCCAACTTGCCCCCTTGTTCCTGTCCTCAGCTGACTTTCAAATAATCCCTGCTAGAGTGTTAATTGAAAAGTAAGGTATTAACTGATTACAGCTTAGTATGATCCCTCCTAGGATGATTTTTATTTTCATAGGGGACTCATAAAGGTTGGTGTCGGTAGCAGGGAGTGAAGGCTAAGAGATGACCTTCAGGAAGCTATAGCTAACTCCAACACCTGAAGAAGCAAATAAAGAATATTTGTTATGCAGCCTCTGAAAGGTTGGCAAAATCTTGCTTCAGGCCCTGTTTAAACATCCAGGCTCTGTCTACTACTTTTGGAACTGAGCTGCAATAAAACCTCTTACTTCCCTGACCCAAGAGGAAATATTTTATGAATTATAGTGGAGAGAATTATTTGGTCAACATTTAGACCTGAAATATTCTGAAGAGTGAGAAAGCTGCAGAAAAAAATAGATCTGGAGAAAGTACAAAGGCCAAAATCAATCAATAAAATGCTTAAGAGTGTAAAGAGAGGAAACTTTTCAAGTGTCCAAGCATAAATGTCAAAAGTATTTCAACAAAACCCAAAGGCTTGAACTTCAAGTTGTACAGAAAAAGTGAGGGGGAGGGAGGGGTGGATAGACAACATTTGCAAGGAGAATACATGTGTGTCTTATATCTTTATTTACAAAATAATTGTTCAACCGCCTTCCTGCTTCACTGTCCTTGATATTAGTAACTGCTCTGCCTGATAAGAAATGGTATTAGCTTTTTATAAAGAGATATTCCTGAATCAGGATTTGTAAGCTCACAGGTAACAGCTAGAAGCAAATCCAAATGAGCAGTCTTGGTCGTTTAACTTCATTGTGCATAGTCACTTAATGGTATTTATGTAAAATGGAGATTCTATGACCCTGGCTGATTCAGCAGTACCATAATAATCATGACTGATTCAGTCATGGCCCAGAAGTCTGCATTTCAGAGCACTCCAGGAGAGTCTGGTACCTGCAGTGGGCCACAGTGAAACAGGCTTAAGGAAGCCGAACCTTTGAAATTCACAAGATGATTTAAAATTTATATGTTAATATACAAAACCAACTATAGCCAAGACATTTTAGGAAAAACAAATCCTACTAAAGTAAAAAGGCTTACAGTACCAAGTTTGATTTATTATACTTGGTATAACAGTATATTATACTATGATAGTGTGGTACTGTCACAATACTCAAATAAAGAATGAAATATAATATGGAGTCCAGAAACAGATAGACAGATAGAAAAATCTATATCTATATCTACTTGATTTACAATACAGCTGACACAGTTGAGCATCGTGGAAAGGATGGTCTTTTCAACACATGGTTCCAGGTCAATATTACACCCATACTGAAAGAAATAAATCTTGATCCTTATCTCACACGATACACAAAATCAATTCCCCAGTCTTCCCAAGGCTTTCAGTCTTTACCAGGCATACATCTCATCAGAAAGCGGTTTCCAAAGTCTAATCAGTCATATATGTCTTTTACTACACTTCATTTTCATTTATATCGAATTAGTAATTTAGGTACTCTTCTTTACGGGGCCTAAAATCGAATCTTTATGTACATTTTGGAAATTTTATTTTCCTCTCTCCACTTTCCCCTCTGTTTCTTTCTCCTTCCTCCTTTACTTTATGCTCTCTGACAATCTATTCCAATGCGTGAGATATCAGAGTAACAAGTCAGTAGCAGCCACATATACTAAATCTGACCTAGAACTATAAAACAAATCATGTTGTTTTTTTTTTAAAAAAAAAAAACCTGTTGCCAGTAGGATTGTGAGCTTTCACACAAAATCAAATTGTGGGACATTTCTTGAAAATTTGGGACATCTGGCCACCCTAGGCCAGCAGCAGACCAAGGCAACTGCCTACTGGATTTTGTGAAGCACTTGCCTGCTTTAGACAGGGCAACCCTCTCAGAGTCACTTGATCTTCCCTGGGCCTGCTTTTCTAGTATATATTACCCGCCTGGCCCCTGTAGGAATCTGCATTTAAGATCCCTGTTACTGTTCATGTTTAAATAAAATAGTGAGATGTAAAGGCATGTTTTTAAAAAATTATAGATGCATAAATATCAATATTGGTTTCCATTTATATACAGTTTTCAGTGTTCTACACATGGGAGCTAAACAGATTTTTTTTTTTTCCTGCTTGGCCTTTAGTTTTGGGGCATAAATCCCTTCTTGTTTTCATAGGAGCACTAGCTCAAACTTGCAGATACTGTGTGCTGCAGATAAAATTGTTGCATTTGAAACCATATGTCACACTGCATTGTTCCAGAGGCATCAATCCTTTCTTACTTGCAGATCTTTAAAGATATAATTTTATGCTCAGTTAAGATGGAAAAGAACATGAGGTTTGAAGATAAATCTATTTACCTTGGATGCATTTTGCTAAATTATTTCACCAAATGACTAGATAGAGAGACATTAGCACAATATGGTAAAAGACAACTTCTTCAATTTGCAGGTCTTCCTCCATAATCAGCTTCTAGGGCTTATAATCATCAGAGCAGTAGGATAAATGAGGATACTCCAAAGTCTGCTTCTTGTTTATTTACACTTTCATATTTACATTTTAAAAATTGCAGTAAGAACCTCAATTCATAAAGTGACTTTGAATCATTTAACACTTCATGGGAATTTTTGTTCTATTTCAGACCGTCATTATATTTGGTTGTAGAAAGGCATAAAACTCTATTATTATTTCATAGAGTTTAAAAGCAGCCAATGTGAATTGTAGAAAATAAGTAGTTCATATCTGTGAAAAGTCCTTCAGGAATAAGATACACTTCACTCTAACTATTCTTCATTCTCATACACGTAACTTGGATGATTTTTTTCAGACACAAAAGCACATGATAGGAGTGTACGTTTTAAGAAAATATGACCCTGAGGGCCCTGTTCTCTTCAGTAATACATCTCACACAAAACACTATTCAAATGAAAACCAAACAATTCAGATCATAGCCTTGCAAAACTGGCTTCACTCAGCAGTTACACATACTCACACACACACATGCATATACATTTTTTTTTCCTCTTCAAGTGAGTATTAAATGACAGATCAAAATAGAGAAAGTTGGAAGTGAACATAGATTACATCAGTGAAAAAATGTTGTAGCTTAAATGGTAACCAGAACCCCAACACCACTCAACCAATCTGTCTTGAAAGCAGTAATACTAAAATTTTAATGTTCTAAATAAATTTTTATGGTGGGAGTAAATAAAAAGAATATATAATCAGCCTGGAATATACACACACACAACCAGCATAAGGAATTTCTGTCTTGGGAAGGCCTGGATCGCAAATTGCTGCCATCACCATCAAGTGCAAGCACGTACATGCTCAGTTACGTCCGACTCTTTGCGACCCCAAGGACTGTATCCCGCCAGGCTGCGCTGTCCATTCTTGCCTTGTCCCAGGCAAGAATACTGGAGTGGATTGCCATTTGCTACTCCAGTGCATCTTCCCAAGACTCATTTCTTTGAGGACTGAGACCTCATCCTCAGATTCTCACCCTACCCACTTCTTTACACATTCATTCCAGCCCATTTCCTCTCCTCCATTCTCTTCCAGTTGTTTACTTTGAGCTCTAAGGTCAAAAGGAAATATGACAATCCCTCCCCTCACTCCCATCCCTGCCTCCTTCACTGACCCAGTTGCTGAGTCAGAAGGAAAGGAAGAGGTAGCGCTGACAACATGAAACGGGGATAGACAGCTACAAAGATAAGGAAGAAAATTTTTATAAGTTTCTGACAGTCCATTATCTGCCATAATTCCTTTCTTTCACGTAAACTTAGTTCTGAACCTGCTCTTCAAAGCCCTCAGTCCTTAAACATGTTTAAAGTCCTTCTCCAGCTCGACTTCCCTGGGGCCAGAGCATCTACCGTGGAAAGTGAAAGTGAAAGTCACTCAGTCGTGTCCGACTCTTTGTGACCCCACGGACTATACAGTCCGTGGAATTCTCCAGGCCAGAATACTGGAGTGGGTAGCCGTTCCCTTCTCCAGGGGATCTTCCCAACTCAGGGATTGAACCCAGGTCTCCGGCATTGCAGGCAGATTCTTTACAGTGGATTGTTTACCAGCTGAGCCACAAGGGAAGCCCAAGAATACTGGAGTGAGTAGCCTATCCCTTCTCCAGTGAACCTTCTCGACCCAGGGTCTCCTGCATCGCAGGCGGATTCTTTCAGGGAAGCCCAACTTTGGAAAGTGTTCTTCCAACTCAAGAACGTTTTGTCCTACTCTAGCTCCCAGAAAGCCCCCATCAGTTAATACTCCTTCTTTTAATCTAGAAGCTCCTACTTGGTCTTCTGAATGTATAACCTTGCTTTGCAATTTTCAGAATCCCAATCAATTAATACTTGACAAGTTTCAAACATAAAAATTGTATGAAAATTTCTTCTTCCATTGGCACTACAGTGAGTCCAAAATAAAATTCCCAATAAACCAGGAGTCAACATTCCACTTCTCTGTTCTTGCTTCTGTGTCATCAAGTTGCTGGGGGAATTTGTATAATATTATAAAATGCTGCTGCTGCTGCTAAGTTGCTTCAGTCATGTCTGACTCTGTGCGACCCCATAGACGGCAGCCCATCAGGCTCTGCTGTCCCTGGTATTCTCCAGGCAAGAATACTGGAGTGGGTTGCCATTTCCTTTTCCCGTGCATGAAAGGGAAAAGTGAAAGTGAAGTCGCTCAGTTGTGTCCGACTCTTAGCGACCCCATTGACTGTAGCCTACTAGACTCCTCCATCTATGGGATTTTCCAAGCAAGAGTACTGGAGTGGGGTGCCATGAGGACCCTACAAATTTATGGCTTTCAGTGTTGTCAGACAGCTAAAGCTGCACAGCGAGAAGCTGATTTGACTTCCTGTCTTCCTGTTCTCTCAAACCTTTCCTTCAATTTCCTTGTCATCAAACTTCAAGTATAAGTCATGTTTGTATAAGTGTGTAGATAGATAGATAGGTAGAGAGATAAGATAGGTGGATAATCTGAATCCAGTAAGATCTCTTCCTCTTCTGTGTTCATCAAATCTGTATCTCTTTCCTCTTTTCAAAATCAACATTGCTACTTGAGTCATGCTCCTTATCACATTTCTATCTCCATGGAGACCACACAATCCTAATTTCTCCTATTCCATCATACATCTCTTTCTCTTTGTTGGTTTCTACTCCTCAGCTAATAGACACTGTGGTTCAATAAAATATATATATCTGGTGTCTGATCCATGTTCCTGGCATAGAGGCCCCAAAATGCCGAGTACTCAGAGTGTCTTTCGTTATTCATAAGGAGGCCTCTGGAACACACTTGAGTCTTTGCTAGCGTGGTGACCCGGTGCGGGTTTCTTAGAGAATCTCAGGATGGGTCTGGTCACCAGAAAAGCCGAACATGTCATTAGAAGGTGGGAACTCTCAGCCCCAACCCACCCTAGACTCCGGACAGGGGAGGAAAGTGGAGCGGGGCTGGAGATTGGGTTATAAAAGCTCTTGAATAATGAGATACAAAGAGCTTCTGTACTGGTTAACATGTAGAAGTGTGATGGTGGTGTGCCCAGAGAGGGTATGGAAGCTCCCCACCAGACCCACTATACCTTGCCATATGCATTTCTTCCATTTAGCTGTTCCTGAGTTGAATTCTTTGTGATAATCTGGTAAATGTAATTTTCCTGCGTTCTGTGAGGCATTTTACTGAGTTATCTGAAAGGGTAGGGGGACCCCTGAATTTGTAGCCAAGGTGAACAGAATTGCATTTAGCTAGGGCAGTCTTGTGGAACTGATCCTTTAAACCGGCGGGGGGTGGGGGGGTGGTGGCTGATGCTAACTCCAGGTAGTGTCAGAAGAGGATTTGATTGTTGGGCACCCAGTTGATGCAGAGAAACAGGGAAATGTATGCTGCTGTATTTCATTCCTAGCTAGCTCTGCTCAAATTTCCTTTCTCTTCCTTCTAACCATGTAATCTCTTGAAAGACAAGTCCACAATAGATATTAGCCTTGCCTTTCCTTGTCTCTTCTCTCCTCCACTCTTCTCCCAATCTCTCTGTTGTTGTTCAGTCGTGAAGTCATGTCTGACCCTTTGTGACCCCATGGACTGCAGCACACCAGCTTCCTTGTTCTGCATTATCTCTTGGAGTTTGCTCAAGCTCGTGTCTGTTGAGTTGGTGATGCTGTCTAACCATTGCATCCTCTGCTGCCTTCTTCTATAGTCTTCAATCTTCCCCAGCACCAAGGCCTTTTCCAATGAGTTGGCTTTTCACATCAGAAAAGTGGCCAAAGTATTGAAGCTTCAGCTTTACAATCAGTCCTTTCAACGAATATTCAGGGTAGTTGATTTCCTTTACTCTAGATCTAGGTTAAGATGACCTCCCTGTATTATTGTCTGGAAAGTGACTTCAGGGTTTTCACTTCAAGCTACGATTTCTGGGATGATCACAGTGCTCATCTTGCTTGTTTTCTTGTCTCGGGGATACCACCCTGCTTTATATTTTGTCTAATGTCTGGAAGAGTTGCTTCGTATAGTTTATCTTTCTAGTTTTGTTCTCATTTTCTAGATTTTTATGACGTGAGGATAAATCTGTTAATCCATCATGGCTGGAGGCAGAAGTTTGACATATCTTTCCAAAGAGACTTATGTGGGTAGTGATCTCTCTAAAATTTCTTTGCTTATAAGAGAGAAAAGCTTACCTTTACATAGGAGAAAGCATTCCTTACCCCAAAGTTTACTCCATGTTTGTCAAATGGAAAAATAAGTCAATAGATTGTATGTTTATTCAGGCTGACATCTATTTGCACTTAGAAAAGCAGAGATTATCCTCTATCATTCATACCATCTGTTCAGGATTAAAACATCGTATATTATATATGTTGCATCAGTTACTTACTCTTATACAACAAACCATCCCCCAATTTTTGTAGCTTTAGATAACAACCATTTCTATTTTTTTTCCCTTAGGAATCTACCAACTGTTCAGTCAGTTCTGCTGATCTGAGTGGGCTTGCTGTGGCTCACTTATTGACTTGTGCTCAACTTCAGGTCTCAAAGTCTTCATTTTTGCTCTTAGCTGAATTCTTTCGCATATCTTGGACCTCAATTGGGACAACTAGATTGGTTCAGTTTTATTCCACGTGGTCTACATTTGGTCTCATGGTGGCGGCAGTTTTCCAAGAAAGCAAATGGAATTATTTAAGGCTTTTCAGTTTGGCACAGCCAGCGGCTGCGCTCCTTGGGCCAGCACAAGTTATAGGGTCAGCCCATATTGAAGGGTTAAAGAAACATACTCCGCCTCTTGATGGGAGGAGATGCAAGTTGTAATTTGAAGAGTTTGGATACAAAAAGCAGTGGAAATTTAGAGTCATTTTAAAAATCCATCTACTATATAAACTTTACCTACGCAAAATGATCTTATTTTAGGAAACTGACTAACTAGACTCAGAAAGATTACTGCGATCTGAAGTTTTCTCTCCTGAGCTTCACTAACCATGATGAGTCACTCTAGCATATGGGCAATGAGAACACTAGGAGATCTCATTAATCAGCCATCTATATCTGTCTCCGCTAGCCTCTGCTATAGACTATTTCCATCTCCTTTATTGTTGTTTTTGCCAAATCTTGAAACTATGCCATAACCTATGATCAAGCAAATACTACTGAAATGAATACTAGATGAATACTAAAACAAGTACTAAATGAAACCTATCCTGAGGGCCTTGGTGAAATATCTTCACAGAAATTTGTACCACTTCCCTTATAACATTTATCATATTTTTCCTTTCACTTTAGCTATTTATTTAATTGTATGATCCCTTGCTATACCACAGAGTCCTTGAGTTCAAAATCATGTTCTTTTTACTTTGTGCCTCCTTCAAGACTAATTCACAGCCCTTTATGTAAGAGTTGGATAAGCTGAGAAAAACAGATTGATGCATATAGCCTGCAGCTGCTTTTCTAGTGAGTAGGAAGAATGGACTTCATTGCAATTTTAATCAATATTATAAATACTAATGGCTACAATTTATTAGGTTTTAGTCTAAATACTGTTCTAAAAATTTAACAAAAACAGTAACTATTCATTGTTGCTTTACCTTTTAACTTCAATCTCTATTACAAATTTTTAGCTAATACCTGTCTAGTCAGGTAGGGGAAAGAGCAGGTCTCTGGAGACAAAGAAAGTAAATTCAAATCTCTTACTGCAGCTTCCCAAATATGTTATCAATCTAAGATTCAGTCCCTAACAACAGAGAGGTTTACTAATATTTAACTCCTAACAAATAGAGAAAAATTAAAAGCAGAGCATCTAACACGTAGTAGGGACTTACTGGAAGTTGATTTAATTCTATTTCTCCTCTTTCTCTCAGAAGTCAGGTCTGTACTTCTGGCAAGCACTTCAGAGCACAACTGGGCCCTTGTAATTTTACAGATATGGTTTTGAACGATTAACTTGAAAGAGAACGGAGAGATTTGGTTTCTGTTTACTCCAAATCTTTTCCCAATTCCCTCTAGTTTTTTGGAGAGAAGTCTTGTCAAGTATCTGAAGAGTTGAGGATCACACTGGGATAACATTCTACCATCACAAGGGGAATGAACTGTTCTCTCTGTAGAGACTCAGAATTAGGGGCAGAGTCCTTTAGAGAATGGATCAGGGAAGATTTTAATCTTGCTTATTCCCCTTACCAGGGCCTTATGACCCATTGCTCAGGAGTACTTTGGTCATCTCCTTTCTCTTGAAATCTTTACTCCTCTCTGGTAATTACAACCACTCTATCTTTGAGACTTGCACTCATCAAACTTCCCAATCCGCCAACTCTAAATGACCAAAAGACACTTAGGAGTTTCAGAATTCATTTTACGCATAATGCCACTTTTGGCTACAGAAAATGTCTAGTCTTTCTCATAGCATCACAGCAAATTTTAAAAGATTTTTAAAGAAGGAAAAGGCTAGAGAGGACAAGATAGGGATTGGGTGTGGTAGGCAGAATAATGCCCCCCGCCTTCCCCAAACACACATACATGACCACATTCTGAAACCTGTGGCTCACATGGCAAAAGAGACTTTGATGTTGTAATTAAGTTAAGGATCCTGAGAGGGAGAGATTATCCTGAATTATCCAGGTAGGTTAAACCTAATATCCAATTATCTAGGTCCAACCTCTCTTGGCTGTGCAGAGAGAAATGTGCGAATAGAAGAAGGGTCAGGGAGATGTGATTTTGCTGTGTGTGAGGTTTTAGGAAGGAGCCACTAGCCAAAGAATGCAGAGATTTCATAGAAGCTGGAAAACATAGGGAAAACAGATTTTTGCCCTGGAGCCTCCAGAAAAGACTACAGCCCTGTCAACACCTTGAATTAAATTCAGTAAGACCTATGTTGGACTTCTGACCCACAGACTGCAGGATAATAAATGTGTGCTGTTGACACCACTGCTTGTGGTAATTTGTTGGAGCAGCAATAGGAAACTAACATGATAGGAATTGGATAGAGATCAGAGGAGACACTTTCTAGAAATGCACAGCTATTCTGTTAATCACATTTTTCCTTTACTCAGAGATTCCTTTTAAAGTCATTGAATATAAACCCCTTCAATGAACAATGAAGCTTTCTCTCCAAGGCAACAGTTCTCAACAAGAATTTTTTTTTCTTCTCCATAATGTCACATCTCTGTGCACATACATATATCTGAGATTAAAATAAAAAACTGGATAAGGGAAACAGAGGTGATATAAGCAGGTAATATTATAAGCCTTCAAATCTCCATCACTATCATTGCCGTAAACATTTGTCAGCTGCCTGATGCATGGAAGGCATATTGCTATATACTGAGGATATCAAATTCAATACTTGCATCGAGGGTCGATGCAATACCATTCACTTATCTGATGCCATGCTTAACTTATTTCTGAGCACTGCTTTTGGGAGGAACTAGTAAAGAATTTTGAAAAAGTTGACTTTTTCTATGATATAGTGTTTAACAATGGCACCTGATCTTCCCAATGAAAATTGATCCTGGTAGGCACTAAATTACTAAAGTAGAAATCTGTCTTATTTTCCACCCTGTACCTATGAAGGCAAAGGTTTTTGGTGGTTCATTTTAGGAAGATCCAACATAAACTGGAATAATACAAGGATTGGCACTAGCAGAAGGTCACGGTCCCTTCAGTTTATGCTAATGAACACCGTATCGTGCATTAACAACGAATTGAATAAAGATATAGAAGGCCACTCCCATCTTTTGTGTATGTGGAGAGAATCAATATGGCCTTTATTTCTGTCTGCTGGAAAGCTTTAGAGATATTTATGAAAACTGGCCCTTTAAGGACTGAATGACGAGCTCAAACCAATTTCTGATACCTTGTAGTTGTGTAATTTTGAGAAAGTTTCTCAACTTTGATGAGCTTCTGTTTTTTCATTTTAAAAGCATGTATAATAAATTTATGAATCACAGAAATGTTGTCAGTATTATATGGGGAAAAGATTATAAAAATGCCTATGATGTATTTGATCCACACATTATAAATAAAAGGTCTTTTAGTCATTCTTTCATTTATTCAAAATCTACCTGGAAATTGCAGATACACTGACACAATCCTTGGGCATGATGATTCCATGCACCTAGAGTTGCTGACTTTCATATTTTGAGATTTGCAAATGGAGTCACCAATCTGCCAAGATTTGCACAAGATGCTTTAACAGAACAATTATAAATTAACTCTCTCTTTTGTTTCATGCTTCAGTTTTAGACGTTTCATAACCAACTCCTTTGGAAAGGAAAAATCTCTAGCGTATCAGCATTTCTCAAGTACATCAGAAACTGAAGGGCTGAATCACAGTATCTCCTGGAGGAAAGGACTTCCCTGGTGGCTCAGAGGTTAAAGCGTCTGCCTCCAATGCAGGAGACCTGGGTTCGATCCTTGGGTCGGGAAGATCCCCTGGAGAAGGAAATGGCAAACCACTCCAGTATTCTTGCCTGGAGAATCCCATGGACGGAGGAGCCTGGTAGGCTACAGTCCACGGGGTCGCAAAGAGTCGGACACGACTGAGCGACTTCCCTTTTCCCTTGCCTGGAGGAAAGAGATTTTCTACTCACAGAACCTGAGATGAGATTCGTCTTTCCCAGTTTCACAAATTAGAAAAAAACAAAAACTCCATTTGAGATCGACATGTATGCACTGCTTTATTTAAAATGGATGACCAACAAGGACCTACTGTACATCACAGGGGACTCTGCTCAATGTTATGTAGCAGCCTGGATGGGAGGGAAGTTTGGGGGAGAATGGATACATGTATATATATGGTTGAGTCCCTTTGCTGTTAACCTGAAACTATCACAACATTGTTAATTGGCTCTTTTTTCGTTTGTTCAGTCACTAAGTCATGTTAGACTCTCTGTGACCCCAGGGACTACAGTATGCCAGCCTCCCCTGCCCTTCACTATTTCCTAGCGTTTGCTCAAATTCATTACATTGAATCAGTGATGCTATCTAACCATCTTGTCCTCTGCCACTCCCTTTTCCTTTTGCCTTCAATCTTTCCCAGCTATACTCCAATATAGTATAAAAAGTTAAAAAGAGAAAAGAAAAAAATTCGGCGTCTTTTCTGCTAATATTTTTTTGGTGTTGCAATTCTGAAGGAAACTTTCAAGTTTAATGCAACATCTTCATCACTTCTTGAAGACAAGAGCATGCATTTTTCTTTTATATCCTCTATGTTCTAATCCATAGTAAAGATATGTATATCTTTATATATATTTATGTATATATGTGTATGATATGGGCTTCCCTTGTGGCTCAGCTGCTAAAGAATCTGCCTGCAATGTGGGACACCTGGGTTGAGAAGATCCCCTGGAGAAGGGAAAGGCTACCCACTCCAGTATTCTGGCCTGGAGAATTCCATGAACTGCATAGTCCATGGGGTCGCAAGGAGTCGGATACGATTGAGTGACTTTCACTTTCACTTTCATGTATGATATATATTAGACAATAGATTTTTGAAAAGCAAAAAAGGCTGCTTTTAGGTCAATTAACCATGTGGTTTTTAAATTAGAAGACTACTAAAATGGATTTAACTTGCCTTAACCCTCTACCAATAATTGCCAATTCTGGTTGCAAAAATAGAATGACTTAGGCAATGTTTAAGAAATCTCTATAGCCAGTAGTGCCCCTCTTCTACCTTAATTGGTCTGGGATATGGTCAGAAATAATGACCTACGTCTATGGGTTAGTGGTCTTCAGCCTCAGTAGTTCATTGGAATCACCTGGGAAGCTTCAAAAACGATGCTGATGTCCAAGGCATATGCGTGCATGTTCAGTCACATCCAGCTCTTTGTGATCCCATAGACTGTAGGCCACCAGGCTCCTCTGTCCATGGGATTTTCCAGGCATGAATACTGGAGTGGGTTGCCATTTCCTTCTCCAGGGGAATCTTCCTCACCCAGGGATCAAACACACATCTCCTGCATTGGCATGCAGATTCTTTACTGCTTAGCCACCTGGGGGGCCCTGTCCAAAGCACACTCCAGACCTACTAAATAAGAATGTGGGTGGGGGTAGGGGAGACGAGTAGTTTTCAAGTTCCCCAGCATGTACCTCCAGAGTTGAGAACTACTTGCCTTCATTGTGCCAGTAAGTAATGACCATGATGTACATTAGCATCAAATGATTCATTACACAGTTTTATATTCCAACTGATTGCAGCTGGGACTCATATTCGACTCCTCATCTTTGCTTCACATATGGAATTAACAAATTAATTTCAAATTCTATCACACCTTTACTAAGATGAATATTGTCACTGATCAGAGAATTGCTCTAGTGTGTCTGATATATTTGCTTCCACAATATTTTGAGAAGAGTCTACTGTAAGCAGATACTAATATCATCCCCTGTGAGCAAAGGCGGTCCTGGAATTGGCCTTGGGCAATTCATGATTTCATGAGCATCCCAGGTCTCTCATCCTTACTGATATCTTACATTTTAGGGAGTTTTTGAAACGTGCAGTTGGCTTTAGGTGAACTTTATAACCTTCATTCTCACCACATTTTTAGTGTCCTCCAACCTCAGGGGAACTTTTTAATATTATAGGGAAGTATGGGGGTCTATATTACTTATGCTATTGTTTTTCTAAAGCTCAGTCATGCCCAGAATTTCAGAGAAGATACATCTTTTCTAGGCACGTAAAGATTACCAGTCTCTAAAGTAGAACCATCTTTGTTTTTCTCAGTATATTTCTTCAGCAAGCAATGCAAGTATCACTTGAGTGTTATTGACTAATTTGACTTATTAACAATTAGCATAGTCTTTAGTATGAGGAATTATTACGTGTTTTCCTACATGGTCTTTGCCTAGAAACATTTTAATTCCATGGTCTTTGTTGGCCCTCTTGTAAATCTGTTTTGGAACAGGTTCCTTAGGCAGCTGGATTGGAAATGAGGCTTTGTTAGTTGTGAAATCAAATTCACGGTCCTTCTGCAGTTTCAGTGTGAGAGCTCCATCTGGAAATGGATCAGCCCTTACTGTCTCAGCATATGTCCCAGGGACTACATTCTCCCAATAATTTCAACAACACTGTGGTTCCAAACTCAGCAGTTTTCTCCCTCCTCACTGTCATACAACCATCTATGAGTATCCAAACTTCAGAAAGCTAAAAAGAGTGTGGAGAGATATTTATAATGAAGAAATAAAACAGCACTTGCATCAAAATTAAGTGAGGCTGAAATATTCCTCTGGTTTTTATTCTACTCAGGGTATGGAGGGGTTTTACTTTGTTCTGACTTTGTTTACATATGAGTCAGCTGAGTTCTCACCATTTTCCTGCAGATCAGCCTTTTAGTGTCACAGAATGATCTCCACCATTAACTCATTGGACATGTCAAACAACAAGGGTCTCTCTAGTTACAGAGCTCTGGGGCAGAAGAGAGTGGCTTACATTGTGGAAATGGAAAGAGGACAAAAAAAGGGATTTTCTTATTGCAGACTTAAAAAAAAAAAAAAAACAGGACAAAAGTGTCCATGCTTCAGGATAGAATGGCTGCACAATCCAGGTGGCCACTATGCCCTGGATGGGAGAAATTCACACACTGCTTCCTCTGCCTTTTACATGGGCCGCCACAAATGGCCAGCGTGACCCTCAGAGATTGCTCTTGGTCCTCTGCATTGTGAATACAACAGTCAGTGACAATTTCTGGACCAAGTCCATGGCCACCACAGGTGGAAACATAGTGATTAAAGCACGGTGGGTAAGAACTGAAGAACCAAATACCCTTTGGCCCTGGATGGCATCCAGTGGGGTGGATTTCCACAATAATAGTAGAGACATGTTTTCCTTCATGCTCCCCTTATCTTGACCTCAGACAGGTCCCTGTGTAGGCTCTGTTTCAACTGAAACCGTCTCCTGCTAAATCCCTTAGACTGCTCTAATTCTAGAAGCTTATCCCAATTACTGTACATCCTCTCAGAGGGAATGGAAGTCAGGGAGAAGGTCTAAGGCCACAATTCCCAGAGGATAGCTCTGCTTGAAGATCTATGGCTGCCATTTGAAAGAATTACCAAAAGGCCACATTTTAGGTCCATGAGCCTCAAAAGTTAATGCTTATTAGTATCATTTTAGGCATTTGTCAGACATTCAGACTCTCAGACCCCTTCTGTCCAATTCAGAAGGTCTGGATTCAGAACTGGGGTGAGGGGGCTTGATATATCACTGCACGTGATGCTGATGTGTGGTTCGTCTGTGGAGCACACACTGGGTGTTGCTAACCTAAACTATAAGAGGCTTAGAAAACACAGCCAGAGGAGTTTGTTTTTTATATATATTTTTTTTTCTTGAAAGGTAGATTTTAAGGTATACTCATTATCTATTCTCTTAGGTTGTTTTTGGTACCAGGTAGCCTTGAGACTATGAAACCTGAAGGCATATGGAGTTTTCTGTGTTTGTGTGTCCAGGTACATGAACTGACCAGCGTTAGCTAATGGTAACACACTCATTCAGTCAGAAAATAATAGTTGAACTCTTGCTCAGCTGAGAATTGTGCTAGGTACTGGTGCCACATAGTGATATGAAATTTAGGGCAATGAAATTTACTAAGGAAGGAGAGATTTAACAGAGATAATAAAAGCTGCTTTGTTTTCAACTGTTGCAAGAAAATTGCAAGGCGTAGAAGAGAAGGAAATTTTTGAGAAGTAGGATAAAAATCATATGCAAAAACAAGGAACTAAGAATTTGCCTTTTATATTCTAGGCATTTTAGGAAGTTCAAAGAAGTGGGGAAAATACAGGGATAGTGAGAAGTGGCAGAAAATAAGGTGGGTAGAAGGGCTCTTGGAGATCATATGATAAGAACTTTGAGTTCTTGTCACAAAACATTATTGAGAGAAACTAAAGAACACCAAAACGAAGTGCGCTGTATTCATACATTGGAAGGCTCAAAGACTCAGTATTTCAAAAATAACCATTCCTCCCTAAATTGAACTATAATTCAAAGCCATCAAAATCCAAATCCATGAAGTTTTGTGAAATTTGGTAGGCCTATTCTAAAATTCAGGCAGTGTGATATTGTCAGAAGAATAGCTAAACAGACCAATAGCAAAGTGTAGAGATTCTAGAAAAAAATGCACACACACAATATCACTTAATTTATAAAAAGATATCACCGTACCACTGGGCTTCCCTGGTAGCTCAGTTGGTAAAGAATCCATCTGCAATGCAGGAGACCCTGGTTCAATTCCAGGGTCAGGAAGATCCCCTGGAGGAGGGCATGGGAAGCTACTCCAGTATTCTTGCCTGGAGAATCCCCATGGGCAGAGGAGCCTGGAGGGCTACAGTCCAAGGGGTAGCAAAGAGTTGGACACAACTGAGCGACTCAGCACAGCACTTCACTGTACCACAGTAAAAGGGAAAAATGGTACTTTCAATAAATGTTACTGGGCCCACCAGATATCTACATGGAAAAAAACATAAATGTTTACCCGTACCCCACTCCCTGCATAAAAGTTAATTCCAGATGGTCCACAGATCAAAAAGGTAAAGGTAAAATAATAAACATTCTCAAAAAAAAATCTTCTACACAGACATTTTTTAAAACACAAACCAAAATGAAAAACCTTGATAAATTGGACTACATTTAAATTAAAAGGTGAAGCTTATCAATGCTATTGCTATCACTCACTCAGTCATGTCTGACTCTTTGTGACCCCATGGACTGTAGCTCTCCAGGCTTCTCTGTCCGTGGGATTTCCCAGGCAAGAATACTGGAGTGGGTTTCCAACTCCTTCTCCAGGGGAAGTTTATCAAAAGATCCCTTTATAAAAAGACCACAGAGTAAAAAATGCTTGCCGCACATATAACTGACAAAGGAATGAAGTACAGAATACATAAAACACTTCTAGAAAAAAACCAAGCCAGCAACCAAGTTTTCAAATGCTCAGAATGTTTGAACAGGCACTTTACAGAAAAGAAATCCAAATTGCCAAAAAACATGTGAAAATGTGGCCAATCTCATTAGTCATCATGAACTGGAACCTAAAACCATAATGAATATAATTATATGCTCATTAATTAGCTAAGATTGAAGATACTAACAATATCAAGTGCCATCAAGATCTGGATCAAGGGACCCTCATATATGGTTGGCTGCTTGAAATAAAAATTGGTATAACCAGTTGGGAAAAACGGTAATATTTATAAAGACAAATGTTCCTACAACCCAACAACTGCACTCTTTAGGAATATACTCAACACAACTGCATCCATATTTGTACCAAAATAGGTATTTATAATGTTCACCATAGCATTCTTTAAAGTGGTCCAAAACTGAAAAATTCAAAAGTCAACCAGGAGCTATAAATAGTGGTATATTCATATAATGCAATATCAAACAACACTGAGAATAAGCGAATTACTGTTACACATAACAATGGGAATAAACATCAACTTTATAGTTGAGCAAAAGAAGACAGAAAAGAACCATATCATTATTCCCTTTATATAAAATTCAAAACAGGCAAAACTAATAAATGGTATAGAAGTCCTGTAAATGATTACCTTTGGGGAGGGAGCATGAAAGAGTCTTTGGGAGTTCTGAAGTGTTCTATTTTTCTCATATGTACCAGAAAAGTGTGTTTACTTTTTGAAAATGTACTTAACATATGATTTGTGCATACTTTTGTGTTTATACTATAACTTAATACAAATTTTACTTTAAATATTTTCATAGGCATTTAATCAGAATGGAGGAAACATGCTATTTTCTCTGATGGAATATAACTTTTTCTAGCATTATGTTGAAAGATTTTTTTTGCTGACGTCTGTTTCCTCTTGGACAATGTTTTCAACAACAAATATCAAAGTGCTCTGCCTTAAAAAAGATAAAGAGAGATTGTTATGCAAATGCAGGAAATAGATGAGAGCTAAATTGTGTGGGAATAGAGACATGAGTCAGAACAGAAGCAGTGTTTCAGAGATAGAAATCAGAGGACTTGAAGTTCAGTAATCTAGAGGATGAGGAAAAAGGAAGATAAAAGTCACTCTAAAGTTTCTAGCTTGATAGATATGAATGATTATGTAGTTGAACATAATGAATCTTTTTTAAAATCTAGGACACATTTGGTTGGTGATACTAGAGATTTATCTAGATGGGCACATACTTATGCAATTGAAAATATAGGTCAAAACTTAGTAAAAAGGTCATAACTAGAAATTTACATTTGAGTCTCTTCAAATTTATGTTTTGTGGCTAAAGCTTCTCCATCCTTAGGAGATGTGTTGTGTGAAGGGAAAGACGGGAACTGACAGAAGCTGGGGGCATTAGGAGAGCTCATTTGTTATTTATCTTAACTGCTGTTAAGTGACCCTCATATATCTGAACATCTAAACATACAGAGGACCCACGTAATTCTCATATTCTCTTGCCCTTTAATATCTATCTTTTAAGTATAAGAATTATTTTGGAGGCATCAGAAATAGTGTTTGGTGTTCCACAAAGCTCAATAAAATAAATCCCTTGTATCTGAATCATAGTATTACCAGAAAATAGTATTAGATTGAACCTATTATAATCATAGTTATTTCAAAAATATGTTACAACTTAAACAAAATTGATGTTAACTTATCATGTCTGTAACTTCATGAGTGAATTTCAGAGGTACAAATCAGATATTCATGCTAATCTCCTAGAAAATGAATATTTTTCAGAAGAACCGTGTTTTAAATCAACGTGGAACATGAAATATTCCCAGGTTTGTATTGGATGATCAACAAATACTTATATATTTAATCTTGTTGCCCAAAACATTACAGTTTTATTTGAAGCCTATCAAGATGGGTTTGGGTAAACTCCGGGAGTTGGTGATGGACAGGGAGGCCTGGCGTGCTGCAATTCATGTGGTCGCAAAGAGTCGGACGTGACTGAGCGACTGAACTGAATTGAACTGATTCACCCATTACAATTTACTAAAGCTCATAGCATGGCCTCTGAATTCAAACTAGCAATACCTGCTAAGGAGGATAATAGTCTACTTCCCTGTCTGTAAATCCATCATTCTGGTTATTCATTGTTATGTCACAAATTACCCCAAAACTTAGTGGCCTGAAGCCATCCCCATAATATTAGACTAACAGTTTTGGGGGGTCAGGAATGCTGGCGATGCTTATCTGGGCAGCTCTTCTGCTCCATGTGGCATTAATAATGTCCATTGGTGGTATTCAGCTGGTGAATGGGCTAGATGGAGGATTGATGCTCACTGCACTCAGATGTTTGGTGTGTTGGCAGGGATACCTGGAAGGCTGGGTTCAACTGTGACTGTCACCTGAAGCGCTGGCAAGTGACCTTTCAACGTGGTGGTGTCAGAGGGTTAGACCACTGTGGTGGTTCATGGTTCCTGGAGACATTATTCTAGAGGACACAGACACTGCTGGTTTTTTAAGGCCTGAGCCTGGAAATGGGCACATTACTTAGGCCATTGTCATTTTGGCAGGCAGTAAAGAAAACTATTCAAGTTCAAGGAGAGAGAACACAGGTAGAACTCTAACTCTTAAGGGATGGTGTGCCAAACAATCTGAGGTTTTCTTTAATCCACGTAATTTAATAATAGCAAATTATGTACGACCCTGAATATTAAGTGTGTTTGTGTATACCAAATTAGGTTCCAAAAATACAATGAAAGCAAACATGAAAATTGTAGTCAAATTTCATGAAATATAATAATCTCTTTGAAAGGCATTTAGATCTGGACCTGGAAATATTTGGAATTAAACTTTGAGACTAAAAATGAAATAGACAGTATATATGTTATATGTGTATATATTATGTATAAACTATGTATATATTATGTATATATTTGTAGATGCTTATACATGATATCCCTGGGGGATGGCATGGCAACCCGCTCCAGTATTCTTGCCTGGAGAATCCCCACAAACAGAGGAGCTTTGTGGGCTACAGTCCATGAGGTCACAAAGAGTCAGACATGACTGACTGGTTAAGCACACACATAGATGATATAAAATTAGTGACATGGTAAAAGTAGAGGAAAAAATAGGTATAACTAAATTTTTCTCTACTAATAATTAGATGGAATTCATATTCACATTTTTTACATGTGTAAATCTCTATGTATTTGGCTTTGATGCTTAAGTGTTCTGAAAAGGAAATTCACTGCATTTGTATCCCTCCTATACATGAGTCCTGGGGTTAAGCACACTATTTATACATCTAGTTTAATCTTCAGAACCAACCTTTGAGATGAGAATTATAATCCTTACTTTACAGATGAGTAGACCGATGTTCAAAAAAGATACATGTGTATGCATGTGTATATACACATACTTACATACATATAAAAATGTGTTTAATATGCAATAGGTATGTATTACAAGGGGTTTTGCTGGTGGCTCAGATGGTAAAGAATCTGCCTGCAATATGGGGCCCCTGGATTCAATCCCTGGGTCAGGAAGATCCCTTGGAGAAGGGAATAGCTACCCACTCAGTATTCTTGCCTGGAGAATTCTACAAACAGAGGCTACAGTCCACTGCAGTCACAAAGAGTCAGACACAACTGAACCACTAACACTTTCACTTCATGCATTATGTATGTGTAGTTGTATGTAATACATATATATTATATACATATTATTACATACATAGTATACATACATATTACATATCCATATAGATACTTATTGTGATATAAGTATAAATATATATATATATATATATATATATATATATACACACACACACACACTTGGGTGACATTTTTCAGATTATTTACTGCCTTCTGTTTCTTGAATAGAAATTATTATTATAGTAATCTCTAAGAAAACTAAGATCATGGCATCCGGTCCCATCACTTCATGGCAAATAGATGGGGAAACAGTGGCTGACTTTATTTTTCTGGGCTCCAAAATCACTGCAGATGGTGATTGCAGCCATGAAATTAAAAGATGCTTACTCCTTGGAAGGAAAGTTATGACCAACCTAGACAGCATATTAAAAAGCAGAGACGTTACTTTGCCAACAAAGGTCCATCTAGTCAAGGCTATGGTTTTTCCAGTGGTCATGTATGGATGTGAGAGTTGGACTATAAAGAAAGCTGAGCACAGAAGAATTGATGCTTTTGAACTGTGGTGTTGGAGAAGACTCTTGAGAGTCCCTGCAAGGAGATCCAACCAGTCCATCCTAAAGGAGACCAGTCCTGGGGGTTCACTGGAAGGACTGACGTTTAAGCTGAAACTCCAATACTTTGGCCATTTGATGTGAAGAGCTGACTCATTTGAAAAGATCCTGATGCTGGGAAAGATTGAGGGCAGAAGAAGAAGGGGATGACAGAGGATGAGGTGGTTGGATGGCATCACTGACTCGATGGACATGGGTTTGGGTGGACTCTGGGAGTTGGTGATGGACAGGGAGGCCTAGCGTGCTGTGGTTCATGGGGTCACAAAGAGTCAGACACGACTGAGCGACTGAACTGAACTGAATCTCTCCGGTGTATCATCCTACTCTGTCTAGTGTAGCATGCCAAAATAGCATTCAAATGATGAGATACGTCTTCATGCACATTACAGTTAATATCTCTGGCCGTGTCTTTTCTTCAAACACAACTTTAAAACTCAATTAATATTAATTACTATCTGCAGTTTTTGTTGTAGACACAACAAACTAAGGTTTCAAAAATAAATCTATGCCACAGTTCCAATATTGCTTTTTCATCAGATGATCAGCAATACTGAACTGACAAGTGAGAAAAGCAGAGAAGACTGCCATGACACGACAGGGCAGGTCAGGACTAGTGTTGGCATGGTGCACAGGTCAGCTTTCAATCATCTTAATAGCATCTTACGGAGCCAGAACACAAAGGAACTGATTGGTACTTGTCTAATACTGATTAGCGATATTCGTGTAAGACCTTCATTTACTTTGTTCATAAGGAGAAGTGACCTCCCTTAAAGGACCACATCAAGGATGCTGGATTTAGACATGCTTCAGTATCTTGGGCAAGAATGTCATGCTCTATCCTACTTAAAGCACTTTATTGGCCCCACAGTACCCTGAGGATTAAGTCCAAATTCCTTTCTTGGCACCCTAAACACTTGACCTGGCACCTGTTCCTTCGCCAGCCCCACCTCTCACCTGTCTCCACACCTTCTCCATGGCAACCTGCACGTCAGCTGAACGGAACCTCCTTGGTTGTATTCGAGTGTGATGCTTTCATTTGCTTTTCCCTGCAGGTGTTGCCATTTGGCAGAGGAACTTGAGAAATTCCTGCGAAGCCCAAAATAGCACATAGGTAGAAAGATGCCCCAAGCCAGTGCTGAACTGTACATAATGTGCACGCAAGAGCAGCCCCTAGCCCACAACAAGGTGGACAGAAATAATTAACTATCCACAGTGGAGCTGGTGAGGGAGACTGTGGCACATATCTGAGTCCAGGCAGGAGACACTAAGGCAAGGCAGAGAACAACAGTGCAAACATAATCCTGAATCCCTACCAAGACCTTTGGGAGAAGAGAGACGGGTGTGAAATAGGCATCTGATTAGCACCTGAGAGTTAGTCACCATCTGCCCTAAGATCTAATTCCAAGACAATGTTGTTCAAGCCTACAGAACACCTCCTGGAGGTCTCAGGTTAGGAAGGCTATTTGGGGGTAGAAGGTGTGTATGTACTTCACAGTGTAAGATGTAATGAAAATTCATCATAAAATCGTGAGAAAGATTCACATGGTTAACTTCTTTGCATAGTGAAGCAGGCATATCTATAATACTAGATGCTATCTGCCTCATATAAGGATCTAAATTCAATCACTAAAATAAAACCTCAAATCAAAATACCTTAATCAAAACTGGTACACCACAGAGAATGTAAGTTGGTGAAGTCACAGTGGGAAACAGTTTGGAAGTTCTTTAGAAAACTAAAAATAGAATTACCATATGATCCTGTGATCCCACTCCTGGACATATACTCAGACAAAACTATTATTCAAAAAGATATATGCATCCCAGTGTTCATAGCAGCACTATCCACAATATCCAAGACACGAAGACAACCTAAATGTCCATAGACAAGAATGGAAAAAGAAGATGCGGCACATATACAAATGGAATACTACTCAGTCATATAAAAGAAAGAACGGCATTTGCAGCAATGTGGATTTGACTAGAGATTGTCATACTAAGTGAAGTAAGTCAGAAAGAGAAAAGAGAAATGCCACAGGATATAACTTATATGTGGACTCTAAAGAATGACACATATGAACCTATCTATGAAACAGAAACATAATCATGGACACAGAAAATGGACTAGTTGTTGCCAAGTGGGAGAGGGTGGGCAAGGGATGGAGTGAGAGGTTGGAGTTAGCAGATATAAGCTTTTATATACAGAATGGATAAACAAGGTCCTACTCTGTAGCACAGAGAACCATATACAATATTCTATGTTAAACCATAATAGAAAAGAATATTTTTAAAATGAATGTGTATATATATATATATTTATATATTGAATCACTTTGCTATACAGTAGTAATTAATACAACCTTGTAAATCAATTATACCTCAATTAAAAAAAAAGATTGATATATCATAGATGGCAGCTATATCTCAAGAAGAACAAGAAAAAGCAAATGATTTTCAGCACCATAATTCAGGGAAGCAGGGTAGAGAAGCTCCCAATTGTAAAACATCATCCATCAATCATCCATCAACATGTGATTAGATTATACTATCCCTGGAAAAAAATATGATTATCTTTGTGGGCTGTTTTTATTTTATAAATGACTAAGTTATAAAATCAGAGTCTCCCTCTTGGAAAGAGACTAAAGACTGGACTGAAATTGATGGGTTTACCTTGACCAGCACTCACAGTAGACCTGAAATGACCAAGTACAAGTAGGTATTGATGTACATCCTGCCCAAACTTGAGAGTTGCCAGGCTTGCCAAGGAAACCTATAAGCTAGGCTTCTTCTGAAACAGGGAGGCAGGGCTTCTTAGGGAGAGTGTTAAAGTTATCAGACTGAAGGTTTGATAGGAAATTGCTTGTGGATACATTAATAACAGGGTTAGGGTTAGGAAAAAAAAATAAACTTATGGGTGAATAGGGCATTTATGAAGAAAATCCTGTTTATAAAGGTTTTGATTGGTAAGAGCTTTCCTCTCTCAGATCTAAGGAATGTCTAGTTAGCTGGCACTTTAATCTTCAGAGCTTCCGGAGAGAAGCGAACAGAAAGTCATTGACTGTCTCAGGTAGATTATCATGTAGGACCACTTTGGTTATCAGCAGAGAGAAAAGTACTCATTATTTAGGGAGCAACACAGAAGACCCCATGCATAACAGATAGACCAAACTCCTAATTCTACCAGGTAGGTTAGATAAAAGTTTCCTTGAAATCAAAGACTTCAGTATTTGGTGAAGAAAGGGGGCCTTATCTTCAGTACCATAATTAGTCCTCATTGGGGAAATCAAGTGTATTTTCTAAATTTATATTCACTTAAATGGATGTGACAAATCAAAGCTTAAAGTTGCCTATGATATCCATAGCACTACACAGAAGCTTCAACTGATGGGTCTCCTCTGTGTTGTTGCCTTATTATTTTTTTTTAATCTATAAAAAGAGGGAATTGAAAGAGATGATATTTAAGTGTGTATCTCACAATCCTAGAAATCTCTGGACCAGCTTCCCCCCATACTCAACAAATATAAATAAGCTTTAATATACATGTTTTGTGAAAATCAGAACAGTGGGCTCAATGAGAAAGTATGAATTGTTTTGATAAAGAAATGGTGGTCAGTGACAGCAAAAGAAATAGGCAGCATGTGGAAAAAAAGAAGGAAAAAGAAAAAGAAATGAAGGAAAGAAGTTCTTTGGGGACTTTTGAGGTTCACTTCTCCCATCACTGTAGGAATGTTCCAAGGGCTATAAAAACTTACAGATAAGAATAAAATGCTGCTTCATTACTCATTTTGGTTGGATAGAAGCCAAGCATGGACTGAAAAGTAGAAAATATTTCCATGTATGGAGCACAGCCTTCTGAGAACATCAGCTGGGGAAGGGGAAGGATGTATCTGGACCCCAGCCTCTAACCTTTGAACTCCTAGCTACTCTGAAACAATCTCAATCTATTTTATATGAAAAGCCAAGTTCTAATCTGGGCTGCCCAGAAGCAGAACCTAAGATAAGTATCCAGGTCTATAGTGAGTTGCATGGCGGCCCCTCAAAAGATACATCCACTTAGAATTTGCGAACGTGAAAGGCCCTTATTTGGATAAAGGGCCTTTACAAGTGTAATTAAATTAAGGATCTTGAAATGAGATTCTCCTGGACTAGGGTGGGCCCAAAATCCAGTGACACATGCCCTTAAGAGAGGGAGGTCAGACATTTAACTGCAGAAGAGAAAAGGCGATGGCAGAGTCAGAGATTGGAATTATCCTGCCACAAGCTGAGCAATGCCTGAAGACAGGAGAACTGTATATGTGATCAAGGCTCCCTTGAACTGAAGGTTCCCCTAAAGCTTTCAGAGGCAGTATGGCCTTATCAACATCTTGATTTCAGATTGCTGGCCTCCAGAACTGTGGGGGAATAAATTTCTATTGTGGTCATTTGTCATGGCAGCTGCAGAAAACAAAAACAAGATCCAAGTAGTTTATTAGGGAAGCAAAGGAAAATATGGATAGGAGAATGGAAAAGTGAGAGGGAGAAATCAGTCCAAAAATTATTATCTAACTATCAGTGTGAGCAACTGGAGTTAGCATGAGGCACATGCCTCAGAGTTTATGGATCTGGGGAGAAGGGAGCTGGGGTATTTATACACCCACCCCAGTCTGCCATGGGCTGAGGGCTACTCTCAGGGATGCTGGTTCCCCATCATTTTCAGCTCCCACCTGAATGCCAAAATTGATTCCAGCTATGGGAGAGGGAGGCCACACGAAGAGTACAGGTACTATCTGTTGGGGTCTAGACACTCGGGAGATGTCTTAACTATATTTACTGGGTGAGGTACAGTAACCTGAGACACAGATTGAGAGAAGGTAACCAGAAAATGTCTTGACAATTCTGTTATGCTCACACTTCCCTGGAGAGAACACAGCAAGCCTTCATGAGGCAGACGGGGAAAGTGAAACTGTTGCAGACCAGCACCATTACTGTGGTTTCCCAGGGAAGGAATGACGGAGGCAAGGTGAGTTTAGGACTAGCTAATCTGAATCATATCAGGGGCCTCTGGGGCAATGTGGGCTGTATCCAGTTATCTGGTACCACACTCTGAGATGATGAAGGCAGATGGGTACTGGACCAGAGCAGGTGCGCCCAGTAAGAGAGATGGTTGGGACTGCTGGTCAAGAAGGGGAATTGGCCAGTTTCCAACCAGGACCTCAAAACTAAGTTAAGGTAACATTAAAAAAAACAAAAACTGTTTACAGGTAAGGGCAAGGAGATATGGTTAAAGTGATAAGACCACTATAAGAAAATCCAATTTTAAAATACTGCAATAAGATCCAAATTTCCATTATAATTTATAAAGCCCTGGAAAACATTTATAGCCATCCGTTAAAAGTCCCCTTAAATAGTAACTCAAGAAATTTGTCAATATTATTCATCTGTCCCCTTTGCCCCCTTATCAAAATTTGAAAAAAATCCTGATTCATGCATTCATTTCTCAGTCCACAAATGTTTGAGTGCTTACTCTATGCCAGAAACCAGATTCTGAGGGTGTAATAAACAAAAAGCAGAATATAATTTCCTTATACCACTTATATGCTCCATAATTAGGGTGAGTGAGAGATGACAATAAATAAGTAAATGTATACAGAGTAGCAGATGGCAATACTTTGGTGATTTAAAGGTCTTCTCATCTGCTATAACAATAACTACAAACTAGATGTTATAAGAAAAAAAATCTTATTTCAACATCAAATAGCAACATTCCAATTTCTAAGACATCCATTCAATCCCTGGGTGCCATGGAAGTATCACTTGATCTCGTCTTTAGATGCTGCTGCACTCTGCTTGCCTCTACAAACACTGTTGTCCTGAAAAAGGATATGTACCTTTAAACCTAGAGAGCAGAGGTAACAGATCCCATTTGAAATGGTTGCTAAGGGACCATTTTATATATATTAATTAGTGAACATCAACTCTGGTTTCAAAGGGCAAAGAAGGTCTCTCACTTGAAAAGGGAAAATTACTCCCTGGTGATTGGGAAAAGGCCATCATAGGTTTTTCTTTTTTTCTTTTTTTTTCATACACACCAGTAGCTTTATACTTCCTGCATAATTCCTCTTTTTTCTTTTTGTTTGTTGACTTTCTTCTACCCTCATCCTTTATTGTTTTCTATACTTTTATTTATTCCTTCTATGGTTTTTTGTGTAGGAGACCAAGAGGAAGATCTGGGTAACACAGAGAGCAATCACCCTTTTAATCCTTCAAGAGATGAACAGAAGACAGGCATGTCTTTCCTGCAAAAGTGCTAAAAGACTGAAGAGACACATTATCTTAAAAATGCCTGAAAGCTTTATTGGAGCTGTACACAAGCCCAGGAAGCTTTTTGCTGTTTGTTTGTCTGGGACTTGTGTTTTTGTTTTAATCAGAGATAGAAAGATTAAGCATGCTTTTTTTTTTTTTGCAAAATCTCTGTGGGAAGCAAGGTTTAGGTTAGGGAGCTAAGTATACCTGCGTGTTTATATTGAATATTGCTATAAACAGTTTTGCTGAGTTTATAGTTTAATATGCTTCAATATCATAATTTTTTTCATGAAAAAATTACAATTTAGAAGAAAATCAGGTAAAACTTTGACTCAGATAATTCAAAGGAAGTCTAGCTGTTGGGGGCCAAAAAGACCAGGATAACATAATTGTTCATCTGATGACAAGTTAATTGAATTTCATGAATAATTATGAGAATGAAAAAAAAAGCTTCTCATATTCAAGGCTTGTAAACATTGCAGGCATTAAAATAAGAGCTACGGAAATGTGGGGAAAGTGTAAAGCTAATTTGCTTTGCCTTCAGAATTTATATTTTATAATGCTATCACACTTCTAAATGATGAGAACAATTTTATTTTTACAAGTAAATGCTGGCAAGGCATTTTTACTGTAAGTACATTTTTGATATAAAACTAACACAAAAATAAAATCTGACTAGCTAGAGCAGTTACCTTATCAGGAAGATGTGATTATTTTTTGCTTCCTTAAAGTTGATTCTCAATGAGATGAATAGGAAAGACCTCATAATATGTCAAATGGCGTTCAAGCTATTCAGCCATAAGGTAAGACTTGAAAACTCCAAATTTACGTCAGCTTTCCACTTCAGATAAGATCTTAATTTTTTAAAAAAATAAAAGATAGGAAAACACCATCATTATGTCCTTCTCTCCTAATTTGCCCTCACTTTGCTTCCATAGCCTGTGGTTGGTTGGTAAAGAGGTGTTCCTATGGGATCCTGATGGTAACACAATGGAGGCAAATGAACTATTTCATTTCCCATATGCAAGTAATTACTGAAGGAATGGAACATGCTAGCACTTAAGAGATACCAAAAAAAAAAAAAGCGAATGCCTACTCAGTTATTTGAAATGTATCTAATTACAGATCAGGTTATGTGTATTAATCATAGGTGGGAAGGTTATAGACTTTCACTCTGTGAAGAGGCCAATTGGAACATTGGTATGCACAGTGAGACTTCTGAAACCAGTGGATAATATTGGATATTTTCCTAGAACAGACTGGCACTCGATATTAGGGAAAATCAACATATCTGAGCAGTTTTCTCAGATAAGAAACATTTATGGGATGTTCACACCTGGTTCTTCCCACTGGCTTTTGTGAAACTGAATGTTTGAAAAGACAAATACTAGACCCTTAGCTTTTGTTCCCACATTTGTTTACCTTAATTTAATAAGTGACATCTATGAAATGGTTGACATTGTCTTGGCCTCAACTAGAAGCTCCTCTGGAACATTAAGAAGAATAAATGAAAGTGAAAAATTATACAAAAAAAGGAAGGAAGAGGCCAGAGTAAAAAGAGTCTTCCTATCACTGAACTTTGCCATGAACTTGGCTTCGTACCAGGTATGCTGGTTCATTCCTTCCTTCCTTTTCAAACGCTGTAGTCAATGGGGACCATTGTCAATAGCTGGTGAATTACTGAAGGAGTTCACGTGTGGGAAGATTAGGTGCTTTCCGATTCCAACCCTCAGGCCTTCCCTTCTGACTTAAGCTACATCCACAGGTGTGTGGAGAGAGCTCGCTTCTAAACTGATGTTAACTGTCAAAAGAGTATCATAGGATAACCAGAGAAATGTAGGGCTAGGTCATATCCCTCAAATGGGGACACATTTTCCTTCATCAGTTTGCCTTGCATATGCACAAAAGGTTATGGTCAGTTTTTACTTTTTCAAATGGCAACTCTTGGTCCCCATCTAACTATGCTGACTTGTGCTTGTCGCTTCCACAAAAGAACTTGGAAGGTAGGAAAATATGTATACAAAATATCATTTATCTTAGAGTGTTAG
Source organism: Giraffa tippelskirchi (assembly GCF_054371585.1). Taxonomy (NCBI): domain Eukaryota; kingdom Metazoa; phylum Chordata; class Mammalia; order Artiodactyla; family Giraffidae; genus Giraffa; species Giraffa tippelskirchi. Next base: position 151,669,971 of record NC_137282.1, read on the forward strand.
AATGTATACAACTTTTACACATCCATTTCTTATAAGAAAGGCTTTTTTTAAGTTTCAACTAAGAATGAAACAAACATTTTCACTGCAAAACAGAATTTTGGCAGCTCTCTTATGATTATCAGATAGGTAAGTGTTTGATTTACCATGATCTAAAGAGAATTGTTTACAGACATCCACCTTCTATTTAAATTTTAGAGTCAAAAGAAAGTCCACGATTGTCCATGGGCAGTTAGCGAGGCCTTGGCACAGGAAGCCCACAACACCAATTTATTAAATGCATACGGGCCTCTAAACAATCTTTTCCTGGCAGATGCTCTAATTGTGCTTTGCAAGAGAGCCAGCCTGCTGTCCCAAGAGGAGGGAGTTCAAACACAGTGCTCCTTGGAGGCTGACAGACGAAGGGCTCCCCCTAGGGGCAGCCAGGCTCCGCAGAGAGAAAGCAGGTGGCCCGTTGCCAGGAAACCAACCCCCTGATGCTGGAGACAGGAAAAAGCAGAAGCAGAGGGTCTTCTTTCTGCACAGAATTTGGTTAGGCAGTTGCATCTCTGTCTAGAACACCAGCTGGGGACAGACCCTGCTCCAGTGCTCTGAAGCCAAGTTCGTCTCAGCGAATCCCAATGGAGAAACTTTCCTATGTCACTTTCTCTTTCTCCAGGGCCACCTCCTCTGACTTTCCTACACTCTTTACATTTCCTTGTCATTGCTGCCCTTGTAAACACAAGATACTGCTGGAGGAGTGCTTTGGAAAAAGAGATGGCTGAGCTCCAGTAGTCAGTGGAGCAATGTGACTTAACAAGGGTACTTTATTCTTATGGTTTCATACCTACAGAGCTATTTTCCTTCTAAAAGCTCAAAGAACAATTCTGGCCTTGATTCCACCTCAGCAAGTTGCCATAAGGTTTAAGAAAATACATCCTCAAAAGGAGCCTGTAAAGAAAATCATAGAGTATTTCTGTGATTACTATATTTATGCCGTATTATAAGATATTTAGTTGTAGGTGTTTCTGGGCCAAATCTTTTATTATTCTGATTATCCTTTGAATAGTCTTCATGTGATTTAGCCAAATTTTACAATTATTTTCTTTATCTCCTCAGGTCTATGCTCCAGTATCTCTTTCTTGGTGAGGACTTCCCTGATTATATTACTTAAAATTGCAGCTCACTCCCCACAAGCACTCTATCTGCCCCTTACCTGCTTTATTTTTTTCCCACTGAGATTCAGTTAAGCAAGCAGAACCACCCAGGGGTAAGGAACATGGGTGTGTTATAGAAATCAGGCCAGACCCAATTAGGAGAGAAGCTGGGGAAATAAAGGTCTGCAAAGGGAACAGGGAAATCAACGTCCTCTGAAGTATATCCAGATGAAGCAGAACAGCACGGGAGGACCTGTGGAGAAGCCACTGGAAGGCTCTGCTCTGCAGGCCCGCCCGGGGTTGCAGGAGGTCAGTAGAAGAGACGGTCAGCAAGAAGAGCTGGAGAAAGATCAGGGGGAGAGCAGAGAGAGGCAGAATCCTCCTCTGGGTCTGTCTCCCCTGGCATCTAACCATGATGTTCTTCAGACAGTATGGCTACTTCTTCACTTCCAGCTTCCCCATCTCGAGCAAATTCCATTTTTGGCTAACTTTAACTGGAAGCTATACCAGGGATGGAATGAGGAGAAACATGGTTCCAGCTTAACCAACTGGACATAGTACAAAACTAGCACAGTCTTTAATCATCTCACATACTACATACTTTAATTACACGTTTCTCTTACCTGTATGTGCCTGTGGGTGTGTGCACTTGTGCAAGTACATATAGAGACACACAGAGTCCCAAACCCTATGAATGCAGGGACTTTTATCTGTTTGATACACCTGAGTATCCAGAAGATTGCAAATATTCAATGAATAACTGAATTTTTGAATTTTTGATTGCTGGCCCTTGAATTATACCTGGGGGCAAAGTCTGAGTCAGGATCATTAATTTATGGCTGGCAAAATCTAGGTTCAGGAAATGAATAAGTGCTCAATTCCAAAAAACTAAGCAAGTCACTGAGTCACTGTTGCAATCTTCAGAGTCTGCCAGTGCACAAGGCGTTGTCCAGTTAGCATACCACGCCTGTAGGAAGTTGACTCAATTGACTACCAGCAGTGGCCTTACGTCTGCCTGTAAGCTCAGGGAAGCTTACAGGTAGTTCAGGGTATGAAAGAAGGAAGGGTCAATGTGGATGGACCTAGTTTGTCAGCTTTACCCACAGGAAATCAGGAATTTAGCCAAAGAGGTGTGTTTTTAGCATCAGGTCTCAAAATCTGGAGAATTCATTTTGTTGAATGTCTTGAAAATGCCCTCAATTCCTACAGCCTAAGAGGACATACTTCCTCATCTTATGTTCCCATAGCCAGATTTTATAATATCCGTAGCTGGCTGATGCTTAGAAGACCTAAGTCCTATCTCCAAAATACATCCATTATTGGATTGTCTGATGGTCTTATGTTTTCAAAGAAGAAATTCCTCTGGATTCTAAAAGCATGTCTATTTTAAAGAGTCTCTTACCCATGGAAAGGATTATGCATTGAAGCCTGTCATTTAATCACTTATAGAGGATTAAGAAATATAGCTAATTAAAAGACCTCAGAGCATCACAAATTGGGCACATACCCTGATATTGAAGGCAATAGAGCAGAACGGTGAAATGTAAACTGGAATTAGGACTCAGGAACTCAGAGATGACAAGTCAGACACACAATAATCTAGACACTAAAACCTACCCTGGAGACTTTGGGTTGGGGCTGAAGCTTGATCCACTATGGCCCCTGTGTAACCCGTGAATCAGTTGGGATGGTTCTCATTGCAAATAAAAGCAAACAGTACAATGTGGCTTAAACAACCTGGAGTCATTAGCTTACATAATTGAAAAGCTCAGTCTCAAGCTCTGGATTGACCAGAGCTGCAAATGCATTTCTCTTCTGTTTTCTTGTCTGCCTTTTCTGTCCGTCATCCTCTGACTGCCTTCATGAAATGACTGCCCCCCAGCAAGAGATGTTGCTTGTTTCCTTAGTGGTCACATGCATCAGGGACAAAGGGGGCATTTTCCACGCCCTGAAACAAAGTTCTGAGCAGAATACTCATGGGAGTACTCCTGAGCTAACCGCTGTGTGCAGGGAAATATAGGATTGACTGGCTAAGGTCAGAGCTGTCTGAAAAACTGTTGTGGCAGGGAATAGGATAGACTGCCCTGAGACCCTTGTGCAGGGCCCAGTGGATGTAGTACTAGTTTTCTAGGGCTGCTACAACAAAACACCAGAGATAGGGTGGCTTAAATGACTAAGACTTATACTCTCACAGTTATAGAGGCTGGAAGTCCAAGACCAAGGTGTCGGCCAGTCTGGTTTCTCCTGAGGCCTCTCCCCCTGGCTTTCCAGTGGCTGCCTTTTTGCTGTGTCCTCGTACGGCATTGGTCAGTTGTATTAGGGCCCGTCCATACGATCTCATTTAACTCCATTAAAGACCCTATCTCCAAAAACCGTTCTAATTGGGGGTTAGGGCTTCAATACACTGGTTTGACCATGGTAGAATTCAGTCCATAAATGGTGCTAAGAGTGAGGACAGTCCCTCTCAATCGGTATGATTACATTAGTATAGGAGAGAAAGATGTTGGGGAGATAGCCAACATGTCCATTACAATCTGCAAAACTCCCTAAGGTCATTTTCCTTTGTCCAGATTTAAATACAGGAGAAAAAACACACACAAAAAACAAACCACCACCCCATTAATTGTGTGTTGAATTTCCCTAGGGCAGACTTCTGCTAGATGTGGGTCTCTTGGGCTTTGCTGTTGTGTCTAAGCAAACATTTCCAAAAATATATTCCAAGGAGCCCTTGTCTTGTGACATACTCCACATACAAAAACTATTTCTTGGTTAAATAAATAATGAGAAATCCTGCATAATATCTTTATAAAGATCTTGACTCATAAGTTGGCATATTTAAATGCCCAAATAAAATGCCAAAGTTTAACAAAATGTTTACATTCATATAAACACAGAGCTTCTAGAACTTCTTGTCAGCATGGGATTTTCTCAAATATTACCTACTGAAATTCCCATGGAATACCTTGCAGGAAATACTCTTCTGGGAAAATGTTATTGTTTTTATTCTAAGTAGGAAGAGAGACACTGCAGAAGGGCAAACCTAACAGGGTAAATAATGTCGCAGGCATTAACATTAGTCTAATTTAGTTTTGCTTTGCCTTTTTCATAGAGGATTATAGTTGACTGCTGTGAGAGAGGAAGCTGATGGATTTCTGTGCCAGTCTCTGGCTGCACAGTGTTCACTTCACAGAAACTGCTCTAGCAGGACGCCTGGAGCGTGTGATCATCACCTGTATGCACCTGTTGCTGCCACAGGCTGAGAGAGACAGAATCAGGAACAAGGGACTTTATGGTTCAGCAATAATGACGTGTTTGAGCCAGAAACACTGTCCAAGAAGAGCTCTGCGAAGCAGGAAAGTAAGGAGCCAGTGACCAGAGAAAAGAATCAGTAGCAGCAGCCCAGAGACAAGAGAGGCTCAGAGCGTCAATCAGCAAGGACTAAAGGGGCTCGTGTGCCAACAGTTCGACTCCACCCCCTTGCTCCTGGGACGCACTTGCCAGTTTTAAAAACTTGGACACCATCAGGAGTGGAGACTTCCAACATATAACCCAAGACATCTGTTCAAGCAAAGTAAAACTGAAAAACCTGAAGGTAATTTGGAGCCTTCCAAACACCTGTGAGTCAGATAATGCACACTCCTACCCGTCTTTAAAAGCGCAGATGAGCTCGAACCTTCTGGGCATTTCAGCAGTTTACCATCTGTACCGATAACCCTTTCCTGCAGTACAGAGAGTCTTCTAGGAGGATGTAAAAGCCAGGATCCAAGATAAGGAAACATGTTTACACCTGCTACATCTGTTCAATCATTTGCAGGCCCTGCTTCACACTGGACTCTGTGCAGGCACCCTTTGGCAATCATTCTTGTCTGGTTAACTTCCACACATGCTCCACAAATGCAGAAGACTGGAAAACCAACCTTAAAAGCCACATGGTCTAGGGTTGTGTTTCCAGAGAATACTGTCTCCACTTTCCTTGTATCTTAAACTATTGTGGAATCTAAGTCATCATTAATAAGGTTAGGTATTTCTCGAGAGTTAAGCAATGTACTCACAAAAGACGGGAAGGGCATTAAGTTAGTTCTGCTGGAAAGTAAAACCTGTAGACAAGCTAATTGCAGTAAATCAGTTGATAAAATAATAGGTTGGAAAAGAACAATAATAACCAAACCATCTAGACAAAGAACACAGCCATCTGTCTTTCCTCCGGGAAGAATACAAACCCCACACCCGCTATTTACTCTGTTGCCAGTACAGCCAGACGCACTGGAAAGTGCTGTAAAAAGACAATCAAGCCTTAAGAAAGAAACAGTGTGATTTGGACAAACCACTCTGTAACAGAGGTTCCTTTTAATGTGTTAAATGGCCACAGAAAGAATAGCACAGGTGAGTAGCTGAAAAGTACTCAAGAGGTTTCATATAACAGCTGCATTGAGGAAAGGAAGGTACATATATGCTACAGTCCACTTTAAAAACCTTTGAAGAAGGGTTGGATAGCACAGGCCAAATAGGATAACAATTTATAACAACACAGATCTCCTCTGACCTGTTCAGAGAACTTAAGCCATGACATTCAAGGAAATCTACTGATACTTATCCTATAGAGACCTACTTCACATTATATAAGAATAGCGATTTTTATATTGAGAAATTGGGGGGGGGGTTGTCCAGAGACAACAGGTGGCATGTAAGATGATAATGAACCCCGTTTTAAAAGCAACCACAATTCTGTTAAAATTTCTTTTTGGGGATCTATTTCTTTGCCCACCCCAAAACGGAATCTATACTAAAACAGAAAGTATTAAAACTGGATCATGTAGCTCAGTGTTTCAAATCCACCTTTGATTTTAAAGTGAAATAACTAAGACAAAGAAGACGGGTTCAGGGTGCTAGAGACAATGGCAAAACCTGGACAAAAATTCAGTTTTCTGTTATTAAGCCCCAGGCTTATTCAGAGGTTCCTTCTGACTAAGGTCCTAAAAGAATCCGGTCTTCTCCACCCACAAAACACTGTGACCGCACAACAATCAGGTCTAGTCTATACAATTTTCAGTTCCTAAAATTGTCTTAATTCCAAAGGTTAATATTTTCTATACATCCACTGAGAGATACACAGCTCAAGGGTGTAAGGTATCATTTTGTCTAACAAAACTTAAAGCTTGTGCTGTCTTCCCTTTCTGAAAGAGAAATACAAGACGAAGAGGCACTGTATCCCAAGTCAGCCATCACTATATTTGTAGAACACATATGTGCTGCAACACACTTTTGGGGACCCTAGAGAAAAATTATAAAGAACTGATGCTTAATGGCAAAGCTTTGTGTCTATAGTTCTTCTGACATCGTACTGGGATTTCAACTCTGTCATTGATGTTATAAGGGAAACGCATTGCACCACAGAACAAGTCTGAGAAGAGAGTTGAATTAGCTTCCCTGAGATGACAGAACTGAAAGGTCTATTATGTTAGGTCAACTTGACTCAGACAGCTCTAACCCCCATTGCCAGCGCTACAGAGAGACCACATGATGGATCTATGATACAGGCAGGATAAGAACCTAGGTCACCACCCTTTCAAGCTAGTACTCATTTTATTATATCTGACCTAAATCAATATACTCTTCTAGTGGGCCAACAGAGCAGCATTATCTGACACTGACTGCTGCTCAGGACCCAGATTTGTTTATATTCATCTTATCTTTAAGTCAGTTTACAAAAGTGAAATCCATTTCAGCTTTGAGTGAACTGAAGAGCAGGCAGTTAAAGACTAGGATGCCTGGAGTGAGAGTTTTGAACTGAAGCCTCTTCTGTGGCTTTTTCACGGCTGCCATTATTCATGATGGAACTACCAATATGCTGCTCCACATGTGTACAACACCTACCTCTGTTAAGTTGGGCCAACACCGTAATTCTAGTTAAAATTTACAGCAGGTTATTTGCAGGCAGATTTTCCTTTCTGAGGTGTGATTTTAAGGGCAGCAAAAAGCTCTCTTCCTCCTCCAGTTCATCACCCATCCTGGCTTTAGAATAAGGCACCATCTCCTAAAAATCCATTGTCAAAATATAAATACTTAATCTGGGTGGAATAAATAACATTAAGTAAATCATGTTGCTGTCTGTATACAACTGTTTTAAAGGTTAAAAAATAAAACTATATGCTTTCAACTCCTCCTTGTAGCCCAACCTAGTCCTACTCCACTCCACTCACTATAGCTGAAGGTCAAGTTTAAGGCTGCCTTGGCTTTCAAGTTCTAACCTTTCCTCAGCACCTGTAACGAGGATTTTCTACTCCAGGTCAATAGCTTCTTACTGTCCTTCCTTGAACACTCGTTCTTCTGAGCCCTACCACCCCCTCACGATGCTCTTTCTTCTTGCACAATTTGTCCCCATAATCTCTACTTTAATGGTTTGCTTCGACTTCTAGCACCCTCAGCTGTTGGTAATACCTCTCTTCTCTGAGTTCTTGACATTTCTGGGTTATGGAAAATAGAACCATAGTTTGCTTCCTACTGCTCTTTAACACTTCATATCCAAGTAGGCTTTCTTTATAGCTCCTTTCCACTTTTTTTTTCTAACAGAGTAAAAGACCTGAATGCTTACAAGAGAAATTTATGACCATGAGTATTGGGAGAGGGAGGAAAAAGAAGTAATAATTTCTTCAACAGCATTCAAAATAAGCACCTACTATGAACAGAGCACCCGTTATTGGCCAAGCGTTAAAGAGAGAGTAGATTACCCATGTGTCTCACCCCATAAGGAACTGGGTGACCGTGGCGGGAGACAGGAAAACCCAGGGAGCCAGGGCCGAGAAAAATGGGGCTATCGGTCCTTTTCCTAGGCTTTGTTTCCTTGTGTGGCCATAATGGCTCTCACAGTGCATTCAATTTCAGTCACTGAAATTTCTAACATCAATGGTAATGAGTCCGTTTACATGACCACCCTCAAATACTTCTCATGCTGATGAAAACCTCAGAACCCATTTAGTACAACTGGGGAATAATGTGAATTGAGTGCCTACTATGTGCCAGGCATGGTGCTAACCCTCTTGTCATAGGTTTATGTGCACAAAGAGTGATCTAGTATATAGTGACTCTAATATTTTAGAAAAACATATAAATGAAACCACCCAATCAAAAATAGATTTATTTTCTTCCCCCTCTATGCATACACAAATCTCAAGGTCAGATAATGTTTTCTCTGAAAGAGAAAAGTCAAGAGGAGACTTCCATTGTCTCTTCTCCTCACTATCCTAACTTTTCAGACTCAGACCATCTAGCCCTCTTATCACTAGATGGGCACCAGCTACTTGTAACTTATTCTGATTGTATCTTTCTAGTGTGGGAGAGGCTTCAGGACACAGCGGTAAGAAGTTGGTCCCTTCCCAGACATACACAGACTCAAATTTTAATTCTGCAATTAAGTGAGGCTTGTGGTCTCTGGAAAAATTAGAGGAAGGCACACCCTCTGTCGTTAGGGTGCACCACTGGGCAAGTGTTAGTCGCTCACTTGTGTCTTTGTGACCCCACGGACCGTAGCCCTTCAGGGCAAACAGAACACAAAATGTGTGTCAGTCCCAATTTGCCCCTGCATGCTACCAGATGTGGAGAAGGCAATGGCACCCCACTCCAGTACTCTTGCCTGGAAAATCCCATGGATGGAGGAGCATGGTAGGCTGCAGTCCATGGGGTCACTAAGAGTCAGACATGACTGAGCGACTTCACTTTCCCTTTTCACTTTCATGCATTGGAGAAGGAAATGGCAACCCACTCCAGTGTTCTTGCCTGGAGAATCCCAGGGACGGGGGAGCCTGGTGGGCTGTCGTCTATGGGGTCACACAGAGTCGGACACGACTGAAGCGACTTAGCAGCAGTAGCAGCAGCTACCAGATGTGGTTGTGCAGTATAGCAAAGGCACAGCCTTGCATGGCAGCCCAGACCACTCTCTGGTCATTACTTGTTGAGCTTCAGTTTCCTAATGGCTTTCTTCAAGATTGTGAAGAGTAAGGGGATAATTTACTGAAAATGAGTGAAATATAGTTGTTGGTGGTGGTTTAGTCACTCGCTAACTTGTGTCCCACTCTTGCAACCCTATGGACTGTAGCCTGCCAGGCTCCTCCGTCCATGGGATTTCCCAGGCAAGAATACTGGAGTGGGTTGCCATTTCCTTCTTCATGGGATCTTCCCAACCCAGGGATTGAACCCATGTCTCCTTCATTAGCAGGCAGATTCTTTAGCAATTGAGCCACCAGGGAAGCCCAATATATGGTTGGCATTCAAAAAATTTTCAAACCTTTTCCTTCATTTAACTGTATAAAAATTTCAGTAGTCTAGTTCATGCCTACACCTGATGTTGTTTACCTTGTCTCTGTTCCCAAGAATAATATTCAAAACTGAGATATATCTTTTTTATCTGTGAAGTGAGAATTCTCATACACTATTTTTTTGCTTCCAAAATATTTTGAGGCTCAATTTCAAATGCCATGAATACGTGTAGAACATACACACACACACACACTTTTATATACACACTCTTCTATATAATTATACAAACCCTTTACATTAATCAAGCTGATATTAGCTAATATTAATTGTCTCATTAAGATTGCCGTTAGCCAGAGCTAAAGTCAGGAATCCTTGAGAAATCTAATTGACTCAAGTTAATTGTAATTCTTCCTTGGGGTTTTAACGATAACTCATAAGTTAATTGTAATATTCTCCATTTTGCATAGTACTGAGATTCTTGAAGAGAATGATACTTACATGCTGATATAACACTTGATCATAAAGACAAAGCCTATTGTCTTTTATTTAGATTGCTCTTCCTGTGCGCCACCCAACCTCTTCCCAATTTCAACGTTGACTCCAACTCTTTCCTCATTTTTTTCTCTCTAGTTTTTTCTGTAGGTTTGTTTAAATGTATTTGTTGTACTATCTCTTTGTTAATCAGATTTGTGTTATAAGATTCTTGTCCTTTTAAACAATCTTGGTGTGAGAGACTGTAGCAAGGTAGAAAGAATGTTTGTTCTGGAATCAGAAGAACCTCAGTTCAAACTTAAAGTATTTCACTTACATTAGAATCTTGGTAAAGGTATCACTTGTATTAAATTTTGTTTTTTCAGCTGTAATGGTGCAATACCCCTAGAGTGATACTCAATAATTAATAAAGTAGGTGTGAAGATGACCATTGAACATCCAGTAAGTAAGTTCTTTGGGGATATATTTATACCACCTACATTACAGATTTAATCAACTTTGAAAAATATCTTTATGTAATTAATTTGACTTTTTAATTTGTTTTTGACACAAGTTGTTTTGTTACTTTTATTTACTCTTTTAATTACAAATGTGGATTTGAAAGGGTGCTCTTCAGGAAAGATCATTCAAACCCTGTCTCTTCCACTTATTCGTTAAGTAACATTAGACAAATCATTTAATTTCCTGAATACGTTTCCTCACTTGTGAAATCAGAGAGTTGGAAAAGATCATCTCTATGGTGTTCCAGCTCAGAAAAGTCTAATTTCACTTTATTAGAATCAAATCCTAACTACTCCTAACAAAAGGTGTTAAAATCAAGCTGAACAATAGCTTATCCACAAATTCAATTTGATATCATGTACTTAGTAAAAGAAAAATTTCTCAGATTACACTATTAAAAATGTTTTGTTACTACTGATTCTTGGTTGGTTAATATTAGTATTTGGGCTTCCCTGGTGGCTCAGACAGTAAAGAATCCACCTGCAATGCAGGAGACCTGGGTTGATCCCTGGGTTTGGAAGCTCCCCTGGAGAAGGGAAAGGCTACCCACTCCAGTATTCTTGCCTGGAGAATCCCATGAACAGAGGAGCCTGGCAGGCTACAGCCTCTGGGGTCAAAGAGAGTCAGACATGACTGAGCACATACACATACACAAAATATTAATACTTATTACTATTTTGTACTTAAGCTGTCATGTGTGTGTTTTTGTGCATACATACTCGATAGTATATGTATCATTTAGAGGACTATCAACTAAAACTGCAATTAACGTGTACTATTCCACATCCAGAGCCCAAAGAAAATCCTCAGCTATACATTCCACAAAAACTGTAAAGACTATGCCTATTTTAATCTTTCCTCAGTTTTTTTTTTCCAGACACTGAACTCGATCCTCTTACTTTATGCTTTGTTTCTCCAATTAAAAATCAAATATAAAGTAGCAGAGATAAAGCAGAATTTGTAACTACATCCTTGTCGCAAGTATCAAAATTCCTTTCACAAAATGGGCTTATATTCTTCCATGTGTAACTTCCCAAAGCATCTTCAAAGACTTAATATTTAAAATAATTCCGTATTTCACATTTCACTTGAATAATTTTTGGATGGTAATGATGTATCATATGTTTAATGTGTTCCCCAGACTGAAAGTCATTTAAATGTCTACATCTTAAGACCAACAATTTCCAAAGGTGATCACCTTAGTTTAGTTGGTGACATTTCACTTGTGTCTATTGCAAAGAGAGGCAATGGATTATAAAACTGTTAATGAAGAGTTTAATTACCATTTACCTGTGCCATGAAAATGCATTTTGATGTACAGATATACATTACATGCATGCTCTGCATGGTCTATAGAATTTTGTGATTCAATATTGAAAAAAGCTAAATTTTATTAACGTCCATAAAGATTCAGCAATTAATAAGGAAAATGGATAAATCAACATGTTGAAAGACTGACTTTCTCCAGAGTTGACATGATGCAATAGGAAGTTAGGCTGGGCAAACGGCAACTGTCAATTTGAATCTCAGTTTCTAATTTGGTAAATTTTGGAAAATTATTCAACCAGTTTGTTCACATTCAAGATATAAAAATCAATGTCTCTAGGACTATTGTTAAATGTGATAAAATGCAAATGTATTTAACAGAGTAATATATGGTAGATGTTCTATTTATTAAATTAATCATTTCCTCTCATACAAGTATTTCCACTTTCTATTTGCTAAGTACGGGCTCAGTTTAAATTAGTGTGTTCAATTAGAAACATCATATAAAATCTGCCTATGTTAATGATTTTATATCCTCTATATTTGAGATATAAAGAAAATAGGGCTTGTTAATAACCTTGTCATCTAATTATTTTCATCAAAAATTATGTCATAATAATTGGTAGAAATTAATTTGTAATCTGATATTTATTAGTGTTTTCTGCCACTACCATTAAATCATATTCTGGAAATCATGTTTTCTAACATGTGAGAACAGAAATAAAATTTTAAAATTATGAGAACTATAAAGTCATCCCAAATATATTATTTCAATTTAATATCACATGATGTATATGTCACTTTGATTCATTCTTGTCACGTTAATTCATAGTTCAATGGCCAAAACAAGTGAGATATGCACACCTAATTCCAGATGGGTAGAGAAGTGTGATGCTACTGTGTACATGGAAGAAGAAAACCGGAATATTGTGAAATGATTTGTTCTAGTTCTGTGAAAAATACCATTGGTAGCTTGATAGGGATTGCATTGAATCTATAGATTGCTTTGGGTAGTATACTCATTTTCACTATATTAATTCTTCCAATCCATGAACACGGTATATTTCTCCATCTGTTTGTGTCCTCTTTGATTTCTTTCATCAGAGTTTTATAGTTTTCTATATATAAGTCTTTTGTTTCTTTAGGTAGATATATTCCTAAGTATTTTATTCTTTTTGTTGCAATGGTGAATGGTATTGTTTCCTTAATTTCTCTTTCTGTTTTCTCATTATTGGAGTATAGGAATGCAAGGGATTTCTGTGTGTTAATTTTATATCCTGCAACTTTACTATGTTCATTGATTAGCTCTAGTAATTTTCTGGTAGAATATTTAGGGTTTTCTATGTAGAGGATCATGTCATCTGCAAACAGTGAGAGTTTTACTTCTTCTTTTCCTATCTGTATTCCTTTTATTTCTTTTTCCACTCTGATTGCTGTGGCCAAAACTTCCAAAACTATGTTGAATAGTAGTGGTGAAAGTGGGCATCCTTGCCTTATTCCTGACTTTAGGGGAAATGCTTTCAATTTTTCACCATTGAGGATAATGTTTGCTGTGGGTTTGTCATATATAACTTTTATTATGTTGAGGTATGTTCCTTCTATTCTTGCTTTCTGGAGGGTTTTTATCATAAATGGATGCTAAATTTTGTCAAAGGCTTTTTCTGCATCTATTGAGATAATCATATGGTTTTTATCTTTCAATTTGTTAATGTGGTGTATCACATTGATTGATTTGCGGATGTTAAAGAAACCTTGCATTCCTGGGATAAAGCCCACTTGGTCATGATGTATGATCTTTTTAATATGATGTTGGATTCTGTTTGCTAGAATTTTATTAAGGATTTTTGCATCTATGTTCATCAGTGACGTTGGCCTGTAGTTTTCTTTTTTTGTGGCATCTTTGTCTGGTTTTGGAATTAGGGTGATGGTGGCCTCATAGAATGAGTTTGGAAGTTTACCATCTTCTGCAATTTTCTGGAAGAGTTTGAGTAGGATAGGTGTTAGCTCTTCTCTAAATTTTTGGTAGAATTCCGCTGTGAAGCCGTCTGGTCCTGGGCTTTTGTTTGCTGGAAGATTTCTGATTACAGTTTCGATTTCCGTGCTTGTGATGGGTCTGTTAAGATCTTCTATTTCTTCCTGGTTCAGTTTTGGAAAGTTATACTTTTCTAAGAATTTGTCCATTTCTTCCAAGTTGTCCATTTTATTGGCATATAGCTGTTGGTAGTAGTCTCTTATGATCCTTTGTATTTCTGTGGAGTCTGTTGTGATCTCTCCATTTTCATTTCTAATTTTGTTGATCTGATTCTTCTCCCTTTGTTTCTTGATGAGTCTGGCTAATGGCTTGTCAATTTTGTTTATCTTCTCGAAAAACCAGCTTTTAATTTTGTTGATTTTTTCTATGGTCTCTTTTGTTTCTTTTGCATTTATTTCTGCCCTAATATTTCACAGTTTGTATGGAAATATAAGAAACCTCGAATAGCCAAAGCAATCTTGAGGAAGAAGAATGGAACTGAAGGAATCAACCTGCCTGACTTGGGCTCTACTACAAAGCCACAGTCATCAAGACAGTATGGTACTGGCACAAAGATAGAAATATAGATCAATGGAACAAAATAGAAAGCCCAGAGATAAACCCACGCACCTATGGACACCTTATCCTCGACAAAGGAGGCAAAAATATACAATGGAGAAAAGACAATCTCTTTAACAAGTGGTGCTGGGAAAACTGGTCAACCACTTGTAAAAGAATGAAACTAGAACACTTCCTAACACCATACACAAAAATAAACTCAAAATGGATTAAAGATCTAAACGTAAGACCAGAAACTATAAAACTCCTAGAGGAAAACATAGGCAAAACACTCTCCGACATAAATCACAGCAGGATCCTCCATGACCCACCTCCCAGAATACTGGAAATAAAAGCAAAAATAAACAAATGGGACCTAATTAAAATTAAAAGCTTTTGCACAACAAAGGAAACTATAAGCAAGGTGAAAAGATAGCCTTCAGAATGGGAGAAAATAATAGCAAATGAAGCAATAGACAAACAATTAATCTCAAAAATATACAAGCAACTCCTGCAGCTGAATTCCAGAAAAATAAATGACCCAATCAAAAAATAGGCCAAAGAACTAAACAGACATTTCTCCAAAGAAGACATACAGATGGCTAACAAACACATGAAAAGATGCTCAACATCACTCATTATTAGAGAAATGCAAATCAAAACCACAATGAGGTACCATTTCACACCAGTCAGAATGGCTGCTATCCAAAAGTCTACAAGCAATAAATGCTGGAGAAGGTGTGGAGAAAAGGGAACCCTCTTACACTGTTGGTGGGAATGCAAACTAGTACAGCCACTATGGAGAAGAGAGTGGAGATTCCTTAAAAAACTGGGAATAGAACTGCCATATGACCCAGCAATCCCACTGCTGGGCATACAGACCAAGGAAACCAGAATTGAAAGAGACGCGTGTACCCCAGTGTTCATCGCAGCACTGTTTACAATAGCCAGGACATGGAAGCAACCTAGATGTCCATCAGCAGACAAATGGATAAGGAAGCTGTGGTACATATACACAATGGAATATTACTCAGCCATTAAAAAAATACATTTGAATTGGTTTTATTGAGATGGATGAAACTGGAGCCCATTATACAGAGTGAAGTAAGCCAGAAAGAAAAACACCAATACAGTATACTAATGCATATATATATGGAATTTGAAAGATGGTAACGATAACCCTATATGCGAGGCAGAATAAGAGACACAGATGCATAGAACAGTCTTATGGACTCTGAGGGAGAAGGTGAGGGTGGGATGTTCTGGGAGAATAGCATTGAAACATGTATATTATCATATGTGAAACAGAACACCATTCCATGTTCAATGCATGAGACAAATGCTCAGGGCTGGGGCAATGGGATGACCCAGAGGGATGGGATGGGAAGGGAGGTGGGAGGGGGGTCCAGGAAGGGGAACACATGTAAACCCATGGCTGATTCATGTCAATGTATGGCAAAAACTACTACAATATTGTAAAGTAATTAGCCCCCAACTAAAATATATAAATTTATTTAAAAAAAAAAAAAAGAAAAGAAAGAAAACCGGAATATTTGCAAACAATCCCATTAAATACAACAGTGCTTCTTGGGTTCTAGTGTGCTTAAAATTATCAGAGAAACTTACTAAGAGGGACGTGCTTAGTTAGGTTCCACTGCTAAAGATTCTGATTCATTAAGTCTGGAGTGGGATCCAGAAAGGAAGATATTTTAGAAAGTCTGCTAACTCTGAGGCTGGTGGCCCAAAGACTTCCAATGAGGACCACTTTTTTTGAAATTTGAGTTCCCCCCATAACTCGGAATTATGTCTTAGGAATTAAGAGTCACCATAGTTTATTCACCTGCTATAGCTGTTCCCTGATGTAACCGGCTAATACCATACCAGAGGTGTGAGGCATCATGAGCTGGGCAACACAGGGAGGGAAAAAAGCATTCAGTTCAAATGGGATTGGGGAATTAGCTGCAGAGGCAGACGGTGAAGAGGTAACCCTCAACTGCTATCAGTCTTACTTCATCTTTATAATCACGCTTTTATGGAAGAGCAAAAATCACGCAAAATTTGTCATTATTACTTTTATATTCCCCAGTTGTATATTTTATAGATGAAATGACTTAAGGGTCAGAAAGGTTATGCAATTGCTCACAAAAAACAGATATTCTATGGTGGCACTGAGACTCTCTAATTTCAGGATGGTATTGTTAAATGACAAAGAGAAGACTAGAAGTAAATAGAGGCTGTGTGTCCAAATACTTATAACACACTTAGTGGGCATCCAATCTGAGTTCATCAAGGGGCCATGTCTTATTTTTTTTACACTTATTCTTATCACAGCATCTTGAACATTGATGGTGCTCGATAAACATTTCTTGATTGAAGAAATATATCACATTGTAATATAAATATGGATTGCATATACTGTAACATGAACAGTGATAGGTTTCTTTTCAGCAGAACTAAAATAATCAAAGAAATCCAAAGACATACTGTTTTACTAAAATGTTGATCTCTCTCTATTCTTTCTTCCCCTCGAAGTTCTCTGAAATCTGTCAGTGGAGTTTGTTGACTCCAAATCACATTTTTGTTGCCTTGAAGTATTGGCATGTTTGAATGTTTACCACTCAAATCCAGCAAAAAGTGTTTTCTTTTTTAGGTAAGATCAGGCAAAGAGGTACTGAATGAATAACACTTGATTGGGAATGGTAAATAACCATGTAATTAAACTGTAAACACTGTGTGTGGTGATTTTAATGTAATTTGAGGACTTGTAAATTACATGGTCATAAAATGGCACTTGGGCTTATGCTTTACAAAAATATCCATGTTTGTATGAGATTAATTAGTGGAGTTTGCATAAAAGACACTGAATTAAAATACTTTCAGACCATTTTCGTTTTTAAGTTTTCCTTATTTTCAAGGCCTTCTTGAAAGTTTTTTTCCCTCTCTCTAGTCTTTAAGAAATTATTATCATTGTCCACAGATTTCTGCAACTAAAAATTGGTCTGGACATAGCAAACAGTTGATGGAGTTAAGTCATGCTTATAAATTTTTAGTTCTTGAAATGGGCTGGCCGTTTTACAAACTGATTTCATGATTACCCCTTTGCTTTAAGGATGGTGCCCAAACTGGGCTTGTTTTGCTTTTGGAGTAGTTCATGTGCATCATACTATAAATCAGACACCAAAATTGCAGGAAAATAACCATATCAGAGTGGCCATTAAGTGCCTTTACACCCAGAGACTCATAGGATGTTCTGCCCAGCAAGTGTCCTCTGCTGGTGTGATGCTAACTGCATCATCAAGATGACCTTTCCATCTGAGGCAGCCCTTATGTTTCTCCATGTCCAGGAAACTTTCTCTCTACAAACTAAGCCTACTAGGGTAATATTGGGAATTTTCATGGGTCTATGCCATGGTGAAACAAAAATAGAGGTGATGAGGATGTACAGTTTTTATTAATGATCATTTTCCAGATGCTCTGCTAAGCATCACCTCATTTAATCCTTAACAATAGTGCTATTAAGTTGGTATTATTCTCACTTGACACATGAGAAAACTGAAATGTAAAGAGATTAAGTTAATTTCCAACATCATAGCTATGCAGTGTCAGAGTTGAGGACCAACTTTGGTTTGTCTGACTCCAAAGTCTTTGCTCTTAATCTCTTTACAACATTGCTGTAGTACATTAGAGCTAAGAAACCCTTGAAACTTTATGTCCAGCCCAGTCTGAGATTTTTTTTTCTATTAGATGCCTATGCCTTAGGTGGAAGTTTAAGCCAAAAAATTGAATAAACTGAGACAAGAAGGCATGACTACTGAATTTTGCACATCTCACACACAAGGAGCTATTTGTTTTGATTTGTTGTCAGATTTTCCGTTTGTATCTTACACTGCCTTGGCTATATCAGAAATATCCCAGTCTGTTGCAAGAAATCTAGTTCTCTACCTTTGGGAGAGTGAAAAGAGAAACTATGTGGCAACATGAGACAATCTGATGTGCCACCACAGACCACCTCCAAAGATCCAGGGATCTAAACATAGACTTTCCAGGGCGGGGGCACAGAGTATGTGATGGAGGGTGGCTGGAAAGCCTGCTTATATCATTTGGGAGCATGATCCTGAATTATCATGTGGTCATGAAACATAAAGGTGGGTAAAGACAGGCAGAATTGGCCATGATCCTTGCTTTGATATACTGGGTATCTGGTCATTTCACCCAAACTTTTCCTTTCTCATCATGACAACTACCTTGTAAGCTTGATCTGAAGCAGGTGTTAATTTCTAATCTCCTGATTATTAAGGCGTTGCAAAAGAAATATGACACCCAGGGCCAGATTTCAGCAAAGCAAAGTACTTAATTCATTAAAGCAAACAATTAAACCTAGTCAGATATTTTAAACAAAAATCAGAGCACTAGGCAGGCCACAGGTGTGCCGTTTCATCCATACATTCAGCATTTTGAACATCGTCTAGCTGCCAGGCATCATGTTAGGTCCTGAAAGCAAAAATGTGAATAAAATATAAACCCAAGCTTTGTCAACAGAGAACTACATATTGATTTTCATTCAGTAGTAACTATTGCTCATATAACATATTAATGATCATAAATTTCAACAAATTGGGAACAGTATGTGAGCATAATATTTTAGCACAGGTGGAGCTAGTTATAGAGGGTTATTTTGATTTGGCCAGAAATATTACCCGCCCTTTCTCTGATCATCAAACTTCTGTACAAGATTTAACATACTTCCACCTCCCACATATTGTCAGTTATTAAGTCCAGCTGCTTCTCTGTAATACACTTAAAAATACCCTTCCTTTTTTAGGCTTCACCACTACATCCTTTTTCTAGGCCCCACTGACCTTGCTCTATCAAACTGAAGCTGACAAAATAGTACTACAATGTGCAAAATCCCAGATTTTCTCCAATACTGTAATTGTGAATGTGTGAAAAAAAGAATTTCGTTCTTTCATTTTGCTTTCAGTCAGTGACCCCATCACCCTTTTTATTTCGAATTCCGAACCAAAGTATCACTTTTCAATATGGTACAAACACTTAGCTTTTGCTCACTGAAGCAAAATTTTCAAGTATTTGATTCTTTCTGAGATTATTGTGCTCCTAGGTAAATTAAATGTCAGCATGAGGGATAGCTTCACCCACTTCTGTAGCTGCCTTTAGTCAATTCACAGAAGTCATCAGAAACAGCCAGCACAGCAGCGTGTGCCCGGCAAGGCAGGCTTTCTACGACACGCCGAAGCCTTTCTACCACCATCGAGGCTGACTTGCAGGCTTTTCCCCCCACTCCTGTCCCCTGTCCAGTCAGAGATTCCAAGGAGGAGCTAAAAATAGTCAACGGATTTCAGGAGGAGAAGTAAAATCCTGCCTTCAGGTATTACATAAAAGGAACCATTTTGGATGACACCAAATGAAGCAAATGGTTCATTAAAAAAAAACAAAAACAAAACCTATTACACAACATAGCTAAGTGCTACATTTTCTTGGACTCTTAAAGAGAAAAGCCAAAGGGCCAGAAGCCTGGGGACCAGATGGGACGTAAGGAAAAATGTAGGACAGGGAAAGAGGGATGCTCTTCTCCCTACAATTTTCCCCCGAGGTTTCTTTTCAGAATAATCACCCCTTTCCTACCGTCCTTCCCAGCCTTCACCATGAGATCAACTGCCAGTGAGGGGAGACACCAGCTGGTTCTCCCTGAGAATCCGGCTAGTGCACCCTTAGTGCCGACTGGTTAGCGCTGGAGCGAACGCCAGGATCCCTCAGTGTGGGCAGGAATGCAGATCACCTCCAGGTGTGTGCGAGGTTAGCCCATCAGCGAAGCATAAACAGAGCCGCTCGCCCCCCCTCCCCATCCTCCTCCTCCAGCCCCACACTCCTGGGGTGTGTATTAGAGACCAAGGTCCATCATCTGCTAAGTTTTCCTGGTTCATTTTTAGCAAAGTCCGGTTTTCAGTGGAACACGGTCTGCCTGGAGCAGGGATCCTGGGTCTCTCGTCGCCACAGGCAGCCGCACAGACAAGCACGTGCTATGGAGACAGGGCTCCTCAGAGGGGGGCTCCGGCTGCAAGTCCTTCCCTGGTCATTCTCTAAGCTGGTCTCCTTCACGGCTCATTACTTAAGACCAGAGAGTTTGAAACTAGGTGAGTTAGAAATAGGCAATGAGCCCTCAGCTGGAAATATTCTCAAGGAAAAAAAAAAAATACTGAAGTACTAGGTGCTTTTACATATTGTTACTTCCTCAAGCAAAGGGAACATAGGAAAATATCAGAAGTTTCCTGACTGGAAGTCAAAGCATAGGATATCCAAATCTAGGATTTTTTTTTTTTTTTATAGAAAGAGCCTAATATCTTTACTCACTACCTTGTGGAATATACACATATCTTTGCATCAGTTTCAAAATACTAGCACATCTACCACTCACCATAAAAACCCTAGAATGTTAAATCTGGTAGGGTTCTTATGGTTTACCTACTTAGAGAGAAAGTATCTGAAGACTTAAGTGAATGTATTTGCGGGGTATTCTCTTCCTACAAACATAAGCTCTTGGAACTTTGGTATGAAGATAAATTCCAAGGTTTGGGAGGAAAGTGGTATGTTTTGAAATTGACTTTGTTCAAAACACTTAGCGTAATTCAATGATCCATGAAGGAGAGCCATATCTGGGAACAGAACCAAGTTCTCCCATCAAACAAACTGGAGATGCAATCTGGTCTGTTGACACTAAAGGAATATACCACTTTTTCCACTGTGAACAAAATTAGACCATTTTTGAAACAAAATTAGACTCTCAGGCAGCATGATGTAGTCAGAACAGACCCAGATTCGTACCAGCTGCTGCCTGTGTTATTGGCATCCCTGGGCCAATAAGAGAGCAGACTGCTGAATTTGAAATGCTCCTTGTCAGTCTCTGGACTGCTGTTTTGGCCACTCTGCGGATAGATAGCTGATCCTGAAAATGCTTTACCTCCAAACGAATCTCACATTAGCATGCACTTCATGTCTGTAACTATGTTACCCTAAGTAGATTTTTAATATTTTATTATAATTAGTATATGTAGCTTTGTGCCCCTCTCAAAACTAAACTTTTCTTTTATTAACCCCAGCTGTTACAGATTCTGCAGCAAAACCAGCTCATCGGGGAAAGCACTAAACTAATCATCCAAGCAATATTTATTGAGTGCTTGGACAGCTCTAGCATGAGCTGCAGAAAATCAGACCCTCTGGTATCTCCACCACTGCCCCAGTAGTTACAAGGTGACAGCTCAGTTCTCTGCAACCAGGTCCTGGGTCTTTCTGAGTTGCTGGCACATTGCAGCCACTTGGTGAATATTCGATCAATGAACAAAAGACTTGAGGTTTAGTTCCAAGTTCTCCTCTATACTATCTTAGCAGGGGGCCAGTTGAAACAATGTATGAATCTCAAAGGCCACTCTTCTCCCTCTAGCTCAAAACTTATTAATAGATTAGATTAATATAATAGATCAGAAATAAATCTGAACATCCAACCGTGTAACACATTTCCCTGGGCACCATTCTGGTCCTCGTTTGTTTGGCCATCTTACCACTTGCTGAGTAAAGGAAGATGAAATGGGCTGTTCTTTATTTCTGCAAGACTATACCTCTCCCTTTATCACAGATATCCCACGCTTGTTTTGAAGCCTCGTTGGGGGATGTGGTCACTACCAGATTTCCTCTACTTTCCACTGACATGGTGAGAGCATGGAGTGAGCGTAAGGCCTTTGAATGGACAGTGTCTTACTCTAGTGTCCATAAGAGGGTTTCGGGGAATACAAGAGCCTCTGAAATTTTAAGTCCATTCTCTCTTTTCTGCAATGAGAACCCATAGCTTCCACTAGATTTTCACACACACAATATTAAAATCTGCAGCCCTATAAGTTACACTGTATGTGACCAAGATAAACTCTGTGCCTGAAAGACAGCTAGAACCTTGAAAGAAATCCTAAGGTACTGTGTCCTGACACCTTTTGCTTACTTACATGGCAGCATAAGGCTAACTCACAAAAACTAGCTTATAAATACCACTTTTAAAAGAGAATTTTCCCTTTATCAGAAAGAGTCACCCTGCTTCTCTTTAAATTGTGATCTTTTATATCTGGAGTATGACCCAAATTATAAAAACACATCCCAGCACACTTTTCAGGAAGCCAACTGATAAAGGCAAAGACAATGCCTATATAGATCTCTGTCTGATACATAGTATGCTTTCAATAATTATCTGTTGACTGACAAAGACAGGAGGTGGATGACACAAAGGGCAGGAGGTGCATCTGCATTTCTACGATTGCTTTCAACTTGCATGGAAAGATGCATGATAGATAACATTCTAGGATTCCTTTTCATATTTTCTGCCAAGATCTGATATTGAAATAAGGAGCTAATCCACTAAATATCACAGTTACAAATGGGAGTTGTTTGCATTATATATGATTGTCCAAAGCAATGGTGCTGAGCATCTTTCAGTAATTTATGGAATAAATATGCATAACAGATGACAAAAAATGAAAGATGAGGAACAATCCATGATTGAAAAATATCACTACTACAGAGAAGGGCTTTGGAAGCCATCAGAATTACAACTATTCTAAACAATTTCATTCTATTGTTTAAAAACATATACAGTACACTGGAACTAACCATGCCACTAGACTTAAGTCAGATTTTGAATGCCAAAATATAGAAAGGCCCAGAAAACTTTGAGAGCCAACTTGAAACAAGCCATAAAAATGGTTCAATTTTCCAACCCAAACAATGAAGAATAAAGGTTACTGGATCAGAAAAAGAAAAGTGAATAAGGGATTAATAACAAATCTTCAAGTATATCAACATTCTTACTTAGAGATGAACACAAACCTACTCTCCCCTCCAAAAGTCAGAAAAGAATAGGTGGACTATACGGTGGCATGAAGAAATTAGATGAGACATAAACAAGGGTTATCAGACTATTAGGAATCTCCTGAAATATCTTATTACAAAGGAAATTGGGCAAGTTGCCTTTCAAAGGGCTTTAGAAACTAAACCAGTTTTAGCAAGATTGAATTGGTGATCTCGTCTCCTCCTTCATCCCAATGGGTTTTTAATCTAATAGAAACAAATAAGGAATACAATTCTCTCCAGTTGAAGAATTTCCTTTTTTCGCCTCACAGCTGTATTCCTTTAGAATGTATGGCAATCATTGAAAGAATTTAATACAAAAACCATCAGCTGGTCACTCAAAGAGCGATCCCATTTGCATCAGTCATGAAAACCTGATTTCTTATTTCTAAAAGATGGCCCAAGTAGCTTATCTGGCTTTCTGTGCGTATGATCATTGTATTTCTGAAATCAGAGGTTCACTGCCGCAAAAGGCAATTAATGGAAAGATGCGTTTGTGCTAATGTGTGTGCCTGTGTGGACAGCAGAGATAACTTCACATGCATCTGACGTCACTGTTCATTCATTTATCATGTCCTCCATTTAATTTCAAAATACAATGATTTCTGAATCAATGACCAAACACTTAAGAAAAATATTTTCTAACAATTTTATGCAAGAACGAGTTAATTGTACTGAAAGCTATTTAACCAGTTAAACTTTACTCAGGATACTATAAGCCTTTAAATATACTTTGGTTAACTTCAAGACTGCATTTTCAAAGGTCTGTTTAGATAAAGTTTTAGTCTATTTGCCATTACAACCATGCCTTTTTTTTTAAGCCAGGGAAGAACTTATGAGAATTTAATGTTTAAAGCTATTGTTACAGAAAATTTAAACCAGCCTCACCAGGCAAGTAAAACTATCTCACCTTTAAATTCTCAAAAAAAAGACGTGCACATACAGTATTTGACAAGGTTTCACTAAGGGACTACTGAGTTTGATAATCATGTGACCCTGTTTGTCCTTTTTTTTCTTATACCAAAGTTGTAATGATCCACATACCTTTTAGATCCCAAGAGAGAAACCATGGGGATGGGGTTAAAGCACATTTCCTCTTGGCTAGGGAGAACAGTTTTGGATATTCATTCTTTGTCCAGGCTCACTGCTTCCTTTGCTATTCCTGCCTTGGAATATTAAAAGTATGTTTTTCCAATTTGGGTACCAAGAAAATGTGTGCCCTCCCTAACCCAAAAATAAATTTTAAAAAATATTTTATTTACTTACCCATGTTCTACACTATGACTATTCATGTTCTCATCTAGAGGAAGCAACATTGGATTGGACAAAACTGCATTTAACTGTAGATCATCTAATACAAGCCTGGCACTGTCCTGTTTCTTTGGCAGATGAAGAAAATGGTTAAAAACAAACTAGTCCCATGGCGAATTATATGAAGTCCTACATTTTAAAAGAGTTTTAGCAGATTAAGTTAACAGAAAAAAATTGAGCAGTAGTAAAGTTCCTATATACACACAGCCCAGCCCACACCCCACTAGTTTTCCTTGTTACCAACACCATGCATTATTGTGATATATTTGTTATAATTAATGAACCAATATTAATGCATCATTATTAACTTAAATCCATAGTTTACATTAGGGGTCACTTTTTGTGTTATACATTCTATGCATCTGACAGTCACATAATATCATGTATCCACCTGTTACTATATAACAGGGAACAGCTTCTCTAAAAATCCCCTGTGCTTCTATTCATCCCTTCCTCCCTCACCCCAAACCCCTGGCAACCACTGATCTTTATTCACTATCCCTATAGCTTAGCTAATCCTACTTTCTTTCCCTCTTTTAAGTCATTTTTATTATTTTTTCATCTTTTAAATTAAAATAAAGTTGATTTACAATGTTATACTAGTTTTAGGTGTACAACACAGGGGGTCAATATTTTTATAGATTAAACTAATGCCAGTCCTACATTTTTATCACTTGATTTTCCCATCCCCTTTGTCCACCTCCCCTTGGTACCTTCCTCTTCTTCCTTATTCTACTCAAATTCCCTAGCCAGATATTATCATCACTTCCTTGCATGTACCCTTGACTCCCCTGCCCTCACTCACTTTATCACACTCACTTGGTAAAACTACATTTTCTACCTAGTCCCCGCTGACCACTCTACTACTCAAACTTCTTTGCTTCCCATTTGCAGCAAAACTTCAAAAAATGAGTGTATGTTCCTGGTGGCTCCAAGTTTTTTTCTCTCTTCAACCTAACCCAATCAAATTTGCATTCCCACCATGCCACTAAATTTTTCTTATCAAGAAGTCAGAGAAAAACAAACATCGTATATTAGCGCATATATATGGAATCTAGAAAAATGGTACTGACAAATCTATTTGTAGGGCAGGAATAGAGACACAGAGGTAGACAACAGACTTGTGGACACAGTGGGGGAAGGAGAGGGTGGGATGAATTGAAAGAGTAGCACTGAAACATAAACATTACCATATGTAAAGTAAATAGCCAGTGATTTGCTGTATGACAGAGGGAGCTCAACCTGGTGCTCCCTGAAACCCAGAGGAATGGGATAGAGCGGGAGGTGGGAGGGAGGTTCAAGAGGAAGGGGACATATGTATACCTATGACTGATGCACTCTGAGGTATGGCAGAAACCAACACATTATAAAGTAATTATCCTCCAATTAAAAATAAGTGAATTTCTTAAAAAAAAAAAAGTTTAAATGAGAAAAAAAAAAGTTTCCCCATAAGCTCTTCATTGCTAAAGTAGTTGATCAGTTCTCATCCCCTTTGAGCTATTCTATACAGTCAACCTAACCCTCTTTCTTTTCTTTTTCCTTTGGCTTCCAGGATCCCATACTCTCCTGAACTTACTCTTACCTTATGACCACCCATTTTGGTTTCCTTCAATGTCTTTTTCTCCTTAATCTCTTCCCTGGGTCAGTTCTTGTTCCTCTTCCCTACCTGTTCCCACAGTGATATCACTCAGTCCCAGGGCATTAAATGCAATCCTATACATCTATACGGGGCTTCCCAGGTGGCTCAGTGCTAAAGAATCTGCCTGTGAATGCAGGAGATGCGGGTTCAATTACTGGGTCAGGAAAACCCCCTGGAGAAGGGAATGGCAACCCACTCCAGTATTCTTGCCTGGAAAATCTCATGGACAGAGGCGGCTTGCAGGCTATAGTCCATGGGGTCACAAAAGAGTCAGACACAACTTAGTGACTAAACAACAAAAAATACATCTGTATGTTAGTGACTCACAAATGGATATATCCAGATCAGATTTCTCCAAACTCCAGAACTGTCTGCCCAACTACCTACTCAAAATTTTTGCATGGATATAATAAATCAAATCAAAATATGTCTCAAAGGTCAGCCAGTCTCAGGTCCCACACTGAAAATCTGCTCCCCCTGGCAACCTCTCCCATATCCATGGATGGCAGCTTTCTTCTTCCAGTTGCTCAGGAGAAATCTGAGGAGCTATCCTTGATAGTTCTTTCCCTCAGGCTCCCACATTTAATCTAGCAGGAGTCCTGCTGGCTTTATCTCCAAAACATACTCACTTCAAGCCACCTCTGCTATCCTCCTGCCCCCATCACTTCTCACCTGTATTACTGCCTCCTGACGGGTCTCTCCAGCCCTGTGCTGACTAATCTCAACAGCCCTGGGGCCTCTGAACAGGTGTATAAGATCACATCCTCAAAAACCTGTGATGGCTCCTCACTTGACTAAAGGTAAACGCCTGCCTGCGTACAACAGCGGCAAGGGCCTGCACGCCTGGCCTACCAACCCTCTCCAACACCTTCTCCCACTCCTCTCCTGCTCCCTCCATTCTAGCCACCGTGGCCTCCCAGCATTAACCTCATATTATTAGATATGCTCCCCCTTTGGGAAAGAGCAAGGACAGGAGAAGGGGACGACAGAGGAGATGGTTGGATGGCGTCACCGACTCAATGGACATGAGTTTGAGCAAACTCCGGGAGATGGTGAAGGGCCGGGAAGCCTGGCGTGCTGCAGTCCATGGGGTCGCAAAGAGTTGGACATGACTGAGAGACTGAACAGTAACCCCTTTGGGCCTATATTTGTTTTCTACTGTCACCGTAACAAATTACCATAAACAGTATCCAAAAACAAGATGAATTTGTTATATGACAGCTCTAGAGGTTAGAATACTGAAACAGGTCTCACTGGGCTCAAATCAAGGTGATTGTATGACTGTTCCCTACTAGAGACTCGAGGGGAAAATTCATTTTCTTACCTTTTCCAGTTTCTTGAGTCTGCCCACATTTCTTGGCTCACAACCCCCTCCTCTGACTTCAAAGCCAGAAATATGACTCCCTTCTACGTCTCTCCCCCACAGGCACAGCTTCTTCCGACTATGACTCCGCCTCCTGCCTTCCCCGACTTCCTCTTCCGCCTCCCTCTTCCACTTTTAAAGACTCTTAGGACTGCATTGAGGCCGTCTGAGTAATCCAGGTCTACGCTACTTTAAGGTCACGTGATTAGCAGCCTTACTCCAAACTTAACTGCCCTTTGCCCTGCAGCCTAACATGCTCACAAGTTCTACAGATGAGGATGTGGTCTTCTGGGAGGGTGGCCTTCTCTCTACTGCAGGGCCTTGCTCTAGCTCTGCCCTCTGCCGGCCATGTTTCTCCTCTTGGCTGAGTCTCTCATCTTCTTCAGGTCTTTGATCAAGTCCCATTTCTTCCATTTTGACTATGCTCCTTAATCCTTTGATAAGACCCGTGCCCCACTATCAGCACACCTATTCCCCTTTCACTGTGGCCGACCTCAGTTTGGAGGTTCCTTAGGAACTGAAGTAGATGCTCCTGGGCAAGTGAGTTAATGAGGGAGTGTTTTCAGGTGTAGCTTGTTGGGGAGAGAGAAGCAGGACAGGGCAGGAAAGAAGCTAGGTAAAGACGTGGTTTAGTGGGAGGACCCTAGCCTGATTCCCTAGGATGTCTAGTTTCAACTATGAATGGCATCACTGAGTTCATCTTGGGCACACTGATAGACCCATACAGCTGATGAGTGCATGCAAGCCAGCTCCTAGACCTGAGATAAGAGGATATAGAACCTTCTAGGCCTATCTCAGCAAAGCAGCTTCATTGGCTGCAAACAGTAGTTTTGAGAAGAGTACGGCCTGTGCTTAAAGCAGCAGAGGGGAGAGATGCACTGCCCAGCACTTTATCCTGCTCTCCATTTCCTTTCTACACAATCGTTATCACACTTACACACTATGGTTGTTAATTACACATCACGTTCCAGTCTCTACTGCTGGTCTAACCACTAGTACATAACTCTACAGGTCAAAGATTTGTGTTTTGCTCTCTAACATATTCCAAGTTACTCAAACAGAGCAGAGAACATAGTAGGTATTGAATAAATTTTATCTAATTAGATTTACCTTTGCTTGTTGGGATCTAGCAATATTACATGTTTTATCATATTCTCTTTCTCTTAATTCTACTTAAAAGAACCAGCTGCAGGGGAACTTCCTGGGTGGTCAGTGGTTAAGACTCCATGCTTCCAATGTAAGGGGCACGAGTTTGATCCCTGATTAGGAAACTAAGATCCCACATGCTGTGTTGTGTGGCCAAAAAATAAAAATAAAGTAACAATAAGAATAATAAAATAATTTTTTTAAAAAGAGCCAGCTACAGTGGTGTCACCTTTCCCTGCATTTACAGTGTATTTGGGCTACATCAAATCTGTCAAGACACCAAGGTGCAGATGACCACATAGCTCCACCTCACAGGATGAAGGTATCTAGTGAGTTCACCAAGATCTAAGACTTGGGCCTATGCACTTCAGGCCTAAAAATAAAACCTTGTCAGGGTATTGACTCAGGGATGCTACTTCAGACCAAAAAAACCTTGTAAAATGTATACTATTGGAACCCCACTGCTAACTTGTTAGCTTACAGTGGGTGTACTTTCTCATGAATTAGGGCTCCCAGTTGATGCTAGTAGTAAAGAACATGCCTACCAATGTAGGAGATGTAAGAGACACAGGTTCGATCCCTGGGCCAGGAAGATCCCCTGGAGAAGGGCATAGCAACCTACTCCAGTATTCTTGCCTGGTGAATACCATAGACAGAGGAGCCTGGTGGACTATAGTCCTTGGGGTTGCAAAGAGTCAGATATGACTAAAGCAACTTAGCACGTACACTTGAGTAACCTAATAAAAAGGTTGCACAAGGTCATTTCTTTTTTCTCCCACACAAAAGATATGCCATCCCTAGATATATATTTCAGAGTTGGACCTGAAGTTCTGTACCTCAAAGTCCTCAAGGACCCCAGCTCTTTAACACATTAGTAATCCAAGGTTTGCCTGCATCCTCCTGGTCCATAAGGATGCTGTTCCATCCACATCCCAGGCAACAAGGAGGAAGGGGAGGAAAGAAAAGGACAAACAACACATCCA
Organism: Giraffa tippelskirchi; assembly: GCF_054371585.1. Lineage (NCBI taxonomy): Eukaryota > Metazoa > Chordata > Mammalia > Artiodactyla > Giraffidae > Giraffa > Giraffa tippelskirchi. The sequence continues at coordinate 151,699,531 of NC_137282.1, forward strand.
GTTTATTTTAAGAGTTGAGCCTACAAGCTGCCATATGAATTTCCACTTGTATCCTGATGACCACAACTTAGTCACACAGCCCTATGGGGTTGCAGGAGATGCTGAGAAATGTCACCTTTGTTCTAGATGACCATGTGCAAAGCAAAAAACACTATTACTGGGGAGGAAAAGAGAACAAATGTTTAGGGACAATTAGTTTTTTCTAAATGTGTGTGTGATTATAGCAAAGCACCACAAAGTGGTGAGGACCGCTTCACCCAGGTCTTTGTGGGAAGAATCTCTCTTCTTTCTGGGTTCCTTATAAATTCTACCCTCCTCAATTAATCTCTTTCTGAAAGTAGATTCAGTACAACTGACCAGGCTGAGCTTTATGGGGCGTTACCAGGGAAGTCACAAAGATCCCACACTCAAAAGCGTCCACCCTTGGTATTTAATGCTCTGCCGTCATCATCTCCGAATTTTTAACAATGTTATCTCTGAATTTTTATGTTTTGTAAGCACAGCCCAATGAGACAATAGAGCATGACCCAGGGGTTGGAGCCTGGGCTCACAGGCAGCCTGTCCTCCTGCTGCCTCCAAGGAACAGATTCCCTGCCGCCCTTCCAGTGCCTCCTGGTGCCTAGGGTCCCACCTGGCTTCCAACTTCCTGTCTCTGCCCATTGACCACTGGCCATCCAGGTTTCCCCTCCTCCGAGTCTCTGCACAATGGCCACGTCTCCATAGTTGAGGAGTGGAGACCATTTATATTCAGATAATGACCTCCCTGACCCTTCCATGCAGCTATCCTGTGTTGCGCTCATTCACGCACCTCCCTTAGAGTCCCCCCGGCACCAAATCAGGACCCTCACACAGAGTAGGTCTTCAACAAATGTGGGTAAATATTTAATACACGTATGAATCAGTTAAGAAAGGCGGAGGGTGGTTTGGGGGGCCTTATCAGCTTAGATGTGCCTTTCTTCGGTTCACACAATGATGCCACAAGTAGAAGGACCGGCCCTGAGGACCTCAGTCTGTGGTCCCCAAGTCGCTGCCTTGTCATCCACTAGGCACGGTGCCCTCACATCTTTCACTGGCTTCAGATCAACAAACCTCACACGGGGACACAGACCAAGCCCAAAGAGACTGGGCGCTGTCTCTCCTTGATAAAGAGAGCTCTTGTTTATTCACCCAAGCACTTGAGTTTTGCATTCAGAAGACAAAACAGCCAGCAAGAACTTGCTGGGAGCAGAATAAGAGCTGCCAGAAGTCAGACGCAGGGGGTGGGGGGTTCATTCCATTGTCACCTGCAGCCCATCCCTTGTCTGAAGCCTCTTTAGCCTAATTGTCTCCCTCCCTTTCCTGTGTCTGCTTCTCACACCCTGAACACTCCCAGACAGCTTTACAAATTGACTCTGGAATTGTGGTCAGTAAAAATTCCATCAAGTCTGAAAAAGACATATTTCTCCTCCCCATATTTATTAATCAGTTGGTTAATGTTATGCCTTTTCCTCATCTATCTTTTTATGCTCCATGCTGCCCTGAGTGTTACTGAGAAATAGGCAAAGTTGGTCTTTGTTCTTTGCCTTTCATGTCCCTGGTTCTGTAGTCCTTCCCTTGTTTTGAAAGCCTTATCCTGCTTTCCTTCGCAGGGGTCTCTGTTCTCCTGCTGCTGCTGCTGCTGCTAAGTCACTTCAGTTGTGTCCGACTCTGTGCGAACCCATAGACGGCAGCCCACCAGGCTCTGCCATCCCTGGGATTCTCCAGGCAAGAACAATGGAGTGGGTTGCCATTTCCTTCTCCAATGCATGAAAGTGAAAAGTGAAAGTGAAGTCACTCAGTCGTGTCCGACTCTCAGCGACCCCATGGACTGCAGCCCACCAGGCTCCTCCGTCCATGGGATTCTCCAGGCAGGAGTCCTGGAGTGGGGTGCCATCGCCTTCTCTGTTGTTCTCCTGAGTCCCTATCAAAGTCATGCCCTCATTCACTCTTCCTGGGAGTATTTGCATTTAAAACAGCTTGCCTAGAGAGGGCATTGCTCAGCCTAAAGGAATAAAATCTGCAGTTGTGTAATTTTAGCTCCTGTAGAAGGTGGATAGTATGGAATTTCAGGGCAAAGGGATTCCTGGAATTCCTCTAAATCATACTCAGAAGAAGCTGTTCACTATAGATCTTGGACTTAATAACCCCAATGATTCCCCACCTCTTGTCACTGAACTAGGAGAACTTCTTTCTGTAACAAATAAATAAAAAGCCCTCAAACAACAAACAAACAAAAATCACTAATATCCACCACCAACAGTCAACCTAGGGAGCTGAAGTGTACAGTGAACGGGAAGAATACTCAGGCTCTTTTTAATTGCCCTCCTGGTTTTCTAGATCCACCTTCCATCAATTTTGCTTATTATTGACAGCTTCTCAAGAGAAAAGTCAAAGCCTTCCAGGATTGATGGCATTGCACCTCCCACACGGTTCCCCACAAACTAGCAGGGAAATCTGACCTGGCATTCCTGTGCTATACATTGTTCCGTGGCTCCCATGTTCTACAAAATATAATATTAACAATAGCACAGAACACAAGAGTCTCCTACCTGCCCAGCCTCCGTTTCTTCTAACCAGTCTTCCCACCTATCCCTGGCGCCTCCTTTCTGGAGCACCTGCTTCTACTCTGCCGTTGCTGCTGCTAAGTTGCTTCAGTCGTGTCTGACTCTGTGCAACCCCATAGATGGCAGCTCACCAGGCTCCACCGTCCCTGGGATTCTCCAGGCAAGAATACTGGAGTGGGTTGCCATTTCCTTCTCCAGTGCATGAAAGGGAAAAGTGAAAGTGAAGTCGCTCAGTCGTGTCTGACTCTTAGCGACCCCATGGACTGTAGCCTACCAGGCTCCTCTGTCCATGGGATTTTCCAGGCAAGAGTACTGGAGTGGGGTCTGATGCTGCAGGAACACTCAAACACCCAGAGGCCCAGGAGCAGGTGTGTTTTCTTCGACCTCCATACACTTTCCTGTGCTGCGTCCTCTGAAAATGCCCTGTTCCTGGTGAAATTGTCTTAATGCTTTGTTTCAGGCAATCTTGCATCCCCTTAACCTATGGTCTCATATGCCCATATGTCCTTTGAAGCACATCTATCATATTGGAGCTGTTGTCTGCCCCACTACTCACAAGACTGTGAACTCCTTGGGTTTTAATTCTTCCACGTTCCCAGTGCCTAGCACAGGATCTGGCAAAGAGTTGGTGTTAAAAACTTAGCAGGGGGGACGTCCCTGGTGGGCCAGTGGTTAAGACTCTGTGCTTCCAATTCAGGGGGCACAACCCACATACTGAGTGGTTCAGCCAAAAAAAATAAAATACATTTTTTGTAAGTAAAATAAATTTTTTTAAAAACTTGGGGAAATTTGATGGGTCAATGAATGAATGAAGTTAAAACTGTTTGGGAATACTATATGGCCATTTTCATCTGATAAGTGTGATGGGAACTTCCCTTTTACATTGCTGGAAAGAGATCAGTAAACTACAGCCTGTGGACCAAATCTGGCCCACCACCTGCTTTTATAAATCAAGTTTTATTGGAACACAGCCACACCCACTCATTCCTGTATAGTGTATGACTGCTTTTGCACTAAAACAGCAGAGTTGCAAAGGAGACCTTATGGACTGTAAAGCCTAAAATGTTGACTAACTGTACGAACTGACCCTTTAAAGAAAAAGTTTGTCTACCTCTTCTACCATAAGAGAGGGGCTTCCCTGGTGGCTCAGATGGTAAAGAATCTGCCTGCAATGCAGGAGACCTGGGTTCAATCCCTGGGTTGGGAAGATCCCCTGCAGAAGAGAATGGCAACCCACTCCAGTATTCTTGCCTGGAGAATTCCATGGACAGAGGAGCCTGGCAGGCCACAATCCATGGGGTGGCAAAGAGTTGGACATGACTGAGTGACTAACACACACCCACACCCTAGGGGAGATAGAAAGAGAGCAAGAGAGATGTACATGAAATGGAGGAAGAGAAGAGAGATTTAGTAGAGAAGACTTGCAATCAAAGTGTGGTTATGTCCTCCAATTTGCACTGCTCCAAAGGGAGGTCCAGTTGTCAAATGCCCTCTAAGATCAGCCTGGAAGAACGGAGTCCTGAACAAAGACAGAAAGAGTGTGAACAAACTCTCCACAGGAGCCTGAACACAAGAATGTTGCTGTCAACTGTTTACCAAGGTAGAGAGAAGGGCAAAGCTGAACCCAAGAAGTGAGTAAAAGCACTAATGCCTAATAATGACTGCAGCAGAGAGCTTTTCAGGTGCCCCATTAAAAAGAATGCTTTGTCCTAATAAATACCAGAATAAGAGTCTGTTCTCAGAGGCCCCTTCCTGCACTTTATTCTTAATGAGCCTTCTAATGAGAGTGCTGTATTTATTTCCTTGAGAGACTCATCATTTCCCATTTCTGCCCGTTATTTAAATATATGGCATGGTGTGAAAAGTCTGGGGAAAAAAGGTTCAAGGAATCTTCTCTGTACCTTTTCCAATGGCCTACATCACCCCTGCAGGATAGAGGAGAGTGTTTGAACTGGATTCATAAAATAATGACTGTCTTTGCTTTTAACAAGGCGAAAATCACAAAAGCTGAAAGGTACTGCCAAACTCAGGGTTGTTTTCTAGATATCTTTATTTAAAAAAAAAAGCAGCACTTAGACAACAATGGTTTTCTTGCTCTTCTATTTATTGCTCTTAAATAGACAACGGCTCTTGGCCTCTCAAAACAGAAGGAATCGGGAGTTGGTAGGTTTACCTTAGAATTCAGAATTTGGTTCTTTTATTTCATTCATGAACAGTTTTCTCTTTTTGTTACTCAAAATAAAAATAATTACCACAGAAAGAAAGGAGTTACTCAGAACTCTTAAGGTATGAGTCATTCAGGGTTATCAAGTTTTCCAAATAGATAAGAATTGACTCTTGTTTTATGGCAGAGTATTAAATTTGTTTTTTCCTTCCCACAACCATAACACCGGGCTTCCCGGGTGGTGCTAGTGGTAAAGAACCCGCCTGCCAATGCAGGAGCCATAAGAGATGAGGGTTAAATTCCTGGGTCGGGAAGATCCCCTGGAGGAGGGCATGGCAACCCACTCCAGTATTCCTGCCTGGAGAATCCCATGGACCGAGAAGGCTAGCAAGCTACAGTCCATGGGATTGCAAAGAGTCAGACATGATTGAAGCGACTTAACACACAACCATACATTTCAAATAGAGCCCTTCCATCTGTATCCCTACCCTTCCCTGTATTAGTTTGGTGCAAATCCCAGAAATTTTATCATTTCACCCGTATGCATCCCTAAAGAATAAAGACAATTTTTCCTTGACCTTATGACCTTCTAATTTTAACTACAGAAAGTACAGAATAGCTATTGAAGGATGGCACAAGGGTACAATCACTAAGACTCAGAATGTTGAAACAATTCTATCAGATGAAAACTCGGTTTCTTTAACAAATAAATTATAATGGGTAAAATAGGATTAGCAATAAACTACAAATTAAAAGAGACAAAGATGCACATTGATTCTAACCAACAATTATGAGATCATTGTAGAAATTTAAATATTAACAGAATATTTGATGATATTAAGTGATATTAAGGAAAATTGTCTAGTATTCTTGCCTGGAAAATTCCATGAGCAGAGGAACTTGGTGGGCTACAGTCTCTTTTAATACCAGTGAAATGATAACATTTCTGGGATTTGCACCAAACTAGTACCGGGAAGGGTAGGGATATAGACAGAAGGGCTATATTTGAAACATGACTGGACACATTGATAATTGTTGAAGCTGAGTATTGAGTATAAAAAAGGTTTTTTTTCTATTTTTGTATATGTTCAAAAATCCTTATAATTAAAAAGTTAAATATATATTTTATTAGTTGTAGATGAAAATTTATGAAACACATCATCACACACTTTCTAAACACTTTCCTAAACACCTGATCTTTTCTTGATAACACTTGGTCCTCATTCTAAACAGTGCACTAAAATAGAGTAAATATCTCAATAAACTAGAGGAACTTTCTCATTATGTGTTTCAGTATACAGAAGAAAGAGCTTCCCCAAGTGGCACTAGTGGTAAAGAACCTGCCTTCCAATGCAGGATTTAAGAGACATAGGTTCAATCCCTGGGTTGGGAAGATCACCTGGAGGAGGTCATGGCAACCCACTCCAGTATTCTTGCCTGGAGAATCCCATGAACAGAGGAGCCTGGAGGGCTACAGTCCATAGGGTCACAAAGAGTCAGATAAGACTGAAGCAACTTAGCATGCACGTATGCATACGGGAGAAACCACATTAAATTCTTGGTTTCATTTGAAAACCAGTTTTCTCCATACTGCAGAGAACATCATGCGTCTATATTTTAACTAATTAAGAACAGTTAATTGACCTGGTATTTCAGTGTTTAAAACTCTGTGCTTCCACTGTAGGGGGCATAAGTTCAATCCTTGGTCAAGGAATTTAGATCCCACAAGCCGCAGAGACACATACACACATACACACACACACACACACACACACACACACACACACACAAAGAATAAAAAATAAAACCACTAATCTATTAAAGTATTTCTCAAATAGGAGTCACAACGCCACAGAGGTGACTGAGATTTGTATGAAAATCCATTAGAAGCAGATCCATTTCCTCCAGCCCCAATTTTACACTTGAGGTCAGCTAGACCTACTTATTTTTGTTTTGGATGTTTTATTAGTAACATGGTAAATGCAGGGCCAGAAAAGTGGTGGGAAAAGTCCAAGACATCAAGTTACAGTAAAGCTATTTTTCCATCTCAGTCCATGACTGAGATTAATGGGGGTCAGAATTGTCTGGGCAAAGAGCTTTCTACATCCTATTCTGACTCAGAAAATGGGAAGGTATTTGTATTGGAGCTGGAAATGGGAGTTATACTGATTTAGGGGGACAGAACTCATAAGTCTAGAGACCTCTTCCTGTGGGAACTCATTAACAATGGTTCCAATAAAGTGAAAATTCTTTCAAAATAAGTCTGTGTGCTGTGCTAAGTCACTCCAGTCGTGTTTGACTCTTAGCGATCCCATGGACTATAGCCCACCAGGCTCTTCTGTGCATGGGATTCTCCAGGCCAGAATACTGGAATGGGTTGCTATGCCTCCTCCGAGGGATCTTCCCAACCCAGGGACTGAACCCATTTCTCTTGCATTGGCAGATGGGTTCTGTGCCACTAATGCCACCTGGGAAGCCCATAAATAAGTCTGAGAGTTAGCAATTGTTTCCTTTCACAGAACAGCCCATTTGCTGAGAGGCAAGTGATGCCTGCTGTCAGGGTCCGGGCACTTCTCCAGGTCGACTGCTACCTCACCCTCTCCCTGACCAGCGGCGCTCAGACATTCTCCACTTGGACCTCACTTGGTCTCAACTCAGAGCAGTTGCACGTGCTTCTAATGAAGGGAAAAGGTGCTCAGTATGTAGCTCTGATTTGGGCAGTTAACTGGTCCTCCCATGATGAATGAGCATTCTGTCCTAAATCCCACATCCATCAGTGATGTGAGAAAGGGTGTCTTAAAATCAGTTTTAGTTCCTTCGATGAGGAAGGATCTTCTATAATAATAGAATTGTAGAACTTCATCCTTGTTCAGTTAATTTAGAATTGTTATTAAATGCCTGTCTTTCTAATTTTAACCTTTCTAGAGGAGGTGTAATGGAAGCGCATTGTAGTTTTAACCTGTATTTCCCTGATGACTCACAGTATATTTCTCCATGTGTTTAGCTTTAACTGTCATTCAGCAACATTTTGCACTTTTCAGTATGTGATCTTGCATACAAATATTTCATATTTATTTCTAAATATTTTATTTTAATGCTACTATAACAGTAAAAGTGAAATCAAAGTGTTAGTTGCTCAGTTGTGTCCAACTCTTTGCAACCCCATGGTCTGTCCCTGGAATCCTCCAGGCAAGAATACTGGAGTGGGTTGCCATTCCCTTCTCCAGGGGATCTTCCTGACCCAAGGATTGAACCCGGGTCTCCTGCATTGCAGGCAGATTTTTTTAACATCTGAGCTACCTGGGATGCCCGTAATAGAGAAATGCTATTTCTAGTTTGCTGAGTTTTTTGTGAATGGGTGTTCATTTCTGTCAAATAATGTCAAGTATTTCTGCACATATTGCAATATTTATGTGCTTTGTTATATTAATATGTTTAGTGACGTGAACAATTTAAAAATGTTAATCAATTTTGCATTCTTGAGATAAACTCCACCTGTTCAGGATGTATTATCAGTTTAATGTAGTGCTGGATTCACTTGGCTAATATTCTGTTAAGATTTTTACCTCTATATTGAAAAAAAATCATTAATAGTATTTCCTTGAAATGACTTTTTTCTAACTTTGGTCTCAGGGTAATGCTTGGTTTATAATGAGTTTGGAATCATCCCCTCTTCATTTACCAACTAAAAGAATTTGTTTAGGATTGCTATCTCTCCTCTCTTAGATGCTTAACAGAATTCACCAATGAAGCCAGACACTTCTGGAACTTTCTTTGAGGGAAGATCTTAAACTATGCTTTAATTTACTGTAATAAACAGGTAGATATTTAGATTTCTCTTTCTTCATGTGTCAGTTTGATAATTTTTGAGTTTTAAGAAATTTGTGTATTTCTTGAAAACCATCAGAAAATTGGTATAGTTTAAATATTCTCATCATTATGTTAACATCTCTAGGAAATATAGTTCCTCCTTTTTAAACTCCCAATAAGGGTAGAGTGTGTCTTCTGCCTTTTCTTTTTTTCTTGATCAGTCCAGCTAGAGTTTTATAAGTTTTAATGATCTTTCCAAGCAATCAACTTTGGATTACATTTCTCTTGGGATTTCTTCTTTGATCAATGGATTATTTAAAGGGTGTTATCTAATGTAAAATAATCTGGAATTTTTTCCAGAAAACTACTTATTATTTAATATTTAATTTGTTGTGATAAGAGAACACATTTTTATTATTTAATCATTTTGTATTTATTGTTTCATGAACCACCACATGGTCTATCTTGGTGAATGTTTCATATACACTTGACAAGAACATGTATTCTTCTGGCTCTGGTTGGAATGCTCTGTGTATGTCAGTTAGATCAGATTATTTGTTCGAATCTTCTTTATACTTTTCGATTATCTGTTTACCTGTTATATATAGTTAGTACTAAGAAAGGAGTATTGCTATCTCTAACAGTAACTATGAATTTTTCTACTTCATCTTTAAGGTCTATCAACTTGCTTCCTGTTCTTTTAGGTTCATTCATAAGGTATACATATTTGGGCTTCCCAGGTGGTGCAGTGGTAAAGAATATGCCTGCCAATGCAGGAGACACAGGAGATGCGGGTTTAACCCCTGGGTCAGGAAGAGCCGCTGGAGTAGGAAATGGTGACCCAGTCCAGTTTTCTTGCCTGGAAAATCCCATGGACAGAGGAGCCTGGCGGGCTATAGTCCATGAGGCCACAAAGAGTTGGACATGACCAAGCAACTGAGCACACAATGCATTTAGAAATAATTTTTTTGATGAGTTGGCCCCTTCAGCATTATAAAGTTTCTCTCTTTATTCCTGGTAATACTCCTTTCCAGAAGTCTATTTTTATGCCATATTAATAGCCACACCAGCCTTCGGCATTCTAATGTTTAGAGATTGCATCATATATTTTCCTATCATTCTATCTTGAGCTTCCCTGTATATTTATATTTAATGTGCATTTTTCTTACTTTTTATTCACTACAACAACTTCTGCCTTTAAAGGATACATTCTCACCTGTTACTTCACACTTTAAGGTGTATTTGCTGATTACAGTGGAATTAAGAAAAAGAAAGCTGGAATAGTCTGTGTCTTGAAATGCTCTGTAATATAAAGGCATTAGTAGCCAGTGCAAAACGTCAGTGTCCAAACTACCAATATGCTGAGTCATTCTAATTGTTCAACATTCTAAATGACTATGAACTGTAGCAATCTTATAGAAATCATGTTCATTTTCTAGACATTTTGTGTGTTGATGGTAATGACAATGAAAATCATTCAATTACAGAGTTGTAAGGAAACATCACTTATCATGATAACGTCAGTTATAATTAGAAACATCACTTATTACTCACATTAGAGCCTTTCTGGTCCTAGTCCCTTAGTTTTATAGATATGGAAAGTAACACCAGAGAGGTTAAGTAACTAACCCATGAGCACACAGCAAGTAATCTTTCTGAGCCAAGATGAGAGGGCTGATTATTCTACCATCTCAATATATGTTGGGTAAACACTTGGCATTTTTGAGCTATGAAGCACTGAACACCAATCTTCAATGCGTGAGTCTCAGTTAGAGTTAAGACTCTATCTCCCATTCTCAAACTGGATGGACCACACCATCCTCCTAGCAACTTGGTTGTGAGCATTTTACCACGGCTGTGCCAACTGGGTCCTCCATTCTGATACTGAAACTATGGAGGGCAGGATACATCACAGAGGGAGGTCAAGATTCCGGCATTAGGAATTAGGAGTGGTTAAGAGACAGATGTAGCACCATGAAGAGTCCAGCGGAAGGACTCTTTCTGTAGTGTGACCTCAGCTGTGCTCCATTCTGTCTAATCTCCCTTGGTTTGTGATGCTTTTTCATGCCTTATTCTCCAGGCTTCCCACAGACCCTCTAAATTTCCAGATACAGCTCCAAGACTAACTTAGATTTTGTTTCTGCCCCTTGTAACCAAAACAGGAGGGTGAAAACTGAGATCCCTTTCTTTGGACATTTGTAGAAGTGGCAACATAGCTGCTGATAGGCTGAGTTTATCTATAGATGTGGTGGAGATATTTCTGGTGTACACAATTTTAAAAAATAAAATTAGTCACAAACATTCAAAAATAGATAGAGACCATTTTGAAATCTTGATCTCTAGCTTATCTTGAAAAAGCAGGCTATATGACAGACCACATTGCAGGGCAACAACCCAGCTGGAAGTGAGCAACAAGCCCCTGCCCTCTATGCCAAGTGCATAACTTACAAGTTGCCAGCATCTCCACGTAGACCATTTACTTCATTTACAACCATGCGCTGCCTCATAGGCATTTCAGTTGGTGGTCCCTGTCCCAGTCATACAGGGCTCCTTCTAGTCATATATATATATATGTCCGTCATGCAGTTTCCTATCTTCAGGGCTTTATACCCTATGCATCTTCTGCCTTGTTCACTTCTATGCCTTGTAAATACTTAACATCCTTCAGAGTTATGACCAAATGTCTTATGTCCTTTAAAACTTTCCCTGGTTTCCCCAAGCAGAGGTGTTTATTACCTCCCTTGAACCAGGTCTGCATCCTGTACATATCTTCTACTTAGCACAATGACTTCTTTACACACTTGCCTCTTTTGATGTGTTGGATGCATAGAAGTCAGGGCCCAATGGGTGTGTGTGTGTGTGTGTGTGTGTGTGTGTGTGTGTGTGTGTGTGTTTGCACACATGCACGATTTCATCCCAGAATCTCAGGCATCAACAAATGAATGACTCTGTGAACTTGGTAAATTCCTCATCCATTACTGTCTTTATAAAATATTAGTAACCATTTTCACCTGCCTCACAGGGGGGTCTTAAGATTTGATTCACATTTACAAAGCACTTGGAAATCCCTGGATTTGAGATGCTGCAGAAGTGAACACATTATTATTATTATCAACTTGAGGCAGATAAATTGTAAAGAGAATGCACAGGACTGGGATTGCTTGATATTTACAATAATATAGGTCTCTTTGCTGGGAACGCTACCTCTCCGGAAAGGCATGTTATGAATTACATTTTCTTTCCCTAGAAAACAGTTCTTAAGACCAAGTCAGACCACTGTGCTGGTTATATTTTGCTTCACCTTGGATTTATACAGCTCAGAGCAACATATTATCCAGCCTGTGATGAAACACTTTGGATACTCTCAAGGTATATATAAGCATAGACAAAAAGGAAAGGTAATTTTCTATTTTTATGAACTAGCTCAATGAAATGTCATCCTTTTATACTAAATCATATAAAGACAGCCTTCTGGATATTTAAAGTGAGAAATAAGAATTTGTTATGTAGGTTTTGTTTTTTATCACAGCCAAGTTTTAGGGGGAAAATGGGTCTGTGTCTTCAGCACTTTTTAAACTCTCTTTTAAGCTGCTTAACTTAAAGGTATATGAGCACCTCAAGCCCACATATTCCTTTTTAGCAATGCTCTGAAGTTCTCTCTTCTCCCATCAGCAGTTTTCTGATGCATTACGACTGCTTCTTGCTCCATTTCACTGTTGGGGAAGATCACATTCTGATAAACCCACTTGCAAGAGGAGGACTTCCCCTTCCAGTTGCCAATCCATTCTTTATACTCCTTTCACAGACAATCTTTTTGAAGTGTGTCTCTACTGCTTCATCTCCCAGCTCAGGTGTCATTCCATTTAATCCGGCCTCCATTCCCTCAACTCCATTGAAACCACTCTGGCAAATGTTTCCAGTGACCTCTGAACAAGCCAGGCTTTGCTCATTCTGCTCTCTCTCCCTAAAATGCTCCTCCATGATACATCCTTGCTGTCTCTCAAAACTCATCGGGAGGGGCACCTTCCTTCTTATAATGATGCCCCCACAGCATCCTTTCCCAGACGTGGTCAAATATCCCTTGTCTCTCCAGTGTACTTCATACATAATCCCATCAGAAAATATATTGTTCTTGTATTTTATATTTTGGCCTCCTCCTGTATACCAAAAACTTTTTAAGAGAGTTGACTCTCAAATAACGTGGGGGTTAGGGGAGCCAACCCTCTGCTCAGTTGAAAATTTGCAGATAACTTATAGTCACCCCTCCATATCTTTGGTTCCTCCCCATCTACAGTTCCACATTCATGGATTCAAACAAACTCAATCTGTAGTGTTGTACTATTTACTATTTTTTTTAATCTGCATAAAAATGAACCTCTGCAGTTCAAACCCTTGTTGCTGTAGAATGAACTGCATTACCAATTTCACTTCTATAAGTTCTAGTGTAATATATACTGAATGACAGCTTTTTGTAAGGAGAAAATAAATGCAAGGCTGATAGCTGGCATCCAGATTAATATGCTACCTCTGCTGGTATATTCTGGTTTTGACAGTGATATATTCATGGGTGCTACCCAGTAATAATAATAATTCTGGAAGGTTTGGGGTTGGAAGGGATTTTGCAGGTTGATGATTCCTAACTTTCTCTCTTGGAATCTTGTGTTACAAAATATTAACACATTTTCATATAAGAGGCTTCCATGGTCTAAAAATGTGAGGAAATAATGTACAGAAAATCTAATCTATGTTTGCATTATTTCTGATTTCAGGATTTCTAAGGGCCTTTCTCATATGTCATTGATGTCTAAAAGGGCTATACGAATATTTCCCAAAATTTTTTGAGAGAAAATCAGTTTCTTTGTAGAGCATCCTGCAGAATTGGTGTTCTTCACTTTGAACAAAACTAGTGATGCTGATTACTTGCATTTAACCAAAGAAGAAAATGATGATCAGAGACCCATTGTAGCACCCAATGTCTTACTGACATTAGAACTGGGGCTTCCAGTTTCTGGACCAGCATTTTTTCCAATAATGGATGATGGAAGAATTCTCAACTCTGTGGGAGGCCACTTGAGATTTGATATAAGAAAAGGAGAATTTAAGAGAATTCATGACTTAACAGGATAAGACATAATGAGTACGATTGGTAAGTGTCATAATACAGAAAAAAAGATGATTATCAGGATGAGGTCCTGAAAGTGATAGGAGGTGATGAGACACAGAGAGGAGGTTACACGCTTTGCATAGCATTGTGGAGCACCGCCCTCCAGAAGTGGGGTGCTCCTGAAAACGCACCTTTCCAATAGCAATGTGTTCTTAAAACACACAAAATAAATCATTATTTACTCTACCTCTGACTAAGGCTAACTCATTATTCGTTGAGTGAGAAATCACTGCATGGTTGGCCCCTGGAAAGTAAGCAGATATGGACACTCCTTTGAGGTTCTTTAAAAATAAGAGGAAATAATGAGGAAAACAGACTTATACAGCGTCTATGTTTACACTGTAAAACATTTACAGTAGAATTCAAAATTCTTGGCTCATCACAGTGTTCTAATGCTTACTGATTTAAGAGTCTTAACCAACACTTCTTCAAAGTATCCATTTTGAATTGTGGGTTCTAACTATACTTAAATACGATGCATTGTAAGCTTGATTTTCCCAAAGCTGGCCTATAAACATGTTTAGTTTTCTTGTCCCTTTCATAATCAGCTTGGACTCACCCTACAATCTTTCAAATAAAATTGCTCTTTCCTATGCCAGCTGTTAGATTTCTTTCCTTGGGTATAATTCAGAAGGAATCAGAGGGCAGAGTCCAGGTGAAACTAATTTAGGTTTTAGCTGGAGGGAACTACTTGTAGATCAATTTTACTTTGACAGATAAATTTGCCTTAGAGATCCAATTATATACACTATTAAGAGTAGCATGAATCACCTATCACACTTGGAAACAGCTACTAATTAAAGCAGAGAGATACTAGAAGATTCAGAGAACACATTGAAATAGAGCCTTTAAAGATTCAAAATTTTTAAAAAAGAAAGTTTATTATTTATTTCTAGAAAGTAATTCCAACACTTGTGTTTGTAGGAGATTATTTCTGGGTTCAATAAACCACAGTGAAATTCACTTTTACAGTTTTTGTTATCTCTTTTATTTTTTTATTCTGACCTCCCATATAGTATGAAAATAGTAAATTTTTTTGCCCATGAAAGTGTTATTTTCCTAATACAAAGAGACTGTAGTATAGTATAGTAGCTAAAAGCATGGGTCCCAGAATCAGACTGTTTGGTTTAAAAACATGGCTCTACCACTAACCAGATATATGATTTTGTATAAGTTACTTAAATGATCTAAGTCTTAGCTTATTGTTAAAAGCTGTAAAGTGGAAATAGGGACAGTAACTTCCTCATAGTGTTGTGTAGAGGATTAACTGAATGTGTATAAAACACTCAATAGAATGTTTGAAAGACAGCACCCATGCACAAACACACCAAAAATACACAATCAATTAGTTTTTGCTTCTTCTTTTTCACTTGGCTCCTTGAAAAGATGAGGACTTTTCACTGCTGCTTTTTGATCCATTAGAAATTATTCTTCACTATTTGCTTAGTTCAGTTCAGTTCAGTTCAGTCGCTCAGTCGTGTCCGACTCTTTGTGACCCCATGAACCACAGCATGCCAGGCCTCCCCGTCCATCACCAACTCCTGGAGTCCACCCAAACCCATGTCCATCGAGTCGGTGATGCCATCTAACCATCTCATCCTCTGTCGTCCCCTTCTCTTCCTGCCCTCAATCTTTCCTAGCATCAGGGTCTTTTCAAATGAGTCAGCTCTTCGCATTAGGTAGCCAAAGTATTGGAGTTTCAGCTTAAACATCAGTCCTTCCAACGAACACCCAGGACTGATCTCCTTTACGATGGACTGGTTGGATCTCCTTGAAGTCCAAGGGACTCTCAAGAGTCTTCTCCAACACCACAGTTCAAAAACATCAATTCTTTGGTGCTCAGCTTTCTTTATAGTCCAGCTCTCACATCCATACATGACTACTGGAAAAACCATAGCCTCGACTAGGCAGACCTTTGTTGGCAAAATAATATCTCTGCTTTTTAATACGGAGAAGGCAATGGCAACCCACTCCAGTACTCTCGCTTGGAGAATCCCATGGATGGAGGAACCTGGTAGGCTGTAGTCCATGGGGTCGCGAAGAGTCAGACATGACTGAGCGACTTCACTTTCACTTTTCACTTTTGTGCATTGGAGAAGGAAATGGCAACCCACTCCAGTGTTCTTGCCTAGAGAATCCCAGGGATGGAGGAGCCTGGTGGGCTGCCGTCTGTGGGGTAGCACAGAGTCGGGCACAACTGAAGCGACTTAGCAGCATCAGCAGCAGCAGCTTTTTAATATGCTGTCTAGGTTGGTCATAACTTTCCTTCCAAGGAGTAAGCGTCTTTTAATTTCATGGCTGCAGTCACCATCAGCAGTGATTTTGGAGCCCCCAAAAATAAAGTCTGACACTGTTTGCACTGTTTTCCCATCTATTTGCCATGAAGTGATGGGACCAGATGCCATGATCTTAGTTTTCTGAATGTTGAGCTTTAAGCCAACTTTTTCACTCTCCTCTTTCACTTTCATCAAGAGGCTCTTTAGTTCTTCCTCACTTTCTGCCATAAGGGTGGTGCCATCTGCATATATGAGGTTACTCTCTCCCAGCAATCTTGATTCTAGCTTGTGCTTCCTCCAGCCCAGCGTTTCTCATGATGTACTCTGCATATAAGTTAAATAAACAGGGTGACAATATACAGGCTTGATGTACTCCTTTTCCTATTTGGAACCAGTCTGTTGTTCCATGTCCAGTTCTAACTGTTGCTTCCTGACCTGCATACAGGTTTCTCAAGAGACAGGTCAGGTGGTCTAGTATTCCCATCTCTTTCAGAATTTTCCACAGTTTATTGTGAACCACACAGTCAAAGGCTTTGGCATAGTCAATAAAGCAGAAATAGATTTTTTTCTGGAACTCTGTTGCTTTTTTGATGATCCAGCAGATGATGGCAATTTGATCTTTGGTTCTTCTGCCTTTTCTAAAACCAGCTTGAACATCTGGAAGTTCATGGTTCACGTATTGCTGAAGCCTGGCTTGAAGAATTTTAAGCATTACTTTACTAGCATGTGAGATGAGTGAAATTGTGCGATAGTTTGAGCATTCTTCGGCATTGCCTTTCTTTGGGACTGGAATGAAAACTGACCTTTTCCAGTCCTGTGGCCACTGCTGAGTTTTCCAGATTTGCTGGCATATTGAGTGCAGCACTTCCACAGCATCGTCTTTCAGGATTTGAAATAGCTCAACTGGAATTCCATCACCTCCACTAGCTTTGTTTGTAGTGATGCTTCCTAAGGCCCACTTGACTTCACATTCCAGGATGTCTGGCTCTAGGTGAGTGATCACACCATCATGATTATCTATGTTGTTGGAAGAGGGTGTTTGCTATGACCAGTGCCAGAGCTCTTGGCAGAGCTCTATTAGCTTTTGCCCTGCTTCATTCTGTACTCCGAGGCCAAATTTGCCTGTTACTCCAGGTGTTTCTTGACTTCCTACTTTTGCATTCCAGTCCCCTATAATGAAAAGGACATCTTTTGGGGGTGTTAGTTCTAGAAGGTCTTATAGGTCTTCAGAGAACTGTTCAACTTCAGCTTCTTCAGTGTTACTGGTCGGGGCATAGACTTAGATGTATCTGCAAATCATCAATTTCTATGGCATTTCAAATTACATGAGCAAAATAGATAGCAATATTTTATTACTTAGAAAGAACAATAAAAAGAATCTAAAATAAAATAATCAACATATATACATGTATTATAACTACCTTGCTATGTCTGGCATCCTCGACTTTCCCAGTCATTAATGCCTTTCAAATGAATCTTTGGGGCAAACATTCATTCATTTATTCAACCAACAGGTATTGGATGCTTTCTAGGTATCTGGCACTTACTCAGGCACTGGATTTCAAAAATAAATGAGACATGATACCTTCCCTAAGAATCTATATCTTCTGATTCACACGCACAAATTACTCCTTTCGAATTATACTAATGGTTTTATGACTTTTTAGTTGCAAACAGTGTTTGTCCCTCTCTCTTATCTCATGGAAATGTAATTGGACAGATTTCCTCCCTTCATCTTACTAGGAGCACTAAGACCCCAAGAACATCATGCATCTTTGCAGACCAGAAGGTTCACGGAAAAGTAAATTTGGGGGAGATGGAACAAGGGTGTTGCTTCATAGAAAAGTACAAAACTCCAAGTAAATAATTTAAAAGAAACAGTCTTGATGCAGTCTATGGTAGTTCTGGTGTGAGAGAAGAATGTGAAGGAAACAAAGATATTTTCTTCCTAGGGAAACTCAAATTAAATGTCAATGTTTTTATACATCACGATAAATATATTTAAACTATTTAGTCATATGAATTTAGAAAGAACTATATAGATTGTGACATGTGTTAAGGCTCAATATCCTCCTGGATGGGCACTGGTTTTATATTAAATAAAACCATCAGAATGATTGGAGTTAGAGAAACATCAAATCTGAAACTCTATTTTAGCTCCCAAGTTAGAAAGCCTTAGCTGTCTTATGTGACTCGGGTGAGTAAATCTTCACTAAAATGAAATCACAATTGGAAATTGGTATTTGCACTTCTTTCCATTAGGAGAAATGAACCTAACTTAAGAGTTAGGGCATTATAAAATGAGGCTCTTAAACATAGGCGCTTTTGAAAGCGAAAGTGAAATTCGCTCATTGGTGTCCAACTCTTTGCAACCCCATGGACTATACAGTCCATGGCATTCTCTAGGCCAGAATACTGGAGTGGGTAGCCTATCCCTTTTCCAGCAGATCTTCCCGACCCAGGAATCAAATTGGGGTCTCCTGCATTGCAAGCAGATTATTTACCAACTGAGCTATGGTGCTTTTGAGAGTCTGCTGAAAGAAGCACATACATATAAAATTTTGCACAGGAGTTTCTTTGAATCCCTTAGGAAACCACATCCAGAGAAACTTAAAAAAAAAAACAAACCCATGGATACTGAAGAAGGTAGCCTGTTCTGACTTTTTGCTTGTGTGTGGTTATAACTAGCTTACAAACAATGCTAACTATTGAGATGACAGATGTGTTAATTAACTTGACTGGGCTAAATTCACAATGTATTCATATAGTAAATTATCATATTATACACCTTTAAAAAGTCATGTTGTACAACCTAAATGTATACAATTTTTATTTGTCATTCATACCTCAGTCAAGCTGGGAAAAAAAACAGTACCTTAATACAAACCAAAACAAAAAAGCTTGGGTTGGCCCCCTAACTCTCCTATGGCAACCATCTTGCACAAACGCAGTTCCTGTCTAATCTGCATTCTTCCCTCAGATGCAAACACACACATTGAGTCCTGAACTTCCTATATGAAAAGTAGAGCCAACTGCAGCACAGCTGCTTGGCAAGGTAGCTCAGGGGTATGGCCTGAGGGTTGGAGCTGGGGTTGGGGGCTATGAAAAGAGTGAAAGATGAATGTGTACTCGCCCACACCACGTTCACCACAGACAGGAGCTTTTCAGAATCCAGGAAGGCTTGAATGAGAAGTGGCTTAGGAGGAATTGAAGGGAGGCAGAGATGCTGCCCAAAGCCTAGTAACATCCACTTCCAACCCCTCTGCCAGCCCAATGGTTAATTTCTCCTAGGACAAATGTTTGACACTAAGGTTAGAGTCGGGAGGAGAGGGAATGGTTGGTACAGAGTAGGCAGTAATAGAAAGTAGTTATTTATATTAATTCTTTAAAAATTACATTACACCGGAAGTGATTCATAGTCTTCATAAGAATTAATTTAAGTTGCATAATATTCCATATAGTGAATGATATATTATATTGTTTTTAATTTTTTAATATTTAGGTGGTACTTTAATTTTCCTTGAAATTAAAAATGCTGATATAAATCTGTGACACTCTTTAAGTGATACTCCTTAAGCAAAGAGATTTTTCTACCCAAATTATGAAATTGGAATTTCTTACAAACTACAGTTCAGAGATAAGTAAAAATATAAAGATAGCATTCTTTGTACAAATAGCCCATTCAAACAAATTCCCTAAAACAAAAAAAAATGAAAAGTGGAAAAAAATAACAGGATAATTTCTGCTCTCTATGTAATATATTATGAACATAACATGAAGGCAAAATGCACGTGTATCCTCTATACTTTCAATATATGGATTTGGAGATCAGACCTACAAAAAATATGCCACTATGAAACATGAATATTTTTAAGGCCACTTGGTTACTTAAGCATTTTGTCAACATCTGTGATATAAAACACACAAGAATGAAAGTGAAAAAGATGTTAGACTTCCAGGCCACTAAGTATTTGTTGGGAAACTGGAGAGAAATAGTTTGTAGAACAGAAAACATCTGGGTGATTCTGCCAGAGGAGTTCTCAGTGTCGACAGTGATCTTGCAGAAAAATGGAAGAACCAGGATTTTAAGCCAAACAACCTAGCATATTGAGGTTAATAGATGCTTTGTAGAATTTTCATTTACTTAATTTTGAAAACAATCTATATAAGGTCATATTTTCTCTATCACTGATCCATTAATTTTAATCAAATCATGACCTTATCAAAGTAGTTTTTCAGGGTGGCAGCCAACCACACTGCCTTTCCTGAATGTTCCCCGAGATGGTTGATAAGGGATTACTGTGTTTCTCTGAGTTAGGTTCCCAAAGGTGGGATTAGTGAGGTTATAAGCATTTTTATGACTCTTGACATATTGGTAGCAACACTACACTTGCAAAGCTTTTGATACATTTTGCTGGATTATTTTCCCAAAGGATTGCATTAATTTATAATGCTATCAGAAATACATGAGGTGATTTCCTTTCACCTTCAAAAGTTTAGACCTTGTCTTTATTTTTTTTCTGTCTTTAAAAGTAGATGGAAACAGGCATTTAGAAACTATTAAGAGATGCGTTTTTCAGCCTGAAGCACCAAAGGAAAGCCCCAAAATTTGAATTTCAAATTTCATCATATTCAATTTTTAAATGGATGGAGCTCTAATACCAAAGACACATCTATTTCATGCTACTTTGACCTGTCCTGACCACTCAGGAAATTTTAGGATCTTTCCTGGCTCAATGGTTAATGTGTGCTTAAGTTGTTATACTTGAGAAAGTGGCAATTAAAAGGTGACTGTCATGTAGAAATTTTGCTTATGTATATAAAGCAATTCATATTTTAATTAAAGGCAAAGAAATATTTTATTATCTGATTGTTCTCATTACATGTATTTCTGTTCTTTTCTTTGAATAAAGAAGACTGTGTAGCATACATCCATTACCAAATTTTCAATAATGGTGAACTCGATATCTCTGCAAATATTAATATCTTACAAGGCTGAGAAAGAGCTCTCAGAGAAAATTCCATTTTCTACTCTTCCTTCTTGGCTTATGGAAAACCATATTTTCTAATCCTTTTGCAGGTAGGCAAGGCCATGTGATCAGTTCTGGCTAGTAAGGTTTGGGAAGGAAGGCTGTCTGCCATTTCTGAACTATGGGGATAGAAGTTCTCTCTGTGACTCTCCAGGTTCATTCTTTCCCTGTTATGGCAAACCTCATGTGACATTTTTGGGGCATCAGTCAGTCTGGATCCTGACTGACCATGTGGAAGACGGTGCCGCTGCCCTCCCGTATCCTGCACCCCTACAGCCTGCGTTAGAATTCAAGGGCAAGAAATAAACCTAGGGTCTCTCATGAGATCTGGCAATGAGTTTGTTTTTGTAGCATGACCTTCCCTGAACAGTACCTCAGGTGTGGTCACAGACTCTACTGCCAAATCTGTCCCCCCAGCCCAACAGCTTGAAGAGGTGGAGTGCCCAGTGAGGGAAGTTTACAATGCCCTGAGATGCCCAGTTCTAAGGGGAACTGCCCTGCCATCTCATAAGCACCAAATACAAATAGAGATATTAACATGTATGGAGAAGGAAAGAATCCTCAGAACAACAGTTTAGATTTATAATAACAAACTTCAGAAAACTCATAAAAGTCCATCTGTTCTGTGAAGCATTCCAGCAAAAATGACCACTTGGCGCTCACTCCTCTGTGCCACCGCTCACATTGTATTTGTGCGTGCCTCTCATTTCCCCAAGTGTGCCTCAAATCCAGGGCCCTGCAGGGCAGGGAAGTTCACTATGTTTTCTGCAAAGTGGTTCACTTAAGATAAATGAATAGAGGGGGAAAAAGCCACCAGAAAAAAACCTATCCCCTTCTAGAGATGCGTATGCCGCAATTTCAATTTCACAAACAAATCAAAAGCACCAGAATGCATTTTCTCTGTCCATCTAAACTGCCATTTCAGAGGGCTTCCCACCCTCTCTATCTAGGAAGAAATGATGTCTGACAGCAGGCACAGGGAGACAGAGAATTAGCCACACTGCTGACCTCCTCTCCCTTCTGTTCCAGAAACGCACAGCTCAACCAATGGCTGTGTCCTAGGGGCTATGGTTTAACGTGGAGTTTGTTCTTTGGAGTAAGAAGACTGGAACTGAGACTGAGTGTGTTACTTAAGCACAGACAAAGGAAGTTCAGGACCACCTACCACCTCCCAGGCACTTGCTAAGGCACATCACATAATTAATTCATTTCTCCCTCCCCTAGGTTTTCCTCACCTATAAGTGAAGATGATAACAGTATCTGTGAGGATTAAATGAGATTAAGCATGTGAGAGTTCTTTGTAAATTCTACGGGAGCATCACAGAAATGAAAACTATTATTTTCAAAAAGTTGGCTGATGCAAAAACATGAGCTCTTTTCTCTAGGGTGCAGGAAAAATATTGTCTACCTTGCAATGCTTAGTAAGTAACAACTACAGGTGAAAGCATAGTTATTTTCAAGTGCAGTTGGAGAGATTTTTAAATAGCAACTTTGCTAAGAGACAGGGAGGATGGGAAAAGAATAAGAGAAAGAATAGAGCTAAAGGTAGAAACAAGGAAGCATAGAGGACAGGCAGACAGACAGACACCAAAGAACAGAAAGAGAAAGAAAGATGGAGCAACTAAAGCAGTATCCTCTTTCTTGCTAGAGGAAAGACTTTATATATATGCTGCTGCTGCTGCTGCGTCGCTTCAGTCATGTCCGACTCTGTGCAATCCCATAGATGGCAGCCCACCAGGCTCCTCCACCCCTGGGATTCTCCAGGCAAGAATACTGGAGTGGGTTGCCATTTCCTTCTCCAATGCACGAAAGTGAAAGTGAAAGTAAAGTCGCTCAGTCGTGTCCGACTCTTCACGACCCCATGGACTGCAGCCTACCAGGCTCCTCCGTCCATGGGATTTTCCAGGCAAGAGTACTGGAGTGGGGTGCCATTGCCTTCTCCATTATAGTATGTGTATAATACACACATACATATATATGTGTGTATATCTTTTGCCTGTTAGTTTGGAGGATACTGGGGATCACCTTCCATTAAACCTCAGAAATGTTGAGCTGTCTTAAGAAGGGACACATAATATGCCTTTATGCATGTCCTAAGGAAGAAGTCTGGGTCCTCTAGATGGGCTTAGATTTGTCAGATCTGTACTTTTATGTCCAAGTAGCTGCTTTCCATTTTTGCAGTGAAAGAGAGATTTAGTATGCAAAGGCCTCATGGCAGGCAATGGAACGGACGGTCAGATGTTAGAATCGTTTGTCTGCAGTCAGTACACAAGGCGCCCCCTCTGAGGGCAGCCTAAGTGCAGCATTTCTCCCACACAGGCATCTTGATGAATTCGGGCCGCACTTCTGTCACTGAGAGCCATGCTTTGGTCTGGTTTAGCCATGCCACACATCAACAGAAGCTCTTGCTCACAAAGAAACCTTGGAACGTGCAGCTAGAAACTGGTTCCATTCCTAGGATCCAGGTGCACTGATCTCTTCATTTGGAAACCTACGGAATCCTTCCAGCTAAGCACCTAAGGCTTCATCTGGACCAGTCAGTGGCAAGGTCATAGAGACAAAACCATGGTGAGAGGCCAAAACCCCACTTGCTGTGTGCCACAGGGTGCCTGGCACAATATAGTTAGAAGACCATCCTCACAGCATCACTCTACCAGGATAGTCCTCATGAGCATTAACATATTAATCATTATGAGAAGACCTAAGGTAGATACCTGGAGAAGGGAATGGCAACCCACTTCAGTATTCTTGCCTGGAGAATCCATAGAAAAGGAAACGGGTGGACTATAGTCCATGGAGTCGCAAAGAATCAGACTTGACTGAGTAACTAACACTTTCACTTTCAAGGTAGGTACACCTATCAGCTTTATTGAATCCAGTATCATGTGAATATTCTTTTATCTATAGATTTTCCAAAATTTACTCTTCCCTAGAACAAAGTCTGTTCAATGGAAATGTTGCTTATTGGACTGATGGTGGAATATTCCTTCCATCCACTGCTGCACGGCTCCTGGGGCCAAGTGGAAGAGCTGCCCCTTTGGAAGCCAGGCCTCCACATGGAGTTTTCCCATAGCATTAACGCTTTCAGCCTGAGGAAAGCAACTTCCCTTGGGAGCCAGGAGGCTCAGCAAACCTTAATAAATGAGAGAGTGTATCTTAAAGTTTTCTGAATCATTATTTAAGAAGGGTACTTTTTTCACCTGAGTATTATTCTACACCTGTTCTACTCTTACAGAATCAAAAAGAAATGAAAGACTGAAAAGCATTTCTATGTGTTTAATAGAACACTATTCTGTGGGAAAAAATAGCAATGAAGGGATTGTGTGTAAATGTCCTGCTTCTCTCATCCTGTTGGAAAACGTATCTGCAGGAAACCAGCAGGAAGGCCACAGAAGATAGCGTGGCTCCTGAAAATCACTGCCTATAAACGGGTACTTTTCTTAACCTGGTGAAGGTTACCAGATTCTAAAATCCTGTAACCTCAAGGTATAAATCAATCTAAATAGAGATTTTTTTTTATCGCCTTGAACGTTTTAGGTGATTGTGTCCATCCCATTTATATTTTTTGAGATGCATTTCTTATCTCTCTTATAGTAACGACAGGACAGAAGAAATCATTTCCATAGCATTTAATTAAATTCAGAAAATAAGAGAATCAAAGGATCCGAAAGCCTTATAACCACAGTTACTATCTCATTCAAGCCACCTGGGAAATATACCGTTCTTCATGCTTATAGATCAAGGAGTTTTACTCTCCCACAAGAGTCTTTGAACTGTAGAACCAGGTTCAAATACAAATCTACATTTACAAGTAAAGAAGTTACACCTCTGGTTTCTCATCATTGTCCACATCCTAAGCCTTAATTAAAATATCAATATCAAAAGTACCAGCATCCTCATCCTTCAACTAGAAATTGGACTAGAACAACTAAAAAGCTGTAGGGTGAAAACATTTTTTCATGATAGGGTATCATGCAAGCCAAATAATTAAAATTTCTTAAGAAGGAAAATGGTCTATTATAATTTGTCCTACATATTTCAACTTGGAAAAATTAAATTAGACATTTCCTATCAAGTGAAAAGTAGTTCTTACATGCAAGTATTTTTCATGGGTCACTTGGGATTCTATCCATTAAGCATGAACTGGATTAAGTTTCTGAGTATAACGAGTCATTGCTTGTAACAAAATTTAATGTCACTTTTGGATAAAAAAAAGTGTCATGGTTTTGTTCTAGGTCTCTTAGGCATTTTTTTTTTTTACCATATAAATAGTATAATTAGAATGTACTTTCTAAAAACAGAATAACGGTTGTATTCTTACTGTGAACTGAGTCTCCATCACTAATTTTTTTCTTTTTCTTTCTTTCTTTTTTTGAAGTAAAGGACCATCTTTGTGTTTTCTATAGAGGCTAAAACAATGCCTTGCATTCTCAGTTGTGTCCTACTCTTTGTGACCCCATGGACTGTAGCCCACCAGGCTTCTCTGTCCATGGGATTTTCCAGGCAGGAATACTGGGGTGAGTTGACATTTCCTTCTCCAGGGGATCTTCCTGACCTGGGAACAAATCCATGTCTCCTGCATCTCTTGCAGCGGCAGGCGGGTTCTTAACCACTGTGCCACCATATTATAGCAAATAATCAATGCTTTAGAGTAAAATAGTTTTGGATATATTTGGTCAGATACATATAAAATAAGCAAAGTATGGATGGGACAAATCCTACAAACTGGTTCCCCACATGACTCCAAAAGAGAGGTCGCAATTCCTCCTGGCAACCATACCTCCCTACCATTATACACCAGTTGTGCCTACTCGCTCAGTCATGTCCGACTCTTTGTGACCCCTATGGACTGCAGCCCTCCAGGTTCCTCTATGCATGGAATTCTCCAGCCAAGAATACTGGAGTGGGTTTCCATGCCTTCCTCCAGGTGATCTTCCAAACCTGGGGATCGAACCCAGGCCTTCTGAATTGCAGGTGGATTCTTTACCATCTGAGTCACCAGGGAAGCCCTCTATATACCAGAGCTACCCCAAATTACCAAAGGGTCATAATTTCCTGTTAGTTTTCTGCCATCATAAGGTAAATTATCTATAATAGAAATTATTATCTGTAATAGAAATACTAGCAGAAACAAAATTCCTCTGATATAGCCAAGAGCTGTAGGGGGAAAATGACTTTATCTTGGAACATGTTTTGTCACCCACATGACTCATATGACCTTACACAAATTGTCTTCTCTGTTTGGGTTCTATGTAACTCAACTTCCAAATTTAGGCAATACTGCCAAACCCCATATCAGTCTCTCAACAGCAAGATGGAGAGCTGTTTCCTGATAATCAACTTGAATTAGACACTGTAGGAATCAAATGATGTAAATGTCCCTAACAATAAATTTCTAAAAGTCTCATTTCTGAAACTAAGACTATTCTGGTTTTTGCACAGAACTCCTAGAATCAAAGACTACTGAAAATAAAGGATTTGTACTGACAATTAGTTTTACTCATTCCATCGAAACAAGAAGAAAACAAAGTCCCCCCAAATGAAGCAACTTACCTGAAGTCTTAGAGGTAATTCAAGGCACAGCTAAGGAACTAGACACTTGCTCCTCTGAAGAAAAGCTATGATCAACCTAGACAGCATATCAAAAAGCAGAGACATTACTTTGCCAACAAAGGTCCATCTAGACAAAGCTATGGTTTTCCTAGTAGTCATATAAGGATGTGAGAGTTGGACCATAAAGAAAGCTGAGCACCAAAGAATTGATGCTTTTGAACTGTGGTGTTGGAGAAGACCCTTGAGAGTCCCTTGGACTGCATGGAGATCAAATCAGTCAATCCTAAAGGAAATCAGTCCTGAATATTCATTGGAAAGACTGATGCTGAAACTGAAGCTCTAATACTTTGGCCACCTGATGGGAAGAACTGATTCATTGGAAAAGTCCCTGATGTTGAGAAAGATGGAAGGCAGGAGGAGAAGGGGATGACAGAGGATGAGATGGTTGGATGGCACCGCCAACTTGATGGACATGAGTTTGAGTAAGCTCCGGGAGATGGCGATGGACAGGGAGACCTGGTGTGCTGCAATCCATGGGGTCACAAAGAGTCAGACACAAGTGAGTAACTGAACTGAACTCAAGGAACTAGAAATCCATCCAAACACTTTTATAACTCTGGGGTCTTTCCATCACATGACAAAACTTACCTATAAAGCCTGCATTGTTGTGCGTGAGAGAGTTAGTCTAATATTGAGAAGAAAGTATTGATAAAAATGTAACCAATGTGATATACCAATTTAGGCCTCTATTTAATGCATCAAACCATTTACAGGTTTTGGGGTTTGGGTTTTATTCCCACAAAAAGCTTGCACACATCCAGAAGACACAACACTCACATTCAGACATTAGCATTTGGGGCCTGCATGAGTGAGTGGCTAGTTGACTAACTGTGAAGAATTTCCTCAGTTGGAAATAGGTATCTTTGAAGAAAGCTGACAAATCTGTCCCCTACTTCATGTTACATTAAGTGATCATTTAGATCCCATAGTCTGCCCAACCAAAAATCCATTTTTAACAGTGGTAAGAATACTTCAGTTATGGCTCAGAGAGGAAGCAATCACTCAGCAATCCAAGGACATTTACTCAAAGATTTTTGGGGAATGGTTTAAGAGATATAGAATCAAATTCAAAAAGTAAACTAAGATTTTCTCCCATGAATTTATATTCAAATGAGACAGATTTCACATTTCTCCCTCTTGTCTAGTACCATAATATAGCTGCTACTATGTAAGTTCTGGAGAAGGCAATGGCACCCCACTCCAGTACTCTTGCCTGGAAAATCCCATGGACGGAGGAGCCTGGTAGGCTACAGTCCATGGGGTCGCTAAGAGTTGGACACGACTGAGCGACTTCACTTTCACTTTTCCCTTTCATGCACTGGATAAGGAAATGGCAACCCACTCCAGTGTTCTTGCCTGGAGAATCCCAGGGATGGGGGAGCCTTGTGGGCTGCCATCTGTGGGGTCGCACAGAGTCGGACATGACTGGAGCGACTTAGCAGCAGCAGCAGCAGCATGTAAGTTCTACTTCATGCTATAGGAAACTACACTGCAGTGGATAATAAGCTAATTCTATAAGTATTACTAGAAAAGTGTATTAATTTTTTTTAAAAAAGCAGAAAAATAACAAAATACTAGGAAACCAAATGTCAATCACAAGCCCAGTTTGGGCTGACTTAGCTTAAAGATCTTCTCATCTCCATATATATCAAGAAGGTTACAACTTTACAGCTTTCTGTTGCCCCAGTTAGCCTCGCATCACTAGGCCTGGTCCCCCAAAGATTGTGTGCACAAAAAGGAACTAATGATGTGTTAGAATAGCTCAGGTTGAACAACTCTTTCATTTTCCAATGACACAACAAATATTACTGGAGGCCACTTCCATTTCCCCCTCTTTTATGTTACTTTCCCTTTCTAAATAGAAGTTGATTTTCACCTCTCTAAGCTCCTATTCAGTAGATATTTTGTTTCTTCATTTTTATTTAACATATACTGCTTTGTGATGTTTTTGTGATTTTTCCCCCCAGTATTTCACTCTCTATTTCTCCTCTGAAGCCTTTCCTGATTTCCCCAGTAAGGAGGCTGGCTCGCTCCTAAGAGTCTCTCTTGTATATGGTACAAATTTATATCACAGTGAATATGATACTTTTGTCTGCATATTGACATGCTTCTCAGCTAGTCCCTTGAAGGTAAAGACAACACTTTAACACTTTGGGGTCTTTAAATCTTATAACACTTCCTAGTACAAAATGGTTTGATTTGTTAATTAATACGATAAATTCCTGCATGATTAGCCTTCACTAACAATAGGACAGGCTTCCCAGGTGGTTCAGTGTTAAAGAATCCACCTGCCAGTGCAGGAGATGCAGGTTCGATCCCTGGGTCAGGAAGAACCCCTGGAGTAGGAAATGGCAACCCACTCCAGTATTTCGTGCTTGGAAAATTCCATGGACAGAGGATCCTGACGGACTACAGTCCATGGAGTCACAAAGAGTTGGACCTGACTGAGCATGCACACACGCAACTATAGGATATTCTTCATTTTGCTGTTTTGTGACTATTATCCCAGTTGTAACTGTTCTTTTTCCTATCCGCCATCATTCTGTATAGTCACTGAGAACAGCTAGTCTCCATTCACTTTATTGGCACTTGAGTGTTAGGGAGTGGTCTCTTCAATAATCGAGGAGACGATATAGAAACCTTGTATTTTCTCTTCCCTCACACACACAAAAAGACAAAGCTTATACCCCTGGGCTAGTCAAAACAAAATGGCACAATGGCCAGTCCAGCTGTCTTATTTGATGGAACATCAGCCCAATGGTCAGATGTTTGGGGAGTAGGCAGGAGGTATAAAGCATACTTTTTTACTGAGGACCCTGGCTTATTCAACAGGGATTTGTTGGAGAATCAGTTCCCCAAATAGCGTGTTTTGTTTTGTTTTGCTTCCTTTGTATGTGGGCAGATTGTCTTAAACTGCCAAAGTAGGAAATAAATGGCATTAAAAATGTGTTCCTGTGAAGAAGCAAATTATCTCTTTTATTCTAATATTCATCAGAGATTTCCTGAAATTTTGACAACAACACAAAACCACCAGTGGCATTCTTGTGATTCTTCCCTTGGACTGCATTTAATTTCCAGTTCTTTCTTTCTGCACTTTAAAGTTGCTAATGTCTGTAGCAGTATGCAATATCACGCCAGTTTTAATTCAGGTGAAGCTAAAATTAGAGGTAAACTTGCTGGTTAAGTGGTCTCATATCACATATCACATCCAAGCTCAAAGTAGACACTAAGGGCTAAATTTTTTAAAGGGCTCTCCAGATTTGCATTGACAAAACCCTCATTGGTATGCATGAGCAGCTGTCTGGTTACCCACCCCACCCAACTGCAAGCTGGTGGCTTCCTTATCAAAAGCTGTACAAATCCTGAGCTAAGACTGTAACTGTAAATTGATAAACCACGGAAATATTGACGACAAAACTGCAAGAGAAGGTGAGGGTGGGACGTTCTGGGAGAATAGCATTGAAACATGTATATTATCATATGTGAAACAGAACACCATTCCTTGTTCGATGCATGAGACAAGGGCTCAGGGCCGGGGCAATGGGATGACCCAGAGGGATGGGATGGGGAGGGAGGTGGGTGGGGGGTCCAGGAAGGGGAACACATGTAAACCCATGGCTGATTCATGTCAATGTATGGCAAAAACTATTACAATATTGTAAAGTAATTAGCGCCCAACTAAAATAAATAAATTTATTAAAAAAAAAGAAAACAGAAAAAAAAAAAACAAAAAACCCTGCAACCAGCATGCTCTTGTTCACTGTGCTAAAATGAGCTAGTCTATATAGACTATCAACCATATGCTCAATATTTGAACTTTTCTGTAATGTCTGCTTTTACACAAACTCATCAGTGATAGGCACATTCTCATTTAATCAAGTATGACTGGACCGTGGCCAGGGCATCTCCTATGATATAGAACTCAGCAGCGTCAGAATAAGGCACATACAACCTAAATCTCCAGAGTGTGTGTGTGTGTGTGTTAGTTGCTTAGTCATGTCCGACTCTTTGTGACCCCATGGACTGTGGCCAGCCAGGCTCCTCTGTCCATAGGATTCTCCAGGCAAGAATACTGGAGTGGATTGCCATTCCCTTCTCCAGAGGATCTTCCCTATCCAGGGGTCGAACCCTGGTCTCCTGCATTGCAGGCAGATTCTTTACAGTTTGAGCTACAGGGAAGTCCTTAAATCTCCAGAGGCTTGTAGGTAAACCAGTCAGTCTAATAAAATTGATCTATTTTTCCCTCTCATTCACCCACTTCCCATATTAAGATTGTTAAGGAATGATTGTATCCTCCCCAAATTTGTATGATGAAGATATAACCTGCAAAGTGACGGTATCTGGAGGTGGGGTCCTCAGACAGAGATCAGGACTAGAGGAGGTCACAGGTGTGGGGCCCTCATGATACCTGGAAAGCCTGTTCGCTCTCTCCCTGACATGTAAGGACATCATGAGGAGATGACATCCGGCAAGCCAGGAAGGGAGAAATTGAATTGGCTGGCACCTTGATCTTAGACTCTCTGGCTTCCAGAACTATGAGAAAACAAATTTCTGTTTTCTAAGTCACTCAGTCCATGGAGTTTTGCTATGGCAGCCCAAGCTGACTGAGACAGTCACAGAAATAATTATCTATACAAATACATAAATAAATATTACTCTAAAAGTTTCTATGACATTGGTGTCATTGCACGGTTCCATGTAAAGTTAGATCAGCTCCACATCATTAAGTACACTTGTAGTTTAAGTCTTCAGCTAGTAAAAGTTTATCTCTCTGTTTAGCCCATTTGGAAAAGGTATTCCCTTTGGGGGACTGTTTAATAAGTCAAAGACATAACAGAAATAGTGTTGACCTCATTAACATAAGCTCCCTTCTCCTGTTTATAACTTGGTCATAAACCTTCATAACTGCTCAGAAAGAAAACCGTCTGGATGATAATAGTACTCAGAGGGGGTGTCGTTTGCAGATCAGTGAAGCCAGGCCACATGTCCCTACAACAAAGTGCTACTCTCAGTGAAAACAAAATTACTTTAAAAATTATTAATGCATCAAGACTGCTATATAGAAAAGTACATAAATGTACAGAATATAAAGGAAAGACTTTTTTTTTTTTTCACACAGCTAATCTCAAGCAGGTATACTCACACATTCTCTTGATTCTAAGATGCAGTCACTTGTATGGCACATTTTAGATTTGAATTAGCTTTTTAAATATATGATACATACACACATAGAGAGATGTACACTGTGTACATACTGATAACAATACCTGTCCTGATAATCAATGTTATGTGAAAACTGCATCATAAGACTGAGTAAATGGGTTATGTTTACTGTGCAACTCTCTTTCTCTCTGTGCATATGTGTATATGTTTGTGTGTGTTACAGAGACATGAAGAGGAGAAAAATCTTCAATCTGTGACCTTGCTCTTATGATCTCTGACGTGTTGGTAAGGTAAGATGTACATACCCAGCTGCTCTGGGAATATGATTAGACAAAAAATTGAAGTTTACAGAGGTGGGGGATATGAATCAAAGGAGTAGTCTAGATGTCTCCTTAGCAAAAAATAGCAACTTTAGTTTAATTTCAAAAATATACTGAATGCACTGTCCAAAGCATCATTTGTCTTTTTGTACTGGTTAAATGCCTGCATTCAGTATTCTATGGAACCTGAGCAATGTCCTAAAGTAAAAGCTGACTTCTAAACTTCAGTGAGTACACATGTCCAAGTTAGATTCCAGAATTAATTGAAATTATAAAGTGTGAAAAATACTGCAATATATACATATACAGTACTTTAGAAGTGAACAAGGATCACTTTCCCATAGTAATCAATAGCAGCGTCACCAAGGGTGAATCAGCCAGATTCATGGCCCCTGTCCTTCACCCCTGAAATAGTCTTTCTAATTTCAGAAATTGTAGTGAAAGTGAAAGTGTTAGTCACTCAGTCTTGTCCGACTCTGTGCAACCCAGTGGACTGTAGCCCACCAGCCTCCTCTGTCCATGGGATCCTCCAGGCAAGAATACTAGAGTGGGTTGCCATTTCCTTCCTGACTCAGGAATCAAACCTAGGTTTCCTACATTGTAAGCAGATTCTTTACCATCTGAGCTACCAGGGAAGCCCTGTAGAAACTGTAGATCTAATCCAAATAGTAGGTCTAATTTCCAGCTAACAGGAATAGCAGCTACTAGAGGAGCAAGTTAAACCAGGGAGAAGTTTGAGAAATCTAGATGGTGGGATTTTCTATAAGATAACCTGCTGGGTCTGCTTAACAGGAACATGGCACAGGGGGAAAAGGGGACGATGGTGGGTACATCAGTTCCTGGTGAGAAACTATTAAGAGGTAGCAACCAAGGCTAGTGTGTGGACTTTAACTGGGTCCCACTTTGAACACACCAACACCAAAAGGCATCTAATGGCTAATGGGGGAAATTTAAATATGGATGGGATATCAGTTAATAGTAAGGGCTTATCTGTTCTGTTCAGTCACTCGGTCCTGTCCGACTCTTTGCGACCCCGTGGACTGCAGCACGCCAGGCTTCCCTGTCCATCACCAACTCCCGGAGCTTACTCAAACTCATGTCCATTGAGTCGGTGATGCCATGGATGATAATATCAGTTTAAGTAGGTGGTTAAATGGGAAAATGTCTTTATTTTGGCGGCAGGTAGCAGGGGGGCAGTTCCTTCTAAAGTATTTAGTGATGATATATTACAGTCTATCATTTATTTTAGATATTTCAGCAGAAATGTATAAAGCAAATACAGTGAAAGGTTGTTGTTGTTTAGTCGCTAACTTGTGTCTGCCTCTAGATAATGTCACTGAGCTTCAGACAGTACATGAGAACTGAGACAGGGTGCCTACCTGGTCAGCAGGTGATCCAGCACCCAGGGGCAGCGGAGGTACCCTGGGTGGGAGCAACAGTGTCCTCCATCAACTGGAAGGCATTGGGGACAGTTGATAACTGCAGCCACAGACAGAAGCTACTGGCTTCGTAGCAGAGGCCAGTAAGGGCAAAGGGGGCCGGGAACGTCTACAAAGCACATACATCCTCCTTGTTACCTTGGAACTTCTCAATCCCTGTCCACACACTGTTCTAGAAGAAAAGAGTATTTGAGAATGGAAAATGCCCTGATTGGGATTTTAAACTGACTTAGCAATTGGAGTTGGGTTTTGTAGAAATACAACTAGTTTTCTGTACACGTGAGTGTTGCCTGTGTCAGTTCCACTAGCAGCCACGTAGAGCACAGCAACTAGTGCTCTGGCTCAGACTCACAGAGGCAGGCTCGCTCAGCTCCTCGATGGAGAACTCAAAACTGCTAATAAAGAGTTGAATTCTTTCACCTTCTTCAGCTTGATTTTCACTGGGTAAACTTTCCCTTGATCCAGCTTCCCTGGCTTTGGGGATTATGTGAAATTGTCAGTGCCTGCCATTTTAATGTGTTTTAGCACAGCAAGCTCATGAAATGTGGCAGCTGGAAGCAGGTGTGAGATGGGAGCTGGGGACGCCAGCTTCTAAGAGAAATCAAGCTTTTCCCAGTGAGGGCTTTAAAGGCAAATGTACATCACCACCTCCAGACTAGAACAAAATTTTGACCCTAGTACTCAGAGAAAGAGAGTAAGGTCAAAGACAATCACAAACACAAATGCTGTTAAAGAATGACACCGCCCCCCCCCAATGTTTGCAACAATGGGGTGAGGAAAAGGAGCTTGATAGTAGGGAAAAGCTCAGAGATAAATAATACAGGTAAGGGGTGTCATAGGGCTTCCCTGGTAGCTTAGCTGGTGAAGAATCTGCCTGCAATGCACAAGACCCTGGTTTGATTCCTGGATCGGGAAGATTTTCTGGAGAAGGGATAGGCTACCCACTCTAGTATTCTTGGGGTTCCCTGGTGGCTCAGATGGTAAAGAATCCACCTGCAATGTAGGAGACCTGGGTTCAATCTCTGAGTTGGGAACATCTCCTGGAGGAGGGCATGGCAACCCACTCCAGTAGTCTTGCCTGGAGAAACCCCATGGACAGAGGAGCCTGGCGGGCTACAGTCCATGGGATCGCAAAGAGTCAGACACAACTGAGCAACTAAGTACAGGACAAGGAGTGTAATACAGGCTTCCCAGGTGGCTCAGTGTTAAAGAACCTGCCTGCCAAACAAGAGACATGAGTTCAATCCCTGGGTCAGGAAGATCCCCTGGAGTAGGAAATGGCAACTCACTCCAGTAAATCCCATGGACAGAGGAACCTGGTGGCTACAGTCCATGGGGTTGCAAAGAGTCAGACATAACTTAGCCAACAAATAACAACAAGGAGTGTAGTAGAATTCAATCATACATAGAACCAAGAATGTGACCACACAGCACTTAATCTGGATTGGGAGGAGAGAGGCAGGGTACTCTTCTACATGTTTCTAAACATTATTAGCCTTTTTAGGGGGCTTGAGAGAAGACAAAACTTTAGTTCACTAACGTCAAAAATTTTGCTTTGAGTTTCTACATCTGCTAATACATGCCCCTAGACTTTTCCTTAAGTACTTACAGGAGTGTATGTCTGTGTATATGTGTGTGTGGGTCTGCTTAGGGGTGTGGGGGTGTGTATGAGTGTATCTGTGATTTAAGCAGAGATATAACAGTCTATGTATCCCCAGTGGCTAAAAGATATTTTGGAAATTATTGTTAATCCAAACAATATTCTCTACAAAGCCCTAGAGCAGGTTACCAGAATGAGATTAGTAAGCAGAAATAGGTAACAAGATTTTTCTAACATCTGGTATTGACCACCTACACAAATTGATTT
Organism: Giraffa tippelskirchi; assembly: GCF_054371585.1. Lineage (NCBI taxonomy): Eukaryota > Metazoa > Chordata > Mammalia > Artiodactyla > Giraffidae > Giraffa > Giraffa tippelskirchi. The sequence continues at coordinate 151,734,959 of NC_137282.1, forward strand.
TTAAAGAAATGGCATTAAGAATTTTTTTCAAAATATGAATTTGGCTTTCAGAATAAATCATCATGGTATCATAGTAAAGTCAAGGTAATATCTGATCTGACATTGTAGTTGAACCAGGTAACCTGTCCCCACATCATGCACCCTTGTTTTGGTTAAGACCTTTTTTCTCTCACATCAACTTGTGTTTCATTGACTAGTGGGTTCTGATCTCTTCCGTTCCTGACTTCTTGCTTTTCACTCAAGTCTGGACTCAGAGTCCTGAAATATTTCGGAGGACCTCACTCCTAGGTGGGGAGTGTAGAGGCACCATTTCTGACCACACTGGGTCAGAATCCCACTGCAGCCAAGTCAGCAAAATTTAGCAAGCAACATTTAGTGATCCTTTGCAACATGGAATGGCATCACACAGATTTTTACCAACCCTAACCACAAAATCAACTTCTCAGTTTGTCTTTGTGCTCCACAAAACTTCAGAGTTTAGACTCTCAAATTAACATCCTTCAGCAACACCTCCACTATCAAGAAGTCTGAGTTTTATAATAATTGCCCATATAATTGACAAGGTTTAGTCATTCATTCATTGGTTCTTGATTAAAAAATAAAACAAACAACAAGAACAAACAATTGTCTTGAATAGCTCTTATGGGTTGGGAACAGTGATAGGCCCAGTGTCATAAGCCTAATTCAGAAGCAAACGACTTTTGTCTACACAGTAGGATATAGAAGCAGCACCTGCCCCCAAAACATCTTTAAAAAAAAAAAAAAAATTCTGCTACTGTGCCTAATCCAGGTACTTAGATCCAAGAGAACACTGATTGTCTACAAAGAAACATCAGTTCGATTTTTCATCAGCAAAAATAGAGATAGAAAGCAACACAATAAGTGAAGCTGTGAAAATAAAAACCTGAAGTATCATTCACTCGTGAAGCACCAAAGACTTAGAGGATTTATCATCCACAGTCAAACCTGTCTGAAAGAATTATTAAAGGATATACTACCTCATCAAGAAGAAATGTAATGAACAAAAAGGGTCAAAAGGTACAAACTTCCAGTTATAAAATAAATCAATCATGGGGATGTGATGCAGGGCATGGTGACTACAGTTAATAATACTGTGTCCCATATTTAAAAGTTGCTAAGAGAGTGGATCTTAACAGTTCTCATCACGAGAAAAAAAATTTGTAACTACGAATGATGGTGAATGTTACATTTGTCACTTTATGACATTCAACATTTAAAACTAAAAAGTTCAAAAATATTAAAATTTATCATCATTAAAATTAATGATGATAAACCTATTTTTATTATTTTTAAAGAAAATGACATAGTTTTTATCAAAAATAATTATATTTTCCAAAGAAAAGAATTGTGAGAAGAGTGGCAATGCTTCACATTTTTGCAAATATCTTTGATGTCTGGCTTAATATTCTTGCTGAAGTATTTGAATAATATGTGACTTCAAAGGACATACATTGATACTGAAAAAAAGGAGACATTTTCATAGCTCTTTTCACATGATGGTGGATATTATTTTTTTAAGCTATATCAAAACTCAATAAGGAGAGGTTTTTTAAAGTTTAGTTACAATGTGAAACTTAAATTTTCTAAGTAAACATTGTTACTCTATTACATTAAAATCAGTTGGTCTATCTTGTACATCAAGTGGTTCTCTTACTACACATAATTCTGTGACATTATACATTGATACTTTTTAGAAAATATTGGTTTACTGAGTTACACTGATCTTCCAAACATTAACATATTTCACTACACAATACCAAAACATCACCTTTGTACCATCATTGAGCTTATCAGAAAAATCTCTAAGAATGGGGACGTTTTCAAGCCCAAAATGCTAGTCACTCAGTCATGCCCCTCCCTTGGTGACCCCATGGACTGTAGCCCGCCAGGCTTCTCTGTCCATGGGATTCTCCAGGCAAGAATATTGGGGCTTCTCTGTCCATGGGATTCTCTAGGCAAGAATATTGGGGCTTCTCTGTCCATGGGATTCTCTAGGCAAGAATCCTGGAGTGGGCTGTCACTCCTTTCTCCAGGTTTCAAGCCCAAGTTAAGCACAAATTTTCAAAATCGTGTTTTACTTTAAAATTTCCAATTGTATCCTTGGCAATAAATATGGTAGTTTGTTTTCTTGAAATGAGATTTTTAAGGAAATGTTTGTAAAGTACATAAATCTGAACAACCATAGTTTCGGTATCAGAGGCTCTGTCAAGGAAAAATGGTATTCTATGTGAAAAGCCAATAGTTCAGCTCACAACTCAACCTCACGATAGCCCTCATACTTTATCGTAAAACAAAAATGTTTTATGTATATTTACTATTTTGTCACACAAAATAGTAAAAAGATGTTTACTTAAAGGTCAGGTTTAATAAAATTTATAAATTGTATTGCTTATTAAAAGAGAAATGGATTTTTAAAAAATTTAAACTGGAAAGACTAGGGTAGCCATTCTTCAGTTTGATGCTTCTGCCTTGATCATTAATATACTAGAAGTTTTACACACCATTCCTTTTGCACCATCACTGCAAATGTCAATATCATGTAAAAGGCAAATAATATCCTAGTTACTGTGAAAAGAGTTTCAGTCTTGCAGACCAGGGTTATGTGGACCATTCTTTCAGGAACACTCTCGTTGAAAAGAGAAGTTTACTGACAAAGAATAGGATTTTATAAAAATTTTCTGAATGAATAGAGAAGCTATAAATGTGGGATGCCTTAAATGCTTTAAAAATGACCCCAAAATTTGCCAGAATAAGTGATAGTTTCTCGCCTGTGAGTATGTCCTAGGACGTGTTCAAGAGAAACTCAGATTAGGCCAGTGAGATGAGAATGAAAGAAAGATGTGAGGACCCAAGGGGTCTTATGACAAAACTGGAACGTTGAAGGGAAAAAAGAAAGAAAGCAAAAGAATCCACGTGAATTTGAAATCAGAAGAGCTGAAGAAACAGCCTTCTCTAGAAGGGCCTTTTATATTGTCTAAAGACAGTGTGTTATAGTCACAGTTTAGAGTTTGTGTATATCCTAGGGGCGTTATTTAGTTAACATTCAGTGTATTCTAATTAGGATACATACTATGGAGTGTTTAGTTCGCATCTGAAAGAATAATCAAGAATCTACACTCCAGAGAGCCACCAATATCAACTCTCTTGAAGGTTTCACCATTGCTAAAGGGTTTTATAATTAGCATAAGAAATGGTTTTCCACCGCTGAAATGAATTCAAGATTGGCAAAATATCATATATCTATATACATTATTATATACCTTCTGCATTTTCTAGATAGAGCGTAGGCTTCCCTGGTAGTGAAGTTGGCAAAGAATCTGCCCGCGATGCAGGAGACCTTGGTTCGATTCCTGGGCTAGGAAGATCCCTCGGAGAAGGGATAGGCTACCCACTCCAGTATATTCTTGGGTTTCCCTGGTGGCTCAGATGGTAGAATCCACTTGCAATGCAGGAGACATGGGTTGGGAAGATCCCCCTGTTGGAGGGCATGGCAACCCACTCCAGTATTCTTGCCTGGATTATCCCCATGGACAGAGGAGCCTGGCGGGCTACAGTCCGTGGGGTTCCAGAGTCGGACACGACTGAGTGACTAAGCACAGCACAGGACAGCACCCACAGAGTGTAAAAATCTGAGCACAGCAGCAAACTACAACTTTCCGAATGGGTTCCCTGGGCCTGGGACACGTGGGTTCTGTGTTCAGACTCAAAATGATTCTATCACCTAACGACTTACCTGAATTGTGAAGCTAGAACACTTTCATATCTGCCTCAAATGAACTTTTTGCTTAAGGTTGGGAGAATGCCTTAAAAAGAAAGAGAGCCAAGACTTCATTGAGTTTTAAAAATGTTTTTGCAGTCTTAAAAATTTATTTCTCACTGGTCTGACAATAAAAGCTTGTATGTGTGACAGAATTCAGCCCAAGACTTGCCTTCTGAAACATACCAGCCAGTAGGGAGGTTGTCAAGAAGGAGACCCCAAATCTTCATTTATCTCAAACTAAAACATTTCCATTGGATAAAGGGCTTCCCTGGTGGCTCAGAGGGCAAAAAAATCCACTAGCAATGCGGAAGACCTGGGTTCTATCCCTGGGTTGGGAAGAACCCCTGGAAGAGGGCATGGCAGCCCACTCCAGTATTCTTGCCTGGAGAATCCCCATGGACAGAGGAGCCTGGAGGACTACAGTCCATGGGGGTCACAAAGAGTTGGACATGACTAAAACATCTCAGACTAAAACATTTCTACTGGTTAAAAATATAAAATAAACATAATAACAACAAAATTTCTAAAAGTTGGAAAAGACCCAAAACATTTTTAACTAGAGGCATTAAAGTACCTATGCAGCACAGAATGAATCTTGCTCAAAGATAGGTTTGGCTTTTGTGTTGGCTTCTAAGAGGTAATCTCTAAGTCTTTTGAATGTCCTGCCTGATAAGAGTGTCTGTTTACAAACATGGGACATGCCAGATAGTCTATGCTGAAAATGTGATTTATGGTATCAGTTCAGCCTTTGAAGGAGCTGGAATCTAAGGTCAGATACACTGGTGGTCAAGCATGTCTACATGACTGAGCCCCAGTAACACTCTGAACCCCGTGGGTCAGGCGAGCTCCCCTGGTTGTCAATACTCTGTGTGTATTGTCACACATCGTTACTGAGACAAGTAAACACTGTCTACACAATGTCACTGACAGAGGGAAACAGAGGGAAACAGAAAGCTCCTTGCTTGTCCAGGCCCTGTCCTATGCCCCGCTGCCCTTGGCTGACTGTATTCTGAATTCTTTTGCTGTAATAAACCACAATCCTGAATGAGTTCTGTGAGTCCTTCCAGTGTCAACTACAAATTGGCACTTGCCATCTACCTCTACAAGAATTAAATCATGTGCTGTGGCAGCTGCTGACTTTCAACACCCCCTTGAAACACTCTCAGGGTGGAGAGCAGAAATGTGGCACTCTGTGCTCTGAGAAAAGCTGGTAGAACAGGTCTTCAAATAGTTAGACGTCTTCAGGAGCCAATTTTATGAACCCAATTCTTATATCTCTTCATATCCAGAAAAGTACTAAAATCCTTCAGTGGTGATGAGTGCTCCTTGTGACTAGCAGAAATCTTCTGCAAAAAAAAAATACATGCTGGATTGCATGTACTCCCCTTTCCCCAAAATCACATATATGCTGACTTTCTCTCCCACCTCTTTGGAGCAGTTTCTCAGAGCTATCTGAGATGCTGTCTCCTGGGCTATAGTCATCATTTTGCCCCAGAGAAAACTTGACTCACAACTCTCACACTGTCCTTTTTTTTTTTTAAGTTGACACTAGTAAAGTATTGAACCTGAGCATGGTCTTGATTATTCCTAAATTTGCAACTAATGTCAGACAGGAAGGTCTTGAGGACTTCCAAATTGTGTAGTACCTAAATAAGACATCATTTTATTCCTCCAGAGATGAAAGTGGGAATACAGGTGGCTCAGACTTGGAGTAGAGAGAAAGTATACTAAACTCATCAGATCTTTTCCTGCAGGAACTGAAATCTGAGAGAAGTATCTAAAGATTAAAAGAACTGAAAACAGAACAAACAAATTTAAAATTTTAAACCCAAGTTAGGAGTATTGAGTAACATGAAATACTGTGTTCAATTGTTTATAGATGGAATCATGAATTTCGCTCACATTTTTTGAACCTGAATTACTTTCAGGAGCAAAAATTTAAGGGGTGATCAGACTAGGGAAAGTTGCCAACTGTGAAAGCAAATGGGTTGCAGAGTCCTGGTCCTTGCTGGAGACAACTCTCTCTCTGAACCCTGGGGGACAGCAGTGTACAGTGAAGTTCAGAGCCAAAGTGGAGGGGGGGAGAGGAACTGCCTTCAGCCCATTTGATGACTTTGACAGCCGCCTCTACCCCCCATGTCTCAGAGACCCAAGCTCCCAAGTTCACACTTTCTGTAATGACAAAACAGAATGACAAGTCAGGAAGGGAAGCCAGAGTCCTAAGGGCCTCAGCACAGTCAAGTATGTATTTCAAAGTGAGATGTGTTTGGAAAACATGATGCTTCTATCATTCTGGACATGAAAGTTATATAACATCTGAAAGAACAAAGCATCTATTTATTTCCCTTTCCCCTTCAGGATATTCTGTTTTACTCTCAACAGCTTATGTGTACTATACACACCAGCTGATGAAGGACAGGTAGGTGGGTTTCAGTAACCTGTTTTCTTGAAAGGCAGCCATATGCTGAGCGGCATCTGCCGCAGGCTTCAGCTGCCTGCCACCAGCAATGTCGACTCTGCCTTGTTTACAGGGCAGTCCTCCGAAATGGTTCTCTTTCACAGTAGAACCCACTACCTTTCCCACAAATGCAAGGCCCTGACACACTGTGAATACTTCAGACGTCACAGCAAACTATTTTCAAGATCTATACATTCCAGAGTCAAATAAAAGCCATGGGAGAATTACTGGTTTGGCCCACCAGAGCGTCTGCTCTCTGTAATGATGTCAGAAGACCCAGAGGCTAGTGTGAACCTATTAATACTTTAAACCCAAGCATAAAGTATTATACTTTATAATATATAGTCCTTACCTCTATCTCATCTTCATCCTTACCCTCGCCCTCAACTCCTTCAACAAGTTGTTTCTAAGTTATGAATAAGTCCATTATGAAAATCCATTTTGCTAAGTTCTGAGTTTGCAAATCAAAGAAAGTGGATTTTTGTTTCATTAAAGACATAAGGCTCTGCAATTTATGTGTCTGAACATTTTCCCAGACTAGGTGATTCCCTATCATTTGACAAGCTGTGAATTTTCTGAGTGCTTTTCACACATTGAGAAAACAGGCAACTAAGATGACACCTGGGCTGATGTGGGAATCACCACGTTCTATGGATCTGTCAAATGACCCTTGATTTTAAGTAGTTTTATTTAGTTTAGTAACAATTCATTTTGCCAAGAACATTTATAGGAAATATATTTTCCATTAAATAACATAAGCTTTTCCCAGAGTGCTTGACATCCACTCCTATCCATTTCTCAGTCTCTGTGTATGTCTCTCTTTGTGTGTATGAGAGAGATACAAGTCTACAAAGAAAACAAGACATATTTCTCCATTTTGTATCATAGCTGGAGTCTATATTATCTCAGAAATCCAAAATATAATTAGAGGAGATCTAAGTAGGAGAGATTGATATCTATCCATCCTTGCAATATATTGATTCTCATTAAAAAGGGTATTAATCATTGGGGATAAATTTGTGCAAAAGGCTGCTGTGGTCTCAGCCCTCATGAAACTTAGCATTTAATGAGGAATATGGAAATCAAATAAGATATTCAACTCCAGTGTGATATTATACCCCATAAGGCCAGTATGAGGTACCTTGGGAATAGACCAGAGTTTAGCAGAGGAAGTAATATCTGAGTTGAAACCTAAAGATTGAGTAAAATTTAAATAAGGGAAAACTATCCCAACGACAAGGACCAAAGGTGAAGGAACATGGGAAATTACAGAAGTAATGGAGACTCTGCTGGGAGGAGCATCAAGAAAAGAAGCAGACAAACTGGCATTGGCTGGCTGCTGGGTGCCCTCATAGGCCACAATGAGAATCTGAAATTTTATTCAGACAGCAGGTGAAAAATTACAAATTTTTTCAGAGACTTTAGGATCCAACCTAACACTCTTAACTGGGCTAATATGACAATAGGAAACAGCATCAGGAATCTAAGATCCAGGCAAGAGGATCCTGAATTTCAGAGGTAGGAAATCTAACTAGGGACACAGCATTGAACAGAGACTTTCAGAGATGGAAGCTACTGTAAAACAGGGCCAACAGTTCCGATTATGACCAGTAAAGAACTAGCTTGAAGCTAAGCCAGATCTCCTGACATGATTCCTTTTATTCCCTGTCCTAGATAACAAGGTCTGGCATGAGGCTCAGCCTAGAGTATGGAAGACTCAGTTCTAAAGACTAGAGAGATTTGAGGGATATAGGGTCATCAATCTTCAATATACGTAGGTTAAATAACATATTATAGAACATCTGAAACACTAAATACATGTACAGCATGTTTCTAGTGTCTCAAATGTCTGACACAATATCAGCAGTAGACAAATAGGAAACCAAGCAATGTGTATATGCTGTCACTCAGTCATGCCTGACTCTTTGCAACCCCATGGACTGTAGCCCTCCAAGCTCCTCTGTCCATGAGATTTCCCAGGCAAGAATACTGGAGTGGGTTGCCATTTCCTCCTACAGGGGATCTTCCCAATCCAAGGATCGAATTCACATCTTCTGCACTGGCAGGCGGTTTCCTTACCACTGAGCCACCTGGGGAGCCCAAACCAAGCAATGTTAATGGCCAAAATGGCCTGACTTCATCAGCTGGCTGAGAATATTCTAGAATATGATGGTAATGTCAGGATCAGCTGAACAACCAGTGTACTTAGAGTATTTATTAAGTATTTTATTACTCTTCCACCAGGGTATTTTTTAAGAACGTGCTATCAGAAGGCAGACTCAGAGCTCATGTTGGAGAATTAAAGAAGGCTGAGAAACGTCGCCCCTCATTTCATGAGATTATAATCTAATTGCAGGTTATCTAAACATATAGGACAGGAAAATAAGTGTCCATGTCCACTCAATGGGTCCAGTGAGTTTACAATGGGTGAGTTTTGTCAGAAGAGGCTTTATGGAGAATGAGGGGCTGGACCTAGGAATACAGAGATGAGAAGTTCCAGGGCTTAGTGGTGACAGTCTTACAGAACTGTAGATATGGAAACATTTCAAAGTCAGCCATATGTTTAGGTCCTGATTCAAGATACCCATAGCAACACTGCTATCAGCCTGTTCCTATGGCTCCCAAACTTTCCAACCCTCCAATAACTGTCATGATCAGACTCAGCTAGCCAGTATTTCTTAGATTCATTGTAGTGACTCCTCACCTATTTTAACACATTTTCTTAGGTCAAGAATGTGTTTCCCTTCTTCCTCCAAGCAATGCTCAGAAGCCTCTGAGGTAAAAATAGTTTCCTACAGTTTCAAGTTACAGTGACTTACAGGGAGCTGTTGTAGGGGCATTCTTAAAGCCTTGGTGACTTTTTGGTGATGGAGTAGCTTAGGGCGCCCTGAAATCTACTCAGCCTACTCTTGTGAGGACACTTCTGTCACAGCTCAGTGAACCTAAGGATACTTTCTGAATCATAAACATCTTAGAGGGTAGTTGTGACTCACAACTACTTTTTAGTGAGATATCTAGAAAACTCTATCTTAACATCTGTCAGAGATCGGTACTCAGGTGTTTAGCAATCACTAGTACTAAACTCAAAAATCACTCGTATACTTTATTGACAGGTCCTTATCAATCCCTTCCCCATCCATCACCCCCTGAAAGCCACAATGGAGTGTGCTCAAATCTCATACTCCATTCCCACTAGGGTAAAGTCTCAATGCTATTATTGATTCTGACTTGACATTTAAGGAGCATCTGAGCTCTGCTTCATCAACAGTCTTTTACTTTCTCATGAATATTTCCTGAGCAAGTCCTGTCTCCTGATATGCAGGCAAAGAGATGTAAGTATTTTTATCCACTATTTCTCAGCATTTAGTGTTTAATATTTCACAGGCACAGATTTCAAGACAAATCTACAAACAGCAGCAGCCAGATCTTTTGTGGAAAAAAAAAAATCTATAGTTAGGGCAGCATTTCTATATTTCAGAACACTGTCAGTAGATCTCCTTAAAGAGTCTATTTTGGATATTAAGAACTCCAGGAGAAGAAAATTTATAATACCATTTTGGGGATAGACTACAAGGAGGATAAAATTTAATGAGCCTTCATTTTATGTAAATACAACAAAACTTTGGATTTATAGAACTGATAACATCAGGGAACTCATTTAATTTTATATAACCCAAGGTCCTAACCTTAAAGAATTCATCTGTTAAAGTTATTGCTCTGTTAGACTAAGGGCCAGTAACCTCGTAAAATATGTATGCCAAGACACCAACCCGAATGTCAGGGAGCTGACTGAAGTTTCAGCTGATGCAGTATAGGAGGGAATGGTTTTCTCAAAAATGAAAGAAAGAGGGTGGGCTCACTTGTAGCGATTTTCCTATTGTAAATAAGTAAAGGAACTGCTTATTGACAAATTCAGACTTAAATTGAAGAAAGTAGGGAAAACCACTAGTCCATTCAGTTATGACCTAGATCAAATCCTTTATGAGTATACAGTAGAAGTGACAAATAGATTTAAGGGACTAGACCTGATAGACAGAGTGCCTGATGAACTATGGACAGAGGTTCATGACATTGTACAGGAGACAGGGATCAAGACAATCCCCATGGAAAAGAAATGCAAAAAAGCAAAATGGCTATCTGAAGAGGCCTTACAGATAGCTGGGAAGAGAAGAGAAGTGAAAAGCAAAGGAGAAAAGGAAAGATATTCCCATCTGAATGCGGAGTTCCAAAGAATAGCAAGGAGAGATAAGAAAGCCTTCCTCAGTGATCAATGCAAAGAAATAGAGGAAAACAACAGATTGGGAAAGACTAGAGATCTCTTCAAGAAAGTTAGAGATACCAAAGGAACATTTCATGCAAAGATAGGCTCGATAAAGGACAGAAATGGTAGGGACCTAACAGAAGCAGAAGATATTAAGAAGAGGTGGCAAGAATACACAGAAGAACTGTAAAAAAAAGATCTTCACGACCCAGATAATCACGATGGAGTGATCACTCACCTAGAGCCAGACATCCTGGAATGTGAAGTCAAGTGGGCCTTAGAAAGCATCACTACGAACAAAGCTAGTGGAGGTGATGGAATTCCAGTTGAGCCATTTCATATCCTCAAAGGTGATGCTGTGAAAGTGCTGCACTCAATATGCCAGCAAATTTGGAAAACTCAGCAGTGGCCACAGGACTGGAAAAGGTCAGTTTTCATTCCAGTCCCAAAGAAAGGCAATGCCAAAGAATGCTCAAACTACCGCACAATTGCACTCATCGCACACGCTAGTAAAGTAATGCTCAAAATTCTCCAAGCCAGGCTTCAGCAATACGTGAACCGTGAACTTCCAGATGTTCAAGCTGGTTTTAGAAAAGGCAGAGGAACCAGAGATCAAATTGCCAATATCTGCTGGATCATCGAAAAAGCAAGAGAGTTCCAGAAAAACATCTATTTCTGCTTTATTGACTATGCCAAAGCCTTGGACTGTGTGGATCACAATAAACTGTGGAAAATTCTGAAAGAGATGGGAATACCAGACCATCTGACCTGTCTCTTGAGAAACCTGTATGCAGATCAGGAAGCAATAGTTAGAACTGGACATGGAACAACAGACTTGTTCCAAATAGGAAAAGGAGTATGTCAAGGCTGTATATTGTCACCCTGCTTATTTAACTTATATGCAGAGTACATCATGAGAAACGCTGGGCTGGAAGAAACACAAGCTGGAATCAAGATTGCTGAGAGAAATATCAATAACCTCAATAACCTCAGATATGCACATGACACCACCATTATGGCAGAAAGTGAAGAAGAACTAAAGAGCCTCTTGATGAAAGTGAAAGAGGAAGTGAAAAAGTTGGCTTAAAGCTCAACGTTCAGAAAACTAAGATCATGGCATCTGGTCCCATCACTTCATGGGAAATAGATGGGGAAACAGTGCAAACAGTGTCAGGCTTTATTTTTTTGGGCTCCAAAATCACTGCATACAGTGACTGCAGCCATGAAATTAAAAGATGCTTACTCCTTGGAAGGAAGGTTATGGCCAACCTAGATAGCATATTTAAAAGCAGAGATATTACTTTGCCAACAAAAGTCCGTCAAGGCTATGGCTTTTCCAGTGGTCATGTATGGATGTGAGAGCTGGACAGTGAAGAAAGCTGAGCGCCACAGAATTGATGCTTTTGAACTGTGGTGTTGGAGAAGACTCTTGAGAGTCCCTTGGCCTGCAAGGAGATCCAATCAATCCATCCTAAAGGAGATCAATCCTGGGTGTTCATTGGAAGGACTGATGTTGAAGCTGAAACTCCAATACTTTGGCCACCTCATGTGAAGAGTTGACTCATTGGAAAAGACCCTAATGCTGGGTAGGATTGGAGGCAGGAGGAGAAGGGGACGGCAGAGGATTAGATGGTTGGATGGCATCACTGATTTGATGGACATGGGTTTGGGTAGACTCCGGGAGTTGGTGATGGACAGAGAGGCCTGGCGTGCTGCAATTCATGGGGTCACAAATAGTCAGACATGACTGAGTGACTGAACTGAACTGAACTGAATTGAAAGGGACACACAAGTGGCTTACTCTCAATGCAATTGTAACTTGTCAGAAAGCTATCTTCAGGGGATGGTCCATGAAGGAAGCAGACCTGGGGAGCCCTGGGCAGTGTTCTCCAGCAACACATGGAAGGGAGGTGAAATCATCCCAAACATGATTGAATCCAAGTGAAAAATGTAACTTTGCACCAGACTTGAGATTTGAGGTGACGCAAAAAAACCCAGGTAAACCAAGATGCAAAGGCTGAAGATGGGATTAACATGAGAGGAGACAGAAGATGGAGTTAGAGGGTTGTTAAGGAGGGCAGGAAAGTAGGGAAAATTGCAGGGCAGAGATTGCAGCTCTTTGCACCTTTGACTTATGTTTTAACATGGTACTAAGTAGTCAAGCATTGAGTCCAAGATTAGACATGCACTATACTCCAAATAGAGTCATTTGAGGAAGATGTAATAAACTATTTACAGATATGTGGGAGGGGGATGTAGGAAGACTATAAGGGATAGCACCATAACCTGCAGAAATAACAGCAGAACCACTCACTCCTGAAGCCAGTGAAGTGAGACAAGAGCGTGGTCTCGGGTACTTAGAAGGGAAAGTTAATGATTAGAAGGCTACCATCAGACTCTAAAACCTTAGGTTGAGAGAAACAGACAACTTTGAAGCATTTTCTCAGGGAGGAAGCTAGAGGAATAAATATCTGAACCCAGGAATAAATAACTTCTTCCTCCAATCTCCTATCAGAGCATGCCATTGACTGAACCCATCCAGAAGAGCTTATTGGCGCAGTTCACGTGAATCAGCCTCCACTGCACAGAGCAGTGGAGGAGAAGGGTCAAGTGTGAAGGCAGAGAAGCCAGCAACAGCTGTCCACCTGTGAGTATCAGCTCCCCAATCTGAAAATGGGCAGGCTACCAAGGAAAATCACCCCCACATACATCCACTCAGGGAAGAAGGCTGGAGTTACCAAAAGCCTCCAGGAACATGTTGGGTTTAATCAGTCCAAAATATTGGGTTGGCCAAAATCATTTGAGTTTTTCCATAAGAGGCTGCAGAAAAACCCAAACGAACTTTTCAGCCAACTCAGTACTTTCTCAGTTAATAAAATTGATTCTGCACTCAGTGCTGGAAACTAAAGGGAATGACATACTTCCTGTTTCAACAAACGAAACACCCTGATGTGGGCCATCAGGACCAACTCAGAAGAGTGTGTTGGAGGCAAAAAAAACAAAAACAAAAACGCTACCACATGTAGTTTTTAAAATTCAACAAAGCAAGAGATAGCAGACTTGGATCTCACACGTGTCCACAATACTAACTTAAAGTACGTTGAGCAAGACTCCTCTGGGCCTCAGTTCCCATATCTACATAATGAACTTTCATTAGATCCATAAGGTCTCCTTCAGCTCTCACTTTCTGGTTTTTTTTATGATTAGAAAAAGAAGTTGGGAGTTTTACAAAGAGAGTGCCAGACTTCCTATCTTGAGTATTCTCTTAGGATGCCTGCACAGCGTTATTATTACTGCTTTAAGCTCTGTCCCCAGTCTCCAAAATCACACATCCCAATGTCATTTCCTCTCCTTTCCCCTTAGCTGAACTTCTATTTCTGTGACTTCTATAATCCCCTTGGTGGAAGGGTTTTCCCTCTTGCCCTCTAAGCCACCTGCTAATTGGCGGGTGATAGAGCATCCCACCTGTACGATATGTCTCTCCTGCTAATAAATGACACAAATTAAAATGATCACACTTATCGTATATTCCACTTGAGATTAAATAAGGGAATGTTTTATTCTGTGTAAGTATCTTCCAGCTGTAGGAAGAAAATGTTAATCAGACATTAAAGATGCCAAGAAAAATAAATTCGATATGTAAATAGCTACTTTGAGTAATTAGCTATTTACTATTTAATAAATGCTAAATAAGATTTCCCAGTTCACTGCAACACTGGAGAAAAAAGTACTTCGAAGGGCACCATAACAGGTTAGTGTTGACAAGAGCCTACAGCCCCAGTGAAACGTTTAAAAGTTTAATCAGGTTCTGGAGGCACTAAAAGAGCCTGAAGCAATTAAATTTGGCCTGGGTGGTAAGGGAGAAAGATGATGGGGCAGTTCTTTAACAAGATAGAGTAAGACCTTCGAATCTCTAATGATCACAGAAATCTTTTCAGTCACTGCTAACTCCTGAAGGAGCAGCGAATGGATCTGAACCCTGACGATGCAGCACGACTCAGGTGCTAAAGACAAGCTTTGCCTTTTTGCCACCAATGTAGGTGAGCATCACCCAATCGGTTGAGGGCCTGAATAGACAAAAAGGCAGAGGAAGAGTGAATTTTCTCCATGTGAGCTGAGACATACATCTTTTCCTGCCCCAGACACTGGTGCTCCTAGTTCTCCTGCTCTCTGACTCAGATCTAGGCTTACGACATCAGCTCACCAATTCTCCAGCCTTCAGATTGGGACTGAATTACACCACTGACTTCTGTAGCTTTGCAGACACCAGCTGGTAAGACTTCTGATAAACTTTCATATAGATAGATAGATCTCCTATTGGTTCTGTTTTCCCAGAGAGCCCTGACTAATAATTTGGGGGTTCACATTACAAAATCAGAAATAAGAAAAGTTAAACCATGAGGGCAACAGCTTAACCAGAGATTCTTACAAATGGGAAGGGGGCTGGAAGGTCAAGAGGCATGGTCTCACTGATCCATTTCAATGCCAGGATCTCACTGGGGATGAAGATCTGCTATCTGTGGGTG
Organism: Giraffa tippelskirchi; assembly: GCF_054371585.1. Taxonomy (NCBI): domain Eukaryota; kingdom Metazoa; phylum Chordata; class Mammalia; order Artiodactyla; family Giraffidae; genus Giraffa; species Giraffa tippelskirchi. The sequence goes on from NC_137282.1 coordinate 151,749,985, forward strand.
ACCTGAAGGGTGAAGCGCTTTCGTTTGTGGATCTCATTCAAAAAGGGCCCCCCCAACACCACCACCCCTGAGCGCTCTCTTCAGGAACCATCATCGGTGTGCACTAAAGCATACAGCCCCACAGGTGTTTGTGTGGCTAACCATGAAACTAACATGAGTCCCTTTTGCTCCTCATTCTCTCTTCTCAGAGGAAGCCCACAAAACAAAGCTAAATTAAGCTAATTATTTTCTCTCCTTAAAAAGACTTGGCTCTAGAACTGAGGGCATTGTTTTGAAAAAAGGTTTTTTTTTCTCTCTTTCAGGCTCTTGCTTCCCCTTTCCTCCTCATTTTTTTTTTTTTTCCTCACCTGGTACTATTGGCCCCTCCCTGGTCCCAAAGCTGTTATTAAGAAACCGCCATCTTTCAATGCGAATTCACATTAAGCCTTGTTTCCAGGTGTGGAATAAGGAGAATGGGGAGACAATGTGTACAGTGGCTATACTCAGACGCCAGAGCTAAAATGCCAATGAGTAATTTGCTCAACTTCTGTCTCAGGGACCTCCAAGTGTAAGATAAGTAGATGCAATTATGGTACCTACTTCAAAGATCTGCAGTAAGAATGGAAGGAGTTTATACATAAGAAGTATTCAGAACTGCGCCTGGCACAGAGTAAGTAGTTAGCGAGCATTAGCTACTGTTATTTTTATTATGTATTCATTATAAAAATTTTTTAAATGGAGAAAAGAAGACAATGAAAACCATATTTATTCCTAAGATCCAAAGCTACCCATTGTCAATATGTTGGCATACTTAGCACTTTACCAATATTTGACATATACACACTTATGTCTGCTTTTAAATTAAAAAATGGTGGCATATTATATATTTTTGTTGTCTACTCTTTTCCTTTAATATTATGCATATTTTCCATTATTAGTATTCTTCAAAGACATGATTATTATGGGTATATGATATGCTACCATCTGGCTATGATATGATTTATTTAACCATTCCCTGACTACTGAGCCTTCAGATAACTTTGTTTTCCACTATTACAAACAATGCTACAGCCAAGAAACCTAACTGATGCTTTTTATCTGCTTCTTGATTACTTCTGATATAGAAAGTGGGATCTGAGATTATTTTTGGTCATCTCTATCATCAGGCCCTTGGTAATCAAGGAATAGTGGGCCAGTTGTCTGCTTAATACATATTCTGATCATTTAGTTACAAGCCAGGGTGGGGAGCAGGGTTGGAGAGGTAGTCAAAACACCTTCCTAGCTTCTGCCAGGTGAACAGGGATGCTTGATCTCATGAAGCCAAACCTGGACAGGCCATAATATAGGCATTATTCCACCTGCTTTGGCCTAAGAGTTAATAGAAATTCATCCAAGCAACAGATTTTTCTGTATTATTTTTGTCCTTTAATTTGCTCACATTGATATTTTAGTGAAAAATCTGAAGATACTGTGTCAAGAAATGCCCATTGATCTCTGTTTTATTAATAATTATCTATATAATTAATAATGTACAGTTATGTGTTTGAGATTCACAGACACACAAAGTTACATCAATCATCCCTGTCATGCCTGGCATGATACAATCTCTGCTTGATGCAACTGTCATCTTTTCTTTCTTTTTTTTCTGCATCTCTTAGCCAATTCCATTCCTCTCTCCTAAAACACCCATTCTCAAATATTTAAGGTATGTATATTCAGTCTAAATTTTAGGCCCTTTTTTCTTACATATGTGTCTATAAAAATATAACTTTCCGTGTAATTTTAAAATGTATATAAATTTTCGTTTGCTACTAATTTCACATTTCTTATCTTTTATCATTGCAGCATTATGTTTTTGAAATCTGCTCATGATTCCATTTATAGATTTAATTCACTCCTGTGCATTATTCCTTCTGGTGCGTATTCTGTATTTTACTTCTCTATTCTTCACAAGGAGAACTCTAGGTTGTCTTCAACTCTTTGCTTCCATCAATAGTACTTCAAGAAGATACTTCATCTTTGTAAAAGCTTCTTTCAGAAAAAAAATATTTGTATAGTTTTTCCCCATGGAAAAAATCCAAAAGAGAATAGCTGAAGCACAAGGCATTTTAAGTTATTTTTACTATTATCTTGTTCTTCAAAAGGTCTATACCATCCCTCATGACAATTAGCAGTGACTAAGGATTCAAATTTCTCCACACTTGATATTGTCAAAATTTATTTTTTGCCAATCACATGGATATAAGTTGCTATTTTATCTTAATTTTTATTTGTTTCTTTACTGGTGAGGCTGAACGTCCCTTCCTATATTTGTCAACAATTTAGGTTTCTCTTTTATAAACTGATTATTTTATTTGCTCACTTTTCTGTGGGACTATATTTCTATTGTATATTTTATAAGTATTTCTTACATGCTTTAGATTCATACTTTATCAGAAATATAAATATCTTCTTGCAACCTAGCGCCCAGGCAAACTCTATTGTTTTAGTATATAGATGGCATTTTAAAAAACTGAAATATAGTTGATTTACAATGTTGTATTAGTTTCGGGTGTACAGCAAAGTGATTCAGTTATACATGCATGTGGCTGCGTGCATGCATGAGTGCTCAGTTGTGTCCAACTGTTTGTGTACCCATGGACTGTAGCCAGCAAGGCTCCTCTGTCCATAGAATTTTCCAGGCAACAATACTAGAGTGGGTTGCCATTTCTTACTTTAGGAGATCTTCCTAAGCCAGGGATTGAACCTGCATCTCCTGCACTGCAGGTGGATTCTTTACCACTGTGCCACCTGGGAAGCCCTATACATGCATATGTATATGTATATTTATTTATTTATTTATTTATATATATATATATATATATATATAATTTTCAGATTCTTTTCCTGTATTATAAAATATTGATATGATATCAATATAAAATATTGATATCAATGGTATTGATACCATTGATATATGATATAAAATACTGATATGTGCTATACAATAGGTCCTTGTGTCTTTTCTATTTTATATACAGTAGTGTACATATGTTAATTCCAAGTTCCTAATTTATCCCCTCCAGCTTCCCCCTTGGTAACCATAAATTTGTTTTCTATGGCTGTGGGTCTATTTATGTTTTGTAAATAAGTTCATTTGTATCACTTTTTTTTTAGATTTCACGTATAAGCAATATCATATGATATTTGTCTTTGTCTGGCTTACTTCATTTGGTATGATAGTCTCTATCTAGGTCAGTCCATGTTGCTGAAAATGCAATTATTTCATTCTTTTTTATGACCGAGTAATATTTCATTATATATATTACATATGTGTGTGTGTGTGTGTGTGTGTGTGTGTGTGGCATATATATGCCACATTTCCTTTATCTATTCATCTGTCGATTAGCCAAACTCTGTTTTAAATAATTTGTACTTTCTTACTACTGAAAAAATTCTCATCAGTGAAGGAGATGATGTTGGAAGTAACAGACATGCGGCTCGCTTGTTTCTCTGCTTTTTCCAGACCACTAAAACACTCTATTCTCTTGAAATCTTGTTGTTGGCATTTGAAACAACATGGATGGCCCTAAAGGTAAAAGAAGTGAGATAAGTCATACAAATATTGTATGATTTCACTTATATGTGCAATCTAAGAAACAAAACAAACAAACAAAACAAAGCGGAAACAGACTTACGGATACAGAGAACAAACTGGTGGTTGCCAGAGGGGATGGAGATGGGAGGACAGGCAAAATAGGTGAAGGGGATTAAAAGGTACAAACTCCCAGTTATAAAATAAATGTCACGGGAAAGTAATGTGCAGCATAGGAAATACAGTCAATAATATTGTAATAACTTTGTACAGTGACAGATGGTAACTAGACTTATCGTGGTGATCATTGTGTAATGTATAAAAATATCAAATCACCATGTTGCACACCTGAAACTAATACAGTATTGTAAGTCAATTGTAGCCCAACAAAAACACTCTATTCTTGCATTTCTAGATTTTATTTTTCAAACAGAAAACAACCTTTTCTTTACTGTTTTATGCTATAATTCATAGCATTAGTAGTAATGCAATAGCAATCATTACATGGCCTTTGTTGGAAACATTGTGCATAAGAAATATTCCGTAAGTGGGAAACTATCATAAATAAATCCTTGGCATATTATCACTTTCAGGTGAGAGAGAACCAAAGATTGTCTGGATTTTTCCATGTCCTTTGTGTTCTTAAATAGTTATTGTTTCTTCTCATACCTATTATTTTACATACATGTTGAGTTTTTTTATCTATTCCTACTTTCCTCATTAAGAGTTTGCTGTTTGGTAAAATGCTCAGCTGACAAGGGTATGTCAAGCCTTCATTTGTAATCAGTTCAGTTCTGTTCAGTCGCTCAGTTGTGTCTGACTCTTTGCGACCCCATGGACTGCAGCACGCCAGGCCTCCCTGTCCATCACCAGCTCCCGGAGCCTACTCAAACTCATGTCCATTGTGTCGGTGATGCCATCCAACCATCTCACCCTCTGTTGTCCCCTTCTTCTCCTGCCTTCAATCTTTCCAAGCATCAGGGTCTTTTCCAATGAGTTAGTTCTTCGCATCAAGTGGCCAAAGTATTGGAGTTTCAGCTTCAACATCAGTCTTTCCAATGAATATTCAGGACTGTTTATATTCCTTTGTAATGGCCTTTCACAATTCTGAGTGTTTAGAGCAATCACAGGTGTCCCAGGGACAGGGAAGATAACTACACATCATCCTAGCCCCAGACCACAGCAGCAGTATCGCACTGGCTCCACCTTCATTGTACACTCAGCCCCTGCAGACATTCCAGACATACAATGGCATTTAGCCTATGTTAGAGTTAGTCCAGGGATACTTTACAGAGGGTTACTGAACAGAAGTGTAGACTCAAGACCAATGGGTGTTTTTGAACGAAGTGTATAAAAATAGCTCAGGATTGTGTGTAAGGAGGTGATGGTGGATGTTTTTTATTCACTGATGAAGTTTTCTTTCATGTGTAGGGATATAAATCTGAGTGGTATTCCTAGCCTGCAACTCTACCCTTTGCTTGTCAGCAAGAAGTGAAGTGGCCTACATTGTGATTTTGAAAGCACAAATATGGCATGTTTGCCCAAGTGATCCTGCCACTTCCTCAAGGGGACAAAATGGCCTGCATTCTCTCCTCCTCCTTTCCAGAAGTCTGCAGTCCAGGGGTGAGGGGCTTCCTGGTTCAGCATCACCTGTGACTGAGAGCATGCTTTTCTATTTCTGGGGCTCAACATTCGAGAGTAGACTTAAAGACATAACCTACCTCTTTCAATGTAAATCTTAAGAGTAACCAATGTAATATGTTGAGCCCTTCTTCTTGCTTCTCAGTTGATTTACAAGTCAGGAGACGAAGAGGTTTGTTGAGACTCCCAACAAGAATAGAGTTTGTTAAACAATAGAGGTAGTTAGACTTCTCCCCCAGACATTTTGATTTAGTAAGTCTAAGGTGGGACAACTCATAGAAATCATTTTTAACAAGATTCCGAAGTAGGAATGTAGTAGGCTGCCATGCTGACTCTGGAAATGTTGGTTTTTTGTTTTTTTTTTTTAATAAATTTATTTATTTTAGTTGGGGGCTAATTACTTTACAATATTGTAGTGGTTTTTGTCATACATTGACATGAATCAGCCATGGGTTTACATGTGTTCCCCTTCCTGGACCCCCCTCCCACCTCCCTTCCCATCCCATCCCTCTGGGTCATCCCATTGCCCCAGCCCTGAGCATTTGTCTCATGCATCGAACATGGAATGGTGTTCTGTTTCGCATATGATAATATACATGTTGTTTTAAATGCACTCAGGAGAGGCTGTGATGCCCCAGCACCAGGAAGATTTTAAAATGGAACTCTCCAAATTCACATAAATGGAATTTTATTTTTTACTTAATTTTATGTGAAACTGTATAGCAAAAATCAATACTTATTGAGCACCTATTTTTAATAGTCACACAGTCACAAGGTTTAGATACACGATTCCAACCTTTGTAATAATCATAAAGGCATTCATTTTTACTCCAAATTTTTCCAGATGAGGAATCCAAGGACCAGAGAAATTATATGACATTCCTAAAGCATTACAGGCAACTAAATAACAGCTCTGAAGTTTGAACTCACATGTTTTTTCAGTGTCCTTTCTACTACACTACAACTCTCATTTATACACCATTAATCAGTGGATCCAAAGAGTTAAGAGTTCCTTCCCACCTTATAAAATGTTACCCCCCAAATCTGTTTATTCCAATATCAAATTTTTGTCTCCAGATCATATTTGGTATTTATAATACTCTCCAAATAACAGAGGACAGCTTCACTGAGACAGTGCATGGATGAATTAAAGGGATATAAGTTCTGTTGAGAGAAATTCAGGTGATTCCATATTCTCTTCCCAATGGTGTATAATAATTAATAAACAAATCATGGCTTCCTTTTCATTACCTCACTTTCTACATAGTCATCAAAAGTGAAAGGTATTAATTTGAGAGTGTAATGGAAAGAACATAGAAATTGGAGTTCTGCTTCCTAGGTTCTAATTTTCTCTCTTTTACTTTCTGGCAAGTCATCTGCACTATTTAATCTGAGGTTTCCTCAACTATAAAATAATAGAAATGGTCAGGGTCAAGAATGCGTATTGCCATTTCTCCCTTTTACCCCATGGAAAACATTACAAAATGATCATGACATTTTCTTTTCTTAATTGACTTGCAGGCATAGCTGTAGTCTTCTCAGTCCAGGGCTCTAGAAAGGTACACCAACTGATCAGAAATGGCATGCAATAACCCCTATTTACCATTGCTAATATAAATCATATCTAAAATCTTTCCACTTTTAAGTCTAAGACTGCTTTCTGTAGAGACCAAAGAGACAGTAGCAAGTTAATTAAAAAAACAAAAGAAAAAAACCCTAAGCCAGAACTTAACATGAACCTAAAAGAGTTTAAGGAAGACCACATTATCATAATGACTTGTTTCAGGTATGGTCACTTTATATAAAAATTTCCATAGCCAGTGATTTCTCTCCATATCTGAAAATATGCAGCGTGATCTGTAAGTAAGGAAAAGAATATCTTCTGCCCTGAATTCTCTCCATCTGAAGCATTATATGCAATACCAGCAGAGCACCTGTTACAAAATCTAGAAGAAGAGCCCTGCAATAAATATGATCTCATACCAATTTCAAAGCCCCTGGGTGAGAAGGACCCAACAGCTGTGTCTGTACTTTAGGGCAGGTGGAGTAACCAATGCAGAAGCCACCAGGGCCTTGTTAGTGAGAGCATGTGGACTGCTCCCCCCAGCTATGACATGGTCCTTCTCCTTCTCTTCCTGTAGCCCCCATCTAGAAATCGTGCCTGGTTAGTCAGGATCTTCTAGTAGAGATATTTCACAAATCAAGAACCATCTTTAGATAGATATGCTCTCAGGAAAATTTCTGTCCACCAGGCAGATTCCCCAGGAAACTATTATTCCCTCAGGAATCAAGAATCCCCCCAGCCTGGAATCCACCATCACATTAAGTCTAGTAGGTGACATTAAATGATCTTGGTTTCTAAATAATATAACTTGGGTTCAAATCTATAGGCATTTCTGTGAGTCTGATCAAGATTTGGAGTTAACATGTTCATCATCTGTGCATCTAAACAATATTTATGTTTTTCAAGTCTCTGCAACCTTCTCTCTATCCCACTCTTAGCAAACTGATGAAGCAGTGTTGCACGTTTCACTTCTGAGAGCTTCCCATGTGATACGTATTTTCCCTTTGCTGATAATATAAGCTTCCTGCCACCTGTGACCCAATAGGTTGTAGCTGTTTGTTTGCTAATCGACACAAAGCTCCCTTCCACTTAGCCCTGCACTTGACCCTGCACTGCCTCATATGCTAGAGTCTGATAATTTCCCCTGAGTTCCAGTTACAGCTTGCACCTGGTGCTTTCTTTATTACCAGCAGCGTTCCTAGAAGCACAATCCTACGCTACATCCAAAAGCAGAAGCACAACGTGCTTTAAGGATGAGAGTCAGGTATTCACAAAATGCAGAATTCAAGAACTGCCTGTCCTTTCCTGCCATATGCATCCATGTAGAGCACCTTGTGTGTGCTTTTCCTGACAGTGTGAAAGGGCCTTTGAGGTTTAATCAGTAGATAGCGGCAAAGGATAACACAGCGTTCGGAGTGGGAATTCTGATCTCCCTGCTCCTGCCGGCAGAACACCAAAGCCTGCATGCTCTGCAGCTTCTTTAGCTGTAAGGAAGAGGGGTCAGGGTGATTCGTGAGTTACTATATACAAAAATACTACTTTCTCAACTCAAAAGTGATCTCTAGGCAATATGGAACAGCCATTTTTAAGAGGTTCAAGGTAAAAAAATTTGTTAAGGGAACACGTTCATTTCCACTGTAGTTCATATTAGAATAATTTCTGAATTACCAATCTTGACAGTTTTTGGTGTTCTTTTTACTTTTTTTTTTAAATTAGTTTATTTTCTATTTTTTAACTTTACAATATTGTATTTTTCCTTTTATTTTAGCAAAACGATCATTCCTAATTAAGTCAATGATGGAAAATTTAAAAGATGGACATTAAAAATTAATCTCTATGGACGCACCAGTACAAGAAAGTATCCATGACTTGCAGTGACTAAACAAGCACTGATTTTTTTTTTTAGAGCAGTTAGGATCTAGATTCATAATGACAATTCAAAAATTCTGCGGAAACACCTGAGTTTTTAATATAAAAATTGTACATGTTTAACATATTTTGTGCTGTGTCTAACTCTTTGTGATTCCATGGACTGTAGCCTACCAGGCTCCTCTATCCATGGGATTTCCCAAGCAAGAATATTGAAGTGGGTTGCCATTTCCTTCTCCAGGGGATCTTTCCAGCCTAGGGATTGAACCTGTGTTTTCTGCATCTCCTGCATTGACAGGCAGATTCTTTACCACTGTGCCATCTGGGAAGCCCTTAACATATTTACTATATATATTTTATATAATTATACTTCATGGTTCTATCAAAAATACTAAAGGTTGGGGAGGAAGGGATAAATTAGGAGCTAGGCAGTGGAAACAGTGGCTGACTTTATTTTTCTGGGCTCCAAAATCACTGCAGATGGTGATTGCAGCCATGAAATTAAAAGACGCTTACTCCTTGGGGGCAGGAGGAGAAGGGGACAATAGAGGATGAGATGGCTGGATGGCATCACTGACTCGATGGACATGGGTTTGGGTAAACTCCAGGAGTTGGTGATGGACAGGGAGACCTGGCGTGCTGCAATTCATAGGGTCGCAAAGAGTCAGACATGACTGAGCGACTGAACTGAACTGTACTTCTTGGAAGGAAAGTTATGACCAACCTAGAAAGCATATTAAAAAGCAGAGACATTACTTTGCCAACAAAGATCCATCTAGTCAAGGCTATGGTTTTTCCAGTGGTCATGTATGGATGTTAGAGCTGGACTGTGAAGAAAGCTGAGCACCAAAGAATTGATGCTTTTGAACTGTGGTGTTGGAGAAGACTCTTGAGAGTCCCTTGGACTGCAAGGAGATCCAACCAGTCCATCCTAAAGGAGATCAGTTCTGGGTGTTCATTGGAAGGACTGATGTTGAAGCCGAAACTCCAATACTTTGGCCACCTCATGTGAAGAGCTGACTCATTGGAAAAGACCTTGATGCTGGGAAAGATTGAGGGCAGGAGGAGAAGGGGACAACAGAGGATGAGATGGCTGAATGGCATCATCGACTCAATGGACATGGATTTGGGTGGACTCAGGGAGCTGGTGATGGACAGGGAGGCCTGGCATGCTGCAGTTCATGGGGTCGCAAAGAGTCGGACACGACTGAGAGACTGAACTGAACTGAACTGAGGGGTTAACAGATACATAATACTATATATAAAATAGATCAACAAGACATCCTACTGTACAGCACAGGGAATTATATTGAATATCTTATAATAACCTATAATGGAAAAGAATCTGAAAGACTATAACTGAATCACTTTGCTGTATATCTGAAACTAAACACACATTGTAAATCAACTACATTTCAATTTTAAAAATGCTATTTAACATTCTACTTATTTTATTAATTCAAATTTCCTACAACACATTGTAAACTGCTTTGCTACTTTTAGTGTGGTTCTTGAACCAGCAGAGTTGTTTTCACCTGAGAATTTTTTGGTATTGCAAGTTATTTGCAGTCCACTCTTACTGACTCAGAATCTGCATTTTTAACAAGATCCCTAGGTGGTTTAGATGTACCTGAAAATGTAAGAAGTTTGGGAATAAAGTCTAGCAATTGTAAATAATGCTGCTAAAAACATTGGGCTGCATGTATCTTTTCGAATTATTGTTTCTGTATGGAAGCAACCCATATACTTACACATATACATAAACACAGATGAAAAATGCTACGAAAAGGAACATGACAGCAAAAAAAGGACACAAAACAGTACACATTGTATTATTCTGTATATGAAATCCTAGAACAGGTCAAACTAAACTGTAATGGAAGGAAGTATTTCAGTCTTTGCCTGGAAGTGAGGGTTAGTAGAATTTACCAGACATCATCAAGAAGGAACTTTGTGAAGAAATAGAAATGTTTCTCTTTCATGATCACCATGATATTTACATAGGAATATGCTTCCTGGTGCCTTAGACGGTAAAGAATCTGCGTGCAAGGCAACAGACCCAGGTTCAATCCCTGGGAAGGGAAGATCCCCTGGAGGACGGCATGCAACCCACTCCAGTATTCTTACCTGGAGAATCACATGGACAGAGGAGCCTGGCAGGCTACAGTCCATGGGGTCACAAAAAGTCAGACACAACTGAGCAACTAACACTTTCACTTTCTCATATGTATACATACATAAACATGTACATAGAATGCAATACTACTTAGATATAAAAAAAGAATAAAATTGTGCCCGTTTGCAACAACATGAATGGAATTGGACTTTTAGAGGACATTATGCTAAATGAAATGTCAGACAAAGAAAGACAAATATGGTATGATATTAATTAGATGTAAAATCAAAAAATATAACAAAATAATGAATATTACAAAAAAGAAGCATCCTCACAGATATAGAGAAGAAACTGATGGTTACCAGTGGGGAAAGGGGAGAGGAAGGGGAAATATGGGGTAATGAATTATGTATGAAATATGCTACAAGGATATATTGTACAACATAGGGAATATAGCTGATATTTTATATTAACTATAATGGGAAAGATCCCCTGGAGGAGGAAATGGCAACCCACTCCAGTATTCCTGCCTGAAAAATCCCATGGACAGAGAAGCCTGGCAGGCTACAGTCCAAAGGGTTGCAAAGAATCAGATACAACTCAGAGACTAAACACACACACACACATAAATGAAGTATGCTGCTGCTGCTGCTAAGTCGCTTCAGTCGTGTCCGACTCTGTGCAAACCCATAGACGGCAGCCCACCAGGCTCCCCCGTCCCTAGGATTCTAGAGGCAAGAACACTGGAGTGAGTTGCCATTTCCTTCTCCAAAAATGAAGTATAACCTTTAAAAATTGTAAACCATTGTATTGTATTAATACAACTGTAAGGAAAAAAGAAATGAGCCTAAACTTTCAGTCTCACAGACAAGACCTCAGATTCAAGCTTGATGACTTTTGACTTTATATGTTCCTGAATTTCTTTAGACATCGTATTCTTCTTTTTTAGAAAAAGCACAATAATATATATTAAAAAATTGCTGAGAGGTTAAAGATAGTTAATACAGTAATTAGCAAAAGATCGTGTCTTATTTTGTGTCCTAAGGTAATTGCTTCTTAGTTTTACACCATGTTGGTTTATGAAACGTTCTAAAGGAATGCTCTATTTTTGGATAGCAGGGAGACTTGTATCTAAATTTTCTCCTGCTTTTGTAAACTTCTGGCTTTTTTCCTGGTATGGTAAAGTCATCAGTTCTATCCACATTGATCGTAGGTTAAATACAATCTATTCAAAATTTCAACAGAATTTTTGGTTAAATTGAGAATCATATTCTGAAATTAATAAAAGAAAACAAAGTACTTAGGCAACATTGAAAAGGAATAATAAGGCAGGAGAACTTAATCTATAAGATAAGGAAATTTATTCTACAGATGTAATTAAGACAATTTGATGTTCACATAGGGCTAGGAAAATGGCCCAATAAAACAGAACAAAGAATCCAACCACAGACCTTTACACATGTGATTTTATGACAAAGATGTCAGTGCAAAGAAGACCTATACACAGACCTATAAATACATATAGACCAATAAACATGTGATTTTATGACAAAGGTTTCAGTGCAGAGAAGACCTACACACAGATCTATACACAGACCTATAAATACATATAGACCAATAAACATGTGATTTTATGACAAAGGTGACAGTTCAGAGAAGTAGCTAGTGTTTTTTTTTTTCAATAAATGGTGCTAGAACAACTAGATAACACTATGGGGAAAAATGTTGACCATTACCTCACTGCACATGGGAAAATAAACTCCAGACAGTTTATAGGTTTAAATGTGAAAATAATTTTAAATGACAGCATTTAAAAGGTAACTTTGGAGAAAACTTCATGATACTGGTACAGACAAAAACAAACCCCAAATCAATAGCCATAAATAAAAGAAATTTAAGTTATATTATTGTAAAATAAAGTATGGCTGTTTGTCAAAAGATACACTAGTAAAAGTGCAAAGGCAAGCCATAGAGTGGAGGAAGAAATTTTTGATACAGATATCTGAAAAGGACTAATAAGAGAACATATAAAAAAACCCTACAAATCAATCAAAAGCTGCAGGAAACCAAAGAGAAATATTGGTAAAAACTTTTATCATGTTTTTATCACTTTACTGTAAAAGATATCCAAATGGTCTATGAGCATAGAGAAATTGTGCTCAGCTTCGTTATTCTATGCTGCTGCTGCTGCTGCTGCTAAGTCGCTTCAGTCGTGTCCGACTCTGTGCGACCCCATAGACGGCAGCCCATCAGGCTCCGCCGTCCCTAGGATTCTCCAGGCAAGAACACTGGAGTGGGTTGCCATTTCCTTCTCCAGTGCATGAAAGGGAAAAGTGAAAGTGAAGTCGCTCAGTCGTGTCCGACTCTTAGCGACTCCATGGACTGTAGCCTATCAGGCTCCTCCGTCCATGGGATTTTCCAGGCAAGAGTACTGGAGTGGGGTGCCATTGCCTTCTCCGTTGTTATTCTATAGGAAAATGCAAATTAAATTAAGATGTGTGACTACTACTCCATATCTTCTATAATACCAAAGTGAAAACAGTAGATAATACCAAGTCTCAGGTTTAACCGGAACTCATATTCTTGCCTGCAGAATCCCATGGACAGAGGAGCCTGGCAGGCTACAGTTCACGGGATCACAAGAGTTGGACACAACTTAGCGCTATCTTTCTTTCTCAAGTTATATCCTTATAATTTGTGCAGTTACATGTAAATATGTTATATTTCAAAAAAAGTTAATTAAAAAGCTCTGCTCACTTATGGTAAAACTCTTAGTAAACAAATGGGGAAACTCTCTTAACCTGATTAAGGATATCTGCATGCATGCTAATTCTCTTCAGTCGTGTCTGACTCTTTGCAACCCCATGGCTGTAGCCCGCCAGGCTCCTCTGTCCATGGGGATTCTCCAGGCAAGAATACTGGAGTGGGTTGCCATATCATCCTCCAGTGGGTCTTCCGGAACCAGGGATCAAACCCTCATCTCATGTCTCCTGCATTGGCAGGCAGGTTATTTACCACTAGCACTACCTGGAACACCACATTTAATAGTGAAATATAGAAAATTTCTCCTCATATCTAGATCACTAACACCCATTTGGCATTTTATTAGAGGCCATAGGTAGTAGAAAAGGTAAAAGAGGAAAAAGAAAGGAAGAAAGGAAATAAAACTTCTAGAAAATATGCAAAACTCATAAAGAAACAATTGGTATTTATACACAAATTTAGAAAATTACTGACTGAAATGTAAATTTTTGTTTCTTAAAATATAAAAAACCAAGTAACTAAACTTCTAAAATTTTTTGAACAATGTATTAGTTTTATAGCCAGAAAATCAACAATAAAGATACTGTCATTAAAAATAGAGTTAATGAGGTAGCTGAACCTAGAACCTATTATATGGAGTGAAGAGAGTCAGAAAGAGAAATACAGTATTCTAATGCATATATACGGAATCTAGAAAAATGGTACTGAGGAATTTATTTTCAGGGCAGCAATGGAGAAACAGACATAGAGAATAGACTTATGTACATGGGGGAAGGGGAGGAGAGGATGAGATGTACGCAAAGAGTAACATGGAAACTTACATTACCATATGTTAAATAGATAGCCAACAGGAATTTGCTATATGGTTCAGGAAACTCAAACAGGGGCTCTGTATCAACCTAGAGGGGTGGGATGGGGCGGGAGATAGGAGGTGCAAAAGGGAGGGAACATATGTATACCTATGACTGATTCATGTTGAGGTTTGACAGAAAACAACAGAATTCTGTAAAGCAATTATTCTTCAATAAAAAAATAAATTAAAAAAAAATTAAAAACCCCAGAGATTAATACCTATGGGTTCAAGGTTTTCTACCCCACCTTTCACGCATTCCATACAAACCATTAAACAGGATCGGATGCCACAGTCCATCTTGCTAGTACAGGTTAGAGACTACTTGTTCCTCCCTGGGTCTCACAACTTTTGGTTTTCCATTTTTTCTTTGTATTTGGACTTAACAACAGTTTTTGTTTCTCTTTTTAATTGGATGTCTGTGTTTAAACTCTAGCATATACTGAGCTTTGGCATTCACTAAACAGTCCTTTCCAGATTCTTTCCTGTCCTGAATCTATGCCACACTTACCCTAGATGACATTTTTTCCTAGCTGTCAGTTCCACATCCATACTACCACCAGGCCCCTTAAATTTACTTATAATTGAAAATATACTGAGTATTTCTTTTTGCTCCTCTTTGAGACACACAATACAAAGGTCAATGTTATGGTGTATTTATGATTTGCAATTTTTTTCACTGATATACATCACATACATGTGTAGTTATAAAAAACCTATGGAAAATGCTGATAAGAAAGAACTGAATTTGAATGCTGTTTCTTTTGTGATCTGAGCTAATATTACATTGGTAGAAATACAGCATTACTGACAGAGGTCTTTGGGGTTTATGATTATGGACCCAAACAAATCACAGTGTAATCCATCACAGTTATACACAGACAGTGTATAACTCAGCTTTGAGTTAACTCACTTGATTGTCTTTGAAGGTGCTGCTGAATACTTTAATTTTTATTCCAGCCATTATGGAAAAGGTGCATTGTATGGTACAGGCAATCATGTTTACTAGAAAATGCCCTTGGCTTGCTTTATTATGTGCATGGAGGTGAGGGGAGGAAAAAAAATCTCACTAGTTATTTTCTTCAACTTTGAAAAGAAAAACAAAATTAATCTATAGAAACTTCTTTCAGTAAAGTTCCAAGTGCAAAAGTCAATGTCATAGATTTAGCTCCCAAGAAGAAGAAGTTTGACCGTGAATGAGGATGTGAAATGCATCCATAGTTTAGTCAAGTTGAGTTAAGATCTCAGGAGCTGTGTCTAGTCCAAATTTTAAATATGCTTATTATGGCTTCTTCAGATCCTCTGTGCTGTGGGGTATGATAATTCCTGAAAAAGCAGTTCTTCTGGCAGACTAAGAGAACAGTTTGCTTTTGCCTCAGGCCATTAACATTTTAATAAAATAGTCATCAACTGTGATAACAATTCATCTTTAGGGGACTTTATCTATTATTAACCTTATTAAATAACAAATTTATCATTGCTGACATGTAGATTTTCCAGCCTTCATCAAACATGCTTCTCACTCCGGTTCTCTTTCACTCTCTCTCTGTTTAAAAATTTAGTTCAATTAAGCCGAATTTCTGTGCCAAGCACATATTTACAAGTTTGTTGGTTTGTTTTCCTTTGGAGCAATTTGAAAATGATCATCATTCCCAATAATAGTTGATTAAACTAAACACATTCCATGTGCTTTGTTGAGGACCACAGTCTGTTAAGCAAGCATAATTTACTAATTTCGACCGATTTCTGTGAAATAGACAGTTGTCAATCTTAAGAAAATTTATCTCTGGCAAAGAGCAGGGGATCAAAAAGTATCAGTTAAATTTTATTTTCACGTGGCAATAAGGCAGTATTCTAGGCAATTATGTTCCTTACCAATTGCATGCTGCCCAACATCATTAATTGAAATAATAAAAAACTCCCTATTTAATCTACAACTGACAAGAGAAAAACAAATCCAGCATTAATCTTCTGAAATACACGAAGAAAAGGAAAGTATAGAAACATAACTGTTCATGAGCTGTTTGAGGAACTGAAACTGATCCCCTACTGTGACAGTCTAGGGCTAGACAAGGAGAAAGAATAGTTGTTGTTCAGTCACTCAGTTGTGTCCAACTCTTTGCAACCCCATGGACTGCAGCACACCAGGCTTTCCTGTCCTTCACCATCTCCCGGAGCTTGCTCAAACTCAGATCCATTGAGTCAGTGATGCCATCCAACCATCTTATCCTGTCGCCCCTTTCTCCTCCTGCCTTCAATCTTTCCCAGAATCCGGGTCTTTTCTAGTGAGTCAGTTCTTCGCATCAGGTGGCCAAAGAGTTTCAGCTTCAGCACCAGTCCTTCCAATGAATATACAGGGTTTATTTCCTTCAGGATTGATTGGTTTGATCTCCTTGTAGTCCAAGGGACCCTCAAGAGTCTTTTCCAATACCGTAGTTCGAGCATCAATTTTTCAGGGCTCAACCTTATTTATGGTCCAACTCTCACATCCACACGTGACTACTGGGAAACCATATCGTTGACTATACAGACCTTTGTTTTAGAAGTCATTTTGAAGTATATAAAGCCATACGTGTTTAATCTAAAATAAAAGGATTTCAGGAAGAATGCTATGATTAATTTATATTGGAGAAGGCTAGTTAGGATTGGGATTTTAAAAACTCTGCAGCCATGTACAGAATTAATTTTGTTGTAAAGTCTGGAGGCAGGTAAACTATGAAAGCGCAGGAGACTACACAAAAGAGGAGAGGACCTAACCCTATGTAGGGAGGAAGGCAAGCAGAAAAATGAGATACACGATGGTCACTTTGAAGAATATTCAACAGAGCTTGATGAAAGGAGAATGATGGCTATGGGGAAGAAAAATACCTCTGAGATTTTCAGGTTGAACAGGTAGATAGTTGATGTCATCAACCATCAGTGGTGCCAGAAAAGCATACAGATAAACGTTTTAGTGAGAAGATACTGAGTTCCGTTGGCATAAGTGTTTTTGGAGTTTGTGGATGACATCTTGGTGCTGAAGCAAGAGTTTCTACTGGGCTAGAAAAAAATCAGCAAAGTTGTTGTGTTGTACAGTCACATTTCCAGAACAAAGCAAACCTAAACTTTTGGGTTAAAAAAATATATACATACACTTGAGGTCCACATTAGGATAAAACATTTTCCCAATTTGGATTTGTTCCCAACTTCTATTCATTTTGCATTTGAACTTTCTAAAAATATCTCTAATACATCTCTTTCTCTTCATTTCCACACTCACTGACTTACAACTTTGTCTTGCGTGATTTAGTATAATAGTCACTCAGCAGGTCATCCTGCCTTCAGTTTGGTCCCTGAGAGATATATTTCCTGCATAGCTATCAGAATGACTGCTATGGAATGGATATATATGTTAAAATAATGCTTCCAGCCAGTAGCACTATGGAACATAATACCTCCTTTTTATTTTTTTATTTTTTATAAATTTATTTATTTTAGTTGGGGACTAATTACTTTACAATATTGTAATAGTTTTTGCCATACGTTGACATGAATCAGCCATGGGTTTACATGTGTTCCCCTTCCTGGACCCCCCACCCACCTCCCTCCCCATCCCATCCCTCTGGGTCATCCCATTGCCCCGGCCCTGAGCCCTTGTCTCATGCATCGAACATGGAATGGTGTTCTGTTTCACATATGATAATATACATGTTTCAATGCTATTCTCCCAGAACGTCCCACCCTCACCTTCTCCCTCAGAGTCCATAAAATTGTTCTATGCATCTGTGTCTCTTATTCTGTCTCACATATAGGGTTATCATTACCATCTTTCAAATTCCATATATATGCATTAGTATACTGTATTGTTGTTTTTCTTTCTGGCTTACTTCACTCTGTATAATGGGCTCCAGTTTCATCCATCTCAGTAGAACCGATTCAAATGTATTTTTTTAATGGCTGAGTAATATTCCATTGTGTATATGTACCACAGCTTCCTTATCCATTCGTCTGCTGATGGACATCTAGGTTGCTTCCATGTCCTGGCTATTGTAAACAGTGCTGCGATGAACATTGGGGTACATGCGTCTCTTTCAATTCTGGTTTCCTCGGTGTATATGCCCAGCAGTGGGATTGCTGGGTCATATGGCAGTTCTATTCCCAGTTTTTTAAGGAATCTCCACACTGTTCTCCATAGTGGCTGTACTAGTTTGCATTCCTACCAACAGTGTAAGAGGGTTCCCTTTTCTCCACACCCTCTCCAGCATTTATTGCTGGTAGACTTTTGGATAGCAGCCATTCTGACTGGTGTGAAATGATACCTCATTGTGGTTTTGATTTGCATTTCTCTAATAATGAGTGGTGTTGCGCATCTTTTCATGTGTTTGTTAGCCATCTGTATGTCTTCTTTGGAGAAATGTCTGTTTAGTTCTTTGGCCCATTTTTTGATTGGGTCATTTATTTTTCTGGAATTCAGCTGCAGGAGTTGCTTGTATATTTTTGAGATTAATTGTTTGTCTGTTGCTTCGTTTGCTATTATTTTCTCCCATTCTGAAGGCTGTCTTTTCACCTTGCTTATAGTTTCCTTTGTTGTGCAAAAGCTTTTAATTTTAATTAGGTCCCATTTGTTTATTTTTGCTTTTATTTCCAATATTCTGGGAAACACCTCCTTTTTATAAAGTTGATTTTATAAAGCAGTTTTACTGTCCTGAAATAAAATCACTGTCCTAAAAAAATACATATATATATATGTAACCCATCAACACAATTACTTTTAAAAAACAGTAAAACAATATACAAATAATATAGATGAATAGGATGAAATAAACCTGTGATACATTATATATATATATATATATATATATATCTCAACATGTAAATATTCAGACACCAATCAATATCAGGCACCAACCTAATAAAGGAGAAGTGAAATGAAGATGGGTCTACCTGCACCTTGCCTATTCCTGGAAGGTGCCCTCTTGCAATTGCTACCATAATTTTCCTGCTTTTAATACTTTCTCTCAATGATGGTACAATCTATTTTGCACTTTCTCTGTAATGGCAAAATATCCACCTCTACACACCTCCCTTCCCTTTATGAATATCAGGACTTTGGTATGCAGCAACAGGAACTGTCTGGCTCTTAACACTTTACCATGTTTCTTCTTACTTCTCATGCCCTGATCCTCTTTGTGATTTAACCATTAGCTTTCCAAAAGTATTCTCTTTCATACCTTCTCTTTGTGCAGTAATATTAAGTAAACCGATTAAATGTATAGCCTTACAAAGTACAAGGATAGAAAACAGGGAGTTGGTTACAAATTGAAATCTAGACAGCTCATTCTGAATTATACTTCCATTTCATCTTCTCTTCTGTCCAATCAAAAGAGCTTTTTAGCACCCCTTTTCGGGCTAATCTAGCATTGATTTTACTTTTTGTCAGGTGACAGCTGCAATAGTGAACTTGGAGTTAGAACAGAATATGCAAGTCGGACAAGACTTAGCGATTGAATAATAACGATAACAATTCTATGTGAAGGTGATGCTCACTTCAAGCTTCCTATTTAAAAGGCCTCAGGACTGGAAGCTGATTTTCTTGAATGAATTACAATAAAGCCAGCATTCCAAGCTGCTCTTGGTTTTACCCACATCTTCAAAATTGCAAAATAAAACAGCAACTTTCTGTAATAGAACATTGCCTCCACCTGCAGTTAGAAAGACATTTATAGCAAGAATCTCACTTGCACAAAAGTAACTTTCTCCAGCAAAGAACTTGGAAGAAGATGGTTTATTTAAATGAATAGTCTATTTAAATGAATTTTAGATCACCATTAATTTTGAGTCCAGTTGAAGCATCTCAATACAGTATGACTTTCAGAAAAAGTTAATATTAGTTCTATATTTTTTAATTTATTTTTTATTGAAGGATAATTGCTTTACAGAATTTTGTTGTTTTCTATCAAACCTCAACATGAATCAGCCACAGGTATACATATGTCCCCTCCTTTTTGAACCTCCTTCCCATCTCCCTCCCCATCCCACCCCTCTAGGTTGATACAGAGCCACTGGTTGAGTTTCCTGAGCCATACAGCAAATTCCTGTTGGCTATCTATTTTACATACGGTAATATAAGTTTCCATGTTACTTTCTCCATACATTTCACCCTCTCCTCCCCTCTCCCCATGTACATAGGTCTATTTTCTATGTCTGTTTCTCCATTGCTGCCCTGTAGATAAATTCCTCAGTACCATTTTTCTAGATTCCGTATATGTGCGTTAGAATACAATATTTATCTTTCTATTTCTGACTCACTTCACTGTGTATAATAGGTTCTACGTTCATCCACCTCATCAGAACTGATTCAAATGCATTTCTTTTTATGGCTGAGTAATAATTCCATTGTGTATACGTATCACAACTTCTTTATCCGTTCGTCTGTCAATGGGCATCTAGGTTGCTTCCATGTTCTAGCTATTGTAAATAGTGCTGCAATGAATAATGGGATACATGTGTCTTTTTCAACCCTGGTTTCCTCAGGGTAAATGCCTTGGAGTGGGATTGCTGGGTCATATGGTAGTTTTATTTCTAGTTTTTTAAGGAATCTCCATACCATCTTCCATAGTGGCTGTATCAATTTACATTCCCATCAACAGTGCAAGAGCATTCCTTTTTCTCCACACCTTCTCCACCATTTATTCTTTGTAGACTTTTTGATGATGGCCATTCTGACGGGTGTGAGGTGATATCTCATTGTGGTTTTGATTTGAATTTCTCTAATAATGAGCAATGCTGAACATCTTTTCATGTGTTTATTAGCCATCTATATGTCATCTTTGGAGAAATGTCTGTTTAGGTCTTTTTCCCATTTTTTGACTGGGTTGTTTGTTTTTCTGGTATTCAGTTGTATGAGCTGCTTGTATATTTTGGAAATTAATCCTTTGTCAGTTGTTTCATTTGCTATTATTTTCTCCCATTCCAAGGGTTGTCTTTTCACCTTGCTTATAGTTTCCTTTGCTGTGCAAAAGCTTTTAAGTTTAATCAGGTCCCACTTGTTTATTTTTGTTTTTATTTTCGTTACTCCAGGAGGTGGGTCACAGAGGATCTTGCTTTGATTTATGTCATCGAGTGTTCTGCCTATGTTTTCCTCTAAGAGTTTTATAGTTTCTGATCTTACATTTAGGTCTTTAATCCATTTTGAGTTTATCTTTGTGTATGGTGTTAGGAAGTGTTCTAATTTCATTCTTTCACATGTAGCTGTCCAGTTTTACCAGCACCATTTACTGAAGAGGCTGTCTTTGCCCAAACTGGAAGACAGAACTAAAGCAAGATGCCAAGTGGGGAATAAAGCAATTAAAACAAAACTAACAAATATGTTGAGAGGAAAGAAAGAATAGATATGCAAAGTTAAATAAAGGTAGATGAAGAAGATTTATATGTAATAAAGA
Source organism: Giraffa tippelskirchi (assembly GCF_054371585.1). Classification (NCBI taxonomy): domain Eukaryota; kingdom Metazoa; phylum Chordata; class Mammalia; order Artiodactyla; family Giraffidae; genus Giraffa; species Giraffa tippelskirchi. Next base: position 151,771,762 of record NC_137282.1, read on the forward strand.
TTAACTGCAAAGGGAAAAGAACAGTAGGAAAAGCAAACAAAGTAATAAATGCAGAAAAATAATAGGTTTAAAAAATTAAAATTAAAAAAAGAGAAAAAAAAAAAACCCTCCTCAGAACTGCAAAAGCCCAGTGTAGAGGCAGAGGTTTATAACAACAACAAAAACATGTAACTGAGAAAGAAAAGGAAAAAAAGGCTCAAAAGCTTAGTTAGATTTCATCGTGCCAATAAAATCAACAACTACAACAGAGGCGGGGAGAAAAGAAAAAAAGAAAAAAATCTAAAAGAATCTACAGAACAAGTCAAACATAAGAATAATAAATGTTTTCCTTGAGTCACTGCTGTCACAGTCCTTTCCCTCGCTGGTAGTCACAGTCCACTTCACCTCCCTAGGATGCCCTCCAACACTGCTGATCTCTGGACCTGCTGTGAGGGCAGCTCAGATTCTAATCTGCTCCTACTCCTGCGTGTTCTTGCCTCCAATGTCCACAGCTATCAGAGCTAGTGCGTTTTCTTTTGTGGGAGCTCTCAATGATCTGTTATATAATTCACAGACACAGAGCCTGCCTTGATCATGTGGATTTAATCTGCAGCTTGTACAGGTGGTGGGAAGGTTTTGGGTCTTCTTCCTTAGGCACACTGCCTTTGGGTTTCAATTGTGGTTTTATTTCCACCTCTGGATATGGGCCGCCCACTGGGGTTTGCTCCTGAGGCTGCCCTGGAGGACTTATGTTTGCCCCTGTGAGGGCCGGGGTGGAGGTGCTGCAGCTGCTTGGGTCGCAGGGGTTCTGGCAGCACCAGGTATTCAGGGGGTTTGGCGGCTAGGGCAGCAGGAAATACAGTGCTCTAGAAGGGTATGGCAACCGGCATTTGCCAATGCGCTCCAGTATTCTTGCCTGGAGAACCCCCCTCCCTGACAGAGAAGCCTGGCAGGCCACAGTCTCCAAGGTCGCAAGGAGTCAGACACTACCGAAGCGACCCTGTGTGCATAGGCACAAGACTTTTTTTTGCCTGTGGCAGCTCTGCCCCAGTGAGAGTTGAGTGTGAAGGTGGCACAGCTGCTTGGCTTGCGGGGACCCTGGAGGTGCCAAGTGTGCAGGGACATGGACTGTCTCCGCTGCAAGAGTTATGGCCCTATCAGAGTCTTTTTTCGAGCCTCTTGTAGCTGGCGATCAGAAGGCCTCTTTGGCCAGTCTGTCTCTGCAGCTCTGCCGGTTCAGGCACTTAGAGGGCATCCTTGCCTGGGGCCCTTCTCTGTTGTTCAGCGTGTGGGGCGCATAGAGGCCCCCCCAGACTCCCCCATCCCCCGCTGCCTGGGGTCCTACTCTGTAGATTGGGGCGTCAGGCACTTGAAGGGGCACCCTGGGTGGGGTCCTACTCTGTAGTTCAATGTGTGAGGCATTTGATGGGCCAGCCTCTCTATTGTTCAGCTGCTGATGCTGGCATGTGGAGAGAGAGAGGCTACAGTGATGGCAATGGCACCCCACTCCAGTACTCTTGCCTGGAAAATCCCATGGACGGAGGAGCCTGGTAGGCTGCAGTCCATGGGGTCGCGAAGAGTCGGACACGACTGAGCGACTTCACTTTCACTTTCATGCATTGGAGAAGGAAATGGCAACCCACTCCAGTGTTCTTGCCTGGAGAATACCCGGGGCGGCGGAGCCTGGTGGGCTGCCGTCTATGGGGTCGCAGAGTCGGACACGACTGAAGCGACTTAGCAGCAGCAGCCACACTCCACGCGTGACTCAGCAGTATCGCCTTGCTTCCATGGCTGCCCGGCTTTCCTCCACAAGTATTTCCCACCACGATCTCCTCCCTCGCATCCCCTCCATCTGAATCTCCAGAGTCAACAGCAGCCCGCGCACTGGGACTGCTGCACAATCCCTAAATTCCAGTTCCCAGCCACTGTGCCATCTAGGTTATATATTGCTGCAGCAAGGACTGTCTGATTGTCATTCCATTTAGGCTGCCACAGATCAACTGTTTCCCTCTCAGCCTTAAGTGTTTCTCCTCTGACTCAGACAGTTGCCCGGATGTGGGGATCAGACCCCTGCTTCAGTTCCCCTACCTACTGAGGGCAGGTGCAGTCCTTCTAATACTCCCGTTTTTCCCCCTAGTTCCTTTGTCCTACCAAGTTTTGTGTGGGTCTATGTATTCTTTCCTGCTGGTCAGGTACTCCTGTCCACTCTCAGCTGGTGTTCTGCATGCACTTCTGTGTCTGAAGGTGTATTCCTGATGTATCCATGGAGAGAGATGTATTCCACATCTACCTACTCCTCTGCCATCTTGCAGTCCTCCAGTTCTATATTTTAATTGATGAATCATGGGTACAACTATTATTACTCTGGTTTGACTAAAATACAGACATTAAACTTGAGTGGAAGTCCAAGGATTTATCTGAAGCATCCCTGCTTGTGTTGATTCAGTTTCAGTTCAGTTCAGTTCAGTCGCTCAGTCGTGTCCGACTCTTTGCGACCCCATGAATCGCAGCACGCCAGGCCTCTCTGTCCATCACCAACTCCCAGAGTCTACCCAAACCCATGTCCATCGAGTTGGTGATGCCATCCAACCATCTCATCCTCTGTCGTCCCCTTCTCCTCCCGCCCCCAATCCTACCCAGCATTAGGGTCTTTTCCAATGAGTCAACCCTTCGCATGAGGTGGCCAAAGTATTGGAGTTTCAGCTTCAACATCAGACCTTCCAATGAACACCCAGGATTGATCTCTTTTAGGATGGATTGATTGGATCTCCTTGCAGTCCAAGGTACTCTCAAGAGTCTTCTCCAGCACCACATTCAAAAGCATCAATTCTTCAGCGCTTAAGCTTCACCAAATCATGTTAATTTCTTCTTATACTTCTCACACACTGACTGACCTAGAAGCTTTATCCCAGCTATTTCCATGGTTTGGTCATATCTATCATTGTAGATATGACCTCTGAGAAGGAAGCAATAATTTTCGACCTGCACATTTTATTCAATTTATAGTTTTTTCAAATGTTTATGTTAGTAGTATTCACAGGTTGTCAAAAACTAGACATTAAAGAGTTTGTGAAGACTAAGTCTAGGAAAAAAAGGAAACAAAGCTAAAAACCCAGCAAAGACTCTAGACAAGGTAACAGTAGCTTTTGCTCCTTCTGAAATGTATTCTTTCCCTCTGACTTGAGATTTGCCATTTTAGGACTGTCCAAAGTCAATGTGATCATGGGAATAACCTAAAGTGAGATCGGACCCTTTCTGTCTATACCCAAATATTACTGGCTACTGAATAGCCAGAAAGCAACGATGAAGAAGATTTGAGATGGGCATAGAGTGATCACAATGGAGTATAAGCTTCTAATTCAAGGAGAGGAACTTCTGAAAGCTTTTGGTGTTAACCTTAAAACAATCTTCTTAATACAGTATTGATTACTCTGATACTCAATGTTAAACTGAAATAGAAAAGGGCGAGAATAAGGTGCTACCCTAAGTAAGTTTAGAAATGAATTGAGTCTATAAGAATTAAGGCAAAGGAACTGTACATAAGCGTTGTATTCTAGGTGATGAAGTTTTTCTAACTGGAAGGCAGGTTAACAATTCTGATATTGTTACACATATACACTGAAATTGAGCAGCTCAAGTAAATAGATGGCAGATGGTGGGAGCCGGGTTTCTCACTGTTAGAGTAGAAGGCTACAAATAAGAAAGAGGAAGAATTATAGTGATCCATGTGGTGTAATAGATTAGAGTTTAAGACATCAGTATGATCTCAGACACAGATGGTTACATATAGAAATATTTAGAGAAATGTATATGTACACCTGTACAAATGTATATGGGCTTCCCAGGTGGCGCCAGTGGTAAAGAATCCACCTGCCAATTCAGGTAGACTCGATCCCGATCTCTGGGTTGAGACGATCCCCTGGAGGAGGAAATAGAAAGCCACTGCAGTATTCTTGCCTGGAGAATCCCATGGACAGAGGAGCCTGCAGGCTGCAGTCCATAGAGCTGAGCCGAGTTGGACAAGACTGAAGCAACTTAGCATGCACCCATGCATAAATGCATATACGCACATATGTACATATGTATTGCGCCCATACACACACACCTATAATAACTATACACACATATATTCCCTTCTGACAGCCAAGAAGGCCCAGAAGCAAGGACAGCCCGGTGGCAACAAGCACATCTAGTGCCCAAATCTATGTTTCCAGTACCGTTCTCTAATTAAAGGTTCCTGGAGAAGTAGCTGTTTCTAAGACCGGGGAAGGAAAGACACAGGGAGCATCACAGGGAGTGTCAGAATGTTAGAAAGTGCTAAAGAATAAGGTAGTAGTCCAGTAAAAATAAGGTAGTACAATAAAAATAAGGTAGTCCAGTAAAAATAAGGTAGTCCAATAAAAAATTGGACTTTTAACCCAAAGTGTAAAATAAACGTTGATTTAATTAATGATTGAATAAATAAATGACAAAGAACAGAAAAATACTCCTGCACAGAAACAATTTATGTAGCTCTTCTGTACTAAAAAGATCGAACATAACTCCCCACTCTTTAAATGTGAACTGTGCATGGTGACTTTTTTCCAAAGAGCAGAGTAGGGAAAGGGAGACGGGGGAAGAGTAACTTTATAGTGGAGAATCTGAAAAACACTACTTCAAGTCAGGTGATCAAGGTCAACATCAGTGGTGACAAATAACAGTGAGAGTGTGCACGCTTGATATGATACGGTAAGAGCAGCACTTCATCTTGTGGATTTCTTCCCCCAAACCCGTTAAGTACAGTTTAATCATAAGAAAAACAGCAGACAGCATCCGATCGAGGGACACCCTGCAAAGTGCTTGACCAGCTCTCCACAAAACTGTCAAGGTCAATTAAAAACAAGAAAAGTCTGAGAAACTGTCACAACCAAGAGGAGCCTAAAAAAAATTATACAGTGAAGTAAGTCAGAATGAGAAAGATAAATGTCGCATACTAACGCGTATATACAGAATCCCGAAAAGTGGTACTGAAGAGTTTATCTGCAAGGCAGCAATGGAGAAACAGACATAGAGAATAGACTTATGGACATGGGGAGAGGGGAGGAGAGGGTGAGATGTATGGAGAGAGTAACATGGAAACTTACATTACCATATGTAAAATAGATAGCCAATGGGAATTTGCTGTGTGTCTCAGGAAACACAAACAGGGTCTCTGTATCCGCCTAGAGGGGTGAGATGGGAAGGGAGGTTCAAAAGGGACGATATGGATTTATACTTATGGCTGATTCATGTTGAAGTCTGACAGAAAACAACAAAATTCTGTAAAGCAATCATCCTTCAATTAAAAAATAAAATTAATTAAAAAAAAGAAAAACCTTGTCAACTAAATGCAGTGTGGTACCCTAGATGGGATCCTAGAACAGAAAAAACAAAACAACAAAAACAGAAGAAAAAAAAACATAGGAAAAAACCCTGCAGAAATCTGAATAAATTCCAGGCACTAGTTAATATTTAGCATATAAATATTGACTCGTCAATTGTAACAGTTATGCTGTTATGTATATAATACCGTTATGTAAGATGTTAATAGGGAAAACAGTATGAGTATACAAGAACTCACTGTACTATCTTCATAATAACTCTGTAAACCTAAAACTGTCCTAAAATAAAAAGATTATTTTAAAAAATAATAAAATGTTCTCATCTGAATTCACTATTTGTTTGCAAAAGTGAGGTGGACCCTATGCAGAGGCAAACATGAAAGTTGTATGTAGTGCCAAATTTATCACCCAAATGCTTGCTCCAGAACATGAGTCTAAGCTTGATATCTCTATCTCAGCACCTTCCTTAACAGAGTTTGTTAGAATTATCAGACTTTCCTCACTATTCCATATTACAGTCCCATACATGAGCACTCAGCAAGTTAATCTGACAAGCAAATCTATGTTATCAGAAAAAGGGAGAAGAGCATCAGCCAGTTTACATAGCAGTACAATCCATTGTGGTAATTTGGATACAAGTCACTTAATAATTCTCATAGTGGGCTTGTGAAACAAGGAAGGAGAGGGTCATAGTAAGCTCGTCGATGCAAGGTCTTTATTCCTTGAAGTATATTTGTGCTTCTAAAGTAGGTCTATTTCTGGAAGTCAGTCATCAAATTTCCCAAGCTGTCCCATAATACAAGAGAACTAACCAGTGAGAACTTGTGGAAATAACCATGAAAAAATAAATCAAATCACTTTAGTTTTCAGAATACAATGTCATAGACCTTTCCTATTGTGCTGGCTTTAGTCTATTTGGGAGATCACTGCTGGGTATATGCTTCCTATTACGTTCCTCCATGAAGTCATACAATTTTCTATTTTCTCTATAAGGCCTATGACAAAAAAACACTCTACAGATGAGCATCTTATTAATATAAGAGGAAGAAAAGGGCATTCAAAGGATTCTGTGAGATACTGGGGCCAAATTACATTGGCTTATGAAGCAAGCCTACCTCATCCATTTCATCTCCAGCTAGTTATTCCAGTAGCTGCCTCTTGAAAAAAAAAAAATCATTTAAATCAAACCACACTTCCCCTTACAGACAGACGAAATCGCTTGCAGCTAATCCATCTCCTACTTTATTGCCCATAGAAATGAAGAACAGGTTGCACAATCACAGTGTACGACAGGAGGCTGGGAGACAGCAGCCATCCATTTCCTCATCGTATACACGTTTGATCGTGTTTGCCTAATTATCCCATTAACCTGTACCTAAAGATCCAATTACTCCAGCTGTGGGTGATTGAATAAAGGGCAATTGCAACAGATACCAGGCAGGGGACATGTGCATCCCTCATCTGTAAGGTTTGTAATGGTGGGTTCTGTCTTTCACCGAGAAATTCCCACAGCAGCACAGAGAACTGAGGTATTTCCAAAGTGTCATTTCTAAACTGGTAAATACTCATTTACATTTTGAATTGTTCATTATAAATTTAAGTACTCTCCCTTCTCTTAAGTTCACATTTGTGCTTCACGTAAGTTCACATTCCTATCATACTTTTTCCTGATCAGGGTTTAAAAAAATCAAGCCTACTGAATCAGATTCTTTCTTTCTGGGACATTTTCCCTCCAATTCAAGTAGCTGTCATTAGAAACAGAAGTTCCTAATTCAAGTTAGGGATGCATGAAGCAACACTGTCTTTGAACGTGATTGAGTACATAGAAGTGATTAATTGAAGTATGATTTTCCTATAAAAATAATCCTGTATTAAATAACTACCATCCCTGGTGGCTCAGACAGTAAAGAATCTGCCCGCAATGTGGAAGTCTCAGGTTCGATCCTTGGGTCAGGAAGATCCCTTGGAGAAGGAAATGGCAACCCACTCCATATTCTTGCCTGGGAAATCCCATGGACGGAGGATCCTGGCGGGTTACAGTCTATGGGGCTGCAAAGAGTCGGACATGACCGAGCAACTAACACTTTCTTTCATAAACATATATTTATGTCTGATCTCAAATGTATTCTCAATGTTGCTCACAACAAATGCTTTCAATGTTTTCTAGTCTAGTCCTCAAAAGAAATTCACAAACTTTTTGTCTCCTCATCTTAAATATTCAATCCCACCATCTCTACTATCAGTCTGAGATGATGAGCTCACCCTACCTCACAATGAAACAGATGTCATCATCAAAAACACCATCAAAAGTCTGCTACGTAGATTCCCTTCAAACATATCCAATTTCTCTTCTACCTAATTTCCAATAAAGGCTTACCTGGATCCCAACGTCTCCCATCACCCCAGAAACCTATTTACCTCATTGACTATCTTCTCATTTTTCAATATGTTTGGCCACAACCTCTCTCTCTCTCTATTCCCTTCTTGTCATCAACAATTATACATGCTCAAGACATTGCTGTCTTGAAAGAGAAAACACAGCTCTTCAGCTGCCATTTTCCCCCAGCCACCTCACTATCACCATCTCCCTTTTTACAACCAAACTTGTTAAAAATATATTCTCCGTGCTTTCCGTGTGGGCACATCCACTCTAATGGACTTTGTGCTCATGCTGCTCTGAAATAGATGTTGTCAAGGCCACCAGTGATCTCCATGATGATAAATCAATAGACAATTGTTACTACTGACTTCATATCTGTCAAGCACCATCTTTTTCTCCTCTATTCTTAGTTTACACAATTCTTCATTTCTGTTCCTCTTTCTCTCTTCTTATCATTTACCTATTCTTCCCAGAGGACTATATGGCACATACCTTCACTTTCTTGAAGTTCTTACTCAAATTTCATCTATTCAGTAAAGCTTTCTTTCCTCATCCTATTTAAAATTGCTAGTTTCCAACAGAAAATAACAAGCATTGATGAGGATGTGGAGAAATTGGAACCCCTCTGCAATCTCTGTGGAAAGCAAAATGGTGCATTCACTATGGAAAACAGAATGAATGTTCCTCAAAAAAATAAAAACAGAATTACTATATGATCCCCTGATTCCACCTCTGGGTTTATGCCCCAAAGAACTGAAAGCAGGGACTTGAACAGATATTTGTACACCTAGTTCATAGCAGCATCATTCACAACAGACCACAGGTATTATTTTAAAACATATCAATAATCTTTTATAGCTCTCTGTGTAGAATTTTGATGATCTTTTGACAGATTTACTCCTTGTATTTGACATAGCTTTACATTACTGTAAAAATATTATATAATTGTATTTCTTAATTTTTGTTTTTAGAATATAGAAATACATTGATTTTACCTTACTAAGTTTTCTTTTTTAGATTAACTTTTATAGTAGTTGCTTTACAATATTGCATATTATTTTGTTCTTCTCTACAGCTGAGTATAATATCCCATTGTATGTATATATCATGTCTTCTTTATCCATTCCTCTGCTGATGGACATTTAGGCTGTTTCCATGTCCTGGCTATTCTAAATAGTACTGCTGTGAACATTGAGGTTCATATATCTTCTAAATTATGGTTTTCTCCGGGTATCTGCCCAGGAGTGGGATTACTGGGTCATACTGTAGTTCTTCTGCAGGAGGAAATGGCAACCCAGTCCAGTATTCTTCCCTGGAGAATCCCACATGGGCTGCAGTCCATATGGTTACAAAGAGTTGGACACGACTGAAGCAATTTGGCAGCAGTGGAGCATGGTAGTTCTATTTTTATTTTGGGGGGACCCTCCATACTATTCCCTATAGTGGCTGTACCAATTTACATTTCCACCAACCGTGTAAGAGGGTTTGCTTTTCTCCACATTCTCTCCAGCATTTATTGTTTGTAGATTTTTTGATGATGGCCATTCTGACCAGTGTGAGGTGATAGCTCATGGTAAGTTTGATTTGCATTTCTCTAATAATTAGTGATATTGAGTATTTTTTCATATGTTTATTGGCCATCTGTATGTTCTTTTTGGGGGGGTGGGCGAAATGTCAACTCAAAGGCTTGTAACTTCCTGCTTCTCTAGTGAGATCTTCCTCTACTGTTATGGGATCTTGCTCAGACAGTGCACAGAACAGTCCCAAACAATGGGGAATTTAATACTCTCCCAAACAATCACCAACCAAAGAGAGAGTCAAAATTGATGCCTAAATTCCCCCAGCTTCCCCATCTCACTGTGAAACAGCTCTTAGATGTGGACCAGACCGATGAAGGACACTAATGAGAATGCCTTCAGGTTGATCAGCTATTGTAAGAAAGGAGAAATCGTTTCTGAAGTGCTTCAGAGGAAAACGCACTAACCAACCTTCAAACATGCTTCCAGCAGAAGATAAATTTCCTGTAATTGAACTACATATTAAAGAGAAACAACATCATCATGATCATGTACAAAGGCAAAAGTTGGCTTCTTAAAGATATTCCTCCAAGGTGGACTGAGGCCCACTTGTCTGCCGTGGTAGGCTAATCAAAAACACACCTTTTTTGGCTTTTCTCCCCTTCTTGTCTCAATTTTCCTGCTCTCTCCATTGTACTTTTTAGGATAACCTCCTAAATTGGTTACCTGCACCAAAGGTCTTTCCTCGGGGCCTGTTTCCATGGGAGAAACATCACTATACAATCAAGAGAAAACTCAAGTCTGTGCAGTAATAAATCCAGCCAGCTTCGAGGGCGCCTGTTTGCTAATTTTTAGTCATACTAAAGCTTTATCTTGATACTTTCATTTGTAATTCTGATGCTGCATTTTTCAGAAAGAGAAAATATATTTTATTTAGCGAATTTGATAACTAGATATATAACTTTTAAAATATTTAGACAATGAAAAGATGCTCAATATCACTAACTATTAGAAAAATGAAAATGAAAACTACAAGGAGGTATCACCTCACACTGGTCAGAATGGCCATCCATCATCAAAAAATATGCCAAGGTCACGAAAACCAAGAAACTATTCCAGAGTAAGTGGACAAGACATAGTAACTAGATGCAATTCATGATGGAATTCTGTCCACAATTTTTTTCTCTGTAAAATTATTTAATGAGACAATGGCTGAAATTTTAATAATCTACAAATTAGATATTAATATTTTATAAATTTTACTGTTATGATTTCCACAATTGTACTGAAATTATGTAAGAGAATTGCTTCTTTTAACTAATACACACTAAGATATTTGGTGGTAAAGGGCATCATGTCTCAATTTACTCTCAAATGGTTCAGACAAAAAATGGTATACATATTTGTGGAGATGTAGGGAAAGAAAAGAAGATATAGAAGATGACAAAGCAAATGTGATAAAATTTCAATAACTAGGGTGTCTGAGTGAGGAACATTTATGAGTGTTTTCCACTATATTTGTAACTTTCCTATAAGTTTAAAATGATACCAAAATAAAAGGTTATGAAAACAAAATTATATAATTGATGTGCAGACTATATTCTATGTCAAGAATCCCCAAGGAGACCTGGAAAAACTAGCCTGATACAAAGTCTCAGAGAATGAGCACTGTTGATTCAAATACCTCATCAGTTTAGTCACTCAGTCGGTGTCTGACTCTTTGAGACCCCATGGACTTGCAGCATGCCAGGCTTCCCTGTCCATCACCAACTCTGGCAGCTTGCTCAAACTCATGTCCATCAAGGTGGTGATGCCATCCAACCATCTCACCTTCTGTCGTCCCCTTCACCTCCTGCCTTCAATCTTGCCCAGCATTGGGGTCTTTTCAAATGAGTCAATTCTTCACATCAAGTGGCCAAAGTATTAGAGTTTCAGCATCAGCATCAGTACTTCCAATGAATATTAAGGACTGATTTCCTTTAGGATGGCCTGGTTGGATCTCCTTGCAGTCCAAGGGACTCTCAAGAGTCTTCTCCAACACAACAGTTCAAAAGCTCAGCTTTCTTTATAGTCCAACTCTCACATCCATACATGACTACTGGAAAAACCATAACTTTGACTAGACAGACCTTTGTCAGTAAAATAATGTCCCTGCTGTCTAGTTTGGTCATAGCTTTTCTTCCAAGAAGCAAGCATCTTTTAATTTCATGGCTGCAGTCACCATCTGCAATGAATTTGGAGCCCAAGAAGATAAAGTCTGTCACTGTTTCTACTGTTTCCCCATCTATTTGCCATGAAGTGATGGGACTGGATACCATGATCTTAGTTTTTCAATGTTGAGTTTTAAGCCAGCTTTTTTTACTCTCCTCTTTCACTTTCATCAAGAGGCTCTTTAGCTCTTCCTTTTCTGCCATAAGGGTGGTGTCATCTGCGTATCTGAGGTTATTGATATTCCTCCCAAATACCTCATGGGACAGTGTTTTTGTAAAGACTAAAACTGGGGACATATTCCTAGAGTTGTACAACATGGCAGTGTCCTTTCTACCATCCTCAGCAAATACATGGAGGAGATGGCACTTATATTCATGTCCCATGATCCATGATAAATTTAATGTCTTTTCCCATCAAACCACACTCCTTGCTTCTGAGCTTCAAGATTTTCAGCTTCCTAGTCCTATAGCATTAGAATATATATGAATAAAATCTTCATATGAAAATAAAATGCCAGCTTCTTGAATCATTTTTAAAAGGGAGAATTGGGGAACAATGATTTATAATATCAGCCCATGAAGTATTTTTATTCACATTATGTAAGCAATTCTCCTACTCCTAATAACTTTATGGCTGTCAGATAAATTCTGGGGACACTTAGCAGATAGCCCTCTAAAAAATTATGCAGAGGCCAAGACACAGCCCTAATAAGAATGCATTCAAGTTAATTAACTATTATTAGAAAGGCAAATATTTTCAGAAATGCTTCAGAGGAAAATAAACGATTCAACCTGTAAGCATGCCTTTGGCAAAAAAAATTAATTTCCTGTATTAAAGACAAGCAGATTCTTTTGGCAAAGAAGGTAAGCTTGTTTTTTTTTTTTAATTAAACATATTCCTTGTCTCTAAAAATATTAATGGTATTTCCTATAAACCATCATGACTAAAAATTTCACAGTGGTTAGATGATCATTGCGGAGCCTGGGTAGATTCACACTGCTTTTGAGGGTGAGACAGGAAAGCGATCAGAACACTCTCACCATTTTGGCGTATTTTCCATTTTATTCTTTTGGTGTTCATAGGATTTCTGATAATCAGCATGCCAGTTTCTTCACTTACCATTATTTTGAGAAAAAAATTTTAAAAAGGCAGCTCTGAATGCTCCAGGCTTTGGAAAGGGATTCACAAGTTAACATCATAGGCAATGCATTTATAGACACTCATTAAATGTTCTCCCTCAAAAATAAGGCAGTTTAAAACTACATTCTCATCTGTGCTCAATGGTTCTCACTTGGAGTGCTGAGACCATTTTCTGTTGAAATTATTTATTTTAGATCACTTTGTTCTTCTATTCTCTTTCTCTGCCTATTATCTAACTCTATTCCTGTAACTGTAAAATTTTTCCTATTGCTTTTTTCTCTCTCTGCATATCACTTATCTCTATTCCTATAACTGTTAAATTGGGTTTTCACCCTTGAACAAAATCCCAAGTACAACCATTTTATTCTACGCATTTTTTCCACATTTGTTATTATAAAAAGATTGACTTATGCATCTTACTGGGCAGTTTTACTAATAGTGATATATGAATCATTAAACTATTAGCATTAATAGAATTATTAGAGTTGTTATCACTGGAAAAGGGCTTCCATGGTGGCTCAGATGGTAAAGAATTTGCCTGCAATGAAGGAGATATGAGTTCAATCCCTGGGTTGGGAAGATCCCCCGGAGAAGGGAATGACAACCCACTACAGTGTTCTTGTCTGGAGAATTCCATGGACGGAGGAGCCTGGTGGGCTACCGTCCATGGGGCCACAAAGAGTTGGACACAACTGTGTGACTAACATTTTCCCTTTCAATTCACACATATTATTATAAAATGGAAGCCTGTTATTAAAATGCACGTGCTCTTTTAAAACCACCATTGTCTACTTAAAACCGTATTTTCTATCTCAATGTAACTGTTACAGTCCATTCTTTCTGAAAACTGGCAACACTCACATGTCAGCTTAAAATTGGACTCTAGAAAGGCCCCTGGGGTTATTTCCAGGTTTGCTACCATATGTGAGTCATATTCAAGGCATTTTCAAGGCTTGGGCCTAGAAAGGGAGAGAGGACTCTTTCTGTGGCAGTGGTCCCCAAATGGGGGGAGGGGATGATTCAGCTCCCCAGGAAGCATCTGGTCATTTCTGAAAATATGTTTGGTCATCATGACTTGGAGGAGTTGTGCTGGCATCTTGAGAATAGAGGCCGGGGATGCTAAGAGCCTCTCCCAACAGCAAGAATCATCCTGTTGAAAACATCAGCACTTCTGTAATCGAGAAACTCTGTTTTTAGGCATCTTAGGTTGGAAGGATCCATAGAATTCTCTGGTAATACGGAGGCAAAATTCTGCAGGTTGAGGGAATATATACTGAAAAGAAAGTATGATTTAGATGCTATAATTCTACCCACTGAGTCCCACCCAATTATTGAAAAAACCTTGCAAAAGTTGGCGCATGTAAAGTTGCTACCACAGGTCATATGCACATGCTGATCTAACAGCATACCATGTCTAAGCAAAGCTCAGCTATCCATAGAGGATTCCAGAATATATCAGAGTTCTATAACAGGTATCTGGGGACCTACCCTGCTCCTTGAGATTGGTCTGGAAGGAACTCACTGATTTTCTGAGGAAAATCTCAGGATCCCAACATTAGTAATATGTTGTTGGGTGGGTGGGGGGGGGATCAGTAATGGGAGCTTCATAGTTACATGGAAAATACAGGAGAAGCATTTCTTTCACAAATACAGACATCTAGCCTGTACTTCACTACTTGTACCTAAAGCCATAAAAGAATAGCTCACTTTTATTCAGATGCTGACTGGTGAACTGCTGAGTATTATTCCATGAAACACTCCAGGTATTTTGTTGGCCCGGGCCCAGCTATTTAACAGACTGTAGCATTCAGTGCAGCAGTGTGACAAGCAAGCCTGGGCATGTTTTTGTTTGTATTCATGTTATTTGAATAAGATTCAACTACTGTCACTTTCATTAATTAATGTGAAACTCATTAGTCCTAGTGTTATTATTAGAAATGTTCCCTTTCCAAGGCATTCAAACAATGTGCTGTCTCATTGTAACTACTCATTTCCAAGTCAGCACAGCAGATGACATGGGGATAAAGGACCACCTGATCTCTTTTCAAAATCTTTCTTACAAATTCATATCTCCCAGAATTCCTTATGTGCTTCTTCGGTAACCACCGGGGATTCACAGAGTCGTGTTCTTCCCCTTCTTAAGGTGAAGTGAAGTGAAAGTCACTCATTGTGTCTGACTCTTTGTGACCCCCATGGACTATACAGTCCATGGAATTCACCAGGCCAGAATAACGGAGTGGGTAGCCTTTCCCTTCTCCAGGGGATCTTCCCAACCCAGGGATCAAACCCAGGTCTCTCACATTGCAGGTGGATTCTTTACTGCATTGGGCATTTAAAAATTTTAAAGGTCAATTTCATGTTAAACGTTCTCACCACAATGAAAAACAATGCTCCATCCCTTCAATCAGGCCTCCTTCAGGCTGAGATATTGAGGACACAGTCAGGGGCAGGTCCAGCTTCTTCTCTCTCACCTAACCCTAACCCTAGTTCTAAACCTAACTCCATCTCTGTCTATCGGTCTTGTTTCTATCTCTCGAGGTGACTGAGTTGTAAGAAACACATGAGCTGAGAGGAGAATTGTGCCCAGGTGGAAAAGAGGCAGTGGATTCCCTAGATATCCACAAAAATTGCCCAAAAGACAGACTCATATTTTGGACCTTGCTGTATCCAGTTGGTATCACCACAGTGGTACCAAGCAGCTAAGACTCTGCCATTCCCTATTACTACCCTCATTATCCCCTCCAAAGCCAGAGGGGTCAAAAGCCACAGGAAGTGGTGAAGAAATGACCCTGACTTTTCCCTGGATTCTTGGTCAGGCCCAAGTTGGGGGTGGGGGGAGGAAGAAGACTTAGCTGGGTAGGCATGTGAAGTCTTGATTAATATTCTGGACTGGAGTTGTGTGATTATTAGATCAGACTGAGGTTTTAATCCCCAAACAAGGGACTGCTTGTTTATCTAGAGGCAAGACCTGCCTATGGGTTCATCCAGGGGCAGAAAAAGAACTAATCCATAGAGGATGACTGAAGGACCTGAAGATGAATTTTGAAAGGAAACTTACATTGTTTCCTGCTTGCATTCTATAGCGTCCAGATTATTCAGTGAATCAGTTACTCCTTTATTTCATTTTTGGCGGGGTGCCTGCCAACCCAGAATGAAAGCATGTTCCCTTCCTCATTTGCACACAACCATCAATACTGCCCTGAACACCGTTTAAAACAAGAAAACTCCTTTAGAAACCCAGAATTGCCTGTCTTTATTCCTTTTTCATAATATGGGCATCTTTAAATCTGAGAATTCCAGTGGACTAAGATGGATGGGCAACATGTGAGTACAGAATTGTAAACTTAAAGGTTTGTCTGTATGTTTGTTCTGGTTTAACCATACTTATTATAGAAACTGTGGGCTTCCCAGGTGGCTCAGTGGTAAATTGTCCTCCTGCCAATGCAGGAAACACAGGAGATGTGGTTTTGATCCCTGAGTCAGGAAAATCCCCTAGAGAAGGAAATGGCACCCCAATCCAGTATTGTTGCCTGGAGAATCCCATGGACAGAGGAGCCTGTTGGGCTATAGTCCATGGGGTCCGCAAAAGAGTCAGACATTACTCAATGGCTAAACAACAATATCAGGCTAACCATATACCTACTAGGCTAAGAAATCACCTACTTGAACTTAATGTTACAATGAGGAAACTGGAGCTCAATTAAAGAAAGATACTTACCAGAGCATCCGCAGTAGGTGCTTACCACTGCTTATGATCCAAGCCTCAGATCTCTTTTTCTAAAAACCTTGCTTCTGCCTTTCTTTAGTTCTTTATGTGCATCCATTTGTTTTTACTTTGCTTCTTACTGGGAGTGTTCAGTCTAGACCATGCTGAAAAACACTACATACAATAGAACTGTAGAGTGTTCAAATTCACATGCCCTGGTACAGGAAGAGAGACAGATAGACAGATAGATAGATAGATAGATACAGATATAATATTTGTGTGCTTGCTTTCCTTTTGAAAACTGATATTTTTCAACACATAATGTAGAAGTGTTTGCCAAGGGAAAACTCTCCATGCAAAACTCACAGAACACTTGTGTTCAATACACACTCTAACGTGCTTTGCTACATTAGAGTAGCAAAGAATGCATTAGGCTGCCCTTTTAGACACAGTACATGATGTGTGCATATGATCATTTCTGCAATAGGTATACTATAAATCTTGCCAAATTAGGCTTACTTAGTGCCAAGTTGATAGGTATTGCCAATTTCTCTCTCATCCTGGAAAATGATTGGATTTTTTTTTTCCCATGAAAGAAAGCACTCATAAGCAGAATTGTGAGCACCTGCATCCCATTCTCGGCCTACCTCTTGCCTTGAGAACCACTCTGGTTGGCCTGCAATACCTGTGGGTACTTCAAGGACCATGGGCTCTATGGACATTATAATATCTGTTCTACCTGCTGTTTTTGGAAAAATTAAATATACAACTGCTTAGAGGAGAAATAATTTCTTTCAAATAATTGAACATCTGGGGATTGTAGTAGGGCATTTTGTGCCTTTAATATCTGCAAACAGAATGTCTTCTCCCAGTTCATTATTGAAATAATATGCACAGCAATTTATAAAGTGATAACAGAGCGGCTATTACGCTTGGAGACAGAATCCTTGGCTGGATAAACAAGTAGACTGAGTTAAATGCACTGTCAGTCTTCCTGCTCTTTAATACTGTAAGCCACTGATCTCTTGGACATCTTTAAATTTTCATGTATTTGGACTGGGGCCATTTGGTTCAGGTAGCCTTGTTAAAAAGGGATTTGCAGGTCTTTGCAGTGTTACCGCCCTGCCAAGTTAGAATAACTCAAGACAAGGTCAACATCTAGGACTCTCTTGTATTAAATCAGCAAGAAAGCTTATATGCATTGCAGATTCCTTGCCCATGAGATCTCTTGTCTAAAGCAATCTGCTGAAAGGTGATAGGGTTGAAGCATGGGCGAGACAACATGCATATGGCAGAGAGTTTGTAATATTCTAAGTGGTATCAACAGTGTCCCCTTGGGTCAAGATAGAAGCAGTATTGGTAAATCAATAGTTTAAACCATCTGAGACGAGACTATTTATCAAAACTCTTTCTTATTAAACAGAATTCTGCTAAACAAAATCCTTTGCTGACTTAGTTGGCAGGAGCCATCTTGCATCATATGGCATATCCTACCCACACTAAAACAGTAATCAACAGCTACAGTCTTCTTGTATTCCTGCTCTGACAGAAGGTTTGCTAAACAGACCAAGTGTTTCCCTTATGCTTAGGCACATGGCTATTAAGTAAATTTTGACAAATTGAATTATAATTATGGAAGACTTGGAGAGTAGTGACATTACTCAAATATTAAGCCATAACTGAAATCATTAAATCTGTGAATCAAAAAAATTTGCTGAAATCTACAATGGCTCATCTGTAACTTTAAAAGAAAACTCTATGTAATGGCTGGTCAAATATATGGAGAGATAAGCTTTTAAATAGTCTATCATGAAACCTACCTGATTATACACACAAATGAAAAACAAAGAGAAATAACAATCTACAGGTTCTCTTTTGGTTCTAAAATATTCTACAAGCCTTCTATTAAAAGTGAAATATAAAAATCATTAGTTTAATATATTAGAAACCTTCCTTGAACTTTCAAGTTCTCTAAAGAGTGAAAGAGAACTTAAGAGAAATAACAAATGTTGTAAGTCAAGAGCAAGTGTCAGCAGCAGTTGTCTCAGTGGAATGATTTCCTCATGTCTCATGCATCTTCCATTTTCTATGCCCATGGCTGGGAGCTACAGTCACTGCCAAGAGATGGGATTTTTGAACCTTCTCCAAGGCGTCCTTCTACAGAGAGCAGAACAACCATAGTTATCCCTATAACTCTACTCATGGGCAAATTACTCTCTATGCTCCCCACCTCATCCTGACAACATCCACTCAATGAATATTTCTCAACAGATACAAAGGACACAAGATTTCTAGGATACTGGGCAACCAAAGGTGTGTATGTTTGTTGAAGGGACACTTTAACAACTCTGCTCTGGCTACTTGGATGAGGATGTTGGTTTGCTAATGAGCATTTGGTTCAAGGATCAGAAGAGAATGATGTTTATAAATATCTGCTTAAATAAAAGAGAAGATTAATGTAAATCCTTCAACAATAGAGATATGAAGATATAAGCCTAAATATAGAGGGCAATAGCCTAGCAAGAATTTCTCTCTTTTTTCACTTCTGATGGGCTTTTACCTGCATAGACTGTGACAGCAACTAAGTAGTATGGAGACAAAGGAAAACTCTTTTGTTAAAGATAAGGTGCATCTGGATCTACACTGTGTAGCCTCCTCACTAATGGGAAGTTCTGTATCCTTGATAAATATGTCAGGTAACCTTAGCATTTTATGCCAAGTGTGCATGCTGATAATAATGGCTGTCTCTTTAAGCCACAGACAATCTACCTTGCAGCAGTAGGTTAAATATATGGAGAGATGAGAACCCTTTAAGAACCCTTGAAGGGAAAATAGGCTAAAAAAAAAAGCCTCAAGTGTTCTTGAAGAAGAGTGTGAAAGACAGAAGAGATTCCATATTGGTGATTGTTACGTGGTCGGTAAATGGTATCACTCTCAGTATGTTTTAGCAACAGCTGAAAATAGTTATGGCCTCCAAGAAGCATTGCCTAGGTCTATTGGTACGAGTCCTTTCAAAGAGCAGTACAGGGACCTTGGCTTCATTTAGGATATCCTGTGCACAACACTACATCAGGTTGAATTTCTCAGATAAGTGTGATTGGTGTTATTACCTTCAACTATATGTATCCTGGGGTGGACTTAAACTCACAGTTTAAGAACCATGCAGATGAGAGATCCATTGAAAAGAAGTAATTTGAGAATTTCAGGCTTTTGTCCTCAGAAAACCATGCTAGAACAGAGCTCTAGGATAAGAGGAAAAGTGCTGCTATTCATTCAAATCTCCCCTATCAGCACTAGATTTTCCGGGAGGTAAGGCTTGTACATGCTCTTGTTCCTGTTTTTCCTAGTTTCTTTTAGATCATTCTGCTTCCCGAGCTCAAACTGGAGCATTTAAGCAGTCACTGAGCATCAGTAGCTGGGCAAACCCTAGAACACTGTCGATGGCATCCTACTTTCCAACAGGATAAAGTTTCCAAAGTTCCTCCATTTTCTAGTCCTGGATACTAAAGTAAGAAAGGAATTAGCTGTCCTTCTCTAGTTCGGTAATCAAAGTCATGAGTATACATCCTCACATTCACATAGTACTTCACCATTTACAAAGTATGTTCATGAACATTCTCTCATTGATCCTTCACAAACATTCTATGAGGTGGACATTGTTATCTCCACATTATGAATAAGAACACAGAATCATGTAATCAGATCCAGGAAATCTGACAATAACGTTGGAGTACTTTCAACTCTTTTACAACTGCCTCTTTCACTTCAGAAATCTTTATTTATTTACAAGTAATGTAGCACACTGTGGCTTATGGTCAGTAGAGTCATGATTCTAAATTGAATTTTTCCTGGTGAAACTATGGTTGCCCAAGGCTGCCTAACCTCCCTCCACCCTTAGTCAATATGAGCTAAGGCAATACAAAGTAATTGCACCAGTATCCTAAACAAAACATAATCATGAAGGTTAAAAATCACTAGGAAAAAAATTATCCGCAAAATGTGTACATCCAAACTTTACATTGGTAGCACCTGGGAAAAAGATGGAATTCCTTCCATAAAAATATATGCTCTCAAAACCCCTTCCCCTAGAATGTGTGCACTAAACAATTCATCCATTGATCATTCACCAAGCACATTTTTTTGAGTACTGTCTTAAGTGTCAAAATAGAGCAGTGAATGTGAAACAGTTCCTGCAATCAAAGGTCTATAGTCCAGTCATCAGACAAATGCAGTAGACTGAGGGAAGTGCTTATATACTAGGAACAGCCCTAGGAGCTACAAGCGCAGGAGGAAGGGTCCTCTGCAAGTCTCTTAGGGTCAAGGAAGCAACACCTGAAAGCCACGTCTGAGAAAGAACAAGTAGTCATTAACGTGGCATGGGGAAGGGAGAAGGGAAGCTGATGTTTTCTCAGATTGGATACACTCTGTGGCCTGGATATTTCCCTTTTAGCTGCACTATAGCTTTTATTGGTTTCTCTGTTTTCATTTTATAAGCTAGAAAAGACATGTTCAGAAAATTTGAGAGACTTATCCAAGGTCACATAGCTAGTATGTTAGAGATCCAAGAACTAATACCAAGTCTGTATGACCACTGTGGATTTAAAGAAAGAGCACTGGACTGGATGAAGTCAAGCAACTGGAATTCTAGTCTGTCACCAAATCCCTGTGCAGCCTTCAACAGGTCACTGAACAGCTATGCTCTGCTTCCCTTATCTGTAAGATGAGAGCATTTAAACTGCATGACCTCTAAAGTTTCTGAGTTTTCAGTCTGATACATTTAACTCTCATCTCCTGATGAGAAAAATTCAAGCTCAGAAAAATTCAAGTTCAAGAAAATCCTGAGAAATGAAGAGGAACTACTAACAGGTATCTACAACAATAATTATATTAATTCCTCTCATAGACATGTATAGAAGGGGAGATACACCACAATACTCTCTGAAGCATAATATAATTTTTGACATGATGAACGTGTTGCTTTGGACTAACCACTCTTTTGGGTTAACAAAGAATATTGCAAAGTGACTACAATTTGATAGTATTTCACCTCTGTGGTTTTTGGGGTGGTGAGTGACGAATCAGACCTATTAAGGGATTTTTGTTGCTACATCTCATAAGTTTCTTTATTTTGCCATGTTTTTATTTTCTGGTTATTGTGTAGGCTGTACAAAAGCCAACACTCCAAGTATAATGAATAAGACATTCAAGCTTCCTTGGGAGAAAAAACTCATGTACTTAGGGGGAAAAATTGTTTAAATACATAAAAATGAAAGAAGACAGAAAATGAGAATATTTATTAACTGCTGATTTTTCAGGGTTTTACTAGAGATATTTTTGAAGGCTAAAATCTTTTTATGAAATATTTTTTAGTGATAAAAAGTATTGTAACAGAGTTTTAAATTTATCCTTTCCATAACACTGTCTGCTTTAAAGAAGTTCATTTAGTTATATTTTAAGACATAGAAAGTTGAAGTAATCTTAATCTTTCTATAGCAATTTATCCTAATGTAATAGATTTCAGAACATTTTTTAACATTCATTATTACTTTTAGCTTCACAATATCATATAAGTTAGGTAGTGAATTCGTTTTTTAGGACTGCTATAACAAATTATCACAGACTAGGTGGCTTAAAACAATAGAAATTTATATACTCATAGTTCTGGAGGCTAGAAATCCTAAGCCAAGTTGTTGGCTGGGCCAAGCTCCTTTTGAGACTGGATAAAAAACCTTCCTCGTGTCTCCCTAGCTTCTGGTGCCTGTGTAGCTTATGTGGCCTTCTCTCTTTGTGTCTCTATGTCCAAATTTCCATCTTCTTGTAAGAAAAGCAATCAGATTCAATTAGTTCAGTTCAGTTCAGTCGCTCAGTCGTGTCCGACTCTTTGCGACCCCATGAATCGCAGCACGCCAGGCCTCCCTGTCCATCACCAACTCCCGGAGTCTACCCAAACCCAGGGCCCGCAGTAAGGACCTCATCTGAACTTGATTACATTTTCAAAGACCCTGTTTGCAAATAAAGTCATATTCACAATTCCATAAATTAAAGTCTTGGGGTGGTTGTTATTTTCATTTTGTACATAAGGAAACTAAGACACGGAGCACCGAAGTGCCTTCTCTAAGGTCATACAGAAATGTTACTGGCAAAATAGATATAGGACATCCTGTCTTCTAACACTTAAACCAGGTTTATCCTATCAAAGAAGTATCAAAGTTTCCAAATCAATTATTTGCTTAGAATCAAAGCTTCCATCACTCATTCATCTATTAATAGACACCTGTCTTGCCTCCAGACCAAACCACTTGAACCTCTTGAAGGATGATGAAGAACATGCCAGGTTATTACCTATAAAAATCAAATCCAATTGCCTTTGAGTGTAATTGTACCTCTTTGTATACATTTGATAGGGGAAAATATATTCACTTTCTGAAATACATTTTACAGTGTCTACTCTCAGCCAACCTGGTGAAATAATAGGCTATTCTTTATCTATCTCCATTCATAACCCCAAATATTTTTTGGCTGCTGAAAATGGTGCTGAAATAAAGTTGAAATATTCTGTGGCAAATGGGACACGCTAGAACCTTCCTCTTAAGTGCATATGCCAAAAAATACTTCATTTAGGGTCATGGGATAAAAGGAACAAAACATGGATTCTTCAAGCACCAGCTAGGTATCCCAAGGAAACAGAGCCATCTCTCCTTTCTCAATTCTTTTTCCTATTTACCAACTGTATCCTCCATCTGGACAATAGTCTTCATAGGCAGCCTTCTCCACTCTGAGAATTCACTTATTTACTGATATGTTGGTCCAGCTATGAAAATAGGCTGTGGGCCAGGGTACAAGGCATAAATTAAACCATCTCTTGGCCTCTCCTCTCTAATTCAAGTGGTTGTTTTTTAATTAAAAAAAAAAAAAATCTATTTGTGGGGAATTCCCCAGGAACTCTTTTGCAATGACCAGCTGCCTGTGGTTGATTTCTGACTGAATGGAGCTTCACTTGATGTTCTTACCTAGAGATACAGGCAGCAGAAAGTTCAGGTGACTAATAAGACACGAAGATGAATAAAGCCAAGGAAAAAATTCAAACTACATGCCTTTTGATTTTGTATGTTATTTGTAGGGCTAAAGCCATTGGCTTTTCATGACATCCTGTAAACTGTACTTAACTGTGATCGATAGCTTTTAGTTCATTCATTTATTAAGTCTTTCACCAACATTTACTGAGCATCTACTACACATCAGGCATTCTTCTGGCACTGGAGGTGCAGTGGTGAGTCAAAGAGACAAAGGCCTTCCTTTTATCATGGTGGATGCATTCTTTCCCAAAGGAACATTATCACAGCCCAAATGCAAAGAGTGTGAAAAAGAAAAGTAACTGGACAGCTTGGTTCTGTCACTGTCTGTGGGACTGTGCCCTCTGGAGCTCAGGTAACTTGTTTACAAAAAGAGAGAGGGATAAATAAGCTTTGCAACTTCTATTCTTCCCCTCCTATAAACTACTGCTTCAACCCCCACATGCCAGAGACAACAGACTGTCGTGAATACCTGGAGCTTACACGAAGTCTTCCTCCGGAATTCAGAAATGACAAGCAGGGATGTAGCCTTCAGAGGTTACAGTACAAAGTCAGCACACACTGAAGCAAAGCACAGGTACACATGGTCTCCTTGAGAAGAGAGGCCCGGCATCAGACCAGGATGTCTTGACCACTATAACAATATTAGCTATGACACTATTAACAGCATTGTTTAATAATGACAGCAGTCCACAAATATTTATTGCACAATCCTAAAATTCTATATTATGTAGTTTTTTAAAAGGAAAGATTTCTTTAAACAAAATAAGTCTTTTTCATATAAAATTGGTTGCTTTTTTCTTTGTGAAATACAAATCACACTATTCTCTTATTCATGGAATTTCCATAAGGGTAGAAACTGTGTCAGTCTTGTTCATCACTGAAACCCCAAACTTAGGACAGCATCTGGTACTCAATAAATGTTGGCAAAATGAATGAATTAATAATAACTATAATAACGAATGGAAAAACCATCATGTACAAACAACATCCCTAGAACTGGACATGGAACAACACACTGGTTCCAAATAGGAAAAGGAGTACGTCAAGGCTGTATATTGTCACCCTGCTTATTTAACTTACATGCAGAGTACATCATGAGAAATGCTGGGCTGGATGAAGCACAAACTGGAAACAAGATTGCCGGGAGAAATATCAATAACCTCATATACGCAGATGACACCACCCTTATGACAGAAAGTGAAGAAGAACTAAAGAGCCTCTTGATGAAAGTGAAAGAGGAGAGTGAAAAAGTTGGCTTAAAGCTTAACATTCAGAAAATTAAGTTCATGGCATCCAGTTCCATCACATCATGGCAAATAGATGGGGAAACAGTGGCTGACTTTATTTGGGGGGGCTCCAAAATCACTGCAGATGGTGATTGCAACCATGAAACTAAAAGACGCTTACTCCTTGGAAGGAAAGTTATGACCAACCTAGACAGCATATTAAAAAGCAGAGACATTACTTTGCCAACAAAGATCAGTCTAGTCAAAGCTATGGTTTTTCCAGTAGTCGTGTATGGATGTGAGAGTTGGACTACAAAGAAAGCTGAGCACCGAAGAACTGATGGTTTTGAACTGTGGTGTTGGAGAAGACTCTTGAGAGTCTCTTGGACTGCAAGGAGATCCAACCAGGCCATCCTAAAGGAGATCAGTCCTGGGTGTTCATCAGAAGGACTGATGTAGAAGCTGAAACTCCAATACTTTGGCCACCTGATGCGAAGAGCTGACTCATTTGAAAAGACCCTGATGCTGGGAGAGATTGAGGGCAGGAGGAGAAGGGGACGACAGAGGATGAGATGGTTGGATGGCATCACCGACTCAATGGACATGAGTTTGGGTGGACTCAAGGAGTTGGTGATGGACAGGGAGGCCTGGCTTGCTGCGGCTCATGGGGTCGCAAAGAGTTGGACACGACTGAGCAACTGAACTGAACTGAACTGAAAGCATCCCCAGGAATCACTGCAATGTTTTCTTCCGAAAGGCCAAAATAAATATTTTTAAACAACCTTAAATATATATATTTAAACAGAGTTTTTATCATATGCCTTCCTTTCCCTCTCACTCTTACCTGCCCAGTATAGGATTCTGCTTTCCTATGCCTCCTGAGAACAGCCTGCAGGGCCTTTCTGCAGCACCTGAGGGATCCAGGACAAACTCAGAGGCAGCCTGCATCCATCATCAGCACCATATACTTAGAGGGCTCCCAGCCCTCAATTCCCTGTTCACCAATATAAGAACTTTATATTAAGAGCACTGGTTTTAAATCCGTCTGGCATCCATGAAATAATGAGGTATAAAAATGAACAGAACAATACTACGTCCATAAATAATTTGGGAAAATATTGTTTAAACAGTGAAAAATTAATTTCTAGTCACAATTTCAAAACATACCTTTGAAGCTTTCAAAGGCATGAAACATGCATACATATGCAATGTACTGTCTTGAGTCCTAGTGTAGACTCATCTGCTATGTCCCTGGTCTAAAACAAATATCCTGTTATGCATCACAAGATGTGGAATTTGGAGACATTTTTATTTAAAGCCTATGCCTGGTCATTGTAGGAATCTTCAAGGTATTCCATCACAGTTATGAAGCACATATTATTCAAGAGCCTGCTCTATAACTTATCAATATGATAAACTAATTTTAAGAATTAAAAATCTGCTTAAAAAGTGAAAATTCATTTCCCATTTTGCCTCCACAGACTCTATTCATCAGGAATGGCAACTTCTTCGATTCCATTACTACATCTTTAGGAGCATCTTCTTTGATGTAGAGCTTCCCTGTGTCTCAGCTAGTAAAGAATCCGCCTGCAATGTGGGAGACCTGGGTTCGATCCCTGGGTTGAGACAATCCCCTGGAGAAGGGAAAGGCCACCCACTCCAGTATTTTGGCCTGGAGAATTCCAAGAACTGTATAGTCCATGGGGTCCCAAAGAATTGGACAGGACTGAACAACTTTCACTTTCACTTTCTTTGATACAAGTCTAACTCAATTGACAAATGGAAATTTCCCAGTTTGCTTGTCTGCATTTAAATCTAGTTGACTGCCAGAACAAAGACAAATAAAAATGTAACCATATCTATTTTTTCCAGCAGTAAAGTAACGTCTAGAAAGTGAAGACTGGGCTTCATTTATCAGTATAGAAGAGAACTAAAACTATGAACTAACAAAATAGTTGCAAAGGCCAAACACCAAATGGATGTGGTTATTTATCCTCAATGCTCCACTGTACTTCACTCTACTAGTACAGTTCTTACAGTGTTATTTTCTATTGTGGGTATTGGGTTGTGAATTAATTCATTTAGAAACCAAGTTCCCATTCAAAATAATGTTGCTTAGAGTACCTGGCATAGAGCTTTGCAACAGGAAAGAAATGTTGAATGTATGTTTTTGGTTAGAAGAATCTGAGGCCATTTGCTCACTGAAGAGGGAACAGTCACAGTGAGAAGTAGCATTATCTTCTATTATTTAAACCTTTCAGGTAAAAAAAGAATTGGTCATTCTTAGAGAGACAGTGTTAGAAATCACTTGGACTTTGCGATCACATAGAGCAAGGTTGAAATCCCAGTTTCAGTTATTTTCTCTGAGCCATGAATTCAATCCTCAATTTCTTTTTTTTTTTTGAGAAAAGCCAGCATAAAGCACTTTTATTGCAATAATAAAACTTGAAACTCATGTGTAGTGCAGGGCGTGGGGGTAGGCTGGGGGAGTAGGCAGCAATTTCTCTCACCAAGTCACTACACAGGACAGCAAAGGGGTGAGAGGGGGCAAGGAGAAGCCAGGAAACTCTGAGATCAGCAGGAGGAGCTGAGCATCAAAAAACAGGAGATGCTGAAGCTGTGATGACCAGCATCATTTTCCTAAGACAACACTCAAGGATTTGTCATGATGGCTGGGCTTTCATAGGTGTTAAGTGTCTACAAACAGCACCTTCAATTTAACTTTCAATTAAAGTTCTTAAAATTTAGGAAGTAGAGCTTGGATAGCTATGCGATTACAAAAATCCTGGATATCCATTAGAAAAACCACAGGATGGAAAAAAAAAGGCCAGGCCATGAAGGTTTCAGAGGTCCCTGACGGCCTGGGGAACAGACTTCTGCAATGTCCAACATCTCAGTGAAAACGATCTGCTTTCAAAAGGCAGAGGGTCTACGAGGAGGGTGAGGGTGGGGCAGTGGAGGCAAAGGCTCTCCCTCTTCCCACTGCAGTTTTGGGTAGGGCTTTCAATTCAACCCGAGGACATCTCTCAACTTGGAGAATAATTCGGCCCTCAAAAGCGCCTCGAATCTGCTATGGCTTTGCAGCGCAGCAGCAAGAATGTTTAATATATAATAGATAAAACTTTCATCCAAAAAAATAAAATAAAATAAAGATTCTTGCACCCCCCCCAACACCAATTCCTAGTCTAAAGTTAATCCATTACTTGTGCTGTTAATACTTAACTAATACTTAATTGGAAACCTAGATCCAAAGGACTGAAACTCAATCTTCACCCCAAAACAAAAACAAACTGAGTAATTTGAGGTTTATGGCATATAGTTCAGGTCAACACACATACGAGGAGAAAGGGGAAGAGCAAAGCTGGTGACAGAACACATTCAGTCTGGGAAGATGTTTATACAAAGAGTGTAGTGGAACATCAGGAAAAGCTCCATACGGACTCGCTGTGTGCATCTGGAGGCGCCAGATCCTTCTGTGGCACATCCAAGAATGGGGAGCTCAGGGAGGAGGCCACTCCTGTCATTCCAGTTTTAGAAGTTCCACGTCAAAGATGAGAGTGGCATTTGGTGGGATGATGCCTGGGTGCCCAGTGGCACCATAGGCATAGTCTGGGGAGATAGTCAGTTTGGCTCTCTGACCCACGCTCATCTGGGCAACCCCTTCTTCCCAGCCTCGGATCACCTCCTGCTTGCCCAGCACAAACTTAAAGGGCTTGTTTCTGTCCCGGGAGGAATCGAATTTCTTTCCATCTTCAAGCATCCCTGTGTAGTGCACCACGCAGGTCTGGCCACGCTTCGGGAAGGTGCGCCCGTCTCCGGGAGAGATGGTCTCCACCTGCACTCCCATGGCTGCGGTAGCGGCGGACGCTGGGTTGGCGGACGGGCTGCGCGACGGGCAGCGTGGACCGAGACCGGATCTCGCGGCGATTCCGCGGCTCTGCCCTCAATTTCTTACTTATTAAATGGAAAAGATACATCTACCTTCCTGAGTTGTAATGAGTAATTACAAGTAAATAATACAAATATAATATAAAGCACCTATCATATGAATGGTATCAGTCAGTCAGTTCAGTTGCTCAGTCGTGTCTAACTCTGCAACCCCATGGACTGCAGCACGCCAGGCTACCCTGTCCATGACCAATTCCCGGAGTTTACTCAAACTTCTGTCCATTGAGTCAGTGATGCCATCCAACCATCTCATCCTCTGCTGTCCCCTTCTCCCCCTGCCCTCAATCTTTCCCAGCATCAGAGTCTTTTCCAATGAGTCAACTCTTTGCATCAGGTGGCCAAAAGATTGGAGTTTCAGCATCAGTCCTTCCAATGAACATTCAGGACTGATTTCCTTTAGGATGGCCTGGTTGGATCTCCTTGCAGTCCAAGGGACTCTCAAGAGTCTTCTCCAACACCACAGTTCAAAAGCATCAATTCTTCGGTGCTCAGCTTTCTTTATAGTCCAACTCTCACATCCATACATGACTACTGGAAAAATCTTAGCCTTGACTAGATGGACCTTTGTTGGCAAAGTAATGTCTCTGCTTTTTAATATGCTGTCTAGTTTGGTCATAACTTTTCTTCCAAGGCGTATTTTTATTTCATGGCTGCAGTCACCATCTGCAGTGATTTTGGAGCCCAAGGAAATAAAGTCTGCCACTGTTTCCACTGTTTCTCCATCTATTTGCCATGAAGTGATATGAGTGGTGTAAATAAAGAGTATCTATAGTTTTCATAGACTTCCCTGTAGCTCAAATGGTAAAGAATCTTCCTATGATACAGGAGACCAGGGTTTGATCCCTGGGTTGGGAAGATCCTCTGGAGAAGGGAGTGGCAATCTGCTCCAGTAGTCTTGCCTGGAGAACCCCATAGAAGGAGGAGCCTGGCGGGCTACAGTCCATGGATTCGCAAAGATTTGGACAGGACTGAGCAACTAACACACACACATAGTTTTCATATTTTGGTCCCAAGTAGCATAACTGTTAATAGTGATGATAGTTGGAAGTAGAAGGAGGCTCAGTTCAGTTCAGTAAAGTAGGAATTTTCTGTAAGTTAGAACAGCCAAAGATCAAATCAACTGGCTGCTTTATTATGAGGTGGTGACTTCTCCTTCATCAAAAGCCTTCAAGCAAAACCTAAATGACCTTTTACCAGGCATGATGAATAGGGAATTAAGTATAAGGCTTAAATTCTAGACCCCTTTAAATGCTACATTTCTATGATGCCTTGAAATTCTTGATAGTTTCTGAAATGATGAGCACAATTTTTCTGATTATTCTTGAAAAGAAAAGATAATGAAGTTAGACAGAAGAGAGGGAATTTGTCATGAGACATTGAGTTTGGGTTAAATGGTAACTTTGCATGTCCAAAAAATTAGTATTCAGACTCATGATTTTTCCCCAGCAATAGACTTCAGAAAAATAAAAAGATCTAAACATCCCCCAGCCTCTGGCTTCCAGTTGTCTATTTAAATAGCTCTCACTGTTTCACTTCATCTTTTTCTCTCTAGTTGGGAAGCAGACATGACAAAGGTAGTTAAGTGAGTGCTGCTGATTAGCCCTAGGAAAACATCCATTTACTTCCAATTCATCAGGACATGTCCTGGGAATTCTCCTCTTCAACCCTCTCTCAGTTTCTCAGTTGGCTAAAGTTCTCTCTCCCTTCTCCCTACTCCATCCAAAAACAGGGGGAAAAAATCTCTCCTTGTCTCATGTACAATTTCCTCTCCTCTGTAAGACTCAGCATATTCAGTTCTACACAGAATTGCTGACTCTAAGAAGGTCTCTCAAGGCAACTTTCCAACAAGACCAAATGTCTGTCTCCAAATGGAATCCTCAGACCATCCACTGAAAGAGCCATTTTCTTCATCTCATTGCAACACATGGTTATGCAGTAGCTCAATGATTCCAGAGAAGCATAAAACCTGGGAGGAGGTGGAGAGACATAGACTCATAAAGTTTCCATGGAGTGGCCTCAGAATGTTTGTGAAATCCCTGAAAATGTGTGCAAAATCCCTGAAAATGTGAGGGTAGACTTTGCTGTATGTTCAGTTCAGTTCAGTCGCTCAGTCATGTCCGACTCTTTGCGATGCCATGAATCACAGCACACTAGGCCTCCCGGTCCATCACCAATTCCCGAAGTCCACCCAAACCCATGTCCACTGAGTCAGTGATGCCATCCAACCATCTCATCCACTGTCGTCCCCTTCTCCTCCTGCCCTCAATCTTTCCCAGCATCAGGGTCTTTTCCAATGAGCCAGTTCTTCACATCAGGTGGCCAAAGTATTGGAGTTTCAGCTTCAACATCAGTCCTTCCAATGAACACCCAGGACTGATCTCCTTTAGGATAGCCTGGTTGGATCTCCTTGCAGTCCAAGGGACTCTCAAGAGTCTTCTCCAACACCACAGTTCAAAAGCATCAATTCTTCAGCACTCAGCTTTCTTCACAGTGCAACTCTCACATCCATACATGACCACTGGAAAAATCATAACTAACTAGACAGACCTTTGTTGGCAAAGTAATGTCCCTGCTATCTAGGTTGGTCATAGCTTTTCTTCCAAGGAGCAAGCATCTTTCAATTTCATGGCTGCAGTCACCATCTGCAGTGATTTTGGAGCCCAAGAAGATAAAGTCTGTCACTGTTTCCACTGTTTCCCCATCTATTTGCCATGAAGTGATGGACCGGATGCTGTATGAGATTCCATGAATTCATCAGATTCTTAAATGTTGTATATGATACCAAAAAAAAAAAAAAATTAAGAATCAAAGTCTTACAGGAGAAAATATTTGCAAAGAATATATCTTGATAAGGGTCTCATGCACACTAGAGTTCTTTATAGAATTCTTTGAGATCCAACAACAAAAAAGGTAAATAACCCAATTAAAATGGGCAAAAGATTTTTTTTTAACTTTTTATTTTATACTGGAGTATAGCTGATTAACAATGCTGTGGTAGTTTCAGATACACAGCAAAGCAACTCAGCCATACATGTACATATATCCATTCTCCCCCAAACTTCCCTCCCATCCAGGCTACCACATAACATTGAGCAGAGTTCCCTGTGCCATATAGTAAGTCCTTGTTGGTTATCAGTTTTAAATATAGTGATGTGTACATGTCAATCCCAAACTCCCTAACTATCCTTCCTCCCATCCTTCCCCGCTGGCAATCGTAAGTTTGTTCTCTAAATCTGTGAATCTGTTTATATTTTGTAAATTCTTTTGTATCATTTCCTTTTAGATTCCATATATAAGGGATATCATATGATTAAAATGGGCAAAAGATTTGAATAGACATTTCTCCAAAGTATATATATAAATAACCCAACCAATTGACACATATACAAGTGATTAACATCACTAGTCATTAAGGAATGGCAAATCAAAACAACAGTGAGCTATGACTTCCCATCCACTAAAATAGCTAAAACCAAAAGGAGAGATAATAACAAGTGTTGGTACGGATATGGAAAAACTGGAAGCTGGCTCTTTCTAACCAGTAGGATATTGACCACAAGTGGACTATAACAAATTACTGATTTTAGAAAATAGGCATCTAAGAGCACTCTCTTGACCATCTCTAACTACTGGAACCTTGATAAGTAATCATCAGTGAGAAAAAATCTTCAATTTGCACCACTGACACTTGGGGAAATATTGAGACTGTGTCTCTGAATTTCTCATATTTTCAAAGTCCACAGTGAAGTAATGATGCCTTCCTTCATGGCGTTATAAAGATTAATGAAACTGCATCTGTCACATAATTTGAGCTTTTGTCTGAAATGTTTTTTGTGACTTTAACATGACATCCACTTGCTTTTCTATTTACCAAATGAAATGTCAGCTTGAAAAGGCATTGAGGGAGAATGAATAAATGTATATGTATGACTGAATCCCTTCTCTGTTCACCTGAAACCATGACGACATTGTTAATTGGCTATAACCCAATACAAAATATAAAATTCAAAAGAGAGAAAAAAAATGGATTTTTTAAAAGGTATTTGTATGTGGGCTAAAAATATTGTTTTATTCCAATAAAACTGAGGCCTCATGACATTGATTAGAAAGTTGAGTGACCTAATGTTTCAATTATCTACTGCTGTATAACAAGCTAACCCAAAGTTTAGTGGTCTAAAATAACTTCCATTTTGTTTACGACTTTTTGGATCAGGGATTTGGAAAAGGGTTGACTGAGAGTTTTGTCTCTAATCTGTTTCATCCGCTGGGGTGACTGAGGTTAGAGGATTCACTTCAAGATGACTTATTACTACATGGCTGACATCTCATTTGCCTTTGAACTCTGTGTGGGCCGGTCTGTCTGTCTGTCTGTCTGTCCATGCAGCGTCGCCTTATCCAAGGATTCTCCATGTAGTTTGGGTATCTCCCAGCACTGCAGTCCCAAGAAGCCACACTTCTTGCATGCTGCTGGTTTCCAAGAAGGAGGAAGCCGAAGTTGCCCGGTCAGTCAAGAGCTAAGCACGGAGCACACAGTGTCACTGGTACTGTACTGTATTGGTCAGAGCAGTCAGAGAGCCTTCCTAGATTCAAGGGAGAGAGAAGATACACTCTACTTCCTAGTGGAGGGCTTGCAAGGTCACATTGCTGAAGAGCATGTAGGATAGGCAATAATGTTTCCAATCATCTTTGGAAAATACAATCTGCCACAGCCAGGTTCTCGTCTCAACACCATCCCAACATATCTGTATTTATGCACGTACATAGGGCTTCCCCAGTGGCTCAGTGGTAGAGAATCCATTTGCAGTGCAGGAGACACTGGAGACGCAGGCTCGATCCCTGGGTCAGGAACATCCCCTGGAGGAGGGCATGGCAACCCACTCCAGTATTCTTGCCTGGAGAATCCCAGGGACAGAGGAGCCTGGTGGGCTACAGTTCATAGGGTCGCAAAGAGTCAGACATGACTGAAGCGACTTAGCACACACACATGTATGCATTCATATACATATACCTAAACTCCTACTGCCTACAATAGGCTTCATTGCTTGAAAAACTCTGGAATTGGACCAGAGTTCTACTTAGGATCCTTTGATTTAAAGGAACAGAGGACTTATAAAGATATCTTAAAAAAATAGAATTTTCATAGGAAAACACAACACATTTGCACTGAAATGAGCAAACTCTCAGGCGTCAAATGTACCCTTTGGCCTCTATTAGAATGTTGGAGTGTATAGTTTTCCTTTCTTGGGAAAATGGCATTCTTACAAATGTGATTTGATCATTGTGTTAACCCTTCCTCACAAGTCCACACTGTGTAGGGTCTATCAGTTTTAAACTACAGTTAAACAGTTACATTGTCTCCTAGTTCCAGATTAAAATCCCACAGAAAATCAGTTACCCACCCCCCCGCAACTTTTTAGTCTTTCACATCTTTCTATGTAGGCAACTGCATAAGCCTTGCTACTCCAATTATTGGTTGCTTTTTTTTTTTTTTTATCAGTTATACCTTTTTATCTACTCAGCAGTGGCAGTTAGGGAATGGTGAGGTTGGTGTTAAAGATGATATTACTTGGTACAAAAAAGTGGCCACCTAGACAGCATGGTGATCCATGAGCAATACAACTAAATAACCTCCAAAGTCATTCCAGCTTCAAGCACGTATGGATTTTGTGAAGGTAATTTCCATTAGCTTGTGCAGTAATACAATAGCCTACTCATTTCACAATGACTCACAGAGTGTTTCTTAAAAAGAAAAGAAGAAGAAGAAGAAGAAGCTACGAGCAGCTTCCATTCCCTAGAGAGAAGAAAGCGTGCTCCAGGGACCCAGCCTCATTTCCTATAGCCATTCTATTATCCCCGCTGTATCTGTAGTTTCTATTAGCCCTTCTGTGCTATTGATCAGCCTGGTCACAATGAAAGAGCTTTATTGAATTCCAAGTAATGGAAACTCATTACATGGCCTAGATAATTAATTACCAATTCTTGCCTTTTAGTGAAATTGAAACTGGCTGTGGAGAGCAAGCTGAGTGAGCTCAGTAATGCAGCCTGTTAGAAGCTTTATTTAATGTGTATGAGGAACACTCTACACTGGCCTTGGAGATGTGTTTGATGTACTGCAGACCCTTGAAACAACCAAAGCACTTTCCTTTAAAATAAACCATCTTTTCAAATGGAATCAATTGAAAGGAGAAGGCACTTAAACCATAAAAAGTAAAGAAAAAAGAAAAGAAAAGCAAAACAAAAATATAAATAATATAAGGATATGAACGTAAGGCATCTCTTTACTAGTATGTTTAAAGCAGGACATCAAAGTGTTTTTAGCAAACCACTAAGTCAGAGTAGGAGGTGGTTTCATGCCTTCAATCTTGCCTTTTATTCTCCTTGCCTCATATGACTGCTGGGTACATTGCCAACGTGATTTTCAAGTAATGAGTTACTAAGCAGGCATGAATACCTAACATAGGTGAAGAACTGATAACATATCACTGAGAGAGACTGAAGATGGAGGAAGATGGCTACTAATAATAGATCACATTGATTACATGCCTGCTATGCATCAGGCACTGTGTTAGGCCTTTTGAATGTATTATATCATTTAATTCTCACAACTCTATACTCTAGGTTATATTAATATTTATTTTGATGGTGAGTATAACAAAACTCAAACTGCCCCAAATCACACGGCTCTAATTCTATATACCCAAATTTAGATTTGCCTGATTAAGTCTGTGTGCACGCTAGGTCATTTCAGTTGTGCCTGACTCTGTGTGACCCCATGGACTGCAGCCCACCAGGCTCCTCTGTCCATGGGATTCTCCAGGCAGGAAAACTGGAGTGGGTTGACTTGCCCTCCTCCAGGGAATCGTCCCAACCCAGGGATCAAACCCGCATCCCTTGTATCTCCTGCATTGGCAGGCGGCTTCTTTCCCACTAGCACCACCTGGGAAGGCCCCTGACTGAGTCTATTCAATCCATTATACCATACGACCCTTCCCTCAGAATTAGTACGGTAAGAAGACAAGACTTCAAAAATTGTTAACAAGAAATACTGAGAAAGAATTGCAGCTTATAGAGTTCAAAGCGAAACATGGAAAAGACATAATGCTTGAAGTGAGAAGCATTAGAGAAAATAGTTCTTTTATTATCATCACACCCCTGTTTATGGAGGCTACTGGTGACAACACAGAATGCAGTGTTGACTTGTGTTTTGCAAATCTTGCTTCTATGATATTTGAAGCCTGAATGACAGGTGTGAAAACCAGAAATGACAGACTTCCAAAGCCTTACTCAATCCTCTGTGTTATAAGAATTTCATTCGATGGATTCAAAGCCAATTTTTCCCAGAAGAAATACAAGTCAGACTCTGAGAAACATTGAACTGGCCTTGATGTTCTTCATTCACTGTATCCAACTCTATTATACCCACAGCACACCGGACACGGCATCTAGTATGCTGTCCCATCCTTGGCACATTGACATAGTCTTCCTACCACCAGTTAAGTTCTCTGCTCATCTCGAGTCAGTAGTGTTTGTCCCCAAACCGGCTTGTACCCATTGTACTTGTTACAGTGAAAATATCATTTAATGAATTATTATATAAATCAATGAAATGAAAAATATATACGGTAAAAGAGTTGGTGATTGTAGTGAAAAAGAAAACAAGATTGAATGCTTTGGAATACTTGAGTACTGCCTAAAATATTGCCGTTGATTTGGGTGTAGGTAAGAAAACTGTTAAAAATTAGGAATTACGTAAAAACATACAATTATCATGTACTTAAATTATCTAACAGGGACTTTATTTGCTTCAAATAAAGAAAATAAAGATTGTAATTGGCTAATTATGGGTAGAATTTATGCAAGTAAAATAATTCAGATATCTTCTGACTTAAGCCCACTTAATAGCTCTTGGCCCTACCTCAAAGTATGTACTTCCAATTTAAAATTAAAATTTTTATGAAACGTTGTTTTCAATCCCCACAGTAACTATATATATTTTTAAACTAATTAATCAGTTACCAATTAACCAGCTTGTCTGGGCTAAGAGACATTGTAATGTAATCATAGATGTATACCAAAGATTTCTTTAAAGGAAACAAAGTAAGACATATCATATGCACTGTGAAGGCATCCCAAGCATCCTTGTTTGGATACATCTTTCTTTTCCTAAAGCCCCACTCCTTCTTGTGGTTGTCTTATATTTGTCGAACCCCCCCAAAAGCCTCATTGCTCAGCCATCTGACTGTCACTGACTTTCTACCTTTCATTGTCTCTCCCTCACCTTTTCTCATATAGACCAATGGAGAGCCTTTGGTTTTTTTTCCAGTTCTGCTTAGCTTATGAAAGGCCCAGGAGGCCCCCAAAACTGAAAAACAAAGATTCTCCTTTAAAAAATAAAGTAAAAGAAAAGGTTACACCTGTATTTATTTTAATATTTTATCCCCTTTATATTTGAATAACTAATTTAAGCAGAACTCTATTCATTCTGAGAAAGTCTCCCCAATGAACCTTTTACTGGTTAAATATAAAGCGAAGACCCTGGGCTGAAATGAATGTCTTTGGAGAAATCTGTTACTACCAAGCAGCCAAAACTCTGCTTTGATAATGAGGTAAGAAAATTAAAAACATTCTGTGGGGGAGAGAGAATTCCATGTAGGAGGAATATGTAGCTTTTCAGAAGTATGGATTAAGTGACAGGTACATGAGGACAGTGAGGCATTGAAGTGCAGTTTCTCAGTTAGGATCTGATTTCCAGCGATCAAAGGGGCATGGACCAAAGGGGCATGGACCAGAAGCTAACAGAACAATTCTTAAGGGATTTGATGTGGTTCTTTACTTAAGCAGTGTTGGGGGTGGGGGAAAGGAATATCCACAAGGTGGGGGAGAGAGGTAACTTATAGATGGTTTCTAGTGTATATAGGGTGGATTAGAGGGCTGAAGTGAGGATGTGATTGATGAAGAAGCCAAGTGGCCATTTAGATATCTGCAGGAAGAATATTCAAGGCAAAGGCAACTCCAAAGTGCAAATGTTTGAAGCAAAAAAAAAAAAAAAAAACGAGGGGTTTGGTGAGTTTGAGGAATAGAGTAGGAGGCCAGGTGGCTGGGGCTGGTTGAGCCAGGAGGGGAGTGGCAGTTGATAAGATCAAACAATGAGTGATGACATTATTTGTGGGCCACTGTGAGGCTGCTTTTTATTCAGATATAACCAAGGAGACTTTAATCTGTGAGACAGATTTAGAAGTCCATGCAAAACTGAATATTACGGGAGTGAATAGATGTGATATTTATTTTTCCATTATTCAAATGCTTACTATGTGTAAAGTTAAGCAAAATGAAAGAATAGTACAGGCATTCTCAGATAAAAGTCTTTTAGGTACTTTTAGGTACTTAAACGAAAGACAGAAGTTTAGTCCTAGGTGTCTACCAACTGATAAAATTGTAAAGATAACAAAATGAAATTAAATTACAGCAAAGGGCTATCAAAAGAGCCTCAATGATGTCAGGTATGTAAATATGAAAAAACTGTCTTTGTAAACCTTAGTTTCCTAATCTTACAAAATGATTTAATTGATAGGATTCTTATGGGCTCTCCCACAC
Organism: Giraffa tippelskirchi; assembly: GCF_054371585.1. NCBI lineage: Eukaryota > Metazoa > Chordata > Mammalia > Artiodactyla > Giraffidae > Giraffa > Giraffa tippelskirchi. The sequence continues at coordinate 151,809,899 of NC_137282.1, forward strand.
TGAAATTGGGGATTTGCTACTGATATTTGATGGCCTAGGACTTATGTCTGAAATGAAAGGGATATGACAGAGTTTAAGAGTTACAAATCTGAAAGGAAGAAGAAGAAGGAAACACTGTGTATCAGGAAGGTATGTACATACTTGTATTTAAATTTACCAGCTGAGCAATTCCTTGAGCACACAGAAAGAAAAACTTATGCCATGCTGCTGTAAGAGAATTCCACACAGAACCCAGACAATTAGAGGCTACAAGATAACAATTTTTTTGTAATAGAAATTACAAAGCTCGCACAGAAGCACGATAAAAAATCATTGGGGGACTGCTATTATCAGGGTGTCTTTTGGATTTTCATCCTCTTAAAAAATAAAGCATCAGATAAATTAATGTCTTACTGATAATTTCCGCTTTCAGAAGATGGGCAGACCCAAAAGGGCATCATGGTTAAGATGGAAATGAACAAGGAAGAATAAAATAATGAATATGAAATTGACAGATATGCAACCTAGGTTATAGGAAGGCAGACTTCAGAATAGAGGGAAAAAATGAAATGCCGTGCATAGGATACCCTGAATATGGATTGTGCGCAAAATGAGGCTTCAATACCTGCTATTTTGACTGTAAGTAAGGACAAGAAGAAAAGAGGAAAGAACTCTTAAGAACCCAAGAAACCTGAAGGTACTCTTAAGAAGAGGTGTTAAAAGTATGAAGGGAAGGACAGTTCATTGAACACCACATTAACTTTGTCAGTGTTTAACAGATTGAATATGTTCAACAACCATCTTAATTTCATTCAGAGATTAGACTTGCATTGGCCAAGACACTGAACTACTTATGGCTATTAAGAACTTGAAATGTGACTAGCTCAGATTGAGACACACGAAGTGTAAAATACATTTAGTAAAAATGATTAATATGGAACAAAGAAAATAATATCTCTGGTTAATAAGTACTCTTTAGCTACAGTAATCAAAACAGTATGGTATTGTCATAAAAATGATAAATTCTTCAATGGAATAGACTAGAAATAAATTCACACATGTATGGTCAACTCATTTTCAACAAAAGCACCAAGAACACACAATTGATAAAGGATAGTCTCTTCAAGAAATGGTATTGGAAAAACTCAATATCCACATGTAAAAGAATGAAACTGGAAGACCATATTATACCATACACAGAAAATCAACTCAAAATGCATGAAAGCCTTATGTGTAAGACCTTAAGCCATAAAAATCCTAGAAGAAAACATAGGGGAAAATCTCCTTTACATTGGTCTTTGCAATTATATTTTTGATCTGACACCAAAATTATAGGAGATAAATGCAAAAATATACAAGTGGGACTACTTCAAACTAAAACATTTCTATACAGCAAGGAAAACAATCAACAAAATGAAAAGGTAACCCATGGAATGGAAGAAAATATTTGCAAGCTAAGTATCTCAAAAAGAACTAACATCCAAAAATATATAAAGAACACAGATGTGCATGCATGCTCAGTCCTTCAGTCATATCCAAGTCTTTGTGACCAAATGGACAGTAGCCCACCAGGCTCCTTTGTCCATGGGCTTTTCCAGGCAAGAATACTGGAATGCATTGCCATTTCCTACTCTAGGGGATCTTCTCGACCCAGGGATCCAACCCACATCTCCTGCATTGGCAGATGGATTCTTTAATTCTGTGCCACTTGGGAAGCCCCCAAAGAACATGTAACTCAACAGCAAAACAAAACAACCCAATTTAAAACTAATAACAGGAATTGAATAGACATTTCTCCAGACATATAAATAGGAAAGATTTATATGAAAGATACTTTACATCATTAATCATCTAGGAAATGCAAATCAAAACCACAGTGAGATATCACCTCACTCCTGTTAGGATGGCTGTTATCAAAAAAGTCAAAAGATTGGCAAGGGAATACTAATCTAGGTGGATAGACAAAAAAGTTTGGAAGAATGGAATCATTGATAGGTAAAGGGCATGAGGAAACTCTCTTGGAGGATAAAAGTGCCCAAGACTTTGATCTGAGTGATAGTTACATGAGTACATACCTATGTAAAACTTTGTAGAATGGTGCACTTCAGATTTGCATATTTAACTGACTATACAGTATGGCTCAATTTATTTTTTAAAAGAAAAAAGAATACAAAGGGTCTGCTAACACTGAATCTAAGCCTTTCAGGCTCAGTAACGTTTTCACAGAAACATAAGAAAAAAAATTCCCAATATATATTGATTTTCTTATTTTGGTTCTGTTTTTCACCCAGAATACCTGATTCTCAACATATCATAATTAATTTTTTAACTTAATAAAGCCAGCAGTCCTTGCTTTCCTAGAACTTTCTTTAAAATTTTAAAAAATTAGCCCATCCTCATTCTATCCCTTCAATTCTAACCACTACTTGTGATAATACTTGGATTTACATGTTTTCAAAGGAATATACAGCACATTATTTATGATCTTTCATAAGCCAAACTTCCCTCTCACTATTCACTCTTATCTTAAAGAAACCACTATTCTAACTTCGGTCACCATATAGTTTTGCGTGATATTGAACTTCATATAAATAGAACCACAGAGTATGTTCTATTTGGTACCTGGCTTCTTTCTTTCAACTTAAGAGTTTTGAGAAATAGTAGTTTGACATGTCCAGGCAGACAGAGTTGGCTGCATAAAACTAAAAACAGGGGAAACTCAGAATCTGGAATGCATTCTCCCCACTGTTATACAGAAGGTCCCGGAGCAGCTGATCCAGCTACCAATGATGGAGACAAGTTTCTGTCACTAAACTAATTTGACATTACTAATATTTCATTCTAGTTTCAGGTTGCAGCTAAAATCCTTTAAAACTCTGAAATAAATGCAAAAATGCTTTTCCTTCATAGAAAGTAAAAGGCTTCCCAGGTGGCACTAGTGCTAAAGAACCTGCTTGCCAATGCAGGAGATATAAAAGCCTCATGTTCAATCCCCAGCCCAGGAAGATCCCCTGAAGGAGGGCATGGCAACCCACTCCAGTATTCTTGCCTGGAGAATCCCATAGATAAGAGGGTCCTGGCAGGCTATAGTCTGTAGGGTCACAAAGAGTTGGGCACAACTGAAGTGACTTAGCATGCCTGCGCACATAGAAAGGAAAAAGAAATAAGATAAAAACCAGAGATTTTCAGATTTGTATATGTCTCATCAGTCAACATATTGCACAGTATTTTGGTAATGCCTAATTTTAAAGTATGAATATTTACTTATTCTTTCACATTTTTTAGATGAATGCTTTGTCAATAAAGTTTTGCCAAAATAAAATTTTATTGTCTCTATTATATTTTATGGGTTTTTTTTCTTTGACCACAGAATGAACTTCTAAAGTTCATAATTTTAAAAGAACATTCTGTGGTTAAAATTCCTGCCCATGTGCATTTACAAATAATTGGTTTTCCCTTCAAAAGCCACAACATACTTTCAAAGTTTATCAAATATTTTGAATATCCCAACAGTCATCAGTATATTATAGACTTTTTTCCCCAATGTCACATTATTCAGTGTTCCAATCCATTGCATAATCAGTCAGTAGGTTTTAGATATGAAAATGAAAACTTTGATAGAATTTCAAAAATGAACACACCACAAGGGCCAACTGAGAGTTTTCCCAAACCTAATCCATTTTACAGTTTTCTATCTCCTTTCCATATGTGACAATTTTAGGCTATAGAGACTAAGCTTGGCTTGTCCAGCCACAGCTTCTACTGTCAGCTGAGTGACAATAACATACAGTGTGAATGTGACTCACAGAGGGTATGAATTATTCTGCAGGATTCAGGGAACATCAGTGATCCAAGTAAAGATGGAAAATGCTTATTTCTTGGTGATAAAATATATATGTCCACTTCTACTTAGATCACACAAAATCTCACAGAATCTCTAAGGCTAAAAAAATTAATATTTGACTCCTCTGGATATAGAACAAGGAAGAAAGCCAGTAGAGTTTTCCTTATTATTAATGCACAGGGTACCACTAGAGTCAACTTTGAATTCCCACTTTACTCTTGGTCTTGAGATTGTTTTGTTCTTTAGTTTTGCTGAAATACCCTCAGGAGGATTAAACTTTGCTTGGATGAATTCCAATTATCATAAAACTTCAACAAGCCAACTTATGAATATTTAGCCTTCTCCTCATGTTCAAAAGCATCCAAATAAAGACAATAATATAAAGAAATGGCCCCTAACCGGCATGATTATCAACTCTAAAGAAATGCCAGTGTCTATGGATTTGAGACATGCAATGTATTTAATATTTAAAAGACTGTTTAACAAGGTATGAACTTTCCTCTTCAATTAATTATTGATCCAGGCACTCATCTTCCTTCCATTTAAAACTTTTAAACAAAGTGTCTGAAGCACTTGGCTTTGCTGTGAGAGGAGGATGCAGTCACTGACTTGAGTTGTTTGGAAGTGTGATCAGAAAGGACTTTTAACAATGAGAAAGAAATCCTGAACAACAATCTTCCATTATTCCTACATTTGAGGCTGCTGGAGCCATCCAGCCAACACTAAATAACAACAAGCAAATTCTGTTGAAATGTTTAGCTAAATGGAACCAAAACAGTCACAGTTGACAATTTCATAAATACATTAATTAGAAGTGTCTCCAAATAGCATGTGATTTTGAATTATTAACATAAAACACTGCATTATAAATGACTGCAAATTGCATCCCTAGTGTTCTCCATGCTTAATTTATCATGCCGGTAGGAAAATTTGCAAATTACTTCACTGTTTTACACTTAATGACAAGTTTTATGTGTATATTATTACTTTAAGATAAAATTAAATTAGTGTACATATGTGATATGTGACATGTTATAGGATACACTCAAAGTTGGGTCAAAAAACAGCCAATTTCCCTTTCTTATTATGGACATATTGCATTCCCAGAACTTCATTGCTAAGATTCCACCAAAGTCCTGGCTACCCTTCTGTGTCTCAGTGTTTACTCCCCTTTCTTCCCTACGGATATAGTCTATCCATATTGGTATAAAATTTTTACTGAACTGTGCAAATCATGGTTTTTTTGTCAGTGAGCACTTCTTGGTATCATACTTAGAAATATCCTCTGAGTATGAAAGAACCAGGAATCTGGCCAAACTCAACCCTGATGAATGTTGTCATTCACACTATGAGGACACATTCTGAATATTTTAGTTTATTTGAAAGAAATGATCTATGTAAAAATTTTCAGATACTACAGTTCTTATGATTTCATCTTTTATCTCACATTTAGATTGCTATTTTATCTACATACTTTCTAAAGAAGTGATTTTTCATTTGTTCTTTTTTTTTTTTTAGCTATAGAAACCCTTATTAAATAAAACTTAAAATGTGGGAGACCTTGGTTTGATCCCTGGGTTGGGAAGATCCCCTGGAGAAGGGAAAGGCTACCCACTCCAGTATTCCAGCCTAGAGAATTCCATGGAGTGTATAGTCTATGGGTTGCAAAGAGTTGGACCTGACTGAGCAACTTTCACTTTCACTAAAAGCCATTAATCCCAGTCTGAACAGAGTAAGCCTTATCCAGGTATTTAAGAGGCTAACATAGTATGAATATTTAAATTACATACAAAAATTATTTATCTTAAGTGTAGGCATCTAAGGAGCGGAGCCTCTCCGGGTTCTCCCTTCTAAGACAGAGGCCTTCCCTCCTCTAAGGATTCCAAAGTATTGATTTGCCCACATTTCCTATGATCACTGTGGTTTAAAAGCCATGCACCATGCTGTGGTTCTCTATTCATCTTCATCTTCCATCTGTGTTGCTAGAACCACAAACTGAACTACTCTCCTCTCTTTGAATAATATTGTGACTGGTGGTATCATTCAGCTTTAGTTAGGGGAACAGAAGAGGCCCTTAGGCCTTGTCTAGCATGGGCCATATGCTCACGCTCAATTCACTGATGTCTGAAGTAGAGACCCATGTACACACTCATAAAGTATGAATTGCCATCTTCTTAATTTCTCCCTACTTTCTCAGCAGAGCTTCTGCAAAGAGTTCTCTACATTCATTGTCCTCATTTTCCCACAGAGTGTTCTCTCTTCAATCCAATCTACACTCTAATTTCAACCCTACCAGTCCACGGAAATTGCTCTTATCAAAATGGCTAATAAACCCTTGGTTACTAAATCTAAAAAAACAAAAAGAAAATGTGTTGTTGCCTTGAAATATCTCACTTGTAGAATTCACTTGTAAATTCCAGAGCTGGCTGTTCCTGATTCAGTGAGAGTCTCTACTTTCATGACTTCCATAGTAAACACTGCCTTCCAACTTTCTGGCCATTCCTACCCATCTTCCCGTGTGGTCTCATCTTTTCCTATTTGTGCCCTAAAAGGCAGCATTTATCCAAATGCCATCACCTCCTCTCATCGGTTCTTTTTATCCTACTCAGTTGAAAGCATATTCCGTCTAATAGACTTATTTCACATATCAATACCTTCACCCCAATTCTGACTTTAAATTCCAGACTTGTATATTCAACTGCCAGCTACAAATTCAAGGTTTAAAGAATCTACATGCTTTAAAATCAACAATTCTAGAAGTAAACACATTCTCTTTTTTGACACAAATTCATTTATGACCTAAAGGTTCTATTTCTCCAGAAATAATACCACTACCAACCAACTCATCCTCCCCATGAAATAATCACCACTCACTCTTTTTAATTTTCTGTAGTGTACCTCTGATCTGTCTCCTCCTCTTAATCTCCACTACCAACACTTTGGTTCAGATGTCCATCAGTCTCAAACATTTGTCACCTCAATTACTATAAAGACTTTTATCTGTTCTATCTCTAGTCTTACAAAATAAAACCCAATCTCTATGCTTATTCCAGAGATACAGATTTTATAAACACAAACTGATCATACCACTTTGCTCAGTTTAGAATCCACAGTGCTTTCCTGTTTCTAATAAGACTCCTTGCTAGGACCTACAAAGCCCTCCTAATGGTCCTTTCCTGTTAAAGTCTCTGGTTTCATCATTTTTGGTGACCTCGGAATATACCTAAGTGCTCTACTTGTGATTACCCTAATATAATATATTCCTTCCCAATTCTATGGTTTTATACATATCTCCCTTTCTGGCTGAATCCTCTCCCTTTTTTCTAGCTTATCTGTCTATATAAATTAGACTTACCTTTCAAGAATCAACTCAGATGACAATTAACACATTGTCACATTACTGCTATATCATTGTCTCTTTTCTCAATAGCCTGAAAAGCCCTCCATATTCAGAGATTGTTCCATTTATCCATGTGCATTCAGTGATTTCCCTTGTTTGTCACATATAAGCATTCCAAAATGAGATCTGGACAGAAGATAAGAGGAAATAATGGGAAACTAGAATTTGTTGGGCTTCCCAGGTGGCGCTAGTGGTGAAGAATCTGCCTGCCAATGCAAGAGACACAAGAGATATGGGTTCAATCTCTGGGTCAAAAAGATACCCGGAGAGGGAAATGGCAACCCACTCCAGTCTTCTTGCCTGGAAAATTCCATGGACAGAGGAGCCCAGTGGGCTCCAGTCTATGGGGTTGCAAAGGAACTGAGCACGACTGAGCAACTGAGCGCACAGCACACAGAATTTCACGGGCAGAAACAAATTGTGCAAATATACTAGACAGGGAATAGTGACATGCACAACCAGACTGAAAGGGCTTGGGTAAGGAGGAAGAGAAGTCTTGAAAATGTAATTGTTAGCTGGAATGCCAAGCCAAGAATTTTAGAACATATAGTGAGCAAGAAGACAGCATGCTCAAAGCAAAAGTAGTCCAGGCTAACAGCATCTAAACTTCCTGGAGTTATGTTTTCGTTTTAAACAGAAAATGCTTGAAATCCACTCCAGGCAATTCTGACTCAGAAGCTCCCAGGTTACTCATATATAGATTTGAGAACTACCATCTTAAAATGATAATTTTTGAAGATTAAACATAATCCATAATTTATCAGAAAGTAAACTTCATGTAACTTTTATTTACCTTGATAATAGCCTGAGTCATAGAGTTTAATGATAATTTACCAACATATTATCACTCACATTTATCCACAATTTTTTTTAGGAAAAAGAATATTTAATTTATTTTTAAATTCCTATGTACCAGCAAAGCATATATTTAGCCCTTAACAAATTTGCATCAAGTAAATAAATAAATTTCTTAAATGACGTTAAAAAATCACAAGTAGTAGTTTTCAAGTCAAGATAGAGGAATGAATACAAGCATGTTTTCTTCTCCTGCTTTTGATTCCATCAACGACAATTAAAAACAAAAGTATAAGTAGAAAACTATGAAGAAAATGAGAAAGAGTCAACAATGGACAAGAGACTTCAATAAAGTTTTATTAGAAAGAGTAATTTCAATAAACTTCCATTAGATAGAAATTGGATGATGTAATACTAAACATGCATATAAAAATAAACAACAATATTCAGCATTGTTAATCATTACATAAATGGAAATCAAATCCAGAATGAGATATCACCTCACATCTGTCTAAATGTCTATCACCAAAATGTTTACAAATAACAAGTGTGGTCAAGGGTGTGGAGACAAAGAAACTCTAGTATACCATTGGTTGGCAGGTAACTTGGTATAGCCGTTATGGAAAATAGTATAGAGGTTCTTCAAAAAACTGAAAGTAGAACAACCATGCATGTGTGCTAAGTTGCTTTAGTGATGCCCAACTCTTCATGACCCTATGGACCCTAGCCCACCAGGTTTCTCTGTCCATGGGATTCTCCAGGTAAGAATACTGAAGTGGTTTGCCATGCCCTCTTCCAAGGGATCTTCCCAACCCAGGTATTGAATCTGAGTCTCTTTATGTCTCCTGCACTGGCAAAGCAGGTTCTTTATCACTAGCACCACCAGAGAAGCCCAGAACTACCATATGACCTAGCAATTCCATTCCTAGGTATGTACGCTAAGAAAACAGAACACCAATTCAGAAAGACGTGTGCATTCCAGTGTTCACAGGAGCATTATTTACAATAGCTGAGGTATGAAAGCAACCTAAGCATCCATCTGTAAGAAATTGCAGAAAGTATGTACACTAGTGAAACGAGTCAGAAGAAAAGACGTATAATGCAAGAGACAGAGGAGACCATCATCAGAGTGATGTCCTAAAGTAGTAAGAGGCGGATTGCACAAATGCAGAGACCGGGTTTAGATAAGAGAACAGGCAACTCACTCATAGTCACAGGACTGGAGTATACAAAAAAAAATATACACACATTCTGATGTTGAAAAAACTGCTATTTCATCTTGAAACTAAACAAAACTGACTGGACTCAGAACCCTATTTCTCTAGTCTTTTTAAGAAATCCAAAGAGTCTTCATATTCAAAGTTTCTAATTTCACTTCTAATTCAGAAGGGACAGTAGAAGTTTTGATAAAATTTTAAGGAAAAAAAACTAAGAATTTTTTTTAGCAAACTGATTTTACCCATAAACATTTTGATGACTCCCATAAACATTTTGATGATTCCCTGGAAACAAACCAAAAGTAGTATAAAAAATGTGGTTTCTGGGGGTAAAGTGTTAGAAAAACACATCTTGCTTTTCCTTATTGCAAAATATTTAAAAATAAAGTTTTGACTTTGTTGAATGTGCACAACAAATATACTGTCCACCTCCAGCTTCTGGCTTGTTTGCTACATGCCAGAACTCTGGGAAGAACATGGGAATTATTAGCACATGGAGTATAAGACTATGTAATGCCATAAGTTCACCAGATTCCTGTCAGGAAAAATCTGATCGGTATCTTCAAAATTGTTTAGCTTTCAAGTTCCAAATATATTCAAAACTAAAGAGAATAGTATGATGAATTCCATGTGCACATCGCCAAGCTTCAGTGGTTATTAATTCATGGCCAGTCTTTTTTCATTTATACCTCCACCCAAATCCCCTTCTTATTATGTTAAAGTAAAATTCAGACAATATATTGTCCCATCTTTAAATATTTCAGTGTATATTGCTAAAGGCTATACACCATTTTTCTTTAAATTCAATATCATATTATCACACCTAAAAATTAATAATTCTTTAATATCATCAAGAATCTAGTTAGTGTTCACATATTCCTAGCCCTCGTTTGAGTTTGAACTGAGGTCCAAAAGAAGTCCAATGTGAAGTTGAAGTCCAAATGAAGTCCAACACAATTACAATGTGTTGATACACTTCTTAAACTTCTTCATGTAAAGGTTCCACCTAAATCTTTTTTCTTTTGCATTTTTTTATTGAAGAAATTCAGTTATTTGTGGTAGTAGCATGTCTCACAGTTTCAATTTTTTATTCCCAATGGTTTAATTTAGACATGCTTCTTTCCTTTAAAATGTTAGATCTAAATATTAATCAGATTCATGATCCAAAAATTTAACAAAACTAGTTCATAGGTGGTACTCATGTGCCTCCATTGAGAGAAACACAATGATTGCTTGTTTTATCTTTTGTGATGTTAGGAGCCCTTGATAATCATTGCCTAGATCCACTGAAATCTATTATGATATTGAAATAGGTGTTCTGCTCACCAACTACAATGTGTGTGTGTGCGTGCGTGTGTGTGTGTGTGTGTGTGTGCGTGCGTGTGTGTGTGTAGGAGGAATCCCCACCACCAACAAGCAATTCTCTGGATACAGCTCACTGCCCTAAAATTCAACTCAACTGACACTATCCACTATCTTCTGGGAGATAGCATTAGATTTCATAGGTTAAGGGGTCAATCCTACAAAACTGCCCCTCCCACACACACTTCAGACACCAGTCAGAAGCCTGGATTACTAACTGCGCTTCTGACCAATCAGCTACAAATTGGTTGTTCCAACGACACCCTCCAACTCAGGATGCCAATGTCAAGTCCAGGTTGTCACCAGTGTCTCTTACCAACCAACTGGCTATGAATCAGGGGTTTACCTCTAGTGTTCAAGTAATTTGCTATTGATTACTGTGAGATTCAGTTGTATAGGAAAAGCAAGAAAATGCTTTATCTTCTCCCCTTATTTATTAGTTTCCAAAATCATAAGTTCCCTAGCGTAGGGGTTCAGAACAAGCCCCCCAAAATATGCCACATTTGCATGAGAATTATTTTGAGCTAAAGGCAATCAAGACCCTATAGTTTCAAAAGAAACTACTGCCCCTCCCTTAACCACCTAGAAAAATTTAAATTAGGGGTTTTTCCCAGGAAAAAATTTATTAAGAGCGGCAAATTTTATCTAAGTGGCCCTATCTATACGGCAAACATCAAATTACCAAAAATCTGTTATCGTCCTGACAATGACCCTCCTATTCTTGGAAGCCCCAGGCCCTTATCCCATTCCTTAGCTCAGGACGGCTTATATGCTTCATTTTACTTTTCTGTCTCTGAATTTCTCATGTATGTGGGGTTCCCATACGTACAAAATTAAATTTTATTTTCTCCTGTTAATCTGTCAATTTAATTCTGAGACAAGCCAGAAGAACTTATAAAGGTAAAGGAAAGCTTTCCCCCTCCCTAATACCAACATCCTCCAATGGTGACCAGGTAGATTTCTCCCTCAAACACCATTAGGAGCCCATGGATTTAAATATAATTTATGTTTTGACCCTTTACAGTTGTCTTCCTTACTACAGTTCAAATTATCCCATCTTTGTCCAGGGTAGACTTACCAAGCTTACCAAAGTCTACCTGACCCAACCCATCTGGTCTTTATGATAAGATATCCCAGACCCATCTTACATATTCTCTGACAGAGGCCTGAAATCAGTGATTTCACCAAGGAGCACTGATCACTTTTCATAGTAAATGGTATTGAAAAGCCACAGTATTGACATTAGATTGGCTCACTGTGGTTGAGTTGTTCTAGACCTTTCAATGGCAAGAGAGATTTTTTTTTTAATTCTTCTAACTTTTAATATTGAAATAATATTAGAGCTTTTAAAAGTAGCAAAAATACTACAGAGAATTTTGATATATCTTTCATTCAGTTCCCCCAATGTTAACATCTTTTATAACCATAGTACAGTTATTAAAACCATAGTACAATTATTAAACCCACGAAATTAATATTGACATAATATTAAGTCATCTATAGACCTTATTGGAATTCTCCACTTTTTCCAGTAACACTATTTTTCCTGTCCAAAATCCAATCCAGGGTACCATGTTGCATTAATTGTCATGTGTCTTTCTCTAATCTGTGACAGTTCTTCAGTCTTTTGAAGACTTTGTTTGTTTTTGTTTTTTATGACCTTGACACTTCAGAAGAACACTGAATTTTTTGTAGCTCTCTCAAATACTGTTTGTCTATGTTTTCCCATGCTTAGATGAAGACTCTATGGTTTTGTGAAGAATACTACAGGAGTGATGCTGGGCCCTTTTCTTTTCTTTCTTTATTTTTTGTGTATCACGTAGGATCTTAGTTTCCAGACCAAGTCTCGAACCTGTGCACTCTGCCTTGGGAGCTTGGAGTCCTAACCACTGGACAGCCAGGGAATTCCTGGGCCCTTTTCTATGTATCATTTTCGATAGGATCTGAATAGGATGGAGAGCTAAAAAGTTTGAAGAATTCCTGTGATTCATTACAGTAACAATTAAATCAATAATTCTGTTCATTTATTCAATCAACATTGAATTTTACTTGTGTCCACCTACTGCATTAGACTTCAAAATATAAAACAAAGATGACAAAATGACCTGTGTCAGAAGTACACACACTGTGCCTAAGCAAGGAGATACCTGTTTTCCATTTTAGAGAGACATTTTTGACAATAAGGCCCCCTTGCTTTCAGAGCGTTTTACTATGGAATTAGTCTTCATAACTAGTGCTCTAAAGAAATCTGCATTATCTCCACTCATCTTCAGAAAATATATTCATAGTGGTTTTCCACTTGCAAAATGATGTTAAAAGTAGCTAGCTAATTGTGACTCAATAGTGACACTAAATTTAGCACTTTCATCAAAATCTACCAAGTTCCTAATATCCCTGAGTAAATGAGGATGGTCAGCTCATTCACTGAGTTGACCATTAGTAACCTGGCTTCAGCTTATAATATGTTCTGGAGAAGATCATACCTCAAAAATACCTACTTGGTACCATTTTGTATAGGGCTCTGAAAGTGGACAGCACAAAGCCTTAAATACAGGAAATCCAATAACTGTTAGAGTGTGTTGGTTGGTTGGTTGGTTTGCTGGTTTGTGTCAGTTGATCTCAGGCTATTTAGAGGAATTCAAAATAAGGAACTATCCTAACTCTTGCATATGAAACAATGAAATTGAGCCTTCTTAGCAGTAGACGTTTCTATAAAGGAAAAACAGGCAAAATTGTTGAGTGCCTGGACAAAGAAGAATGTGACACCACCCACCCTTGCCCTCCCAACCCCACACCAATTTTCCCATCCAAGGTCCCAAGACAGCAGGATTTCACAGTCCAGGAGCCCTCTGCAAATGAGTCCTTTCCACAGCTTCTGTCGGGGAAGTGTTGAAGGGTTTGAATTCATTTTAAGCAGAATGAACTCAGAATTACTAAGCAAGAAAGAGGTGCTGGTGCACTAGGCAGCTGGTTCAGATTTCATAGGTTCCCTCCTCTTCCTCCTCGATATCAAAAGCAAGGTCTACCCCCACTGGTTCATCTTCCCAAGGTTACTATGTCAAAAGTATGGACAAAATTTCTCTACTTTTTAACTTCTAAGAGCCACTGATTAGAACAAGAGGTCGGAAAAACAATTTATTTTACTGGGAATTAGAAAATTTTGAAAGTTTTGAAATAGTAGAAAAAGAAAATGCCCTTACAATTAAATATTGTGGACCAGTATAAAACTACCTCTACTGGCGTATACTCTTAAGTTAATAGCTATCATATCCTCTGTTCCCAAAAAACATCACAACAATGACCTTTAAGAAAATTCCCCATTCACTTGTCTTTTTTCTAACTTTTTCCCATGACTTCCTTTCAAAACCTAATGACAAATTAAGGCAGTTTTCCCCCAAATTGGATACAAGTATGCCTATGCAGCTGTTTGCTTTTTTTTCAGATAGGTCATTCCTTAATCATTAAAGCATTAAAGTATGGGACTTCTTCCTGTAATCAAATATTTTTGGTGAAAACATTTAAAATTAGAACAACCATGAGTACATTGTTAAACAGAATGGAAAAATTCACATTAATTGTTAAGATAAAATATTAGACTCCAAAAATATTTTTTTATCTTCTGCAGCAGCTGGTATCTGACTACAACACCTCCCCCCCCACCATCCTTTGCTCTGTTTTCTCTGCCATTGAGAACACTTTAAGATGACTTCAGTAGAAAAGTCTGAGAAGCACTGTTTCTGGTAATACCTTAGGGTGAAGGAAGGATTGTAATTTTGCCTTGTAACTTGAGACATTTGGAAGACACCTAGAAATCTGAAGACTGAAGAGTTTCCTAAGTGTTTTGTCTCTCAGCCCTTGATTGGTCCTAATTTGGGGGATAACACATGAGCTTCCTCTTTTAATTTCAGCACACTGATTCCAGGAGGATATTTTAAGTTAATTTTTTAGCTACTTAACATGAGCATAGGTACAATTTGGACATGTTACACACACACACACACACACACACACACACACACACACACATACACAGAAATTTCTTGAGACAATAGGCCCAAGAGAGTAAACGTGGAAATTCAAGAGCTAGGTCCTCACAAAGTACCCTAAGAATGGAAGTGACTTACAGTGAAAACATCAAGCCTAACCTCTGAGCCTGACAAGTTTTCAGAAAACTGTCTTTCTAGTTTTGGCCCCCACAGCCTGGAATGGTCGAGGAGTTAGAGGTCGTCCCTGAACCTGACTGAGAGAAAGTCGATTCTGTCCCAAGAAGCAGCCTCCATATTGTTCGGAAAATTTGGTGAATCTCAAAGTCTACTGTTCCTTTTATCAGCCATTCTCTCTTGCCCTATACCTGGGTGAGCAGTTTGCTCTGGAGCCATAGAGATGGGGACAAAGAAAGTCAAGTGGGAATGCTCTTCTGTTTCTATGAATCTGAGGAGGTAGATGGCTTGTGTGGGGTTCGGGAGAGGGGGACTTTAATCCATTTTAGATTCTTGATACAGGTGGTAAAGTCAGTGTTCAACAGCAGCTGTATCAGTGGGCAAAGGCAGGCTAAAGCAGTAGATTTCTGGGGGTCAAGGGCCTGGAGACTATAAAGGATTCTCAAGAGAATATCTGGCCATCTCCTGCTGTCATTTCAATTCTACTTGAGCTTTTCACCAAAAAAATGCTTCATGCAAAGAACATATCACATTGTGCTTCAGTTCAATGTGATCTGAAAGGAATAATACCAAGGCATAAAGAGGATCTCATGTGTTTTTTTGGCTTTTTTTTTTTTTTTGCTATTAGCACTTTTGGATATTCACTGTCTCTTTGATTTTCAATCCTTATTTATTAAATCAACATTGCCTTAAATCCCAATTTGGCCTTGTCTCCATGGTCTGTGAGTTGGGGGTTAGGTTAACTGATGGTCTTGTAAGTCCATCATCCTTTCAAAGGAAAGAGTCAGGTTTATGAATCCATGACTTTCCGCATGCTTTGATTTCATAAGCTCCAAAACCCCAGACTGCTTGCTTCCCCACCTGTTGACTCTCCCTCAAATTCCACTACTGGAACATCATGTTTTTAAGTTTAATGGAGTTCCTTATAAAAGTATAAAACCTCAGTGAGGAGTAACACTGAAAAATGCTTTAGCCACTTCAATTTGCTTTGCTTTCTAAGAGCTGAAGAGCGGGCTTTGATCAATTGAAGAAGAGAGAAATGAAATATTCAGTCCCATGAGGAAGAAGGAGAAGAGGGCAGTCAGAGTGGGGCACAGTCAGCAACGGAAACCTCTCTCTTATGACCTGGTCAGAATGCAAACATGAATATCAAAGAGGAATGCTCTGCCCAAACCTCTAATATACTAGGTAACATATTACCCCTAGGAAAACAGACGTGACCTGCCCAGGATATATTCTCATCAATACCATTATAAGTTTTCTTCTGTTTGTTTTATATCATTGTACATAATGTTTGGGGTCCATTAAAACATAGAATAAACTTATAACAACTAGTACTTATTGAGCTAGTTTCTCTTGGTAAGTTACTTCCTAGGAATAGGCACATACACCCTGGGACATCTCATGAATCCTTGAGGGTCCCATTAAATGGATTACTAACTCAGTATATTAAACAGTACCCAGGTGGCTTTACAAAATACCCAACAATTCATAACAAGCAGTCTGTGTCCTGGGAGAATCTGCCTTGTTGATCATTTTTCTTGTGTCACACATACCAAAACTGACATTGCATCATTTTAGATGCCTGTATCAAGTTAAACTCTCATAACCTAACTAAAATGCAAAACACAAACACACACTTGTGCACACACACAAAGTACACACGGCAGGAACTTTTTTTCCTTATTCCTTCAAATATCATCTCCGGATACAAACTGAAAATCTGCATTTAAAGCTGTTCATTAATCTGAAAAATGTAAAGATCCAAACCAGTCTCATTTCCTTATCCTCAAAGTCTCCTACTCAGGCATGCTTTTGAAACCTAGTGATTTAAGCCTTGTAACTCAGTACACTGGATGCCACGTTTTCCTGGAAGCACCCACCCAGCCTGTGCTGGTCTCCTTTTCTTCACAATTCACACAAAATCTCCATCATCACTTCCCCGCGGTATTCTTTGCTATTCAAGTAGGTGGCAAGTATTCACAGTAACAGAGCAGGATAGCAGAGAAAAATCCTTCCCAGAGAACCCTTGCTTCTTTGCAAGTCTCAGGCCTAAACCACATGCCCTTCAAACTGCACAGTCCTACAAAATTCACTGCTCTT
The DNA here is from genome assembly GCF_054371585.1 of Giraffa tippelskirchi. Lineage (NCBI taxonomy): Eukaryota > Metazoa > Chordata > Mammalia > Artiodactyla > Giraffidae > Giraffa > Giraffa tippelskirchi. The sequence continues at coordinate 151,826,759 of NC_137282.1, forward strand.
TGTTTTCTCTGGAACCTACTCCTTCTAACTTTCCTGTAATGCATTTTTCTCATTTCCTTGCTCTTTTTCACCCTCAGGTGAATTTGTTTTCATTGAACCCCCCTTTTCCCCTCTTTCCCCTCTCTTCCTCTTGAAAACAAGATCCATTTTCTTTTGCTGTGGACTATAATTACTAAATAACGTACAAATATATGGCCGTGTATATTCTAAAGGAACAGCTGCAAAATTGCTAATATTAGGTCTAATTTAGCTACAATAAATTAGCAAATGTGTGGAAGCACAATGATGACAGCATAATTATAACAAAAGTCGATGTGTTGAAGTATATGGATGACAATACATACTAATTTTAGAGAGAGAAAAAAAGAATCCTACACCAAATGAAATGCATGCGATGAACAGACGGGACTAATAGCTCAGACACATATACTTAATGCGGCCAGTCACTGTAAAAACAAAAAGATAGATGAAGCTGTTCAAAAATCTAGTGCTAACAAGCAATGTAGTCTGAAACCATTAACTGTCAGGGGTAATAACACTCAAAGTGCTGAAGTGCAGTAAAACAGCAGCGCTTTCCTGGGATGGTGGCGGCTGTACCAGCGCACACCTGTGAAGAGGGCGCTAAATCTATCCCCGCATTCATTATAACAGAGGGAGGAAAAACAACACTAATAATGTAAAGTATAAACGGAAAGAGCAGACAGCAGAGAGTGACATTTGCATGGTCCCAGTCAGCTTGTTAGCTGAAGTGGGTTTTAATTAGCTATTTTCCAGCAAGCAAACGAGCAAATTAGTGGCAGCCATAAACAAGAAGAGACAATCAGGCCCAAAGAAAAGGAAAAATGATCAGGGTGCCTTTGCAGGAGGTGAGGAGGGAAGGGCAAGGAATTACAAAGCTTTAACTGAAAACTTTCCTCAGTCAGAGAATTAAAGAAGGTTTTCTCTCGAATTCACCTTAGGGATTAGCCAGTCCTCCTTTCTTTTACGGATGAGGACACTGAGGTTCATAGAGGCTAGCTAACTTGTGCAAGATTACACCTCTGAATACGGCTCTAAAAAACAAAACAAAACAACGAAAAACTCAGAAAGGGGCATCTTCCAAGTTAGGGTTTTCCCAGAACCTGCTTTTGAAATACTGTGAGTTGATTAACCTCTTAGGAGCACAGAGAAGTGTGAAATCATGTGGAAAATTTGCATGGTAATCAGGGGATGCAACTGGTTATACCTGGAGGTTCAACAGAGTGATGGTAGTTTCGTATACTCAAAAGCACCTTTTGAAAAAGTATTGCTCTGAGCCAATACTCATCCCATAGTCAGTGAGTGCTTACTATGTTCTGAGCACAGTACTAGGTGCTGAGGGTAAATTTTACTGTCTGGTAGGATGTGCAGACAGACTTTACAAATGGTGGGATGCAGACTCTGATGTAGCACATCAGAGATGCTGCAAAGCTTAAAGTGGGGAGCCATGAGAAACATTTGAGAGGAAGGGGCATCACACCTGGACCCAAAGATGCACAGCAGAACACCAGCCTCCTCACAACTCCACAATAAGCAAGCACAGACGTATTCAAGGTAGTCACCTCTGTAAAAAGAAATTTGCAAGAACCATTTGTTTCACTGGACTAGACAGGAAAAGGACTCCAAATGCATAAACAAAGAAATGTGTCATATAGTTTTTGTCATACAATTTCATCTGATTCACAATTGGAAATATGTTGTGAAGAAAGCATAAAATGATTGGGAAATAGGGGGAAACTTGAGGGGGAAAATTATAGAAGTCAGTGGACTTATTCCCTTATGTCATAAATTCACTCACTGGATTAAGATTTAAATGTATTGAAGCATGATATAACCCAAGGGAAATGCAAAAGGAAAATATAACAGCCAGGACAAAAGACTGAAGCAAATATTACCACAACATTTGACACTGCTGCAGATAATAAACTCAGGGACAGTTAACATGAAGGAGAGTAGGAAATTGAAAGCTGTATTTATTAGGAGACATCAAACACATAATTATTAAAATGTGCATTTACAGACTCACTATGATATGGGAGATATTTCAAAGAGCAGAAAATTGGTCCTCAATCTTGACTTCACTATCCAAAGAATAACTTGAAATTTGATATACACAGAGGGATGGATAAACACAGCAAAATGAAAAGAGTATGTGTCCTCTCTCAACTTCCCAGTTAAATGAGATATATACGCATATCATTTCAGTTCAGTCATAAAGCCGTGTCCGACTCTTTGCAACCCCGTGGACTGCGGCACACCAGGCCTCCCTGTCCATCACCAGCTCCTGGAGCTTACTCAAACTCATGTCCATTGAGTTGGTGATGCCATCCAACCATCTCATCCTCTGTCGTCCCCTTCTCCTCCTGCCTTCAACCTTTCCCAGCATCAGGGTCTTTTCCAATGAATTGGCTCTTCTTGTCAGGTTGCCTAAGTATTGGAGTTTCACCTTCAGCATCAGTCCTTCCAATGAATATTCAGGACTGATTTCCTTTAGGATGGACTGGTTGGATCTCCTTGCTGTCCAAGGGACTCTCAAGAGTCTTCTCCAACACCACAGTTCAAAAGTATCAGTTCTTCGGTGCTCAGCTTTCTTTATGGTCCAACCCTCACTTCCACCCACGACTACTGGAAAAACCATAGCTCTGACTAGACAGACCTTTGTTGGCAAAGTAATGTCTCTGCTTTTTAATATGCTACCTAGGCATATACTATATATTAATATATAATTAAATATTATGTGTATTTAATTAATATGGAATCAAAGTATATATTAATTTTTCATCCATCCAACATTTATTGAGCTCCTACTATATGCAAACATTGAATTAGACACTGGTTACACAGATATGAATAACTCTAAAGGTCATTCAAGCACGTCTATTTCTTTTCTTACCAGTCAGATATTGAAACAGCTCAAGACAATGATCATGTTCTCTGATTCTTCTTTTCTTGATGTTTAACAATCATATTTACTTCATCTTTTTTCATATGCTATTTCCAACTACTTTCAACCTTTCTGCTCTAGTAGTCAGATTGTTTCTATCCTTTCAAAAGCATGATATTCAAAACAGTATTATCTGTTTAGTACAGATTTAAACCTAATTATCACCTCCTTTGATCTAGATATTACTTCCTTATCCTAACCTGAAATCACATCTGCATTTTCAGCAGCCACACACAATGTTAACTATCTTTCAGTTTACTATTAACCAATAGCTCTAAAATAGTATCACATGATGATAATATCACACATTTGCAAGACAATTGCAGGATTTTAATCCATCAATGTAAAACTTTGTTAGATTTTATCGGTATTTCAGCCTATTAAAAATTATGTTGATTCCAATTCTATTATCTAATATACTCACTACATCTCCACCTATACCAATACTATGTCATCTCCAAATCTGTTTAGAAAATTTCTACATTTTTACTCAATTATTTACAGAATTAGGAAAGATAAGGCAAAATACCTTTACAGGGTACCCTTAAAAACATCCCTTCTGACATAAACAAATTAACAATAATTACTGTTAACTGGTTTGTGAAATGATTCACTTATCTTAGACTCTAGATCATAATTTTCCATGTCTTAGGTTCTGCTTTCCCCAGAACCAGACCTAAGACTTGGAATTAAGGAAAGGCAGTTTATTTGGGAAATTTCCTCAGAAAGTGCTGGTGGAGGAGAGTGGCAAGTGAAGCAAGGGAACAGGGGAAGGGAAGCAAGCAAGTCGATACAGGACTCTCCATGGAGGGATGAGAAAACTGGGGTACAGAGCCACGAACTTTTGTCTCTCTCTGATTGAGTGCTGTTGACAGACGAGTTAACTCCCTGGCCTGCACGTGGGCCAAACACACTGCTGGGGACCGATAAGTCCTCAGGCAGAAAGTGGCAGGTGCTTGCAGTAATGAGCTATCAGGATGCTGAGTGCTGAGGGGATACGGTCGGGGTGCCAACATCTGCTACGCTGCAGCTCATCCAGTAAGACTGCATGAGACTTCTTTTCAAGTCTCTCTCAAATTGAGATACATAGTACCAATCCCATCACCCACACTCATTCATTCCTTTACATGGTTTGAACATCCTTTGTTGCCTAATATTGCAGACACAATGTTTATTGTCTGATGCTCTCTAACTTGAGTAACCTTGTCCAAAAATGATATTCATCTTAAAACTTATAAGTCAATTTGAACCCTGGTTATTTTTGCTTAAATATTTCCTACCAATCTTTTTTTAAAATTAGTTTATTTATCTATTTTTTAACTTTACAATATTGTATTTGTTTTGCCACACATTGACATGACTCCACCATGGGTGTACATGTTTTCCCCTTCCAGAACCCCCCTCCCACCTCCCTCCCCATCCCATCCCTACCAATCTTTTAATGGTGTCTTTATAATACTCGGGAAAGCTAACACAGGCTAATCAATCACAAACCTATAGAACACGTTTTTCTTCATTTCTTTCTCATTTTTTATAAGTCATGCATCCCCATTATTAAATATTTCTTTTGATTTTTCAAGTTTCTAAGGCCCCCAAAGCATTTCCGTTTTCAGGATTATGGTAATTCCCCATGCCAAACAGATGAAGAAACTAGAATTTCTGGGGGAATAAACATAACAAGCATACTTATAAATGCACAGCTGAGAGACTTTCTGGGTGGTCCAGTGGCTAAGACTCAACACTCCCAATGCAGGCAGCCTAGGTTCAATCCCTGGTTGGGGAACTAGATCCCAAAGGCTGAAACTAAGAGTTCATGTGCCACAAATAAAAACATCCTGCATGCTGCAACAAATGGCCCTGTGTGCCACAACTCAGATCTGGTGCAGCCAAATAAATAAATAAGCATTTTTCAAAATGCACAACTGAATTTATAGGAAATTTCAGAGCTTAAGAGACGAATTTTAATAGTATGTGGTGGTAGATTTGGGCTCACACAAATTGGTGACTTGAAAATACTTCCTGTTTCCAACCAAAAAAGCTAAATCTTCACAAGGCTATATCCTTACTCAAAAGTTTAGCTAGAGAAAACTCCTGTTAACAAAAAAAAGATAAAGACACTGTTCTATCTAATCATGGAATCCAAGTAAGATAAAATAGTCTCCCCCAGTAATTTGAGCCATGCAGATTTGGGGCTAAAATACATATACACTATGATCCTCAAAAACTTAAGGCAGTGAAACTACCTTACATGATATTTTAATGGCAGATGAAGGCCATTATAAATTTGTCAAAACCCATAGAACGTACAACAACATCAAGAGTGAACCCCATTGTAAGCTATGGACTTTGGGTGATAATGATGTACAGACACAGGCTTACTGATTGTAATAAATGTACTGCTCTTGTTGGGATTTTGATAGTGAGGGGGCTCTGCCTATGTGGGGGCAGTGTATATACGAAATCTCTTCACATTCTGTTCAGTTTTGCTGTGAACCTAAAACTGCTCTAGCTAACAAAATCTAGTTTACAAAATAAGGAATAAAGCCATAATCATTAAATACATTGATTTAAAGGTAAAAAAAATAAATACCATACCAAAAATTAGGCTTCCCCAGTGGCTCAGCAGTAAAGAACCCACCTGCAATGCAGGAGATGCAGGTTCAATACCTGGGTCGGAAAGATCCTCTGGAGAAGGAAATGGCAACCCGCCCCAGTATTCCTGTCTGGAGAATCCCATGGACAGAGGAGCCAGGTGGGCTGTAGTCCATGGGATCACAAAGAGTCGGACACAGCTTAGTGATGACAATAACAAATACCAAAAAATTAAAGTCTGGATAATTGTTATGTTGCTTTAATCAAAAGGAAAGATAAAATTCCAATTTCATATAAACTATTCCAAGGAATAAGAAAATTTAAAAATAAATCCATCTTAATTCCTTACAAAGCTAATCATAATCATATCGTGATACTGAAAACAGAATCAAATGAAAAAGAAAATCACTGGCTAATTTCATTTTTGAATACAGATGACAAATTCAATGTATTAAAAACAGCCACCACAATATCATGACCCAATTGGATTTATACCAAGAATGCAAGAATTCATTAGAATTTTAAAATCTATTAATTTAAAATGAGAAAAATAACATTTAAATAGATATTAGAAAAGCAAGTCTAATATCCCAAGACCTGTTTATGGTTAGAAAGAAAATCTCAGCAAACTGAAAATAGAAGAAACATTCATAATCTCATATCTGTCCAAAAAAATACAGTGGACAAAATGCTTAAAGGTTAAAATTTAGAAATGAAAATGAGAAATGAATGCTATATTCAGTTGAAAATGTTTTCTAAAATTATAAGAATTGCAAAGAAGCAACAAAAATATCAGTTTGGCTTAGTTTAAAAGCTCAAAAGCATTTTAACATGTTTAAATTAAAGAGCTCAGCAATGTCATGGGATTAATGTACAAAAAATATATATATCACATTTGTATACACCAACAAAGAACAGAACATGTAATCAGTGGTCATCAGCAGCCATTCAGTAATCCCAGTGGGATAATCTTTGAGAGCCGTAGGATACAATGTTTCTGAGCCATGGACTTGTACTCATTTTGTACTTGCACTGATACATACTTTTATATTCTCTTTACCTATTTTATACTTCCTTTCCCTTTCACATAAGTCTTTGATGGTCTTTTCAGTTAGTTCTTTAAAGAATTGCCTTCTTCTATGCATCCCTTAATAATACACCATAAACTCCAAGCACAACAAGTAGCATTTCCTTGATTTTCTCCTTGCCAATCAAATATTTCTCTTGCCCTCAGCTATTTTTCAAGTTTCATATGTTATTTGAGTTTCTCTGAAACATCACAGTGCGGTTCCATTCTCTTCTATTTGTCCTGGGCCTATTTCTTTCTATTATTTATTTCTATCATTTTGAAATTTGAACTGGCTAGAGAGTTCTTTATTATTTACTTCAGTTTCTTTAGGTGCCAATCACTATTCTTCTATATTAGAAATATTTGCATAGCTGGTGTTATGTTATTTGAAGACTTTGCAAGATGTGTGAGGATTCTCTTTTAGAGTCTCCTGCTGTGAATCTGCCCTTGTTTCCCCAAGTTAATCTTTCTGCCTGTATGTATCATTTAGGATGGTCAAGCTTAGGCTGTGTTGACAATTTCAAAATCACAATGGTTTATGACAAGTTAAATCTCTCGCTCCTATTATATATCATTTGTGGTTCTGCTACGGCTCAGCTTCATATCATCATTATTCCATATCCCAGGCTGATGGACCTGCCTCTATTTATAACATTGCCTGTCTCAGGAGGAAAGAGACATGTTATTCTTACAGTTTCTGTTCTAAAGTGACACATGACATACTATGACCACTTTTCTTTAGCCAAGATACTCAAATACACAGTCACTGCTAATTTGAACAGAACACAGCTGCATAATGCCCTGGCAGGAAGGATCACTAGTTAAAAAATCTACCACAGTCCATCCTCCCAATCACCGAATACTGAGTGCACCACCACTAGACTGACAGGTCCTTTAATTTTTTTTTCCTTGTAGTACTTTAATGATATTGTTCTATTGTCACTTGACTTTTGTAGCATCCAGCGATGTCAGCTGTCTTTCTTTGTCCCCTTTTGGCTTTTTCTCTGGCTATTTTTACAATTTTACTATTTTTTTTCTTTCATTTTTACTTTTCAGCAATTTGATTCGGATATGTTTTGGTGTGTTTTCAATAGTTTCTTATACTTTGAGCACAATGAATTTTTTCAACCTATACATTTCTAATTTCTACCACATTTGGAAAAATTTAGGTCATTATTTTTTTTTAATATATATATGCCCCTCCTCTTCCTTTATTTAACCTCCAACATAGATTGCCTGGGAGTTTCCCAAAGACTACTGGTGCTCTATTCTTTTTTCCCCAACCTCAGTCTTTATTTCATTTTGGAAAAATTTTATTGCTGATTTTAAGATCACTGATTTATTTCTGCAAAGTCTAATCTGATATTAGTCCAAATTGGTGTATTTTTCATTCTATGTATTTTATTTTTAATTTCTAGAAGTTTCATTTCAGTCCATTTATATCTTCTAAGATCATGGCATCCAGTCCCATCACTTCATGGCAAATAGATGGGGAAACAGTGGAAACAGTGACAGACTTTATTTTCTTGGTCTCCAAAATCACTGCAGATGGTGACTTCAAGCCATGAAATTAAGAGACGCTTGCTCCTTGGAAGAAAAGCTATGACAAACCTAGACAGCATATTAAAAAGCAGAGACATTACTTTGCCAACAAAGGTCTGTCTAGTCAAAGCTATGGTTTTTCCAGTAGTCATGTATGGATGTGAGAGTTGGACTATAAAGAATGCTGAGCACCGAAGAATTGATGCTTTTGAACTGTGGTGTTGGAGAAGTCTCTTGAGAGTCTCTTGGACTGCAAGGAGATCAAACCAGTCAATCCTAAAGGAAACCAGTCCAGATATTCATTGGAAGGATTTATGCTGAAGCTGGAACCCCAATAGTTTAGCTACCTGGTGCGAAGAAGTGAGTCATTGGAAAAGACCCTGATGCTGGGAAAGATAGAAGGAAGGAGGAGAAGGGGACAACAGAGGATGAGATGGTTGGATAGCATCACCGACTCGATGGACATGAGTTTGAGCAAGCTCTAGGAGTCGGTGACAGACAGGGAAGTCTGGTGTGCTGCAGTCCATGGGGTTGCAGAGAGTTGGACACGACTGAGCAACTGAATTGAACTGAACTGATATCTTCTACATCTCTTAACCTCAACCTGTGAGTATGGAGTATATTTATGATAGTTATTTTTAACATCCTTGTCTGCTAATTTGATCATCCCTGTTATTCCTGAGTCTGAATTACTGACTGATTTTTTTTTTTTTTTTAGTTATCAGTCATAATTTCCTAATTCTCTGTATGCCTTCCAATTTTCTTTTGTATGCAGGACACTGTGAATTTTATGTTGTTGTGTGGAGGATTTTGTTGTATTCCTTTAAATAGTGTTGACCTCTTTTCTGGGATGCAGTTATATTACCTGGTATTATTTTGTTTCTGTATAGGACTGTTTTGAAGCTTTGTTAGGTTAGGTCATTATTCTAGACATAATTTGACCCTACATCTAAGATAATTTTCTTCTAAGTATTTTATCCAATGCATCATATATTATGAAATCTCACTTATTCTGATTGACACAGACAGAAACTATTCTCAGTCCATGGTTAGCTTCAGGAATTGTTAGCCTAAATTTATTTCCAGTGGTTCTTTCTCTAGGTTTGGATAGTTTATTATTCTGCATGTGCAGACTGGTACTCTGCCAAAGATTCAAGGGGATATCTCTGCAGATCTTCCAAACTCTGTCTTTGTGAACTCCCTTTGCACCAATATTTTGGCCTCCCTAAATTCCAATCAATGTCTCTAAACTTCAGTGAGATTCCATGGCATTAACCTGCTTCCTCTGTCCCTGTATAGCAGAGGGTATACATGCTCTATGAGGCAAACTGGGGCAATCATACAGCTTGCCTCATGTGAAAGAAAGTGAAGTGTTAGTCACTCAGTTGTGTCTGATTTTTGCCACCCCAGGGACTGTGGCCCACTAGGCTCCTCTGTCCATGGAATTCTCCAGGCAAGAATACTGGAATGGGTAGCCATTCCCTTCTCCAAGGGATCTTTCCAACCCAGGGATCAAACCCAGGTCTCCTGTATTGCAGGTGGATTCTTTACTGTCTGAGCCCCCTGGAAGCCCACAGCTAACCTTATAATCAGGGATAATAATCATGTGCAGTCTGTCATGTAATATCTGATATCAACTGCTTTATGTATGTCTGGTTTCTTAGTTGGTTAACGTAAGAAAGTAAATCTGGTTCTGTTATTCCCTCATGGTCATATCCAGAATTTTCTTACTTTTCATTTAGTAAAAGAATGATATTACACAGGATGTGCCATTGTGCTTGTGGTTGCTGTGTTCTATTTGAGAATGCTGATGAGGTTAGGTGCTTGAAGTATTAGCCCCACAGTGTGGGGCTCACATATGTGAAACATAGTTCATATATGCTGTCTATCTTGAATAATGAATTGATACATATTAGTTAAGGCAATATTTTCAGTCTCAAAAAATGATGTCATATTTGCTTGAGATGTTAATATGAATATTCCCATGTGCAGAATTCAATCCAACATTGAACGCCATTCAACTTTTGGGGGGAAGAAAAGACATGTAAGGATAGGGAGTTTATACATATCAAGCAAAACTTGAGTTTTTTAAAATAAGATATAACACAAAGGCATGTAAACACTTTGGCCATATTTTCATAACTGTCCCTAGGTGAATTTAAAAATGCACCATTTAAATATTTTTCGCAACCAGAACTTGCATAATTTTATCATAAAACTTCCTTGAAAAAAACTTTCCCCAAATTTCTGGCTCTGTGAAACATTTGAAATGCTCATTTACAGATGCCAGCTATTTCCCTACATACCAGTGGGTCTCAGAGAATATAAGTCTATGCTTATGGCAGACACCCCACATATGTATCAGTTTTCATGCAAACCAAACAAAAATAATAGAAAGCAAAGGGGAAGTAGACTTGGTATGTATCAGAATCCATTGCCAATCATGTCCTGTCTTTGTTTTATCACCAGATAAAAACTTTGGTGTGAAACTTTTTAATGGGTTTCACTTTAAAACCCATTTTATAGTGAATGGGTTATACTTTGATAGACTCTGGGCTTTTCTTGGTAAAATATATCCTTTAAAACATACAACCAAAAAAGTCCCTTGCTCACAACAACCAAAACTTATTTTTTTTTATTAATTTATTCATTTTAGTTGGGGGCTAATTACTTTACAATATTGTAGTGGATTTTGCCATACATTGGACATGAATCAGCCATGGGTTTATCAGTTATATAAAATAGAGTCAAAATGTTAGTATTTGCTTATATATTCCTCAATAGATATTAAAGAATGATCTCACAACACCAAAATGTTTGAACAACACGGACCTTAATTAAAATTCATTTTTTCTTCTGATGAACTACGCAGATTTCAACAGAACCTTCACCCCCAGCATATGGCTAAAACAATCATAGTATTTGAAGGTTCTGGCACGTTTTAGTTTTATTCTTCAATTTTTTTTTTCATTACTATCCAGGAAGAATAATACACCAGATTCTAATATATGAATATACTATTTTAAATTATCTGTCTTTGAAATATTAACTGCTTTTTTATAGTTTTGAAATTAATATACATTTATATAGCTAATTTGATATATTTACAATCTTTTAAAACTTTTCTTTCAAATATCTCTGTCATTCTGTATCTAAAATATTATAGTATTTTCTTTCTCACAGCAAAAATATATTTTCAATTGAGTTTATATATTTTTAAATTAAATAAGTTTGTTTATGTCAAAAGAAAAATTGCATATAAAACTTATTTTATCCAGCATTAATATCTCCTTTGCCATTATGTGCTGTTACATAATGTCATAATGGTTGGGCTATTTTCATAACTGATATTATATGCCCTAGCTAAAGGCCATAAGGTTTCTCTTATGGCTCCAAAGATATTCCTGCTACCTATTTTTCTAGTCTATTAGGCATTGTAATTATGTAATTAGATGTTCTTTAAAGACTATCTTAGGCACCTCATAGATCAAAATGGTTCCTCTGAAGCAGTTACCAGATCTGTTACGCAATTACATAATTAAGTCCATGCAGTAAAAATCTTAACAAAACTCTTTTAAAAAATAAGCAGTGTGCACTGGAGCAACACATAACTTTGACTGCAAACTGAAAGTAGAAAGAAAGTGGTAATATATTCAATGTAAAGGTCTCTCAATACTAATTTTTATGTTGAGATCTCATCTCTCAAAGGAAATCTCAGGGGAGTTGGGTCTGGCCTCTCAATTGTCCAGAACATTGGTTGATGGTTTCATTAGTGACATTTCAAGAGAATTTCATCTGCATAAACTTGTCCATCCATCTTCCTCAGAAACATTCATAAACTCAGTAAAATTGGGGGCTACCAAAAAGATAAACAGTGACTAAAATGCTAAATGAAATGAATGTTCTTCATATCATCACTTAGTATATTTTAAGTCAATTGAATTCTGCTATATCCTATGTAGCTCTAGTATATAATCTCAAATACCAATTATTTATATGTGTTTGCAAAGTAGAAATAAAGCAAATTAAATAATATAATAAAATTTGGAGCTAGTGCTTGCCCCAAAACTCACAAATATAATACTTTTTAAAAACACCATTGGCACAGAAATACATAGATATTATGTTACTAAATTACCCATATTTGAAATTAATATATGTGAAATCAATATATCAACACTGCCTTCCGGTATTGCCCGCCCCTCATTCTATAAGAGCCAGAAACAAAGATCCATCTGATCTATAGGGGAACAGATATTCAAGGCCAAATAGTCATTTAACACTTGATCCTTTCAAAACATCCTGTATTTTAGACTCCACAAATCCTCAACTGACTGTAACCGTTGACTTGCGCACTGTATCCAACTGATTCTTAATGACCATTTTACCAGGTCTCTTTTAATTCTCCCTACCACCAACCCCATGTGAAATTTTATGTCCTACCCATTTCTTATTCTCATCGGTTAATTTGGAATGTTGTCTCCTATTACTGTATTTTCACTTTGACAAAAGCTATCAGTGACAACTCCAAAGTTCACTTGTTGCTAATTTTTAAAGAAGGGATATATCAACCCAAAGTGCTTGTGTTTCCTCTGTATTAATTCATTGTGTTGGTTTTCTACTGTTACGCAACAAACCACTCTAAAGGTTAGAGGCTTAAAACAATGATTTATTATTATCCCTCACAGTTCTGTGAGTTGACTGGGTTCATCTGGGTTGTAATCACTTCTGATCACTCATGTGGTCATGGTTAGACAGTAGCTGGCACCATAGTCATCTGAAGATCTAACTGGACTTTAACGTTCAACATGACTTCTACACTCACATTTCTGGGCTCTCAGCTGTAAGATTTGAAAAACTAGAAGCTGGATGTGCCTTTCCACATGACCTCCCTCCACTGCTGGCTGCTGTTCCTCAGAGCACGGCAGTTTCAGAGTGATAGCTGGTTTTTCATCTGAGAGCATGTTCCTTCCAAGAGACCACCAGGTATAAGCCACCAGCCTTCTTATGACCCAGCCTCAGAAGGTATGCAATGCAATACCACTTCTGTTGTAGTCCTTGGGTTACTCAGGGAGAGACTACAAAAGGGTATAAATATTGGGAGATGTGGTTCCTTGGGGGATCATGTTTGGATAAATGGATGGTTCACACTCATCCAATATGTTACCTCACTTGGCAAATATTTGACAAAGCAGGACAAACAATCTAGGGAATAAGATCAAGCAAAGTATAAGGCAGTAAAAACATCCCTGAAGTCACCACGATAGTTACAAAAATTTGTACTGTCTCTGACGAGCTCCTACTTTGGATAAGCCTACAGATTCCTCCAGCCCTGTTGTTGCTGTTGTGTGTGTGTTAGCTGCTCAATCATGTCCAACTCCTTGCAACACCATGGACTGTAGCCCACAAAGCTCCTCTGTCCATGGAATTCTTTAGGCAAGAATACTTGAATGGGTTGCCATTCTTTTCTCCAGGGGATCTCGACCCAGCGATCGAACTCAGGTCTCCCACATTGCAGGCAGATTCTTTACCATCTGAGCCACCAGGAAAGTCCTCCTATTGTTGTTGGAGCAAATCAATTTAGGCTCTCACTCACTCCATAGTCTCAAATAAATCTGAGAGTTCAAACTGCCTTAAAAATAATCATACTATGACAACTATTTAAATCCTTAGGTTATCAAAGAATGAGAAACCAATGTTTCTATCAAATTATGTTACATACACACACATGCACACACACAAATATGCTATCTGCTGGCAGGTGTGCAGTGAAACAGTCACATTCATACCCTGCTGATGGAAACTTAAATAGCTACAACCCCTTTGGAAAGAAATTTACAGTATGTTCATCCTGCTTGACCCAGTCATACTAGTTTTTGCAACTGAGATAATTCAGAAAACACACTGAACTACAGAAAAGTCTTTTCACACAAAGATGTTTATCTCAAGATTATTTTGTGGATGAAGGAACTAAGAGTTAAAGAAGCTGAATCACTTCCTCAAGTTTGCAAAAACAGAGGAATAAAGGCTTCACAGGTAGCTCAGTACTAAAGGATCCATCTGTCCATGCAGGAGACGCAGGATTGGTGGGTTCAATCCCTGCCTGGGTCAGGAAGATTCCCTGCAGGAGGAAATGGCAACCCACTCAAGTGTTCTTGCCTGGAGAATCCCATGGACAGAGGAGACTTGTAGGCTATAGTTCATAGCATCACAGAGTCTAACATGACTGAGCATACAGGCACCTTCAGGCAAGAATTTGAACCTGCACACTCTGTCTTCACAATCCTGCATTCATGACCACCTTGCTATCATTTCTGATGAACAACTTTAGGTTTAAAAAAAAAAAATTCACACACATACACACACACTGTTTTAGAGAGAATACAAATGCAACTAGTTTACAAAATAAAATACGCAGGAAACAGCAAGATTGGGAGGATATTAACTAAAATACTGATAACAGCTGCCTTTAAGTGGTGATATTCTGGGTTGTTTTCCCTTCTCCTTTGTATGTTTTTAAGAAGCTTTCGAATAAAAAAGAAGTTTTTTAGGCCCATAGGGGAAAGGAAGATTTGTGTTTTTTTTTTTAATCCTGAGTTGCTATTCCTTTCTGTACAGATAAGGAGCCCAGCTCTGTGCATATTTATCACAAACAACCTGGGGATGTAGAATTTTAACACAAGCTAGGAAAGTTGGAATTAAGAAAAGAACCTGGGGAGATCTTTAAAACTTAGAAAGACAAATGCCACCTTTCACTTGATAAGTGACAAGTGGTTATCCTGTCACATGATAAGAAGGAAGGCTCCAGGGGCTTGATCAATGGCCAAAGTGCTAGGATTACAGAGTTCCTGGAGTTCTGCAGAGTCAGATTTACCTGGAAAGAACCAAGACAGCAGAAGCTTTCCTGATATTAGTTGCAGGTTATAGATGAGGTATGCAACCGGGCTTAGGTTTTTTGTTAATTATGATTGATTGATTGATTGGTTAACTCTTGCACAAAACTACATATAGATTCAACAATATAATAATTCCTTAAAATATTCATGTTCATGCTTTCATTAAAAATTAATTTTGTAAACAATGATATATTGAATAGAAAGCTGGCGTATCCTTATTTTCTCACTGAGTATATCTGGCCTTTTCAGTCTCCAAGAAATCAGTTGTGGTGGTTTATCTGAACAACTGACAATATAACATAAATAGAGCTGTGGACTTCCCTGTAGCTCAAGTGATAATCTGCCTGCGATGCAGGAGACCAGGGTTCAGTCCCTGGGTTGGGAAGATCCTCTGGGGAAGCGAATGGCAATCCACTCCAGTATTCTTGCCTAGAGAACTCCATGGACAGAGAAGCCTGGTGGGCTACAGTTCATGGGGTCGCAAAGAGTCGGACACGACTGCCTGACTAACACACACAGATCTGTGGGTATTAGCCTTACAAACTAATATCTCTGTTGACAGAAAACATCACAGAACTGTAAGTAACGCAAAGATTCAAGAGGCTCATTTCACTATCCATCCCTGTGTTCACACCTCCTTCTTTGGTGACTCCGAGGGAGAGCAACAAGGGGAAATGGTAACTTGAAAACAAATAGGCAAGAGCTCATCCCAGTTATTAGACTTCCCTCCTTTTCATCACTATTTCTTATTGGAGGATGATTGCTTTTCAATGTTGTGTTAGTTTCTGCTGTACAACAAAGTGAACCAACTACAGGTATACATATACCCCCTTCACTCTAGAGCACGGAGCTGAGCTCCCTGTGCTACACAGCAGCTTCCCACTAGCCATCTATTTCACACGTGGTAGTGTATATATGTCGATGCTACTCTCCCAATTCATCCCACCCTCCCCTTCTTCCTCTGTGTCTACAGGTCCATTCTCTATGTGTGTGTCTCTATTCCTGCCCTACAGATAGGATCACCTGCTCCGTTTTACTAGATTCCATATGTATGCATTAATATGCAGAGGTTGCCTATAGTAGTTTTTCAGGCTTGTCCCTCTAGTATCTCTGGGGTTGGTGCCAAAACCAAATTAACACTGAGCAATTTGAATTTTAGAGATGAAAGGAAGATTGGACACCAATAAAATCTGTCTCATAAAAACACGGTTGCTTTTCTGAGCTGAGGAAGTTAATTATTGTTGCTTTTCTCAGAGTTAGCAGCCTGATTGTGATTATCCTTACTAAATTAAAGCAAATATCTTCCTTTCCTGGAAAATGAGTCCTTCCCCTCTTCTCTTACTCATCATCCACTTCCAACCCTTCTCCTCCTCTCTAGCAAGCTCTCCCCTCCTTTCAGAGTCAAGCTCAATTAATTCTTGACACTACTATGGGCCTTTTTCATCATTCCTCCCCACAACAGATCACCTCTTTCCTAAACTCTAAGGCATATCAATAACCATATCTTAAATCTTTTTTTCTTATAGAAAGATTATCTCTTATCTATGGTAGCATTGCCAAATAAAATAACAGATACCCTGCTAAGGGTTGAGTTGTATCCTCCAAAAACATATGTTGAAATCCTAACCTCTGGTGCTTCTTAATGTGACTTTATTTTTAAATAGGGTCTTTGCAGATGTAATCAAGTTAAAAATGAGGTCATTAAGTGGGCCCTCATCCAGTAGGCTCGGTGTCCTTAGAAGGACAGGAAAAGACATACACAGGGAGAATAACTGTAAAGACTGAGGCAGAAAACGGAGCGATGCGTCTGCAAACCAAGGGTCTGGGGCTATCACCTGAAGCTACAAGAGAGAGGCCTGGAATTGACTCTCCTGCAGAAAGAATAAACACTGCTGATACTCTGAATTCAGACTTCGACCTCCAGAACTGCGAGAAAATCAATTTCTGTAATATTAAAGTCACCAGTTCTGCAGTCCTTTGTTACGGCAGCCCTGTGAACTTATACACCATCCACCTGAAGCCCTTTCTTTCCCTGCATCACCAGGTTATCTATCTCTAAGTCCATGCCTATATCCTTAATTTGTTTTGTTTAAAAATTCCTTAGAGTAGAAACTGCATCTCGATCTTTTTTACTTATAGAGAGATTATCTCTTATCTATGGTAGGGTGACCAAATAAAATACAAGATACCCAGTTAACTGGGCATCCTGTATTTTTATTTGCTAAATTGGGCAACCATAATTTATGCACAAAAGAGATGAACAATAAATACTTTAGAAGTAAGTGGTTGAATCCCTAGTTATCAATTTTATGAAAAGTTCTTTCTTAATGTCTGTAACAGTCAATCATCAACAGGTACACTGAGAAACTTAACTCTATCTTCTATTAAATTTTGGTGGCCCACACCTGGAATATTGATTAAGATGTTACAAGGATACATCAGAAGTAGAGAAGATCAAAAAAGAATAATTACATTGGTCAGAAATATAAAGGCAGGTGTTATTGTGAAGAAAGGAACTAAAGAGTTTCAGACTCTGCTATATGAAAAGGTTGAGTTGAAAGATTCATGATCAAAATCTAGAATCATAACAGATATTAGTGAAATGATTAGTTTGCCAAACTTATAAAGATGAGGCTGAAAATGAAACTAATGTTAAATGATTACTTTTCTGTCATGCCTTTTGCATACATTAATTCATTTCACCTATGTTAGGATGTAGGTATTAATAGCTCTGCATTTCTGAGATAAGAGAACAAAGGTTTGGAGGTCAGAGTTGGGATTCAAACCCAAGATCCAAGACCCACACTCTTTCCACACTCACAGACTGCTTCTCTAAACCTCTGTTCCCTGAGCAGTGCAAATGAGAAACAATTAAAGGAAGCACATATTTACTAAGTAGATAATACATTTTAAAAATCCATTGATGCAGAGTGTAGCCTGGCAGCAAATATAAACTGATGCAAAATTTATGGATAAATTTATGAGTAAGAAAGCCATTAGGGCCAGAGGATTCACATAGAACTTACTTTTAAAACTGACATCAGAAACTACCAGAACTTCTAGAACACCTGGCTAAACTGACATGGTGTCTGTTTCAGGATGATCTTCTCCATATTCTTGTGCCAATGATAAACTTAATACAAAATCCATTTACTTCACTATCATTTAGCATTTTCAAGAGTTACAGAAACTGAATCATGTATTACAAGGAGCACTGTATTATAATCATAGACTCTCAGGCTGCCTCATTCTGTTACTTACTAGCTATGTGACAACAGAATTAAGTCACAATCTTGGCTCAGTTTCCCTCCTCTGAAAATGATGGACTGCTTTTTAATTTCTATCTAATGAACACTTAAGAGCAAACTATGTGCTGCTTTTATTTCATAATTATACCAATACTTTTTAACTACCAGTTCCCCCATATCTTAAATAAAATGCTTCTTTATGTCTTTGTACTTCATTCTCTTATCCTATAAACTGATCTCCTACTCCATGTCAGGCACTGTGCAAGGCATTGGGAAATATATGATAAACAAGAGAGATAAGGTCCTTACTTTTATTAAGATCAAAAATTAAGATTAAGAACAAAAAGGAATAATTAGAATGGTCAGAGCTAGGCAGATGTCATTGTCAAGAGACACTAAAATAATAAATAAATAATTACAATTTTAATAAACGTTTTGAAGGACAATTATAGAGTCCTGAGAAACTCTTTATCACTTTAACTTGATATAAGTCTCTAGGGTGAGGGAAAACTTCCCTGAGGAAATTAACATGTAAATTTAAACTTGAAGGGTGATGAGAATTTGGCAGATAAAGAGGTTCAGAGAGAGCATTCCTGATAGAACAAGTGTGAAGGCTCTGATTTAGGCAGGAGTTTGGTACTAAGAGGAAAGAAAAGAAGGTCAACACAATGAAGTGTAGTCTAGGTGGATTGAACAGCTGAGATGTGACTGAACAGTCACAAAGGATAACTTTGAACACGGAAGGCAGAGTTTAAAAGTAGAGAATGGACAAAGCTTATATGCTTATTAAAATCTACTGTCTTTGAGGATGCATTGGAATTATTCAGACAGAGGAAGGTAAGGGGGCATTCTAGGCAGGGATGAAACCAAGCAAAGCCATGAAATTTAGTTGAGATAAAGGTAAGCTATTTTGAATTCAAAAAGAAACTGTTGCCTCAAAGGATACACTCAACAGAGTGAAAGGCCATCCATGGAATGAAAGAATATAATTGTAAATCATATATCTGATGAGGGGTTAATATCCAGCATATATAAAGAACTCTTACAATTCAACAACAAAAAACAAAGAAGTCTATTAAAACTGGGCACAGGACTTGAATAGACATTTCTCCAAAGAAAAGAGAAAGCACTCTGTGAGTCAACCTAGTCGAGAATTGAGCTGCTCTGGGGACTGCTTGTTGCTGTTTTTATTCCCACTACACGATAGGCTTCAAATACCTTTAGGGCAGGGGCTGATTAATAAGAGGGTTTTCCTCGGTGTTTGTTCTGCCTGCAGTTTCAGGTCTTTTATTTGCACTAGCACCTCAGAAAGGGTCTCTTTATATCTCACACCCCTCTCCCAGCAGTAAACCTCTAGTACTTGTTACACAGTGCCTGCTAGCCTGGTGGTGGAGACCAGGGAAGACTCTCTGTTGTCCTGGCTCAGCTTCAGTCTTTGGCAGATGCTATGTCACTGGATCCCAGAGGTGGACCCTTACTGTTCCTTCTCCTCCACCAGCAGCTGGACAGTTCTCATGGTCTAGCCCAGGACATCTTTTTTGTTCCCACCAAGGGACAGAATATTTTGCTGTTGTTCCTTTTTCAAAGCTGCAGTGGGTTTTTTAACTGTGGCCTGAAGGCAATAGAGTTTGGTACCCTTATCACAGAAGCTGGAGCCTTTTGATCAGTAGGCGAAATAGGAAAGAAGGGTGTTACATCTTCCTCTCCTGAGGGCCTTCACTGCAGAAAAGGCTTGCCTATCCGTCTTTCTCATGAGCACCCCATGGAGAACAGAATGCAAGGGTTTCTGAACAACCCTTCTGTCCGCGGTTCTCGCAGCATCCATACTCTCATGCTGGCCAACATCCAGCGTTTAGAATTTATTAAACTTTGTAGCTGAAGCTTCCTTACACAATTGCATGAAATCCAATATGTGCTACAATTAATTAATCAAGTGCTTGTTGTGCTCCATTTTTCTTCAGAAGCACCAGTCTTTCCTTATAGATTGTTGGCCCTGAGACCTAAGCTCTCAGAGAGTTCAAGAAAAGCTGTGAATTTTCCAATTATCTGCCTTTTTGTTTTTGTTGTGTAAGAGTAAGAAGGGTCTCTTTTCAGCTTTCTGCACCCCAAGTGGAAGACGGAAATCTCCACGTCACTTTTCGTTATCACTGAATTTCTCTCCTTTTAACAGCAAAACCTAACAAAGAAATTGTCTATACTCACTTGGTTCCATCTATCTCATCCCATTTTTATATTTTTCCCCTACCACACTCAAAAATTTATTAACTATAAAATTACAAGTGACCTACAAGTTACAAATCCCAGAGTCAATACTTAGTTCTCATCCTACACAGCATGTCAGTAGTTCTTGACACAGCTGACCTCTCCCATCCCGAGATATTTTCTTATTACCTTCCAGGGTGTCACACTCTCTAGATTCATCTCCTCCCTCAATGGCTATCCCTTCTCAGTTTCTTCCCTGAGAAGATTCCTTACCTTTCAATCTTTAAGATATATAGTATCCCCAGAATCCCTCTGGGGACTTCTCTCCTCTGTCTACTTTCATGCCTTCTATCTCATCTAGTCTCAAGGTTTTACATATCATTTATAAACTGATGACCCCAGATTTTTATCTCCAGAATTCAGTTCAGTTCAGTTGCTCAGTCGTGTCCAACTCTTTGAGACCCCATGGACTGCAGCATGGATTGCAGACCCCATGGACTGTCCAACACCAGCTCCTGGAGTTTACTCAAACTCATGTCCATTAAGTCAGTGATGCCATCCAACCATCTCATCCTCCTCCCACCTTCAATCTTTCCCAGCAACAGGGTCTTTTCAAATGAGTCAGCTCTTCGCATCAGGTGGCCAAAGTATTGGAGTTTCAGCTTCAGCATCAGTCCTTCCAATGAATATTCAGGACTGATTTCCTTTAGGATGGACTGGTTGGATCTCCTTGCAGTCCAAGAGACTCTCAAGAGTCTTCTCCAACACCACAGTTCAAAAGCATCAATTCTTCAGCACTCAGCTTTTTTTATAGTCCAACTCTCACATCCATACATGACTACTGGAAAAACCAAAGCTTTGATTAGACAGACCTTTGTTGGCAAAGTAATGTCTCTGCTTTTTAATATGCTGTCTAGATTGGTCCAGAGTTACATATCTGTAATTCTCCTCTGAACTCCAGATTTACGTGTACAACTTCCTACTTGATGTCTCCGTGGCTTTGGATTTCTCCTAGGCATTTCAGTAGAACATATGCAGGACTGAGCACCTGACTATCCTGGTAACACTGCTCCTCCTACAGTCCTCC
Source organism: Giraffa tippelskirchi (assembly GCF_054371585.1). NCBI lineage: Eukaryota > Metazoa > Chordata > Mammalia > Artiodactyla > Giraffidae > Giraffa > Giraffa tippelskirchi. The sequence goes on from NC_137282.1 coordinate 151,848,357, forward strand.
GCAACTCCATAAATGGCAAAATCCATACTCCTGTTTGCTTAGGCCAAAAAACTCTCACATCCTCCACCTCCTCATCAAATTGTCTACTTCTTTTGCATCCTTATATCCAATAAGTCAACAAAACTTATGAGATATACCTTCAAGATATGTGCAGAAGATGACCACTTATATTTGCCAGAATGACCACCTGATACAAGCCACCATAATTTGTGTCTTATTGCAAAAGCCTCTAAGCTGATGCCCCTGCTTAACTATTCTGAAGCCAGTTTCTGGTAGGCATAAACTAAGAGCTCATTTGTAGGCTCAGAATCCTACAATGTCTTTCCAGTTCACTCAGAGTAAAAGCCGAAGTCCTTACCGTTACCTGGAAGGTGGCACAATCTGACCCCACAGCGCAACTCTGGCTTCACCTTCTCCTACTTTCCTGAGGCTTCCCTTGGTTTTAGCCTCCCTGCCATTTGTTATTACTGTTGTTCCCCAAATATGCCAGGTAAGCCTCTTGTTGCTTCAGGGCTCTTGCAATTTCTCTTCTCTTTCTTGAGATATTTTTCTACCAGAAAATCTACATGCTTTACTTCCAAACCTCCTTCAGGTCCTGCTTTACTCAAATACCATCTCCTCAGAGGCCTTCCCTGGCCACTAATCCAACATTGCAGCCTCCTTTCCAACTATGTCTTATCCTCATTTCTCCCTTTGTTTTTCTTCTTAGAACTTACAGCCATCTAACAAGGTACATGTTAAGTTATATATGTTTATTGCTTTCATTTATCCCACAAGAATATAAAGGTATGGAATGTTGTATGCCTTGTTTACTGCTATATCAGCCTGGGAAAACATTCATAGCACATAGTAGGGGCTCAACAAATATCCGTTGACTTGGTGAAATGTGTCACAGTTTAGACTTTTTTTAATAGTTGGGAACTTCACTCTACTCTAGCCTTTGCGTTAGAGCCCCTTTTCTGTTTTTTTCCCCCCGTGAAACCATGAAATGGTGCTGCCATCCTCCTTATTGCATTGCAACATTCGAAGAAAAGAAGTTTAATCTGCTCCTTGCACTGGCAGCTCATGCACTCAGATTTACTGATCTCAGAGGGCACGTATGTACCCACTGTTTATTTATTTTGGAATTATTTTATTATCAGCTTTACGTGGTTATAAACGGTTGCCAGGATCAAAAGCCCTCAGAGGACTGTTATTACTCATCCTCAGGATGCTCCCTGACCTGACCTTGAGAAATAACTGCAGCTTCTTGCAGAAGCTGGAGATAATCAAATCTTCCTTACTTGCTCTACCTGCTCTGGGCCAAAGAGATTACTACCCAGCACCAAGAACAGGCTGCTGTTAACCATGGCGCACTGCGATTCTCAAGAATCATCATGCCCCATCCCACGCCCAACAAGAGATACACCCTTCCTCACATTAAAAAGGCCACTGGAATCAGCCACAATGGTGTGTTTGAAGGTTTCCTTCATGTGTGCCTCTTTTTCTCCCCACAACAAACAAAAAACCAAAAAAGAACACAACAAACACAATTTCTGTCTTCATTCTTTAACTTAAAAAGGAGGAAAATTCTTTAAATTATGGGAAGAAAATAGTTCTACAGAAAGTTTCAAAAACAGAACAAGTAGCCTATAATCACACCACCCAAGAAAAACAACTTTTTCAGTTTTGTGTATCACTTTTCTTTCTTTTCTCCTATGAATAATTGATAGAAGGAAGCTTAATGTGCATGCAATTGCATATCTTTTTGAAAATGAATATTACAGTCATTCATTTCTCAGGTAGATAACAAAAATTTAATGGAGACAAACTGTGAGCCATGTACTCTCCTGGACACACGGCTTATATGACCAAAAATTGCAGCCTGTCTGTCTTCAAGGGGCTCTAAGACCAGCATTTTTCAATAGCAACACAATGTAAGCCACACCTAAAAGTTCAAATTTTCCAAGAAATGGGTAAAATGGATTTTATTGATATGGTTTAACCCAATGTGTCTCAAATATTATCATTTCAACATATAAATGATGTAAATTATTAATACATTATGTTTATAATTATTAAGAATTATTGAAATTGTTACTAAGGTATATTACTCTTTCACCATACTAAGTCCTCAAAATTTGGTATATGTTTCACTCTTGCATCACATCTCAGTTTGGGTGAGCCCCACGTCCAGTGCTCAAAGGTGAAGTGAAGTGAAGTGAGTTGAAAGTCACTCAGTCTTGTCTGACTCTTTGCGATCCCATGGACTATACAGTCCATGGAATTCTCCAGGCCAGAATACTGGAGTGGGTAGCCTTTCCCTTCTCCAGGGGATCTTCCCAACCCAGGGATGGAACCAGGTGTCCCACATTGCAGATGGATTCTTCACCAGGTGAGCCACAAGGGAAGCCCAAAGGTGAGGAGCAACCAAACTGGATGTGTGTGCATTCTCAGTTGCTTCAGTCACATTCAATTCTTTATGAGTCCATGGACTGTAAACCACCAGGTTCCTCTGAGCATGGGGTTATCCCAGCAAGAATACTGGAGTGAGATGCCATTTCCTCCTCCAGGGGATCTTCCTGGCCCAGGGATCAAACCCACACCTCCTGTGCCTCCTGTGTTGGCAGGCATATTCTTTACCACTGAGCTACCTGGGAAGGCCCCAGTCATACTGGACAGGGGGAAGACTACTACAGATGAGAAGTGTTGGTCTCATTGCATCATATCAGAGGTACCTGATTTCATCATGGTTTATTACTGACAATCTTATTGTATTTTACTTTATGTATCCTTGGATTATTTTACCCATGGTTTTCTCCCACAGCTATTGATATCTCAAAAATGATAAAAGAGTGAAGAGTGACATTTGAATGCAAATGATGATCTTAAAGACATCTGAAAAGTTGCAGTCTGAATTGAATTGTCTTCAAACAAGTCACCATAAGAAACTTCATTTTCCAATGTAGCCACCACCATTTTATTTTTCCACTTTTCTATGTTTATTTTTTATTTTTAAAATAATCTTTGCAAGAATACTACAAATAGCTTTTTCCCTAAACTACTCAAGGATAACTTGATGGCCTAATGTACCACTACCCCTGTACACAAATCAGGATATTCTCCTTCAAAACCACAATACAGCCATCAAATGTAAATTACATTGTTATACTTACTACCATCTAATCCACAGACTCTAATACAGTAGGCTCAGTTCAGTTCAGTTCAGTTGCTCAATTGTGTCCAACTCTGCAACCTCATGAACTGCAGCACGCCAGGCTTCCCTGTCCATCACCAACTTCTGGAGCTTGCTCAAACTCATGTCCATTGAATCAGTGATACCATCCAACCATCTCATCCTCTGTCATCCCCTTCTCCTGGTGGTTATAATCCACCACTATCATTGCTTCATTTTTGCTCAACTTGCCCCAGCCTTGGCCAATGGAGCCCCTTCAAGGTGGTTCTCATTATCTTTTGAAGTGTTGCTATCATTCTTTAAATACTTATTTACTTTCTGGTACAACAAATTGTTCCAAGATCACCTTATACTTTCCCTACCCACACCCTGATATAAGTCACTTCTCTAGAGAGATCTGGTTCCTTGTAGTGGAGAAAGGAATTTACAAACTATGCTCTCGGCACTGGGTGTGCTCATTATTATTAGGGCATCACTCTATTCAGGCCCTCTCAGTGGACAGAGCCTCACATACACATTCACATCTGTATGTATTTCTATCACTAGTCACATGCATTGAAAAGTGAGTTCCCACAGTTCAGTTCAGTTGCTCAGTTGTGTCCAACTCTTTGTGACCCCATGGATTGCCTCATGCCAGGCCTCGCTGTCCGTCACCAACTCCTGGAGCTTACTCATACTCATGTCCATTGAGTCGGTGATGCCATCCAACCATCTCATCCTCTGTCGTCCCATTCTCCTCCCACCTTCAATCTTTCCCAGCATCATGGTCTTTTCCAATGAGTCAGCTCTTCCCATCAGGTAGCCAAAGGACTGGAGTTTCAGCTTCAACATCAGTTCTTCCAATGAACATTCAGGACTGATTTCCTTTAGGTGGGACTGGTTGGATCTCCTTGCAGTCCAAGGGACTCTCAAGAGTCTTCTCCAACACCATAGTTCAAAAGCATGAATTCTTCAGTGCTCAGCATTCTTTATAGTCCAACTCTCATATCCATACATGACTATTGGAAAAACCAAAGCTTTGACTAGATAGAACTTTGTTGGCAAAGTAATCTCTCTGCTTTTTAATATCCTGACTAGGTTGGTCATAACTTTTCTTCCAAGGAGCATGTGTCTTTTAAATTCATGGCTGCAGTCACCATTTGCAGTGATTTTGGAGCCCCAAAAATAAAGTCTGTCACTGTTTCCACTGTTTCCCCATCTATTTGCCATAAAGTGATGGGACTGGATGCCATGATCTTAGTATTCTGAATGTTGAGCTTTAAGCCAACTTTTTCACTCTCCTCTTTATTCTCATCAAGAGGTTCTTTAGTTCTTCTTCACTTTCTGCCATAAGGGTGGTGTCATCTGCATATCTGAGGTTATTGATATTTCTCCTGGAAATCTTGATTCCAGCTTGTGCTTCATCCAGTCTGGCATTTCTCAAGATGTATGCCATCTTGGGTGGCCCTACATGGCATGGCTCATACTTTCATTGAGTTAGACAAGGCTGTGGTCCGTGTGATCAGATCAGTTAGTTTTCTGTGTTTGTGGTTTTCAGTTTGTCTGCCCTCTGATGGAGAAGGATAAGAGGCTTATGGAAGCCTCCTGATGGGAGAGACTGACTGCCATACAGGTGCCCTCTCCACCTGCTTGGGTAACATTGTCTTGCACTAGGCCTCTACCTCTGTCACATTCTTTGCATGGTGCACTCCTCATCGCATCCAAGGTCTGACACCCATGCCAGGGTGCCATTCCCAAATGCCCCCTAATGGGGACACCTACCTTGCTCAGCCCTACCCAGTAGCTTTTATGAGGAATAAATCAGGGAGAAATGGGGTAGAAAAGAAGCATGATTTGAAATAGCTTTTGATTCTTGCCAAATAATATATGAGTTGAATTCTTTTCAAAGTCTCATTACTTTATAGTCACATTTTGCCATGATATTATTCAATAAATTGACTACTAATAATAACCGCTTGTTGCAATCATGAAATCTACTCCAAAGGATAAAAATCACTGAAGAGAATCAGAAGAACATTATACAAGCTCTGTTATACCCATTATAATGGCTACTATCAAGAAAAAGAACAAAATAACACACATTGGTAAGGATGTGAAGAAATTGGAACCCTGTGCACTACTGGTAGAAATGTAAGATAGCTAACTGCTACAGAAAACAGTAGCATCGCTGACTCAATGGACATGACTTTGAGTAAACTCCAGGAGTTGGTGACGTATAGGGAGGCCTGGCATGCTGCAGTCCATGAAGTCGCAAAGAGTTGGACACAACTGAGCAACTGAACTGAACAGAAAACAGTAAGGAACCTCCTCAACAAATCAAAAATAGAATTACCATATGATCCAGCAATTCCACTTCTAGATTTATACTCAAAGGAAGTGACACAGACTCAAAGAAATATTTATAAACCCATGTTCATAGCAGCATTATTCAAAGTAGCCCAAAAGTAGACACACCTCATTGTCCATCAATGGATCAATGGATAAACAAAGTGTGGCATACACATACAACGGAATATTATTCAGCTGTAAAAAAGGAGAAAACTATGACATACGTTAAAACATAGATGGACTTTGAGGATATTATGCTAATTGAAACAAGCCAGTCACAAAAGCACAAATTCTTTATGATTCTACTTGTATGAAACACCTAGAGTAGTCAAATTCATAGAGATTGAAAGTTGATTAAAGATTCTTAGGCACTGAAGGAAAAGGGAAGGGGGGTTATTGTTTAATGGTCACAGTGTTTCAGTTTTGAAGGTGCAAAGAGTCCTGGAGATGGATGATCGTGATGGCTGCAAAACAATGAGAATATACTTTTAATGCCACCAAGCTATACACTTAAAAATGTATAGATGAGTTAAGATGATAAACTTAATGCTATATTTTTTCTTAGTTCTGGCAGCTATCAGAAAATCCCATGAGCTAGGTGACTTATAAACAACATAAATCTGTCTTCATAGTTCTGGAGGCTGGGAAGTCCAAAATCAAGGCAGTAACAGATGAGGTATCTGGTGAGGATCCACTTACTGTTTCACTGATGGCCCTCTTCTTGCTGTGTCCTCTCGTGCTGGAAAGGGCAAGGGAGCTCTCTGGGGTCTCTTTTTCAAAGGCAGTAATCCCATTCACGAGGGCTCCCTCTTTAAGACCTAATCATCCCTCAGACCCCATCTCCTGATACCATTATATTGGGGCCTGGGGGCTAGGTTTTAACATATGAATGGGAGAACACAAATATTCAGCCTATAGCACACATATTTTACCATGATAAAAACATTTTCAAGAATATTGTACAAGCTCTGAATATTATTTCAAAAGAGATGTTTTAGAAATATGCTAAGCAGGCAAACATTGATGGAGCAAGTGTATAATTCCCATGTGATTATGTGGTGCCTACACTGAGAAAACAATACTCATATTTCTAAACTATCTCATAGAAATACCCATATATTTATGGTAATTATAACAGCTCTATTTAAGTATAAGAATAAGAATCTTTGAGGGGGTAATATTCTATTTTGGCCTTGGATAAATTAATACAAATTCAATTTATTCATATTTTTAAGAAACATATTTTCAGAATAATTTTGGCTAAACACATGTTTAAAATGTCCATAAAATTCCTTCAACCATGCATATAGTAAAAAATATGTGAGAAAAACAACAGATAATGCCGATAATAAATTCTTCCAAGTCTATAAAATATATTGGTGCTGATTTGAATAGTGCAATCAGTCTACATGAATGTTTTAGGCAACTTGGTTTAATTCAGCAAACTTCCATTGAACAGCTGTTTATGCCGGAATACAGTATTAAATAATGAGGCTATAGAGATGAATATAATATGATTCCTACCCTCTAGGATTTTAAATATCCTAGTTGGAAGAAGATGAGGAGTAAGAGGAAAACTAGCATTTCCTAGGAACCTTAATACAATATCTAACGTAATCCTCACAACCTCTCTACAAGGAGGTTATCCCCATTTCTTCAGATGAGGAAACTGAGACTTATAGAATTAAATAAATCACCCAAAGGTAACTATTAGTGAAACATATATATCTAATTTCTACTTCACTCCATCTTATTCTGAAGTGTGTGCTCTGTCTCTAGTCTTACTGTGATATATTAAGTTACACCAAGCTGCAGCATGCAATAGAGATAGTATGTTAGTCACTCAGTAGTGTCCGACTCTTTGTGACCCCATGGACTATAGCTCACGAGGCTCCTCCGTCCATGGAATTCTCCAGGCAAGAATACTGGAGTGGGTTGCCATTCCCTTCTTCAGCAAATAGAGATAGGCATAGGAGTAAATAATTATAACCCACTGCAGATATACATCCGTACATATAGTACACTTAGTACAGATGATACTAAAGTGCATGCAATGCAGAAAAGCGACACACAAGTTGTGATCAACTTTGCTCCTTAGGGCAAGCTCAGAGACACTTTCTTGAATAAAGTGATTAATTCTGCAATGCAGTTTGAAATTAGATAGGAATTTTACAAGTGACAAGGGAGGAAAGAATACTTAATAACAATGGGAAACATTTGAAATATTTTCTTTGTCCTTTCAGTATCAAAGTCTTGCCTCTGGTAGAAATTATCCTCCTTTTCCTACTCCTTGTCTGTATCCTTCCTCTCTTTGAAAAACTGGATTAAAACTCTGCAGTGCACAATTCTTCCTCTAATTAACATATCTTTTCTCATTCATCCATCCTTCCAATTTACTCTTCTGGTCTACAACTTGCCCATAAGAAGGTATCTATCCCATTGCACTGGCCTTTGCTTATAAATGTTCCCAAATCTTTGCCAAGTGAGGCTGCCAGTTTCACTATCCCTGTTATATAAATAGAAGCTTACACATATGTGCCTTTGAGTATGTTCTTTATTTTTGTAGTATGTTTATACTTGGCATATCTTGATGTGTATCATATATGCTGGCGTATAACATCTCATATCTCTTTTATATCTCCACATCATGTCTGAAATCATTTTCAGTGCGTGAGGGATGCTCAGGAGATATTATTAATTGATTTTAAGTTTTCTCAGAGAACATTCATTTTCATTATCATTATGCCCACATTGGAAAAGTGTCAGATGTCAATGTCTACTTGATAGAAAGAAATTGACTCATGAATGTTAATATCTTGGTGAAATATTTTTCATAGCTAACCATTTTCTAGGAAAATGATCTTTTGATGTAATGAATGCATACAGACTCATTCTTTCTCTAGGGGAAAAAAAAGGCACTCCTACAACACACACCTCCCAGACCGTGGGTAGTGATGGGGCTAATACAGATGCCCAGAGCTACATCCCCTACCCAGACCTGACATTCTTTTTATCCATCATACTTCAGGCATCAGATCACTAATTCATGTACAGGATAAGACAACTGCCAAATTATGAGACTACAGAGAGAAGCGCCTCAGACACCTGTCAAGTTGATGAAAGCAGTACCGTCCTCTGACCTTTCCTGGTTCAAGGTCGATAACGAGCCAAGTCAGGCAGCGTGTGCCGACTCCATTAACGCGCGCTGTGTGCACATTCAGGAGCGCCGCGTCTCCTGTCAATTAGTGTGGGGAATCGAGGGACTGCTGATTACCGGAGATGTGGCAGAGCGAGCCGCGGTTACCTCTACTTCTGGACCCTGCTGCATTTTAATTAGCCCTAGTCCCTCGACAACTTCTTCAGTGCTTCGTTATTGCCATCTTCAAGGAACTCAAGTAAGGCTTTTTATATTTCATGTCGCTAATTGGAAGAAATGTTGAACATCATAGTAGTGGGGCTTGATGAGGCGCTTCTTAGAACAATCCAGTCTTGACTTGCTCGGAGTGTGTGTCACGGGACCAGGGAGGGAACCACAAGGAGAGATGGACAGCTTCCAGTAGGGAAGCCACGGGGATGCAGCTAGGAAAGAGACAAAATAAACTTGATGTGGCTCCACAGACAGGCGTGTCCACGGAGGGGTCTGTCTGTACTCTTACAAAGAAAAAGGCTATAAGCAAGCAGTCTTTGAATCCTCAAATTAAGAAATAAAAAAAGGAATTAAAACACCTGGAAAGGGAGAAGTCTTCAGATTTCTCACACTGCTCTCTTACAATAAGAAACGACCTAAATCTTGACAAAATCATTCTATCCAGATACATTTAGCAGGGAAGTTTAAAATACGAAAGTCAGCAGAATTTGTTCTTATAAAACAACAACATGGTTCTTCGGGAACAGTGGTTATTAAACTCAAGCGAACATCAAACACCCAGATGGCTGTGAAAAACAGACTGCTGGGTTCACACCCCATCTTCTTCAAGTCTCTGATTCAGTAGGTCTGGGGTCCACTAGGGGATCTGCATTTCTAGCAAGTTCCCAGGTGCTACAGATGCTGCTCATGGGAAGCAGAGGACCACACTTGAAGAATCTCTCTCCTAGAGACAGCTAACCAAAGCACGGGTGGCATGCCTGAAAGACATGGGTCCCTGCCTTTGAAAACAAAGAAAATCTTACATGTGATCACCTAAGTCACTGAAACATCAGCATGAACCTTTATTTTTTAAATTAATTTATTTATTATAACTGGAGACATTACTTTACAATATTGTACTGGTTTTTGCCACACATGTGTCTCCCGTCCCGAACCTCTCTCCCACCTCCCTCCCCTTTCCATCCCTCTGGGTTGTCCCAGTGCACTGGCTTTGGGTGCCCTGGATCATGCATTGAACTTGGACCGGTCATCTATTTCACATATGGTAATACACATGTTTCAATGCTATTCTCTCAAATCATCCCACCCCCGCCTCCTCCCACAGAGTCCAAACTTTATATGCACTAACATCATTATTTTATTTAATCATATTAACAAGTATTTGGGGGGGAGGGTGTTGTGTGAAGTTCTTTAGTGCAAGAATGTTCCTAAGGAGTTCCTTGCAAAATAAAAAGGGCCTCTCTTTGGTAATAATGCCTCCTTCATGACACCCTCTTACTCTGCCTTTATTCATACAGGATAAATCATAACTAACCACAGACCAAGCTATAGGAACAATGACCTGGGAAGTATTTGAAGTAGTTGAGTACATCTGTTCCATTATTGTCGAAGATTAGGTGGGTATTCTATTTCGGGACTTAATCTAAAAAGTATTCCAAACACATAATCATTATGACTATGGAACAACATGTTTTAATATATATAGACTTCAGTTCCATATCTACAAGATATGGAAACTCACTTAGCAATCTTGGCTCTTTCCGGCATTCAGAGTTCGTGAGAGGGCTCCCCCTTCTCTACTTGAGTCAACATGTTTAGTGCCTGGTGGGACGCTCAGATTAAAGATGAACTTTTAAAATTCTGGGCTCAGTCTCTTTAGCGAGTGTTTTCTTTAATTTGGATCAGCACCAAATTGAAAAGACCTCTTCAGTTGCATCTCCTCAGTGTTCCTGCAGGCATAACCTCAAAACCACACTTCACATTCCAAAATATCTACCAACCCAGATGCCCCTGGAATAAGTACTGCATAAAAAGGTAACATTCTGTACCACGAGAAGATTTCATCTTTTGAGCAATTATTCCTAGGGCAGAAATTGTCCATTGACATCCTTGAGAAGAGTACTAGGAGAGCGCTACTTTCTAATTCGACTGAGAAATCACTTGAAATTCATGCATATTTCCTCCATCTACTTTATTTCAATGAAATATTATGTCCAATGCTGCTGATTTAATAGCCTAGTATTCTGAAACTAGTGAATTCTGAATTCCCTCTGCAACATCAAATTTATTGAGAGCTTCCAGTCAATTTTGAAGTTCATGCTGATTACATAAGATAGACTAGTCCATAGTCTGTGTCCTCCAACACGTCAGGCACAGCTCAAGGTTTCAGAAACTGGAAGTCTAACTGTGACACTTTCCTCTCCCTTCTGTCCTCAGGATTTCTGCCTTTGAAAGGATTGCTCAGGCGCCACTCGTATTTTTTTTCCAGAGTGTTCATGTAGTCCCTCATTTTGCCTCTCATGGCTTTAGATAATAAAGTTAAAATGGACTTTCTCTCCACCCCAGCATACCTCAAAAACCACTAAGCTTGTACGTAGAAAATTCCCTTCATCCACCCAATCCTCTGACCGGGGCAGAGAGGGACTTTCAGGTGCCACAGAAATGTGCAGTCAGGAAGACTTTCTTTTTGACATTAACCTTCCACTGACATAGAGAACATTTATAAAGTCTGCAAGGATATAGTCATAATATCAGTGTTTTTAGAGGAGTAAAGCAACAGAGTGCAGGAACAGAAATGATTGCAGTAATAGAGAAAAATAAAGACGGCCTATAACATTTTTAAATGAAAGTGTAAAATTCTTGACTGCTGTAGTCATACGTCTTTCACAGGGATTCCAGAAATGAGATGTCTTATACATTTCATGTCATATACACTCAAAATCTGACAGCCCAAGTTTTCATTTTCACCGTATATTTTGGTAGCTTTTGAGATTGTTTTCTTCAAGCAGTCAGAGTAAGACTATATAATCCTGACATAAACCTAAGAAGACTAACTCTTCACAGATCAAACCATTGAGACTATATGCCCACACATAGGCAATAATGAAAGAAGTTTATAAACCAAAAGGTTTTTGTTTTGTTTTGTTTACCGTCTACTTTCATTGGCATCCTTCCTGGAAGAGAGTTGTAAAGAAGGGGAAAAGAGAGGAAAGAGAGGGGTGAGTTGGGGGCTGGGTGTGTGTGTGCGTGCGCGTGTGTGTGTGTATGTGTGAGTGTGTGTGTGCACGTGTGTGCGTGCACGCACATTGTGTGTGCACGTGTGTGTGTGTGTGTGTGTGTGTGTGTGTAGGATCAGACTGCCCTCTGGTGGACATAATTTATTTCTTTATTCTTTTAAAATACAACAAAGGAGAAAGGCAGCAAGAAAGAAAAGGGAAATTAGAAAATGAAAAAAGGGGAAAGACTATAGAAAAAACAAAGTAAAAAAGAAGAAAATAACAGCTTAAAATATAAAATTTAGCATGAACAGGTTTTATAAAATCTGGTTTATTATGTAGAGCTGAAGCTTATCACGATAAGCTGAAGTCTTACTGACAATTGCCAATATCCCACACACATTCATTCCACTGCCAAATTTGGGAATGTGTGTCATTCATGTCAGCTAGGGTAAAAGAGAAATTCAGAAGAAGCTCCCAGCGTCACACCATACTCATGCCTCCAACCCTACAATGACACAAAATAAGAACAACCAGAGCCACTGTCTCTCTGCCCGGGAGTAGACCTGGAACTTTCACCGCCCACCAGATTGCGAGGGATTCAGGGGCCCAGAAGCCCAGCCCTGAAGCCCAGCCTCTAAGCTCCTCTCATCAGTTTGCACCAGTGAAGGGGTCAGTGCTTCCTGGGACTGGATAATCTCTCACTCCTCACCGCTGAAGCAAGCACAGTGGTCGCTCACCTTGTGGAATTTGCAAGCAATCACCTTCTGCTTGCAAGACTGTAAGCTTCCTTAAATATTTAGCCAAAGGGTTATTTTAAAAATGGGCAAAATTAATTAGGTTCATTGAAAGCCATTAAGACATCCTAGGGCCTGCAACCAAACTGAAGCTAAGCAGTGAAGAGAGGGAACGCATACACAGCCAGCTGTGACAAATCACACACACAGGTAGGACAGAAGGAAATGCAAAGACAGGAATTCTTTTTTCATGCACGGATCTCTTCCTTCTATCCCAGAAAGGGCAGCCAGAGAGTCACATGACCATCCCTCCCTGCCTACAGGTAAGACGAGGATGTGACCACACGTGTCTCCTCCTTGTCTCCCCCTCACAGGTGAACCTGGGGTCAATTCTTGGCTGAGCTCCTATTCACAAGACTGAAGGGAAATTCAAGGGCAATTAGGTTCGAGTGGACAGATAGTTATGTGGAGCGAGTGACTGACCTTTGGCTTTAATGCTTGGATATTGTGTTTCTTTGAACCACTGAAAACCCTGCCTAGTTTGAAATATTCTAATTAGGTGCTAACCTAAAGGTGCTGGTAATTAAAATACATTTTGTTTCCGAAATATTCAAATTTCTAGGGAACCAGGTCCTTGTCACCTCTTGGTTTGCACAAATTACTTAACATTTTATAATATGAATCTCTTTTTATTTTTCCTCTCCTCCTCCTCTCTCTCTCAATTTATTCACTATTATCATGCCTTTCCTTATTGAAAAATGAAACCTAATTATCTTCACTAAGAACAAGAAGAGGGTGTCAGAGAATGAGATGGTTAGATGGCATCACCGACTCAAGGGACATGATTCTGAGCAAAGTCTGGGAGATTGTGAAGGACAGGGAAGCCTGGCGTGCTGCAGTCCATAGGGTTGCAGAGTCAGATACAACTTAGCGACTGAACAACAAGAACCTTCATCTTGCACAAGAATGAGAAAATGAGCTTACCACTCTGCCAGTAGCAGCCCCTGATTAGACAAGGGCTCTCGTCCTCTTGGCAAGAAGAATACATTACAGGCAGGAATCAGACAGTATGAAAGATGGTTCCACAATGGTGGAGCAGAAATTCTAAATATCATTAACAAAAAAATCTCCAAAATTTAGTATGATAAAGGTTTAATATCAAAGTGAAATTCATTTCCCATATTTAAAAAAAATTTAACTTGGATGATTACTATTGCTTGGTGGAGAGACATTGTTTACTGCAGAAGGTTTACATTGGGAGGTAAGTCACCAACTTAAAAACCAGACAAAAAATTTTTTAATGTTTGCTTTTGAGAAACTGTGAACTTATCAAAACCAAAAATGTGGGGTTTTTCTTTTTCACTAAGCTGAAAAGGTCAGTTTTATCAAATATCTAAATCAACTCGTGGTTGTAAATTGGACATTAGCAGAAATATTATTTTAGAATATAAAGACAATACATTTAAACCTTATATTTACCTTGTAGCAATATTGGGTGTTCATAAACAATAATACTAATTTTTGACATTTATTACTGTGTGTAACAGAGTACCTCTCTAAACATAATCCAGGTTGTTAATGCCAAAATGATCTATTATAAATTGCAAACAATTTAGTTTATAAACTTTATGCTTTTAGCAATTTTAGAAAATCAAAAATGATCTCAATTTTTGAAAATTACACCCCATTTAACATAATTCTAAAAAATGAAGCTTCAATCAATCAAGGTAGTTAGAAGAACACTTCTGTAACTAGATTAATTCATGCGATTATCATTTATAAGATTAATTTTACTTGAGGCTCATAATTATTTCCTTAGTACTAATTACTAGCTTAGGCCCACAGCTATTGACTCAAAGTTTCTTATTCATTCAGAAAATATTTATTGACTACTGGGTGGTAGCAATACATTATTTTACTTCTAACTGACATTTTTCAAATGCTGACATTAGAGAAGAGACAGACAAGTATTTGATACAATTTTATAAAGGTCTTAACAATCCATTGCAGTAGCACAATAAAGGGCTATCTAATCAAACATAGAAGAATCAGGAAGACTTCCCAGAAGAGAAGACATCTGAGTGAAGTTTTTAATAATAATAGCAATAATAGCATTTATTCTAAATGTTTCAGTTTTTCAGTTAACATTCATAGCAGGGTAGATGCAATATTGAGATAGATGAACTATGATAGATGCAATATTATTATTTCATTTTTCAAATAAGAAAGTGGGGGCAAGAAGGGTTAAGCTACTTACTAAAGGCAGTATAGAGAGGAAGTAGATATTTCTGGATAAAAATATAGACTAGCCTGAATCTGTAGCCCATTCTTAACCACCCACTATGATGAACTCTTTCCTATTTCAAGCAGAGGGAAGAAGGGTTCAAAGGTCCTGAGGTATAAAAAAAGACTAAGCGTTCAGAGACCTGCAAGCAGATTAGTACAATGAAAGCACAGAGTATAAGATGGGTGCTAGTGCCCAAAACCAATCTAAATATGTCAATAAGAATTACAGACCTTGCTGGTTATAATGCTAATTCAAGCAATTGTACTAGGCAGGAAAGACTAGTCTGAGCCACAGTAACAATACAGCTCTGAAATCTCAGTGGCTTCAAACAGCAAATGTTTCTTTCTTTTTCCTGTGACAAGTCCAGTATGGGAAGCTCTGCTTATCAGAGCCACTCAGGGACCAAGGCGAATCTGGGCTCCCTCTGAACTCTTGGCTTCCAGGATAGTTCTGGAAGGAATGGGGAAATTGCAGAGTCAAGTCCCAGCTATTACTAATAAATGCCTTGACCCAGATGGGATGTATATCACTTTTATTTACATTGTACTGTCCAACACTAATTGCATGATCACGTCTAACTTCAACAGAGTAAGTAGGACACTCCCCGTTGTACTCAGAGGTTGAGCAGAACCAGATATTGGTAATTATGAGCAATGCACACCATCATGACTTTTCCTTTCAGTACTGAGAGAGAATAGCATGCAGCATATAAAAATCTGCTTTTAAGTTAGACATAGTGAGGTTAGAATCCTAACTCCACAACTTGTTAGTTTATTCTAATTAGATACTTAACCCTCAAAATTGCAGTCCTTTATTTATTTATTTATTTTTAATTGGAGGGTAATTGCTTTACAATGTTGTGTTGGTTTCTGCCATACATCAACATGAAACAGCCATAGGTATACATATGTCCCCCTCCCTCTTGACACCCTGCCCACCTCCCACCCCATCCCACATCCTCTAGGTTGTCACAGAGCACTGGGTAGAGCTCCCTGCAACATACCTCAAATTCCCACTGGCTATCTATTTTACATTTGGTAATGCAGCTGCTTTTTATTAAATATATGAACATTATCCTTCCAAGATTGTTGTGAAGTTTAAATGAGATCATGTATAGAAAGCATAATGTATGCACTTCGGTCACTTCAGTCACTCAGTCATGTCCGACTCTTTGCGACCCCATGGACTGCAGCATGCCAGGCCTCCCCGTTCATCTCCAGCTCCCAGAGTTTACTCAAACCCATGTCCATTGAGTCGATGATGCCATCCAACCATCTCATCCTCTGTCATCCCCTTCTCCTCCTGCCCCCAATCCTTCCCAGCATCAGGGTCTTTTCCAATGAGTCAACTCTTCGCATGAGGTGGCCAAAGTATTGGAGTTTCAGCTTCAGCATCAGTCCTTCCAATGAACACCCAGGACTGATCTCCTTTAGGATGGACTGGGTAGATCTCCTTGCAGTCCAAGGGACTCTCAAGAGTCTTCTCCAACACCACAGTTCAAAAGCATCAATTCTTTGGCCCTCAGCTTTCTTTATAGTCCAACTCTCACATCCATACATGACTACTGGAGAAACCATAGCTTTGACTAGACAGACCTTTGTTGGCAAAGTAATCTCTCTGCTTTTTAATATGCTGTCTAGGTTGGTCATAACTTTACTTCCAAGGAGTAAGCATCTTTTAATTTCATGGCTGCAGTCACCATCAGCAGTGATTTTGGAGTCCAAAAAAATAAACTCTGCCACTGTTTCCACTGTTTCCCCATCTATTTGCCATGAGGTGATGGGGCCAGATACCATGATCTTAGTTTTCTGAATGTTGAGCTTTAAGCCAACGTTTTCACTCTATTCTTTCAGTTTCATCAAGAGACTTTTCAGTTCTTCTTTGCTTTCTGCCATAAGGGTAGTGTCGTCTGCATATCTGAGGTTATTGATATTTCTCCTGGCAATCAATTCCAGCTTGTGCTTCATCCAGCCCAGCGTTTCTCATGATATACTCTACATATAAGTTAAATAAGCAGGGTGACAATATACAGCCTTGACGTATTCCTTTTCCTATTTGGAACCAGTCTGTTGTTCCATGTCCAGTTCTAACTGTTGCTTCCTGACCTGCATACAGGTTTCTCAAGAGGCAGGTTAGATGGTCTGGTATTCCCATCTCTTTCAGAATTTTCCACAGTTTATTGTGATCCACACAGTCAAAGGCTTTGGCATAGTCAATAAAGCAGAAATAGATGTTTTTCTGAAACTCTCTTGCTTTTTTAATGATCCAATGGATGTTGGCAATTCGATCTCTGGTTCTTCTGCCTTTTCTAAAACCAGCTTGAACATCTGGAAGTTCACGGTTCATGTATTGTTGAAGCCCGGCTTGGAGAATTTTAAGCATTACTTTACTAGCGTGTGAGATGAGTGCAATTGTATGGTAGTTTAATATATGTGCTTAAGACATAGTAAAAAAAATAATAATAAATGGTGGTTTCATTTTGAATTGGTCAAGAATTTGTCACTCAGGAAAACTTAAGAGCAAACTTCATGAAAAGGATTATAGGAAAATAATTGATTAGACTGGTTACCTTAGGTTATACAATCAAATATACAGTGAAGCTGCAGGAAATTCAAATGTATATGCTACAAACAAGAGATACTCTACTTTGGTCCTCCCTCATAATTTTTAAAATGTTTTTATCTTTAATTGAAGGATAATTGTTTTACAATATTGTGTTGGTTTGTGCCATACATCAACATGAATCAGCCATAGGTATATATATGTCCCCTCCCTCTTGAACCTCCCTCCCACCTCCCACCACTTCCAACCCCTCAAATTTGTTACAGAGACCTGGTTTAGATTCCCTGAGTCATAGAGCAAATTCCCATTGGTTCTTCTTATTGCTGTACCCAAATCACCACGAACTTGGTGGCTTGGAACAGTTACCATGCATCAGCTTACAGAAGTCCAAACAGGGCGCTCCTGGGCTCTCTGGTTCCTTGCCAGACTGAAATCAAGGTATCGTCCAACCTGTACTCTATAGTGGGACTTGTGGCCTTCCCCAGTCTTCCACAGTTACTGAAGAGTTCAGTTCCTTCTAGCTATGAGATGGAGGTCCCTGATCCTTGCTGTCTGTCAGTCAGGGGCTGTTCTCAGCTTCTAGAGGCTTTCCAGAGTTCCTCGCCACATGGTCCACCAAGGTAGTTCAGGATACAAACATGCACTTTCTTCCAGATCAGTGGATACTCTTCTCTCTGACTTCTTCCTCTGTTATCAACCAGAGACAACTCTATGTTTCTGAAAGGATCACTTGATTAGTCCGTGCCCACTCCAGATAATTTTCCCTTTTATAATGTAATGTAACATAATCACTGGAGTGATACTCATCATATCCAGAGGTCCCACCTATACTCAATGGAAGAGGATTATACAAAGATAAAGAAGGTCTTTGGTAATCACCCTAGAATCCTGCCTACCACATTTCTCATGGTTCTTATAGGTTGAGCACAGCAATGTCTTTAAGTACAAATAGTGGTTCATGGAGGTAAAGCATAGAAGCATCTATGGCATAGAACACACAATCCTGAGTCCCACCTAACCTTTGATGACAAATATGGTATGTACAGTACTTAGTGTCAACTAGCCTAGAATTGCTGAGACAAACAACTTATTTATTTGGAAACCCATTCCCAAGTATAATCTTCACATATTTGTTGTAAAGCAAAGGTCCATGTGCCTTGAATTTCTGCATATCTTGCAAGCAGAGGTACACACCACCCTTTGTTCTAGAGTATCTTTTAAAAGATTTGTAAATCAAGGCAACCTTCAAAGATGGATATAGTGTCTCTCTCAAGAGCAAAGAACATATTTGTTCACTAACCTGTATGGAAAAGGTATCTCCTTCCAAAGAAAAAGGCATGCATGCACACTGCCCACTATAAAAGATTCGAATTCCACAAGTCAAGAGTTCTCTCCTGGAACACAGCATACTGTGTTCAATCCATCCATCTGGAGTCATCTGCTTTCATCCCCATTGAATATGGAGACCAAGGGAAACTGACGAGTCCAGCTACTGTGACTTCATCTCTGACCTAAGATTCTCATGCCTTCTGCCAGCACCCATGAAATTGTGGCAAGCTACTTCACTTTCACTTTTCACTTTCATGCATTGGAGAAGGAAATGGCAACCCACCCCAGTGTTCTTGCCTGGAGAATCCCAGGGACGGAGGAGCCTGGTGGGCTGCCGTCTATGGGGACGCACAGAGTCGGACACGACTGAAACGATTTGGCAGCAGCAGCAGCAACATATTATTGTGCAAGTGGAGTAAAATCTTAGACCTTTCATAGTTCTTGACAATATTCAATGTTTTGGAAGAGAGGATATGTTAGTTAGGCAACAGTAGGGAAAGGATGAGGTTAAACCAAAGTGTGCTTTGTTTTGAAGAAACAAGACGTTCCAAAAAAGTTACAGTGCATTCCAGTCAACAAGATACCATAGTGCAAACAAAAACCGAACACCCCAAGTGATGGACCGACTGAGTCCTCCAACAGATATAATGAATGGACAGTGGGGAAAAAAATTGCTTTTCGAAATAAAAAATTACAGCATTTATTTGTAGAGAATGATACACTCATATTTTCCCCCTTAGGTGATAAGCATTCTGGCAGAATGCACTTAAAATTACACAGATTGATTTTAAAACTAAAAAAAGAGTTTCCATATGACCCAGAAATTCCATTGCTAAGCATATATCCAGAAAGGTTGAAAACTCTAATTGGAAGAGATACGTGCACATCAAGTTTCACAGCAGCGCTATTCACAGTAGCTGACACACGGCCACAACTTAAATGTCCAATAACAAATGAATGGATACAGAGAATGTGATACACACACACAGTGGAATACTACGCATAAAAAAAGAATGAAATAATGTCATTTGTAGAATCATGGATGGACCTAGAGATTGTCATACTAAGTGAAGTAAGTCAGGCAGAGAGGTACCACTTATATGTGGAATCTAAAAAATAATAAAAATCAATTTATTTACAAAACAGAAACGGACTCACAGACATAAAAAAACCAAACTTATAGTTACCAAAGGGAGAAGGGGAGGGAGGATAAATTAGAAGTATGGGGTTAACAGAAATACACCACTATGTATAATATCAATAAACAACAAGGATTTACTGTATAGCACATGGAACTATACTCAGTATTCTGTAATAACCTATGATGGAAAAGAATCTGAAACTGTATACCTGAAAATAAGTCCATATTGTAAATCAACTAGTTAAATTGTTTTAAATACTTTTAAAATTATCTAGATTGAAAGATAACTTGAATAATTTAGATTTAGATCACCTGGTTTTATTTATTAAGGAGGGAAATCACAAGAATTTTACATGAATATATTCCATGTATGTTTATTTTTCTTTTCTTTAATACTATTAATACAGATAATATTATCTTTATTTGTATAAAATCACTTTTAAATAGATTTTTGTTTAATGTTTACACACAATTGATTTGTAATCTACAAATGTAATTCCAAATAACTTCTAATTTGGAATTACGTTTGTAGACTACAGATCTTACTTTTAAGAAAATGTTCCACTTCAATCATAGAAGAAATCATTCCACTCTGACCAGAGTTAACAGATTACATGAGATAGATAAATATTAGTTTTTCCATTGTTGTTTTTAGTTGCTAAGTCGTGTCTGACTCTTTTGTGACCCCATGGACTGTAGCCCACCAGACTCCTCTGTCGATGGGTTTTCCCATGCAATAATATTGGAGTAGGTTACCATTTTCTCCTCCAGGGGATCTTCCCAACCCAGGGATCAAACCCACGTCTCCTGCATTAGCAGGCAGATTCTTTACCATTGAGCCACCAGGAATGCCCTGTTTTTCCATGGGAGTTTTTAAAAATAAATGAAAAATTCTTATGAGTTGTGTTGTTGTTGTTGTTCAGTCACTCAGTCGTGTCCAACTCTTTGCAATCCCGTGGACTACAGCACATCAGGCTTCCCTGCCCTTCCCCATCTCCCGGAGTTTGTTCAAACTCATGTCCATTAAGCCAGTGATGCCATCCAACCATCTCGTCCTCTGTCATCCCCTTCTCATCCTGCCTTCAATTTTTCCCAGCATCAGGGTCTTTTCTAATGAGTCGGCTCTTTGCATCAGGGGGCCAAAGTACTAGAGCTTTAGCTTCAGCATCAGTCCTTCCAATCTTATGAGTTTAATTTCTCACAAAACTTTTTCCCTGCCTCTATCCATTAGTTCCACTACTGAATATTTAAATACACACACACACACACACACTTATAGCCACCTAGAATTCTTGTATGGAAAAGGAAATTTATTAAGAAGCATGGATGTCTTTTGAGTGTTCACTGAAATCTCACATCTAGACTTATGTTGACGTGTACTTAATATATCTTGCATATTTATTTCTCATTGTCTAGCATCAAATTAGTATTTTCAATGGTACAAGAAATGTCCCGGCCTGTGGTTTTAAAGGCTTCAGTATCTAGAATCAGGAAGGCTAGAGGACGTACTCCACCTCAGAATCTTCCGTCCAGCACAATTAGTTAGCGCATCACTTTTTAAAGTTAAAATTTCAGTTATTGGTGTGGCATCAAATCTCTGATTATGTTCTGCTTGGGTTTGGGATATCTACCAGTTTGAGAATCAATTAAAGTTTCTATTTCAGTTGGTCCAAGTTAAAATGATAAAACCCTTTTCCACAGAGGGCATTCACTTACCACTGGACTTGGCTGCGTCACAAACTAAAAATCATTAAGCTTGATTCAAAATTAAATCAGAAGTCAAATGAAAATATTTCCTGCATATAAGAACATTCATGGGTCATAGTTTACAGTGTTCATTTTGAAGAGAGAGTAAGGATTGAGTCATAATTTCTTAGATTAGAGCTTTCTATTTTATTCTGTTACTCAGTTTTTCTTTTGGAAACTGACTCCATCAGACATCAGTCATACTCACAATGGTATCTTTTCTATATCATGGAGGCCAAGATATATGTGTCATTCTTTGCCCTTCTATTTATTTGAGAAGACAGAGACATAATATAAAAAAATCAGAAATCAGATTTAAGGAGGTTAAAGAGAATGGCATGGTATTAACATATGTAATTCTTAAAGTCTCAGCTTTGAAAATTTATTATATGAATTACGTTCTGAAACTTGGAACACTAGTATTAATTCAGTTTTGTGAATGTAAAATAATAGGTTGGTATGGCTAGATAAAGATATAAACAGCCATATTTACATCCATGTTGAATGCATCATGTTCAACTTGTTGAAACTTTTGAAAATATAGAAAAATGTAAGAAAAAAAATTTGAAATCATCCAATATTATGCTGCCAATGATAGTCTCTATTAATATTTTGGTGCAATTTCTTCTAATATTTTTAGTATACAAACACATATATATGTATTAGAAACTAGAATGTTAACTTTTAATACAGGTTTGTACCATTTTTCTGGGACATAAATATGTTCCAAGAATGTAGGTGTTGGATATGTAAAATACAGTAAAGTCAGGGTGGCCTCCAGAAGGAACAAAAATGAGGCTTAGAATGAAGTTTATTACAGGCAAACCTCATTTTATTGCACTTCACAGATACTGTTTTTTTTTATAAATTGAAAATCTGGAGCAACCCTGTATCCAGCAAATCTATCAGCTTCATTTTCCCAATAGCATTTGCTCACTTCCTGTTTCTTTGACACATTCTGATAATACTTGTAGTATTTCAAACTTTTTGACTATTACTATATATTTGTTATAAATATAAAACTTTAGCAGGTGAAGAGTTGCTTCTTATGAATGAGCAAAGTAAATAGTTTAAAATGAATCTATTCCTGGTAAAGAGGCCATGAAGACTGTTGAGATGATAACAAAGGATTTAGAATATTAAGAAAACTTAGTTGATAGAGCAGTGGCAGAGTTCAAGATGACCGATTGCCATTTTGAAAGTTCTACTGTAGGTAAAAGGCTATTAAACAACTTCTCACATCACAATTTCTTTCACAAGAAATTGTTTGTGAAAGGACATGTCAATTAATCCAGCAACCTTTTGTCTTATTTTAAGAAATAAAATTTAAAATAAAAGTTCACAGCCACCCCCAGTCTCCAGTAACCATCATCCTGATCGGTAAGCAGCGATTAATATCAAGGCGGTAAGTGTTGCGAGAGGGCATCAGAGGGCAGACACAGTGAAACTAGAACTACAGAAAACTAGCTAATCTGATCACACGGACCACAGCCTTGTCTATCTCAATGAAACTAAGCCATGCCATGTGGGGCCACCCAAGACGGATGGGTCATGGTGGAGAGGTCTGACAGATTGTGGTCCACTGGAGAAGAGCATGGCAAACCACTTCAGTGTTCTTGCCTTGAGAACCCCATGAACAGTGTGAAAAGGCAAAAAGATAGGACACTGAAAGATGAACTCCCCAGGTCAGTAGGTGCCAAATATACTAATGGAGATCAGTGGAGAAATAACTCCAGAAAGAATGATGGGATGGAGCCAAAGCAAAAACGATACCCAGCTGTGGATGTGACTGGTGATAGACGCAAAGTCCGATGCTGTAAAGAGCAATAATGCATAGGAACCTGGAATGTTAGGTCCATGAATCAAGGCAAATTGGAAGTGGTCAAACAGGAGATGGCAAGAGTGAACGTTGACATTCTAAGAATCAGCGAACTAAGATGGACTGCAATGGGTGAATTTAACTCAGATGACCATTATATCTACTACTGTGGGCAAGAATCCCTTAGAAGAAATGGAGTAGCCATCATGGTCAACAAAAGAGTCCGAAATGCAGTACTTGGATGCAATCTCAAAAACGACAGAATGATCTCTGTTCGTTTCCAAGGCAAACCATTCAATATCACGGTAATCCAAGTCTATGCCCCAACCAGTAACGCCGAAGAAACTGAACTTGAATGGTTCTATGAAGACCTACAAGATCTTCTAGAACTAACACCCAAAAAAGATGTCCTTTTCATTATAGGGAACTGGAATGCAAAAGTAGGAAGTCAAGAAACACCTGGCATAACAGGCAAGTTTGGCCTTGGAGTACAGAATGAAGCAGGGCAAAGGCTAATAGAGTTTTGCCACGAGAACGCACTGGTAATAGCAAACACCCTATTCCAACAACACAAGAGAAGACTCTACACGTGGACATCACCAGATGGTCAACACCGAAATCAGACTGATTATATTCTTTGCAGCCAAAGATGGAGAAGCTCTATACAGTCAGCAAAAACAAGACCAGGAGCAGACTGTGGCTCAGATCATGAACTGCTTATTGCCAAATTCAGACTTAAATTGAAGAAAGTAGGGAAAACCACTAGACCATTCAGGTATGACCTAGATCAAATCCCTTATGAGTATACAGTGGAAGTGAGAAATAGATTTAAGGAACTAGACCTGATAGACAGAGTGCCTGATGAACTATGGACAGAGGTTCATGACATTGTACAGGAGACAGGGATCAAGAAAATCCCCATGGAAAAGAAATGCAAAAAAGCAAAATGGCTGTCTGAGGAGGCCTTACAGATAGCTGGGAAGAGAAGAGAAGCGAAAAGCAAAGGAGAAAAGGAAAGATATTCCCATCTGAATGCAGAGTTCCAAAGAATAGCAAGGAGAGATAAGAAAGCCTTCCTCAGCGATCAGTGCAAACAAATAGAGGAAAACAACAGAATGGGAAAGACTAGAGATCTCCTCAGGAAAATTAGAGATACCAAGGAACATTTCATGCAAAGATAGGCTCGATAAAGGACAGAAATGGTATGGATCTAACAGAAGCAGAAGATATTAAGAAGAGGTGGCAAGAATACACAGAAGAACTGTACAAAAAAGATCTTCACGACCCAGATACTCACGATGGAGTGATCACTCACCTAGAGCCAGACATCCTGGAATGTGAAGTCAAGTGGGCCTTAGAAAGCATCACTACGAACAAAGCTAGTGGAGGTGATGGAATTTCAGTTGAGCTATTTCAAATCCTCAAAGGTGATGCTGTGAAAGTGCTGCACTTGATATGCCAGCAAATTTGGAAAACTCAGCAGTGGCCACAGGACTGGAAGAGGTCAGTCTTTGTTCCAATCCCAAAGAAAGGCAATGCCAAAGAATGCTCAAACTACCGCACAAATGCACTCATCTCACATGCTAGTAAAGTAATGCTCAAAATTCTCCAAGCCAGGCTTCAGCAATACGTGAACCGTGAACTTCCAGATGTTCAAGCTGGTTTTAGAAAAGGCAGAGGAACCAGAGATCAAATTGCCAATATCCGCTGGATCATCGAAAAAGCAAGAGAGTTCCAGAAAAACATCTATTTCTGCTTTATTGATTATGCCAAAAGCCTTTGACAGTGTGGATCACAATAAACTGTGGAAAATTCTGAAAGAGATGGGAATACCAGACCATCTGACCTGTCTCTTGAGAAACCTGTATGCAGGTCAGGAAGCAACAGTTAGAACTGGACATGGAACAACAGACTGGTTCCAAATAGGAAAAGGAGTACGTCAAGGCTGTATGTATATTGTCACCCTGCTTATTTAACTTATATGCAGAGTACATCATGAGAAACGCTAGGCTGGAAGAAACACAAGCTGGAATCAAGATTGCTGAGAGAAATATCAATAACCTCAGATATGCGGATGATACAACCCTTATGGCAGAAAATGAAGAAGAACTAAAGAGCCTCTTGATGAAGGTGAAAGAGGAGAGTGAAAAAGTTGGCTTAAAGCTCAACGTTCAGAAAACTAAGATCATGGCATCTGGTCCCATCACTTCATGGGAAATAGATGGGGAAACAGTGGAAACAGTGTCAGACTTTATTTTTTTGGGTTCCAAAATCACTGCAGATGGTGATTGCAGCCATGAAATTAAAAGACGCTTACTCCTTGGAAGGAAGGTTATGGCCAACCTAGATAGCATATTTAAAAGCAGAGACATTACTCTGCCAACAAAAGTACGTCTAGTCAAGGCTATGGTTTTTCCAGTGGTCATGTATGGATGTGAGAGTTGGACGGTGAAGAAAGCTGAGCGCCGCAGAATTGATGCTTTTGAACTGTGGTGTTGGAGAAGACTCTTGAGAGTCCCTTGGACTGCAAGTAGATCCAATCAATCCATCCTAAAAGAGATCAATCCTGGGTGTTCATTGGAAGGTCTGATGTTGAAGCTGAAACCCCAATACTTTGTCCACCTCATGCGAAGGGTTGACTCATTGGAAAAGACCCTGATGCTGGGTAGGATTGGGGGCGGGAGGAGAAGGGGACGACAGAGGATGAGATGGTTGGATGGCATCACCGACTCGATGGACATGGGTTTGGGTAGACTCCGGGAGTTGGTGATGGACAGAGAGGCCTGGCGTGCTGCAATTCATGGGGTCACAAAGAGTCAGACACGACTGAGCGACTGAACTGAACTGAACTGAATATCAAGGCAAGACTTTCCACTAGCATAAAAGACTACAGCTTGCTAAAGGCTCAGATGATGGTTGGCATTTTTTAGTAACAAAGTATTTTTTAATTCAGGTATGTATATTGTTCTTTTAGACATAGTGCTATTGCATACTTAATAGACGACAATATAGTGTAAACATAACTTATATTTGCACTGGAAAACCAGAAAATTCGTGTGACTCCCTTCACTGTGATATTTGCCTTATTGTGGTGGTCTGAACCGAGCCCACAGTATCTCTGAGGTGTGCCTTATACTCGCAGGTCTCAGAGAGGCGGTCACTATGTACCATGCAGAACCACCGAGGAAGCACCAGAGTGGTCAGCAGGCAGTGGACAGGAGTGAGCGGAAGGCCTCGGCCAGAGACTTTATTGGGATTTCTACAGGAAAGGCGAGGCAGGGCAGGTCAGACAGCTTAGGACTGACTAGTGGGAATGCTTCTGATGAGCTTTGGGACAAGAGGGGGTTTTTAGTTCCCTGGTTCCTGGCGCTGGGCTGATTTAGGGCGGGAGGAATATTGGCTTGGTGAGACACTGATAAGGAAGTACGTGGGGGTCATGAGCCTGAAATGTGTTGGTTTGTGTATGGAAGACATGCTCCTGGCCAAGCCCTTTGTTATCTCTAAAAACTGGCTCTTAGATTACCTGACAATGGGCAGTCTTGCCCCTGTCAGCAAGGCGACAAATTCTAGAGCATCAAGAATATGAGAAAAGAAAATGTAGCTAATATAATTGGCCTGTGATAGATGGATATGAAATGGACTAACACAGAATTTGAGAAAACACAGGACAAAAGGTGTGATCTCTTCATGACTGCCTAGTAATTCAACACAGAAACATCCCACAAGTTACACAGTAATTCTGCTACTATTAGATTTTTTTAATAGTTGTTTGGCATTTTAAATAATTTCACAATGAATGGATAGAGAAGAAAAAGGAAAAAAAAAAGAAAGAGACATATAAATGTATACATACTGCATACTCTCCAGAAGGGCTTGGGGCAGGAGCAGAAGTTGATTGTTGTGCTAAATTTTGGTGTATATTTTACTATTTATAAGTGATTTAAAGTTGATGGTGTTATTTTCCTTCTGACTAGGTTTTGTGGATTGTATTTGTTCTTGTTGATCCATATAGCTTTTGGAGAATGCGTGGAGAAATTCAAAGTCAGTAATAACCATTTTCCCAAGCTACCTGGAAATCTCTGCCTTTGTTTTTAACTGAAAAGTTTTGTCCCTTTGATCCAAAATTTTAGTATTTAACATTTAACTGATATTTCCCCAGCATTGGAAGAGACCCTGATTCTGGGGAAGACTGAAGGCGGGCGGAGAAGGGACAACAGAGGATGAGATGGTTGGATGGCATCACCGAGTCGATGGACATGAGTTTGAGTAAGTTCCAGGAGTTGGTGATGGACAGGAAAGCCTGGCATGCTGCAGTCCATGGGGTCCCAAAGAGTGGGACGCAAGTGAGCGACTGAACCCAACTGACTGATGTGACTGTCTTACAAGTTTCTTGTTTCTCCCATCACTTTTCCTTTCCTTGGATACCAAATGTAATTTCCAACATTAAAGCTATCCTAGACTCAAAGAACTCATAAACTACCCAGTTCAGCCTAAACTTACAGCAGAAATTTCATCTATAACTGATCCAAAAACCATACAAACAAACAAACCTGAAAATTACTATTCAGATGCTGCTTTCTTATTTTCAAGACAACACAGCCAATATTTAGAAACTTATATATATGTGGTGTTTTGACTTGGAATAAGTGAAAAAATATACTCCTGGGAACCAATGAGCAGAAGCCCATTGGTCTCATTTCAACTTATATTGTGGATACCCAGGCATACTTGCGTATGCCAGAGAACAAAAGATAGTACAGAGTAAACACAAATGCTCTTTCCTGAAGATAAGAAGGGAGGGGGGAAAAGCACCATTTTATATTACAACAGAAATATACATTAAAAAGTAGATTGTAATATCTGGATAATGTTTTTAAGTGAAATGTGAGTTCTCAAAGAATTTTGACAAGTATCATTAAGCATACTTCAGTGGGAAATCTGAGAAGCAATTCTCATCTAGGGTAACAGAAAAAAAATCATTTGTCTGGTATATAAGGATTGTACATATGGCTTCCAGTGTTTTAATGTCTTCTAAAAATTTCCTGCTCACAATCAGCATTCTTATTTTCCCTAGCTGTTCTCTGTACGACATAGTTTCCACTGACTTGACTATTCCAGTCTTACTTTTTTACTTAGTCTCTATTTGCAATAAAATAAAATTCTTAGAATAATTATGACACTCCAGATATTACCAGATAGTCTTACATAATCT
Organism: Giraffa tippelskirchi; assembly: GCF_054371585.1. Taxonomy (NCBI): domain Eukaryota; kingdom Metazoa; phylum Chordata; class Mammalia; order Artiodactyla; family Giraffidae; genus Giraffa; species Giraffa tippelskirchi. The sequence goes on from NC_137282.1 coordinate 151,877,056, forward strand.
GAACCTTATTTAGGCTTTTATAAGTGCAGTCTAACATTTAATTACGATTATTTTTAACTCTTGAATCTCATCTTTGGTTCTGATTGCATTTGGAACTCCTGGGTATTTTTGACGGGCATTATTCTGTGTGTAAGTGTGTAAATACATCTACAATATTTTTATATAGATATATACATACCTAAAAATGCTGATACAACTCATTTCTTAAATATCAAATTTTATATGTATCCATTTATATTTTACCTTATCAATTTCAACCTCTTTTCCTAACCATTGAGATAATTTTGAGTCTTAAACCCAAAATCCAAGGGCACAAAATGGGAGTGGAGATGAGGGTACTTCGGCAAATAGTACTTCCATTTTTTTGAGTATCAGGCCTAAGACTACCCCGATCAGTTACAAAAACACAAAAATATTTCTTTAAAGTAGCATTATGGATTTCACCTACAATGCAAGTAGGCTTCCCACAGGTTAGAAAAACATGTTTTTTAAGTATTAATTTAACTGCCTGACTTTGAAAATATGATAAATAGGACATACATAGATAGGAGCCCAGTGGCATGCAGCTAGAGGCTTCCCTCCAGGTAGACATCAATCTCTATAACAAACAATATATTCAGTTGCTGGGATATTTCTGAGATGACCTCGCTTGATTACTCTCCATCTCCACTTATCTATCTAATCTATAAGACTATAAAAAAATGCATTCCTTATATGGTATTTCTTTTTTGATTTGGTAGATTCCAATGGGTGCTCATTAACAAAGATATGGACTATTCACACTACTTCCTTCTGGAGAGAGAAGGAAGGAAAGAAAAGTGAGGGAAGGAGAGAGGAAGGGAGGAAGAAAATCATAATGGTGGTAGTAGGATATGGGATGTTTTTGAAGTGTGGTGTTGGAGAAGACTCTTGAGAGTCCTTTGGACTGCAAGGAGACCAAACCAGTCAATCCTAAAGGAAATCAGTCCTGAATATTCATTGGAAGGACTAATGCTGAAGCTGAAGCTCCAATATTTTGGCCACCTGATGTGAAGAATTGACTCCTTAGAAAAGACCCTGATGCTGGGAAAGATTGAAGGCAGGAGGAGAAGGGAACGACAGAGGATGAGATGGTTGGATGGCATCACTGACTCAATGGACATGAGTTTGAGCAAGCTCTGGATTTGGTGGTGGCAGGGAAGCCTGGCGTGCTGCAGTCCGTGGAGTCGCAAAGAGTCGGACACGACTGAGTGATTGAACTGAACTGGGGATATTGAGAGTCACAAAAAATAATAATTATGCCTTGGGTCAGTGTTCTCAATATTTAGACAGAAACCAATATTGGCTCAGTAACAGCACCTTTGATTGCTGATTACTGCCTAAGACATCCCTTGAGATATTTGTGCCATTTTATGATATTAAAGTGAAACCCTTCCTTAACACTGAATTGTGGAAAGTATTGTGGTTAGTTGAGTATATAGACATATGCATTTATTACCACCTCTCCCAAACTCAGCTAAAATGACAGAAGTAAGATTTTTTAAATTAAAAATCCTCGTGGACAAGAAAATGGGTAGGAGACATCAGCAAATTAGAAACATCAACTGTTTTTCACAAGATAGAAAAAGGATACAAGAATGATGTTGACTTAAACCTATGGACCCCAAGAGGGTAGTATCAATGAGAAGCAAATTGCCTCATTGTCAAAGAAATTTTAAAATGTTCGGAAATTAGAAAATCAGGTATTACACAACAGGGGGTTTAAGTTTGGAGGTAAGCACAGGGAAACTGACTTTATCAACGTGCATAAGAAGTTAAACCTTCAGGTTCCCTCTTCTGCCTCACACTTTAAGGAAGCTATCTGTTTCCCATTCTTATAGGGTAACAAGCGTCTCTTTCCCAAAGAAATTGAACCAGAAATGCCACAGCTTGAAAATGTCAGACACAACTAAAAGCAAGGATAAGGTGCTAGAGGGGAAAAAAATAGAGAGCAAGTCTGTTTACTGAGAAGGTGACACGAGCCTTACAATCCCTTCCTCTACCCAGTTGCCAAAATGTCTGTAGACTGAATAATAACCCCTTGGGCATTGTAGCTGACAACCTTCCAAAATATTCCAAATAATCCCTGTCTCCTGGCACTGACACTCCTTGTAACAGCCTTCCCTTGTATGTGGGTTGGACCTAGTGACTCACTTCCAATAAATAAAATATGGCAAAGGTAGTGGGAAGTTTAATTTATAAAAGACGCTGATTCTCTTCTTGCTGGCCCGTTCTTCTTGTCTTATTGGCCTGTTCACTTTAATGAAGTAACTCATCCTGTGGAGAGACGCAAGTGCCAGGAAACAGGGCAGCCAACACACAGCAGAGAACTGAGGTGTTCAGTCCAACAACCTATGAGGGACTGAATCTTAACAAACGGTTACTTGGCTCAGTTGGTTTGAGTGTGGTGCCAACAGCACCAGGGACGCAGGTTCAATCCCCACATGGGCCCCTACAAGAATCTTAACAACAACCTTGTCATTAAGCCTGGAAGCAGATCCTTCCCCAGTTGCGTCTAGAGTTCTAGCTAATACCTTGTCTGCAGTCTGTGAGAGATCCTGAAACAGAGGAGACAGGAAGCCGTGCCCAGATTCTTGACATACAGAGACTGTGGTATAATAGATGTTGCTTCAAGCCACTATGTTTGTGGATCCTCTTCTGTGGAGCAACAGATAAGTGATCCAGGTATTTTTTAGAACAACTCTCCATCAAAAAATCGAGTGATCAAGAGGAAAGAGCTATGGAAATGGACATATGATGGACTCTCAAGAATGAAAAAAAAAAACCTGACCAACTTACAGTGAAGTCCATGAGCTAATGAAGTCTGCACCCTGATAAAGATCTACCACAGTGCTCTGTCATAAGAACAGGTAGCAAGAATCACCAGAAGTTGAGAGAAATCGCTGACATGGAAGGCAGGCTAAAGCAAACATACAAAAGGAAATAGAGACAATTCAGAAGACTGGCAAGAAGTTAAGCTACAAACAAACTAAAATTACTATTCTCTGGAAGAGTAAAAAGATACTACATCTATGAAACAAGAAGAGAATTCTAGAAGAAGAAAAGAAGGATCAAGAGGAAGAAGAGAACAGGGAGAAGGAGGAAGAAGAGGAAAGGGAAGAAGAAGAAAAGGGGGAAGGAGAAGATAGGGAGGCAGAAAGGGAAGAAGACAAACAACAAAAATGACTACTGAAACATAATTTCATAGGACTTTCAAACTATAAAACAAAAGGGAGAGCAATGTGTAATATGAGACAGAAGGTTAAAAAAAAAAAAGACAACCCACAAAGTCTAGTATCTGACGTGTGCTGGGTGCTTAGTCGTTCAGTTGTGTCTGATTCTTTGAGACTCCGTGGACTATAGTCTGCCAGGATCCTCCATCCATGGAATTCTCCAGGCAGGAATACTGGAGTGGGTTGTCATGCCCCTTTCCAAGAGATCTTCCCAACCCAAGGATTGAACCCAGGTCTCCAGCATTACAGGCAGATTCTCCACTGTCTGAGTCACCAGGGAAGCCCATCTGACTAATAGGCACTCCAAAGAAAAAAAAAAGATTTAAAAGGAAGGATTAATTAAAAATCATAATAATTAAACTTTCTCAGACTGAAAAGCATGCTTCTCCATTTAGAAAAAGTCCCCTGAGAGCTCAGAAAAGTGATTTAAAAAAAAAAAAAAATCTACAGCAAAGTATATAATCAGGAAATTTCAGGACATCAGAGATAAAAAGAAAAACTTCATGGCTTCCTGAGAGAATAGATATAAATCACCTGCAAACAATATTGAATAAAGACAGCAGTGGAATGTTCAAAAGTAACATTAGGAGCCAAAATACAAGGGAATAATGACTTCAAATTTCTTTGGGAACTAATTTTCAACCAGAATTCAATACCTAGCCAATCAACTGACTGTGAGAGCAGAATAAACTGATATGTAAGGTCTAAAAAAGTTGTAAACAAAATGCCTTTGTATGTAAAGCTATTGAAATTCGTGTGACAGCTAAATGAGGGAATAAATCAACAGAAAGGAGAAGACCCAGGTGAAAGGAAATTCAGTATGGGAAAAGGGATAAAATAGACTCTAGAATAAAGCAGAAAGAAGTGCCAAGACCACCACTGTATAGTAAGTCTAGAAAGGTTACTGCCTCTTCTGGGCAGGTGGATTATGGGCTCCAAAACAGAAAAAATAGAATCTAACAGTTAACCTGGTAATTGTATTGCGCAGCTGCTGGAGATATGAGAAAAAGTTGTTGGATGTATGAGAAGAATTAGAATTAGTTTCATGCAGATTAAGCTGATAAAGAAGTTGAGACTATTCTTAACTACAAGGAAAGAAGTTTTAAAAGAAAAAACTTTGACCATAAAATACTACTGGACTTGGCAGTGAACAATATTTCATAAAATATTATGCTATTTTATAATTGTAAAATGTATACGCAAAATATTTTTAATCAAAAATTTGTAATTTAATTGTATTAAAAAGAAGGTATAGGAAATACAGTGAGAAACATAGGTGTAAGAGAGAGAAATCCTCACATACCATAAAAGGAATTTGATGAAAATACTACTAAAAATGATAAAGAAATGGCAGCATCGCGCATGCTAAGTCACTTCAGTCATGTCCAACTCTGTGTAACCACATGGACTGCAGCCCACCAGGCTCCTCTGTCCATGGGATTCTCCAGGCAAGAATATTAGAGGGGGTTGCCGTACCCTCCTCCAGGGATCGAACACATGTTTCTTACATCTAACCGGCACTGGCAAGCAAGTTCTTTATCACTAGTGCCATCTGGGAAGCCCAAAACATCAGAATTTGGCAGCACAGGAATATTATTTATAATGTAGAATGAAATATTCCATAAGACAGATAAAATAACAGAAAATACTTTTCTATGAGAAGTGAGATAAATGGAGGAAAGTACTAGTGTTCTTTGTTATAAGCCTTTTCATTTGTCTTTGACAATACGTATATATTACCTTAATTAAAAAGAGCTTTAAAAACAAACAGAAGAGAAATACATAAATCTGTTTTTCTCAAAGGATGTTCCAAGTCCTCAGTTAAGTGAAAAAGCCATGATGCACCTTAATGTGTGTGGTAAATTTTTAGATTTTCACAAAATCAAAAACAAATAAATATAGCTTATATGTGTATAAGTGAAAGGATACAGGCAATATTGAAAAACACACTCACGTTCATTCTGATGCATTTGAGAGGAGCAGAACTGAACTGGAGGAGAAAGATTATTAATTTCCATGCAAACCTTTAATCTTTGACTTGTTATAAACATTAAAGTTGAAAAGTCAATCATTTGGGTTCTGAACCAGATAATTTTTATATTACAATAAAGGATATTTAGTGGGAAAATTGGTGATATTTGAACAAATTCTGTAGATTAAATACTACATCAGGGTTAATTTCCTGATTTTGATAATTATGTCATTATTGTGTAAGAGAATATCCTTGCTTTAGGAAATACTTAGGGATAAAAGGAGTTTTACATCAGCAATTTATTCTCAATGAATTCAAATAATATACATATAAAATAAAAAAAGAAATCGATACAGAAAAAAGAAAGAAATAAAGTAGATGTGATAACATTTAGGAGAATCTAGATGAAGAGTTTAAGGGAATTTGTTGTACCATTTTTGCAATGTTTTTGCACATCTAAAGTTATTTAAAAATAAAAAGTTTTTTCAAAAGTCTAACTATGTACAAAAAAGACTCTTAGGTTACTCCCGAAAACATATCCTTGAGATTAGGACAAAAATATATTTTTTGTCATAGTGTTATTAGCAAGGTTCCACCATCAGATATTCATTATAGAAATCAGTTAGGAGCCAAGAGATACTATAGCTGTATTCTTCCTAAGACAGAAGGAACTTAAAATGACAAATAAGACTCACCACCCTGGAGTGGTTTAAAGAAAATGCACTGTAATTGTTTTAGAAAGAGTTATTTGAGAAGAGAAGTATTTTTTGCTCTGTCTCTCATATTGCATCTATATCAGACAAGTTGATCTTATTAAAGATAATTGAAATGGGATTTTAAAGCGTACTTTTTTTATGTGCTTCAAGAACCCTGAATAAATTGAAATGGAGAGAGTTCCCCCAGACACATACTTGGAGAAATTTGTTTCTTAAACTTTATGGAAGGCATTCTGAACTAGGTAAGATTTTTGTGTTGGTTAACATTTTCTAATATTTTACTCTTCTTTAATGACAGCCACTGATTACTAGGCTAAATGTAATGATGGACAAGCACATTTTACTGAGTGGTAAGCTCTCTTCAATTGCTCCTCAGAGCTACCCACCAAAAATTGAAGACCTTATATTAAAAAAAATCTAGACAGTCACCTTTAGGCATATGCTCTCTCTGTTACAATCTGCTTCTCTGGGAGCTGCTTTATTCACATATGCAATAAATATGATGTGTGGGAAGTGCAATTACTTAGCTGGGTAATTTAGGAAAGTCAATTTGTTTCTCTGGATGTCACTTTTCCTCATGATTAAAAAGAAGAGCATTAAATTAATAACTTCAAGTTCCTTTCCAGCTCTAAGAATGTTGTTGTTGTTGTTCAGTGACTAAGTCGTGTCCAGCTCTTTGCGAACTCTAGGAACACAAGCTCTAAGAATACTTGTATTGGAGTTCTCCAGGGAAACAGAAACATCAGGATGGGTTGGGGAGAGAAGGAAAGAAGTCGCTTTTAAGAAATGAAGATGATCATGGAGGGGACAGTCAAAAATCTACAGAGTAGGTTGGCAGGACAGAGACAGGAAAGCACTGTAGTCTGAGTCCAAAGGCAATCTGCTGGCAGATCCCTTCTCCAATGGAAGAAGTCAGTCTTAGATCTATAAAGGCCATCAACTGACTGCATGAGTGAGTGAAGTCACTCAGTCGTGTCCTACTCTTTGCAACCCTATGGACTGTAGCCTACCAGACTCCCCCATCCATGGGAATTTCCAGGCAAGAGTACCGGAGTGGGTTGCCATTTTCTTCTCCAGGGGATCTTCCTGACCCAGGGATCGAACTCAGGTCTCCCGCATTGCAGGCAGACTCTTTACTGTCTGAGGCACCAAGGATTCCCTGACTGCATGAGGCCCACTCATGAGATGGAGGGTAATCTACTTTACTTGAAAAGATTTAAATGTTAATCTCATCTAAAAACACCATCCCAGAAACAGTTGAAACAATATGCAACCAAATATTTGGGCATGATGACCCAGTGAAGTGACATATAAAATTAGTCATCATGATATTTTGTTATGGAGACAATTACTTTAAAATTTTTTAATTAAAAACAATGTGAGAAGGACTGTTATATTTTTCTTATATGAAGGCCTGAGGAACTCCACCACAACGCAGAAAGCATCATAGTTTTTAAACAACTGAAATGTTCTTTATCAGAGGGCTCCCCCGGTGACTCAGATGGTAAAGAATCCTCCTACAATGCAGAAGACCCAGGTTCCATCCTTGGGTCGGGACGATCCCCTGGAGAAGGGCATGGTTACCCACTCCAGTATTCTGGCATGGTTACCCACTCCAGTATTCTGGCATGGTTACCCACTCCAGTATTCTTGCCTAAAGAATTCCATAGGTAAGAGGAGCCTGGCGGGCTGCAGTCCATGGGGTCACAAAGAATTGGACATGACTGAGCAACTAACACTTTCACAGTTGAGCAATGGCATGGAGTGGAATTAACTCTCAAACAGCATTTTCAGCTACCAACAGGATATGTTATACAATTTCAAAATACAGTGACTTACACAAAAGATGCTGAATCATACTGTTGACTCTACCTCATATTTACTAAAGATGGTTCCAGCCTGAGTCCCCAAATGTAGATCTGGAAAGGATTCAGAGGCCTGTCACCTGTACCTTTTCTTTACGGAATTATATCTAGAGGCTTCCTTAGTAAGATTCCAACCCAGCATTTCAGTGTTGTGATGACATACTTGGAGTACTCCCATCTCATTAAAATTATTTATCTCAGAAATAAAAATGCATTAACTAGGAATCACATTGTCACTTATTTAAAAATAAACATATAGTTTTGAAATAAAAGAGCAATCGCAATGTTATATTAATACTACTAAAGAAAAATACAAGTCTTTTTTATTTGTCCTTTGACTATTTTTCTTCCATGGATTCTAAGACCTTGGGATGTGGAACCAACTACAAACAAGCAACAATCAGGCCTTCACTAGTATTTCCTCATTATTTCAAAATAAGTCTGTCCAAATTCCACTTTAACCACTGTAGAGACCAATGGGAAAATGTAAGTGAAATAACAAGCTGTAAGTTGAGAACGTAGCACTCTCTGGTCTGTATGATGTTTCTTAATCCTTTATTCACATATGAACCTGAGGACTTTCGTTATAAAGACACGAAAGAATCCATGTGGTGGTCTACTTGCATCAAGATTAACTTTCTTGTTATTAAAATGAATGAAGAATGACCTTCAGAAGTGGCCTTTCAGTTTGCAGGTAAGTCCTCAGATGAGTTTGAATGAAGACACTGGAGGTAAGTGTTAAGCTTCCTGCCATGTGTTACTTAGAAGGGCTGACTCTAATTGTTGGACATATAGTGGAAGTTTAAGGAACGAAAAATCTGGTGCGCCTTATTCATAAATATCTGCTAACCCCTCCCCAGTAGCCAATATGCCTATATGCCTATTACTCCCCAGACTGAGTGAAAACAAGTCACTCTTGTAAGTCTGAAATTCCTCATTGAGTGCTATGGAAATTCGTGGGTACCTTCGCAAAATGTAGCGGCTCAATGATCAGGTTTTTCCAGGGGGCTTTTGCATGAGAAGGCACAGCCTAGATGCTCTAAACTATTTTTTTTTTTTTGCTAAGCCTCACCTCTCCACAGACCAGATACAATGACAAACTGATGTCAAGTTCAACAATGTGGCCATTTGCAACATATATCAAATCATCAAGCTGTACATTTTGGACTAATATAATGCTATATGTCAATTATATCTCAGTCAGACTGGGGGCGGGGGGAAACAGTGTGACATCCATGTTCCCACACATTAAGAACCATTGTTTGCCTGTAGTTTCAAGGGCAAAAGAAGTCATTATGGTCACTGTGGCCAATACAGAAAGAGAATGGTTTAAAAGACATGAAAAAGTTCTTCAAATGGACAAACATATACAAGAAGTGAGTGTGGCTGTAAGCAAACATGGGTGAACAGGAAGAAAGTTGGTGCCACCCTATTCCTTTCATGAGGTGTTAATTGGAAGAAGGAGATAGACTGAATCCTCACCTTCATGCCTGTGCTATAAGGAAAGAGTGTCAAATGAGTAGCTGGTCAAGGGCCCAGGTCAAGAAATTTCCTTGCAGTAGCCCTAACCATAGCTGTTCCAAGCATGAGTGTTCTGAGAAGGTGTTCTGGGCTTGCTGAGTCCACAGATTCCCCCAACCCCCAAGACACACTAGAAAATACCTGTGACATTCAATGAAGTCCCAGCTGCCCATTTGGGTCTCTTGATATGAACACTCAGTGAGACAGGAGGTTGTTCTCTTAATTAATAAAATAGAGACTCTATTAACTACTTCACAGGGACATTATGAAGGAATATAAAAGTGAAAGTCGCTCAGTCATGTCTGATTCTTTGCAACTCCATGGACTATATAGTCCACGCAATTCTCTAAGCCAGAATACTGGAGTGGGTAACCTTTCCCTTCTCCAGGGGATCTTCCCAAACCAGGGATCAAACCCAGGTCTCCTGCATTACAGGCAGACACCTTACCAGCTGAGCCACAAGGGAAGTGCAAGGAATATAAAGGTATATCCTAAGGGAAATCAACCTGAATATTCATTGGAAGGACTGATGCTGAAGCTGAAGCTCCAATACTTTGGCCAATAGTCAATTCATTGGAAAAGACCCTGATGCCGGGAAAGATTGAAGGCAAAAGGAGAAGCGGGAGGGAGAGGATGAGAGGGTTAGATAGCATCACTGACTCAACAGACATGAATCTGAGCAACTCCAAAAGACAGTGGAGAAGGGAAAGGCTACCCACTCCAGTATTCTGGCATGGAGAATTCCATGGACTGTATAGTCCATGCGGTTGCAAAAAGTCAGGCACAACTGAGTGACTTTCACTTCACTTCACTTCTAAACCACCTCGAAGTCACTCACAGGAGACAGTGGAGGACAGAGGAGCCTGCTGTGCTGCAGTCCGTGGGGTCACAAAGAGTCAGACACGACTTAGCAACTGAACAACAACAATACAGTTATATGTTTTTACACATGAAGTAGGGCTTGTCATTGAAAAATCAAAGCTTTGTGTATATATGGTGTTGTGATAGAGACACAAGACACACTGCCTTTTTCTTGGACTACTTTCAGTCTTAATTAGAAGAGTTTTCTTACAAATAGAACACTCTTCAGCTTCATGACATGAACTCCTTGCTCATTCCATTGAAGTTGGTACTCAGCAATTTTGACTCATAAACTAATTTCTGATAAGCAGATGTGGAATTTCAAAATGGGTATTAGTTCCATTTGGGGCAATTACTTTGTACAACCAACATGGTTCTTGGTAAACAAAAACTACCATTACAAATCTTAGGTTCTTTCAAACAAAATGATCAAACAATGTCTGCTTCATTTCCAAGGAAACAAATGGTCATATATTTATTTAACTCCTGCTTCTATGGGAAATAAAAAGCAATAAATCTAAGAATCAAGCTCTTGGAAAATTCCTGATCAAAGATAATTTAGTGTCACAACACTACTGCTCAAGGTACACAGATTTTCCTGTGATTTTTTACAATAATGTCTGTAATTATTATTAATTATAGGGTACTTGACAAGGTACTCCGCATAGTGTTAAACGTTTACTTTCCCTGATGGGTTTACAATCTATGAAAATATGTTAATCTAACTTTTCCAACATTTACTTTGCCAGCCCCTCCCCTCTTCACCTTCACTCTCACCCCATTACCTTCTTACATATATATATACATATATATATGTATATATATATATCCATTTATAAAACAAACCCACCAAGACTCCTACACAGGAAGCACATCTGTCTCTGTTCTCTACCTTCTCAAATAACTTTGCCCCCACCTCTTATCATATTCCCTACATTTTTGCCTTTTCCAATTTCTACCCCCTACCCTCTTTCTTCATGTCTTCCCTTTCCCCCTTTGCAGGCAAAGTTCCTACTTCCATGGCTACCTTTGTTTAACTGTCTAATAGTTTTATATGAACATTTGAAGAAGAGGAACTTTCCAGAACATTCAAAAGGAAGGAAGGAAAGAAAGAACTTTAAAAATGTAAAAAGCTGGCATTGCTTAGAGAGCACCAATCGCCTACTACAGAGAATAATGGCAAGTCTCCTTCCTTAACTGAGAGCCCTGTTGTTATCAGCTACAGATTGATGGAAGCAAATATCACCCTTTGCTGAGCTCTGACAGCCAGTTTGAGGGACTGGAAAAGTTCCTTGTGCAGTCAGAAAGAGTTTAGACTTGGAGACTCAAAAGACAGGAGTGATGTGCCGGAGTAACAAAGGTCAACCTGGCTAAATAAACAAATAAGTAAATAAGCATGGTGAGGGGAAAAATATGGTTTCATTGGAAAAGTCTTTCAAGGTAATAGAAAACTAAAGAAATACTAGGAGAAATCAACCAAAGGAAAATTAGGAACCACAAAACTGGAGATAAAGTAGAATTAGAGGTAAAAGAAGCCAAGGCAGGATACAGTCTCTAAGGTCAATTGATAAAATGTGTAGCAAGTGCTGAACCAACACCAATCAATACGGCTCGGGATGAACCGAATCACAGCCTAATAACCACATCACATCCATTTTATGGTACTATCTATCACGCGAACAGCAGGAAGCAGTGGCAATTCAGCTCACTGCACACTCCAGCGAACTGGCTTCCAAGCGTCATTTGAAATCAAGAGTGTGGCAGTAGCTGCAGCGATAAACAGGCAAAGGAGCAGAAATGGCTTGCAGAACAGCCTGTGAGCTCCTAGAAATATGAACCTGGGGCAAAGGTGAGAGAGAAGACAGCCAGAGAGAACAAGGGACGCAGATAGGGAACTTCCTGAAGACTGCATGCTCAGATTCCACGTCAAATTAGAATCCTATTTGGATAGCTCTTGGACACATCAGGGAGAAAGGAATCAACAGCCATCTGAAGCAGGGGGCTAGGGAGAGGGAAGGGCTGGAGGAAACTTGAATCATGAACAGAATTATGAAGAAGAAGAGACTTGTGAGCTGGTCAAGAGATCTCAGTGGAGATGAATGGACAATCATCCCCAGAATGGGGGTTTTACATAGATTGTATTTTGCTTCTCTTTTTACACCACCATGACATTTTGACTTTTTTCCTAAAAAATACAAAATTCTGAGAGGAAGAAAATACATATGGGTTCATCAACCAAAATCCAGAGTGAATGTTGCACACACTGTCATCGAGGTGTCCACTGGTTATATTCACTGCCTGCATGCCATCCTCCTTTCCTGCTTGTCTTGGTAAGAGGCTGTGTTCTTCTCCTGGGGTGAGGATGGCAGAGACACAGCCGTCAAACCTCCAAGAACTGTACCACAAGCATTCTCCAAATGTGCTTGATAAGAATTTCTTTAGGGAGTTTCCTGGAAGTCTAGGGGTTAGGACTCCGTGTTTCCAAGGCAGGGGGTGTGGGTTCAATCCCTGGTCTGGGAACTCACATCCCACATCCCACCTGCCACGTGGAGCAGCCCAAGAAAATGTTTTAATAAGAACTCAAAGCATAGCCTATTTTGCTTCACTATGACCATTATCTGTTATTATCACTTGTCTTCAATTCGCTGCATTTTGACTTCCTTTCTTAATAGAGATGTCAAGTTTGTTGTAAGCTCTGAGTGGAGATGCATGACATAAATACTTCAAGAGAATTAAATTCATTACGGTGTGAGGGTGCAGTCACCGTAACTATGAAAAAGGGCATGAAGTGAAAGTCCTGTTTTCACACTTGCTCTGTTATCTCTAGGGAATAGGTGAAGCATTTAAGTTGATTAATCAAACTGTACCTACTTTGTAAAGTATATATATAACAAAGAATATTTGGGGGGGCTTCCCTGGTGGCTCAGAGGTAAAGAATCAGCCTTCAATGCAGGAGACTTGGATTTGATCCCTAGGGTGGGGAAGATCCCCTGGAGGAGGGCATGGCAACTCACTCCAGTTTCTTGCCTAGAGAATTCCATGGACAGAGGAGCCTGGTGGGCTACAGTCCATGGAGTCGCGAAGAGTCGGACACAACTGAGTGACTAACGCACAGCACAGACAGCGGTGATGATGGCACTGTGTTGTGAGAGCACTAAATGCCCCTGAATTTTCTACTTTAAAATGGTTAACCCTAAGTTATATGAATTCCATTCAATTAAAAAAAAAAAATACCATATTAGAATCGGATTGAAGATTCTGAGAGGGAAGGGCCTAATTCACCAGAAAAATCTATCTCCTGACCCATAAGACACATAGCATTTTCTTTTCTGTACTTCTTACAGAGAAAGCCTGTCACAGTCACACTCAGAGGCACATGAAATAATCTTTCCCAATCTTCCCAACAGAGAGGACTTGGCCGTGCAGTCAGTTAGTCAACAGTGACTGCTCCTCTGGGGCCTGGCAGTTGGCATTTAACGTCTTCCTTCCTTTTGAAGCTCAGAAGACAATGGAAATACTGTCCTCCGTTTTCAGACTTGTCACAACTCTCACAAAAATTCCCCATGAAGAGGTTTTTGTCCAATGTACTGACTGAAGTCTGGCCAGTTGTTATTGATATTGTACTTTTCCTCAGACTGATTTATTCAATGACTTACATCTATAGGATTTATTAAACAAAGCCTATTAGAATTCATCTAATCTATCTTCCAAGGCAAATACTTCTCATAAAAAGAAAAACAAAACAGAACAGAACAAAAACACTAAATTCATAAAAAAAAAAAATCAGATCTGCGGTTAATGGCAGGGAGCTGCAGATTGGAGGAAAGCAGTCAGAAAGTACAACCTTCCAGTTGTAAGACAAACAAGCACTAGAGGTGTGACATACAACGTGATGACTAGAGTTAACACTGCTGCGTGGTATACGGGAAAGTTAAGAGACTGCATCCTAAGAGCTCTCGTCACAAAGATAACCTTTTTTCTTTTCTTTCTACTGTATGTATATGAAATGATAGTTGAGCCTATTGTGGTAATCATTTCACAATATATGTAAATCAAACCATCACGCTGTATGCCTTAAACTTACCCAATGATGTACATCAATTATTTCTCAATAAAACTGGGGGAAACAAAAGAAAGAGATGTTTTGAAAGGTGTGTTTGATATCACTTGGTGTGTTAACCAGCGTTCTCCAGAGAAACTGAATCAACAGAATACATATATATACATATATATGTATGTATGTATATATATATATAGGCATACCTCATTTTATTGCACTTTGCCTTATTATGCTTTGCAAATACTGTGTTTTTAGCAAATTGAAGGTCCATGGCCACCCTGCATTCCACAGGTCTACCAGTATCATTTTTCCAGCAGCATTTGCTCACTTTGTGTCTCTGTTACATTTCAGTAATTCCTGCAATATTTCAAACCCTCCACCAGCAAAAAGATTATGACTGACTGAAGGCTCAGGTGACAGCATTTTTAGCAAAAAAAAAGTAATTTTTTAATTAAGCTATGTACATTATTTTTTTAGACAGAATGCTATTGCATATTTAATAGACTATACTATAGTGTAAATATAACTTTTATATGCATTGGGAAACCAGTAATTTCATGTGACTCACTCTATTGCAATATTTGCTTTATTTTGGTAGTCCGTTACTGAACCTGCAATATCTCTGAGGTATACCTAAATGCACACGCACGCACACACACACACACACACACACACACAAAGAAATTCATTGTAAGAAACTGGCTCATGTGATTATGGAGGCTGAGAAGTCACAGGATCTGCATTTGGCAAGCTGGAGACCCAAGAAGAGCCCGTGTTTCAGTTTTCAGTTTGAACCCAAAGGCAGGGAAAGACTGAGGTCCCAGCTCAAAGCAATCAAGCAGCAGGGGTTCAGCTCACTGGGAGAGATCCACACACATTAAGAATGTTATTGCATTACTCAGTCTACTGATTCTCATTCAAATGTTATTGTTGTTGTTGTTCAGTTGCTCAGTCGTGTCTGATTCTTTGTGACCCCATGGACTGCAGCATGCCAGGCTTCCCTGTCCTTTACCATATCCCAGAGCTTGCTCAAACTCACATCCATTGAATCAGTGATGCCATCCAACCATCTCATCCTGTCATCCCCTTTTCCTCCTGCCTTCAATCTTTCCCAGCATCAGGGTCTTTTCTAATGAGTCGGCTCTTTGCATCAGGTGGCCAAAGTATTGGAGCATCAGCTTTAGCATCAATCCTTCCAATGAATATTCAGGACTGATTTCCTTTAGGATTGACTGGTTGGATCTCCTTGCAGTCCAAGGGACTCTCAAGATTCTTCAACACCACAGTTCAAAAGTATCAATTCTTTGGCACTCATCCTTCTTTAGGGTCCAACTCACATCTATACATGACTTCCGGAAAAACCAAAGCTTTGACTATTCAGACCTTTGTTGGCAAAGTAATGTCTCTGCTTTTTAATACGCTGTCTAGGTTTATCATAGCTTTTCTTCCAAGGAGCAAGCATCTTTTATTTTCATAGCTACCATCACCATCTGATTTTGGAGCCCAAGAAAATAAAAGTCTGTCACTGTTTCCATTGTTTCCATTGATTCAAATGTTAACGTCATGCAAAAACACCCTCTCAGACACAAGGGGCCACACACCTTGTGGCCCAGTCAAGCTGACACAATCATCACATCTGGCCACAGAACTTTGGACTGAATGTCACATGCCCTATACCTCCCAATACCGGTCTTTGCCAATAAAAGTAGAAATTCAAGTATTTATTGAATGGAGAATGTAGATCCTTTTTTCATCAAATTTGTTTATTAAGAAATATATCCAATGGAAATGTTCAAGTAGTCCCCAAGCCAAATGAATCACTTAAACTGCATTAATTTTATTAGTCTTGGATGAAGGGTATAACTGCTTACAGAAATAAAAATAAGAGTAAGGAGAGGGTTCCTGATAGCATACACCACCTTCTTGATAACTTTTCATACCTATCGAAATATCCAGAGAAGAGCAGGTAAAGAATTGAATGAAGACAGACCCTGGAAAGAGCTGAAATAATGTGGACTAAGGATTATTATTGTCATATGTTAATGTAACTTGTATAATCAGAAGACAATGTTCTACACCAACAGAGAAACCATGTATTAAACATGTTCTTATCCCAGTGGCGTAGCGGTTTAGGGTACAAACTTTGGAGTGAAACAACGTGGCTGAGTAACACAAAACCAGGCAAGGTTTTAAAGCTCAGTTTCTTTCATTGTAACCTAGGAAGGGTTTGAGGTGCATTTGGAACAGACTGCCACTGCCCTCCTCTTTCAATATTTCTCCTCCACTCACCTGTACTGACATGTGAAGGATTCCAGCAGAGACAGTTACTTGGAGAAAGACAGGATTTTGTTGCTAACATTCAGATATTCCAGAGGAAAGAGACTGTCAAGCTATTTAACACGACGCAATTAACAGATAACAGAGAACAGATTTTAGGAGTGAAGGACAATGAAAAGTAGGAGAGGAAAAAAACAAGCACAGGACACTCAACAGCTTGATTCAGGACTCAGGGGCACCAAGGTGAGACTGAGTATCAGACATATCTGACAAAGTGATGATAAAAAGGAAAAGAAAGACTAGTCTGGAACGAGAGGCAGGAGGTCACCAGAGAAAGGGCCCCTTTGCTAACGAGCAGCTTTCCCATGTTCTTCCTCATTAAGCAGAGGAGTCTGAATGTACCCTATGGATCACAAGACAGGGAACATGATAAAGTCCTACAAGGTTGGTTGATAAACAATCCACTGTTTTATGACATGGGGGGAGGAGTGATAATGGTTTTTAATTGCCATATAAATTTTGAATGGTTCTTCAGCTCTAATCCTAGCTGCAAAGCACTGGATCATGTTATGGCCCCTCTTGCACACAGCTTGCCTCCACGATTTCACTTTCTTGGATACGCCTCTATATGCAACTTGAGTCAATTGATTCCTAATGCATCAAAGCCCACATTTTGCTGTAGACCAGTGCTGTCTTGAGAAACTAGCATCCTAGGATGTGTTGAAAATAATGCTTCGCCCGCCCCCTCTCCCTTACCACACCTGCTCTGTCTTAGTAGAGGAATTAAGCTCAAGGATCTGAGTTTCTAGAATACCCATAAATTTTGATTCAGGTAGCACCACATTAAACAGAAAGCTGAGATTTTGAGAGGAACTTCCAACAATCTCCGTGATTTAGAGCTGTATATCGCAAACATTAATGTGCATACAAATCACCTGGGGACCTTGTTAAACTGCAATTTCTGATTCAGTAGGTCCACAGCCCTCACAGAGCTTCCGAGGTGGCGCTAGTGATAAAGAACCCGCCTGCCAGTGCAAATAGACTTAAGAGACACAAGTTTGATCCCTGGGTTGGGAAGATCCCCTGGAGGAGGGCACCATAACCCACTCCAGTACTCTTGCCTGAAGAATCCCATAGACAGAGGAGCCTGGCAGGCTGCAGTCCATGAGGCTGCACAGAGTCAGACAGGACTGAAGTGAGTTAGGACACAGGCACGAACAGTCCCACCATGGTCCTAAGTGATGCTGCTGATCTACAGTCGTACTTTGAGTAGCAAGGATTTGGAGAACATGTGACAGCCAATAGTGTCACAGGTTGAGTAGGAGTGATACTAATACAGTTACAAAGAAACATAGAGTTAGAAGGATCCTTAGTGACCCTAAGCATGCAAGCATTCTTGAGATATTTCAAAAAGTCACCAGAAGAGAAAGGAATCTTCCCCCAAAAAACCTAAAAGTTATTAAACTTTTAATTCTCAGGTCAACTTATGGTGATCTAAAATGTAAAATCCAAAATGTAAATTTGCACATGTGAAACCAATCAACTCCCTCCAGAAAGTTTCAATAAACTCTTCAACTATACAAGCTTTTCATTCTTAATAAAGGAACAGATCAAAGTTTGCATTTTCCACTACAGTTTTATCCCTTTCAAATCTCTGGTGGAAAGTGGTGGTGATAAGAGTTCAGGGGAAGGGGAGCTATTGTAATCTAGAGACTAAAAAGAATTGAAAAGACATTATCTAATTTCACTGTCTGGTTTCATTAGTAAAGAAAATGATCCCATTATGATTTCCTCAGGGTCACCCTGCAAAAGTCACATAGCTAATCACTGAAAAATGTGAGATGAAACTAACTCCTAACTCTAAATGCATTACTTTGACTTCTACAGTGTTAAGACTTTCCATGTTTAAACTTTACTTTTTGCTGGGTATTTTACAATGATAAAAACCTTCACACACAAAAAATAAGAAAAACTGGTTCTTATAGAGGTTTTGCATCTCAAATGGTTTACAAGCAAACGGCAAGACCTGATGACCTATTAAGGTGACCATCCAGCTAAAATCAGTAAGAAACTCATGACAATTTATTCCTAAGGTAACAGAACCAGGAGCAAGAACCAGGTGCTTTTTAAAATATATTATCAGTTATGGGTCATTTGGGCTTATAATAAGTGTTCCAAAGAACTGAATGAAGATGAATTTATTGGGCAAAGCCAAGCACCAAGGGAACTCACTAAAGACAGGGGTTATTTCAAAAATAAGAATTGTGTTGTCTAGTACCAAGGAAAACTGCTAAGGATGCTTCTACTGTGTAGAAATAATTTTCTTGTATTTGTGATACAAAGAATAGATTTGATTAAGTTTAAGACCAGGTAAGAAACTTAGCTTGAAGTTCCATTGAGGAGATAAATGTGTACACAAATAAGAAATGAAGAGACTGGGGAAGCTGACCTTGACTTGGCATAAAAAGAGTCTCACAGGCATAGAGAAAAGACTTGTGCATACATTGGGGGAAGGAGAGGGTGGAATGGATTGAGAGAGGAGCATTGAAACCTATACATCACCATGTGTAAAACAGATAGCCGGTGCGAAGTTGTGCATAACTCAGGGAGCTCAACCCGCTGCTCTGTGACAATCTACAGGGATGGCACGGAGGTGGAGTAGAAGGGAGGTTCAAGAGGGAGGGGACACACTTATACTTATGAGTGATTCACACTGTATGGCAGAAACCAACAAAACACTGTGAAGAAAGTATGCTCCAATTAAAAATAAAAATAAAATAAGTTTTATAATTTAAAAAAAAAAAAATAGAGATAGTCTCAAGCTTCTAAGATGGATGCTATATAGCCAAGTGGTTAAGAAGATAGACTCTAATCTTAGATTCTCTATGTTCAAATCCTAGCTTCTCTATTTACTAAATTTGTGTGACCTTGGGCAAATAACCTATGTGTCTCTCAGTTTCCCCATTTGCACAATCACATAAAAATAGTAACTTTCTCATAGAGTTGGCGGAGAAGGCAATGGCAACCCACTCCTGTACTCTTGCCTAGAGAATCTCAGGGATGGGGGAGCCTGGTGGGCTGCCGTCTATGGGGCCGCACAGAGTCAGACATGACGGAAGTGACTTAGCAGCAGCAGCAGCGTAAGTTGGATGAAGATTAAATGAAGCAACACATAGAAAGTCTTTAGAATAATGTCTAACACAGACTGTTACCTAACTATAAGCTACTCTAATTACTGTTCTAAAGAGGGATCTATTCAATTTCCAATGGCTTCATTTACCATAGAATCCTCCCAGAACCGACACAGCAAGAGAGCAAACCAGAAGGGGCAGGTCTTCATTCGGTCACATAGTGACCTGTATCTGCCATGGTCTTGGGAGCAGTGAAACAGTTCATCTCCAATGTCACATAAGCATAAGAAAAGTTTGCTCTGGGTGGTTAATATTTTTCTCACTTGGGCCTTTAAACTAAGCCAACTCCAGTAAACTTAGTATGTATCTAAGCATGGAAAACAGATTCAACCCAGTGGGGCTTAATCTGTTACCGGAAACCTTGGCAAGGACTTTATGCTCAGAGCAGAGCTGATTTACAGTAGGGTGAAAAAATAGGAGGGAGAAATATTAAAATAAAGTGCAATCATGTTTCTATTTAAAAGTGGTTACTGCCAGCACATTGCAAAATAATGCTGGCCAGCGACCAGGAAGCCGCACCTGCACAGATTCCAGCTGAGGATCCCTGGAGCCCTCACGGTGCTTGCTCAATAGCTCTCCTAGTTAGCACCACTGGCAAAAACCGGGCAAATCTGATGTATCCACAAACACACACACGCGTGCTCACACACTCACACACACACTGGCCTTTCCCAAGAACCTTTCCATGCCTCTCTGCTCAGGGTGGAGATGACCTTCTCTCCCCACTCCATTTTTAGACATGTCCCTCTTCTCTATTTTCAGGTTCAAGGCATCTCTATACAGTTTTTCATGAAATCCCAAGGGAAGGGGTTTGTGGGTTCCCCGGCTTAGAATCTTCTCCTGACTGCCCATCTAACCTAGACTAGAGTCTGAACCCCTTACTGTGGCCTGCAAACCCTTCAGAGTATTTTTCTCTTAGAAAATATTTTTTTCTTTTACTGTCTGAATTGAAATCATACACAGGTTTATATCCCGCCATATTGAGCGCCTCCTAAATCAAGTGCCATTTAAATTATGCATGTGCCTTTATTTTTTGCCATTTAACATCTGTACACCTCTAGAAGAAAGAGTGTGTCTACCTTTAGGAATAGCCATTAAAAAGTGAATGTTTGAGATTCTTTTATGTAATGCCCTTTTCAGAGGAGCTCCCGGTGCAAAATGTACCAACAGTAATAATACCATTACTGTAAAAGTGCAGCAAGTTGAAGAGCTCATTCTGTTATCTAGATGTGAATCATAAAAAGAAATACTGAAGCAGGAAGACTAGGTATTGAGTATCACCCCCACCACTCAGCAGCTGCCTGTCTATCTGCCCTTCGACCAGATACTCTCTGTTCCTCACTTTGCTCATCTGCATGATAGAAATTAGAGACCTCGTTTGGCTGGCCCATAGGTTTGCTGTGGAAATTGTAATGAAAATATACATGAAAGGAGTTGTAAACTACTCGGCACCTCATGGATGCCTGCCAAGTCACTTACCTAACTCAAGAAATTATTTAAAATCCCATGAAAGCAACTCAGAAAAGAGTCAATGTGTGGGCTCCATTTTTTTTCCTTTTTGGAAACTGTCTTGGTCTCTTCTGAAACCAAGTATTTTCTCATCCCAACAAACATTCTCAAATATTCTATAGCATGGCTATGAAAGACAAGATTTAATCTGATGAAAAATTAAATTTTATCCTTACAAATATACATTCTGGGGACTTCCCTGGTGGTCCAGTGGTTAAGAATCCACCTTCCAGTGCAGGGAACACAGGTTCGATCCCTGGTTGGGGAACTAAGATTCCACATGCCACAGGGCAACTAAGCGCACACACCACAACTAGAGAAGCCCTCATGTAACTCGAGAAAGTCCACACACAGCAACAAAGACCCAGCATAGTCAAATTTTTTTTAATTAAAAATATATATATATACTTTCTGTTTGGTAAGTTAGATGTCACTTTAAAGGAAATGACTGGCAGGAGAGAGAGAACTGGCAGGGAGCATGAATAGGGTCTCTAAGACTTTCTGTGAATAAGACCAGAGGGTAACTAGGGAAACTCAAGGAATTTAAAAAGCCAAAAAACAGGGGAAATATGATAGAAAGATTGACATTGATTTAGACTTATCTGTTGTTTCTTCCTTTAAAGTTCTGCTGACAAATAAGATCAACTATTTCAAATATTTGTGCTTATTTTTTTTCTTAGTATTACATCTTCAAACAGAAAAAAGCAACCATGTAAATGAACAATTTCAATAAAATGTGCTAAGTCCAACAACAGAAAAGCACAAAGGAGAGATATTTAACACAGGTCTTAGGGATCAAGAAAGACTTCTTCAAGAGGAAATTCCTAAATTGAGCCCTCAGGGAATTAATCCCCAAGAAACACTACTCTTTCCAGTTGGAACTGAGCCTTATTTTCTCCAATAAGCTTTATAAAAATATCTTCCACCCCTCATGTTGGACTTCATCCATGCCCAACACCAAAGAGGAGGTTTAAGGGGCCTCCATCTTGCTTGCAACTGCAAAAAATTTATTTTAATAATCCACAGTATCTGGGAGAAAAGGCATTTCAAATGAATAAGAAAGTATACCTAGGGCCTTGAGCAGAAATCAGATAAGTTCTAAAATATATATCCAAGCTTCTAATCTTAAATTGGAAAAAGACTAAAACCTTGGTCAAGTTTATTTAAACCTCCATGACTCCATTTATTCCAGAGCAGAATTATTTTAGTAATCTGCGACTGATGAGAGAATGAATTGGTGTTTAATGTGTTCTGAAACTTTAGAATGGAAAGCTTTTTAAGTAGAATTCTTTTTTAATAATTCCTCTGGCCCTCAAGATCTTCTTCAAGTGGTTATTTTCAACTTTGTTCTATTTACAATAACTCTACAGGTAAGTAGACCAAAAACACACATTTGGACATAGCAAACTCAGATACACATACATGATGAGTTCAGATTTATTTGCATCAGTAAATGCTGGAAGAGGAACTGTGAAGAAACAAAAAAGGATTCAAGCCCCCATTCTATTAGCAGCCCTGTTGCTTTGCAATGAGCTAGGCTACTACTTTCAACTCAGGAATGTAGGTCTCTTATTTCAGAAAGGAATTCATCAGAAACTCATCAGTAAGGCAGTTGATTTGACCTTGGTGCCTAATTAGTAATTTGTTCCTTGGTACTGTACCGTAATCAGGATTTAATGTTTCAAGGACCACAAGAAAATCATCTAAAAAAGAACTGAAATTCGGTTCTGATTTTCCCACTAGTACTCAATTCTTTTGAAAATATGTGAGCTTTCTCTGTGTGTTCAGCCTACTAACACATAACTGAGAGCCCAGGGAGTGAAATCCTGACAGTTACTATTAAGGTAAAAATGGGGTTACAGAATTCATTTTCAAAGTTTCTTTCCAGTTTATTTTTTTAAAAAAATTAACTTGGCACTACCAAATTTAATGACACGGCTACCCTGCTGAGTTCTGAGCCCAGAAAGCTATTGTCTCCCTGGTCTGTGCATCCTGCTCCGCTCTAATGTTGCCTATAATGCGACTAATAACCAACCATCAGCAATAAATGCCTTGTCATCTCATTGTTGCACACAGCAATAGCTGAAGCAGTGATACTGATAAATGAACCTGCGTAATCATTTTGGATTTCTTTGTTACATCTCACAGTGTGAAGATGGTTTCAGCTCAGCACGTCACCAAAAAACAAACAAGCGCTCTTGCTGTCTACTCCATCAATCTCTCCTTATTGTGTCATTCAAACCCCTGTGCTGCCCTTGCTACCACCCATCTTCTCAGAAAAGGAACGCATCCCAGATCTTTGATATCCTTCTCCCATTGTCCCTTTGCCAACTGTATCTCTAAGAAAGAAATGAAAATCCAGAGAGTGAAGGAGAGAAAGGATGTGAACTTTCTCTACTTTTTAGGCTGTTGTCCTTAGGAAAAAAACATAAGCTCATTAAAATCCAGTTGAGTCTGACATTTTCCCTTTTACCTTTTCAATCTTTTTATAGTTTCAAATCATTAACGATCAGCATGAAGCTCAAAGGTAGCTCTCGCCATCTATGAAATGGTGACACATGTGACAATAATGCTTTTGAAGAGCCTGTCACATTCTCTCCCCAAACAAGTCTCATTAATGCTGAGACTGTCTTTCTTTTCTCTCTGCTTCTTTTCTCCTGATTTCTCTCTAATTAGCTTGTTTTTTTATGTTCCCTTGTTCCACAGTTTGAGCTTAAAAAAAAAAAAAAGAGGTGGATGTCATTTCCATGAACCCCAAGGCCAAGTTAATCAGCAGAATTAATGACTCTATTACCCATTAGACTGGGGGCGGTGACGCTTAACGCTGAGCACCCAGTGCTCGCCCTCTACCACGCTTCTTCATTTTGCTCTGACAAAGGTAAACTTTTGCTCCCTTAGAGCAAACTGTGAGGTCCAGCCTATTTGTAGAGTATTTCTTTTCCCCTTCACATCCCCCAAGACATGAACTGGGAGGAGAGGTGGAAAACGTAGCCATCTCTGTCTGCGGTGTTCATGCTGTGAAGGTATCGTGCCGTTACATGAAAATGGATAAAAGGAAGTCTTAGGGAAGACTGGAAAAGAGGCATACATGGATGACTCTCCACAATCCTTAATTCCTGACTGGAGAATATTTCATAGGTACAGCATCACAGAAAACTTCCCGGTAGTTTTAAAAATCATATTGTAGAAATAAAAGATACATAGAAATTTAAACCAGCAGACAGTTGATTTGATAAACTTTTAACAAACAAGCATGATTGGAGGGTGTATAATTTTTGAAATTCACTTTCAATGAATAGAAGGGCAAAATCTTCAAATTGTTTCCCCTTTGAACAGAATTGAGGAATAACATCCTTTTATCCTAAATGTCAGCACTCCAAAATGTTTTATTTTAGAAGCATCTGCCTAGACTCTGTCAGAAGGACAGGAAAGTTTCTACCTTTCATAACTCAACAAAAGCATTCCCTATTTTACTGTTTTTCTATTTGAATTTTTAATGATACTGCTATCAATATAAAGACACAGAAGGCTAACACAGATTTATCTGGGCACTTAAGTAGGCTTCCAAATTTTAAAAATATCAAGACTATTTCAGAAGAAAGAACTGCTTTCATCCTTTTTCAGTTATAATGCCACCCTCATCTAATATAAAAAGGGTTTGGTATCACTGGGTGGGTTACCTTTGCCTAAAAAGATCATTACCAGAAAAACTTCCTTTTAGGTGAAAATCCTGCCCTAGCTAGGTCTGAAGTACCTTGAGCCAAAAAAGAAAGTCTGTGCTTATGCCTTCCAGCCTTTCCTAGTCCTTCACCCTCAATTTATTCTACAAAATATACCTGAAAGGATATTGGCAAGGATGGTAATCCTAACATAGACTTCATTCTTTTGCCATATCTATTCATGGAGACAATACCATTCTTGTTAAGTGTTCTTTCATTTTCTTTATTTTTATTATTATTATGAAAGGAAATCCTCAGGGCATTAAAAAAAAGTACAGAACTCACACTTTCAAGAAAAAAGATTGAGAAAAAATAACATTTCAATGGTTATTAATGAGAGCTTTGCATTACAAAAGGGCATTTACAATACTTGGAAATGAAGAGAAAAAGTCTGCAATGCTTGGAAAAATACCACATTTAGCATAGATAGATAGATAGTGAAGTCACTTAGTTGTGTCCAACTCTTTGTGATCCTGTGGACTGTAACCCACCAGGCTCCTCTGTCCATGGGATTCTCCAGGCAAGAACACTGGAGTGGGTTGCCATTTTCTTCTCCAGGAGATCTTCCCAACCCAGGGATCAAACCCGGATCTCCGGCATTGTAGGCAGACACTTTAGCATCTGAGCCACCAGGGAAGTCCTCAAATAGCATGGTAAATATAAGCCATTCAACTTTCCTTTGATGTGTAGATAGCAATAGGTATAAAATAAAGCATATCATAAAAATCAGCAATAAAGATCATTCAAAGAAGGAAACCCAAACACTTCATTCTAAGAGTCAATGCAGTACAGCAAGCTTTGCCCCAAATCTGAAACTTGAGGAATAAGAATTATAATCCCAAACGGCCAGCCTCTCAGAATGATTATGGAAGAGCATGACGTGGGGATGGCAGTGCAAATTTTACCATCTTATTTGCCTCGTCTCTATACAGAGCATAATAATAGTAGAATGTGAAACCATATTATTGGCAAATGAAAAGTAGAACATAGAAAACATTACAAAGATTTCTAGGACATCACCCCAAAATTTACACACATACACACAATGAGAACTGTATTTGTGTGTGTGTGTGTGTTAATCCTTCATCGCAAAGAAATACTCATTGTACCCCATATCTTCTTTCTTTGCCTTTGTAGAGGTGATGCAAGACAACAGACTTCGGAGAATTTCTGAAATGTTTTTATGTTAGGTTCTCCTCCCAAGTGCTCTCATGCTGCTGCTGCTGCTGCTAAGTCGCTTCAGTCGTGTCCGACTCTGTGCGACCCCATAGACGGCAGTCCACCAGGCTTCGCCGTCCCTGGGATTCTCCAGGCAAGAACACTGGAGTGGGTTGCCATTTCCTTCTCAAATGCGTGAAAGTGAAAAGTGAAAGTGAAGTCGCTCAGTCCTGTCCAACTCTTTGCGACCCCATGGTGCTCTCATAGGATCCTCTAATTATCTTGAAACATTTATCTCATTTGTCTCTCCCTCCCACTAGAAAGCAACAAGGCCAAGAACAGTGTTGTTTTCCATCGTATCCTACATACACACATACTCCATGGGCTTCCCTGGTGGCTCAGATGGTAAAGAATCCGCCTGCAGTGCAGGAGACCCAGGTTTGATCCTTCAGTTGGGAAGATCCCCTGGAGAAGGGAATAGCAACCCACTCCAGTATTCTTGCCTGGAGAATTCCAGGGACATAGGAGCCTGGCAGGCTATAGTTCATGGGGTTGCAAAGAGTTGGACATGACTGAGTGACTATGACCCACAGCTGATATGACCAGTTTGTAGAATATACAAGTGGAAGAAAATTGAATTGATCAATTTAAGCCTAAAATAGCAGTTGTAAACTTGATTTTTCTTATAGATTCATCCATAATTACCTCCAAATTACCTAAAAGCCCAAGACAACATCTTAGAATGAGTAAAAGTATGGGGTCTTTTTGTGGTTGTTCAAGATGAGTAAAGTTGATGGGAAAAATACAAGCTCATGTCAGACATGTTACTTTATTGGTTACTTTTTTATCCTTGATTTTCTTTAGTATTTAAAATGTCAATAATGCAAGAAAATAAAAGAAAATATTCAGGTATCTGTGCTTCCATGTTGATTGCAGCATTATTTACAATACCTTTACAACATCCGAGATATGAAAACAACCTAATGTCCATTTATGGATGAATGGATGACGAAAAATGTGTGTGTGTGTGTATAATTTAGCCTTAAAAAGGAAGGAGACTAAGCCATTTAAAAAAATATGGATGAACCTGGAGGACGTTATGCTAACTGAAATAAGCAAGACACAGAAAGAAAAAAAAAAACTGCAGGATCTCATTTAAATGTGCAACTAACAAAAAGTCCAATACACAGAAGTGGAGAGTAGTACACTATGGGTGAGGAGGTGGGGGCAACGGGAGATACCGGTCAGAGGGTAGAGAGTTTCAGTTGTATGGAATTAATGAGCTGAATCTAATGTACACCATGATTACAAACATAATCATAGTGTATAGAACACAAAAAACTTACTAAGACAATAGATTTCAAGTGTTCTCTTAAAAACAAGATGGTAACCGTGTGAAAAAATGTTACCTTGACTGTTAAAATCATTTCACCATATCTGTGTATCAAATCAGCATATTGTACACCTTAAATATATTCAATTTTTAAAAAGAAAGGCGTAAGTACATCATAAATATACAGAAACATCTACTTCTTTCTGAAATCAAACCCTTTCCAAGGTACAGTAGAAAGCCTTTGGACTCTACCACATATGCACTAGAATTCTAGCTTTACCACAATTAAGTCATGTGCCCATGCGTAAACTGCAACTGAGAAAAAGAAAATAACAAGAATATTCCCGCAAGGGTTGCTGTAAACTGACAAGCAGCATAGGTCACAATATAGATGACCTATGCATGTTTGTTCCTTTCTCCAACTTCCTATCCTATAAAAGGGACCAGTAGAAAAAGAATAAAGGAAATAGGTAAAATAAAAATGCTAACATATACGGAAAATAAACATAGAATATGATTGTTTCCTTTAAATCTAAATAACTTCCAATAACTAAAGGGCAAGAAACTCAACTAAATTTCTCTGGGACTCAAACCACTTACAGATTAAATTATTTTCTGAAATATTCTGCTGAATTCAGGGCATAGCCGATTTTGGTAAAGGATTTGGAAACAATTCAGAAACGAACTATGACTCATAACAAATTCATGAAGGCAAAAAATATTCCATTTGAAATTGCAGGTGTTGATTATGAAAAAGAATGATACGGTAAAATGAGGTCTCTCTGCCTTCTAGAGCAATACATAGTTCTTCTCAGAAGAAGGAACGTGGTTTCTATTCCTTTATTTATCGATAATATCAAAAGTCAACTTTGCTGCAAAGCCTCTCCCAAAAATTCTCTTCCAAACAAGATGAGTTCAATTCAACCAGTGTACACTGATCAACAGTATGTTTTGGCCATATATTCCCAGATTACCTGGAATAAACAAGATGAGTTCAATTCAACCAGTGTACACTGATCAACAGTATGTTTTGGCCGTATACTCCCAGATTACCTGGAATATGCCTCCACTCTTGCACTTTCACTTCATTTTGTGAATGTCATACTTCCTTGTTTCTCTCCCCTCCTAGATGGTGTGTTCTCCCAAGACAGAAACCAAAGAATATTTGTCTTTAAATTGCTTTTGCTCATCACAAGGCCTGACACAAAGTGGTTTTAGAAAAAAAATTGGAAGGAAGAGTGCTAAGATTATCTAACATCAAAGTATTGTGTACCCAAATTATATGTGGGTATGTATCAAGCATTGGACAAAGACCAATCTCATTCATAAAGCAAAAAAAAAAAAAATCTAAATAAAATATTATCAAGTTGACTCTAGCAGTACACTGAAAGAAATAACCAATGAATCATTGCTAAATGGAGATCATGTCAGGAATACAACAATGGTTCATAATTAGAAAATGTATCCTGAAAATTCATATTAAAGGCCAATGGAGAAATGTAATATTATCTCATCAGATGTTAAGAATGCATTTGATTGAAAGATACTCCCATAACATGATACAAATTTAAACTCAAAGTACATGCCAGAGCTTCAAAGTTAATACTGAATCTCTAGAATCATTCCTATGAGAGTCAAGGGCAATAATAAATAGTAATTTCTGCTATTAACTCAATTATTTAGCATTTTAATGTATATACATACACAAACACTTTTTAAGAACATAATTATGGGAACGGAAGAAGGTAAAATTACCATTGTTTAAAAAATGATATATTTGTATGCTTGAAAGAAGCAAAAGACTCAACTGAAAAAGATGGGCGGAAACAGTGCTGAGAATATCAAGGAACTATGAGACAACCTCAATCATTAGAATATACTTTTAAATGGAGTTCCAAAAATAGAGGAGAGAGAAAACAAATACATTAAAAAAAAAAATAATGGCCAAGAGAAAGACTGGCCAAAGAGGCCTTCTGATCGCCAGCTACAAGAGGCTCGAAAAAAGACTCTGATAGGGCCATAACTCCTGGGGTGGAGACAGTTCGTGTCCCTGCACACTTGGCACCGCCAGGGTCTCTGCAAGCCAAGCAGCTGTGCCACCTTCATGCTCAACCCTCACTGGGGCAGAGCTGCCACAGGCAAAAAAAAGTCTCGTGTCTATGCGTGCAGGGTTGCTTCGATCATGTCCAACTCTTTGCCATCCTGTACTGTGGCCTGCCAGGCTTCTCTGTCAGGGAGGGGGGTCTCCAGGCAAGAATTCTGGAGCATATTGGCAAATACTGGTTGCCATACCCTCCTAGAGCACTATATTTCCTGCTGCCCTAGCCGCCAAACCACCGGGTGCAGCCAGAACCCCTGAGTCTCAAGCAGCTGCACCACCTCCACACCTGGCCCTCACAGGGGCGAACCCAAGTCCTTCAGGACAGCCTCAGGAGCAAACCGCAGGGGACAGCACATATCCAGAGGTGGAAATAAAACCACAACTGAAACCCAGGGAGAATGTGGCTAAGGAAGAAGACCCCAAACCTTCCCATCACCTGTACAAGCTGCAGATTAAATCCACACGATCAAGGCAGACTCTGTGTCTATGAAATATATAAAAGGTCACTGAGAGTTCCTACAAGAGAAAACGCACTAGTTCTGATAGCTCTGGACATTGGAGGCAAGAACACGCAGGAGTAGGAGCAGATGAGAATCTGAGCTGCCCTCACAGAAGGTCCAGAGATCAGCACAGTGTTGGAGGGCATCCTAGGGAGGTGAAGTGGACTGTGACTCCCAGCGAGGGAAAGGACTCTAACACCAGTGACTCAAGAAAAACATTTATTATTCTTATGTTCTGACTTGTTCTGTAGACACTTTTGGATTTTTTTTCTTTTTTTTCCCTTTTTTCCCCCCTCTGTTGTAGTTGTCAATTTTATTGGCACCAAGAAATACAATTAAGCTTTTGAGCTTTTTTTCTCCCTCAGTCACATTTTTTATTGTTATAAACCTCCACCTCTCTGTTGGGCTTTTGCAATTCTGTGGAGTTTTCCCTTTTTTTCTCTCTCTTTTTTTAATTTCAATTTTTAATTTTTTAAACCTATTATTATTTTTTCTACATTTATTCCTTGTTTTCTTTTCCTACTGTTCTTTTCCCCTTGCAATTAATCTTTAACATATGTAAATGTTCTCTATCTACCTCTATTTAACTTTGCATATCTATTCTTTCTTTTCTTCTCTTTCTCTCCTTTCCTCTCAACATATTTGTTAGTTTTACTTTCATTGCTTTATTTCCCAATTGGCACCTTGCTTTAGTTTTGTTTTCCAGTTCTTCAGTTAGTTTTGTTCTGGTAGATATAATTGTTGATTTCCTTTGTTTGCTGGGTCAGTCTATTGTACTTTACTTTTGCTGGACTGTTTTGATTTTGTTTATGGGTGTACATGTATATGTGTATATTCAGTCACACTTTTTATTGTTGTTATGAATCTGACTCCACGTTGGGCTTTTGCAGTTCTGTAGAGTTTTCCTTTTTTTTTTTTCTTTTTTCTTTCTTCTTTCATTTTATTTCTTTTCTCTTTTTTATAACTTTAATTTTAATTGTTTAAACCTATCAGATTTTTTCTACATTTATTCCTTTGTTTGCCTTTCCTACTGTTCTTTTCCCCTTGCAGTTAATCTTTAATGGATATAAATCTTCTTCATCTACTTCTATTTAAATTTGAATATCTATTCTTTCTTTCTTTTCTTTCTTTCCTTTCCTCTCAACATATGTGTTAGTTTTCTTTTCATTGCTTTATCCCCCACTTGGCATTTTGCTTTAGTTTTGTTTTCCAGTTTATGCTTTAGTTAGTTTTGTCCTTAACTGGTAAATATAATTTTTTATTTCCTTTGTTTGCCGGGTCAATCTACTGTACTTTATTTTTGTTGGACTGTTTTGACCTTGCTCATGGGTATATATGTACATGTGTATATTCCATTATTTTAATTACTATTTGCCTGATTTTGTAACTGCTGTTTTCCTGGGGTTAATCTTTGGTTTCTCGTTTTGGGATATTTGTTTTAATCTCACATAATGCCATAACAAGAAGGCAATGGCACCCCACTCCAGTACTCTTGCCTAGAAAATCCCACGGATGGAGGAGCCTGGTAGGCTACAGTCCATGGGGTTGCTACGAGTCGGACACGACTGAGCAACTTCACTTTCACTTTTCCCTTTCATGCACTGGAGAAGGAAATGGCAACCCACTCCAGTATTCTTGCCTGGAGAATCCTAGGGACGGCGGAGCCTGGTGAGCTGCCGTCCATGGGGTCGCACAGAGTCGGACACGACTGAAGCAACTTAGCAGCAGCAGTAGCAGCAATGCCATAACAAACCACTTGTGGAATCTTCGCTCCTGATCAGAGATTAAGCCCTGAGCCTTTGAAGTGGGAGCACTGACTCCAAGACCCTAGACTACCAGAGAACTAACCCTAGGGGATATCAAATAGTGAGAACTCACACAAAGGAAACCACTATAATACCAGATCTGGCATCACCTAACCACCAATAGCACCCTGTCCAGGATGCCTCATCTAAACAGCAAACAAAACAAAAATATAAACTAAATCATCAGCAGACAGGACTACCACCTCACTCAGCTTTGCCCATCAAAGGAGAAACAAACAAACAAAAACTCAGCACAAATTTCACCCTATACAAAGCTTACACAAACTACTCTACCAACCTTAGGAGAGCAGAAACCAAAAGGAAGAAAGAATTCAACCTTCTTCAAGGAAAGAATTCAACTTTCCTTGAAGCCTTGGAAAAGGAGACCTCAAACACAATAAGTTTAAAAAAAAAAATAATGAAAAGGCAGAGAAATACTACACAAATGAAGGAACAAACTAGAAACACAGAAGTCCAAATAAATGAAGAGGAAATAGGAAAACTACCAGAAAAAGAACTCAGAATAATGATAGTAAAGATGATCAAAAACTTTCAAAACAAAATGGAGAAAATGCAAGAATCAATCAACAAAGACCTAGAAGAATTAAAGAATAAACATACAGAAACAAACAACACAATTACTGAAACCAAAAATACTCTAGAAGGAATCAATACCAGAATATCTAAAGCAGAAGAACGAATCAGTGAGCTGGAAGATAAAATGGTGGAAAAAACTTATGAAGAGCAGAATAAAGTAAAAGAATGAAAAGAACTGAGGAGAATCTCAGAGACCTATGGGACAATATCAAACGCACCAACATCTGAATTATAGGGGTCTCAGAAGACGAAGAGAAAAAAAAGGGTATGAGAAAATTTTTGAAGAGATTATAGTTGAAAATTTCCCCAACATGGGAAAGGAAATAGTCAATCATGTCCAAGAGGCACAAAGAGTCCCATAGAGGATAAACTCAAGGAGAAACATGCCAAGACACATACTGATCAAACTAACAAAGACTAAACACAAAGAAAGAATATTAAAAACAGCAAGGGAGAAGCAACAAGTGAAATACAAAGGAAACCCCATATGTTTAACAGCTGATCTTTCAGCAGAAACTCTGCAGGCCAGAAGGGAATGGCAGGATATATTTAAAGTACTGAAAGGGAAAAACCTACAACCAAGATTACTGTACCCAGCAAGGATCTCATTCAAAATTGATGGAGAAATAAAAAACTTTTCAAACAAGCAAAAGTTAAGAGAATTCAGTACCACCAAACCAGATTTACAACAAATGTTAAAGGGACTTATATAGTCAAGAAATACAAGAGAAGAAATAAGATTTACAAAATCAATCCCAAATAATTAATAAAATGGCAATAGGAATATGTATATCAATAATTACTTTAAAATGTAAATGGATTAAACGCCCCAACCAAAATACACAGACTGGCTGAATGGATACAAAAACAAGACCCATATATATGCTGTCTACAAGAAACCTGCTTCAGACCTCAAGACACATATAGACTGAAAGTGAGAGGATGGAAAAATATATTCCCTGCAAACGGGAAGAAAAAGAAAGCTGGAGTAGCAATCCCCATATCAGACAAAATAGACCTTAAAATAAAGAAGATTACAAGAGATAAGGAAGGACACTACATAATGATCAAGGGATCAATCCATGAGGGAGATATAACAATTTTAAATATCTATGCAGCCAACATAGGAGCACCTCAATACATAAGAAAAACACTAAGAGACATAAAAGGAGAAATTGGCAACTGACAATAACACAATAATAGTAGGAGACTTTAACACCCCACTCACACCAATGGACAGATCATCAAAACAGAAGATTAATAAGGAAACACAAGCCTTAAATGATACATTAGATGAGATGGATCTCATTGATATCTTCAGGACCTTCCATCCAAATGCAGAAGAATACACCTCTTTCTCAAGCACACATGGAACATTCTCTAGGATAGACCACATTTTGGGTCACAAATCAAACCTCAGGAAATTTAAGAAAATTGAAATTCTATCAAGTATCTTTTCTAACCACAATGCTATGAAACTAGATATCAATTACAAGAAAAAAACTGTAAGAAACACAAACACATGAAAATTACACAACACATTTCTAAATAACCAACAGGTTACTGAAGAAAAGGGAAATCAAAAAATTTCTAGAAAAAAATGACAATGAAAACACGGCAACTCAAAACGTATGGGATGCAGCAAAAGCAGTTCTAAGAGAGAAGTTTATAGCAATACAATCCTATCCCAAGAAACAAGAAAAACATCAAATAGACAACCTAATTTTACACCTAAAACAACTGGAAAAAGAAGAACAAAAACACTCCAAAATTAGTAGAAGGAAAGAAGTCATAAAGATCCAAGCAGAAATAAATGAAAAAAAAATAGTAAAGATTAATAAAACCAAAAGCTGGTTCTTTGAGACTATAAGCAAAATTGACAAACCTTTATCCAGACTCATCAAGAAAAAAAGAGAGAAGAATCAAACTAACAAAATTAGAAATGAAAAAGGAGAGGTTACAACAGACAATGCAGAAATACAAAGGATTATAAGACTATTATGAACAACTCTATGGCAATAAAATGGATAACCTGGAAGAAATGGACAGATTCTTAGAAAAGTTCAATCTTTCAAGACTGAACTAGGAAGAAATAGAAATTATGAACAACTCAATTGCAAGCACTGAAATTGAAGCTGTGATCAAAAATCTCCAAAAAAACCAAAAGCCCAGGACCAGATGGCTTCACAGGAGAATTCTATCAAACATTCAGAGAAGAGCTAATGCCTATCCTCCTAAAACTGTTTCAAAAAATTGCAGAGGAAAGAACACTTCCAAACTCATTCTATGAGGCCACCATCACCCTGATATCAAAACCAAACAAACACAACATACAAAAAAGAAAACTACAGGCCAATATCACTGATGAATATAGATGCAAAAATCCTCAACAAAATTTTAGCAAACAGAATTCAGCAACACATCAAAAACTCATGCACCATGATCAAGTTGGGTTTATTCCAGGGATGCAAAGATTCTTCAATATATGCAAATCAATCAATGTGATACACCATATTAACAAATTGAAAGATAAAAACCATATTATCATCTCAATAGATGCAGAAAAAGCCTTTGACAAAATTCAGCACAAATTTATGATTAAAATTCTTCAAAAAATGGGCATAGAAGGAACCTACCTCAACATGGTAAAGGCCATATATGATAAGCCTACAGCAAACATTATTCTCAATGGTGAGAAACTGAAAGCATTCCCCATAAAATCAGGAACAAGATAAGCGTGTCCACTTTTGCCACTATTATTCAACATAGTTCTGGAAGTCCTATCTACAGCAATCAGAGAAAAAAAAAAGAAATAAAAGGAATCCAGATCAGAAAAGAAGTAAAGCTTTCACTGTTTGCAGATGACATAACACTGGACAGAGAAAACCCTAAAGATAAAATCAGAAAATTACTAGAGCTAATCAGTGAATTTAGCAAAGTTGCAGTATACAAAATCAACACACAGAAATCACTTACATTTCTATATACTAACAATGAAAAATCAGAACGAGAAATTAAGGAATCAATCCCATTCACCACTGCAACAAAAAGAATTAAATATCTAGGAATAAACTTACCTAAGGAGACAAAAGAACTGTACTCAGAAAATTATAAGACACTGATGAAAGAAATCAAAGACAACACATACAGATGGAGAGATGGTCCATGTTCCTGGGTAGGAAGAATCAATATTGTGAAAATGACTATATTACCAAATGCAATCTACAGATTCAATGTGATCCCTATCAAATTACTAATGACATTTTTCACAGAACTAGAAGAAAAAATTTCACAATTCATATGGAAACACATAAGACCCCAAATAGCCAAAGCAGTCTTGAGAAAGAAGAATGGAGCTGGAGGAATCAACCTTCCTAACTTTAGTTTATATTACAAAGCTGCAGTCATCAAGACAGTATGGTACTGGCACAAAAACAAAAATATAGACCAATGGAACAAGATAGAAAGTCCAGAAATAAATCCATGCACCTATGGGTAACTTATTTTTGACAAAGGAGGCAAGAATATACAATGGGGCAAAGACAGCCTCTTCAATAAATGGTGCTGGTAAAACCAGACAGCTACACATGAAAGAATGAAATTAGAACACTTCCTAACACCATACACAAAGATAAACTCAAAATGGATTAAAGACCTAAATGTAAGACCAGAAACTATAAAACTCTTAGAGGTAAACATAGGCAGAACACTTGATGACATAAATCAAAGCAAGATCCTCTATGACCCACCTCCTGGAGTAATGGAAGTAAAAACAAAAGTAAACAAGTGGGACCTGATTAAACTTAAAAGATTTTGCACAGCAAAGGAAAGTATAAGCAAGGTGAAAAGACAACCCTCAGAATGGGAGAAAATAATGGCAAACGAAACAACTGACAAAGGATTAATTTCAAAAATATACAAGCAGCTCATACAACTCAGTACCAGAAAAACAAACAACCCAATCAAACAGCGAGAAAAAGACCTGAACAGACATTTCTCCATAGAAGACATACAGATGGCTAACAAACACATGAAAAGATGCTCAACATCATTCATTATTAGAGAAATGAAAATCTAAACTACAATGAGATGTCAGTCAGAATGACCATCATCAAAAAGTCTACAAACAATAAATGCTGGAGAGGGTGTGGAGAAAA
This sequence comes from Giraffa tippelskirchi, assembly GCF_054371585.1. Lineage (NCBI taxonomy): Eukaryota > Metazoa > Chordata > Mammalia > Artiodactyla > Giraffidae > Giraffa > Giraffa tippelskirchi. The sequence goes on from NC_137282.1 coordinate 151,913,649, forward strand.
GGGAACGCTCTTGCACTGTTGGTGGGAATGTAAATTGATGCAGCCACTATGGAAGACAGTATGGAGATTCCTTAAAAAACTAGGAATAAAACCACCATATGACCCAGTAATCCCATTCCTAGGCATATACCCTGAGGAAACCAAAATTGAAAGAGACACATGTATCCCATTGTTCATTGCAGCACTACTTACAATAGCTAGAACATGGAAGCAACTTAGATATCCATCGACAGATGAATGGATGAAGAAGTTGTGGTACATATACACAATGGAATATTACTCAACCATAAAAAGAAATGCATTTGAGTCAGTTCTAATGAGCTGGATGAACCTAGAACCTATTATACAGAGTGAAGTAAGTCAGAAAGAGAAATATAAATTTTGGATTCTAATGCACATATACAGAATCTAGAAAAATGGTACTGAAGAATTTATTTACAGGGCCACAGTGGAGAAACAGACATAGAGAATAAACTTATGGACATGGGGAGAGGGGAGGAGAGGGTGAGATGTATGGAAAGGGTAACATGGAAACTTACATTACCATATGTAAAATAGATAGCCAATGGGAATTTGCTATATGGTTCAGGAAACTCAAACAGGGACTCTGTATCAACCTAGAGGGGTGGGGTGGGGAAGGAGGATCAAAAGGGAGGGGATATATGTATACCTAAGGCTGATTCATGTTGAGGTATGATGGAAAATAGAAAAATTCTGTAAAACAATTATCCTTCAATAAAAAATAATAAATTAATTAAAAAAATAATGGCCAAATAATCTCCAAATTTGATTAAAACTACAAATTTACAGTTTCAACAGACTCAAAACACAAAGGAGATAAAGCAAATGACAACTAATAGAAAAAGTAAAAGATACATCATAATCAAATTATTTCAAAACAGTGTAAAAGAGAAAAATCTTAAAAGCATCCAGAGAAAAAAAGTGGTGCATTAATTATGGAGGTAAAAAGTAAGAATGACCCCTGACTTATCAGAAACAATGAAAGCAGAACATAGTGGGGCAACAACTGTAAGGTAGTGAAATTACACAACTGTCAACAGAACCATCAACCCAGAGAAAACATCCTTCAGAATCAAAGTCAAAATAAAAACATTTGCATACATACAAAATCTGAAAGAATGCATGGCTAGCAGATCAGCACGGTATGAAATGATAAAGGAAATCCTTCAAGCAAGAGGAAAATGATCCAAAGGAAATTTGAACTTAGGCAAAGGAATGGAAAAAGCTAGAAATAGTAAATACATAGGTGGATATAAAAGTTATTTTTATTATTTTTTTTAACCCGCTTAAAGAATAATTGTTTAAAGCAAAAATAATAAAATGTACTGAGTTTATTCTGTAGGTAGGAGTAAAATGTATAACAAAAAATAGCATACAGTGCCAGGGGAAGTGAGTAACAATATATGGTTAGAAGAGTCTTATACAACATGTGAACTGATATAATTCTAGCAGGCTTTTGTGTGGAAACTGACATGCTGATTCTAAAATTTATAAGGAAATACAAAGATCTGGGAATAATTTTAAAAAAGAAAAATAAAGAGGTCTTACATTACCTGATTTCAAGACTTACTATAAAGCCAGTAATCAACACACCGTGGTTGCCATAAAGATAGACATATGCTTTAATAGAAGAAAATAGTCCAAAACCAACAACCAAATAATGACATATATATGGTCAGTTGATCTTTAACAAAGTTTCAAGCCATTTAATCAAAAAAAAAGATATCTTTTCAACAAACAATACTGAAACAGTTAATTAGATAGCAATGTACAAAAAAGAAACGAAATTTGACTCAACTCACGACATATATAAAATAACTCAGTTAAGAACACAGAACTAAACATAAGAGCTAGGACTATAAAACTTATAGAATAAAACATAGACAATGCTAGGGACCTCGTGTTTGGCAAAGATTTTTAAAATAGGACACCAAACCTGATAATCCATAAAAGGGAAAAACTGATGAATTGAATTTAAAAAGAAAGTCTTTCACTCTTCAAGGGACAATGTGATGAAAATGAAAATGCAAGGCACAGACCAGGAGAAAATATTTGCAAAATATATGCCCAAAAAAGAACTTGTACCTAGAATATATTCTGATGTCATACAACTCAATCATAAGACAAAACAATTCAACAAAAACTGGGCAAAATATTTGAACAAACCCTTCACCAAAAAAGATATACAGATGGCAAATAAATACATAAAGAGATGCTTAACAGCATTATTCATTAGAGACAAATTAAAGACACGATGAAATATTCCTACACACCTATTAAAATGCTTGAAATTTAAAGGTTTCTCTCTACACCAGAATAAAGTTAATACACTTTTTGTCTTAAAAACCAAGAAACATTAAACAAAAAGAGTGATAAACTCTTGACTACATAAAATAAAACACTTCCTTATAATGGAAAAATAAAAGCACTACAAACATCTTTGGAAAACAAAGTCAATCTGGGAAATAGTATTTAGAAAACATACGACAATGGGTTACTAGCCTCAGTATGCAAAGAATTCTTTAAAATTATATTTTTAAACTCAAGAGGACATAAACTGACAAGTCTCCAAAGAAAAAAGAAAGTGATCAACAGTAATATAAAAAGATGCTCTTTCTAGTTATTATCAAAGAAATAAAAAAGTAACTAGATAACATATTAGTAAGCTGGCAAACTGATTACCAAACCTACAACACACTACTAAAGGACGTAATAGAAGAAAGATGTAAATAAATAAATGAATAAATGTTCTCTTGTATAGAATTGTATTATAAAAACATAAACTTCTCCAAATTGTCATATATTGAACTCAAAACATGACAGAAACACCCATTTAAAATTCCAATTAAATAACTTGAAAAATGGGCAAAATAGAGTTCAAAAATAGTTGTAATTATTATTCAATAAAATCATCAGGGCAATAAAATGGTCATTTAGTAGAAAAATATTGCCAATTGTTTAGAACAATAAACTATTCATTTGGAGGAGAGAGCAATAATGCTGGAACAGTATCTCATTTATTTAAAGAGTAAAATTAAGCCATAAAATTACAAACTGAAATTTAGGAGGTTTTGTTTGTTTGTTTGTTTTAAATAATCACACAGTGGGGAAAATCTTTTAGCATATCATAAAAACTCAGAAGCATAAGACAAAAATACTGATAAATTTATCACATAAAACTAAGAACTTCATTATAAAAGGATAATAAAGCATGTTGAACAAATTTTTTAAATAAAAATACAAACTGGGAAGTAACATTCATAAAGAATATGACAAAAAGTTATTTTTAATTTGCAAAGATCTTAAGGAAATTCTTTAAATTTAAAAAAATATAATATGACAGGAATAGGCAATTACTCAAAGGAGAAACTTAAAAATGGTCAGCAATCAAGAAAAGATGTTCTTTCTCATAATCAAAAGAGATGAAAATTAAAGCAACTATATACCATACTAGTAGATCGGCAAAGGTGGAAAATATCAAAGATCTGGATTGAAAAGGGAACAGAAAATCAGGCACTTGTGATCTGTTGATGAAAATTTCGATTAATATTCCCTTCCTGAAGACCATTTTGACTGGCACCCAAGCCGGAAGGAAAGGAAGAAGGGAGGGAAAAAAGAGAGAAAGGAAAGAAAATGTGTTCTCTCTTAAATGTTACATAGGATAAATAAGGCAATATCCTGCAAGCATTAAAAGTAATATAGAATCTTTCTTGTCATGAAAAAATGCTCAAAATCAGTATAAATATATTATATATATTAAATGTACAGTATATTTAGTGTGATCCCAATTTCATAAAACAACGTGTAGGAACGTATGTGTGTATGTAGGCATTCATAAGAGATATCAAACCGTTTTCATCAATAGATTAACAGTGGTTCTCCCTTGGTAATTCTATATGGTTATTTTCATATTAATCTTTATACTTTTCTAATTGCTTTTGTTCAGTTTTCAGCTTTACTTTAAAAACTGAGTTTTTAGAATAACCAGTGTGTTTCAGATTTAAATAAAACTATTTTTTAGATTTGACTCACCCAATAAGATGGGAGGAAATGTTTAAGAATAATGTGGCAATCGATTCAATTTATCACATATATAAAATTACCTAAAAACATGTATTCTCTGAACAATTATTCTATTAAGTTCATTTTCTGCAATCCTCTCCCTCTTGAGAAAAGACAGAGGAAAAGCAAAAAGTAGGAAGCATTTGATAATATTCCAAATATGAAAGAATATTTCATATTCTTTTTAGTGATTTTAGTAACTGAGTTACATTTTGGGTCAATACTCCTTTTGATATTTAAGAAGAGACAAACTAGAAGGAAAATTTAATAGGTCATCAACATGTTTCCCGTATCACTGGTGTCCAAGCAAAACAAAGCATTTGTCATGGCACGCAAAGGAAAGGAAAGAGGTATAAGAAAGCAAGACAATAAACATTTATCCTGAGTAGGTGGATTGGAAAACATGAGAGATTCTAAAGCAGAGATAAAATCAGAAAACAGTTGAAAAAACCAAAGTCACGAACTATAGTATAGGATGGATTTGGAGGAGTAGTCTGAAAGAATAGTTTAAATAAAGTAAAACATTTATAAATCAGTGTTTACAGCCAGTACTCATTCATTCATCCTTTGGTCCAGATCCAATCAGATATTATCTCCAGGTGCAATATTTGGCACTGAGATGAAAATTAAAATTAAATATTTATTGGTGCCTTAATTTTATCAGAGCCTTATTCCAATTACAACCTAGGTTAGTTTCTATCTAAGTGCTGTATGATGCTAAATCCTGATCTCCCTGAAATACAAGAAATGTCATCATAGAGATCCTGTTTTCATTTCTAGTGTCAAGTCTCAGAGGCTGGCTGTCTTTTATGTTAGTGTCTGGCAATGTCATACTCTTTAAATATTTAGGTGAACCTGGATTATTTTTACTTTGAGGTAAATTTAACCAGTATGGCAGATAATGATTCTTCCAAGCATCAGACACTTCAAAGAATAGACATTCTATATGACCATTCATTTAAAACACCTAATACTTTCACCCAGCCACTCTAATTCTTGTGATGTAGGTGCATAAAGACTTATTTACAAATTCCAGTACAAGATTGCTTTCGACAGGGAGAAAATAAAATATGAAAGCATGTTAAATGCCCAAACAAGAAGAGTACAGATAAAGAAATTTGGATTCAAACATTCTTTGCCATCATTAAACTCCACTGAAGTTATTCTTCTTTAAAATTTTGATTTTCAGAAACAACTTGTGTAGTAATAGCTGGCATCACTAGGATAAAGCAGTTCCATGGCTCCCTGTATGGCTATGCCTTTGAAATGTCTGATAATCACAAGCTCATATCCGTTCTATGTTACACATGGAGAGAGATGACGAGTGTGGCTGGTATTTATGACTATGACTGAATGCCATCCTCAGATCTACTACACAGGATGGCATGAGCAATCTTTACCATGTTACTTCTATTGTTCTGTGCCTCCTTCATTTTGGGTGTTGATCTAAGAATACCTTCCTGGCCTATCTTTCCTAGTTGATCACATTGTATAACCAAACATAAAAGATCTCAGATTGGTCCATGTTTTAGAGTGAGTTTGGGGGGTGTTTACGTACATGTTAATACAAAAAAAACCCAAAAAAACTGTGTGTGAGTCAAGCTGTCCTACTGTGATGCCTGCTTATAAAGGGCATATATATGGAGTAGTCTTAACATTGTTCCAAAGGCTGTCATCACATTATCTAGGTCACACTACAAGCAATGTACTTAGAAATTGTTCACTCCTAAGTTTTGGATAAAGAAGATATTTTAATCTGAAATTAATCATAAGTCTAAAAAAAGTAAAGTAGAATTGCACATGCCACATTATTGATCATGATCCAAAAGAGATCATTTTCTCTGTCATGGAAAGCATAAGTAACTAAGAAGCCTTACCTAAAATTTAATACTTTGTAAGGTCAGAGGATGAGCATGTTGATTATGACTGGCTTCTTCTTAAAGAAATAATTCCATCATAACTTCTGATGCAAATTTTTGATTCAATTATTTGGAATGCAAATTTCCAGACAATCTAGATTCTGGAGGTAGTTCTGTTTACTTAGTTCAGTTCAAGGATTCCATTTTACCTTTGCCACTTCTTCTCATTCAAGCAACAGATATGATTACAACCATAGCACAGACTAGGTGACATACTTTAGTGAAGTATTAAAAGAGACTTACCTAGTTCCTCTGTCACTCCAAGTTCAACAACTGTTAGATTTCTAACAGGAAGCTATTTTAAGCCTTGCCTTGACCGGGGTTCGATCCCTGGGTCAGGAAGGTCCCCTGGAGAAGGAAATGGCAACCCACTCCAGTACTCTTGCCTGGAAAATCCCATGGACGGAGGAGGCTGGTAGTGGGGTCGCAAAGAGTCAGACACGACTGAGTGACTTCACTTCACTTTGACTGGTTCTAGACTTCTTTGGGAAAGAACAATATGGAAACAGTATACCAGATTTGAATACAACTTACTTCTCTGTGGCCCTTGAGACTCAGTTTCCCCATCTGACAATGACATAAGGCTTATCTCAGAGAACGGTCATAAGGATTAAGTGAGAATGTGCTGAATAAATCGTAACAACTACATTAGTATTCATTATTATTTTCACTTTATCACATATCTTGGGCTTCCCATGTGGCAGCAGTGGTAAAGAACCTGTCTGCCAATGCAGGTTAGACATAAGAGGCATGGGTTCAATCCCTGGGTCTTGAAGATCCCCTGGAGGAGGGCATGAAAACCCACTCCAGTATTCTTGCCTGAAGAATTCCATGGACAGAGGAACCTGGTGTGCTGCAGTCCATAAGGTCGCACAGAGTCAGACACCACTGAAGCGACTTAGCATGCACGCACACATATCTTTGGGTAGGCATGGCACTGATAGTGAAACCTCAGCAGAACTATTAAAAACATCTCTTCTAGAACCATGAGGTCCAGTTCTCTTGCCTCCATGTATAATCATTTCAGCTATTATTGCATAAAATGGCTCCAAACAAGGAACTCAACAACCATTTTATTTGCTCACAATTCTATGAGTCATTATTTAGAACTAGGCTTTAAGATATACAAGAGGACAGGCAAATACAGGGATCTGGAGTTCTACGTTTGAACACTAGAAATATTAAGGGTTTATAACATCAAATTGCAAGCAAAGACCACCATCCTATACTCTGGTCTTTCTTTTAACTTGGAGGGCACTGTGGGTCCAAAATACAATACAGTCAGCTCCAGTGCAGAAGTAGATAGGTTCACAAAGGTTACCATGGTATTGACTGTTTGCAGTTTCATGAAAGAACAAAGACTTAAAGGAGAAATGGGGTAGCAGGACAAGTCAGTTTCTGTTCCCCAAATCAGGGGCTCTCTTCTCCTTTACGCACATTCTCGCCAAAGGTCTCACTAACACTCTTAGCAAGAGTAACTCCATGGGAAGTGGCACAGACAGTGGCAGACTTGGTCGACTGCCGTTTTACTCGGCATCATGTTGCAGGAAGAAATTTCACCATTCTCTTGGTGGTGTGCTGCTTAGAAGGTGATTTTAATTAAACCATAAAATGTCAGACATTAGTGTGGAGGAGGGTCAGCCTGCAGGGAGAGGGGATGAGTCAGATTTATTATTCACTGAGCAACAAGCTGACAGCCCTTCTCTTAGAGGAGATTATAAAAGAAAGCCAAAAGTTCATATGGTATATAAAGCCACTCTCATTTCTCCCTTGACCAATCAACGTAGATCCATTTATACCTCCCTTCAAAGTGCACCATAAAACTATTGGGGCATTTGTCAAGAGTAAACCCTGAGAGGACTTTTCCAAGCTCATGTTTAGTGTCTAACAGTGAATGGTGGGTATTCTCTTAAATACCGTTTTTCAAGCTTTAAAACCATTTGTTTTAGAAATGCAGCAGGCTAGAAATCATCCCAAGAACACTTAAATAAGACCATTCCTCGTTCATCAAGATGGAAGATTCTGGTGGGCTCCTACTCTTAAGATTAGTAGTGAAGGAAAACCAAACCATAGTGATTTCTGAATCTTAGTTCAAGAAGTTTCTGGTCATAGTGTTATTATTTGTCCCTCCCTCTTCTGCCTATATTTGCCTTGACTTAGAATCCACTTCTTCCTGGAAGGTTTCTGGGCCCCTAGCTGGGTTAGCTCCCCCTCCTATAGACTTTTACATTACCCTGAACTAGTGTCGGTCAAAACTCCTGCTATACTCTGCTGTAATTATCCATTTACTTATCTGTCTCTCCAACTGAATGACCTCCTCTAAAACCAATACCAGGCTTTACCCACCATTGAATCCCCAGCACCTGGCACAGAATCTAGTACAGGGCAGTTATGTAATGTTTGTTGAATTAATTAACCATCTTTTGATAGCACCATCCTATTAGACCTTAACTAGATCCTTGTGATTAACTCAGTGACCTGTGTCATGGCTGAACCATGGCCGGATCTCCTCTAAAGACCCATTGGTCTTTTCTCCACACTAGACTTCATCAATATCAGTCACACATAGAGTAATCGACAATATTCTACTCACTTTGTCTTTGTGCCATGAAAGCACAATGCTCCGGACTTTCAGAAGCACAGAGAGTTGGAGTAGAAAGGGCCCTAGAGACTTCTCTCGTTGTCCAACCACAGCCTTTTACCCAAATGAAACCAATCCAGAGAAAAGTGACTGGGAGCAGACCTTGGGTTAGAACTCAAGCCCATCAGGGCCTCTCCGTTTTCTTAGCTTTGACAGAAAGGTACCAAAATACGATACTGGATTGATAAATGTACCTTTTTGCCAAACTTGGGCCTTTATCCCAAGTCTATCAATGATATGCAAACAGGGGAATTTGAAAAAGAACACAATTTTCCATTCATCTTTCCGTTCTGGCCCCCACATGCTGCAAATGGAAACCATTTGGTGGGGGCTACAGAGGTGACGAGAGATTCACGACGATACAGTTCTGCACTGCCGCGCCACAGGCTTGTCAATAATATCTTACTTAACACGCTGTCACAGAATTTTCCTTCAGTGTTACCTCGGTCGCTACTGTAACACTCCGTAAGAAATAATGCCATCTGTTAAAATACACAAGGCAGGGAAACGCAGCTGCTGTCATCACACAAAGATGGAATTAACCAACAGTAGGCAATTACTTTCTTTTTACATTTCACAATTAGAATTTTAGTCTTGCTTTATTTGTATCACCAAAGTCACCACAACAGTGCGCCTGTTGAAGTAACAACAGGGCTCTCTTGATGAAAACATGGAGGAGGAGGAGTTTAGTTGGGGACAATGGTAATTGTTACTCTGTTGCCTTTTTTATATATATTTTTAAAATTCCATTGGGCCATGTTAATTATAGGTAGCAGTACCAAGATCACGGATTTGTACCTAGCATTCACACTGAGGCTCTCCTAGTACTCAACTAAAGACAGAAAAAAATTGCCAAGTGAGGTTTATACCTGATGAGATGATCATTATGCTACACATTCAAGATCCTTTTCTCTTTTTCTCTCTTTGGTAGCAGAAGATTTAATGGAGAAAGAAGGGACCCGGCTTATAGGAGACAGGTTTCTCATTTGAACAAGGATGAAATTCTGCCTCTCTGCTTTTATTCCATTCACTGGAAGGGAGCAGATTGCTGGCTGACTAACAGAAGGGTGGACCTATTCAGAGCTTAACTGCTGAGCTAACTCTTCAAAAAGCTGTAAGAGATCAACAATTGCCTTGGCCATACTCCATTATGAGAGTGTCAGCAAGCTGGTGTTTCTGTCTTTGATGCATTTTTTGCATGGAAATTATATGCTGTATTTCCCAGGGGCAGAGCAATAGGCAAAACCTGTCTTAACTGGTTTCCTGATGGGCAGAGTTCCCTTACAGAGTAGAGCAAAATCGGTGGATGTAACAAAGGGTTAAAACTATCAGCTTTTCTCCAACTTCTGTGACTGTTTATGAATCACGTAAAGAGACCACATAACAATGATGCCACAATGTGGAAATATCTAAATATTTATTAACTTGATCCTTGAGAGGAATCCTCAGATATCCACCGTTCTCATAATACCTTAACTCTAACTTTCAGTACAGTTTCCATCCATTTGTTTTCAAAGATCTTTCACAGTTTTCTGGTTCATAAACAGAATGAACCATATACCAGTTCATAGATAGAAGGGCTCTCAAACCTCCTGGTAGAAACACTTATTCCACTTTAAGTTCACTCTAAACTCTGCAGTCAAGGCATATGCCTTTTGTAGCAAAGCTACTTAATAAATAGCATACACTTGGTGCATGCATACATGTGTGCTAAGTCGCTTATCATGTTTGACTCTTTGTGACTCTATGGACTATAGCCCTCCAGGCTCTTCTGTCCATGGGGATTCTCCAGGTAAGAATGCCGGAGTTGGTTGCCATGCCCTCCTGCAGGGGATCTTCCCGACCAGGAATCAAACCCGTGTCTCCTGTAGCTCCTGCACTGCAGGTGGATTCTTTACAACTGAGCCACCAGGGACTAGCTGAAGGAATCTGCAGGTTTTGGGGAAGTCCAGTTCAAATACAGATTTAAAAAAAATAAAATATATTTTTGAGCTTGACTTCCCAAAGCCTGCAGGTTCCTTCAACTAAGACCACCCCTTATCTTTTTGGATGCCCCATCAGGCATAACAGAGTGTCATCCGTAAGAAATGCTCAATGTTTATGGACAAGCAGCTTCAGACTTTAAAAGCTAAGGTGTTTCTACTTTGAAATTATATATGCTAGCCAGTAGGTTTCTCAGTTGAAGTAGAATAGAGGAAGGGTACCTGACAAATTCGATCTCACAAATGAAATGTGTCTAAATTCATTACACAAACACATGGATTTTGCTTGGCTCTACTGACCAAAATCTTGACAGACACAATGATGTCTGGTATGTAATTACATGAAGAAAACAATTTTATCACAGACTGCAAGCCTCCTCAGGTCCTCGAATACAAAGGATGCTATTTAGAAAGAAACTACAATCTGTAAACATAATCCACAATCAAGGGTCTCAAAGTCACAAAACAGCTACATTTCTGATTACTAATTCCGTCAAGCACTACCAGCACTCCAATGAAGATCAAGCAGACAGAGGAAGTCTCTATACCAAGCTTGTCTGCATTTTATACCACAGCCATGTGTCTGGACAACCTTCAGTTCTACAAGATGCTATTTCTATTTGTAGCATGATTTATAAAAAGGGAAAAGATGATGTGCTAGGTATTACACTAATATTTTCAATTAGTTTAGTACTAATATTAATAGTATGATCATTAATAATGATCAACTCTGTGTCTTTACTGGCCAGTGGCAGATCCAAAATCAGGGTTCAGTCACGACGTTGAGCTCCTGTATGTTATTACCTTTTCTTTTCTGCTGTTTAGTCGCTAAGTCATGTCCAACTCTTTGCAACCCATGGACAGTAGCAGCCCGCCAGGCTCCTTAGTCCGTGGGATTTCCAAAGCAAGAATACTGGAGTGGGTTGCCATCTCCTTCTCCAGGGAATCTCCCCTACCCAAGGATAGAACCCACATCTCCTGTTGGGCAGGCGGATTCTTTACCACTGAACCACCTGTGATATTGGTCCTGAGGAACAAGTCAACTGGTCTATTGTTCAACCAACATAATGCCACTGAAAAACCTGAAAGTCTTAGTATTTACATCTTAGACTAGATCGAAGAGACAATTCTCTTTAAGCTACAATTTAATGATTACATAGAAAATCACTGTTCTTCAGACAATAAATTCTTACTATACTACTATTTTAAAGTGATTTCTACCTCTTTGTAAAGAAGGGATCAAAATAATAATTAGAATTTTTTTAAGTAAAAATGTGAGATTCACTGAAAGTTCTTTTCTGAGCCATGCTTTAAAGAATGTACAGCAATGATGAAAGTGCATAGTTAAAAAGCTAAAAAGAAAGCAAAGATTATTTTTCCCCATGCAATGTATAAGACGAGATCTTAGAGGTCTCAAAGAGGAAAATATATACACAATCTGTTCAAACCACCCAATTTCTCATTTAATCCCCTACTTGCCCATCTCATACTAGCTCTTTATTTCTGAAAAATAATCCCTTGCCTTTCCTATCTTCCTACTGTTGTTCTCTTTTGGGTCCCATAGACTTGCTATATATCCACAGCAAGACTCAAGTTCTCACAGACATTTAGCATAATCATTTCACATAACATATGAACATTGCTCAAAGCTGCACACACGGGAGAAGCATATACAAACCGTTCTCCCCTTGATCCAAAGCAATAATTGGAGAAAAACCTCCAAGTGTGAATGAAATAAAGTCTTTCCCACTTTGTAGAGTTTAGATATCCTCAGATATAACTGCTTTTTTTTTCCATTCCAACTGTTTCACTAAAAATGAATGCCTTTATGTAAGTGAAAAAGCAGAAAAGAATAAGCTTAAAGATAGGTGTAAGAGATTTGGACTTCAGCTGTAATTCTACCTGCACCAAAGTGTGATATGAAGTGGTAAATAAGACACAACTTAGAAGAGCTTAAGCCTTTAGTGTTAGCTGGAGTCTCACCTACTCCTACACGTGAGCACATACCAGATGGTTCCATGGCAGTCAGGAGGCTTGAAATGAAGCTATCATTTAGTCTGCAGCTGGAATACACAGTATTGCCCACTTAAAAAAAGATGCTCATTTATTCAGATGGATCCCATGTAAAAGGATTAGATCTCACAGGACATGCAGTTTTACATTTTTCAAGTTTCTAAGACATTTTAAACCTAGTGAACTGCACTCTCACCCCATCCCAGCCAATTCACTTTCAAAACCAAATTGAAATATTCCATTTGACTATGTGTATGATAATTTCTTTATACTCCATAATATTTATATGGGTTCTTAGGTTAGACTTGGCATCAATGTGTCATGTTTTCATGTTTGTCTCACATTGTCATAATTACAAATATAGCAGCCAGTTTGCCAAAGTCTACGTGAAGGTTTACATAAATTTCAATCTACCTTCAATTATTCCAGTATTTTCTCAGGGTTTCAGCAATCTCTTCTCTAACTTATATCAATTTGGCTTATCCTAAGTATTGACTGGGTTTTATTCTGGGCATACGCAATCACAGCCATAATTATGTAATATTTTTAATTTTTTATTAAACTATTCAGCCACTGAAAACTGTTATGCATGTAGTCCCACTTATTCCTCTTTAGATTCCTAAAAGGATCTAAAACAAGACAATAACTTAATTCATACATGATTCTGTCCAACTAATTTTCCTATATGTTTAACATAAAGGAAGCCTTTAACTTAGGTAAACAAGCACCTAAAAAATCGAGTATAAAAATGGAACGTAGGTAGTTTATTGTTCTTTAGTTGCTAAGTCATGTCTGACCCTTTGCAACTCCATGGACTGTAACCCACCAGGCTCTTCTGTCCATGGGATTTCCCAGGCAAGAATACTGGAATGGGTTGCCATTTCCTTCTCCAGGGGATCTTCCTGACCCAGGAATCAAACCCGTGTCTCCTGCAATGCACACAGATTCTTTACCACTACACCACCAGGGAAGCCTAGTGTAGGTGATGGAGAGTTTCCAAATCTCCTAGTCCCACCAATATATCATTTATTTAACAGTATGCAAATGAATTAAGAATACATGCAGGCTTCCTGGAGTAAATAATTTCCTTCTCTGTCAATACCTAGAAACCATCTTCAGTACCTCCTAAATATTCACACCTACAGAAACATGCAATAAAAGGAATTAAAGGGAATCACCTCCTTGGTAGCTCAGACAATAAAAAACCTACCTGAAATGCAGGAGACCTGGGTTCAGTCCTGGGTTGGGAAGATCTCCTGGAGAAGGGAATGGCTACCCACTCCAGTATTCTTGCCTGGAGAATTCCATGGACAGAGGAGACTGGAGGGAAACAGGCCATCGGGTTGCAGAGTCAGACATGACTGAGTGACTAACAGTTTTATTCACTTTCATCCCTTACCCAACATTCTCTCCTAAAGAAGAAAGGGTGAGAAGAGGATTGAGAGAAAAGGACACAGTGAGAAGGAAGAAAAAGGAAAAAACTTTTCCTTACAATTTTATTCTTCATCTTTTTTTTTAAAGACTTCAACTTGGGCATCTTGGAATTAAGCTTGTGTCATGGAAAATTTCTGAATATCATAGTACAATCCACATTGAAAGTATAAATGTTCTGTAAATTTTGCAAAGCAAACTCCTGAGAAGAAGGGACTGTATATGATTAGCATTCATGTTACCTCAGTTCAGTTCAGTTCAGTCGCTCAGTCGTGTCCAATTCTTAGCGACCCCATGAATCACAGCACGCCTAGCCCAGTCATTATGCTAAGGAAAAGGCCTAATCCCGATTTAAATTATCCGCATGTTTGTGCCCCATTGTGTAAATCAAAAAGAGAAGCTACAGCTTTGAAAATATTTTCAGGTCCTGTCCTCCTCTGAACAATTGAGGGAAGTTCTCTTTCTAGAAGTTCTAGTAGAAATGCAAGGTAAATGCAAGAAATACAAGGTAAATCCAGAGCAGCAAGAACACTGGATAGTCTGTCTATAAACACAGCCCCACACAACAGCCTTAGAAGCCTTCTTACCTACAAAAAGAAAAAATCAATTCCTTGAGTATCTTTGTATATTTACTATCTTAATTTGTCTCTAGTTTCCACCAATATTGTTACACTAGCTACATAACCTTACTGGCAATTGATTCTATAACTTATTCTATATAATTTCACTTTCTGGACTTCTCTGGATAGGATAAAGCAGGTGTTTCATGAAATTGTATATAATATAGTAGACACAGAGAAAAACACTTTTCGAGTGCAGCAAAATAAATATACTATACAATTACTTTCCTTCATACCAAGAAGACAGAGTTTATTTTAAATTGACTGATATGTGCCCATTTTGAGGTATCTGTTTTTCCCAATTGGCATAAGAAGAAATACTAGAAAAGCTATGACTTTGGCTGAGGCATACTTTGTTCCAAGTTATAGGTTACCAGGGCAAGGGGGCATTGATCTGTTGAGATCGGTGGATATATTTAGTCTTCCAAAGTATAGGAGTGGAGACAGCAGGGAATCACAGCAAAGAATCTCCAGGAATCTGACTTTCTTCTGCAGCATAGCAAGGTTTACCTGTCTCACAATTAGCACTTGGCTGTCATGCTAGAGAGATGAACAAGATTGTTGCCTGCCCTGACAGAAATACATGAAAAAATATAGGCTTATAAAACAGCCACTTGGAAATTTGGAGCTGATTATTGTAAGAAATAGTTCATATTTTTAATTCAGTATCAAAAGCAACACAGGTGGCGATTGGAATTTTAGGCTGCAAGAATGCAAAAAGAAATAGTGGAAGGAGGTGTAAGAAAAGCAGCTTTAATAAAGCAAAAAGGAAGGAGAGAGAATGAAGACAGGGCAGGTTCCTCTCAACCTCACCTTCTATCACTTTCCAGAGACAGAGTAAGTCAATTATGGACCACAGCATCACCTAATACAATTCTATTCCCTGGCTGACCTTCTCTGAACACACTTCTCTGCAGGATGTCTTGACAAGTTGCCCTGCACATCAGCAGAAAAAAACTTTCACTGCCTGTAGATCCAGAGAAGCTCATTAAAAACACACTGAGTGTGGCACAGAGATGTAAATTACTTTAAAACTCTCAGAATTTTCTCTTCTCTCTCAAAGGTTACAGATCAATTATTAAGCTTTGCCACAGAAAAGTGGATCATAGTATCTGTTACCATATCACAGTTTTATCAAGCCGCCAGTCATTATCCACAACAAAGAACACAAGTTTACGACCACGCTAAACCAATTATCATCTTGGAAGGAAGAAGTGGGGGAAAGAAGGGAGACAGAAAAGGAAACAAAAAGAGATAAAAACTATTTACTGGGTAAATAAAATTTTAACAATAATTATTAAGCCAACATTTACTGCACTAATTAGTATCTCCTAGAGGGATATAAATGTGTTTATATCAGTTAAAGACTGTCTGATATGACAAGAAAATAGCCGCATATCTAACATCAAAAGCATGTCTTTCTCCCTTCTCTTCCTCCCATACTGTAGCGAGTACATGATGAGTACATGAAGGAAGGTAGAAGAATTCATTAGTTTATCTCCCACAGCTTTGTATCTTCAACATTTTTTTGAATAAATACAAAGTCATAAATTAGCTTGTAGCAAAACAGAATTAATTGAATGTCTTAAATAGGATCATCAAACCAAGGTCTGAGTCAATTTATCTGCCTTAGATTTTGCTAATGTAGTTTCAGCTCATTAGGGCAAGAGTTGATGCTAAGGATGAGATATTATTAGACACAGAAAGGGAAACTATAAGATCATGGAAATCTGACTGGCTCTGTTTTCACAAGAGAATTTCTTGAAGGTTATCTGACATTTGCTACAAATCATAAAACAGCTCCCCTTCAAACAATAATCCATGATTGAAAGAAAAAACTGAAGATGCTTTCATAGACTCTGAAGATATTTACACATATACTGACACTGAGAAAGCTCTGCCCTTCATTCTCTCAAAAGCCCTTGCCAGAAAATGTCTTAGAAATACTGCATGGAACAATTGTGTGCCTGTGTGTGTGTGTGTGTGTGCACACGTGCGTATGCACGCACACACAACAGCAAAACACACATATATAATAAAACATATTTATGGAAAAGCAAAATATACTCTACATGTGTGTATTATACATAAATAGAGAGGGAGGCCTTATTCTGATTGTTTCCTTAGAAAATAAATTTTTCAGGTGTCCAAGTGAAACAAGAGTAATTGTACACAGTAAGAAAGACAAGACAGCAAAGTTGTGGGGGAGGGAGATTTTCCCCGCATTTCTAGTAACAGAATCAATAACACTCTGTGATTCTTCCAGCCAAAAGGCTTCCCCACAGGAGAACTTAAAACAGTCGCTGAGCAGCCTGCCTGACCCAGGTCAGGCAACAATTGCACAAATGCCTGGTTCTGCTCCAACCCCACATTTCATTAATGTGAGCTCTCTCCTCACAGGCCAGATAACATGATCTTGCAGAACGACTTGCAATAAGTCACAATAAATTAAGGAAAATCAAACTGTTAGACTAAGGCTTAAGTAATATTACTTGGGCCCAAAGACACCAGGTTTTTGATTAGATTCTTTTCATTTGGTTAATCCAAATACTAAAGAATCCATATAAATGGAGCAAAACATCATCAGGGTTGCAAAGCTGGAATAAAATGTCCAGAAGTAGTTAAAATTCTGGCTTGGTGGACAAATGAAGTTACTTATTAGACTTAACCATCATCAATTTATGCTATCAACCAGCTCAGTCCCCATCATCCAGAGAATGGTGGCATCCATAATACATATAGGTTTGTTGTGAGAATTAAAATAGAGGAGGTATTCAAAGTTCTTGGGCTTCCCAGGTGATGTTAGTGGTAAAGAACCCACCTGCCAGAGACAAGGCTTTGATTCCTGCATCCAGAAGATACCCTGGAGGAGGGCATGGCAACCCATTCCACTATTCTTGCCTAGAGAATCCCAGGGACAGAGGAGCCTGGCAGGCTACAGTCCAGTCTGTAGGGTTGCAGAGTCAACACAACTGAAGCAACTTAACACTCACAATTCAAAGCACTTAACATGAGGCACATAATAAGCACTTGACACATGTCAGCTACACTATTTTTATTATTATTTACTAAATAATTCTCATTCTCATTTCACTTAGCCTTTTCAAATACCCTATGATGGTACAACCAAGCCATTGTTAAATACTCCTTGTAACCTTAAACACAACAACAAATATAAAATTCAACTGGTTTTAAAAATCAGGTTTAAAACAACCTAACTTGATAGAATTTATATTTCTCTTCTGCTGGTGCTGAAAAACTAATGGCTGAAGCAACTCCGTTTACCAGAGGTATGTGACATGTTCAACTTCACAATACATATACAAGGCACAGCCTCAGATTTTCTTAGGTTAAGCATGCTGAATTTTGCAATAATATAAATAAAATATCCAAAAATAAAAATATACATTAATATTATTGTTGTTTAGTTGCTAAGTCATGTCTGACTCTTTTGCAATCCCATGGACCGGAGCCGGCCAGGCTCCTTCTGTCTGTGGGATTTCCCAGACAAGAATACTAGAGTGGGTTGCCATTTCCTTCTCTGGAGGATCTTCCCAACCCAGCGATTGAACTCACATCTTCTGCATTGGCAGGCAGTTTCTTTACCACTGAGCCACTAGGGAAGCCCTATGTATTTATAGAGGGTTAAACATATATGGAATGCAAAAGTAGGAAGTCAAGAAATACCTGGAGTAACAGGCAGATTTGGCCTTGGAGTACAGAATGAAGCAGGGCAAAGGCTAACAGAGTTTTGCCAGGAGAACACACTGGTCATAGCAAACAGCCTGTTCCAACAACACAAGAAAAGACTCTACACATGGACATCACCAGATGGTCAATATGAGAATCAGATTGATTATATTCTTTGCAGCCAATGATGGAGAAGCTCTATACAGTCAGAAAAACAAGACTGGGAGCAGAATGTGGCTCAGATCATGAACTCCTTATGGCCAAATTCAGAATTAAATTGAAGACAGTAGGGAAAACCATGAGACCATTCGGGTATTACCTAAATCAAATCCCTTACAGTTATACAGTGGAAGTGAAAAATAGATTCAAGGGATTAGATCTGATAGAGTGCTTGAAGAACTATGGATAGAGGTTCATGACATTGTACAGGAGGCAGGGATCAAGACCGTCCCCAAGAAAAAGAAATGCAAAAAGGTAAAATGGCTGTCTGAGGAGGGCTTACAAATAGCTGAGAAAATAAGAGAAGCGAAAGGCAAAGGAGAAAAGGAAAGATATATCCATTTGAATGCAGAATTTGAGAGAATAGTTAGGAGAGACAAAAAAGCCTTCCTTAGTGATCAATGCCAAGAAATAGAGGAAAACAACAGAATGGGAAAGACTAGAGATCTCTTCAAGAGAAATAGAGACATCAAGGGAACATTTCATGCAAAGATGGGCACAATGAAGGACGGAAATGGTATGGACCTAACTGAAGCAGAAGATATTAAGAAGAGGCGGCAAGAATACACAAAAGAACTATAAAAAAAGATCTTCACGACCCAGATAATCATGATGGTATGATCATTTACCTAGAGCCATTCATTTCTGGAATGTGAAGTCAAGTGGGCCTTAGAAATTATCACTACGAACAAAGCTAGTGGAGGTGATGGAATTCCAGTTGAGCTAATTCAAATCCTAAAAGATGATGCTATGAAACTGCTGCACTCAATATGCCAGCAAATCTTGAAAACTCAGCAGTGCCCACAGGACTGGAAAAAGTCAGTTTTCATTCCAATCCCAAAGAAAGGCAATGCCAAAGAATGCTCAAACTACTGCACAATTGCACTTATCTCACACGCTAGTAAAGTAATGCTCACAATTCTCCAAGCCAGGCTTCAACAGTACGTGAACAGTGAACTTCCAGATGTTCAAGTTGGATTTAGAAAAGGCAGAGGAACCAGAGATCAAATTGCCAACATCTGCTGGATCATCAAAAAGGCAAGAGAGTTCCAGAAAAACATCTACTTCTGCTTCATTGACTATGCCAAAGCCTTTGACTGTGTGGATCACAATAAACTGTGGAAAATTCTGAAAGAGATGGGAATACCAGACCATCTAACCTACCTCTTGAGAAATCTGTGTGCAAGCCAGGAAGCAACAGTTAGAAGTGGACATGGAACAACAGACTGGTTCCAAATAGGAAAAGGAGTATGTCAAGGCTGTATATTGTCGCCCCGCTTATTTAACTTATATGCAGAGTACATCATGAGAAATGCTGGGCTGGATGAAGCACAAGCTAGAATCAAGATTGCCAGGAAAAATATCAATAACCTCAGATATGCAGATGACACCACCCTTATGGCAGAAAGTGAAAAAGAACTAAAGAGCCTCTTGATGAAAGTGAAAGAGGAGAGTGAAAAAATTGGTTTAAAGCTTAACATTCAGAAAACTAAGATCATGGCATCCGGTCCCATCACTTCATGGCAAATAGATGGGAAAACAGTGGAAACAGTGACAGACTTTATTTTGGGGGGCTCCGGAATCACCGCAAATGGTGACTGCAGCCATGAAATTAAAAGACGCTTGCTCCTTGGAAGAAAAGTTATGACCAACCTAGACAACATATTAAAAAGCAGAGACATTACTTTGCCAATAAAGGTCCATCTAGTCAAAGCTATGGTTTTTCCAGCAGTCATGTATGGATGTGAGAGTTGGACTATAAATGAAGCTGAGCACTGAAGAATTGATGCTTTTGAACTATGGTGTTAGAGAAGACTCTTGAGAGTCCCTTGGACTGCAGGGAGTTCCAACCAATCCATCCTAAAGGAATTCAGTCCTGAATATTCATTGGAAGGACTGATGCTGAAGCTGAAACTCCAATACTTTGGCCACCTGATGCGAAGAAGACTCATTGGAAAAGACCCTGATGCTGGGAAAGATCGAAGGCTGGAGGAGAAGGGGACGACAGAGGATGAGATGGTTGGATGGCATCATCAACTCGATGGACATGAGTTTGAGTAAATTCCGGGAGTTGGTGATGGACAGGGAGGCCTGGTGTGCTGCAGTCCATGGGGTCGCAAAGAGTTGGACATGATTGAGGACTGACCTGAACTAAAACATATATGTGTATGTCTGCATACATTCCTGTCATTTGAAAGGCATTTATACAATCCCTAAGTATGGAATGCTTTCTATAACTATTATTTTGCATTTTATGCCCTTTTAAAACTGTGTTTTTCATATTTCTAGTTGAGTTGAAATTGTAATTAGTGCAAATTTCTAAAGTTCATACTCTGGTAGGGAAAGAGTGTTGCTGTTTGTAAGAATCAGAGATGACCTTGCCCTTGCTCTGGGGAAACAAAAGATTGTTTGTTCATGGTGAATTTATTCTTATGACCAGCAAAAATATTTCTCCAGTGCTTCAGAGTCTCCTCTCTGGTACTATGAGTAGGCAACTTTGGTTAGTTGCTCCCACTCACATCTGAGCAGGGCTGCAATAACAGCAAATGGTCCTTGGAAATCACAGTCGCATTAGGCTGCTGTTCAAATAGCTTTTAGGGTTGAGATAATAGGAGGCATTCCTAATAACTGGTGACTCTGCGAGACCCTGCCCAGAAGGCCTCCAAATGGCAGCACACAATTTAAATTTTAATCTGGAAACAGTGGAAATGATGAGATTCCAGCTGGGGACCTTCTGGTCTGAGGGCCAGTGTTCAGCCTCCCCATTAGATGCCCCAGAGGTTCGTTGAGTCAATGAGTGAATGCCCTCACTCTTTTTACTCTTTCCCATGCTCGGTGACGTCTTCCACCCGACACCCCAGACAGAAGCAAGTTGCACTTCTTTGCTTCCACAGAGGCTTTATTGGAGCTGATGAAGCATTCCCACATTGCTGTGATCCAACTAACACATTTGTGCCTGACATAAGTGGCATGATAATTTCATCTTTCTGACAAGTGATAACTTTCTAAACTTTTTTCCTTCCATGTGCTGGGTGGGCTTTGGGACATACGTATCCCCTTTAATCTTCCAGTGAAAGCTGGCAGATGCATGCCATGGGCAGGAGGAAAGCACTTTATTTTTTCCTACAATAAGCAATAACCTTTAGTATAATAACTCAACACAAGTTAAATAGCTAAAGGGAACATTAGTGGGACCCTGTTGGCATAGAAAAGAACAGCTGGCCATGTTAGTAATCACTGCATGTCATTACTTGGGAAGTCCACTCCCAATTCTACTACTGACTTGTATTTCCTGAGTGTTTAGGCAGTATATCACATGACAGATGAGAAAGTATCATAAGAGAACATTGGAGGCAAAACTCTAGATATTGATATTTGGCAATGCCAGATTTGGTTTCCAATAAGCAGAAAGGAAAAATATCTTACTAACTGAAATAAAGTTGGCAAGAAAATTTTGAAGACTCCTGTAATATCCCTCTTGTATCTCTGTCTAAAGCATTTTTAATAGGAAATTTTTTATCCCCAGTGTATGACAAGGACTCCCAAGAATGGTGATTTGTCTCTCAGACTAAGAGTGTGAATCTAACGAAAGGATGAACATTAGTGCCTGGAAGCCTGGAATTTTCAGCTGCTTCCACTGGGCTCCATTAGAAAACCCATTCCAGCACCCCAATACCCTTGGCAGCAGAACTGGAAAGTTGTTTTGATTTTTTTTTTAAAAAAAACCACACACAGGAGCAAATTTCTGCAAGGTGGAAATGGGAATAAAAACCAGTGTTTTGGAATTTTTTCTTTGCAGATAGTCATCAAATGAGGTACAATATTTGCTAACAGAGGGTAATTTGAATTATCCACGGATAGTTCAAAAACACAAAGAGTTCATTACCCAGATATCTCTATTTAAAATAGATTTGCTTTTGTTCATCAGTGCAGTGCACATGGCTGGGAAATGGCAAAGTGCCAGAATGAAACTGCTCCTAATTTTCAGAGGAGGCCACCAGCTAATTACACAGACTGCAGGTGTGAAGAGAGAAGCTCAAAGTAATCAATAGCAGTAATTAATCTGCTAGACTGGAGCTAAAGAGCTAACAGCTGGACATCAGAAATGGACACATGCAACAAGACCAGCAATAATTACCTCTTTAAATATTGAATTTCCATAGCAACAATTAGGCTTATAAATAAAGTCTGGAAACCAAGGCTTTGAGGCATGACACTGCATGGCAAACACAACATTCCCCAAATCAACCCTTTTAATAAAACACCAACAATATGCTTGGGCCGGGTCGACCAGTTGCCAGGATGGGAAGAAGCTGAATGTAGCTCCTCTGGCCTCAGTTTTCTTGGCAGTCAGCCACTGGCTCTCAGACCTCTGTTCTGAGTCACAAAGATGGCCCTAGAAGTTTGCTTTGGGCACGAAAGAGAGCAATGCCCTTCCATGTCACCTAGCACCACAGAGCTACCAGCTATAAGACATATTTCTCACCTGTGAAATGTGTTCCTGTTTTAAAAATCACAAAACCTCTAAGCAGAATGTTTAAGGTGCTGGAACCATCACTCTTGAAGAAAGTAAGGGTTTTTTTCAAGACTAATAAGACAGACAAGAGCCCCAGACATTGAGGCCTTTGTGACTATCCTTTACTTTATAGAAAGAATAAAGAAAACTTCTTGTTAGTGGGTTTTGTATTATTTGTCAGTCAATGGAAAGGGGGAAGCTAGTTGTTATTAATGTGAACTAAATGCCTGACACTACGATCTTCATCAATTTGAAGCTATTATCATTTTGTCTGATGAAGCAAAAGAGGCAGAGGGAGGCAAAAGACTTGCCAGGACCCCATAGCCAATAGAGGGGAGATGAGGGGAGATGGGAGGGCCATAATTTGAACTCAGCCCTGTGAGTTTTTAAAACATTTTAGCAAAACACTCAGACATCTTTGGGAAGGAAGTATGTTCTCCAAAACACTGCAAATTATTGTTGTGATTTGAAATGCAATTTAAAATATGCTATTTATATTCTATCACTGCCACAGAAAAATTAGTGATAGTTTGATTACTCAATAAATATTTGTTTTATTTTCTTTCATGCTTTCTCATTGTGATGTTAGCTCACAACTTTCATATAAGCATTCCATAGAAAAATATGATGAACAATAATCACCAATCATTTACTTAACCAGAATCAAACAGCAGAGAAACTCTGGAGTTAGCCAGGCACATTTCATCTTAATCATGTTCAAAATAGAGCACTTTTTATTGAGATACTATTCTCCACAAGGCACTTTTCATGCATTATCTCATTTAATTCCCATGATAATAATATTATAAACTATACAATATCATTAATGCCCATTTATACCTAAGGAAATAAGGCTCAGTGAGATCAAGCAATATTCCCACGGCTACGTCTGTCAGTACAAGTTTTCTTGAGTTAGAATTTATAGTCCATCTATCCTTTCTCTCCTTTCATGCTACACCCCTTATACACCTTCTACTAATTTACTAATTATACTGACACTTTTTACTAAATATGACTTTGTACTTTGGATCTCAATTTTCTGCACTTTTATAGTAAGATACCTATTGTTTGGGCTTCCCTGGTGGCTCAGTGGTAAAGAATTCACCTGCCAATGCAGGAGACATGGGTTTGATCCATGGATTGGGAAACTCCCCTGGAGTAGGAAATGGCAACCCACTCCAGTATTTTTGCCTGGGAAGTCCCATGGACAGAGGAGCCTGGAGGGCTACAGTCTGTGGGTCACAACAATTGGACACAACTGAATGACTAAACATAAGCCTATTGCTTAAGAAATAATACATGAAGCGAATATGAAGAGGAGCATTTTAAGAGGTGCAATCTCTTTTACAAACACAAGTGGTAGTATTCTTCTGTTGATTTAAAGTAAGACAGGGAGGGCTGCTGCTGCTGCTGCTAAGTCACTTCAGTCGTGTCCGACTCTGTGCGACCCCATAGATGGCAGCCCACCAGGCTCCCCCATCCCTGGGATTCTCCAGGCAAGAACACTGGAGCGGGTTGCCATTTCCTTCTCCAATGCATGAAAGTGAAAAGTGAAAGTGAAGTCGCTCAGTCATGTCCGACTCTTCGCGACCCCATGGACTGCAGCCCACCAGGCTCCTCCATCCATGGGATTTTCCAGGCAAGAGTACTGGAGTGGGGTGCCATCGCCTTCTCCAAAGACAGGGACAGTGGCAGCATTTGGCTTAAAGAGCATATGGTTAAGAATTTAGACCTTGAAATTAAACACAGGGCTTGAACTCCAGTCCCTGCAGTTGGTAGCTCTGTAATTGTGGTTACTCAATCTCCCTGTAAAATGTACATAATAATGGAACCTGCAGAGTGTTGTTATGGGCTAAGAGAGTTTAGGTGCTTTGCACAGACGTGGTATATAAAAGGAACTCCTTTACCAGTGAAATGTTACTGTTGTGATCTGTCTAATCTCTGCTATCTCATCCTTCAACTCTTTATTCCAATCACTCCTAATTATTTCCACCATCGCTAATCCAGTCAAGGCCCTTATTCCTCTAATCATGCCTTCTTCATCTCCCCATGCCTGGCACCTCTAGCACGTTGCCTACACAGACCAGGAGAAGGCTGATTCCTGCTGCTGCGTAAATGTGGGGATGAAAGAAGCACAGCAGTACCTGTACATAAGCACACGTGTAGACCAAGACTCACCCAGATGGCTTCAGTACGACCATAGACTGTCCCTCAGCAAAACAAATTCTAAAACAGCCAACTCTGGGAAGACTCTCTGAGATTGTATCACAGTGTCTCATTCCAGAGGGTCTCAGTGAAACTGAAGTGAACCTTAGGAACATGCTAAGTCTAGGTACACAAACTTACCTTGTACAACACATGGAGATGTATATAAACCTCAACCGGTCTCAAGTTAAGCTGTTTTGCAACTGCCTGTTCAGTATAAACACAGTATACTCATACACACCCCTTTTTACATTAATTCCTTACTCTCACCATTAATTGTGGGAATTTGAGGTGTGTAAGCAATAATGACACATATAGGAAAAGGGACTATATTCTAAAAATTTACGAATTGAATCAGCATATTACTTTCATATTAATCTGTGCCCTAAATAATAAATGTATATTATTTTACCAAGCTAATTAAAACATGCTATTTTTTTACTTCTCTCAGAGGCTGTATCAGAAAACTGAGTGAACAAAGGATACTGTTCTAAATAAGAGAACTAGTTTTATATTTCTTCACTCAAGTCTTTAAAGTACAAAGTATTGATTTGTTCAAGACATTTCTATAGATAAAAACACCTCAGATCACCTCAGGTTAAATATAATTCCAGTTTTATATATAAAAATAATGGGTGGTTCCTTTATAAATAATAAAGCCACATTAATTTGCACAAAATCGCTAATTCCAAATTTGTTAATTGAATAGGTACTTTGCTAAAGTTTAATATCTAAACTATCACTGGGAAAAGATGAGTAAATCAATAGCATTTGGAAGGAGAATACTTGCCACCAAACTCCTCATGTCTCCATAGATGGCAGGCAGACTTCCACTCCACAGTCCAAAAAGGAATAGTTTTAAAGGGATACCTCCAGTCTCTCTGTCTCTGTGAGAAGAGAAGCAATTTAACTGGGACAAGAATTAAGGGGGATGGAGAAGTAGACAAAGAGAGAAATAAACAGTGAAGGTATGCAAAGCATAGTTCCTCAAGGAAAACTCTATCTAGTATTTAGTGGCAGATGGATTTTGGAAGAAAGACGAAAGTAGATCCCAATAATATAGCATGTAATTTGATCTAAATATGATATTAAGAGAAACTTGTTTTCCATAGAAGTTAGCAAAGATTGTGTAACAATGTTAAACATCAGAGATTCTCACTTTGGGGAAAAAAAACAAAATTCAAGTCAAAGAAAACTGAAGGTGGCTTGGTTGCCACACTAATTCCAAAAGGAAATGAAGTATCACTGGTGATCCCCTACTCTGGCTATCCTTTAGACCTATGGCTGGTAAACTATACCCATTCATCAAACTCACGGCTCCTGCCATTTGTTCTTTATTTTATTCTTTGTTTTTGCTTTTCTGCTTCTTAAGTATGCTTTTAATCTACTTCACTATAGCAAAATACACACAACAAACGTTGACCATTTAAGCCCCAGGACAGTTCAGTGGCATTAAGCACATTCACATTGTTGTGCAGTCAGCACCATCAGCCGTCTCCAAAATTTTCTCATCATCCCAAACTGAAATTCTGAACCTGTTAAATGATGAGTCCCCATTCCCCCCTTCCCCAGTCTCAGATAACCATGATTCTATCTCTATTAATTCGACTATTCTAGGTACTTATCATATAAGTGGAATCACACAATGTTT
Source organism: Giraffa tippelskirchi (assembly GCF_054371585.1). Lineage (NCBI taxonomy): Eukaryota > Metazoa > Chordata > Mammalia > Artiodactyla > Giraffidae > Giraffa > Giraffa tippelskirchi. The sequence goes on from NC_137282.1 coordinate 151,940,619, forward strand.
GTCCTTTTGTGTCCGGCTCACTTTTGTAATGTTCTCAACAATCATTCATGTTGTGATGTGCGTCAGAATTTTATATCTTTTTAAGACTGAATATGTTACATTTTATGTATATGCCATATTTCGCTTATGTGTTCATTCACTCATGAAAGATTTGCTGCTTCTACTTCTATTTGCTACTTCTACTTCTGCTGCTTCTAATTGTGAGTAATGCTGCCTTGAATATGGGTGTACAAGTATGTGTTCGAGTCCCTGCTTTGATTAGTTTGAGTATGCATCTAGGATGAATTCTCTAGCTCATATAGTAATTCTATGTTTAATTGTTTGAGAAACCTGCTGACTGTTGTAAATAAAGTTTTATTGGAACACAGCCATGCTCATCTGTCTATGTGTTGCCTATGGTTACTTTCCGGCTACAATGGCAGAGTAGAGTGGTTATAACAGAGAGCGCATGGCCCACAAAACCTGAACGGTTTCTTGCCCTTTACAGAAAATGTTTGCCAATACCTGCATTATATCTCCAGGCACTTATAAAAACTACCAGATGTCTGGGCATTCTCACACACTTTGAATCAGAATCTCCAAGGGAAGGAACTATCAATACAAGGCTATATTTCATATATTCTTTGAAAATGCTTCTAACACAGCTAGTCTCTGAGTTGGCATTTGGGGGCCCCTGAAACTGGTAAAAAAAAAAAAAAAGTATCCAATTGCCCTAAGTTTTAGCAAATATAGAATTCGGTGAATCTCAGCATCTAATAAACTCGCTAATGTACAACTAATCCTTGAAAGCATGTATATTGAGGATTCAGCTCAAGCTAAGCTTGATTTAAAACTTGTGTCTGAAAGATGAACATTCTGAGAATTGAAGTGAGCCTGATTTGGGACTGATGTAACACATACAAGAGGAGGTATTTTAACGGCCTCCCTCTTATTGATCCATGTAATCAGTGAGCAGAATTTCTTCATCTCAGTAGTCTGTCATATCTCTTTTAACTCAGCATCTCTGAACCTCTGACCTATCGACGGCTTCTCTACTTTTCAATCCATGCTGTTTTGTTTTGCTGTGTGTTTTTCTGAGTCTGCTCATTGATTTCACGCTCCTTTCTAGGGAATCTCAGGTCTCTCAGTTCCTCTTAACATTGGTGTGTGTTCATTTTTGAGATCACAGAAGTAAAGCCCTACCTATTCTTTCTTCTTTCTGATGTTCTTTTTCAATTCTTACATAAGTTTATAGAAAATATCACACCACTGTGGACTTGTGAGCCAAATCACAAGTCAACCCAGATGTCACAGTAATAGCACATACCATATCCCATTGAAGCAAATACAATTTTAGAATAATCTCTTACGATTATAGAAGTAAACATAGCACAATCAAAGTGAAAGTGAAAGTCACTCAGTCGTGTCCAACTCTTTGCAATCCCATGGACTATACAGTCCGTGGAATTCTCCAGACCAGAATACTGGAGTGGGTAGTTGTTCCTTTATCCAGGGAATCTTCCCAACCCAGGGATTGAACCCAGGTCTGCCTCATTGCAGGTGGATTCTTTACCAGCTGAACCACCAGGGAAGCCCAAGAATACTGGAGTGGGTAGACTATCCTTTCTCCAGTGGATCTTCCTGACCCAGGAATCAAATCAGGGTGTCCTGCATTACAGGCAGATTCTTTACCAACTGAGCTGTCAGGGAAGCCCAACACAATCAGAATCACTCTTATTTCGGGCAATATTCATTATGAATTAATAGTATAAACTAAGATATTAGATTTTTTTTAAGTATCATTAAATAAATGGACTGGAGCTATAATTGACTAGGGCTAAATCTTGGCAGCAGCATATAACCAAAACCAGTCAGCAATTACATGAAAAATGTACTTTAATATGCATTTAGTCAAGTTAACCAATATCCAATATGGCCCCTATTAGGCACTAAAAAAACAGAAAGGAACATAGTTCAGTGATCCTCAGCCTTATTGAGAACAATCAGAATGTCAGGATTTTTGACAACATACTAACAGAGCTGGAGCTCATCCACCGTACATGTGGTCATCCTTCATAATGATGTACATGCTAGAGTAGATCGATGAACTTCCCTGACCGTGACTTTTTTTTATTATCCTACAGGAAAGCTCTTACATGTTCCAGAAGCCAAGCCATCTCTCTTGATTTCCGAATGGTGCTGTACTGTTACCTAATGCAGCCAGCTGCACCCACTCGGCACTGATTTACATCAGCTCAATCCTCACCCATCAGACTGCAGTACACAGTTGTTCTTGTTCAGTCACTAAGTCATGTCCGACTCTTTATGACCCCATGAACTGCAGCACATCAGGCTTCCCTGTCCTTCACTATGTCCTGGGGTTTGCTCAAACTCATGTCCATTGAGTCAATGATGCCATCCAACCATCTCATCCTCTGTTGCCCCCTTCTCCTCCTGCTCTCAATCTTTCCCAGCATCAGGGTCTTTTCCAATGAGTCGGCTCTTCGCATCAGGTGGCCAAAGTATTGGAGCTTCAGCTTCAGCATCAGTCCTTCCAATGAATATTCAGGGTTGATTTCCTTTAGAATGAACTGGTTTGATCTCCTTGCAGTCCAAGGGACTCTCAAGAGTCTTCTCCAGCACCACAATTCAAAAGCATCAATTCTTCAGCACTCAGCCTTCTTTATCTCACATCTGTACATAACTACTGGAAAAACTACAGCTTTGACTATACAGACTTTTGTCAGCAAAGTGATATCTCTTCATTTTAATATGCTGTCTAGGTTTGTCATAGCTTTTCTTCTAAGGAGCAAGCATCTTTTAATTCCATGGCTGCGGTCACCACCCACAGTGATTTTGGAGCCCAAGAATATAAAATTTGTCACTGTTTCCACTTTTTCCCCACCTATTTGCCATGTATTGATTCTCAAAGGCAGCAAATATTTTATAGCCCAGTTAATTGTGGATGGTACAGTTATAAATGGCTTAAGTATTTTACAGAAAAGAAGCAAAGTCAGTGTTTAACCATTTTTTCCCTTCATGACTGAGGTTCATTTTCTTGAACTTCAGTTACTGTTCTAAAGCCCTCAAGTCCATCTCCAGTACTAAAGACTAGTTCCAATGGCCCCAGTTTTTGCACTTTTAAAAATGTCCTCATTCATTTTCAAGTTAGCAGTTATCTGTCTTTCTTTTCAGATATGGTGATATACTGGAAAATCCATAGGCTCTTGTCACTAATTAGCAGTATAATACTGAGCAACTTTATCAAATTCTCTGAGCCTCAGTTTCCCTACCCACAAAATGTGAATATTAAAACTTCATTAAAAACATTGACAGTTTTTTTAAGGTTTAAAAATTAGAATTTAAGGTGTAAAATGCAGGATTAGCATAAGCACATCCTCCCAAAAAAACAACTATTACCAATCTTTTTACTAGCCTTGCTCAAAATACCGCATTAGTCTCCCCTCTAATTTTTCTATTCATATCCTGCTCCTTTCTGCATGTAACCCAATTTCAAACCATTATCAACACTGCTTGCTACAGGTGTGGCTTTTCTATAGCATAATTCGGCTTCATTTTCTCTCCTGCTGAAAGTCATTCAATGGCTCACTAACACTATCCCAAATGTATCTCCACCTGCAATTCCCTGAGAGGGACTGTATTATTAATAACTTCCTACTGTCATCATTAAAAATTACCAATTACCAAAACCCACAAATTTATTATCGCATAGTTATGGAGTCAGAAGCCTAAAGTCAAGGCATGCATTTCTTCTGGTGACTTGGTAAATTCTGTTATCTTGCCTTTTGGAGCTTCTCAAGTCCACCTGCATTCCTTGGCTCCTGGCCCCTTCCTCCAGCTTTAAAGTCTGCAGGACAGCATTTTTATCTCTCTCTCTGACTCTTGACTTCCTTTCTGTCTCCCTCTTCCACTTTAAAGAATCCTTGTGATCACACTGCATATATCTGTACAATCCAAGAAAAATCTCCTTATCTTAAAGTCAGCTGACTAGTAAACTTCTCCTGCAATTTTAATTTTCCCCTGCCACACACACAACATGTCCACAGGATCCAGGGAATAAGATGTGGACATGTTTGGGAATGAGGGAAGGACATTATTCTGCCTATGACAAGGACCATGTTTTGCCTTGTCCCTATGCCTTCACACATGCTGTTCTATCAAACTATAATGCTCTTCCCCTGCTTTTCCATCAGAGTCAATCTCCTTTCATCTGAGATGCAAACCAAATGTCAAGTATCAGCTCGTTCTGTAAGCTCTCATACACCCTAACTCACTCCAGTATTCTTGTCTGGGAAATCCCATTGACAAAGGAGCCTGGCGGGCTACAAAAGAGGGGCTGCAAAAGAGTTAGACACAACTTATTTACTAAACAACAAATTATTTAATTAATGCATACCCATTGTTTTTTAGACATAATGGTATTGCACATTTAATAGACTATAGTATAGCAAAAACTCCCCTGGTGGCTCAGATGGTAAAGCATCTGCCTACAATGTGGGAGACCTGGGTTCAACCCCTGGGTCAGGAAGATCCTCTGGAGAAGGAAATGGCAACCCACTCCAGTACTCTTGCCTGGAAAATCCCATGGACAGAGGAGCCTGGTAGGCTTACAGTCCATGGGGTTTCAAAGAGTCGGACACGACTGAGCGACTTCACTTCCATAGCAAAAACATAACTTTTATATGCACTGGAAGACCAAAAAGTTCATGACTCACTTCATCATGATACCACTTTATTGTGGTGACCTGGAACCAAACCTGCAATTTTTCTGAGGTATGCCTGTATTCAAAGACATACTATTTGAAAAGAAAAAACACTATGTGATTTTGAGCCACTCCTTTTTCTGATAAGTTCTGTATATTCCCCTGAAGGAAAAGAAAGCAAAATTTTATGTGTCCTTATTAAGCGGCTTTGTGCTGTGAAGCAGAAATCATCTCAGCCTCTGAGGAGCTACTTCTCTCTGTTGTTGCATGACTGGCTCATTAAACTTTAGTGCTTGGGCCCTAGCTTCTTATCCCTGGGCTCAGCCCAGGAGAATATTGGGACTTACCAAAAAGAAAGGCAGGTTCCCACCTGTGGAAACTCTCTGAGGCTGTACAGGGACAATATCTACTTCATGAGGCCTCCACAGCCAAGACTTTTGCCAAATTATCTAATTTTTTTTTTGCCAATCTGTCTGTTGCCAAACTAAAAGCATCAATAGTGATTTCTGAGAGGAAAAAAATGTTAAATAAAACTCAAAATGGTTGAACGCACTACATCTTGCTGAAAGGAAGCTGTCATCTGCAATCAGTATAACACTCATAAATGAACATTTCATAATGTCTGCTTTCCCTCCCAACTCCCAAATGTTAGTGTAGCAGGCTACATACACAGGGAAGAAAACTGCTTTTAAAGTTCATGCCTGTTTAACATTTAAAGGCTTAGAGCAGGTTTAAGAGCATAGTATTTAAGGTGTGGTTTATAATATTTGCTAAAATACTATTACTGCCTTCTTGCTTCTTATACTAAAAAGAGAGTAACTTGAAAATATTTTTAAAATATAGAATACAGATTGATTTTTTCCAATTATAAATAGATACGTAGAAAATTGCATGAGATAGAATACCTACTTTATTTAAATTATTTACATTTATATAAATTACCTATTCCTGGGTAACAAATTTCTGCAAACTTAGAGGCTTAATATATATTTATTATGTCTCTTTTTCTGTGGATTATGAGTCCAGGCACAACTTAACTGTGTCCTCTGCTCTGGGCCCCTAAAGTAGGACCACATTAGGGATACAGAATGATGCAGAGATCCTGGGAGAGAATGATGAGTCAGCATGGGGAATCAAGGTGTCAGAGCCATGGTCTCATCTGGAAGCTAGACTGGGGAAGAACCCATTTCCAAGCTTACTCAGGTGGCTGGCAGAATTCATTTCTTTACAACAGGGCCAAGGGCTTTGGATTAATCCAGGGTTTTATCTTCACATTTTACATATCTTCTCATCTCTTCACTAGAACATTGCCTTTGGCTTATAGATGCATCACTGTAATCTCTGCTTCTATGTTTATGTTGTTCTTCCTGTGTGTCTGTGTCCCAATTTCCCTCTACTTGTAAGGACACCAGTCACTGGACCAGGGCCTATTCTAATCCAGTAGGATCTCATCTAAACTTGCTAACATCCACGCAGACCTTATTTCTAAATAAGGTCACATTCACAAGTCCTGGGGATTAGGACTTCAACATATCTTTGGGGGGCAACACAATTCAACCCATAACAGGGAAAAACTACTTACTGTATACTCCTGGGCCCTAAAGTCAGAGTAAAGTGAGTCGGAGTTGGGGTAAAAGGTTAAAGTAGGACCACATTAGGGATGTAGGGTGATGCAGAGATCCTGGGAGAGAATGAGGAGTCAGCACAGGGAATCATGAGTGTTGCTGAGACAAGAGGTTTTAATTTTAGATAAAACTGGGTTGGTTCTCAACCTCTTCAGAAGAGGATAGGGAACTAGAGGTTAACAGAAAAAGGAGAGAGAGGCAAAGGAAGGCAGTTATATTAAGGTAACAAAAGTTAAAGTTTAGACTAATTTAAAGAAAATAGAGGCCAAAGCTTCATGAGCATTAAATATAAAAATTCCAAAGCAATTATGTCTATAATGCTATGCCAAACTGTTCACATAGAAGATCAAAACTGTATCACTTTGTAAAAATGTGAATGTAGTTTTAATGAGTCACTGAATAAACACGATCTCATGAATTACTCTCATTTTTAGCATACTATTTGCTAGCAAATCAGTCACAAGATAATTGTACACAAACAGAAGGGGCCAAGGAAAAACCCCAGGCACTGGCGATCTAAAATTGTGGAAACTACAAATGAGTAAAACTTTTGTTCTTCGGATTACTTATACTTGAAATGATGGCTTTATTCGGTCTTTGGTCTCCCTTCATTTCCCTTTGATGTCCCCACAAATCAGTGACAGCTACAGAATTTCTGCTAGGAAAGCACTTTTCCCCCAAGTGATCTCATATTGTCTGAGAGAATACTTGGAACACTTCTTGATATGCAAAAAAAGGACCTTATTTTCAAGTGCCTCAAGCCAAGACAATGATTGCATAAATCATGTGACACAGAATAGAAATGGGAGATAACTACTCTGTAGGGTTAAAGTTTGAAAATCAGTGCCAGAAAATGTTGCCACTGATCTTTGGAATCTTTGGAACAAAGATTTAACTATATATTTATCTTAATCCTTGATGCTGTATTTTCTACACTAAGTAAAGCAGTATGAAAGAAAACCATCATCAATAGTAGGATACAGTGAAAGGTAAAGAGAGAAATGGACACTTGCTCCCTTCATGACAAAAATAAGTAGAGGTTTGTTAAATGAATTTGTAATGTGTGGTTCTATTCCATTACATTCTTTATTATCTTTCTTCCTCTTTCCTTCTGACCAAAGTATTAGGGTTACACAGTCTTTACTACTGGTTCTGTGAGACGATGGATCTGAGGGGTACAAAGAAGACTGAGGCATAGAGCCCCACTGGATGGAAAGGCACATGAAAATGATGTGTTCCTACCTCTCTATAGTCAGTAGATAACATGAGTTGCTATGTTCCAGAATCATGACCCCCAAGTTTACCAGTTGTTGTTTAGTCGCTAAATTGTATCCAGTACTTTTGAGACCCCATGGACTGAAGTCCACCAGGCTCCTTTGTCCATGGAATTTCCAAGGAAAGAATACTGGAGTGGGTTGCCATTTCCTTCTTCAGGGAATCTTCCCTGACCCAGGGATCAAACTCAAGTCTCCTGCTTTGGCAAGTGGATTCTTTACCACTGAGCCACCAGGGAAGCCCAAGTTCACCAGCAGAGGTTGGTAAAGTTTTTTACCACTTTTTATTCTACAGAAACATGACAGGAAGGCAATGTGTTCTGAGAAAATAAAGTCCTTTCATAGAAAGGAGATGTTCATGGTCAGTATATGAGAGGAGGCTCCCATTATGAAATGACCTCCCTACTTTAGAGAATCCTAGCAATCATGGGAAATAATTGTTGAGATGAGATTTGTGCTTCAAGAAACAGGGAGCTTCAGTGAAAATAGGCTGGAAAACTCTATCAGGAAGGCTTAAAGATTTACATCCAATGTTTTCAAAAGATTCCTTCTTCCAGACTGATCTCAACATTCTTTGTTCACCTTGAAAGAGTAGCACCCTCAACCCACTGCTTGTCCAAGCCTAAGCACTTACAGTCTCTTTTTTGTCTCTGTCCCTGAGCTGAAGTAGCCATTGACCTTCGGAACAACAGATTCAATCGTCCTGTCTTAGTCCTGCTCCTACTCAGCCACTCTGCTATATTTGCTTCTGTTGGTCTTGTCCTTCTTAAAACTCTCTCCTACTTACCCTTCACTGAATTGCATCACCTTCATGGTCCATGTGTCTCTGATCACTTCTCTCTATTCTTCAATTTCTTGTCCTTTCCCAAGTGAAAATATTTACCCTTAAAGTCTTCATTTTGCTTTTTTCTCACTCTATTTATTCTTCCTGAACAATGTCACATGTTCTCACGACTTCAATTATTATTATTGTGTGTTTGGTCTTCTACACTGTCTCCCTAAGCTCAAGTTCTCCAAGTAGCTCTAACCTGAATTTCCAACTGACCGCTCTACATCTTTAATGTCCCAGAAGCACCTCAAAACACTAGTATAAAACTGAGTTTACCTTAACACCGCATATTCTGCAACTCCTTTGGATTTCCCTCTTTTCCTCTCCCCAACATCCAACCAACTGGGCCTGGAGATTGCTCCAGTAGAGTCCCTTGTTATCATTCCCACCGACATTTTACTAGTTTAATCACTAATTGTCACTTACATAGGGAGTTGCTCGATCCCCTAGTGACTTCCCAGCCTCCAAAACGTCCCTGCTCTTATCTGTCTCTTACATCGTTTACAGCCCCTTGGATTCGTAGTTCAGTTGCTAAGTTGTGTCCGACTCTTTACAACCCCATGGACTGCAGCACACCAGGCTTCCCTATCCTTCACTATCTCCTGAAGTTTGCTCAAATTCATGTCCATTGAGTAGGTGATGCTATCTAACCATCTCATTCTCCCCCACCCTGTTCTCCTTTTGCCTCCAAACTTACCCAGCATTAGGGTCTTTTACAGTTAGTCAGCTCTTCGCATCAGGTAGCTGAAGTATTGGAGCTTCAGCTTCAGCAACAGTCTTTCCAATGAATATTCAGGGTTGATTCCCTTTACGATTAACTGGTTTGATCTCCTTGCTGTCCAAGGGACTCTCAACAGTCTTTTCCAGCACCACAATTTGAAAGCATCAATTCCTTGGTGTTCAGCCTTCTGTATGGTCAACTCTCACATCCGTATATGACAGCCCCTAGCTGCTCACAAATTTTCAATGCCCTTCCTCACCTCCAAGAGAAAGAAAGATGCCTCACCTAAGAACAAGCCACATGATGTTATCCCAAGCTACCTGCCTAAGTTTCTTTTTCACAATTGCCACCCAAGATCCTATACTCCAGACCCTCCCCCAGCTCCTACAACTTCATCTCTTAGCCCTTCTTCCTTTGCCCAAATTTCTATGTCTTCTCTATCAGAGCTTATGCCTTCTTCCAAGGTCAATATCAAAGGTAGTTTTCCTCATGAAGGTCATCTTCACCCCACTCACACTTAGATATGAACATTTCTCTTCGAATCACCATTATAGTCTGAACCATTTCCTTTCTTATGGTAGAGTGTATTAGCTATTCCTTTTTTAATAGTACATGTTCCATTTTTTTTCCTTCAGTTGATGAGATTCAAGCCATCAGGAAGATAAAGTTCCTGTCTTATTCATCTTTGCATCTCCAGAATCGAGGCCAGTTAAAATGTAAGAAAATCAAACCTGCTTTTCTCTCACAGAAATGAAAGTTAAAGTAAACAAAGGCTAGAGGCTTTTGTGGATGCTTTCAAATGGCATTTGGATTCATAATCGTTTTCTTTTCTACATGCAGAAATATAATCATTCCTCTGTCTTGTAAGACAAACTGTTATCCCACTGATCACAAAACTGAAACTAGTTACCACTTTGAAAAACCTTAAAATGGGATGAAATAAGGTAGAAAGCAATGGGGTAGCTTTTTCAAAGACATATCATAATACATAAATTGCTATATTACTACATAATCAGGGTGACACATTTTCCTAATCAACTAAAAAAAAATATTACTTGGGCTACTAGAAAAGAATATACAATATGCACTCTACTTGTAAGATTTTCAAATCCCTAAAAATACTACTCATTAGAGGACAGCATTTTTTCTATTATGTTAGGAGTTCAGGCTCACATCAATAAATATATTTGTGTTGTTTAATCTGGATATGTGAATAGTTCCAAGCAAAATCATCCATTATACTGGTACCATATTCTTCCCCCTCCTAAAATTTAACTGTCAATAAGATGCCTCAGACCTTCCTTCAGGACCTTCCATGATACAATATTTTTTTTTCCTCTTTTTGGCCACACTATGAGGCATGTGGGATCTTAATTCCCTGATCAGGGAGCAAACCAGTGCCTGCTGCAGTGGAAACATGGAGTCCTAACCACTGGACTGCCAGGGAAGTCCCAATACAATCTTAAAATGGACAAATTTTTGCAACAATGTGAATAATCTTTGCACACAAGAGGGACCAGCAAGCCTGGGGAGATGAGTGAACCTGTTCCTCTGGACCTGATTGCCTGGCTGCAATCTCATTTTCCATCACACTTTATTTAACTTTTCTTTACTTATATCACATAAATTAACTCAGCAGCCATGCAGAATAATTTTGCTTCATTTAGATCTAAATTAATGAGCGTGATCACAAAGCCATGTGTACAATTTCAATGAAGATACACTATAATTATTCTATTGTACGGGTTAGCATTTCAGCCGTGTATTAATGTATTTTGAATGCGTAATATATGATGCTTTTGTGGTCTTCTGCCATAACACTCTACTGAAAAATGTCCTCCAGTTAAGAAATCCTAAAATAAATTATTAAACACAAAAGAAGGGAGAAGAAAGGGGAAAAAATTTGAAAGAACAAAGAAATGACAAAGGGAGAAGTGCACTCCCAGGAATTCATTTCCTCATATAAATTTTATTTCCAGATCGCTTCATTAAGTCATGCATTAAGTTGTGCAACAATAGATCATATATTTTTTTCTCAGCATTTAAGTGAGGGGTTTTGCAGAGAGGGAACTCTGGGCATTTGAGCATATGTAAGAAATGGAGAAGAGAAATCACAAAAGAACATAGGCATTTATGTTTCTGCAGTCAGTCAAGAGTTATGCCAGTAAGTATCAGCTTGAGACCATGAATTATTTCTGCTCAGGCCATACAGTTCACGGATCCCTGCTCAGGGAACACTACACCCTTAGGGCAGGCAATTCTATGTTTTTAGGATTAATCCCAAACAAGACAATGTTTCAGAAATAGACACACTCTCTTTTTGAAGAGCTTTTAGTCATAAAAAGTCATTTTTTTTCTTCCCGACCCCTTAATGCCTTCTAACCCCCCTTCCTTTCCCCTCCTCTACAAAAGGTATAAAACAGTGCTTCCACCTGCTAACACTCACAGACCAATAACTTTAATTTTTGGCACTTATTTACAGGCTGAATAGACCCATCCACACCTGCTTTCCCCTTAATTAGCTGGCTATCTAAAGGCTGCAGATTGGAGGCTGCCAGCTTCCTGAACGAAGAGGAAGATCATTTAGTTGCTTATGTAAGAGAAATGGAGGTGGGGAAAGGAGGAAAAAGGATCTTTATTTTAGAGAAACCAGAGAGAGAAACATTAGTACAAAAGGAGGAATCACTCATAAAGAATAAGGGAGCAATATGTACATGTTATTACATTATATATATATATAATATATACATAATAATATATGTATAACATATATTATTATATATATGTTTATTTTTTAAGTGACTCAAAGCCTGAAAAATAAACAACAGCCCTACCTGGCAGTGATACAGTCATTCCTACTTAAGAACATCTGAAATCTTCCAAGACATCGAATTTTTTTCCCCATTTATTACTTAAGATGGCACCCCACATGTCCTCAAAGAGGTGAAGTGACCCCTAATAGAAGAAAAGGAACTGAGTTGGGGCCAGACGTTCCCAAGGCTCTGGACGTCACTCTGCCACTGACCCACCTCTAGAATTTGGAGGAACTGCATAACTAGGGTGTCTCGGAGTCCTCATCTGTAACGTGTGGGAGCAAATAAGATGGGCACCAAATCCTCCTTTGACCTGAATATCCTGCTATCATTTCAACCCCTCTCTTCATCAAGAACTACCACTGAAGCAATGCAAAGAGGCAGAGAAAAAAAAATAAAATAAAATAAAGAAAAGAAGAGTGCATTGTAAAACTTTGTCGCTTTTTACCTAAATGGAATGTGTGAAAAGTTTCAAACCAAAACAGGTGAATTTTAAGGCTTAGGGGAAATTTTTATGATGATCTACTTCAACCTTCTCTCATCACAAATACGAAAACCAAGGGCTACAATGATAACTCTCCCAGGATCACAGAGAGCAGTCAAGACTAGAAATCAACTTCAACTGCCTCGCTGCACAAATACCTGGTGATCTGGTGGTGAAAAAAAAACTCTAACTGTACACACTTGTGGTTAAACTTGCACTGAAATACAATTACACCGTTAGAAAAGCAGAGCACGCTGCTAGCTAAAATTTAGGCACAAGTTTATCTTTCCTTCAGAGTTTATAGTCTCTTTATATATGCATCGGGTGCTCAACATAAATTTGGTATAAATAAAAATGTACTCTCCAAAGGCCCTTCAAGATGGATACTCTATCTGTATGCTCCAGATATGCTGCAAGCATGGTGCTGGACCCCAGCCTTTCTCTGCTTCAATCACATAGATAGGTTCCACTGCCTTCAGGATTATTATCAAACTCCTCACTGTGACCTGAAGGCCTTCGTGACCTGACCACTGCCTCACTTCTGCAGCTGTATCTCCACCTGTTGCTCACCCCCAGCCACTTGTATCTCTCAATCATACTGATCTAGTTGCAGTTTCCCAAGGACAGGCCTCTCTCTCTTGTTTCTCCACTTCCCCTCTCATTTTTCACCGGCACTCATTTCCTATTCATCCCTCAAGTTCTGTATTTCGCATCACTTCTTCCAAAAAGCCTTATATTTGACCTTTCTACAGCCAAGTTGCACTTCTTAGGTGGTTCTAGCAGTAAAGAACCCACCTGCCAATGCAGGAGACATAAGAGAGGCAGTTTGTTCCCCAGAGGAGGGCATGGCAACCCACCCCAGTATTCTTGTCTGGAGAATCCCATGGGCAGAGGAGCCTGGCGGGCTACAGTTCATGGGGTTGTGACGAGTCGGACACGACTGAAGCAACTTAGCACACCCTCACGCACAGCCAAGTTAGTTGATGCTGGTGCTTACATCCACCTGGTAATTACTTTACTATATTGTACTTGTGTTTCATTCATCTATCTCTCCCACTACCCAGGAAGCTTGCTAAGAAAAGGAATTTTCTTCTTCTCCATCAAATGCCCCATAGCACTGTGATAGATGCTCGAAAAATGTCTGTCAAATAAATTAATATCAAAACAACTGAAATTATTACTACATTACCGTGAATTCCTGCACTCATGGATATTTTAAAGAACTGAACATGTGTCCTTACATTCACATAACAAAGGGTCTTTTTCTTTAAAAGTCTTTTCTTTTATACTCATAGACCCATTAACTTTCCCAGGATACTTCGAGCATCTTCAAATTTATGAGATTGGCTAACTGAGGTATGAATGCAGGGCTGTTGGCTAGGATCACCACTGAAAATTTACTATCGCACTCCAGTCTTACATAATACTCAATTCCAGTGTTCCCCGGAAGTCTACTGAAGAGAGTGCTTAGGAGCTAAATCCTGGAGCCCAACTACCTGGTAAGGCTGTGCTCTGCCACTTAATATAACCTCAAGCAAGTTGTTTCACCTCTCACTATGCTTCAATTTCCTCATCTGTAAAGTGAGATAATCGGAGAAGGCAATGGCACCCCACTCCAGTACTCTTGCCTGGAAAATCCCATGGATGGAGGAGCCTGGTAGGCTGCAGTCCATGGGGTCGCTAAGAGTCGGACACGACTGAGCGACTTCACTTTCACTTTTCCCTTTCATGCACTGGAGAAGGAAATGGCAACCCACTCCAGTATTCTTGCCTAGAGAATCCCAGGGATGGCCGAGCCTGGTGGGCTGCCGTCTATGGGGTCGCACAGAGTCGGACACGACTGAAGCGACTTAGCAGCAGCAGCAGCAAAGTGAGATAATATTATTACCTATTTCATAGTGCCATTGGAGTTAAATTATATGGAAATTACATACGTAAAAATCTTATAACAGTAGGAATTGTTCAATGCTTGCTTAACATTTTTGTGATGATAATGACCACCATAATCAGTATCCCTAAGCATTTTATATGTATTATCCCATTTAATCTTCACAACAACTTAATAAAGGCAATATCATCTCCATTACAAATTAATACATGAAAACTTGTAATGTCATTATGTGATTGTAATATCATTGTGAACTTCTAGATGTTGCAAGAGTTGTTAACTGTAAATGTCAAGATTCTACTATATATTCTTTCCCTACCTCACCTCTCTACCCTCTAAAGATAATTGCACCTCAAACATCCTCATTCTATTAAAGTTAACATGATTAAAATTAAGACAATTCTCTCAGTTACCCACAAGCACAAAGCTTTGAAATTATCTTCAGTGTCTCTCTGCCCAAGAGGCAACCAATTCTCTTCTTTAATATCTCTTGTATCCCACTCACCTTTCCATTCCTGCTTCTGCCCTCTTCACTCAGGTCCTCATCATCTGAAAACCAGATGGCTGCACATTTAATAACTTTTGTTCTTAGCTTTAAAAGCACATCAGTTTTGTAGAGAGGGAGGTCTACCTTCACGTATAAAGTTTTTCAATTAAACCAATAAAAGTCAACCACAAACTTCTCCCAATTTCTGTATCTCTTCTGAAAACCTAAACAAAAAGGTAAAATAAACCAGGAAAAAAAAAACAAACTCCATTCTAATGATTCCTACATCAACCACATCACACAGAAGGAGTTTCTGAAATAACCCAATCTGTCTGATGGGGAACGTAAACTCCACATCAATTTGACTTCATACTTTCCTAGTGACTTATTTGTGCTTGGTTTTTTCAGGATACTTTAGCAAGAAGAGGTGCCTACTTAGTGAAACAAATTAACTTCTCTTTCACCATTTGGTTTCCACTGTACTGATGGCTTTTTTAAGGCCTATTATGTTCTGAGATATCAATAAACCTTTTTTCTCTGCAGCTCTTATAAATAAACAAATGAAAAGAAAGATCTATCTCTGGTCTCTTATAGGGTTTGTCAGTCTTTAACTGGCTAAGACTCACCTCCAGTTAGATTTGTCTGATTCTTGTGACCTCTGGGTCATGATAAAATAAGAAAGGAAAACAGTTCCAATGCTCATAAGCTGGAGAGCATTCTGGAGAGCAATCCAAGGACTAATCTCTATGAGCTCACAACTCCAGGGAAGCCACAGTTTAAATTATTACCATAGCCTGACTATGTCCAATCTAATAGACCAAATCCTATTTTATCTTCTTGGAAATCACCTCAGAGCTAGAGATGTATTTGTATACCTTCCCCTGTATCAAAAAGTGCATCACGTGCAAAAAAAAAAAAAAATGTACCCAATGTCTGTAGACACTCAGTCTACAATTCAAACAGTACCTGTTGACCTTGTTAACTGCAAAATAAAGCGCACATTTTTAAAGATAAGCATCTCACTGAGGAGGCTTCCCAGGTGGCTCAGTGGTGAAGGATCCACCCGCCAATGCAGGAGACACAGGTTCAATCCCTGGTCAGGAAGATCCCCTGGAGAAGGAAATGGCAACCACTCCAGTATTCTTGCTGGGAAATCCCATGGACAGAGGAGCCTGGTGGGCTACATTCCATGGGGTCTCAAAGAATCAGACACGACTTAGTGACTAAACAACAACCTCACTGAGGGGTGTTCCTGTGCCACCTTGCCCCCATGGCTGCATTTAGAGAATTATAATGCCCTTGTTTAATAATGACACCTTGAATCCACATAACTTCTCTCCACTCTAGACTCGGAATACTTTTCTACAGATACAATTTTATTTATTCTCAAAATATATCTATGAACCAAGAGTAAATTGTGAAAATTGTGAAACCATGGAGTTAATCAGAACTATTTTCCCCAGATTTGAGCTTTAGGGCAAATGAGAGAGAAGGGATAGAAATTTGAGAGGAAAGAGGAACTTCTCTGGTGGTCCAGTGGTTAAGACTCCATGCTTCCACTGCAGGGGGCATGGGTTTGATCTCTGGTCAAGGAACTAAGATCCCACTTGCTGTGTGGTGCAGTCAGAAAAGAAATTTGAGAGGAAATAAAAATGGAAATATCTTTGTATTTAAGGAGCTCCTTTAAAATACATAAAGATAGTTTACTTGAAGATATATGTTTCCTATAAAATTATTGCATTTGATATAATGATATATTAAATTTAAAGAAAGTATAATCACATACAAAGTTATTATTGAAATTATTTAGCCTTTCTAAGCCAATATTTAAGAAGTAGAGAAATTCCTCCTAACATAGAAAACTAATTGCCTAATAGTAAAGAAGGAGAGAGAAGAAAAAATGAAACAAATAAGATATTTGGTTTTCTGGACTTAGTGTTAACTACTTTAAAATGTTTCATTTTCATTGAGTTTGCTGAGAAAAAAAAAAAGACAAGGAGAATCTTCTAGAATACTCCTTTTTGCCATGGATGTTCTTTAAAATCATCTCTTACTCTGAATTGTTACCCTCAATGGCCTGAGTCTTCTAGTGTTCTCTTCTTTACATCTCCACAGTCTTTTGAAAAGTATCCGATGATTTTAAGACTACTGTGCTTCAAAGTGTCCCAATATAGGATATTTAGAAATGCAGACAAATTACTTTCATGCTGCAAAGTCAGTTCAGTCTCTCAGTCATGTCCAACTCTGAGACCCCATGGACTGCAACACGCCAGGCTTCCCTGTCCATCACCAGCTCCCGGAGCTTGCTCAAACTCATGTCCATTGAGTCAGTGATGTGATCCAACCATCTAATCCTCTGTCATCTCCTTCTCCTCCTGTCTTCAATCTTTCCCAGCATCAGGGTCTTTTCCAATGATTCAGTTCTTTGCATCAGGTGGCCAAAGTACTGGCCAAGACTATACTTTCAGGGATCATTTGTATAGTTCATGTTGCAAAAGATGAAATAAAAACCAGATGCAAGCAAGCAGAGAACTCAAGACTGGGTCATGCGGAGGGCTTGTTGCAGAAAGCCATGGATGATGTCACTTGACAAAAGGCCTGGATATGTGCTTTATTCTGCAGTAAGACAATGAAATCTTTTGTTTCAAATCTAGTCAAATATGGTAGCAGCTTATTACCCCCAACTCTGCTTTTGAAAAGGATACTACTATAGATTGTTCCAGATCTCTTCTGTTAGCCCTAAATCCATCCTGTACTTTTCTCCACTGTGTACAGATCAGTACAGGAGGCTGACGTGTACAGACCACTCCATCAGCAAGCTTCTCACACTCTGGCTTCTGGTTGGGTTCTCTGGGGAGAATCCATTAGAGTAGACAGGAAATCGGAGAGTAGACAGAAATCAATGCAGACTACTCCATCAGCAAGCTTCTTACACTCCCCAGTGGGAGAACCCATTAGAGCAGACAGGAAATCAGAAAGAGGAAAAGATGAAGCAGGCACCTCAGGATGGATTCAGTCCTTAGACTGAAGGTCGCAGCCCCTGTCAAGTAGCCCTCTCCATGTATTTCTCTCTCTCTCAGGGCTCTGAGAAGTCCTCTTCTCCTCAGTCATTCTGAACTGTACCTTGTGGTTTGTCTACAATCTGAACACAATGTTGTAAATAGCTCCCTTATTAAACACTATTCAAATTGCCCAATTTCCCACCAGGACCTTGACTGACACAGATTGTATTCAACTCCCTCTCTGAGAATGAATCAAGAGGATAAAGCCATAACTACAGATTCAAAGTCAAGAAAAAGAAATCCACACAGAAGGCACGGCATCCATGTCTGAGAAAATAGCGCTGAGCTCTGAAAGCTAGGAAGTGCCCAATTCATCTTTAAATGTTGTTCTGAAGTGAAAGTGAAAGTGAAGTCGCACAGTTGTGTCCAATTCTTTGGGACCCCATGGACTGTAGCCTACCAGACTCCTCCGTCCATGTGATTTTCCAGGCAAGAATACTGGAGTGGGTTGCCATTTCCTTCGCCAGGGGATCTTCCCAACCCAGGGATCGAACCCGGGTCTCCCACATTGTAGGCAGACGCTTTTACTGTCTGAGCCACCAGGGAAGTCTCAATGTTGCTCTCAACAGTCTGCTTTTAAAATAGAATGAACAATATAACGTTTCCTAACAAATAAGACACAAAATAATTCTAAATAAACGTCTTTAGAAATAATTGAGTAGAATTTAAATTCTAGGTAGCAAAATACAAAATACTTGTCCTAATGATTTTTATGATTCTCAAATATTTTTCCCATCGAGTACTACAATACTTCCAAATATTTCAAAGGGAAATAGAAGAGAAATTTTGAAGTTTTTTTTCCTCCCTCCTTGCCCCTTTGTTTTGTTTTTGTTTTTTAAGCTTTTCTAATTCTAAATAGACAGTCATTTTTAACTTCAGTTGAGAACTGGGGAAGCTGAGGTATGCAGAGATGGCACAGCTCACCAGTGTTGGGAATAAACTTCCATCAAAGGTTATCCAGCTCTTCCTAGAATTCATACCTCTCAGTCTACCTGCTGAAAATTATGTGATTATCGTGACTCAATGATAAAAGATGTCCTCCGACCCACAGTGCTGTTAACACTTATTCCACACACACATTTTAATAGTCCGTTTGGTCCTGAGCCAAGACACAGCCCTGAGCTACGGCCCTAAATGAATTCCGCTACACTTTTCATTTCTTCTAGGGAATTGGACTAATTATAGTGACTACTTCGGAGAGAGCGATAGTTTGAAAACATTGCCTGAGGGATACAAAAGTTGTTTTATTTCATAATTAGGCATTTCTGTCCCAGGGGCATTTTATAGTCATGGTTTGAAATAACAGCCATTATTTTATTACAGTTTTCTATTTTTTGCACATAAAAATATTTAGAACATGTTTTTCGCTGAGTTTTATTAGTCATAATGCCAGGAAGTGCCTGGTGTTATGGATGATGGAATTATCTTTGAGGGCTTCCCTTTAGTGTTATTTCTTCCTTATAGTCTACATTCTCTCAGTGTTTGGTACTGGAACTGAAATTGAAAGTGGAAATTGAATATTCCCTCTGCTTGGGGAAGTGACCTGTACATGAGGATAAAGTGGACCCCACCCATACGTCTTTCCAATCTCTTGCCCTAGTCAGCATTATATCTTCTTTGCCACATGTATACCTACTTATACCATGGTTAATGCTACATTAAGAAGAACTAGAAACATGGAATCAATTCAGCAGGCACAGACGTAACAACTCAAAAACAACTGGTGTTAAATAATGCCCTCATCAAGCAATTGGATTAAACCTGCCTCTTGGGAGATCTAATAACCACAGTGTGTATGCACTGGAACACACACACACATGTAGAAAATAGGATAATGAAGTCATGGAAATAGAAGGGATTGTCTCATATACCTGGGTAGCTCTTTAATACAAAACAGGAATTGCCTCTATAATATCCATCAAATTTTTATATAAATTCTTCTAGCAACAGGGCACAAGTTACCATACACACACCATACTGGCTCTCTATGAGAATATTATTCCTTATGCAGAAACAAAAATCTTATTTCCTATTCACTTCTGCACACTGATACCAGTTCTCCCCTTTGGCGATACATAGAAAAATCCTAATCCTTCTAATACATGACAGCCCTACAAATATTTGGAAAATCCTTTATCAATCCTTTATAGTGAAGAATATCATTTTTTGCTAGCTGGTACCCATCCTTCTTCTTACCCTTCTTCTGGTAACAGCATCCAATTTTTTCCTTCACTGCCACAACTTCCTCATTCTTATTCCATGTAGCTTTTTGAGATTGGAGGTACACACTACTGGAATTGTCAATAAACATATACAGAATTCCTGTCCCAGTGGTCAGTTTATAACTGGGCATTTGGCAAAAACTAAATCAATGAAACCCAATTCCATGTATTTTTTCATAGAACCTTTGAGAAAGAAAAGCTCTTTTTGCTCTGGGTTATTAGTTTTACTTCTTTTTTTTTTTTTAATAAATTTATTTATTTTAGTTGGGGGCTAATTACTTTACAATATTGTAGTAGTTTTTGCCATACATTGACATGAATCAGCCATGGGTTTACATGTGTTCCCCTTCCTGGACCCCCCTCTCACCTCCCTCCCCATCCCATCCCTCTGGGCCATCCCATTGCCCCAGTCCTGAGCATTTGTCTCATGCATCAAACATGGAATGGTGTTCTGTTTCACATATGATAATATACATGTTTCAATGCTATTCTCCCAGAACGTCCCACCCTCACCTTCTCCCTCAGAGTCCATAAGACTGTTCTATGCATCTGTGTCTCTTATCCTGTCTCGCATATAGGGTTATAGTTACCATCTTTCAAATTCCATATATATGCATTAGTATACTGTATTGGTGTTTTTCTTTCTGGCTTACTTCACTCTGTATAATGGGCTCCAGTTTCATCCATCTCAATAGAACCAATTCAGATGTATTTTTTTTAATGGCTGAGTAATATTCCATTGTGTATATGTACCACAGCTTCCTTATCCATTCGTCTGCTGATGGACAACTAGTTTACTTCTTTTTTTAAAGACTTCTTTTGATGTAGATCATTTTTCAAGTCCTTTTGATTTTGTTACTATATTGTTTCTGTTTTACGTTTCAGTTTTTTTGGCCCTGAGGCATGTGGAATCTTAACTCCTCAATCAGGAATCAAACTTGCACTCTCTATGTTGGAAGGTGAAGTCTTAACCACTGGTCATCAGGGAAGCCCCAGGTTATTAGCTTTAAAACAATGAAAACTCAAAGTTTCAGGCACCTGAAACTCATGGAGAGATTTTTTTGCCTGAGGAGGAGGCAAAATAAATTCGAGTCAAAGACAGAGGAAAGAGACCACATAACATGATTTGAAATCTGGATATTAGTTGAACTTCATGCCAGACCTAGTCCTGGCCTTTTCAGTTACGTAAATCAATCCATCCTACGTTTTGCATTAGTAAATGTCAGTTACTTCCAGCCACAAGTTCTGAATAATAGAGAGCTTTTCTGGATTTTATTCTTTCTAAGCATATCACAGTTCCTCCAACTATTCTTTAAATAACTTGTTTTCCTATCTTTTCATCAACTCAAACTCACTGCTTGACCTGTTCCAGTGGGAATGAGCTTCATAAACTCTTACCTAGAACTAAACCCAAATTATGAGACGTTCATTGTTAACTCATCTGAATCTGATAACTCATGAATAATATTGTGACAGTTAATTTTCTATGTCAATTTGGCTAGAATATGAAACCCAATTGTCTGTTTAAACACCAATCTAGATGTTGCTGTGAAGGGTAGACTTTGAATAAAGCAGATTACCCTCCATAATGTGGGTGAGCCTCATCGAATCAGTCAGAGGCCTTAAAGAAAAGACAGAATTCTCCATAAAAGAGAGAAATTCTTACTCCAGACTGCCTTTACACTCAAAACTTCAACACTGACTCTTGCCAGAATGTTTAGCCTGACTGATTTTAGACTGGTCAGCCATCCTCCAAACAATGTGTGTGTCTGTGTATTTTTTCCTACAAAACTCTGACTGATTCAAATAAGCATTGTCTTTCCTTAGGTAGAGCTCTCAGACAATAGAGACACTCAATCCTTTTACTTGCACAAAGACTCCCCATCTTATAAGTGCTCAATTCATTGTTTTCAACTAAGCTCTTTATATTTTACATGTAGGCCTACTAAGATGATTTCCATCAACTGAGGTTTTTAAAGATTCCCTTCATCTAGCCTATTCATTATGGTTCCCAGTTTGGGACCTACACACATTTGATAAGAAGGCTTTGATCTCTTCATTCTAGTAATTAGAAAAATGTTCATTAAACTATAGCTTATATTGGAACCCTGCTGAACACAACTCAAGGCTCCCATCAATCAATATCCTATTGTGTGAACTCTTTAACCAATTGTTAATCCACCTAACAGGATTATCACCCAGCCCAAACTTCTCTGTATTGCCTACAAGAATATAAAACTTCCATGTCCTATGGAAATAAAATGGCCTATGTTCACATAAATCTTTCCATCTTTGAATCTAATAACCTACATAAAGATAGTTACTTTGACATAAATTACTGTTTGCGGACTCATTCTGGTTTTAATCAGCCAATGTCTTCTTTTGTGAAGAATCCTCATAAAGAATTCATCTAGAATTTTGCCAGAGTGCCATCACAGTACTACCATAGTAAGCTTAGATCCTATAGTTTTGGTCATTTTTAGAAATATCATGGCCCTCAAAGATTAACAATATTATTTCCATGATTGCATCTCCAAATTTTTCCTTGAAAAGTACTTTACCAAAGAATTATGCTTCACTCATCTGAAGAAGGAAGGTATAATACTCATCTTTTTGAGTTTCCGTTCCCTTCTACTCATATTAGTTTTACTCATTACAGTTTAAATGTTTTTCTTCTTGACAGAGAAGATAGAGATAAAACTAGGTTAAGTAAGAGGCAAGTAACCAGGAAAAAGTACTATAACAGAAAAAAAGAGGCAAATGACTTTATCTTTGTGCTGTTAAAAAGTAAATAAGACCTGATAATAAAGCCATCAAAGCTCTAAAAGGTAAATGGGTAAAGGACATGAATAGATAATTCATGAAAGAGGAACTATATCTGGATCACAAAACATGGGAAAGGTTTTACTTTCTTAATATTCTAATAATACATTAAGATAAAGATTTTAAGCTTAGCCTATTAAATTAGCCAAGTATTCTTTTCAATATAACACACAATACTGATAGTAAAGTTATCGCTTATATTTCCATATACATACATTGTGTAATCACACATATTGATAACAAAAATATAACCTGCTACTACTCTTTTGCAAAGCTATGTATCAATATTCACAATATCCCAAGAAAATATTTTGGAATGCAGGAAAATCTTTAGTCACAAAGATTTTTATCGCATATTTATTCATGATTAAGAATAGATATTATCTATTAATATATAATCAAGAACATAGACTAGGTTACTATGTAGTCTCTAAAATGATGATGACTATGAATTTGATACAATAGAAAATCTTATGTTACAATTTGGGGTTTAATAAAAAAAAATGTACATAGTCTGTATAATAACAGCCATGCTATACAAATCAGCAAAACTCTTCATTGAAAGAAAAGCTGAAGAAAATACACCAAATATAATATGGTTGTGACATACTAGATGCTAAATTTCTTATAAAGAGTGTGAATGATTTTTACAAGTGAAAGAATAGCAAAAGGTATTATTTTAAAAACTAGGTGTGGGAGGTCTGTTTGTTTTTTCCCAAAATTCTCAGGATCTGGGCATATTTTTTTTATAAGAGCCAGTTAAATAGTTAAGAAAAACGATGAAAGTGATCACAGTTTCAGAATAACATGAGAGAGAGAAAGATAGTGGGTCAGTAAAATTAGGTCATAATCTATAAAGTTTTAAGAAAAGCTCCCCTTTTTTCCACCACCCACACCTCCCAAAAATGCATCTTCCTAATTGTGTTCTGCCATAAGTTCTTTTCAGCCATACCTAAAGGCATTGTAACTGCTCCTTAACAGGATTTCAGTCATGGGCTACTGGTTAAAGCAGGCAGCTCACAGCACAGTCTTAAGCATCCAAGACTGATCAGTTTTGTTAAAGATGAGAGATAGAAGGAGAAGATAATTTGCCTTTTGTAAAGCAGCTCCCCTTCACTTCTGAAACGCACTCCTGTGAGTCCTGAACACAGAATTCATGGGAATGTAGGAAACGTCAATATACACTTAACACACTGAATTCCTTTTATGAAATCATACCCTCAGAACTAATACCATTCTAGGCTTAGTGGGAGTGAGCAAAGTCCTTCTGACTTGAGCCTTATGTTAGTGACTTGCTGGAGCATTCCTCCAGTAAAAAGTGCCATGAGGTGTTCAGTATCTCTGATTATAGAAACACATAGTACAAGATGAGAAAAAAATGATTTCCATATAGAAGAAAGGAAGAAACTAAGATTGTACTGTGACCCAACATATGATATTTATTAACAAAACTACACTGACTGAGAAAACTAAATCTCAGATATCAGAATTTTAGAAACGGCAATTTTCCAGATTCTATATGCAGAGACAGGATAAAGGGTATAAAAGGCATGCATACACGAGAAGAGAAGGACGAGTTAATGGAGAGGGTGCTTCCCTGAGAATTGTCTGAGAGGCGACAAACCAGCGAAGTAAGATGAGATTCGAGGACGAAAGATACTAGATTTGCATTGAACTGATCAGTGGGCTGGAGACAAAATGACTGATGGACAGTGGGGTAAGGAAAACAAAGCAAAGAGCACAGCAGAGAAGTTCAGATGAAAGTGTTCAGGAAAGTCCATTAGTCCGAGCATATAGAGGAAGCTTAGTCCTTAAAGCTTCCAAACTGAACTTAGGAGAAAGAACTAAAATTCATCATCACATGTTAAAGAAAACCTATTCATTTCATCTCCCAATAATCAAGTGATAAGTGACTGCTGTCTTGTTTTTTAATAAGAAGAATAAAAGATGAAGTTTAAACCAGTGAACTGCCTGAGCCAAAGTCAGTATTTCCAGTGCCTTCGCTGACGCTGTCCAATCCTTCATGATCCTCCTCCTGTAGAACTATTCCCCCCAATCCCCCCACCTCCAGCTCTGCTCTGCTTCTTACAATAGAATATGTGCATGCTAAGTCACTTCAGTCGTGTCCAGCTCTTGGCGACCTTATGGAAGTGTAACCCGACAGACTCCTCTGTCCATGGGATTCTTTAGGCAAAAATACTAGAGTGGGTTGCCATTTCCTCCTCCAGAGAATCTTCCCAACCCAGGGATTGAACCCGCTTCTCTTAAGTCTTCTGCACTGGCAAGCAGTTTCTTTACCACTAGCACCACTTGGGAAGCCTATGTATCAATGATAAATTGGGATAATTTATTGTTCTTATCCACCTGCAATGCAGGAGACCCCGGTTCGATTCCTGGGTCGGGAAGATCCGCTGAAGAAGGGATAGGCTACCCACTCCAGTGTTCTTGGGCTTCCCTTGTGGCTCAGCTGGTAAAGAGTCTGCCTGCAATGAGGGAGACCTGGGTTAGATCCCTGGGTTGAGAAGATCCACTGGAGAAGGGAAAGGCTACCCACTCCAGTATTCTGGCCTGGAGAATTCCATGGACTGTATAGTCCAGGGGGCCGCAAAGAGTCAGACATGACTGAGCGACTTTCACTTTCACTTTCACATTGCACTTATGGAGAAGAATGCCTTTGTTCTTACAAAACACATCCTGAGCTATTTAAGAGTGATGTTTGCAACTTCCTTTCAAACTGTTTAGAAAAAAGGAAAAAGAAGGTGTAAAAAAGAAAGATACATATATGCACATCTTACATATGCATAAAGAGAGATATGTGCCATCACTTCATGGCAAATAGATGGGGAAACAGTGGAAACAGCAACTTCATTTCCTTTGGCTCCAAAATCACTGCAGATCATGACTGCAGCCATGAAATTAAAAGACGCTTGCTCCTTGGAAGAAAAGTTATGACAAACTTACACAGCATATTAAAAAGCAGAGACATTGCTTTACCGACAAAGGTCTATATAGTCAAAGCTGTGGTTTTTCCAGTAGTCATGTATAGATGTGAGAGTTGGACCTTAAAGAAAGCTGAGCACTGAAGAATTGATGCTTTTGAACTGTGGTGTTGGAGAGAACTCCTGACAGTCCCTTGGACAGCAAGGAGATAAATCAGTCAATCCTAAAGGAAATCAGTCCTGAATATTCATTGGAAGGACTGATGGTGAAGCTGAAACTCCAATACTTTGGCCACCTGATGTGAAGAACCAAGTCATTGGAAAAGACCCTGATGCTGGGAAATATTGAAGGCAGGAGGAGAAGGGGACGACAGAGGATGAGATGGTTGGATGTCATCACCGACTCGATGGACATGAGTTTGAGCAAACTCCGGGAGTTGGTGATGGACAGGGAAGCCTGGCATGCTGCAGTCCATGGGGTCACAAAGAGCTGGACACAACTGAGCGACTGAACTGAACTGAGAAATAAACAGAGACAAACAGGGAGAAAAACAATTGTGGCAAAATGTTAACAACTGATAAAGAATGTAACGGTGATATAGTATTTACCATTCTTTCAATTTTATATAGTATTTTTTCAAAATAAGGTTGGGAAAAACACATGCAAAGCAAATACATAACCCTATGATATAATGGGGGAAGCTTAGAAGTCCAAAGACTGAGTTGTGAATACAGCTCACACGAATGTATCTTGGTGACCCTGGACAAAAAGTCTAACTTCTTGGGGCTTTAGTTTCCCCTTCTCTAGCATAAGGTGGATAAACTGAATGATATCCAAGGTTTCTTCCTGCAATATCAGCAGGCATTTGGGAATAAAAATAGTCACATGTCTACGCATGTTGTGTTGACATATGCAGACAGCATAATAAAATTGCTATTTCTCCTCATAAAATTACTCCCTGGTAATTTCATAATTTATAAATTATTCCTCCTCAGCACCTTAGCTAATTGTGTGTGTTTAATGATATTAGCTCACTTGGCACTAAAATTGTGTTTCTTGTTCCAAGAATCAGAGTTCTTATCTATCTTTAAAGAAAAAAAAGAATTCTACATAAAATAGCAAAAAAAGGAAAAAAGGACACAAGAGAGAAAGAAGGAAGAGAAGGAGGGAAAAGGAGAGAGGGGAAGAGGGCAAGGAAAGGGAAGGAGGGAAGAGGGGGAATCAGGAAAAGAAGGGAGACCTGCAAGCTGAGGGCGGTTCCAAAGAGGCATACTTTTAACACCAGAGCTGGGTGGGAACGAAGGTTCCTATTTAGCATCGTGAATTCCCCAGGTGATCCTCTCCAATTGAGAGTTGGAAATGGGACCAGTAGCCACTCTATTACCCATAAATATACACATTCAATACATATATGTAAAGCTCAACGGTGTCCACTAGGAGCCAAAGCAATAAAAGCAAAAATGAATGATCCCAAGAAAGAGAGTAGACCAATTTTTAAAAACTGTACATATAACTTCCCCAAAACTTCACCTGATGGACCATTTTCCAAAATTAGAAAAATTTCTAAACCTATTAAGTATATCAATTTGTCTAATACCCCAGCTGAAGAACAAAACAAGAGAAGCTTCCGTTTATCTTTTTAAAACAGGACAGCAGCTCAAAAGCCATGCTCAAAAAAGTAAATATTTATAAAAACCACTCTAACAATTTTTTACTACATACTTTTTTATATATGCTTTTTATTACTGCATATTCTGATTTTTTTACTAGGGCTATACATTGTCTTTTAAAATAAATTTAAAACTTTAAAGGAAACAAAGAAAAAGCCTCCATGTAAAATAGCATTATTATTTACCTCTGTTGGAGATGAAGAAATTTCTAGCACTATCATAATCTGAGTTGATAAATAAATATAGTGACATCCATAAAGTGATTCTGGAAATTTTCTGAAACACGAGAAATTATGTTAACTAACGTGAGAGTGTAGTCATTCTTCCCATCATTGGGTAGACTTTCTGTTTACTTTCATTATTCTTGGTGACCTGCGTTGGAGTTGCCATTAACCCACTGAAGAAATTTTTTTTTTAATTCCTTGAATTCCAACGTATGGATACTTGACCTTCTCATTCGAAAGAAGAGAAATGATTGTGGCAGAATGAAGTTGTACTCTAGCCAGCTCTCCATCAAGGGGAATGGAGCCCACCCTCTCTCCCAATCTCACCCTCTTTATTCTGCCCCTATCTTCTCTTCATCTATGCAATAGTCAAAAAAAAAAAAAAAAAATCCATAAAAGGATTCTTAGCCACCCACACGGTGAGTGTGTCCTTGGCAACATTTCAATCACAGTATAGATGAGGATTTACTTTATCACAGTGACTGTCCACTCGTGAAGGGTTCGGAGCACAGCCTCTCAGAAGTCAGGCCTGTCATGGCAGCTTTCTACTGCAGCATCTGCTTCTTTGTTTGGGCCAGTGAGGGACCCAGAATCTTGCCTGGAAGAATCAACAAGAGTCCACCCAGACCAGGTATTCAACAACACTAAGAGTTTTCGTAAGACCGCAAGGGGATATGTTAAAACCCACACACGGAAGTAAGACCCCCAAGCACACATCTGTATAAACCCATAACTGGGATTACGCAATGTTTCCTGCTTCAATACCAGTTCCTCCTCATCCAGCAAATAGTCTCTTCTCTTCTCCAACCTGAGTCTTCCCAGAGTGTGATGGCTCTTCTGCTTGTCCCTATCTTGCTTTGGAATCTCTTCAATATGATTGTCCCCAAGAGTGGTCCCCAACGCTTTTCGTCCATAAAGGCTGACCACTCATTTTAAATCATGAGTCTTTATAATTAACTGCTCCAGGAGATGTTTCTCCCTTCAATATGCTATGCAAAACAAACAAAGTGTGCAAAATGTTGACTGCTGCCATTATTTATTAACAGGAATGACTGCATGATGGTGTAGCGCTCGCTCTTACTTTTTTTACAAATACCACCCTGACTCATCCCTTCTCCCCCATGACCAGTATTCTGTGTGGTGTGACAACAAAAAGAGCATTTTAACCCCCTTTGGTTAGGGAGCACAGTTTATTTGACCTTCATTGAATAATATCATGACTGTCCTCAGGTAATAACCCCAGTGGTAGCAGCAATCTGCAAAGGGAACTGGCAAGCATCACCTAATATATGAGAGCTACACTACCCTGGCATGCACCCCAGCCCAGGATGACTGCCATGCATCCTGACCATCATCTTACTCTCATGAGCACAGCTCCCTTCTCCAGAGGCCTTCTTCCCATCAGCTCAGGTCCTGGAAGGGTGGCATCTTGATAGAGCATGTGTGCTCAGTTGCTCAGTCATGTCTGACTCTTTGTGACCCCATGGACTGTTGCTGGCCAGGCTCCTCTGTTCATGGGATTCTCTGGGCAAGAATATTAGCCTGGGTTGCCATTTCCTTCTCCAGGGGATCTTCTCAACCCAGGGACTGAACCTGTGTCTGCTTCATTGGCAGGCAGGTTCTTGACCACTGAGCCACTTGGGAAGCCCACATCTTGATAGAGAGACACATAACTGTATATTGGGTTGACCAAAAAGTTCGTTTGGGTTTTTCATGAGATATTATGGAAAAATTGGAGTGAACTTTTTGGCCAACCAGTATTTGGCTATAACTAAAGCACTGAGATGACTTTAAGATCACCAGATTACCCAGTCCAAGCTCTTCCTCCTCCTTAAAATTCTCCATAAAACACATTGTTCCACCCTACACAGGAAATACCAGGGACCTTTTATCTAAGTCATCATTCTCATATCATTTCTATATAAAAGGCAAATAAATTACTGACTGTCTCCCCACCACCCACCAACAGCATCCTCTGGTGGATCTCACTGGTAAGTAGAATTTAAGGCCAAAATTCAGACATTGTTCAAGAAAGAACAAACAAACCTTCCTATGCTGAGCAGCCAATCATAACAGTGGAGTCAACACAGAGAGTGTGGCCTCATGCACAGTGAAGGAGTTACAGTACAAAAGAGAGTATTTTTTACCTGAGCAGTGATACTAGCAGCTGAGAATTACAAGAGTTCATGTAAACAAAACAGTTGGAGCAGTTTGGGGAAAATAAGCAGTAACTGCAGCCAACTGCCATACCAATAGACATACAGTCCTGAATGACTCCCTCATTTACACAGCCAGAGCAGAATCCTGGTCAAAGCCAAGGGGAAGCTTAAGCAAAACCAGAGCAAAGGCCACTGGCTGAATTGCAGCACCATCACTATACATTCAGGATTCAATACATATGGTATAGAATGTCCTGAATTTTATATATACACACACACATATACACACAACATATATAGATAGATAGGTCGATAGACAGACAGATAGATGCACAACAAAGAAAAAAGTCATCTACTGGTAATCAATATTTTGATAAGCTACATTACATAATCAAACTTGATTAAAGGCTATAGCCAAGTCTCATTAGCTACTATTGTTTCCCCTCGGATTTTTGTTGGCTTGCTGGATTGTTTGGCCATTTTCACTAACTTCAATTAAGGAAAGAGAAAGAGGCAGAACTTTTGGAACTTAGATGGAGACCTCTTGCCCTATTCCTGTAAGTCTTTCTTTCTGTTAGTTTGTATTTTCTGGCCTACAGTCTCCAATGAATATGCCTGTCATTATTTTAAAAATAATAATAATTGGTTGTTAAGGAATAAGAAGCATAAAGCATGTATATTTATTTATCTGCCTTTCCCCTCAACTCAACGGCTATTAAAGGGCAATGATAGCCCCATGGAAATAGGGTTCTTTTAACTGCACCAGAAAACGCATTTAAAAACCCAAACAAACTAACTGCGGCCATATCTTTGTTTGGCAACCTGAGTAGTCTCTTCACTTAGTTCTGCTCATAGCAACACACAAAGGATTACTCTGCAGCCAGGGATAATAGCTGATCCCATAATCTGGCACTAACACTTAGAAAGATTAATTACCCTATTAAAATCTCAGACATTACTAAGAAAATCTTTGTATAAACCTTTTAACTCACAACAAATGCAGCCTCCTTGGTGCCTTCAGTTTGTTACGCAATACAGGTCCTCACCCCCCAACACTTTTCACCATTGTTTCCGGCATCTTCAGAAATATCCAGACGCACATACACAGCAGTGCCCGCACGTCGGCAAGCCCGCACCGCGCAACAGAGTCGAAGCGTCTTCCCGGTACGAAGGCAGAAAGTGGGAATGTGGCCGGAACAGATAAAGTAAAAACTCCTCCCGTCCTTAAATTGGCTGTACTGGAGATTAAGCCGCAGGGGAAAAAACACTCAGTGATTCAAAGGCTGCTGCCGTGTCAGAAACCAGAGGTATCTAAGAAGATTCATGTTGTAATCCTCACACAAACTGTATGCCCAATATGTGAAATGATGAGGAGAGCTGAGTTCTCGATGCTCACTATCAAAGTTCCCCTCTGGAGTAGGACACTGGCAATTAGACTTTAGGGACACCTCCGTGTTTTCACGTCCACGCTCACCGTCAGCTTGTCATGGTTTCCTTTCTCCTGCAGCGTTGCCACTTTCTCAGATTTCTTACCACAATTCGAGGAAAATTCATTGGTTTCAAGATATAAACATAATCAAGTAAAAACAAGAAGCAGAGGGCGAAGGTCACAGGTTATGTCATTTATAGGGCAAACAAAGGAAATATTGAACTCCCTCCATTCCTCTGATCGATTCTGGTATTTCACTGACTTTGTCATCAAATGACCCTGATCAAATGTTGTCCTTGGGAAAATGCTGGGACAGTGTTGATAATAAATTGGTTAATGGCGTGTAGAGTCAAAATTCCACCTCCAGACATACCAGCTGCATGAGCCCATCTGTAACCTGAGTTATCTGACCAGCTCAAGCTTCAGATGCGCCATCTGTAAGATGGGAATGATAGTCATACTGAATGTGTAAGGGTGTTGTGGGACTCCTGAAGGAAGTGCATGGTGGGTGTGGCCAACCATCTGACTCTTCCTCTTTTAACAACATCACCACCATCATTGCTGCCCAGAGAGTGAATGTTTTCAGGCTCCTTATGACCCAAGGGCTCCAAAGCATTTGGGTTGGCCAAAAGGTTTGTTCAGGTTTTTCCATAACATCGCACAGAAAAATCTGAACAAACTTTTTGGCCAACCCAATAATTCATCAACCACTTCAACTTGGCACACTGCTTGTCCCAATTGTCACTCTAACCACACAATAAGATAGTGACAAGAGGTCATCCTGTAAAAGAGTCTTCATTCAACCTACAAATATAGTAATGTAACTTTACCTCAAAACTAAGATTTCCAGGAGATAGCATTTATTATGAGACAACAATAAACCTTTGTCATTCTAAGCCTTTACTGTGGCAGCATCTAATTTTTTCATTCCCACTTGGATAAGCTGAATCCATGCTTTATGAATCCAGAAATTCATAGTGACAACTGCCAATGAATTCAGACCCGGTGCTGATTACTTTACATGAATTATTTTATTTATCCTCATAGCAACTCAGAGTTAGGTACTATAGTTAGGCCCATTCTACCCATGACAAAAGATACAACTGAAGCCTTAAGAAGCTAATTAACTAACCCAAAATCATATGACCAGAAAATGGTGGGGCTGAAATTGGAAACATGACATCTTGACAACAAAGCTTTGCCACCATACTGCATCAGATTCCATTTTATAATCCTAGGTTTTACAACTGAGATTCATCTTTTCAACAAATCTTATTGATCATACACCATGTGCCAGTCACTGCCCTAGCACTGGTAATAACACAGACAGAAGGCTGCTTTCATGGAGCTTACTTTCTATTTGGATAAACAGAAAATAAAAAGAAAAATATATCCATAGTAAAAGGTCATGTAGTGATCCATGCCATGAAGGAAAATAAAGTTCAGTAAGGGACCGTGGAGGGAAAGTGCTGTATAGCTCAGGCAGACACATGACCATTCAGTTCAGTCCTGATCTTCAGGTAGGACATGTATCATTATCCTCATCCAATAATTAGCTGATGAGGAAGTGAAAAAATAAGTTACTTGTCCAGAGCTTGCAAGAAAGAAAGTATAAACTAAAAGCCAAATCTCCTACTTTCTATGGCTTTTTTAGCCTGCCGTATTTAGTTTGCCTAATAATACTTCAACCTGAAATTGCGCTTCCATAAGTGTGTGTTTTTAAGCACAGATAATCCCTGTGTACTCATTTTTCCTTGTTGGTCCCAATAAAATGAGATCATCTAATAAAAAACAGAGTGGAAAGGGGAAAAAAAGCATCTAAAAAAAGAAAATGCTCTGAACTCATGAATAAGAAATCGAACTGTCCAGAATGAGGCCTCTCACCCTCAATTTTAAATACCTTGATTAATAGCTGATGGGATGTGCTGCAGTGTAATACTCATGGATTTGGCTCTCACAAGTAGAAATATCCTGGATCCAACACTTCAATTACTAAGGGAAAATAAGAGCCCCCCAAATCACTACTAACAGCATTGACATAATTTCCAATCCTGCTCTTTTCTTTGTCTGGGTAGTAAACAAATGAAATTTTTGTGATAAATTGATTGCTCTGTCCCATGCTGTAAGACGATGGGCATACTAATGGGCTAAATTGCAATTATGTGGTTTTGACATGACAAATGTTAATCAGCTTAAACTCTCTGAAGACTATTTGGAAAACATGACCCAGGAGGGAGAAATAAACCCCATTCTTGTAACTGATTAAATGTCTTTATGGTTATTTTCTTCCCTTGATGATTTTTTTTTTTAACATTGGCAAGAGAACAGATCATTGACAACTGCAAATCTCAACTATAAATCGTATGACTTGAAACAAGCGGGGAAAGACTACACCTGTGAACTGAGAATAACCCAAACTTTGGACTGAGTTTTTCCTGGGCCAGGCATTTGGTTAGCTAAAATCAATTACTCCATCAGTCTGAAAGTATTAATTATCAAACATTTGCCTCTCTAAAAGTACAAATGCAACATAGATGACTAGGTCACTAGGGTGACCCTGCCTTTGAGAGTGTGATCTCAAATCTCATTCTAACCATCTTAGGTAGTACAGCAGGCCACTCAGCATTTCCAGGGGTTCTAGGGAGACATGTTTCTCCTTAACATTTTCAATTCCAATTCTCTGTTAAAGCCGTAATGTCTCTCTCCTCTCTTCTTCTCCTTTCCTCTTTATGTCAGCCCATTTATGGAACATAGCCCCTTTTCCTGATTTTCCAAAAAGAATATTCATACCTGCCCATAGGAGGTAGTAGAGCTTTTAAAAAAATGTTTATTTGGCTGTACCAGGCATTAATTGTGGCACACGGGATCTTTAGTGGCAGCACATAAACTGTTAGTTGTGGCCTGTGGGATCTAGTTTCCTGACCAGAAATTGAACGTGGTCCCCCTGCATTGGGAGCACTAGTCTTAGCCACCAGACCACAAGGGAAGTCCCTGTAGCAGATTCCTCACTGAAAATGCAGGACACTGCTGGCAAAGGATGTGGGATGGTTACAGTGTATTAAAAAGCAGAGACATCACTTTGCCGACAAAAGTCCATATAGTCAAAGTTATGTTTTTCCAGTAGTCAAGTATGGATGAAAGATTCGGACAACAAAGATGGCTGAGTGCCAAAGAATTGAAGCTTTTGAACTGTGGTGTTGGAGAAGATTTGAGAATCCCTTGAACTGCAAAATCAAACCAGTCAATCCTAAAGGAAATCAGTCTTGAATATTCACTGGAAGGACCGATGCTGAAGCTGAAGCTCTAATACTTTGGCCATCTGATGTGAAGAGCCAGCTCATTGGAAAAGACCCTGATGCTGGGAAAGAAGGAAGGCAATAGCAGAAAATGAGATGGTTAGATAATATCACCAACCCAATGGCCATGAATCTGAGCAAACTCCAGGAGATAGTGAAGGGGAGGGGAGCTGCAGTCCACGGGACACGACTTAGCGACTGAACAACACAGATCAACAGAAGAGAGGCTTCTTCTCCTCTTCTGACAAGTTCCGTAGCTCTCATCCACCCCCATGGCTCCAACATCACTGCAGGATTCTCCCTGCCTTGTGTTAGGACTCTCTCCATTTCTAACCACACATTCACACACTTAGCTTCCTCCTCCTTCCTTCTCTTCTCTCCTTACTTCACTTGCCCCTAAACTCCAAATGCCCTGTTCATTCCTCATTCAGAGTTGCTTACATAAGACCACTCTAATCCATAACATCTGAGCCATGAGGGCCTTCTTTCCCAAGTCAAAACGGTCAACACAGATAACAAGCCAAACAATGGAACTTGCCCATAAAGGAAACTCTGTGGTCATCTCTTAAAGTAAGATTTTTTCCTCCTCTATACGTATCCCACAGTTAATATTATCTGTCTTCTCAAAGGGTGGAGGAAAAGCCATATCTACCTTTCCATCTGCTTTGTACAGGCAGTCAAAGCCTATGACAGTTCTAGTGATTCTTCTTTCATATCCTTCAACCTACTTCCCAAGGCTAATTAATACTGCCACTTTACCAGCTGGGGTATTTACATCTGAGTGAGAAAATGCTACCAATACGAACTGAAGAAAGGCTTATAAACCTCATTTGTTAAGCAGTATTGCCCAAGCTGGCAGGCCTCCAATTCACAGAGGATTTTGTGCCTGCACAGAGCCCTGGAAGTCAAAATATTGTAAGACAGATCTCATTTATCTTTAGAAACCATGTGTTTCATAATAGTTGTATATTCTTGACCAGGAGTCTGACTCTCAAATGTTATTCAGGTATAGTCACCTTTGATTGGGTGTAAAGAAGACACATACCTAGCATTATCTAAATAAAAAAATACTGATTTTGTGACTATTCTTCATTATAAATTTGTTTCTGATTATAGAAACGGCTTTATGAAGAAAATGTTTTACAGGAAAGAAAAATTACCTTCAAGCTCACTGCCAACAGATAACCACTGTTAACATTTTGCAATATTTCCTGTAAGTTTATTTTCTCTGCATATTTTTACAGATAGGAGATCACCACAATATACAGTTTTGTGTTCTGATCTTGGTACCTTACATTACATATAGAGCATTTTCTATTTGTTAACATAATTGTAATGCCTATATATTAAATCATTTGTATATACTAATTTACATAACTTGACATATTATTCAGCACTTAGATTTTATAAAATCCAAGTTAATACCTTATAAAATCAGCTGTTTGATCAACTATGATAAAAATCTGAGTATATATTTAAAATGTGTATACAAGGCAAGTTAGAGTACCAAGGACAACATAGCAAATAATCAATAATTTTTTCCATTTTTTAAATGTGGTAAAGTAGCCATAACATAAAATTTATTATCTTACCTATTTTTAAGTGTACATTCCAGTGGTATTAAATACATTGATAATGTTGTGCAACCATTGCCACCCTCCATCTCCATAACTCTTTTCATGTTGTAAAACTGAAAGTCTATACTCATTAAACAATAATTTCCCCATTTCTCCCTCCCCCCAGCCTTTCACAAACATTATTCTATTTTCCACCACTATGATTTTGACTATTCTGCTGCTGCTGCTGCTAGGTCGCTTCAGTCATGTCCGACTCTGTGCGACCCCATGGACTGCAGCCTACCAGGCTCCTCTGTCCACGGGATTTTCCAGGCAAGAGTACTGGAGTGGGGTGCCATTGCCTTCTCCGTTTGACTATTCTAAATACCTCATATATGTCTAATCATACAATATTTGTCTTTTCAGTTCAGTTCACTTTTAGTGACCAACTTATTTCACGTAGCATAATATCCTCAAGATTCATCCATGTTGTACTCTATGTCAGAGTTTCCTTTTTTCAGGCTGAATAATATTCCATTGTACATACTTGGGTTGTTTGTTTTGTTGTTGTCGAGTTTCATAAGCTCTTTATATATTCTGGATAATAATTCCTTATCAGATGTACTATTTGCAATTATTTTCTCCCATTCTTTGGGTGGCCTTTTTACACTGCTGGCATCATCTTTTGATGCACAAAATTTTTAATTTCCATAAAGGCCAATTTGTCTATATTTTCTTTTGTTTCCTATGCCTTTGGCATCATATCCAAGAAATCATCACCAAACCCAATGTAGTTAAAACTGTGGCTCTATGTTTTCTTCCAAGAGTTTTACAGCTGTGGATCTTACATTTAGGTCTGTGATTCATTTTGAGTTAATTTTTGTACATGGTGTAGGGTAAGGGACTGATTTCGTTCTTTTGCATGAACCACATAACTTCTTAAGAAATTTATGTAGCCTAGATGAGAAACCGAGTATTGAAGTTACAAAGAACTGAGCCAGCATCAAAGCAGCCTACATGTGAAGATAGGAAACAGGGAGGCATCCACCTCTACAACTCAACCCCATCCCTACTATCCAATACTGAAACCATATATTGCAAGGGTGGGAATGGAGAAAACTAAGATCTTGAAGAAGAAAGACATCATATTTTCCAGTGGTGTATGTCAACAGTGGACTGTCCAGGATACATGGTTTCCATTCTGCCTACTCAAAGTGCCTTAAGTGGTTCCAGGTGTGAACAGATACTAACCGATTCATGATGCACTGGAGCCAGCCATAAGCTATACATGTATATATGATGTCATTTACTCCACTAATTAATCTTTGCCTCTCAAATGCATGATTCTAATTATGTTTCCAAAACTATACTCATTAAAATGCCAGCATCCACGGTATTCTCATCTTCCTGAGATTTTATGTTTGGCTTATCATCGAAGGGAAAAATCAACTGCCTCACAGTTTAACATACTGCAGTTAAATCAGCCCAGTGCCTCTAGTATAGTACCATTCTAATGACTCTGTGACTTTTAAAGCTGGAACATACAGGAAATGTTATGGTGTTGATAGC
Organism: Giraffa tippelskirchi; assembly: GCF_054371585.1. Classification (NCBI taxonomy): domain Eukaryota; kingdom Metazoa; phylum Chordata; class Mammalia; order Artiodactyla; family Giraffidae; genus Giraffa; species Giraffa tippelskirchi. The sequence continues at coordinate 151,978,393 of NC_137282.1, forward strand.
ATCTCAAAATGGTATTTCCACCCTTTTTCAAATCCCAATTCCACCATCCTGTCAAAATCCTAAATTCTCTCTTAGGGCTACTGGTAACTTCAAAGACCAGGGCTTTTACTACTATTTCACCCCCAGAACTGTGGAAAAGAGACTCAAGTCATATTTTTTCCCAAATGCTCTCTGTAAAAGGATCAGCTAAGAGTTCAGGGGGGAACACCAATCTCTTCCGGCACGTGTGAGAGAAGCTTTTCGGGGGAATGGTTATTAGCATCACATTCAGACTCATAAACCAAGCTAAAAGGATTTGGAAGGAATAAACAGAAGAGTCTAGGGGATGCAAGTCTGTGTCCCCAAAGCCAGGTTTATTCTGTGGTGGCTCTTTATAGAACACACTAGAATGTGAGCATCTCAGCCTCCCAAATTTACCACTCTCAATGCTGTTCTGCTCTCTTGTGAAGCAACTGAAAAGGACCCATAATCTAGAGATGAATCCTGAAAAAACCATACACCATTGACCATCTTTACACATGGGAATCCAAAGGTACGACCTAACAGGAAGTGCTATGATTGTGTAATGCACAGTTTTATTGGAGCCAAGGGCCAATAAAGCCAACGCTGTGCTGAATAAAAGGGAATAACAAAATAAAGCAGAATAAAAAGCCATTAAATTATGAGATGCTGCAAGTTTCCTCTCTCAGCGAGCCACTGCAAGTGTCAACATGGAAAGTCAACTCTCCAGAAGTTAGCACTATGTTGTAACCAGTCACCTGTCTCCCAAGGGAAACAAAATCTGACAGCAAATCCATTACGCCTCGTCTTCTCCCAGGAGATTCCTCGGTATCAGAAGGCAGAAAACTCTACAAAAGACTCACAGAGGATACTGGGCATCAAGAGAGGTCCCTGTAAATGGCTAGTCTTGGTTGTTTTCCTGAATCGGGCAACACGTGGACAAATCAAGACAGGGCATATATTCCTCGCCCACTCTCATGCCCATCTCACCTTGGTTCTAGCAGCTCTGGTTTATTTCTAGATTTCCCTGCAAACACACTGCAACTCCCAGATAAATTCTCACACTTCATTGGAAAGTTGGCTTCAACGGGTACTATTTATACTTCCATCCAGGAGACTGAAAGTGAAAGTGTTAGTGGCTCAGTCGTGTCTGACTCTTTGCAACCCCACGGATTGCAGCCCTCCAGACCCCTTTATCCATGGAATTCTCCAGGCAAGAATACTGGAGTGGGTTGCCATCCCCTTTTCCAGGGGACTTCCCGATCCAGGGATCAAACCTGCATCTCCTATATTGCAAGCAAATTCTTTACTGTCTGAGCCACCTGGAAAGCCTAAGAGACTTTTCACCCCTAAACCTGGGTATTTATCCATAGAAGGAGGTGGGACAGAATCTCTTACATAAAGTACAAGGGCTGTGGAAGGGGGAAATGGCTTTATTTTCCCTTAATTACTTGAATGGAAAAGATCACCTAACCAATATCCCTAAATGATAAATTTCACAGCTCTTGTCTTTGATTTGGGGATAATTTGACAGAAGACTCTTTTTTAAAAGATTTTTTAAAAATATGGACCATTTTTTAAAGTCTTTATTGAATTTGTTACAACACTGTTCCTGTTTCATGTGTTTTGGGTTTTTGGCCACAAGGCCTGCAGAATCTTAGCTCCCTGACCAAGGATCAAACCTACACCCCCTACGTCGGAAGAAGTCTTAACCACTGGACCACTAAGGAGGTCCCTCCACTGAAGGCTCTTGTTTTGTTGTTTTTTAATCTAGGTGTATTTTGTAGCCCAGTTCTCTCTGAATCCCTCACCATACTTTTAAACTCTCCCGCTGGCCTCCCATAACGACAACTATCCTAAAGGCCCACCTGGCAGCCTGTCCACTCCCTCTGGCCAGATGACGCCAAGAGAGACCTGCAGACTGCGGCTGGTGCATCCTGGAGATGAGGCAGAAGAGGCGGCTGGCCCTTTTCTTGGCAGCAGCTGGTTCAACCTTAGCAGGCAGCTGGCAACAATAGCCTCTTGTTTGAAGCTGGGGCAAGAAGCAGTGATTCCAACATCCTCTTCAGCATTAACCAGCTCCATCTCACATCTCCTTCTGGCCCACACAGCTCCTGTCACAGTGATTATGGAGGCAACGGTTGTGCCATAATTAGGACCCTCCTGAGCCGGCCAGTCTCAGTGACAGCAGGATGCCAGCTGCTCCATCGCCAGAAACATCTCCTTGGCATCCCTTCCTCCTTGGCATTCTTGCTCTCTCCCAGCTCCTACCCTGTCCTTCCAGCCACTGGAGTCAATAAGTTAGGCTGAGACCAAGTGGACAAAATTCTGTTCTACCCCAAAGCCAAGGTTATTTATTTTCCTGGTTCACTGGGAGCAGCTCCAGCTCAAGACCCGGTGGAAAGGAGCTGGGGTGTCAGTCATTCTCAGTGACTCTTTGGTTGAGGGTGGGTTTCAGAGATTATTGTTGTTGTTGTTGTTGTTGAGTAATAAGTTGTGTCCAACTCTTTTTGACTCCAAGGAATGCAGCATACCAGGTTTCCCTGTCCTTCACTGTCTCCAGGAGTTTGCTCAAACTCATGTCCATTGAGTCAATGATGCCATCCAACCATCACATCCTCTGTCGTCCCCTTCCCCTCCTGCCCTCAATCTTTCCCAGCATCAAGGTCTCTTCCAATGAGTCAGCTCTTGGCATCAGGTGGCCAAAGTACAGTTTCAGCTTGAGCATCAGTCCTTCCAATGAATATTCAGGGTTGATTTCCTTTCAGAGATTACCCGAGCACTTTTTGCTTCAATTGACTCCCTCTTGACTACTCGCATAGTATCATAGTCTCTTCTGGCCCAGTGGACACTTCTAATTCCTGACAGTCATGGTCCTGGTGTCTCCTCAACCCTGGAACCTGTCAAAGTCAGGATCTGGAGAAGATCACCTTCTAGATGGCACTGTTTATGGGACATCTGTATGGAGGAAGGCTCCCTCTAGAGATGCCCAGAGTTACTTCTCGTTTGGATTTCTTATTTCTCCCCTCTTCTCCTTTTAGGGTCTTGAAACAACAAAAATAAGCAGGAGATTCCAAAAATGCTCCCACATATGTCTCCTGACAAAAACAGGGGACTCACCTGGCAATGAGAGGAATGAGCCCTCTCGCTTCTCCAATTCCAAGAGCGAGAAAAGAATTGCAGCGATAACATCTGACCGTGCTGAGGCAAGGCAGGAGAAGCCCCACTGCCTGGAAGACCATGCTGATCTAACTGTGCTGCCCAAGGCCTAAGACTCAGTCTCCTTACTACCCCCACTTCCATTTTTCTCTCCTCGCAGCTAGCCAAACTTACCATAATGAACAATTTTATGTTACTAGGGATACAGGGTATTTTTAAGTCCCATGCTCTGGCCAATGACTCAAAATAAAGACAGTGTTAAAAAAAAAAAAAAAAAAGCTTCCCCATTCCCTTGAGCCAATCCACCCAGTCCTGTGAATACTTCACTCCAGGAAGAAAGCCAGACTAGAAGGGAGTGTCGTCTGTGAACCCACAAGTCCCAGGCAGAGTGGAGGGTGGGGCAACCCTCCCCACCCCCAGCTTTCTTTTAGACTTTGAAGTGCCTAAGGCACCACTTTAATCCCTGATAGATACTGAAATGAGTCCTGGGGAAGAGAAACAGGAAGAGACCACAAAGAAAGGGCTTGATTGTATTTAACAAACGGTCATGCTAATAAACTCTCCGCCTGCAGGCTCTGCCACCCTGTCCCAACTAGGGGAGGAAATGACCAGCCCTTTCCAGGGTGTTGAGCTAGCAGCCCCAGGCATCTACACATCAGAACAAAGTCCTCCTGGGTTGCCAGCAGAGCAGGACCCACAGTCACCCTACAGCAAAATGTCACAGGCAGCACTGGGCTCTCAGTCTCCGCTAAGCTAATGGACGTGTGACAAACGGGCAGTCCTGGTGGGGAAGCCTCGGCAGGTATCACGTCTGGCAGAGAGACTTGGCCAGTTACCCTGTCATTAAGTGATCAATCAGCCAGGTTGAAGGCAGGCATAAGCCCTGTCCTTGGGACCAGGTGGTTGAAGAAACAGCTCAGAATCATACAAGAAGGAACCTGTCCCAGCCTAGCGTGCTGTGATACACAAACATCCTCAACAGCTGAGAGAGGCAAACAAGACTATATGACTTGCAGCGTGCATTTTTACAATAAGGATGGTACAACTCTTACACCATGTAACATAACACTGGAAAAGTGATGGCCCCTATAGCTTCTTGTGAAATAGAAGCAGCAAATCATAAAGGCTTTTTTAAAGGTATAAAGACTCAGGCTAAGGATGAGACCTGCCTCTAGCTATCCCCGGCTTGAAGGCTGTACTGATTCCTAACTAAGTGGGAGTATTATGCCATGATACCTATAATATTTAGACCTAAGTTAATCAATTAATAAACCAGTAGAGACTTTGCTGCTATTTTTTTTGGAGGGCCTTGTTGAATAATAATTCTCACTCTTTTCTTTAGAGCCAGATTAGAGAACCACTCCTCACTGCTGCCCTCAGTACTTTGTGTGCCAGTTCAACACTTGTGCCCAACTTTGGTGCCCATATGTACAGACGGATTGAGCCAGTTTATCTACAGTTGCATACATGGACCCAAAAGAGGCCACAGCCTTTCTCAATCTTGTTCAGCCTTGGGGTCGGGGGAACGAACCTGACATTGACATGGGCACTGACTTTTCACTTGGTGCATAAGCAAGAATGAGGCTTGCTATTCCCTCCCTACCTTTTATCCCTCATCCCTCACGCCCTTTCTTCCCAGCTTGCTCTTTCTACTGCATCAGGTTAATAGATTGTTATTTTCGCGAGAGCAAACCTGCTAAAAGCTTCAAAAATCTTGCAAGAAATTGTTATTGTGATTCAATCTTTCAAGTTTTGCCATGTTAATAATCTCTGTAGACTCATAAAGAGCTTATTCGAACCAGCATTGGAATTAATTGAATTTGTAGCCTCACCAAACAGAGCCGGCAACTCTATTATTAGTACTAAGATAATTATGGTAGGTTTTTATATTTTTGCATTCTTTATATTAAAGGGGCAGTGTCAAATTAAGCACAAAGCAGTCTCCATTCTCTCTTTATGTCCTCATTCGTAGTTTCTTCTGTGACTCAATCCAAAGCAGGATATAAAACATGTATTTATTTAATGTCTGTATCTTTGTTACTAATAGTTCTAAATGAGTAACAACTAAGTCTTCTCATTCCACAGTTTATTTTTAGGCATTTTTGTTTCCTATTAAAATTACTCTCTTTATGGAAGCCTTACTTTTTGTGACTTGGTTCATTTTTCATTTAGGAATATTTTCCAACTGAGCTTTCTTTCCAGATTCTAAGTCTTTACACAGTTTGGCTTCACAATCTGGTAGAAATACCTACTTCTAAATGCTAGGGACAGCTTGCACTGATATTTCTACTGCTGGATATAACAGAATGGGCTTGGAGCCAAGAGACCCAAGTTCTGGTACCAGTCACCAATAACCACTTGTGTGATTCCTCGGTGTCAGTTTTTCCTTTGTTTAAAAACAACACAAAAAGAGGAAGAATGATTTCTAATATCATTATCATCTTTAAGCTTTTTTTCTGAGTTTCTACGTTTTATGTTATAATTGCATGATGTTAAAAAGACCTGTAAATATTGCTCTCACTAGTGAATCATAAATCATTCCTTTTTAAATTTTATTGCACTGCTTACTATAGCTTTATGAGAATCAGTTCAGTTCAGTCGCTCAGTCGTGTCCGACTCTCTGCGACCCCATGAATTGCAGCACGCCAGGCCTCTCTGTCCATCACCAACTCCCGGAGTTTACCCAAACCCATATTCATCGAGTCGGTGATGCCATCCAACCATCTCATCCTCTGTCGTCCCCTTCTCCTCCCACCCCCAATCCTACCCAGCATTAGGGTCTTTTCCAATGAGTCAACCCTTCGCATGAGGTGGACAAAGTATTGGAGCTTCAGCCTCAACATCAGACCTTCCAATGAACACCCAGGGTTGATCTCCTTTAGGATGGATTGATTGGATCTCCTTGCAGTCCAAGAAACTCTCAAGAGTCTTCTCCAACACCACAGTTCAAAAGCATCAATTCTGCGGCGCTCAGCTTTCTTCACCGTCCAACTCTCACATCCATACATGACCACTGGAAAAACCATAGTCTTGACTAGACGGACTTTTGTTGGCAAAGTAATGTCTCTGCTTTTAAACATGCTATCTAGGTTGGCCATAACCTTCCTTCCAAGTAGTAAGCGTCTTTTAATTTCATGGCTGCAGTCACCATCAGCAGTGATACTGGAGCCCAAAAAAGTAAAGTCTGACACTGTTTCCACTGTTTCCCCATCTATTTCCCATGGAGTGATGGGACCAGATGCCATGATCTTAGTTTTCTGAACGTTGAGCTTTAAGCCAACTTTTTCACTCTCCTCCTTCACCTTCATCAAGAGGCTCTTTAGTTCTTCTTCACTTTCTGCCATAAGGGTGGTGTCATCCGCATATCTGAGGTTATTGATATTTCTCCCGGCAATCTTGATTCCAGCTTGTGTTTCTTCCAGCCCAGCGTTTCTCATGATGTACTCTGCATATAAGTTAAATAAGCAGGGTGACAATATACAGCCTTGACGTACTCCTTTTCCTATTTGGAACCAGTCTGTTGTTCCATGTCCAGTTCTAACTGTTGCTTCCTGACCTGCATACAGGTTTCTCAAGAGACAGGTCAGATGATCTGGTATTCCCATCTCTTTCAGAATTTTCCACAGTTTATTGTGATCCACACAGTCAAAGGCTTTGGCATAGTCAATAAAGCAGAAATATATGTTTTTCTGGAACTCTCTTGCTTTTTCAATGATCCAGCGGATATTGGCAATTTGATCTCTGGTTCCTCTGCCTTTTCTAAAACCAGCTTGAACATCTGGAAGTTCACGGTTCACATATTGCTGAAGCCTGGCTTGGAGAATTTTGAGCATTACTTCACTAGCATGTGAGATGAGTGCAATTGTGCGATAGTTTGAGCATTCTTTGGCATTGCCTTTCTTTGGGATTGGAACGAAGACTGACCTCTTCCAGTCCTGTGGCCACTGCTGAGTTTTCCAAATTTGCTGGCATATCGAGTGCAGCACTTTCACAGCATCACCTTTGAGGATTTGAAATAGCTCAACTGGAATTCCATCACCTCCACTAGCTTTGTTCGTAGTGATGCTTTCTAAGGCCCACTTGACTTTACATTCCAGGATGTCTGGCTCTAGGTGAGTGATCACACCATCGTGATTATCTGTTTCGTGAAGATCTTTTTTGTACAGTTCTTCTGTGTATTCTTGCCACCTCTTCTTAATATCTTCTGCTTCTGTTAGGTCCATACCATTTCTGTCCTTTATCGAGCCTATCTTTGCGTGAAATGTTCTCTTGGTATCTCTAATTTTCTTGAAGATGTCTCTAGTCTTTCCCAATCTGTTGTTTTCCTCTATTTGTTTGCACTGATCGCTGAGGAAGGCTTTCTTATCTCTCCTTGCTATTCTTTGGAACTCTGCATTCAGATGAGAATATCAGATTGATTATATTCTTTGCAGCCAAAGATGGAGAAGCTCTATACAGTCAGCAAAAACAAGACCGGGAGCAGACTGTGGCTCAAATCATGGACTGCTTATTGCCAAATTCAGACTTAAATTGAAGAAAGTAGGGAAAACCACTAGACCATTCAGGTATGACCTAGATCAAATCCCTTATGAGTATACAGTGGAAGTGACAAATAGATTTAAGGGACTAGACCTGATAGACAGAATGCCTGATGAACTATGGACAGAGGTTCGTGACATTGTACAGGAGACAGGGATCAAGAAAATCCCCATGGAAAAGAAATGCAAAAAAGCAAAATGGCTGTCTGAGGAGGCCTTACAGATAGCTGGGAAGAGAAGAGAAGCGAAAAGCAAAGGAGAACAGGAAAGATATTCTCATCTGAATGCAGAGTTCCAAAGAATAGCAAGGAGAGATAAGAAAGCCTTCCTCAGCGATCAGTGCAAACAAATAGAGGAAAACAACAGATTGGGAAAGACTAGAGATCTCTTCAAGAAAATTTATGAGAATAACTTTACACAATTGCTAGTTGTCTAGCACAATGCCATTTGGTAAAGATTTTTGCCTTAGAATCTGAATGTGTCTCTGTGTGTTATGTGGAATATGTATACCTATGACATGTTTAGATTTGTATGTATGTTGGGGAAGCTGGTTATAATGGGGACAAAAGGAGTAGTATTTCTGACCCTTTTGTTTAACTATTATCGTCCTAGCTTCAACAGATTTTTAAAAATCTGTATCAAGGAGACACAGTTACATTCCTTGAGAGTCAAAACTATGTCCCATTCTTTATGGTGCTCCTAGATGGCAAATAATCATATAAACAAGCCAGTTTTATCAACTACTTTAACCAGGAACTGTTATAGTAGTATCTGTTAAGGGGTCATCCTTGGTAGTAGATGCTATGTCTCAGTCATAGTTCCTCACCCTTAAGAAGTTAACGCTCCAGTTGAGGAGATACAGAATCATAGAACTTTAGGGTTGGGAGCATTATCAGAGCTCTTCTAGCCCAACATCTATCCCATGAAATCATTATAATCGATCCTGTCATTCAAAAGAGATCATCTTAAAAAGGAAAATCCACGCACACTGCACAAAGCAGGGCAGATTAGAAGGAGGGGCACTTACTCCCTCCCCCTGTCATCCAACCAGATCTGGACTAAGCTTATCAGTGAGGTTTGCAAAAATAAGAAAATAATATCCATACCATAACCCCACTGAATAAGAAAGATGGAGCTGACACGCACCGATAAAACACATCCCCCTACGTTTCCACTCTCTCAAAAAGCCAAAGACAATCAGTTTCTATGATCGATCGATTTGTCAAGCCCAGCTTGAGAAGGCAAGAGCGACCGAGTGGGCGGGAGAAGCCGCCCGCTGAGCTGAGTAATTCCGCGTAGTCGCCCTCCCTCTAGTGGTCAAAGCAGAGATTGCAGCTCTCTGTTTCAGTCTGTATGGAGGCAGGACTAGGGTTACCCAACCCCCAAAGTTTTGACTGTGTTTCAGAACCCCAGTGCTAAGTTATAGTACAAGTTGCCTTACAAAGACTTCTTAATTAGAACGTCTTGCTTGTTTATACCGATCATGGCAGTTACAAAAGACCATATGTCTTTGAGACTGCTGCTTGGCAAGACTCCTCCAATGTTTACCAAATCTATTTTGTATCCCATGCTAATAATAGTCCAGTGGGTCCCCAGGCAGAGCAATGGAGACTGAGGACTTCTTGTTTCCTCTGTTACTCAGTATTCTGCCTTCATCATGTGAGAGACCTCTTAGTTCCTGTGAAAGGACTAACACAGAGCTCTAAGTTTCCCAAATGCTGTTATTTTGGGAAAGGTTTATTTCAAGAGCTAAATTGTAATCTTTTGACAAATCAACATTGAGCAATGCTCTGCACTTTGTTACACATACTTTAAACTATTCCTTTAAATAGAAAATTTCAAATGAGTGGCAAACCATTTTCTACAGTATCCATAGATAATTCTATCTTCTAGAGCCAGGATCTTTTGCTTCAGGAAGAAACAGTAGAGATACACTCCAATTTGAGAGGGTAGAACTGATGCCCAGTGCTGGTAATAACCGGTTCAAGGTCACACACTTAGGCTCTCCCCACTGTAACAACTTGACCATGCTGCGTAACTAAAAAAAACTGAGTGGAGTGGCTGAACCTGTATTATCTATTGCCAACAAAACAACAAACAAGTGATCGATTTATTTTGTTGACATAGCAATAAATTAACATGCTCAGTTCATTCCTTTGCTCCCTAGGTCTGATTTTGGTCATCCAGAAAACTCGGCTTCTATTATTCATATTGGCACAAAGTTAGATGACGATCTATACAGGGATCTGGGAATTAACAGCTCGGGTTCAGTGTATTATCCAAGATCTGCTTAATTTATGTGAGTCTCTGAAAAACCCATCAGACATTTGTTGTGTGAAGAATACATGTTTGATAAACTTTTCTTCCTTTAAATGGTGAACATATAATGAAGCCTTAAGAATTTTCGTTCTTACTTGTGAAAACTCTACAGCTGTCGGTGGCAATAATCCTTCTTTGTAGCATATTTTATGCCCTTGGAATGACTATTAACCAGGTATTTCTCCCTGCTTGGGAAATGTGGCAATATAGCAACTATCTGTAAAGAAGTTTGCAATAGCTCACAGAGATGAGAAATGATCATTGAAAATAACATATACTGACTGCTTAACCTGTGCCAGCCGGTATTCCAAATGCCATATCTGTATTAACTCATTTATTTGAGACAATAAATCTATAATGTAACTACTATTGATGTGTGTTGTGTGCTGTGCTTAGTCACTCAATCGTGTTCAACTTTTTGCAACCCCGTGAACTGTAGCCCACCAGGCTCATCTGTCCATGGGGATTCTCCAGGCAAGAATACTGGAGTGGGTTGCCATGCCCTCCTCCAGGGGATCTTCCCGACCCAGGGATCGAACCCAGGTCTCCCACATTGCAGGCAGATTCGCCACTGTCTGAGCCACCAGGGAAGCCCAACTACTATTGATATCCCCGTACAAAAGAAATATTCACTTTCATCAAGGTATCTCCAAATTTGTTTATCACGTGATCTCACTAATCATGATAACATTCTTCTGGGATGCCTAACTGCTTAATTTTGCATTTTCTTTATCATATCAAATACCTATATTATACTCCTTTTGATTCAATACGTGCTTTAATTTTTTAATACCCATTGATGCCTTGAATTCCTTGAAGGCAAGGTTTGTGCTTTGTTTGTTTGAATCTTGTTGTTGTAACTATTATGTGCAGTGGGTAGATGTTCTGAATAGAATTTGTTTCTTTATATCTAAATTGCCTATTGAAGTTTTACAAATCAAATGGAAGAGTTTGCACCAGAAAGATTCTTATTTCCCAAAGAGTAAAAGCAGAATTTCATTGAAAGTTTCATGAGACACCAATTAAATTTAACTCTGAGAGTGTAGAACCATTTTCTTCAGCTATAAAAGTACTTTGGAACTAGCATTGAGGGGAAAGCAGTTGGAGAAAGTTATTCTCTGATGCGAACATGTATTCTTTAGAGATGAAAAAAAAGTCACAATACACGTGCTGACGCCAGAAGATCTAACAAGAGTGAACAATGGTGGTCAGTCATTACTTGAGGGGCAGGGCTGTAGGGAGGTTTTATGGTGGTGGTTTTAGTCACTAAGTCGTGCCCAACTCTTGCAACCCCCTGGACTGTGGCCCGCCAGGCTCCTCTGTCCATGGGATTCTCCAGGCAAGAATACTGGAGTGGGTTGCCATTTCCTTCTCCAGGGGATCTACCTGACCCAGGAATTGAACCCTTGTCTGCTGCATTGCAGGTGGATTCTTTACTGACTGAGCTACGAGGGAAGCCCAGGGCTGTGACTCTAGGGAATCTGAATCAAAGCCAAGCTGAGAGGTATGATGTATGTGTCAGGTTTCAGGGAACACCATGACAACCTCTCCCAAGACACAAAAATACTTTGCATAAAATAACAGGCCACACACACTCTCCTAGGTTATTGTTATTTTTTTAATCAGTTTGCCAAAACTTGGACTTAGGTTTCCCACCAAGGACAAGCATACACCTACAAACACACTTCTGCTTCTTTATATTCACAGTTTTGGCAGGTTTACACAACATGTCCTGGGAAAAGGGAGATATTTTGCATTATACCACTGGTTGTTTCTATATGATTTCAAAATCCAGTTGAAAAATAGGGGGAAACATTTAGTCTAGTAAACCGATCATTTTATTCCAAGGTATATTTGTGTTTTCCATCAATGAAACTTTTTGAGTTAACAACTTTTGGACAGCTTTTGGTTGAAAATGATCAAGGGAGGAAAGCCCTGCATCTTAAGATGCTTGCTGCTGCTGCTAAGTCGCTTCAGTCGTGTCCGACTCTGTGCGACCCCATAGACGGCAGCCCACCAGGCTCCGCCGTCCCTGGGATTCTCCAGGCAAGAATACTGGAGTGGGTTGCTGTTTCCTTCTCCAGTGCATTAAAGGGAAAAGTCAAAGTGAAGTCGCTCAGTCGTCCGACTCTTATCGACCCCATGGACTGTAGCCCACCAGGCTCCTCTGTCCATGGGATTTTCCAGGCAAGAGTACTGGCGTGGGGTGCCATTGCCTTCTCCACTTAAGAGGCTTACAGCCTAGGAATACGGGGAGATAAACACCAAGGCCCAATAAGAGTAAATAGTATGGTGATGGCCATGAGGAGTAGCGAAAAGGCTGCAAGATTCCAGAAGCATTTCATAGAGAGGGGGAGCTACTAGCTGAACATTGAAGAATCATTAAAAATTGAAAGAAGCTGAGCTGGAAGAAGACTTTCAAGTAGAGCTAACCAGAGAGAAAAGACTTGGAGAGGAGACGGCTCGAGGCAGACACAGGGAACACCATCACGCTTGAGACAGAATGCTGGAATGTGAGAATTAAAAGTAATTTTATAGCCAGGCTAAACTGTCAATCAATTTTTATGGTGCTCTGTAACCACGACTGAAAATACCTAACAGCAAAGTTGAAGTGCAAGGCCAGACCCAGAAAGGAGCCCATGTGCAACGGAAGTTCAAATCATTCGGTGAGCAAGAGGCAGAACAAAGAAAAAGGAACTTTTCCAAACAAGTAAAAGTCAAGTTCTGGGGACATTCATACAAACAAGGCAATTAGGACAAATGCTGCTTGAGAGCCTTGTGTCTGTCTCTGGAGACATAGCAGGAATACTCAGCTAATCATACCGAGCTGAACTCCAAAGAATAGGATGTGGGTATTTTTTTTTTTTTGAAGTATAATTGATTTACAATGTTGTGGTACTTTCTGCTGTACAGTAAAGTGATTCAGTTACACACACACAGATGCACACACACATATTCTTTTTTATATTCTTTCCACTATGGTTTATCACTGGATTTTTTTAAATTTAGTTTTAATTGAAGGATAATTGCTTTACAATATCGTGCTGATTTCTGCCGTATATCAACATGAATCAGCCATAGGTATACCTACGTCCCCTCTCTCTTGAACCTCCCTCCCACCCCCCACCCCATCCCACCTCTCTAGGTTGTCACAGAGTATCAGTGTGAGTTCCTTGAGTCAAACAGCAAATACAGGATGTGGGCATTTTAAATGGGGAATCTTTGACTCCGGAACTATCTCTAAATTGGCTGCAACATTATTGTTCCTTAGGGCATAAGGTCAAGACTCAATTTTTCTATCTAGTCCTCTGCAATTACAATGAAGATGCTTGTTATTTAGTGCTGTAGATTGACTTTGAGTGAACACACCCAGTAGTTGACAGATAATGAGAGCATCCTCCCCTAATCAAACGAACAAAAAAATGGCATGAGGGGCTCATTCCTTTCCTAGAAAAGAAAAAATGTTTGATTTTCACTTGATTATTTAAATGACTTAATTAGAGAAATAAGCTCCTTCACCACCAAAAAAAAAAAAACCTAGATGCAATGTGTGAGCACAATTAAACAATGAGAAAATCGAGAGGATCCTTAATGTTTTCATTTCAACACTCTTTTTCCTGAAAAAATTACTTTCCTACACCTTAACGGTATAAAACACTTAGTATAGAGAAGAGTGAAAACTTCATCAAGGGACTTCCCTGGTGGTCCAGTGGTTAAGAATTCACCTTCCAATTAAGGAGATGCAGGTCTGATCCCTCGTGGGAGAACTAAGCCCACATACTACAACTAACACCTGACACAGCCAAATGTTTTTTTTTAAAAAAAAGTCTTGATCAAAAAGCATGAGCAAGATTTTGATGCCAATGTGTCATTTATTCAGCTCCAGCCATGACCGCTCCTTACTTAAAGTTCTTATCAAGTCCAGCTGGCTCTGTGGTGTTCTGGAAGGTCCTCTCTGAGTTTCAGAAGGACAGACTGTATCAACTGGAGGTTATTTCCTGCATTTTGTCACTTTTATTCCTTTCTACCATGCAGGTACAAATTTGGTCTGCGAGTACATTCCCATACCGTTGCCTTTGTTTTTGTTCTCGGTGTGGTTAGCATCCACGTTCATTTAATAAAGCTCATAGCTTGGATTATCCACGATGTGCCAGGGACTCAATCTATTCGTTCATTATTTCTGTACTGTTTTAACAATCTCAAATTCTGAAGATATTTTTATTGACATAATGTGCAATTTAATTTTCAGGTGATCCAAGATGACAGATATTGATCAAAGAAATACTTGATTGAGGAAGGACAGGTATGCTGAGAGATAAAAAGAATGGCTACGCCACCATCTTACACACAAGGATATTATTACCTTTTCAACAGAATTGCTCAGAAGAACTGAATTTTGTCCCCTGGATTTTACCTTGAAACACATAATTATTTCTCAGGCGCATTCGTTAAGGTATTCAACTAATTATGATTTCATATTCAAGTAATCATTATAATGCCAAGGATAATACTGGGTTAGCCTGAACTATCTGCCATCGCGATAGGAAATAAAGCACTACCTTTCTTGCATCAACACAGAATGAAGTAAAATAGAGACTCCAGCTGTGAGCTGCTTTGTTTACTGACCCACGTAGAGGACTGAGGTGAGAGGTGAAATAATTCTGCTCAGATTAAATTAACAGATGACTTCCCACCTTTCTCCTTCACAGTCTCAGAGCTAATACTCATCCTAGCCAGCTGTGTTAGTTAGCAAATACATAACTCATGTGTTAACGGGGTTTCCCAGGTGGCTCAGTGGTAAAGAACTGCCTCCCAAGGCTGGAGACGCAGGAAGCATAGGTTCGATCCCTGGGTTGGGAAGATCTCCTGGAGGAGGAAATGGCCACCCACTCCAGTATTCTTGCCTGGAAAACCCCATGGACAGAGGAGCCTGTCATGCTACAGTCCATGGGGTTGCAAAGAGTCAGACACTACTGAAAACGCACATACATATTGAATGTGTTAACTATCATTATAGCCCCATTCTCAGAAAAAGAGAATATTGATACAAAACCTGAACAATCCCAGATTTTTAGTATTTATTTCCAAAGGATTAAATCAAAAATTAGATACAATCAAGGAGAAATAGATAGGTTTCACATGGACCAAAAATGGGTAGAGCTATAAGTGTCCCATGTTTCTTTTTTAACTTATTTTTAATTGGAGGATAATTGCTTTACAACGTTGTGTTGGTTCCTGCTGTACAACAACGTGAATCAGCCATAAGTATACATATTCCCCTCCCTCTGGAACCTCCCTCCCACCTCCCACCCCCCACCCCATTCCTCTAAGTCGTCACAGAGCACCAGGCTGTGTGTGTGTGTGAGTTGCTCAGTGGTGTCCAACTCTTTGCAACTCCATGGACTGTAGCTCGCCAGGCTCCTTTGTCCATGGGAGCCTCCAGGAAAGAATACTGGAGTGGGTTGCCATTCCCTTCTCCAGAGGGTGTTATGCAGCAACTTCCCACTAGCTACCTATTTCACACATGGTGATGTACATATTTCAACGCTACTCTCTCAATTCATCCCACCCTCTCCTTTTCCCACTGTGTCCACAAGTCCATTCTCTATGTCTGTGTCTCTATTAATGCCCTGTAAATAGGTTCATCAGTAGCATTTTTCTAGATTCCATATATATTCATTAATATATCATATTCGTTTTCCTCTTTCTGACTAACTTCACTCTTTATAACAGTGTCTAGGTTCATCCACCTCAGTTCAACTGACTAAATTCATTCCTTTAAATGGCTGAGCAATATTCCAGTGTGTATATGTACCACGACTTCTTTACCATTCATCTGTCTACAGACATCTAGGTTGCTTCCATGTCCTGGCTACTGTAAAGACTGCTGCAATGAACACTGGAGTACAAGTGTCTTTTTGAATTATGATTTTCTCAGGGTATTTGCCCAGTAGTGGGATTGCTAAGTCATATGTTAGTTTTATTCCTAGTTTTTAAAGGAATCACTATACTTCTCCATGAGAGAAGGGGCTTCACTCATAGCTCAGTCAGTAAAGAATCCACCTGCAATGCAGGAATCCACCTGCAATGCAGGAGACCCAGGTTCGATTCCTGGGTCCAGAAGATCCACTGGAGAAGGAAATGGCAACTCACTCCAGTATTCTTGCCTGGAAGAACCCATGGACAGAGAAGCTGGTTGGACTCCAGTCCATGGGGTCGCAAGAGCCAGGCACAACTTAGTGACTAAACCACCACTATACTTCTCCATAGTGGCTGTATCAATTTGCATTCCCACCAACAGAGCAAGAGGGTTCTCTTTTCTCCACATCCTCTCCAGCATTTATTCTTTGCAGATTTTTTGATGATGACCCTTCTGACCAGTGTGAGGTGAGAAGTTAATTAACCTCATTGTAGTTTTGATTTGCATTTATCTAATAATGAGCGATGTTGAGCATCGTTTCATGTATTTGTTGGCCATCTGTATGTCTTCTTCAGAGAAATGTCTGTTTAGGTCTTCTGCTCATTTTTTGATTGGGTTGCTTGGGTAGTAATTTTTAAATGTTATTAGTAACTGTTAACAAAAGTCACCTACCATATATGGAATTGAGGAAAAAAAAAACCATACTTACCTAGTTGTTCAGCAAATATATATTGATAGCCAATTATGTTCTGGACTCTGCTGTACTAGAGGCCAGGGAGATGGGAGATAGTCTTTATTTTTGAAGGGATTTCAAACTGATTGGAGATAGAATAAAGATCCCATTCCAATTAACAGAGGAGAGACACAGGCAATAAATGCTTCAGGAATTCTAAGGAAGTATTCCAAAGCCTACAATGTGAAATATCTTGTGTGCAAAATGAGACTAGACTTCAATGGGTGAGCAAAAAAGACCTTCCTCTCTCCACCTGCTCTCTACTTCACCACAAAAATTAAATATATTCTTCCTTGAATTTTGTTTTCACCATGTGCTGGATTTCAAGATTCTTCTTCAATTGTCACACACTTTCTGGCAGAGAGACCTGAGCTATGTTGAAGGAAGAACGAGCAAGAAACTGACCAGTGAGTCAAAAATGGAAGAGAAAGGCTTTGGAGGATTACCATCTGCTCATACACCCAAACCCGAAAATTCTCAGGTGAAAATGAAGAAGAATTGAGTAAATAAGCAAATCTAAAGTTTGTAAAGCTACATCCTGAGGATAAGAACAGGCATCTATGCAATCTGGGATTACATCAAAAGTCAAAACACAAATTGCAAAACAATTAAAAAACACAAATTGCAAAACATCAGGCTAAAGACTGAAGACCCAGTGCAAATTTTCCAACCATAGCAAAGAGAAATTAAATAAAAGAATTATGAAAGAGATAAAACATTTTAAGACATAGGCAAAAGGAAATGTTTAATAGTAGAGGAAATATAAAATGGAAATTTTAAGAGGAAGCACAGTGAAATCTGCAGACACATCTAAACACCAATTCATATTCCTCCCAACCTTTCTGAGAAAATCTTAAGAAAAAGAATCAGCATTCATCAACTCAGAGTCTAGGAAAGCAATGCTTGTGACCCACCAATAGGCCAAAGGCAAGAACATTTCAGGTTTAAAGGGCCAGAATCCACCATGAAGATTTTGAATGAAGAGGAGAATTCAAATCAAAAATAGAATTAAGCAGCAAAACTGGGCCATCGCTATCGACTCAACTATGTATTTTCAAGTGTTAAAAATAGCAAGGGGAAGGATATAGTCTCCAAAACTTTTTTTTAATGGAAACAAATGCCAACTGCATTCAAAATAACAAATTCCAACAACAAGAAAAGGAAAACACAATCTGCTGATTCAAACATAATTTCTTAGGAAAAAGAAGGTTGTTGGGGAGCAGAGTACTCCGGAAACCCCTTAGCAAAAATGAAAACTCTACAGACGACAGGCCATTGGAGGGCAATGATTTCCTGATAGTGGTAGAAAGAGAACTGCAGGTACTTCAGGGAGCAGACAGAGAGGGGAGGCAACTGTAATACTTTCTTAGCCTAGAAATCCAGTTCTTATGGGGGGGGTGGGGGCAGGGGGGGATAGTTTCTTCAAGTTGATTCATATTCTCTCCCTCTCCTTCTTCCTTTTTCCCTCCCCACCCCCCACACACAAACACACAGACCTTGATACTCAACTTCCCCTCTTTTTGCCTTCAACAAATTCACTTGTCTTGCCCGTCACCACTTCTATACCATATGTTTCCTGATAATGACGCTGCATTTCAGCTAGCCGTAACACAGGCACGGACCCTGTTCTGGCTTGGGTTCTCATCTCAGCTCTGAACTACGATGCGACTTCACCTCCATGGGCCTCCATTTCCCAATCTGCCAAATGAGAACTTAGAAAAGATGAGCCCTAAGGTCTTTTCCATTCTTATCTCTTCCTCTAAACAGCACAATTCTGCCGACTGTTTAGAGAAAGACATAAGAAATCTGCATAGAGCCTTTGAAGTCACTGTGCAGGAGGAATGCACCGTTTAGTACATGAAGATAGCAATTTATCTTATTTATTATTTATAAATTTATTTTTATTTAGTTAAAATGACCTGTTAACACTTTCTAGAAGACCTAAGAAGCTTCGCAGGTGACTCAGTGGGTAAAGAATCTGCCTGTAATGCAGAAGACATGGGTTCAGTCTCTGGGTCAGGAAGATCCCCTGGAGGAGGGCATGGCAACTCACTCCAGTATTTTTGCCCGGAGAATCCCATGGAGAGAGGAGCCTGGCAGGCTACAGCCCATGGGGTCAGAAAGAGTTGGACACGACTGAGCAACTGAGCATGCAAGCACAAAAGACCAAAGAGTGCTCTTCAAATATATGAAAGGCTCTCACATGGATACTCTCTTCCTCAAGTGGAATTGTTTTATATACAAGCCCATAAGGCAGAACTGAAACTGATGGGTAGAAGACAGATTTAAGTTTAATATAGAAGAAATGTTTTATTCATTTGGGGATGGTCCAGACAGAGAATGAACTAAAAGAATTCCACAAATGCGCTGCTTTATCCCAAGGAGATCTCTAAGAATGGGAGTGTTTGACTCTGCAAGTATGATTTGATGGTTGTTCTTAAACTGACTTTCTTAGATAAAGGATACTTCCTGATGCTTCTTACTGCTGCCTGCCTCGGCCAACATCCTGTCCAACAGAAGGGCTTTTTAGTTCTCAGATCAAAGCTGCCCTGTGTGCAAAGTGCCCATTGTTCATTAGTGAAATGTGGCTTGCACCTGCCCCACTGAGGTGTACTCCTTTCACGGTGTCCCTCTCGGTTTCAGCAGGCTGTAGCAAGATCACAGGGCCGGTCACTTCGGTGACGAAGGAAGCCACGCTCTGCCAGTCAAAAGCTGGACCAGCTGTGCTGGTCCTGTGTGAACCAGGTGCCCAGTGCTTCCCCAGGAACCTGCTGCCAAGCCTTGGCAGGCGGGTGGATCCGCAGCTGCTCCTCTAGCTTCAGTCCTGCTCTCTCTCTCTCCCCTCCTCAATCTGAGAATCCAAGTGCAATCCCTGGGGAGACCATTACAAGGAGGAGGAAAGAGACCTTTGAAAGAGAGAGGTACAGGGACAATGATTACAGCTGGTTGACTGAAGGCAATGAAAAGCAGGCAACAGTCAAGGTGAGAACTAAGACAAACTTCAACCAGTCTTGTTTCTCACTTTCTGAACAGCATCACTGTTAAGATAGGAAACTTCATAATCAAAAGGCAGAAATCACAGTGAGAAAATTAGCTGCTGATTAATAATATCGTTGATATTATTACTCAGCTTTTTGTTGTTGCTTTCCAACATGTGTTAGTTTCTGCTGTACAGTAAAGTGAATCAGCCATATGTATGCATATTAATATATCCCCTATTCCTTGGATTCCTTCCCATTTAAGTCACCACAGAGCATCAAATGGAGTTCCCTGTGCTACACTGTAGATGCTCATTAGCTATCTATTTTTAGATAATCCATGGCAACATGGGCTCCCAATAAAACAACTGATGATGATAAAAACTAACGACCTTAATCCAGATTATCAGGCAGCGCCTTCTGCCCTGCAAGGATGCTTATTTTCTTGAGGTTTCATGAATTAATACAGACAACAGCAGCAGAGAGTAAGATTACCATTGGTTCCAGCAAGCTTTCCTGGTTATAGGTTCACTCTGTGCCATGACTCAGGAAACACTGTGAAGCTGTAACTAAATTGTATGGATTTGAGCTGTGAATTGCATGTTATATGTCCTTTTTCTAGAAAACATTTAAGCATCACTAAGCCACTCAGCCAAGGGAATGACTTCCTCCCCTGAAAGGCTCTTCCTTGCACACTGCCCTTGGAGATGTGGCAGAGGGCACCTTCCTGAGCAGTAAATCCCAGTCCGGGGTGGGAGGGTGAAGGGAGGGGAGCTTGGGGGCGAGTGTAAATGACACTGTTGTGCAGTGACTCATCCTTTCACTGACTTCATTCACTTCTGTGTTTGCAGCCAGTTGGACAGCTGTGCTGGCCATGTGAAGTCAGAGAAATTTTTTGTTCCAAAGACAGGAAGATGGGGGCAGGGAGAGAAAAACAGATACAACAGTGGATGCGTGTGTGTGGAGCCATAATAGCTGCATGATTTCAGCCTCTCTGACCAGCTAAGAGTCACCGCATTAGTCACCAGTCCTCAAAGGATGAGATGGGGCTGGGTGGACCCAACATGAAGTGAGATGGGCCTGGCAGCTGTGGCTCAGGTCTGGAAGAAGGTTTGCCCTCTGTCACAGTGAGGTGAGGACCAGATGCTTTCCACTAAAAGGTGATTAGCTAGAAACTGAGGGAAATCAAGTTATTACAAAAATACGTGAGGTAAGAACCTGGCCCTCAAAGCATCCACAGTGTCAGGGGAGGGACGCCTGTGATCTGCCAAAAACATAAGCAAGGCTCTGGGCTCACAAAGGAGGAAGTTAACAAAGAACTGCTGGAGGCTTGCAGAACCACACAGACAGGACCACAACCAACGAACGCATCCTTGTTCATGTCAGCGGGACCCTCAGCTCTAGCTGGACGCTGTCCCTCATCACTGACCAACACTCACTCTCTCATTTCTCACAAAGACCATCCCAACCCCCGCAACATGCACTTCAAGCCTCAACCTTCCAATACAACGGTCGGCAAACTTTGGCTCACAGACCAAATTCAGCCCACCTCCTCTTTCGTAAATAAAGTTTTGCTGGAACACAGAATTCTAGGGCAATGTCTGTGGCTGCTTTCCCACTAGAACGGCAGGGCTGAGCAGCTGTGGCAGAGCGACGTGGCCTGCAGAGTCTGAACCACTGGTCATCTGGCCTTTCGGAGAAAGTTGCTGACCTCTGCTTTGAACCATGTTTCTTACTCCCTCAGGAAAACGTGAAGGTGAATACTCTCAACCTTTGGACCCAACACCTAATAAATAATCTATAGCTATTTCTGTTCCCATCTGGGCCTGTCTGGACCCAGAGCATCCCCGGCTATCAAGACCAGTCTCTTCACGCTGGCCTACGATGCCATCGCCCATCTTCCCTCCAGGTGTTCACTTTCACATCTTTAACCTGAAACCGGAGGTTTGGTCTTCAGCCCCCTTTTCACTCCATCGTCTCTCTAACTTCGCCCACCCTTAAGGAAACGTCCGATGCTCACTGTTCCACGCTTTCCTAGTCTGCCTGCTCTCCTCTCACCTGAACAACAGCCCCTTAACCATTGATCTGGCAGCCTATTATCTCATTCCCCACCAGTCCAATCTCCATGCTGTTACTTGAAGGCCCCCAGCCATGAAAATCTCACCATTCATCACTCCTGTTTAAAATCTTCTATTGACTCTGTATGGCCTGTAAGTTATAAATCCCCTAGCCAGTCCTCCATGACGGGATCTGGAGCTCTCTTTCTAACCTTGCTTCCCATGTGTGTGCCCTGTCCTCGGCCTGTAACACAACCTACTGCCACCTTTTATGGCGGTGGTATAAATGGTGAGCCTGTTTTCTGAGCCCATCACTTTATGAAGACAAACAATATTAACCCACTAGGTTTTAGAGGTCTGTCTCTGGACCTCAGCCCCTTAATTGATCTGCACTTGACTTTGTTCCAATGCCATTTTCTCCTGACTCTGCATCTTTGGCTCTGGGATGTAGACCTGGGTCCCACTATGGCCTTTTGAGTTTGGTATTTATAATTAATCTTTCTGGTGAATCTTGACTTTCTTCTAACCATCTTGGACTTAGATAGTTTTGGAATCTTTGTTTGCTTTGCACATGAACATCATGTACCAACTCTTAAAAACTCTTTGGATCCAAATCTAACTTATAACTCAACCAACGCTTAACAAGACTAGCCCCAACACCCAGGAATGAGACATCAAGAAATCTCTGTCTTTATGTTTGCTTGCTCAGTACCAAATCACCTATAGTTCCCTTACCACTTCCATGGTATTTTATGCCCATGCTTGGTTTGGAGTAATATTTTAATTTCTTGTTCACTTGAATAATAATACTAGATAGTCCACACTCATCTCAAGTGTCCCATCATCCATATAACTTACAGACTAGTGACAAGTGTTGATCAGAAGAGAAATATGAAAGAAAACCTGGATGCAAGAAGAGGGGAACATCAAGAAGTTAAATTAATAAATTCAGGAGAAACTACAGGACAGCCCTACCTTGTGGAGAGAGAAAGAGAATGAGAATAAACAGAAAAAGTTATAACTACAGAATGACTCACATGTTTTTAACTTTAAAATAACAAATTAACAAAATGCCAGAAGGATTCTGGCCAAGGAGAGGTAAAGAATGAGCTAAACTAATATTTTCTCTGGCAACAGAAATAAACCTTGTAATAATAGCATTGTAATGAGAAAAATCAAGTGTAAATGAATTAGCGATGCCGTGTTTTCCAATTAGTTCTGTCTTGCAGGGGAGAAATCTTACATCTCTATCCAAAGAGAAATTTGTGAAGTGTTAGGGACATAGACAAAAAATATGGAAATAAATGAAATTAATAGGACAAATAAAGGAGTTAATTCAAGAGTGTATATTCAAGAGAATTTTAAGATATAGATAGTTCTCTGGCTGCCCTTGGTCTGAGCAGTGCTTGGGTGTAGTGTGTGCTGTGCTAAGTCACTTCCGTCACGTCCGACTTTTAACAACCCTATGGACTATAGCCTGCCAGTTCCCCTGTCCATGGGATTCTCCAGGCAAGAATACTGGAGTGGGTTACCATGCCCTCCTCCAGAGGATCTTTCCAACCCAGGGATCAAACCTGCATCTCTTTGGTCTTCTGCATTGGCAGGCAGATTCTTTACCACTAGCGCCACCTGTACTGGCTCTTAAATGCCTCACCCCGTGAACTGCATTCACATCTCAGGATTAGAACTATTCACCTGGTTCCATCTCCTGCACAGAGCTGAAAAACATCACCTCCTACGTGTTCAGAAAGGAGAAGAATTCAATACAAGGAGCACTGAGAGTTTCTATCACTCCGATCTCTTTGTCCCTGTGACCCCAACACCTGGAAGATAGGTGCATCCCCACAAGTTATTGCATAAAGACTGGCTGAACTGTGTTGAGTCTGCCTGGTGAACTTAAGGGACGTCTTCACAGAAGATGACATCAGGAAGCAGAGAAAAGTCCCCTTCAAAACCCTAACCCAAGAAAGGAGCTTCAAACAAGAGAAGAACCAACAGAAAGCGTTGTTGAGGAATCCAAATGAATGAATGAAGATAAGAATAGTCAATAGCATCTCATGCCACAGAGGAAATAAATAAGAACATGACTGAAAACAGGCCATTAGATCTGACAATTAAGTCATTAATGGCTTTTCTCTGGTGCAGGCCAAATCTCATTATGGTGAGTTTTAGAGGGAATTCAAATCATTTCAGTGAGCTAGAGTTTCATAGCAGGAATGTTGCTCAAAACAGATGGCTGTTTGAGATTTCTGGATGTTTTGTTTCTCTGAGATGTTTAGCCTTAATAAAATGTCTTGCCGTGAATCAATAAGAATAGCTACCATTCATCATGGGCTTGCTAAGGGCCCAGCACTCTGCTAAATATTTTATCACACTATTCCTCACATTTAATAACAATCCTAGAAAGAAGGTATTGTTATATTCTGGTCCCATGGTTAGTCTATACTGCAGTGAGGTGGGGACCCAGATCCTTGGTTCCGAAGTTTATACTCTTTCAACTACATCATAATCTTACTCCCCCATGTTACGTGATTAAAGCTGTGCATATTAGATCTGGGGCATTTCTTAATAAAATCACACATCAAGGTGGAATAGATCTCTCATGTTGAATTAGACTCTTCTTTTATCTTGAGCCTCAGAATCAGTCCATAGCGAGGCACACGAATTGTTATGAACACTCCAAATTATTCTAAAACTTTCCCCACTGAGAGAGATAAATTATACAATGTATAGGGTGTCCAAATGTTCTTCAGTTCTTTCTTGGTTTCCTTACTTTTTTGTCAACTCAGCCTCCCTTTTACTTACATAAGTAATGACTTGGTAACTCTGAATTATTTGTGACATTGGTTAATCCTCAGAGGTTTTCTCTTTCACACAAAATTGTGAACAGTGTGATATTTGCAGTAATGACATGTTCACAGTAAATTAACAATAAAGCAAATGTAAACTTCTCAAATTTTGTAGGGAAAACAGTATCAAGTGCATATTGGTTGAATTATAGTTGGATTGAGAGAATATCTCTGGAAAATTCTTTTTGAGTCAGTGGGGAACTGGTAAGGAAGACTTGGAAATACTGTTTTGGCCCTATCAATAAGCAAACAATTCAAATTTCATTTAAAGCTCTCAGAGAGAGCTTGGCTAGTACAGTCCTACAGTTCTACAGTGCCTGATTATTTAACCATCTTAAAATGGCTACAGTCCTACAGATCTCTGGCCCATTCTTTCTTTTCTTGAGTCTACAGAATTGTTCCACTCTCTTTTGGGATTAATTTGTATCTTTAGAAAAAGTCTGATGCCCACCCAATTTCATTCTGCCATAAGTGACTTGATACTTTTATCTGCTTGCCCAAAATATTCTTTCTTTCTTCTAATCACTAGATCAATTTTCCCTGGTATGCAGAAGCCCTTTAAATATACCGATTCATGCCTTATTTTGTTTTTAGAAAAGTTTCCTTGAACTGTATTTTTTAAATATTTGTTCTGTTCTTTTATTTTGGTTTTCCTCTTGGGAGACTCCATATGCATAAGTTTGCTTGTGTTTTATCCTGTAGTTTTGTCTCTAATTCTTTTTAACTCTGTGTTTCTTGTTTGTTTCATTCACTCTTCCCATAGTTACATACTTTGTCTCCTTCTGTGCTTTCAGTGGTGCCTGCTCTTCTTGTGTTCTAAGTTAGTCTTTTGAGAAAACTTTTTCCTGTTTCTTTCATTTCTTCCATGATTTCTGCCAAATGCCATTTCACCTCTTCCTTTAATTATTTCATCATTTCCTGTTGTCCAATCCTGAGTTCTTGTATTTCTGTCTTGTATACCTTCATTAATCATCATTATTACTTGTTAAATAATCAAGTAATGTTAAGTTAGAATTTTTATCTGCTTCTTAGCAATACTTCTCTTGTGCATCTCATTGTCTATAAGAAAATTTTCCTATTCTTTGCCACAGTTTGATAGTATCTCTGAATAGCTGCTTTTCCAACTCCTTTTGCTGTTACTCATATTTGAATGAGTTTAATTTTCCTGGACTGGCTTTTTGCAAAGGTTACCAGGGATAGAAAGGAAGGGCTAAGGAGTTCCAGTCTGCCAAGCTCCACAGCTCATGGGCTCTCTCTGTTTCTGTCTGTTGCAACAGATTATTTCTTTTAAAAATAATGCCAGTTATTCTTTAACCACCCTCCCTTTGCCTTTAAGGCTTAGAATGGTTTCTATTGATGTGATCATCCAGTTTTTTCACTGCCACTGCCACACAAGACATACCTCTTACTTTCTAAGGTAGGACTCCACATTTGTTGGTGCATTCTGACTTTCACCTCCTGCAGTCTGCCACCTGTGTGGCCTCAGACCCTTCCCATCTCCCCACAACTCTACACCCTGTCACATCTCATCTAGGGTGAATTAGGGTGAACACATATTGGTTTGCCCCAGGACTGAAGAGGTTCCTAAGAGATGGGACATTCAAGGCTAAAGCTAGGAAAGGTCCAGGCAAACTTGGACCAGCTTGTCACCCTGAATTCATCCTCGCTCACTGCAGTTGGCATTCAGGATGGGCCCACCTTGTCTGAAAGTAAACACTTACGGTCTTTTCTGAAATTCAGCACAGCTCATGCCCTGTTCACCATCCTTCTCGTCCATCACCATTTACCATGCAGCTTCTTGCCTGCTTCTGTTGGCCTCAGTTGTTTCTGGCAGTATGTATACATTATTCATAGTTTAAGAGATCTCTGGGTCTCCAGGTTTTACTGAAGTTTACTCTACAAACGTCACAAAATGGAGTTTGTGAATTTTTTTCATTCCACCTGCTCTATATAATTTCTGAGAGAAGAAGTGGGAAAATTCAGACTAAGCCTCTCACGTGTTTCCTTGGACGTCAAAAGATATTTTCTATTGTCTTCCTAGAGTTCCAAGTTGAAGAGCCTCACTTCTGATAGGATTGAATTTCTTAACCAAGAGAACTCTGTATTTAAGACTTTGATGCTTAGACTAAGCAGACCATGTTAGCGATACCCTACACAGAATGATGAGCCAGCAAGATCAATCCCAGGCTGTGTATGCTACACGTTACAAAGCACACCGAGGCACATAAAAGTGCTATGTGGATAAAATAATAATAAAAATAGCCCGAGAAACATTGATAACTAAGAAATAATAATGGGAGTTAAATAACAGCCTGAATAGAGGGTAGTGGAACAAAGAACCAGGTTTTGAATAAGCCCTCTTTGAATAAAAATTTGCTGGTTTTTTGGGGGGCTCTGTAACAACCTAGAGGGGTAGGATGGGGAGGGAGGTAAGAGGGAGGTTCAGGAGGGAGGGGACATAGGTATACCTATGGCTGATTCATATTGATGTTTGGCAGAAACCAACATAATACTGTAAAGCAATTATTCTCCAATTAAATATAACTAAATTAAAAAATATAGTCAGGTTTGTAATCTAAAAAATAAGTTGCTGGTTTTTTATTATAGCCAATTCATAAATACAGGTATAAGAATAGGCAGAATAAGCACTCCTATAAGCAAAGGACTGTGCCAGACTGAGCAACTGAGCTGAACTGAACTGAACAACTTTTCAAGGTAAGCGTAAAGAGACTGAGTGTCAGAAAAGTTACAACATCCAGTATCATTCAACTAGCAAATGCCAGAGCTAGGATTCAAACCTAGGCATCTCTGGGACCAATGTCCATACTCTTCTTGCTACACCACTCTGCCTCTTTTCTGCAAAAGGGAGGAATTAATGCAAGTTCAGTGCATGGAAGAGACACCTTGAGGGAGATAGTAACTTACAAGAGGGGTCTGTGGAGGGCAGTCACTGAGTTCTAACCAGATGTGGCAAAAGCTCAAGTGTAAATAGTATAACTGCACCAGGAATACAGAGGGAGCAAGAAAGTCAGCAACCATATTTATCAAGATTTTTAATGCGATTGCTTCAACAAGCTAGAGAGACATTTAAGACTTGAACAACTCGGTGCATCTGGTTTTATCCCCTGACAGAAGCCCATTTTGACGAGGTGGGAATTAAATTCACAAATGTAAGAAACTAGAATAGTTTATCAGATTTCTTCCTGCTGTTATGAAAAATAATGTTGTGATAGAGAATGAGATTAAATCTCTCAAAAATCAAATTTAGGTTAAAAAGAGAGAGAGAGTGGCAGGCTAACTTGTCTACCAGAGGGAGCAGAAGTATCAGGTCTAATTCTTAGAAAATGGTTTGCAAAAGAGAAAGTCTGATTCTTCATGTCACAGGAAAGCTATTAAAATTAGATAAGCTCCAAGCATTTAAAGTGTTAGCTTCTAGCCCCTTCCCAAATTACAAACATAATACATCCGAAGACGCAGGTGGTCAGGATGACATCATCGGAATCATGTTCCTCTTCAATCAGCCCTTGTAGAGACCCTGTTAGAAGCAAAGGCCTCGCATGTCTGACCTTGGCTGCTGCATAGAGCCCTTACGAATTGAAAGAAATTTTGGGTTGCAAGCCTTTAGCTGATAGGAGAAAACTGCATCATGCAGGAAACTAAATGAAGGAGAGACATATACAGCCTTGACCAGAAACCTCTCTACAATGCCATATATCTTAATTTCTTTAATTTCCAGCTAGTCCAGTGAGTTACTCCATAAGAAAATAAAATATTAACCCTTTATCTCCAGATATCAGTGCATTTGGATTCCACTAGTCTTTCTCTAGCTACTCCTTTGAGTAACTACCTACTGCATACTGACCTCTTCTTTCTCTGAAAATTATTCCAATGGCTCATATAATATGAAAGTGAAGTCACTCAGTCATGTCCGACTCTTTGCAACCCCATGGACTGTAGCCTGCCAGGCTCCTCTGTCCATGGAATCTTCCAGGCAAGAATAGTGGAGTGGGTAGCCATTTCCTTCTCCAGGGGAAGTTCCTGAACCAGGGATCGAACCCGGGTCTCCCGCACTACAGGTAGACACTTTACCATCTGAGCCAGCAGGGAGGCCTCTTAATTAGTTTTCAAATTGTTTACGTAGGTAAACCTGGATGCAAACTAGAGGATAAGTTCTTTAAGCATTAGATCTAAACATTGTGATAATCTAGAGAGAAATCTTGGAGAAAACAGAAACCATCAGAGAGGAACTCTCTCTGCTGCCCAAAGACACCAACCACATGCATACCCATCTTTCATTCCTCTAATCAAAGCCAGTTATTCTCTCTGCATTCCAGATTCTATTCTTTCTGATCCGGTCAAGAACCTTGCGTTATTAAGTGAGTATCTCTTGTAGGGTGAATCTTTTCTTTTCTATTGATCCCTTTCTGTTAGATTCAAGCAAGTTCAAGTAGCCCCAGGTTTTCAAACTTTCCCATATACTTTTTCCTCATTCTCACTATTACTCTCTCCTCCCTTCATGGAAAACAAGGATTGTCAAGTGTCCAAGTCCCTCTCTCTTCATTCCTAAAATTCCTTATATACTCCAGCCAGGTTTCTGTTTCATTTGAGCCATTTAATTCCATCCAAAGAATTGTATAAGGTGATCAATGACTTCCATGGTATCAAATTCAACGGAGTCAATTTTTGTTTGACATCTCAAAACATGTAACATTGTTCTTCACTCCCTCTGACCAAAACAGCTTCTTTGCTATCTGACTTAACACTCTTCTAACTTGATTTTCTACCCAATACATTTCAGTCTCTTTTCTTGAATGCTCATCCTCTACCATCTCTTTAAATGATTGTTGCTGCTGTTTAATCACTAAATCATGTCTGACTCTCGTGTGACCCCCACGGTAGCCCACCAGGCTCCTCTGTCCATGGGGATTCTCCAGGCAAGAATCCTGGAGTGGGCTGCCATTTCCTTCTCCAGGGGATCTTCGTGACCCAGGAATCAAACCCCCATCTCCTGCACTGCAGGCAGATTCTTAACCACTGAGACACCAGGGAAGACCTTTTTAAATGATCGAGTTCATTAATCAAATTTCCCTGGGATCTTTCTCAGTGTATCAACAAGCGGCCAGCTACTATCGGCTTTATTTTTCATGATAGGCTGAGATTCCAAATATGTAAGTGTGTTATTATTATTTATTTTTTATGTTGGAAAATGTTTTTTCCCCTGAATAGCAAAGCTAACATTAATTTTTTGGCATAGTATGAAAAAAGTATTTTAAAATTTCCAGGACTTCATCTTATCTGTTATTATTTGATTTAGATTTTCAGGTAAAAGGGTTACGGACCAAGGGGTGATGTCAGTGAAAATAGTTGACCATTGAAAATTCTCTGTGAACGCAACAAGACTACTGGCAAAACTGTCAGAATCAAATTTTTCAGAACCCTGGAAATTAACCAAAGGCGTTCAGCAATCCAGGGAGTGCTTATTCAAAATAAAAAATAAATAAACGATGTCGCTTCATAAGAATAGTGAACTTTGCAGCATTTTTATTCCCATCACCCCCTCCCCACCTCCATGGTAACTTTGAAAGCCAGCAACCTGCAGACACAGTGGAAACCAGTAGCCTAGCAGCCACTGGAGGAGGCAAAGGGAACTGAAGCTCCTCAAAGACCTGTAGGACACCATCAAGCATCGCAATGTACATAATGGGAGTCACAAAGGAGAGAGAAAGAAGTCGCCTTTTCTTCCATTCAATGAATATTTAATAAGTAGAGTGTGCCTGGCACCGTGGTTCACAGATGAAGAAAACCAGTATCCAGAGAGTGGAAGGGTTTTACCCAAGGTCACTTCAGTTCTCAGAGGAGGAACTGAAGGCTTTGGAAGTGAACAGCTGGCACAAGGATCTATAAAGAACATCACTGAGCCACACAGTCCTGGGAGATGAGAGTCCAAAGGCCAGAAATCTGTCTCCTCTGACCTCTCTGGACCTTAGTTTCCCAATCTTTATTCCTGCGAAGAGGAGTGGTAATATTTCCCTGAGTTTTGAATAATTCGTAACATTATGGATGAGATGTCATTTTCCGTAATCTCCCGGGGTCAAGCTTTGCTGGATTGCTATTGCAGGCATTCCTGGGGGAATTGTACATACTCACTAAATTCTTGAGCAAATGAATATTTGGACCTCCTGTTTTTTTTAACTTAGTACTATATCCTAGACATTTAGTTTGCTTCTTGTTTTTGCATTATGATAAATGTCCTAGTTCCTAAATCTTTCAGTATATCCTTGACTATTTCCATAGAATAAATGTCTAAATGAAAAGGTTCTGAATAAAGTTGGGATTCTAAACGTATTTGAACAAATTTTTCTCTCTCAAGTTTGCATAGATTTTCACTTTGACCAATAACAAGAGAAAGGTTTTCACCAAAATTTTGTCAAAACTTACTTTTATAACTTTTAATCAGTAAGATTTAAACAGGTATGCCATTGTTTTAATTGGCATCCTCTGCATTATTGATAAAGTTAAACATTTTCTACATGAATGACACATTATTAATTCTTTGAGAAGCAGGTATTCATGTTCTTCCCAAGTTTTTCTATTAGTATGTGAAAATTTTCTTCACTGATTCTTAAAAACTCTTTTATCTTAAAGCTATTAAGGTTTGTGAAGTGTCTCAAACACTGTAAATATCTTTTCCAACTGTTGTTTTTTTCCATTTTAAGCCATTAAAGCATAGTATATGTAATATCAGCCTTTCAGACAGGAAGAACTGAATTTGAACACCAGCTTTGTCTCTTCATAACACTATAATCTTGAGCAAATTATTTATCCTCAAAAAGCTTCAGCTTCTCATCTGTAAAATGGGAAATATAATACCTACTATGTAGGACTTGTTTTAAGCAACATTAACTTGACTAATTTAAGCAAAACAATGTACTGGAAAGATAGTGAGATAACCCAGCAGATTATGAAAGAGTGGCAAACAATCAGGCCTTAGGAAGGGCAACAACCACCAGCACCCCGTGGGTGAGCAGCAGGAGACGGTACCTGGACCGCCCACGAGGTCCAGCCATCCCATGACCCAGCTCTAGCTGTTCTTTGTTCCTGGTGTCCACACTCTATATTCAAATTCCTGGTTGAGAGAATGTGACTGTCCTAATCTACATTACATGCCTCTCTCTATAATCAGGAAGTGGGGCTTGATTATAGAAAAAAGAGGTGCTAAGTGTCTGAAGCATGCAGCAGCAGCCAAATAACAAAAAAGAGGGGATTGAGGGAAGGTGAACAGGAAGAGAGGAGAATAAGGGGGCAGCGAAGGGGAGAGGAAAGGTCAAGAAAGACAGAAATAAGGGAGGAGGGGGGAGAGAGAGAGGAAGTTACTCCAGTACTAAGCTCCTTATCTGCCCCTTGAGTAAACTGGTAAAAATAGTACTCATTCATAATACTGTGCAATATTTTTCTCTGGATTTTACATATATTAGAAAAAAAGAGATTCCATTGAAGTCAGAATTTTCAGTAAGTTTCTCATGGTAAGTTATCTTTTACTCTTATTGAACTTATTCCCAAGAGAGCCAGCCGTTGACTCAAGCTGAAAACCTTCTCAGCACTGTAATGGCTTAATGCTCGGTAGTAATCATAAAGCACAGAAAGTCTATTCCATTGACTCTGCTGCCCTAGGATATACTATGCGTGTTTCAGCGTATTCTCAAATAGAACGGAATTTTGAATGGAACAAGGACTTGAAGACAACCTTTCAGAAGATCCACTGCTTCAAAGCCAAAACAGAAATGCCTGACTATCAAGCTTTCAAATTTGTATAAAATAACCATGATGGAAAATTCTCCAAAAATACTATTCTTGGAAGGGACTTAATGCTTTCTGGACTTAATTTCCTGTATTTAAATGAGTTTAATGGTATCTACCTCTCAGGATTACTCTGAAAATTAAAACAAGATGAAAATAAGATTAAAATTGTAAGCACCTTATAATAGAAATCCACATCATGGCATCTCTTTTTCCTTTGAGCCAGTTGAAAGCACTATGAAAACTTTCTTTGCTTGATTTTATACACATATATATATATTTATGTATAAATATATAAGCATATAATACTGGGTTAACCATAAAGTTCATTTGGGTGTTTCCGTAAGATGGTACATAAAAATCTGAACAAACTTTTGGGCCAACCCAATATATCATGAATAGTGAATATGTTAATAAAGACCATAAAGTGTTTAACAAGAGGTCTACAGAACATCTTAGCAGTATCCAAACATGATACTACTCTTCACAGCAACCCTGCGAGTTCCATCTTACAGATGAGGAAAGCAAAGCTCAGAAAGGTTAAGCAAGGGCCATGTGAAAGTTCCCATTTACGTCTCACTCAAAAGCTTTTCCACTGCTGCTGCTGCTAAGTCGCTTCAGTCGTGTCCGACTCTGTGCGACCCCATAGACGGCAGCCCACCAGGCTCTGCCATCCCTGGGATTCTCCAGGCAACAACACTGGAGTGGGTTGCCATTTCCTTCTCCAGTGCATGAAAGGGAAAAGTGAAAGTGAAGTCACTCAGTCGTGTCCAACTCTTAGCGACCCCATGGGCTGTAGCCTACCAGGCTCCTCCGTCCACGGGATTTTCCAGGCAAGAGTACTGGAGTGGGGTGCCATTGCCTTCTCCAGCCACATTATCTTCTAGGATCATACAATGATCCATAACCAAATCTTTACAGAACTAGACATCACAGTAGTCAACTTCTCAAGAATGTGATTTCTCCAGCCAGTTCTGAAAGAGCAGGAAGTAAACCAATGAGTGGTTTAGTGTATCCAATGTCAGCCTTGACTTAGTTTGCAGAAGATGTTGAATGTGGGCATATGGCAAAAAATCTGTCTGCAGTGCTGGGGAAAGACTCCAGAGGGACAAGGGATTCCAAAGACTATCAAACACTTCTTGAAAAGGGCTTGAGAAAACCATCAAATTTTAGGTAGGTGAAATTTTTAAATTCCTCCTCCCTCCACCCCTATTCACCGACCCAGCAATTCAGACTTTTATTTTTGTTATAAAGAAAAGGAAGAAAAATAAGAAAGACAATGTGAAAGAGGAAAGGGAAGAAGAGGAAGAGGGTGGGGAGAAGAAGACAAGGCTAACCAATCTGTACAAGACTGTTATCAGTAGTTTGCAGAACTGGTAACTTTTGGTTGGGCTTTCCTGATAGCTCAGTTGGTAAAGAATCCGCCTGCAATGCAGGAGACCCTGGTTTGATTCCTGGTCAGAATGATCTGCTGGAAAAGGGATAGGCTATCCACTCCAGCATTCCTGGGCTTCCCTTGTGGCTCAGCTGGTAAAGAATCCACCTGCAATGTGGGTGACCTGAGTTCAATCCCTGGAGAAGGGAAAAGCTACCCATGCCAGTATTCTGGCCTGGAGAATTTCATGGACTATATAGTCCATGGGGTCTCAAAGAGTTGGACACGACTTAGCTACTTTCACTTTCTTTCAACCTTTGATTATTGTTTTTCTCCCTGAGGGGTCATACCATTTAAAGTCAATCTTTCAAAGAATCTACTATTTCAGAGACAAAAGGGAAACTCCAAGGTGCCAAGTTTTAAAATTTTATAGACATCAAATTATTTCTATGATATAAACACGTTGGCATCACTGACTCAATAGACATGAGTTTGAGCAAAACCCCAGGAGACAGTGAAGGACAGGGAAGCCTGGTGTGCTGCAGTCCCTGGGGTCACAAACAGTAGGACACGACTTAGTGACTGAACAACAACAAACATATTAGAAAATCCTCCAAGGAGACTGATCCTAAAGTTTATCTTATTTGGATAGTCATAGCCTTAAATGACATTTCCTCAAATTCTCTGAATTGGAGTTCAAGAAAGAAATATTATACATTTCTCCTATTTTTTTTTTTTCAGTATTTGGAGATGAATTTTTTTTTCAACCAATGTTAGGAAAGAGTCAATCAGATTCCTATAGGGAACACCGAGGGGGCTTCAAAATGCAACTCTCCTCTCTTGGAATCACACCATCCAGCTAGATTCTGAATGAGGCTGCGCTCCAACGGGATTGACATCAGCCCCACCTATCCCTGGTGGAGTCTTGTTATTAAATTATTTCTCAAAGATTCATCTTCCCCTGGTCTTCGGAAGCAGTACAGCTGGGAGTCATTAGCTGTAATCAGTGGGCAGCACACAAAAAGAGGAAGCAGTGGGGGAATGCTCTTTCTGTAGAAGCCATCTGGGCAGAGGGAATTTGGTTTTAAACCCTAGGGGGTAGGGGAAGTTATTGGGATCTTTTTATATTTGGACTTGACTTCAGACCCAAACAAAAGAGCTTTTTTCCCCCCAGAACTTTGCTGTTTTGAAGTCGGAGTAGAAGATAGCAGTAGCAAGCTCGTGGCCATCTCATGGGACATTATGATCAAAGCAGAAAACAATCTGAAAACAAAAGCCAAACGCTAGTAGGTCAGGAGCCTGTTTCTGGTTTCGAGTTTTTAAAAGAAAGAAGGATCTCATCCTACTGTGAGCAATCTCCTTTTCTCTCCCCTTCCTCCCCATGCTCACAAAGAAAGCATAACTCTTCCACTCAAAAAAAAAAAAAAAGAGGATTATGTGTGTCTAAGTACTCCATACAAAGAGACCACTTTTGACTTCTTTCATAAGAGGGGAAGTACCACATTTTTCATTTTACCCTTTCTTTTTTTTATCTGAGGATGCTGGTAATATGTTATAAGAAATAAAGAGCAAGAACATACTTTGAGGCCAGAAACTTGGGTTTAATCCTGGTTCCACTACTTACTGACTGTTTGGTCTTAGCAAATTAGGTCACCTCGGGGCCCCAGCTCCCTAGCCTATAAAATAAGCTTAATGATAGATATCTCATGAAA
This sequence comes from Giraffa tippelskirchi, assembly GCF_054371585.1. Lineage (NCBI taxonomy): Eukaryota > Metazoa > Chordata > Mammalia > Artiodactyla > Giraffidae > Giraffa > Giraffa tippelskirchi. Next base: position 152,013,830 of record NC_137282.1, read on the forward strand.
TGGCTAAGAGAACTAGTGATGCTGGGTGTTAAGCACCTACACATACTCCCTGGAACATAGCAGACATCCAACAATTGGTTATTATTCTTATTGATGTTACTTATACCAAACTTTCAATAAAAGTAGCAAAACTCACCAAATCACTTCATAGGATTGGGGGGAGGGGGGCAGGTGGACAAGGGGAGAGAGTTAACAGAGTTAGGCAAACGTGCTCATACTTCCAAATCAGAGGTCCCTAACCTGAGGATATATGGAAACAAGACCACCTATAGCTGTGTGTTTTAGCTTCATAGAGTAGTATTTTTTTCATTTATTTTGAGCATCTTAAAACGCATATTTCCTTTTAAAATGTATGTTTCCAGCATTCCTTGAAAAACTGAAAATTTCGCAGCCCTGGGCCAGCGTTCCTGAAAAGCAACAAAGTGCTAAGGCTGAATAGGGATCAGAAATGATGTGTGTTCCTCAATTTGCCACAGTCCCTGCCCCACCTTGCCCACCACCCCCAGCCCTTCCCAATTATAGGATTCTGACCCTGTGTCACCAACTTATCCTGCCTGGTATTTTTAGGCATTTGAATCTTTGATGGCTTCTCTAGCCCTCTACCCTTAAGTGCAGATGGTTGAAAATAAGAGAAAATAAAGATGTTTCATGAAAGAAGAGTTAGTAGTTGCAGGGCAGGGAGTGAAAAGAAAATCATGTAGCATCTTGATTAAGGGGTTAGTGGGCCAAGGGGACCAGACCCAGGGCCTCCTCCAGGAACTTAGAGATTTACCATTTAACTTCAACAGGCCTCAAGTTCTCACATGTAAGAGGCAGCTAATCTTTACTCTGACACTTTACAACGTAGATATGAGGATCAAATAATGTAATGTATGTGAGCAAAGTGGAAAGTGCTATGTATAAATAAAAGGTAGATGCCAAACAGAATGGACATACATTTAAGGGAAGAAAACCATTTGCTAGCCTATTTCTAATATTTATTTTATCTTCCACAGAAATCACACAACTAAAAGGAAATCTTTAAAATAATTAATCTAGCCCTCAATTTTATAGATGAGCAAAGGGGCTTCCCTGGTGGCTTTGATGGTAAAGAATCTGCCTGTAATGCAGGAGACCCAGTTCACCCCCTGGGTCAGGAAGATCCCTTGGAGAAGGGAATGGCTACCCACTTCAGTATTCTTGCCTGGAGAATTCCATGGACAGTGGAGCCTGGTGGGCTGCATACAGTCCATGGGGTCTTAAAGAGTCAGACACGACTGAGCAACCAACTCACTCAGTCTGAAACATGGGCTTCTCTGGTGCTCAGTGGTAAAGAATCTGCCTGCCAATGCAGGAGATGTGGGTTCGACCTCTGGGTCAGGAAGATACCCTGGACAAGGAGATGGCAACTCACTCCATATTCTTGCCTGGGAAATCTCATAGACAGAGGAGCCTACTGCGCTCCTCTGGGGCACAGTCCATGGGGTCGCAAAGAGTCAGACAAGAATTAGTGATTAAACAACAATGAATTGAAACACAAGAAGCAGCTTTCATGAAGCTTACAATATAATGGGGTCAGACACAATGTATGAAAAGGGTACGCACTGAAGAGATACCTGAAACCACGTGAGCCTCTATTATTAAGTCCAGGGGTGGAAACAGCAAGTCACCTGGAGCAAAAAATAATAATTATTATTATTATTAGAAAAAAATAACCTAAAAAAACTGAAATTGCTTCTGCCTTGAACTTCAAACTGTAAGGGTGATAGATACCCCTGTGCTCGGAGAAAAGGATGTAAAGGACATAGGTACCGCGCGCAGACATAGAAGATGTCTCCCTTTGACTGCTGAGCTCTGTGGATGAGAGCTGATGAGGGGTGAGACAATTTGCAGACATTACAAGTCTTCTGAGGAGGGAAAACTCAAAGCGCCTGAAATTCAGAATTAGGACATCTGTCAGGAAGGATCAGAAAGGCTCTTATCCAAGGTCCACTGGCAAGAGAGGAAAGTCCCAAGGAGGAGCTCACCAGGAAAGAAGGGGCATAAGGTCAAAACAAGGGTCTAAGAGTTCTGGTGAGTAGGGGGGAGGCTGGAACCCCTTCTGTGTTATTTTGGATTGTCTTTAGAACATATACCAAGATAGGATTAGATACACAAGAGATTTCTATCCTTCCAGTGCCATTGGCTGACTCCCTAAATTGCCAAATCAATGCAATTGACAGTAAATTCATGGACTATTAAAGGAGGGAAAGATCTCATCAGGCTGAAGCCATCAGGAAGGACTTCCAGAGCAGGAGAGATGGGCTCTGCTTCTTGAAAGATGGTCAGAATTCAGAAGGACAAGGAGGTGCAGTTGGATGTTCCAGATCAGGAAAACACAGGACACTGAGGAGAGAGCAAATAAAACTGCTGGACAGGTACAAGGAATAGCAGAAAATAGGGAACGGTGAGTTGGGACCAAGCCAGGAACTTTATCCAGAAGTAAGCGGAAAGTTACTAGAGTTTTGAAGCAGGGGTGATGCCATCAAAGCCATTGAGAAGAGCACTGTGACCAGGGCCCTCTGCCTGGTGGTTCAAAGGAGGAGGGGATCTAAGGTTTTGGAATTAATTTCAGCAAACTAACAAAAGGACTGGAAAATGATTATAATACTAGTGAATACAGAAGAGATAAATGTTAGAGAAGAAAGGACTGAGCAAATTCCCATGACAGAAATCACAGAGAGTTCCCAGAAAGAAGGACTTGAAAGACAGGATCAGATACAGCTAAGAGATCATTCTGAATAGCTTGTATCTTAGGGAGTCTATATTTGAACCAATTCTGAAGTAAATGAGATTAAGAAATGTTTACGGTAGAAGATTTGCGTGTAGAACACTGTTTTCCTCTTCTTAGTTTCAGGGCAGCCAGTCAGAAGATATTAAGTGTAATTAAACATAAAAAAGTATCAATTAGCTCTGATTCTCCCATCTACAGAGAGAAATGACCAGTTGGGGGTGGGTGATCTAATCCTCTTTCAAGTCTCGGAAGGAGTCAGAAACAAGACATATATCTAATCACATGAGGTGACATCATAGGGACGTGAAGGGTCCCCAATACCAATAGGGGATTTTTTTCCCCCCCAAATTGGTCCTTAGTCAGCAGGGCATTATAATCTCTAAAGCAGTAATATTTTACATCCTATGAACTTATCCTAACACAAACCTGACAGCCTTGGGTGAAAAGAAATCTTAGTCTTGAATGATATTCTACTCCTACCCATCACTGAATATATAAAACCTTTATATATCTAACAAGAGGAAGCATAATCTGGCAGAATAAGGTCACACTGAAAGGTTCAGGATAGACACAGCTCTTGTTGGGGAGGAAGTCCACCATCTAGCCCAACACAAGCTCCACACGTCTAAGACCCTCGGCCTGACGCTTGCCTATGAAGAACATCCTTCCTGCAGAACCCTCACCCCAAAGGCCCGAGGTGCAGGAAGGAGATTCACTGGGTTTGTCCACTGTGCACCACATGGGCTCAAGGGAATTCTGTTTCCTTTACCTGAGGGCTGGCAGTTACTGTCTCTCTACACACAGACACCTGCCGTCAGAGACCTAGTTTCACACGGGAGGAGCCTACAGTAGTGTAGGGAGGGGAACGTAACCAGTCTCCCTTGACTTTCCATCTCTCTTAGCAGAATGGGAATTGTAACTTTCACTTCTTTCACTGTCCCTGGAATTTGCACATAATACTGCAGGACATTTTTCAAACCATGATCTGCAGAACAGGAGATGCTGCTGGGTGTCCCACAACTAGATGCTCTGAGAGAGTGAGCACGCACACAAGCTTATTATAACAGCAGCTCTGAGAAGCCTCCAGTAAAGTAGGCTTTAGTATCTTACTAAAGAAACCTGGTTAACCACATTTAACCCAAACTCTCTTGACTTCAAAGAGCTTTTTTTTCACAGAGTATTTTTTAAAATCTCGTAAGACGCTAATGTCCTGCATAATACATGTGAGAAATTTTTTTTTAATTTGAAAAATGAGGAGGGAAGTAAAATCAGTATTACATAAGCAACAGTTATTGCCAACATTAGAATACAAAGCTGTGTTTTTATGTCATCTTGGCATTACAGGTCTAAAATCAAAGTCTTCATCTGACTAATTTTGGTTTTTCTACATAAAGCTGTGTACTCTGAATTATCTGGCATCTGTAGAGAATGAAGGAACCAAACCAGCACAGAATAACCCTCAAGATATTTTTGAAGGCAGTGACCCACCTCCTCATCTTCTCTCTCCAGCGTCTTCCTAACAGTGGTACATTGTAGGTAACAAGCACTAACTGCTCCCCAAGAACAAAGTAATGAGTTACGATGCTCCCTCTTGTACTAATGTAATCTATATGCGAGAAGAATAAGCCCTAAATAGTCTTCCTTTTACAAGCATAGTACGATAATATTTCAGTGATTACTTATATACATATATAAACAAGAAACAGTATGAGTTACAAAATAGATAATTTGCAAGGAAGTTTTCAGTGAGTCATTTCAAATTACAAAACTCGATAACTTTAAGCACAGACACCACACATTGTTCAAAAACAATGGGCTAATGAGCCTGATTGTAGGTACCCCCCAACACTTCCTGAGCCTGGTATGTTGAAGTGGACACCAATTTAATTCCCCTCAACAGGGCGGGGGTGGGGGGGTCCCTTTACTCCACACCCTCTCCAGCATTTGTTATTTGTAGACTTTTTAATGATGGCCCTTCTGACCGGTGTGAAGTGGCACCTCAAGAGAACATATCTTAGCAATATGTAACAACTGTTTCTAAATACCTGTCCCATACCAGGCTCTGTGTAAACACTGTGGACTGAGGTACACCACCAATCAAGGTCCTTGTCCCACAGAGGGGAGATAGCGGAGCACTGGGAAGAAGCCTTAAATGCAATGTTATTATGTTAACATCTTTGTTAATGTCAATGTCTTCCTAATATTAAGGCTATTTACAAATCCTTTGTCTTCAAAATGTAAGTTTTGTTCTTTTAGGATCAGGAGTGGATGAAGTGGATTTGGAAAATTAATGTTTTTACAAAATGCCCCTAATTTAAGCCACAGAAGTGAAGAAAGATATAAAACATTTTGATAAAAAAGATCAGTATTAGATTTGGGATTATAAAAACTTTACAGTAGTTATTAAGCACAAAATTTACAGAGCATTTTATAAAGAGAAGATCAAAATTCCCAGCAGTCTTTACATCATCAAGGAATGTATTTCTCCTTGAATTTACTTCAAAGAGAAAATAGAAGGACAGCAAAGGAATACTGGGTTACCAAAGGGTCTTTGGTCCCAAGTGCTCAGGAGACTAATTAAATACTTAAAGACAATTCTGATCAGAATAGAGAGTAAGTAAAATCAAGGAGGTACAGAAGTAAAGCTAAGACATTCACCTGGGTAATAAAGTCCTTTTCCATATGATTCAAATTATAGCCACTGGAAAATGAGAGAAATAGCAACGGTCAAGACAGGTCAAATGATGTAGAGGCAAATGCCAGGAAGGGTATTTGAACTGCTCATCCATGTCATTGGGTCAGTGTTATCAATGCAACCATCAGCTCTATTTTGAAGAATGTTGCTAAAATGATTCAGGTGTTAGAGGGCCATACTGAATGGTTACAAGGTTTCTCCCAATTTATTTTCCCCAACTCCACTATCAACTGATTGAAAGGACTAAGATTTTGAAAATCTAATGTGCCTCACTCCCCTGAGTGGGTATGTTGCTATGTAACAAAGAACATGCCAGTTTATCTTCCCCAGCACTAGGCACAGCTGGGAGGAAAGAAAAGGAAACCCATTTTAAAACATTTTAAAGCTACTCTCTATTCCAGACTATGAGACTGCTCTCTTTAGGATCTAAAATATGCTTACTTTAACCCATCTTTGTTGATACAACCACAAACTTCAGCAAATACTGGAACCAGACTCAACTAGATTTCTTATAAACTTTCATATGTGAGCAAAATTCCCTTTTGATTTTGCCTAATGTTCATCTGCTATAATTTTTACCAAGTTCTAAAAAGGAAATCTTCTAGCGTTCTCTATTATGTATTTTACGGTAAAAGAAAAAAAAATGGCAATTGGACAACACTTAGACATTTCAAGCTATAGTAAATTCTGTCTCTTCATCCTCTCAAAAACTTTCTTCTGATAGTCATCATTTATCTTTATGTTTTATAAGTAGTCCTTCTAACCCATGGAACTCTTTTTTTTTTTTTCCTGACACTCAAAGCAATGAGAGTAATCGGACTTACTGTTACAGGAGAGAAAAATAAAACCAGGAGTCAAAGCTTCAGGTTGTTGGTGGTAGTTGGGTTGTAGGGCCACCTTTTTTCCTGATAGAACCCTAAATGTGTTCACAACTGGTCAACTCTCCACTGGAGAAAGGCGCTGTCCTACATGCAAAACCGAGAGCTCATGTCCTATGCCTTTGTCCTCAGATTATCTCTGAGACCTGGCATCCTGCAGAAAGCCAGGAGCCCTGCCTCGAGAGATCTGAGCGCCTTCTATTTCAGGCATCAATTGGCTGTGTAACCCTGGATCAATCTCTGGTAACTTCTCTGAGCTTCAGCCTTCGCTGACTTTCTCCAGTAGCAAAGTCTTTCTCCCTACGGTCCACTCCTTCCTTATGGAGTTATTCATATTTGTGCAGTATCAGAGTTATTTATACTCAGCTGCATCTTCTCTACCAGATGTAGACAGAAACCAAGTTCACCCATATTTCTAGCTCCCTCTTCTCTCTACTCCAAGGCCCAGACAGAGACTTGATCTTTAATAGATATCAATAAGTACTCATTAGATTAAAAATGAAACTTATATTGGGTTGGCCAAAAAAGTCATTTGGGTTTTTCCATAATATGTTAGGGAAAAACCTGAACAAACTTATTGGCCAACCCAATGTTTCACTATGCCAATCTCTCTTCAAATATAAGTGGGCAAAGACAGAGGTGGTCGTAGTTGCTAACTAGCCTGAGGCTATTTACCAGAAAAGGAAAGCCGTATTCATTATGAAACTAACAGTGCTATATGATAAAGATAAACTTATATAAGTGTTATTTGATAAGGAATACAGGGACATCAAAATTTTGATTCTAGTTGTGACAACTTTTGGGAAGAGCAATGTGCGTGTCCTGCAGCTGGCCTCCCATATTGATCCCATGGTGACCCTACTCTTCGGCATGTCCCCTCGGCCAACTTTAATCAGCACAGAACAAAGTGCTCTCCCCCTAGTGTAGCTGAGACAATCTCGGCCTCTTTTGGTACCTGGAACTCCAAGCTCTCTCCAGCGTTAAAAGAAAGCAAGTTAAAAGAAAGCTACTCCTAGAGAAAGGGAAGAAGCCTTAAATGTGCAATGAAATATCAACCTTGAAATCAGATGGGGGAATTCATACATTTTTAACATGTCTCCTTTGTAAGATGACACATTCCTACCCAGTAAAAGGAAAAAGGCTGCCAAGGATATGGTTTCCTTTATAAGAAACTAAACACCTGACATCTTTAAAAGTCCCATATGATACCTCAAGATTTAAAAATCAGTTTCCTTTCACATATGTAATGACATATCCAAGAAACATGGGCTTCAGAAAGGAGCAGGATCAAAAGACCTGTGTCTGAAGCCTCGGATGCACAGCATATATTCACACTCACATTCTAGTTACTTGTGTAGAAGGCCCTCTCTGATCTGGCCTGGTTACCCCCACATTCTTGAACACCTGACACATTGAGCAGCTCACGACTGGACACATGGGGCATCTTCTCTGCTCCTTCCTCTTGTCTGCTAGCTGAAGCCCTTTAAGGCTCTGCTTTCTGAATCCATTCTAGAATGTGGTATTTTCCCCTGCATCTGTGCTCACATATGACTTTATTTAGTACTTGGATCAGAGAAGGCAATGGCACCCCACTCCAGTACTCTTGCCTGGAAAATCCCATGGACAGAGGAGCCTGGTAGGCTACAGTCCATGGGGTCGCTAAGAGTCGGACACAACTGAGCAACTTCATTTTCACTTTTCCCTTTCATGCAATGGAGAAGGAAATGGCAACCCACTCCAGTATTCTTGCCTGGAGAATCCTAGGGACGGCGGAGCCTGGTGAGCTGCCGTCTATGGGGTCGCACAGAGTCGGACATGGCTGAAGCGACTTAGCAGCAGCAGCTGCAGTACTTGGATATCATGTTTGGTTAGTTGAGGATCTGTGTGGCCCTCACCACCCTAAAAGACAATGACTTATCCATTGTTCATCTTCAGAAATTAGCATGGTGCCTGACATGTAACTGTGTCTACGCATACCTATCCTCCCACTTTCTTGGAATAAAACTTGTCACTTCAAAGTGTCCGTGCAGCCCAGGACTAAGAATCTCACAAGCCCCCTTGCATCTAGGTGGGCCCATCTAGTCTGCTGTCCCCATGGTAAGTGATCAGAAGCGACATTTGCTACTTTCAGGCCAAGCTGGTTAAGAAATGGCTGTGCCTTCTCAACTCTCTGTTTCCCTTTATATCAGCTACATGCAAAAGACTCAAAGGTTTGGCAGGGTCACCAGATGGAAGGAACCTAAGTTTCTGAGTCGCTACATGAAGGAAAGCCTCTCACCAACTAGGAACACCCTCTTTAGATTGTTATATGGGCAGGAAATTAACTTCTATTGTGTTAAGGCACTGAAATTTGGGCTTCCTTTGTTATAGCAGCTTCAGCCTGACGTGTACAGATTAGTTTTCAAAATGTGTATTTTATTTTATTAAATAATTCTGTGTAACAAGCAATGCTTAGTCCCTCTAATGTCTAAATCTTAAAGCATGGGTATAGGAGAGGGAAGGAAAGGGAATGTGGGCAGGGGAAGGAGAGGGAAGGAAAGAGAGGAAAAAGGGGAGGAAGAGAGGAAGGAAATAGAAGCTGTATACAATGAAGAATTATAGTCAAGCTGCCACCTCAAACGTAAGCTGCATATATCCTTATCATCAATCAAGTACACTGTGACCAGGTCATTTGCTAACTTTGCTGCTGTATCTGCAATGTCTGAGATTTCCTGAGATGTAGTAGACATTCAATAAACACTGAATTAATCAGTGCCAAATTAATTAGTAAATAATAAAATTATGGATTAATACCATGTCTTTGAAAAGGAAAGGGAAATTTAGTCACTTAGTCATGTCCGACTCTTTGTGACCCCATGGACTGTAGCCCATCAGACTCCTCTGTTCATGGAATTCTCCAGGCAAGAATACTGGAGTGGGTTGCCATTTCCTTCTCCAGGGGATCTTCCTGACCCAGGGATTGAACCCAGGTCTCCCGCATTGCGGGTGGACTCCTTAACAACTGAGCCACCAGGGATGTCTTTGCTTCTCTACAAAATGACCCCAAGAATTCACACCTCCTATGACATTTAATCAGGTGTAAAATAATTTCTCTCCTCCAGAAGTTTCAAAAACAACACTTAAGACGGTAACATTCATCTGAACGCCTGTGATGTGCCATGGGCCTTATGGAATCTCTGTTCCCTGCAAGTTTTCTCCTGAAATATCAGCATATTGCTTGCTGTTAAAGAGCTGATGCTTAATGGTTGGCTCTGAAGGAAATGAAAGGCAGAATTGTTCTCCCTTTCTTATCCTAATCTCCAAAACAAGTTACTTACTATTAAAAGAATTTTTAGGAAAACCTTCAGAAGATATTTTTGGGAAGGGAGAGTGGGAGAAAGAGAATTTTCTAAAACAGAAAAAAAAAATAATAGTAATCCAACCTTAATATCAAGTAAAGAGAAAAGAGATCACAGGTAGTGATAAGACCAATTGAATCTACATCCTAGGGTCCTATGGTCCAATTATTGCAATATATATATGATGCTAAATTTTGCCCAGTCCTGCTAATCAGACAGCAGCTCACTGTGTCTGTTTATCTCTAGGCCATTACCCATTTGTACAGTAAATCTGCATTTCCAGAGATAGCCTAAAATAGAAACCCATGCTGTCTAAATTTGTTTGGGGACATATCAGGCAACAGTTAGAAATTTTTAAATGACCAACTTGCATTCCACTGAGGCACTGAATGAATTTATTAGGGAAAAGCTAAAAACTGAATAGTATTTTCTGGAGTAGGCTAAGGTTAGCACTGCCAGTGAAAGTGTGTAACTACCAAGAGAATGGCTATCAATCAGAGCTGATTTTCAAATAGAAATGTGGAAAAAATGAAATTAAATGGGGAAGGGGAATGTCTGTTTTTCCTCTGTATGGCCCTTTCCAACTAGGTCAATGATATAATTAATTCCTCAGGAAGACACGCAAGCCCCCACCACTAAAATTATGATAGAAGATAACAAGTTTTCCCACAAGCCAGAGGGTATTTCTCGGCTGAAGCAACCTTTGATCAGAAGATGGACACGCGGGCTCTGAAAGGGCTGATGCTCACAGGACCGATATTGTGTGATTGATTGGTTTCTAATAGAGAGTGTGGTGCTGCCGTGGGGAAGAGGGCTCTCAAGAGAGACAAGCCCAGCTATTGTTTGGCTGCTCTGTGTTAGCGAGTGCCCTGCGGTAACCCTCATGCTCTGAAATACTCATATTGGTTATTTCAAAGTTGGGTGCAGAATTGTGCTTTCCCGTGTCTGTCACTAATGACTTGCAGCTGTTGCTAATCTGTGCCTCTGATTTCCTTTGATTACTATGTGTATTGATGCCTGTGGTAAATAGGCATCTGCCAGGTGCCAGCACAATCAGGGGAAAATATATAAAAAGTTCCCTGTTTCAAATTCAATGTGACATTGTGCAAGTTGAGAGGCAGCCATTTAACTATTCAGAGGAAACGGCTTCCTGGGGCACCTCCGGCCTCCTGGCCAGGGACATTCCTCCCATTTCTCCCCCCACCCACCCCACGAGGCTGGTTTTCTTTACCATGGTTTTCGGCCACAAGAAGAGGGTTTCCTTCTTGGAGCCCGAGACATCAGCAGAGGGGAACATCCAAGATGGGTGGTTCAGACCCAAGTTTCTAGAGAGCACCTCACCCCTCAGCTGATTTGAGGCTTAAAGCATCTTACCTGGACCGTGAACTGCCCCCAGATATTCTCCACGACAGCTCTCCTGTGCTTTCCTCTCTGAGGAATACGCCTTTCTCAGGAAGGGCTCTGGGCCACATCATCTTCTCTTTCAGGAGAACCCTGGTGATAATCTGGAGGAAAACCAAGCAAGAGGAAGGCTTTCAGGGGAAAGATGCAAAAATCATCAGGACCAAAAAACCAACTCCTGCAGGTACAAGGGAATGTAGCTTCCCTGGAGTACTTTCATCTTGTTTTTTGGTTTTAAAAGGAGGTGCAGACAGAGGTAAAGTTAACCCATTTCTTACTCTTACACAGGAATGTTGGAGAGTAACACTGAAGAAAGAAAGGAGCCTCTGGTGTCCCCAGGTAGGAGTTTTTCTCCATGGCTTCCTCGACCCTCCTTGACTCCAGCAGTTAAGAATGATGATTTTATCACTTCCAGGGATAGAGAGGAAGGCAGGTCTGCTCCGGAGTTGGCTGTTAGGTTGCAAAGTTGGGCACCCCAAGGAAGGGACCAAGAAATTCAGGCTGGCCGAATGACACCAAGAACATTAAGAGGAAAGTCCATGAGATGCTTAGATATATTGACATTAAATAGGTCATTTGAACCTTATAAAAATCTGATACGAAAATGAGCATCTGACGTATTCTTACCATTTCTGCCTGGGCAATTTTAAAACCCTGACTGAGGCTGGGACATTGATTTACAAGTAGAGTTCAGAAATGTTTGGTCTTCTTCCATCCAACTAGAACAAAGTGCCCACTCTAGACATTTAATCCCTGTAGCTTCAAAAATTCACCAGTAATATAGTATGTGAGCTTCCCTGGTGGCTCAGTGTCCAAGAGTCCACCTGCCAAGCAGGAGACACGAGTTTGATCCCTGGGTCGGGAAGATCCCCTGGAGAAGGGAACGGCAACCCACTCCAGTATTCTGGCCTGGAAAATCCCATAGACAGATGAACCTGGCAAGTTACAGTCCCTGGGACCACAAAAAAGTCAGACACAACTTAACAACTAAACAATGACAAAGACAGTATGCCTCAACAATAGGTAAAAACAGAACATAAATGAAAGAGGACCTCATATCTAAATCAGAAGAAATAATCTGAAGAATTTAGTAAATGCCTGTTACTCCAGTGATTAAGGGAAACGGATGCATCACTGTAATCACTGGACTTTAATTGTAAGATTCAGAAAGAAACCTCTGAGACTCCCCTAGCGGCCCAGTGGCTAAGACTTCATGCTTCCACTGCAAGGGGGTGTGGTTCGATCCCTGGTCGGGTAATTAAGATCCCACATCCCAGGCAGCACGGTCAAAAAAATAAATAAATAATAAAAAAGTGAAAGAAAACTCTGAGTCAAGCCAAGTACAAGACTGATAATAAGGGTAAATAGCTAATAAAAAGCAAAAGTATGAATCAACATTCTTAGAAAGATATTTTATCATTCCTTGGATATTCAGACCACCAATGCTTCAAAACTATTTGACCACACTGCATTTTATTTTAAAACAACAGTAAAAAAACAAATTCCCCAGATCCAAACTGGAAGCAAGTCAACATCTACACAGGTCCTGATGGAATGAAAAGAGGAAAGACTTTGATGAAATACAGAATATGCTGCCAAGGAGATTGACTGAAGGTAAAGACATCAAAGAGATTTGACTCCGCTGCTGCCCTTTTAATCAAAGTTTCAGCAAGTATGTAAAAGCATCTCTCTTCTCATTGACAGTCAGAAAAGAGATAGAATGAGATGAGGTGTAGAACTGATAATCATCCAGAAAACCAAAAAAAAAAAAAAAAGGCTAGTTAGGGCCATGTATGTCTTATAATGCCAGTTCACACAGCCACCTTCCCACCATCCCCATTCCCCAAAGGAATTCAGTGTCGGGCACAGCATACTCTTGGCCTCACAAACTAACCTGCAAGGCAGAAAAATATTTGGTTTTCCATCTCCTTGATATGATCTTCTGCAATTACCAGTAATCTAAATAGTGAGATTTAAATTGCTACCACACATCTGAACACATTATATTCCAGAAAGATCTGTAAAAGAAAATGTCCCTTTGGAGCTCTGTCAAGGGTCTAGGTCCTGCTCAGGCAATGAGAGTTGACCTGAATCCTGCATGGACAGCAAGTGCTAACCACAGCCAAGTGAAGTAATCAGTTGGGTCTTTTGTCCATCAACCTCCCTGCTCCATCCTAAAGAAAACTCTTACTCAATAACTTGGAGGAATCAGAAATCACAAATCTACTATATGCAAACTTGAAGTTGTCACCATGAGTATTGCTTTCTTTATTGGGTGAAAGTATAAGATATCTAGTGCTTAGTGTTGATCAGTTTCACATTTAATTCAGGCCATTGGAATGGCACCTGCCTCTTTTCCAAATATTTAAACAGGAGTTTTGTGAGTGGGTTCCCAAACAATAATACAAGGGAAGTTATCAATGTGAGCTGCTCTGCAAATTAAAATAAAATAATTGAAACATAAAAAGAATTTGGAAAAAATGCTGAATATTTTATTCTCCCTTTTAAAGATTCCTAAAATACACTACCACACAATGGACTCTGAGGAGTCCTGAAGTTTAATAAAATTTAATCTAGAATTTTCTAACTGTATTTGATGAGAAAATTACTTTACATAGATAATGCCTACAAATCCATGAGAAAAAGTGTTTCATGTTCATTCTGTCTTACTATATCCATCTGTCTACATCAAACCAGACATTTTATTATTTACAAATTGGCAAATGCAGGGAGTACTTCTATAACAGATTGTTATCTATATAATTCGGTACATAAAGTAGCTGTAATACTTAATTAATAAACCTTGGCAATAATCAAGATGAGACAAAAATCACTGTTCAGTCAAAATCCTGTGGCATAAGTTAACTTGAGGTCTTTCTTAATTGCTTAGTATATATTTTGTGAAATATTTCATTTGTACTAAAGTAGGAAATGTTATGATTTTTGCCACACAGAAAAGTGATCTCAGGGAAATTCTACAGGTGTTTCATAATAACATTCATCCTCTACATTCTCACCTCCCAAAATCTCTATGTAAGTATAAACTGATGAGTTTCAAAGAACTTCCACGTGAAAAGCATGTGCTAGAGACTGAGGATCCTCATTCCTTGCTTTGGAGCTTGTTAAATTCAATAGATGAGACGTGATAACTGTGCTAATGCTTAAAGACATAAATGCTGCAAATGCTGTAAGAGAATAAAAGAGGGCAAGCTCCCAACTACAACTGGGAATATCAGGCAAAGCTTCATGAAGGATATTATTTCAGTAGAGCCCATGAGAATGTGTTGATCATTAATAAATAGAGATGAGGGGAGGACAAGAAGAATGTTATAGCCTGACAAAGAGAAATAGCAGAAAATGAAAGAGAAAGTTGCATTCAGATTTTTAGGGGGTCTTGAATACTAGGGGGCTGCCCTGGTGGCTCAGTTAGTAAAGAATCTGCCTGCAATGTGGGAGACCTGGGTTGGGAAGATCCCTTGGAGAAGGGTAAGACTGAATGCTACGTGTGGGCATCCTCGGTCACTCAGTCGTGTCTGACTCTTTGTGACCCCATGAACTATAGCCCACCAGGCTCCTCTGTTCATGGGATTTTCCAGGCAAGAATACTGGAGTGGGTTGCCATGCCCTTCTCCAGGGGATCTTCCCAACCCAGGGATCAAACCCAGGTTTCCTGCATTGCAGGCAGATTCTTTACTGTCTGAGGCACTAGGGAAGCCCAATATATATGTATATATATGCATATATACCTAGGTACTACTGTATACATGACATGGCTCACAGAAAATTTCAAAGGACATTTTGAAGGGTAAGGACAGCAGAATCTAATAGGCAGACTGCACACGGGGCACTACTGTCATCAGGAGAAATAAAGTCTCTATGTTTTCTATCCTCTACCACTCAAATCAAGATCCCCAGTCCTAGGACAGACAGCATTGCTTCACACACCCATCTCTTAGCCAGAAAAAGTCAGGGCTCCCTGATCAACAGCACATCTCAGGCAGCATTTCTTACAAAGATGTCAAGGTGGTACTAGGGCAAAAGAGACAACAGAAAGAGGGAAAAAAAGTGCACCACATGGAGTTGGTATGCATTTCTACCAAAACAGAGAAGCGAGAGAAAAGCAAAAGGAAAGCAAAAAAACCATGGACATTGACATACAACATGAATCCAGTCACCATCCCAAAACCTGGAATATCTTCACATTCACACCTTTTGATTATCTTAAAACAAGATTTTTCCATAGCTTATTATTGACTCGGAAGGACTCCTCATAAGATTTGGAGGATTTTTTTCTATCAGTAAGAATGTGACAGGATCATTTTGTCTTGTTCTTACATTTCATAAAAATTAAAATAAAATGAAAAGGAACAAAGGGTATTGTTGACCTTATGCTTGAAATAAGCCAACAGTATACTAAAATACTAATGTAACCCTAGGAGATGTGAATTGGAAAATTAAGTCCAAATGACAGCAAGTACAGTCCCAGTGCTTTCTGTCCTATTTAGACAGAGTATTGTTTTCAATTCTGAGTTTTATAATTTAGAAAGAATGCAGCTAATTAAGAGTATGCTCAGAGGACATGACAGTATAGCAAGGAAACCATCAGAATAACAATGATGAGAAAAGGGAACAATTCACATATAGAGGAGAGGACCTGGGAAGTAATGACAATAGTCTTGAATGTACTATACTGTAAGGTAAAGAAAGACTAAATGTGTACCTCAAAGATCTAGAATCTAGTTCTTACTCTTTTTCTATCCTGCTGTGTGACCTGGGACAAGTTGCTTAGTCTCTCTGGGTCTTGATTGCCACATCTATAAAAGGAGATGATATGCTGTAGCCAGGGGCAAGAATTTTAATCAGATAGACCCAGGTTCAAGTCCCATTTTCACTTCTTATTGGTTGTATGATTTCGGTCTGAGCCTCTATAAAATAAAAATAAATAAAGATAAAATCTCCCTCACAGTTTATTTTCACGATAAAATAATGCAAATAAGATTCCTGGCACAGTGCCTGACACACGGCTGCTGTTTAGTCACTAAGTTGTGTCCAACTCTTTTGTGGCCCCATAGATTGTAGCCTGCCAGGCTCCCCTGTCCATGGGATTTCCCAGACAAGAATACTGGAGTGAGTTGCCATTTCCTTCTCCAGGGGATCTTCCCCACCCAGGGATCGAACCCACATCTCCTGTTTGGCAGGCAGAATCTTTATCACTCAGCCACCTGGGAAGCCCATCTGACACACACCAGATCATAAATTTGGAATATTCAATTATCAACAAGTGGCAATTGCACTATTCAGTAGTATGAGTCTAGGAAATATCTGGAGTGCCAAGAAATAAGCAACAGGGTTTTCTGTCTTGCCATGGGACCATTTCGTTGAAGCTGTAGGTAGGTGGATTTTTCTCTGATTAAAGAAATAACTCTCTAATAGAACTAACAAGAGAAAAAGCTGACTTGTGAAGTAGCAAGATTCCCAACACTGCAAACAGTCAAAAAGGACAAGATGAGCATCAGTTGGGGAAACTACAAGACAACTTCCTGTATTTTATATGAGTATATAAGTATATAAATTCCCTTACTGACCCAAACATCTATGAATTTCAGCCGAGTGCAGTACTAACCACCTTCATAGTTTATAATATTAATGTACCACTGCCCTCTAGTGTGTAACCTAAGAAGATAAAATCATGGACACATTAAAAAAAGAAAAAAACTGCATAAGTATCATGCAAAATTATTTTTACTTGCAAAAGTTATCTCACTAATCGAGTAGAATCTTCTCATTTTCAGATGCAGAAGCTGAAGAATAGAAAGCAAAATGATTAGCCCAAAATCTGCTGCAGAGCTTAGACTAAAATACTGGCCCGATCACTCTCTGGTCAGGGTTCCTCCCGTTACATCACATGCCTGGAACTGCAGACCAGAGCCAGGTCTTCCCTAGAGAGCATCGCTTATTAGAGCCGAGAGTCCTTGGTTCTAGCTATGTAACAAGTTTCCCTTAGCATCATGAGCCCAGTGCGTCCTCAATCACAAGTTCAAACCGTTACAAGTATTTTGCTGAAAAAACAATGGTTAATGAGGCCCTGTTGACAAGAGCAGTCCGTTATCAGCAAGCTAATGACCACTCAGGCCGCCACAGGGATGCCAGCCTACAATTAGGTCTGCAGTGATGTACACACAGAAAGGGACTCGAGTTATAATTAAACCTGATCCTTTGGTCCAATCGCTTATTAGGGAAGAAAAGAAAACAAAACACAGACCTCACAACAAGAAGGCCTAAAACTAATACTTTGGTCAAGGGATGAAATTCTAGGCCATTGATTTATAAGTCCATGTCCACGTATGTCTCAGAGTGAGCACTTAACCTTATATATTATTCAAAATATTTCGGGATGGAAGAGGGATTGTTTTACATCTTTTGTTGTTGTTCTGTCACTCAGTCGTGTCCAACTCTTTGTGACCCCATGGACTGTATCCCACCAGGCTCCTCTGTCCATGGAATTCTCCAGGCAAGAACACTAGAGTGGGTTGCCATTCCTTCTCCCAGGGGATCTTCCCGACCCAGGGATCAAACCCATATCTCCTGCTCGGCAGGCAGATTCTTTACCACTGAGCCACCTGGGAAGCCTGTTTTACATCTTTGTGATTTTAAAAATCATGGCACATCGGATAGTGGATGATCTTTTATTTTCTTCATTTTGCCTATCAGTACTGTTCAGTTGTTTTCACCATAAACTGTATAATTTGTGTAACTAACCATATTTAAAACAAGATATCATCAAGTGATGAAAATACCTCTGTATTAAATACAAGAATACATAAGAAAACAAATCTTTCATAATTAGGAGATGAGACACTCTGTTGAATGGCAATGTGATGTAGAACCCCACCCTGAGTTCTGGGTTCTGGAGACCAGAGTTTGCACAACAGCTCTGCTAGTTAATGCCTTTGAGACTTTACACAGACATTTAAAATCTTTAAGGAGGATGATTGTGATTAAATGAAACATCTTAAGTAAAGATCCTAGCAGATGCCCAAAAAAGTGATTATTAACGGTGGGTTTCTTCCTCTTCCCCATATTCCCCTGTGTTACCATTTCTTTTTCCCCATAATTCCAAGAATATGTCTAAATCTAAAAAGAAAGATGCCTCACTAAAAAACACCTACCTACTTAAAGCCCTGGATTGCCAAGGAAAGTAGTAAGAAGAGGTGGAGAAAGGGAGGTAGGTGTTGACTGCAAAGAAGAGGGAAGAGCTTGCACTTGAGTTTTAACTCTCTGGAGTGTTGAGAAGGTGAAGAAAAAGCAAGAGAGAGTGGAGTGAATGATATTACAAAAGACTCGTTCTCGCCATTTCTTCCCATTCAGTCCCCTTCCTTCCTGTTGCCTCTTTTGGATTTTCCTAGGGAAATAAATGATGAGGGACTTTCTTATCCCTGCCCGTTCACTCTTCATCTGCAACCTCTCTTTGCGTCTTAATAAGCCTGCCCCGTTCCTGGGCTTCTGAGTCAATTTCACCAGCCTCTGAAACAATGTGTCATAAATATTCTTTTCATTGCATTATACCTTCTCACATAGTCCTTCAATCTGTTCATCTCTACTAGTGTCTTATCCATCGGCCTAAAAGCATTCTTAGGCTTCCTCATACTTAGTATTCAATCCTGCAAGTTTTTAAATTGCCACATTCTCCTTTCTGGATAACAGTACAAGCACTGTGAAGAATACATAATTTTTTAAAAACTGGTTCCTATGCTCAAGGGGCTTATAATTTAGTTGAGACAACACTTCCACTTCACTAGAAACAGTGGTGATCAATAAAAGGCTGTACATATTTAAGTCCTAAACTGTGTTGTGAGACTCGTCAGTTTCTATTTCTTGCCCGGTGCAGGAAGAGGAGTTCCGAGGTGGTATGGTCAGCCATCCTAAAGGAGACCAGTCCTGGGTGTTCGTTGGAAGGACTGATTTTGAAGTTGAAACTCCAATACTTTGGCCACCTCATGCGAAGAGCTGACTCATTGGAAAAGACCCTAATGCTGGGAAGGATTGGGGGCAGGAGGAGAAGGGGACGACAGAGGATGAGATGGCTGGATGGCATCACCGACTCGATGGACATGAGTTTGGGTAAACTCCAGGAGTTGGTGGTGGACAGGGAGGCCTGGCGTGCTGCGATTCGTGGGGTCGCAAAGAGTCAGACACAACTGAGCGACTGAACTGAACTGAACTGAATGGTCAGCCATGACTCGAAGGATGTATACAATCAGAATACTACACATGGCAATTACCCAATAAGTGTTTGTTATTTTGGTTCTGATTTGAAGTGAAATTTAAAATCAACTCTACTCCAATAAAAATTAATTTAAAAAAAAAAGAAACTGAGTGTTGCCCAACCCCATCTGACATCTGACACCTTTTTCGAAAACAACTTGAAGTTTACAACAAAAGCTGGAAAACAGAGCATGGCTTGAAACCTTGATCTCAAAAGTCAGCAAACCTTTTCTATAAAGGGCCAAGTTGTAAACAATTTCAGCTTTGTGAATTATATGGCCTCTGCCACTGCTGCTGTTTAGTTGCTAAGCCGTATCCAACTCCTTGCAACTCCACGGACTGCAACCCACCAGGCTCCTCTGTCCATGGGATTTTCCAGGCAAGAATACTGGAGTGGGATGCCATTTCTTTCTCCAGGGGATCTTCCCCAACCCAGGGATCATACCCGCGTCTCCTGCTTGGCAGGCAGATTACTTACCACGGAGCCACCTGGGAAGCCTATGGCCTCTGATACAGCTCCTGAAGTCCACTGTTGTAGCACTAAAGCAGCATGGATAATACATGCACAGGTGAGTGTGCCTATGTTCCAATAAAGCTTTATTTACAAAACCAAGTCACAGGCTGGACTGGCTCTGTTCTGCACTTTGCTAATCCCTGGACTAGCTAGCTGCTCCTCCAGACTGCTAGAACTCTAGAATTCTTTGACTCTGAAGTTTGAACCCGGAGACCTATTTACCCACAATCATACACAAGATCCATAGGAACCTCAGATTTTTAGGAAGACTCCAAAAACAAACGAGAAAAGAACAGCAATGTTGATGGTGAGTAATGAACAGAGATGAACCAGTTTTCAAGTTTTTGATCAAATAATTATAATGTAAACTCCTCCCAACACAATATGGCCTTCCAGGCAGATTCAGAGAGTCCTGCACTAAAAAGAAGAGACCTTTTAACAGCCACAGGTAGGAGGTGAGCAGGTGATTAGTGAGGTTTGTATCCTTAGCTCTGGCTTGTTCCTCTGTGGTCAATTACACAGCTGGTTACAAGCGTGTGTTTGCACCTGTTCAAGCCTTTAAACGTGCTGATCTCATATTAATTAAACAACTCCTTAGAAGCAGGTTAGAAAACAAATTAGACCCTGCCATCCTGTGCCTGTCCCAGGTGTCCCTTGGTGGCCCTTCATCTATTAGGGATCATCTACACAGGTAAGAAGCGGGGTTTCTTTGTAATTAGGGAGGGGCTCATTGTCCTCCATCAATTAATGCTGCCACCACTTAGTGAAAACAGTTGTTGCTACACAACACAGATTAGTGACTAATTAATAAGGGCTGATTAGCTAAGCTCCCTCACAAGGTAGGACAGACAACAGCTACCTTCCACATGGACCACTGATTGATTGATCAAAGTAGTGACATCAACAGTCTAAAATGAAAGACAGGCATGATGAGGATCCTCATCTTTCTAAACACCTTAGGAGACAGCTGTTCATCGCTAACCAGTACATCTACCAAATGGAGCATTTTCAAACGACTTATCAAGGATCTCTGGCTTGGAATCAGTTAAAAAGGGAGGAAACTAGAACCCTGACAGATAAATGTGAGAGGTAAAAAAAACTGACTGTGTATATATAGGATACCCAGTATACTATAGAACATGAATACTTACCCATTTCAACATCCCTATTGATATTTTTAAATGTTATTTTTATTAGGAGCATGGAAGAGTGGGTAAAAACCATGGACTGAAATTTGGATAGTTTATCAGTTACAGATCAACTAAAATGTTCATGTCCTATTACAGCATTTATTGTGGCATGTCATAATTATCTGACTATATATATATTACTCAGGCACACAAGCAAGGCTTTGCTACTGAGAGTCAATAAATTGATAAATTGCACACAAGGCACTTTCCTATATGAATCACTACATAAATTACCATGATTAATCTTCCATTTTTGAAACTCTATGGTGCTGAAAAGCAGATGGTTTGTAGCAGGTCTGTCATCCATTCTCTCCCTTTACCAAGGGCACTCCCAGCAAATAAAAAGAGAAATATATATTCATCAATACCCACTATATTCCAGCATTGTGCTGGGCACAGCAGCTTACTTTCTCTGGGGTAGACCTCATACTGTAAAAGGTAACATACAAAAAATGCAGAACTTCTTGTGTATAGTTGCAAAGAGCAGCTTAACTTCAAGTACTCTAAACACTGAGATTTAAAATTCTCTATTCCTTCAATCACTCAGGCTTCTATGTGGATTTTTTTTCTCTATCAGTTGTCATTATCGTCCCTTAATTCTTCCTTTTCTTTCTTCATCTTTAATACCTTAGTCATATGCAGTTTTTTTTTATTATTCTTTGCCTATATGTTTGGGTTTTTTTAATTTATAATATCCAGTATAAACAAGGGTGTGAGGATACAGGTACACCAACACATTGCTGGAGGAGATGTGTGAAAAAATGAAAGTGAAAGTTGCTCAGTTGTGTCTGACTCTTTGCAACCCCATGGACTATACAGTCTGTGGAATTCTCTACACCAGAATACTGGAGTGGGTAGCCTTTCCCTTCTGCAGGGGATCTTCCCAACCCAGGGATTGAACCCAGGTCTCCCTAGTGGAGAAAAATTTGAAAATATGTTGAGCCAGCATTTCTACTCTTAGGAGTTTAGCCTTCAAAGGCACTCCCATACACTGCAAAGTTTATAAGTAAAAAGGTGTCAATAGAAACCTTATATATGCAGCCATATTGATATGGCTAAATAAATCATGGTTTATTTACACAATGCAAAACTATACAACCATTGAACACAATGATATATTAATAATGTGCTCACATAAAAAGATGCCCAAGAGATACAGCTAAGTAAAAAAGCAAATTGCAAAAGAATGCTATTCCACTGTAATACAAAAGAGGACAGCAATTATGGCAACAATAACATAAAACGTGATTATACATTCAAGAAAAAGAAAAGGTATCAAAAAAAATCTCTCAAATGGTTGATCATGATCATCTCTGCAGAATGGTAGTATAATAAGAAAGACTTTCACTTTCTATGTTATTTATGAAATAAGTTAATGTTCGCAAATTATTAAAACAAATTAAACATAGTATTGTATACAGTTTATTAAATAAAACAAAAATAAAAATATATAATATAGCATTATGCATGCTCAGTTCAGTTCAGTCGCTCAGTCGTGTCTGACTCTGCAACCCCATGGACTGCAGCACGCCAGGCTTCCCTGTCCATCACCAACTCCCAGAGTTTACTCAAACTCATGTCCATCGAGTCAGTGATGCCATCCAACCATCTCATCCTCTGTCCTCACCTTCTCCTCCCACCTTCAATCTTTCCCAGCATCAGGGTCTTTTCCAATGAGTCAGTTCTTCACATCAGGTGGCCAAAGAATTGGAGTTTCAGCTTCAGCATCTGTCCTTCCAATGAATATTCAGGACTGATTTCCTTTAGGATGGACTGGTTGGATCTCCTTGCAGTCCAAGGGACTCTCAAGTGTCTTCTCCAACACCACAGTTCAAAAGCATCAATTCTTCAGCACTCAGCTTTCTTTATAGTCCAACTCTCACATCCATACATGACCACTGGAAAAACCATAGCCTTGACTAGACAGACCTTTGTTGGCAAAGTAATGTCTCTGCTTTTTAATATGCTGTCTAAGTTGGTCATAACTTTCCTTCCAAGGAGTAAGCGTCTTTTAATTTCATGGCTGCAATCACCATCTGCAGTGATTTTGGAGCCCCCAAAAATAAAGTCTGCCACTGTTTCCACTGTTCCCCCATCTACTTGCCATGAAGTGATGGGACCAGTGCTTTTGAACTGTGGTGTTGGAGAAGACTCTTCAGAGTCCCTTGCACTGCAAGGAGATCCAACCAGTCCATCCTAAAGGAAATCAGTCCTGAATATTCATTGGAAGGACAGATGCTGAAGCTGAAACTCCAATTCTTTGGCCATCTGATGCGAAGAATTGACTCATTTGAAAAGACCCTGATGCTGGGAAAGATTGAGGTGGGAGGAGAAGGGGACGACAGAGGATGAGATGGTTGGATGGCATCACCAACTCGATGGACATGAGTTTGAGTAAACCCCGGGAGTTGGTGATGGGCAGGGAAGCCTGGCATGCTGCAGTCCATGGTGTCGCAAAGAGTCGGACAAGACCGAGGAACTGAATTAACTGAAGTGAACTGAAAAACAAAATGAAAAAACAGAAGTTTCATTAGTTCTCATATTTCTTTGAGTGGAAGACTGCCTCTTTTGTATGACAATTTTGAATCTTACTAGAAATCCAAAATAATTGTTTTCAGCTTTTCTTTACAATAGAAACATCACCCAAGGGTTAAGAAGGCTTTGCACACCTGTATCTTACCCAAGAAATGGTAGGATGCAGAGCAATGCTGTGTAAGGCCATTAATTTATTGTCCTGGGATGTTTGCCACTCTTCAGCTTAGGAGTCATTTTTGTCAGTAGGGCAAACACACTAACTTGTTCTCAAACATTCTTTCATGAAAGGTGAACTCCTGTAGGCTAGAGACAAGGGCGGCTTGGGCTAAATAGATGACCATGGACTTGAGAAAAGTGGATGGATTGTACAACCATTTAGGATGTTAAAAACAGCAGGACTTATCTTCAGAAGTAATCCTGCTGCCCTTGGGAAGCACAGAGAATCTACCGAAATAGTAACAACTGGACCATGGCTGTAGCTTTTGTGAAAGTAATAGGGAAGATGAAGAGGAGAAAAAGAGAAGGGGGGGTGAGGAAGGAAAGAAGGAGCATGCAGGGGTGAGGAGAGGAGTAAAAGGGGGAAGAGAGCAGAGGAGGAGAGAAGGGAGAGGGAGGGAAGGAGGGGGGGCATCTTCAGGCAAAAACAGCACTGCTAGAGATGCTTTCTGCCTGCATACAGAGACCAAACAAATGCTTTAAGATTACAAAATATCATTTAAAAAAAAAAGAAAAATTGATGGCACCCACTAACTCAATATAACTCTTCTCCAGTGCTGAGAAGCTGGAATACTTGGGTAACCCAGAATATTACAGTAAAATTCCTTGGGTCCATTGCTGAGGGCAAGCCAAGTTAAGGACATCTATTGGCACACCTACAACCAAGGAATTCTTTCTTTTCCTTCCAGGAAAAGAGATAAAGAGAAACCAAGAAGTCAAGGGCAGAGAGCAGAAGAAAAAAGCTAGTTGGCAGTTTGTAGGACACATCCCAGAAGGTTTTCCTACCCATTTTCAAATTTAAGCACCCTTGGTTAACAGAATAAAACATGAACAGAAACATCCACCAAGGAAAACATTCAGTAGAGCCCTAAGGAAGCTGGGACAGAAATGGGGCCCATCACTAAGCTTTCGGGTCTCACGAAGGCAACTGACTTGATAGAGAAGTTTTAGTACATGCTATATTATCATGGGAATTTTACTAAGATTTTTTAATGGTCAAAGCAAATGCTTTGTAACATCTAAGGACCAGCGGGCTGAAATTGCCTTTGGCAATGTTTCCCAAATTTTTAAAGTGTGAGAATTTCCTAAACAACAAAATACAGTTTTGCACATCTCCCATGAGAAAGAGCTCTGCTCTGGATGTCCATTTATTTAAAAATATTTGACACATTTTAAGAGAATGTTGCCAAATGCATAGATGGTACTCCATAAATATTACTGAATGAATGAAAACTAATAGCACACATACACAATTTTTCATCTGCAGACAGTGCTTGTGGGGATTGGCTCCTGATCTCTAGATGAGGCTATTTTCCTCGGAATGGAAATTAAAGGCCACCTTTGTCCATTTGTCTGTGCGTTAGGGCAAAACTGAAGCTATTACTCAAGAAGAGTCTTGATCGTGCCTGGTCTCCACCCAATTACAAATGGAAACTGGGGAGCTTTCCATGTGGCATGTATCCTACTAGGCTCCTCAACTTACACAAACTGCCAAACGTACTCCCTGCTTAGCTGTTAAGCACATTGGTCTGCACTTGCCCAGCAACATCGTTTACCTGTGCTTCAGCAATTACAGAAAGGATGATGTTGAATTCACTGACACTGAATTTTATCAAAACCTACTTAAGAGATTTAATTTATAAAGGACTGTCAGGCAGTCTCTATTTTCCTATAAATATAAGATTTATGCTCAGATCGTTGATCTCACTCATATGTAAAACCTGAAACAATCAAACTCGTAGATGCATGGAGTAGAATGGTAATTGCTAGGATTTGGGAGCAGTGTAGGGGTGAGGTGGAAATGGGGAGATGTTGGTCAAAGTGCACAAAGTTTCAGTTATGTAAGATGAGTAACATCTGAGATCCAACATACAGCATAGTGACTAAAGTTAACAATATCATGTATAGTAGAAATTTTCTAAAGTTAACAATAGTGTATTATATAGTTGAAATTTGCTAAGACAGTAGATTTTATGTACTCTTACCACAAATACCTGCCCCCCCCCAAAAAAGAGAAAAAGATAAAGAAAATGATAACTATGTGATGTTATGGATGTATTAATTAGCTTGATTGTGGGTATCAATTCACAAAGTATACATATATCAAAACATCAAGTTGTTCACCTTAAATATATATAATTCCTATTTCTCAATTATACTTTAATAAAACTTTTTAAAAAATCTATGCTCACATCAATTATTTTGTCAAAATGCAATTTACCTAATCTGGACACAGTTGTTTGCTTCCTTCCCACCAAAGAACTGCTTTCACCAAACCGCATTTTACATTTACCCCACTGACTTACATTATGGAAAGAAAAAGTTACACATTAACTTTGAGGACATTGTTCACTGCAGAAAATAGGGTTCTCTCTATCAGGGCCAAGGGAGCAGTTTATCTCAGTACCAGGAAAAGTTTTACTTCTAAGCAATGACTTTTTTTTCCTTAAAGATACACTAGTAAAATTATTATGAGTGATGGTTTTTTCCTACTATGTCCAGAAAACACACGGCCAGTTATGTGAGTTATCTCCAGGAATTTCAAAGAACTAATAGCACACATTTTGTGTACTCACCTGTCCCTAGTTTTTCCTGCATTTTTACTAATCTCCTTCATTAGCTCGAATTTTCAAGGGTGCTAGGCGCTAGAAGTGACAGAACTGGTGACTAGCTGAGTCGTAGCTGAGAACAAGTCTCTACGTCGAGAACATCCTAAGTGCTCTCTTGGCCTTGTAGCCAGCCACTTCCAAGAGGTGCCTCCTGAAAGGGACCAGTTTAGCACAACCAGCACTGACATCCCCACCTCAGCATTCAACGCGGCTCCTCCTCCTGGACCATAAAACAGGAAGACTGCAAGGAAGCTGGAGATCACCTTTTGAGACAATTCAATACTTGGGTTTTTTTAAAAAAAAAAAAAAGCTACTTCCTCCGCTTAAAAAAAGGAAACAAGAAACGGCACGGTTCACCCAGGCCCAAGCCAAGGGAAGAGCTTGTGCTACCAAGAAAACACCCTTAAGTAGAGGATTCTCGGAGAGCATGAATGCCAGGAAGAAGGTGAATGACAAGGAAGAGTCTAGACTTCTGGGAGAAGGATGGCGGTGGAGGATCAGGGCTGGAATGATAAAGGAGGAGGGCTTGAACAGAATGTGAAGTTTAAAAGTGAACAGGAGTGAGTCACCTAAATGTGACTGTTTTACCAGCCAAAGAGCTGTGGTTCAAATATTTAAATGACTCTGTCTGGTAATAGGATTGGGGTGATTTTTTTTTTCCTTTGTGTTTGCCTGAATCATCCAAATTTTTATAACACATTTGTGATACATTATAGTTTTTTAAAAAAGCTCATTTTGAAAAAAGTAAACTATTTAACATTAATATCTTCAGATGACTTCACAAAATCATACAATCCCCTGAGTCAGCCAGAACTTCAGCAGCTACTAACACAAGTTATTACACAAGTAATGAAGTGAACTTGCACTACCAGATAATAAGACATGTGTTAACACTATAATAACATAATGTGGTACACATGGAAGAATTGATAGTGGAACCAAATACTCTAGAAATGGAATCTAATACATACCTATCTAAAAAAGGACTTGGTATATGATAAAGATGGCCTCACTAATCATGGGGTCAAAGAAAGTATTATTTTATAAGTGGTGCTAAAAATAGCAAGTTAACTATTTTAGGAGGAAAACAAATCACTACCTCCCAATGTACAAAATATATATTTTGGATGGATTAAAATGCTAAGTGTAAAAACTATATTCAGGAGACCTAACAGAAACACATGTGAATTTATGACCTAAGATTTAGAACAGCTTTCTAGGCAAAATACTAAAGGAAGAAAATAAACCCAAGAGAGAGAGACCAATTTTTTCATGAACAATGGTTTATCTCTCCGGTTACTTAGATCTTAATTCTTGCTCCCTTTCACAGGGATCTATGGATGTTGGGGTTCTGGATGCTTTTCCTTCTCATATTTTAGTTATATTTCAAGGTTTCTACAGTGATCATATAATCCTTTCATAATAAATATTTTAATATTTAAGGAAAAGACTAATTAAAAAGATCTTATAAGTACTCTAAACCCTGTTAAGTATCAAATGTCTTATGAGAGCTGAATACAAAGAGGAAAGTTGTGCATGAACAATGGCATGGCTCTACAGAAAGATTTCAGAAGAAACCATGCTAGTCCAGAGAAAAGGGAATGAAGGAGAGCTTAGAGAATAATTAATTTTTTGCGAAATGCTCTCCATTCAGCTTTGATATCATCTACCACAAATCTTTGCCTGCTTCTAATAAGCACGGGGTGGGTGTTATTCCATGCACCAGAGAAAAATCAAAGCAGCCCCTTGCAGTTTAGCCAAAAAAAAAAAAAAATCCAGGGTACAGGAGACATTAGTCAAGCGGCTGCGGTCTTTATTATCCGTGCACCGTTTTGATGGGCACTGAGGGATGGCAAGGACAGTGTGACCTTGACAGCAGCAACAGGCAGGTTCTAGAAGCAGGCAACCGTGAACTGCTGCTCCACAGCTCTGGGCTGTACTGGAAATCTTTGTTAAGCGCTTGGAATAATATCACCCTTTGGAGACATCGCTGCCTTTTTATTTTTTTAATGCTTTCACTAGCCCAGAGTTGCCTGCAGACACAGCACAAACTCAAAGACTCTACATCAATTCGCTTCTGAAGAGAGTTCTGGCTCCAGGAGTTTCCACAGACCACAGATATATCAAAGAAAAAAGAGACATCTTACAGGAAGGGAAACGTGTGCTTCCCACCTCTGCATCCCCCCGAGCCCGATATACCGAGTTTCAGATTCTGAACCACTCAAGATGGCTGGGATCGCCCTACCTCACTCCCACTCCTCACAAAGCTTATCCACCAGAATGTTCACAAAGTTTACCAGACCAAATGACAGCATATCAGCTTCATTAATGGCTGATAATTAATCTTTTAAAACACAAAATAGGAGCACATCTCTAAGGCCAAATCTGGACTTCCTTCTTGCATCTTCTCTTTGAAATGCAAGTTCGCCCTCTTATACCCTGTCAGGTACTGGCAAAGAAGCTGGGCCCGATGGTGGATTTACTGCAGCAGGTCCTGTTCAGTGTGCTTACTTCATGGGGAAAGTCAGTCAGTGCCAATCCCTTTTGCCCCTCTTGCAGAATTATAAGACAGGCAGCAAAAGAGTGAAGTCAGATTCTCGTTTTGGAGGCATAATAACTCTACTCATTGGGTTATACATGACGCTAGACTTACACTCCCAAATCAAAACCTTCCTTTCAGAAGACTGAGCAAAAGGTGGTCAGAGAAACAAGAAATGTTTACTCCAGGACGCCTTAAAACTAAGGTGGTCTTATAAATGAATGGATCAGAGGCCTGGCAGAATTGAGCATCTTGAGACTTCAAGATCTCAGTTTACTGCAAAGCTCAAAGAATACATTTTCAGCCAATGTTAACAGTGAACATCAAGGTGAGGTGATGCTAGCGAAGGGAGGATTCTCAGGTCTCCCCAGTTTCTGATAGGAGAGCCGCTCAGGCTGGTGACAACGGTGTTCTGTGCAGGGAGAGATCCTGCCAGGCGGCATGGAAACCTAGCACTGTGACCTTCTGAATAATTGCCTTCAATCCAGTTCAGTTCAGTTCAGTCACTCAGTCGTGTCCAACTCTTTGCGACCCCATGGACTGCAGCACGCCAGGCCTCCTTGTCCATCACCAACTCCCGGAGTCCACCCAAACTCATGTCCATTGAGTCAGTGATGCCATCCAACCATCTCATCCTCTGTCATCCCCTTCTCCTCCTGCCTTCAATCTTTCCCAGCATCAGGGTCTTCTCAAATGAATCAGCTCTTCCCATCAGGTGCCAAAGTATTGGAGTTTCAGCTTCAACGTCAGTCCTTCCAATGAATATTCAGGACTGATCTCCTTTAGGATGGACTGGTTGGATCTCCTTGTGGTCCAAGGGACTCTCCAGAGTCTTTTCCAACACCACAGTTCAAAAGCATCAATTCTGCAAAAGCTGACATGAATTACCCCGTGATTTGGCTCTACCAGCCAGCTCTCAGTGCATTCACTTACAACCCCACTGGCACCATCCTGCTTTATCATCCAAGATAGTAAATAAATAAATGGGCAGTCATGTGACAGTTGTGACATGACCAGGCCACATGCTTGCCCAACCAGGTATCTAAGAAAAACTGAGCACAGCAAACCTATCCTCTTTTATATTATCCCCCTTTTCATTTATTTTTAAATGGAGAATAACTGCTTTACAACGTTGTGTTGGTTTCTGCTGTACCACAATGTGAATCAGCCATGAGTACACATATGTCTCCTGCCCCTTGGACCTCCCTCCCACCCCCCACTCCCGACCCCATCCCACCCCTCAAGGTTGTCACAGAGCACTGGGTTGAGCTCCCTGTGTTATACAGCATTTTACAGGTGAAGAATTTAAGGCAGAGGGTGGTTACATAACTATCCAATATCACAGCTAGTGTGTTGTAGGGCCAAAATCTGAACCCAAGTCATCTAGCTCCAGAATTCATGCCCGATCATACAGTGCCATGTTGCAAAACTACCTATGTATGTTCCTAAGGAAATATACCCTCCTCGGACCAAAACAAAGAGTGACCTTTGCTCTGGCTAAAAAAAAGATTAGCCTCCACTCAGATAGTTACCCAAAGCCACAGACTTAGAATTTATAAGAGGCTGAGCCATCTCCTTGTCCAATCCCCAGTCCAAAGCATAAATCCTTTCTAGAAACCTCCTGACAGATCGTATTTCTTCTAGCACTGTTGCAAATATCACAACGAATAAAAGGCAGTATTATTACATACTCGGCACAAGACTCTCCTGAAAGCTTCATGTAAGGTATCACATTGAGTCCCCATCAGACTAGAAGCACAGAATCGCCATTTTCAGATAAACAAATTTAAGTGTGAAAGGCTCTCAAGTCCTTGGCTTGGAGGGTCCCTTTCCTTCAGACAGCTGAGTCATTGGAGCAAACAGGAGGAAGAGACAAAAAGAAGTTGGCTCAGTTGACTGGCTATGAGAAATGACCAGAGGTTCTTGAACCTATACAGAGCCACAATCCCTTTTCTTAAATCTTTGAGGCAGATATGGTTTAGAATTGAGAGTTTTTTGGAGCTTAGAAAGCAAATATGGTGAATTACTAACACCTCCAATAGGATCTGGGGACTTAGCCCATAACCAAATGTATTAATATTTTATCAAATATTATCAAAACAAAACACAAATATTCAAGCTAAGTGGGATAAATGTAACGATCATAAATAGCTTCACAAATAACTTCCAGATGGGTTTTGCTGCCAGTGAATTTTGGCACCAAACTTACAGTAAAGTACTTACTTTTCAGAGTTTTGAGAATTAGAATTTTGGATTAGGGACTGTGGCCCTGATCAACCTTTCAGCTTCAACCCCAAGAGAAAATCAGTGGTACTCTCCCATTCCTTTCCACTCTCCCTCAATCTGTGTTTGGTTTACTTCCTAACCCTGAGGGAGATCACCTTTCATGTTCCTTTCAAACTTCTTCCAGCCATATAATAATGACAGTATTTTGGAAGGAGTTGGCCTGAACTGGTTTCTCTCCCCTACCTACATCCTTAGTTTTCCCCACCTCATCCACAGGGAACTTACTTGGAAGTTCATAAACTTGAGTGTGGGTCACAGTCACCTGAGGAACTTATTAAAACAGAGTCCTACACACAGAAGTTCTGATTCAATAGGTCTGAGGTGAAGCCTGAGAACTGCATTTCCGACAAGTTCCCAAGTGCATCACGTAGACGGCGCTAGTCCTAGACCACACTTTAAGGACCCACTGCTTTACTTGATGGAGCTTTCTCATACCACACTGAAGTGAAAAAATAAAATCAAAAAACACTCAAACTCATTTGTTACTTTCATAAATCTCCTAAATGACCCAGTGTAAATTTGATGGCTCACAGCTGCCTGCCTGTCTGACACACACAGACAGAAAGACAGCTGGATACTTGTGAAAGGCTTGGCTGCTATGGGATTTGGGATGGGGTGTCATCCTGAAAAACCCAGGCTAGGCTCTTTACTCGTCTAGGCATCAAAACAAAAATGCTAAAAGGGACTAAGAAGCGGGGTTAGATTTCGATTTTAAAGAAAATTCCTGAATTGATATTCCTTCCCCACACCACTGTATCATGTTGCTATGTGAAAAGAACAACCTTGCAAATGATCTTCAAAACTCTTTAAACATGAAAAACATTATTTTCCTGTTAGCATACATAACTGTCAGTCAACATGAAAACTAACAAACATAGATTTAGTTCCTTTGAGAATCAGGGAAGTTGTACAAACTCCAGTGAGCTGATTTCTTAATTCCTCTACTTACAGGTCACTTGTTAACTTCGAGACATCTCTTTTTCACACCCATACATTTTTTTCAACTCTATTCTTCAAGCATCTTTATTTTCTAGATCTTTCCCACCAAGTCCAGAAAAATCTTTGTTCTTTTTACTCTGTTTTTAATTCTGAGCAGAAAAAAATGGTCAACTTTGAGAAGCAAAATCTAGTACAGATCTATACAAACACAAGAAAGCTACCCATGTATAGACTGACTTAGGTACAAGAATCAGTGCCACCAACATCCCAAAACAAAAGTATTTTTCTTCTTCATGTTTCTCTAACACTACATTTACTCAAACATTTTAACAATAACTAAAAATATATTTCTAATGAATATCATCTCCTTTATAATGTTGACTATTCTAGCTATATTCAGTTTACTTGCTTCAGTTACAAATTTTATTATTTAACCTACCTCATGGCTTTAATAGCTTTTGGAGGGTTGATCTGAAAGTTTAGTCATGATTTATACTTTTTTAATAAAGGGACATGCATTTTTGCCTCAAATATCTACCAGGTAATCTATTTTTTGTTCAAGGACTAAATGAATTTCTGCAATACCTTAAACATGGAACATGTATCTAACAAGAGAGACCCTTAACAAACATATCTTGGCCAACTCATAAATTATCAAGTTGAACTATGTGATTATTTACTTTGTAAAAAGATTCTTTGTTTTGCAAAAGAACTAACCAATTTCCTTTAACAGTCACATGTAAAAGCACATTTTGACTCACATACATTTTCATGCATATAGCAATTGCTAAAAGCAAATGTAAAAAGGAAGTAGAAATGAAAAGTAAGTATCATCACTCTTACTTTAGACCACTCTGCCTCCTTCAATTGACTCCCACTTCCTGACCAAAAGGCTCAAAGCCGGTACCTTCCCATGTGGATGGTAGATTGAACATCAGCAGACACAGCTGCACACCCCACCACAGCTCAACAGTAAGTAGCCAGGTGAAATCTAGGGCTGCGGATGTTTAGTGATGCCTTATACATAAGGTCACCAAGAGCAAGAATCAAAATGTCTAAAGAGCAAAAAAAGAGTCTAAAGAGCAAAGTACAGTTGACTCAGAACATGCAAGAAAGTTAGAGGCACCAACCCTCTGCACAGCAGAAAACATGAGTATCACAGAGTTGGCCCTCTGCATATTCAGTTCCTCTGGAGCCAAGGTTCTGCATCTGCAGATGCAACCAACCTGGGGTCCTGTAGTACTGTAGCATTTACAATCAAAGAAAGTGGACCTGCATGGTTCAAACCAGTGTTCAAGGGTGAGACATATTTTTTCCAAGTATCTTTTCTGAAGCTCACCCTTAAGAGGCAAGAGTTGTATCTCAGAAAGCTCTGCCTCAGTGGAAACCATTCTAAAATTAAGGCCCAAACCTGCTCTATCCCTCAACTAGGGCCCCTGACTAATGCTAATTCCAGTTTTAGGGATGGGACTTAAAAATGCATTTCTTACATTCTCTCTGTTTTATGCCTGAAATGCTCTTTTCTTTTCGTATGCCGTAACTATCCTTTAAAATAAAAATTCAACACTGTTTCTAGAAAAGAACCAAGTTGATATTTGCCTCCAAGTTATAGGCTTCCCACTCAGGCTACCAGTGAGTGTGAGTTAGTTGTTCAGTCGTGTCTGACTCTTTGCGACCCCATGGACTGTAGCCCGCCAGGCTCCTCTGTGCATGGAATTCTCCAGGCAAGAATACTGTAGAGGGTATCCATTTCCTTCTACAGGGGAATCTTCCCAACTGAGGGATCGCACCCAAGGCTCCTGTATTGTAGGCAGATTTTTTCGAACCCAAGGCTCCTGCATTGTAGGCAGATTTTTTGTGGTCTGATCCACCAAGCAAGCCCACTCAGGCTACTTGCCTCTGTACCAATAAGTGAAGGATTCCATAATTCACTAATTATCTGAGAATACCTCTAGCAAGCAGGGTGCACATCTTCCTATCCAGACGCTACTGTGGTGAAATCATATATTCACTGGTACCTACTCCGTGGCCAGTGTTGGCTAGGCTGGTGGTATAGACATAACCAACTTGGTCCTTACCCTCAAGGGATACAGCATCTATTAAAAGGATCCCTTTCTTGGGGTAAATTATTGTTCTTTCTCTGTAGCCCTTTTGATATGCAACGATCCCTGGGTAAAATGCTATGAATTTGTTCATCAGATCTTTCGTCCCAATCCCAAAGAAGTACCTCTGGAAGAAGGCAGCTTTTAAATGAAACAATTCTCTCAAACCTCTGGAAATAAACACAATGACCCACAGAGCCCAGTTTAAGAGACACTCAACTCTGGCACCTCAGACTCACTTTGCTGCCACCAGAGTCCTTTCGTGACCGAGTCACTCCTCTGCCATTCCTCCAGGGGGACACTAGATGGCACCAGAAAACTGTACAAGCATCCTGGGCTTGTGACGTCTCCTCTCTCATCAAAGCGTCTGGGCGTTTCACACACAGTGCCTCAAATCTGCCCTCCTAGGTATCATTTTCCTCAGAGAGGAGCTAAAGAAACAAAAATTCACTGATATTCTAACCCAAGAAGCACCTCAACACTCTGATTTAGCTGCGAGGGGTCAGCCATGTGGCTTCAAGGCAACTTCACGATTTTCCCAGCAACTGCCAAGAGATCTCACTTCTTCAAATACTAATTAGGTCCGGAATCTCATCTAGCTCCCGGAGAGGAATGTGTGAGAACCAGCCACCATAATGGATCTGAAAGGCTTTTGTAGACTATGACAGGTTATCTGTTAATTGCCACTTGCACGCATTTCCCCCTGAGATCAGAGCTGGTCCTGAGGCAACGTAGGCTGTGGAGGGAGAGGCAGTTTCTCGGCAAAGGGCACGAGGAGCTCTGCCCGGGAATGCGGTGTTTCCATTGAGCTTGGCCAACACACTCAACAGCACACAGCGAGGGAACAGAAGCGTTATTCAGTTTCTAGACACCAGAGATTTGTTCTCCTCACTCTCTGGTTAAAGCATCACCCCTGAACTCAATTGCAGTCTCAGGCAGAAGCTTCTGCACACTCATTCCCTATCGTCTCGGCAAACTCCAAGTGAACCCGAGTCCTAAAACAAAATGGTGAAGTAAGTGAAGTCTCTAAAGTCTTCCTCCTCCTCCATACCCTGATTTAACGTCTCCTTCACAGAATCCTATACCATCACTTTACCCAGGTTGTCCCTGTCACGTTGGAAAATGAACAGAAAAAAAGGAACAAATAGCTTAACATGTTACCCATTCCAGACACATCTATATTTTATATGAGAATGATAACCAAAAACATAGCGTTTCATCCAAAGGAATAAATCTCTAATGGTTAAGTGTGAGGCATTGTGGAGAGATTTTGTTACCATCTCTTCATACCAGAAAAGTCATCTCTTACAGCTTTTAACAGAAGACGCAGCCAGCTTTTTCTCCTTCTGCCCTCCACCCTCCAACTTTTTCTCTCTGGTCTATGCAACTGATTACACTCTGCTTTCTTTCCTCTATACCCCTTAGCAATCACACTTTTAACTTTAGAGGAGCTTTCTTTCTGACACTAAACTCAATGTTGACATTCTCCTCCCTCCTTCAACATACATGCTCAACAGAAATCAAGCTAATTACCATGTAAGTACTAGAACAACTCTTTATACTAATTTATAATTAAAAAGCGTTCCCATCTGACAGATAAAGGGATAAAAGTGAGATACAGTAAATTACCTGAGGTCACAGTGTTGCAGGAAAGGGGACCCCTTCCGGGGCCCAAAACTGGGCTCTTGTCTAACACTCGGAAATGAATTGTCCGAGGAGGCACATCTGCTGACAAAGCAAGAGATTTTATTGGGAAAGGGCACCCGGGTGGAGAGTAGTAGGGGAAGGGAACCCAGGAGAACAGCTCTGTCACATGGCTTGCAGTCTCGAGTTTTATGGTAACGGGATTAGTTTCTGGGTTTGTCTTTAGCCAACCATTCAGACTCAGAGTCCTTCCTGGTGGTGCACACCTTGTTCAGCCAAGATGGATGCCAGAGAGAGGGATTCTGGGAGGTGGTCGGACGTGCGGTGTCTCCTTTTGACCTTTCCCAAACTCTTCTGATTGGAGGAGGCTGATTAGTTCCGTGTTCCTTACCAGAATCTCCTGTTGTAAAACAACTCATGCAAATAGTTACTATGGTGCCTGGCCAGGGTGGGCGGTTCCAGTCACTGTGCTTCCCCTAACAACCGGACTAACTGGCAGCAGGATTCAGAACCAGATGCAGACCCCTGGCTCCTAGCAACCCAAGAATTGTTCTGAAAACTATGGAAGAAGAACCTGAAGGCCAGAATGACACTGCCATGGAAATGCCCTAAGGCCCCACACCTACACCTCCAGGCCCTCATTCTTCCCGTGGGAACCAAAGGCAAATCATATCTACAGCCAGTACTGGTGGCCTCACTATCACTGCGGGGGTGGGGGAAGGAGACCAAAGACAGAAGTACTATCTCTGCTCCCAATCCCCTTATACTCTTCAGGACAAATCCCACCCTGAGCCCAACAGGACCCAGAGTACCATTTCCATATCCAGACTCAACCTTGGACCTTAGATACCTTGAAAGACCATGAGATGGGGGA
Organism: Giraffa tippelskirchi; assembly: GCF_054371585.1. Classification (NCBI taxonomy): domain Eukaryota; kingdom Metazoa; phylum Chordata; class Mammalia; order Artiodactyla; family Giraffidae; genus Giraffa; species Giraffa tippelskirchi. The sequence continues at coordinate 152,050,607 of NC_137282.1, forward strand.
AGAAAGAAGACTTCTAGAAAGCAACAGATTGGGGCAGTAAAACTAAGTTCTAGGTTCCAGAGTTCTTAGTCCTCACTGAGGGCGGTTCACGTAAAAGGGCATCCCACAATGTCGTGAAAGACATACTCCTTTTACCGCCACATACTCCTCGGGTTTTCACTGACACCCCCTACTATGATTTAACCATACGCCCGCCAACACCCTTTCCTCCCATTAGGCCATTCCTCCTCGAGCTTCCTCTTTGGCCCACAACAGAGCTGCCCTGCCGGGTCCTGGGCCAGCCCGTCGGGACACAGCGAAGCCTTTGTAAGAGCTGGCACTCCGTCCCCGCTGGGGAGAGTCCAAGGCCTGGAAAGAGATCCTCTGCCCTAAAACAGGAATGAAGCACCTGAACACCTTCCAGTCCTGAGTGTTTCCACGCGGAGGAGGAGGTTTTAAACGGGAGTAAGAATTGGAGAGAGTTACTAAGAAGGGCCAGCCATTTCTGAGGGTGCAGTCCTGTCAGTGGCCCCTCTTAAAACTCTCTTCCACATCCACGGGAAATGCATTAATCTGAGAGCTGGAAAATGCCCTCTCTCTTCCTCTCCTCTCTAGGGCAACTCACTCCCCAAATTCCCCTCCCCTACTATATCACACACCTAAAGATAACTTCCAAACAAGTCATCCAAAGGCAGAAAAAGAAAAAAAAAAAAAACAAGACCTGAAGCTTATTCAATTAAGAACATACCCAGGGACTTCCCTGGTGGTCCAGTGGCTAAGAGGCCACACTCCCGATGCAGGAGATCTAAGCTTGATGACCACACGCTGCCACTAAAGTTTCCTTATGCAGCAGCTAAGACCCAGCACAGCCAAATAATTTTTTTTTTTTTTTTTTAAAGAACAGACCAGAGCCCTCTCAGCACAAAGCTGAGGCTGTGGTCACTGCTACTCAGGGACAGCTGTGCTTTAGTGATCTTTTTCCATAAGTCCTAGCACTGCCCTGGCATAGCTTTGCTTCCAAAGGCCCAGATAGATGTGGAGTGACATATACATACCTGTGTATACAGGTGTACATATATTTACATATATTTCTATGTGTACATGTGCAGATACTCACATAGAGACCGCCCTTGCAAACCTCCTGGAGCTTGGTGCCAGGACACTCAGATACCAAACTTCGTGAATGCACCAGTCCCTTACAAACAGGTTCCTGCCTCACCAGTTTCCACCTCCTCGGTTTCCCTCTCTGCGGGTTCTGCCTGCCACTGATTGGAAATTGACACGCAGTCCTTCAAGTGTGTGACTAAATGGGACTACAAAGGAAAAGCAAATAACAAGGCCCTATACTTCCGTAAAACCTTCTACCTTTATCAAAAACTTTTGCATCTTTTACTGTCTTGCTCCATTCCTAATTTGTGAGGTAGGTTGCCTGCCCGCGTGTTCAGTCATGTTGATCTCTTTGGGACCCTATGGACTGTAGCCCACCAGGCTCCTCTGTCCATGGGATTCTCCAGGCAAGAATACTGGAGTGGGTTGCCATGCCCTCCTCCAGGGGATCTTCCCAACCCAGGGCTCAGAACCAGTGTCTCCTGCACCTCATGCACTGCATCTCTACCCGCTGAGCCACCAGGGAAGCCCCTAAGGTGTATTGGTGGTGGTTTAGTCGCTCAGTCGTATCCAACTCTTTGTGACCCCATGGATTGTAGTCTGCCAGGCTCCTCTGTCCATGGGGTTTTCCAGGCAGGAATACTGGAATGGGTTGCCATTGTCCTCTCTACTGAGATAGATTGGGCAGATGTTATTAGGAGCCCTATTTCACAGAAAAGGAGATTAAATTTCAAATACAGTGTGTTAGTTTGAGTCATAACTAGTATCTAGGTTGAATGACATCCATGTCACCCTACACCAAACAGCTATCGCTTAGTAACTGTGCAATTAAATATGGTGCAATTTGGGATACAAATGTTCCATTTTTTTAGTGTTCAATGCTTTTATAACCCATTTTAAGAATTATTGTTGCTGATAATACCCGCTGCAGATCACTTTTTATCTGAATAATTAAAATCAGAGTAGAAATGAGCAAATATTTCAATACTACCTATCTAAAAAGAACCGTCTAATCTATTACTCTCAATCCTACCTGAATATTAGAAATCAACTGAGGATATTTTTAAAATAGCAATGCCTAGGCTTTAGTGTATGACATAGCTCATGGGATGTCTTGAAGCCCATGTTGAATCAACACCACAAACCAGGTCAAATGAATCCCAAGGGTTGCAGGTTACTGAGCAGAGCTTTCCAGATAAACAGACCTCTGTGGTCTCCACATTCCTATGTCTAATTTCCAACACAGAGGTTCCTTCACAGACCAGGAGGCAGGTCTGTGTTCTCTCACTGAATCTGACCATTTGGCTTTTCTGTAGCATGCTATTCAGCACTGTGTTATACACGCTGGTGGATTTTAAACATATTTTGTTTTGTGTCTTAGATTTCTCTTCTCCCTAAAGATCAGTTATAAGCACCTAAAGTACAGAGACTACATCTCATTTGGTTTCAGCCTCCACAAAGCCCTGCACAATACTTAATATATAATAAGGAATCAATACGTATTGGATTTATTGGTCAAATAAAGAGCAACATTTTTTAAGTAATTAATTTTAATTGGAGGATAATTACTTTACAATAGTGTGATGGTTTTTGCCATACATCAACATGAATCAGCCACGGGTACATATGTGTCCCTCCATCCTGAACACCTCTCCCACCTCCCTCCCCATCCTATCCCTCTGGGTTGTCCCAGAGCACTGGCTTTGGGTACCCTGTTTCATGTACTGGTTATCTGTTTTTTATATGGTAATATACATGTTTCAATGCTATTCTCTGACATAGTCCAAAAGTCTGTCTTTACATCTGTGTAAGAGCAACAATTTTTGTGGCCAGATGAAGAGCAATAATTTGTTACAGGCTTGGCCTGTGTCATGAAAAGGCCTGTCATCCTTTACAGACAGGATAAAACGCTGTGCCCTTACTCAGCATCACACCTAATAGCAACAATTGCTCATATTTGTCTGGCACTTCATAGCATGCAAAGTGCCTTCAGAAAGATTTATTTGTACAGATTTCTTCCCCCAAAACTGGAAAACATGATCCTCAGATCAGAGCCTCTCCTGTCAGGGTGAATGGAATCATAAAATCCACCTCATTAAGTATCACCTCTCTCTCTCCAATCCTCTCAGGCAAAATTTCCAAGATTAAAGTAAAAGTGTCCTGGGATTTCCCTGGTGATCCAGTGGCTAAGACTCTGTGCTCCCAATGCAAGGGGTCCAGGTTCACTCTCTGGCCAGGGAATAGATACCACCCACATACTACAACTAAGACCCAGCACAGCCAAACAAATAAATATTTAGAAAATAAATAAAGAAAGTAAAAGTGTGATGCTTTAAAAGTTCTATATACTCAGAGGTAGGAGGCATAAAAGAGAATCTCTATGCATGATCTGGACGTGGAAAATTATTTTAAAAAGCAAACATGATCCGCTTCCTCACATTCAAAACTCTCTCTTGATTGAGGGCTGAGATTGAGAGCCCTCCATTCCTAGGAAGCCTGGAGAAACAAAAACCTGGGGTGTAACCCTATAAGGAGTAGAAGGCTGTTGGAGACAGGTAAATAGTTTTACCTATTTCTGTAAGGAAAAATAGAACGAGACAACCTTCAGGGCAAGAGTAAATCATAAAAGGATAACATGTATTTTTAGCTAGAGGGGGATATGCAAAACAGGAAAGATGTTATCAAAATTCCTAAGTCCAAAGCTTAGCATTTAAAAAAATTAAACGAATAGAAAAGATTACTTCAATAGAAAACAGAGCATCTCACAGTCAGAAAGCAAGAACTGCTTCATAAAACTTCTGAAATTTTATGTGTAAAACTGTACGGGGTCTTCTTGTCAAGTATATTTCTTACTGTAGTGTTAGACAAAAAAAAAAGTTTGTAAGTTTGGTCCTAGCTGTAGGAAGGTTGCTAGTGGAGTAGAACTGTTTGCATGCTCTTTTTTCCTGGTATTAGTCCAATAAAAGAATAGTACTGTTTGCTTTCTGGTTGAGCAGTACCTTGCCCTGCGAGCAGCCTGGGCAGGGTGGTGTAAGCCCTGGATTCTGGCCCGTGAATCATGGCTGCTTCACTGCCCAATAGATAGGCCTTAGGCAAGTTACTTAACTTCTCAGAGTCTTTCTTCATCACTCTATAGTGATTGATAGTGATTGTTAGTCACTCAGTCATGTCTGACTCTTGTGATCCCATGGACTGTAGCCTGCCCGGCTCCTGTGTCCATGGAATTCTCCAGGCAAGAACACTGGAGTGGGTTGCCATTCCCTTCTCCAGGGGAACTTTCTAACCCAGGGATCGAACCCGGGTCTCCTGCATTGTAGGCAGATTCTTTACCATCTGAGCCACCAGGGAAGTTACTCATCATTCTATAGGGACACCTGCTATTTCATTCAAGAGACTCGAAAAGTTATGAATATATTGCCTTCAAGGTACCTCCCGAAGTACCTACAAAGATATTCAATACATGTGACTTCCTACCTGCCCTGTCCACATCTCCCACCCCACACCACCTCTCCTGTAGGGCATTAGGGATCACCTCTGCATTTTCCCACTTTTCCTAGGAGGGTCTCTTGACCCTGAAAAATGCCACCTAACACTCAAACCAAGTCATCTTCAGAAGCAGTCACTGACTCAAAGGGAAGCGAATGTATAAGAACATCCAGTTCACTCAAATGTTTGGAAACATGCGTCTCAAAGAATATATGAAACAAGACCTCCAGAAGGACTGCTATTTGTCTTGGCTTGCATAGAGTAGAGGCGTAAGAGAAATACTTTGTTAGATGAATAGCTTCAGTGCCTTCACGGGCTCTGAAAAATATCTGTTTCATATTCTAAGCAATAAAAACAACTTCCATATCTCCTCCATCTGACTTCACATTCCTCCTAATCAGGTGGTTTCCACAACGCCTAGGAAAGACGCTCAATAAATATTAGCTCAGGAAAAACTACTCATCTCCTTTTCTGGCTTAGGCATTTAACTCTGAAAGGTGAGAGGCCTTTGTATTTCATCCATTCATTTGGAAACTCTCCCAGTGAGAATCCACAGATGATTAACCTGTTTCAGACTCTCAGTCAGGTGTTCACTTTCTCTAACTGTGAGAGATTAACTGTCCCAAAGTCCAACACCCTGAGGGAAGCAAGTTCATCTTCAGCGGCCTCCTATGGTGTCACCCATCCCAAGAGAGTTTTCCTATTTTCCAGCTATATGTCCTTTCAGAAACTTCCAGTTCCTCCTCAGTAAACAACACCGTCTCTTCTCACAGTCATAGGCTTCCCTGATGGCTTAATGGGTAAAGAACCTGCCTTGTAATACAGGAGACACGGGTTCAATCCCTGGGTCAGGAAGATCCCCTGGAGGAAGAAATGGCAACCCAACTCCAGTAGTATTCTTGCCTAAAAAAACTCCATGGAAAGAGGAGCCTTGTTGTCTCCAGTGCACAGGGTCACAAAGAGTCAGACATGACAGCGACTAAGCAAGCAAGCACACAGTCACTATCTTTCCCTTGCTCTTCTCTCCCCATGTCAGCTCTTTCCTGAAAGCTCCCAAGGTCTCTTGTCAGAATACTTGTAGACTTGTCTGTGCACTGCCTGCTATCCGGTTTATACTTTCCCCAAATCCCTTACTACATCGAGATGTGTGTTACAATTACCTGAGAAGATGCCTGCCCTCCCTCATGGACTGTGCTTCAACTGTTATCTCCCCTCCCATGAGCTCCACTCACGTAACTCAAGCCCGGACTCTTCACGTACATTCAGTGTGTTGCAAGAAGGGGGACCCCTTCCAGGGCCCAAAACTGGGCTCTTGTCTGACACTCGGAAATGAATTGTCCGAGGAGACACGTGCTGACAAAGCAAGAGATTTTATTGGGAGAGGGCTCAGGAAAGGTCTCCAGGCCGAAGAGCAGGAGCGTAAGGGAACCCAGGAGAACTGCTCTTGGCTTGAAGTCTTTGGTTTTATGGTGATGGGATTAGTTTCTGGGTAATCTTTAGCCAATCATTCTGACTCAGAGTCCTTCCTGGTGGTTCAGCCAAGATAGATGCCAGTGAGGAGGATTCTGGGAGGTGGTCAGACTTGTGGTGTCTCTTTTTGACCTTTCCCAAACTCTTCCGGTTGGTGGTGGCTTATTAGTTCCGTGTTCCTTACCAGGACCTCCTGTCATAAAACAACTCATGCAAATAGTTACTATGGTGCCTGGCCAGGGTGGGTGGTTTCAGTCAGTGTGTTTCCCCTAACAAATGCAGGCTGTTGAACTGGCTTGACAATAGTTCTCTGTTACTACTTCAGTTGTTCATTGTGGCCTAAAACCAACTCCCTGGTACCAGAAGAGCCAGAGAGGAAAGGAAGCTAGAGAGCAAACCAAGAAGCTTCCTTCTGTAGCCTTCATAGCTGTATTCCTGGCTCTCTGTCTGCCCCAGCTCGTCTCACACTACCTCTTCAACTGTGACTGAGAGACTGGTTTTACCTGAAAAGCAGCTCACTCATACTGGGGTTTTCAAAGGCCTCCTGGATCACTAATGAGAATGACACTGCGTTTCAATTTAGAATCCTTTTTTACCATAATCTCTAAGCATTGTCTAACCTAGGCCCCAGTCTTAATTAAATTACGTATTCAATTTGCCTCCCACCCACATTCCTAACATTCAGGTCTTTGCAGGCAGGCTGAGCTAAGAGACCTTGAGGAAGGGGAGGGTATCCTACGGAATCGTGACTGCCTGCACAGATTTCTCCGTGCTTCCACCCTGCCTCTGGTCACTCACAGGCTGGCCCTGCAGCTGCTACTGTCATCAATGTAACGCATGATGTTGCCGGGGAAGCGACGCTGGGAACCTTTTTGCAGGGGCTGGAACGTTGTTTCTGACATATGTTCCCACGGCCAGAACAATGACAGGTTCCTTTCAGCTCGCTTTTTTCCCTTGAAGGTTTGGAGAGTGCTTTGTGGGGCCAGGCTGAGTCACAGATGGACACAGAGCTTAGGACCGCCCCCCTCCCAGCCCTCCCCACCAGGATGCCTAAGGCATTTGCATATAGTGAATCCTTTTGCCCTGCTCTTTACAAAAGCCAAAGAAAGGCTTTTTTTTTTTTTTTTCTTTTCAGAGGCAGGTGGCTTTGACGGTTAGAATTTGTTCCATTAGCAAGAGCAGCCTGAGGAGATTAGACGGACAGGCCAGTTTCCCTCCACAAAGATTCCACCATGCATATTTGTAGAGGCTGAGTGGCCCAGCAAAAGTGGCTCAGCTGAATTCACTTTAGCCAGCACTCTGCACTTCTCGAAGGAGGTAGAAACCAGGCTTTAAACTAGTTACAGTTCTTCTCAGAGAGCCCACCCTGACTTGTACAACTGTCTGGGGGTTGTCACCTCTGTTAGGGCTCGTCTCAACCAATATATCTGAAAAAATACACGCGACAGCCCAGACCCCTACATACTTGTCCTCAAAAACAAAGGCACAGCAACATGTTTATTCACGTCTGTCACAGTTTTTGGCCCCACCATGGGCCCAACTATTGAAATAGAAGCCCAGAAGTCATTCTGGTTGCTTCACTTTTCCTTATATCTAGTGTTCTCTCTATCTAAATGGCTCTCTTCCTCTTCCCCTCTTCTCCATCCTGTTGTTGGTAAGCTATATGGCAATCCACTCCATCGTTCTTGCCTGGAAAATCCCATGGAGAGAGGAGCCTGGCAAACTACAGTCCAGAGGGTCGCAAAGAGCTGGACACGACTGAGCAACTGAGCTTCCGCACAAAATATGCAGCTGATAGTAGTAGGTTCGTTGCTTTCCTTCCTGCCTCTCCGTGAACCTCTTTCTACTAAGGTGTCAGAATAATTTTTCTAACGTTTAAGTCCAATTCCATCACTCCCTGGCTCAAAATTCTTCAGCAATACCCATCCATCATGGAGATAAAAGCTGACTCAGATGGCTTCAGGATTTCATTCTTCCCTACCTGTTCATCCAACCTTATCTCCCAACCCCTCCCTCGACTGCAGTGATTCTAGATGGCTTTGGGCTCAGCATCCCTGACAGGCTCTTGCAGATCTCCAGAGATGCTCTTTTCTCTGGAATGCATCTGCTCTCTTGCTTGTTCCCAGTTCTCAAGGTCACCTAATATGCCATTAACTCACCTAATTCTATTCTGCTCCCCATGACCAAACTAGGACACATGTCAATTCATTATCTGTGTTGTTTCCTTAATTGGTCAAGATTAGCAGAAGTGTGAAAAGTCCATTTTGCCCACTCCATTGTCCCCAAACATAAAAACCTTAAGGGATACCTCACGGGGTAGAATTTAAGAGTGAACATAATCAGGTGGTGGGCAGAACAGAGGCAAAGAGGAACTGGGTCCTTGGTAACCTGAGTGACTGAGTCAAGCCTGTTTGGAGCCTGCTTCATATCAGGACTTTTGAAGTTCATCAGCCTATAAATTCCCCACAAATAAAACAAATCAGTATTGTTTAAGGCTGTTTGAATTGGGTCTTCCATCTCTTACAATGCAGAGAATTTTATCTGATACAGCAGAAATGAATAGTATTCTCTTTGAAAGAAGCAACTTTCCTTGGAATAAATGATAAAATAATATGAAACCAAGGGAGTTCAGTAAATGCAGCATTGAATAGAGTCAAGAAGCTTGAATTCTAAATTTAAAAATTGCAAGGAATTCCCTGACGGTCCAGTGGTTAAGATTCAGTGCTTTCACTGTCATGGGCCTGGGTTCTGTCCCTGGTTTAACACTCTCTGCCAAAATAAACTTTAATCCCAATAGCTTAAAATGTGTGTGTGTGTGGGGCGGGGGCGGGCTAGGACCCCTCTAATTTTCCATGCCTTATTCTTCTATCTATAAATTGAGTCCATTCCTACCAACTCCTTCCTTAATTAAAAGCACAATTGATAATAATAAAGCCTCAGAAGATGTTTTAGTCTGTTCTGGCTGCTATAATAAAACACATATATTGAATGACTTATAAACAACAGAAATTTATTTCTCATCTTTCCTGAGGCTGGAGGTCCTATATCAGGGTGCCAACATAATACAATTCTGGTGAAAGCTCTCTTTCAGGTGCAGACTGCAGGCTTCTAGCTGTGTCCTCACATGGTGGAAGGTCAAGCTAACTCTCTGAGGTCCCTTTTATAAGGGCATTAATATTTTCTTGAGCTCCAAAATCACTGCAGATGGTGACTGCAGCCATGAAATTAAAAGACACTTGCTCCTTGTAAGAAAAGCTATGATAAACCTAGACAGCATATTAAAAAGCAGAGACATCACTTTTCTGACACAGGTCTGCATAGTCAAAGTTATGCTTTTTCCAGTAGTCATGTATGGATGTGAGAGTTGGACCATAAAGAAGGCTGAGTGTTGAAGAATTGATGCTTTTGAACTGTGGTGTTGGAGAAGACTCTTGTGAGTCCCTTGGATAGCAAGGAGATCAAACCAGTCAATCCTAAAGGAAATCAACCCTGAATATTCATTGGAAAGACTGATGTTGAAGCTGAAGCTCCAGTACTTTGGCCACCTGATGCAAAGAGCTGACTCATTAGAAAAGACCCTGTTGCTGAGAAAGATTGAAGGCAAAAGGAGAAGGGGGGCGACAGAGGATGAGATGGTTGGATGGTATCATCGACTCAATGGACATGAGTTTGAGCAACTCCAGGAGATAATGAAGGACAGGGAGGCCTGGTGTGCTGCAATCTATGGGGCCGCAAAGAGTCAGAAACAACTGAGCAACTGAACAACAACAATCCCATTGATGAGGACGCCACCCTTATGACCTAATCACCTTCCACGTACCATCACAGTGGGCACTGCTTCCGATATATGAATTTCAACACATGAATTCAGACCACAGTGCAAGAGTTCTTCTGTTCCTTCATATATGCATTTAGTCATCAAAAAAATTTTATTGAGTACTTACTGTTTGCTTGGAAGTAGGTATTATACACATAGAAAAACCTGGGATGTCCTCTAGGCTGCTGCTGCTGCTGCTAAGTCGCTTCAGTCGTGTCCGACTCTGTGCGACCCCATAGACGGCAGCCCACCAGGCTCTTCTGTCCATGGGATTTTCCAGGCAAGAGTACTGGAGTGGGGTGCCATTGCTTTCTCCGGTCCTCTAGGCTAGGGTTTGGCAAACTACAACTCACAGGTTAAATCTGGCCCCTCTTGCTGTTTCTGTAAATAAAGTTTTATTGGGACACAGCTGCACCCATGTATTTACATAATGTCTATGGCTACTTTCACAATACAACAGCAGAATTGAAAAGTTGCCATGGAGACCATATGACCTGCAAAGCCTAAAATATTTACTATCTGGCACTTGACAGAAAAAGTGTGCCAATCTTTGCCTGAGGCTATTCACCACAGCTAAAAGTTCTGGTTACAATAAACGTCTCTTTTCTGAAGAGCCATAGTGAAGTATTCTCCATCAACTTCTGTGTAACACAGTCCTGAATATGAAATTACCCTTCTCCCCCCAAAAAAGGGAGAAAAAGAAAAAAAAAATGTTTTAAACATACACTCAGTTGAATGCATTTGGAGTTTCCAGAATTAACTGGTACCGCAAATGAGATAGAGACCCTGTGAATCATCATTAGGATCCTCCTTGAGAGATGGGCAAAAATCATGCCAGCTGGTGTCAATGAAAAACCAAGTGCAGACAATATGACTCATTAACAAAGAAGAGAGGTTGGTTTTTTTCCTCCTCCGTCCCCTGGGTGTAGTTTCCTTCTCAGAAGAATAATGTGATTTCAAACAACTATAGCCCAGGACTAGAAAAGAAAAGTAACCCCCAGTCCATTTCTAAGTATGAATGCCTGCATGCTAAGTGGCTCAGTCATGTCCAACTCTCTTGCGACCCCATGGACCATAGCCCACCGGGCTCCTCAGTCCATGGGATTCTCCAGGCAAGAATACTGGAGTGGGTTGCCATGCCCTCCTCCAGGGGATCTTCCTGACCCAGGGGTTGAACCCACATCTCTTATGTCTCCTGCATTGATAGGCAGGTTCTTTACCACTACCGCCACCTGGGAAACTCCTTAAGTATGAATACCAAAGCTGAAATCGAGAAACTAGGTCCCTGGTTTAATTCTTTCTATATTGGTCTATGATGACCCATAGGTAAGCTTCTAGCCTAAATATCCCCATTTTCATTATGCATTGGAGGCTTTTCCTAAGTTCTTTTCAGATGCTAGAGGGATTAACCCCTTAATCAGCTCCCATTATCATACACTGAAATAGAAATGGCACAGACTGTTGACTCCAAGAGATACCTGTGTGAATTTGTTTTGGCATTTACAATGTATGCAGTATAGAAGAATGAATTCCTCTTCTCTGAACCGTGATGGCCTCAGGAGTATGCAGAGACTAACTCCTATTTTCTAGAGTTAGAGAAACTTGTGTGGTCACACATGAAAACATCTAAAGTGGTTGTAGGCACAGAGCTGTTTTCCAGTGAAGGTGACTTTCTTTCCTCTTCCTTTCAATCTTCTATACCTGAGAAAATAAAAAGCATACCCTAATCTAAACAACAGAATCACAACCTCCTACCATATTGAGTCTTTCCTGTGCTAAAGGCAAAACCAAAGTTAAAAGCAAAGAGATAGAAGGAGATTTAATTGTATTCTGGGAATTCCCCTCACCCCAACAACCCCACTATTACCTCCTCTCCCAACCCCAAAATTAAAAATGAGAATAGGTTTCTATTTCTAAATGAATGGAATGCTGAGGCATCAATTAGTAGTAACCACTAATGGAAACTTGGCCACTAGCACCCACTCCAAGGCTGTCTGACACATTGGGACCTAATTGGCAGTCTGCTTTAGAGCAGCCAAAAAACATAGTGTCAACATCACAGATCAAAGTAGAGACAAACTTGTTACTGGCCATGGGGCTTTGATTGCCAAAATTAGATAGGCAGGTCTGTGGGTTTTGTTTTGGGACAGGTAAATGCTCATTAACTTATTTAGAGAAAAACCTCTAGAAGACCCTGATTTAGCTCATTTGGACCCAAAGCACGGAGGTACAAGAAAAAGCATTCAGAAGAGCTGGCCACTTGGGTGGTCAGAAGGAGAGGCCAGCTTATGTTCAGTCTGCCACCATGTATGCTGGAAATTAATTAATATTCTCTTCTGGGCTTCCATATAATGAGTGACTTAGGATTTTCAGTAAGAAGTATGCCTCAGTGTCAAGCTCAGAAATGCCAACTACACCTAAAAATACTCTTAAATCTGTCATTTGTAGGAGAAAACAAAATTTCTCCTTTTACTAAAAATCAGCGAAAAGAATTCCAGCATCAGGCTTCCCTGGTGACTCAGTGGTAAAGAATCTGCCTGCCAATGCAGGAGATGCAGGTTTGATTCCTGAGTCAGAAAGATCCCCTCGAGAAGGAAATGGCAACCCACTTCAGTATTCTTGCCTGGAAAATTCCATGGACAGAGAAAACCTGGCAGGCTATAGTCCAAGGGGTCGCAAAGAGTCAGTCACAACTTAGCAACTAAAGAATTTCAGCATTATACAGAAATACCTATCCACCAGAATGTAAACGATATTATTAAATGTTCCCATTTCACACTGTTAATCTTTTTAGTGTCACAACCTCCTAAAAATTATGTAAACCTCTTTCCAGAAAAAATATATACATGACACAATTTTACATACAATTTCAGTACTGACAGACTTCGTGAGGACTTCGCAGGACCCTCTTGAGCTATATAGTTTCTAGATTAAAGATTAACCTATTAAATCTATTAAACAGAAAAATAAAACCATTACTAAATGATAGTTTACTACTATAGGTCTGTCATTACTTCTAATTTATGACAATCATAGCAAATTGCCTATTCCTACGAGGACCTCCAGCTCCCCAATCTAAGATCGCATGTTCAGTCATGTCTGACTCTTTGTGACCCACGGGCTATAACTGGCCAGGCTCCTCTGTCCATGGAATTTCCCAGGCAAGAATACTGGCATGGGTTGCCATTTCCTCCTCCAGGGGATCTTCCCAACCCAGGGATTGAAGCCAGGTCTCCTGCATTGCAGGCAGATTCTTTACCAAGCTATTTGTTATAGAGAAGACCTAGTTAGTCTCTGATCATTATATGCAGCTATCCCTTTTTTTTTTCCCCTCTATAATACTGGGTATTGATTAACAAAAGCCATGCTGGCCAGAATTCTGTGTTCCTCCTCCCTCCTTCCTAGTGTCTGTGTTCAGCTGTAATTAGCAGGGCTCCAACAGCTACCGTGTCCAATGTACAGACAGCAAATTATTTCCATGGGCAAGGGGCAAAAAACTATTCTAAGAAGAGTGGGTTAGTCATCCTTTGTAAGATAGAATCACTGAGGTAAGTGGTATTGCTACAAGCTTTAGTTCTTCACATACAATAAATACTAAAGTATACAACATAAGATTACATCAGTTTATCTTATTAGCAGACCCAGTGGCAGCTAAGAAAGGGGAAAGACACACCTCACCGCATTTTCAAAGGGAATTCCTTTCCAAGTAAATGAAAACAACATGGTCAATTAACTTCCTCAAAGGACTTTCAGAACTCAGTCCCATTTCCGGTCTTTGTCAAGCTGGTTGTGTACTTCAGTGCTCAGAGCTTTCCCTAAAAAATGGAAAAGGCAATTGGGTTGAAAGCGTTTTTTAAACACTAACGAATTCATTAATGTAAGAAACTCGCCTGTGCCTTCTACTTTCTCATGAATTACCTAAAGTTGCAAAACGAAGTAGAAATGTATCTCCCACACAATTGTTCTGCATTCAGCCTGGCTTTTTCATCATGCACTGTGAGTAATCTTATTTATTCTCTGCTTTGTTCCAAAAAGGACTTAAGGGTAAGTCCTATGAGTAAGCCTCACATTAATATAACCTTTTCTAAACTGACTCTAGGTAAAAACGGTTACCATTTTCTACAGAGGCTTTAAGATTCAATACAGTAATCACGTTCAAGTAAGAAAATGATAGTATAATACTTTTTAAAAGCATTTATTCTGTAGGTGATATAACCATCAGAATGCTACTGAATTATATATATATATAACAAAATGCTATTGAATAATATATTTAACATCTTTCTCATTTGTTTTTTCTGTTTTTTTATTCCTTTCTCTGCAGACACTACTCTGGACCAGGTCTTCATTAAATCAGTCATGCCTGACTCTTTTCGGACTAACCCTCCAGGCTTCTCTGGTGGGTTGCTTTCTTCAGGGCGCCATCCTTCTCAAACAGGCTTAGGTGTACCCCAGGGGTACCCTGAGAGGTCCTGGAGGAAACAAGATAAAGGTTTTTTTTTTTAAGAAGAGACTTTCACTGAAATTTTTTAAGAAGAGACTTTCACTTAGATAATTTACAATGTCACCTTCAAAATGAAATCAAAATAATATGCAGCAGATTATTGGACTGTAGCCCACCAGGCTCCTCCGTCCATGGGATTCTCCAGGCAAGAATACTGGAGTGGGTAGCCATTCCCTCCTCCAGGGGATCTTCCCGACTCAGGGATTGAGCTCAGGTCTCCTGCATTGCGGGAAGATTCTTTACCAGCTGAGCCACCATGGAAGCCCATCCTCCTAACTGGTGATGCTATTTCTAGCTTCCTCCCTTATAATACAACCAACACAGTGCTGTCAGACGAACCTGCTAAAGTGTACCTTTGCACATATCAAACCCTCAGGCTCAGAACTGTTACTCAGCTCCCTGCTGTAATAAGAACCCAACAACTCCTGAGCCTGGCATCCAAAGTCCTTTTCTCCTCGTCATTTTCTGGCTCTCTGTTCTATGAGTGCATTATTTCCACTTAATCAGGTTTGTTATCACTCCCCAAGCCGCCTTGCTCTCATCATGCCCCTCTCTGTAACTGCCCTTGTCTCCTCCTTTGAAATCACAATCCTGACAACTTTCACAGCCCGGATCCAGGACTGTCTCTATAAAGCCCTAACCAAAGAGTTTCAACAATGTCTGTCCTCCCCTATACGCTCCTCAAACATATCTCAGCCTCTCACCTGGCATTTATCAGGCATGAGCTGTTATGGTAATTCATCTTTTGATAGCCTGACATGGTCTTTCTCCTAATCTAAGTCACTTTAAGCAACTGATGGTCACATTGGTTTGTACAAAGGATACGTGTTTTGTAATGAGAATGGTAACCTAATAGACTTGCTTTCTTCTCAAACAGGCTTAGGTGTACCCCAGGGGTACCCTGAGAGGTTCTGGAGGAAACAAAGGATTTTTTTTTTCAAGAAGAGACTTTCACTTACATTTTTTAAGAGACTTTCACTTAGATAATTTATGATGTCATCTTCAAAATGAAATCAAAATAATATGGAGCAGATTTTGATATGAATGGTAAAGATAAAATTAAAAAGTGACACAGGAGATGTCAAAAAGTTTCTAGTCCTCAGTAGTTCACTTTGAACAATGATTTCTGGTCATTCTTTTCCTACCAGGGGTGAGTTTATGTTCTTATATCAGTTGAGGCTGTTTACATGGAAATATTTGAGAAATACCCTGTAGATTATGAATGAGTAATAAGGAAAGAATACAATCATTTCCCTTTTTTTCCCTATCATTTTTAAGATACAATCAACACACATTTTTGTTTTCATTAAAATGGATAATAGAAATTAAGCCTGAAGGTTTTTTTCGAATCTTTATTTTACTTGCTTGGTTATAATGTATTTTGACATCAGATTAGAAATGAGTTGTAGTGTGACCATTCTCAAAATTAAATCTCAAATATTAAAAGCCCTAAATGGAAACATTTTGTGACAAATGGGAGTAATCATCTGTAAGAACACATTAGTGTGGTTTCAAGTAATACTTGGAAAAATAAACACATTTTATTTAAAAACCAAAATTTTAAGGTGCTTTTTGAACACTGATTTAACTTTTGCTGTTTATTTTTTTTAATATATTATTATTTTTTTTTGACCTCACCATGCAGCTTGCAGGATCTTAATTCCCCAACCAGGGACTGAACCCGGAACCACAGCAGTGAAAGCACTAAATGCCAACCACTGGACTGCCAGGAAACTCCCTAACTTTTGCTTTGTAATGTACTATTTTTGAAACCCAGAAGTAGTTTTGTGCTCTACTTTTGAAAACAAAATTTATTATTTAAGTCTGAACAAAAGTCTCTTTGTTCCTAAGTAGGCGTGCTCATTCATCCACTTGTCTCTCTACTGCTCATTCACTCACACACACACACACAGACAACAGATACATAGATAGGTAGATATACAGTCTACATGCTATCCTATATACCATCTCTTAACATGTATACGTATGTACCTTAAATTTAATTCAGTTCATAGAATGTGCCATGTGTACAGGAAACATACAAAAAAATTAATCAACACCAAGCAACTGAATGTTGAGAAGAATTCTCAAACTGACTGACACACTCAGAATAAATAGCCTATTGTGTGCTTAAAATGAGAATACTAAGGTTCTGATGTTTTTAATATAAGTACTAGAGGAAACACATCCCTGAAAATTCTGCAAACAACTTTTGTTGCCATCAAGAACTGTAAACAAACCTATGAAGCTCAACCATTGTTCTTTGAATCTGCTTATTTTAAATAAACTTGTAATGTATTTCATATGCTTCTGGAATCATCTATAATTTTGTGCCTGGAAACTTCTTCCAGAGATTACCAGTTCCTTGTCTAATAAGGAGAATTTCCTGTTTGGACCATAAGGAATTTCCTTTTTGGACCTAAAGAAGCCTGAGCACTGAAGAATTGATGCTTTCAAATTGTGGTGCTGGAGAAGACTCTTGAGAGTCCCTGGGACACCATGATCAAACCAGTCAAGCCTAAGGGAAATCAGTCCTGAATATTCATCGGGAGAACTTATGCTAAAGCTGAAGCTCCAATACTTTGGCCACCTGATGTGACAAGTTGACTCATTGGAAAAGACCCTGATGCTGGGAAAGACTGAAGGAGAAGAGGGTGACAGAGGATGAGATGGTTGGAGGGCATCACCGATTCAATGGGCATGAGTTTGAGCAAACTCCGGAAGACAGTGAAGGACAAAGAAGCCTGGAGTGCTAAAGTCTATGGGGTCACAGAGAGTTGCACACGACTTAGCTACTGAACAGCAACAATTCATGTGTGTGAGACTCACAGTGAGTTCTGGTGATCTTTTCCATCGTAACACAGAAGATTAGATTTGAATTGGACCTAGAAAGCAATGGCTTCCAGTTTTCTAGATGAGGAAACTGAGGCCAAGAAAAATTGTAAATTGTCTGAAGTTGGAAGGCACCGGTAGAGTTCTCATACCTCCTTCTAGTCTTCCATTTCTAGTTGGAAAAATGACCATTCTTTTTTTATTCCCAGAGAATTTTTTTTTCTTTACAGAGGAGGCATTTTATTTAGTGACTCTATTGTACTGACCTAAAAATTGATCCTGCACCATACTCTCGTGACCCCTCATTTATAACTTAAAAGTCTTTAATCTCTTCTATTTATTTGCAGATGGCATTTGAATAGCATATAAGAAAATCATATCTGAATTTTTTTTCTACTTTAAAACATCTAAAGCATCTGGTCAGTGTCTGTATTCCTGTATTGGTGTGGGAAAAGGGAAGAGGTGGTGACCTTGACTTCAACAGCTGGTTAACTGAAATCCAGTCTTTATTCGTTTGACTTGGGTGGAATCACCCTCCTGTACTTCAAGCCAGCTCTTGAAAGGAGTTGTCCTTCCTGAATCCAACACAAGATCCAGGCCAATCCTAAACTTTTTGAAGGTTTGTTCAGAAAGATGAGATCAGGTTTTCTTTCAAGCCCATGTGGAAAAATCTGCTTCATGTAAAGACCAAGCAGACCTTCCCAGGACGCCAGCCAGAAGCGAGGTTACAGTTAACACCTTGACCATACCAGGCTTAACTGAAACTTCAGAGCAACAGTTCCCCTTCAGGAAGCTAGATATTGCTCTTAACTTTTCCCTGAGTTTGTGGTTTCTTCTAGCTGATGCTATCATATCTGCAAACTGCTTGGCTTCACAGGACAGGGAAACAACAGCAAAAAGTTAAATTTCCTATTGAAAATGACAATGCGTTCCTATTGACTGCTTGAAAAATTAAAAGTATGGAAGTCAGAAAGGTGCAGCTGAAGAAGATGTCAAAGAGATCTGAATTATGGGAAGGACTCGATGTGGCTTGAAGACAGAGGACACCACACGGAAGGTGTGAGAAGGAACTGGATTCTGCCAACAGCCAGTGAGCTTGGAGGAGAACCCTGAGCCCCAGATGAAAACACTCCTGGGCCAACACCTTGTTCTTGAAGCCCAGTGAGAGCTGGAGCAGGGAACCAACTATATCATGCCAGATTTCTGATGTACAGAAACTGAGATTAATGAATGTGTTGCTTTAAGCCACGATTTTGAAAATTAAAATAATGCTAAGAGGCCCTGGGCTGGCTCATGCAAGGTATGGATTCAAATTCTAGTTTTGCTGCCAACCCACTTTATAAGCTTATGCCATGTCACCTAGCCCCTGAGTCTGCTCCCATCTATAAATCGGAGGAGGGGCATATTAATATTTACTTCCTAGAGTAGCATGAACAGTCAAGGGAAATGTGTTTGAAAGTACTTTGCCCACCATGAGGCATGTTGTAAATGCAAGTTTTTACCATAAACCACTCCCCAGAAAAAGATTCATTGTGCAGATATGGACTCTGCATTTTTCTCTCTGCATCTCCCATTCTAATTGAGAACAAAATCAGCTAAATGCTTGGGAACTATTTGTGAAAATTCAACAAGAAGGAATTTTTTTAGATCTAAAAAGATAACATTTCCTGAGGAAGTCATTCCTCCCTAACACATATTCACGAGCTTGAAATGTATTTTGGGGAACCCCCTCCCAGTTCTTTTCTCCTTTGGAACATGGTGGTGCTAGTGGTAAAGAACCTTGCCTGCCAATGCAGGAGACATAAGAGTTGCAGGTTCAATCTCTGGGTTGGGACGATGCCCTGGAGGAGGGCATGGCAACCCACTCCAGTAGTCTTGCCTGGAGAATCCCATGGACAGAGGAGCCGGCAGTTTACAGTCCGTGGGGTCTCAGAGTCAGTGTGACTGAAGCGACAGCAGCAGCATCCCAATTCTTTTCACCTTGGGAAAGTGTCTGGCTGCAAACTTGTCACTCAAACTCAGAGCCACAGAACACACTGTACACTGGCTCCCTCCCCTCCCCCTCCTAACAAAGAACACTTAGAAGAACTTTGACATCCGTGATCTCAACCTATCCTCCGAAGAATGAGCTAAGAGGGATGAAATGACACCATGTGATCAGCGCTTGGCCCCGCATCACACCACCGGTCAAGAGCGAAGCCAGACTGGAACTGAAGCCACTTAGGACAAGGCAGGTGTCTGCCCCAGCCCCACACTGCCAGGACTGGCGGAGAGCAGGGAGATCAGATGCTGTTGCCTGCGGGTTCTATGCCCGGGGTGACACAGATTGATCAACCCTCTCCCAACTTTGTTCATGTGTCCTTGTGGTGCATAAGTCCTAGGACCAGGCTGGAATTTGGAACACACCACATGGGGCAGTGTGTGGATTTCTGGACTTGTTTGCTTTTAGTTAAACAAACTGGCTTGACTTCAAAAAAATTGAGCCAGGGCTGATGCATAATCAAAAGTCTCAAAACTCACCTCGAGAAAATCTTCATGTTCATTTTATTTAAATATGTTCGATAGCATAAATGTCAACCACCCATCCACTCCCCTCAAAAGAAAATATACCCCCTCACATCATGCCAGGTCACCAGGGAACCACAAGATAAAATGGCTAACATTAGACTTAATCTGCTTCTCATCAGAAGCCTGAATCCTAGTTTTAATACACATACAAAAGGAAAATTGACAAAACTGAAAGACAAACTTTATGCAGAAAATGAAATTCAAAGCACTTCTTTATATAGCTCTGAAATTCATTAATTTCTTTAGAGCTCCTTTTCTTGCTTTGAAACTGCCCATCGATTGATTTATTTAATGCTAGGCTACAAATCCACTTTAGAGTACAAGTTAATAATGTTGATAGGGAAAGATCTGGATCTGACTTAATCACTTTTGAGTCTTGACTGTAAACATTAAAAGGAACTGATGACAATGTACCTTGTATTTGTGGGTAAGAGGTAAACACTTTGGCTTTTGGAATAAGCACATGGACCCAGCTGTAATTCTAGTTCCAATATTAGCAAGTCAGATACACGCCATTGCATTGTTTCTCTAAGGAATCACCATCTGCTTCCTGTCTCCTGCTCTTCTCCTCTCATTGAACCCCAAAGAGTGATGGGTTGATCTCAGGGGGTGGCCCTTTGCCCTAGGTATGCTGTCAGACACACCAAAACACAGACTGTAATAAATCCTCTTTAATAGTAAATTCCACTGAATCAGATAATTGGAAGAAGAGGACATGCTCTTGGGACTCACAGACTTCAGAGTTAAGTGCAAGCTCAGAATTACCAACTGATGAAGGAACATTAAAGTACTTCCAAGGCGTCTGCCATTCTTTTTTTTTTTTTTTTTGGTCACACTACTTACAGGATCTCAGTTCCCCAACCAGGGATTGAACCCAGACTACAGCAGTGAAAGCCCAGGATCCTAACCACTAGGCCACCAGGGAGCTCCTCTGGCATTCTCTTTCTAACTGCCACTTATCAATAGTATGACCCCTGGCAGGACGTGTACACAAAACCGTTGCTTTCTCTATGAAGTAGATCCAATATCTGCTCCATTTATTTCAGAATACTGTTCTCAAAAGTTCTTTAGAAAGTTCTTTAAATTTTTCTTTATTGCAAAAATAATAAAAATAAAACATACCGTAATTGCTATTAAATTATTCAAAGAAATTAATTTTTTTCTCATAATGTAGAACTGGATGCTATCTTTAGGGTCTAAAAAACTAGATTATCTAACAAATGAAAATAATTGAATTACAGGAAAACCTAATTATAATTCTCCTCCTAACTCACTCGATTCATAATTTACATTGCAGTGAATTTGCTGGTTAGGGGATTAATTAAAATCACTGCTGTAAAAAAAAGGGTTCATTCAATAATTCTTTGGGAATGCAAATTCAACTTCAACAAATAATAAGCACATTTTAAAAACGAAATAATGTTCACATTTTAGGAAACAATTAAGCAAATTAAGAAATCATAACCCTAAAGTGTTTTCAAGTGATCTTATTGATTTCCTCCAAGCTGAATGTTTAGAAAATGAAATTTGAATAAAAATCAATTGTAAACCTCTGTACTCAGGTATCGTGTGTGTGTGTGTGTGTGTGTGTGTGTGTGTATGTGCTCAGTCACTCAGTTATGTCCGATTCTTTGTGATCCTGTGGACTATAGCCCACCAGTCTCCTCTTTCCTACTCCAGGGGATCTTCCCAACACAGGGATTGAACCCATGTCTCTTGCATCTCCTGCATTGGCAGATGGATCCTTTACCAACTCACATATTGTATGAAAAGCAAATAACATTCAATAAAAAGGCATCAACACCAGTATAGGAATGTGAGCTTCCAGTTTTGCAGGGACACAAGTTCTAGTTGTTAACCAACTTCTGGCACTCAACTTCAGGCTGGTCCTGCCTTGAATACTAATCAAATGGAAATGACCTGAAGTTAACCCTCCACATGTAAATCCTTTCTTTAAAAAATTATAACAAGGAAATACATTCTTCTAACAGACTTTTAAAAGGTTAGAAAAAGAGCACAGAGCCCAGCACAAATTTAACAGAACTAATAGCTCTGATGCCTGGCAGCATTTTTTATCAGGATGATCAAAGACCTAAATTATTTTGGTTTTTTTTCTGGATAGTGATCAGTGCCAGTGCATTGGTAGTGTGGGATATCACACACACAAGAAAGTCTGCAATAGGAATCACAGACATAGAAAACAGACTCGTGAACACAGTGAGGGAAGGAGTGGGATGAATTGAGAGAAAGTATGGAAACATATACATTATCATATTTAAAACAGATAGCTAGTGGGAATTTGTTGTGTGACACAGGGAGCTCGACCCAGTGCTCTGTGACAACCTAGAAGAGTGGAATGGGGTAGGAGATGGGAGAGGGGTTCAGGAGGGAGGGAGGGGACATATGTATACCTGTGGCTGATTTATGTTGATGTATGGCAGAGGCTTCCCTCATAGCTCAGTTGGTAAAGAATCTGCCTCCAATGCAGGAGACCCCGCTTTGATTCCTGGGTCAGGAAGATCCACTGGAAAAGGGATAGGCTACCCACTCTAGTATTCTTGGGCTTCCCTTGTGGCTCAGCTGGTAAAGAATCCACCGGCAATGTGAGAGACCTGGGTTCGATCTCTGGGTTGGGAAGATCCCCTGGAGAAGGGAAAGGCTACCCACTCCAGTATTCTGGCCTGGAGAATTCCATGGACACAGTCCATGGGGTCACAAAGAGTCGGATACGACTGAGCGACTTTCACTTTCACTTTCACTATGGCAGAGGCCAACACAATATTGTAAAGCAATTTTCCTCCAGTAAAATAAAATAAAAAAGTCTGCAATGAGTGAAGGCATTACACTTGCTCTTACTTCTTTTCAGAAACAAGGTAGCAAGAGCTACTTCCACATATGGTATTACAGAAGTTACTTTTTGGAATTCCAAACTTGAGATTTAATAGTGACCCGCTTGGCTCCTTCATGATAAAACTGAACGTGTCTAGAACTACGCGCCATAACAAAACATAACACACTTGATTTCCTGCTCCACATTTATTGGGGCCAGAGAGGCCAGGTATTTTCCTTTCAAATACTTGGAAAAATATAACACAACAGCAATTTCTTAAATACAGAACAAAACTTTCTGGATCATGAATCAACAGAGATGTAATAGCCTATAGATATCCACTGTAAAAGTTTTATAAAATGTCATTCATCTAAGGCATTCTGAAACTCGTTCAAACCACACATATACACATATTCTATACACATGAAGGTATCCGTTCATGAACAGACAGTTTTTTAGAAGCATTGTGTAGGGAAGGGTAAAGTAATACAGATTTAGATTCTATACACTTTTTAAGAGACAATTTGGGGTTCTAAGAAACAGTGATTAACATTCAAACCAACATAGATTTTCAAACCTGAATAGGTAAGATTTTTGTGATGCCGGCTACAAGAAAATTTATACTGTGAATTGTTTGTTTTTTCAAAGGCCTCTTTCAAACTAGAGATTTCAAGTCAGGAGTAAACATTCATGGCATGAACAAACAGGATGCCTAAGGCTCTAAAATTTGCTTCCATATGGTTTTCTTCTTCACCTCCCTACCTTATCTGGATGCTGAGTTATTCCTTCCAGATGACAATGAAGTGAAGGATTTTTTTAATTTCTGTTTCAAATGGACTACACTACTCCAAACACAAAGAGATTTTTGCCACGACATCTAAATATCATTAAATAGACCCATATTTCTTCCTAGGACAGACAGAGAATCACTAGGAAAGGACAGAGCTGACAAATAGGAAGGAGACAAGGTTCAACCCTTTCTCTGGCCAGTTACACAAAATGAAAGCATCCGTCTGTTATCAAAGCTGTCAGCTTTCCCCATTATAAACACAATGCCTAGACTGGCTTGCAGCTTGCCCTCTGATGCACCAGAGATATATTTGGGTTAACCAACCAACCCATTCCTGTTGATTCCGACAATCTCACACAAGCCACACTGTTGAGTGATTTAAGGAAGAAGTCACCAATTTGCAGGCACTTTTCAACATTTAAAAACTTAAATCCAGTTATTTCAAACCTATTGGACAAACACTCCCCACTCTCCACATAAAAGTAAGCTAATTCTTTCATAGTATTTCTGTGAGAAGACATATTCCTTCAATTTGCCAAGGAAACAGCATTAATGCTTTCTTCCTCCTTTTCTTCAAATTCCAGAGCTCTGCTTCTGATATCGTAGCACTTGAGGTTACGTGAAATCAGCCCCTGTTTAAAGAGTCTTCGTGGATCCAAGCTTGGAGAGTATATTAACGTGGGGGAATACATTGCCATGACTGACATTCTTGATACAAAAATTCAATTTCAGTTGAGTCCCTGTGATCCCCTGAGCAGTTGTAAATGCCCTGTACTATAATGAGGCAGTGTAAGACAAAGAAAAGTATTCAAATCTATATCCATTTATATTTCTACTAGTACGAAACACAGTGATAGAAGAAGATACTGATTTTTTTTCTGAAGTTATTTATAGTTTCAAAGGAAAATAAAGACACTATTGAGAAATCTCTAATGAATGATTAAAAATAGTTTGGGGTGGGTTGCCATTCAAAAGTTTTCCCAGAGTTCTCATTTATGTTCTATACAAACTGTAAATAAAAATGTACACAACCAACAGATGTATTGTACATACATCAGATATCAATATGTACTTGTGAATTAAAGTTCCTTAATATACACATCCCCACTTCGAATACAATCCATTACACAGGCAATGCATCATTCTTTAATAACAGGTCAGGGGTAGCAGCAAGACAACAGTCCAGTTATCCAGTGACCTCAGAAAATATCCTAGGTACTGATGTGGTACTCCGAGCTTCAGAAAGAGCCCTCTACTAGTGTTTAATACGGTTCTCATGAAGTACCAGGCTACTTTGCTAATGGCAATTACAGTAAGAGGTACTGTCTTTTCAAAACTGGTTTATTCAAAATCTGACTGATGGTACAATGGGAAAAATAAGCCGCCATGAGGTGACACAAACACAGTGTTAAAGATACAGAAACCATTGACATTTTGTTTCTCAGATATTTTTTGTTATTGTATCAGTGCCCCATACATACAAAAGCTACTCAGATCACCCAAACAGATGCTGAAAGAGCAAAACTTTGCTGGGAAGAGGCCTGCTCTGAACTGTGTTCGAAAATACATAAATAATTTGATTATCAATCTGTGTTTTACAAACCGACATGGCACATTGTACTAAGTACTGCTTTAAGAGTTATGAGTCGAAACCTTTGGGTAACTTAATGCACTTGTAACCAAAATTTACATATATAATATGCAAAAGAAATTAGGTTGATTTATAATAAACCATATTAGTCCCAGAAGACAGAATGGGTTTCAAGTAAACACGTATTTTGTGTGTACTATTGGAGATATCCATTCATGCCCAATGGATTCAAACTTTAGTTAAGCGGCAAGTTACATAGATTCTGGATATATCCATGACTTTAATATTCACTCTTGGTATGTCACTTGTAGGTCCAATTCTAAATCTGTTGGGCACATGGACAGAGAGCTCAAGAGAGGTCCCTGATACCTATGATGACGATTTTGAATCTCTGCCACTTTACCCAAACTTCATATTAAACAATCCTACTGGCTGGAGGAAAAGTTGATCACCCAGGGGAGAGATGCTAAATTAGACTAGATGGTTTCACCTGCTGCAGCCCTTTTCCTGGGAAGGGACAACACCCTTGGCACAGCAGTCTCTCCAGCTTGAAGCTGAGATCACACAGGAGAAACCTATTGTGTTTCTGCCAACTCACTGGCGAAATCAGTACACCCAGTAACCGGCAGAACCACCATATCAACTTCCAAGATAAGCAGCCCTCTTATAATTCTTATAAGAATAACAATTCTTACAAGAATTTCCCCTTAAACAGTCTTATTCTTCCCCTCCTACAGGAGGTTTTCCTCATGCTTCTTGTGATGGTCAAATCAACCCAGGACAGACTCTGGCTTCTCAGTGAGAGTGTGTCGTCATGGTTGGCAGCACATTTATTATACCGAGTGTTCATTCAGGCTCCATGGATTTGGTTGGAAGTTGAACAGTCCACTGGGGAAGCCTCTGAATGATACCATGATGATGTGTTAGTTTCTCCTTATCAATCCAGCGCTTCTCAACACACTCCACAGACACAGTCCGGACTGTTGAACCAGGGTTCTCTTTACACAGGAACACACACATGAGCGCTTGGCCTTTACGGATGCCAAAGGTGGGCAGGCGAGTTCAAAGTCTGGACACAGAGGCACTTCCAAAGTTTGGCAGGGAGGAGGAGGTGAGTTCATTAAGTGGAGTCTTGCACAACTGCAGTCTTGTATAACCCAGACATCTGCGGCACATGGACACAAACTGAGATCTTTAGGTTGTGGATGGGTCGTGCTTTTTCTTCTTGCCCCGGCAGGACTTGCAGACACAACAGATGATGCATGGGGAAGCCAGAAGCAGCAAGGGTGAAGTCACCAAGGCGATGATGCCCAACCCCACAAGAATCCCAACCACCTGGAAATGTAGAAGAAAAGCCTATTTCAGCACTTCAGTCTTTCTACGTATATACTCCACCATCAACTGTGGACTGTTCTTGCCCCCTGCCAAAATTTCATAGATTGAAACTCTAATCCCTAAGAGGAGGACGATGTGTGGAAATGGGAACCTTGGTAAGTAATTAGGACATGAGGGTGGAGTCCTCATGATGGGATTAGCGCCCTTATAAGAAGACACACAAGACAGCTGGTTTCTTCTCCACTCTCTGCCATGTGAGGACACAGCGAGAAGAATGCCATCTATCAGCCACAAAGAGTGTCCTCACCAGAACCCAACAACTCTGGCACCTGAATCTCAGACTTTCAGTCTTCAGAATTGTGAGAAATAAATCTGTGGTTTGAGTCTTGCATTCTATGGTCATTTGTTACAGCGGCTTGAACTAAGACACCATCTCAGGCACGTGAAGCAGTTACAATTATGAGACCTTCCACCCAGTGCCCAGCAATGGTCTGAACTGGATATAAACCAGGGAGACACCAAGGACAAACCAAATGCTACCTAAGGATCTGGCGCAAGCTCAGTGGGATCATGAACTGTTGGTGTTGGCCGCCTCTCTACTTGTTTCCTCAACAGTCTCAGAGGAAATGTTAACATCCTCAGAGGGATGTTAATAATGGTTACCAGGCTACGAACACCAACTCCCTCAAAAGGAACATGAAAAACTCTTAAAAATAAATCAGGACTCCCTTTGAACCTGCCACATAAACACACAACAGTATGTACACAGGGTTCCAAGCCCCAACACAGCTCATGGGATTTTAAGACCTCTGCCTTTCATAGCAAACATGCCTCAAAGAGCTCTAGGGAATTCATTCTATCAGTTTTTTCAGGAAGAACGCACATTCGCCTTTGCCTTTATTCTGCTGGGGTTTTTTCCATAATGTATTACAGAAGAACCTGAATGAACTAGTTTTTTGGCCAATCTGATTCTTGTCTGCTCTGTCACCCTGACTCTCCACTTCTCCTCTAGGAGATTGGGCTCATTAACTTCACGCCCAGAAGTTCCCCAGAACCTCTCAGGCGGGGATGAGTAAGAGGGGAACAGGGGGGAAAATGAGTGGGTGGGCTTTTCAACCCATGCAAAGTCTGGCTTCTCTTGTGTTCCTTTTAAGGTCAGGGTACCTGTGTTCGGTTCCACATCACTGAGGCTCTTGAGTGGCCAAGCTTATTCCTACACGGCCCTTTGTCATAGTGTCTGAGGAAAATGTCATTCTGAAAAACAAAGAGAAAGGTTCTGGTAAACACACAGTTTTTGAATCGAGAGATGGGTACTAACCCCATCAAATCACCTCAGCTGATAAAATTAACGATGGCCTCTAAGAACTCCCGAGTGACAATTCTTAGATGATACTCAGTTGTTTTATAAATCATTACATGAAAACAGATTATAGTCCCTAAGATGCTTTATTGACTCTAGACAAGATTAACAACCTGACTGATTATCTTTGAAAGGTAACTCTAGTAGAAGCGCAGTATGGAATGAAAGGACCTTGAATGAGACAGCTAAAAGGCTCTGTGGTAAACCAGCTGAGATAACATGCCAGCAGCTGAGACAGACAAGAAGTAAATACAGTCATGCAGAATTATGTAGGTAACTAACTGGACGGGGAAACAGGGAGAAGAAATCACAGATAGGGGAGAAGCAGGGGGTAGGAGGCAGTGACTTTGTTGAGGGAAGCGACAACATAGAGAAGGATTTTGTTGGGAAGATGATGGCCACAGTTTGGACGTGTTGAACTTGAGACATGAAAGCAGTGCTGTTCAAAAGGCAACTGATTACACAGATCTGGATTCTGGGAAGAAGACTGGGGAAGCAGTGTCCTTGGGCGAAGAATCCACAGAAATAGATGATGAGATTATCCAGGGAGGGGGTATAGAGCACACACATTTAAGAGCAGGCCAAGGGGAATTCCTCTCTCCCTGACCACTTCAGCTGGAATAGTGATCTTCTCCTGCCCTTGGTGCTTCTATTTCTCAGGCATTCAGACTTGAACTGGAATATACAATATTGTTCTCTGGCTCTCTGAGCTTTTAAGGACACCACTGGTTTTCCTGTGTCAACCAGCTCACAGACAGCTGCTGATGGAACTCCTCAGCCTCTATTACCATGTGAAAAAATACCTCATGCTAAATCCCGAAGAATCAATCTATCTATCTACCCACCTATCTATTCTACTGGTTCTGTCTCTCTGGATAACTTTGACTAATAAAGTGACTATTGTACGTGAATTTGGGAGAAAACAAAAGAGTAGACCAAGGGAGAACCTGGAAAGGAAATTGAGCAGTGGCCAGAAACAAAGAAAGGAAATCAGAGGAGATGGTCTCACTGGAACGGAGGTGATTAAGATGTCAAAGGCAGCGGAGAATCCAGGTAAGGTGAGGACTAAAGTATCCATTGGATTTTACCCAGAAGGAATCTCTCAAAGCCTTGAGAGAACACAGTCAGGGTGGTGACCAGAAGGCTATCTGAGTCACTGCAATGACTGGAGTGTCAACAGCTAGACGTGATTATGCTCTTTTGAGGTTTGGCTTCTTAAGGAAGGAGAGAAACAGAATGGCCGCAAGGGAAAGATGCAGGCTTGAGAAAAGTGTTACCTGTTTTTAAATGGGACATAATTGAATCCATGGGGAGGTTAGTGAGCAGGGAATGGAAGCTGAAGTCACAGGAGAGAGAAGTTAGAACCAAAGGGGACAAGTCTCTGAGGATCCCAAAGCAGAGGATGAAGACTATCTCATCCTCTGAAACAGCGGAGATGAGAATCAAGGCAGGAACAAACCCAACTCCCCACAGCAAAACTCAAAATCACTCTTTTTGGTGTCAGTCTCAGGCTTGGCTTGCGGACAATCCCTCTTCCCCTAGATCAATGCTCTAAAACTTCCCTATAAACAAAGACCAACACCATCATCTGACATGGAACACTTGTCTACAGAAAAACATCATGACCCACAAGCCAACGGTCCCAGGCTAAAATCCAAAAAAATGAGACCTCAAAATATAATGACCAGAAGAAGATGCTGTGTATCTAGCAATCTCATGTCTGTACCACTTCACCTTGTGTACCAGAACAGTATAAGGGACAGAACACTGTGCTCTTTTCAACACCATACCCAACACACATTTCAGCCAAAGCATGGACTGATCTGGCATACATATTATTCCCCCAGGCTCTTGCCTCCTAAAGAGAATTTCATGGGCTCAACCTCCTTGTGGATGTGAATCCTATTAATTTACTGGTTAAACCTGAAGGGGGAAAAAAGGGATTTGTTTCATTTGTAAAGTATGAGGGGTACACAATCATGAGTCATACCCTCATCCAGAGTATCACTCGTTTGGAATTATGAGACGTCTCAAATATCAAAGATTATTGTAATTCAAACTTAATTGTAATTCAAGGGGTTATAATAAATCACATTTTTTAATAGAATGAACACTTGTCTGTCAACCTGAGTCATGGAGACTCTAGAGTCTAAAAGGTCAAATTTCTCCTCCCCAATGCATACGCCTTCCTGAAACCCTGACATCAAGCTGATTAAGATTCTTACTCAGAGATGTCAGCCTAAATAACTTTTCTTATTTTCAGTTAAAAACCAGGCATGTGGTGGCCAGCATGCAGGCCATGTTAACTGCACTCACTGAGTATGTATAATACTAAAGACCGACACAAACAGAATTGATGCAAACAAAGCAATTAAAGGGCTTCCCTTGTGGCTCAGCTGGTAAAGAACCCGCCTGCGATGCGGGAGACCTGGGTTCGATCCCTGGGTTGGGAAGATCCCCTAGAGAAGGGAAAGGCTACCCACTCCAGTATGCTGGCCTGGAGAATTCCATGGACTGTATAGTCCATGGGGCACAAAGAGTCAGACACAACTGAGCGACTTTCACGCAATTAAAACAAAAAATTGCGAAAAGAATAGCTACCCATCCAACCATGACTGAGGGCTTACACTGATACGAACATAGTTTAAAGGTCCAAACTGCCAAAATAGGGAATAACTATAAACAAACTGCCAAAATAGGGAATATCTAAAGGGAATATGTCACTGCAAACTGTAAAACACTAGAATTGAAAACAATAGAATTCTCACCAATTCTTCACATTACCTTGTAACTCTGAGGTTACCATTAGCCTCACCACTGGACTGAATGGAACTGCACCTGAACTTGAGAAGACATACCTCACAAACAGCGGGGGGAAAAGAATAATTAGACCAGATCCCTTATGTGGGAAGGGAACCCTGAGAGAGCAGTAACAATCTTGCTGTCACACTAATGAATGAAACAGTAATTAAGAGACACCACCAATCTAAATGGCTGTTCTCCTTAAATTAAAGAAGAAAAAAGCAATCTAATTGGGAGAGGCAGAATAACTGCTCCCCTAAAGATGTGCTGTGCTGGGCTCAGTTGCTCAGTTCATGTTCTTTGCAACCCCGTGGACTGTAGCTCACCAGGCTCTTCTGGCCATGGAGTTTTCCAGGCAAGAACACTGGAGTGGGTTGCCATTTCCTACTCAGGGGATCTCCCCTAAAGATGCCAACGGCCTATTCCCCAAAACATGTGAATGTGTTACCTTACACAGCCGAAGGGATTTTGCAAGTGTGATTAAAGATCTTGAGACGGTGGGGGGGGGGGGGGGGGATTAGCCCTTGTTACCCAGAAGGGCGCAATCTAATTACATGGGTCCTTAAAGGCAGAGACATTTTCTCAGCTGTTGTCAGAGGGAATGGCTCTGGAAGCTAAGACTATGGAAGAAGGCCCATAAAGATGTGATGCTGTCGCCTCTAAAGATGGAAAAAGGGGCCATAGCCAAGGAATGTAGGCAGCCTCTAGAAGCTAAAATAGGCAAAGAAATAGATCCTCTCCAAGAGTCACCAGAAAGAACACAGTCCCAAGGACAACTTGATTTTAATCCAAGGAGATCCATGTCAGACTACCAGTGGACAGAATTAATAACACATTTGTGTTGCTTTAAGCCACAAGTCTGTAGTAACTGGTTACAAGGGCAAAATCAAACTACTACACTAATAATCCTTTATACAACAGAATGAGACAATGCCCCCAAAGCAGGAAATGTCCCTAAAACAAAAGCTTGCCTTTAAACGTAAGATGACACACTTAAAAGTAATCAAAGAGAGGTATGTGAAGCAGCAGGCTCAGGATGTCTCATTAAGAAAAAATAAATTTCTTTGGCAAGAAAAAAAGAAAAAGAAAAACAGGCTCAATATTTTAAAAGGAAAGCCCATCAGATACGGGCTGTCGCATAGATACAGGATGGAGGAGGATACACGGGGAGACTCTTCTGGGCTGCACTTACATCCAGGTTCTGAAGGCAGTACCAGCAAAATGTGTGTTTGCAGTTCTTACACATCATCTGAGCACAGCCTTCGTTGCGCTCAATATAAACCCGGCACACTGGGCACTGCTTAATGGGGGCTTCTGCCTCTGTCCCAAAGAGGGTCCTAGGAAAGAAATGAATGAGAAATTATAAGGTAAGGATCAAGAATGCTGAGTGATTTTTTTTTAAAAAATTCAAAGATCACAAGATGTATACCACCAACCAGAGCTATGGGTAAAGCGGGCTGAATATAATTAAAACAGCTGAATGATGCTCTTCTAGACTCAACCCTGTGGTCATCCACTGAATTCCCAGGGCTCCTGATAGGTAGGGAGTGAACTCGTTGCTGTCTGTACTTAACTTTATGTCCCAGGAACAGGGTGGGGGTAAAAATAGGCATGATGCAGATTATTCCTTGTTCAGATAACTCAAAACAAAGAACCTTAATTTATTTATCTTTAGCTTTGAGTGAAGTACATAATTGCATTTTCCATAGCTGATTGAATCCATTGTTTTGCTAAATTAGTCTTTCATTCTCTGAGTACACGCTGTCTGACTAAAAAGTACAAGAAGTCTGCCACGCGGTGGAAAAGACAGCTCAGGATCCAATGGGGGCAGAGATCATCTATACAATGATCTGGGCAAATAAACAAACGGATGGGGATGGGAGGGAGTCAATCATCAATACTTTCAAATCAATGCCCAATATCATTGAAAAGACTTGCTTCGGATAGATGAACAGGCTAGCAAGGCTTACAAGCTCAAGGGGCAGAGAAAATAAGTAGAACTGAGGTGGAGGGAAGCCTGGGTGAGCCAGGCCTGGACTGCATTTTAGCTACTATTCATCAAAACCACCACTCAGCAAGTGAAGACATCAGGTTCACAAAGTGTGGTCAAACCTATGGTTGGATTCCTTGCTCAGAATAACCCTATAAAGCAGTGGGACAGCCACCATTTTCATTCCTCCCTTTTTCTTTTTTCTTAATAGAGTAATAGACTTCAATCCCTGCGTTGGGAAGATCCCCTGGAGAAGGAAACGGCTACCTACTCCAGTATTCTGGCTTGGAGAAGTCCATGGACTGTATAGTCCACTCAGAGTCAGACACATGTGACTTTCACTTTCACTTTTTCACTTTCAGACTCATAGAGGCTGAGTGACTTGCATAAAGTCACAAAGATACCAGTGGCAATGTCAGAACTCTATCTCTCCTCTGAGGTCTTTACATTGTCCTGTGATTCCTGGAGACCTTGCTGGGTGGCAGTGAAAATGCAGCAGGTCCTGGTTAAGTGGGCACATGCCTGCCACATGTGCTAGCTCTTTTTCTCCTCTTGATG
Organism: Giraffa tippelskirchi; assembly: GCF_054371585.1. Taxonomy (NCBI): domain Eukaryota; kingdom Metazoa; phylum Chordata; class Mammalia; order Artiodactyla; family Giraffidae; genus Giraffa; species Giraffa tippelskirchi. The sequence goes on from NC_137282.1 coordinate 152,083,626, forward strand.
TGTTTGGTCTGAGACTCAAGCACAGCATCACACCAAATAGCATTTCTGTTCCTGGAGAATGGCCCTCCATACTTAAAGGATGCTGAGTGATTAAGCTAACTGGACAACACTGTTATTTCTGTTCTTGCTGATGCAAAACAGCCATAGCCTCAAGCAAAGCAAGGGATCAAACACAAAGTTCTCTCGCTCTGGGCCCTGCCGCTGCCATAAATACCCTCTGTCCTGCAAGGTACAGAGTGAATTGCTTCTCATCATAGCAAATTCTCAACCTCATTATTGTGTTTTTTCAGAGCATAAAATATCGAAAGATAAGCTCTTTTCCTCTGCTGCTACTGCTGCTAAATAGCGTCAGTCGCGTCCAACTCTGTGCGACCCCATAGACGGCAGCCCACCAGGCTCCCCTGCCCCTGGGATTCTCCAGGCAAGAACACTGGAGTGGGTTGCCATTTCCTTCTCCAATGCATGAAAGTGAAAAGTGAAAGTGAAGTCGCTCAGTTGTGTCCGACTCTTAGCGACCCCATGGATTGCAGCCTGCCAGGCTTCTCCGTCCATGAGATTTTCCAGGCAAGAGTACTGGAGTGGGGTGCCATTGCCTTCTCCATCTTTTCCTCTAGTAAGCATGAATTTTAGCAGCATACTACACTGAAGGGCTGTTGTTTCTATTGCTGTTTCTTTTAATATGACTGGCACACCCCATGAGCTGGCAATTGAGTCAGCTAAGAAAATCATTTCCGCACCTCTTCACAAGCAAGAATGAGGTGTATCAATTGTAGGCAGTCATGGTACCTAAGCAAATGGCTGTGGACAAAAGCTATGACTTCCGACATACAGAGAACCAGGGGACCACGGCCTCCTACCTAAAGAGAAATCAAAACTCACAGAGACTAACTCTAGCCGTACCTGGAAGGTTGTTCGGGGGTAATTAACTAAAATCCCTTTAGACCTGCTTATTTGGTGATTCTTAGTTAATAACGTACTCATTCTGAGACACTTCTCAGGAAAACCTTGCAGGTAAAGAACTCACCTAGACATTTCATCACAATATGACTCTTTCTCCAAGCAACAGATTTCTAAGAACACGGGTGAATGATCCAAAAGATTAAGTTTCCTTCCTTACCCATGCTCTGTTGGCAGGATGCTGGGCTGACTGTCCCTGCAGGAAACTTCTGCATGCCAAGCATCCTTGCAGCATGAGCAGAACTTCAGGTGGCAGGAAGGGCACTCCACCAGCACAGGCTGTCCTGGGTCACTTGTTTCGACGGGGCACACTGTCTGACAGTCTGCGACGGGACACCACGTTCGGCAGGGGTCCAGGTGGACTTCTAAAGAGGAAAGAAAGAAAACGTGATGGTCTATCTGTCTTCCATTCAAGCTTGAGCTTTCCTTTCTGCCTTCTATTTATTCTTTTTTACAGGTCAACACTCATAGATGCTCAGTACAAACAAGGGCAATGATTTCTACCAGTGGTCTTCACAATGGATCCAGTACCATTCTATATCACAGGTCATTTAAAAGTATGATGATAAAGGAGGGAAAGGAAGGGAAAACTAAGACATACTACATTTAAAGTTTGGAGGAGAAAATGGCAACCCACTCCAGTATTCTTGCCTGAAAAAATCCCATGGACACAGGAGCCTGGCAGGCTACAGTCCATGGGGTTGCCAAGAGTCAGACACAACCGAGTGACTAAGTACCATATTTAAAGTTTAGAGTGGACCCAGAAGTGTGCAGTGGATCCAGGTCACCCAGCCCTGCCCTACTTTTCAAAGTAGGTGCTCATGGAATAGGTCATCATTGCCCTTATGAACAAGAGAAGGAGCCTTCTCACTAATCAAAATGCACAACTTTTTTGGAATATCTTTAACAGTTCAGCACTCTAAACAGGAAAATATCTCAAGTCTCTTCTTCAATTATTTTGGGTACTATCTTGCAGAAAAACTGGACATGAAGAACTAACCAAAGCAAAAGAAAAAAAGTTCATAAAAGATGTTGTCCTTTCAGGCACTGAGAAATAGGTAGTGAGACTTCTGTTGTTCAGAGAGAAATTAAAGAAGAACCAAACAGTGAAGGGACGAAACAGTGTCTAGTGTGGCTCAGTCAAGAAGTCAGATAAGCTGGCAGTTTGGATATTCTGCTGCCCTAGCAATGTGCTACTGAGGGACAGTTTGTAAAAGACCCACACATGCTAGAAACAGAAGGTAGGGACCTTCACAGGCCATAAAATGATAATCACACACTACACTGGCTAGACCCATGTGGCATGCTGAAAAGAAAGTAAGGTTTGTGGGTGGACAACTGTCTTCCTGTGTGAATGTTTACAAATCTTGTTCCACCTCCCATTTTGCAGTCAATAACAGAGTCCATATTCTTGTCATATAAGATAAACTTTTGGCGGAAAATATCGTGGAAAATGATGTAAGAAGCAGAGGAGCCCGTTTTTCTCTGAACTAATGTACTTTGCAAATTTTGAACTGGTGAGATTCTAGTTTCAAATCACTTAAGGCTTGTGATTCTTGGAATTTCCATGCGGAACGCAAAGAAATCCAAAGAGTGGTGCAAAAATGAAATGAAAGTATTAAGTAGGAGCTTAATGTTAAAGGTAATAATCTTACAAATTCAGTATGGAGGGGAAAAGACTGAAATCCTCTAGGAAACACTGTTTCCAATAATATTTCCTCCAGAAAATGCAACAATTGGACCTATGCTTATTATAGGTTTTCATTCAAAAAGAACATCCTTAAACATATCTTCTTATCCAATAATTCTGGAGGGCAGAGTTAGAGAATGATGGGTCAGGTGAAATCAGAAAAAAGAAGAACCCTAAGATTAACATATCCTCAGACTCTAAGAGGGATGAACCCCTCTAAGATCCCTAAAATTTTGGGACAGACTGATTAGAAAGTCAAGGGGACACTGATACATATATGGCCCCAAGATCTTGACCTTTGATTTCCACACCATTTATATTTTTTTCCCCCAAACTCTTTATTGCTTCACAAACACGAAGCCCAAAGAAATGAAGTCTGATATGTAACTCAGCAATAAGGATTCTCACACTAAATATCTACTTACCGTTCTAAATCACATGTCTTTCAAAAGTTTGATGACAAAGGAGGGAAAGGAAAGGAAAATTAAGACATATTATAAACTTTATTGGGCTTCCCTGGTGGCTCAGACAGTAAAGAATCTGCCTGCAATGCAGGAGACCCAGGTTAGATCCCTGGGTTGGGAAGATCCCCTGGAGGAGGAAATGGCAACCCACTTCAGTATTCTTGCCTGGAAAATTCCACGGACAGAGGAGCCTGGTGGGCTACAGTCCATGGGTCACAAAGAGTTGAACATGACTGAGAGACTAATACTTTCACTTTCATAAAGTTTAGAGCATCCCTACTGATCACCTTATAAGGTTCAACTGGGCAGCTTGTCTTCAAAACTCTAATCAGTTAAAATTATTTGGCAGATGTTCTGACTTGTTTCTACCAACTTATTATGTCAGGTATCTGGGTGGCATGACAGAAGCAGAAACAATAAATAGAGGAGCAATTAAAGATTTTAACGAACTCCTATTAACAAAAGGGCCTCAGTACACAGTGCAGCTACAACACACAGTCCAGCGCAAAAAAGCAAGAGAAGGTACTTCCTTGGTGGTCCAGTGGTTAAGACTTCGCCTTCCAATGCAGGGGGTGTGGGTTCGATCCCTCATGGGGAAGCTAAGTTCCCACATGTCTTGCCGCCAAAAAACCCAAACATTAAACAGAAACAGTATTGTAACAAATTCAATAAAAAGCCTTTAAAACTGTCCACATCAAAAATAAAAAAATCTCTAAAGAAAGAAGCAAGGGAAGAGATAGAGCCACAGAAAACAGCAGTCACTATGACAGCACATAACTGACAGTGTTAAGGCTCTACATTGTTCAGCCCTGCACTGAGCTATTTCCAGAGAAAAGACACAACTCTCCAGAGAGAGACATTTGTCTAGGGCATCTTTGAGTCTCTTGGAGAAGAGCATCCCACAATGGGACAGGGATCTGCATATACCAGTCTGGCCAGGCTACACTGAAAAGGTACCTGAGTACAATATGGCACCTGCCCTGCAGATGGTCCTTCAGCCGGGCTCCCAGAAGAGCAGCAATGATAGATAAAAGTCAGTAGAAGCTAAAAGGGTTGTGTCGCTTTTTTTTTTTTTTTTTAATTATTATAATTCCAGTACGAGCTTCATTTTGCTTCATATACCTTGTGGTTCAAGTGGGGCCGAGAAGCCCGGCTGGTAGAAAAGAGAAAAACGCTGAAGAAGCATCAGACATTGGCAGCCCTGGCAGCTAACAGGACTTCCCAGAACCCAAGCCAAAAAGGAACAGATTAATGGAGAGCAGGTAGTGGACAAAGCGCTGTCACATGAGCAAACGCCATCTCCTCCCTCCCTCTCTCCTCCGTACCAGTCATCTGAGGGGAGACTGAAGGGAAAGAGAGCCCCCAGGGCTAATGCAGGACTTTCTAAAACACTTTTTATTACTATTATTACGAATTCAGTTCTACCTCCTGGCTTTTGGCTCAGGAAACACAGTTATTATGCAGATAAACAAAATGCACATTATCCAAAACATTCACAGTTCAGTCTCTTCCTCCTTCCAATTTCTATTCCAAAGATAGAAAAAAAAGGAACTGATGCATATTCAACTAATTTCTTCTGTATCAGCAGTAATGAAAGCTTTCTGTAGCCTTGAGATGAGCCAAAGTTCAGAAATCTAGAAAAAGAGAATAGTGCCAACACGTTAATATGAACATGATTTAAAAGTGATTGATAGTAGCATACTCACAGCAGAGATAGATGAAGTCATAGACGAACTGGAATTTACTTAAGAAAATTAGAATTGATTACTGAAGTAAAGCCTCAGGACTATTTGATCTTCAGATTCTGCTTGTTCACGTAAATTACGCACGGCAGGAAATGCTATTTAAAACTATTTTGTACTTCTGTACTCTGACAATTATTAGGACATAAAAACATTCCAAGAAAATAAAACTGCCATGAAACCTAAAGACTACGTCTGACCCCAGTAATTGTTTTTAGTTTTCAAAAGCTAAATTTCAGACCCTTGGATTTCCCACCTAGAACTAGGTATGTGAAGCTTGCTTTTTATTTGGTTATATATTCTCTCAGCTGACATGAGTGGTTTTTCTGCCGTCTTCTACTACCATGAGGCTGTGCCAAAAAAGACATAGTATGAAATTTTATTATTGTGGGAAACACTATGCACTCAAGCTAATTTAATTATCAGCTGAGGTAAATCAAACTGTTTTAACTTTTATGACCCACTGCATTTTTCATTATGCCAAAATTAATTTGCTTTCTGCTATCTCAAAGAACAAAGGTCTTCTGCAGATAGTTAAAATGCAATTAAACTAAACTGATTGGAATTAACATCTGCCACAGTAAATATACCCAAACAGAGGTGGCCAACAGCAGAAGAGTTGTTCTCAAGACAGCTGATGAGAACAACAGAATTTCAAACTTGGAAACAACTTTTAAGGTTATCTAGTCTAAAGCTGTTAAATTGAGACCAACAGAAATTAGAACTTTGCATAACACATGGTGGTTAGTGAGTATATGGTAGGATTAGGCCTTTTTTACTCCAAGAATGTAATTATTTATGTAAAAACAAACTCATGCTATTAAATAGATTTTAATCCCTCTATCACTTCTATCTTTGAAGCAACAACTTCAAATGCTCCATCTCAGCAAGCCATGATCTCCTTGGAGGTGAATTCATGCTTTCAGTAAGAATAATCTGTATGAAGGAAACTGCTATGATCGGTAAGGTAAGGAATGTGCCTTGATTATCAAGCTCCTACACAGTGCTATAGAAACTAGAACAAATAAGGATGGGAACACACTGAAAAAGATTTGAATTAAGATGAAAACAAAGTGATATAATTGTGTACTCAATCCACGGTATGATCTGGATTCTGGAAGATGCTTTCTTAGTTTAGTACAGAAAAAACTGGGGACAAGATTTAGAGGTGGCAGTAATAGTAATGAAGAACAACAATAAAGGCAGTAATCACATATTGAAAGCATACTGTGACATACCTAGTGTTAACTCATTTATTCTCTGCAGCAGCCCCGGGACAATCATTCCATTACCATCCTCATCTCATACATGTGGCAAGGGATGGACAGATAGGACGAGGCAAATACTAATGAACACTGTGCCTCTTATTCAGGTCCCTTTAGAAATTTCACCCAACCTATTCATAAATATCTTTTCTTACAGACACTTCAGCTTTTCAGAGGAGAGCTGAAAACATCTAGAGACTGTTTTAGCTTTAAAACTGATCAACAAAAAAGAATGGGAGGGTGAAGCTGAGGAGAAAGGGTTACCATGTAAAAGCATAAGATAGCTTGGGAAGGAAACCCAAGACTTAGTCATACATTTACCACGAAACATCAGAAAATCAGACTTAGAAAGACAACACACAAAGAGAGAGATGGTAGGAATGAGCTTGTGATCAGAAACTGTGAGAAGGAAGGTGACTAATAAGAGATGGGAGGTGTCAAAAAATAAAACTGAACTGATGATTAACTCATTCAGTATCACCCAGTCTTCAACCAAAAACGCTAAAAGAAACCAAAGAGCTATACAGGGAGCTCTGGTGAGAAGAGACCTTAATAATTAGAAAAGATGGAGTAGAAACATTTTACCAAGGACAAACACAAGAGCGAGATGAAATTCGAAGAGCCATCTCATAAAGGTTAAGGCTCCAACATGAAAGGAGGCTTGGGGGGAAAGCTGAGAACAAAAGAACTTTCAAAGAAAGATGCAATAGTATGGTACTGGCACAAAGATAGAAATATAGATCAATGGAACAAAATAGAAAGCCCAGAGATAAACCCACGCACATATGGACACCTTATCTTCGACAAAGGAGGCAAGAATATACAATGGAGAAAAGACAATCTCTTTAACAAGTGGTGCTGGGAAAACTGGTCAACCACTTGTAAAAGAATGAAACTAGAACACTTCCTAACACCGTACACAAAAATAAACTCAAAATGGATTAACGATCTAAACGTAAGACCAGAAACTATAAAACTCCTAGAGGAAAACATAGGCAAAACACTCTCCGACATAAATCACAGCAGGATCCTCCATGTCCCACCTCCCAGAATATTGGAAATAAAAGCAAAAATAAACAAATGGGACCTAATTAAAATTAAAAGCTTTTGCACAACAAAGGAAACTATAAACAAGGTGAAAAGACAGCCTTCAGAATGGGAGAAAATAATAGCAAATGAAGCAACAGACAAACAATTAATCTCAAAAATATACAAGCAACTCCTGCAGCTGAATTCCAGAAAAATAAACGACCCAATCAAAAAATGGGCCAAAGAACTAAACAGACATTTCTCCAAAGAAGACATACAGATGGCTAACAAACACATGAAAAGATGCTCAACATCACTCATTATTAGAGAAATGCAAATCAAAACCACAATGAGGTATCATTTCACACCAGTCAGAATGGCTGCTATCCAAAAGTCTACAAGCAATAAATGCTGGAGAGGGTGTGGAGAAAAGGGAACCCTCTTACACTGTTGGTGGGAATGCAAACTAGTACAGCCACTATGGAGAACAGTGTGGAGATTCCTTAAAAAACTGGGAATAGAACTGCCATATGACCCAGCAATCCCACTGCTGGGCATATACACCGAGGAAACCAGAATTGAAAGAGACGTGTGTACCCCAATGTTCATCGCAGCACTGTTTACAATAGCCAGGACATGGAAGCGACCTAGATGTCCATCAGCAGACGAATGGATAAGGAAGCTGTGGTACATATACACAATGGAATATTACTCAGCCATTAAAAAAAATACATTTGAATCGGTTCTACTGAGATGGATGAAACTGGAGCCCATTATACAGAGTGAAGTAAGCCAGAAAGAAAAACACCAATACAGTATACTAATGCATATATATGGAATTTGAAAGATGGTAACGATAACCCTATATGCGAGACAGAATAAGAGACACAGATGCATGGAACAATTTTATGGACTCTGAGGGAGAAGGTGAGGGTGGGACGTTCTGGGAGAATAGCATTGAAACATGTATATTATCATATGTGAAAGAGACCCACCTCAAAACTAGGGACACACACAGGCTGAAAGTGAAGGGATGGAAAAACATATTTCATGCAAACGGAGACCAAAAGAAAGCAACAGAACACCATTCCATGTTCGATGCATGAGACAAGGGCTCAGGGCCGGGACAATGGGATGACCCAGAGGGATGGGATGGGGAGGGAGGTGGGTGGGGGGTCCAGGAAGGGGAACACATGTAAACCCATGGCTGATTCATGTCAATGTATGGCAAAAACTATTACAATATTGTAAAGTAATTAGCCCCCAACTAAAATAAATAAATTTATAAAAAAAAAAAAAAAAGAAAGAAAGATGGAACCGTAGCTTGAAACCACATCTAGAGTTGTACCTGGGACACAACAGATACTCGGTACATAAGTAAGTACACATCGAACACATGAGTGAATGCAGTAGGATTAACAGATGAGATGATAACAGGAAAATAAATTCCTATTGTATTGACTTTTTTAAGACGGAGAACAACAATGGCGCTTAAACCATTTGTCAGAGTTTGTAACCACTCTTCGTCGTTGTTTAGTGGTTAAGTTAAGTCATGTCTGACTCTTTGGGACCTCATGAACTGTGTATCCTGCCAGGCTCCTCTGTCCATGGGATTTCCCGGGCAAGAATGCTGGAGTGGATTGCCATTTACTTCTCCAGAGGATCTTCCTGACCCAGGGATGGAACCCATGTCTCCTGTATTGGCAGGCAGATTCTTTATCACCAAGCCAACAGGGAACCCCCCTGTAACCAGTCTATGATAATGCAAATATCAAGAATAGACACATTCACCTACCAAGGAATTGAAGCAACTAGCAATTACAGTAAGTAAAAAGGGTCGCAAAAATTAGGGGAAAAAAAATGCTTAAGGACTAGAGATGGATAATCTTAACCCAACTTTCAAAAAAAACTAAGTTGAAAAAGTAAGTTATGGAAACAAGAGACAAACAAAATTCTAGCCTTAATCAGACATGTGCTTTGAGAACCAGTAGAAAGTAAAGCAATAATCACTAACACATGCCATGCTTAGTATTCCCTTTTCTTTGTTAATATTGGAAGACAGACACAGAAAAGAAAGCCCACAAACATAGCAGTAGCCAATGGAAAAATCACAGATGGATGGAAAGTGGATCCACAGAATAATCCATCAATGCCAAGTGACGTTTCTCTGCTTTGTGGAAAGAGTGATGACTAGGGACCATTCCTATTCAAAAGATTTTCCCCACAAAGAAGCACATGAAAACAAAGACACAAAAGACAAGCTAATCATATATGTAACACAAGGTAAAATAAAATTAAAACACTGGATGACAAGTTAAAACTAAAAAAAGAACTTGGTCAGTCAGTTAGTTCAGTTGCTCAGTCATGTCCAACTTTTTGAGACCCCATGGAATGCATCATGTCAGGCTTCCCTGTCCATCACCAACTCCCAGAACTTGCTCAAACTCATGTCCATCGAGTCAGTGATGCCATCCAACCATCTCATCCTCTATCCCCCTATCCTGCCTTCAATCTTCCCCAGCATCAGGGTCTTTTCCAATGAGTCAGTTCTTTGCATTGGCAGTCAATAAGAATTGGACAAAACAGATGATAATTTTTCTTACTAAGATATAGAGATCCACTAATCTGATTCTACATTTTTTTCAGAGTAAAAACAATCTCTCCAATTCTGTCTCAGAGTCTAGCCAATGAGTTTTACTTTCCACCGGTTAATTTAACCTATTCATAATATTAGAATTTAATACATCTCAAGATCTCCTCTTAAACAGTTCCACATAAAATATTTTCTTGACAAAACTTAAAGTCACCTAGCTGATAAGTGTTGAGTTTGAGGTGAATATGAAGATTATGTAAAAAAGAGGTATACCATTCAGATAAAGATTATCCCAGTCAAGTAAATGACATTATATATTAATAGCATGTATTAACAAACTTATTCTTACATGGAATGTTTTCTCTAACAATAATTATTCATAATGGATGCTAAGGAAGAATTACATGATCACAAGTTGCCTTCCAAAATCACCTAAGATCAAAATGCCCCCGGGTCCCAGTCTCCTTTTTTATCAAATGAGGGAGTTGAAACAATGGCACGAGATTTAACATACTTCCAAGTTTAAAATACTTCCATACTTTAAAATAGTGAAGTGAAGTGAAAGTCATTCAGTCGTGTCCGACTCTTTGCAACCCCATGGACTATACAGTCCATGGAATTCTCCAGGCAAGAATACTGGAGTGGGTTGCCATTCCCTTCTCTGGGGGATCTTACCAACCCAGGGATCGAACCCAGGTCTCCCTCATTGCAGGTGGATTCTTTACCAGCTGAGCCACAAGGGAAGCCCTTAAAATAGTATAAATGTCTAATTAAACTACAGAGTTTTACAGTTTGGCAGCTCCTGACTTGCCCTATGACCTGGCAATTCCACTGCTAGGTATATACCCACAAGAATGGAAAGCAGGGTCTTGAATGGGTATCTGTGCTCAAGTGTTCACACAGCATGATTCACAATAGCCAAAATGTAGAAACAACCCAAGTGTCCATCAACAGATGAAGAGATACACAAAAAGGGATATGTATACACAAAGGAATATTATTCAGCCATAAAAAGACATGAAGTTCTGATACATGCTACAATGTGGATGGAGACAGGCCAGACACAAAAGGAAAATATTGTGTGATTCCACTTACATAAAATATCTAGACTGGGCAAATTCACAGAACAGAAAGTAGGCTGGGAGAAGTGGGGAAGAAGTTACTGTTTAGTTGTTACAGGGTTTCTGCCTGGGATGATCACAGTTTTGCAAGTGGATGGTGGTGATGGCTGTACAACATTGTAAATATTCTTAATGCCATTGAATGACACACCTAAAATGGGTGAAATGGTAAATTTAATGATGCTTTTTAACTCCAATAAAAAGTATAGGGACTTCTCCAGTAGTCCAGTGGTTTAGGCTCCATGCTTCCAATGCAGGGGACATGGGTTTGATCCCTGGTCCAGGAACTAAGAGCCCACATGCCGCACAGTGAAAAAATGAAATATAAATTTTTAAAAATTATTGAATTCAAAAAATTTTATAGATGAGGGAGCTGAGACACACCTGTATGGTCCTAGGCAAGTCTCAATCTCTCCAATTTTCTTAATTCATTTAATCCTCATCTCAAACCCATGGCATAGGGACTATTAATATCCCCATTCTACAGATGAAAAAAATTGAGGTATAGAAATTAAGGTTACACAGTCTAGTAAGGGGTGGAGCCAGCATTCCCACTATTTTTAGAATGCACTAAAAATTTATATTCATCCATAAGAACTGACTTACATAAAGCTTTAATGCCTGGTACTATTAAATTTGTCTAATGAATCACAAAAAAGACATTTTATCTAATAAAATGTTTGTAAACAGTGAGGAATAAGGCCTGCTACTGACAGATGGGGCAGTGGGTAGGGGGAGAGGTGACGGTCATGGAGGAGGAGAGGTGCATTGGGAACAAGGAAACCCTACAGACAGGCTGAGCCCTGGTCACTGAATGGGACTGGTGAGATGGACAGGTCTCACCATTTAAGAAGTCTGAAAATCCAACCTACCTCCTTAGACTTTCTCTAGGTAAGAGCCCCCCAATCATGGCACTGGCTACCAGCCACATCCATCCACGAGGTAAATGCCTTTATTCCAGCAGTAATGTATTTATATAGTGGAAGATATTGGGATAAAGTGAGAGAATGTCAGGGCAGATGTTTGACACCATTCATCAGCATGTGATGCTACAATGCTCAACCTAACCAGCCCACGTGGATAGATTAGGGACAGCCAATATATAAACTACGCCATCATTAATTCCTCTGTTAAGCTCAGAATCCACACAGGACAGTATAGACAGTGTATCAGCCTACGTCTTCATCCATTAAACCTAAAGTTCATCTGATTCTGCTGGTTCTGACAGCATGTTCCACAACATCCTATTTGCATCTTCCTGTAAGTTGTTTTGAGACTACAAAGTTTTTATATCAGTTAGATTAGCAAATATCCTATAAAACCGTCCCTTGTTATTGCCTCCGGGGAATGGGGACAACATTTTGCTTTAGTATGTAAGTTTTTATGATGGAATAGTCTTACTTGAATTCAAAATACTCCCCACTCTGTTGCTTCATAAATTATGTTCTTTACTGGCTCAACCTGTCAGTGCAGAAGACGCAGGTTTGATCCCTGGTTCAGGAAGATCCCCTGGAGGAGAAAAATGGGGCAACCTACTCCAGTATTCCTGCCTGGGAAATTGCATGGGCAGAGGAGCCTGGTGGGCTATAGTCCATGGGGTCACAGAGAGTCAGACATGACTGAGATGTGCACACAAAAAAGGGCAAAAGTGCAATTCAAAACAATGTAGGCCAAGAGATTTTTTTTTTTTTTTTTACTTTACAATATAGTAGTAGTTTTTGCCATACATTGACATGAATCAGCCATGGGTTTACATGTGTTCCCCATCCTGGACCCCCCTCCCACCTCCCTCCCCAGAATTTTTTTAATAAATTCCACCTTAATATACCAGTCTTATACATTTAGTTACATGATATATCCAGGAAGGATGAATCTGCTTTTGGCTTGCTGAGAAAAATAAGCCTATGAGACTGAACCAAACATAGGTCAAAGGCAGTGAATGCCATCCTGTGATTCTCCTGCAAATACTCCCCCTTTATGCTCCACATGGTTCTCTGTTTTCATGTAACAATTATCTGTCAGGGTAATTGCAAAATTAAATGAGATAAATTCTGTTTACCAAATTTACTGACACATTAAAAAAAAAAAAAGTTCACTTCTTTCCTTACTCTCTTACCTCTGGACTTTATTAATCCAGATTCAAAAGCTAGCAATCAGGAAAACTGGATGTTCATGTTAGAGTTTATGCTATATTCTTGACGAGATTTACACAAATCCTGTGAGTACCAGGGCAAACAATATTCTCTTTACTTCTCAGATATGGAAAAACACACCAAAAAAAAAAAGATTCCTACAGATAAAAAGGCAATACAAATAGAAAAGCTATATAAATTACCCCAAGTCTAAGATCAGAAAGAAAATTAGTCCAATACATTGTAAATAGCAGGGCTCCTCAGGTGGTGCTAGTGGTAAAGAACCTGCCTGCCAATGCAGGGGACAATAAGGGATATGGGTTCAATCTCTGGGCTAGGAAGATCCCCTGGAGGAGGGCATGGCAACCTACTCCAGTATCCTTGCCTGGAGAATCCCCATAGACAGAGTAGCCTGGCGGCTATAGTCTATAGGGTCGCAAAGAGTCGGACACGACTGAAGTGACTTAGCACGCAATTGCAAACAGCATTAGAATGATATACTCAGTCACTGGCTATGATTACAAGTATAATCAGAAGGACAGTGAATATCACAATGAGCAGTGAAAATGTTTGGGTGGATTGTTTTTGAAGTGATCTTCGAGAGCAGGGTAAGTGGTGGTAAAACTCATTTTGAGGGTCACTTTCTATTTGTCATGGGCTTCTCTTGTGGCTCAGTTGGTAAAGAATCTGCCTGCAATGCAGGAGACTTGGGTTTGATCCCTGGGTTGGGAAAATCCCCTGGAGAAGGGAAAGGCTACCCACTCCAGTATTCTGGCCTGGAGAATTCCATGGACTGTATAGACCATGGGGTTGCAAAGAGTTGGACACGACTGAGTGACTTTCACTTCACTTCTATTTGTCATATTGTTATTGTGACACTATTTAACTTTTGCGGAACTTCTCTCTTGGACTGCAAGGAGACCCAACCAGTCCATCCTAAAGGAGATCAGTCCTGGGTGTTCATTGGAAGGACTGATGTTGAAGCTGAAACTCCAATACTTTGGCCACCTCATGTGAAGAGTTGACTCATTGGAAAAGACCCTGATGCTGGGAACGATTGGGGGCAGGAGGAGAAGGGGATGACAGAGGATGAGATGGCTGGATGGCATTACCGAATCAATGGACATGGGTTTGGGTAAACTCCGGGAGTTGGTGATGGACAGGGAGGCCTGGCGTGCTGTGATTCATGGGGTTGCAGAGAGTCGGACACGACTGAGCGACTGAACTGAACTGAACTGAACTCTCACATAAGTCCAATTAAAAATACACAGCAACCAATGTAAGGAAAGTTCCATTTCCTGCTAGTCTGCATTTTTTTCTGGCGGTGGTTGGTTAAAATTTTATGTTGCAATTACAGTTTGCCTTTTTCTGAGTACCCTTGTGGCTTTGCTGACAGCTCATAGCTGCCTTAATCTTACACACAGGTTAGTGTAAAGAGGACACATGTAAAACCACATCCACCATCAGGATGAAAAGAAGAGCATGTACATACCTCGTTCAAATTTTAACCGCTGATAAAGCTGAAACTGATCCACAGGTACCAAACAGGCAATCTGAAACCAGAGATATTCAAAAGATGAGATTTCACTTCTTTCCTTACTTTCCTTACTTTCATCACAGAGCCCCAAGTTACCAGTCTTTTTATGATCCCTTTTTCTTATCTGGTTTACTGTATCTTCTCTATACCAGCTGTCTGCAAATTTCTTTTTCCTTATACTGCTCATGCAGTTAACAGAAGCCAGCAGTTCCCAAATCATCCCTAATCCTCAGCCATGGTTAGGCTTCCCTGCTCCAGGCAGCAGTGACAGAACTCAGTGATCATCTTCCATTCTTTTATCAGAATCAAGACTAGTGGGAATTGGCAACCCACTCCAGTATTCTTGTCTGAGAAATCCCAGGGACTGAAGAGCCTGGTGGGTTAGACTCTCTGGGGTCGCGAAAGAGTCGGACATAACTTAGAGACTAAACAACAACAAACAAGACTAGACAACCAAACATTTGGACTTTGCAAATTATCTGTGCACGTTTAGAAACAACGCTCCTTTTCTCTCTTAAGACATTTTTTAAAGATGTTCGTCTTAACCTACTGAGCACCATTCCTTAAATAAAGCCTGATGATTCAAGTGCAGGAAGTAGCTGGGATTTCTATCAAAAAAGAAAAAAAGATTATAGTTCCAGCTTTAAAACTTTGAAAAACTAAGATCAGGCAGACACTACCTCAGGAATAACTTCATTCATCAGCTAGGGAATAGTACTTTCTAAGCAACAAAAAACACCATTTCTTTTGACGAACATCACTTCACGGGCCTCCGGTGATCATTCATTGTCATTCAGGCCCTGGCAGAGAAGACGTGCCTAAGGTATTTCTTGTGGCTAAGCGCCCATTTCCATTTCAGATGGCACTAATAAACAACAGTGATTCATATCTAACTAAATGACATTTCAGATTAATCATTTTAAATTGCATTTCAAAGGCAGATGCAGGAAAAGCAAACTGCTCTTAAACTGGCATTCTAAAAATAATAATTCCACTGACATCATCATATAAATATATTGACATTGCTTAAAAGACTTACAACTGAGAAAAATCAAAGGACTTTAGGTTTTCAGACATTCATCAAGTTGATAAAGGACATAGCCTTGGAAATTGCAACTGTAAAATGTGACATACTTTTGCTATAAAATCTATCTAGATGAAAGCTCTTGCAACTAATGGCAGTCTGCTTTGAGAAAACCTGAGTTTAAAAATAAGGTATCTAACATGGTATTTAACAACCATAATACATTTTAAAAGGTAATGAATATCTAATTCTCCTCCTCACAAAAAAATTCAATTTGTTTATTCTGTAAATGAATCAAGCTAAGTTAGCTAAAATGTATGAAGAACCACAAAGCAAGCAAGTTCAGCCTTCTATGTACCAATTAAAATCGGGTAAAACATAAATTTAATTATAACATTTTTCTCCAGCAGAGAGGGGGAAAACATTGCATTTTCAATCTGGCACCTTAAATAAAAGCTCATTAGCTTGATTATGGTTAATTTTATGCAATATTGTTTTACCCTAATTTTTTTAAATACAGTTAGGCTTTTATCATACTGAAAGTCAGTATTGTTTCATCTGTTATAATACTATCTAGACCTCTTTCCTGAAAGACAAAGGGGTCTCAAATAAAATGCAGAGTTGGAGACAGAAGGTACAGGCTTGTGAAGAGAGACATTAAGAAATTGGTAAAATTCTTGACTTAAGTCACTGATTCCCTGCAGGTGGAGGACAAATAATCTAATCGTACATTAATTTGGGGGCCAAGGGTACTCGGGGAATGACATCATCTGGACCTAAGATACCTCAGTGATATTTTAGAAACCTATTTTTAACAATCCCCCCCCTAAAACCACTTAAGGTCTTTGATTCTATATGAGAGTCTTGTACTCTGCCTGTGAAAGTGAAAGTCGCTCAGTCTTTGCGACACCATGGATTATACAGTCCTTGGAATTCTTCAGGCCAGAATACTGGAGTGAGTAGGGTTCCCTTCTCCAGGGGATTTTCCCAGCCCAGGGATCAAACTCAGGTCTCCTGCATTGTAGGCGGATTCTTTACCAACTGAGCCACCAGGGAAGCCCTGCTACCACTTAAAACAGATTCTGAACTGATGAAGACCTTTAAACCCTTGAAAATCAACCCCTAAAACTTCTGATCAATGACAAGCAATTTATACAACAGCTAAGTCCAACAGAGTTGATGGAAGACAAAGCAAACAGGAGATGAGATAATGTTTCAGACACAGAAGAAATTCTAATGAGAAAAATGACAGAAATTAATGCAGTAAAAAAGTTAACAATGGTAGCGGTGGAAGTTTAATTTTATATTAGAAAGATAAATTTCATCCGAGCACACATTACTGCCAACAGGAAAGTCAGAGGTCTCCAGCTTTTTTTTTGTCTCTTCCTCTACTTTGTATCTCCTATTTTATTATTTTCTAGATCAAAGGTTTGTATGGAATTAGGCCTTAACACAGTAAATCAATTTTCTGTTGAAATTTGTGATCACAGAAAGTTCCATCACTTCTCACTCTGTTTGATCCTTTTGGAATCAAGTTAACACAAAACACACCACACTCTTCTCCAGCGTCTCCCTCCTGGACTTACATCTTCTCCATATACTCATTGAGAGTCTATTATGGGTAAAGTGTTGGCTGGAAGCTTGGGATACAAAAGAGGGAGATACAGAAGCTGCCTTCAAGGAACTTAAATTACTCAGGAGGTAATATGTACACATAGGTTGTAAAAAAAGATCTATTCCTTGATCTTATCATCTGTTAGATTTCACAGATTAGAGCTAATTTTCTGAAATGTTTTTATATACTGACATTTTGTTTTTCTTTTTAAATTACTTTTTATCAGAGTATACTTGCTTTACAATGTTGTGCTAGTTTCTGCTGTACAGCAAAGTGAATCAGCTATACATGTACATATATCCCCTCTTTTGTGGATCTCCTTCCCATTTAGATCACCGCAGGGAAGTGAGGAGAGGTCACTGTGCTCTACAGTAGGTTCTCATCAGTTATCTATTTGATGCATAATATCAATGGTGTATACATGTCAATCTCCCAATTCATCTCACCTCCTCTTCCCCCATGGTACCCATTCGTTTGTTCTCTACATCTGTCTCTATTCTGCCTTGCAAATAAGACCATCTATTCATTTTTCTAAATTCCACATATATGCATTAATATATAGTATTTGCTTTTCTCTTTCTGACTTACTTAACTTTGTATGTATAAACTTCAGGGAAAAAAAAAAAAGATGATTCAGAGTATTAAATTCCCGGTTCCACTGCAATCTGAAGCTAAGTCACTATTGCTCAAGGTCTTTCACAATTATAAAATTGAAATAAATGTTTAGGATGATTACTGAAGGTTCAGTCAGGCTACAGGTTAAGGAACTATTGCTTAAAAAAAGAAAGAAATCACAAGGACGCTAAAATTGATTGCAAAACGGAAATTCTAGAGAATAATGGAACAGATTATAATGAGGTGTGTTATGTATTCAATTATCCTCTTCCTGTGAACAAAGCAATTCCAAATCATTCAAAGACATAACAGGACATTCCTTTTTAACCTTTTTATTTTGAAATAACTTTAGACTTACAAAATGTTGCAAAATCTTGTATAGAGTTCCTAAATGTCATTCCCCTCAATTTCTCCTAACAGGAACACCTTAGTTATATAACCATAGTTAATTATTAAAATAATGAAATTTACATTGATATAAAATAATCCAAGGGCCATATTCAAACTTCACAAATTATCTCAGTAATGTCTTTTTTTTCAGTCCAAGATCCAATTCAGGATACCACCTAGCATTTAGTTGCCATGTCTCCTTAACCTCCTACACCGTTGATTGGATGGCGGTTTCTTAGTATCTTTTTGGTTTCGTGACCTTGACATGTTTGAAGGGTTCAGGCCACTTATTTTGTACAATATTCTCCAGCATGGGTTTGTCTGATTCTCTCTCATGATTACGCTGAGGTTGTGCATGTTTATCAAGAATATCACAGAAGTGATGTTGGGTCATCAGGAGATACATGAGGACAATCTGTCTTGTTACTGTCAATATTAACTTTTTAACTTGGTTAAGATAGATCAGACTGCAAAGAAACCACGTGTAATGCAGGAGACCCAGGTTCGATCCCTGGGTCGGGATACCCTGGAGTAGGAAATGGTAACCCACTACAGTATTCTTGCCTGAAGAATTCCATGGACAGAGGAGCCTGGTGGGCTACAGTCCATAGGGTCACAGAGAGTTGAACACGATTGAGCTTAGCACAATCTATATACCTTTTGTACCTTCTATACCTTTTATACCTTCTATACCTTCTATACCTTTTGTAACCAGCAAGTATTTTGTAGGGAGATATTTTGAGTCTACAAATATCCCATTTCTCATCATAGGTTTTCCTACTAATTTCTGTATTTATCAATAATTCTTGCCTAGGGACTTCCCTCGTGGTCTGGTGGTTAGGACTTGGCCTTCCAATGCGAGGGTGCAGCTTCAATCCCTGGTTGGGAAGCTAAGATTCCACATGCCTCACAGCCAAAAACCCAGAACATAAAACAGAAGCAATATTGTAACAAATTCTGTAAGACTTTTAAAAAAATAATTCTTGCCTATAATAATTATTATTGCGGCATTTAACAATGATTTTCGATTTCTAGCATTCATTCTGCATTTGTAAATTAGAATTCTATTATAAGGAAAGGTTGTACCTTATCCCTCATGTATTTGTTTATTCATTATTTATTTAGATCAGTATGAACTAATGGTACTTATTTTATTCAGTGAGTTCTAATCCATTACTAATCAGACTCATATTCATGCAACAGAAACAAAAATTTCTAAGTATCTTCTCAAATATTGAGAGAACATTCCCCTCAAACCAACTACTAAAAAATCCTGCACTTGACTGAAACTGATTTTTAATGATTTCTCCTTTGGAATTTGTACTAATTTACCTGTTACACAAAAATTTCTCTCTCTTCCTATCCAAGAATGAAAGACCACATTTTCTCCTCATCACTACAGAAATTCTTTCCAAAAAGAAAAAAATTCTTAATTCAAAGAAAAGGCAAATTCAGTTTTATTTTAATAGAACAAAAACAATAATATCATAATATTAACAACAAAAACCTACTAATTACCTGCAGTCACTGAATCACTGTCTTTGTTGTGGTTGTTAAAAATAAACCTGGGGACGCTTATTAAATTCTCAGTTCCTACTCTGCTGAAAATCTTCACTTTTCCAATCCCCTCCACCTACAGCAGAGCATAAGCAGGGAATTCACAATATATGTATATGTGGGGTGTTATAACTATTACACATAAAACTGGATAGATCTAATATCCTCAAATGGAAGAAATAAAAGACACATCCTTGTGTACCATTATTAACTAATATTTTAGCAAGCATCACCACCTACATTGACACAAACCCTACAAAGACCAAAGAAAAAGAGAGGGCAGACAGGCCTGCTAGTCAGAGAAGTGTTTATGCTAAGAGTGCAGTGTGTTCTCATTATATTGATAAATACAGTATATACTGTCTTTTAGTTGGAAAAGTGAAATGGTTAAAACATGGACCAGCTTTCATGTATGTACTACCATCAAGGTCTGGAAAGGCAAGACAGAAGGGAGAAAAAAAAAAAGGCCAGATCTTACTTAGATTTGACCCTTTAAAGCACACTTCTGCTACTGTTGCTTTTAAAAATTAAAGGAACAGGCTGAACACAGAATACAAAAGATCAGTATATCTAGAGAAAGAATTGACCATGTAATTGATCATGACAGCATGTTAAGGTTTTGGCAATTTTTGAAGAACTATGCTCAGATGGTAAAGAATCTGCCCACAATGTGGGAGACCTGGGTTCGATCCTGGGGTTGGGAAGCTTCCCTGGAGAAAGGAATGGCAAACCACTCCAGTATTCTTGCCTGGAGAATTCCATGGACAGAGGAGCTGGTGGGCCACAGCCCATGGCGTCGAAAGGAGTCGGACACGACTTAGAGACTAAACAACAATAAGGCCTCAGTACATCTTCCCACGTCATGCCCTGCCTCCCGCCCTCAGCCCATTGATGGGTAAAAGGGATGTTCCCATGTGCGCATCCCTCCATGTGACACCTTCCCTCCAACACTGCTGAGTCTTCTTGTGTTTGGCTTCAGTTAAAGAAGCAGCTTAGAAACACTACTCGTCACTCACATGCAGTTTTAACACAAAGTTTTAAATATGTTCTAAAACAAAAGTCAGCTTGGAATCTCAAAAGTGTCTGTTGACTCCAGCATGGCAGATTCCTTTGTCCTGCGCTGCCCCAAGGTTTTACTCTTTTTCAGCCGACACGTATTACAGTCAAAGACTGTTATAGACACATTCAGTCCCTTCCCATTCAGACCCTAAAACCACAGGAGCAGCAATATGGCCACTTGCCCCAGAGTCATACTCTTGATAACAGGAGGAAAAAAGAAGAGTTAAATAAAAAGATGATGGGACTTCCCTGGTAGCCCAGCGACTAAGACTCTGTGCTCCCAATGAAGGGGGGCTGGGTTCAATCCTTAGTCAGGGAAATAGAGCCCACCTGCTACAATTAAAAGATTCTAGATGCCGCACTAAAATCCGGTGTAGTCTAATTAATTAATTAATTACTTTAAAAAGAGGGCAAGTGGAGACAGTGCTAAAGGGTGACTGGGGGGAACTACTGGATCTCTTATAATTCCAGCAGCAAAGCTCAGCTGGTAAAGAATCCGACTGCAATGCAGGAGAACCCGGTTCGATTCCTGGGTCGGGAAGATCCACTGGAGAAGGGATAGGCTACCCACTCCAGTATTCTTGGGCTTCCCTGGTGGCTCAGCTGGTAAAGAATCCACCTGCAATGTGGGAGACCTGGGTTCGATCCCTGGGTTGGGAAGATCCCCTGGAGAGAGTGGGTAGCTGTTCTGGCCTGGAGAATTCCATGGACTGTATAGTCCATGGGGTCACAAAGAGTCGGACACGACTGAGCAACTTTCACTTCACTTATCAAAACCACCCTAAATAAACATGTGATATGAGTAAAAACTAAGGGGCTTCCCTGGTGGCTCAGATGGTAAAGAATCCACCTGTAAAGCAGGAGACCCAAGTTCGAGCCCTGGGTCAAGAAGATACTGTGGAAAAGGGAATGGCAACCCGCTACACTATTCTTGCCTGGAGAATTGCATGGACAGAGGAGCCTGGTGGACTATAGTCCATGGGGTCACAAAGAGTCAGACACGACTGAGCGACTAACACTTTCACTTTCATGAGTAAAAACTGTGTTTATTTTGCAAATGCAGCTTTAAATTTCTAGGCAACCCCCATCCACCCATCCCAGTCTTTCCGCAGCCTCCCACCCTAAGTCCCTTCCTATAGCGATTCTGGAGCCCCTGTTCTTGAGAAGAACAACTGCATCCATTCGCCCTCTGGTGCATGCTGTAGCGCCAGCAGGAAAGGTGGGTTGTTTGAGTGTCCTTGGGCTTGCAAGAAGGATGGGTGGGTGAGAAGCTGTTCCCAGCTGTCCAGCACCAGCTGGCAACAGGAGAAAGTCCCACTTCTCAGGTCCTGTAATGGTAGGCATGTATGTGCTCGCTGCTCCAATCTGACGTGGTCCAGACACATGGTTCGTGCTTTCCCTGTAAGTGACGGTTATGTTACTTCCCTAACACAGTAAGGAAACTGCTTCAGTGAGTCACCGCCTTTTGAACAGGGCTACTAACTTCAAGCAAAGGCTGTGCCTGAAGTAATGCTATCAGAACCAACCATCTGTGTCCTGCCTTTCATAATTCCATGTTGGACAAGATTCCTGGATCAAACACTGCTGAGCAACAGCTGGAAGGACCAGATGACGCAAGAGAGCAAAGTTTGCCTTTTCCCTGGCTCCCAGTGGGTGCACCTCTACGACACAAGTTCTCCAGTCACTACTTCCCACCAGCTTCCATGACATTGAAGGGGAGCTGCCTTTTCCACTGTTTCTTACATAAGCAAACAGGTTTTGGAATGGGCACTGAATCCTTTGCTGATGAAGCTACTCCTAATAAATTGAAGTGAAGGGAAAGAGCCACGGCTGAGCCAATTTGGAAGCATTAAAGCTTGCAGGAGACACATATATGAAGCAGAGTCAGCTCTGTGAGATAGACCTACATAGGAAAGCGTTCAGAGGAAAGAACTTAAATTCCTGGTGTCCTTTGAGGAGGAAAAATTTTATACTTCCATGCATTTTATAAGAAAATGAACAGTGAAGGATAATGTATTGTAATACTAACAGAAGCATCGCAAAGGGAACCTCAGCCTTAACCAGAATTATTCTTAACAAGCAAAGTATATTTATGTGTTACCTATAAAAATAAATGTTTGTTTTTTTTTTAAATGATAGGAAAAATTGTCACAGAGACAGAATGCAGAGAAGCACAATCTGGATGTACCACTGTGATAGACTCAATAATCTAGGTTAAGAACTATGTATTATAATAACAACTGTATATGAGAAAAGTGTGATGTCAAGCAAGTCAGACAGGGAGACGGTATAGCCCAAGTTCATGTGTGTGAGGTATTTGCTTTGAAAAGAGTTGCCCCATATAAACTGATGAAGCCACCAATAGCTCCATTATAACCTACTCATTTCTCAATTCCAAAATGAGAGACAATCACCACCACCGCATTTGTTTCTTATTCTGGGGAAAAAAAAAATAGTGGCAAGTTGGTTAAGAACAGTTGATTACTGCAATTCACGCCCATCTTCAGGCAGGCTCTTAGCAAGACCTATGAGTACTGAAATGGTCCTTTAATGCCCCGGAGTGTCTCTTACTCATCTAATGGGAAACAGACTTTGGAGAATATAAGAAATACCACAGTTTAGTTTGGAGTATGTTTTTGTTCTGTTTTTCAGATATCCTTTTGTCATTTTTAAGACCCATTATGGGTTTATTGGCTTTTAATGCAGCCTAAAAGTAAAACTGTTTTTAAAGCAAAGCTGGGTAAATGGAATCAGACTAGGGAAGTGTGAATGAGAATGTGAACAGCGGGAAAAGTCAAGATTAAGGAGAAGAAAAGAACTATGGGGGAAGATGACCAGAGAATGTCTGCACTAAGAAAATCAGAAAAGTTAGACTCCGCTTCAGGGACCTCTGGGACGAACCCTGGCCTGTCAGTCGTCCACACACATTCAGTTCAGCCGCTCAGTCGTGTCCGACTCTTTGCGACCCCATGAATCGCAGCACGCCAGGCCTCCCTGTCCATCACCAACTCCCAGAGTTTACCCAAACCCATGTCCATCGAGTTGGTGATGTCATCCAGCCATCTCATCCTCTGTTGTCCCCTTCTCCTCCTGCCCCTAATCCTTCCCAGCATCAGGGTCTTTTCCAATGAGTCAGCTCTTCGCATCAGGTGGCCAAAGTATTGGAGTTTCAGTTTCAACACCCAGGACTGATCTCCTTTAGGATGGACTGGTTGGATCTCCTTGCAGTCCAAGGGACTCTCAGAGTCTTCTCCAACACCACAGTTCAAAAGCATCAATTCTTCGGTGCTCAGCTTTCTTCACCGTCCAACTCTCACATCTATACATGACCACTGGAAAAACCATAGCCTTGACTAGACGGACCTTTGTTGGCAAAGTAATGTCTCTGCTTTTTAATATGCTCTCTAGGTTGGTCATAACTTTCCTTCCAAGGAGTAACCGTCTTTTAATTTCATGGCTGCAATCACCATCTGCAGTGATTTTGGAGCCCCCAAAAATAAAGTCTGACACTGTTTCCCCATCTATTTCCCTAGCCCTAACATTTGATATCCAAAGGCTCAATGGCTAATGGTTACCATTCATTTAAAGTCTAGAACACCACAATGTAATGAGCTTTCTGCAAAGAGGGAAATGTTCTATTCTGTGCTGTCCAACCTGGTAGCCACTAGCCACATGTGGCAACTGAGTACTTAAAATGTGATCAGTGCAGTCAAAGGAATGAATTCCTAATTTTAATGTTAATTAGTTGCAAATAGCCACATGTAGGCTTATCTAGAAAAGAGATTGTAATTAATTTCAAAGGCTTGTTTAGAAAGATCACTTCATTTATGTTTTAGTAGCTTTTGCACACAAGAATTAAATAAGATTCCATGGCAGACAAAACTCCTGCTGCCTGCTCTATCTCACACTTTTTGCTCTTAGAATTAATTATCTGGCTCATTATCAGTTGAATGTCTCTCTTCGAAGTCAGAAGCTCCAGGAGAACAGTACTGGGACTATCTTATTCACATATCTTGACCAGGAAAGAGCTTGGCACTTTGTACACTCAATGAACATCTGTTGACTGATCAGACCGCTCAGAAGCAAGTCAAAAAGGAAGCATGTTCCCTGGAAGGGTCATGTCTAGAAAGACGCTCCTGCAAACCTGGGTCTCATTTTTAAAAACCATTTCCAAGTTCCACAGATCAACAGTATTCATGGTAGATAACCGAATCTTTCCCCCTTTTAATTTTCTTCTACACATTTTTCACACAAAAGTTAACATTTCTCAGCACAGGATTCATCCATTCAGTACTATCTCTTTGTTTTAAAAATTCCATTTATTTCATGACTTTCCTAAAATGAACAACTTCTAAACCAACATGTATTCCTTTTATTCTTCCCCTCAAATCACTTTGCACTCACTTGTATCACTTACTTGGTATTTCATAAGCTAAACACAGGGCACCCAGAAGCGGACTGGTTAAAAATGGTCTATACCATCTTTCTGACTGCTTTACTTACAAAAGATATATATATGTAAAAGCACATCTGTATATAAATAAAGCACGTGTGTATGTACATGGATACACATACCTTCATACAGACACAGGCACATAGACACGTACATATATACCCACACATATATCAGTTCAGTTCAGTCGCTCAGTTGTGTCCGACTCTTTGTGACCCCACGAATTGCAGCACGCCAGGCCTCCCTGTATATACTTACACACATATAGGCACTCTATTGGACTTTCAATTATCAAGACCCTTACTCTGCACTCTATTTATCTACCGAGTTCTACTTTTAAAGCTATGCAATCTGTCAGAAAGAACTGGATTGGAATTCTAACTCTTTTGCCTTTTAGGTATGCGCTCTTGAGCAAGTTATTTAGACACTCTGAGCTCCAGTTTTATAAATCTATTGAAAGTATTAGATAGTATACTGGCTAAGCAACTACATGAAGGCATACAAGATTTGAAATGAGCAGAACCTGAAAGTTAAAAGCTGATTTAAGGGCAAGCTATTAAATGGGGATTGAAAAAACAAAGAGACATGTCACAGTGAGAACTCACTCAAAAAAACTCAAAAAAAAAACATTTCTATACCTGATAAACACTGAATGAAAGGCCTTTCTCTGCTCTTTAGAAATGGTTCGACACAGGCTACCTCTGCAGAATCATAATAATTTATTTATCTATAACTACGGCTAGTCAGTCATCTGTTTATCTTTGAAGTATTAAAAATGCCCAGGCCACTGACTATTCAGCCTCCAAAGCTCACCTTTGGTAAATTGGATTTCTAGCACCTTGGCCTATTCTAGAACTTCTTCAACACTCAGGGGGCATTTATAAATAGAACCAAAGTAAATAACAGCTTTAACAGCCTCTATAAAGAATCCAAGGTATGTAGCAATAAAGTACTCCTTTAAAAAGTTAACCCCTGTATTTTGTTTCTAGACTCCCTGGTAGAGACGTACATAAAGAGCCAAGATCCCAGGAAATCATGTCAATAGGAAAAAAGGGAAGATCAGGGCACCCATCCATACCTCAGCTTCCTGCAAGGTCCCACGGTTTAGGCACACTATGTCCGGGCAAGTGATGGGAGACCCACATCCTTCTCGGATTGCCAGCTGCATGTACTGTTTCAGACACTAGAAGTTAAGAAGAAAAAAGACAATTACCCACCACATTACAGAAGCCCCAAGGTTATATAACTGCCACTGCCTCTTCTTCCTTAATTGGCAGTCCTGGGGCTCTTGCACTCAGGAAACCAAAGTTATCATGAGTGTGAATACTAAGTGCCATCACTCTGGAAAGAATGCAGAGACAGGTAATTAATTATGCATGACTTCATCCTAAGAATATTGAGTTTATCCAAGGTAACAAGTCAAATTCCTGTATGCTCACACATTTTATCCACCATAGATTGGGAAAAGGAGAAACACTCTTTTGCACTAATGGCAAAAGCCTTCTCTGTACTTTAAAAAGAAGAAAAACTCATGTGACTTTCTAGCTCCATTTTTACCCAGTGGTCCTCTCTCTCAAATTTGCCCAGAAGCAGAATTCATGTCAAGCTCACCAAACAGAATCAAAATAAGATTAAGGCACTGGCTTATCTACAAATACTCTCAGTAGCAAATATACCTGGAAAAGGAAACGTCAAAGACAATTTGAGACCCTCAGACCCTCAAATGAGACCCTCCAAGAACTGTGGGCCTTGGCAGATGCTAAAATGGAGGGGGTTTGAGTAGAATCTGAGAAAAAAAATTATATAGGAAATAAGAAACCCAGAGAGAAATAATACAACATGAAGGACAAACTGGTGTCACTAGTAAAAGCTTAATTAGTAAATAAATCCTATGACATAATTGTGAAGTCTTTTCCTTTCATTGACCATCTTTATGCATTTTTCCCATCTGAAACTGAAACTATCACAACTTTATTATTTCGGAAAAATAATCATGCATTAATATTTATCTGATTGAAATTACTGCTACAATGTACTAATGAATTAATGACTAAGGCAAACCATTTAAACCAAATTTTTTACTCTCTAAATATTTAAAAATTCCCTTCTTCAAGGAGTCAATCATTTTTATCACAGAGAAAACTAGAAAATAGCCTCATTATCCAAAATAGAAAAACTCATCAGTAAATTATGCTAAATTCAAGCAACTGAATGCTGAGGAATCACGAAAAGTACTTTCAAATGATGTTTAAAGACAATGGGGAAATGAGTATGATTTAGTGTGAACTGGGGAATAAAAGAGGATTTAGTATGAATTGGAAAACAGACAATATCTGAGAGCAGAGTCCTCTTAAGTCAGTCTTCCCCTACAACTGACCACATATAGATATAATATTTTAATTTTCATTTTTTTTGCTCAAGAGAAGAGTGAACATTCACTTGGTCTTGGGGTTACTGTGCCAAATATGGGCTCCAGCATGAGGAAGAATAAGTCAAGAAAGCAGTACGAAGGAAACGTGAAGAATTTCAATGTACAGGCAAAACTCAAGAGAAGTACACAAGTAGCTCGAGAAGGCAATGGCACCCCACTCCAGTACTCTTGCCTGGAAAATCCCACAGAAGGAGGAGCCTGGTGGGCTGCAGTCCATGGGGTCGCTAAGAGTCGGACACGACTGAGAGACTTCACTTTCACTTTTCACTTTCATGCATTGGAGAAGGAAATGGCAACCCACTCCAGTGTTCTTGCCTGGAGAATCCCAGGGACGGCGGAGCCTGGTGGGCTGCCGTCTATGGGGTCGCACAGAGTCGGACACGACTGACGCGACTTAGCAGCAGTAGCAGCAAGGGACACATGAGTAAATGATGCAAAGCCTTGTCCACCCAGCTCTGCTCCTGAGGACCTCTCCGCCTTCCATCTGCCACTAGATCCCAACTGCCACTTGAAATTGAACTAGAAAGTGAAAATGTATGGTCTCTAGGCTCAAGGGGAAGACATCTGAGAAAAACAAAGTGAATGGTACAATAAGCATCGAATCCTAATCCCTGGGCTCTAGCCTCAGTGCCACTCTATCAGGTGACAATGGGAACATTACCTAAACCGTGACCCAGGCTGGCCTCCCTTCATTTTTAAAAAATTTTTAATTGGAAGATAATTGCTTTACAAGAGTGTGATGGTTTCTGCCATACATCAGCATGAATCAGCCATAGGTATGTACATGTCCCTTCCATCATGAACCTCCCTCCCACCTCCCACCTCATGTCACCCCTCGAGGTTGTCACAGAGCACCCCTTCGAGCCCTCTGCGGCATACAGCAACTTCCCACTGGCTGTGTTACATATGGTAATGTACATGTTTCCATGCTACTCTCTCAATTTCTGACACTCCGTTTATTTTTAAAATGGGGATAATACCTATTATGGCTACTTCCCAGGGTTTAAAACACTCAAACACACAAACCTAGAATTTTGATTTTGTACATGGAAGCCCTCTGGAAATGTGCAAAATGCAGAATACTTAGTCATATTTTTAGTGCATTTCACCTAGTCTTGGCTTCCCTGGTGGCTCAGCTGGTAAAGAATCTGCCTGCAATGAAGGAGACCCTGGTTTGATTCCTGGGTTGGGAAGATACACTGGAGATGAGATACGTTACCCACTCCAGTACTCTTGGGCTTCCCTGGTGGCTCAGCTGGTAAAGAATCCGCTTGCAATGTGGGAGACCTGGGTTCAATCCCTGGATTGGGAAGATTTCCTGGAGAAGAGAAAGGCTACCCACTCCAGTATTCTGGGCTGGAGAATTCCATGGACTGTATAGTCCATAGAGTCACAAAGAACCAGACACGACTGAGCAACTTTCACTCACTCACTCACCTAGTCTTAGACTTCCAGTAACTTTGTGGAGAAATGTTAATCTTTTAGTCTTGTGAGATTATTCTTTCTCTGCTCCCTTCAGGAAACCAGTTAAACCACTTGTGGTAGAGAAGTTCCATAAACAGAGCAGACATTTACAACAGAACACACACCTCTATTCAATTCTCTCTGTAGAACTATTTGCATCTATAGAAAAGACTTAAATAGGAACTAAAGAGACTATGTGTATCTTTAAAGGCAAAAAAATCCATTTCAACTTTTATTGTAAATTTGTAGAGCCGAAATCTAAGCTATCCCAAGAGTTTATAATGAATGCTCTATTTGCCAAGGTAATGCTCTTAGGAAGGCTGCAGCCACAATATACAAACCAAAGAATTTTGAAGCTTCCCACGAAGTCTCTCCTGACCATGCTTCGAGGAGAGAAGTTAGAGCTGTGTACACTCTCTACAGGCTGTAAGTATATGATCCCTTTAAAAAAATTATGAGAAATACTGGTTCAAGACAGAAATTTGTAAGTGCAAGTTGCAAAGTGATGTTACAGCACAGGCACCTGACCCTCCGTCACTAAGGGCATTTCTATTGAAGGCAAAGAGGGAAACAACCAGCTCTAGTGAATTTTCAAGTACCTTAGGTTCATTATATGTCTTACATTAGCTTTCACTAAAATTTAATCTCAAACCCTCCCTCTCTTCTTTACTACTTCTGGCTAGAGCACAAAAGAACCAAAAGCAATCATATGAACCCCTGTGCATGTTAGTTACATAAACCAAACCTACGTAAAATGGTTAACAATTCTGGGAGAAATGGCATCGAGCTTGTAAATAAAAACAGAGAAACACGGAAAAAAGAAAACTATTATCATTTAATCACATTTAAAAAAATCACATGCCATAAACAATGGCATTAAACAGAAGTTTAAATAGGCAATTTTCATGAGAGCTGATATAGTCTAAGGGAAAACGTTTCAAAAATTGAACTTTTCAAAAACCTTGATGACACAAGAAAGAAACGATTTCTCCTTTTAAAGCATCAACGTTTCACTTAGTTGGTAGAACACAGAAACATCTTTAGGCCATTAAGATCATGTGTAACAATAAGAATTGTTCCTCAGAATCATTCCATAGCACTCAAGGACTCAGATGAGATTTAATCAAGGATTTAGCCATCAAACATCTGTTGAGCCAGATGACCTGTTTCAACCCTGAAAGTCTACAAATTATGTAAAATGGAGTCTTTCCATAAAGGGGTTTCTTCTAGGTGCCTTTCAAGGATGCTACTTTCCAATTTATCAAAGGGCATTCTTCATGAGGTATTCTCATCTGTCAGGTAGACATGGCAAAAGAGCTACAACATTCAGACAAAGCTATGTATCCACCACCGGAATTACAGTGTGTGAGTGTGTGTGAGTGTGTGTGAGTGTGTGTGAGTGTGTGTGTGTGTGTGTGTGTGTGTGTGTATAACATATACATACACACATACACTGTACAGTTGTTCTCTGTCACTAGGTTATATCTTTCTTAAAGACTTTTCTTCTAAGAAAAAAAGCACTATCATGAATTTGGTTGATGGAACTGAATTCGAATTTTTAAGATTGAAATACCAGCTCTAAAGTCTCCTCTGCATTTGGGGCAAGTCATTAACCTCTCTCACTGCAGCACTCACAATTATAAAATGGGACAGTACCACCTGCCTAACCTACTCTCAGGGAAATGGCGAGTCCTCCATGAGAAAAAAGACATGAAAGCTGAGAGGCAGCAAATGTAAAGAAGAGAATGGAACAGATGTCTCTGAACTCTAGGCAAGCACGCAGACATGAAAGTCCCAGAAGGGATGCGACCCCCAGACTTCCGTGGTGGCCCAGCAGTTAAGAATCTGCCTGTCAATGCCGGGGACACGGGTTCAATCCCTGGTCTGGGAAGATCTCATGTGCTGCAGGGCAACTAAGCCTGTGGGCCACAACTATCCAGCCTGTGTTCTAGAGCCCATGCGGTGCAAAAGGAGAAGCCTCCGCAGTGAGAAACTCGAGCACTGCAACTGGAGAGTAGCCCCTGCTAGCTGCAACTAGTGAAAGGCCCCATGTATCAACGAAGACCCAGCACAGTCAAAAATACATTGAATTTTTAAAAAAGAGAGATGTGACTCCAAGAGGATGGGGAGGGGAGGTAAGAGGATAATAGGTTTGGTTGCGAGAAAAGAGGTAAGACATGCCATTAATTGAAAGTTTAAATTGACCGCCAGGACCCTGGACACTTCTAGATGCAGGGCCTGGGGTTCTGAAGGCAAAGAAGAGCTGGCAGCCCACATGGCTTGAAGCTGAGCTGATGACCTAATGACCTAGGGTTTCCCATCCCTTGCTCAGCGATGGCTGGGAAAGGAGGTGATAAGGGGAAAGTCTTTCAGGCCAAAATCTAGACTGGCCTTGAGCAAGTATCTGTTTTGCTTTTTATCATTGCGGTTCAAGGCTGTACACTAAAATGGATATTGAATAAAATGGAGATTAACACTTCTCAGCCTCAGGACACAATTACATCACAATGTCTCAAATGTGTTCTAAATAACAGCTCTTACTGAAGCCAGGATTCTGTTTACTTCGGTTCAGACTATGATGTCTGCACAGGATCCAAGAATAAAGCCTTCTTTGTTAGATGCTGTTGACTTAAATTATTAGTAAACTCAAGATGGTATCTCTCCCAATTCAAAAGTCTTTTAACACACCCAGGACATCCTGGCTTGGACATGTACAATGGTCCAAAAACATTCAAATAAATCAACAATCCATAGCTAAGCAGTAAGTTGTTTCCTGGTATAGCGTGATCCTAAAATTTTTTTCTTATAAAAACCCTTTCAGAAACCTCGGTTTTTCACAGATATTATATTCCTAGTGACAGGGATCCCCTTCATACCTCTGCCAACCACGACATCAGATGACTGATAGGAAAATCCAGTATCAGGTGACTATAAAGAAGCCCCAAATCAAACAATAAGCCATAACTGATGTCAAAAAAAGATCTTAGTTTTTACATTTCTCATCCTAAGCTTCTCTGATATGAGAAAGCCTTGTCTTGGACCCCAACCTGATACAACGCCCAGCCTGTCTGCTCTTGGTGCCTAGCTAACACAGCATGTTTCAAACCGGGTGCAAAGGTGCATTCCTGGGAGCTTAGTTCTCCATGGCAAGAGTCCTCCTCCCCCCCCCCTGGTTTTATGTTTATCTAATGATATGAATAAAAGAGAACGCCCGTTTCTACTCAATCTCAATGCTCACGCTACTGTTTGTGCTGCAGCTCTGGTTTTCCAAGTAGGCATACTTTCACTGTCAGAGGCAGATAAAATAAAACTATGGAGGAGCTGTCTGGGCCAAGTGTAAGTAGTACAAATCAAGACTCCAGCATAGAAAGGTGGCAAGATCACTGAATTGCTACTTGTTAACTGGAACACACCAAACTCAGAGCCTAAATGCTAAAAGTGATTTAGTGGAAACTAAACACCATCCTTCACATTAATGTTAAGTTAATGTTAACTTAAATGTCATTGGTCTATAAAGTGAAGATAGTAAAAGACAGGGAAACCTGACATGCTGCAGTCCATGGGGGTTGCAATAAGTCAGATATGACTTAGTGACTGAACAAAAACAATTTTAATTAATATTCAGCTTATGCATTTACTCTGATGTTCTTGTTTAAGAGATACAAGTCTAAATGTGCTTAAACTGATATGTTTGTATCAGTTTAAGGGAGACTAAAATAAAAATGAACTCCTTATTCCCAAATTCAGACTGAAATTGAAGAAAGTGGAGAAAACCACTAGAACATTCAGGTATGACCTAAATCAAATCTCTTATGACTATACAGTGGAAGTGAGAAATAGATTTAAGGGACTAGATCTGATAGACAGAGTGCCTGATGAACTATGGACGGAGGTTCGTGACATTGTACAGGAGACAGGAGTTAAGACCATCCCCAAGAAAAAGAAATGCAAAAAAAGCAAAATGGCCGTCTGAGGAGGCCTTACAAACAGCTGTAAAAAGAAGAGAAGTGAAAAGCAAAGGAGAAAAGGAAAGATATACCCATTTGAATGCAGATTTCCAAAGAATACCAAGGAGAGATAAGAAAGCCTTCCTCAGCGATCAGTGCAAAAAAATAGAAGAAAACAATAGAATGGGAAAGACTAGAGATCCCTTCAAAAAAATTAGAGATACCAAGGGAACATTTCATGCAAAGATGGGCTCAATAAAGGACAGAAATGGTAGGGGCCTAACAGAAGCAGAAGATATTAAGAAGAGGTGGCAAGAATACACAGAAGAACTGTACAAAAAAAGATCTTCACGACCTAGATAATCACGATGGTGTGATCACTCACCTAGAGCCAGACATCCTGGAATGTGAAGTCAAGTGGGCCTGAGGAAGCATCACTACCAACAAAGCTAGTAGAGGTGATGGAATTCCAGTTGAGCTATTTCAAATCCTGAAAGATGATGCTGTGAAAGTGCTGCACTCGATATGCCAGCAAATTTGGAAAACTCAGCAGTGGCCACAGGAATGGAAAAGGTCAGTTTTCATTCCAATCCCAAAGAAAGGCAATGCCAAAGAATGCTCAAACTACCGCACAATTGCACTCATCTCACACGCTAGTAAAGTAATGCTCAAAATTCTCCAAGCCAAGCTTCAGCAATATGTGAACCAAGAACTTCCAGATGTTCAAGCTGGTCTTAGAAAAGGCAGAGGAACCAGAGATCAAATTGCCAACATCTGATGGATCATCGAAAAAGCAAGAGAGTTCCAGAAAAACATCTATTTCTGCTTTATTGACTATGCCAAAGCCTTTGACTGTGTGGATCACAATAAACTGTGGAAAATTCTGAAAGAGATGGGAATACCAGACCACCTGACCTGTCTCTTGAGAAACCTGTATGCAGGTCAGGAAGCAACAGTTAGAACTGGATATAGAACAACAGACTGGTTCCAAATAGGAAAAGGAGTATGTCAAGGCTGTATATTGTCACCCTGCTTATTTAACTTATATGCAGAGTACATAATGAGAAACGCTGGGCTGGAAGAAACACAAGCTGGAATCAAGATTGCCGGGAGAAATACCAATAACCTCAGATATTCAGATGACACCACCCTTATGGCAGAAAGTGAAGAAGAACTAAAGAGCCTCTTGATGAAAGTGAAAGAGCAGAGTGAAAAAGTTGGTTTAAAGCTCAACATTCAGAAAACTAAGATCATGGCATCCCATCCCATCACTTCATGGCAAAGAGATGGGGAAACAGTGGCTGACTTTATTTTTCTGGGCTCCAAAATCACTGCAGATGGTGATTACAGCAATGAAATTAAAAGATGCTTACTCCTTGGAAGGAAAGTTATGACCAACCTAGACAGTGTATTGAAAAGCAGAGACATTACTTTGTCAACAAAGGTCCATCTAGTCAAGGCTATAGTTTTTCCAGTGGTCATGTATGGATGTGAGAGTTAGACTGTAAAGAAAGCTGAGTGCAGAAGAATTGATGCTTTTGAACTGTGGTATTGGAGAAGACTCTTGAGAGTCCCTTGGACTGTAAGGAGATCCAACCAGTCCATCCTAAAGGAAATCAGTCCTGAATATTCATTGGAAGGACTGATGTGGTAGCTGAAACTCCAATACTTTGGCCATCTGATGCGAAGAGCTGACTCATTTGAAAAGACCCTGATGCTAGGAAAGATTGAAGGTGGGAGGAGAAGGGGATGACAGAGGATGAGATGGTTGGATGGCATCACCGACTCAATGGACATGGGTTTGTGTGGACTCCGGGAGTTGGTGATGGACAGAGAGACCTGGCGTGCTGCAGTTCATGGGGTCGCAAAGAGTCGGACACGACTGAGCGACTGAACTGAACTGAAAAATGATTTAAAAATATCTCAGTATTGGGGTTCAAGTTATTTCCCCTCAAAGGAATCCACATAAATTCATCAGAAGGTAGAGAACAGTAGGGCTGCTGGTATGGCATTTTCCCTTGAGGACATATCAGAACATTAGGCCCTCCAAAGAGGATTTTATAAACGATCACCTCCTCTCCCTCAATTCTCTCAAACACTTGGATTTTCTTCCCTACTTGCCAATAATCCCATCAACACCTTAGGTAATACCAGACGCTACCAACTGAAGCATGTTGTACATGGAAACCTATATTACCGTACATTGCAAGAGACTGTGAACTTGCATATCTCGTCAGTCACCCAGGGGTCCTGTCAAGGTCTGGATCATATCCTATGTCTCTTCATATTCTCTGGAAATACCCATCAAAAGCATCTGGCACATGGTAGACAGTTAGACCTTTGCAGGAGCTGGAAGCAAGCATCTATCACCTAGCAGCTTTGCAGAAGTCAGCTCCCATCACTGAAATGTAAGCCCATCCACCTGCAGTCTTGGGGTTTTCTCCTTTGACACATATGAGCCACTACCACCTTCCAGGGCCAACTCCACTATTTTCTAGTTTCTGTTCCCTGCTGCCTTTCAGGAAATTTACCCTCTTGATCATCTATCTTGCATCTTGAATTGTTCCTTATCTGAGTTCTCCTTCAGCAGTTAAACATGTCTAAAGACATCTTAATTAAAAAATAATAATAATAATGAAACAGTAAAGAAAAATAGCTTTCCCTTACTTCTCTTGTTGGCTTTATACTGCCGTGTTTATTCTTCTCATTCCTTATATGCACATACATGTATATAAATATGTATATGGGCTTCCCTGGTGGCTCAGTGGTAAAGAACCCGCCTGCCAATGCAAGAGACGTGGGCTCAATTCCTGGGTCAGGAAAATCCCTTGGAGAAGGAAATGGCAACCCACTCCAGTATTCTTGCCTGGGAAATCTCATGGACAGAGGAGTCTGGCAGGCTACGGTCCACGGGGTTGCAGAGTCAGATACGACTTAGCAATTAAAGCAACAACAACAACAAAAATATGTTCACATGTGTATTATACATATATTGTTGTTTTTAGTCGTCCAGTTGTGTCCAACTCTTTGCAACCCCATGGACTGCAGCAGGTCAGGCCTCCCTGTTCTTTACCATCTCCTGGAGTTTGCCCAAGTTCATGTATTGTACATATACATATGCATATATAAGTTTTATATGCACATATGTTTTATTGAGCTATAACTCACATGCCATATAATTTGCCCATTTAATGGCTTTTAGTAACTTTTAATATAATCACAGAGTTGTACAATTAACATAGCGATTTTAGAACATTTCATAATCCCAAAAGAAACCTCAAGCCAATTAGTAGTCACTCTCCATTCCCCCCCAAATCCTCCCATCCTGGATTTAGGCAACTGCCAGTCTACCCTCTCTCTCTGTGGATTTGCCTGTTCTGGATATTTCATATAAGTGGAATTACACAATATGTGGTCCTTTGTGACTGGCTTCTTTCAATAGTAGATACATGTTTTCATTTCTTTTAGGTATACACTTAGGAGTAGATGTGATATACGATACTGAATAACTCTATGCTTGCCTTTTGAAGAACTGCTAGATTATTTTCCAAAGCAGTTGCATCATTTTACATTCCTACCAGCAGTAGGAGGGTCCAATTTTCTTCAAATCCTCACCAGAATTTGTTTTTGTCTTCTTTATTCTAGCTATTCTAATCTGTGTAAAGAGGTATCTCACTGTGGTTTTGATTTGCGTTTCTCTGATGGGAAATGATTTTGAGGACTTCTTCATGTGCTTATTGATCATTTGGACATCTTCTCTGGGCAAATGTCTATTCAGATCCTTTGCCCATTTTTGTGTTTTTATTGAGTTTTAAGAGTTCTTTATTCTACATATGCCCCTTATCAGATGTGACCTGCAAATGCTTTCTAGCATTCTGAAGGTTATCTTTTCACTTGCTGGATGGTGTCCACTGAAGTATAAAGGTATTTAATTTTGATAGTCTAATTTTTTTTCTTTTGTTCATCCTTTGCCTAAACCAAAGTCATTAAATTTTTCTATTTTCTATATTTTCTTCTAAGAGTTTTTCGGTTTTAGCTCTTTAATTAGGGCTATAATCCATTTTGAGTTACTGTTTGTCAACTGTGAGAAAGCAGTCCAACTTCACTCTTTTGCAAATGGATACCCAGTTGTCTAAGTACCATTTGTTAAAAAATTATTCTGTCCCCTTTGAATTGCCTTGGCACTCTTGATTAAAAGCAACTGACAATATGAGAATTTACTTTTGGACTTTCAGTTCTATTCTATTGATCTATCTGTCTGTCCTTTTGACAGTATCACAAGTTTTGATTACTATAGTACTACAATAAGTTTGAAAGCAGGAAGTGAGTTCTCCAACTTTATGCTTCTTTTTCAAAATTGTTTTGACTATTCTAGGTCTATCAAATTTCCATATGCATTGTAAGATCAGCACGTCAATTTCTGCCAAGAAGACAGTTGAGATTTCGATAGGAACTGTGTTGAATCTGTAGATCCATTTGGGGAATACTATCATTTTTAACAATGGTAAGTCTTCTAATCCACAAACATGGGGTATCTATTTAGTCTTTTTTAATTTCTTTCAACAACATTTTGTAGTTTCAGAGTATAAGTTTTGTACTTGTTTTGTTAAATTTATTTCCAAGGATTAATATGTTATTCCTTTTGATTTTAAGTAGAAATGTTGTCTTAATGCCATTATCATATTATTCTTTGCCAGTGTATAGAAATACAGTAGATTTTTGTATTTTATATCCTGAAACCTTGCTGAACTAGCATCAGTATTTTTAAACTCTCAAAATGATTCCAATGTGCAACCAAGTCAGAACCACTAGGTTCAATACCATCTATGCCCTCAAGTCTAATGAAGGAAAACATATCTATCATTATTGCTTTTACATCATTTGGAAGATTCAGAGGCATGATCTCTATAGAAAGGAAGCACTTCTTTCTAATCAACATCTTTATAAAGAATACAAGGGGCTTCCCAGGTGGTGCCAGTGGTAAAGAACCTGACTGCCAACGCAGGCGACATAAAACACCCAGGCTCGATCCCTGGGTTGGGAAGATCCCCTGAAGAAGAGCAAGACAACCCATTCCAGTACTCCTGCCTAGAGAATCCTATGGACAGAGGAGCCTGGCAGGCTATTCAGACCACAGGGTCACAAAGAGTCCGACAATACTGAAGCAACTTAGCTCACAAACATGCATCAATTAGTCCCAGAAGAAACAGTAAAGGAAGTTTAAAGGGGAAATTGTATATGCAAATTGTATATGCAAATTTTAAATACCTATGAAAATTTAAAGTATCTTGAAATATTTTACCCTAAAATAGTGCTGTTCCTTTTTCTGGAAAAGGGTACTAAGATCCACCCTGTATGTCTGAGAACAGTCATTCAATATGGGAGATTAAATCTGGGCCCCAGTCAAAAGTACCTCCAGTTCCCACCAAGAGTGATCAAACGCTTCTATCTTTATCTCAAGTGATCATGAAACATCTAAATTAAGAAACTTAGTGACAGTAATAGCTCTGAAGAGAAATCCATTGGAAATGCCATAGTCCTGTCTAGTCCTCACAACGAAGCCAGTTAAATCTGCTAAACTGGAAGAACGTTTCAGTCAGAGCAGGGAGCAGGCACCAGGAGAGTAAAGACTTGCTTCCAACAGGAGTAATTCAATAACTCTTCAGTTGACCTTTCTGAAGTCTTCCCTTTCGTCTCACCTGGGCTGCTTTACTGAACAGAGGGAGGCCCCAATTCTGATACTAGTTCCAAGGAGATCTATCTGTGCCAGGTGCTACCTTATGACACAGTACCCTCAGAAAAGCAACCAGCGGTTCCAGGAAGAAAAAAAAAAAAAAAAAACAAGAAAGCTTGCCAAGTTTGCATTCTTCCACTTCCTCCAAAGAACCATTACACCTCGGAACTGCCAGCCCTCAGCTGGCCCCAAGACCCCAGCCAACAGGGCCAGGACAGGCAGTGAGAATATAAGCACATTCCAGATGAAACAAGGTGGATTCCACTGAACTCATTTATCACTTTCTTCCTCCTTGGCCTGTGCCCCTGTAGAGTCCCAGTTTGAACTCTCAAGCAGCTCTGACTCTCTCAGAATGCACATGAGGTCTCAGCAACACAGAAAGGAAAAAAATCCCCAATTATTAAGGGGTCAAGAAGCTCCTTTAGCCATGATGCAAGGCTGTGCAAATTATCTGCATACAGTACAACCATTCAACCAACCTAAGTAAACAACTGGAGAATGCAATGCTTACATTCTACTAGAGAATTCAGTGGATTAAAACTACACCATACAAAGTGTAAAAGGATCGATGGACATACAGATATGTGACAAAGCAAGTAGAGTAAAAAGCTAATGTTAGAATCAGAGAGGTGGTGGGAATATAGATACTCACTGTTAAAATTCTTTCATCTTTGTTGTATGTTTGAAAAATTTCGTAACAAACGTGTATAATTTTTTAAACTGAAAAGAAAAGTGCCATTCACTAAATCTCAGATTCTAATGTTCCTTAAAGCAGGAATCATGTGTGTTATATTTTATATAAGACTCCAATATCTGTATTAGGATTAAAATCAGTGTTTGAATAGTCTACAGCAAAATTAAGTCTTATTAATTAAGATTAATGGGTATAACATCAATGAACAATTATCTAAATTTTGAAAGTTTTAAAAAGAATATTTA
Source organism: Giraffa tippelskirchi (assembly GCF_054371585.1). NCBI lineage: Eukaryota > Metazoa > Chordata > Mammalia > Artiodactyla > Giraffidae > Giraffa > Giraffa tippelskirchi. Next base: position 152,123,384 of record NC_137282.1, read on the forward strand.
CACTGGATAAATGAGAAAATGAAGCTAATTTATTGTCCACTACATTTTTTTTCTACAGCATATAATCCATAAAGCAGCGTGCATAATAACTCACATCAATGACCCAGAAGTTGAACAACAGTGATGCTGTTAACGTCCTCAAGAGGATACTCTTTCTCTACATGGAGTGATAGTTAGGAACTAAGTATCCTCGCTTTTGAACTACAATGCTGAAGACTCTTGAGAGTTCCTTGGGCAGCAAGGTGATCAAACCAGTCAGTCCTAAAGGAAATCAGTCCTGAATATTCATTGGAAGGGCTGATGCTGAAGCTGAAGCTCCAATACTTTGGCCACCTGATACAAAGAGCTGACTCATTGGAAAAGATAGAAGGCAGGAGGAGAAGGGGACGACAGAGGACAAGACGGTGGGATGGCATCACCGACTCAATGGACACGAGTTTGAGCAAGCTCTGAGAGATGGTGAAGGACAGAGAAGCCTGGCGTGCTGCAGTTCACAGGGTCACAAAGAGTTGGACACGCCTGACCGACTGAACAACAACAATCCTCGGTTTAGTAACAGACCTCCTTAGTTGCCTTAGGCAAACTTCCTCCTTGGCTAGAAGCAGAATTTATCAGATTTAAGAAACCCGAACTCTGTAAAAGTTGGACAAAGACCCACAGTGTCTAGACTGAAGATGAGCAATCTTGTTTTATTCAAGATTAACTTGAAATGATGTTAGCTAATTATCCATAGCAAAATCAGAATGTCTAGCTACATATAAATTAGATGGTAACAAAATTGCAACTCTTCTCACCTCGTAATTTTCCCCCAAGACTTTATTCTGCAAAAATGTGAATCTCTTTGACATTTCCTAAACAGCAAGTACCTAGAACTAGGAGGGTTTCACGTGCTAGAAGGTTTCATGCAGCAGCTTTTTTTTTTAATTGCTATAATTTGAACCAGTCTTCCTTTTCTTTCTCTTAGTAAATCCACAGGCCTACATAGCTAAGACTGCTTTGACTGTCTTGCTAAATTCTAACCTAGTTGCTATCCTTAAACTGCCTCTTTCCACATGCTCTAAGTTAGCACCATATTCCAGCAAATTAGACTATCAAAGCAAAGAGGACAAGTCAAAGCCACATAACCAGTTATCTCAGAAATGTCTGTCAGTGGCCACAAAAAAGCCAGAGGGAGCATATCATTTCATAGCACGAGATGGGGAGCGACTCACATGTGCTTCACCCAGAGTGCTCTGCAAGATACCCTGGACCGGGGCATCAGAACCTGCTGGAGAAGGAACTGGAACAGCTCGCTGGGCCCCACCCTCAGAGTTTCTGGTTCAGTAAGTCCAGGGTGGGGGCTCAAGAATTTATCATTCAAACAGGTTCACAGCTGCTGCTGCTGCTGCTAGTCTGAGGACTGAAATATTCATTACACGAGAAGCAGGAGAAAGGAGGAGCTGATGATGGGAATGAGAGTGTTTGTCAAGCTCCTGCGATAGCTGTGGTGTGCGTCCAAAAATTATCTTATTTAATCTTCACAGCAACTCTGAGATGGTATTATTCCCACTTCACACAAAGCAGTTCGGTAACTTACCCTCCCACATTCCCAAGACTGGTAAATTATCGGAATTGAGATTTAAACCAAAGCCTGATGGAGACACCGTCCTTGCTTGCATCCCCCCAATCTCACCATGATTTCCATGTTATTAGAATGAAAGCGAGAAAATACTAGAACCTTTAACAAACTCAAAATACTCCTATTGTTCCCTCTGAAGATGATCAATCCCATAAAGTTTTTTAAAGGCTAGACATCATTCCATATTAAAAATGATCTGTATTTCATACAGTACCCAGGAAAGCAAATATTACAGCTATAAAAATTTTTCCCAGTTGCAGGAAAGATCTCTTGGCTTTAGTCCCTCATTCATTAATTACCCTCAGCACCCAGGAATCACTTGGAAACAACTAGAAGACTAACATCCTCTAGGGAACACTAGTAACTCCACGAGCAAGACGCAGGAGGAAGGTGCAAGAACACCCATTTTTGAACCAAGTAGTCTGGGCTTGAACTCAGTTTCAGCATCTGAATATATACTTAGTGCACTTGAGGCTTCCAGGTGTTTGTAAACCAGAGCTCTTAAACTCCAAGCCCTTGGTTTCCTCAAATAACTTGCCTGAGGTTACAGAGTTGCAAGTTTATAGTATTCCCCAATCCTTTCAACCTGGGGCTATGGAGACCAGTGTATTCAGATTATGCATGTCCACTCTGGTCTCTGGAACATCTTGGAATTTTTTAAGTCGTTTGCTACTTACATCTTCTTTAAAATAACCTTTTCTGTACATTAAAAAAAAAAACAAAACAGCTGTCAGTTTTGCATTATAAAGATATTGTTCAGATTTAGAAACTTTTAGAATCATAAAAACCTAATACAGGCCTCATCCATTATTCATACTAACAAATAAAATTTAGAGAGTACATACAATGTGCTAGGCAGTATGTTACGTATTTTCACAGATTGTTTCTTGTCTCATCCAAGCTATCCTATGATTCAAGAACGAAGAGTATGGATCTTGGGCAAGCAACTTAATTTCGCACTGCTTTCTTGATCTGTAAACTGCAGGGTAGGAGGAAATGGGGGAAAATAGTTCTCTTGCAATACACATATTACCTGGGCTTTCCAGGTGGTGCAGTGGTAAAGAATCTGCCTGCCAATGCAGGAGATGCAAGAGATGTAGATGATCCCTGGGTGGGGAAGATCCCCTGGAGGAGGGCATGGCAACCCACTTCAGTATTCTTGCCTGGAAAATTCCAGGACAGAGGAGCCTGGCGAGTCCATGGGGTCACAAAGAGTCAGATATGATTGAGCACACACACACACACACAAACACACACACATATTGCCTAGTAGGTACTCACATGCTCCTGCTTGTCCTTCCTTGATTTCTTTTTTAAAGGGAAATAGAGGGCCAAAAAGATTGAATTAAAATCCTACATTCATGTGGCTAACAACACACATGCTTTCCAGAAGAGGTGAACCAAAAGGACCTCCTTACTGGGGATGGGAAATGATTCAAAACCATCGAGGCCTTCAGTTAACATAGAGCTATCTATTTCCACGAAACAGGGCACAGAGGCCCGATGCGTATCTGAAATCCACATCCTAACCAATCTTTTATTAACTTAAATGTTCAGAGAATGGTCACAACCGTTGCAGCTGTCACTTGTCTAAACTGTTTTGTTTCTTTTCCTACTTAGTAAGGTCTTGTCACTGAACATAGAGTTTGTGTGTGTGTGTTTGTGTGTGATATCACATCTTTCATCACCTTAGGACCACTACTGTGTTACATTTTCATTCATTCATGTCTCCTATGTGTATACTTTTCCAGACAAGGCCCATTTTTCTAATCTCATAGTACCATGAATACCAACGTGTAAAATCAGCTGAAACTGTCCTGGCATTGGACAAGCCATATATTTTTTTAGAGATAGATTTATGAAATGAGTTTGTTTTGCTGCAATTAACTTCCTCCTTTAAAAAAGGAAGCCTAGATTAAACAATGAAACATGTTTTTTTCACATCAGATTAGATAAGATGAAAATTTTGAAAACATACCCAGAATGTCAAAGAAAGGGTTTTTTCTACACCATTGGTGGGAATGCAAACAGGCATTAACACTCTGGAAAGGCAATGTGGCAACACATGATGATTTAAAATGCACATTCCTTTTGATTTGGCAATTCCACTTCTAGAAATTCATCTTAGCTACATTTTCACATTTATGTAAGCACAAAAATGTTGATTTATTAAGAGCAAAAACTGGCCCATCATTAGTAAGGGCCTAGTTAGATAAAATTTTGACATAGCCATACCATAGAACATAATGCAATACTTAAAAAGGAAGGGAGATTTTTATATTCTTACATTGAAACATGTCCACAAAACACTAGGCTAAATTTATTTTTTAAAAAAAGTTACAGATCCCATTTCTCTATTAAGTGATGTCTATGAATATATATCCATCCTTGTATTTATATAAGGACTTCCCTGTAGCTCAAATGGTAAAGAATTTGCCAACAATGCAGGAGACCCAGGTTTGATCCTTAGGTCGGGAAGATCCTCTGGAGAAGGAATGGCAATCCACTCCAGTATTCTTGCTTGGAGAATCCCATAGACAGAGAAGCCTGGAGGGCTACAGTTCATGGGGTGGCAGAGTTGGACGAGACTGAGTGACTAACACTTATGTATTTCTGTATGTTAACACAGAGAAGGAGTCTAGAAGAGGGTACAGGTGAACTGTTCATATCATCAATACTTCGAAAGATTTTCTGTTTAAAGTCAGTATATGTTAACATTTAAGCTTAGAAATCAGTCTTTAATTTAAAAAGGAGAAAACGAAAATGGAATAGGAGCGAAGACAGTAAAAGTTACAGAGATGTCACTGTATTTCTAGTAATTAAATTCTCTACCCCCATCAGCATATAGGAAGCTGATCACCACAATCTCTGCATTGGGCTGAGGTCTCAAACTAAGACTGAAAGCCATTCTGAATTGACAAGTGAAGAGGAGAGAGAATTCAGCCAAACAGCTTTTTCTTCTCACTCTTCTGCTGGGGGCTTTCATTTGCCTGTTGGCTTCCTATTTCTATAAATGAGGAACAGAAATCTTCCACATGTCATCCTGCAATTACTGCAAACGCTGAGGAAGTACTTGAAGTTAACTAGAATACCACCTGATGGTATTGTCCTAGGACTTTTAGAAATGGGCTGTCAGGTGAATGATTTGCTTGGGATGGCTGAGTAGGGCTCAAAACATGAACGCTCAAATCCCTCCTCCCCAAAAAACTGTGACACTAATAAACAGGCAACTTTGGTATATATACTTCATGAGCTTTAAAATGGGGATATTTTTAATGACCGATTTGGGTCATTATAAAGATGAAAAGTAAAAGTACTTAGAATGACACCTCACCCTAAGTTGGATAAATGCTTGCTGCTGCTATTATGACAATAACAATGATGATTAATGATACTTAGTTGCTTTCCTGCATTTCAGCCCTCAGTGAACTTCAAGTCTAGGTGGGACAAATGACACTATACCATTTTTTCATAACCTTCTTGTGAAAAAGAAATTAAATCTCATTCCATATTCTAGAATCACCCTCTACTCTTGATACCACGTGGTTTTCTAAGAGAAAGCAGAAAAGCCTGAAGTACTTGTTCAACCAATGATCAAAGTCAAGAATGTTGTGCAAATGAAGCTTGCTCCAAAAGAATTGTGTCAACCGAAGCAGGGGAGGGGGAAACAAATTGATTAATATTTCCACATTGGGCAGAGCACTATGGGTGAATTTTTAATGAGTAACCTTGTTCTTGTCCTCTAACAGAAAGATAACCTTCATTCAAATAATACAGGGCCAGTGAGTAGGAAAAAAATTAGATTTCAAACAATTTTATTCTAAAGAACAGAATTCATACTAACGGAGAATTTATAAAGAGCCAGTCGTGCATGGCTCAATCGTGTCCAACTCTTTGTGACCCCATGGACTGTAGCCCAAACCAGGCTCCTCTGTCCATGGGATTTCCCAGGCAAGAATACTGGAGTAGGTTGCCATTTCCTTCTCCAATAATTTATATAGAAACAGGCTTCAACTCAATGCAGAAGAAAAATATAGTTTAGAATTAGAATTTCTAATCACTGAATAGCCAGTGTTATTGTTTGTCTCAATCCTGATGTTTTCAAGCAAAATCTAGATGATTATACCAAAGGCAGTAGAACTTCACATGCCATCTGTATTCCAGGTACTATGTGCTTTACCTAGATTATCTACTGCAACCTTCTCTCTAACCTTAAAGGTTATAGATTTATTATTTTCCCTATAGTATATAAAAGAAAATGAAGACTCAGACTAACCAAAGACATAAATGGCTAGCACCTGCTGGTCCAATCCACTATCATTTCTGGCCTGGATTATCATGAAAGTGTTAGTCGCTCAGTCGTGTCCAACTTAGCGACCCTGTGGACTGTAGCCCGCCAGGCTCCTCTGTCCATGGGATTCTCCAGGCAAAAATACTGTAGTGGGTTGCCATTTCCTTCTCCAGGGGATGTTCCCGAGCGAGGGATCGAGCCCAGGTCTCCTGCATTGTAGACAGATTCTTTACCTTCTGAGCCACCAGGGAAGCCTTCTAATTAGTTTCCATGCTTTCACCCTGCCCCTGTGGGCTTCCCAGGTGGCGCAGTGGTAAGGAATCCGCCTGCCAATGCAGGAGATGCAAGAGACTTGGGTTCCATCCCTGGTTCAGGAAAATCCCCTAAAGAAGGAAATGGCAACCCACTTCATCTTCTGTGCAGCTGGCAGGGTAACTGTGACAGTTAATTTTATGTGTAACTTGACTCACCCACAGGATACCCGGGTATTTGGTTAAACATTATTTCTAGGTGTGTCTGTGACGGTGTTTGCAGATGAGATTAGCATCTGAATTGGTAGACTCAGTAGTTTCCCATGTTCTCCAGGTCTTTGCTTACGTACAGTCATCCCTCTGCCTCCATGGGGAGGGTTAGTTTCAGGACCCCTGGCAGATAACAAAATCTGTAGACTCTTGAGTCCCTTATATAATATGGCATAGTACCGTTGACCTGCTGTACCCCTGTGTTTTGCATCTGCAGAATACAGAACACTGACTATAACACATCGTCAGGGAGACTTTCCTGACCACCTAAGGTAAAACAGAAACGCCCTCTCCTTTCACTTTCCCTATCCCCCTCCCCCTGCTCTGTCTTCCGAGCCCATATCATCATATGACTTCTGTACTTACTTGTTTTTGTCTGTGTCTTTCTCTGACAGGTGACCTCTCTGAAAAACCAGACCCTAATCTGATTATTCACTACGGAATCTTCACCATCAGAATGATGCATGGCACAATAAACCTGTATTGAATAAATGAAGCCCAGACAACCAGATTTGACATCTAGTTTCCTAAATATCAAGCCATTTTCTGGCATTCAGGAAAAGAACTTCTTTCATTAGAAGGTGGGGGACTGGATCTAAGGTGACTTCCAATTCTAGGACTGTGATGCCAAGACACCATCATTAGGGACTTACAAATAAGGTTCTCTGCTGCTCTTTCTCCGACCACATTTTACTACTCTCCTTGAATAAGGACGTGGTAACCATTAGGCAATGGATGAGATCATAGGTCCAGAAAGCCACCTCGCCCTTGCGTCATCTCTCATCCATTTCTCAGGCTGCTACACTTTGCTCTTAATTCTCAGATGCTATCTGACCTACAGTTGCTCAGTTGTCAGTGGAAAAGCAGAGTACCAAAATTTGTGCTTTTAAACCAGCAGCTTACCTGACAGACACAAAAGTCATCATAGCTCTATCATTAAAACTCTAAACAAGCATAAGCGGCAAGCATATTGAAGTCATTTGCAAACAAACAAAGACAAATTCACCGACTCACTGTTGATCATCCAAGATAATAAAATTAAGGGAGAGCATAAAACCAATGTTGCCAAGTCCATATATTTCAGTACCAGAAACCAACAGAGCCAGAGCAAGAGTGGGCGCTGACCTGGCAGAATTTACTTCTGCCTGCTATGGTTTCTCCAGTGGTCATGTGTGGATGTGAGAGTTGGATGGGGAAGAAAGCTGAGCGCCAAAGAATTGATGCTTTTGAACTGTGGAGTTGGAGAAGACTCTTGAGAGTCCCTTGGACAGCAAGGAGATCCAACCAGTCCATCCTAAAGGAGATCAGTCCTGGGTGTTCATTGGAAGGACTGATGTTGAAGCTGAAACTCCAATACTTTGGCCACCTCATGTGAAGAGCTGACTCATTGGAAAAGACCCTAATGCTGGGAATGATTGGGGGCAGGAGGAGAAGGGGACAACAGAGGATGAGATGGCTGGATGGCATCACTGACTCGATGGACATGGGTTTGGGTAGACTCTGGGAGTTGGTGATAGACAGGGAGGCCTGGCGTGCTGCAATTCACGGGGTCACAAAGAGTCGGACACGACTGAGCGACTGAACTGAACTGAACTTAATACTAGAAGAAGACAAGGGAATCCAGAGAGCTGGAGATTTTTAAAGCATCAGGAAAAGCTGGCAGGTCATATGACCAGAAGAGTCATACTAAGTCACTTCAGTCGTGTCCGACTCTGTGCAACCCTAGGGACTGTAGCCCGCCAGGCTCCTCTGTCCATGGGGATTCACCAGGCAAGAATACTGGAGTGGGTTGCTATGCCCTCCTCCAGAGGATCTTCCTGACCCAGGGATCGAAACCGTGTCTCTTATATCTCCTGCCATGTGGTGTCTCTTAAATCTCCTGCCTGTCCATGGGATTCTCCAGGCAAGAATACCGGAGTGGGTTGCCATGCCCTCCTTCAGGGGATCTTCCCAACCCAGGGATCGAACTCACATCTCTTACCTTCTCCTATATTGGCAGGTGGGTTCTTTACCACTAGCACCATCTGGGAAGGCCAGAAGAGGGGAAGGAGAATTGTTCTAAAACACAGCTGGAGTAAGATGCCTTGTTATTTCCTGCAATTCCACAGAATTCGCAATAAAAGATGCTTAAAATGATAGTAAATATATCAAGACAATAAGTAATGCCATTATGATATTCTTATTGGGAGTTAGCAGCTCCTAACAGTATTGATAGTTTGAGACACTCTTCCATGAGAACCTTTTGCATCCACCATAAGTGCATTCCTCTTTTCACTTTCCAGGTTGTACAGGGTCTTTGTTTCTCGTCTAAGTCCTACTTGCAGGTCTTCAGTTGAAACATCCAGCCAGGAGCCACTCTTTGGACAAACCCAAAAGAGAAACTTCTCTTTCGCAATCCTAACCTCTAGTCTATGGGTGTTGCAGAATAGCAGTGAGTTGGAATCACCTATATACCCACCTCTTTATAAAAGGCTAATGAGAAAGTGAGTCAAGTCTTTACAGGATTCCTTCCTCTAAAACATTTCTGAAAAACAGAACAGCTCAGCATCCTGACAGAACTTAGGAAAGAGAAGAATAATAATGTTAATTTACCAGGGGCTTGGGACTGTTGCTCTACAGGGATTCTCATTTTTCAGATTTTATTTTTAACGTGGACCATTTTAAAAGTCTTTATTGAATTTGTTACAACATTGCTTTCGTTTTATGTTTTGTTTTCTTTGGCCATGAGGCATGTTGGATCTTAGCTTCCCAACCAGGGATCAAACCCGTACTTCCTGCATCCAAAGGTGAAGTCTTAACCACTGGACCACCAGGGAAGTCCCCGGGGATTCTCCTTGGATGCTGCCTATAACACTCTAAGATAGGTACTACCATCCACTACCCCCCCTTCCATGCTACAGGTGAAAAACTAAGTTTTATAGAAGCCAAAGAATTTGCCTAAAGTCCGACACCAGTAAAGAGGAAAGCCCGAACATGAGTCTGGGTCTTCCTAGCTCTGTGTCTGCACTTTAACCACCATGCATGCGACACTGGAAGGGAGGAATGGAGGCGGGAATAAAAATAGAATCTCTTTATGCAGATATCAGTTTGAATCCAGGAAAGAACCACTATTAGTTTTTTGCTTCTTTTGAGGGTGCTAAGTAGCTTCAGTCATGTCTGACTCTTTGCAACCCTATGGAGTATAACCCACCAGACTCCTCTGTCCATGGGTATTCTCCAGGCAAGAATACTAGAGTGGGTTGCCATGCCCTTCTCCAGGGGATCTTTCCAAGCCAGGGATTGAACCCATGTCTCTTGCATCTCCTGCATTGGCAGGCAGGTTCTTTACCACTAGCAACACTGGGAAGCCCTACACACAATACACAGTCGGTGTGGGTGCATACATGTGTGTACGTATGTACTTATAAACATACACACACATGTATGCACACACACTGCAAATCTTCCAAACTGTTAGTGTCTCCCAGGCCATATGTGGGCTTTGCTTAAAGGTCACCCAGCAGGCCCCAACGAAAAGAAGGGCTTGGTCTAAAAAGCTTTATATTTCCTCTCACTTTTTTAAACACTGGAAAATCCATTTGGCTCTGAGAAATGAATAGTAAAAGGAGTTCTAACTACTTAGGGCCAACAAAATGTAATGGAAAAAAGGCAAGAATATGGCTGGACTTTATTTTCTTTTTGCTCAGCACATCCTGTCTTTAATCTGAATGGTAAAAGGCCATGCCAACATACCAACTCTTTTCAGGTGAAATTATCTCGGTTATAAAAACAAGCAACAACTGTGTTTTCATTATTGTTTAATTCATGGCTGACAGAAATAGCTTCCAAAATAAATCAGAGAGGCAAATATTGCTCACAAGGGAGCAACCCACAAATTTTCCCTCCTTTGATAACCGATTTTTGTGAATTTTGTTTTCCTTTCACTTGAATTATAATTGTGTGGTATTATCAGAAAGAGTGTGTTGCAAAAGCTAGGAAAGGGGAATTTAAATCTTTTTATTTGCATTATTTAAATCCACAGGAGAGGGGGGAAAGAGAGAGACTTTTTCCATATTATTAGATGGTAGACTAACATCCCTGAGATATTTTTCCTTTAAGTTCAAGAACAAGCAATCCTTGTTGATGCTTGGTAGAAACCAACACAATACTATAAAGCAATCATCCTTCAATTAAAAATAAATAAATTAAAAAAAGAAACTTTTTAAGGAAAAAAAAAAAAAGGACAAGTAATCTTGCAACACCTCTCTCTGTAACCCCACAGCATCAACCTCTTTGGCTCCATGATACACCTAATGATTCATGACCTCAGTTATGCCAGTGAGAGCCCCACCCATTTTTGTCCAGTATATTTAGCTTTCCTTCCTTTATACAATATTTTCTTCTCTATGTTAAATCTGAGCAAAAAGTCTAACAGAAACTATCTTCCCAAACAGAACATGGTAAAGCTTCCTTTTAACAAGAAACTAGATATATCAAAGGATTATTTGAAGCAACATCTATCACATTCTTTTCTCCGGATGTCATTAAATCAAGAATTACCTCCATGGAATAAGTTAAAGCAATATTCTTCCATGCACTGGCTGTGGGGAAATTAATCAGTATTTCATTTAAAAAAAAAAAAAAGGGTAGCACTGGCAGAACAGAAATACTTCATCAGAAGTTCAACTGCATCCCTTTGCTTTCTTTCTAACCACAAGCTTTCACAGAGTCTCTAAAATGCAAACATGCATCACAAGCCTCCAAGAGAGGAATAGAAAATATATCCGCTTCCAAGCTAATTTGACTCTGAAACACTTCATGCAAGGATCATCTCTTTCACAGAGCTGGAGGTTCACAGAACACATGTGGGTTACAGGCCAAATCTGAGCTGGCTAACAGCCAATGGGCAAGTCAGACACCTCATCTCTGTCCATTCTGCTCTCCCCAAGCACATGGATCACACTGTTTCTTAGGGAAAACAAGACAAGGATAGGATGGAGAAAAGTTCACTGAAATGATGAAAATACAGCACCATATCTAGCGAACCATTACATGTAGACATTCCTCTCAAGAGAGGGGGAAGAGGGAACTGTCTTAGCAAGACCATTTTAAATACATGGTATGCACAAGAAGGCTTTCCCAGCCAATAACTGGGAAAATGTCATCCAATCACATCTAAAATTGGGAATTAGGAGTATATGGCTTATTTTAAGATGTCACAGGTTTCTTTTCAGCCTTGAAAACACAAAACACATTTAATATCTTTAATTTGAATGCAAATCAAAATCCGGCAGGATCAGACACATTTTAAACTAGTATTTTTAACTGGTTTTGAACATCAGTAATCCTTAGACACAGTTTTTAACCAGTTTTTAAAAAGAAGGAAGAAATAAGAGCTCCAACAAAAAAGCCAGAACAGTATTTCAGGTATGAACTGCAAATTTATAGACACTAATGTAATCAAACACATGGTAGTGGTTGTGGTCACTCAGTCATGCCTGACTCTTTTGCAACCCCATGAACTGTAACCCACCAGGCTCCTCTGTCCATGGGATCTCCCAGGCAAGAATACTGGAGTGGGTTTGCCACTTTCTTCTCCACGGGACCTTCCTGACCCAGGGATCAAAGCCATGTCTCCTACATTATAGGCAGATTCTTTACCCCTGATCCACCAGAGAAGCCCAATAGAGCTTACTATTTTGATCGATCACATTGGGAAGCCACGGAAGGTTCATATTTATAGCTATATAGAGTTCCCAAGTCAGAAAGATACAAAAATACCAAGCCATCTGACCTTCTGCTTTTGCATACTCCCCAACAATGGGGACGTATTGATCTAGATGACAGAATAATCTAATCTACTCCCAAACTGCTAAAGGAGAAGTAAGAACTAGTTGTGCAGTCTTTAACTGGGAACTTAGATCTACGGAAACAATAATACGGTGGTGTCAGTTCCTTATGAATATGAAATACAGCCTTTGCTTGTGTGTATGTACTCTTTGCCCAACACTGATGCACATATTTGACTTCTGCTCTATGAGATCTCTGAAAAAGTGAATCCCATATCCTGCTTGTAAACATCAGTAACCTTCAGACAAAAATTTCCATTCTGGCTTTAACCAAATGTTGCTTCTGACTCATTTGTTTCAAGGATTAGCAAAGGTCTGAAACCAATATGAGAAAGTCAGAGAAAATAGTTTTGAAGCACAACACTCTGAAACAAAGCAAGACCAAAGTAAACTGAAGCTGCCCCGTGATGACAAGGCCATTTCCTCACTTCCTGTAAAGCAACTCACACTGACAAGATGAGGAAGAACCAGGACAAACACCCTTTTAAACTAAGGATGGATTAAGAGTCAACTAGGAAGAGTTGGGCATCTATTTAAACTAAGTTGGGCATCTCGGCATGGTAGAGGGAGAGCCTAATGCCTAAATTACAATAATCATCATTTATTTTTGCTTTGGGAGGCCTTGTATGGTCCAGTTAATATTTAATATTAATGGTTAATATTTATTATACAATAAATGTAATAATCACCAAACAACAAGTTTTACAAGTGAAATTCGCTCAGTCACGTCCGACTCTTTGCGACCCCATGGACTATACAGTCCATGGAATTCTCTAGGCCAGAATACTGGAGTGGGTAGCCTTTCCCTTCTCCAGGGGATCTCCCCAACCCAGGGATCGAACCCAGGTCTCCCACACTGCAGGCGGATTCTTTACCAGCTGAGCCACAAGGGAAGCCCAATCACCAGACAAATGTGAGTTTAATATCCTTGACTTGTGAGGGAATTTTTTCAAATCAGTGCATCAATGTTGAGTAAAGAATACACGCACACACTTACTGAAGCCTCCTCCCACCTACCTAATTATCACTGAACACCCTGGCCTCACACCCCTAACCTCCTGCTCGTTTTTTCTAAGCCCCTATTTCCCACCACCTCCTCCCGTCTACCTAATTATCACTGAACACCCTGGCCCCACACCCCTAACCTCCTGCTTTTTTTTTCTAAGCCCCTATTTCCCACCACTCTATAAAGTTACTATTTATCGTGTAGCTCCTTTGATAGAATATAAGATCCTAAGAGCAAAGAACTCAGCTGGGTTTTGTTTTCTGCTACATCCTAGTGCCTAGGACAATTCCTAGAACAAAGATGCTGCTTACTAGATACCTAGATATCTGTTGAATGAAGGGATAAATGATACTGTTCGTTGCCATCTTTGGATGCTACAGTTCAAAACAAAAGGAAGGGATTTTACTCACTTTCCTTTTTTACCTAAGAATTATTCCAAGCTTTCTCTCTAATCTTCAGTCCAAAAGAATTTAAGAAAACTGATATAAACTAGCTGGAAAATGTGTCATGTTAGTTGAATAAACTTAGAAAAAAACGAGATGGAGTAAAATTTATTTCACCTTAACTATTTTTTTAAGTATCCTTAGTAAAATGCCTTTTTATAAATGATTCTAGAACTTCCTAAATAATTCCTTTCTTCTCACTCCCCCTGATTTGAGCATTGACCACTGTAACTAAACTGGTCAATTTCCCTCACAAGTCAGTGGTATTAAACCCACATTTGTCTGGTGATTATTACATTTACTGTACAATAAATATTAGCCATTGGACCATACAAGGCCCCTTCCCAAAGCAAAGAGAAATGGTGATTACTGCCATTTAGGCATCAGGCCCTTGCTCCACCATGCTGAGATGCCCAGCACTCTTCCTAGTTGACTCTTAATCCATCCTTAGTTTAAAAGGATAGCTGATTCAAACACACAGGAGAGAGGTGAGTGCCATAAAGAGAGGAAAGATCATTTAGTTCTGGGTCTATGACTACAGGCCCAGAGAAGCTATATCTTACTACGTTTTCATTTTTTTATGAAAAATTTATCGTTATTTGAAATTTCCCATTGGGAGACACAAACAAAAATGTGTTGAGGCCAGCTGTGGCCCAAGGGCATCAGCTTACGGTCTCTTGTTTAAAGCCTCAGGTCAGACAGAACTGCCATCAGGAAGCCCCCTCCCACTCCTAAAGCAGGTGAGGCTCTCCTGTGGTATGCGGCATCTAGCCACCCCGGATTCCACCAAACTCCTGTCCAGTTCCTTCAGCGTGTCCATCTTTTCTCTGGGGAGCTCTCACTAGCACACAGTAAGAGCTCAAAAAATACTTGAATAAATGAAAATCTGAACAAGATCACCTGGTTCATACTTCTAGTAGTCCCATGGAACCCATCAGTCTGTTTCCTATCTTTATTCTTTAACCATTGGGTCCATAGGGTCGCAAATAGTCAGACACTACTGAAGCAACTTAGTACATTCTTTAACCAACCAGCCTTCAGGGATACATGCCATCAAGGTCATCGGCACAAATACCAAAGTGTCAAACTAAAAGAGACAAGCCCACCCCTAAAGATCTATAGGGTGATATCTATTATGAGGAATAAGCAGCATTCAGAATATTATGAAAATAGAAAAAAAATTGAAAAGCAGATTTAACAAAGAAACAGTTGTATACCGTGTGCTCTGTAGGAGATGAGCACGTAGATGAAAGAAAATTCAGCAAATTGCTACCTGATTTCTCCATCATTCAAAACACCTAATGAGCTTCTTACAGATGGTAGTTAACTAAGGCAAGTTAAAAATGTCTCTATTTTGTTCCTTAGCTTGAGCATTAAGAACAGAAAGGCACAGCTTACGCAACCAATAATTAAATTTCATACACATGTTACACTTTGCCTAAACCCCAGCAACTATCGGATTTAGCATTCAAAACAGTATTTGGAATCATATCCAAACATGGAATTGCTCTCCCAAGCAGGATCATAGGGTAGTTTGGCTTCTCCTGAGCCACAGAAATATCTCCTATACTTTTACAATTTTTCCCTTCATATTTTTTCATGATGAAAGCATCAAGGAAAACTTACAGCTGTGCAAAAGATGCATCGGCATTCCTGGAGCGTGGTCATCTTGTCCAGAGACTGCTCACACAGGCAGAGTTTGCAAGTGACAAGGGGCGCCAGAGCCAGGTCTCCAGGCATGGGGTTTTCAGCGGCCGTCATGGTCAGACAGTGGAGCCTACCCACTGAGCCCATCAGCTTGTCCTCAGCCTCCTTCAGTTTCCTCAATCCCTACGGAAAGGCCCAAAGTAGAAAACATTCATTGATTTAGCTATTGTTTAACCAACACATCAGGGCACAGCAAATCCTCCCCCTCAGTGATCTAAGCGTACAGCAAGCGCATTTCTGAGAACCATGGGCTAGAGAGCTAGCCACCTTGGCAAGCTATCCCTGGAGTTCTGAAATGTAAGGTGACCTCACTGTCCTGATTCACATCAAGTGACATATGGAAATTAAAATACTATGAACAGACACATCATTTCGGAATAGCATTGCTATGATCAATTCAACAGACTCAAAAAAAACTTAGAATGTCACTCAAAAAGCTAAACACATAACTGCCATATGATCCAGCAATTTCACTTCTGGGTGAACACCCAAAAGAATTGAAAGCAGGGACTCAGATACGTGCACACCCATATTCATAGCAGCATTATTCACAATCGTCAAAAGGTAGAAAGAAACAATCCAAATGCCCATCAATGAATGAATGGACAAAATGTGTTATAAACATACAATGGGATACTAGTTAGCCTTACGAAGGAATGATAATCTGACACATGCTACAACAGGGATGAACCTTATAGACATGCTAAGGGAAATAGGTCAGACACAAAAGGGCAAATATTGTATGATTCCATTTATATGAGGTACCTAGAACAGTCAACTTCACAGAGACAGAAAGTAGAAAGGTGATTACCAAGAGCTGGAGGAAGGGCAAATGGAGAGTCATGACTTAATGAGTGCCGAGTTTCTGGAATGACGAAAAAGTTTGGGAAATAGCAAGATGGTTGCACAACCTTGTGAATGTACTTAATGTCACTGAATTATACATTAAACAGTTGAAATGGTCAATTTTGTTTTGCATATTCTATCCCAATAAAAAATTCTTTCAACGTGGTATCAGTGCTGTGTTCCTTCACATGCATTGCTTTACTTAATCTTTTACAACTGCAATGATCATTTCCTTCACTTTACAGATGAACTGAGGTCCTGAGAAGCTATGCAATCTGCCAAAGTTCTCAGAGTTTATACACAACACAGCAAAACTCAAACCTCTATCTTCTGAGGCCAAGTCCAGTGCTGTCTCATTACCCCAGAACTGCCTCACAGACAGATGTTATGTGGAGAGATGGAGTGAGGAGAGAGGGCTATAAGAAGGGGAGAGAGAGAGGGGGAAAAAAGATGGAAGGAGACCTAAATTCCATGACTACAGCTATCATAAGATCACTGAAATTGTACCAGAATAAAATCTGTCTCTACATGTAGCATGACTATAGGAAAGGATATCTCTACACCAAAAAACAAAAATTATAACGGAAGCCCTTCCATTAGATTTTTATTCATAATATCTTTAAAAGAGGTAAGATCATTGTGACAATAATTTTCCTACATATTCATAGTTTACATCACATCAAGAAATTTCATTTCTGATTAAATAAAAGCAAAATCTTTAAGTTCTTACTATTTTAAAAGAGTATATGTGCTTAGTCAATCAGTCACGTCTGACTCTTTGCGACCCAATGTACTGTAGCTCGCCAGGCTCCTCTGTCCATGGGGATTCTCCAGGCAAGAATACTGGGTGGGTGGCCAAACTCTCCTGCTTAAACGAGCAAGGGCAATTCTGATCAATTTAGCCACAAAAATAATTATATCTTCTCCTTCCAGAAGATCCAGGCTCTCTTCCTCCCAATTTTAAGGCAAAAGAAATTATTTTACATATTCAGCACTTGTTACACAGCCTCACAGTGGCTTAAGTATCATTATGTTGGTACGAAAGTACTAAAATAAGGGAGTGAAAAACAGACTGAATTAGATAGAAAATCCATGAGATCTAATTGCACTAACTTTCTCAGTGTCATAGCAGAAAGAGTCAGCAGTTCCTAACTCTAGTACCCTGAAGTGTTTAAGGTTTATCACCTATTCCTTGAGAAGTAGTAGAAGATCTGATTAAAGATAAATTAAAAAGGAAGCTAATCAATGATTGGCTTCCAATACGATAGATATTTCTTGGGAAAAGACCAATATGATACAAGACACCATGCTCTTATTCAATTAACTACTGGTGATCTATTATTCAAGGGCAAATTAAATTCAAAACAACATGCACATCAAATTCAGGATTTTGGAGTTAAAAAAAAAACAAAACTCTTTAGGGTCAATTAGGGGCAAAGGTGAATGATTTTACTTCTCTCCTATTCCCAGTTTATGCTTACACAGATACTGCCTGTTTTCTTCTCAAGACCTCGTTGATAACACACATCTTACCAACAACGTACTTTCATCTGTCTTTTCATCTCTATTTTCCCAACACTGCTCATACGACGTATTCTGAATTATTTTTCCCTTCAAAAAGAGAAATCCCAAGTCACACAGCAAGAAGAAATGGAGCCAGCAAATGCTTCCTGAGTACGGAAGATGGGAAGTGACACAGGCCAGAAACATCCCACACCACGAACGTCAGTGACACCAGCAGCCCGTTTGGAGGAAGCTGTTGAGAAGAGATAAATCCTGTGGTTCCAAACCTAACAAGAGAGATAGGTGTTCTTCGAGAAAGTCATTTATTTCTCACAGTCATTGAACAGGCCAATGTACTCGAAAAACAAAGACATAATGGGATACCTCTTAGAAGGTGATGTCTTCAAAATAGTCTTCTTTTGAAGGCAGGGTGAGAAGTTGTGTGAAATCAAGGCCACCTGAAATTTATCTTGTCTCTTGCCATATACATAAGGTTTTACTCCATAGTTTACGAGTGACATGCCTATCGGCTATGGAATCAAAGTTGTAAAAATAGAAAAATACCTATCACCTCCAAAAGTTTCCTCCTGTCCCCTTTATTATTGTTGTGTTTGTTTGTGTGCGTGTGTGCGTGATTAAGAGAAGTTAACATAACATCTATCCTTGGCAAATTTTTCTATATGCAATTCAATTGTTAACCATAGGCATCCTGCAATTCCATAGGTGTGTACTCAGTTATTTAGTTCTTCACTATATACATTAAATATGTAGTTTTTGGTCTGTCAATCATACCTCAATAAAGTGACTTAAAATTTAATATATATAAATTTAAAATATATGTATTATATGTATATATATAAAGTTTTTATAACATGAAAACTTCTTACATAGCAGAGACTTATTTTGCTATTAAAAAAAAAAAAATTCCAAGCATTCCAACCAAGGCAGAACTTGTGACTGAGACAGAGGAAAGAAGGCACATATTTCATCTCTTTGAGATGTGAACAATCCAAACCAATTCATCAAAAAGAAGTGATTTATTTTTCTGTGTACAATAACCCCAGTTCCCCCAAAGTGATGGCTTTCAAATGGTTTTAAAGCAATGGAATTTTATAAAAACAAAATTTTAAGTACTCCACCACTGGATAAAAGAGAATTCGTAGACTAGTGCTCATCAAAGCAATACCAGGAAGACCCCAGCCAGGCGCCCTTGACCTTTTCCTCAGCAGTCTTCCAGGCAGCATCACTGAAGCTGAAGGCTTCACCAGGCATGGTTCAAAAACCTGCCTTTTGGTTTTCACTCTGGGCAAAGCTAGTAACGAATAGTTTGAGAAATGAATGACTCATGGTTGCTTGCACTCCATAGAAAAAGAATATCTAACAAGAAATCTTTTCACCATTGAGTCATTAGAAATTGAGCTCTTCAAGCAATAATCAGGAGAATCTCAAAGTCCTCTAAATGAATCTCCCCTACACTTGAGATGTCTGTGAATAACTCCAAGATGTTCTAGTGTTTCTTCATTTATGTCTTAATAAGATTCACCAGTCTCCACTCAGAAAACAAACTTATGGTTGCCAGGGGGAAGGAGGAGGAAGGGACAGTCAGGGAGTTTGGGATGGACATGTACACACTGCTGCATTTAAAATGGATAACCAACAAGGACCTCCTGTATAGCACAGGGAACTCTGCTCAATGTTATGTGGCAGCCTGGATGGGAGGGGATTTGGGGGCAGAATGGATACCTGTATATGTATGGCTGAGTCCCTTTGATGTTCAACCTGAAACTATCACAACATTGGTTGTTAATCGGCTCTACCCCAATACAAAATAAAAAATTAAAAAAAAAAAAGATTCACTGGTCTCCATAACATGAAACCACCACTGGCAGAACTCACTCCCAGAAGCCTGGCGTGCTGCAGTCCATGGGGTCGCAAAGAGTCAGACATGCCTTAGCAACTGAACAACAGCAACAACAAATGGCATGAGGCACAGAGGGGATGGCCAGTGGATGACTGACCCTCTCAGGGAACATCCTCGTCGGTACACTGATAACACCCAGGGTTCCAGGAGTCTTCCTTCCAGGGAGCCCATAACTCACTCCTACCAGCTTGCTCAACTTGTTTTGCCTCATACTTCACATTTTACCCAAAATAAGAAAGTGACTTGAACATTCCACCTTTCAGCTTGATGTAAAACGGTAACGATTATAATCACTTTTACAGTTATCACATACAAGTGTGACTGAGCTTCTTATTGGATGCTAAGAACCCAATGAGAAAAGAATTTTGGTAGAGAACGTTAAGAGTCAGGACGCAAAAAAGAAAACCTGACAAGCTGACTTCACGTTCAAATGTTCTGAAATTGAGGGCGAGGTTGAGGGTGGACCGGGGAGGGCAGGCTTCGCGCAGATTACAGATGTCTCACCTGCTTAACTGTCAGTAACCACACAACACAACAGATGGGTGCAAGGAAGGAAAATGTTAGTCGCTCAGTCATGTCCGACTCTTGGTGAACCCATGGACTGTGAATTGCCCAGGCTCTCTCCAGGCAAGAATACTGGAGCAGGTTGTCATTTCCTCCTCCAAGGGATCTTCCTGACCCAGGGACCGAAGCCTGGTCCTGCATTGAGGGGAGATTCTTTACCGTCTGAGCCACCAGGGAAGCCAGGAAGGAAAACCACTCTAAAACATCTGATTTTGCACTAAATAGCCAGGAAAAGGGAATCAGCAGTTCTAGCTACTCTCTGAGTGTCTCCTGCACTACAAAGTGTTCATTATATGAGAAGTAACTACCTTTTGATAGAAAAGAACAGGAAAGTCACTTTTTCCCTCCTGTGTTTTCATTAGAATTGCCAAAGAAAGGAATACTTCAGAAACTGTGCTGGAAAGCTCAGGATGTATAAGGAATTTTCATACTCTGCTGGCCGCCTGAAAAAGCAATCTGCTCCAAAAATGCAGTGGGTGAGAGAGCCAACTTTCAAAGTATTTTTAACTAGTGTAGTTTATGTCTGTTTCACTACCCAAAATCATAGCTGTTATTCCTCTGCGCAAAAAGATAACATGATTGGAGAGGATACTGTTTTACTAGGAGACTCATCTGGTTATTTAGGAATTTTTCCACCATCTGCAAAGACTGTAAGACTCAGATAAACTGGTAAAGCACAAGATTAAAGGGACAAAGAGAAAAAGAAAGCTAACACAACCAACGGGCTGGATATTACTGATGTAATAGAAACGTTAACTTATGTAAAAATCCAGTTGATCTATAGTGAGGGGTCTTAATTCCAGGCCACGCTAAGAAAGTCTAAGACTAAACAGGAGACGAGACACATGAGAACTGTCAGAATGTTTACGTGCCAATGCAAGATACTGAGTCGTCCCTGAAAAGCATTCATAAAAGATACAAATGCTTGACAGTGAGAGGACACTGACAAAGAGAAGCATTGTCAGGAAGGGGAGGTGGTGGGGAAGGTAGAGCTGAAGTGCTGCTTGTATAACGGAGAGAGATTCCGAGGAAGCCAACACTCGAGCAGAGCAGGAAGAAACAATAATCCAAAGGTCCCATTTCTATCTTGTTAGGAAAGCCCTCCCGAGATCAACTAAGACTGACATGTCAGGCAACCAGCTCAACACGATCTGAAAATTAGTATTGTGTTGACCTTGGCATTTCTATCCAATGCTATGATTAATTTCACTGCTGGTTCATGTTCTCAACAAAAGCTATTAGTGACTCAAATGGTACTGACTGAATCGAATAAAGTGCTGACTATCATCAGCCATTGGCTGTTTGCTGAAGTTCTACCCCCTAAATACAGCCTGGAATGGAAGGTAGACCAGCAGGCTGGTAGAGTAGCAAGGGCTATAGATACTGGTGGTAAGTGGGACAAGGATTTATGTGGATCTCCATACTAACACCCCACTCCAGTACTCTTGCCTGGAAAATCCCATGGACGGAGGAGCCTGGTAGGCTGCAGTCCATGGGGTCGCTAAGAGTCGGACACGACTGAGCGACTTCACTTTCACTTTTCACTTTCATGCATTGGAAAAGGAAATGGCAACCCACTCCAGTGTTCTTGCTTGGAGAATCCCAGGGGCGGGGGAGCCTGGTGGGCTGCCGTCTATGGGGTCGCACAGACTCAGACACGACTGAAGCAACTTAGCAGCAGCAGCAGCCATACTAACCAGTCTTGTGATTCTCCTCCCTTCTTGCATCTTTGACCCACTCTCTGGACATTCAAGGACTGGATGAATCAGTGTACAACCAGTAATATCAGAAAAAAAGTTCTAATACATGCCTTGAGAGGGCAAGAATAAATGGGAAGACAGTCAGCCTCACTAGTAATTACAAAAATGCAATTAATCAAGTATATTTTATATCTATTTTTCAAAAGGATAATGCTCAAGACCATTAAGTAGATACATCACATATAAGATACTTTAACAGGGCTTCCCAGGTGGCTCAGTGGTAAAGAATCTGCCTGCCATTGCAGGAGACGTGGATTCAATCCCTGAGTCGGGAAGATCCCCTGGAGAAGGAAATGGCAACCCATTCTAGTATTCTTGCCAGGAAAATCCCATGGACAGAGGAGCCTGGCAGGCTGCTGTGCATGGGATTACAAAGAGCTGGACACAGCTTCGTGACTGAGAACCACACACATCACACATAAGATACTTCAATCATTAGTTGAAAACAACAGCATAGATTAGAAACTATTCTGTAGTATGCTACCCCTAGGTATCGGTGGGGATTGGTTCCAGGACCCCTGCAATCTGAGAATTTTGGTATCTGCCAGGGGATACCAAATTTCCTTATATGAAAAGGCCTAGTACCATTGGCCCTCCACACCCACATCTCCACATCTGCAGTTTCTGCCAACCACAATGCAGGACCCACCAGTATGGACTGACTGTGTAAACAAACCCAAGAAATACTTAATGCTTAGAGACCATAGGTAACCTACTCAGGCTTTGTGAGATGGTGGCATTGTTGCAAAACAGTTTATCACTGTGATAGGAAAGGGAACTTCTGTTTTCTTCCCCTACCGTTTCGCAGCATCCTTCAGGGGAAATGAAGAAACAAAAAAATATTCGGTCTAAAATTCTTCAGTTTTAACATCTTCATCTCAACAGGTTCCAGGATGGCAATAAGAGGATAACTCTAACTCAAAGACCTGGTTTTTTCCTAAAAATGGAACTGATATACAAATATATCTCTATTAATTTTTTTTGTAGATGAAAAGGACAGATACATCCTTAGGAAGGAAACCTTAAATATTATCAAAAACTGTTTTCTATGTGTCTCTTTGCTATTTGAAATTATGGAATGAAGTACATTATTTTCAGTTCAGTACATTATTTTAATAAGATCTATTTTTCTAACTGTATTGAGATATCATTGAGAAAAAAATGTGTAACTTTAAGGTATAAAACTGAATGGTTTGCTATAGATATCTTTTGCAAAATGATTACCACAATAAGGTTGGTTAACACTTCCATCACCTTGGTTACCATTTTTTTAAGGTGACAGTAATCAGATCTAATTTTTACATTTTTGCTACATGATATATAGGAGAACTATATAGAAAGAGATATGAGGTCATGACCAACAAAGTACATGATATTGTGATAAGCTTACTCTATACCTTACAGAGTATAGGACATCTGGGAGGTCAAGTTTTAACATTTGCAAAATGTCTATCCTTCTGAAAAGCACATTTATTTTTTTCTTGTCTTCTTTCTCTGTTCTCGTCACCACTATAAGGTAAGCCCCAAGAGGCGGAAATCCATTCCCAGATTTCTTAACAAAACTTTCAAAGAAGGTAGGAGTGAAAATGAGAATAGCAGCTCAATGATATTTTTGACATTGTAATTTCACATTCATCATCGTAGGTCCCTCCTCAACCCCACCACTGTGCCCTGCCCACCTCTTTTTTAATCACTGCTTCCCTGGCCTCCCACAATTATTCACACAGCCCTGATGAATAATTTTCTTCCCCCTGCCTGGTGTAACAACAAAGCTCAGAAGCAGGAAGGAATGCCACTTACAGGCAGGTCAGACAGTGATGTAATTCACAGATCAAGAAGTGTTATTTCAGAAAGCCCCATGGAGCAAGAGACGGGTTGATTTCCTGGGTCATGACATTACCAGGAAACTACAGTTACTAAAGAATAATACCTAAACCAAAATGTTTTCTTCAAATGCATAAAGGATTGCATAAATATTACCCTCTCCTGTAAAAATTTAAAGTTTTATAGAGACATTTTATAGATACAAACTTAAAACCTGTTTGGGGAAAGAACTGCTCCATCCCACACTAAGTGAGGTGCAGGGTATGTATTTTTGTACATCTCTGCCAAATCAATTTCTCAAGGAATCAAATGCAAGAATATGCAAAATGCAGGAAATAAGGTCAACCCACAAAGAATCGAATTCCACACATGGAATGTGGATGTAAAGGTGATTAAACATAGTCCCCACTTATTAACAGTAAACTAGTTGAGAAGGTTGTCATCAAAGAGTTTCATATAATCATACACAGGGTTTATGGCTTCAGCCACAAGTCCAACAAAAAAAGAAATGAGATGGTCTTGTTCTACCTTCCCAAGAAAAACAAAGAACCAGTTGACTAAAGGTCTGAGACTCAAACTCATGATTGTAGAGGAATGAGAAACCAATGAGACACAGCTCTCAAAGCATGTTCTTTGATACCACAAGCCATACAATCAGAAATATCCCCAGCTATGAATAAGAGAAGTGTACTTTACTTAGATCGTTGTGCTTTCAATTTCAGGAAGGGATTCAGTCACAGATGAGAATTTTCTCATTCCATGCTGCAAAAGTATTGACCACTTTCACTCTCTTTTACAGCTTCCTATTTTTTAATAACTACTGTAGCACAATGCATTAGGTTTAGAAGTACTCATAGACCAAGTACGTGATAAATTCCAATGATAATAGAAATAAAACATTAGTACAAGACCTCACACATAAGCCTAAAGGTGACAAAACAAATTAAAAATTAAAATAATTAAATAAACTAAGTTAGGTGCTCCTATGCCTCTTCAAATTACTTAACAGTCAGGTGTCATCAGGAAAACATCAAAAGGAAAAGACAGAAATGAGACGACAAACTTCAAAGTATTTTTCACTCTCAGGTAAAACAACATGAATTAAAAATTACCATTCTGGTCCAAAGTCACTCCCAAGCCTAAGCAGATTCCTTAAGGACAGAGGCTACATCATATGCATCTTTATGTCCGCAGCCTCCAATCCCTCAATACCACAGAAGATAACTTCTTTAATGTACATGAAGGAGAGAATATATTCAGGGCCTGATTCTCATCTGTAGTCACCTCCAGCAATTCAAAAGCTGAAAAATACTGATAATTTGTTGTATCAAAGGTACTTCAGTAAGTCAAGACAGGCATCCCTGAAAAAGAGTCTCAGTACTCGGGAGCAGTGGCTACCGATACCTACTCCCCAAGCTCAGCTTGGCCTAGTTCCCATCTCCAAAGCAATCAGTTGCACAAAGTAGGTTTAGTCCCCAAACCGTCTGGACTTTGTTCCTCCAGCAACATCTGGGTTCCACATGACTCCTGACCTCTACCTCAAACTAGGGATTTCAAACACTAAGAACTTCACTCAACAGGAAAGTAGAATCATAAGTCAAGGCCAGGAGAAACACAGGAGCCAAGACTAGTAGAAACAGAAGAGAGGACCGATTCTGGTGTCCTTAAAAACGGTCCTGAAAGTGTGTTAGTCACTCAGTCAGGTCTGACTCTTTGCGACCCCGCAGACTGTAGCCCACCAGGCTTCTCTGTCCATGGGATTCTCCAGGCCAAGGATACTGGAATGGGTTGCCATTCCCTTCTCCAGGGGATCTTCCTGACCGAGGGATCAAACACAGGTCTCCTGCATTGCAGACAGATTCTTTACCATCCGAGCCACTCTGACACAACTTTTCAAACAGGAAAATTTAAATAGAAATATAAACTTATCAGATTAAAAGTATTTGTATTATGGAAGAGAAAAGACAGCTTCCAGAAACCTTGATGATCTTACTATACAGTTAAAATAAGCTTTTTTTCTTTCTGATAGAACATACTTTCCTCTCTGCTGCAGGGTTTGGCCCTGAAAACCTGGATCATAATCTGGGAGACCCAAAAATTAATTATGTTTAAAAAAAGACATCTCTTAAGCTGACCCAGTTTGGAAGCCTGGATGCCTTTAAATTGCCAATGAACTGAAACCATTCATGAGAATGGGGCTTTTGAATGCTGAGAATGTTCTTTGGGGCTCAGCACAAAGATATTTGGCATAGATGACTGTAAATATTTGTAAAACTCTGGGTAAATGGATAGTGTTTGACCACACTCAAACCTCACGTCCAGCACAGTACTGTAGAAGCAAGTTATCTGGGGTGATTGGTTTGGGGGGGGAGGGGGAGGGGGTTAGTTGAGGGACTTTTTTTTTTTCTGTTTGTTTTAAATTAAAAAAAAAAAAGCCAAGCAATTTGATTGTGCTACAGGACATCTTTTTACATTTTCTATACCTTGAATTTGTTTACTCATCAAGACAGTTCCAGTTAGTCACAGGCTCCTTTTGGAACAATTTATTTTCTTTCCCACTTTTCTAACTTTATGCTCATCACAAAGAATAAAATCCCAGTCACAGGCATGCAAAAAGGAAGGCAGAAGTTTTATGAAAATGTGGCCTTGGAGTTCTTAATACAATTCTCTCCACGTGGCCTTGTGGATGGCTATAGATATTTCTTTTTCTCCCTCTCTCTCCCCCTCAAGATATCTTCAGAAATACCTAAGGGACTGCTGAAAAGGACTCAGACTGAAAAGGGAGGACAGACGAAGGAGAAGGAGGGACCAACAGAGGAATTAGATGTAAAAAGGACTGGGGGCCAAGAGGCTCATCTCAGTGAAAGCTGCAGCAGTCCGATACTTTAGCCAGCAACTCACTGAAGACTGGCTGGGCTCCTTTTGCCTCTTCATCCGCACCCTAAAAACTGAGTCATGGCAAGATTCATTTATTTTGCTTCTGGGCCTAGACACCCCCAGTTGGCTGCTTCAGAAATGTTAGATACATTGTTCTTTAATTCATACCTGGCAACATTCAAATAAACCTCCAGAAATGCCAAATCAGAAGAACACTGCTAGCCTTACTGCCAGCCTCAGCTAATATTTTGATATGATACACGCAACAGAAAGAAAGAAGAAAGTGAGACTGTTGTGCAAGCATGAAGAGAGAACATAGTGCCAGAAAAGGGAAATCATTTCTGAGAAATCTAAATGTGAGAAGTACACTCAAGAGTAGACTTACAACAGAATCTCTGAAACTCCTTGTAAGAGAAACAAAAGGTACCCTGGAAGGGGTCAGCTAAAGATATCTTTTCTCCACTGATAGAGGGATCACTTTCATTTTAACTTCAACTTGAGAACAGCAGTGGAAGATCAAAGTTTCACCCTGTTTTATCAGCAACTACACAACAAAATAATCAGCAGAATGTATGACCAAGATCCCACGGATAACATCTTATCCATATGTAGGTATGTCAACCTACTGCCCTGCATTTCCAAACAGCAGAAGGTAAGTATCTGAGATTCTGCCAACTCTGGTCTCCAGCTGAAGACACTAGGAGATCTGCTCTAATCTTGAATTTTACAATACATTCTGCAGAGACTAGTTTTTCGATAAATTAAACTCGTTCCTTTTTGCCTGTAAACAGAGCTATTTTTGTAAAGTTCACAGGTGTTTCAGGCATTCAGAATGAATCCGATTCTGCATGGTTTCAGCACGAGAGGCAGAAAATAAAGCCAAACAACCCAGGTATCCGAGTGAGTCTCCCGTCCCCTTTTCTTTTCTTAGTCCAACCCCACCGCTGTCTTGCAATGCCTGCAGCACTTAAAAAGCTGCCTAAACCTACCTGGCCGGAGAGCTCCGTTCCTCCCGACCGCCCCGCCGCCGGGCTTCTCAGCAGCCTCCCTCGCGCGCACCGCCCGCCGGGGCCGCGCGCTTCCCGGGGAGGAACGGCTGTTCCATGCCCTCCGTCTTCCTCCCTGCTCTGCGGCTGACAGCTTTGCGCTCTGCAGGATTGCAACAGGGCTCCAGACCGATCGGGCCGAAGAGGGAGGAGGAATCCCTCGAACCGCCTCCCGCCTCGAGGCGCAGCTGCGATACCCGGGGAACCTCGCAGAGCGCTGGGCGCAGCACCGCCAGCAGCAGCAGCAGCGCGGGGAGCCGCGCGTTTATTTATACAGGAAGCTCAGGCGCGCACTTCCTACTTCCCATCTGGGTCGCACTTCAGCTGCAGGTGATAGTCTTAACTCTGTCCGAACCCGGCGGCCGGCGGGCCCCAGCAGTCCGGCCCTCCTGCGCTCGCTCCGCTTAGCAAGACCTCTCTCTCTTGTCCTCCTGGGACGCCCGCTGCAGACAGACAGGGCAGGACGGCCAGCATCATCAGCCCCCGGCGTCCTTCCTTCCGCCCAGACCGGGACACTTCACCTAACTGGCTTTCAGAACTTGCTGCTTCTCTGCATGCGTCCTCCCAGGACACCTGTCTTTCCCTTCCCTCCCAGCCTCTTGTTTCTAACGACCCAGACCTGCCTTCCCACCCTGCCGGAACACTGGCTTCTGTAGAGCCAGTCCCCATGCACGTCTCGTCAAAAAACATCGTGTACCTGATCTGCCCTTTAGCATCTAATGATAAAATTAGAATGCAGGCAAATCAAATCAGGACAGTCTTAGTGGATCTCCTATAACACAGGCACACTTTTAGGAAAAAAACTGATTTTGCTGGAAGTGCTTTGCCAACAAATTACGTAGGGACTGCTTAGTAACCTAACAGGTAGTACTCCAGCTAAAGACAATGTAACAAAGTAATCCAGAAGCTGCGGGGGGGTGGGGGTGGGGCGGTCTTAAGAGGTCTTCTTCACTCCAAAATCTCAGAAACTTAGTTTGTGCGACGTCTTTAACAGGCTACCTACCGACTCACTCACTCCCCACACCCCTACGGGTGACCATCACAGTCCCAACTCTATCGAACCTCGAAGTTTGGAAATGTCCCTCCCCAGACAGGGGAACATTTCTGTGCTCACTCGGCACCCTCACTCGACTTTTGCAACCACAGTCAGGAATGTGCTTCCTAAAAGGAAGGGACTCGCAGCCCTTTGTGGAAGGAATACTGAGCCTGCCAGTGAAGGATCAGATCAGCAGTAGGCACGGTGCCAAAGGACACAAGCAAACTGCCTCTGGGCTCTCCATGTTGAAGAAAACCTTGAGGTCAAAGCCAAGTGCGGAAGAACACAGTGTATCTCCGTGTATGATGGCAGGACAGACAGGAGGACCAGTTTTGTTTTTGTTTGAGTGACTGAAAACAACGGAAAATTATTCTCCTACACTTCTTGAGCCCAGAAGTCCAAAATCAGGGTGTCAGCAGGGTTGGTTGCTTCTGGTGGCTGTGAGGGAAAATCTCTGTGTCTCTCTCCTAGCCTCGGGTAGTTGCTAGCAGTCTTTGGTTTTCTCAGGCTTGTGGCTGTATCAGTTCACGATGCCTCCATCATCACATGGCTTTTCCCCTTTCCTGTCTCTTTGTCCACATCTCTCTCTTTTTTTCTTAGACACTAGTCATAGGATTTAGGGCCTGTCATGATCCAGTATGACCTCATCTTCATTTCATTACAAATTAAGACCCTATTTTCAAACAAAGTCACATTCTTAGGTAATGATAAGAATTTTAGGGGATACTATTCAACCCAGTACAGTACAGTATGTAATAGGAAACTTTAGATTTAAGGGATAATTCATTTGAAAAAGCTAGTTTCACAAAAGCAGATTTTTAAACAATAAAAACAGGTTTTCAAGCTTGATAAACATCTCTTTTCATGGACTTCCACTTAAAACCATTATCAGAGTTCTAAAAGGCAGGTTATGACCAGTGGTTTTTGAAATGATTTTCAAGTACTATTACAGAGGTGTGTGTGTGTGTGTGTATGTGTGTGTGCACGCGTGCTCAGTCACTCAGTTGTGAGGAGGACCAATCTTCTAGTGGGGGAGGAAGGGAAGGAGGACAAGGTAGATAAGATGGTAAGAGAACATACAGCGGGGTCCTAAAAAATAGAATTGAAGGATACTTCAGCTTGAAAAGTCCTTCTAGCTAGTTTAGTCCAGGCATTTAGCTTTAAAGATGAGTAAACTAATGTCCAGGGAGATTTAAGTGCTCGACTTGAACCAGAGAGATTTAAGTGCTCGACTTGAACCAGATAGATTTAAGTGCTCGACTTGAACCAGATATGGGCAGAGCTGGAATGAAACCTAAATCTGTGTTAGATGAAAAAGGTATTTGTTAATGAAAACTGCCCCACAGGTGTCTAACTTCAAATTTAGCATTTACCAGTATAAAGCTTTAGCGACTCCAGATAGCCAAAGCAATTTTGTGAAAGAACTAAGCTGGAGGGAATCACACCTCCTGATTTCAAACTATATTACAAAGTTACAATAATCAAAACTCTTTCAGAACTGCCTAATGAATCCACAGTGTGCCCCAGCCTCTAAAGCATGTATTGATCTCCTCCCAGACAAGCTGCTAGATGCTAGGAAGACAGACATAAGTTGGACATGGGCCCTGTCCTCAAAGAGCTTTCAGTCCAAGGAAGGAGTAAGACAAGAAAATCAATTATCAGGGTACTATGGTGTATATGTAGGTGATATGAGAGACTTAAACATGATGCGCTTTGGGAGCACAGAGAAGAAATGAACTAAAGGAAAGGGGTTGGTGAAAAGAATCAAGGGAGATTTCCCTGAGAACATGACTTAAAATTGACACTTCAAGTAGCCAAGTGGAGAAGGTAGGAAAAGATGAACCAGTCAGAGGCAAGAGCCAGTGTAAATGCTTAGAGTTGTCAGACTTCAGATGACGCTTTTGGTAATTCAGACAGAGAAGATGAGGGCATAATTAAAGAGTGAGGGCTTGAACTAACATAGTGGCAAATGGCATGGAGAAGAAAGGAACAAAGGGAGGGAGATCTCAGAAACAGTACTGAATGGGAGCTGATACCTGATTGGACGTAGGGGATGAGGAAGAAAGAAGAGCCCATGCTGCTGGTACCACTGAGAGTAAGAATAAAGGAGGAGCAGCCATAAAGGATGGCTTTCCTTAAGCCATAATTAAGGACAATGATTTAAAACCTGTAGAATCTGGGGTGTCTCTAGGACATATGGAAGACTTATCCAGTAAGCCATCAACAGAGATCCGGAGTGGAGGGTCTTTTAAGAATTACCATCATTTAGGTGGTGATCACAGATGAGATTAACAAGAGCTGAGACCCACAAAAGGTAGCGTGCTGTAGAGCGACAAATGACTTTCGACACATACACAAACTATCACCCACTCATTATTATGTAACCTTAAACAAGCTATTTAACATATTCAAAACTCTGTCATGTCTGACTCTTTGCAACCCCATGGACTACACAATCCATGGAATTCTCCAGGCCAGAATACTGGAGTGGATAGCCTTTCTCTTCTCCGGGGGATCTTCCCAACCCAGGTTTTCTCATTGCAGGCAGATTCTTAACCAGCTGAGCCACACAAGGGAAGCCCAAGAATACTGGAATGGGTAGTCTATCCCTTCTCCAACAGATCTTCCCAACCCAGCAATCAAACCAGGGTCTCCTGCATTTCAGGCAGATTCTTGATAAACTGAGCTATCAGGGAAGCCCTCAAACAAGTTATTTAACATATTCAAAACTCAGTTTGTTCATGCATAAGAGAGGAATGATGATACTCATCTCACAGTTTGTGGTGAGGCTCAGTGAGAGGTAAGTTCAAAAAAGAGAACCCATAGAAACACCAGTATTTATAAGGTAGGTAAGAGAAGAGTCCTCATGTAAACCTAAGAAGGAACTGCTCTTTTAGACTACAAAAGTAGATGTAACATGTGATATCTCAGACTGAGAAGTAAAATCCAGTCACTGCAATCTACAAAAATACCTTTTATCTTTCTGAGCAATGATAAACATAATACTGTAAATTGTTCACCAGAGTTTGCAGTCATGTTGACCTTAATCACAATAGAGAATTTCCTAATCTGAATTACAGACTTGCCTATGTTGTTGCTGTTGTTCAGTTGCTAGGTCATGTCTGACTCTTTGTGACCCTAGGCAAATAAAATCTTGACATTAATGGTAAGTAATCCAAACTGTAGGAATTGCATTAACTTGTAACATACCTAAAGTCATGTAAAAGCAAGACCAAAATAAATCTAAAGCCTACTTAGCCAAAAAAAAAACAAATATAGAAATATACATATTAGATTACTAGATATGTATAAGATACTTACATAATATAAAACATACTATATAATATGTAATATGTAACATTATACATATATATATACATAAAACACACACTCTAGTCCTACATAATAAGGAAATCAACAAATGGATTTTCTTTTTAGAAAATTAATTAAAGAAAAATTAGATTCATTCTGATGCTACTGAAATTACTCTTCTCACCTACTTTACTGTTAGTAACACCCACCTTAGTCTTGACATCCTGATTACATGTTGCACTAACATTTTTTTTTCTTTTTATTTTTTTATTGAAGGATTATTGCCTTAACAGAATTTTGTTGTTTTCTGTCAAACCTCAACATGAATCAGCTATAGGTATACATATATCCCCTCCCTTTTGAACCTCCCTCCCATCTCCTACCCTATCCCACCCTTCTAGATTGATAAAGAGCCCCTGTTTGAGTTTTCTGAACCATACAGCAAATTCCCATTGGCTATCTATTTTACATATGGTAATATAAGTTTTCATGTTACTCTCTCCATACATCTCACCCTCTCCTCCCCTCTCCCCGTGTCCATAAGTCCATTCTCTATGTCTGTTTCTCCACTGCTGCCCTGTAAATAAATTCTTCAGTAGCATTTTTCTAGATTCTGTATATATGCCTTAGAATACAATATTTATCTTCCTCTTTCTGACTCACTTCACTCTGTATAATAGGTTCTGGGTTCATCCACCTCATTAGAACTGACTCAAAGGCACTCCTTTTTATGGCTGAGTAATATTCCATTGTGTATATGTACCACAACTTCTTTATCCATTCATCTGTCAATGGACATCTAAGTTGCTTCCATGTTCTAGCTATTGTAAATAGTGCTGCAATGAACAATGAGATACATGTCTTTTTCAATTTTGGTTTCTTCAGGATATATGCCTAGAGTAAAACTTAAAAAAAATTTTTTTTAATGATTTGTTCAGTTTTAATAAATCAGATGAAAGAACACAAGTATTGGGAAACCAACTTCTGCAAGAGGTGCAATTCTCTCTCCATGAGAAAAATTTAATGCAAAGGTCATAGTATTCTGGCACTGACAGTTTGGTTACTTGTCATTTCCAAAGACCTACCATTTCATTCACATTTTTCTGCTGGATCTAACAGGGCTCATCTTTCAACATTTATTGAGAGTACTGAATACAGAACTAAGAATAAGACACAATATGAAATAAGGCTAAGAACATTACAAAATATGAAAAAAAAAAACTATGCCAGAGATTCGTTCAGGGTGACAGGGAGGTCAAACTATTGATACATGGAAAGTCAAAATATGACCCAGAAATGATTACCCAGTTATGTCTGCCTTGATAACAAAAGTTTTCAAAAAGTTGGAGACATGTCATTTTGGTTCTATTTCATACATACAAGAGCATCTCAAAATCAGCTGGACCGTAATAAGAAAAACCTGACTAGAATGACCATCATCAAAAAGTAAACAAATAATGAATGCTGGAGAGGGAGTGGAGAAAAGGGAACCTCCTACAGTGTTAGCAGGAATATAAACTGGTACAACTACTATGGAGAATAATATGGAAGTACCTTAAAAACAGAACTATCATATCATCCAGCAATCCCACTCCTAGGCATATATCCAGAGATAATCACAATTCAAAAAGATACATATATCCCAGTGTTCACTGCAACACTATTTACAATAGTGAAGACACAGAAGCAACCTAAATGTTCATTGACAGATGAATGGATAAAGAGGATGTGGTACATGTATACAGCGGAATATTACTCAATCATAAAAAAGAATGAAATCATGCCATTTGCAGCAACATAGATGGACCTAGAGATTATCATACTAAAGTAAGACAGACAGAGAAAGACAAATACATGATATCATTTATATGTGGTGGAATCTAAAAACATCATACAAATGAATTTTGTATGATATAAATCTCCTATTTACAAAGGAGAAATAGACTCACAGATTTAGAGAACTAACTTATGGTTACTGGGGCAAAGGAGCAGGGGAAAGGATATTAGGGACTTTGGGACAGACATGTACAGATTGCTATATTTAAGATGGATAACTAACAAGAAGCTATGTATAGCACAGGGAACTCTGCTCAAAGTTATATGGCAGCCTGGATGAGAGGGGAGTTTGGGGGAGAATGGATACATGTATATGTATGACTGAGTTGCTTTGCTGTGCACCTGAAACTATCACAACATTATTAATTGCCTATACTCCAATATAAAATTTAAAGTATATAAATAATAATTGAAAAAATAAAAGAAACAAATTTAGTACTTAATTTTTCATTAAACTTTGCATTCCTTTAGCTCATTTTCTGCCAAAGGGGATTATCCCA
This sequence comes from Giraffa tippelskirchi, assembly GCF_054371585.1. Lineage (NCBI taxonomy): Eukaryota > Metazoa > Chordata > Mammalia > Artiodactyla > Giraffidae > Giraffa > Giraffa tippelskirchi. Next base: position 152,157,823 of record NC_137282.1, read on the forward strand.
CAATAAATGTTAACGTTTTCAACAATAAAATAAATAGCTATAGTTTCACACCCTACAAAAGTGACAAAACCACTGCATCAGGAGCAGTCAGGCTTTCTACACTTGCCACCCACCTCATCAGCGGTCAGCCTGGCAGCGTCATGCTTTTCATAGGCCACAGTGGGGGCCTTGGCATAAGTGGTCTACCAAGGAGCTGACAGGGTGAGCAGCACAAGTTCTCCTCCCACTCCCTGAAGACTGGACTGAGTTAGCTGTTCTCAGCCACCAATGCTGGAACGGATTTCATTTTCTCAGTGAGTGCTCTACACGCTGTTCTCCAAAGGGAGGCATAAGTTAACTTGGATTTGGAGAGAACTGGTGGGGAAGACAGGGTTATATGCACCATCTTTCACATTTAAACATGTGTTAAAGTGAAAACGCTCTTTTCAACACATACATCTCACATGCCATGTGAGGAAACCATAGTAAATCCTGAAGTTATAAGATGGAAGACTTCTACCTCATCTTATTTTGTTGTTGTTCAGTCGCTAAGTCATGTCCAACTCTTTGAAACCCATGGACTGAAAAACATCAGACTTCTCTATCCTCCTCTATCTCCTGGAGTTTGTTCAAATTCATGTCCATCGAGTAGGTGATGCTATCCAACCATCTCATCCTCTCATCTTATTTTAGTGCATTTAAAAATAATATTTCCTTAAAGTCCAGAACCAATGCCAAATGGGAAAAAACAACCAGCACAAACTGGGAATTCTATAGTAATTATCTGTTTGAAATTTCTACATGAGTCAATACTGATCTTTTATGTTTTATTTATAAAAGTGTCCATTTCTTCAATATTTTCAATTTGTTTCTATAGAGTTTTGTGCCTAGTCTTCACGTATAATTCTTATTATTTCTCCAACTTCCCTGCTTTATGTAGTCATGCCCGTTTCCTCACTCCTAACTGTGTATATTTTTGCCAGTTTTTTAAATCTTATTTAGCCTTTTTCTCTATTTTTTCTTCATTCCATAAATTTCAACTTTTAAAACGTTATCAGTTCTTTAATAAGTTTTCCTTTGAGTAAAGTTTTGGGTATATGCTATGCCCTAAAAATTTGGATATGTGCAATTTTTTATTGCTTTCTCTTTATTTTTTTATCAAAGGTTTATTTGAGAGAGTTTCTTAGTTTCCCAGTGGTTTTGGGGGGGTGTCATATTTTAATTATTAATTTCTAATTTAATTGGCTTATGATTAAGGAATGTGATCTAAAAAAACCTCTACTTTCGATATTTCTTATAGTTTTACTTTGTTTGGAGCAAATTTAATAATTCTATTTCTATTCATTGGGGTTTGGAAAATAGCACGTCTCCAAAGAAATGCTCCCTGAAAGAGGACTTACTTGGTGATGTGACTAGGTAACCTGCCCTGCTCACCTAAAATCTAACCCCCAGAAGTAACAATGGCTCATGTTGCACAAGAATTCTCACTTGCAAATCTGGAACCATTACATCTCTAAGTAGAAAACAAGGCAATTAATTATTTTTAACAGGCAGATGGATTGTACCAGCTTGGAATTTAATCAAAAACAAAAACAAAAACCCAAAGACATACAATACTCCTAAATGGTGCCCAGCAAGCACCTCATTCAAGTTTTTATTTTCTGACCTGTTATCTCAATTTCTCCTCTGCATTAGTAAACATTCATAAGCATCAGTCAAACCCTCTGTCCTTCAAATCAAGAGAAACACATTTGTCTTGCACGTCAAGAGTACCTCAGTGTGATTCACTGAAACCTGGACATGAAAGGGGTTAGAAGTATTTCAAATGCAAGCATCTGCTAAAATATTTAGTCCCACCAACACTTTGAAGACGCTGTACTCAAATCAAATCTTGGCAATCTAAGACACAAACAATGAACACATTTAAGAGAGGAAATCTTGTTTAAAAACACCAAGGAAATTCCAAACTTTTACAAAAGAACCAGCTGATATTTCAGCAAAGATACACTTGCAGGCAGGCTGTTGTTTTAAAAGTTTCTCCTTAAAGTTCATAAAGGTGAAGTGAAAACTCCCTCAAGCCTGGTGTGTTTGAGGAAGGAATAGATTATATTATTGAGCATCTACTGTGTACCAGGCAAGGTATTTGGTACTAAGCATTTTGCATACATTATCTCTTTGAACCTTCACAAAAGTCATCACTATAGAAAATAATCTTATGTACTTGCATTTTTAAATGGTTGGTAATGGATATACAGGAAAGACTCATTAAAACACAAATTCAGCTACAAAGTTCTCTCATGACATAGTCCATTTAGAGTTAAAGACTCCAATATTTTTACCTCTAAGTTGAGAAGAGTCCCCTAAAACTTCTAAGATTTCAGTTTGTGATTTCAACAAAATTTGCCTTAAACACAGACCAATATGCCCATCCATTTACCTTCAAATAATTGTTGCACAAAAATTAATTAAATAATAAGTCATCTAATCAAATGACTTCATGAGATCTAATCCCAGCTGGTATTAACCGATTGACCCAGTGGATCACAGAGGTAATTCTAGTTAATAACCTAAACAATTTAAATTGGCACAAAGTTCAAAGTAACATGCAACCTATCTACCCTTTTAGATTCATCTTCTGTCCGTTTCACTTTGCATCTAAATTCCAGCCATGCTACACTATTTTCAAATACACGGAATTTCCCAAGCCCAGGCAATTCTTCCCCACCTCTCTCACCTGATGAAGAACTCCTCATTTACCAAAACATCACCCAAGGTGTACCTTTTCTGGGACCCCCCCCCCCCATCTACCTTCTCTCCCATTGGGATAGATGGCCTCCCCTGGTCTTCCTCCCTTAGTATGAGGATCTTACCCTATTATAACACTCATTCTTTTATTCAGTATATATTTATTACGCTCCTATTATTGACCAGGTTCTTTATTAAGTGCTGGGACTACAAAGGTAAATAAGCCTTCAGGTGGTGTAAGAAAGACAGACACCTATGCAAGTGACAGCAGTGCCAGCCGGATCCAGGAAGGCAGCTGTGTGAGCCCCGCCCTGTAGCAGAGGAGGAACCGAGTGCCTAGAAGAAAGATGGACAACAGATAAGCTTTGTTGATGGCAGAAAATTGCTCCAGTAGAGGCATTTGATTAATAAACCGAAAATGACTCACTTACAAAACTTGTTCAAGCTATTATAAAAGCAAAAGATAATCACAGAAAGTCAACCCTAATTTTACTTATTGTTGTTAATATCCAGGGCCTTCTTAAACTCAAAAAGGCTTATTAGTGATATGTTAAATCTTTCAAATTTTATCTAAAAACGAAAGTATTTAATTAGAGTACAGTTGCTTTACGATGTTGTGTGAGTTTCAATTGTACAGCAAAGTGAATCAGTTATATGGGTGTGTGCTAAGTCACTTCAGTTGTGTCCGACTCTTTGCGACCCCATGAACTGTAGCCCACCAGGCTCCTCTGTCCATGGGCTTCTCCAGGCAAGAATACTGGAGTGGGTAGCCATTCCCTTCTCCTGGGGACCTTTCCAACCCAGGGATCAAACCCAGGTCTTCTGCACTGCAGGCACATTTTTTACTCTCTGAGCCACCAGGGAAGCCAAAATGGAACCATGTGGAGATGCCAAGGATCGAACCTGGGACCTCACACACGCAAAACATGTGCTCTAGCACTGAGCTACATCCCCTGGTATATATACATACATCCACTCTTTTTTAGATTTCCTTCTCATTCAGGTCATCACGATCACAGATCACTGGGTAGAGTTCCCTGTGCTATACAGCAGGTTCTCATTAGTGATCTGTTTTATACATAGTAGTGTTTATATGTCCATAAAAGGGTATATATAACTGCTCTGATAGGCATTAGTGAATAAAGAAACAGCTCCATTATGTGAGATGTTAACACATCAAACTGAGAAACAGGGTAAGCAGGGGAGGCTCACTCACCTTTCCCTGTCAGGATGAGAATGAAACAAGACAAATGGTATAAACGCGGGTGCAAGGCTCCTAGACCATTCTATTGGGATTACGGGGCCCTCGACATGAATCTGTTTCCTTTCCATGACCTAATGCACACACACACTCCTCGGTTTGGAGAATCATCAATCCAAAACACTGTATGCTCTTTGACCAACAGAGGCAAAACTTTTCAGAGTGACCAGTGTAATGACACATTGTTACTTAAGTTCTAAAAAAAAAAACTTCCAATCTTTTTAACCTGAAGTTTTTATACATACTCCTACAGGATCTTAGACAACATAGCACCTGCAGTACTTACCTCTAGCTACCAAAATGGAAATGAGGAAGCAGAAATCAGATACCATCATCCTCAAAAGAACATGGTAGACTTGGGTGGCCGCCTACCCGTTCATGCTGACTGTTTCAGTTTAATAGTTCAGGTGGCTCCAGATGTTCCTTTGACATCAGCTTATGCCTGATTATTATCAGAAAACATGGTAGCAATAAATGCCCCAAAGAAGCAGAGTCATTGTGATCCACACCATGCCCTGAATCACGCTATCCTTGATTTCACACTGCATTCAAGAAAGATCAAATGGTCAACTATACTCCAATAAAAAAATTTTTTTAATTATTATGTTGTACACCTGCAACCAATATAATGTGATATGTCAATTATATCTCAGAATGAATGAATGGATGAATGAACAGAAAACCAAGAAAAGGTGCAATGACAATGGCGTGTATATTACTTCCTCTCTTCTGCAAGGACTGAATAAAAGGCATTGAGCACAATATCCTAGGTTTAAAACAAATAAATCTTTACACAAATGAGTCCCTGCTACAATATATTATAAACTATTTCATTATAGAGGAAGATAGTTCCAACCTCTAAGAACTAATCAAAACCTAGGTTACTATAGCAATGTGACTTCATCTGAGTGCCTTCACAGATATCCTCTCATTGAAAACACACAACCACCATTCAGCTGAAATGGTATCATTCCCCTTTTACAGAGAAAACTGAGCTCTGAAAAATGAGCGGACTCTCCTGGGGTCCAAGAGGCAGTTACTGTCACAACATGGACTAGAACCTAATAACCTCGTCGAGTGATCTTTGCTCGAGCGCCCTTGCTTCCCCAAATAAACTTGTATGTGAAATCAAGCTCCCCTTGTTCTCAAATTGGAATCTTTTTTGGAAAGAAGACAAAAGTGGAAGGTTGACATAAAATATTTAATTCTATTTTTAAATCTTTACCTCAGGCAAAAATCCAGGTGTTATGCCAAAAATTAGACAATACTTCTAGCTTAGCAAAAGCTCCATCTTGACCAAGAAGAAAAACAGAAAATGTCCACTGAAAAGAAAGTTCACAACCTGAGTGCATTATTGCTCAGCAGTAGCCTTCTGCAAGAAGGAAGGGGTAAGTTTCCCAGAAGAGTGAACAGTCAAAGAGGATGACTCAAAGGACTATTTTAGTACAAGATCATGTTTCACCCTTGTTGTCCATCTGTTTTGCTGAGAATGTAAAACTGTCTGGGTCCAAGCCAAAAAAGAGAATGAAATCATCTGTTAAAGCCACGTATGCAGGAGCGCCGTGAAGACACAGTGCTGACCTAACACGGCTGTGCCATTAGAGGCCAGTGCATACCTTCCGCTACCTGGCTGGACTTCTATGCAATCACATTGCTTCATCCCAGGGAGGGGGCGTCGGGAATTCAGCTAGACCAATGGGGAATACTGTAAAATTCATTATTAATTTACTGCTGGCTAATTGAAGGCAAAGGACAACTCAACTGCATATGACAAAATAGTTAATAAATATTTTACACACAGGCACTGACTAATGACAACACCTATTTATCCAATGTTGCGGTCACCCTTCTCCTTCTACTCCTCCACCCCCTCCCCACTCTCCTATCTTTCTTATGTGAGTCACAAAGGACACCAAACTCACTAATTTCCACTCTCCCCTTCCTTTTGTGCCATCTAGTACCCCTGGCATCCTTCAATACCTAGAGCCCACACCTATTGTTCACCTGTACACCTCCTTGGTTTCTCCCTTCCTTCTTTAAAGTGAGAAAAAAAGGGAGGTCCACAGAGAATCAAACTAGAGAAATGCAGGGGAATTGGTATTCAGGAAGCTAGCGATTTCAGAGCTTTAGACACAGAAGAGTCCAGACTCTCCCTTGAAGGGCAAGCAAACCATTTCAGCTGTGTTGTAGACCAAATGATCATTTATAGTTTGGCTAGAGACCTAAACTAGCAAGTGTAATATTGTTTCCATAGTAAAGTGAGTTCCAAATTCTAAACCACTGATCTGCAAAGAAACTTTTGGAACACTTAATATTCCTAAGGTTGGGCCACCTACCAAAAAAATGTAACAATAAATTTTTCCTCCTGAGTTGTTCTTTACAGCTACAGAAGAATATATAGAATGCATACACATGCATAACTGGGTGCTGCGGTCTGAACTCCTTCCTTAGAAGCAGCTCCAAATGAGAAAAGAGTCGGTGACCATTGGTGCCCTAAGAGTCCCAGGTGAATTTATTATTCTCACTGTGCTCAATGAGAGAAATGGAACTCACTTCTTCATAATTAGTGACTACAGGGGAAAGGACACTCGGCATTATTATAAAGAGACAGTAAAGACAATAGGTTGGAAGATAGTTTTATTCACTTTACACTGGCAAAGAGTCAGTGGAATTGTTACCATTGCAGCTTAAGGCAGAAGCTGAGTTCCAAGGAGGCAAGTAGTTTCTTCTGAACAGAAACTGTAAACATACTCCAATGGAAGTGTGTGTGTGTGCACGCGCGTGCACCTGTCTGTCTGTGTAGAGCCAATCGAGCTGTAAAGAACAAGATTGAGGGGACAATGATGATGTACCTCAAAACAGGATGATCACACTGATATGACAATATACTGGCTGAGCCTACTCTCATTCTAATTTCTCTTCAAAGAGCTATAATCATGGGGTCAAAGCTGAAGGGGAACTCTTAGACTTCCCCGTTTAACAATTAAGAGTACCAGTTGTAGTCAAACAATGTGAGTGAGAAAAGACCAGAGTCAGACACTCCTACCAGCAAAGGATGGTGTCTCCAAACCCCATGGCAGCCAGGTTTGGATGATGTAATTCTGCCTCCTTCAGCTAAAAGCTGATTGGGCCCAGAATGGATGGATGTCTGAAGCAGAGCCAATCAGATTTTCTCTATCAGGAATGTGGACTGTGGATTTAGGGACAGATATCTCTCTGCTTGGCTGAAACTGTATGGTAGCCATATTCCATTATGTATATGAACAACAGAACAAACTAGAGAGAAAACAATAAAGCGGATATGCAAGAGAGGAGGTAAGAAAAGAGCCAGAGAAAGAAAATGATGATTTTCCAGTTCTTAGATCCAGTTTCTTCCAAAAGCCGGCTGCATTCCTATCTTTTGAGCTCCTTAAGACATGCCTTGTCCTTATTAAAAATAATTCCCTTTCTGTTAAAGCTAGCCCAAATTTATTTCAGTTATTTGAAATCAGAAACACCTTGGTTAAACCATATTACCATAAAGTAAATCATCATACCATGAAAAAACAATGCAGCCACATTGAACCCACATCTCTTGCATCTCCTTCATTGGCAGGTGGATTCTTCACCACTGCACCATCTAGGAAGCCCAAAAAGTAGAGCTTCCCTCATCGCTCAGCAGGTAAAGAATCCACCTGCAAAGCAGGAGATATGGGTTTGATCCCTGGGTCAGGAAGATCCCCTGAAGGAGGGCATGGCAACCCACTCCAGTATTCTTGCCTGAAAACTCCCATGGACAGATGAGCCTGGCAGGCTGTGGTTCATGGGGTCACAAAAAGTCAGACATGACTGAAGCTCCTGAGCACATATGAAGAGAATCTAAGTATGGTTTAATTTAAGAATTCTTTTTAATCTATCATCTACTACAGATTCCTTCATGGTGAAGGGAAAGCACGGTGTATTTGAAGGACTTACAGAATTCAATAGGGCTGGATTATAACGAATGTGAAAAAGATTGCTCTGAGATTAGGTTGAAGAGGTAGACCAGACAATGGAGAAGAAATCTGCAAGCTGAAGAGTTAAACTAAAAGACCACGTGAAGCTTTTTAAAGCAACTTGACATTAGCAGAAATTTATTTTTTTTTTTAGTATCACCCTGGCTGCAGCATAGAAATAGACTGAACAGAAGCAAAATTTAATGCAGATGCTTCTCACTAAGAATATGTTTCAGTAGTCCAGGTGAGAAATGATGCTGGTGGTAGCAAGGAGCCTGGAGAAAAGTAAGCATTTCTTGCATTACGTAAGACACAGAATTGGCAGGACTAGAGGATTAGTAGGATGTTAGACATGTGGGATGTCAAGAAATCACTGTTGGGACTTCCCCGGTGGTCCAGAGGTTAAGACTCCAAGCTTCCAGCTCAGGGGGCACAGGTCCGATGCCCGGTGAGAGAACTAAGATTCAATGGGCCTCACGATGCGCTGACCAAAAAGAAAGTGAATAAACCTGACAAACACCGGCTCAGCCAGGTGATCAAAGCCAACATCAACAGTGGTGGCAAGTCATACTGACAGTGTGTGCCCTTGACACAATGACACTTTATTTCTGTGGTCATCCTCCTGAAAACCCCTAACCCCAGCCTAATCGCTAAGAAGAGCATCAGAGAAATCCTAAATCCCAGTTGAGGGGTTAAGTGTGTATGATCAGATATGTTTAGCCTATCTCTGACAATACTCCTCAAAAACAAGGAAAGTCTGAGAAACACGGCCAAGAGGAGCCCGAGAAGCGATGACGACTAAATTGTATGTGGTATCGTCCATGAGACCTTGGAGCAGAAAAAGAGGGCATGGGGTAGAAACTAAGGAAGTCAGAATAAAGTATGAACTTTGGTTCATTTTAAAATGATGATGATAATCTACTAACAAATATGCCCTACAGGTAAGGCCCTTCCTCACTACTGCAAAGACTCTCAGAAACTGCTGCAGTCCAAGTGGATGGGAGAAATATGCTCACGAGCGGGAAAGGAGGTAAGCTCACTGTAGTGTACACGCCATACAGTTACCTGAGGCAACAGGTAGCAGGTGTCAGCGCTGAAATTCAAAGGCAGCACATAACACAAAGGGAGGTCTTCACCTGAAGAAGGCCGACTGGCCACCCATTCAGTGACATTCCCTTGGTGAATTCATCTCTGCCCGGGGTCAGCCCTCAGCCTGACGGGCTCAGCAAACTACTCGCTGGTATCTTGAGGTTAATCAAATCCACGGATAATGACTCATACTAACTAAATATCCATGAGAATGATACAGAGAAAGAGAATGCCACACTGTCAGGCAAACCTAACACACAGGGCTGGGTGGAGTGGGGCATGAGAGTCTGCATTTCTAACAAGCTTCCAGGTGATGCCCGTGCAGCTGGTCCATGGACCACGCTTTGAATAGCAAGGGTCTGGGCAAGCTCCAAGAGGAACTAAAGTGTCAAGTTTACTGATGAGCTGAGTATCAAGTAATCACGAGAGCGGTTAACCGCTTAACTGTTAATGCCAGCAGGCTTTGGTGTCCTGATGCAGCCATCTCCAGAGCAGAGAGAGAAACCCACTACTACTAGCTCTCAGCAGCTGCGGTATCCTTTCCTCTGGATGAGGCTCATGGGGGATTGCCGATGTGCAGAGATTCTTCCTACCTACGCTTCCACACTTAATCTCCTCCCACCAGAGGTGGGAGGGACAGATCCTTTATGTGCAAATAAAACACCTTCAATTAGTTTATGACCTGGTTTTGCAGACTGAGGACTCATTCACTCCAAGGGGACCTGGTAAATCTTTGCACTGACCTAGTATATATAAATTTCCTAGACTGGCTCTCTAAAAAAATTGTTGTTTCCTTTAGTTTTTTCTTTTTTTTGGCTGCACTCTTCATTGCAGTGTGCAGGCTCTCAAGTTGCAGCTTGCCGGAGTGCAGGCTTAGTTGCCCTGAGGCGTGTGGGATCTTAGTCCCCCAATCAGGGATCGAACTCACACCCTCTGCATTAGAAGGCGGACTCTTAACCACCTGACCGCCAGGGAAGTCCCTCCCTACATCTTAATGGAGAAGAATGAAACACTACCCTTACACTGTTGCCACAGTAGAAAAGATTCTCATTTCTAAACTATTTATGGAGCCCCGGTTGAGTGCAACACAGGTCAGCAGAGGGAATGTAGAGCTGAGCAAAAAGAGCACAAGACTCCAGTCCTGAGGGCAAGGTCGCCATCTGAGAGCAGTGACAGCCTTACTTCTTCAGAACAGCTCCGCAGAATTCTAATCTTGTGAGCTTCTACTTTCTCCTCGTTGTCAGCTCCAGCTTTCTCAGACCTTGGGTTTAACAGCCCCGGGGACACAGACACCCATGCTGAACTACAGCCTGCTCAGCTGGATTGAATGCATCCTACAGCACTTTCCCTCAGTTTTATCTTCTGCCCATTTATGTTCATGTGGCCCTGCAAAAACCCAAGAATAACTTCACAAAGTTCTGCCAGGTCAAATCAAAGCATATTAAAGTAGACCACTCTCTGGAAACCCAGTACCAATCAAGAGAGAGAAATAATGCATTTACAAACAGACATGAAGAAGTATGTTTTTCTAACAGACTGGTTTAGCAGAAGAAGAAATAATGATTCCATTTCAGTCATTCAGCTGTTTCCACTCATGCCTACTAAGGGAAAATACCATGTGGTGGATAGTTCTCAAAGTCTAGCATGCAGAAGAATCATCTAGAATGTCTGTTCCCAGGGTCTCACTCTCTCTAACCCACCCTCAGCCCAGCCCATCCCCTGCTACCAGAAAGTCAGACACAGCAGGCTGGAGCTTAGAAATCTATATTTTAAACACCACTCCCCTTTCCCCAGTTGATTCCGAGAAATACTGACTTATGTCTGAATTTTCACTATTTTAGTGGTTTACAACTCTGGCTCACATTTGATTTCTGTAATAAGCTTAAAAAAAAAGTTCTCATTGTCTGTACACTGTCCACCAAGACCCTGAAACAATCAAATCGGAACACCCAGTGCATGAGACCCAGGCATCAGTGCTCTTTCAAGGCTCCCAGGTAATTGAATGTTTGGTGTTTCCAGGTGGTACTATTTGTCTGGGTTGTTAGACGTCAGATTCCAAGGCCCTCCCTGAAGATTCTGATTCACTAGGTCTGTCTGGGGCACAGCCCTAGAGTCTACCAGTCACACAGGTGCCCCAGGGGATTCTTACAATGGGAGATTTGAGAAATGTGCCTGTCTTGCTTAGGTGAATCACAAACTCCCGTTCTCAGCGAGGCTGCTCCCATGGGACTTTTGACTTCAGTTTTGGAACCCCTATTCTGTACAATAAACTCCAATCTAACCTGGGTTTTCCCAAAGAGAGAGAGGGAACTCACCTTACTTGATGCTACATAGCGATGAAAATCACTGCTTTGTGTGGCCGTGACTGCTGTAGAGTCACTTCTGTTACTGATAGAACAAATTATCTCTCCCACTCACTTAGCACTGTGTACAAGGTCTTATCAGCACCTAGTATATTAACTAATTTAATCTTCACAACTACATTACCAATAGGAACCCTTCTTAGCGCTACCTCTACCAATAAGGAAACTGAGGCAGAGAGGCTGAACAAATTGCCTGTTACCCACAGTCACAGGTAGAGGATGGCTCTGAACCCAAATCTGGGGGGACCAACATCAGCCTGTAACGGGGCTCACCAAACAAAAGCTGAAGAGCCTGCCTGCGTAACCGCTTGCTGCCAGAAAGAGAACACAGAAAGGCTCAAGGAAGCTAATGTTTAAGCGTTCCAAGTACTGGGCTAGAAGTTTATATATATTATTTCACCTAATCTAAGAGTCAGGTATAGTCCCTATTGTCACGGACGCACTCTCCTGTCTTAATCAGTGATGTGAAGAATTAACAGTTGTAGATCATTATGCAAAAAAAAGATAATAAAACAAAGCAGTCAAAGAAAACTTCCAAGTAGACTTGGCAGGCGGGATACTGAAGAATTAGCCAGTTGTGGGTTTAGCGTGTTGGGGCAAGAGGAGGCTGCATGGAGAGGCACTGGGGTTGGCTTTGGACAGATTCTTCAAAGAGGTGGAGCCGTGGAGATCTCTGACTCCAAGAGAGGACAGGGCTTCCTGAGATCTCAGGAAGGGACAAGGGTTTCATGTAGGCGCACTGGGAATCTTAACAAGTCAGGATAAATGGCGGAGGTCCAACCACTTCATCAAGAACCTCCCTGCCAATGCAGCAGACGCAACAGATGCGAGTTCAATCCCGGGGTCGGGAAGATCCCCTGGAGAAGGAAATGGTAACCTGCTCCAGTGTTCTTGGCTGGGCAATCCCACGGACAGAGGAGTCTGGTGGGCTACAGTCTGTGGGGCCACAAAGAGTCAGACACGACTGAGCGCCCACACACACACCCACTTGGAGGGATGATATGACACAAGCTGCCTTGAAAGATAAACTGATGTCTCCACGTCCTGCAGGGCAACACAAGAGGAATTCCTCTTGTCCTGCTTCTGGTTTCTCCCTGAGTAGTGGGAGGGAGAAAGGAGATGCAAACCCAATGCCCTGAACTCCAAGGCATCTCAGCCTTCAGCAAGAGGCCGAGAGACTGCCTGTGTCTTTATGGAAACAGCGATGAGTGACTGCTAAAAGCCACCTTTTTCCTACCTCTGTTTAGGGACACCCCACCCTGCCAATCCCAAGTAACACACCTGTCTAAGAAGAGCCACATGGAAATCTGTGGGATCCCAGGGTTCTGGAGGTCAGTGCTATTTGCTAGGTCCTGGAGTACACAAGGAGGCCCTAGCAGAACTGGAGCTCTCCACTGAACAGCTGCTGACCACTAAAGGTTGAAAAGAAAGCCGGGACTAGATACACAGATGAGTTCCAGACAGGGTGGAAAGGGAAGGCCTAGTCTGGCTGGCTAAAGAAAAGAAAAATTTCTGATTTCAGGACACTCACTCAAGAGGAACAGCTGTCATGAATCAGGGAACTCAAGCTGGACTCTGTGACAACCTCGAGGGGTGGGATGGGGTGGCGGTGGGAGGGAAGCTCAAGAAGGAGGGGACATACATATACCTACGGCTGATCCATGTTGATGTTCGGCAGAAACCAACACAATATTGTAATTATCCTTAAAAATAAATACATTTCAAAAAAAAGAGTAACAGCGCTCCAGCCCTTTCTCACCACAACTAAAGAAAGCCCACACACAGCAACAAAGACCAGGACAGCCAAAAATTTAATTAATTTTTTTTAAAGTAACAGCTCTGATCCTAGACTATGGTCTTTTCACATAGGCTGTGGGCCACTCTGTGCCCAAAGGCATTAGCTGGAACTGAAAGGTAGGCAGTTTGCAGGTGAACCTCATCCTTACCTGAAGCAGGGGCGGAAACGCTAAGATTTCTGTGAGAGCTGTGGTCCCATCCAAGACCAGGAGCAGGTAAGTTAGATGCATGAGAGGGACAGAATCTGAGGAGTGAGGCAAATAGATAAGGAAGCGAAGTATAATAAAGTCTAAAAGAAGGGCCAGTCATCAAAAGGAAACAGATGCAATCATTTTTCACTGAAGGCAATAAATATTAAGTAAATATTTCAAATCATTCTATATTTCATTCTTTATTGAGCTCCTACCACAATTTATTAGTGAATTTGCAAAACAAGCATTACCCCCACAAAGGGGAGAAGGGAGGAGGGTAAAAGAAAAAAAAAAAAAAAAACGGCTGATTTAAGAGTTTATTATTTTCAAACCTTCCTCTACGTGTTTTATTCCTCCTGGGCATGTAGGACTGAGTAGACTATATAAATCAAGCAAACTAGAATTCATGCTTGAAGCTTTTTTCACTTCTTCCATCCAAGAAATAATAGCTGACAGTGTTTAGAACTGAACATTGTTTCAAGACAGACAGCACTCCCATGTCCCACCTTTAATGCCTTCTGCTTCAAACCCATACCTATTGTGTTTCCTTTGTACATTATAAAGTCATCATTCCCTTTATGTGCTACATTGTTAATGATTTCTCCATTGGCAAACAATACAATACCTCTTGCAGCTCACTGAACCTTCAAAGCAAGCAGGCTTACTGAATATTTAGTGCGTCCTAGGCATGACAAATAAAAAACAAGCCTACTGTCTGTAAGAAGTATTTGACGTACATCCATAAACAGCAAACCTGATGAATTCTCAAAAAAAAAAAAAAAAAATGTTTTGGAGACACCTATTGGCTTAAGGAAATCAACCTTGCCCCAAACTGGACAAATCCCCTTGAGAGCGAATGACCCTGTATTTCACAGATCCCCCTGTCTTTGCCCACTTAGTTGTAACCATTACAAGGCGGGGCCTTCGTCTAGTTTTTTCACTCACTGGGCCTAATACTCTGCACAAAACATAATACACACTCAGTAAACACTGGAAGAACAGAAGTCGCTCAACATAAAAAACCAAAACATTATGCATTTGTGAAATATCCTCGGTGAAAACTATTTTAAAACATTAAAGAAATGGATTTGATTAGGCTCTCAGCCAACACCTACAAGTCTCCCTACACTGATGTTCGTCTGGCATTTAACACGTTATGTGGTGGAAAAGAAGACCCGTAAGAGAGCCATCTCAATGACTCTCATCTGGGAAACCCTGGTATTAGAATTCTGATTGAGTATCACTGTGCCTTCACCTACTGAACAGGCTTCCTAGGAAACTTCTTGACCTTTGTAAGACTCGTATTTTCCTCATCTGCATAATAGGACTGCTTTAAAAAGCTTCCTATAAGACTATCTGATGACAGCTAACATTTTTTATTTACTCTTTGCTAGAAACTGTGCTTAATTCTTTATAGGTATATAATATTTTCTATATTTGTTATGTAAACACAGAATCTCATTTAATTCTCACAACAACCCTATGACTATTCTCTCCATTCTACAGATGAGGGAATGGAGGCAGCTGGACACTTAGCTATGGGGCAAAGTCACACTGGTCAGTGAGGACCAATACCAGGGCTAAAATTTATGTAGCCTGGCTCCAAAGCTGGTGTGCTCAACCTCTACTATGCTTGCAACTATGGGCCTAGATTGTCTCTAGGCCCAGAAAAACATGACATTCCTGCCTCCCAGGATAAGAACTGGGTATCTGTGATACAGAAGGGATCATTTTAACTTACACACCCTTATGTATCTCTGGGACTTTATGCTTTAGGAATATACTCCCTATTCAGAAAAACAATATACTCCCAAAAGGTTTTGTGAAAGCTGAAATTGCTACAAGAATTGAGAAACTCAGCAATGATGCCACCCTTTATGTAAAGAGGTGAAGAGTGGGTGTCATTTTCATTGCTGTTGTTTAGCTGCTAAGCCGTGTCCAACTCTTCATGACCCCATGGACTGTAGCCCGCCAGGCTCTTCTGTCCATGAAACTTTCCAGGAACGAATACTCGAGTGGGCTGCCATTTCCTTCTCCAAGGAATCTTCCCGACCGAGGGATCAAACCCACATCTCCTGCATTGGCAGGTGGATTCTCTACAATTGAGCCACCTGGGAAGCCTGTCATTTTCATTATTTAACACTGAAAGCATGATAAAATCACACAGAAGGCCATTCATGTACCTGTTTACTACACGGTGAAGTTCCTGAAATAATCATCGTATTGGTTCTTTTTCTCCACTTGTAAGATTTCGTTGACTGTGCGGGAGGGTGTTCACCTCAGGGCTTCTGCAGTTGCTGTTTCCACACCAGGAGCCTTCGTCTCCCATTTATCCAGAGGCTCCACCCTCGCCTGCCTCCTTCAAGTCCACACTTGAGTATCATCTTCTCAATCATTCTCTTCTAAAAACTACAATTCCTTTATTTTTCTCCATAGCACATTCCCCCACGCAATGACACACGATGTTTTTACTTATTTGTTTTACTGTCTGTCTCCCCACTCCAGGCTCCTAGAATGACAGCTTCATGGAATTTCTGACTCCGCAAGTCACTGCTGCTTCCTCAGTCCCTGGAAGAGAGGACCCTCATTGAATTATTGAATGAACGAATGAACTCTGGCCTATGGAATCCTGTCCTCCTAAGGTGAACATTTTGAAACTCTTAAATTGAAAAATGCATCTATTTTACAGGGCCAGCTTCAGGAAAGGATGAGGAGTGACCAACATAGTGTATTTTAAGAGACAGAAAATTCTTTAGTCCAAAGTGTCACAGCAAGTACAAGTCTGCCTTTGCAAATTCCTTCTTCAGAAGTCTTCTGAAAACCTTTCAAACGTGTTACATCAGGCTTGCTCATTTGAACTGAGCTGGTGAAGTGGAAAAACCAGGCAGATTGAATTCAGACTACAGATTTCCATGCCAGTGTGACCAGCAAGATATTTAACCTCCCTAAATTTCCTAACTTACACACACAAAAAATTGATAATTATAATTGGTTGGTTAACTTTATAAATGTCTCATAAGACTTACATTGGTTGAAGAGGATCAAACGAGTTTACAAGCAAAGTAGTCAGTAAAATGCAGAGTATATTCTAACAAAATGGAAACTCTAAGAAGGAGTAACGTAACAGATGTTTCTCTCAAAGTTCTCACCAAAATAGCTAGTAAAAATTAAGTGAAAGTTAAATAATAGAAGAGAAAATCAAATTTAATAGAAAGTATGAACTTAAAATATCACTTAAATTAATACCATGTTCCTTAAACTTTGCATTTTTAAGCGTTATGAAGCCAATCTGAAACAAAATCTACAGAAAAAAAGTGTGGTATTGCTGCCAGTTTAAGAATTTCCAGAGGGTGGCGGAGTTTTTAACATCACATGTTCCATCAGAGCAAAGCACAACCAACCTGACAAGTCACCCAGAAAATTCAATGGAAACAAGCATCTATTTAACATCAAAGAAGCAGCAGTGACTAGCTGGTTGATAAAAGAGGGGGAAAAAAAACATTGCAAAGTCAAAATTCTCTTGCTGCCTCTTTTTGTCATTTATAAAAGTTACAATGACTTCTTTCCTTGGAATATTAAAAGTATACAATCTTCTAGAGGCCAACTTTCATTGAAAGGGTTGGGAATGTCTGACAGATGTTCAACAGTCGTTCAATCCTTAAAATTTGCATTACAAATCAGAGCCTGTGAGAACACAAGAGGTCTGAGCAGCCAGTCCAACTCGCTCATTTTATAGAAAAAGAAACTGACACATTGGCAAATTAAACGGCTTTCCCAGCTCTCGGAGTCATGCGTTAAAAACAGACACCAGGGTGTAAGTATTTTGTGTAATGCGGAAATTATTTTTTAGGAAAAAAAAATAATAATTTTCCTCCCTAGCCCAAAGGATTTAAACACACTGGATGAATGGGTTAAATAAACAGCCCAATCACCTTCTCAGGATCTTTTATCAGAGCCTTCTAAAGCTCCTTACTAGTTCAATAGGGGTTTTTCATATAAGGGAGAGTTACAGCCTTTTTCTCCCTTTCAAGTTGAAAATCCTGAGGCTGATCATTTTAGCACAGATTCAAATTGCTATTGTGTGCCTCTCTTGAAAGTAAATATACGATATTCACCTGAGAAATATTTTCTTACCTTTATAGAAACTATATGTAAAACCACCCTCAACTTTAAGAGGCAAACATTGACCTTTTTTTGGAGAGAAGTTTTTGCCTCCACCTGAATGCATCATTCTTTTAACCTTCAAATTATTCAGTCATCAGCATCACATATGCTGGAAGAGACGCCAATAAATTCAAAGGGAGATAATTTAAGAATAATAAAACAACCTACACGAAGCAAATAATAAAGCTAACATCCAGACTCATAGCTTCCAAGTGTTTGGGTACCATTTACTATTAAAAAGAGTTTACCTAGTAATGCCGAGGGAAACCAGAGCTTTACATCAGCTACCCAGGCAGAAGCTCAGACGTAGGAGAAGGCTTCAGAGAAGCCTTAAGATGGCCCTAAATATCACAGTTACACCTGCTAATTAATACAGCTTACTATGTGCTAAGTATTCTACCATCTGTTATCCCACCTAATTCAAACAACAACCCTGCCAATTGGAAATATCATCCTCATTTTGGAGCTGAGAAAACTAAGACTCAGAGAGGTCAGTCATTTGCCCAAGATCACTAAACCTTCTTAGCACAGTGGGCAGCACGTCCGTCTCATAATCTGAAGGTCCTGAGTTTGAGCCTCATAGAGGGCAGGTTTTTGGGCTTCCCAGGTGGCACTAGTGGTAAAGAACATGCCTGTCAATGCAGGAGATATAAGATTATGACGCAGGTTCGATCCCTGGGTTGGGAAGATCCCCTGAAGGAGGGGATGGCAACCTGCTCCAGTATTCTTGCCTTGAGAATCCCATGGACAAAGGAGCCTGGTGGGCTATGGTCCATAGGGTCGCAAAGAGTCGAACAGAACTGAAGCAAGTTAGCACACAGGCACCAAGCTAAGAAATCAAGGAACCAAGATTTATACCCTGATCTGTTTAATGCTGAGGCCAGAATTCCTTCTTCACGTGACTTCTCCCCCTGCTAGCCTTAAATTCGGACCGGCATTTGCTCTCCTTAAACATCTTCAATTAATGTCCAGCTTATCCAAGAGAATGACACTCTTTAGCTAACAAATTCACTCAGATGAGTATCCCAGATTAACAGCTACTGTCATCTAAAAGAAAGTACAGGGCTTCCCTGGTGGTCCAGCGGTTAACAATCTGCCTGTCCATGCAGGGGACACAGGTTCAATCCCTGGTCCAAGAAGATCCCACATGCCACAAGGCAACCAAGTTCCAGGCACTCTAGAGGCCCGGGAGCTGAAACTACTGATCCCATGGGCCACAACTATGAAGCCCGCACACCCCAGCGCCTGTGCTCTGCAACAAGAGAGACCACCACGATGAGAAGCCCATGTATCACCACTACAGAGTAGCCTCTCTCGCAGCAACTAGAGAAAGCTAACAGATTAAGTTACAGAGAAGTTCTGCCCCAGCCACTCTGTTACAAGAACTCTTTTGGAAAACACATTTGGGAAAACTCACAAGTGAGTACACAGAAGCCTGTGGACAGGAAGAGACTCAAGAACTTGACGATGCTGTTTCATAGGATGAGTTAAAGAACATTCAGGAATTCCTGGTTGATTAGTATTGAGGTTGCAGAGTCCGTTCATGCAGCCAGTATAATCAAGTACATATTACGTGCCTCTTCCCAGACATGATTTCCATCTACCGTGTCCTAAGGCTACACCAGGGAAACCAGAAATGTCTTCATCTTTGGCCTGAGGAGTTCATGCACTGTCTTTGGCAGGGAGCCTTTTGCTGTTTTGGTTCTAGCTGGTAAAGAAGTTGACCTGTGACTTCAGAGTTGTAAGAAATAAGAGTTTTTAGGTCCAAGGAGGATCTGTGAGGATGGAACAAAATCATTACAGGGCTGAAAGAAGCTATGCCCCCCTTAATCAGAGCAAGGAGTAGAGTGAGTTGGAAGAGCATCTATCTTCTCTGCTCAGGACACAGAATATTTCTTTAGGGGTACTTTCTACTTTTAATAGAATAAAAAGATAAATGGGATTTAAGCATCCTGAAAAGAAAGTGGACAACTTGTATGTTCCAAAGAATATGTTTTAATTATCTCTTTTCCAAAGATTCTGATTACATACAGGTTTTTCAGGGATGTGTCATGATATTAAAAGTGAGCAACATATGTTTGTTTGTTTGTTTTACTAAATATGGAGACAAGGAAAGTTATCAGAGAAGGTAAAAAAAAAAATAATGTGACAATTATCCCAGAAATAATGTCATGCCTAGCAAATCTGACCTGAAATAAATCTAACATCACCCTTCTCTATACAACCAAGTTATCTTTTTAGTCATAATTATAAAACAGTGGCCTGAAAAGGGGCTTTGGCAAGGACTTCTATTTTATTGAACTCAATACATACATATAACCATGCCAATAAAAAATAAAGAATAAAAAAAAGAAATTTTCATTCAAAAAAGGAGGAAAAGTAATGAATCAAATACCCTTTCATTACTTTAATATATTTTTTAGAATAAAAAGGGGAAAAACAGACCTACATACTGGTCTATATATATATATATATATATATATATATATGACTAATGGATGTGAATTATCTATATACATGATGAATAATATTACAATAATCAAGTAAGAATTTTTTTTTAGAAATTTTAATAAAAATGAAATGTCTAAAGAAGTTACAGTTTGGGGAAACTACTACATCATTGATGTGATATTCTTTTTTTTTCCTTAAGACAATTTTTAAAATAAATGTTAACTTTAAAGATGTTACTCAAATTCAAGAAAACATGTCATGTGTAAGCTAAAATACACACATGGTGATAGAGATGAACTGAAAAGACAGACAGTGCTTATCAGGCAGGAGGCAGGGAGATTCCCTCTGATATATAACATCAGTACCAGTGAATGTCTTGTCCAATTACCTTATCCATGAGTACCTTTAACCCGGGAAACAACTGCTTAAGGCAAAGTCCTCCTTTCAGCATTGACCAAATCACAAAGCATATGGAGAAGTTACATGGGGAAGCGAGAAGATATTTTGCAGGACTGGAGTGACAGTGGAGGTTTTGTGGCCAGGGGGATCCCTACTTCCAAAGTCCCAATTCTCTAAGTAGCAAAGGAAAGAGAAACTTCTGCAGCTGAAATGACTCAAGAAGGAACTTGAGATAATTTAACATCTCTGTGTGCTTCCTTCCACTTAAGGTTTTTCTGATGAACACAGTATGAAAACACAACAGACCTAAATGGACTCAATGGACTGAACCCAAAGAAAATGTCTTTCTAAGCACAGAGGGCATCCAAATACTATCAAAACTGTTAAATGCTTCTATGAATTAAAAATGAGAAGGAAATAGGGGAGGGGAGGAAGTCCATAGAAAAACAAAGACTCACTGAAATGCTAAGGTCAAAGATGGAGAATTTGACTTTGCCAGTTCTTCCTCTGAGTTAATCAAGACTCACCCCCGGCTTCCCAGTCCTGGTGCTTGCTATTACTTACAGTACATGGTGGTCCACTTAATTTCTCCCCATCAACAGAAACAATCCCTAAACAGCTAAATCTAGGATCTTTGAATGTGGCACAATTTTCTTGCTTTTTAAGGAAATTATCTCAAATTGTGGTTGGAGGAAAAAACTGGCTAAGCATTCTTTTAAAAGTTCGGAACAGTCTAAATTATGGGTTTGGACACACAAGAAGAAGAAAGTTTTGTTTTAATCTGATTTTAAACTGAATTAGTCGAGGCTGCTACAAAAATGAACTATGTAATTAGAGTAATCTACTCAGTTAATACATCTACAATAAAAGAATATACATTCAGAACAAAGGGCAGAGACCCAAAAACTTTTTTTCTGCTTTCTCCACTAAAGTCTTTTTTTTACTTTTGCAACAGGAAACAAATACTATATTGCATATTTAGTATACAAAATATACCTGATATTAAATAAACTTAAAATTCTACTTCTTACAAAATACACATTTCATCACTTCTTGTAAAACAAATGGATTCTTTTTGTGGGTGATGGGGAATTGTTTTCAAAGTTTTACTAAATGCACTTATTTACTTTTAAAGTAGGTCTCATACAGGTAAATCAATCACACTAACAATACATGTAACAGGAAGAAATTAATGCTGCCATAATAATCACTTTTTAATGTTTTTAATTTTTACAATTAACTTTTAAACAATAATGTCTTGTCTATTAAACATTTTTAAAAGCCACACTTCATGGAATTATTATTCTCACTTAAATTTTAGGACTGAAAAGAATCTCAAAGTTTACTGAAAAGCAGAGAAGGGATACAAAAATCAAATTTACACTCAAAAAATGAGCCTTTTTATTATGTCATACCAGCAGAAATGGGGCACAAGTGAGCAAGTTTTAGAAAAAAGAAAGCCATGATGCTTGTGAGTTTGAACTTGAACTTAGAAAGTCTCTCTGATGCTCAGCCTAACATCAAATTAACAGGAGCATCCCAGTTTTAAAATACAAAGAGAACATATACTCTTAAGTGACTTTTTTTTTCATGTTTTTCATTGAACTTGAAACATAAAAAGCTATGTCAAACACAAAAAGTACACAGTGAATATAACTTTAGGGAACAAATAACTAACTTGCTTAACAAGGAACCAGTTTTCAGAGTTGGTAAAAGAAAGCCAGATTAAGTGATGCATATTAATCACGTCAAGGAAGCTGATTAAAGTGAAAAGATTCCATTGGTCCATTAAATATTAAAATGCAGCATGATGAACACAGATGCTTTAAAGCCTTGACAATAAATATTAACTTATTCCTCATACAAATTACGTGTAAGACGAGGGTTTTATAATACTGGCAGCAAAGTTGCTGTTCCAACAATAAGCAGGCAATATTGTTCCTACGGGCTTACAAGAAAAGAGCCTAAGAAGGGAATTTTCAAGTGCGTGTAAAATGTGGTCAGGAACTGGAAGTTGGGACATGGAAAAACTGAAAGGAGTGCAGGTCATTCACTTACCAGTAAGTGATATAAAAATAATCAACTCATTCAATGAAAACATAATGTGGAATTAGGTCAGCAACACAGACCCAGAAACCTCCTTCCTGTCCCCACCCCACGCAAACTGTAGCCAAGGCTGACTGCCTTTTCACCCGCCAGTCCAGGGTGAAAAAGCCACGAGAGCAGAGCTGTGAGGTGGAAAGAGACCCCCTGCTTCGACAGGGACCGCGAGTATGGAAACCTACGTGGAAGGTTCTTCAGAGTCATGGCCAGGGAAGCTCAGAGCTCGAAGTGAACGTGTGAGGACAGCTGAACAGAAAGAAACCATGTCCACAAAGAGCTTCTGTTTTGCACTGCTTGACCCAGAGGCAGCCTTGGAAACTTCTTCCACATCTCTATCCCCAAAGAATCTACAAAGAAGGAAGGAAGGACGCTGCAACATCCAGCTCTCCCACGGCTTCCCTGGCGGCTCCGTGGTTAAGAACCTGCCTACCAACACAGGAGACGTGGGTTCGATCCCTGGTTCAGGAGGCTCCCACAGGCCACAGAGCAACCATGTGCCACAACTATAGATCCTGTGCTCTAGAGCCCGGGAGCCGCAACTACTGAGCCTACTTGCCACAACTACTGAAGCCCAAATGCTCTAGAACCTGTGCTCTGCAACAAGAGAAGCCACCGCAACAAGAAGCCCGTGCAATATAAGCGTATCCCCTACTCATTGCAACTAGATAAAAGCTCACACAGCAATGAAGACTCAACACAGCCAGAAATAAATACAAATTATTTTTTTTTTAAAAATCCAGTTCTCCCCACACCAGACTCCAGGTGGGCTAGCCACCGGAGATGCTTTAAATGACAGTGAGCAAGGGGTGTCCTGACCGGGGCTGGCTCGTCCCGCCGCCTCTTCATAACCCCAGCTCCCTCTTCTCTCCTTCCTCCTCCCCACAGGCCTGGGGCCTTGTGGGTGTCTGAATAAGGCACCTATTAGGTGCCTATAGGTACCTAAGGAGTACCTATACTCCAGAACTTACCCCACCCTTGACTCCAACTCCATAATTCCTATTTGCTTAATTCTGCTCAGGGTGCTGGAGATCCAGAGCATGACACAAATTCACATTCAAGTGTGAATAAGCAACAGGTGTTCTCCCTACCTCAACGCTCACCCCCAACTCTTTCACTGTGAAATCAAGTTGCTCTCCTAGTCCCTGTGTTTTAGAGACAAAGAATTGAGGGACAGGTGGAGTGAACAGTGATGAATCACACCCCTCCCAGGCCGCTGGAAATGACAAGGAAACAGCCAAGCATAAAGGTAAGTTGCTGTTCTCATTTTATCTGAGTCAGTTCATCACCATCAATTCATCGCTCATTGCTGACCTGGGACATTTTTTATTCCCAGTGTTCAACACTTTTGTCCCACAAAAGTAGAGGAATGGGGTACGAGAGGATGAATTTACATTTTATCATTTTCTTGACAGTTTTTTCATCACTTGTACTATAGTGGCCAAAATACAAGCCAGCCATCTGGCACATGCTAATCCAACCAAAGTTCTGCACCTCACTTCAATTCTCGAGAAAGATATAATGTTTTTTTAGCTGACTCATTAAAAAAGACCCTGATGCTGGGAAAGATTGAAGGCAGGAGTAGGGGACAGCGGATGCTAATCCAACCAAAGTTCTGCACCTCACTTCAATTCTCGAGAAAGATGTAATTTTTTTTTAACTGACTCACTGGAAAAGACCCTGATGCTGGGAAAGATTAAAGGCAGAAGAAGGGGACAGCGGAGGATGAGATGGTTGGATGGCATCGGAACTGAGGATCCAAAACTAAGCAGAAGTGGGTAAAGCTGAGGGACAAGGAGAGAGTTCATGGCCATGTTCAAGTCTCTGATCCACTTACTCATGTCTACCCCCTAAGACTTCCTAATTATGTGAGCCCACAAATTTCCTTTTTTAGCATCTGCTAATTTGAAAGGAATTTCAGTCACCTGCAACTAAGAGAGACTTGACTAATAAGCTCAAAAATGATCTCGTTAA
The DNA here is from genome assembly GCF_054371585.1 of Giraffa tippelskirchi. Classification (NCBI taxonomy): domain Eukaryota; kingdom Metazoa; phylum Chordata; class Mammalia; order Artiodactyla; family Giraffidae; genus Giraffa; species Giraffa tippelskirchi. The sequence goes on from NC_137282.1 coordinate 152,182,310, forward strand.
AAAGGACAGTGGAAATATTGATATCCACTGGATTCGTCTCTTCCCCCCAGTGTTATTTTTAAGGACAAGCAGTAAAATAAATTTTTGGATAAATGACTGAGGAAATGTTTGTACTCCTTAAGCACACAAAGGTTCTCTAAGGAACAGCAAAAATGGGTTTAGAAAACACTATCTTGAACTCAAGCCAGCATGCCTATCAAAGACTTTAGGATGTGCTGAAAGAACTGAGGGCTCCATCTCTTGAAGGCAGTTCTGCCTTCCCCAAGGTGTACCCGCCCCTGGACCACAGGGCAAACAGGACCAGGGTTCATGTTCCCTCCATTCACACCTCGGAAAGCCTGCTCTCCACCTGCAACCCGGGTCTTCCCTTGAAAGACACTGGGCATCAGCATATTAGTGAAGTCATCGCCTCATAACCTGAACCCCTGGGCTCCCACAGCTCTCTTAGCATTTACGATTTTATCGTGGTTTATTTCTATGTTTGTTTCACCAACTGGTCCTTAAAAAGCCTGAAGGAACAGAGGACTGGATAAAGAAGATGTGGTACATATATACAATGGAGTATTATTCAGCCATTAAAAAGAATGAAATAATGCCATGTGGGGCGCCATGGATGGACCTAGAGAATGTGATACTGAGTGAGGTAAGTCAGAAAAGGAGAACCATCACATGACATCCTTTATATGTGGAATCTAAAAAGAAATGATACAAATGAACTTACGAAACAGAAAGATTACAAAATAAACTTACGGGTGCTGCCAGGAAGAAATTAGGAAATTTGGGAAGGTCGAATACACATTGCTATATTCAAAATGGGTAGCCAACAAGGACCTACTGTACAGCACATGGAACTCTACTCAATGTTATATGCCAGCCTGGATAGGAGGGGAGTTTGGGGGAGAAGGGATACATGTATATGTATGGCTGAGTCTCTTCACTGTTCACCTGAAACTGCCACAACATTGTTAATCGGCTATCCTCCAATACAAAATAAAAATTTAAAGTTTGGGGGGAAAAAAGCTTGAAGGAAGATGCTTGTACATTCATTTCACCAATCACAGCACCTGGCACAAACTAGGCACTCAGTACAAGTCTGATGAATGGATGGGCAGCGTCTTCCTGACCTCCACAGTCTTCTAGGGTGATCCCCTGGCCCACGTGCCCAGGTTCCCTGGCGTGAGGCGCATCCCAACCCCTGCCTTCCCTCCTCCCTAGTTCAGCCTCGGGGTCCCTTCCTTCCCTACTCTGCCTGCTGTTTCCAAGGTGCAGCTCAGACGTTATGAGTCATGAAGAAATTGCCAAGAGATCAAAGATCCCCTTGGGATCACCTTCATTTTGATTTCACCATCACAGATGGGGAACTACAAAGTGTAAAAAACTTGCAAGATCTGGAAAGAGTTATCAGGCAGGAGTTACTGCATGTATGTGACTGTCAACTTGAAGCATGAGCTCACAGAGACACCTGCTGATACAAAGCACGCAAACACACACACACAGACATGCACACACACACAGACATGCACACACACACAAAAAAAAGATTACTGAAAATGTTATCAATGAGAAATGTGCTAGGAGTCACTTTTTATGTCTATATGCGACAGGAGTCGTATAACTCCACCAACCAAATCATTCTCCTTCCAACAGAGGTGAATGTTGTTAACATTTCATTTTTCCATGTCAAGGGTACCCCATTCAACATGCTTACTTTAGAAGCAGAACTCACTCAAGAATGTCAGAGAATTCTTGGAGATCTAAACTGTGCAGCAACAATATTCAGTCAAACGCCAGATCCCTAAGTTGTCTTGTCTCAAATATCTGAAGGCAGAGAAGGCTTATATCTGTCTGGCAAACATTTATCCCAGGTGTTTTTATAACCTCAGAAATAAACTAATTAGACTTAAATGAAAATCTCCAGTGAGTTTTTTGGCCTCTCACTATTTATCTAGACTGAATCCTAGCAGCAAAGTCAATGAATATAAACATCTGACCATCATTATTGCTTCCAGGGAAGTCTGAGGTTGGGGAGCAGTGCTTGTGTGAGTATTTTTTAGCAGGTGACAAAGAGCTATCTGTTTCTAGGGTAAAATAAGCCATTGTAAAGAACTTGATCAGGGCCCCAAAACGGGGAACCACTACCTCTCCACTTTCTCCTGAATCAAGTTTTCCCAGTGTCATGGAATGTTATGATGTGAGCTGAAAGTCATTTCTAAACAGGGCACCGATTCGTGAACGTAAATTTAAGACTAGCCAATGTTAGGCGTGAAAGTCAGAGTAAGAGAATTTTAGACTTGAAAAAGACTGAGTCATTTAGTTCAACCCACCCCTTTACTAGCAAAGAGGCTCAGAAAGATAAGATCTTCCAAAGTCACAGAGCCAGAGACAGAAGCAGGGGCTCCAGACTAGATGAAGAGTCAATGCTTTTCCCACTGTTTATACTGCTGCCCTGAAGACTGGGGTGCTTGCCTAATAATCCACCCATAAAAGTAAAGTCGCTCAGTCGTGTCCGACTCTTTGCGACCCCATGGACTGTAGCCCACCAGGGTCCTCCATTCATGGAATTTTCCAGGCGAGAGTACTGGAGTGGGTTGCCATTTCCTTCTCCAGGGGATCTTCCTGACCCAGGGATCAAACCCAAGTCTCCCGCATTGCGGGCAGATGCTTTACCATCTGAGTCACCAAGGAAGTTTTAACACATATAAGAACAATTGTGCCACATGTATTTAAAACAATATCATCAAGGACTTCCCTGGAGGTCTGATGGTTAGGACTTCCACTACACGGGCACTGGTTTGATTCCCTAGCTGGGGAACTAAGTTCCCACATGCCGTGGGGCGCAGCCAAAAATAAATAAATGACAACATCACTGGGTTTATCTCTAAAGAAGGACAACATTATAGCTGTTTTAATGGGCTCTACAGCCCTCCCTCGCCCTATCTCTCCACCAAGAAAAAACAAAACCCCGGGTAGTGAGGACAGATTACAACCCAATCTTTATCTCACCTTAAGGCACTCCTGAAGATTTAAGAAAAAGAGACATTCTGAAGTAAAATAAAAGATAGGATTAGCCTTATAAAATAATTATACTTCAATAAAAAAAATAATGAAATAAAATAGGATTATCATAACCTCCAGCATGGACGTACACACACCCACTCCAAAACATTTGTATTGAATTTGATCATGCACTTAGAACATTGAAAATCAACTGATATGGATTTACCCACATTTTTATAAACATTCACTATTGAACTTTGTATCATCAAACTGGTACAATAGTTCCTTGTGTAAATAAGCATGATTCTTAATTACAGTCTAGGGCGCCCTCTAGTGGTCCTATGTAAAAAACTTCTTCTAAGATAAGGCCCCCATCCTTCCTAGTGATAAATGGCTAGGACTTTTTGCCCTGGACAGTCTTGCTTTGGTCTTATTGTCCTGACATCTTATTAGGGCTTAACATCTGCCTGGGTAATTTCACTTTAATGAATCACTATTAGTAATAGAATTACATTAATAGTCGCATTAAAATCAGACATAATTGATTTAGTAGCCCTCCGCTTTGTGTTCCACGCTCCTTCCACGGGCCTGTCCAGCAGCAATGCACAGGCACACAGATGCCGTGAACTGAATGGTGCGCACCTCCAAAAGTCCATAGGCTGGAGCCCCAGTTCCCAGTGTGAGGTAACTAGGTTTAGACGGGGTCACGGGGGTGGAGCCCTCACGATGGAAACAGTGCCTTCACGAGAAAAGCGCCAGTCTGTCTCCGTGCGTCTCTCATTGCAAACACTGAGGACCTAACAAGATGACCATCAGCAAACCAAGGAGCAGGCACTTACCAGACACACTCTGCTGGCACCTTGACAGACTTCCCAGCCTCCACAGTTGTGAGAAATACACTTCTGTTGTTTAAGCCACCCAATCTACGGTACTTAGTAGCAGCTCGAGCTAAGACAAGCAGCGAACAGAGCTGTCATACTAACGTGGATAAATCTCCAAGATGCTCAGAGATGACCCAAACTCCCCAACCCTTGCCAAACACTATGGAACTAACACCTCCCTTTCAGGGCAGCATTTGCTCACAAAAGAAAATGTACTCAAACAGGAGCTGTCACGGTCAGCTAGACCCTCCAGCCTCTGCTGGTGGTGGGAGAACTCTGAAAACTGCCATGCTGTGCCCTGTGGTGTACAAGTTAGGTGTGCCAGGCCCATGCTGGGACCCACACAACTGCCAAGGCACAGCTGGTGGGGACAACGGGAAGGTGGGAAATTATGGGGAAGGGTATGTGAAATATTTGCAGGGAAAAAGAGACTGAACAAGCTGCATTAGAGCATGTAACCAATCTGGACACATGGAATTGGTCTTTTTTTTTTAGTTTTTTAATTGAAGTATAGTGGTTTGCAATGTTGTGTTAATTTCTGCTATACAAAGTGACTCAGTTATACACACATATACATTCTATTTTCATATTCTTTTCCATTATGGTTTACCCCAGGAGATTGGCTATAGTTCCCTGTGCTCATTTCTTGTATGATATATGTCTACAACTATTACTTACGTTTCTGTTTGGCGTTGCCTTTTTATTTTGGGAAAAAGCCCTTTAACAGCCATGAGCTCAAAAAATAGAAGTTTATATTTAGTAAAATAGTAAAAGTGCTGAACGTTCAACTCTCAAGTAAGTAAACAATGGTGTGAAATTGCACAAAATGTCATCATTTGCCACCTCCCACAGCCATGAAGGACAGTGATAACAATAATCGAGTGAAAACCCCAAAACACAAACCTGCTGAAGAAGCATTATAACAGACATCAAAAATTAGTAGCTGTTTTGAGAACCCTGTACTTGTAGTTTGATTTATCACGTGCAGCTGTAGAAGGTGCTTACATAACTTAGATCCAGTGATTGCTTTTCGAATTGACTTTGCCAATTTTTTATTTCAAATTTTTGTATTCATGCACAAAAAGGAAAGCAAAAGCCATGATGTGTTGGTAGTGAAAGCAGAAGAATTTTATAAACAGTTCGATGTTGCTAATTTTATCTTGGTATCATCAAGGCCTCATTTAGAAAGATGGGTTAATTCCAACAAGCGTTTAATTTTTTTTTTTTTTTATCTAATTCATGGAATCAAAGCTTTTGGAAAATTAGCCTATTTAAGATGAAACATCTGACATTACTGAGAATCTTCTTGTAAATTTAGTTTAAAAACTCAACAACTCAGGTTTGTAAACAAAACCTAGAACAACATTAGAGATTTGTAAATAATACATGTCAGCAAAAACATACTCTTATTTTACACTAAACTTCACTGGCTAAATATAGATGGTCATGCTTTCAGGTCTATAAATAAATAAATAAATAAAATTAAAATGCAAAAAAATTCAACATTAAAAGTATTTGTTTTTTAATCAAAACATATTATACTTTGATAATATAATTTTGGTGGACTATGGTGTCCATGGCAAAAACAACATTTCACTAAATTAAGATATCTAATTTAAAATTAAGATATGGAGCAGAAAAATAATTGGAATTGGCTAGAGTGTATATATAAAAGTAATAATTTCAAAAAAAGTAATAATTTCATGCAAAGAAGTTGAGTTATTTTACCAATTGAAATGGAAACCCTAACATGTCAAATTTACAAAATTTGAATATGTCAAGTGATTAAATTACAAAATTTTTGTAATAAAGCTGATGTTGAATTAAAAAAAAAAAACTTCAGCATGGCAGTACCAGACTTCTCTTTGCTTCTCGTCATCAACTGAAACTACTTAGAAGTCAATCTGTGTCCTATGTGTGATATTGAACTTTTCTGTAAATGAGTCCTCTAGATTCGGGGTGTACTTTGCTCAATATTGGTTAAAGTTTTAATCAAGAATCCAAGGAACACCGAAAACCTTCAGTTTTTTAAGCTTTTGGAGGATTACAATTATTGAAAACAAAACTTGCAAAAAGGGAAACAAATGGCACCTAATTAAACTTAAAAGCTTTGGCACAGCCAAGGAAATCATCAACAAAATGAAAACACAGCCTACCAAATGGGAGAGAATATTTGCAAATGACTGATAAGGGGTTAACATCCAAAATATATAAAAAGCTCATACAACTCAATATCAAAAAAAAAACCCTGATATGAAGATGAGCAGAAGACCTGATGTTTTTTCAAAGACGACATAAATGGCTAATAAGTACGTGAAAAGATGCTCAACATCATCAATCATCAGATAAATGTAAATAAAAACTGCAATGCAATATCACTTCACACCTGTCAAAACGGCCATCATCAAAAGACCACAAATAACAAATGCTGGCAAAGATGTGGAGAAAAGGGAACTCTTGTACACTGTTGGTGGGAGTGTAAAATTGATGCAGCCACTATGGAAAACAGCACAGAAGTTACTCAAGAAACTAAAAATAGAACTACCATATGATTCAGCTATCCCACTCCTAAGCATATATATATCTGAAGAAAATGAAAAAAATATTTCAAAAAGATACATACTGTTCAAATAAGACATTATAAAGGTTTTTTTTTTGCATTAATGTACACAGGTATTTATTTTTTTGGAAAGAATTTCATTTTCTAACGTGTTTAAATAGAACTTTCTGTGGGCCTATCCATAAAATAAAGCCAATTTTTCAGTCAATATATAATTCTGTAAAATATATATATAATATACCTGATCTTAGTATCCTTTTTCATTTTTGAAAGTGTACTGGTTTGAACAATAAACCACCCTAATAGCAGCTACCAATCAACCTGAATACTCACTGGAAGGACTGACGCTGAAGCTCCAATATTTTGGCCACCTGATGCGAAGAGCCCACTCACTGGAAAAGACCCTGAGGATGGGAAAGATTGAGGGCAGGAGAAGAAGAGGGCAGCAGAAGATGAGATGGTTCAGTGGCATCACCAATTCAATGGACATGAGTTTGAGCAAACTCCGGGAGACAGTGAAGGACAGGAAAGCCTGACGCTGCAGTCCATGGGGTCACAAAGAGTCGCACATGACTTAGCAACAGAACAACAACATTTACCAAGATCTTACTACTTATCAGGCATTGTGCTTGAATCACTTTATCAACACCCTGAAGGGTCAAAATTATCTTTGTTTTATTGGGGACAGGAAGTGGCAGTGAGGTTCTGCACCCAGGATGTCCCCTACCTTGGCCCGTATTCCCCGGTCACCACATTCCGCTGTCCCTCTCCTTGCATCTCAGGATACACTTCAACCCAACACAGACTGAACCCTGCAGTTAGTGATCTTGAATCTGGTTCCATCATGACCCCTGACCCCATTACCCACATGGCCAAGGCTATACACACTTTCAAGACAGCTGGCACAATTAGAAAGCCAAACTATAGCTGTGAAGCTAAGCAACTGACTGCCCCCAGTTGCACTTACCTCCTGTCTTTCAAGGAGCAGGTGCCTTTTGCATGTATCAATGGCAGTTCTGCAAAATCTTTTATTTTTGCATTCAACGGCATCCTAGAAGCTTAAGGGGCAGACCATCAGGAAGAGTTCACACCACTTAAGGGGCAGACCGTAATGAAGAGCTCTTACACTGATGTGAATTACATGCTTCTGGCCTCTAACCTTACCTTCACAAAAAATTACAAATTCTTTATAAGTCTCTGGCTATCCTACAATATAGTAGATGCTATGAAAAACAACAGTGAAAGTATACTGATAAGTTTAATTACTAAATTTAACACTTGATGTATATTCTGTTCTGTCTGAAAGTATCACCACTGAGAACTTCCCTGGTGGTCCAGAGGTTAAGACTCTGCACACTCAGTGCAGAGGGCAAAAGTTCTATCCTTGATCAGGGAACTAGAATCCCACATGCCGCATGGCATGGCAAAAAAAAAAAAATAGTAATAATTAAAAATAAAAATTCAAAAGGTCTTAAGATTGGAGGGAAGAACTAAAAAAAAAGTCACTATTGAGACTGGGAGCTCCTTAAAATGTGATGGTGCTTAACCTAGGTACTTAGTTTTCTGATGCTTTTATTGTATTATATTTTCCTTGTTTCAATCATGTTTTATATGTTGAAAAGCTTTCCCTTTAAAAAAGAAAAATAACAAAGACAGTACGGAGTAGACGATTAACAATATGTGCTACCAGATAATGAAAATATATCAAGTACCTGGTAAAGTATATTAAGCCAGGAGTGTTTTTATCTCCCTGGGATAACAGACGAAAATGTTGTCTGAAGGTAAGAGGTTTGTTTTAGATTAGGTATTGTAGCTCAGTTGGTAAAGAACCTGCCTGCAGTGCAGGAGAGCCAGGTTCGATCCCTGGGTTGGGAAGATCTCCTGGAGAAGAAAATGGCAACCCACTCCAGTATCCTTGCCTGGAAAATCTCATGGACAGAGGAGCCTGGTGGGCTGCAGTCCATGGAGTCACAAAGAGTTGGGCATGATTGAGCGACTAACACTTACTTACTTACTTATCCTCCAAACCTAGGATTTGATTTGATTTAAGACAAAGATTTGATTGCAAATAGTTTATTAAGAAGGTATAGGGATTACTGGTAGGGGGAATAGCAGGTAAGGAAGGATAATTAATGAAGGGTGTGTTGTTAAGCCATCACTAGGACTTAAGTCCACCAGGGAACTTTGAGACAAACAAGCCTTGGAATTGTCCCGCCCAAGGGGTGAAGGAGCTGGAGTAATTACACCCTAACTCCCATCAACCATAGATTAAGAGCATTCTGGTGGTTGGTGTTAATTCACGGTTGGAACTCTGAAGCCAATGAAATGATAAAGGAAATGGGCAGGCCACCCACAGTACCTGCTACACACTTTCAGGGGTACTATACATTCTTATATCAAGTAATTATGCAAATACTAACATGCTAACTGCCTGCCCCCTCCCCTCACCAAAATAAAGAGTCAAAACCTAGCAGTGACAGTTTCTTAAGTAATTATAGCCAAGGAAAATAGTTCTAAATTTAAACAACAAACAAAAAACACCTAGAATGTCAAACAATTTAATGTTGTACAGAAAGGACAGAAATAAGGATTTAATTTATACTTCGATTAAGCTTTGGGATGCAAAATATTTTAAGAAAATCCATGAAATTGGCCCTACCAAAATATAACAAGGATTTCTCAGTCCAATCAGACCCCAAAACAGTGTCAGTGAATCATTCATGGATTGAGCTGGAGGTGAACAGAAACACGATTCAACTGTGTATTTCAACACTTAAAGAAGAGAAGGACTTGCTCATGGCCCCCTAATCAATACAAATATTCTCCTTTTTAAAGAGAAAAATCAAGGTTTTCATTTATGTTTTTGCTTGTTGGTTGGCTGGTAATTTACAGACTATGCAACAGTGCTATTCTCCAATATATGTATGTTGCAACAGTACTATGTATACACATTGTTCTTGTTTAGTCACTAAGTCGTAACTGACTCTTTGCGACTCTGACTCCGTGGACTGTAGCCCACCAGGCTCATCTGTCCAGTGATTTCCTAGGCAAGAATACCGGAGTGGGTTGCCAGTTCCTTCTCCAGAGGATCTTCCTGAGCCGTGGATCGAACCCGCATCTCTTGATCGCAGGTGGATTCTTTATCACTGAACCACCAGGGAAGCCCTGTGTATACATGAACATTGGATATTAAGAGAACAGGAGTGCTGCACAGGACATGTGGCACTGCTTTTGCCATATATACATGGCAGGAGAGAGTGGAATTTGCTGTTTGTTTTGGAAACTGACTGATGCTCCTTGAGTCCTCAAAGCCCTCCACATCTATGGCTGCCCCCAAGTTCAGGCAGATGAGGTTCTGAGAGCTGCTCAGAGGAACGCAGTTTTCTCCAGATATCAGATGGCAAGCCTACAATCTGTTGAAGAATTTCTCACCTAGTTTTCACCTCTGCTTATCACTCACCAATTTTACATCTATACCCCCCACTCTGAAAAATGACAAGCATTCCCTTTGTCACATCCTGGGTGGATCTTAAAACGTATTGGAAATAGCACAGGCAGCTGTTAGCTTCTCCAAATACAACATCCAAGGCATTGAAATGCCCAGTCTGCAATGCTGGCAGCTAAAGACAAGAATAACAGTTTTGTTTTGTTTTTTAACCAAAGATAAATGCCACCGGGTTACGCCTGAAAAAGGCAGGATCAGCCTGACTCCTTGGAACAGAAAAGAACAGCACCAAGGTCAACGTGAGGAAAAGGCTCCTGGGAAGGATGCAAAGACCCAATTAATTGAAGGCCTTTCAAGAGGAAAGGAACTTGGTTTTAAATTTTGAAAAGAAAAATATTGATCTCAACTACTATTTAAAACTGGAAAGTAGATTTTGTGCTGTGCTCAGTCACTTCAGTCGTGTCTGACTTTTTGCAACCCCATGGACTGTAGCCTTCCAGGCCCCTCTGTCCATGGAATTAGCCAGGCAAGAATACTGGAGTGGGTTGCCATTCCCTTCTCCAGGGGGTCTTCCCAAAGCAGGGATCAAACCTGTGTCTCCTGCATTGCAGGCAGATTCTTTACTGCTGAGCCAGTGGGGAAGCCAGTAGATTTTAAGTATGTCGAACAAAAAGTCAGTTCTGAGTTCCTGTGGGTTATGGGATTTTAGTGATCTTTATTACTTCCTTACACACTTAAGTATTGTCACATACTTTTTTGACATGGATATAAACTTTCATAATCAAATTATCAAAGCTACATAGACTTTGAAAAAAAGTGTGTGTGTTAAGTCACTTCGGTTGGGTCCGACTCTGTGGACTACAGCCTGCCAAGGCTCTGTTGTTCATGGGTTTCCCCAGGCAAGAATACTGGAGTGGGTTGCCATTTCCTTCTCCAGGAGATCTTCCCAACCCAGGGATCCAACCCGCCTCTCTTAGGTCTCCTGCATTAGCAGGTGGGTTCTTTACTGCTAGCGCCACCTAGGAAGCCCTTGGAAAAAATGAGGGAAAGACAAAATAAAGATACAGGAAGAAAAGAGAGAAAATGGAAGAAAAGGATCTGAGCTTCTTATTCATTTATTCATTCGACAAAGAATTCTTTAGTTGGACATCTTGCAAGGATATAATAACTACAGGCTGTGGTGGTTAAGGAAACCAATGCAGGGCTCAGCCAGGGGCAGAGATTGCTATGCGTAGAGTGGTCAGAGGAAGCCTGTCTGAAGAAATACTTCAGCTAAGCTCCCCCAAAATCAAAGCTAACCCTGAGAAGAACGGTGGGGAGACAGCACATGATAATACCTTGATGCAGGAAAACCCTGATGCAGGAAAACCTTGATGACTGCAAACTAGCCAGCGTGGCTGGAATTCAAAAAGAGGCCGAGTGGACGGGAGGTGGATTCATTCAGGCATCTGAAAGCCCACTTAAGGAATTCCTATTTTAATCTCAATACAATGAAAGCCATTAGAGGATCTTAAGCAGAAAAGAGAAGTCCTCCGAGCTGATCTTCCTCATTCCCCAGTGGATTGCACAGGGGAGACAGGTTAGGAAGACGGGGGTTGTAGTGACGCATCCTGCCACTTCCACCCCGGCGCTTGCCGATACCAAAATTCCTGCAGCCTTAGATCCGACCCACCTGGCAACACTGTCCCCAAAAGTCTAATCATTCTAATCACTCCGCTCCCTGAGTGTCTGCTCCCTGCAGTCTTCACCCCAAATCCGTGAGCCCATCCAAATTAATGCCCCCACTTCCTGCAGCTCCTGCCGTACAGCCCCCATCTACCTCTTGCTCTGCAGCTTCTGCACACCTCTGGGAGGATGAAGGCCAATTCCCCCATAAGTATCATCTCCTTTATTCCTCCAACTCACCTTTCGTTCAAACTCATGCCACATCTGTGATCCCAGTACTAGTTGGCAGCATCTTATTTCATGGAATGGTAAAATGCCCTGGGGTCGAAAAGCACTTTACAGATATTCTGGTTCAACCTCCAGGGTTTCATGGTGAGGAAACAGGCCCGGCATGATTAGACTTTTCCAAGCCCCAAAGATTAGGACTTATGACTTCCTACTTTGATAGTTCCTTGCAGGATTTTAAAGCAATTTTTTTTAAAAAGAACACTTGCAAAATGCTTCACGTTTTACAAAACACTTCTACACAGTCCAACTTGCAGAATCACCACAGCCCCCAGATACAAGATATAAACTGAAGCTGAGAATGACAAATTCCTAACAGGACTAAGCCAGGCTTGGACCCACGGTCTTCTGGCTCCATGTACAGCACAAACTATGAAAACGTCCCTATTGTTTTAGACGAAGCTAGTTCAGGGGCATTAAAGTTAGAGGTTTCCTATTTCTGGTCATTATTTTTGATTAATTGTACCTTTGTGTTTTGGTTTTACATTCCTTCTGAAGGGCAGATTTTTTTTTAAACTGTACTTAGGGAGGGACTTTGTCCAATACTGGGATTTTACTGGAATGAGGGTGAGGGCTTCTAAGCAGGAAAGAAAACTTAAAGCAAATGAAGAAAAATATGCAAACTTTACCAAGTTTATGATTTGACTTAAAGCTGGATGTGGACACAGATTCAATCAATACAACAAATAACCACTGTCAGAAGACCTTCTCTAAAACTGGTTGTTAGGGGTAAAAATGAACACAGCACAATTCCAACAGAGTGAAAGCACAGGAATGGTTTCATGAGTTCATTATGAAAAGATCTGAGCTATATACAAACTGGATTATCTGTATTATATTTGGGGGGGTATATTTAAGGTTTAGAGTTTCAAACCCAATATCAAAAAGATTCTAAGTGATAAAAAAAAAAAAAAAGCCTTGGTTGCTTTGCAGGATGTGGAAGAGATTACTGCTCTGGAGTAAATATATTTTGGAATGTACTGCATCCTCATGCTTCAGTTAGTTCTATTCTTGTTCTGAAAGTGGAAAGGGGTCAGGGGCCCCGCATAGCTGACACTTAGCAACAGCAGCTGATGCAAACTGTGGACCCAACGCTCACCCAGGAGACATGGCTCACTCTTGCCCTCAGAGTCCAACAGAAATCGGTAAACAGAACATTTATGCAAGAATTATGGCTTGCCTGCTCTTTAATTTGCTTTTACTTTGATGAGTTCCAACTCCACCCCACCACCCCCCCCCCACCGCCAATATCAAACCCACTATTGTCAATAATCCCTTAGGGCATGTAGGTACAGTTATTTAAGTATGCTGCAAAATCTCTCAAGTGTGAATGCAAAAAAATCTGTACTTACCTCAGATACTAAGTACCCTAAGAATACAGCTCATCCCCTCTGTGAATAGTTGCTAAGATAAGAGAAATCTTGTGTGTGCTCAGTCGCTCAGTTGAGTACGACTCTTTGCGGCACCATGGACTAGCCCGCAAGGCTCCTCTGCCGATGGAATTTTCCAGGCAAGAAGACTGGAGTGGATTGCCATTTCCTCCTCCAGGGAATCTTCCCAACCAGGGATCGAACCTGCGTCTCTTGCATCTCCTGCATTGGCAGGCAGATTCTTGACCACTGCACCACCTAGGAAGCCCAGAAGTCGTATGGGTCTATTAACTTAAAGTCCAGAGTCATATATTTATTAGGGTTTGCTCAATAACATCCATTGAACTTGGAGAAATGGCTATAATCGAGCAAATGACACCACTTGTTTGTAGAAGGCTAAGAGAGAATGTCTAAAATAGCAAGTGTTCCACTGAAAATAATCACACAAAATGCCAAAATGCACATCTCTCACACCATCAAATCTGAACACATTCAGGACGGCCTCAGTGTCAATTGCATTCCATCCGGTTTACAGTCCTCACCAATTAAGCCACCCAAGTTGTGACATGTGGATTCTGGCTTAGCTCAGTTGAGTGCTGGGGGCAGAAAGGAGTCAGTAAGTATCTCACTCCACATACCTCTCATACCTATGGAGAGACCCCATGACTGTGGTTCACAAATACACAGAAAGCTTTCAGTGCATTACCTCAGCCTTGGGGGCGTAAGCATTCCTCAGGGTTAAGTGAATCTGTAGGCATTGAATCCTTTTTTCTAACACTGCTGTCTATTGCAAGCAGCCAATGTTTAAGACCAGATAAGATGAAGAGCTGAAGATGATAAGACTGTACCACTAAGATCACTCTTTTCAAGCTCTTCAAAGTACTTACTGGTGCTTTTGTACAAGGGACTTTAAGCTCAATAAGAATTCCTGTGACTGAGTAATGTCTGTATCGTGTTTAGTTATTTTTCTTTCTTTGGGTAAATGCGCCAAAACTATCGTTATATTTAAGATTCGGTTGAAAGCAGAGAATGAAAATAATGTTTTAGGAATACAAAGTAAGTAACAGTTGTCCAAATGTCACACTCTGCTTTCCCAAAAATTGAGTGTTATTACATAAAGAGCATTTTATTTGCCTTTGAATCTGTGCAATTCAGTAGGCTTATATTTTCAGGCAGTTTTTGATTCTCAGAAGTGTATTTTACAAACAACAAGAGTGACAATCATTATGAGTAACTTTCTCCACCATTAATAGCTCCCTAAAGTAAAAAATATTATGCTCTAATACCAACTATATGAAACTGAAATATGAAAAAATAAGAAGAGTACAAATTGAACAATCCAGAGCACTGTCTGTTTTTTGTTGTTTAGTTGCTGTCGTATATGACTCTTTGTAACCCTATGTACCGTAGCTCACCAGGCTCCTCTGTCCGTGGGATTTCCCAAGCAAGAAAACTGGATTGTCTACATAAAAGCAAACAAGTGAATTATGATTTCATAGATCACTTAGTCCCCTTACCGACAAGGATGCCAATGATACTAATATAACTTAGATGTGCCTTCGGCCAGGGTCTGTGGCTTCATGGTTCTGTAGTGAGCTTACTCTGGGCTCTGAGAAAAGTCGGCCAATAGCCAGCGCAAGAAACCTGTGACACTGATTCCACCATTAAGGCACATGACAACTGATCCTGAAAGCTTTGTCGCTTGATCCTTTCATCCAAACTGATAGCAAACAAAATATTTTGAAGATCTGATAGCTGAACTTTAAATGTTGCTACTGTTGTACTGATACCTTCATCAAAAGGGAGCCTGCCAATTCCCAGAGTTATGACTCACTCAGTAAAGAATCTGCCTGCAACGTGGGAGACAGGGTGCAATCCCAGGCAGATCCCCTGGAGAAGTGAATGGCTACCCACTCCAGTATTCTTGCCTGGAGAATTCTATGGACAGAAGAGCCTGGCGGGCTACAGTCCATGGGATCACAAAGATCCGGACACGACTGAGTGACTAACACTAGAACTCGAGAGGAATAAAGTAAATTTAAAGTTGACTAATCTTGGGCTTCTCTGGTAGCTCAGATGGTAAAGAATTCACCTGCAATGCGGGAAATCTGGGTTTGATCCCTGGGTTGGGAAGATCCCCTGGAAGAGGGCATGGGAACCCCCTCCAGGATTCTTGCCTGGAGAAT
This sequence comes from Giraffa tippelskirchi, assembly GCF_054371585.1. NCBI lineage: Eukaryota > Metazoa > Chordata > Mammalia > Artiodactyla > Giraffidae > Giraffa > Giraffa tippelskirchi. The sequence continues at coordinate 152,197,699 of NC_137282.1, forward strand.
CCCCATGGACAGAGGAGCCAGGCAGGTCACAAAGAGTCGGACACAACTGAGCAACTAAGCGCACAATCTTGAGAGAAAGTTAAAGATTTTGGCATCCACATCTCTTTTTAAAAAATGGGAAGAGTAAAAACAAAACAAGTTGAACAAAACCGACACAATTCCACTACATCCCTGGGAAACTTTGTGAATGCCAAAGAAAAAAGCTCTTAAGTAAAGGCAAAATATACTTACTCATCAGAAAAATCTGGTCAAATATATACTTTTAAAATCATGGATAGCACTAACAAAAGAACTCTGAAAGTCCAGTATATCATGTTCTGGGGAAAAGTCTGGGATGATTTAAGGATCATTTATTCCTTGAATTGTCAGACCAAAATATACTTAAGCTTGGTTCTTATATTTTAAAGTTGTGTCTAAGATCCCTAACCCAAAATAGCTACCAGCATGTGACTCTGATTTCCTGGAATTACAGATCAACAGTGCTAGAAAGATATTCAAGATGATTTGTTTCCACACCTATTTATAGATACGGTCGTAAGACCCAGACAGGATGGAAGTCATGCAGTGGCAACATGAAAAGTAGGACCCAGAGTCCTTGACTCTTACTTGATTGGGTCTTACTAGTGATTTAAAATAGTAGTTCAAAAAATTTTGAGGTTGGTTGCAGCAGTCACTCCAGACATAGTTTGCTACCATAGGTGATAAAAAATAACCAAAGGGGAAGATCAGAATAATGATACCGGGGGGCTTCCCTGTGGCTCAGTGGTAAAGAGCCCACCTGTCAATACCGGAGACCCGAGTTGGATACCTGATCTGGAAAGATCCCACATGCTGCAGAACAACTAAGCCTGGGCACCACAACTCCTCAGCCTGCGCTCTAGAGCTGGGGAGCTGCAACTGCTGAGACCACAGTGCCGCAACTCCTGAAAGCCCACAAGCCCTAGATCCTGTGCTCCGAAACAAGAGAAATCACCACAGTGAGAAGCCCGCACACCACAACTAGAGAAAAGCTCATGCAGCAATGCAGACCCAATACAGCCAAAAATAAATAAATAAAAAGATAATGATACAGAAACATTTCCACTTCCCCCATCCAAAAAAAAAGATACCCACCAAAAGCAAAAAAAAAAAATCTTATTATTCTTTTTGCTCTAAATTGTCAAATGTGATGCCTAAATTCATTTCCCTTTAAACTTGTAGACTAAATTGGAAGCATTTTCTTCCTTAAAGGAAAACAAGTTGACAACCTGATTTTAAAAGTAAGCCCTAAAAACAAAAAAAAGAAGAAAAAATAAATAAATAAATAAAGGAAAGGAAAGTCGCTCAGTAGTGTCCGACTCTTTGCGACCCCGTGGACTGTAGCCTGCCAGGCTCCTCCGTCCATGGGATTCTCCAGGCAAGAACACTGGAGTGGTTTGCCACTTCCTTCTCCAGGGGATCTTCCCGACCCAGGGATCGAACCCAGGTCTCCCACATTGGAGGCAGACGCTTTAACCTCTGAGCCACCAGGGAAGTCCAAATAAATAAAAGTAAGCCCTAAATCTTAGTGACCTCAACAGGGTTTTCTCACTCATGCTAAATGGCCATTCTGGCTCAGCAGGGGGCGCTGTCCATCATTCTCTTTCAGGCCAATGGAGTGGCTAGGTTCCCAGGGGGTCTCTTACTGTGAATTAAACATCACCTCTCAAAAGTGACACACAATTCCATTAGCAAATCATCAAACTGGTCACATGATCCCATCAAACCACACAGGAGTCAGAAAACGCAATACTGAAAGCAGAAAACCAGAAATATTTGAAGAACAGCATTACCGCAACACGCTGTATTTCTGAAACATGAATAACTGGATATTGACCTTCTCCGATTGAACACTCAAGGTTATTAAGTACCTAGTTGTTGGCTTTTACATCACAAGCAGAAGGTAGCTAAAAAGAATGCCATCAAGAATCAAGCACCTTCAGCAAAAACCTTGATTCAATCACTAGATAACTAATGGTCACTAGTTGCACTGGCCACGCTAAAATCAAGATATATTCTCTTGAAAGTGTAATATGCAAATATAGAAGCCTTTACTTCATACACAAATGGTGAATACTTGGCTATTGGTTTGGGTTTTTTGTTGGTTTTTTTTTTGCTTTGCTTTGTTTTGCTTTTTCCAAGTAGTCACGTAAGTGGAAAATCTCAGTTTGCTCAAGGAATTATGGCATGTAGCTTGCAAAGGGCTTGCTCCAAAGAATCCTATGCCACAGCTAGGAAAATTTTCTCTAACCAAAGCAAAAGTTTTCTGTTCATTCCGTACATGAGTACACTTTACTACTATGTTTAAGTGCACAATCTTTTTGTTCTCTATTTCTCTCTGCTTCTACGTGTCCCTTTTCTTATAGTGTTGAAAGAATTCTAAGTTCTACAAGGCATTATGTAGCATTATACTTTTTCTTACAGGGGTCAGTTCATGACATTTTACTTGAATCAAGGTCATTTTCTTTGACCAGCTGAAGAAATATGGACACTGATATTGACTTCTGATTATTAAGAATACTCTTAACAGGAAAAAAATTTACCTTACGTATTATGGAAAGAACAGTAGAGGTTCCTCTTTGAGAAAGGAAAATGTAAATTTAGACATAGAACTCTCTTTAAAAACTGAATCTGTTTTTGCAAACTATTACATATAGGGTGGATAAACAACAAGGTTCTACTGTATAACACAGGGAATTATATTCAATATCCTCTGATAAATCATAATGGAAAGAATATGAAAAAAGAATGCACGTATAACTGAGTCACTTTGCTGTACAGCGGAAATTAAACACAGTGTAAATCAACTATACTTCAATAAATTTTTTTTAAATGGAAAAAAAAGTGAATCTGTTTTAATAAAAGGTAGGTTATAAAGCAAGTCACTTAAACCCAAAATACTTTGTTATTAAATATCTCAATCAGTGTTGTTACAGAAGCTAAATTTGGGGCCTAGTGAATGAAAAGAGAAGCTTAGTTAGCTTTTGATCAACTAAGGTGGATGATTTCAACTAAGCTTAAAATTAACTGTGCACTATTTGTTGTTACTGTTCAGTGGCTAACTCATGTCCAGCTCTCTGTGGCCCCATGGACCACAGCCTCCCCTGTCCTCCAGCATCTCCCAGGGTTTGCTTAAATTCATGTCCATTGAGTCGGTGATGCTATCTAACCATCTCATTATCTGCCACCCCCTTTTCCTTTTGCCCTCAATCTTGCTCAGCATCAGGGGCTTTCCCAATGAGTTGGCTCTTCACATCAGGTGGCCAAAGTACTGGAGCTTCAGCATCAGTCCTTCCAACGAATATTCAGGATTGATTTCCTTTAGGATTGACTGGTTTGAACTCCTGGCAGCCCAAGGGACTCTCAAGAGTCTTCTTCAGCACCACAATTCGAAAGCAGTGCACTATTCTCTTCCACAAATAATACAATCCTCCAGGGGAAAAAAAGACCCTCTTGCTTTCCAGTTGTCTCCAGGAGCCTGCTTTACTCATCTGAAAAAAGGTAACTTTTATATTTGCATAAACCTCAGAATTTGTGAACTCATGCTTCAAAGTCATTAAAGACAACCACATGGGAGGTGAAGTTAAGTCACAAACTATACATGCTGTTGTTCATCACTTCAGATATATACGCAACACGAGTAAAATCAGCTTGCAAGGTTAAAAAATTTTCCTGCCTAGAATTCAACCTTGGTCCCATCTGCACTGTACAAACTTCAGTGTGGCTTCCGGCACACTGGACCCAGTAGCTCTGTCTGCTTCCTCTCTGCTGCAGCTGTTTGCAACTAACTTGAATTATTACCATTAAAGAGCTTCTCCGAATTTCTGAACCCCAAACACAGTACAGAGCATTGTTCATTCAGATACATTACAGAAAAACAGAGATTTGTTTTAAAAATAAAGATCTGGGCTTCCCAGGTGGTCCAGTGGCTAAGGCTCCTCACTCCCAATGCAGGGGGCCTGAGTTCAATGCCTGGTCAGGGAACTAGATCCCACATGCCTCAACTAAGACGTGATGCAGTCAAATAAATAATAAATAAATAAATATAAAAAAATAAATAAATAAAAAAATAAAAATAAAGATCTACCTAAAGCCCCGAGTCATTAAGTCAGAAACGAAATTGCAAGTTGACTGTAGTGAAATGCGAGCCCAGAACTGGAGAAACAGACTCATTAAGGCTCAAATTTTCTAACTGCCAATGTTAACCAAGGCAATCTTAAATTAGAAGCACTTTTCTCCCTCCAAGGAAACTCTTTCATCTACACAATTAAGGGGTTAGACAAGAGAAATGATTCTTCACCAGAAGAGTACATGAGATTACCTCAGAAACAGTTCCAAACACGCACACATCCGCCCACACCTCAGACCTACTTAATCAGAAGGTGACATGTCTGTTTTGAAAACCTTGCACAAAAGGATTCTGATCTACATCTTTAGTTTGTAAATTCTAAATCTCTGAAGTTCTTTCCAGCTCTAGGTGCTACATCAATCAATGGAGCCAATGAGAAGAGAGTTCTATAGCGTTGAATCAATAAGGCTCTGCAAGCAATAATGATTTGCTGATTACATGGTGAGACTGTAGTGAAAGAAGAGAGGCACCTGGCTTCCACTCGTGGTTCAGTTGTTGAAAAGGTTTTACTGCTAGATTTTCATGTCACAGATACTCTTGCATAGAGAAACGGAGCAGGCTTTGGCCCAAGTTCAAATTTTCATTCCTTCATTAGTAGCCGGGTAACTAAATCTCAACTAGTTACTGCACTTAAGCATTTTTTGAGCTTCAGTTTTGTCTCTGCACAGTGCCTCATACAGAGGTGTGTGTGTGTGTGTGTGTGTGTGTGTAAGTAACTCAGTCGTGTACAACTCTTTGCGACCCCAGGGACTATAGCCTGCCAGGCTCCTCTGTCCATGGAATTCTCCAGGCAAGAATACTGGAGTGGGTAGCCACTCCCTTCTCCAGGGAATCTTCCCAACCCAGGGATTGAACCCAGGTTTCCTGCATTGCAGGTGGATTCTTTACCAGCTGAGCTAAGGGAAGTTATTATATAGCAACTCTTACCAGCCTTTCACTAGACTTCTCAGATACAACAAATTTGACTTGCTTTCACTCTCATTTTCTTTCATCTCCATATTTTAAGGGAGATGGTAAAAACAAAACCAACCAGCTGCATGTGAAGAAGGTATACATACTTGATAAATACTTTTGTAACCATAATACCATATACAAGTTCCAATGTTAATAATGCATATCCCATTTGTTTTCATATATGGATTTCACTTTAGTAAATCATATAATGAGGCTTTTTATTTCTCATAACCTCCCTAATATGTTCTCAGGACAGTTGTGGGTGGAATTATAGTTAAAAAAGCATGGATTAGGCTTTATATTTTTATTTTTCCAATAACATGAGAAAATAATGAAAATGAACAGCAAAGGTGCAACTTTCTAAAATGAGCAAATTTTAATATCGGGTGCTATCTAAGCATAACAGAATAACTAAAGACAGCATGGAGAATACTGCAGCCCAGAAATTTCTAACATTTTATAAGATTTGCCCATTTAGGCTTGGTTGACTTGGGGGATGTTCAGTTAGATTCCTGTTATCACCTGACATATGGTGCCAGACATCTATTTTTTTAATTAAAAGAAATGATAAATTTTGCAATATCCTTCAACACTGTGGGTACATGAAACCAGGGTGGACAGTTTTTTTCACTGCCAAGAGAGGGTGTGGTCCCAGAGTTTCCACTGAAGGCATCTTCAGGAACGTAACATTTCTGTTGTGTCTGGGTTGACTTCTGCCATATCCTAGCAATGAAGATGGAGCTCACTCAATGCCTGTTGCCTAAATCTGAGCTCCCTAGTCTAGCCACAGATTCCACAATTTCCCTCTTTCAACTTATCATTTCAAATCCTGATTCTGACATGCATCAAGTGAAAAAAAAAAAGGTAATATTAAACAAGAAAAAAACCATACGTATCAATTTAGTTTACTACTCTGTTAGTAGTTTCTATTTTTACCCGTTTCAAAAAGCTCTATGCTTTTGCATGCTTTATGCATTTGAGTCATTTTGATAAATGCCCGTATTTTAGACTTTCGAACTATAGTAACAGTAAACTCATAAATGAAAATGTTAACCTGAATTATTCCAGTAAGTTTGTCGCTTTGTATTCACTAAGCAATTGAGTTAAATAATAGTAATTAGTTCAACCAAATTAACACTATTATGATTAGGTAATTTGCTCATGGTTATTCAACAAGCCAGGAATAATACCTAAGAATAAAGTATAAAACCTAGAACTAAATTTAGCAAGAAGTATACAGTACCGATTTTTTTTTAATTTTTTTAGTATTTATTTTTACTTTTGGCTGCCCTGGGTCTTAGTCGCCACATGCGGGATCTAGCTCGCTGACCAGGGATCAAACACAGGCCCCCAGCATTGGGCGCTTGGAGTCTTGGTCTCTGGATCCCACCAGGGGAGTCCCCAGTACCAATTTTTAATTGTAGTTTCAGTAGGACATTAAAGAGAAATTTCAAATGAAGAGTGGGATATATACCAGATTCACAGGAGGAAGGACTCTCTACATTAATTTTTATATAATTCAACTTAATTCCAATAAAAAGTAAAATGGAATGGGGAGGGGGGTAGATCACAAAATGAAGTGAAGAACTTCTAGTCAATAAGGCATGCTGAGTCGACTTGGAAAGTCCGCTCCATCCCACCCCTTGTCATCCCACCCCATTCCCATCTCTGCTAACATACAGAAGCTCTGGATAAATATAATAAATTATTTTAAGTGCATAGCTGGGCAGCAAGCAAGAAAAGGAAGAAATGAAAAAGAAACTCAAAACCCACAACAGTGATTAGAAATCGAAGACCTAGTGGTGATATGAGAATAGGATCTTTACCTTCGAGTATAGAATTTACCTACCAGGTGAGGCTTATATAAAGTCACCTTACATAAAGTCAGGAGGGTAGAAGGACAAGAAAAATTTCATAATCTCCCTGGGTCGGGAAGATCCCCTGGAGGAGGGCATGGCAACCCAGTTCAGTATTCTTGCCTGGAAAATCCCATGGACAGAGGAGCTGGGCAGGCTACAGTCCATGGGGTCACAAAGAGTCAGACGTGACTGAAGCGGCTTAGCATGCTCGGAAGGAAAGTAGTACAAAACAAGATTTCAAGAAGAACCACACAGGGATCTAGAACTGAAAATATCTTGGATGGAAAAAAAAAAAGGTAGACTATTTTAATACAGCCACACTTAAGCAGAAAGGATTTACAGAGGTGTACACCAGGGAGGAAAATCTTAGGGAGACTTCTTGGCATTTTGCCTTCTACAGGGAAAAAGCAATATTTCACGATATGCCCCAGGTCACATCACTTTTAGCACTTTTGCTCTTAACCACTTTGCTAAGGGAACTGTGCTAGACCAGCATGGCATTGTCCTCAGGATCTTAAGTGTACAGGACTTCCTCTACTGAAGACTGACTCACGCCCCCATACCAAGTCATCACCTTTCTTCCTAATCTATTAGTCCATCTAATATACTACCGCTGGATCCGAAATTCCATTTCTGTGGCATAAACCACACTTGCTGTCAATGTAAATACTCTGTGTGCGACTCAAATGTATTTTTCAAGTTGTCTTTTCAACTCTAGCAACGCATTAATAAAAATATTATTTAGATTGTCCCCTTGTCACTCCTTGACCATAGAAGACTTTGAATAACACTGCAAATGCTGCAAAAATAATATGGAAGCTAATAGTTTAAAATTCCCAAAAGCTGAAAAGAGACATCCATTAGCATTCTTGTTTATTTTAGAGTTTATTGGCTTATGAACATCATCTTTATTGTTTTACAGGAACGCATACACTTTTAAAAAATTGATCAGTGGCAGAATACAAATGGTGAACAATTCATCTTAGCTGTTTATTGCTTCTCTGATTCTCTAGAAACAGAAGGGGGGAAATGTCTCATGTTGCTTATTTACATAAAAGCCCTATCTCAGATCATTTCTCCAGCTGTGGAACAGATTGCAAACCTCATCTTAAAATTGCTAAATGTGTATCCTAATTGATTAATTAAAATTCTCCTAGCATCATTTTAAGAAATGAAAACAGTTATTGTGACATTTCCGTGGATAAATTTGATTTCTATGATAACCGTATTTGCCCTTCCCTCCTATCGTTTTGCCAACTATGTATCATTGAAAAACTATAAATGGTTTTGTATGTGTGACTCCTAAAATGAACCAGCAAGATTTGTGGAATAGAATCAGAAAATGACTGTTTCCTCCACTGCCTCTTTAATTCTATTATGTGGGGTTTTTCTTTTGTCCTTGGATGAAATTCTAAGACAGTTGTCATGACTTCTAATCACTCAAAAAGTGAAGTCTTTTCAACTCACTCTAGATCCAAAAAAATCACAGTTCTGTAATGTTTCCAATCGAATATAGCACTTAAACTCTTCCAACTTCACGTGAAGTTACAAGGCTCCCTCCTGCACCGAGGTATGGCCCACTGAACACTTCCCACCTGTACTGGGACACGGATACAAAGACTTTCTCTCTCTGGCCAGATTGCGAATTGAGGTTGCCCCACTTTCCAATACAAAAGTGGGATGAGGTAGGGGGAAAACGACACAGGAAATTCTTCCTTGACTAATACAGACTAATTAGATCATTAGATCTACTGCTGGTGATCTGTGAGCGTAGTGGGTGTTTAAAGCTTACTTTTTTTTTAATTGAAGTACAGCTGATTTTCAATAATGCTTTAGTTCCAGGTATATAGCAAAGTGATTCAAATATACAAATACATATATATACTTTTTTTCAATTTTTTTCCATTGTAGGCTATCACATGATATTGAATATAGTTCCTTATGCTATACAGTAAATCCTTGTTATCTCTTTTTTTATTTAGTAGTATGTATCTGTTAATCCTATACTGCTCATTTATCTCCCACCTCACTTTCCCTTTGATAACCATAAGTTTTTCTATGTCTAGAGTCTGTTTCTGTTTTGTAAATAAGTTCATTTGTACTATTTTTTTATATTCCATGTATAAGTGATATCATATGATATTTGACTTTCTCTCTGCCTGCTTTTACTTCACTCAGTATGGTCATCTCTAGCTCCATCTATGTTGCTGCAAATGGCATTATTTCATTCTTTTTTATGCCTGGGTAATATTCCATTATATATTTATTTATCCATTCATCTACTGATGGACACTTAAAAAGCTTACTTTTTCTGTTGAACCAGGAGTGGGATGCTGATGAAGATAATGGAAGTTAGAGAGACGGAAATCCTTGAATCCCCTCATCACAGGGGATCTCTCACCTACGGATCCCTTTTTGTAGATGGTTACTTACAGCCCCCTCCTCAGTTTACCCAGCTGGGGTCCAAGGGCCCTCTTACACATGACCTGAGAACCCCAGCTAGCTCACACTCTAGGGTGGTGATCTACCTCCGTTCTTTAGGTAACAACCCAGGCACTCTGTGCCCGATCAACCTAAGGAGCGATGTAGTGACATCTCTTTCACGCCATCATCAGAGGAGCTAGCCAGCCAGTTCCTTGTCCTTCAGATTTCACAGACCTGAATCTCTACACCTCTCCTTCTGAAGGGATACACATTAAACACTCCGAATGATCTGCATGAAACCCTTTCTCTAGACGTGAGCTGAGGGGCAGGTACCTCACACCCTTCTGTTGGTGGCCAGGATGGAGAATTCAAATACACCAGCAACTCTCTAAAAACCTTCTAATAATTATTTCCTTGGCCTCCCCAACCATGTTTTAGCTCCTGGAAGTGGCCAACAAGCTAAGAACCATTTAAACTGCTTCTCCTGTACTTCCTTTTCCACATCGGCGCTGTGGTCTTACACCTAACTTTGGAATTCGGCCTCTATTGTCTTGAGCCACAGCTAAAACTGAAAACTATCAACAGGTTCCATTTTAATATTGTGTTCCATGTGCACTCATATTTCTCTCAAGTGCTCCGTTTCTATTTTTTTCCCAAGTAGAAAACATGTATTCTGTTGGCTCACAGACACCTACAAGCAGGGTATGAACTTTCAAGAGTTAAATAATTCTAGAAACCGAGGTTTAAGCACCAACCACGAAGGATGAAATGACAATGACTGAGGCAGGGTGACAGGGTGAGGTGGGGACCTAGTTAGAAGCACACTGGAGAAAGAGTCAAAGATACAGTCAGAGTTCCCAATCTATGTAGCCGGACTGAACCCAGGATCTTCTATTCTCCCAGCCCGGCTCCTTGTCCGTGATACCAAGTGGCATAGTCATCTGGGAGCTATCTTAGACTCTTCCCTTTCCCTCATCTGCCAAGTCCAATCAGTAATCAAGTTTTATTACTGCCACATATAAAGCATCCCTTCTTTCCTGACACTGTTTAATTTCTGTAAGAGTTAATAGGGACTTTTTTTTTTAAGATAAGAAAGTGGAGTATCTGTATATGTTAATGAAAAAGAATCAGTTGAGAAGAAGAGATTGAAAATATTTGAGAGAAAAGGCAATTGGTGAGGCCAGATCCCTAAAGAAGAGATGGAAACTTTAAAAGTACTGATAAATCTTGAACAAGAAAACCTTTACTATTTAAGAAACTGACTTTCTCATAAAGCTAAATTTATTCAACTTCCTAATGTTGATATTTTCTTTTCTGAAATAAGATGAGATGGTAGTGTCTTTAATATCCTTACTAGAAAAATATTTAAAATTGGCAAACATTCAGTCCCTAAAATTCTGGGGTAGGATTTTTGCTACTCCCTCAAGTCCAAATCCAGTACCCCAATCTTGAGTGTCTGCTTGGCGACTGACCTCTCTCTCTCTCCTTCCGCCTAAGGGAGAAACATTTTTCTATTGGCTGTTTGCACTTTCCTATCTTCCTGATGTTCATTCATCATTCTACTTCCTTTTGTCTGTATCTCACCATGGGAACTGCCCAGGGCTGAGGTCACGCTGACCCAACTGCCAAACCCAAGGTACCTTCTTTGTCCTTGTGATGCTAATGAGAGTCCATCTTAAATTTCTCAATTCCCTTTGATTCTCTGATTTCACACTCTCCTGATCTTTGTCCTCTGTTCTGGGCACTTTCCTCAGGCTCCTCTTGTTGACTGGCTTCCTATGTTCTCTGAGTTTCACTGCTGAAGGTTCTTTTTGCTCCACTCTCTTGGTTCACCTCATCCACACCTTCTACCATGACATGTGTTCTGACAACTCCTCTATAATTACCTTGTGTGATCTGTACCACTCTTGGGTGTGACTATCACCTTTTCCAGATGAGGTAGATGAGGCTAAGAAAACTAATTTGCATAAGCTGCATGATTAGTATTAAGGAATGTATGTAAGCCACAACCTTCTGAATCCAAAGGCCATGGTCCTCTGACTCCAAAGGATAAAATAAGGTATACAACTGAAAATAGAGAGGTTTCAGGAACATATCAGACTGTTGACTAATTTTACATCTTGGTCTTGGACAATACTAAGAAAACTAAGGATTACCTCTTTTAAAAGCCTACTTATAAACTGAAATATATTTATATACAAATATACAAATTCACATACAATATTCCAAATACTCTTACCTATTTCTGCTCACATGGTTTCCCAAGAAACATTTCAATAGTGATAAGTTGCTCAAGTATTTTAAAGAGTACTATTTTAAAAAGGAAAAAAGGCTGGACTCATTAAATACTACGGGAAAGAAGCATGAAGTTACAAGACCTCGCTGAAAAATTTAAAGCAAAATTTCCTGAGGTACTTCTGCACTTTCCAAGAGGGGGCAGAAATGAGAACAAGGGCTACTACATGAGTTTCTGGCAGCAACAGTCCCAATTTGCAGACCTAGAAACTGGGCTGTATGAACGAGACAGTTGGTGTATGTACTAGGAAAAGCTGGCTTAAAACTCAACATTCAAAAAACTAAGATCATGGCATCTGGTCCCATCACTTCAAGGCCAATAGATGGAGTAACAATGGAAACAGAGAGAAATTTTACTTTCTTGGGCTCCAAAATCACTGCAGATGGTGACTGCAGCCATGAAATTAAAAGACACTTGCTCCCTGGAAGAAAAACTATGACACACCTAGACAGGATATTAAAAAGCAGAGACATTACTTTACTAACAAAAATCTGTCTAGTCAAATCTATGGTTTTTCCAGTAGTCATGTATGGATGTGAGAGCTGGCCCATAGAGAAAGCTGAGTGTCAAAGAATTGATGCTTTTGAACCGTGGTGTTGGAAAAGACTCTTGAGAGTCCCTTTGACAGCAATGAGATCAAACCAGTCAATCAAAGCCCCTTAAAGGAAATCAGTCCTGAATATTCATTGGAAAGACTGATCCTGAAGCTTAAACTCCAATACTTTGGCCACCTGATGTGAAGAACTGACTCATTGGAAAAGACCCTGATGCTGGGAAAGATTGAAAGCAGGAGAAGGAGGGGATGACAGGACGAGATGGTTGGATGGCATCACTGACTCGATGGACATGAGTTTGAGCAAGCTCCAGGAGTTGGTGAAGGACAGGGAAGCCTGGCGTGCTGCAGTCCATGGGGTCACAAAGAGTTGGACATGACTGAGCAACTGAATTGAACTGAATACGTACTAGGCGTAGCAGCGGAGCCTGTTTACAAAGCTTCTGTTTACTAAGATGTTTTTAAGAACCAGCTAAATGCAGAGAATAATGTCTGCCTTTGGGGACATGGAAGAAACTGCATGGACGAAAAGGATGCATTCCACAGGTGCAACGAGTCTCTCCTGGGCTAGAAGCTTCTACCCTTAAAGATTAAACTTTGAGATAACTCGTCCTCTCTTTACGTACAGTTTACTGTTGATCAGACAGAATAAACAACAAAGTCAAAAGAAGTTGATTAAAACAAACTTATGAAACTAACGTTAAAACTTACTGCTAAATAAGGCATCACCAACTCAATGGACATGAGTTTGAGCAAACTCTGGGAGACAGAGGACAGGAAAGCCTGGTGTGCTCATGGGGTCACAGAGATGGACATGACTTGGTGACCGAACAACAACTATAATATAAAGGAGACTTACAAGACAATTTTATAAAGGAATACACATTTTAATTTATAATTGCTCTGGCAGGACAACACTGGGAGACAGAATTTCTAAAAACCTTGAAGGAAATGGTTCAATGTGACAGAGAATCACAGGGAGCAATGGAGAATGTAGCAAAGAGTCACACTACAGATGTAAATCACCAAATGCCATGAAATTATAAAGTATATTTTTAAAAGCATCCTGATTGTTAAGGATTCATGCTACTTTGGAACACATATTTTCAATGTAGTAATTGTCTTTAGTCATTAAATCTATCTAAGAATGTTGAGTTCCACACATTAAACACACTTACACTGAAATATAAGGACAAGAGAAGACCTTATAAGGTCTTTGCAGAATTAGGAAATTTGCCAGATATCCCCAAATTAGCATACTATCATCTACAGATTCAATCAACAGCTTGTGCTCATAGAGAAGCAGTGTGGAGTGTTGAAAGGGGTATGTGAGTATGCCCAAGAGGCTTAACTTCTGAGTCACAGATCTATATAAAAGGGATTATAACTATCCATTAGGGCTATAAAGATACTTTTTAATGTACGTAAAATGCCTCAATAAATAAATGGTAGCGAGGTGTAGCACTAGCAAGAGTACTCCCCTAGAATCTATATGGTTTCTTAAGATTGGATCCAATCCTTTCAGTGTCTATGTGTCAGGATAATTCTTTTGGAAATCTTCAACTTAGGAACTTGGGGAGACAGATCTTTTAAGACAGAAGATTCTGAAAGGCAGAAATATCAAGAAGTGGAACTTCCAGCAACCAAGTCTTATTTAAGTAGGATTTTGAGGACTGGAAACTCCAGTGATTGTTTCTACTATTGCAGAATAAAATCTCTGGGAAGGGTCTGAAGGCCAATCATTTCTGAATGATTTGCTGACTTAGTAAGTCACGTTCTTCACATACCTCACCACCTTCCTTTTCTTTCTTTACCATCATTTTGCTTAGGATACTCCTTTTCTTCTATCAATCAGTTGAAATAGACCACATCCAAAGTAATGAAAAACACAGGATGCTAGCTTACAATAATTCATTGGCTTTGTAAACAACCTACATTGCCCTTAAGGTCACGTTTTGAGTTTCATTGAAAATCAGAGATTTGCAACTGACTTTAATGCTATTCCTGTATCATTGAACTTGTAAAGAAATTCATTTCAAATGAGCAAAGTTCTCACTACTACAAGAACTGGAAAAAATACAAAATTGAAAGCCTATGAAAAGAAAATGAAATGTAAAGTCTATCTTCCAAGTTTGGATTATAGCTACAACTGCATCAATATTCATCTGTAGAAAGACATTATTAGAATCTAGATGGCTTCTAAAGTGTCTTCCAATTTTAATGCTGTATGACTCGATTATTTCTATGTAGGTGAATCATAGAAATTAAGTTAACATAGCATGATTAAATAAGGCAATTTGTGAGGGAGGCTGCCCTAAGCCTACTCTCTCTGTGGATAAAGGTATTTCTTAGAATACTGAGCTAAAAATGTAACTGCATTCTGCAACCAATGCAAACGTTGTAATTGATGGGAGGGGAAAAATTCAACCCAGAGTGCCAACAATTCCTCTGTGAGCTAGCGTGGCAGGGAGAGTGCGGGGTCAGTGAAGCATCAGGTTACAGACTAAATTAAAGGCCTGGAGAAGAGTGACAGGGGCTAATCATCCAGTGTCTGAGGCTGCCAGAGTTGGGTCTACCACCCTTACTCCCTCACAAAGAAATGCTCAGTGGATGCTAAGAGCATAGACGAAGGGTTTCAAACATCTTTCATTAAAAAGGCCTTCAGTTCCAAACAGCTCTTTATGGAATTATTTCCTTGAAGTTTTTAGTTCTGTCATATTAAAATTGGCATGAAAAAGTAATCAAAACCTAATGCTTACAGTGCTCTGCCACAAAGAAAAATATTGTGGGTTTTCATTCCTATTAGAAACATGTGTTACATATATATACATAATTATGTAAGTCCCAGACCCAGTGTACACACAAATACACAAAAACCATAGGAAAATAATAATAGCTTTCCCCAAGCCAACAGATTTTATAACACAATGTTGTACTCTGTCCATAACTCCCCTCATGAAGCCAATGTTTTGAGAATGTCAGTGGGTAATGAATATTTCTGCATATTTTGTGTCATACGCTGCAAACATGAGATATATAAGAAGGAATTAAGGTCACTGTTAAAACTCATACACAGTATTTTCTGGACTTGGTTGGCTAAATTGTGTGTATCTGCACTATTTTTCCTAGGGGAAAGTTAATTTTAGAAAGGAGAAAAAGTTTGCCAGGAAAGCAATCCCATTGGCTCAATACCTAGACAGTGACTCTGAAAGTTCAAAATGCTTTACAGACAGTCGCCTACTTGTCCTTAATATCCTTGAAAGCAAGTATCAAATACTATTCCTGTTTCATAACAAGCATCTTATTTCATAAAACGTTGTATGATTTACCATTATACCTACTTCGTGGGGTTTGAAAAAAAATTAGTCCTTCACCTCAAATTTCCAGAAGACAAACGCAAATCTTCATTTTCCCTAGCAGTTACACTCAGAGTTGGTTAGGTACTTAGAATGGTTCAAGTATACATATACATGAAAAGCAGCAGGGGAACATCAATGACACAGTTTGAGATGGAGAAACAGTATTTGTGCAAACTCAAATACAATACAATTTACACTCTTAACCAAGTCAGGGTAGAAGAGCTTGGTTCAAATAATGAGGAATGTAAACAAGATCTAAATCAATTTATATGGTAATTCCTCTTTTAGTTCCTAGAGATATAGTTCATTTGGGTCTTTAGCCTTTAAACAACCAACAGGTAAAAATACCAGTGGTGACTGAAAGTCAGCCAGTGCAAGCACAATGAAGGAAGCTTTTCTGATTCCCAGGAGAATAGGCCTCGGTCCTCTCTAATTGCCAGAGTACTTGTGAAGCAGTTCTTACATTTTAAAAGTTGATGTGTAAAAGCTAACTCTTTAACAAGGGCTCTTAGAAGTGCAGTATTTCTCTCCATCTTATATCTGAATTTCAGAACTGTTTACCCTCTCTTCCCAAAATTGCCGTCTTAAAACCAATCACATGCGCCAAACTCATCAGTTTGAAGGGAACCAGCTTTCACTCCGTTTAAACTCCCTGTTCACTCTACGATTTTCAGCTGATGTTTACCAACAGCTGGGTGCCCACTCTCCTTCTCATAAGGACCTGATAGATATTTTCAGGTAATTACGAGAGAGAGCGCATCGCAATCACCTGGAGTTCTTTTTTTTTTTTTTTCAATACACGGAAGACTGCTCGCCCACGCACACACCTTGCCATTTCTTAATCAGGCTCTCAGCATCCGAGTTGGAGCTATTATTTTAAACTATGATAAAGTTCTAGCGCCGCAATCACCCAGAACACCCTGTAAACTTATCACAGTGTTTCATTTTCAGGAAAAACAAAAATAAAACCAAGGCACCTCAATCCCTTGTTTGGTGCAGATACAAAAGATAAGACAGCTACCTTAACCAGGGGTTAATATCCTCCCAAAGTTAGAGTAGTAACAAAAGTGGGGGAGGATATGTGCTGGAAGGAGAAGAGCTGTGATCTCAGCCTGGAAATGACCAGACTCCGGGGGAAATTGCTGCGCCGTTGCTTGCGACACACACCTGGGCAGGGTGGACGACACCCCCCACCCCGCCGCCCCTCTCTCCCGGGGCCGGGGGCGCGGGGTTTCGGAGCTGCCGGGGGAGGGGGGAAAGAGGGGGAAAGAGAGGAGTGAGGACAGAAAGGAGGCGGGGGTCCGCCAGGGTCCGAGTCCCCGCGGGCCGACCGCCCGAGGCTCAGCCCGGCGCCTGGGGGACGGGGCAGGGGGCGGGGGAGGGAGTAGGGGGTGACAGCCTGCGGAGGCCGAGCAGGCACCTGGCCCGGGACGAGGGCAGCACCCCGCGCCCCTCCTTACCGTGCGCGCGAGGTCGGCGCTCCCGGCGGGGAGACCGGGAGGGGCAGGGCGCGGGCGCAGGCCCGCAGCGGTCCGCTGTCAGCTTCCCCAGGCAGCAGCTCCAGGTACCCGAGGCGCTCGGATCTCCAGGCTACCAGCCCCTGCGCGCGGCTCGAGGCCCCTCCCCCGGCCCTTGCCCCTGATGCTGCCTCCTCAACCCCTCCCGCCCGCCTCGGCGCGCTCCCCTTCTCCCCCTACTGTTTATTCCGGAGAGCTGGGGCCCCTCTCCCGAGCCTTGCCTCCCCCGCGCGTGCACGCACACACCTCCCCCAGAAACGAGCTCTCTTTACGAAGCAGGCAGCGAACGCGATCCTTGAAATTCTGGGGCTGGGCGATTTCAGGAAAAAAAAAAAACCTTTTAAAATCTTTGATCTACCCTCTGAGGTTCAAAGCAGGAATCGCTTCCATTCATCCCCTGCCTCCGTCCTCATTTGTTCTAATCACGGCATCTCTCGACAGTTGATGTTGATTGCGCTCTGAGAATCTCCTGCCAGTCAGTCTAATTTTTACAGAATAGCTCTTTCCATTTCATTGTTTTAAAAATGTAGACGTCCCCACAACTTAGGTTGCCAGGACTTTCGATTGGCCCCGAGAAGGATACGTTCAGCTGTGCGAATCGGGACAGATCTCTTTTGCTAGTATTGCCGATACCTACCACCTATCAGGGCCCCAAGTCAGGGCAAGGGCAATTAATTTCACTTGGCTTTGGGTACTGAGTGTGCCCGGGGCCTCCGTTCTCAAGAGTGATGCAGTTCTGAAGTTCTGGGGAGGAGCAGCCCTATGTATTCAGCGAGAAATCTAGTGGCAAATGAACTAGCAAAAAGCAGAGCATACTGAGCAATACCATGAAAGATGAGAGTGATGGAAAGGGGTTGTGAAACATCGCTGTATCACTAACAGGAAAGCTCTCCGAGTGACATATCCCTACTGGGAATGTACAAGGTGAGTTGTTGTTCAGTCGCCCAGTCGTGTCCGACTCTCTTCGAACCCATGGACTGCAGCAGCCAGGCCTCTCTGTCTCTCATCATCTCCCAAAGTTTGCCCAAGTTCATGTCCAGTGCATCAGTGATGCCATCCAGCCATCTCATCCTCTCAGTGGTGAGTTGTTAAATGGCATTTATTTGTTCATTTACGTGTCAATATATGTATATGGAGTAGGTTAGAGTGTAGCATTATTCATAGGTTGTAATTTAATGGTGATGGTGATAGGTTTAGTCGCTAAGTTATGTCTGACTCTTGTGACTCCATGGTCTGTAACCCGCCAAGCTCCCCTGTCCAAGGGATTTTCCAGGCATGAATACTGGAGTGGGTTGCCATATCCTTCTCCAGGGAATCTTCCTGACCCAGGGATAGAACCTGTGTCTCCTGCAATGCAGAGTTCTTTACCGGTGAGCCACTAGGGAAGCCCATAATTTAAGGGTAGTAGGCTTTATTTATAAGGACCCTGATGGCTCAGATGGTGAAGAATCTGCCTGCAGTTCAGGAGACCAGGGTTCCATCCCCCAGAAGATCGTTTGGGTTTTTCCATAAGATGTTGCAGAAAAACCCAAATGAACTTTTGGGCCAACCCAATAACTGGAGAAGCAACCAGTTCATAACAGAGCTCTGGAAAATGCAAATACCTACTAAATAGACTCTAAGTGAACCTGTCTTTCCTAAATTTATCAGATAGCTTTCTAATCTAAGGGCTGAAGAAAAAAAAAAAAGGATACTTACCAGCATTGTCCGAGTTTCCTATTGTACAGGAGGCCAGTGTCAGAAAATAAACTCTTTAAACAGGTTGTTGCAAATGAAAGGACCCCCTTAGGTAACAGAGGAGGAGGGGGAGAGGAGGTATAGAAGAGGTAACAAAAAAGATAACATCCTTTATCTCAGCAAGCTGCATAGAGGGATAGCCAAGCAGACAGGCTTTTGAAAGTAGATGCTCTGGGACTTCCGTGGTGCCCCAGGGGCTAAGACTCCTTGCTCCCAATGCGAGGGGCGGGGGTGGGGGGGGAGCGGGGCGGGGTTCGAGCTTCGGTCAGGGAACCAGATTCCCACTTGCCGCAACAAAGATCCGGTGCAGTCAAATAAAGAAATAAATAAATAGACCATACTCTGATGGAGGATGGCACTCAGAGAGGGTGGTAGGTAGACATGAAGTCCAGGGGAGGCAGAGGAGAAAGAGTTTGTGGGGGTTAGGGGGATGGTGGTAAGCGTGGAGAGAAAACCAAAATAAGGAAAACTTAGTAATTCAGAGAATTTAAAGAAGCTCATTGATTTTGGCTGGAAGATTGTTTCCTAGGGGCAGGAGTGGGAGTGTTGAGGAGGAAGAATGGAGAGACAACTAGAGAGTTAAGCAGATCATGTAGAATCTTCTAGGCCATGCTTGAAAATCCGCACTATATTCCACAAACAATAGCGAGGCACTGGAAAGATAATGACAAGATCAGATTTTTGCTTAAGCAAGACAACTTGCTGCAGGCAGGAAAAAAAAAAAATGAGGACAGGAGATAGGAATGAGAGAAAACAGGGAGAAGAGCTTTAGAAAGGGCACCTGGTCAATGAATGTGTTGTTGCGTTAGTCACCCAGTCGTGTCGGACTCTGTGACCCCATGGTCTGCAGCCCGCCAGGTTCCTCCGTCCATAGGATTATCCAGGCAAATCGCAGCTTGTGGATCTTCATGCTTTTTGGAAATCCACCCCACTAGAAGTTCATAGAGACATGAATTTTTCCTGACGGAAGGGGCGGAGGGAGGAGAGTCAGTGATTGTCAACAATTGAGAAACAATAGCGGTAAATAGAAATAAGAGAGAAAACGGTATGTTTGGGGTTTTTGGTTTGTTTTTTTTTTTACAAAGGACTTTATTTAAACATAACTCTATTTCATATAGGCTTCCTTGGTGGCTCAGATGGTAAAGAATCTGCCTCCAATGCAGGAGATGCAAGAGATGCAGGTTTGATCCCTGGGTCAGGGTCAGGAAGATCCCCTGAAGGAGGGAATGGCAACCCACTCTAGTATTCTTGCCTGGAAAATTCCATGGACAGAGAAACCTGGCCCACAGAGAGTCGGACATGACTGAGCACATCCTCAATTTTCCTTCATATTTTTTCTTTGCTATTTCTCCTCTCCTCTTAACTACCTCTTCACTTCTCTTTTTCCTTTTTTCCTTTCTCCCTTTCCTTTTTGCTTCATTAATTGACTCACAGATATTTTTGTATCCAGTATCTATTTTGTATCTACATGGTACAATCTACTTTGATACTGGGGTAAGAGCTGAATCTACAAAGAAGTCCAAGGCAAGAGCCTTATCATTGAATTCATAATCAGTGGATTGTGTGACTCAGGAGTCTATGGTTGCAGGTAATAGAAATGCAGTCAACATAACTTCCGGAGGGAGGAGGGGAGGGAATTGTTTGAGAGGTAACTGGGCTGTCACCTGGAAGCCAACACATAGATACAGACAGGCTTCCTCAACCATCGGAAATGGGAATTCAATACAGTCAGGAATCTCTCTCCTTCCCTTCTTTTTTTTTTTTTTTCAAGTCTGAGAGCTGAACTTGCCTGCCTGCACATACCTTGAATCTCCCAGAGGGGCAATTTCTAAAATCCCATGTGACCATGTCACTGGAAGGCTCTGTGGTGCTGGGCCTGTAACCCATCTGCAAGGTCTTCCTGTCTCCCTGCTGAACTTTGACAGATGCTGCAACTCCCCCAGGTGGGAGAAGTGAACTGTCTGCTGTCCACAAGCAGGGAGACAGACCCCAGACTGCCTGGAACCAGCTTGATGATGCTGACTCACAACTGCCTCATCACCAAGCAATCAGAAGAATGCCCACGAACTGATCACATCTTCCCCTTTGAGCCCATGACGATAAAACTCCTCTCTGCCCCTTCCAGGTCAGGACACAGTTTTGAGGACGTTAGCCTGCTGTGGTCCTCTTTGCCTGGCAAAGTAAAAAAGCTGTTCTTTTCTCCTTCATAAATAAGTAAGTAAATAAATCTAATAAAAAGAGGAGAGGAAATTCCCTGGTGGTCCAGTGATTAGGACTCAGTGCTTTCACTGCCACGGCCCAGGTTCAATCCCTGGTCAGGAACTACAATCCACAAGCCTCGCAGCATGGCCAAAAATAAATAAATAAAAATAAAAAGAGGAGAGGTATGCTAGAGAATGGATTTAGCTTTACTATGTTGAATTTCAAATATTAATGGGATATTAGGTGAAGAAATCTAATAGGTGATTATAACAGTATGATGCTCAAAGAACAAGTAAGTTGTTAAATATGTTGATTTGTGCTTTATTAATCTAGACATTATTGATACCACGAGTGTGGATGAGATCACCCAGGAAACTCACGTGTAAGGAACCAACCAAGGGCCTATGGGGATCCCTGAAGAACACCAACTTTTAAGAGAATAACAGATGCAAGAGAGCCAGCAAGGGAGGGACCCAAGAGAAAGCAAGGTCATGCAAGTCAAGAGAAAAAGCTTTGAAAGAAGGGATGCTAAACAGTACCAAATGCTGCATAGAAACAAAGTAAAAATATAGGAGTAGGGCTTCCCTGGTGACTCATTGGTAAAAAAACAAACAAACCGCCTGCCAATGCAGGAGACATGGCTTTGATTCCTGGGTTAGGAAACACCACTGGAGAAGGAAATGGCAACCCACTCCATTATTCTTGACTGGGAAATCCCATGGACAGAGGAGCCTGGTAGGCTCTAGTCCCTGGGGTCATAAAAGAGTCGGACACAACTTAGTGACTAAACAACAATAAAAAGTATATGTGTGTGTTAGTCGCTCAGTCGTGTCTGACTCGTTGCAACCCCATGGACTGCAGCCCACCAGGCTTCTCTGTCCATGGGATTCTCCAGGCCAAGAATACTGGAGTGGATTGCCATTTCCTTCTCCAATAAAAAGTATAGGAGTTTCTAAAGAAGTCTTTCAGTTGTCTATTCTGAGATCATTATTGGTCTTTATGAGAGCAGTTTAACGGAGTGCTAGGATAACAAAATACTGTACGTTGCATTAGGTTAGGATTTCTTAATCTCAGCACCATTTTTTTGTTTTTTGACTGCACCAGGTCTTAGTTGCAGAATGTGGGATTTTTTTTTTTTTTTTTAGTTATGGCATGTAGGATCTAGTTCCCTGACCAGGGATTGAACCTGGACCCCCTGCACTGGAAGCCCCGGAATGTTAGCCACTGGACCACCGGGGAAGTCCTCTCAGCACTACTGATGTTTTGAACCAAATAATTCTTTGTTGTGTGGCCTGTCTTGTGCATTAAAGGATGTTTAAACAGCATCGGAGCCTTTACCCACTAGATGCCAGTAGCATCCCCCCTCTACATGTGACCAAAAAATGTCTCCATATTGCCAAATGTCCCCTCAGGGCATAATACCCTGTCCCCCACTTAAGACTCACTGCATTAGATTGAGATGGGAAGGGGAAAGAGACAAAACAAGTTTATTTTTTCCAAAAAAATATTATTAGGCGGTAACATCTTCTTTAAAAAAAACCTTTCTTTTCCTAATATGCAAACATCTGTTTATTCTAAATTTCATTTTTTAAACCCAAGCTGTCTACGGGGAAGATACCCACTCAAACCTTCTCTAATTCCTTTAAATGAGTAATTTGAAAAAGGAAATGTTTTATTTATAAAAGTCTGTAGATTCAAAATAGAATTTGCGGGGAGGGGAGGGGGAAGGAAGGGCCTGTAGCTTGCAGGATTTTAGTTCCCTGACCAGGGATTGAACCTAGGCCCTCAGCACTGAGAGCATGGAGGCTAACCACTGGACCGCCAGGGAGTACTAGATAGAAATATTTTAGAGTTACACATTTATTTTCTAAGAGAACATTCCATTTTGACAATCTTGTGACAATAATGAGGATTTCTAGCCAACTTGGAGTGGAAAACATTTTTCTGCCTCTGATATTATGATTCTGCCAACAGCAATGTCATTAAATATAATCTAATCATTGAATGTTAGTCCATAAGCAGAAAAACCCCTCTCAACAGAGATGATCTCTTTATTTTACAGCAAACAAAGGAAGTACTATCAAAGCTCTATCATCTCTATTTCTTTGGTCTCATACCATGAAACAATTGATAATGATATATTAATAAATGTGTTAACAAATGATATTTGCTAAATGTAGAGCAAAATTAGATTCTAGGGCCAAAACTTGGTAACCACTTATTCTTTGTTTTGTAACTTTTCTTGTCTCACCATTTCTCTCACCGTTTCCTACCGTTTACTATGAGTAGTCTTCTCTGGCTATTGTCAGAGCTAGAATATCCAGTCTATCAACCAACTGGATATCATTGCATTCACATATTTTCAAACCTAATCTCAAATTACTAACCTGTGGACTTTGGCTAACTCTACCAAGACAGAGTATGATATCTTGTTTTTAGAAGAGCCAAATGTGTCGCTATATTTATGTTTATGACCGAGTTAAAATGAGAATCTGGTCATTGGTCATGAATAAGCCACGATCATTTACAGAGTTGATATTGCTGGAAGGTCTTTAAATAGCATCCAGACAACAGACTCATGCCACTGTCTTAGAACCAAAAGGGGATGCATTTCAACTAAACACATATTTTAAAAGTATTTGTGTCAGGCATTGTGCCAAATACTGGAAGAGAATAATAAGTAGCATGGACGTGGGCTCTGCCCATGAAACCTGTAGCCTGAGAAAGAGAGATACGTGTGTGTAAGAGCTAGATGTGTGCAGAAGAAAGATAAGATATCTGTGTGCAGTAGATATAAAAACTCCTCAAGGCACAAATGAAACAAAAAACTTAAGAATCAGGATTTTTAATGTTTCTAAAATAAAACCAACAAATATCTTCAAGCACATTCCCTCATTGATCTCAATGGTACCTTATCTGGCTGTAATTAAGAGTCTCTCTCTGCGGATGCAGCAATGTCACCAGTTACTTCATATGTGCCCCCAGGTTGCCTAGATTCTTTGCAGTTAGGTGGGGTGGTATGACCCATCTGGCCACTAGCCAATGAGCAGAACCCTAGAAGAACAGGTACAAGTTCTTGTCCTGTTCTGTTCCCCTAACCCTGTGAATACTAAGGACTCATATTGAGATGATGAGACCTCAAGACCTAAAGGAGCTTAGAGCAATCATTAAACCACAGGAAAGAAAGCCCCACGGAATTGCCTGAACTGACCAAGAGCTTTATAGACCGAGAAACAAACTTTCCATTGTTAAGCTGTAAATTGTTTACCTGCTGTTAAATAAACTTTTACCAAAAGAACCTGTCTTATATTGATATATCATCTCATCCCAATAAACAAAAACAATGCTCTGAATCTTCATAATAAGAGGTTGTTTTCATGTCCAATCATTTGGCAAATCCCTATTTTTTTTTGCAAATCCCTATCGATGCCTTACTATGTGTCAGGGCCTACTTCAGGTGCCAAGAACACTGTGATGAACAAGACAAAATCCCTGCAGCCACAAGGAGCTTACATTTTAGTGGGGAAGACAGACAATAAGCAACTACAATTTTCAGGCAGTGATAAATGCAACAAAGGAAATAAAGACCTTTCTTCTTCATCCCGCCTATTTTCAGTATGTCTCACCCCTCTCATGCTGTTTCTTTTCTCCCTCTTCGGCTCTGATTCTCTGCTCCATCATTATGTTCACTGTCCCACCCACATCTTCAACTCACCTTTCTCTCCTCTCTTTATAACTTGTCGGACAAAAGGCGAACCTGGTTAAATCCAAATCTTCACCACCTCTACGCCTACTCCTAGTAGCTGAATATGGATGCAGAAAAAATATAACCCTGGCTGGTCTCACTCTGACTTCATGGCCACTAACGTCAATGGGTCCTCCTCGCCTCTGCCTGGCAACCCTACCACATTCATCCCCCATTCTCCCATATGAATAGCTCCCATTCCTCTCTCTGAAACCGCCAACTGTCCTCTTCCACACTCACTGTCAAGGATTCTGCTCCTGATTTCACTGAGAACTTCAAAGGAGTAAGAACTTCTAAAGCTCCCACATATCTGCCAAACCCACCAGCTCATCTCCTTTGCTGCTTCAGCTTCCTCTCCTGAACCTCTAACTGCTGGTGAGCTCCAGTGTACAGTCTTGACCCTCTCCTCACCTCTGTTGATATTCACTCTGCTAGTGAGGCCCTTCAACCTAGACAGCATATTAAAAAGCAGAGACATTACTTTGCTGACAAAGGTCCGTCTAGTCAAGGCTATGGTTTTTCCAGTAATCATGTATGGATGTGAGAGCTGGACTATAAAGAAAGCTGAGCACTGAAGAATTGATGCTTTTGAACTGTTGGAGAAGACTCTTGCGAGTTCCTTGGACTGCAAGGAGATCCAACCAGTCCATCCTAAAGGAAATCAGTCCTGAAAATTCATTTAAGGACTGATGCTGAAGCTGAAACTCCAATACTTTGGGCACCTGATGTGAAGAACTGACTCACTGGAAAAGACCCTGATGCTGGGAAAGATTGAAGGCAAGAGGAGAAGGGGACTACAGAGGATGAGACGGTTGGATAGCATCATTGACTCAATGGACATGAGTTTGAGTAAACTCCGGGAGCTGGCAATGGACAGGGAGGCCTGGCATGCTGCAGTTCATGGGGTCACAAAGAGTGGGATATGACTGAGCGACTGAACTGAACTGAATGAGGTCCTTCAGGCTCAGGGCTTTAAATACCATCTACTGGATTGCCATTCTCTTCTCCAGGGGGTCTTCCCCACCCAGGGATTGAACCTGGATCTCCTGCATTGCAGGCGGATTCTTTACCATCTGAGCTACCAGAGAAGCTCTCTTATATACTGACAATTCCCACATCTGTATCGTGAGCTAGAGCTTCTCCAGAATGCGACTCTCACATCCAATTGCCTAGTCTGAATCTCCATTTGGAGTTAACAGGAATCTCACTGGGCTTCCCTGATGGCTCAAGTGGTAGAGAATCCGCCTGCGATGCGGACTGCAAGTTGGACACGACTGAGTGACTGAACATACACACACAAACCTAACAGGCCTAAACGAAATAACTGATTTCCTTACCCACCACTCCGTGTTCCTCCCCACAACAAATACTCTTCCTCCTCAACCCCTGAGGTCTTCCTCATCTCAGTAAATGGCTGTTTATTGGGGCCTCCCTGGTGGCTCAGATCTAAAGAATCTGCCTGCAATGCAGCAGACCCAGGTTCAATCCCTGGGTCGGAAAGACCCTCTGGAGAAGGGAATGGCAACCCACTCCAGTATTCTTGCCGGGAGAATTCCACAGACAGGAGAGCCTGGCGGGCTCCAGCCCATGGGGTTGCAAGGAGTCGGACACGACTGAGCGACCAACACTTACATTGAATGAAAACCCCCAAATCATCCATAACTCACATTCAAAGCTCCAGAGAATTCTTAGAATATATCCAGTTTCTCCACCACTCTCATTTATTAGTACTTAGGATCTCTTTTCAAATGCCATCTTATTAACAAGATCTTCCTTACGTATCAAATATGTAAAATAAAACCCCATCCATCCTACTGGTACTTCCACATCTCCTTTAATCTGCTTTACTTTTATAGCTATTCACAGTATATTCACTTGTTTACTGTCTCAACTAGAATGTAAGCTTGAAGATGGCAGCTCTTAGTGACTGGCAGAGAGGACGTTTGCCACAAATATTTTTTAATGAATAAGTGAATTACTAAAAAAGAATGGAAAGGGAATAGTGATGGTATTGGGGTAGGAGAAGCGCTTGAGCATAGAGCTATTGCAGAGTTTTAAGCAAATGAAAACAAAAAACTCCCAAATAGATTACCTTGGCTGCTGTGTGACTAGTAGGAGGTGGAGGTAGCAGCGTGGAAGTCACCTGATCAGTGAGGGACTATGTCAAAATCCAAGCAAAAGAGAGTGGACAGAATTGAGTGGCCCCAGTAGAGTGGGAGATGGTTTAAAATTTGAGGGAAGAAATGACAGAATTTGCTTGTTTTCAGACAGAACTTGCTTGTGTTTTCCGTAGGGGCGCAAAAGGAAAATAGAAGATTCAGACCAGGTCTAATTTTTGCCATACAAAGCGGAATCCATTCGGGCAAATTTAACTGACCCTGTTTCTAATATAAGTACGTCCAATAAAAGGATCCTTTGGGCAGTGGTTTTGGGGCGGCGGAGGGGGGGGGCGGCGTGTAAAGACGGGAATCACAAAGGTGGAGCATCTGAGCGGAGTATAGGGGAGGAGCAGTGTTCCGTTTTAAGAAAGCCAAATGTGAGTTTATTGCGAGAGTTTTGACCTACAGGCTCGGAAACTCAAGGCTATGGGAGCAAGGGAGCAATGTGTTCAGTTGTTTTTTTTTTTTTTTTTTTAAGTTTTAGGGGATTCTGCGGAGATGGCCCACGTCTCCAGGAGAAGAGTCTGGACCGGGCGATACCGTTTTTTCTTCTATTATAACGAACACACACGACTTCCCCCTAACATTTACAGGTCTGGAAATCTTTTTGTCTCCGGTGACGCGAACTTTCACTGCGGTAGAATCTTTTTCCTTGCGATCCACTTTTACAAGCGATGAGGTCCTCCTAACTAACAGCAGAGTCAGGAGTCATCACCCGCAGTGTGATCTCTGGGACCCAAAGCAGATCACTCACTCAGTAATTCCCCTAAACCTCTGGGAAATAACTGTAGCAAGGACTTAACTGGCTGTAAACTTCTTCACCCTCCGTCCCTCCCACCCGCTGCCTCCCGGACCCGCGGCCGCTCCTCCTCCTTTCCGGGAACGAGCCGCGGAGACAATACCCAGGCAGGCCCCCTAGCGTTCTTCCGCTCTGCGCCGCCACGCCGGCCCCGCGCCCGCTCGCCGCCCGCCGCCCGAGACGCGGCCTGTCCGCTTTCCCGGCGGAGCGCCGGCTCGGCCGCGGGACGCCACCGGGGCGGCCCGGGAGCGCGCGAGGCCCTGCGCCCGCGGCGGGGGCGACCTCTCGAGGCTCCACCCCGGCCCGGAGGGCTTTCCTCAGAGGCGACCGCCCGCCCCGCCCCCCCAACCCCGCGCGCGCCAACTCCCAGCTCGCGGCCCTGATTGGCCGCCGCATTCCCGCTTTCCTTCCCGAACCGCCATTTTGAAAATCTTGTTGATTCTGGGCAGCCGAGAGCGCGGCGCGAGCGTCACGCCAGCGAGCGGCCCGTGCGCGTCCTCCTCGGCGCCCGTCGCCGCCTCCGGGAGCCTCTTCGTGCCCTCGCGCGCCAGGCCCGCGGCCGCCGGGACCCGCGGTGAGGGCCGCGTCGGCCAAGGGGAGGCCGAGAGGGCGCGCGGGGCCCCGCCCGCACCTCCGCGGCCATTTGGACGGCGGCCTGGGGCGGGGGGAGGGGAGGGGACGCGGGGCCGCCGGCGGCGCGGGGCCGGGCGGTGGGAGGGGCGGCGCGGGCCCGCGCTTTCCCGCCTCGGGACGCGCGACTGCCCGCGGGGCCAGAGAGAAAAGCCACCCCCCGGGGGAGTGAGCGCCGCCGTCCCGGATACGCGGGGAGGCAAACTTTGAGGTCGGGGCTCCTTGCGGCTCCCTGGGGCGGCGCAGGGTGGGCCGGCCGGTCGGGGCGGCCGGGGGCGAGGGGAGACCGAGCCGAGGGGTCTGGTGTCCTCCGCGCCCGCAGGTCCACAGCATGTCCTCCTCGGGCACAGCTGCGGAGGGAGAGGCAGCTCCCGCCCAGCCCGCGTCCGACAAAGAGCCCGACATGCCCGGCCCGAGAGAGGAAAGTGAAGAGGAGGACGAGGACGACGACGAGGAGGAGGAGGAAGAAGAGAAAGGTGGGGAGAGGACGTCGTCTTTCCTAGTGATGGATTGTACCGAAAACGCTTTTTCTGGCTCTTTGTGCACTTAGAGACGCTCAGTCGGAGTGATTTTTTTTCAGTAAGAATGCGGAATTATCTGGGGTTTGTGTGTGCGCGCGCGCTCCGAGCAGCAGCGGAGAAAATAACTTTGTGAATTCCAATTTGGAAAAAAAAAATACTCGTTCCGTTGTTATTTCGGAGTGCAGTTTACTTCTCGCCAGCAACAGACGTTCATAACATTTCACCGTTTGACAGGAAGTTTGTAAGTTTCAGATCTGTTTATTTTTTTAAACTGCTGGCCTTGGGGGTTTACTACGGTAATCTTTTATTTTTGCTCTTCAGTACACATCCTTTGCGTTTCGAAATTGTTGTAAGGCTCTGACAGTAAGAATTGAAGAAGTTGTTAATGCTAGACCTGGAAATATTTTAATCCTTCGAGTATATTTGCTGAACTTCAGCAGACGTTCGTTTCAGAGGCTTAGGGGAGTTACTTTCACGGGGAAACACCGGTGAAAGCGGTTGCTACTTAGAGTACGAAAGCAGTGAACTGTGAAAAGAAAGTTAAAATAAAGAGCTTAGAGTTGTCTCGGTTTTGGTGTGGAGGGAAAACAGTAGTGATCTGTGTGACTGGACGCTTGAAACGGGGAGAACCTTACAGAATTGAGGAGTGGTCCTGCGGTCAGTTTTTCCAGGATGCACGGGGCAGTACGTCTTGAGGTATGCCAGCTTCATGAAATGTTTCCAGCCACTTAAAAACTCCATATCAGAGATCTCAGTATTCTCTAATGATATTAGCCCAATCTGGACTTATTTAATACTTGATTACGACTCAGCCAAACTTGGAAAGAGGTTTGAGATTTTCGTCCCAAACCCAGGTTTCACTGTTTTTTTTGTTTTCCCAAGCCTAAACCAGTCCATAATCAGCATTTTATGAATACAATCTGGGTTGAGATTATTCGGTGTGCTTTTTTTGTTTGTCTAAAGTGGTAGGTGCTCAAAGCGGGGAAGCATGCCCGCATTTAAGTACAGAAACGCTTAGGAGAAAAATACGGATTAATTTTAAATTATTCATAAGGTAATAACTGAAAATTGGCTGCAGTATCTCACTGCTAGTCCAAGACTTTCTCAGCACTTTTTCCTCCAGTTTTTGCTTTTGGATACCACTGAGATGATGAATATAAATTATAGAAGTCGTGTTCAATAAAGGTGCTATAAATGACCAGTACAGTAATGCTTGGGAGATTGATAGTTCAAATTGTGATTTTTTTTTTTTTAAAGACATGAAAAATTTTAAAAAATGCCCAGGCAGTTCTGTAGTTGTCTTAAATTTTGTTACTGTTCTCTTTTCCTCCTCTTGAGGTGTTTGTGTGACAGTTTAAATCGAGGATGTTTTTATCCTACTTAGCCCTGAAAATACAACTCTACTAGTGAGACATCATAGAAACATGGCACTGAAATTTGTGCCAAATAAGGGGTGGAATTGACTTGACTTGGCAACGGTTTGGGGGGGGAATGAGGGGAAAGGTGGCAGGAGATGCCTCATAAAAGATGACTTCTAGGTTTCTGTCGTTGGCAGCTGGGTAGATTATACTACCATTTTCTGAAAAGTAGAATTCACGAAAGTGAGTGAGTTTGGAGATGATTATGACTTCTGTTTTGGGTGTGTTGAGTTTGGTGCCTGTAGGACACGAAGTGGAGCTGTCCAGTTGACAGTGTGAAGCTCAGGAGAATACTCTGGACTGGAAGTAGACCAGGGAAGTCATTAGCTTATAGATGGTAATCAACAGCCAGTAAAGGGCATAAATCATTCAGGGAAGGAAAGCCGGTGATCTTCAGAGTTGCTTTAGAGTGCTGTCTGTTCATTCTTTGTTCAACTAATACACGCCATGGCCGGGACACACCTGCTGGAGTCCCTTTCTTTTTATTATCTTTCTGGGCAGAGCCTTGCATCTGTAGATCTTACCTGTCCTTCAAAGCTAGCTCCAATGTTTTGATCCTTTTTCCATAATCGTAAAAGAATTACTCT
The DNA here is from genome assembly GCF_054371585.1 of Giraffa tippelskirchi. Lineage (NCBI taxonomy): Eukaryota > Metazoa > Chordata > Mammalia > Artiodactyla > Giraffidae > Giraffa > Giraffa tippelskirchi. The sequence goes on from NC_137282.1 coordinate 152,228,606, forward strand.
TTCATCAACTCACAGAACTTCAATTTTATCTTTATTAAAGTGTATTATCTTTGGAGTATATTTGAGTCTCCTAGACTCTAGTAGACATGGTCTCTTTCAGGAAATACTCAGTTTCTTAATCATCTGTTGATGCCCCCTTAGTATCTAGTGCAACAGGCATTCAGGTGAATGAATGGAAGGCCTTCCAACAATATATAGTGTCCTCTTATTTGTCTGAGTTTATCTCAGTCAGAAAGTAAATGGGTTTTAGAAAATCCAGCTTGATGTTTTAAGTGTTAAAGTATATACTACCTAGCTTAAAAAAATGCAGTCCAGACTAAACATTGCAAAACTTTTCCTCCCAAGGTTTTATGACCATTATTATGAACATCATTTATTGAACTACCAAGTAGTGGCATCCCAGTTGATTGCTTTCAATGTTACCCTGTAGAATTTTACCCTAGCTGTAGTAACCTGGGAGCTCTGCCTTATTGTTCCTGTTTTTCTTTCTTCTGTCAGCTTACTAAATTACTGCTTTCCTTGGATAGCTCTTGAAATTTTTATCTCAATTTTAACTTGCTGTTTTCTGATGTACGGTAAACGGAATCCCAATAGATAGAACATGTCTAATCGAATTGTAGGTTAATGAGCATCTTGGTGATTTTTCACAAATTGACTTCTGTAGCAATAATTGTAGCTGGATAAGAGTTTGTTTGCTTTCTGATTTTTATTTATTTATTTTTTAAACGCCAGTTCCTCTGTGAGGTTGACCAGGTAGATAAAATATTACGTTTTAAAATTTTCAGTGATGATACTAACTTAGAAAGTATTTTCACCTCTGTTATGTCATTTGCTTCTCAAAATCATACTTAGGAGAATAAGATACTAGGTGTCTGCAGTTTTTTTTTCTACATGTTGATATAATACATCCTTTAAGCTTTTCCTTACTTAAGTGTTAAATTAACTTCTAGAAAAGAGCCTCATTGTGGAAGGCAAGAGGGAAAAGAAGAAGGTAGAGAGATTGACGATGCAAGTCTCTTCCTTACAAAGAGAGCCATTTACAATCGCACAAGGTAAGTTTATATTCCTTTCATTCTGCAGTGAAAATGCCGCAGTATACAAAATGATGGTTAGCAGTGTTTTTAGTGTTTACTAAGTACTAACATATTACAGGTGTAATTTAATTTGTCCTATAAGAGGAGAAGTTATGTGTAAATTATGCTGTAAAAATCTCATTAAATTAAATGTTCTAATACTTAGTGGGTATTTAACTTTAACATGGTATTTCCACCCCCCCCCCACCAGGAAAAGGGCAGAAACTTTGTGAAATTGAAAGGATACATTTCTTTTTGAGTAAGAAGAAAACAGATGAACTTAGAAATCTCCATAAACTGCTTTACAACAGACCAGGCACAGTAAGACCTTTTTTATACTTTTTACCTAGTAGTGTACTTATGTGTTAAACTACTTTACAACAGGAACATAATTTTAGTTTTGGAAAGGACTTTTCCAGAACTAAATCAACTAGATCAATATCCATTCCATACAAGTGAGCCAACTGACACACAGTTTTAATGACATATCCCAGGACATGTAGCTAGATATAGCCATTAGTATTGTAACATCCAGAGCTTTTTATACTGTAGTTGTTTTTAAGTGAAAGTGAAAGTCGCTCAGTCATGTCCGACTCTTTTCAACCCCATGGACTATACAGTCCATGGAATTCTCCAGACCAGAATACTGGAGTGGGTAGCCTTTCCCTTCTCCAGGGGATCTTCCCAGCCCAGGGATCAAACGCAGGTCTCCTGCATTGCAGGTGGATTCTTTACTAACTGAGCTATCAGGGAAGCCCATAGTTGTTTTCAAGCCAAACTAAAATTTCAAATTGTGAAATCAAAGTTTTGATTTAGTGATCTTTAACTGTGTTAGAAGAAGTTTATTTTTTGAATGTATCTAGCCATTCAGAATAAACAATACAGAATATTGTATCTCATTTTGAGGAAATCTGGTAAACTAGGGGATAATTTTTTGCTGACAATTTGTTAAAATAAATCAGTGTTTCAGTTACTGATCATAATACTGTACATACAACTTCGGTATTCCATGCAACTGAGGACACTTCGCTTTGGGCTGTGCATGGATAAAGTAAAGCTTGACATTGTTAGACTGTCTGAAACATGGTAAGCTTTGTTTTCATGTGTGTTACCTCATTCAACCCCGACAACAATGTGATCTACACATGTCCCATTACTGCTAAATGGTATTGACCTTTGGAGGTACTCTTTTCTTTAGTTTTTAAAGAATAAATCCCTGACTTTCTTACTTGAAAAATTAATATTACTAGTAACTTGTATTACTCAAGGAATTTTTTTTAAGTTATTTATTTATTTTGGGTGCACTGCCTGGCTTGTGGAATATTTATTCCCCAACCAGAGAATGAACCTGGGCCTTGACAGTGAGAGTGGGGAGCCTGAATGGCTGAGCTGCCAGGGAATGAGTGTCTTTTCAGTAGTAACTTTCCACATCCTTGGGTGCTATCAGATAACATTTAGTTGTGGTTTTATAATTACTTGGGAAATTTCCCAAATGAAATACATTTAAATTCAAATTGTTATTTTCAAAGAATTAAGTTTGTAAACATTTTATAATGTTAATATTTCAGTAACGAATGCAGTTTTCCATTGTGAATTTTAAAATGTCGAATGAACCATGGAGTGTAACATGGAGACAGATATGAAAAGAAAATGTTGGCTTTGAAATTTTTCTTGTATACCTTACTGGGTAATAAGTAGCATTAATAATAGGAGAAACGTTTTCAGGTGTCCTCATTAAAGAAGAATGTGGGTCAGTTCAGTGGCTTTCCATTTGAAAAAGGAAGTATCCAATATAAAAAGAAGGAAGAAATGTTGAAAAAGTAAGTTATCTTTATAAATAATCACGTTTAGATTAATGTGCTTCAGCTTTATTTTTAAGCATTTAAGTATAACTGCCCTTACATTTTCAGTAGACTGCTGATTCTTTGCTTTAAATTCCAAGACCATGTCATCATAAGCTATTAACTTGCTTTCTGAAAAATAGTGGCTATGAAGATTATTGAAAACTCAAAGACATTTCTATTTCTTAGAAGAATGATACCCGGAGGTAAATCATTTACACGGCCCCAAATTTAGAAAGTCCAAAGGGAATGTAAATGTAGTAAAACAACTTCCACGCCTATTCTGTGTCAGCCACTCCATTTCCTCACTTATAAGTGCCATTTAAACTATTTTGAAGATAATCAAGTTAATAGAAATAATTTCCACCCTAATGCAGACAAGATAATATATTCTTTTTAAACAATTTTTTTAATGAGATGATACATTCTTAGAAGTTTTTTATTAAGTCCCCTGTAGTTTAAAACTCTTGAGTATTAAATATGATTACCTATTACCTTCTTTGAGACATTGTCAGTAGGAATACTTGGAGGAAAATGTAGTATTTAATCACCAGCCAGAAGAATTAACAAGTTTGTGAATTTTAAATAATGAAAACTTTTTACATTATTTTCTAGTGAATGAAGTAAGTTTTTTCATATACCACCATTAAAACTTAAATGGTAAATGATATTTTCTGTTTATTAATACTACCTGGCTATATTTTGTGCATTCACCAGTCAAGATTATTTGGAGTACTTCTAAGATTCAGAGAAACACTGGCTGCTTTCTTAATGTTTGTGGCTGAGCCAGTTGGGTTAGCTTTTACCTTTATATTGTAGAGAATGTTTATAAATTTTCCTACGTAATCACACTGGCTTTTTCCGTTTTCTGTTTCAGATTTAGAAATGCCATGTTAAAGAGCATCTGCGAGGTTCTTGATTTGGAGAGATCGGGTGTAAATAGTGAGCTGGTGAAAAGGATCTTGAATTTTTTAATGCATCCAAAGCCTTCTGGCAAAGTGAGGATCAATTTTTACTATTTCAGTAACAAATCACTTCTTTTTAGCCTCTCCTTTCTCTTTTTTTAATGAACATTTTAATAGTTAGCAGCATTGCTATCAACATTCAGTAGTATCTTCTACATTCAAAGAATTTGCCTTTGGTTGACAATAGCTGCAACAATTTTGATAGAGAAAACAGAGAAGGCATACAGATGTGTTCTCCCTTATCAAGCATAAAGGATGTAAGATTAAGAAAGATAGATAATTGTTATCTAAATGTCAAGTGGGACAGAAATACAAAGAATCCAGAGTTATGTATCTAGAAGACACTTGAACAGAAATAGGGCTGAGGAGGAAGTGTTGGGCTGGTGAGGGAGGGTGTGCAGCCTGTAATCAGATCCAGAAAGACAAGGTGGTGTGTTAGAGCCGGAGATTTACTAGATAACTGGAGTAAGATTATGAAAAGGGGGCGGAAAAAAGCTGGCTTTTTGAAGTTTCTTGGGTTGGATTTCCAGAAACATCAAGAGAGCCCAAGAGCTGGACAGGGGAGTGAAATAGTCTTGTGGGTTTTGCCATTCTTCTAAAATCTGGATTAGATTTGCCCTAATTGTTTAACAGTAGCAAAGGACATCACTGAATTGAAGTGTTAATTATCTGACCTTGCCTTTTCAGCTTAAGTCTTTTAGCAGTTATTTTTGTATTTTCTCATCTTAATAGGAAAGAATTGAGAAGAGATCTAGAAGGCCTAGCAGCTCAGAGTCCATTAGTGAGAGAAGGGCATTAAGATTAGAAAACTGGGAGATAGCTCTGGGACTTTATTTTTGCCTGCTCTTGGTTCTGTTGAATATTAGCTAGACAGTGATCCTTAAGGCTATTTTTGTCATGTAGCTACAAATTGAAGAGGTATGGTGACGGGGATGGAATTCTCATTGGTTTATCTAAAAGATGAGTTTGAACACTCTTTCCCCAGAAGCAGTTACTTTTGTTGCCTGAATTATGAGGGATGTGTTTAATTCAACTTTTCCTCAGTGGTTTTCAAATGTGTTTAGCTTCAAGACCCCATCATTCTCTTAAAGTTAATGAGGACCTCTAGAGCTTTTGTTTATGTGAGTTATTTTGATATTTGGTAGTAGTGACTTAGTCCCTAAGTCATGTCTGACTCTTTGTAACCCCGATAGCCCACCAGGCTCCTCTGTCCATGGGATTTCCCAGGCAAGAATACTGGAATGGGTTGCCATTTCCTTCTCCAGGGGATCTTCTACCCCAGGGATCAAACTCAGGTCTCCTGAATTGCAGATGGATTCTTTACCGACTGAGCCACCAGGGAAGCCCATTTTGATATATACTGTATTCTAAATTAGAACTGAAAAATTCTAAAATAGCAACAGACACACTGCATGTTAACAAAAGTAATGTTTTGTCTGAAAAATAGCTATACTTTGCAAAATTTTAATGAGAAGAATGAAACATTCTGTTTTTGCAAATCTGTTTGTGTCTGACTTAAGACAGGTCTACTCTCATTTGCTTCTGCATTTCCTTCTGTTGAAATAATGTATTGTTTTGCTTGAAGTATAAGAAAAAAAAGTCCAACGTCACACAGCTATGTAGTTAGAAAAAGGGGGGATATTTTAAAAAGCCTTTCAGGTAATTTTGGATAGTCTCCTTTGATACAGTACTAAACCTCCATAGTTGGAGGGGGTCGCGAAGTCTTAAAGGTTAGTTGTAATGTGGTATCTAAAACCATGTTAATAAACTTGGACCTTTCACCTGTCTGTGATTTTGTAATATGTACCCTCCATTTGGAAAATATGGATTCCCTGAATTACGCATATCTTCCAAATGTTGGCACCTTTCACTGTCAAAAAGCCACATTCATTAACATAACTATTATCAGGGGAAAAAAAAAATCTTCGGGTACTGGGAGGCTGTCAGGCCCATGATGGTGGAGGTGAACTTTCCAAAATTTAATTTTCACTTGAAACTTTGAAATTTATCATTGGAAACAAATGCTGTCAGTTTAGTGGGGGTTTTTTGGGGTTTTTTTTGAGGTGACTCACATTCATTTTTGAGAATATGTCCATCAAATACTAAGTCTGAATAGGCATCATTTTTCATTTATCCTTTTAAAAATGATCTTCCAAGGAAGAAAGTTAGCTAACTTTGCCACCCGGTGGACTGTAGCAGCCCACCAGGCTCCTCTGTCCATGGGACTTCCCAGGCAATTACATGGCTCAATTGCAAAAGTGCTTTTCGTCAAGAAAATCAGTGAACTTCTTTATGCAACCAGAGTACTGTGTGTGTACCTCCCATTTTGTACAGATGTTGTAAAGATGTACTCAGAGGTTGAGAGTTAACATCAAGGACTAGTGTGTGGTTGGTTATGAGGTTGTGAGGTGTAAAATGACTAGAAACACAAGTTTCTGCCTCAGTCTCGGTAAGGTATCAGTAGGTTTGCCTATCTTCGTTTCTTGCGCAATCACTACAAATGGCAGGGCAGTGAAAAGAGCAAATAAATACTCTCTGGATATTACTATGAAAATAGTTCTGACCTTTAGGGCTTCTGGGAAGGTCTCAGGAAACTCCAGGGTCCATGAACCATGCTTTGAGAACGATTATTTTATCTTTTTGTTTAATGACGTCTTATTCTTACATCCATTTTTCATATCTGATTCTGTGATGATTACTCCTTAATCTAATGGTATCAATCTCAGGCTATTTTCTGTGCTACCATACGCTTCCATCATTTAAGAAAAACACTATAAAGTCATTAGTATTCATCTTTTCTGCTCTAGAATAATCTTAAAGGTGCTTAAAAGGATTGATTTAACATTGTTTTACTCTCCTTTTGTGTTCGTTAATCAGATTTTGTTCCTCAAAGGGGATGATGCTCTTGACACTGGTTTCTGAAGAATATATTCAACTATTTTTAGAACCAATATAGGAAAGTTCTAAGGCACTTATATATTATTACTTTTTAAAAATGAAGATCTCTTCATTTATTTTTAGAAGTGGCATTTTCTTGATTGGGTTCTTGAATGATGAAACATCCTTTCATTTTCTTGTGTAGATTTATCCAGCACCCGCGCCTCCCCATTCCAGTCCTCATCTTAACTGATTTCACATACAGATTATTTTCTCAACAGCTGCATCTGGTTCCTGAGCTGACATAGGGATATCACTTTTTTCTAATATATTCATATCTTGAATTTCATTTAATGAGTAGTGAGTTTAGACAGTGAGTGTTAGCTTTTCTCCAAATAAACATATCGAAGAATTCATCAAGATGGATTGGTTCCTGGTAATAGATGGTAATGGCAGTAGTTCACATAATATTACCTGTATATGTTTATTCTAGGAGATTTATGGAGAACCTCTCTGAGAAATATCTTTGTCTACTAACTTAGTTTCTGGAGGCACCTAGATTGACTGTTTCCTAGTCTGCCTTTTTTTTGTTTTGTTTTTTAATAAATTTATGTATTTTAGTTGGGGGCTAATTACTTTATAATATTGTAGTGGTTTTTGCCATACATTGACATGAATCAGCCATGGGTTTACATGTGTTCCCTATCCTGAACCCCCCTCACACCTCCCTCCCCATCCCATCCCTCTGGGTCATCCCATTGCCCCAGCCCTGAGCATTTGTCTCATGCATCGAACCTGGAATGGTGTTCTGTTTCACATATGATAATATACGTGTTTCAGTGCTATTCTCCCAGAACGTCCCACCCTCACCTTCTCCCTCAGAGTCCATAAGACTGTTCTATGCATCTGTGTCTCCCTAGTCTGCTTTTAGAAGGGTAGGTTGGGCAAGCTGGAGGCTGTCCCGTGGGTTGTAGATAGCCTGAAAGTGCCACATTACACAAAACAACCACTTCTAAATCTTGGTGTGGGTAACAGTGACTCCAAAGACTGGGAGTTCCCAGAAGGGAAGGGAGCTGTGGTTCTGCTGTATTCGTGAGAGATACTACTTAAAGTTACTGAGGACATGTACACAATTGTGTATCTTAAGGTTATGTTATGGAATTTTCCTTAATGTTTCTGCTTATTGTAGAAAATAACATGGGCAAAAACAAAGACAAAAGATACCCATAATTTTAATTCCTTAGGGTATGTCTTTTCAGAATCTTTATGCAAAGTTACTTTATGGTTTTCAATTTCTGAAGTTACCAAATACTCTCCTAAGAACGCATTTAAAAATTAAATTTGTTAGTTAATCAAATCATTTTCCTCATGTGATCTCTGCTTTTTAAATATGCAAGGTTTAATTGACTATCAAAGTAATGGCAGTGGCACTTATTTTGTAGTTCCTAATTAGTTTCATAATTAACATACTCAACACTGCATGTTTAAAATCATAAGTGAGAATACAATCCTGGCATTACTGAAAGTAGAACCTCTAGGTAATATGAATATAAACTATATGGTTCATAAATTCAGGACGTGTAAAGTGAGGTTTTATTGCCTTCATGGATGATATCTCTCAGTCTGTTGATTGGAGGGTCCCCTAAAGCAGAAAGATAGTGACAGTTTTAATGTTGATAGGAATGAAATAAATTATGAGTCTAACTGGAAATATTGTCTTGATGAAGTGTAAACAGACGTCTTAAATGTCACACAGTGTGCACTCAAGCTTCTAGTCCTGTATCAGTATGTGAAGAGTCTCTTGCCTGGGTGTTTAGAGTTCTAAACAAAATGAAAAGCTATTGGTAATGCAGGCAAAAAGGTTAACTTGACATGTGAAGTTAGTGGTGTATTACTCTCTGTAAAGCTGCTAAGCTTGTGTCAGGAAAGAAGCGTGATTTAGGAAGCTGTTGAATTGAGAAGTAGTTATCAGAAACAGGTGATTGACTTGGAACTGTAATATCTTATTGGTATTCTTTGTAAGACCTCATTGATATTCTTTATTTTATGCAGCCATTGCCAAAATCTAAAAAAAGTTCTAGCAAAGGCAACAAAAAGGAACGGAACAGTTCTGGGATGGCCAGGAAAGCTAAGCGAACCAAATGTCCTGAAATCCTGTCAGATGAATCTAGCAGTGATGAAGAGGAGAAGAAAAACAAAGAAGAGTCCTCAGAGGATGAAGATAAAGAGAGTGAAGAGGAGGTAAAACGTTGGCGCTTTTTCCTCATTTCTTTTCATGGGGAGAGTTCAATATCCGTCTGTATAATAGATTAGTCAGAAAACACATATGTACCATGTTGGTGGTTTTTAATTCCAAAGACTCAGAAATGATGAAGTATAAACCCTTTCTTTTTCTTAAGGAGCTTTTAGTTTTATTACTGTGCCGAAGTGTAAGAGTTGGAAAAGAGTGAGGTTGGTATGGACTGGATTTGAGCTGGACCTTGTAGACTAGAGTACATAAATGAAGGCGGGCAGGGTGTGTGTGTGACAGGAACATAAAGGAGATCTTATGAGAATTTTTTCGTAGTATATCAGTATTTTTTGATTGACTTGTGCTATTTTATTCTGTTTTATGCAAAAAAGCAAGGGATTTAAGGACCACCATTTTATCTCATTTTGGGATTATTTAATGAAACTGGCAGCGTTTGAAGTTTATTTTGTTGGTGGGCAAATTTTGTATCACTTAGGAATGCCTGCCATTTTCTTTTACTTGGGAGTATTTTTAAAATGTTGGGACTTCCATGGTGGCTCGGTGGTAAAGAATCCTCCTGCCAGTGCAGGAGATGCGGGTTCAATCCCTGGATTGGGAAGATCCATCCCTTGGAGAAGGAAATAGCAACCCACTCCAGTATTCTTGCCTGGGAAATACCATGGACAGAGGAGCCTGGCAGGCTACAACAATCCATGGAGTTACAAAATAGTCATACGACTTGGCGACTTAACAACAATGAAATGTTGAGAATGTTTAGTTTCCAGAGAGTTCGGAAAGAGAGTTGCTGAACCATTTAAGGAGTTGTCTTACCCTCTTCTTGATATGTACCTTTAGCCAAGTAGATGAGGACGAGTGGGTACAGGTAATGATTTCCTATTGTTAATTATGGTTTGCTGACTCTATTTTCTTGTTTTGGTGCTCCCTTTCATGATCAGAACTTACTTGGGTAATCTCCCTTGTTTTACTCAGGGACTTGGTTAACCTGGCTTGACCTTCTGGGTGGAGATGATCTTTCGGTGTGGAGGGAGGGCTGTCTTGTGCATTGTAGTGTTTGCCTACTAGAGGATAGTAAGCACACCTCCGCCTCCACCTTTAGTTCAAACCAAAAGTGTCTTTAGACACTGCCGAATGTCCCCTGGGGACAGAATCACCGTCAGTTGACAGCTACTTGATGAGAATTAACATGTGGTAACCATGTTTGTAAGGGTTTGCACTTTGTGTTTGTCTTTAGGTGTTTAAAATCTGTGTGTGTTTTAATGTCAGATTCTATGAAGACTTCTGTAAAGCTAAGTATGAAACACTTCCTAATTTTAAAAAGAATACTACAGATCCAGCAGGTGTTTCATAAATAGTATCTTAATGTATTTTTGGTGTGAAGGAAGATGAGTAATCTGAGCACTGAGGTTTTTATGGAATAGATTTTAAGGAAGTAGGAGGAAAACATGTTTGTTTATATGTGAGTATATGATAGTAGCAATTCTACAGTAGATTTCCTCATTCAACAGATTTTTGGTTATCTACTATGTGTATTCATTAAACTTTGCAGAACCTTTTCAAAGGCAGATTTAAAGCATGAAAAGTTATCTTAGAATAGAAACATTTAATTTTTTCATAGAGGTACTGTGGTTAACAGCATGGCCTTTGGAAACTGAGTTCAAATCCCAGCTGTGTTCTGATCATTACTGTTTGACTTTGGGCAAGTTACTTACAAACTCTGTATTTCAATTTCCCATCTGTATAATGGGGATAATAATAGTAATATCTTCCAAGGGTTGTATTAAGCACTTAGAGCAGTGCATAGCACAGTATTAGGTAAATATTAGCTGCTGCTATTACTGTTATTATTTATTAAGATGACATTTTATCATATGTAAGATTTCTAAATCCAATCTTGCATTACTAAGGTGCAAGTTTAAAAGTGAGGATATTTTACACTCATTTTTCATTGCTTTCCAGATTATTGTCCCTTTGTTCTGAGTAGAGTTAGTTGCTGTTGGTGAATGCAGATGACTCCTGATTGATGACTATGTTGGTTGCTGTATAAGGATCACAAGTGAAACTGTCCCACTACAAATCAGAGCTTTTCTTTCTATAGTACCTTAAATGAGGGTCTTTTGGTAGAAATCCAGGTCAAATGATGAAAATCCATGAAGGAAAAAAATACAAAAATGCGTTTCAGACATTCAGAATTAGGTTGGTGCAAAAGTAATTGCGGTTTTTACATTGTTGAACTTTGCCATTTGATATTATTGGAGTACTTTTTTTTTAATACATTCTTCAGTGTGATTATATTATTCATTTTAATATGCATTTCTCACTTTTTTTGCTAATGACTTATTACTTGCTATTTATATTTATTTTAGACTATAGAAATGATTGTTAGACATAAAGCAAATTTGAGCAATTTTTTTATTAAAGTTCAAAATGGGTTGTAAAGCAGCGGAGACAGCTCACAACATCAGCAACACATTTGGGCCAGGAACTGCCTATGAAGGTACAGTGCAGTGGTGGTTCAAGAAGTTTTGCAAAGAAGAGGAGAGCCTTGAAGATGAGCGTAGTGGCCAGTCATCAGAAGTTGACAGTGACCAGTTGAGAGCCATCATCAAAACTGATGCTCTTAAAACTACATGAGAAGTTGCTGCAGAGCTCATCGACCATGCTGTGGTCATTAGGCATTTGAAGCAAATTGGAAAGGTGGAAAAGGTTGATAAGTGGGTGCCTCGTGATCTGACTGAAAATAGAAAAAAAGTTTTTCTTTTGAAGTGTTGTCCTCACTTATGCTACACAACAACAACGAACCGTTTCTCAAGCGGATTGTGGCGTGCAACAAGCAGTTGATTTTATACAACAACTGGTGACCCGCTCAGTGGCTGGACCAAAAGGAAGCTCCAAAGCACTTCCCAAAGCCACACTTGCACCAAAAAAAGGTCATGGTCACTGTTTGGTGGTCCCGTTTGAGCCACTACAGCTTTCTGAATCATGGCAAAATCATATCTGAGAAGTATGCTCAGCAAATTGGTGAAATGCACCAAAAACGGCAACGCCTGCAGCCAGCAGTGGTCAACAGAAAGGGCCCAGTTCTTTTCCACGACAACACACGACTGCATGTCACACTTAACTAACACTTCAAAAGTTGAAAGAGTTGGGCTACAAAGTTTTGCCACATCCACCATATTCACCTGACCTCTTGCCGACTGACTACAGCTTCTTCAAGCATCTTGACAACTTTTTGCAAATCCCACAGCACAGATTTTTTCACGCTATGAGAATAAAGAAACTTATTTCTCGTTGGCAAAGATGTGTTGATTGTAATGGTTCCTATTTTGATTAATAAAGATGTGTTTGATAATGATTTAAAATTCATGATCTGAAAACGCAGTTGCTTTTCAACCAACCTAACATATAGTCACACAATATAAAAGCTGTATCATCATGCTTTATGGTTTTTCTGCTTGAGCTGATGTCTGCTTGACGACTTCATAGAATATACTAGTAAAATCTGGACTGAGAAATCTTTGTTTTTCCTGTTAAATCACCCTCTCACAAGACAGGTATTTTTCATTTCTCTGTAAAGACTTTCAAATTTAGGACCATTCTCCTCAAAAACTTTATTGCTGATTCCGTTACTGTGAAAGGCTCTAGTTGCCTTTGAGGGATAGTATTTCTATAGTAACTTTGTTTTTCCTTTTTCTTCTATTTTTTGAAGACTCAGTTAAGTGGCAGCCTCATTAGGGACTTCATAAATGGAGATATTTTTGTTCAGTACTGTGAAAAGACCTCCTATTTCTAAGAGGCCATACAGAAGAGTTGCTGATTGATGGGAAAAGTTGAGGATTGCATATGGATAGAATTTTTTTGCAGATTATTTTTTCATGGAAAATTAACTTCGTTAATATTTTTTTATTTCCTGAAATGAATTTTTCCTTCATAGGTAAAACTTTTCCCTGTTAAGATTAGCTTCTTGTTCTATTTTAGGTTCTTGGAATAAATAAATAAACTTGTTTCTTCTTTCCTCTGTAAATTGAGAGCTTTGGATCATATAATTTATATTGTATTGCTGAAGTTAGAAGTCTTAAGCAGACATCCAGTTACAGTGTTCACTAGCTAATTAAGTGAGGCTGAGTATTATTCACCTGGTCCTTTTCATATTTCGCTGTGTGAAAGAGCAGGATACTTAATTTATAAGTAAATTTATTATTTGTAAAATACAGGATTAAACTCACTGAAAACTGTACTTAAAAGAATTGGCAGGGTTTTTTGATTTTTAGTCTTTTATATGAAGTATGTCACATTTAATGTGTTAGCCAGCAATTGCTGAGATACTTTGTTTGAGGTTCTCTGTACCTGTACCTCTGTTTCTGTGATACACAGTGAGGGGTTCACAACCATTTTTCATTCTCTTTTTCTTTAGAATTAATTCAAACAAGAAGGTACTCTGAGAGTAACTGGGTAATAATTTCTTCATAAAAGAGCTGTTATAAACCTCTCTGTCATCTTGGCTCTTGGACATTTGCTTATTACTCAGGGCTGTAGAAGGAGAGCATTTTGGAACCAGGCAGAAACTGGTACGTGAGATTTCTCTACAAAGAGAAAATAGAGGTTTGATTACTTATTATGAAAATCAATTGATTGCCATATTGGAATAGATTTCTAGGAGAAGATTGCTGAGATTAAGCCACACTCAGGCATGCCTTTCACTTCGTCACCTTAGGCACAGAGAACTCACTGACGAGGACAAAGAAAGAAGCAGTGCTTTCCACATTAGTGAAGTCAACTCTAATAATATTTTAGACCCTTAAAAGCTAGCTTAGTGCTTCTTCAGTTTTCGTTTCCTAGTGTTTTTATAAATACTCTATATCTAGGAAAGTCTAAAACTAATTGTGAATATTTACTTTGAGTATTGAATATATCTGAATATTCCCAAATACATCAGGAATATCTTCAGCTCTGTACTTAAAACCCCAACTAATAATGTCCGAAATGGGAGTTACTTTTTCTTTCAGGACAAGGAGTCCACAGACAGGCAATTCTGGGCCAGGACAGCGGCTCAAGAGAAGTATTAAGAATTTAGGGACTCTTTCTTCCTGAGCCCCCATCTTGACGTGTGCCATTTAACCTGATCGCAGGAAGATTATTTTACCTTTAGGCATTGTGTCCCTGTGCCAGATAGAGAAGGGCAAAGAGATTTCTCTTGGTGTTTTCTCCCCTGGCAAGGATACTTTTTACGAGAGATCTCCATGTGCATTGCATGGGCCAGAGGGTTATTACCTGGCCACCGCTGGCTATAGGGGAAGCTGGAAAGACCCAGGTGTTAGCTCTCCTGCGTCTGTTGGAGGAAGACAGATAAAAGGTGGGATGTTGAGTGAGCCATCATACAGTGTTTACCCAGTCAGAGAATTTTGCAGTTACAGTTTTGGTAAACATTTGGGCCACTTGAGGAATTACTTGGTAGTGGTGGGAGGGTGAACGTGAAAGCTTTGTTAGCCCTTAATTATGTCTTAAAAAATAAGAATCTTTCCCCCCACCCCCATATGATCAAAGGAATTACAGAATTATATAAACTATTGGAACCTTTTGTTGGAAGGCAAAATTGAATAGTTACCATAATAAAATCTATTTAGAGTTAAACTTGCTTTCCTGGTCTCTTGTGGGCTAGAGCAAGGCTCGCACATTCTTTACTCTTGGCGTTCTTGAGTTTTCTCAGCCAAGTTGTTAAAAGAATAGTGTATTTGAAGCTAATACTTATTTTGTTCATCTGTTCACCCAGTACAACCTTTCTGCTCTGAGGACAGGATTCTGGCTCTGTGACAGGCGTCTTTTTTGGAGACCCTCCTTCAATAGCCCTGCTGCCTATAAAAAGATAGGTAAGCCTTCTCCCAAGGGTTTTTTTTTTTTTTGCCTCCCTTCAAAAGTGCTTGGGTCATTCCCCTGCTTCTGTACCTTCATGGTTATCAGACACATGGAAAATCTTCAAACTTTTTAAAATTTCTATTATTACTGTACATTGTAAAAAGTTTAGATTACAGTACATTGTACTGTCTGAAATTCCTGGCAGCAGTTGGTTTTATCTGTTTCCCTTTAGTGCATCAAAAACACCTACAATACTGATGGTTCTGATTGAGCCGCTCACAGCATCTTCAGAAATGGCAAGCCAGAATCTAGAAATAAATCCCAATTTGGAAACTAGCTTTTTCTTTTTTTTTTTTCATTTTTCACCTAATTTTTTCCTGTACGTTTTGCTGAAAGACTCAAAGTCTTCCTGTTTGATTAAATGCAAAAGGTATTAACTGTCATGAGTACTTCCAACATTTTTCCTGTATAATGTCACATAATGTGTTTATTATAATTACTGAAATATTCTGAATATTTTTTAAAAGACTCAGGAGGCCAGGTCTTAGTTTTTAATGTAATCACTTTTCGATCACTCAGTTCAATAAATTGAGAGTGTGCTATGTGCTGTTGGGGTTACAGAAAATATTTTCTACCCAAATATCATTTGAGTAATACTTGGTACAGGATTTTAAAAGAAAGAGCATCTCTGTGTTGATGAGGGAAAGCTTTGGGAAAAGGTTGGAAGAAAACCAGTTGTAATTGACTTTGGGGATAGAAAGGAAAGTTGGACATGTGAACAAAGATGGGGAGTAGAAAGGTACTACACCCTTGTTTGTGGTTAGGTAGTTTGTCCAGAAGTAAAGCAGTTAGAGATGAAGCTAGAGCAGTATACGCTGAAGCCAGACTATAGAGAACCCACATGGTTGGGCCTTGTTGTGTGAGTAATTCAACCTCTGGGGACAGATTCAGCATTCTCGTTCCTTCAAAATAATTGCTTATTCTACCTGAGCATTTTGCTAAGTGGAGAAAAAGAGACATAGCCTCTGTCTTCCAAGAACTAACTGTTTAGGTGAGGAGAGCTACCAGTCTTTCAGTAAGCCTTTATTGGTACATGACAAGGAGGATGGGCTTCCCCAGTGGCTCAGCGGTAAAGAATCCTCCTGCAGTGCAGGAGACCTGGTTTGACCCCTGGGTCAGGAACTTCCCCCTGGAGAAGGAAATGGCAACCCACTCCAGTATTCTTGCCTGAGAAATCTCACTGATAGGGGAGCCTGGCGGGCTACAGGTCATGGTGTCGCGGAAGAGTCAGTCACGACTGAGCGACTAACGACAGCAAGGAGGATATTATTGAGAATCTTCTGTGTGCCATGTACTTTCACATCTTGTACCTGTGTAGTCTTGACTCCATGAGAGAAGGTGGTACATTCTTATTTTTTGCTTTGAGGATATAATTAACATCCAGCTTTCCAGAGCTGCTAGTTCATATACTTCTGTCTTCAGCTCTGTATCCAAATCTGATAAAGCAGTAGCTTTAGGAAAGTTTAACATGAGCATATATCCACTTCTGCTGGTGTAAATTTCAGCCTGTTGATCTCTCTGATTCTGCCTATTCTCTGTGTCTCCAGTAATTCATGACCTAGACCAGGAGTTGGCAAACTATGGCCTGTATGCAGATCCAGTTTTCATACAGCCTAGAAGCCAAGAGTGGTTTTTCCATTTTTTTAATATTTGTAAAAGACAAAAGAGGAAGATTGTACAACAATGACCATAAGGGGCCAGCAAAAGCTAAAATATTTACTATTTGCACTTCATAGAAAAGGCTTGGTGACAGACCTAGACCATACATTTCTCTCATTTTACATGGTTTATAGCTAGGTGAGTAAGCTGTGGGGCTTTTAAGAAATACATAGGTCCCCAGCCCCCACCCTTAATTTTTTTCTCTCTCTTCAAATATACAACCTAGTTAGGTAAGTTGTGCCAAATGACTGATACTAAAAATCAAGAAATTTGGCTAACTGCTATTGATAGAAAAAATGTCTTAGCAAGCAGAGTGATTCTAATGAAGTAGAACCTTGGAGTAGGAATAGATCTTGAAAAGTTATCTATAGTCTCCAAGGATCTTTTCCCATCTCAACTTTCCAAATAATTACATAGCAATGGCTAAGTGGTAGTTCTAAACTCGGCAGTGGAGATCAAGAAACAAGATAGAGGCTCTATGTTAAACTGTTCAATCTAGTTGGCAGGAGGGGAGAGGTCAAAGATTAGGAGGGGAAAAGTACGGGAAAATAAAGAGTTAAGAAAGTAGTTTGCTCAAGCTGGAGTATTTCTCTCTTTCTACGAGCAGGTAGGGAGCAAACATCCAGACAAGGAAACCTCACAGGAGGTAACAGTTTGATCTGAGCCTTAAAGGATAAAGAGGAGAGGTTGGCATAACTAAAGAAAGGGGTTTGGAGAGAATGATACAACATTGAATTACATGAAAGGACCATCTTAGCTTCACCAAAAAAAAAAATTCTAGAGAAACGACCCTGGAGCCCATACAGAGTTTGGAGGAAAGGGCCAGAGATAGCCCTAATACTGAGTTTGGTTACATTTTGTTGCCTTTCTGCAGACACTTTTAATTCTTTGTTATTATCAGTAATATTTGTATGTAACAGAAAATTAGATCATGGTATCATTGACTTGCTGCACTGGTTCAGTTCAGTAGTTTCACCTGTGGCTTACAGAAAACCGTAGCTACTTTGGTCATCTCTATAAGCAGCTAATGCAGTAGGAGGTACACTGGACCTAACCGGGGTCTTCTTACTAGCTGTAAGGCATTGTTTCACTTAACTGCACATATATATTTTCCTTATTTATAGTAACGTCCGTTGTTTGTCATTGTGTTTTGTTTTCTTTTTTGCTTTGTTTTGTTTTTTAGGTCATATGAGCGCGTGTATATGAAAGCAGTGCTGTACAAACGCCTTTTTCATTTTCCTTTTAATTTTTAACCACGTTCTGGGTTCAGAGTACAGATAAACCAGATCCTGCAAATGATAGAGAGATGAACATAGCCAGAAATATTGAAGTGGCTGCTTTATGGCAGATGCTCTTGTAGTACTTAGGGACAGAGCTGAATTAGATAGGTGTCTCTTCTCATGGAGATTGTCAGATAGGCCCCTAAGACACTTGCAGTGTAGTGGGAGAACAAACGTGTAAATACCTACACTTTGAAACACAGAAATATGTTAAATGTTTTCTTTGGTGCCTTTTATGTATTCACTCATCTGATCCTCACAGAAGTTCTACAGATACGGCCATAGTTGGTCTTATCTGCAGTGCCTGGAAGGCATCATTTAAATGTAGATTGTAAAATGTATCCCAGTATCTAAGATGTGGGGGTGGGGGTGGGTGTCAAATTTAGCCAAGTCTGGTATTATTACCTCTATTTTGCAGATGTGGAATCAGACACAGGAAGAATAAGTGATTTTTCTGAGAATTCAAAATTGCTCACTGGTGGAGTCAGGACTTGAATCAGGAAGTTTGGCTCTAAAAACCTGTATTCTAATTCACTGCTTCACAAAACCTTCCATAAAGACAGAGCAAATGAATTGTAGGTCAAGGACTGTGGGGGCTGCCGATTAATCAGATTGGCCGTACTATGAAAGATTTGGAGAAGGCGATTGCTGAGAGAGGTTTAGACTCGTGAGTGAGATTTCCCTAAGTAGAGGAGGGGGAATGAAAGTAATGAAAATTAGAAAGATCATGTAGAATTTAACTGGGCGTGGTTTTTTACTTTCCTTCTCAGTTTTCCCAGGGCCTCTTTTCATTACCTCCAAAGTACTAGGTGATCTTGTTTGCCTTAACTTCCAAAATTTGCCTGTTGTTGCAATGTCAAGGTCTGTCTTTTTGAGATTCTCTGTTTTCCAAAGTACCTAATATCTTTTTCCTGTACCCAGTATCTTATCTTCAGGGCAGCTGAAGTGATTGTTAGCACCTATAAGGCTAAAGCGTGTGATGTGAATTATTTGTCTGATTGCTTCTCTGCTCAAGATGAAACACATGAGTTTCTACAGTTTCTGTCACTACTCAGCTTTCACTGTTTCCCTATGCCAGCACTTACATTATGAAAAAGATTTACTGAATTCCTACCATGAGTTTGTCACATAGAGCAATGGCCACCCCCCTCCAGTGTTCCTGCCTGGAGAATCCCATGGACAGAGGAGCCTGGAGGGCTACAGTCAGTGGGGTTGCAAAGAGTCGGACACAGCTGAGCGACTGACACAGTAAAGATTTTTTTAAAACTGTAATTTTGTCATTTTAACCTCCGTATGCGTATATTTTGCTTTTATTTTATTAGCTCTGAGTTAGTATTTAAGAAAACAGGATCCAGAGTAAGATCTGTTTGAAGCTCACGTCTTTATTTTTTTTATGTGACTGGACAAAACCTCTCTGAGCCTTCATTTCCTCATATATTTATAAAAAGTTATTGAGAAACTACTTTGCACTATTATAGGAGTTAGGGATACATCAATGAACACAAAAAGTTCAAAAAAATCCTTGTTCTCATGGAAATTCTTTTAATTGGGAGAGATTGACAATAAATAACAGAATATTAATAGTACTTATATTTTACAGGTTTTTTTTTTCCCCCGAGTAAAGTCCTCTGCATATAAAGTTTTCTCTCCATAGTGTATAAGAAATGTGAGCATCTATTATTTTTAGCATTTGATTCTGTACCTCACCTGACTAGTTTTGTGTTGGGGGAAAACTAAGTTCCCTGAATATTGCTCATCTCAGAAGTGGACAGTTAGTAGTAATTTTTCACTGGTGATATTGACTACATTGAGTTTCTCTAGTATTGTTGAGGGGTGTGGATAAGTAGAGGAACGGCAGTTAATCGCTCACCAATGTATGTACTTTGTTTTTATTTCCAACAGCCACCAAAAAAGACATCCAAAAGAGAAAAGCCCAAACAGAAAGCCACTCCTAAAAGTAAAAAATCTGTAAAAAGTGCTAATGTTAAGAAGGCAGATAGTAGTACCACCAAGAAGAATCAAAATAGTTCCAAAAAAGGTATGTTAGAAATGACACATTTTCAGCAACCCTAAAGATACAATTTATATGCTATAGTATGGTGTTTAAACATATGTGAAAAATAGGTAAACTATGAAGAACATTGAGGGGAGTAGGCCAGTTTTGTGTAGTTTATCATTTTTCAAAATTGACAGAAATTTCAGTGCATGTTTTATAGGTACTGTAGAGCAGTGATCTATAATTTTTTTAATCTAGTACCTTTTCAAGAATCTGATGAATGCTTATAGAATCTTTCCTTATCTGTCTTGAATATTTACTTTTCTATGCAAGAAAAAAATTATTTTCATGTCATATATCTTATTTTTAGAAAGTGAATCTGAGGATAGTTCAGATGATGAACCTTTAATTAAAAAATTGAAGAAACCTCCTACAGATGAAGAGTTAAAGGAAACAGTGAAGAAATTATTGGCCAGTGCTAACTTGGAGGAAGTCACAATGAAGCAGATTTGCAAAGAGGTAATTGGACAGATACTGAGATCATTTTTGTTTTATTTGAAAAAAATCTTTCACCCATTCCTCAGGTCAAAGCTAGATTCTTACATGCTTTCATTCATTGAACATTTCTGTTCATTTATAGTACTACGTGCCAGGTGTTCTTATAGGCGCTGGGGTACCACTTTCAGTAAAGTAGTCAAAACCTCTGCCCTGTTGGAGTCATTTTATAAACAAAGAGTAGAATGTATACAGTGACTGAAGTTTAAAAGTGATACATTCCAAACTGCATAGGAATAATGTTCTTTTTTCCTAACCTGGAAACAATTTTTATTGATGCATCCCTAGATTATGTTAGTTTAACCAAGCAGAATCTTGTGGGCTACTTTACTTTGAGTACTGCTATGATAAATGAGAAGGTTAGACTCTAGGTTAGATTCTTAGCTCAAACTTGTGTGAAATTCTTCTGACACTTCTCAGGAAATGATCTAGTCTTGAATATGATTCCATACTCTAGGTTGAGATTGGAAGATTTTAGAATCTGGTTTCTTATGGTAAATGAAATTAAAATTTGAAATGTACTAAAGGTGGAATATTCTTAACTTTTTAAAGATAACAATTATTGTTTTTCTTTTTCATTCAACATTAGCTGACCCTCTGCTACACATCAGGCACTGGGATAGGTGTTAGAAATGGTACAGGGAAGTGTACTCTCATCCTCTGTAAGTTGTAACAACTTTGGGGAATAGTTAGGTAATGTGTTAAAATTTAAATGGCAAGTACCCTTTAACCTAGCAATTCCATTTCTAGGTCTCTATCTTAAAGACATAGTCACATCTACACAAAATGATTTCAATAATGTTCAGCCTGTCTGTAATACTGAAAAATCAGAAACAACCTAAATGGCCTTCAATAGGGAAATGTTTAAACTGTACATCCATACTTTTGGAATACTGTGTAGCAGTTCAAAAGAACATCGAAAAACCTTCCAGGTATTGTCAAGTTTTTAAAACAGAGGTATTTCCCTGCTATATAAATACAGAAAGACTATATTGCCATTGACACGTTTATATGTTTGTATATAAACTCATTTCTAAAGATCTGGAAGAATAATAGATAACTGGTTTCCTCTGAGAGAGAGATTAAAAGTTGAAGGAAGACAAATACTGTTCATTTTAATGACTTTGTGAACACATTTATGCAATTTTAAGGGGATTATTAGTAACATGGAGAGGTCAGGTGAGAACATGAGGGTTTGTTTGGACTCCACAAATTCAGAGAGAATTGTTCGCCTAATAGCAGTTCTGCAGGATGGTAGATGCCAGGGTTCTGTCTTCGACTGAGAATTAATAGGAAAGTGAATGAATTAAAGTTTCTGTGTTAGTAATTAAATTGGAGAATGATACAAGCTGATAAAATATTTTTTTAAGGTCAGGGAGGGAGAGTGGAAGCTTGTGTTAGGCTGAGGGACAGTTGTGAGCAAGGAGAAGCTGAAGGTCCTGAGCCTTGAGAGATGGGTCCCTGCAAAGGTAGAGACAGAACTGTTGATGGATCCCTTACACATGAATTGGAGGAGAAGAGGCAAGTCAGAAAGTTGAGGAAATTCAGAGTAATGTCTTCTCAGCTGAGAGCAAGTGTGTGGGACACAAATAAGGGGATGAAGTCGCTACTGGTGAGAATGCAAGGGCGACCTAATTAGAACTCCTTGGGATTTCTAGGGAGGCTGTGACGTTGAATACCACGAACTTGAAACAGGACCATTCTTTTTTTAACTTTATTCAAGTATAGTTGATAAAAGACCATTCTTTTCAAATTTGTTACATTTTCCTATGGAACTTAACCGTAGAAAAATTGGTAGTTAGACCAATTAAGGGTTGGAGTTTTGCAGAGAAAGAACAAAGGGCAAACAAGAGTAATGTAAATGATTGACCATGTTCGCAGAGGTTGGCAAAATATAACCTGTGGGCCATTGTACCACAGCCATACCCACTCCTTTGAGTATTGCCTACGGGAGCGTTTATGCTGCAGTGGCATGGCTGAGTGCTGCTGCTAAGTCGCTTCAGTCGTGTCCGACTCTGTGCGACCCCATAGACGGCAGCCCATCAGGCTCCGCCGTCCCTGGGATTCTCCAGGCAAGAACACTGGAGTGGGCTGCCATTTCCTTCTCCAGTGCATGAAAGGGCAAAGTGAAAGTGAAGTCGCTCAGTCGTGTCCGACTCTTAGCGACCCCATGGACTGTAGCCTACCCGGCTCCTCCATCCATGGGATTTTCCAGGCAAGAGTACTGGAGTGGGGTGCCATTGCCTTCTCCGGCTGTGTAGTTGTGACCAAAACTGTCATTGGAGAGCTGAGATCATTTCTAGCCCTCTGCAGAAAACGTTTGCTGACCTTGAATTGTACAATAGGAGTGAAGCCAACCGGGTATATATGGGCAGGTCAGGACTAGAAGTCATTATGAAAGCAAGCAGCAAGTATCAGGTTGAGAAATCTAGAGGCTAAAAATTTAGGAGTGGACTCAAAGATATAACTGGATCTCAGTGATAATAGCTTCGGGGAAGGGATGGAGCAGTGATGTGGAGGCTGAAATTCATCAGAGTTGAAGTGGAGGAATCCTAAGTGCGTTAGATGCTGTAACAGAGAATAAATAAAAGGATACTTTAAAAAAATGACTGACAGGTAACCTACCAATATAAAGAGTTTAATCCACTTAACTAAGATCTTTCTAGATGGTTTCCTCATCCATGTTTATTGTTAATTCAGCTGTACTCCTACTATATAACACTGAGAATGTTTGCACACTAGTTTATTTTCTGCTTTATATACAGTATTATTAAAATACTCATTTGCTGTAGAATTCTACATGGTGAATGAACCATTGGTGGTTAGCATGTACTGTTCAAAACTACATGTAGCTCTTTGTCCATAGCACAGATTTCTTCATTATCCAAAGAGAGAATATTATTGGATTTTTCAATCTACTTTTGTTTTCCCTTTTCACTATAGGTGTATGAAAATTATCCTGCTTATGACTTAACTGAAAGAAAAGAGTTCATAAAAACAACTGTTAAAGAGGTAACTATATCCAACTTTTCCAGTTTTGATCATTTTGGACTTAAGAGACAAAGGAAATCACATGTAAATACTGCATATTTTTCAAAATATTTATGTCACTAAATATTTGTTGCTCAAAATTTCCTCAAAATAGATAGGAAAAGATAGTTA
This sequence comes from Giraffa tippelskirchi, assembly GCF_054371585.1. Lineage (NCBI taxonomy): Eukaryota > Metazoa > Chordata > Mammalia > Artiodactyla > Giraffidae > Giraffa > Giraffa tippelskirchi. The sequence continues at coordinate 152,252,175 of NC_137282.1, forward strand.
TTTTCATCCCCATTTTAGAGCTTAAAAATAGAACATTAGTGACAAAACTTGGCCTCAGATGAAGATACAGGCCCAGTGTACATGGGCAGGCAGTCAACTCCAAGGAGCTCACGTGGCCACTTGAGCACACGTTCCTTCCTGTCCACCCATTAAAGGCAGGAGAAAATCAACAGTAGCTGTAGTCTTATACTGATTCCAGCTGATTCCCAAGGTCACAGTAGTAAGGTAGAAGTTAAAAAATAAAGTGAGGTTTTGATTTATGTGTACCACGTACTGTATTTTGGGTATGAGGAAGTGTTTTCTCTTTCGTTACAGCTAATTTCTTGAGAAAGAGGACAGAGACAGATGACCTGTGCCCATGGAGCTAAAGATCTGATTTATATACCATTATACCAGCAAAGAGAATGTATTTCCTTTTCTAAATCTTTGCAAGCATTGTTGGTAGAACTTCCTGCTGACCTTTTTATCTTGTTAGGTAAATTGCATTTGCTGTTTTAAATTGCATTTTTATGCAGTTTTTAGTTGAAATTTTTGCATGGCTACAGTAATTGTCCCCCTTGCTTTTATAGTTGTATTTTGTACATTTTGAATTTCTTTATATGACTATAGATTCTTGAACTGTTGTAGTTTTTAGTGTATGTGCGCAATATTAGCTTAAGTCATACTTTTAATCAAGTAGAACAGAAGCTATGGTAATTGGCATTTATACATGCAGAGACTGTTGCAGTATTTAGTAGATGAAGTATTTTGAATACACATCTGTCAGTGAAAACCAGTGGCGGTGTGTTCATGTTAAAAAGATACGAGCTTCAGCTGCTCAGATGACTAAATTGGAACTTTCCTCCTGCATGTATATATATGTCAAATTGTTAGCATGACAAGAGTGACAGATGTTATTTTTGTATTTTTAAAAACGAATTTGTTGTATATAAAGTTTTTTTATTTCTTTTGTGCAGATCAATTTTTAAACTCATATAAGTAGGAATCTTTACAGTTATAAACTATGAAATGACAGTGTTCAACCAGATGGTATGACAGAGCAGTGAAAGTCAGAATTCAGTGAAGAAAACACTGAAGCAACAGATAGTTCTCTGCTTTGCCTCGAAGTGTCATCAATTTATAGTTTTAGTGTTAACTCTGCAAGTGTCTGTAGATACATTTTATATCAAGGGTAGACCAAAATCAACACATCAAAACTTCAAAAATTGGGGGGATCTGGATCAAGTAGAAGCACATTTGGCTTCAAATTAATATACTGATTTTTATTATTAACTGCTTTTGCCCACATAAAAAACTGGTATTTACAGGAAACCTGGCCACCTTTATAATTATGGTTGAAAGTATCAATTGTAATGCCAGAAGATGATAATGTGTAGACAGTAGTGGGTATCTGACAAAGTATTTTTCAAAAGTGATGGACTTATTTCTAACATTAAAGAAACGTAATGTATTCACAAAATCAGGGGTGTTAAATTTTGGCCAATCAGGATTCTAGGTGATGAACACATGGACCACTCCTGAATGAGACTAATTTTGTTCTGATTGTCTTAATTTATTAAATAATCTCCATTTTAAAACTGCTGCTTATGTGAGAATTGGGCCTTTGATGAACCATTGAGTGTTTAAAATATCTTTGCATCATAGTACAGAAATATATAAAAATATGTTGACTGCTAACAGGTATTTTCACAGGTTTGACTTGTTTTCTTGATAAATGTATTAAGACCTTAAAGGTATACTAATACAAGTGAATGAAATAAACAACTAAAGGAGACTTGAGAACTGGCCTTTGGTTTTAAATACTTGGTTTGTTCCTATAAACCTTGTCAATAAAAACAATAAATCAACGCCTCTGTCTCTTTGCATTTGGTATCTTAACATGTATTTCAGAGTATAGATTTTTTTAATGGATTTATTAGCCTTGTAGCCCATATAATTTGAAGTGCTCATTGCTGGTAATTGATCGCTTTTACTTTGAAAAAATACATTACAAAGAAATCAGGGGTGGGGGTGGGGAGCTTGTGCTCTCACAAAACTAAGTTGATCCGAGTTAACTTATCTGTGATCATTCGCTTGAAAAGGATACACAGTAATGCCTATGACCACAGTCTAAAGAGGTTTGGAGGTTGAGGGGATTGAGTTGGTGTGTGTGAAAAACTGGTGAAGATGTATCTGCTGAGGAGTGTATTCATCACTACAGTGCACAATGTATTTGAAAAACACGTTTTATTAAGCAGTTTGACATAATCAGCTGTTCACAGTCTGCAGTTAAAACACATATTCACTGCTGTTAAATAAAATCTTCAGGCAGCAGTGAAAAACATATTCAAATAAGAAAAAAGTACCGTGGCTCCTTAAAGAACAAAATGTTAGGTGATGTCACTTGAGACAGGAAATGAGGGAGGGGTTTAAAATACACATTTACCGTACTTTATTTAGGTAGGTCTCCTCCCTTGTTTGCTTATAGCACTATACAAGTTTAAGTGCCCAGAAACCAAAGTAATAATGGACTGTGAACCATTTCAACTTAAAGTGTTTTGCATTTATCACTTGACACATGCTATTTAAACATTTTAATACAGGAAACACTTGAAGCAGAATACTTCCCAATCAGTACCAATGACTTTCATTAGATAACCCTAAATATCAACCTTTTCCTGTTAACTTTAAAACCAATTTACTGCTGTTTGCTTTCTTTCAGTTGTATCATACTTCTGGGGAGGGAGGTATGTCTAAGCTCTTTCTAAAGTTCACTGTATATTCTTTGCATAAAATACAATTTCTACTTACAACCTGACTTTAAATTTAAAAAATACCTAATATTTTGAAAAGTGGTTTCAAGGTCATTGAGTCCTTTTTTAAGCTGACCAACATACTGAAAGAATTCTTCAAAGACTTTTTAAAACAAAAGCACTTAGGTTACCCATATTTCTAACCTGTAAACTGAAGTTTCTTGGCAAGATGGGCATCCTGAAGACCCTGAAATCAGTGTTTATTTTTTTGTCTTGAGTGAAAGAAGGAAAAAGTAAATATTTACTGTGTTCTCAGGCTTTTAAGATATGGCTTATAAAATGTGTAATATTTATCCCAGGATATTTCACATTTTTCTGCAGTTTTCCAGTGGACCTGCCTATGGAATACTGAAAACACAATTCTATAAAAAATATTCCTAGAGACTTAATCAGTTATTTTAAAAAGAGGCAGTAGGGAGAGACTTATTAAATTATTCTGACAAGACCCTTATGCTAGTGGTTGCCAAAGTTAAGGCTATTTAAAGTATGCCACCTGCACAAACATGGCTCTAAGAAAAATAGCCATATTCTGTGTCTAAAGTACAAAGACCACACCATCTCTTCTTCATTCTCAGTGATGCCACACGTGTGCTGTTGAAGCGAAAATTTTGCCAATGAGTGCACAGATCTAATATGTTTTATTATAAAAGATAGCTGAATTTAAATTTCTTTTGAACACCTAATGGGAGGAAATACGTACAATATAAAATAGAAGTTTTATTTACCTTTGAAGAATTTGTACTGTATCCAAAAAGGGAAGATTTCTATCTAAATTTAAGTAAAAGCTCAATATTAGAACTACATAAAAATCTTAAGGCTCATTGGCAAAGATACTGATAAATTGTCACAGAAGTACATGGCTTTGTTTTTTTTTTAATGATTCCTGCTTGACTTGGTTTTTCAGTGTGTGAAAATTGGTCAGCCAAAAAAAGGTCAGATTTCAAGGGAATCTCTTAACCATGGAAGAATCATATCCAAGGTCTTACCTGAAAGTTATATTCTGCCTTACTCTGAAATGGGAACGTTTAGCACTAGTCAGACCAATGGAAGATGCTATTAAATGTAAGTGCTTATAAAAGGATTCTTGTAACCTGTGCTTTCAGAATGGTAAAAACTGGTTTATATTACCATATCACCATAGAACATTTTAGTTTTGCCACCTAGAGAGAATTGTTTGATTTTATCAAAGTGAGGTCTAACATGTCTTTCAAACCTTTCCATTTGGGATACAGATTCCAAAGCTGCGTCCAGACAAATTCTATTTAAAATGCTGCAATCTTGCTTGCTTCTCGAACACCACTCAAATATGCCCCTGTAACAGTTTGTGGAAAATGCCTGTTTGTTGCCTGTTAAAAAAAATAATTCAAGATCATATATAAGGAATTTAGATGACTATCAAAATATAATACGAACTTACACTTTTTTCCGATCCTCTTAAAATGTTGCCCTTCCTGTGTGCTCACAGGAACACTCGACTCACCCATCACAGCACCTGAACATTGCTGGCTTATCACCATGTTTCACCAAATTCATTCTATACAGTCAGCACTCCTGTGAAGTACTGTGTGACATTCATGAAGGTATTATGTATGCCAGGTACTGGAGTTAAGAACAATGAGTAAGACACGGCCCCCTCCCATCAGACAAGTAATCAGTGGTAAGTCAAACAAGCAACAAGAGGTGAATCAGTTCGTCGTCGGCTGGAGTTTTGCTGGATGGGTATTAACAAGAAGAGGTGTAACAAACACAGAAGGGAAAGACAAAAGGTGGGGACTATCAACAGACAACCGGACCTGCAAGGAGGTTATAGTGGGAAGAAAATAAGCAAACCAGGACAGGAAAGTTAGGCTTGGATTTACAACCGTTAGGTATTTTCTGTCATTGTTGTTAGGTATTCTTGCCTGGAAAATTCCATGGACCGAGAAGTGTGGCATATATAGTCCATGAGGTCACGAAGAGTCGGACGTGACTGAAGCGACTGAGCACGCATGCAACCAAGACAAAATCTGGGATGTGATTATGGCAGAAGAGTAGCTAAAATGTAGTCAAGTAGGTCATAGGAAAGGGAATATAAGAAACACAAAGTTCACGTGAATTTAGGTTCCATGTCACCTAAACTGATAGCTGGAATGAAATGGAAAAACATCCCGGTGCCAAAGACTTTAAAGTAGGAGGATGATCAGGAGGTCAGGGGGAACACCATTACTCAGGGGAAAAGAATAGCAGAGTAATAGAAACCTCAAAAGAAATGGGCTTTATAAGAAGTACTTGGTTGCTTCAGTCGTGTCTGACTCTTCGACCCTATGGACTGTAGCCTGCCAGGCTCCTCTGTCCATGGAGTGGGTGCCATGCCTCCTCCAGGGGATCTTTCTGACCCAGGAATTGAACTCGGGTGTCCTGCATTGCAGGCAGATTCTTTACCACTGAGCCACTGGAAAGTGAAAGTGAAGTCGCTCAGTCATGTCCGACTCTTAGCAACCTCATGGACTGCAGCCTACCAGGCTCCTCTGTCCATGGGATTTTCCAGGCAAGAGTACTGGAGTGGGTTGCCACTGCCTTCTCCACTGAGCCACTGGGGGAGCCCTTTTATAAGAAGATGAAGTAGCAACTGGAGAAGACTCTTGAGAGTCCCTTGGACCGCAAACAGATGCAACCAGTCCATCCTGAAGGAAATTAGTTCTGAATATTCACTGGAAGGACTGATGGTGAAGCTGAAACTCCAATAATTTGGCCACCTGATGTGAAGAACTGACTCACTGGAAAAGACCCTGATGCTAGGAAAGATTGAAGGCAGGAGGAAAAGGGGACTACAGAGGATGAGACGCTTGGATGGACCGACTCAATGGACATGAGTTTAAGTAAACCCTGGGAGTTGGTGATGGACAAGGAGGCCTGGCGTGCTGCAGGCCATGGGGTCGCAAAGAGTCGGACACAACTGAGCAACTCAACTGAGGTAGCAATTGTATCAAAGCAGCAAAGAGAAGTCAAAACTTCTAAAGCCTGTTCATGGCCCTTTAGCCCTATTAGGGCCATCCCTTGGAAGCAGTCAACAGTTGTGGCCTGGAATGCAACCATTATGTTCTGTTCCTACAAAGTTGATGATTTACAGGCCAAAGAGGAAATCAAAGTCAGCTGGTTTTAAAATGATATTCTTTTGTAATAATTCAAAAGCCCTGAAAAAATATTAAAAACACTATTTTAGATGAATCGAGACCTGTATAATCCTAAACTGTATTAGGGTATGAAGACAGATGAAAGAGTGCTGAGAATTTACTGTATTTTGATGAACTAGATGGATGTGGGGGGTGGGGAAAGGGTGGTGGGGAATAGCAAAAGCAAACTAATTCAACCCCAGAAATCTTTATTTTTGTTTACAATAATTTTAAAAATAAATACTGAAAAGAGGGATCTAGGAAGTAAGAACCCCTGGAATGTGGTAAGGAGGAATCCTGGGAGGATAGATCTGCAGGAGTCCCCAAGATAAACTAGAACAAAGAGAAGATGTCAGGAAAGGGGTTTCACGGAATGGAACCTGCAGGCCGTCCATATGGATTCAACTATGAACTAGAGAGGACTCAAAGTGGGGAGGCTTGCGACGTCCCTGGTGGTCCAGTGGTTAGGATTCTGCAACTCTGCGTTTCCATTGCAGGGGGCATGGGTTGGATCCCTGGTTGGGGAATTTAAGATTCCCAGGTATGGCTCAACAACAACAAAAAAAATGGGAGGTTTAAGGAGCGGTATAAAAAGAGTTATGGAGAAGGAAATGGCAACCCACTCCAGTATTCTTGCCTGGAGAATCCCGTGGACAGAGGAGCCTGATGGGCTGCTGTCCACGGAGTCGCAGAGTCGGACATGACTGAAGCGACTTAGCCAGCAGCAGCAGCATAAAAAGAGTTAAGCTAATGAAAAAAGAGGCTACTATGACTGAAGAGGAAACAGCTGTGTAAGAAAAGAATCTGCGGTTGCCTTCCTGGCTCAGCAGTAAGCAACCACATCATATAAGCACTGACACTAATTTAAAATTAAGTTGTGAAGTAAACAGGGAAGAAATGAAACAGGCTAAGTCTTTAACCTGACAGAAGTCTGGAGGTAATGTCTTAACTTCTTAAATCCAAAGACAACAATGTAAAAATCTTAAGGCATGAAGTAAACTCCAGAAGAAAACAGCAAAAAGTTAAAAATGGCTGCTCAGGGAGTTTGAGGAGGATATTGTCAGGGTACCTGCCGTTCGTTGCCATTAAGACTTTTGCCGGTATTTGACATCGCTTTTCAACTCTGAACACAGACCACTGCAACTAAAAGCAGGTGATCCAAATGAAAGCAATCGGGGTCGAAGTGATGAAACCCACCTCGCCAGCAAAAAAGACGGTTCCTTGTATTTCCTCAGCAAGAATGTCGTAGGCCTCACCGCTGCCCCCTGTCTTCACGAAGCTGTACGCCATCTGGATCCAGGGGTCCGTGCTCCAGCGGGTGACAAAGTACTTGGTGGGATCTGGGACCTCCTGTGTCAAGCAGAAGGGATCAGAAGGGACTTGGACTGTATGCAACCCAACCATTCTAAAATTACAGTCCTCTCGCCATCCGGAAAGGGAGTTAATCCCTGTGCCATTCTGGGACAGCAGTTCCCAGTATGACCCTACTGCCTGTCTGTTGCTCTGCCCAAGGCTCCGTATCTGTCTCTTCCTCTATCACTGCCCCATCTTTCTGACCTTCCCCAACACCCACGTCTCCTCACTTCAACACCTTGTCCTTCTGCCAGAGACAATTTCCCCACCTACCAGGGGTCATCACCAAAGGCTAAGAGTCCAGGCAGTCCTCTTCCCTGGGGCTTCTCTGGGGGCTCAGACAGTAAAGAATCTGCCTGCCAATGCAGGAGACCCAGGTTCGATCCCCGGGTTGGGAAGATCCCCTGAAGGAGGGCATGGCAGCCCACTCCGGTATTCTTGCCTGGAGAATCCCATGGACAGAGGAGCCTGGCAGGCTACAGTCCATGGGGTCGTGAAGAGTCGGAGGTGATTGAGCGACTACCACACACACACACATTCCCCTTCTCATCACCTGGAACGTGCTGGACCAGAGGAGGAGAGGGATAGGCAGGGTCTGAGGACCTCTGACTGGAATTCTCAACAGGCTTCTCCACAGAACGGCTACACTGGTCATGTTTCACTCTAAGTTTCAGATAATCCTGCCGGCTGACCACTGCCAAGCGCCACCGTGAAACAGATTTCTGTGCAAACTGTGTGCTAAGTTCCAGATAACTGATTTGAAAATGAATTTTGAGACAAAAGTCCCAAGCGAGGGACTATTGTGAGAGAGAATTGCACCATGTAAAATAAGCAATACCCCGAGGGCCCCCCCTCTTTCTAATGTACATTATGTTTTTGAGTCATTTCTTTTCTTTCTACTTCTGCTCCTTTACTGGAAAAAGATATACATCATGCCATTTATAAATCTCCAGAGACAGTGAGATTTAGTAAACTGGCAAATAGAAAGTCCTGTGAGCTTCCTGGAGAAAAGGGAAAGAGACTAGCAGTGGGGGTACAAGAAAATTCTGGACAAGGTCCCTTTGAATGGAAAACTGCTGTCAAAGCTTGCAAGGGTTTGGGAACAGGATACCCAAATATAGGATCTGTGGAAAATGCTGAGTCTTTTCCCTCTTGAGAGAAAGGGGGTGTGCATGATGTGAGAAAAAAAGGGAGAGTGTAAAAGGAGGAATGGGGTACTATTATGAGCTTCACTGTGTCCCCCTACTCAAATTCAGATGATGAAACCCTAACCCGCAGGACCTCAGAAGGCGACTGTATTTGAGACAGGACTTGGATGAGGTAAGTCAAAATAAGGTCATTCAGGTGGACCTTAATCCAGGATGCCAAGTGCCCTTCTAAAAAGAGAGGATTAGAACACAGACAACAAAGGAGAGACGGCACAAGGACACGGAAGCAGCCATCTGTGAGCCACGGAGGGAGGCCTCAGGAGAAACCAACCCCCCACCCCCACCCCTCGACCTGGTGTCTAGTCCCCATAATTGTGAGACGATGAATTTTTGTTGCTTGGACTACCCAGTCTGTGGCAGTCTGTCATGGTGGCCCGAGTAAACTAATGCAGTTACTTCAGTGGAAAGTTGGGGCTTCTCTGGTGACTCAGATGGTAAAGAACCTGCCTGCAATGTGGGAGACCCAGGTTCGATCCCTGGGTCAGGAAGATCCCCTGGAGGAGGGAATGGCAACCCATTCCAGTATTCTTGCCTGGAGAATTCCATGGACAGAGGAGCCTAGCGGGCTACAGTCCATGGGGTCGCAAAGGGTTGGACATGGCCAAGCAACTAACACTTGAATGTTAAAAGAGAGAGGAAGAATGGGGCCCATGGCCCTGAGCCCCTTTGTGCTCGGTATGAATGGATTTGCTTTGGGTCTGTGCCACTCTGAAGAGCACAGGAAGTTAGCGGCAAGCGTGTTTTTCTCTTTTCAAAGGGCATGTGTCTGACCTGCTCCTTGAAGAGCTCACGCAGGGTGGCCATGCACTGCTGCAGCACCTGCTTGTCCTCCAGGCTCCGGACGGCCGCCACCGCCTCCCCTGCGATCACCGACATCAACACGCTGTGCTGTTTCTGGACACGTGACGGGGAAAAGCACTTGTACTCGCCGGGCTTTGGGGACCCACATCTCCGAATGCAAGGGTCTAAGCTACTGGGTTGGCCAAAAAGTTTGTTTGGGCGTTTCCGTCCGATCTCATGCAAAAACCCGAATGACCTTTTGGCCAACACAACAGACATGGCCCTCATCCTCACAGATCACAGGTCATTATTTCCTACTGTCTTGGGGCCCAGGCCGCCCACCTTCATGTATGCATTTTATTGTTCCCTGCTGGAAAAACTCCAGAAGTCATGTGCCTGTCAAACCCCCGGGTTCTCTTGGCTTTTCCCTTCTAAGAATTTGTTTTAGAAGGAATGTAATGAGATTGAGAAGGGAAGTCTGCAGATAAAATAATGGGGGTGGGGGGGAACCCCTTCTTGAAAGGTAAGGACATTCTGCTCCTGGCTCCCATGTGGAACCTTTGAAAATAAAGTGTCTTGGGACAAACAGGCAGGAGGAAAAACAACTGTGAGGCTTTGGCAGGACATCAACACAACCATCACTTTCAAGCCCAAGTGGTCCTCTCCTCAGTCCTCCTCCCCCAACCAATCACGTCTACTGAATCCCAGACCCGCCCTCATATGGGCCAATCATACCTGCCCCTCTCCCCTCGGAGGACCCTTGGGGGGTATATTTCAAGTACCATTCATTACTGTGCTATCACCAATTCTCCCTAAGAGGAATTCTTCCATGAGGAAGAATTCTTCCACCAGGAGGAATTCTTCCACTTCCATGGCAACGAATTCATTTCCCAGGGACCAACATTAGTACTTTAAGAAAATATGAGAGATATGGGGGCTCCTTTCCTACAGGAAAACGTGCCCTGCAAGTGTCCCCCCAGCATACAAACAGACATCCAGAGTGTCCACAATGTCCATTAGTTCCTGGGCTTGACACAGGAGTCATTACCAAACCAAATTCTAAACTGTTAACAAGGGAATTCAAACCACCTTCCAACACCCATGACTTTACCTGGGGATCCATGTCATAGAACACGGCAAAGAGCCCTCGCTTGCTGGCACTAGGAGGGACGTGACCAAAAAAGTCAGCCCCTTGAACTTTACTGTCCCAAAACCTGTAAGGAAATTGCAAGGCAATCTGGAAAGCAAGCAAGAGAAAGGTGGTTATTTAGAGTTTACTGAAATCAAAAGTGCGGCAATCTCTTAAGAAGCTACCCATAGCTCTTAAATACTCATGTTAAAAAAAAAAAAGATGTTCCAAAAAACTCAAAACATACTCCCTTTCCATTCTTCTATCCTTTGTTCTCTCTGTGAACATCTGGTTTTTAATGCCATTCAGTCCTGTCCTCCCATGGATAATGGTGGGACCCACTGACAACCTCTAGGCTAATCCGAGGATGCAGAGTGCCGCTGAGACTTAGTCTTGAAGCCTATGTTCAGGAGATAGAGTCTTACTACTCATAGGTCTGCTGGTACCTACTGCAGCACTGGCAGATTCTGCTAAAGCAGTTTTTCAGGGCAAAGGAAGTGAAACACGCTCCTCGTTGGGGCTAATTAGTGAAGGGTACTAGGGGTTCCCTGGTAGCTCAGTTGGTAAAGAATCTGCCTGCAGTGCAGGAGACCCGGGTTTGATCCCTGGGTCGGGAAGATCCCCTGGAGAAGGAAATGGCAGCCCACTCCAGCATTCTTGCCTGGAGAATCCCATGGACAGAGGAGTCTGGTGGGCTACAGTACATGGGGGTCGAAAGTGTCGGACATGACTTAGTGACTAAACTACTATTACTACTACTACTAATGAAGGAAAGCAGGGGAAAAAAAAAAAAAGAATTGCTGATTTATCTACCCAGTTCAAATCCTGAATAACGAAGTCTTTCTCCTGAATCAAAACTTGCAGAGCTCAGTCTGCTCTCCTCTTTTTGTTTTGATAATATCCTTCTGTATTCTTCAGGAACAAGTACTCAAAGGAAAAGGAAGTCTTCGAATGTGATGTGGGTTCAAAAATCCCCTATTTCCCAATACCAGAAGTTTGGGAATACCTGTCATCTGATACTCATTCTCTCTAGTTGCCAGGCTTAAGTAATTCAGTCACCTTTTCAATGATGCCTGCTCCTAAGCTGTTGATGGCCTTCATCTTCTTGTCTGACAACGGTGGATTGAACTGAATGGCACCTTTCTGCAGTAAAGCCAGTGGCACAGTGACTAACACCTGTAGGAAATAATGAACCGTTAACAGTCTGTCACGTGTTTGTCAATGTACCCTTTTGGGCTGGAAATCTTTCACTTAAAAGCTGGGGTAACTTCCAATTGAAACTGTGTGATGTGTGCTGACTACTAAAAATATCTACTTTCATCATGTCAGAGCAGGCTTTTTGAATAACAGCCTGAAACTCCACTCTAATTTCTCTAAAAGCCAGAATACAAAGAAAAAGAGCAAATGGGCCCGGTCAGGGTCAGGCAAAGGGTGACACAGCAGGGTTAGCACACCTAGCGTGTTGTCCTGAGCCATGAGCTGACTTGCAATTTTGTAAGGTCTGTGTGTGTAGTCACTCAGTCGGGTCTGACTCTATGAGACCCCATAGACTGTAGCCCACCAGGCTTCTCTGTCCTTGGGATTCTCCAGACAAGAATTCTGGAGTGGGTTGCCATGCCCTCCTTCAGGGGATCTTCCTGACCCAGGGATTGAACCCAGGTCTCCTTCATTGCAGACGGACTCTTTACCATCTGAGCCAGAAGGGAAGCTTGCAATTTTATAAGGTAGTATTTAAAAAAAATTTTTTTTACCATTAGCAGGAATATTAGATATTGGCCTGATTCTCACCTGGGGAATCACAAATATGGATGCTACTGACAAGTGGTTTTCAACTCTGGTCACATGTTGGAATCACTTGGGAAGCTTTAAAAACATGACCAGACCAGTTCAGCAAGAACCTATGTGGAGTGGGGCTTTGTAACCTTTCTTGTTAAGCACCTCCCAGGTGATTCTACCCAGAGAAGAAAATGGCAACCAACTCCAGTATTCTTGCCTGGAAAATCCCAGGACAGAGGAACCTTGTGGGTTACAGTTCATGGGGTTGCAAAGAGCCAGACATGACTTAGTGACTAAACCAGCACCACAGGTGATTCAGAGGTGCAGCCAGGGCTGAGAATTACTGCTAGTCCAAAGTCTATACAACCAATACTCACTACTCAGCTAGTTAATGGCAGGAACAATATGAAGACCCATCCTCCCAGGAATTATACACTACCCTGTCTTTCCCATTTGACATGCAATCCTTCATTTCTATATGAATACCAAGGACTATGAAATATTTTTAGTTAACTGAAAAGCATAAAACACAGCTAGTCCAGGAACTAGTGATAGTTCATCAGTTACACTTTTTGGTAAACACTTCAGACATAATTAAATAAATCTATGGGGTTTATTAAGCCCCCCTCCACCCCTAACACTTTGTTTTCCAACACTACAGAAATCTCAATGTGATTTCATATATTACAGTACCTTTCACAGTCCGCCTACTAAAGCTGTTTACAAAAAATTCAAATGATATAAAAGTACTTCTTCCAGTTTCAAGATAAAAACACAGAGTGTTCTTGATCTGAAAAAAGGTTCTGTGGTACAAAAACAAAGACACCACCCACTTAGAAACCACTGAATGAAACAAAGGACTCCTAAAACGCAGGACTTCTCAGAGCCTTTAATATGTTCGTATTTAACCCGGAACGTAGACTCATATATCATACTTTACAAACTTATTCGGCCAAAGAATTTCTTTTCTTGTTCAACTCTCAGAACTAATGCAGCACTACTCAGAATTCCATCTGCCATGAATCTATATGCTGGTCAAATAATTAAATCTGATTTGTACGTCCACACACAACTAGTGGAGATACAGAATTCTTCAGAGGTCAAATAAAGCTCCAGGGAGATGGCTGAAGGCAAACCGCTTGGTGGAAAAGCCTGGTCTCCCTCAGTCCCAGGTCCCTGGCAGCACCCAGTGGAATCACGGCACTTACCTTCTGCGCTGCACATGCTGTTCCATCGGTAGTGGTTACTTGTACTTCATCTCCAGAATAGTCAATACTCTGCACCTGCTCAAGAAAAGCAATTACAGGAAACAGAATGAGGGATGGAACCACACAATCCAGGGTCCTCTCCAATTCTCTTATGACGGGAGTTTACATTTCCAAGGCTATGGGGAACCACTTCCTGGCATTCGAAGAACTAAACAGTTATCGCTTCCTTCAGGGAACTCTCAGTCATTAAAATTTATAAACACTATGTCAGAATATGGAAAAATCTTTATAACACTGTGTAAGGTGAAATACAGACATACATATGTAATTGCCTCTATGATTATCACCATGTGCAATACAATTTCATAGGAATGTAAATTTGAAGGGAAAATTTAAGCATGAAAGAACTGTGCTGGGTCACGGAGGTGGTGAGCATCCTGAACGCTTGATTATTAATCTCAGTCACTATTTTTTCCAACAACAGCAGCTACCTAATCGACAAGGATAATGCAACTGATCATAGTATCAAAAGTACTGCAGACACTGGCTGAACATCAAAGCAGGCGCCCATGTGCTATGTAATCTACATGTCCCAAACTTCACATGCTCCAAATGCCACCAAACCAGAGCCACCCACCGCTGTGGACACTCACAGGAGACCTGAGCCGGATGTCCAGTCCCTCGGCCAGTTTTTCTAAGATGACGGAGTATCCGGGAGTGAGGAGGGTGTGGTCACCCGCGAACTGGGCAAAGAATTCATTGTGGTCCCAGGAGCGAGCAGACACCTGGGAAACACCAGGAAAGGTTGGAAAACAAGAGGTGGTGGAAAACCTACAGCCTGTACCTGAGGGACAAGAAAAGGAACCCAGGGTGGGAAAAGCCATCCCAGGCAGGAGGACAGAGGGTGAAACAGGAAGGAAGCGGAGGGTGACAGACGGACAGATAAAGTCAGGTGGATACTGCCAGGGGAGGGAAATTTCTCAGTGATGCACAGGAAAGCTTATTTTAGAACAAAATGTACATATGATTTTGCCGTGGGTGCCACTCCCTGACAAAAAGTTGTATTATACATCAACAACACTGGAAAAAGAGAATTCTATGAGAGGAGACCTGCATCTGATCAACTCCATATAGAAATATGCCACCTAGATGTCTTCAACATGGAAATTCCATAGAAGCTGAAATGCAGCCTGATTTTGGAAAAGTGTTATTCCAATTGCAAAGAATCACCCAATGCAAACATCAATTGTTGTCCCTCCCCTACCCCTACCAAAGAGGATAATTAAGTCGGGGATCATCCACAGAACCATGATTCAACGTGCAGCATATCCAAGTCGCATGATCAGAGTTGGTGACATGAATTGAAAAGTGAAAGTTAGTTGTTCAGTCGTGTCCAACTCTTTGAGACCCCAGACTGTCACCCATCAGGCTCCACGGAATTCTCCAGGCAAGAACACAGGAGTGGGTAGCCATTCCCTTCTCTAGGGGATCGTCCCAACCTAGGCAATTTTAAATTTATTTTAGCAAGATGAACAGATCCTAATTGCAAAGATGCTCTATTCTGGTTTCTTCAGAGCAGTGTTTTCAGCCCCCAGTTGCACAGGCACGCCTTGAGGGCCCCCCAAAAGAGGCCAGTGGACAGACACAGGCCCATGACCCCTGCCCCTCAGCACGACAGCCTTCCTGTATTCAGGTTGACCGAGTGAGCATCTTCACAGTCATTATTTGCAGAAAGGCTTCTCCTGCTTTAAAGAATTTTTTTCAACACCATCATGGGGTTCGTATACTCTAAAGTTGTGGTTTGGGGACTTTTAAGCGGCAGACCCACTGTTCCCCGTTATCCAGACCATCACGGACTCAACATTTTGATATGTAAACAAACACACATAGAAACAAGCATGTTCAAAGCCCACCTGATGGAGGTTGCT